>NC_088887.1:24843848-27731348 GCF_037157495.1 Lathamus discolor | reverse complement strand
TAGCACTAATTTGGGAAATTCTGACATGCTTGCTCAGATGGGTTAAACATCCTGATGGAGTAAACCCGTGCAGTGTACTGAAGGGAAGGCACATGCAGGAATGTATTTCAGACACAGTAATTATTGATCCTGTGTCATATGCACTTCCCAGCAGCAGCCTTTAATGTTTAAGTGGTTTGACACCATCCTGAGCAGTTTGATGCTGGAAACAGCCCTTAACCGTAGTGGCTGATGGGGAATGAGTTGTAACCCCTGCATTGGGTAATCTGTGTTATGCTTAAAACAGGATCTTTCCAGTTTTTTAAAGCATTTTATGCCATACTTCTTACTCACAGGTACAGCTGTTATTTAAATATTGGCAAGCTGTCCTCTAGGTTGCATTTTCAGTTGAAACTGAGCAGGGAGACTGGTATTTCTGAGAAAGTAGTGAGTGATGCCTTACAAAGTATTGCTTGCTTACCACATGCCATATCCTAGCTAGTGCCCTTCTCCATTAGCTTCAATTCAAAAGCATTAAACAGAAAATACTTTTTCATCTATGTTTTCCTCCTCTGTGCCCTGGTAGGATTTATTGAAACGGTCTCCTTAGGATATAGCTTTGAATTCAGCTGTACATTGTATTTTGCACGCAAACTTCTGAATTGAGCTGAAATTGCAGTGATTTTCTCCTTTATGGATGTTCATGTTTTAACTGTACATTAAGTTGGTATTCATGGCTCAAAGTGCTTAAGGCCTTCTTCTGTTGCACATGTATATTAGCTGGGACACTTCAACAGTACTTCTAAATAGTACGGTAACAGAATTTCAGTCCTGGGCAGGTAAAATTGTCAGAAGAAATTACTACTTCATTTCAGCTTATGCCAACACTGCCCGTTGTGTGTATGTTCTAGTGAATTCTTAACCTTGTTCAAACACATTTTTTGCTTATGAGTAGGAACAATATAAATATTTATACTGCATGCTTTAATACCTCTCTGAGGAAGGTTGTGTTTCTTAAAGTGCAAATGTTATACAGCTCATTATAATTCTCAGCTGGTTTCCTGCTTCCCTCTGCATTTTTGTTAAATACTTGTCAAAGTATTTAGTCTTTCAGAGTGAGGTAGTCTTACAGTTCTGTGAATGTAATCTTTTTTGCCCATTTTGGTTAAAGATAATAATAGCAAAAGGCTGCTATTGACAAGCAGATAAAAGGTTTGTAAAATATGCATAGATGTGAAGTAATCTAGCATATTGCTTGAATGCAAAACAGGACAGTGAAAAAAAGCACCACTTTTCATACCTGCTCCTGTTGCTGAAAGTCTTACTGAATGCATGGTAAAGCATCTTGCTGTCCTTGTTGTCATCAGTATGTATAATTCAGGTGGTCTGTGTTGTCACACAACTGTTACCTCATCTATGTCTCACATGAGCATTGTCATCACCCATCTCCCTTTACCCTGCAAAATCTTGAAGCATCCCTTGATGATCACTTAAATCAGCATGGTTGGACTCTGTCTTGTTGGTGTAAGAATCTTCTTCCAACCTCAACCACGTGCAAGTTCCACTGTTGTCCTACAGGTCTTCACTACTCTTTGATAAAAGAAATGCATCATGGTCCAAACAAGGCACATGGATGTAGTTTTGTGAGCACTTTAATGATTAGCATTCTAAAAGCTAAAAATCTGTATGCTTTGTGGTTACTCCTCTACATGCTCATCAGTCATTTTGCAATTATATTGACTCGCTTACCCAAGGAAAAAAGCAGCTGCTATCTTAAGACCTGTGTGAAGCAGAAACATGGAGATGAGTCTTCCCCTTAGCCACCACACTGCTACACCAAAGGCAATCCAGATTTCACAAATTGCCCTTCTCCAGCTGTGAGAGCATTGTGGTATAGCAATCCAGTTTGGAATTTTTGGAATGATGTGCAGTAGTGTTTAATTACTGATATTTCAACAAGCTTTATATTGCTGGACAGGTTAACCAAATATTCAGTGAGCTTTTTATTAGCCACCTTCCTTTATTTTTCTTTTTAGGTGTTCTTTGCTGAAGATGTGGGTTCGAATAAAGGTGCCATCATCGGACTTATGGTGGGAGGTGTTGTCATAGCAACAGTCATCGTCATTACTTTGGTGATGCTGAAGAAGAAGCAGTACACATCTATTCATCATGGAGTTGTGGAGGTAAGAAAAGACTACCAAGCACAACTGGTGTCACATGTACAACAGTCAACACACTGCTCTCTCTATGAATACATTTACAAATGAAGAAACCATGGTTTTGGCAAGCCTCATGTTCAGAGTTGGAGTAGTTGCGTCTAGCTGAGTGGAATCAAATTGCCTTATTTAGTAAATGCAGGCACAATATAAACCATATTAAGGTGGATGTAAAACCACAAATATCTCTTCTGGAATTATCCCAGATCAATTACCACATAATGTGACGGTTCATTTTATAGGAAATATAAGTAGGCAATGAACAGATACTGCACAAGAGGAAAAATCTGGGTTTACTGTTGTTGGGAGTTCACACGCAGAGAATTCTTTATTTAGCTTGCAAATAAACATTTGAGGCAGCTCTTCTGTGAATTGTGCTGTACATGACAAGGATTTTCCCTATACAGATACTTTATTACTTTTTGTTCTATAAACAAAATTTCCTTTTGCCACTAACAGCTTTTGATTTATGGGTAATGTGAAACTCATAGATTTGAGAAACAAATAATACATATGAGGTTTTCAAAGTGAAAACCCTTGTCTTCCCAAACTACCAAGTAAATTTTTGGTCAGTTTGCAGCAACTTAAAATGCTTCATCTGTTGCTTGGACTTAAGACAAGATCTCTGTAAGCAGAAAAATTTAATTATGAGAACTGGAAGGGGGTTCATACAACTTTTTTTTCCCTCTTGCATATTGATGCATAGTTTACTGTGTGAGTGTCTGGTTTGTGGATGGTATTTGTGCTAGCAAGGACTAGAGATGCATGTTTTTCCTTTCAGGTCTTGTTATGTTGATTTCACCTTGAGTCAAATGAACCTAGCTTTGGTCTTGCTAGAGACATACATGCTTCCTGATGCATGTATTCCATTGTCTGGGGCAGTGAAGGGTCTTAGAAATATTTCTTACAAATACTTGAGTAAGCCTTTGCACAGTGCTTGTGCATCCCTGCATCCGTGCTGTGGTTGCCCATGTGGTTTGAAAGGTTCCAAAGAGACATGGTCAGAAGAGCACCAACTGTTTGGGGTGAGATTTGAGCGGACAGCAGAATATTGGACCAAGATATGCAGAATATTGGACCAAGAGACAGGAAATAGCAAACAAGAATTTCAGTTTTAACTTTCCATATGAAAGCTTCCAGCGCATTTTGTAGAAAATTGTAACAGATTTTAGTTTTAAACCACAAAGTTGATAGCTGCTGCCAACAGTTGCACATCAGACCCTTTGGCTGAAGTAAGTGACAACAGAATAGGCCAGGAGGCTTGCTAGGCCAAAGGCCTCAATCAGACATTGAATGTAGACAGACCATTACTGCAGTAATACCTTAAAACTTCAGGTGAGCTTTACCTGATAGAACAGCATGGCAAAGATAATCCTGGATTCATACAGACTTTCTTCAGTGACAATGAATTTGGAAATGTTGGACTAGAAATAACACACGCAAGCTGAACAAGTAATTCATGTCAAAATGACATTATCACTTAGGGAATAAAAAACAATTTACAGATAAAACCATAAAGTCATAGCATGTGGATGTACCAAGATATTAGTCGATTTATAGTATCACACTGTAGACAGTTTTGCCTTGTAGATTTGCTGCATTGTGTCTGGCATTGGCAGGCAGGATTCCTCATTCTGCCAGACTTGCTCTGTGGTCTTGGCAGACTGCATAACCTGACTGTCTGAGCTTGCCTGCAAGAAAGGCATAACATCTATATTTTCCTTGGTTGGTGAAAATTTTGTAGCAGTTATTTGGGAGGGAGGGAATCCATCCAAAGTTCCATATAAAATCAATGTTTAATCATAAAGTGTTTTCAAAATTAAGCTGTTCCGTTCTAGAGAGGATTAATCTATTTAGCAGCAGCACACCTTTAATGTGCTACACACAAAAAGCATGAAAGAGCAAAATCACTTGATGTAAAAATAACTGTATATGAGATCTAGGTTGGCTGAGTATAGGGTAACAAATCGTGCAACCTGTTCTTTGCATGTCAGAAGTTACTGTGAGAATTTAACTCTGTGAAAATGGATGCAAGATTACAAAAGAGGTCCTGTTCCACCTGTATGCTTATCTTCCAGAAAGTCAATTCTGTAGTACTAGTTCTCATTTCACTATGATTTCTGTAACAATAGATGTTATTAAAAATCCTGTTAGCCTTTTTTGAAGCTCTGAGGAGGAATATACTTGTCCTGTTTTGAAAAATTGTTGTAATGATTTTCTCCCACATCTGAGAATAAAAATGTTTCAAAGCGTTTCAGCTTCCTCAGGAAAAAGACTTCCACAGCTAAGCAAATAACTGACTGAGGAGTTGAACATTGCCTGTTATGTGTGCACATAGGAGCTGTCTGCAGGAGGTTACTTCCTCCGTGAAAGCAGGTGGCAAAAGAGGGATTCTCACCTCTCCTGTGCTCTGGACAGTGGCTGACTGTCTCAGCTTGTCCTCTGTGAGAATCTTCTCTTTGAAGTTCATTTGTTACGGAGGCACCACCTCCAGCAGCAGTACGTGGGGAGAGGTGACAATGGGAGGGCTCACAGCAGTAGCAGAGATGACATTAAAATTGCTGTAGTACTCTCCAAAGCCGATCTCTCAAGAGTCTGATCTGCAGGTGTATATTAGGCAGCATCCATTTACCATTGTGTTCAGTGAATCTCTGAGGGCCGCCAGCATCTCCTGCCTGTTTTATTGATATGCCCCATGTGTACAGAGGCAGCATGTGAATTTTGCTGCAGCATTGCCATCTCCCTGACTCAACGTTAAGATCCATAGGCTGGTGGAGCAGAAGGGGATAGGTGGGCAGACAGTCTCAACAGAGGTTATATACCCATCCGAGCTGTTTTCTCAAGAGGCATCATGTTGTAGAAAAGAGAAGTCTCAAGACTGCTTCTCAGCAGACCAGAGTACCCACACCTCTTACGTGCTGCGTTCAAGTTCTGTCACCTCCATAATGGGTGCAAAAAGCTTCTTAAAATGATAAAGGGCTTTAGGGATTTACTGACAAGGAGGTAATCTGGTTCAGAGCATGTTGTTGGCAGAGCAGTACCTAGGACAGAGGTTGTAAGGAATATGAGGAAGAGTTTGGCAGAGTCAAAATGGGTAAAAGGGAGTAGAAAAGGCGACATTGAGGATGAGTGATAGTGCACGTAGGTTGGCAGCTAGATGGATTACCCTGCAGCAGACAGCTACAGGAAGGAGAGGAAGTACCAGCACTAGTCATTTTGAAGGCTAAAGGGGAAATATAAAGAAAAAAATTGACTGCAAGTAGGAGCCTCAGTAAATCCCTTTCATCTATAAATGCCGCATTTCAGAGGTTATTGGACTTTCACTACAAACTGGTTTTATCAAAGTGAAACTCTTTAATACGGAATATTGTGCAAGGGCATTAAAACATCAGCCTAATTCTACTGTCCTTCCTCATATTTTTTCCTAATCTCTTTCTCCTCCCTGATTTTCTTCCAAGTTTCTCTAGTTTCTTGTCAATTCTTCAGCCTCTTCTGCCTTGCACTTTCTTTGATTCTCTTTTATTTATGTTGTTGTCTTAGCCCATTTCTTTCCCACAAGCAGGTTATGCTGTGTGCTTATCACGTCTTCTAGTCCTTGAATAAGAAGTGCTGAGTGGGAGGCTTAAGCTAAACTGGGTACAGAGTTCAATACAGTGTTGTTTGGAGCTTAAATATGAAGTACAGCACAGGTTTTGGCACACCCCTCCTCTGCATCCCATCCTAGTGGGAGAGCCTCTGAGAAAGGAAGATGCTCCCAGGCATGTATCAATACACAGAGTTTCCTGATTCTTCAACCCCAGAGCTTCATACTGCGCTTTAATTTCATGCTAGAAGAGAATCTGTCAGTGGGTTTATTTGTGAATAGTGAAGGTCTCGTGTCTTGATTTGGAGAAGCAGTAGATACTTCGGTAGCGTGGTATTGTGCACAAGAACTGGGACTGAATTGATGCTGCAGCAGCCGCTTCAAGAATGAAAGGAAGGGTGGCTTTTCCTGTGCACTTGCTTTGTATTCTTATTTTCTGTAAGTGCTGCAAAAGGCTACACGGACGTTTGCTGTTTTCCCTGCTTTGTTCTTCCCTTTGCAGCCCTGTTAGTGACAGCTCCAGCAGCAGCAGATGGCATATGGCAACATTGTCACAACGGAAGTAGTTAACGCTGTGAAATTCGCATGATCCTCAGGGCAGGGGTTAGTCGTTTTGTTGGGACCTACTGCTGTTACACTGATGACATACATTGAAAACAAGTGCTCTGCCAAACAGCAGTAGCGTTTCTCACTACTTCTCACCCTGCCCCACCACTGCTTTCTCTGCCGGGCATAGGTGAGGCTTCAGAGGCAGATACAGACATTAAAATGCGAGTGCGCAGCTGTATGCTTGGTGCTGAGCACCTTGTTGTACAGGAATATCTTGGGGATTGGGGTGTAGAGGTTGAAGAGGAGACCGGGTGTGAAATTCCCTGGGGTTCTCTTGTCCTTGATGGATCCAAATGATTGTTGACAGCCAAGCTGAGCACTCACCATTCATGTGGGCTGACTAGGAAGAGCTTGCATCCTTCAGGAAAGTAAATGTCTTTTGTTACTTTTGGAGAGGGAGGGAGCAGGGAAAGAAAAACAGGCTCCCTCCTGCCCCCCCATAAATGTCTAAAAAAGGGAAATCTGTAAAAAGCAGCTTAAAGAGTGACTTCTCTATAAACAGGATCTCTCTGCCTAAGAGCATGTCACAGAAGGTGAAGAAAGAGATGGATTTGGGACTTGTTGCATAAGAGAATTACTTCACACAAATGCAACTTGAAAAAAAAGGGGGAGGGTGGGGGGAAGACAGCCTTTAATGACAGTATTTTAACAACAAAAAAGGTCAAGTTACATTGTGGGATCAGAAACAGAGCACTGTGTCAGCCTAGGCCAGTGATCCATTGTGTCTCTGCCGGCAAGAGTCAGGGGCTTGCTGGAAAGCTCAGGGCTCACAGCTACAGAGTTTCACAGCAGCTTGCAAGCAAAAGCAGTATGTGGCCCTTAAAGTTGGGCATTTCACAAAAATGTGTAATTATTGTGTAAGAAAAAGGGATTTGATGGAAGAAACAGTGTTGACTGAAAATGCAGTTTGAGAGTTGAAACATGGACAAGGAGATTTGGAAGGGACACAGATATGAAAATGGATCAGATTTGGGGTTAGCAGTTCATCTGAGCAGTCCAGTACATGTGCTACACAGAGCTATTTCTTCTCTTCAGAAACAGACAAAAGACCATCAGGAGGGAAGATGGCTCTGACAGGAGCCATTTTCTGGCGGTACTGTGGGAACAGTGCTACTGTGGTATAACCTACCTCAATAAGCTGAACAGCCTGCGTTTGTCCAAGTCATGGAAGGACATAATCTTTCACCAGGGAATCGGGAGGTCATAGGTCTGTCCTCACTAAGCTCTTCCCAGTATTATAGAGTAGATTTTACATGAGTATCAGACATAGGTACTTCTCTTTTCTTTTTTATTTAAAGATTGGAGTAAGTTGTGTAAGGCTTCTTGACATAATACACTTTCTATTATCTAAAAGGCTATTTTCATGCTAAATGTAAATGGATGTTTTTCCTAAAGGTCACTACATAGCGGAATCCGAAGGAAAATGTGCATACCTAGAGTTTTAGGCACTTCCCTGATGTTAAATTTAAACAAGGTAAAATTAGCTTTTTATCTTCCCTCTTAAGAGCTGTCAAACACTGGAGATACCAGATAGCAAGTGAAATAGCTGACAAGCAGGCTTGCTTAGCTCTGCTTTCATAGGTGGTTAGCAAGATAGCCAGGGTATGGTAGATTTGAATACACAACAGCTATTGAGCTTGTATGGGAGGTAAAATACCTCATTAACATTTAGAGACTGTTCTTGCCCTCTCTAATTTGATGGAGTTTTGTATTACTGTAATGTTCAGTGAAGGAAGAAAATAATTTGTGGAGCCGCGGCAGGTATTCAGTGGAGAAGTCTTGACTGAGGTGTCTTTATGCCTGCATTCCAAGTAATCAGGAAAGGTCAATTTTTGTTAAGTAGAAATACTTAAACCAGTGCAGACACATCAAGGGTTTTGTCACTAAACTGAACCAAGCTCAGCCTTGGAGCCAGAGGATGTCTATTTGCATGAGTGCAGTGGGCTCTTTTGCTCACCTTGTGCCTGGCTACTTCTGGCATTTCCTTGTGACCCTGATTTTTCTCAATTAATTTTTTTTTGGTCTTGAGATCACAGCACCTGCCACAAATCTGAGAGCACAGCACAGACAGAAGGCAGCTTCAAGCCACTTCCTTCCGCTAAGCAGCAAGCTTTTTCTTTTCTTATGAGGTGCAGTTGGTTCTAAGTATAGATACTGATATATATCTGAGGGCGGGGAGAAACCTAATAATGAGGGACTAGTGGGATGATGCAAAACATACCCCCTTTTTTGTTGGTGGAGTTGCATGCTTCCTGAGCCAGACAACAGAAACCAAAGCTAGCATTGTTGAGTTGGTCAGCTGGTTTTGAAGTCCTGCAGCAGTTGTGCAGAATCGTTCCTTTTGCCTTACCTTCTCCTGCGTGTTACTCTGTCCGAAAAGTGAACCATGACTGTCCAAGCTGGAAAGAACACCTCTTGCTCGTCAGAGCTCTTTGCTGGTTTCTCGTTTGTTGCTGGGTGCAGGGCCTTCTGTTGATTTTGTCATGATGCTGCTCACAGTCCTGTGTAACTTGGAGAGAAGAGCTTTCAGAGACAGTTGTCTCTTCAGACAAAGCAAGGGCCTCCAGTTTTTAGTTTTAATACTCGGTTTAGTGGAGAAGTATCCCTATCACTTGCCAGCCGCCTTGATTTTAGACTTTTATTTAGACTTTCTTGTGAGATTTGGGCTGAGCTGGCTCAGGACCTAACTTACTTTCAGGCAGGGAAGAACCTGTCAAACAAACTCTGTCTTGTGTTTCATGTGGTGTACAGGGGGAGGGTATGAAGTACGTTGGATGGCTGTGAAGTGGGGAAATGTGGGGTATGCTGTGAATGAAGCAAGAATCTGACGCTGGTGGTTTCTTCTCACGACAGGTGGATGCTGCAGTGACACCAGAGGAACGCCACCTTTCCAAGATGCAGCAAAATGGCTATGAAAATCCTACCTACAAGTTCTTTGAACAGATGCAGAACTAGGACACCACAGCAGCCTCATGAGTTGGACAGCAGAATGATTGCTTCACTGCCCATCGGTGTTCAGTTATAGAATAATGTGGAAAGAAAGAAAAACACTCTGTTTTATTATTTACTCATTCTCGCCTTTTGACAGCTGTGCTGTAACACAAGTAGATGCCTGAACTTGAATTAATAAAATCAGTAATGTATTTTCTCTCTCTTTCTCTTTACATTTCAGTCTTTACACTACATTATTAATGAATGTTTTTTGTGTACTGTAAAGAGGTTAGCTGTATTTAACTAGTGCATGGATAGATTCTCTTTCCCAATTATTTATCATGTAGCTCCTTAGCCAGTTGTATATTATTCTTGTGATTTGTGACAAAATTAAGTCCTAATTGAAATATGCTTTAAGAATTGATGGGGGATGCTTTCTGTGTCTGTGGGGGTTTAGCTGCTTCTCTTTGCTGAGCATTTTTTTCTGATCACTATGCATTTTAAAGTAAACCAACATTTTTTAAAAAGTATTCCAGATGAGTTACTGAAATTCCTTTCCTCTGCAGCTGCATTTTATTGTACAGATTGTTGCCTCTGCTGTATTAGTGATGTAGGAATCATGGGAATACACATTCGTTTCTTTGTGCCTGTTTTATGTGCACACTTTAGGCATTGAAAGGTAAACTTTATTTTCTTTTCCATGTATCTTTTTGATCTTAAAAAAAAATACTAAAAAGAATCCCTGTTAATTGTGAGCACTTCTGGGGTGGGGGGGGGGGAAAGTGCCTGCTGGTTGAAAATTAACAGGGATCCTCTGCAGGATGATTGTACAGAACCATTGCTTATGAATTGATAGCTTTCTACACTGTGTTACATAAATAAATTAAGAAAAAAAGTTTGGGCAAGAGTTTTCTTTGGAGGCAGAAAATGATTCTGAAAGCCACTTAAGCAGGCAGCATGGATGTTTGCATTGAGAGGGTTGGGAAGGGGTTTTCCTACAGGGATTGCGGCACTCACAGTCAGACCAGAGCAGAAGGAAGGTGGCAGCAAGATGGGGTGGGGGAGTGAGGGGCGCTGACTTCAACACTCCCTCCCCACTAGGGTGTTGTCTCTCTTTTTTTTCTTTTCCTCTCTTTCAGTTTGTATAATAGTCTTTTAATGTAAATAAATACATTCCTGGAGGAGCCCTGTTGTGGTGGTGTGTTTCTGTACTGACCAGCCACCCTTGCGCATGCAGGAGCGTGGTGTGAATGACTAACCTGCCTCCCCATCCCTCCCCAGCAGCGACTTGCCAGTAAGTTCCACCCCACCGCTGCTCTGCTGCTGCCAGCTTTCTGGCAAGGTAATGCTCTGCAATGTGCCTGATAGGTGAACACATGGAGGAGAGCTCATGACGGTCCAGCCTGGTCCTGTGCCATGACTGCAGGTGCCCAGGGAGGGTAAAACAGCACCACCCATTAGTTTGTCTCAAAAGCTGCAGGAAGAGGGCAAAGCCAACGGTGAGCTGTGGTGCATGAACCCCAGCCTGGCGCCTTCTGCTCATTGCTGGTTGGAAGCATGGCTGAGAGCTTCCTTCAGTGCTTGGCCCTCTAGGAGAGGGAGAGCACAGCAACCTGTGCCACAGGGTTTGTCTGCTGAGAGGTGAGACTGTGGCGGGTGAGAAGATCAACAGGTTGTTGATCCTCAAGGTGGCCTCTACCCCGCAGGTTGAGCTTGGAGATCAGCCAACAGAGCTACAGGCTGGGTCATGAAGCAAAACTGGAGATGCGTGTTGCATGAGAAAGCAAGCTAGTTATTCTTTCTCTGCAGCAAATGAGTTAGATAAAGCAGGACTGAGAAAAGAGTTAGGAGTAGAATAAAGATAGCAGTATCTATCCAGGGAAAGGCTCTTGTTAGCTCGTTTTGTCTGCAAGCCGTGGCAGCCTCTTCTCCAGCATTGCCTGCAGCTTTTGTCTCCCCAAGATGAAGCGTGGCAGCTGTGGGGCTGCATAGCTCAGGTGAGCAGCTGAGTCTCGGCTAAGAAAACTGTAGTTTCCATCCCTGTTGCACTGACTCTACATTCCCCATCCATGTCTCCCGTAAAACTGCTGACCTGCGACACAGTTGTGCTGGCCCGCTGAGCAGGAGCAATGGTCATTCAGCAAGGAGAAAGCCAGGGCAGGTAGCTTCACAAGCCACCTGCAGGGATTCAGGATGATGAAGAGGCACTTGCTACTCTGAACCAGTAGCAGGAAAAACTTCAGAGCTTCTCATTGCCTGTCACCAATCGGGTGTTTATTCCCTCTGCTCTCCCATCCCCGCTGTATCAAAGGGAAGTCAGTGCAAGGGATCAGAGCCCTGGAGTACGAGTGTCCTCAGAGAATTTACCATCTCTGGTTTTAAAGCCGGGCTGTTTGGGCCAGAATAATGGGTGGTGGTGAGCAGAGGTCCCAAATTGATCCAGAACAACCAAATTATTGGGTTTTAATTTACAAATATTAAGGGCTAGGCCTGTGTCTGTCTGTGTAGGTCTTGTTGTACAGGT
The DNA here is from genome assembly GCF_037157495.1 of Lathamus discolor. Taxonomy (NCBI): domain Eukaryota; kingdom Metazoa; phylum Chordata; class Aves; order Psittaciformes; family Psittacidae; genus Lathamus; species Lathamus discolor. The sequence continues at coordinate 27,719,506 of NC_088887.1, read as the reverse complement.
CATGCATACCCCTAGAAAGGAATACATAAGACTCTTCTCTGTGTGCACGTCCAGTATCATTAAAATCCCACTTTGAGCGGAAGACAGGCCGTAATTCAATTTAGCATGGTCTCATTAAAGGAGCTTTATGAAAATTCTTTCTAGGAGAGCTGGACTAATCCATAAGTACAGAGGGCCACTGGCCTTTAGAGCAAATCCTGTTGATAATACCATAATCTCATGCAATCCCAGCTATAGAAAATGCTACTGCTTTGAACAAAAACTCCCAGACATCAAGCTTCCTGGTGTGGAGTTATTTGTCCAGTGAGACAGTGGTGCTGCTCTTGCTACTCGTGGTTGACCTGGTAATTAATCACTCAGTTTTATGCGCTGATTAAGTAATCCATTGTTATGATTCCCTCTGCAAAGGCACGTTCCTGACAGAAAGGCAACGCGCACCGTGACATGCACATAAAGCACAGTGGGGAGCAAAGTTCCTGAAACTTCAAGAGGAATGCTCCCATGGCTGCTGCAACCCGGAAAGCTGCCTAGCAGTTATCACAGCTCCCAGGTAATAGCAGCAACCTCCTCTAGCCATGCATGCTCCTTATTGTGGGAAGATTGTATTAGAAGTGAATAAAAACAGTTTGACAGGTTCATAAGGTAGAAAAGCTGACAGAGGACAGTCACTAAGCACCTCACTTCCAAGTGTGGGATTGATTGGATATCACCCACTTCAGCAATAAACCAAGCAGGGCGGTTGTGTGCAGCTATGGGCTGGAAACAAAACTCCTCTCTCGAGCCCCAAGGAAATTACTCTGGGTGGGGAATAAATAAAATGCAGGCAGCTCTAGCTGTTGAGTTGATACATTTAATGGGAAAAGTTGTTTCTGCAGAATGGGGTTAGGGAGTGCTAACACTGCAGGTCCGTCAGCAGAGCTGGTGAGGGTGACCCTGGAAAGGAGAGTGGTGCTGGGTAGGGATGAAGACCACCGCCACCCTCCTCAGCCACTCACACCCCTGATGGCTGTTGAAGATGCTGGCGGTCCCACTCTTGGTTGGTTTGCACGGACCCATTCAGATCTATGAATACCAGATCCAAGGTGAAGCTTCACACGTTATCAGTCACCTACTAGAGGAGCCACACCAAAAAACACCCTAGCCCTAAACTATGTGCAGTGCTCTGCATTCAGTACCTGGCTGTTGCTAAACTTGGTTCTCCAGCTATGGGGTAGTCTAGTAGAAGCGAAGTGAGGCCTGGCGTTACCCTTGCGGAGAACAGCTCACGGTGGCTGTTTTCCATTACGTCTGCCACGATCTTCACATAGCTCTGAAATCTCCATCCTCATTATATCTGCACTTACCAGGGCAATTTTAGGGCCATCGCTGTTTGGGTGAAGGACTCATTTTTATTGTCTGAACTAATGGATTTTGTGGGTGGCAAGCTGCTGTTAAAATGTCTCCAGGCAGCAAGATTGAAAACACCCTAATGACATATGAGAACAGGTTACAAATAATGCTGTGTGCAGCATCCTGGCTGCATTCCTTTGCAATTTTTCCACTTGAAAGTGAAGGTCTCGATTTGGTCAGGCCAGGATGGGTCCTCTCTCTCACTGCTCCCCAGTAATTCTCTCTTCCACCTTCTTCCTAGAAGCAGCAAGCTCTAAATCTTCCTTGCAACCTCCTACATTCCTGTGAAATGTATCTGGCTGACTACACAGAAAAATCTTTAAATGTTCCAAATGTAAGCATTGTGATTTATATAGAAGTAATAAAATAGTCTGGCTTTAGTGGGATTCTTAGTTAAAGCTGAATTTGGACACTGCATTACAGAACTAGTCTCCTCAGTGAGAGCTTCCTGTGTTTGTAACCCTGTTTCTCTAAGGTAGCTCAATGGATAACGCATCCACCCCGGTTGCAGGGAGGATATCACCTGGCTCGAAAGGAAAACTTCACTCTACTTAAATGCTGCTAATAAGTAAATAACAAAAATAAACGAGAGAGAAAACTACTGGCACAGGGCAGACACCGCTCGGCAGGGCCCGACCAGCACCTGCAGGAAGCAGATCCTTGAAATAGCTGTGGCTCTGCTGCTGGTCCAAAACAGGACGTGGTAATTATGGCTATTTTGAGTCCCTGATCACCACACTGAGCCCATCTAACTGTGCCTCAGCTATAGCTCTGGGGAGCATTTCAAGTGTGGGATCTTTCTCCATTTTATTAGGTTGAGGCAAAATCCTGTTTACCCCATGTGCTTCTCCTCTGAAAAGGGGTTGTGGAGAGAGCTCTGCACCCCCCCAACCCCTGCCAGAGATGGGAGCAAACCAGAGCTATGGCCAGCAGTGGTCCCTGCCAGGCTGTCAGGAGAGGGCTGGGCTCCAGCAATGTAATTTGATGTCTAGAACCCCTTGGAAACAAATGAGCAAAACACCCCACAACCTAGAACAAACAAACGCTGAATCGGGTGAGTTTGTTCTCCCTTGTACAGCCTCATCCCACAGCCTGCTTTATAAAAAGTTAGATTTATTTTTATGGCTACCTTGTTACGTAAAGGAGCCGGCTGGCCCCTGGTGAGGAGATGGCCGGACCTGCTGCTGCGGGTTGTGCTGGTCGCCCCAGAGCAGCAGCCACAGGGACCCTTGGGCTGGTGGCTCTGGCACATGGCTGGCAGAGTGGCTTGTCACTGTGTCACAGGAGCACCCAGCTAGCGTGGAACTGGTAGCCCAGGGTGCCCCTCGAGGGCTGCCTGGAGGCTGTGTGCCGAGCATTGTGCCTTGGCCTGCCATGCTGCTGGGCCTGCGCCATGTTGAACACAATGCTCCTTCACAGGCTGTTAGTGCCCCAGGGGCACAGCTGGGCTATCTGCAATGTGCAGGCATTTTAGGCTGGACAGGATCCACCCCAGTCGAGCGTGCTGGTCATGCTTCTTCTCATGCAGGCAGGAATATGGTTGGCTTTCTGGGCATCAATGTATTGCCAGCAGGTCAAGGGAGGTGATTCTCCTCCTCTGCTCTCGTGAGACCCCACCTGCAGGGCTGCGTTCAGCTCTGGGGCCCGCAGCACGAGCGGGACATGGATCCGTTTGAGTGAGTCCAGAGGAGGGTCACAAAGATGCTCAGAGGGCTGGAGCACCTCTCCTGTGAAGACAGGCTGAGAGAACTGGCTTTGTGCAGCCTGGAGAAGAGAAAGCTCCAGGGAGATCTTAGAGCAGCTTCCAGTGCCTAAAGGGGGTCTACAGGAAATCTGGAGGGGGGCTTTTTACAAGGGCAGGTAGGGACAGGGAGAAGTGTAATGGCTTTAAACAGACAGAGGGTAGATTTAGATTAGATGTTAGGCAGAAGCTCTTCCCTGTGAGGGTGCTGAGGCGCTGGCACAGGGTGCCCAGAGAGCTGTGGCTGCCCCATCCCTGGCAGTGTTTAAGGTCAGGTTGAATGGGGCTTTGAGCAGCCTGGTCTAGTGAAAGGTGTTCCTGCCCATGGCAGGGGGTTTGAACTGAATGAGCTTTAAGGTCCCTTCCAACCCAAAGCGTTCTGTGATTCTATGAAAATCATAGCACTAGCGATGGCTAAAATCCTACTCCATGCCATACACGTGTGGTGCCTCATGACCACCTGCAGGGACTCTGCTTATTGGCACTGCAAGGGCTGGATCTGGGGAGATGAATCACAGCCAAACTGACTTTAGCTTGTGGGGAGTTATCACAGAGCCCCTGGTCTGCTGCCAGTGCTCTCTGACACAACACTACAAAAGATGACCATCACCTGCTTTGCAGATATGACCATTGGAAACCCCTTATGTGTAACAGAATAAAGTCTCCCCAGAACTGACATAAACAGAAGACTGAGCTGCAATTATCCCAGTCTTTTTTAAAATGTCATTTGTGCCCATTACTCACTTAGAGAGTAATTATAATACAGTTTGTCTTTTGTTTGCATAGAAAACCTGCAGTGCCAAGGGACTTGGCTGGTTGTGGTAACAGGGTTGCTAGAAAATCTGCTATGAAAGTCTGTGGGCAGCCTAAATTCATTAACCAAAATAGTTTAGCAGTCAATAGCCTGTGTTTTATAAAGCCTAAGTTTTACACGGTTGACATGAAAAGTGTATATAAAAACTAGATATAGAGAATGAAGCTCTCTATTCAATGCCCCAGGATAGGTGTTATCCTTAAAAGACCCCATAAATGAAAGGGAAGTCAGGATGAGCAAGCTGATGACAGGCAGCAAATAAGAGCTGCTTTCCCTGAAGGAGGGCTGGCCAAGCTTCCTTTGCTGCTTGCCAAGGACAGCCCTGAAGCCGCAGCTCTGGCTGGCCTGGTCCAGAGAGGGTGTCAGGCTGTCCTCTCTCAAATCTATTGATGCTGGGGCACACTAGAGGTTCATGTGCCCACAGAAGGTGGAACAACTCAGCCTCTTGTGGGAGAAGGAAACACCTGGAGCCACAGAAAGATTTTCTCCATGATCCCAATCCCACTTTATGATCTGTGGTTTATCCAGAAAACAACCACACCCACACCCTGACTCTCTTCATCGCATATCAGTGCACTAAGTAGGGACCAGAGGACATCTTTCCAAGTGTGTAGGACCTACAAGTGGAGGCTCAAAATAGAGAGAGAAAAGTCTGATTTGCACTGTATTGGCATGACCAAGGCTGTCCTAAGCCCACCCAGAGGGTAACAGAAAGGATAAGGAGTAGCAGAAGCACACAAATGGATATACAGTTTCAGAGCAAAGGTCCACATAAGCCCAGCATCCCACTAGTGACCAAAACCAGTAGACTGGGGAAGGGTGTAAGAGATTCCTAGATATTCACCATACATCTCACTGTGTCAGGACTCCTTGAAAGATGCTAGTGACTGAGTGTACGGTAACTGTTGTAAACCTTGGAGAACACGTAACATCCACAGATGGGCCCATCTGGAACACAGCAGTGCAAGGTGGGGCTTTGATGGGATGTGGGCATATTGGCCCACTTTATAATACAAATATCACAGCAGAGTGTGTCTAGCCAAGACAACTGCTACTGCCTTGGCTTATACTGGCATTTTAAAGCAGAATCACATTTATGACATAGAATCATTAGAATAAAACCCAGCATTTTTAGTCAAGCAACACGTCTGAGAATAAACTTGCTTTAATTTGGCTGAACATACACTAGTCCCACCAAAGGACTGAATCATCATTCTGAACATGGCATTGATCAAAAAAATATAATGCTTAAACATAATGGTTAAATAACACAGTGCAAATCAGAATGATAATTTTGTGGTTTCCTCAGAACTCCCACCTTCTCTAGCCTTCTGGCAATATTAGGGAATTGGGATTTGGTATGATTCTAGCTGAAGTTGCTACTGAGCTCATGGCTCAGCTAGACAATATAAATGCAGATTGAAGGTGGTTTCGGTTTTCAAATTTGAACCCCAGACAGAAAAGTAGTCTTAGTACTGTGGCAGGTGGGTAAGTGGCATTTTGGACTTCTTTCTGAAATGCCATGTTAAAACGCTACACGCAATTAGGAATCTATGGGATGGTTGAGAATAGAACAGCCTATGTATACTTGAGCTCCAGTCACTGGTTGAGGCTAAAGACATTCATTAAGGCATTCAGAGAGCTTCCATTCCTCACTCATATTTCCTTATACTTTTTAATATAAAACAAACAAGGGGCAAAAACCTCAACTGTATTTTACAAGCAGAAGAATAAAACCTTGAACAGTTTCTGAAAGGAAGAGACAAACAAACCTACTTTCTGGGAAGGATTTATTGCCCTACTTCAGCAGGAAGCAGAGACAGAGCTCTGAAGCCTGAAGGATACAGAATAAATACCCACATCCTGTTTTTCTTGCTGGTTTGCTGTAGAGATCTTTCCAATCATTATCCTGACTGTGAAATCTCATCTAAGGTTGGGAACCAAACGGTAAAAAAAATCCCAACAACACAGCTTTTATCTACATCAGTCTTCTATTTTTCTGCCTAGGTTCATGAGCCCTGGCATATGGCTTTCATAGCCACATGTGAGAGCTGTAACAACTTTAGTTGAAAGGAGAGTTCTGCAGCATTAGCAGTCCTATGCATTCAAAACACGTGCTTGAGCAATACAAGATCCTGAGTTTTGAATATATTATGCATTCTTATCTGCCTCCTGATTTCAGGGCCTTGAAGGCATATTCGTATCTCACTTCTAAGCGCTTGGCTGCATTCGCATGGACCACAGCCTGCTTGTGATGCTGTGGTTAAAGCACAAGATGAGATGCTTCTGAGATCAGTCCAGCCCATCATCAGCCCAAATTAAATCCCTAATGCTGCTGAGACTGACACAGAGCAGAAGATTATATTGCCCTTTTGTGACTATAAAATTGCCCTTAAAAAAAAGGGGGGCATGCTTGCAAAAGCAAGCAATTTTGTGTCAGGAAATCTTACCAAGTTAGCATACCTAAAATACATACCTGTTCAAAATGCAGTGCCTGTATGCAAGGCAAGACACCAAGTGTCAGGGGTTTAGACTCAGAGGTAAGCCTGGAGATTTGCTTTTTCCCCAGTAAACTCTCCTTCTTAGCCCAGTAGTATATGGCAATACAAACACAGCCAATAATGAATCAATCAATTTCTCTTGCTTGCTGAGAAGAAAACCAGAAAGTGCTATTTTGAAGTAATCGGGAGCCCTTTGAGGTCCGTGGTTCTGTAGCTTTATAAAATGCACAAGATTCTATTTAACATGGACGTTTATATTTGAAAGTTCAAATTTAAATACGCAACTCAGGAAATATTCTAAAGTCAAAGGCCTCTATCACATAGTCAACTACACTAAGCATACACATATGTAGATGCATCTCCGTGAACCTCTAATTATAATGAACATTAAATATACACGCAGTGTTGTCAAGTCGGTACTAGCCAAATGGCATTTTAAATGCCTCCATATGCCTTTGACTGAACTACTTTGTAAGTGTACACAATAAATTCCTCAACATTTTGCTACTGCATAATGTTTCCCTTAGTTTTACAGTGCTGCAAACTATTACGCAACTCAAGAACAGACTCTCGCTCCATTAACACAAAACCATGGTTTTGTTTATAAATCTGCTCAGATTATTTCCCTCCATCCTGGCTGCAGACTGTCTGAACTGTAAACTCTTCAAAAGTGTCCTTTTTTAATCTCCTTTGATGGCACATAGCTGAAGGAAACTCTGGTCCAAAATTGGTGTTCCTTCAATAATCATTAATTACACCTCAATAAGCACCGTTAGCATTTTCTTATCTGTAAGCAAAAGTCGCAATAAGTTTTAAAGCAGGCAAGGTATTGTCTCTGTAAACAAGTAACATACTTCATTTTGTATCGCTTACAGCCTGGGAGCATTCAGCTCTGGCTTCATGAAAGTGGGGAGTGTTTGGGTCTCAGTCTTGCAAAATAAATGCAAGTTCTTCCAGGGCTGAATTATACAGAGCTGTAGAAGCAACTGCAAAGGAGAGCAAGGGAACCATGAAATACAAAAGCTGTGCTGCAGGAAATGAGTGCTGAGATGCATAGGAAACTTCATGCTGCTGCTGCTGCTTTTGATGAAGAGAAAGCTGGTGTGACATCTGGCTCAGCCTACCTTAGCAGTTAATGCAGTATTATAAGTGTGGAACTGCTGATCAAAGCATTTGGTCCTGAGGCATCTCACGTCCCCATTACAACCTAAATTCAAGGTGTTTATTTCAGAGTATCTATAATCCTGCCTTCAGGGCTAAACAATTCAACTGCACATACAGTCTGGCACTTGCAGGAGCCAAGTGACCCCACCAAACCCTATCTCCCTCACTTGCCATTCCTTCTAGAAAGAACCACACTCTCTTCATCTGTCTTCTGTCAATGTGTCACTGCCCACATCAGTTTGTATGCACATCACTTCCCTTGTAAGGCTTGATGCCAGCAAATCTCTGTCTTTCCTGGTGCAGCTCCTGAGTGGCACCACAAAACCAGCTTCTCCTCTGCCTCCCAGATCATATTTGGACAGTGTGATCTGCAAGGGGCTGTGGGCCAAGGGCTGAAGGTGGGAGCCTAGACCTGAGGCAGTACTGGGAGGACACCTGATAACTGTTGTCCTGAGATGTTTTTTTCCAAAGGATGAGGATGGCAGGATTTCCTCCTGATGGCCACTGTGCTTGAGTATGACAAGGGCCTTAGGGACACATGGAGCCACATCACCCTTGGGCAGACTGGCAAACATCCAGCATCTTGGTGTAAGTGGCCACAGTCAAGGCCATCAGCTATGAATGCAGTCCAGTGCTCCATCTCACCTTTTGGGAGCTTATCCCCAGGATCAGAAGTGGAGCTACTGCCCTGTAGCATCTCACCATGCAAGTCCTGCTAGTCAACCGTTAACCAGTTTGGGGTGGGCAAGACTGCCAGGGTTTGCCAGACAACCCTCCAGGCTCATTTCCTTGGAGCAATGCGAGTGGGAAAGGCTGCCAAAATAAATGTAACTCTCCCGGCCTTTGCTCCCCACGACAGCCATCACAGTGGGACCTGCTGGCTGTTTGCACCTTTCCATCCCAGTCTTAGCTCAAGGGAGGCCCTCACTGCTCTGTGAGAGGCTGTTCCTTGCCAGAAGGAGAGCCCTGTGTGACTGATGGGGTACCAGCCCTCCCATGGCGTCCAGCACATGGAGCCAATAGCTGTTATTGTTGAGATCCACAAACACACTGATCACCAGGTGTGGATTGCATAGCAGGGCAGAGGAATATGTTTAATCGCTCATGCTTTTGTCATTATAGTTAATGTAATGTCAATACAAAGAGACTCCCCATGTTTGTCTCTGTGATCTTTCCCCACTGCCCATCCTTGCAGGAGGTTTATTCTTGCCTTCTGACATCCTTCTCTAAGATTAGGCTGCTCCACTCTCTCACTCCTGAGTAGTGTCCAGCCTACAAGCACGGAACAAACAGGGTCCCTTGCGTCACACCTTCTCTGACCCTCTGCGATTTGGGCCCTTACCTCTCCGTCAGGCACTGGTACACTTTTGAAACAGACTTTGCAGGTTCATGTCCTCTGAAAGGGATATATATGATATGAACCAAAACCCCTCTGAGAAACAGACATGTCCATGGGGGAAATGGAGGCTCTCAGGGGGATTGCTGCAAGCCAGCAGGCAGCAGTTCCTAACCATACCACTGGAGACAACACAATGCCTCTTTTTCAGGTGTGAGACACAGTCAGTCTTTCCTGTCTTCCCCTTTCTTTCCACCCCTCCTTCCCACTCGGTAAGAAATGTTAGCTCTACCCTCAAAATGCCAAGTGATTTTTCAGCTATTCCTGTCTTGAATCTGGAACAAGCTAAAAGTAGTTGAACACAAGTCAGCTCAGCAGGAACATAGATTTGCTTTCGCCTGACAATTACAGATATGTTTTTCCTTTTGGACTTGCCTGAGTTCGCTCATTGTAGTTAATGTGATGATAACTACTTTCCCCATCTAAAAAGCATACAGGGCCAACCTCTGAATTCACCAGACACACCATCAAAAAGCAAAAGCTGCATTCGGTCTTCTTACTGCTATCCAGTCTTGTGAGTCCAGGCTATGCAGTCTCTCAATGCTTTTATGCTTTTACACTATACATTAAGGTCAGTGGAGTCAAGCAAATTATTCATCTCAACCCAGAATTTATACATTTGTTCACAAGAATTGCATGCTAAACTAGATCACCATTGACTGAAATAAGAGAGGAGACAGCCAGCATGGTAGGATGTGGGGGGCTGTAGCTGTTACAGACATGTCTGGTGGCAGTACAAATGGTAAAGATCCCAGTCAGGGAACTATAACCTTGACCTGAATGGGAGAAAATCATCTCTCTCTGTTCTCTGGGTTCCTCCTGCTTGCTTTTATCCACCTGAAGCGTAGGCATCTGCTTCTGTGTGGCCTTTTCAGTGACTATCACGGCTCTTTGGGACTCACCCTGTAACTGTTATAGCTACATGATAGAGTTTTAAAATGAGGCAAGATGAAGCGGAGTAATTAAGAGTGCTAACTGAAGGGGTCACTAGCTCTACAACAAGGACTCTGGTTCAAAACTGGGAGCAAGAGTACCGAATTAGAGCACAGCAGCTAGCAAAACCATAAGCTTGGTGAAACAATGGTTAATGTATTATTTATTCACCAGTTGGCCAAAAAGGAATGCCAAGTAGGTAAATTCATTGACAGAAAAGTCCAGTTCAAGGGAGGAAGAAAGCAGGAATTCCTACAGGCACCACTTAAAGCCTTTTGCTCAAAATACCTGGACAGTGAGGACTTTTTAAAGCTTTTTTGATGGCTGCCTCAGAAAGCTTCACTTGACTGTAACAGCTATTGGTGCAGAGCTGCAACACTTTCCTCTTTTCCATTCTGACTGTAAGACACCACCTTCACCTCTATGCCTACAAACGATTAGTTCGACAGCTGGTGTGTGGATGCTGCTAGTCACACCGGAGGAGCAATGGCAGCACACACACTTTGGGGTGTGAGCTACAAAGCCAGCTGTCCCACGCTCCCTCCATGGGCAAGGAGACAGAGCTTCTGGGGTGAGTCAGGGAAGGCAGTCTCAAATGCCCCCCAGCATTCAGGACTGGGTTCCACAGAGGAGATTAGAGCCAAAACTATCCCAGGCAGGCACAGCTTCTGCTCTGTGGCTCACTCAGAAATAACTCATTTGTAACTAAGTAGTACCTGCATTTTAGAAATGCAGGAAGAGAAGTACTGTCCTTTGCAGAATAGGTGCGAAGGGGGCATCTTTCTTTATAGAAGGATATAAAATGGTAAAGCAGAAAGAAGGGGCAATCAAAATAAAAACTGAGAGTTGCAGATGACTAACAGCACACTGCTGAGAGCTCCAGGAAGGGTTTTCCTCCTTCACGGGGAACCCTGACTGTAGCTTTGCGGAGAGAAACACAAGTGGAGAAGAAACCACTGAGACTGACTTGCCATTCCCAAGACATCCCAGCTAGCTGATGATCCACAACAATTTTACCTTGTACTGCAAAATGATTTTTGCCTGCTGGTACCTGTCCCTGAATGAGCCACAGGCAAACCCTACACCCAGCAGTGTGATGCACAGATGGGGAGACAGGGATGGAGAGAAGTTCTTTTTCATTTGAGCAGATCAAGACACAGCTGGAAAATAAAGTCTGTCTAAAACACCCGCATTTGGCTGTCCAGTTCATTAGAGGAAGTGTTTCAGACTAAGGCACTGTTACTCAACATTAACCATAGCATCATCATAGAATACCAGGTTGGAAAGGACTTCAAGGGTCATCTCGTCCAACCTTTCTTTATGAAAACACAGTATAGACAATACTAGCCCGACACCCTGGGCTATTAATTATGGAACTAAACCATAGTCACGTGGCAACTTACAGAAACCTCAGTAAGGAGACAGACAAAAGAAAAGGTGATAATATGCACAGCTTACTTTAGATACCACCATTTCAGGAACCTATTTTTAACCTCTTCAAAAATGCATTTACACATCCTACACATTAGCTACATAATCTCTTCCTAACGCTAACAAGCCAACAACCTTCTCTATCAAATGAAATATAAAAAGCTCATCGACTGCTTGGAAAAAACATGAAGATAGCATCATTTGGAGAGGCCTTGGGGCAGGGTGTGGCTCAAGAGCTCTGAAGTTGTGATGCTGGATGCAGAACTGTTAGCCACCACCTCATCATGGCCAGAGTTCAAGGTCACCTGCGGAACCTCACGGGCCAGCAGTCCCAGACAGGGGAAAGTGTGTGCATCTTTACACCACAGGCACTCAGTTTTCATTCACTCCCTCAGGAGCTCAAGGGGGCAGACAGGACCATCAGGTGCAAGGCAGGGCTAGAAAAATTCTTCAAGAACAGGTCCATAAACAAACCCCAAAGGCGCCAGGGAAGGGTTTTCCCTCTAACAGCCCGAATACAGTGCCTGGGAATGTACGGAGAGTGAGAAGGAAGGACTGCCACTGGTAGCCAGGCTCACATGTTCACTTTAAATGGCATCTCCCGCTGGTCCTGTCAGAGTTAAGATGGCGGGCGGCTGCAATGGCCCATTAATCTGATTCAGGGGCACATTTGTCATGTTACAAATAACCTTCAGGGGGAGAAAAAATATGAAGCCTTTACACGTGACTGCAGAAAGTGAAAGAGGCAAAGAGAGCACTTGCGCTCCCAGGAACTTCAGCAGTGCTGGCTACCCCAGGAGCTGCTTAATTACACTGTTAACCCCACTTCCCTCAGGGGCTCTGCAGCCAGCTAGCACTGGAGAAGCAGTGGGAGTAATATTTCAGATGGACTGACAGCAGAGATCACTGGTAGGGTCATTTTGCTGATCTCTTTTCCTTCTCTATGTGCATTAGAATATTAACATGAAAATTCAAAAGGTGGCAGTTCTGGAGCGGGAATGGGTACTGATACAGAAGAATAACACCACAGTGCTGACATAGAATAAACTCTGACCAGGGAGAAGTTATGGGTATGCATGGCTGGTGTTCCCTTCACTAATCAAATCTAAATCAAACAGTGCAGGGAGTGAGGGAAGTTCGGGAGAATGTCTAACACTGACACGAGGGTGCAGTGCCTCAGACATTGCTGAGTTAATGGTTTGCTTTTCCTCTCTATGCAGAGCCAGTCCATGCCATGCAGTCTCAGCTCATCATTGTAGCAGCCAAGACGTGTATCACTGGGAACAGTGATACAGAGCCAGGGAGGGAGATGGGTAAATTGCCATGGTCTGATCACTTGGCCACCACACAGTGCAAGGAAGACTGATCTCTGTTGGTGCTGAAGTGGATGGATGTAAAGTGGAGACCTCTGTGAAGGTACAATAAGCAAGCTTGCACCATGCGGTAGCACTGAAGTTTGGGGACCAGCTGCTGAATTGAACTGTTGCACATGGGTTTGTGATGCTATAGTTTAGACCAGAGATTAGCAGACCTGTCTTCAAGTAACCACCAGGGATGTGGCAGGGCAGACCTCTTTTCTTTGCTTGCACCCTTCCTGCTGAGCAGTCACCTGCTCGATAAGGCTACCTATACTACCACTTTTGCTTCATACCTGTGTCTGTATGTGTACATGGTTTTTCCCTATCAGCAGGTGCCTTCTCGCAGTGAAGGGCCTTTAAATGCAGGGTTACCTTTTTTACACTGTCCTTAAGGTAATGTAGCATTCAAATCCCAGTTAGGACCTCCATGCTCTAATAAGATTTGTAGCCAGTAGGACTAAGGCAGCTTTATAAAAAGAACATGAAAAAAATAACTTACTCCTTTTGATAGCCACAGTTATTTTTGCTGGTTCTACCTAAAGGCAGTGGGATGCTACCTGCAGTTATCCGGCAACAGCTGGGTCTTATCTTCTCTTAGGGCTTTACCCAGTGGATTTGTCAGGGGAAGCTTTCCAGTCTTGAGAGGAGATAGGCAGGCTGGGAGCCTCAGGGAAGCACAGGAAGGCTCAAGAATTCTACAGATGATGAATTCCTCACTAATCTTTTGGATTTCTCTCCTTTTCATGTCTCCACAAGGTCACATTGTTGAGGATGCTGAAGCTGTAGGCTCAGACTATGCCAGTGAGAGATAGGCATCAAAACAAGCTTGCCAGACTACCTGAAATACCTCTTTCTTTCTGAAAAACAGACAAACAAACAAACTAACTGAAAAAGGCTTGATCATTACTGAGAAACTCACTTAAAAATTCTGTAACCAAATCCTATGACTTAGCACAGTAAATATCCCTTAACCTTTCCTGCGAGGAAGAAGATAGATGCTAAACTGGGCTGTTTACCCCTCTCCTTTGTCCTGTGCTTTACCCCTCTCCTTTGTCCTGTGCTTTCTGCTAACCTCCCTCTGTGCTGGGCACTATGGCCATGCAGCCAGCACTCACTCCTCCCCTGCTTACAGGGAGAGGCCAGCCTCGCCTGGGTTTAATTTATTTGTCTCTTTTGGCTTTTATGGTGCTGAAATAAAACTGTAAAAAATGTGAAAGCTATCATTTGTGTAATGCTAGAATAGAGAGATTGTGTGCAAAAACAAGGGAGAAAAGGAACAGAAAAGCTTAGCCTTGCATCCTGTCTCCAGAGAGCATCACTGCCTCTGCCTGCCGATCAAGGAACAGCCTGTGTGTGAGGATAAACATCAGGGAACTGATAAAGGTGCTGGTGATGTACAGCCTCTCTACTTCCAATTAGGATCCTGCCACCCCTTTTGCCCACCCCTTGGAGGTGAGAGCTTCTCCCACAGGCAGGCGTCTGTGTGTGCAGTTACAGCTCCATCTGACAGAGAGCCAGAGACGCTGCTGCCACCGTCTAGGAGAGGAAGGTGACATTTGCGCATGCCTTTTCTGTCAGCACCTTTTATAACACTGCCTATGAATTGCTTTATCAGAAGTTATCAGTGCTACAAAACCCCTCCACATGTGGGGCAGGGAGGGAGGAGGCAGATGGCAGATTATCGTGTTGTGTGTGGAAAGACACAGCTCTGCCATTACTACTTATGCAAGGACCGTGGTTTGCTATGACTGGTTAAAAACATTATGGTACCTCCTATGCTTTTTTGAAAGAAGATCCTCTAGAGCAGTCCATAGCTTTGGAGGCTCTGCCTTAGGCTGCCCCATGACTGCTTTAAAGGCAGTGCCTGTGGGTGCTGCTCACCAAACTCGCATCCCTGGACAGCTGGGGTCTGCTGGCTCTGGTGGTCGCAACTGCACTGCTCTTGAGACCATGATGGCAGGCTTGAAATAGAAAAGGCAGGCTGCTTGGCTTGGAAAAACGTCACTGGGCTGCCCTTAACAGAAAGTATGGGCACAGTAGACTGCTTTTCACACATCATGCAGTATGGGGAGTTCTGGGGTCAGGTGAACATTACCGTCTCTGTTACAGCTGGCAGGCTGGGTACACAAGTGCACTAGCAGGGCCCATCACACCATCTGAGCCATCCTTACAGGGAGCCTGCAGGAACCTCCGCCTGGAAACAGAACATCAAGGGGGATTTCCTTTCCCCAATGCCAGGGTGTTTTCCCTCTCTCAAGTCTTCTCAGCAGGACTGCCCATGGCACGCAGGGTGACTGGCAGTGTACCTGTGCAGAGGGTTGACCTTGGCTGGATGACAGGTGCCCACTAAAACTGCTCCATCGCTCCCTTCCTCAGCTGGACAGAAAATACATGAAAGGCTCATGGGTCTAGATAAGGATAGGAAGATCACTCAGCAGTTACCATCATGAGCAAAACAGACTTGACCTGGAAAAAAATAATATATTACCAATCAAATCGGCATAGGATAATAAGAAATAAAAACGAAATCTTAACATTCCTTACCCGCAACCCTCTCTTCTTTCTGGGCTCAATTTTGCTCCTGCATTATCTACTTCCTCCCCAGCAGTGCAGGAGATGAGAAATGTGGGCTGCAGTCAGTTCATCACATGTTGTCTTCACTGCTCCTTCCTCATTGAGGGGGGACTCCTCACACTCTTCCCCTGCTCCAGCCTGGGGTCTCTCATATGGCACACAGCCCTCCATGAACTTCTCCAGTGTGAGTCCTTCCCATGGGCTACAGTTCTTCACAGACTGCTCCAGAGTGGGCCCCCTGCAGGGTTACCAGTCCTGCAGCAAACCTGCTCTTCTCTCCATGGGGCCACAGGCTCCAGCACAGGCTTCCCATGGGGTCACAGCCCCCTTCGGGCATCCCCGTGCTCCAGCGTGGACCTCCATGGACTGCATGGTAATCTCTGCTCCAGTGCCTGGAACATCTCCTGCCCTCCTTCTGCACTGACCTTGGTGTCTGCAGAGCTGTTTCTCTCACATATTCTCACTCCTCTCTCTGGCTGCAATTGCTCCTGTGCAGTAACACCCCCCTACTTAAATACTTTATTCCAGAGGCACTACCACCACTGCTGATGGGCTTGGCCCTGGTCAGCAGCAGGCCCATCTTGGAGCTGTCTGGCATTGGCTCTGTTGGACACAGGGGAAGCTTCTGGCAGCTTCTCACAGGAGCTGCCATTCCTGTTGCACCCCCGCTACCAAAACCTTGCCACGCAAACCCAGAGAAGCCTGTTGTCTGTTACCCTCACCTGTAGGGAGGATAGCACAGTATCCTCAAGCAAACAGACCCCCTTAACATGGTTTAGGTTTTAGTTTAAAAACACAGGAGTATCAGTAAGCTCGGGCTGCAGGGAGCTCAGGAGCAGTGGGTGATGCTCTGACTAAAGAAAGGCAGCAGGTCAAGGAAAACATGTGGGCTGCAATGTATGACAGCTTTCACTGATCTCAGGGTCAGGATGACTCACTATGAGACTGTGTGAGGACAGACCTGCAGAGGGCTAATGTGTCTGCAAGGTAAGCAGGGAGCACCTGAAGAGAGTTTTCACTAAACTGCTTGGGAGAGACAGCTTCCAGCAATCACACGCAAAGGAAACAGAGGCACAGAGGAGTGACTGCCACTGGCAGGAGTCAGCTCTCCTACACCCTGGGTCTCTCCAGCTTTACCTGGTGATCTCTGGAGTCAAATATCACAAGCCTCACTGAAGCAGGAAGCTTTGCACCGAATTTTCACCTGTCTGCGTTCCAGGAGGTAAACAAGCACATGAGTTTGTACCCTGTGGAACACCGCTCGCTGGAGACCCATCGGCCAGACACTGAGTATAACAAGTGTTGGCAGCATCGCTTGGTGTGTGAAATTGTGCATGGTGGGGGGCTTTCAGGTGCAGTGAAAGCACACACAGCAATGCTCAGGCTGAACGGCTGTAGTCTATCCCCTGGTACTTAACGGAGGGGTTCACTTTGGCATGAAATAGCCTCACAGTTTCTCCTGCATGAGAGCAGCATTAGCACGGCACCCAGAAAAACTGGGTTTTAGTGGGATTTTATCATTTGAGAAGCGCTGATCCCTGTGACAACTGAAGGGGTGGGCAGAGCAGGGTGCATGACTGCAGAAGCTGCTTATGGGGACATGGGATTGAGCCTGAGCCGAACTGCTGCCTCTGAGTGATGCATACTGTTTCCCTATATCTTAGAGCACCCCAGAGTGGTGGCAAAAGGTATAGCAGAGTTAGAGATAAGCCTCAGCAGAGCAAGTGACGGCCTGAGGGAGGCAGGGAAGCTGGTTTTTATGCCTGTGTGAGGACTGTTTCTGATCTTCTTTCCATGATCATATGACATTAAAACAACAAATTAAAAAAAGATTCTTCTTTTGCTATGGCAGAATATGGTGACATAAAATTCAGGCCCACTGGCTTTGGCTTTGCAGCCAATGGGATGCATTTATGCAGACTGGAAAGAAAATAAATCCCTTCAAAGAATAAGCTTCAGAAAATACCTCCCTGGTAATTCACCCGTCACTTCTAACAGACTGGTGATGCAGTATCAGGTGTTGTCTTCCTTTGGAAAAAATATTTCTCCAACAAAGCATAACTCTGGAGGGAAGCAAAAGAACTTGCCCGAGTTTCACTGGAGGAGGTCCCATAGCCCAGACCTTGGAACCCAGGGCTTACTTCTGGCTATGTTACACATGTGTTTCAGATATATATAAGGCAAACCTCTCCTGTGTCCTGCTGGCCTCTCAGCCCTTGATCCTATTTCCCACCTCCACATATTGCCTGCTCTTTCTGCTTAGAGAAGGCACACTTAGAAAATCCCATGGACAAGCTCAGCAGGCACAGCTTTTGGCACAGGCAAAGCTGCAAGCATCCGAGCAGCTGCAGCCCAGGTCCTACCGCATGGTGCTGTTGCAAGAACCAGGATTTTCCTCTTGTCCTCTGGACAACGGAATTCAGTGTTGCCCATGCTGTGAGGGCTCTGAGCTGCCTTTGTGTTTTGTATCAGCAGCATCCTTTCCACCCTGGCTGCTGCAGAGTGGGTTTAGGAGCAGGAGAGGTGAGCTCAAGATAACTTTCCCTCTCTTGCAATGATTCACATAGGTGGGAGATGTCTTTTCCTCCACTGAGAAGTCTGGATGATGGTTTTTCAGGCAAAATATTTCCATTTTTGGAAAACAAAAAAAAAGTGTCCCGCAGAGGTGTCAGTAGAAAACCAGACAAGCCCAAACCCATGTGTTATCTTCAGAGAACAAAAGTTCAGTTATCAAAAACCTAAATCTGGCTGAAACCTCCACCAGCATTGATGCTGACATGGAAACGTTGCTTCTTTCCTTTTTGGTCCTGTCCTTTCATCCTTTAACTCAGAAAAATGAGGTACAGTTTGCCTCTTGCACTCTAAAGGCCTGAATAAATTCAACCAGACAGATGTATAATGAGGTTTATTTAACAGACCCTTTTACACTTCATATGTTTCCACAGATAAGTGTGCATGTGGAATCATGCATTTCACAGGAAGCCCATAACACCCACTTGAATTTAAAATACACGCTAAAGAAAAAATTGCACTGTATCTTAATAACTGCAGGGGACTTTGGAGATCATGAACATAGGGAGAAAAGTGGATGTATTATCATCAAGCATTAATTCCCCTTCACAAGGTCTAGCAGCACATGGCAGTCCTTGACCTGTCACAGTGCAGCACTGATGTTCCGATCCTGAGTGGGCCTTTTGTGCCCAGACACCAGCAATTGTAGAAAACTGCATTGCAGTTTTATTAATGAGATAAGCACCCATTGGAGGCTGCTGTTGTCACTAACAACTCGCTAACACCTTTGGTTAAATCCCATGCATAGCACCAGCAGGCATTTAAATGGTAATTGAAAGTTCAAGCCAAGGCTGGTTTGTGCACTATAAGGGTCACCTGTGTAGCTGTGAGGAACAGAGAGAAAAGCAGCAGCCAGCACAAGGTAAGGCATTCATGAATTGCTTTGGTTTTCCTGATGGCATCCTTTTATTTACAAAACTACTGATTTTTCTTTCCTCAATGCTGATAATAGAATGGCAGGACACAGGTTTCACAGATCTCCCAGTCACAAAAGCAGACAATGGCGTCTGTGTTCCTCAGGTCCTTCCTTAGGCTGAGGGTTGCTTTCAGGCATGTGTCTTGGTACTGCCTGAAAACCTGTTTACAGCCTTCAGGAACTTTACCCAGTCACTTTTCCAGGCTGCTGCCAGAGAGCATTTCAGGCTCAGAAAGGCTTTAGGGGGCTTGCTGACTTTCATTTATGCATGAAACTTGTCAGAAGTAGTAGACTTGTAGGAAATCAGGATAACCTTGACTGGGTATTGCCTCCTGTTTCAGGTTTGAGTAGGGCAGTGATTTATACCTACATGCCACCACATGCAAAAAACCCACCCAAACCCAAACGATACCACAAGGATCTATTAGCTCCCTGTGAGAGGAGGCCAGCATTTTACACAAGTTTACTGCCTTAGTGGCTGCCTGTAGCCTGTCAGAGTTGAAGGGGAATGAGCTTCACCTTGACACAAGCAGCTCAAATGTACAGATGCTGTGAGAACTCGCCTGGTATCAGTTTCTCTGCACCATGCTGCCTTCACGCATGGCTCAGTCTGTTGCTGTTCCTTGACACTGGAGCCTGGAGCAGACTGCTGACATGAGCCAACAGAAAGCAGCAGTGTCAGTGTCAGGAGCGCACGCACTCATCTGTTTAGGTTTGCTGGCCTTGCTTGTCTCAAGAGAAAGGGTTCTCAAAAATCCATGATTTGCTCTTGGGGTTCAGCGTGATTGCAGACACCAGCAGGAGGTCTCTGAAAATTAAGAATATCATTGTTTTAGCAGGACAGAGGATTAATATGCTGGTTGAAGGAAGGGGGGGACCTTCTATATTGCTAAACTACAATGGTTACAAATGTCAGACTCCTGTGTCTCTAAATTACTGTTTACTGAGGCACTTCAGTGAATCAGTCCCTGCAAATAGCTATCCCATTTCAACTCCTCTCTAGGTATCCACTAACCCAGCCTCCTGCTCTGACTCTGTATGCAAGAAGTGGCTGCCACTGGCTACTGAATTATAGGCTCTGACACCATCTCAGTGACATTTTATAACAACAGAAATTAGCCAGGGTTTAAAATGGAGGGAAAAAAAATAGCAGCAGAAAGCACCTGAGGGAAGAAAGATGGTTTTTTTTTCCTTTCAAACGCTGTACATGCTACAGGATGGCATCCTTTAAGACAACATGAGCAGGACTTGGTGCCAACATACTAAGAATGAGCCGCTTACCACTTCTCATGAAACTACAGGCGAGAAGGATCCCCTCCAACTGTCTAGCAACATCACTAGGCCAGTTATTGGAGTCCAAGTGTAATTATAGCAGCTGCTGGCACATGGAAGATGCGGGCAGTGGTATGTTGCACATGCTGAAATCTCAGCGTTGGCTGATCCTTCATTTCTCTATAAAAATAGCACTTGCAATAAACTGAAAAAGGAAGATTTTAGGGATCAGGGCTAGGAACACATCGTAGCATCAGCCCTGTGCCACCTCTCATCCCAGGGACTTTGCTGTCAGTGGTTGAGCAGGGGCTGGCCCTTGTCACATGCAGGTACATGCTTCTGTGCCGGTACAGTCTTCTCTACTGAGTCCATACAACAGCTCACAGGGACTCCTCAGTGACAGCATCACTGAACTGATTGAGCTGAAAAATAACCCTAACAGAACAGGCTGCTGGAGGTTAAAGGGCTGTGCCCATGCACTTTGCAAGGGCCTTGTCTTGCTCAGGAAGCTGTGCTCCACTGGCCAGCCAAGCCAGGGTGTCTCTTCTGCTGTGCGAGCTGAAGCCCCAGAGTAGTCCCTTGCTTCTACCACCACTTCCAATTCCTTGGTTCTAAAACATTAAGGAGTTGTACAATAGCATAATGGAAATGATTTTTTTAATAAAAAAGGCCCTGCTTTTGAAGCCAGAGGTAAAAAGATCATAAATCCTTAGAAACAG
Organism: Lathamus discolor; assembly: GCF_037157495.1. Lineage (NCBI taxonomy): Eukaryota > Metazoa > Chordata > Aves > Psittaciformes > Psittacidae > Lathamus > Lathamus discolor. The sequence goes on along the minus strand of NC_088887.1, from coordinate 27,698,727 downwards.
CTCATTAAAAAGCTGGAATTATACAGAAGTGAGTAGGAATGTTAAAGATGATGTTCTAATTTTTTCATTCAAATTATTGATACTGCAGTCGTCTATTAATTTCCCTATAATTTGTGTATGCATTTAAGAGAACATATACCCTCCATCCATCTTGTCGGGCACCTAGGATTTTACCAGCAGGAGACTGAGAGAACAAGCCGAGGTTGTTAGAGAGAAAGCTGCAGCAACACCCACTGTCACAGGGAAATCAGAGTGCCTCTCCAGCAGCTACATCAACACAGAGTTCCCTTACATAGGAGGCACGCAGGCCTTATAGCTTCACACCTTTTCTTTCCCCCTGCTTCTGCACTGCTTCAGTTGAACTGCTTCAAGCACGCTGCCGATAATGTCGGAGAACAAATCAATATCATTGAGAGGAGAGGGTTGTTGATGCAATCACCATATCACATGAAGAGAGGGACAGCACTCGTGTCTGTCTGCAGTGGTTTTGCTGGTATGAATGCTACTGCCTGACATACTGTCCCTAGGGAAGGGAGAGGTGTTGAGATTTTAGTCGTATTTCAGGAACCACCCTCACTCTAATTCGGCTCAAAGCTCAGACACCATGACAAACCATCTGCAGGGTGTGTCATAGCAGACAGCCAAAGTGCTGCTTTAGAAAGGATGGGAGTAATTTTTGTATGTGTGGAAGAAGCTGGGTTGAAAATAACCATTTTGCAGCTGATTCATTGCATTTGCTACCTGCTGCCTCAGAGGACATGTATCGCCTGCAGTGGGGAAGGCAAAAGCTCTGTGCTGACAGCCAGCAGCAGAAGGTGGTGGTGGGGAGGAGGAGGGATGTGCATCCACCCGGGGGAGGTGCACCCCAACCAGGCCGCTTCAGAAGGGCAAAGGTGCAGCAGCAGCAAAGGTGACAAAGTGGTGTGAAGAACCACCAAATAAACCCAGTGAAAACAAGTGGTTCATACCTTTCAGTGCAGTTCTGCCAGAACCTGCAAATTCAGGCCAGGAGCCCTGAGAGTGCTTTGTCACTGCAGCCCCCATCTCCTTGTTGCTGTTTAAGCACCCAGTTAGGGGATTAACCAAAGCAAACATCTTCCTCATGGAGGAAAAGGAGGCTACCTTCACAGAGAACTTTGCCATGTGACATGGTCTTATTTTGGTAACATAAGAAAGAGTTCTGACAACAGCTATGGAAGATGAAGGGTTTTTTCCCCTTTCTAAACATCCTGCTACTTGCCATTACTTGGCAATCTTTTGTGAACATCTTTTTTGATGTGAAATACAACCAAGTTGCATGCGAATCCTAGGAGCGTATTCATCATTGCTTGCTTTCTGGATTCAGTTTCCCCACACTCCTGACAGCGTTATTCATGTGTTTCTTGGCTGGAGATAGCGTACTCGGGATACGAGTGCCTGATGACTCTACTGAGATCCGAACAAGAAGAAACTTCCCCTGCCAAGCTGCCGAGCACCAGCCGCAATCGCAGGCTGCCCCTCCTGTTCCTTGCAGGAAGGACATAGCTGCCAGGCTGCCGGATGGTGGAGCCCCTACCCAGCCCTGAAGTGGTGAGGGCCAGGCTGCCAAGTGGCACTGGGAGCCCGGGACCCAGCGAGGGCGGGCAGAGCCTCAGGCGGTGGCCGCATCACCCTGGGCATGCCCCAGGCCATTTCGCTCGGCCAGGCTGCAGCTGCGGAGTGACACTGTGGGGCTCAGCTGGCCGCTGGTGCCCACGCTGAGCCTTCAGCTCCACCGAGTGTGTCAATATATCTCCTTCCTATGCCCCTAGGATGTGTCCTCTCTGTTCAGGAGCATCGTTTGATTGCTTGAGTGCTGCTTTTTTGTCTGGTGTGCTTGAATTCATTGTCAGAGTGACATCAGCTGGGAAAAGCTGGTACTGGAGCAAAACTTCATTTTAAAGAAGTTTCTGGCCATCCGAAAACAAGTTTGCCCCACTCTGCACAGGAGAGCACCTCAGTTCTTCTGAAATCCAAGAATCCCGGCCAAACTGTAGCTTCACATAATCCCAAAGCCACTAATGACCTCCCTCTTCAAGAGCATTACCCAATTAACGTAAAACAAAGTTGTACTTTAATTAGTAACTGTAAATTCTGCATACTTGAAACAAGGAAGAGGAAACTAGAGTGTGATGATGCAGCCAGCCTTGCTGAAGGACAGAGTTACATGCAGTGGGGCATTCTCTTCCAGTTATACAGGACTGAAGCTTTAGCATCAGCTGCCGTGGGGGCCAGAAGTGGCAATCACCATACTGAAGGGCTGGCTGCTTGATATGTTTGGGGATTTTTTTGTCCTTCTGGTGGCAGCAATTGTACTTTAGAACCACGGAATGGTCTGGGTTGGAAGAGACCTTAAAGACCATTTAGTTCCAACCCCCTGCCATGGGCAGGGGCACCTTCCACTAGAGCAGTGGAACCCCATCCAACCTGGCCTTGAACACTGACAGGGATGGAGTAGCCACAGCTTCTCTGGGTAGCCTGTGCCAGTGCCTCAGCATCCTCACAGGGAAAAATTTCTTCCTGATATCCCACCCAAATCTCCCTTCTATAAAGCCATTCCCTCTTGTCCTGTCACTTCATGCCCTTGTAAAAAGTCCCTCTCCAGACTTCTTGTAGGCCCCCTTTAGGCACCAGAAGCTGCTCTAAGGTCTCCCTGGAGCCTTCTCTTCTCCAGGCTGAACCAGCCCAACTCTCTCAGCCTGTCTTCGCAGGAGAGGTGCTCCAGCCCTTGGAGCATCTTTTGTGGTCTCCTCTGGACTTGCTCCAACAGATCCACACCCGTCTTGTGCTGGAGGTCCAGAGCTGAACACAGCACTGCAGGTGGGCTCTTATGAGAGCAGAGCAGAGGGGCAGGATCACCTTTGACCTGCTGGTCACGCTCCTCTTGATGCAGCCCAGCACACACTTGGCTTTCTGGGCTGTGAGCGCACACTGCCGGCTCATATTGAGCTTCTCGTCAGTCAACACCTCAAGTCCGCCTCGGGGCTGCTCCCAATTCAGTCTCTGTTATATTAAGAACACAGGCTTCTCATTAAAAGGCAAGGCAGTTGCAACACAATACTGTGATTCAACACACATTCATAATCATTTCTGCTTCTGACTGGCAACACATATTATTACCCAAGAGCGTAATGTGTTTCATATGATCCCAGCATAAATCAGGATTGTATTTCTTTCTGAAAGGCATCAGTGATTGCTGTAAAGTACTTTGGACAACTCTGGCATACGCAGATGATCAGGAAATGCATCAAGATTTCTCTTCTTTGGCAAGAAAGCATGCATACTTTATTTCTGAATATGTGATAGGTGAGGTGGGAGAAATCCTCCTCAAAGAGGAAGATGTGTAAAGAAATCCTGGGAAATTCAGGCCGTCATTGAAAAAAGATGGCTTTTTCTTGAGGCAGGAGCCTAATATATACTGGATTTTCTCAGCCTAAAATCTGATGAGGTGAGCTCATCTTTTGAGAAAAGAAGCTGTATGAGCTCTTACTCAGTAATACCTGTGTTGTTTGCTGCTCTCAGATCTGTTATTGATTTGCTGAAGCACCGCAACCTTGACAGCAGGTCTTGATTACGATTTTGCTTAGTGACTGTAGCTTTGTTGTTCCAGACATTTGTCACTAACGTAAGCCTTGAAAAGGGAAGTTGGCCCTTTTTCATAAGGAAAACTGGTTGCCCCGAAGGTCACTGGAAAAAAAAACCAACTAATTTAAGAGACAACTGAAATATCCTGTGAAAACCAGTCCACACACAGCATGCCCTTTGGGAGAGAGGAAAAAGCTGAGCGTCCCGGGAGAGCATCACTCCTGGGCTTGTTCTGGTACCAGTGCCCTTTGATGCAAAGACAGGTGCTGAGCTAGCACACTCTCTGTGACTGCTGTCAGGAAAAGAATACTTTTGCCTTTTATTTATGCCGTTTCATGGAAGAGTTTCCAAGGTGGTACGAGGAAAGGGAAGGAGCACAGTGCTTACCAGAGTAAATAGCTCCACTAATTCCCAAATCAGTTATGAAAGTCAGGTTGATTTGGTATGAAGTGTGTGACTTTCTCTGCAGTGAACAGCCCCCGGCCAAACTTTAATTTGCTGCTGTTGGAAAGAGAATTGTAATCAGTAGCTCAAGCAATTGAACACTGCAAGAAGTGCAGAGCGTTACGGCAGCTTCTCTCTAGCAAGAGCCCCTCTACTGCCACAGGGCCAAATACCATTTAAAAAGATGAAACACAAGATTGCCCGGTATGTAGAGGCTTCAGGATTGAAGTCTTGAAATGAGTCACCTAAAATGCCTCACTGAATAACGCTGTAATACAGCAGCCGGTTGGAAGATGCCTGCTCCCTGGGATCACTGCTCACCAGACATAGCTGATAGTGAAAATAATTCTGCACAGAACGCCTGAAGTGTCATTAGAGCAGGTTTTCCCAAACCCTTCACTGGAACCCAGATAACGAAAGGAGAAATGTTTCCAGGTGTACACTGTTGAAAATGAAAGATGAAAACCTGCCTTTATCTGCTTACAGTTCCTGGCCCCAGGGGATAATCAATGCCAGTTGCTTTGGTCAGCAGCTAGCGAGGATGTAATCAAGAACTACCTTAACGCCATCTGGTTTAGTTACAGAGGCTCTCTGAGATACGGAGCCAGCAGGAGACAGTCCCTTGGCATTCAGTACCAGGCTGCTCCCTGCAGCGAGCAGCAGCTATGGCTGTCACAGCCTTTCAGAGCTGTTTCGGCTGAGTCAGGAGTTTCTTTGCTTCCCTGTGCTTTTGATCTTCAGTGATGGCTCTGTTTCCCTCCCCTCTGTCTTGCCTGCTCCTTCAGCCAACACCACTGCTTTACCTGCATTTATATTCAGTCTATTAAGTAACACATCCAGCCTCCCAGCTGACATTTCTGAGCAGTTTTGCACCTCTAAGGAAGAAGCTTTTTCCTTCCCTCCATTTGCCTCTTCAGTCTGTCTTAAAAATAAAAACACTCATTTGTTTCAGCTTTGTCTACTGCACAGTGCAGTCAAAGGGCACAATACTATCTGACCAAGCAAAGCTAGAGGGACACCCACCCCCTATATATATATATACACACACACAATAAATGTACATACATTTATGAGCTTGTACAGCACTTTTCTGTCAGGACATGTTCAGTCTCTCAACCAGTTTTACTCCAGTCCTGTGCAAAGCCCCTTTGATTACCTTGGCAGAACATCCACGCAAAGACCTGCCAGCTTGGTCTAGCTGCCCTTCTGCTCCGGAGAAAAACATCTCTACTGCCGCTTGCCTGGTTTTATAGGCTTTATGCAACTGCTTTCAGAAATTAATTCCTAGTGCTGGTTTTCAGTTTAGGGTCCTAAAGCAGACATCGGCATGGTGCTGTGCACTAGGTCCTTACTGCCTCTCCTTGAAGAAACAGCCTCCTTTTGACAAAATATTTCGGGAATAACAACTAAACTAATTATTGAACCCTGTTTCCCAAAATCACTGAGGCCTTTCCATCCCAACACACGCATGCCCACGAATCGCAGCTCTCTCAGATTTCTTCCTGCTTTTCCAGATGAGCAAAATTCAGCAAGTGGCCAGTGGACAGAGCATAGTTGATTGCAGAAAGTCTGAATCGTGCTTTATTTTCCTACCTAGGCACAGTAATTTGAGCATGATCACACTTAGCTCTTCCTTTATTGCTTGCAGTTGTTTAGATGTAACCGGCCCATGGGTTGAAAAGGTGGCAGAGCAGGAAAGACAAACTCTTCTCCATAAAAACCCTGCTACACTAAAAGCATTCCACACGTGACTTTCCCCGCGCGTTCTTCGAGCTCACGTCAGGCCTGGTGAATTATTCCTGAGGAAAAGTTCAAGCTCCCATTACAGCTCCAGTTCCTTGCTGGGTACAGTTCAGGCCATCTTATTAATTCATGGTTGTTAGCCAGACTGCTTCCCCATCAGCTCTGCCTCCCTCAGCTGCTTTTAGCACACAAGAACCAGAAGAGGCTCCAGTTGCAGAATGAGTTTGGTATGCTCACAGACTCAGCCCCTCTTCTCTTTCTCAATGGGGAAATGGAAGTCACGAGGTTGGTATTATGGATTCCTTCCATGGGGCATAAGGCAGTTCTGTGAAGCCAAGCACATCGGCATGCCTTAGGAGGCAGGGTGTGTGCTCCATTTTGGGAATAACACTGCTCTGAGTTCCTGCAATAATACATTCCCTTCATGGGGGAGAAAAATACTTAATACCTATTCTGTCCTAAGCATGAAGTTTAAAGCACTGCACCCTGCAGGTGTCTTTCCTCCTAGTTAATCTCATTAAATCTCATCTCTTGCATTCTCACCTTTGCAGGCTCCTTTTTTCCATGCATGCTGTTTGCAGCTTTCACTCTTAGAAGTTTATTTTTAAACATACTGGTTTCTCATCATCATCTGCAGCTGAAGTTTTCTGCAAACTCAGTTACTATGAAGCTGCTTCTGCAGAGCCCTTGAAACTGAGATTCTTGAAAACCCTAAACTCACTGGGTCGGAGCAATCACAGGCACAGCTACAGATTGGGCAAAGAAGAGATTCAGAGCGGCCCTGCAGAGAAGGACTTGGGGGTGCTGATCAATGAGAAAATGAACATGAGCCAGCTTCAGTGTGCGCTCGCAGCCCAGAAAGCCAACCGTATCCTGGGCTGCATCAAAAGGAGTGTGACCAGCAGGTCGAAGGAGGTGATCCTGCCCCTCTACTCTGCTCTTGTGAGACCTCACCTGGAGTATTGTGTGCAGTTCTGGTGTCCTCAACATAAAAAGGACATGGAACTGCTGGAACAAGTCCAGAGGAGGGCCACGAGGATGATCAGGGGACTGGAGCACCTCCCGTACGAAGACAGGCTGAGGAAGTTGGGGCTTTTCAGCCTGGAGAAGAGAAGGCTGCGTGGAGACCTCATAGCAGCCTTCCAGTATCTGAAGGGGGCCTATAGGGATGCTGGGGAGGGACTCTTTGTCAGGGACTGTAGTGACAGGACAAGGGGTAACGGGTTAAAACTTAAACAGGGGAAGTTTAGATTGGATATAAGGAGGAAATTCTTTCCTGTTAGGGTGGTGAGAGACTGGAATGTGTTGCCCAGGAGGGTTGTGAGTGCTCCATCCCTGGCGGTGTTCAAGGCCAGGTTGGATGAAGCCTTGTGTGGGATGGTTTAGTGTGAGGTGTCCCTGCCCATGGCAGGGGGGTTGGAACTAGATGATCTTGAGGTCCTTTCCACCCCTAACTATTCTATGATTCTATGATTCTGTGAACAGGGAAACAGCTAACTAACATTTTTCATCCCAAAATACCTTTCCTTAGCTGTGAGGAATGTCAAATAAATCTTATAATTTCTAAGAAACAATTTGCTTAGTGCTATCCATGCTTGCTTTAATTATAATCTATAATTGATATATTACATAGTCTTGCATTACAATATATATAACTTATGAGATTTGTTATTTGTCTGAGATGGGGGTATTCTACTTTGATTGGTGAATTCTGATACACAGACCACATAAGACTCCTAAATGCTAATTTCTTCCATTTAGGTAGGTCACAAGACAGGTCGCAGAGGTAAGGGGAAAAAAAAAGGTCCCTTAAGATATCGGATCTATTACAGACAAAGGTGCTTTTTAATACTGAAGACTCCCAGCTCATTTAGATCATTTGTAGTAAAGAGTTGAAGCAATTCAATAAACAAGATGTTTCCACACTTGCCAAAGCTGTGTTAAACTAAACAAGCATTTTTCCTGCTTGTTTTGGAACATTCACTTCAACCTGAAAATGTCTATGAACTGGATTTTTATTCCTACCTGGTGTCCAGCTGTTCTGTAAGCCATGACCTGTCAGACAACTGAAAACTAGTGCTCTGCAGGTAGTTTCAGGCTGTTCTGGTAACATGAGACAACCATTTACATGAGGATTCCAACTGCTTCTGAATGCTCTCTCTCCTTTTAAAGTGACTTTATTAAGTAACTGTGGCTTACAATTACGATCAATAATTAATTATCTTTGTATTCTTTCTTTCCCGTCATAGCCAAAGAACTTACTTGGGTGTTGTGTCACAAATCACAAACACAACCAATGCCTAGCTTTCCAGGTAAATGAGAACTGTTTCACAGGTTACAGACATATCTTCTGATGCCACTCACATTAGCACCATTTAATTCTGGTTTCCAGAAGAACAGTTCCGTGAGTAAAGAACAATGTTAATTAAAGGCGAACACTCAATATTTGTTTCTCCCTCCTCAGCATTTTTTAACCTTTGTTTCAAATTATTAATGGCTGAGATGTCAATACTCTAAAATTAGAAGAAGCTAAAATTTCAGTTTGGTGCCAGGTTAGATGCTGTGGGCTCTAATCCTGAAATAATGATGCAAAATATAATTGAGTCATGTCTGATGTATTGGGTTCCACATTCCAACTCTCTAAACCAATCACTCATCTCCTTTAATTACCAAGTAATCTTCTCTCTACCATCAACCATATTAAGAATTGCTTTTCCAAAAGAAAAACATATTTATATGGTATCAAACCAAACATACTGTGAAGTCCTGATACAGCTATATTAAACCCACAACCTTAAAGAGGATGTATCAGCTTGAAAAACATCCCCCCCCCCCCCCCAGTCTAGTCAGTAAAAACATTCCCCATTAACTTGCACAAACGCACCTTGTATCATGCTGCTTTTGTTATCAGGCAATGGGGTCCCAAGTCAGTTTGGTTTGCTTCAAATTGCTAATTGCAAGCTGTTAGTTTGCAATTCCCTGTATTCCAATAAATATTTCAGTCCAAGAATAGGAATCCCAAAATAAACTCACACTGGCATAAATATACTAATAACCATAAACACACTAATAACCATAAACACAAATAAAAGGTCCTCCATTAATAAGCTACTGAATGGTTGCAAGTGCACTTTAAATGAAGGCCAACAAATTACTGAAGTGTTCTAAAAAATTATTTTCAGTCCATTACATCTTGTTGCTGCTGAGCTAAACATAAACATTTTGAAATCAAGTGATCTGGTAGGTTTAAAGATGACAAAATATTTCAGTCTTGAATTTGGCAGTCCAGATGGAGGAGTTCAGAGTTATAATGAGAATACTTCTATTGAGACACGATTTCAGTAAAAGGTAATAACAGTATAATCAGAATTTTATCTTCTTTTTAACAAGGCAAGTACCAGCAACTGAGTTATTTGGCCACATGACGTAAGTGGAGATGTTTGTAAGAATGAAACAAAGTCCAAATTTTACAGCTCAATGTGAACCTTTCCAATTTAAACATTGCTAAAAGCGTAAACCTATTTTACAGGGCACCATTTGGGCCTGCTGTTAAGTTTTCATCATTAGTTTTATCAAAGCACCATTCTGAGATTTACAATTAAGATGTTCAAGAAAGCTGTTACAGTAATGAAGGACACAGAGTCCCAGTTTAAAAGTAGAAACACAGAGCCAAGTATTGTGTCAAAGAAGATGCATCTTCAGAAAAGTCTGCCTTCATCCTCCAAGTAGCTTGTGATCTTAAGTGTAATGAGAATGAAGTGCATGTATTCATGCTGAAACTGGTTCCACCTGAATGACACCGTTAATGGCTTTCTGAAAAATTAAGTCAATAAGCATTAGCTGTATAACATTTTTATTTTACTATATTGACATTTTATGCACAAATATTTTATCAGAGTAAAAATAGAAAATAATTGTTTCATGTAAAATTACCAAAAAAATGCAAAACACAAAAGAAATACATAATTATTAGCAGAGTATAAGTGTCTTTATTTAAAGAGTAAAAATTATGCAAAAACCCTTCTGTTTTACAAAAAATTGGGAATATTCTTTCTATGTTTTCCTTCTGGCAGCAACAGAACCACCTTTGACAATATATTCTACATCTTTTATTTTATTGAAGACATCAAGTTAGTCACAGATTTCTCCCTCGGTTACAGAGAATGTGACAGTGACTTTATACCATTTGAAAGATTCCTTTGCTAATTAGAACACGGTGGAAAAGGAGGTGATCCCACAGTGAAGAACCCAAAGGACTGTCACACCTACTGAAAAGCTGCAAAATAATCAGGTGTATTTAGAAAGAAAATGTGATACACCAGACGTTTCCCCTAGAGGGCTTACCATGTAACAAGACCATTCAGGGGAATAAAGTACTGATACCAGATTTCAGTTTTGCTGCTAGTTAATCCTCCCATAGCCCAGTCTGATCCAGAAAGCTGATATTTTAAGCTTCTCTTCTTTTTATACTGTATTTTAACTAAAAAGGCCTCCCATGAACTCTGCTGAACAAAACTAGTGACTTGTATCAAACTTGTAACAGAGCAGTGTTATACACATCACTGCTGCCACTGAACTATTGGCTACATCTTAAATCTTTGATTTAAGTGAACCTGCATCTATTTGCATAAGTCAAACACTTGCCAACTGGTGGAATCAGACTACTGTAACAGTAATGAATGGATTGATGGCTGACTTCTTGTGACAGATGCATTTACCTATTTTGTTCAGGGCTTAAGATTTTTTTCAAATACAAAATAAACTCAGCATACTCCGTAGGTGAAGTGCTTTAAGAGCTCAAGAATGAAAATGATATAAAGAGTTACTGAAAGAACCTGGAAAAAAAAAAATTCAGAATCATGGTGATGATGATAAAAGTAGGCCAGAACTACATGCAAGATTTCTTGTTAAACAAAAACTATCTGCACATGAATATCCACCTATAAACAAAGTTTTGTCCTCAATGCTTTAAAATACACAAGTCTCCTGTGTACTTTGACCTCTGCCTGCAAGCATAACCAGTCCTTTCCAGATCAAGAGCAACAGTCCAGTGCTCTCACTACTCAGTATAAACACATTTGTTTAGAACCTCACTGTACAAGCACTTCTGATGTAAGGTTTAAGAGTAGCTTGATCCCTCACAGAATTAAAAGGTTTCCCTTATACATTTTAATTGCATTTTAATTGTTACCAGAGGGGGTTTACTTACAGAAAGTTAGAAAAAATGCATTAGTGACATAATACTTATACTGTTTAACATGAAGAGGCAAAACCAAACCTAAAATAGTGTCATTTTCAGCCACCAAAAGAAACAGCCTGATAGGCATCAGTACAGAAGCTCAAAAGCTGCAGCCTACTTTTTACTGCATGTGAAAGTCTGCACAAAGTACTCTCCGTAGTGCAGAATTCAGGATACATTCCAACTATTTCCATTCATTATCCAGACTCCAAATTGCACCCAGCTCTGAAGCATGCATTTGGCTTGTGAAGCTTCCAAAACCATCACTTGAAGTTCAGAAAGAAACTGATTTTAAATAAAACACACATCTTTCTATTTCAATGTATGTCAGACTGTACAATAATTTGGAAATCAAACTTCAGTTCTCTGTAAAACTATTTCCAACTTGCATTTTGTTTCTAAACAGGGACTACTGACTGTGATTAACGTAAGTCTTCAGTTACTCAGGTTGACTACCGAGCAGGTATGAGCACCTTGCAGAACAGAGCACTTACCACCCCACCCCCGCCCCCCCCCAAACCAAACTACTCTTTGGGTGAGGGCAACTTGAAAAAGTTTTCAAATCACTTGATGGGGGTGGCAGTGGGGAAGGAGTTTGTCTTCACTTTTTGCTAAATGGCTAGCCTTAACAGTGTTTTTCAAAACAGGGAAGTATTTGCCCTTATATATGCATGTTACCTACATACTACAATGAAATACTCACAATTTGCTTTTCACCTAAGCCAGATCTAAACCTGGATCTCCTTCTTCAGCACTGATCTCCAGTTCTGTCTACTCTTAGTTTCCCTTGCTAATAAACACAGAAGATATTTTAAGAACCTGATGCTTTGTAACGTTTAATGAGCCTTTTGGTTCTGCTTGATTAAATGCGAATAATGAACATGTTTAACTTTGAAAGTATCAAACGCTATTTGGTAGTTCAGCAGAGAACAAAAGACTGGAAAGGACTGAGTTCACGCAACTGATCAGCCTGCTTTCTGCAGGTCCTCCATTTTTGTAAAAAGTGCTGCAAGAATTACTTTGTACAGCTGCTGGACACAGAGCGCTGACTAGTTCAACCTTCCTCACCCATTTCAGATAGCATACCATAGAGGCCCTGGCTTAAAGCTGCAGAAGCTGTGGTGATCCCTTAACTTATATTGAAATATATGCTGTTAAAGGATCCAAATTTATGCAAGTCCCAGTTCTTCATAGAAAATCATGCTCTATTTTTCTGTACTGTCAAGAAACAAAAGTAGTTTCTAATTCTGACAAAGATAAGAGCAGCACCTGCTCTGGTTATATAGGAAAGGCCTCAGGTTCCCACTTTCAGTTCCTAGTGCTTAATTATCTTTCTCTGTTTGCAGGGATGCTGTAGCTAGTGCCACTGCTGTAACTGGCTGTGCAATGCCATGGAGTTGCATCTTGGCGAGTTTCTTCTGCTCACATTCCGTGACCAACCGATTCAACTCCCCTGCGCTGTATCCAATGAGAGTTTTCAAGTCGCAGACAAATTTGTACACAAACCTCTTGCCTTGCACTTTGCAGATCATGTCTCCATCATAGTAATACCTGCAATAAATAAATAATAAAATCAGTGTATATTTTCAACATCTGTATCTTCCATACACATTGCCTAGTTACTCAGGGTCACACATAAGTCAAAATATGAAATTTATTCTCATTAAGATTATCATATAATTTCAGGCACCAAGGTACTATTTAGGCATTTTCTTACACGAGAAAAGGGAAGAGGGTTGAAAATTGTCCCTGCAACGTGACACATTAAACAAAACATAGTAATTATTCTATCGGTAGTCTGGAAGCACCAGAAATGAAGGTCTTAGTTTTGTTTAGTGTTTGCCTTAATAACAAAATGTCGTCTCCCCCCCCACATTAGTCCTTTGCTTTCTTTACTCTTGTCTTTGCTCTTCTGAAGAAAAACATTCATGTTGGAAACAGTTTGACAATCAGCACTGTAGTACCTATGATATTGAAGCAGCTGTTCTCTCCCTACTGTTTTCAATGATGGAAGTAAAACTATAAAAGTATGTTTGTTTATAGGTCATGTACTGGCAAAACTACATCCTTCATCTTTATTTACAACTAAAAGTAACTCCTCTAACTATGAATACCTTTTACATCGTGCCACAAAAGAATCATCAGACTAGGCAGAAATGAAGAAAAGATAAAGTCTGTATGACCCACTGTATTCCAGAGACATTATAAAACTAGGTGATACCAGTAAGACAGAAGTTTGAATTTTACAGTTTTGTTGTTGTTCTTGTCTCACTGCAGGCAGTAATCGAATGCATGTCACGTATCTCATTAAGAAAACCTAAGTGCCTGGCACATTACTCGGACTTGATGAGTTTAACAAGCTTGTGATAAATTTGGAAAAAATCAAAACCAACCAATAAAAAAAAACCCAAAACCACATACCCCCCCCCCCCAAATTTAATGTCCTCAAAACCATCATCCAAATGTAGTACAAATCAGCTCAGATTTCTTGACTGTCTAAACTCAGTCCCCTGAATGCCATGCTTGTAAAGCAAAGATGGTCATTCAACAGCAAAACAACTCCATTAAAAGACTAACTTCTGCCTCCCAGCTCTAGTGGAAAAGGTAAGTTACTAAAGAATCCAACCAAATTTCCTCAGACACCTCAAATTCTGGAAAAAGAAATCCAATTAAAAAAAAAAGCCAGAAAAAAAAAAAAGCCTTTCAACTTCTTACTTTTGGGGGTCACGATCCAAGCAACAGGACCAAAGCAAAGACAGGATGAAAGAAAGGCTATACAGAAAAAACACTGAGAAGCCTGCTGGTTGCTGATGTCATGCAAGAAGCCACAGAGGTCTGTTACAGAGTACAAGAACTGTCAAATCAGCTCTGCTATTGCTCTGCGGGTAAAGTTTGGTCTGTTTGTCAAAGCTCACCTTCACCTTCCTCCTTAATAGTTATATAGTTATATAAAAGCTTCCTCTTTGGTCCTCCTCGCTCCACCTCCCCCAGGCTACCACCTGTGCCTCCCTCAGCTCCTCTCTGTTCTCTTCTCCACATCATTATGCTTGCCCTTAACCGCTACTGCACTCCCACTCGGCACTTCTCCACACCAGCCCCAGCCTCCAAAGCACCCTCTTTGCACCACTTGAAGGACCTGTTGTTGTATGGTGTCCACCACATCCAGCCTCCTAGCAAGGCAATGAGGATTAGTTGTAATGGGTCAGACGAACCTTGCAACCTCAAGGGTGGGAGGATGACTTATGCTCAGTTTTGAAGTACAGTCTTGCACTACTGGGCAGAACTGAGGAAGGATGTGTGGTATCCTGGTCTATCCCTTGTGTGTGAAATACAGTATAGTTTAGAGCGTGGGAACACTGGGCAGGCATTCATGTTCAATGTGATAGGTACTGGGCACCAAGAAACTGGGGAACTGGGAGCTGTGCTCACCTGTGTCAATACAAAGAGAAGCAGGGTTTGCAAAATGTGGCCATGGCACATTTGCACATATGCCAAGTGCCAATGGACAATTTTAAGCTATTTAACTCTGTACAAACATTCACATTTACATTGTACTATAACACCTGTGCCAAAATAGTGCTGTAGAAAAAATGCTTTATCTAACTGAATAAATGTCTTTAAATGATCAAGTCTGCATTACTGGTATGACCAGAAACAAAAAGGACAACAAGAAATGAATCTGCCCAAAACCATGCAAGATTCCCACATCTTGTGCTAGAAACATTCAAGCTAAAATTGAGGCAATGTAGGGGGAGCAATTTTTCAATATTAATTTGAATGAATTTCTGATTACAGCATTTGATTATTCAAAGGTATAGAAAGAATAAATACCCATGTTTACAAAACCTTAGTTACTGTAATGTTCTGAGTCACATGAAAACTTTGTTTCCGAGTAATACAGGGGACGAAGTATTTTTCTTCAAGTCTCACTTCCCTACTGGATAACTAAACAAATGGTGATTTTAGAAAATTTACCAAGGTGTATGTAACAAAAAGGGCTTCTCTTCTGTTTTCTTACCCTGTTCAGGTTTCCATACTGCCTGGTTTTCCTACAGCTGAGCAGAAGAGCTAGCATATTTCTCAATAATATCAACATCATTTTCTGTATTAATCAACAATTGACACAGTAATTTCAGTACATTAGTAAACTAAATATATTAACATTTACAAAAACTTTAGCTCGGCAACAGTGTTTATCATGTGAGTAGCAAGAGATGTTAAATATCCCTTCAGACATTCAAGTGTTAGCAAACACATCAATATTGATGCAGCTGCCAAAATGGAAACATTCTGAGGAATTTCTGTAATTCTGTGACTAAAATATAAATGCAAAACTTCTCTAATAGTGATTTATGCAAATTACTGTGCAGACATCTGGTTAATATCCCAGTGATAATATTATTCTAAAGTTCTTTAGCTGCCTTTGATATCTTCTGCATAGTTTATTGACACCCCCCCCCCCGAAATTAGCATAATTTACGCCATTTTTACGTTCCAGGAAGTTTTCACATGTATCTTCAGAACACAAAGGCATACATTCACAAAACCAAGTTGGAAATCTGGGAATGGTATTGCAACAATACAGACTGGGGAGTAGCTCCACTGGAAAGGCCCTGCTTTGCACTGGACTCTTCCTGAGGCCCTTCTCACCCATGGGATTCTGTGATCCTCCAAAAAATGTAACATCCTAATATATAAATAATGTAAGAGCAGCCATACAAGACCAGGCTAAAGATCTATCTAGAACAGGACAGACTCCAACAGACCAAAAGAGGACACATAAGAAAAAGCATGAAACTAGAGGAGGCATCTATCGATGCTCTTCCTTGCTCTCAGTGACTTGGGGCTCAGGAACTCATGGAAGTTGCGTCTTTCCATACCTAATATCCTTCAGAGTATTTATTTGTTGTTAATTTGTCCACTTGCCTCTCAAACTCATAAAATAATTTGGGCATCCACAATACTTTGTCTAAAGCAGTTAGAAGACAAACGAAAGGATATAACTTAGTTTTGTATTTGGTGCCTGACAGCTTCTTCTGATGCCTCCTGTTCATGTATGGGCAGTCGCTCTTTACTGACTCTATGCCATTCATGGTTTTCCAGACTTGGGTTCTCCCCATGAAAGTACTCATTCACCCTTATGCATATTGATTTTATTTAAAACCCTCCTAAAAGCCTAAAGGAAGCCAGATTATGGTAACTTTACCATAATTTCTCACACAGGTAGTTTTAAATAGAAGTTGATTTTTTTTTTAAACAGTGCTAGATAAGTATACTTCCTTTAAAAAAAATAACGTAGCCGAATGTGAAAATGCTGAACAGTAAATCTTAGATCTCAGACTAACTTAACTCATATAAAAAGAGTTCCTAAAACTGCTTAAGTAATTTGCAGGATTAGGCAATACATATCTTTCTTCAAAAATAAGTCAGTAATTCTGAGTATTCACATATCTTCCTTCTTTAAGGAAAAAAACTAAACCAAAACCCAACAGAAAAAGCCAACAACTGGAACAAATACCTCACCCCTAAGACTAGTACAATTTGATGGGAAGGAGTAGCTTCAGAGGATCTGAGAGGATCTGTTTATGCCTTTATTACAAAAGCTGCAAGTCTTGCATTATGATAGTTAAAATGGCAAAGTGGAAGCAGACCACTTCATACCTGAGCAGTTCCTAAAGTTTCTTACCTCAAAGCTCGACTAAGCTTCTCATAGTTCATAGTGGGCTTGTTTTTGCGCTGTCCCCATTTTTGTGCAACCAGTTCCGGCTGATTCAGTTTAAACTCTCCTTCATCACCAACCCAAGAAATACAGTCCCGAGCATCTTTGTCAGTGAGAAGTTCTAACAAAAACTGCCACAACTGGATCTGGCCATTGTTTCCTGTTGAAATGGGAATAACAAGATCTATTATAATTAGTCCTTTTTGTAGTCCCTTCATATCTAAAATTTTCAATCAACATATTAAAACAGACCAGCATAGACTATATGATGGAAAAAATACTTGCACTTAGTTAATTTCTTCTAATTACTCTCTTGTAAAAATTTTCTTATGAAATAATCAGAATTAATCTATTAAAAAGAAACTGAGGAATACAGAAAAAAAAATACATAAAGATTTCTCACAAATCTGCTCCTAGGACTTCAGGAAAAAAACACCATTATGTAACACTATACACAGTCATTTAAACATATATCTGCCCCTAAAACAAACCAGATGTAGAGCTGCTTGTACCTCTTCAGGCACTCACATACACATACAAAATAGAAGTTGCTTTTTGAAAAATAGTTTAGTCTCCAATCTCCCCACTGATGTCAGCTGATAAAATCTTGGCCTAAGAATCCTAAATGACATCAGAACAGGCTTTTATGGAGAGTTTAAAGCAAATAAAAATTTGAGGGCAAGGAGAGGATTTAACAGAAGAATTCAGAACAGTGGAGAGAACCAAAGCAAAATTGTCCATAGGAAGGCCATGAAGATGCTCAGGGAGCTGGAGCACCTTTCCTATGAAGACAGGCTGAGAGAGCTGGGCTTGTGAAGCCTGGAGAAGAGAAGACTCAGGAGAGATGTTAGAGCAGCTTCCAGGGCCTAAAGGGAGCT
Organism: Lathamus discolor; assembly: GCF_037157495.1. Lineage (NCBI taxonomy): Eukaryota > Metazoa > Chordata > Aves > Psittaciformes > Psittacidae > Lathamus > Lathamus discolor. The sequence continues at coordinate 27,681,101 of NC_088887.1, read as the reverse complement.
GGAGAGGGACATTTTAAAAGGGCATGTAGTGATAGCACAAGGTTAAACTGAAAGACAGGAGATTTAGATGATAGAGATATTAAAAAGAAGCTCTCTACTATGAGGGTGGTGAGGCACTGGCACAGGTTGCCCAGAGATGTTGTGGCTGTCCTATCCCTGGCAGTGTTCAAGGCCAGGTTGGATGAGACTTTGAGCAACCTGGTCTAGTGGAAGGTGTCCATGCCCATGGCAGGGGGATTGGAAACACATGATCTTTAATGTTCCTTCCAACCTATTCTGTGATTCTATGAAAAATCACAGCAAGAAAAAATAAGATAAAGAAACTGAGTTATCAATAATCAAAGAGAAATATGTACGAATAACAGTAATTCCAAAAATAAACTGCAGATTCAGTGTGTAGTTTTCCTGAAGGTGCATTCATTTAACAAAACAAGAAATCTGAGACTTGTTAAATTCTAAAGTCACCAAAGGAGCGGTGTGGAAACAAGTATAGGCTAGGACTCAACAACATGTAGCTTATTTTCTCCCCTTTCTGCAAATGGAAAGTGGAAAGAAGTTAAGAGCTTGCATAAATGCTATGCAGTGGTTTGAGAGGACAGTTAAGTTATAGAAACAATCTTAAGCATTTTATTTGCTGCAGGACTGAAAAGCTGCAGCACCACACAGTGCCTCCATGAGGTAACCAACCTGACAGGCCTGCAAGTGCTGGTGATATATTCTGTAGTACCAGGCCTCTTCATACCACATGGACTTCTACAAACATCACATTTAGAATGACAAAGATGTGTTCCACAAAACTGTAATTCAAATTAATGAGTGTCTACTGCACTTGCATTTAAAAATAATGGAGACAATACCTGTTCTGTTCCCAGGGGAACTTCTGTCTTCCCCAGAGATCCTTGGAGCTCTCTGTACTTTAGCTGCCTTTGCACTGCTGTTTATTACTTTAATGGTGGTTGGGGTAGCAGGCTGTACAGATGCTGGAATAATCTGCACAGCTGTAAAGCAGAGAACATTGCAGAACATCAACTGTAAATTGTTGGCACAGAAACAGACATGCATTATTTATTATCTGCATTATCATATCATCTAGGAACTAGCTTTTTCCTTTGCTAAAAAGATACACTGTATAAGTCACACTGCTAAGAATAATTTACAGACTTTTTACCTCTTACAGTGGAAATAGTTGTTTTAGACTCATAGTAGAGATGCCACAATACAGATGAAACATCAGCTTTAATTTACTATCATATGTGTTATATGCTTCCATAAAAAATCCCCAACAAAACAGACCCTCTCATGCCTTTGTTTTCATCTTTATGTTGTTCCCTGTACGATCTGCCCTAATGCATTTTTCTCAGTGGTCGCTGTACAGCCCTACATACCTGCTGTTTCAAATAGTAATTACACAGCCTTCTACTGCAATGGTATAAGAAGATGCAAATGCTCCACTGTAGGTGGCTTTAACTAGACACAAACCCAGGATGTAATGCATGGTCTATTTAAGCTGCTTAGAAGTATGCTGAAGATTGATTCACTTCAATAACTGATGACACTGCTTCAGCTGGAAGAATGAGTGTCAGATAACAGCAAAGTTACTTTAATATATTTTTTCTAATATTGGTTTCTAAGCAAGTCCTCTTTTCCACATCTCCTTTCAGTTTTTAGAGACACTTTCTTTTGAGATCATAATATTTTAATATATCCATTCATTAATCCAATATATCATAGAATCACAGAATAGTTAGGGTTGGAAAAGACCTTAAGATCACCTAGGTTGGAACTAGAGGGAGGATTCCAACCCTCCTGCCATAGGCAGGGACACCACACACTAGACCATGTCACCCAAAACTCTGTCCACCCTGGCCTTGAACACTGACAGGTATGGAGCATTCATCACTTCTTTGGGCAATCTGGTCCAGTGCCCCACCACCCTCACAGTAAAGAAGTTCCTTATATCTAAGCCAAACTTCCCCTGTTTAAGTTTGAACCTGTAAGCATGTAATATAAAATATAACCTAAAAAACCAGAACTACTCAAGACCTCAAATATATATCCTAGAGAGTTTATTTCAAGAGAGTGGAAAACTGACCATCCAAAAGTAAAAGCTGAAAACTCTCATAGTTCAGGTCATATACCACCTTTCTGACAGTAACAAGATATTGAGAAACCCAACATTTTGCTCCCCTCTCTCTCTCTTTTTTAAGATTAAGAGAGTGATTTTTTAAATGTTGCACTATTATAGTGCTGAACCAAAGTGCTAAACCTACAAACAGTTAATTGTGCAAATTAACTGCTAACACAAGTACTTACGCTGATCAATAGTAACAGTTGCTATTTCTCCGGAGTGTTCTTGGCTAGCCAACACATCTGCAAATTAAGAAAAAAAACCAAGTTTTTATTTAACCACAAACTGCAAATCACCTGAAGATCAAGAACTTTCAGATTTCATATCAGAAAAATTCAAAATTTGGTATCAGTTTTAAAGAGACACGCATAGCTCATAGTCTTACGAGTAGAGACATTTAATGTCTGCCATTCAATTTTTACAAATAAGGATGTACACGGTGAATTTCAAGGTACTTATGCATTCTCCATTGCCTAAAAGCCTTAGCTAATTCATGCAAATGAAGATGAAAATAGTTTTTAGTCTGCCAAGTTACATTCAAGTATGATAAACCTGAAATGAACATATGTATTATTGCAGTATGAATATAAACACATCACTTTATCAGTTGTGTACTAAGGATTTCATTGCCTACGCTTAATAATCTTCACTTCTATATGACACAGAGATGTACATAAAATAACTCACAATCAATATTTAATTATAAAACTATAAAATTTGGGAGATGCACAAACTAAGAATCTTTATTAAAAACAAAGGAGGAATTACCAGTCATTATTTCCCACTAGTTATGAAGTTTAATAAAAGACAGGCAAAAAGTGTTTAGTATGTAGACATGTTTCATAACAGCAGACACTTTCAATAATACCTCCTGTCATCCTGTATTGATACCCTCATATTTACTGCCAATATTAGAATCATAGAACAGTTAGCAATGGAAAGGACCTTACGATAAACAAGTTCCAATCCCCCTGCCATGGGCAGGGACACCTCACACTAAACCATGCCACCCAGGGCTCTGTTCAGCCTGGCCTTGAACACTGCCAGGGATGGAGCACTCACAGCTTCCCTGAGCAACCCATTCCAGTGCCTCACCACCCTCACAGTAAAGAACTTCTTTATATCCAATCTAAACTTCCTCTGTTTAAGTTCCAACCCATTACCCCTTGTCCTATCACTACAGTCCCTAATGAATAGTCCCTCCCCAGCATCCCTATAGGCCCCCTTCAGGTACTGGAAGGCTGCTATGAGGTCTCCATGCAGCCTTCTCTTCTCCAGGCTGAACAGCCCCATCTTTCTCAGCCTGTCTTCATACAGGAGGTGCTCCAGCCCCCTTATCATCCTCATGGCCCTCCTCTGGACTTGTTCCAGCAGTTCCATGTCCTTTTTATGTTGAGGACACCAGAACTGCACACAATACTCCAGGTGAGGTCTCATGAGAGCAGAGTAGAGGGGCAGGATCACCTCTTTCGACCTGCTGGTCACGCTCCTTTTGATGCAGCCCAGGATACAGTTGGCTTTCTGGGCTGCAAGCGCACACCGAAGCCGGCTCATGTTCATTTTCTCATCGACCAACACCCCCAAGTCCTCTACAGGGCTGCGCTGAATCTTTTCTTTGCCCAACCTGTAGCTGTGCTTGGGATTGCTCCGACCCAGCTGTAGGACCTTGAACCTGGCATAGTTAAACTTCATAAGGTTGGCATCAGCCCATATTAAGTAGAGGAAAAACAACTGCTCACAATTGTTTTCATCTTGAAAGAAAGAAAGGAAGAAAAGAAAAAAGGAAGAGGGAAATAAGTAAAATCAGTTACAGAAAAATCTCCCATACACTTTCGAAGAAGCTCCAAATGGCTCCACAGGATCTCTCCTCGCGGGACACGCTGGAAGAAGTCTTCCTGACTGAGGCTGCAGAGCTCCCGCCCAGGAATGCTGAGTGCATTGAGGTCAATGTCAGTCATACTGAACTCCTTCATCACCCACACCACCCAGTGGAGCACCTGGTCTGTTGACCACTGCACAGGGTCTGGAAAAAGAGAGAAAAAATTGCAAGTAATATTATACATTGCAAGATTCCTCATCAACTGCATAATAACTTCTATAAAGTAAATACAGAACATCAAGAAGCACAATGTCATGGTTTAAGCCCAGCCAGTAACTCAGAACCACGCAGCTGCTTGCTCACTCCCCCCTGCTCCCAGAGGAGAATCAAAAGAATTTAAATCCCACGGGTTGAAATAAGAGCAGTCCAGTAACTAAGGTATAACACAAACCCACTACTGGTACCACCAATAATAATAATGATAAGGGAAATAACAAGGGGAAAGAATATAAAACTAAAAGGGGAAAAGAAAAAAAAAAAAAACAATAAACACAAGTGATGCACAATACAATTGCTCACCACCTGCCAACTGATACCCAGCCTGACCCGAGCAGCGATCTGGGCCTTCCAGGTAACTCCCCCCAGTTTATATACTGGGCATGATGTGCTGCGGTATGGAATACCCCTTTGGCTAGTTTGGGTCAGGTGTCCTGTCTCTGCTTTGTCTCAGCTTCTTATGACCCTCCTCACTGGAAGGGAATGAGACTGAAGAGTCATTGATTGGAGTAAGCATTACTTAGCAACAGCTGAAAACACTGGTGTGCTATCAATACTGTTCCCAGTTGGCACTCAATGTGATCCCACAGGTTAAAACCATTGGGCGGCCCATGATATGCACCTCCTATATCTTCTCTCGGGCAACAGAGTACCTTCTGTTAATATTTGAGATGCAGGTTGGTACAGATGGGGAGCTGGACAGATCATCTCTCAATTGTCTGAATTCTTAGGTCAGGAGTTTTCCCACAGCTGAAATGATGGAAGGGTTGAACTCTCGGAGTTGACAACTCACTTCATCCACTGTTGCTGGTGCTGCCTCACTCCAGGTCATTGATGTCAATAAGTGGGCATATGATGATGGTACACTCTGTAAGTTTCCACCACATGGGTCGTGTACATTCAACTTCATGTGGATCTACAGGTGCATTCCCAGCATCCGGCCTACAATAGATCATCTCTAGAATGGCTGATTTCCTCCAAGGACTGGATGCCTTTCTCTGTTGTGGTCCACTTGGCTGAGTGACACATATCATCCTTGTAGGTAAACCTTTCCTTCACAGCTGCCAAGAGCTGCCTCCAGAGTCTGAGTGCTTTTTTCTCTTCTGCAATTGCTTTGTCAATTCCCCCTTCCCTAGCAAGTGACCCCAGGTGCTTGGCTTCCCTACCTTCTAGTTCATGACCGTTGGCCCCATTGTCCCAGCACTGGAGCAACCAGGCGATGATGTGCTCACCTGGAAGATGGATGAAATCTTTTTGTATATTCCACAGCTCGGTCGAGGTCTGGGATTGAGAAGTTACCTCTTCCTCTTAACTCCTGTAGTAATAACTCCTGTTCAGATGGGGAAAATCTCTTGGTGGTCCTTGTAGATCGTCATTTAACTTTAGACAAGACCTGAGCCTGACTCTCCTTAACTTTTGAGATTGGATGAAATAGAGTGTTCTCAAGGTGGTATGGCCGTGGGTAAAACACATTCCCTAAAATGCACCAGCCTCTGGGAAAATCGAATGGTACAATGAGCTGTTAAAAACTACACTGAGAGCAATGGTTGGTGGGACTTTCAAACACTGGGATACACATTTAGCAAAAGCCACCTGGCTGGTCAACACCAGAGGATCTGCCAACAGGGCTGGCCCAGCCCAGTCAGAACTTTGACATACGTAGAGGGGGACAAAGTTCCTGCGGTGCACATAAAGAATTTGCTGGGGAAGACAGTCTGGGTTATTCCTGCTTCAGGTAAAGGCAAACACACTCGTGGGATTGCTTTCGCTCAGGGAGCCTGACATCATAGACTGAATTAATTCAGAAAATTTTATAGGGATAGTCCATGGACTAAGGAATGGTATCTCTCTCTTTGTGCGTGTATATATACACATACATGAGAGACAAAAAGTGATGGTATATTGAAAAATATGGATCAGAGCATGACATGAATGGTATGGAATAAGGAGTGGATACTGTCCGGGGTTCAGCTGTAGCAGTCATTTTTATTCTTTCCTAGTAGCTAGTGCAGTGCAGTGTTTTTGACTTTAGCCTAAGAACAATGCTGATAAGACGCCAATGTTCTTAGCTGTTGCTAAGTAATGCTTACTAAGATCAAGGACTTTTCAGTCTCTCATGCTCTGCCAGTGAGGAGGGGCACAAGAAGCCAGGAGAAAGCAGAGATACAGGACACCCAACCAAAACTAACCAAAAGGGTATTCAGTACCACAGCACGTCATGCCAGTACATAAATTGGGGGAAGTTAAGGAGAAGCCGGGATAGCTGCTCAGGTCAGGCTGGGTATCAGTTGGTGGATAGCGAGTGATTGTATTGTGCATCACTGTCGTGGTTTAAACAAAGTCAGCCATAAATCACGCAGTCGCTCTCTCACTCCCCCCCTTCTTGCCCTCCCCCTACTCCCAGAGGGACGAAGAGGAGAATCGAAAAGAATGCAACTCCCACGGGTTGAGATAAGAACGGTTCAGTAACTAAGGTATAACACAAATCACTACTGCTACCACAAATAATAATAATGCTAATGGAAATAACAAGGGAACAGAATACAACACCTCACCACCCGCCGACCGTAACTCCCCCCACCCTGACAGAGCACCAACCGATACCTTGTCCAACCCCGCACTCCACTAGCCCTTCCAGGTAACTCTCCGTTACATCCTGGGCATGACGTGCTGTGGTATGGAATACCTCTTTGGCTAGCTTGGGTCAGGTGTCCTGTCTCTGCTTCCTCCCAGCCTCCCCTCGTCCCTGGCAGAGCATGAGACTCACAAAGTCCTTAGTAAGACTAAACATTACTTAGCAACAACTAAAAACATTGGTGCTATCAGCTCTGTTCCCAGGCTGAAAGTCAAAACACAGAGCTGCACCAGCTACTAAGAAGGAGAAAAATCCCACTGCAGAATCCAGGACAATCACTTGTGTTTATTGTTTTATTTTCCTTTTCCCCTTCTAGTGTTATATTCTCTCCCCTTGTTATTTCCCCTTATTACTGATGGTAGATGCAGTGGTTTTGTGTTATACCTTAGCCACTGGACTGTTCTTATCTCAGCCTGTGTGAGTTACATTCTTTCAATTCTTCCATCATTTGATGGGGGAAGGAGACTGAGAGAGCAGCTGCATGGTTCTGAGCTACCAGCTGGGCTTAAACCATGACACATAATTACCAATCAAATCTGACTGGATGGAAAGTTGACTGCTCTTAAAACAACTTTATCTCAACAAAAAGGAGACTGGAGGGTGGCCTTTAGTTTAGATAAACAGCTATCAACAGTTGAGTGAATCAGCTGGTGGTGTTAATGTCTCCACCAGTCAGATAGAGAATTAATATGTGGCTCAGCCCAAAATAAAGTACATGAACTAGACAAGAAGGAAAGGAGATTTGAAGAGACCAATGGGCTTGAGCTGGTTTTAACCCATGTATTCCTTCCTAGCGGCTAGGGACACACATCACGGTGGCGATTGCATTATAGAGACAAGTAATGGGAATCACACTGATACTATGATTGAACAATATATTGCAATTGCTGTATTTTAATAACTAATTTACGCTTGTAGTATGTTTTAGTGTAATTTATATCACTTTGAAGAGTCAGAAATCTCATACAACATCAACCTTTTCTGAGTAAATTTGGTATTAAGCATTATGCCCTCCAAAACATGCACAGCATTTAAATTCTGTTGCCAAACACAGTACAGATTGTGTACAGTCTGTACAGACAACTCACACAGCAGAGGAGCATACAGAAATGGTAATAAATAATCAACTCAAGATATGTGCAATACATGATTTGTTGACTCAAGACTTTTTATGTTAAAATGTCTGCTGTATCAAGCAGAATTAGTATGAACAACCTTGAAAGAAGATGGGTAAGTCCAAACATCATCATCAGAACTTTGGTAATGTTTTAATATATTGCATACAACAAGAGTATGAACTGGAGATAGAAACTAAAGTAGAGATATTTATTTTAACTGTTTCAAGGATAAAAACCAGAAGCAGAACAATTATGTATTTTTAAATTATGAGATGCCAAACAGATGTCACCTTGACAAGTTTTTATGTTAAGAATTAAAAAAAGCAAAGTTTTCTCAGTCTATAAACATTACCTAGGAGCTACAAATTGCATTTTGTTTAATAAAAGAGAGTAACATCACATCATTTTTCACTGTTGCTACCTAAATCCATGCAATGGGAAAAGCCACAACAAAAGGGCTTTGGTCTTCAAAATTTCATCAGCAGTGAATTTTCATCAGAAAGCTGCTAATTTGTTCTTATTGACATAACCTGCAAGGTAATGTAAACCATTATTTTCTCTAACCAGTTCCATGGTTTCCAAAGCTTTCTGCTGTTTCTTTTTCTGGCTTTATTTCTCATGTGAATTAGTGTTTTCCTTCTTAGGGACCTCTGCAGTGGTACCAAATTTTGGGATTCTATTAGCAGAAACAGCTTTAACAGCTAAAAATCTGTGATCTTTAGTAAAACTAACTGAAACACAACACAAAGGGAAAGCCCAACATTTTCAAGACCTGCTAAATGCTAATTTTCTATTTGCAGCAAAACAGAGAAACCTGTGAGGATGCAAGGATGAAGTGAGGATGCAAGGATGAAGATACTGAACCCATGCCCTTGTGGATGATGATTATTTACTGACTGGACTTGACTTCTAATTTCAACATAACCTGTCTTTTGGAAAGATTCAAGGAATAATTTCATATCGATAATATCAGAGAATTTCACAGAACCAAGCCTCACAAATCTTTGAAGCAAACTGTCCTCTTTTTCTGTGTTTTAAGATGTGTAAGTGTTGGGAGAGAGGGAAGGCTTTTTGAGGGGACTATATAAGAACCTTAAGAATATTCAATCACAGAATCAACTAGGTTGGAAAAGACCTTTAAGATAATCAGCTTCAACCTCTATCTCATAACTGCCAAGCCCACCACTAAACTATGTCACTAAGGGCCTTATCTACACATTTTTTCAACACTTCCAGGGACAGTTATTCCACCACTTCCCTGAGCAGCCTGTTTCTATGCCTGATCACTCCCTTGGTGAAGAAATTCTTCCCAATATCAAATCTAAACTCCCCCTGGCACAGCTCGAGGCTGTTACCTCTTGTAACATTCTTTATTCATTTTACATTCTTTATTCTCAGAAACTTTCAACTGTACCATAATGTAAAACATAGAGGTGTCTTATTTCAACTCAAGGCCCTGCAACATCAACTCAGATAACATTCAAAGTTTTATTCTTGGAAGACAATTTAGCACATTTTTCTGGTATCTCGAGAATACTTATTAATAGAGATCTCTTCCATCATGAACTAGGATGATTTTCCTGGAAAAATCTGTACTCCCATGACACAAAAAACATTAAACTTTTAAAGTCACAGTTGTGGGTTGTCACAGTTGTTCTTAAAGCAGCATTATTAAAGTTTATTAACATCATTCAACATAATAGTAACATAGGTTTAAGTAATGCTCTTGTTATATTAATGGGAGAGGATAATGAAAGGTATTAGTCTGCTCCTGATAACACCTCACCTTCCTCCTGCCTCCCCCAAACCATTCTGCAATAAGCCCCTGATTATCCACAGATATAGCATGATGAAAGCTATTTTGGAAGTGCTTGCTGCCAACAACAACAACCACCAAAAGGCATGAAAAAGCCATTGGTTTAGTTATCAAAAAATACATTTAAGATACTGACAAGCTACACATCTTGCAAAGACCTGTGACTTCCCTGGAATTCTTAAACACTTCCAAGTATCCCACTTGCTAGATACATTCCAGTTTTGCAGGTCTGCTTAGATACTACAGCTTTTTGTGGTGAACATGCCTTGACAGTACATTTCTGCATGTCAGAACAAGCAACTCAGCTAGGTAATCTCTTGAATGTGGTGCAGGTCTAAAACTCAGTTTCAGTTCAGTCCTAAACAGGCATTCACAAATGCTTCTTCTAAGCTAACATTAAATTGGCAGCCTGCTGCATAAAAATACTAATTCCAAAGAGATGATAGCCTACCAGGATACTTATATTCAGTTCTGAAACACCTTTTTCCAGTATGCAGAAGTATGGCTTTCCATGCAACATCTGATTTAACACCATACTCTGCACTTTACAATCTATGAACAACTTGTTCCAGTGCTTTTAAAGTCAAACCCCACCAAGTACTGAGTCTACTTCAAATTCAGACACATGAGAAAAAGAGCTTTATCACTAACGTACATAATTTTAAGGAGGTGAGGAAGAAGAAAACTGCTTTCTAAAAACTGCAATGACAAGAAGCTTGTAGAGCATAAAGCACTATTTCAACAGAAATATCACAAGCATTGATTCTCTTTAGTCCCTTCTTATGCAGGTATTTTGATTCATACCCCTATCATAAGAAACTTCTGAGGTATTGGAGCATTCTAATTATATCACCAAAATTAGTTATCATTTATGAAAACAAATAAAAAAACCCACCCCAAAACAAAACCCCAAACAATCCCCCAGATGAACAAAAGAACCCTTTTAAACAGCCCCCTTTTAAACACACACACAGAGTCATGTATTATTACCGTAGGGTATTCCAAGGCGCTCCTGCTCCTTGCGGTAGCCTTCCAATGCTGCAGCCCATCGTGTTACTTGTTCAGAGGTTTCATCTGAAATTGTTGTAATATGTTTTGTTCCATCCAAGGTTATCACTTGAGCTTCCTCAACAAGGTGAGCTTCAGCCTCTCCATGATGCGCATCTGGATCAATCACTACCTCCACAGTCTCCACGGGCTTTACAATTTCAAGGATGTTTAATTTGGGCTCTAACCCTAGGTATAGAAAGAACAAACACAAAACTTAAAAGACAGCAAAGCAAATATAATTAAAAAGTTGTTTTAAAGCTTTCTGATTAACAGGTGTTAGCACACTTCAGAAAGAAACATGACACAAAAGCACCACCAATTTTCTGCAAGTGTCCTAAATTAGAATGACATATTCTATTATACAGTATATACTTCAGTAAATACAATACAAAACTGCCCCTTTATAATACAAAGAATAAAAAATTGTTCATTTTCCCTCCCCCAGTAATTAGAGCTTCCTGATCTGTTTAGGTGATCCATTTCACAAATCTTGAACAGAATGTTCAGCATATGGCATAAAGAACAAGTATTTTGACCTGTAAGAAATATACTGAACCAAAGAGGGGGGGTAGGAAAGCAAACCCAAAAAAATCCAGAACAAGCATCCACCTCTTTCCCCCAGCCAAGAGGCATTTCTTTCTGCCTTTATAATATTTCCCTGCTATCTCTGTAATCTACACACAGGAGTTAGTATCTTCTTTCAGTATTATGCAAGAGGCAATATGTTCAACAGCTAGTTAAAAGAAAACTAGAAAGTTCTTCATGTTTTAAGATATCTTTGTATGAAATGCTATAAAAGAACTACAATGGACTATACTTCAGTAGGTGTTTATTCCTTTGAATTTACAGGTAGCTAATAAAAATTTTATAAGTCGCTTAAGAGCCAAGTGTCACGGCCTGAATAACAATGTGGAAGATCAACTTGAACTTATACACAAGTATTTAATACTCGAATGTTTCTTTTAAGGGGATGGGGATGAAAGAAACTCCTGAGCTACATGGTCATGAACCTCAGTTTTACATTCAAAAAGAAAGAAAAACAAACCAAACCTCAGGAAGGAAATGGAAGATAATAGTGAAGATATTTATCAGCTGCATCCTTTTGAAACTGGAAGGCTGTGCACTGCATGCTACAAGTTACTGGGCATGAATTAAGAACATTCTTGTTCCCTGAAGGGTACTTCTACTCTGTATCTAAAACCAGAAAGGTAGTCCAATCCCCATTACACATGGGGAACTGCGGATTCAACCTAGCACTAGTCACCTGACACTCAGCATTAAATACAAATCAGTTTTACTTAATACTGTTAATACAAACCAGAAAGGCTTCCTTCTAATTACACTGAAGCCACAAGAAAACAGAATGTGCACCCCAAATTTTGCTGATCTACTTTGATGACCTAACTGAAAACAGCGATTAAAATACAAACTACTTCAGTAGGAACTTGTCACTGTTTGTTTGACAATACAGCAACAAACATCTGTAGCTCCTCCCAGAGCACAACATGAATGTTGCCTTCAGTGAGTGGTGGCACAATGGTTTACTCTTGACTTCTCATCCGAAGAAAAAACAGATAATAGAGATCCGAGCCTTTCAAACAGATTTTGAATTAACTACATATACTCTCATAATCTAATAATTCACAAAGCACACAAGCTCACCTCACAAAGATGAAGCTGTCACCTATCTAGAAATAAAAAATCTTTTGCCTGCTTAGATACTCGTCCTGGTATGAGTAACTACTGACTTAACAAAAGCCTCATACTGTAGCCGTCACTACTTGGCCCAGGTTTGCATGTGTTTGGGGGGCAGGGGCTGTTGGGTTTTTGGATTTTTTAACTTAGAAATTGATATAATATTACTATAAAAAAACATTTAAAATAGCATCAATCTATGACATTTATTTTAATTACTACTACTTATAACCATAGCACACAATGGAAGAGACTTTCTGAAGCTATGTGACCATTCAGTGATATTCTCAATTTTACAGTAGGGCATTCGGTTTACTCACAAGTATTCCTACAACATTAATTTGTCTGTACAACAGACAAACATAACCGCTTACCTTGCCTAGATATTACTTGCACGCTGAGTTGCACTGTTCCATCTGTTTTTACTCCTTGATCAAAAAGACTTCGGTCTGGGTCCAGCTTGATGAAAGCAAAATAAACATTACAAATATGTATTAGTCTCACAGTTACAAGGAACTTATTCTCCTTTAAATTTCAAAAACACTTAGTGCCTGCAGCAAATTTTCTGAAGAAGCATGCACATATTTTTAGCCCTACGCAGACAAAGAATTTGACTGGAATTTGAAACTCGCCACTCTGTTCTGTTTAAAGTAGTTTCACTTACAGGGACATTTAACCTAAAAAAAGGCAATGCAATACCTGGAAGTACCTTCACTTTGTGAAAAGTATCCACAGTTCCCACTGCCAGTTTTTAACACTTTCATAAATATTCTTGTCTTTAAAGCAGTATTCCCCCTGTTTTCTGGAGAAGCCACAGATGTCTGATTATAACTACAAATAGAACATCCAGGTACACATGATGCAAAACGGTTATACTGTCTAACATGTGGTGATGCCTGTAAACATAGGGGGGCATTTCTTGAGTAATATTTTGCTACCTATGCACCTGAAGAGTATAAAAACCTTCTTGCTTCATGCAGATTCAAAACAAGATTAGACTTGCAGAAGTTCAGGCAGCAACAAATTACGTGGGTGCCCTGGGTTCAGTTGTAATAGTTATTTTTCTCCTTCTCAGTAGCTGGTGCAATGCAGTGGTTTCAACTTTAGTTTGAGAACAATGTTGATAACACACTGATGGTTTTGGTTGTGTTTAAGTAATGTTTACCCTGATCAAGGACTTTTCAGTCTCACGCTCTGCCAGTGAGGAGGGGCATGGGAAGCCAGGAGGAAGCAGACAGGACACCTGACCCAAACTAGCCAAAGGGGTATTCCATACCTCAGCAAGTCATGCCCAGTTATATGGGCTGGGGGAGGAGTTACCCAGAAGGCCCAGATCGCTGCTCTGCTTGGTCTGAGTATCGGTCAGCAGGTGGTGAGCAATTGAATTGTGCCGCACTTGTGTTTATTGTTTTCTTTTCCTTTTCCCTTTTTAATTTTATATTCTCTCCCCTTATTTTACCCCAATCATTATTATTATTGGTGGTAGCAGTAGCAGTTTGTGTTATACCTTAGTTACTGGACTGCTCTTATCCCAACCCATGCTATTTACATTCTTTCGATTCTTCTCCCCATCCCTCCAGGAGCAGATGGGAGGCAAAAAGGTTGGGGAGTGAGTGGGTGGCTACATGGTTCAGAGTTACCGGCTGGCCTTAAATCCTGACAGTGAGCTACCTCAAGAAAAGACAGTACTGTTGTTGCCCTCTTTCTTCTTTCACCTGCAAGGTGGAATTTTTTCCTTTTTTACCCCCACGCCAGGAACCCCAGAAGTATTTTCATTTTATTCACACTGAATTAGTATGTACATATTAAATGGTTTGATGATAACAAACCTAACATAAGCTCTTAATTGTAATTATTATATCAAATAAAGCATGAATTCCTTTAACAACAGAAGGGATAAAGTATGCAAAATGCTTCTCCATTAAGAGGTTAAGTCTTCCATAGCCTTTCAGTTTACCTGGATATCTTGCAAGCAAATTTCATGTGTATCCAAGGAACACTGCAGTCTGGGTTCCAGCAACTTCCTAAGATTTCCAATTGGCTCATTGATGTCAACTGCTTGACTCACAAATTCTGCGGTGGTAAAGGTTTGCTCAACGATGCTTAAATACCAAATTAATATAACAAATAATTACTTACATGTTAATACAGTGGTATAGGAAAGCTTTATAAAAGTTAGACGTGAACAACAGAAAAGGTAACACTGGCTCTGAAATCTTAATACCATGCAGAAAAACTCTTAGCTTGAGTAGAGCATGAATTACTAAGTTTGGTCCCATTGATTTTACAGTCATGCAACTTTCCTTTTACACCGTTGCCATTAAAAAGTTAGGTTAAATACCGAGATTGTTTTCAGATCACCATTTTCAAGAGATTGCCACAATCACTATATTAACTTGCACGTAAACTGATTTTATTTGATTTGCCTATACCACACTTACAAGCTATTAAAGTTAAAAACAAAGAAACTTAAAAGATATGCGGGAAAAGGAAGAAAAAACATCCACTCTCATACAGAGTAATTGCCTATACCTTTTCATCAGCCAGCACAAGGATTAAGCTTAATGCATACAAGAGACAACCAGAAATAACAGCAGCAACATGGAGCCTTGAATGAAACATTAGTCATGTGCCATGGTTGTCCTGCACTTAAAATAATGACAGCATTGGCATAGGCATTCAGAAACATCAGTGTTATAAGACTTGCGTCTTAACCTTAGACATGTTGCTGGTCTTTCCAGATTTACACAGAAGAACATCAGAATGTATACACAAATACTCAGTTCATAAGTACTAAAAATTTACAAGGAACTCAGAGTAAGAACTATGTGCTTTGAATCAATTCTCCAAACCAGATTCTTAAGAAGCAGGTGATGTGCCAGCCTCAGCTATTTCTAACCAACACATTAACTGCCTCTCTGTGTTTTGAAAAACAGTTGTAAAAATTATGAGGAGCATTAGGAAGAAAGAAAAAAAAAAAAAACACCAAAAAAACCCCAAGAACAAGGCTGAGGTAATTAAGTCGAAGGATATCCAACTTCAGAATCTGTTTCAAGGGCCCTAACAACAATATAGTAAACAGATACAGAATGTAATTTCTGCTCTGTTAAAAACGAATGACTCTGTGTAACAGTAAAGTAATGGACTGAGAGGTTCATCTCAATTACAGAAGGATACACTGAAGTTGGAAGGTTTGCAGCATGTACATGTAGACATATTCCTACACACATGAAAACAGGGGAAGAGAACTACTAAGAATGTAGCAAGAGATAAACAAAACAGTTTGGGATTTAAGCAATTAAGACTGAAGAACACTGACAGTATTCTACTGGTTTCCAACAGTGGCTACAGCTCCACTTCAAGAAAACCACCATTGGATAAGAAACAGAATAACTGAAGTGTGCACAAGCAAAATTAAGAACTCTCAATCCAGCAAGAAAGTTGAAAAACTGTAGAAACAATCAATAGCAGGGTTACAGAGATCATACTGAGCCAGACACTTCTGCCAGTTTAAAGTTACTTCTTTTGCCTAGCTAGAAAACACTTGTACTTATTTCATAACCATGGCCATCTCTGAAGCATTACACAATACCCAATAATAAATCTGCATAACCAGACTTAAGTGTGTGTAGCCACAAATCTGAAACCAATTAAAGAAAACAAATAATCGAATCAATTGCAGCCTAAGGACCCCCGAAAGCAAACACAGTACCTACCTTTCTTCAGTGCATTCCTGTTTTTCAGTTCCATCGATTTCTATTTCTATCAGCTCCTCTGCTTCTCTCTTAGTCATGGCTAAAATGTCTTAAGAACAGAGCTGTGAACAGAAAAGAATTTTTTTGGTAAGTCATAGACCAACAAAACTAGATGATAAGTTGTGTCCTATCAAACATTTTTTAAACTAAACACTAAAAATAAATATGCAGTGTCAATGAGAATGTTCTCATTGACACTGCAGATTTTCATGCCCTGTAAAATACTGGAGTATGTTGGAACATAAGGGGGAAAGAAAGAATTACAGCATTTGGTCTGTAAAGACACACTTTGTATATTATTATGTTTCACTAACCATCTCATACATCATAAGTATGAAATACGTATGACAAAAAACTCATCCAAGTTATATTGAAAGTTCACAATAAAATAACACCACCAACTCACAGGAAAAGGAGTAGGACATAGGAGAACAGAGTAAAAAAAAAAAAAAACACAAAACCAAAAAACCCCATGACAGCAGAAAAAACAAAACATGTTACTATTTAAATACCCACAAAAGATTACCAAGATTTCCATCCTGGAATCATTCCTTCCCAGGGACTACTCTATTCCAAACCTGACTGCTCATAAGAGAATTTATTAAAGACAAGTTAGTAAAGGAATCTGAAAACTTCTAAAAAGGAACAGTGATCAACTACGTTATACCACTGTTACATAACAGGTTTAAAGAAATCCAAACCACCCATTATTTCCTTCAAAAACTATTATGTAAAATCAATTTCAAATAAATCAAGTGCCACCATGTGATATCAAGTTATAAGAAGCTACCACGGCTGGAAAGAAGGTAAACAGCACTTCATTAGCATCTTACCACTAGAAGCAGAACCCGAATTTGTTCTGCTCACAGATCTGACTCTGAAAATCCCCTAGCTGCTGGGTAGGGCCCACTGAACTGACATGGTGGCGTACACTGAAGAGGGCCCTGGGAGTCCAATTCACAGATCACTTAATCTTAAATCATCTTCATGATAAATGGGGAAGAATGAAACACCACTTCTAAAGAATGCAGACAAGCTTAATTAAACAACTGAAACAACTGACACTTGCATGGCTACAAGTGATCTGGTTGACTGTTAAAAGATTTCAGCAAAGTCAGTTAATGAAAACTCCCAAAGAATCTAACTGGTATCATAGAAAAGGAGAGAAATTCATTCCTGTATTACCAATCAACTTAAAACCCCAAAACAAGAGTTAGCATTTTTCTTGTGATGGAGTTTACCAGTAAGGTCACAAAAGGTTTTAAGCTAGGATTTCTGTTCACAAGTTATTTATTGAGAAAACTGTGCAGACCTGCCAAAAGATCATCTGCAGGTCTCATCTTTTTGAATCTTTGAATGATTTCTGGCAGAAAATTTTCAATATTGGTAAATACAAAGCAATGCACAGTGAGTAAATATTATAACAGCATAGTAACTGTACTGAATTAGGTAAGATATTATGAAGTCCCTATTAACTGTACTTCAAATTGGCAGCTAGACTAATAACTTCACTCACTCTTCAAAGGCAGCTTGTAGCTGCATCTCACAGGCTCTACTATACATCTCTGGTTACCATGCAGAGGTAGGAGAGGGGAGCACAGGCACACACAGCAGGTACACAAAGAGGGAGAAAGATGGTTCCACTGAGCACAGATGTGAGAAAGGGCGATGATGAGGGGAATCAGCTTAACCACTATGAAAACATGTAAAGTCATTAACAGTTCAGAGAAACCTAATGGGGAAAATTAGTCAGTCTTTCTCATGCTAGAACAGACAGATTCCTAATGATATAAATAATTTCACACAAAGTGTCGAAATTTGTTGCTACAGGATGATGCAGAGATTGGAAGAGTACATAGGTTCAAATGGGACTAAACTTCCTAAGCCTTCCCTGAAGGCTACTAAGAGACAAGCAAATTCAAACAGCTCAGCTTGCTAGGAGACTCAATATGGTAGCAATATTACAACAGCAGCATTTGTTTGGAGGAACATAGAAAATTTGTGTTTGATTTGTGGAAGGTTCAGCCTACTCATCTCTGGTTTTATTTTTCCTTCAACCTAAAAAGCCCCAAGACTCACCTGCTATCCAAGAAGGTATCTGACCATAACGCCTGACACAGACCTCCATTAACATAAAAGAAGGCAGCTGACAACAGAGCATTGTTGGTTTTTTTTTGTTTGTTTGTTTTTTGTTTGTTTGTTTTTTTTTTTTTATCCCTGCATGACAGCCCACTGCTACTCCAGCATCTTTTACTGTTTGGCTTTTGCACTCATTGGGCAGAAGGCCCAATGTTCTGTTGAGAACTATCTTTTCCCTAGAAGACAAGGAATTAAGCAAGTGACACACCCATGATAATAAGGGCACAAACTCTGCTAGCACAATTAGTGCTTGCTATCTTACCAAGTATCTGTGAAGTGGGGGATAACTACTGGAGCCCACCTGCATTATCATGTTACACTGAAGCCAAATCACTGGGGATATTTGTGCCTCTGAGAAACTTTGGTGTTCACGCAGGATTTGGTACTATCAATCCCTATCATTAATAGAACTGTAACACCAACATAAAACAGGTAACACAGCAGACAACCTATCTTTTACAGATCGATCAGATTTTGCAAGTTACCAGCCGATTTGGATTTCAGAGAGTGGGCCACTAAACGGGATGGAGTCATACAAAGTTTCATGTGTTCTGCTTCCTTACCCTCAGTCAGGCGCTAAAAAATAAACCTGATCTAGGAGACGCGGTTGTGCAGCCCGTACCTGCCCGAACCCCAAGAAACGAACTATTCAAGCTGCCAAACACCCTTTTAGGTTTCCACCCCAAGTAAGTTTCACAAACTGAGCCAAGTTTCACGCCCCGGAGAGACCAACGGGCCTCGCTCCGGGCTGCCCGAGCTGGGACCCGAGCGGGAGGGCTGCACCCTCCTCCCGCGGGGCGACACCGCCGCGACGCCCGACGAGGGGCCCCTCTCCGAGCCCCGCCGCCGCCTCCATTTTCCTCTCGCGGGACCCGACCGGCGGCGCCGAGGCCCCTCGGGACAGGGCACCTCAGAGCCGCCACCACGGGCCCTCCAGCGGGCTGACGGGGGCAGGCGGCGCCGCATCCAGACCAGCACATTCCAGCCTCCGGGAAAGGCCGCTCCTCCAAGCGGACCCCGGTTCTCCCACCACCACCACCACCACCACCCCCCCGCCCGCTTCCTCCCTCCCCCTCCTCTCGCAGCGCCTCGTCGTTGTTTGAACCCGAAACGGAAATGAGACTCGCGGCGCCGGGGAGAAACGGAAACAAAACAGGGGCCGTGCCGCCAGGCCAGGCCAGGCCGCGCCGCGGCTCACTCACTCACTCACCCGCCGCCGCTGTCCGGTCGCCGAGCGGCGCGGAGCGGCCACACCACAGCTCCCGCCGGCCGCGGCTCTCGCGGCTCCTGCGGGTCCCGCCGCCGCCGCCGCCCTGAGGGGGCCGTCGCGCGCTCGGGATTGGGCAGCGCGGGCCCGAGCGGGGAGGGCGCGCGCCGACACCGCCACCCCCCGCGCGGGAGAGGGAACTACAGCTCCCGTCGGCCCCCGCGCGCCGCCAGTCCGCGCGCGGGCGCGGGGCTGCTGGTGGCTGTTAGCTCGAACCGCTTCTCCTCACCCGGAAGCGCATCGCCGGCTTCCGACGGTAACGGTGCGTATGGGGGAGGGGGTCCGTGCTCACTCGCCCCGTACTCCGGCTGGCCGCGAGCGGGACCGCCCGGCGGGGTGCGCGCCTGCCCCTTCTGCCCGAGTACCCGGTGCGCAAGGGCGCGGGGCACGGCGGTGTGGCGGCCGGCTGGGCCGGCTTCCCGGCGTGCAGTGCGCGGGGAGGCGGGGCGGCGGTAGCTGTGGTAGCTGTGGTGACTCCTGTCCCAAGGTGACTGGGCTGGGCCGGTGCGCTGCCGCCGAGCGCCGAACCCTTCGCCCCGCCGTGCCGGTGGGTGTTTGGGGGGTGGCTCCTCGTCCGCCGCCGTTGCCTTGTGCTTGGGGCATTCGTGCCTGGGCGTAACGGCGATTCCCGGCCCCGTGGCCGGCTGGGGGCTCCCGGGGCGGGTGGTCCAGAGATCCCCACGCGGGGAGCCGTGGGGCCGCGGCCGCTGCTGGGTTGGGGCTGGGCTGAAGTTATTACTTTTCCTTTGAGCGAGGCGAAAACTGCCATGCTCTGTTTGTCTCGGTGGCCGTGCGAGCAAAGCGATCGTGATCCGTGCTCCTCGGGTTCAGCGGCTGCTCGAGTTTCCTCCACAGATTGCTGCCTGCTTTAAGTGTTCGTTATGGTTTAAAGCTCATCTCTGAACTAAATATGTTTTTTTTTTTTTTTGCACATTGTGGAAAGAGCTAATTCTGTGTTCCTGTTTTGGGTTTCTCATTTTTAGCTGAAACACTGGTGTCATCATGATTTTGAACCAGATTTTGCGACTCTCATCCATTTTTCGTTCTGCTGTCTCTACTCACTTGCGCAGAAACATAGGGCTTTCTGCTGTCGCCTTCAATAAGGCAAAAGAGCTTGATCCAGTTCAGAAGCTCTTCTTGGACAAGATCAGAGAATACAACACAAAGAGCAAGTAAGCAGAGGAAATTATTTTGAGGCTGATGGCAAGAGGGGGCATAACGTTTCTGATAAATGCTGAAATGTGCTAGGTTTGTGGGTTAGTCTGTAAATGCTCAAGGTGTTCTTTCCTGAAACACTTGATGGTAATGTCACAAGTAAGAAGGCTTGTTCTTGCTTACCCTAACAGACAATGTCCATTTTTTCCCCCCATTAGGAAAAAAAAAAAGGTAAACCTGATGTCAGTCTTCATGGGGAGTTAGGGCATTCAGTACACGCTACATGAACGTACCAGTATGTTAATTGTTACCCATATATGTGCTCTGTATATAGGAAAAAAATAAGAACACCCCCCCCCCTCCCCCCACCCCCCCCTTTTTTTTTTTTTGGTCGGGGTGAAGCAGCTGTTCTTCAGTCCTGTTTCCAGAAGCAGAATGCAAATAGTCTCCAAAAGCAGTTGAGAATTAATGGAACTGTGAGGCTGATTCATTAAACATCTCAAGTTAATAAACGGTTAATTCAAATGGAATCTTAGATTCTTGTAATGCTTGAATGAACTACTTAATAGGAAATTAAAGCTCTAGCAATTCTGTGTAATTTATTTTTGGGAAGGAAGTCAGTCATTTCTTCATTCTAGCAATTCTGTGTGATACATTTTTGGAAAGGAAAGCAGCCATTTCTTAGTTCTGTTGTTTCTTAGCTCTATTTGTTTCCATACCTATAAACTAGCCTGCTTATGAGGGTGTATTTTTGGTGTCTTTACCAATCACAAGTGTGATGGCTTAGCTGAGCACTGGTAATCTAAAGAGTTCCTATTTTAATTGTTTTACCTTTGTATCCCAAGAAATTCCTGTCTGACTCTACATGAATGCAAGGTGCCTTGTCTCTTGGGTCTTTGCTTGTTTAGTACTCAACACATGTTCTCTGCAAGAACAGTTAAGCTTTACTAGCCAAGATCACTAATTCAGAAATAGCAGAGGTACAGATCACAAGGAAGTCCCACCTGGAACAACTGAAACTAAGAATTCTGAAAGCCTGGATACTCCGTGTAGCTTCATGTTTCAAAAGGCTACCTCAGTCACTTGGATTTTCATCACTGATAGTAGAAAGCCTGTACTGTACTCCAAGAACCTTGTTCATGTGGAAGACCAAAGGTGTCTCATATCTTGACTTTTGGAAATACTTTAGATGGCTTGCTTTAGTTGGTTGTCAGAAAGGTTCTGAATTCATAAATGGCGATGAAAATGTAGAGCTTCCACATGAAACTTCAGGACTGAAGTGTTAATCAGAACTTTCAATGGTTGGTTTGGTTTTTGTTTTTTGTTTCTTTTGTAGGCAAGCTGGAGGGCCTGTTGATGCAGGCCCTGAATTTCAGAAGGAAATGAATGAATCCCTTGCTAGACTTCAACGGGCATATGGTGGGGGAGATCTAACCAAGTTTCCAGAATTTAAATTTGAGGGTGAGTTAACAATCTAACTTTATTTCTAATTACAAGTAAGGGCATGTTCACTGACTGTTTTTCTTAAGTAATTCCCATTTAGTCTTCATTTGGTCTGTTTGTTTCATGTAAGATGCCCTTGGTCAATCTCCTTAACTTTTGCAGACTTCACATCTGATTCCATCTGGCTCCTTTTTTTTGATTACTTGTCTTTTCCAGTAGAGGTGTGGACTTACTTATCCTGATGCTTAAAAAAAACTTACAGACAGATCAGGCTATCTTAAATTACCCTGAAGAAATATCCCATGTCCTGTTGTTTTGGGGCTTTTTGGTGTGGCTTTTTGTTTGTTTCTTCTTCTCATCCTTCCAAAGATGTCATCAAACTAATTTCAAAACTAGTTTTCCATGTCATCCAGAGTGCAAAACTAGTTTTCCATGTCATCCAGAGTGCAATCTGTAGATTTTGTAAGCTCGTCCGTAAAGGCAGTGATTTCAGAAAATGAACCCCTGAACTTTGCTACTTATGACTACTCCTGTGACTAAATTACATTAAACCTTTTTCTTCAGTTATTTGGGTATGGCTTCTGCTTAACTGCCCTAAGTTTGTGTTAGCATGTTTCCATGTTACCCCAATTAATTATGACAAGAAGAATGCTTGTGACAATTGTTTATCAAGAATATAGAGAAACTGCACAGACTCTGTCTGCCTCAGGACATAAAGGCAACTACATTTCTGTAGTTCTTTTTTCTTTACTTGCTTATGTAGGTACAGCTGAGTCTTCATTGTTCACAGACGGTTTTAGCTTACCCCACAAAACCTGGCTTTAGCTGTCTTTCTAGTAAGCTGTAAGTAGCTGGGATTCAGCAATGTTCTGAATATGCCAGTGTATTTGGTTTATGTGGCAAGGTTTTGGGTCTGCAGGGTGACCTCTCTCAGGAGGTGTGTGTCCACACATTGCACATGGCCAGTTTCATTTAGCTTCAAAATGGACCCACTGCGATTTGCAGCTGAGCTAGTCAGTGATGCTAGTGCCAGCTCTGTGACAACAGAGTATTTAAGGTGCCTTTATTTGTAACCCTCCTGGAGAGGGAGGTAGGGGAAAGAGCAAGAGAGCACAAGGATGGGTGTATACCTTGCAGCTAGCCAAGGCCAAGCCACCATAGGCAGACTAACTGGAAACTGATACAGAATAGGAGGACATCTAAAAATACTTTGTGTTTCTGTGGTATTTCAGTTAGATTAAAAAAGGATTTGGTGTCAAATTGTTACTGGTGCAAATAAAACAGAGCATCTGTAAAGCAGGATCTATGGCATTTATTTTCCTAAGTTTTAGGGATGCAGTTTCTTTATATTCAGCTTTATTTTTGTGTACTGTGTGAAACAATACATTAGTATTTATTTGTAAGTAAACAAAATTTTTGCGACCATAGGAACAGCACAAAGGAGAGGGGAGATTGTGCTTTTACCACTGTTGCCTATCCTTAACTGAATTCCAACAAGTTTTCAAAATGAAGTGCTTAATGGGTAGAAACATAATTTTTTGTCTTAGTCAAGATTACTCTAAGATGAGCCTTAACTCTCAGACTCCTTGTAGCAAGGAGAGCAGGTGTTAATAGCCCATCTGTCAAAAGCCCTAGCCCTTCTGAGTTTGTATCTTTGACATCAAAAACTTCTTCATCAGTGTTTGCATGTGGAGAGTATCTTTTGGTGAGTGGAACTGGAATTGTGTGCTCCATTCTGTTAATCAGCTGTAAGACACTAATCAAGGAAAAACAGCAGCTTGGTTACTTGTTCTTACACCAGAGCTATACTGGAAATATTAGTGTCAAGTGCAATAAGTTCTGGTTGATGACTTCATCTTCTCTGTGCCTTCTCCCCTTCCCCAGGTGATGCTAAAGCTGTTTAGGCAGAAATGTTAGTAAGGTGTGTGTCTGTCTTAAACTTTATGCGTAACTCCTTTGAGATGGAAATGACCTGTTGCCAGCATCGTTTATTCTTTAGTGCTGCCCACATCCAATGATACCCTGATACAAATTAAGTGGTGGTGTACAAGACAAGACTGCAGTGTACAAGAGCTTGCTTTAGCTTGCCATCTTAATGTTTAGCTTTCTTTAAATAACAAATGAATTGTGTTATTCAAGGCTGGACTGAAAAGAGGCTAATATGACTTCTCTCTCCCTTTCCTCCTCTAGAGCCCAACTTTGAGGATACTCCAAAGTGATATCTGCAGGTTGCACGCCAAACAGCAGCATACATCAGTGGAGTTGCTGAACATGGCACCAGTTGTAACTTAATAAATGCAGTGTTGCAGTTCAATTTCAGAAGCGTGAATAATTTCTTAATTGTACTGTAAGCGCAGTTAGCTGTGATCTTCAGGTGACTGAGGCAGCTGAGTCGTATTTCTTAGTATTAACTGCAAAACTGTGTTGTAGTGCTGAGCAGTTCTAACATTGTTAATGACACATCAAGAAGGAGCTACTTGTTTTTCTGAGCTGATCACATACAGGAAGCTTCTGCAGAAAAAAATCCCATGAACCCTACATGGAATGGACTTGCAGAGCCAAAACTGTAGGCACAAGGTCTACTAATTTTACAGGCGATGTGTTATTCTTACAGAAGCAGCTGACACCTGTTAATGAGGTTGTGAGATTTAAATTTTAATAATTTAACTGTTGACACAAACACTTAAGGTTCAGAGCAGCTATTTATTTGTGACACTTCCAACAACTAGGATCCAGATACCACAGCCTGAGTTATACTGGTATGACTTTTCTTCAGAATGAAATTACGTATGCAGTCTACAGCAAAAGTGAGAGACTGCTTTGTGGAAGAGAAGTTGTAGGCATTTTGTATTAGACAATGAACCGCTGGTTCAGACTAAATTACAGGATGCTTTATTATGTCAGGATAGTGAGGTTAAACTTTGCACAACTATTTACAGTCACATAGATGACTTTGGCAAACCTAATACAATGTCAAGGTATTAAGTTATCAGAATTGCAGGAGATTTTGAGCCCTTGACAATGATGGAGACATAGGTAGTAGAAGTAGTGGTAGCAAGATCACCAGTGAAAGTTATTTGAGTAGACTGTTGCAAGCTGTAAGAGGGAATCCAATATTGCCGCATATATACATGAACAAAATGAGAATTGTAGAATGGTTTGGCAGGGAAGAGACCTTATTGATCACCTATTCCTACCCCCCTTTCCACAAGGCCAGGTTGCTCAAGAAGTCTTCACACATGTTGACATATATTAAATTTAATTCTGTCTTTAAGTTAAGGGCATTTGGTGGTCTTGGGAGTGGGAGGCTTGTGCAGTGTGAAGTTTCTTTTCGCTCCCAAAAAGCGATCACAATTAATGTTGACTGGATCTAAATACTGGCAGTTTCTACTTTCTGCATGTACTACATGGAAACTATTTACAGAGTAGAGGTCAAAAGATCCCTTTGATACTTTTGTATAACAAGTAGTCATTTGATGTCCCTCACAGAGGCAGAAATCTTCTAAATAACAAAGGACTTGGTATGCTTGAAATCCTAAATGAAGCAAACGAGTTAACGTAAGTAATAATTCAAGGATTTTAACCAGATTAACATTGAGTGTACATTTCAGATGAAACTAAGGCATTGAGTTTGAGAAGAAGCATGCCCAAAGCACTGTTAGTTAACATGAAAGGGAAGTCTACACAATGCACTACTACACAGAAGTAACTTATTAAAAACTACAAGTATCAAAAAGCTCTGTTGAGCATCTGATTCCTAAGTGCTGCATTAATACTGGTAAACAGATACCATAGCTCTTCAAAGTTTACTCCTCTCACTCAGAGCAACCAGGCAGCTGGCCTCAGGAAGTTTCATATATATTAGGTGAAGGAATAAGCTTATGCTTTTTTTTATGTTCTGTTTTGATTAAAGAAATGGGTGTTGTGCAATGAGCTTTTAAGACTATTAATGTAACCTTAAATTACAGATAATAAAATTAAGTTGCTCCAGTTGAAGTTTTTTATTTGGAGCTCCATTCTTGCACCAGTCTGAAAAGCTGGAGCAGTTAATGTGCAGTTTCTCTCAATGAGGGGGGGGCGGGGGGGAGAAGTAGTAAGTTTAGCTTCTATATTCAGTCAAGCCTTAGAGGAACTAAGGCCAAACCTTTCCTTCACTGCTGATTTGAACTCCCAAGTTAATTTCCTTGGCTGACAGAATGGACAAAAGCAAGGCAGAGTGGACATTTTCACAAGAAATAGCATCATTAAGTGGGCAGCTTAGAGGTGATACTGCCAAATAGTGTAAGGGTGTTTATTACTCTTTAGTTTATCTATCTGATAGCTGGAAAATAATCAAGAACATTTGAAAGAAAAAGAATAAAAGAAGCAAATAGAACAGAGAGAAAAAAATTGGAAGCTATAAATGCAAACAGAGGGTGTCTTCATGAACTGGTGGTGTGTACAGTTTGTCAAGGGCAGGGTCATATGTGCAATCCCATCGGAGATGAGTAAATTTTGAAGACGTCTAAAGTTCAGACACACTATAAACACAAAATACTTGCCTTTTCACTTGTAGATTGATAGTTGGTCTTCTTCCTGTTAATAGAGCAGGAAAGGAGCACAGGTTAAATAGTGACTTTTCTGGTGTTAGTTTTAACCCTTTGAGAATCTTATTTATGAACAAATCCATTGAATGCTTTTAGGTAGCTGCCGTTGACTCATGAACCACTGTCAAGTTACCTTCCCTAGCTTGTCTTTTAAGGTCTTCCAGAAATGCTTTTTGTCTAGTTCATGGCCAGTATAAATAACAGAGTATTTTGAAGTAATGGGGTTAAACTTAATCAGGGGGGAAGTTCAGATTAGTTTGAAGAGGCGACACATACCCGTAGCTGAGTTAGGGGTTTAAACTGTAACTGTAAAAAGCTGCATCTCTGCACACTGATCACAGTAATAATGCTTTATTTGTTTTATGACCAACACACTGGTTCTAATAAGGGAACCAGCTGGTGTGTAGGATCAGAGGTTTATTTCAGTGTTCAAAAAGGCCTCTGTGCAAGAGTCATGTGAGAAAGTCCTTAAACAATCATCCTGGATTACTAAATCAGAAATGTATGTGAAGTTTGCAGTGGTTTGTGTACTACCTTGCATCAGGATACTTACTGGGAAGAGTTTTCCTCTGAAAAAGAAAAAAAGAAAAACAGTTAGCACAAGAGCAGTTTCCCTGGCTGATTTACAGTCCTTTGAAATAGTTATTCTGAGCTTATTCAGCTCTTCAGTTTCTAGGAGTTCGTGACAATTGTCTCTTCCGGTGTGAGTTTAAACAGAAAAAGATTAGATTGCTTTCAAAGGTAAATAAACTTCCAGGTGAACATGAACTCTAACAGCAGCTCCGTTAGCTTGTTACTTTCAGGCAGCCGACATTCTCAGACCCCGACATTTGGCATCCCTTGTGCACGAATGTAAACCCTGAGGAAAGGGTAACGTGGTGCCGAGCTTTAGCAGTAAGCTTAAAAAGCACACTCTCCATGTGCACTTTCACCACAACCCAGAAGAGGGAGCCAGTTAACTTAGTTTCCCCTTTGTCGGAAGTCAGCCACTCACACTTTCTAGTATGAAAGTGAACTTTGACGGCTTTTTGGTTTTATTTATGTTGCCTCTGCCATCCCCTCCCAAATCTAGAGCAGAGAGGCTCCAGGACCTAGGGTTCGGCTCTTTGCTCTCCCTAGATTGCCGTGTGGTACCTTATGCAACTGAACAAACGTCTCCGTGTCGTTCTTTAAGTATCTTTTACAATAGAAATTGGCAGAAGAAAAAATGTCAGCACCAAAAGAGTTACTGTCATAATGCTTTTTAGTACCATGGAGTTAGAGCCTTCATGAATAGGAGAATGCAGTACTGTCTGCAGAAGTGCAGGCTTTTTTTTTTTTTTTTTTCTTTTTTCCTTTTGACACAAGAGTGATTTTATTTTACTTACTTGTAAAGTAGCCCTTTTTCTGGGCATAAAATACTCCAAGGCCACACAATGCCATTACCAGAGCCACAAATACTACTGCAGTGATGATACCACTTACATTGAGGTCATCTGTAATTACAAGACAGAAGTCCAATGTTGTAAAAGTTTCCATTGGCTTTATTTGTTTTCCCCCTAATTATTACAGGCAGCATTTGTAGCTACTGGAGGTCTTTGGCCCAAGCTGTGTAAGTCAGCTGGTAACACTTGAATGTAGATAAGCAGTCCAAAAGCACTACAGTATCACAGCCACATTGACAGGAGTGCTAGACATACTTCAAGTGCTTAGTTCTGGTCAAAATTAGGGAACGACTATGAGGCTTCAAGGGATGCATACTCCGTATTAAACCTGTCCCAAATAAGCATTTGAGTAGTATGTCTCTAGGCGAAAATAACGCACAATCTTTAAAAGTCTTAAAATAAGCATTTTCCTATCGTTAGCTTGCCTGAAATAACTGAAACAGCTGATGGCAAGTCCCAGTCCTGAAGAACTCTTCAGGCCAGTTATTTAAAATTCAGTGCTTTTTTATTTTTAGACAGCAAGGCTTTTAAAATTCAGTACAATAAAGACCCACAGATACTTTGGTCCATATGTTACAATTCTATGATCCTATGTCCAAACTTGAACTCGACACTGGGCTACCAGAACACCTAGCCATTTTTAATTTTGAAGGGGATGACTTGTGCCCATTTCCTGATATAACCTCCAAGAGGTTCACACAATCATCTGTTTTAGGAGAAAGAAGCATAAACTGACAGAAATATTTTCACAGGTTTTTGTTATATGTCCAATTATCAGTTCAAGATTGTGACTTTAAGCATACATTAATATTTGGTTGGGAATTTTATCCACAAAGTTATCAATATTTGTGCATTGGTTGACAGCAATTTAGGACTCTTTTATTTCCACAGCAGAGGGATTTTATCTAGGTACCTTGTGGGACACTTGACCAGGAATGCATTAAAAGCCATGATACAGTGACTTTCAGCTAAGTTCTAAGAAAAAACTGGATAATTGCTTTATGGAATACTTGGACATGAAATTCTGTGCAGTATTTTTTAGGATTTGTTACTATCTGCTTTCCTATCCCATCTGCAAGACTAGTTTTATATTTTGCCAAAACACTCTCACATTTTGGGTTATTATAGACTATCAACTTTGCCTCTCCAGCCCTTGCTAAATTCTTCATGACCTAACCAATGTCTTACTTCACCTGCTATGCTGTGCACATAGAAAAGAAATAGGCAACGTGGGATTTTTTTTGTGGTTTTTTATTTGTTTGTTTGTTTTTTAAGCTACACTGACTTCTTCAGTGTTCCTCTGGCAGTTATAAAAGAGTCATTCAGTTAAATGTCTGATCTGTTACAGTAAGATACTTTAAGATGTCACATGAATGCATTTGAAAAGGGAGGCTTTTCATATAGAAAATAACCCTGTGGACTGGCACAGCATCTTCTACTCCTTCCACAAAAGCAATCTGAATTAATAACACTTTCACATGGGTACTGCTGTTCTGAAGTTCAGTGTTTAGCAACCTGAAGGCTGGTTATTGCAATAATTTTAAGGCACTTAATTAGCTGCTTTTCTGTGAAATGCAGTGAGATACGTTTGTGCTGTATGAAAAGAATGCTTTAAGTAGCCACAGCATCTACATAGAAGGAATTCATATTATTATTCCTCCCCCCAGATGCCATAATCAAACAAAAATATGTAATTCTTAGCTTCTCAGTTGTACCTCACAACAGAATAATTCCTATTGCAAGACTGGTTTTCTCCCTTATTTTCTTTGACACATACCAACTTGCATTCGCTTCACTGAGCATTTCTGAGATAATCCAATCCCATTGGAGGCTTCACAAAAATACTCTCCAGTGTCATTCTTTGTAACTGTGTTAAACAGCTGTTAAGAAAGAGTCCAAAACCATTATCAGAAGAGAAAAAATAAAAATCAGACTTTCCTGTGGGATAGAAATTTTGACATGTCAACAGGGGTTTGTTTGTTTGTTTGTTTGTTTAAACAGTGTCATAATTCAGCTCCCTCATCACACTGCCTGTCCTTCAGCTTCTGGTCTAAGAGAGACTTCTTGATGGACATTTTAACTAGATGGAGTGGATCTACAAGGAGATTCTTTTTCAGGGGATAAGTAGTTTCCAATAAAGTGCATTTTCTTAGACACTCTAATTTCAGAACCCCTGAAATCAGAATATTTTGTTCATTTTAACAAACAAATGATAATCATGTACTACAAAACATGACCCATAAAGTTCCTGTGGGAAATGCCTCTGTCCCTGTCTGTCTGTGTCATCCCTTCCCCCCCACCCCCGAATGGCACCTTCTCTCTTCTTCCAATGGAGAAATGCTTAACTGCACTATTTATCAAATACTTTTCACTGGCAAGTACTCTAGCCATGCCACTCAAGTCTTGGAAGGCAAATGCAAGGATGAAGACCTTAGGGCCACTGTAGGAGATGATCAGGTTCACCCTTAGTGCTGCACTCCCACTGAAGTGCATGAAGTTGCTATTCCAGATTTTAAGGTGCTACTACCAATAGAACTCTGTTGACATACTGAGAGATCATTCTCACCTGGCACTAGGTAGCTAACTGGCAAGGTGAAATTTGTCATAAATTTTCTATATTCTGCTCATTTTTCATTACTGCAGCCTTGTAACTCACCCAATTTGTATGTATCACTCTGTGTCTATGGCTTGTCATTAGTTCAAGGCAGAAACCACCTTATACATTTGTTAGCACGTATTTCAGCATGACACTGATCTCCAACAAAGCCCTTGTGCATTTCAGGGTTAAGACTCCTGTGTGTCATTGTATTAAACAGTAAATTTGGTCTTCTTGATAGCTGGTTATGACAGAGTTGGTTATTACACTTACCAGAGTGCCAGACTTCTTATTCATGGTGTAAGTTACGTTTGCTGCTCTAGCATTGCCTGTTCCTGTCTTTTCCAGTAAGGCAACACCGTTCTTGTACCACTGGTACTCAGACGGAGGAGACCCCTCTGTCTCCTTACAGCTCAGTTGCACTACTGTTCCTGTCATTGCAGAGCTGGGTACCTCACACACCGGAGTAGTTGGAGCAACTGGACAATGAAATTGCACTTGTTACACGGTTTTATCAGTACTGTCTGTAAGACAACAGTTTGACAGTCCCTGGTGAGGAAGTGAGCACTTGCATGCATACTTAGAAACTAGCATGTTAATGAAATAAGGTGATGGAGAAGGGGTTGAAGGCAGAGTCCTGCCACTGGAGAGCACAGCAAAATTTGGGAGTTGCTAAAAAAAGATGCCTGCTCCCAGCCTCCACCACCATCTGCTGTGTCATCCTGTCTCCAATCTATACACCCTCATGCAACCCCAGGGAGTTTGTTGTACCTTACGTCTTGTATGGGTCCTCTTGCTCACACAGAGGCAAGAGAAGGGAATCCATAGTCCAGCAATTCCCCCCTTCCCTGCTCCAGTACTTAAAAATAGAAGTGAGGAAGGTGTCTTTTTATATTAAAAGAAGTTCTGAAAAATGTCTGTCAGAAAGAATTACCAAGACTGGCCACTGCCATAGCCATTGTGTAAATACCGAGGAACAGAACTAATTGAACACTAAATTTCAGTATGAACACTCCCACACACAGATGCAGGAGAAGTGATCATTCCATCTGCCATGGAGATAAACATCTCTTTTCCGATTTTTAGTACAAGAATAGAAAAGGAACTTAGGGGTTTTTTTGGTAACAAGAATCTATGTAGAAGAAAGCTAAGAATGAAGAGGCATGCATGGAACATTAAAAACACAGGTGACACCTTAACAAGTATTCATATTTTTTTCTTGACTGATTTTAAAATCAGAAGTGAAAATAAAGAAAACCAAGGGAAATACTAACTAATCCACATTAACTTTCAAAAAAGGTTTGTGAGCAACACACACACACACACTCTCACACTCTTCTTTGGACTCTATGATTTCAACTTTAAATTAAGAAACTGTGTTTATATAGGGAAAGCTGTTGGGATAACGGAAGAAAGGAGGAATAAGTGGGGGTTTTAGTAGCTCATTGTTGGAACTGATCAGAAGTTCAAGAATTTTTCATCCTTAATGAAGGACTTTGAGACTTTGCTTTTAACTTTAAAAGATCAATTATTTTTTATAGAAAAAAATCCAAAACTATATAACAATACCATATAGAAACTACAAAAGCAAATATTTTCTTTTCTCCTTATACAGAGAAAAGAAGAAATACACCAACCTCTACCATTCATTTATAGGGAAAAATACCAGGAACAATATAAGAAGAATGTGTTCTCTTCCCTCCATTCCCCAATGGGGAAAGAAAACAAAGAGAAAACGTATAAAGAACAACCACCCCCCCAAGCCAACACCATCTCTTCTGTAAATAAAGACCACAGTCTGCTTGCTCACTGGCTGGCATTGCACAGACACTGCAGCAGTTTCTCCTTCCAAAACCAGGAGGAGTCTGTAGCATATTGAAATGAACTGCTGCTGAGGAATATTTGATAAGTGTTGACAGATGCTGACTTTCCAGTGCCAAACACCATGATCATTTTATCCAGATTCTCAGCCACTGAATGACTTCAATTTTAGTAGAAATGGAAGTTTCAGCAATACATAGATCAGCACACTTGCTAAGTTTTGAGAAGTGAAACCCACACTTACAGCAACAAACCCCTAGTCATATTTCTTTACAATGCAAGTGTGCATTTGGCAAAGCTCTTTTGTGAGTACCTTGTAGGATGTGCATATGTACATGTGTTTAGAAGCCCAGCCCAAAGACCACCCAAAAAGCCAGCAGCCACACACCACACAGACAACCCTACCATCAACACCTCTTGCTATCATTCTATTCAGTTACAGAAGCCTGGGTAAAAAAGTTTGTACCCAATACTGTGAGGGTAATAGTAGCCTCTCCCAGACGTTGCCCCTCTTCGCTCTTTGCACTGATTTCACAGCGGTAGGTCCCAGAATCCCTTCTAGTCACATTTCTAATACGGATTCCTGTATTCAGCATCTCTGCTCGGCCTCGAAGATCACCTTTAAGGGAGGACAGAGAGAAGTTTCTGCTCTTTGCTTACAGAAAATGTCTGTCTCATTAGCTTGTTCTGAAATCACACGCAATTTATAAACTCATTTGTTCAGGGTTAGCTATCTATCACCAAGGAGCAATATGTAATCCCTTTCCCAAGACAGTAAGACCCACCCACAGCTTGTCCATTTGGTCTAAAAAACAACACCCAAACAAACAAAAAACCTCCTACATCTGTCATATTTTCCAGTTGAAAGGTGGAATGGGTTTTCTCTGCAGATATTTCAAGAAAACATGTATAGCAGCAGTCAGGTGACAAAAAAGAGACATTATCTTCCATGAGAGGGACAGCAACCACTAACTTAATTACTTTTCAGAAAGAACTGTGAGTGAGACCACAGCTAAGTATTTGGCATATTAACTTGGCAAGAAAAACCGAATGCATTTAGTAAAGATATTGCCAGACTTCCTATAACGGCAGTTTTTTCATTATATAGGTTGTTATGAAAGTAAATTTACATGCACACACAGAACCATGAGTTCCAGTGTTTCTTTAAACTAAACATACGCAGAAAAAAAACCCCAAACCCCATGTTCACCAACAGGACCAATATATCTTGCAAGCTCTGCAAACCAACAAAATCACTGCTTTTATTTTACTTCCCAACCTTCATTTATTGTCTACAAAGTACCAGAGACGCATATGAAGCTGAGGTAAGTCCTTTTTAGAACATATAAGCAGAAATTCCACTTCTGAAAAAAATACAAAGTATTTAAAATATACAGCTGAGTTTACATTTTATGTATATAAAAATTGCTGCATTATTCATACCTAAGCCTCCAGCTCTACAGGAGGCTTCAGAAGCCTCTTTGTAGCATAGGAGTGCAGAGCTTGCAGTAGTTTTGGGGAGTTTATATCCAAATGTAATTTCATTTTTGAAAAATGATGAGGAATGTCATTTTCCTTACATTTGAGTCTTACTATATTTAACTTCATTAAAAATAACTAATCATTGATGATCATATTAAGTGCTTCCCCTCTCTGCCCCACAGGGAAGAATTCTTTCCCTCAAAATGACAGCTGTTCAGTTCCTAATGTTATTCCCCAAAGAAAAGGTTGGTATCTATGCTAGAGAATGACATGTTAAACTATTAGTCTAAGTTTGTAGTACTATACCTGTAAATTCACTGTTGTAGTAGACAAATGAGACTCCTTGAGACTGAATTTTCTTCCATTCTATTCTTAAGCTCACACTTTTGGAAAACTTGTGCTTACAACTAAGAATAGCCTCTAGAGGGGCAAAAAAAAAAAAAAAGAAATAAAGACAATAATGCAAAGAGGACTTTAACATTGTGTTTGGTACACATTCACACTCCATTAAGTTAATATTCTCTCTTCAAAAGAATCTGAGCAGTCAGTAAGGGCCATATCTACTTCTCAAGGTGATGGCATCAGGCCTTCTCCAGGTTTACACAAACAGAATCTATTAATTTTACCATACTTCAGTGGCCTTCAGATCAAACTTCAGTTGCTGGGGACCATGTTGGATGGGCACAGATTGTGTATTGCTACCCTCATTTTAGGTTTAAATATTTTTATCAGTGAGCAGAACACCATTAAAAAAGGACTCTGAACCTGTAAATGATATTTTATGAATTACCATTCTGAATTCAGCATCAGTAGTTTGACTGTTTAAATGTAAACTTAATGCAGGTGGACAAAATGCTGGTAAGATGGTTAAACATTCTCCTAAGTAATTTGTATATTTAGTTACAATTTCACATTAGTTATTGTAAGGGTATGTGGAAGGTGAGAGTCTGCTTCATGAAGGTTTCCCAGTCATAGACCTATTCAATGCAAAAGCAGTAAGAAGTAAAAAGGGCTACAACAAACAAAACCAGACCACAGGCATGACAGATAGGGACTAACAGAGATGATGATAAAGACCATCAGTATTTATTGGGATAAACTCAGTGTTTCAGTAGTTCCATTCTCTGTGGAAAAGCATGCTGAAATATACATTCCCTCTCCCTTCCCTACCCCCCCTCCCCCCGGAAAATAACACTTAAGTCAAGGTATTATTACGAACTGTTGGGAGACAACATCAGAGGAAAGAATTTATCCACATCTCTGACTGGCTCCAAATCTATTAATACAGTAAAATTTAGCATCTCCCAGAAACTTCTGTAAAAGAAACAAATACAATATTGACCTTGCCACTTCTAGGCTTCTTCCAACACAGGCCAGAGTATCAAGGATCAAAAGCCTTAATAGTTTTGACAATGCTTGTCTAGCTTTTCAAGAGGCATTGCTCAAACATACAGACAATCTGCACTAACTGGCACCCTCATTTCCAGTGCAAGCAAACACAGCTGAAGGGCAATTAAGAGCTACCAACTGATCTACCCACTCATCCTTTAGAGTCTAATTTCCCAGGTCTGTTCTTTAGAGAAGCACAAAGCTTCCAAGCGGCCAGACTGGTAGCCTTGGTGATCTCTCATAGGGGAAAAAAATGTCTAGACAGAGTTGAAAGAAAAAGTGAGGCAGGAGGGCATTCTGTGCCAGAAACACGTTACACACGCACTGGCCACTCCGAAAAACATGCTGTGCACTCAGGAAGCCTGAGGTTCCTGACTTTAGGTTGAGTGGATGGGTGGAGGCTTCCTGAATCTTAAGATTTGCTAAAGTTTCCTTTCAATTTTGTTTTTGTATCCTTTTAACAAAGAAAAGACATCATTCAAGCTCAGCTTGCTCTTGCAACTGACCTTGTGACAGTTGGCTGGTCTCATGAGCTAGTCTGTATTAGCTGACATAAAGGGAGCTCAGCTGAAGAGTTCTCAGCTGAACAAGTCACCTCTGTCTTGAATGAGCTGCCCCTTTCTTGCATACCACATGTTTTTGTTTCAGGAAAAGCTAGCATTGATGCTCTCTCACGAATCTTATACAGAGAAGGGGAATGGCATGGAAGAAAGGGAACACACACAGGCAAGACAAAACACAATAAACCCCTCCTTATAGTTCCCTTCTACTACTCCCCCCATACTAACAGAGTCAGCAGGAGGTGTTTCCAGAACAGGTCTACTTGACTTGCATTATGGTAGGTCCACAGTATGCGGTGCCTTTCTCACCTACTCCCTTCCTCCTTAACTTCTCTAGCACATTATTGGAAGTAATTTTTCATATGACATACACATATATAAATATGTAAATAGCCATTATAGTTACTGAAAATTAACTGACTTACCATTTTTCTCTCTCTAGTCCCTCACTTCTCTGTCGTGCAAGATAATTAGTGCTCTCCTTTCTATCAGTTCCCATCATTTTGGGTGGAATGAAACCAGCCAGAAGTAAGAGTGGTTGAAAAAGGACTGATAAACAAGTCATAGAATCATAGAATAGGTAAGTTTGAAAAGGACCTCTAGGGAGCATCTAGCCCAACCCCATATCAAGTGGGAGAAAATGGGGACAAGACCAAGTCAATGCACAGTCAATGCAGATTGTAAGAGCTAGACTGCTCGGGAAAAAGAAAAACAATCTTAACACCTACACAGCTTCTCTATACATAGTTTGCATGTATTGTATTTATACTAAAAATATTCACAGCAATGCCCATACTGTACCCTTGAACTCCTCTGCTTTTACGTTTTTGTTATCCGTTTCAATGGAAATTCCAGACACTTTACGATCTGCAAAAAGAAAAAAAAGACACAGTTCATCAATAAGTACTTGTAATTTCATATGTGCATCAGCAGCTACAAACAGTAATTTCAAGACCTCCTTACACTGGGCAGATTAGATATTGTCTGCTAAAGAAAGCATGGGACTAAGAGCTAGACCAGGGCTAGGCATGTGGGTGGCCTTGAACAATTCATCTTTTCTTCTCCATGCCTTGGCATCTGTAAAAAATAGTAATATTTCTCTCTTACAATAGAATGATAACATTTACATGTGAGAAGTTCTATGTAAACAGTAGGCATTGTTTTATACTGGGGTAATGTCTCAGTCTGTTTCTAATGGGGGAGACCTGCATTAATCCATAAGTGTATTTTCCATTGTATCCCTGTTACAAGGCAGGTGTTTACTGAAGAATACCATATACAGCTCCTACAGCATAAAACGCGCGCAGGAATTGACAGTTACCTCATTCTTGTTCAAGTGAGATGGAAAACATTTGTCAGTATTTCTACAGTTTTATATCAAAACAAAACCCCCCAAAAAACTGTACATTTTTGGATCTCTCTTGTATCAAGAACACCAAAACTCCAGAGAACATGTGAAATAACCACTAGCCCTACATCAACCCCCACCCAGCTATCTACTCCCCCAGTGGGCCTCACTATACAC
The DNA here is from genome assembly GCF_037157495.1 of Lathamus discolor. Lineage (NCBI taxonomy): Eukaryota > Metazoa > Chordata > Aves > Psittaciformes > Psittacidae > Lathamus > Lathamus discolor. The sequence continues at coordinate 27,643,422 of NC_088887.1, read as the reverse complement.
CCTCTCTTAAGAGCTGCTCTCCTCCCAGGAAAGGACTCCACTTCATTTCCTCACGATTCAGAAGCGTTCCTGCAAAGCCCAAGAATCAGTCAGTTATTCCAGCTACTCCATGACAGGCTACAAGTCTGCCAAGCACTCAGGAACAACTAAGTACAGCTCCTGACACAAGTTTACATTAACTTTATTCCCCCCACCAAGCACCTTTCTGAGGTGAACAGCTTTTCATCCAACAGTACCCCCAATTCCTCCCCAGAAGGGCTGATCTCAATCCCTTCATCCCCCACCTTGTACTGATAATGGGAGTTGTCCTGATCCAGCTGCAGGACCTTGCACTTGGCCTTGTTGAACCTCCTGAAGGCCATACGCCTTCTTCTCAAGCTTCATAGGCCCACTTCTCAAGCTTGTCCAGGTCCCTCTGGATGGCATCCTGTCCCCTAGGCATGTCAACTGCACCACTCAGCTTGGTGTCATCTGCAAACTTGCTGAGGGTACACTCGATCTCGCTGTCCCTGGCATTTGTGACCATACTAAACAGTACTGATCTCGCACACCATCATGGTTTTCTTCTCAATTAAGATCATTCCTTGTTGTTCAAATATGCACTACAGAGGGAATTCTCCATCCAAGAAAAACCAAAACAAAACCAGCCATAAACTGCAGTTCTATCAGAATCTACGACCGTTGCCTCTAAATCATGGAGAAAGAATCAGAACAGGTATTTGAGTACCCAGCACTGTAGCAAAAGTTCAGTGACTCATTCACTGTATCCTAGTGTGGTGGGTTGACCTTGGCCAGCTGCTGCACACCCACCCAGCCGCTTCCTCACTCCCGCTCCTCAGCATGAGAGGGGAGAAAAAACTTAGAAGTTCATGGTTCAGAAGAAGACAGGAGATGACTTAGAAGTTACCATCAACCCCAAACCGGACTCAGCTCAGAGAAAACAAATTAGTTCTATTTCCGGTTAAAACCGGCAGGGGTTGTGTAGTCAGTCTGCAACAGCTCCTCTGATGCTCCTTCCTCTGCACAGTTTTCCCCTCCTCTCCATGGTCTGCAGTTACTGTCCGGAGCCTGCCCCAACATGGATCCTCCACGTACTTCAGGTTCCTTCAAACCATATCCACTTGCTCCAGCATGGGACCCTCTATTGGATGCAGTGCAGATATCTGCTTCAGCATGGTCCTCCACAGGCTGCAGAGCAATACCTGCTCTACCATAGGTTCTCCACAGCCTGCAGAGGATCCTCCTTCTCTCCTTTTGGTGCTCTCAGGGCTGTTTCTGACACTTTTTCCTTCACATCCAGGCAGAGTTTTCCCCTTCCTCCCCCGAGGTGCTACCATCATGGCTGCAGGACTCAGCTGTGTCCTGTGGTGGGTCCATTGGATCTAGCTGCTCCTCACAGAGGCCTCTGCAGCCCCCTGACAACCCCTGGGCACCTACACCCCATATCCCTGTATTAATCTTCAGAGTTGCAACTTGCTAAGTATCTCACCATCCCCTTCCAAATACATGTCCAACATCTCTTGTTTCTAAGAATACAGCTTCACACCTGGCAATGTAAAGTGAATTTTCCTATGTGCACATTACCAAAAGATCAAAATTAGTGTGTAATTCTCCTGTCCTTCATATGTTTTAATGTTATCATCACTTTCATGATACCTCAAAATAGTTACAGCGTAAGTTTGATATGAAAATAAATAGGAAGTGAAGAAGACAATTCCAGCAATGCCATTTACATAGCCTTGGAATACTGAAATAGCAAAAAAATATTTGCATTACAAATAGTGCTTGGAAAATTCCCCCCCCCCCCCATCAAGAAAGGAAACTTTCCTGTTGGACTTTAGAAATAGAAATAAAGAAAATAGACAAAATGATCCCCAACACACACCCTGTTGAAACCAGAGGATGGGGAGCCACTTCTCCAGCATCTCCCAAAGTAACCATTAGTCCTGCATGTCCACCCAGAGCCCATCTCCTTGGTTTTGTCTAGAATAAAGCCTGAAGTCATTAAGTCATTTTGCTTTTTACCTATTAAACCCTTTTTAGATTTATAGAAAAAAAAATTAGCTTTTGACTTTTACCAAACCATGTTTTTTCTAGAATAACACCACCACATATCCTATAAGGCAGTAGATAACAAATCATGTTTACTAATTGAAATAACATCTTCTTTCATGTCTTCGTGAAGAGGAGAAGCCTTTCGTTTTGAGGCTCTGTGAGCAGTTAATAGGTAAGAAGCATTTCTAGGCCTCCAGTGTGTGTGTAAAGTAATTTATAAATTCCTGGCACATCAACCTTTGCTGGCTGAGCACAAACGTCTCAAACACATGCAGTTCACCATTATATTACATTCCCTGTTTCACGGGCCTGGAAACTTTTCTCCTGTAATACAGATGTCACACTGCTCACTGTCATGGTTTAAGTATGCATGAGCTAGAAGCCGCATAAAATACATTTTATGACTTCTGGGGCAGGACCATGGTACTTGCTTCTCTCCATGGAAGTCATCACAACATTACCCTGTGTACTTTGTACTGGGAGCTTGCAATTGCACAAAGTCTCCTTATTTCCCCTTGCATCAAGGGATTTATAGAATATATGAATATATTATACAATGCAATAAGTGCAAAATAATTCAACATTTACACAGCCCTCCTCCCCCCCCCACACAAACATATATGACCCTTTTCAAGAAGCAGTAGCGTTCAGAACAGTAACTTAAGGTGGTGCAGAGATAGCTGACCAAATTATAACCATTGTATGTTCTGATCAAGCAGAAAGACAGAAGAGCTCCTTTAAGCTAGAGCATCTCTTCCTTAAAAATGTTATTTTGAGAAATGTCTCTGCCAACTACTCTGAATCCAAGATTTAAACTTTGGGTTTCAATTCACCATATAAACTGCAAAAGTGAAAAGATGACATATTACCATACTAATGAACTTTTTAAAAATAATATACTTCTATACAGACCGAAAGAAACCCCTATGATGTGTCAGCAACCTTATTTGTTCAGGGGCAAACCCGAGAAATACACACTTTCCATTTGATAATCACTCACACAGCTATAAAATGATACTACTAGCTGGAGGAATCATTAAGGAAAAGCATATTAGTCAAACCAAATCAAAGGAAATAGTTTGCCTGGAGGAAATTACATGAGAACAGAATCAAAACAAAGTTATAAGTACAAGAAAAGAAGCCAGCTTGCAGTATTTGTTTTGCCAAGTTCTAAATAGCAGGTGGCCTATAGCAAAGCCTAACAAAGGATTTCAGAGGATACTGTAGATTTAGGAAGTTGGACATCCCAAGAATAAAGCAGTAATGAAGCCAATTCTCTTTCTGAAATGCTTGAAAGGAAATAGGAAGGCAGACATCTGTTTGGTGTTAGCATCTTTCAGATATATGACCACCTCAGGATAAGCCACCAGGAACATGCCTAGATGCTGATGCAGACTTCTCAGCTATGTAACTACTACCCTGAGGTTCTCAAACAGCACAGAGTTCCGTTACAATCACACAACTCACATTCTTCTCGGTAGTCTAAGATGCAGTTGCTACAACTGCAAGGCTACCAACCCTGTTCATGGTGGTGTTGGCAGGCTAGACTATGATAACTCAGACACTAAAATAGGCAGCCAGGGCTCAGACCCACCACTCTTCACAGCCATGCTGCTGTCAGCGGCCAGTGTCTAAGCAGACTTCATTTTCCATCAGTTCTGCCTGGTGAATGCTAACCTCCAGCAAACACACTGGAGAGAGATCAGGAGTATTCACAGCCTCTGCAGGGGTCTCCTGTGTTGGCCAGAGTCCTTAAGCAGTCTCTGAAACTGGTCATTTAAACACCAAATGTAGCCTAAAACAACTAGAGTAAATCCAGCTTCATTCAGTAAACAACATGAATATGTTATTAAGACTACAAATTTTGGACAAGGGCTAGAAGAAGTTATCCCACATCATGGGGGGGGGGGGTTTAAGAAGCTCAACTTCAGTCTTTCAGTTATCTTGGGCTACTTAATTTCTTGAATCTTAGATAATATTTATAGAACAGGATTTACTTGGGAGTGAGTTTATCCAATTCACAAAAATCCCCAGCCCCGTGTATCTTCAGCCACAGAAAACAAAGGAGTAAACTGAAGGGGGGGGGGGGGGGGGGGGGAGGGGGTGGTCTGCAGAGTGGGAGTAAGCATCCCATCTAAGGCCAGATGTGGAGATCAAGTTTGTATTTTAATCAGCATGGTGTGACCACATAAAGGACAGTGACTTGAGAGAAGCCACATTTTCTGGCTGAGAAGCTAAAGAGATCTAAAACACAAAAGGAACTTAAAGAGCTTCTAGCCACCCCTTCACTTAGGTGGCAGCTGTCAGCAGTGCTTCTCTTGTGCTTTGGAAACTGCTAGAATAAAACACAGCAAGTTCTACATATTCAGACCCCAGAGCTGCTGCAACTCTCAGACGAGTAGTAACACACACATACAGCTCTTCGGAGTAGCTTAACATGCTGTGAAATACGTGGCATGATTTTCAGCACTCCTACTGGCTAATTAGAAAATAGACCTTGCAGATGTTTTTAATCAAGGAAGAAAACCTAGGGATCCTACACTATGTGCACTATGTCAGTGGCAAACAAGGGAAGTTTTTCTAGCAGCTTGAAGAAACTGCTTTTAACAAAGTTCACTTTATAGTCCTTACAACTATAAGGAAAATGGTTCCTCAACACAAGCAGATGCAGTGCTGGTTTCCTCACACTACAAATAAGTTCTAGTGTATCTGCGCTAGTACTGTTTCAAGCATCAGGGGGAAATAAATGGCTAATTATTGTATTCCTTAGACAGTACTCAAAATGCAGTATCTTGGTCTTGACTCCAGAGAATGAGAGATACAGCAGAAGCAGCAGGCTTTTAGAGACTCAGAAGGTTCAAAGAACAGGGAATAAAAGCTCACTGGTAGGGTAGCACAGCTTAACTTCTTCATTGTAGGCAGTGCCTTTTCCATAAGAAGATTTATTGACAACCTCATTAAAGGCCTTGTAATGAACCACAATTTGAATGCACAGATACCTGTCAGCTTTCCCTCCCCTTCGATTATACAAGCCCCCTCCTAAATCCCGACATTTTTTCAATTTGTGGAGAAATGGACCAGGTTTTTTGGAGCAAGGAAAGAGCAGTGCGGTGGGAAGAAAAGAGCCAAATCCAGTATTTGCCTTGGCTTCTCCTTTGGAAGAACAGCTATTACAGAATTAAAATTCCATCTCTACAGCTGATTATCTGACACACACGAAACCCCTCACCTTCCCCACGCCCCCAGAAAAACCAAAATCATTTCCCCAAAACCCAAAGGCATTTTCCCCTTCCAGCCAAGGCTCAGAGCCATTGCACAATGGAGTAACCCTCCATTCCATTTGCTCTCCTGAGCAGAGTTATACATTTGAAGCTGATAAGGCCAGCATCCAGACGGTAGGTCAGTTAGATATCTAAGACATACACTGTCTTATACAGCTATAAAAGCTGTATAAGTTTTGCTGGGAAGTCAGCAGATACCCTCTTTACCTTTTCTCTTTTCTATTAAAATATCTCAAGAGCAAAAGCAGTTAAATTAGAAGAAAAAAAAATTCAAATTATCTACAGATACTCAAGTAAGAAAGCAATCAAGTTTCAAGATATCCTGCCTGCAGCCCCTCTATTGAGATAAAGCAAGGTTCACCCTAAAGCATACTTTAGGGTGGCTCCTCCAGACAGAGGAACCTGACAAGTAGTGGGTTGTCTCAAAAAACCAAACAAAAACCCTCAAAACTTGGACTAAAATGGAGCTTAAATGAACAAGCTGCTCCGGTTCAAATAGTTTTTGTCTACTGCAACATACACTCCTTGGCAACTGGGCAAAATCTCTGTAGCACTGTTTTCCCTCCCTTTTCCCACCTAAAAAAGATGGCTAAGGATTTGATGGCTAAGGATTTGAACACGGCTGGAAAGCTAACAACTGTGTGTGGATTTACTAGCTATTACATGTCCAGAAGTCTAGAGCCTAATACAAAAAAAGAGTACTATTTTACTTAGATGTAGCACAAAAGTAAAAACAGTCCTTCACACTCTTCTGTTACAGAAAGTAGGGTTTAATTTGCTTCAGTAACTCTGTCTTCATAGTGAAACACACTTGAGAAACAGAATGCAGAACTACACTGTCATCCCACCAGTTTTTGAACAGGGGAAAAGAAGCTTAGCCGGAAAGTGAAAAAGAGCAGGATTTTTACCTGTATTTAAAGCTGGTATTGGATGATCTGAGGAGCTTGCAATCCCACAAAGGAAAGAAGTTTCTGCGTTAAATGGCTCAACTACAGAGCAGACTAGCAATGAGGTTTTCATTTATAATGCCAGCCTAAGAATGAGTTAAACCTCTGCTTTGTGTGTACTGTTTAGTGCAATCTGGGGGGTCAGCACACCAGTGGATGGTGCCTTTATTTTTAACTTTCAAGTAAAGCAGAAAGAAAACAATCTTGAAAGTAATAAGAGACTGAAGTTTTCAGAGCCGATTATCTAAAGTTGCCAGTAGTAGTCCTAAGAGTTTAAGATCATGTTAATAATTCATTTCAGAGCAGAGCCCCAAGGGCAGTCAGCCCTGGAAACACAAACCTGGAAGAGCCTGTAGAAGAGAAAGTAGGGAATAAAAATTAAGTGGCATGAAACAAGAACGGAAGAGATTATTTAGGTCAGCCTTTCTAAAGGAAATGAACTCAAAGCACAATTCCCCACAAACTGAACAGCCTCCTAAGTGCTTTCAGCAGTCCCAACACTGAAAGATTACTACATGAGATGGTGTGGGAAATTCAGGGAGGGCGGAGAACATATATATAATTAATTATAAAATTTTAAAACTCAATTTTTGCTTCCTCTTTTTCTAGTCGCACAGAAGAGGGAAATGGTTTGAATTCACAGCTTGCAGAGGTTCAATGTAGCATGGAGTTTATTCCAACAGAGAGACAATCCAGAAAGCATATGCCATTAACCAAATAAATATTTATAGATTGCAGTTTTACAAGACTCAAACCTCTGCTACTCTTCTTGTCTCCATGGCAATTCAGAGGGAGCTTCTGAAAATGGGGGATGGGGTTTTAAACTAGTCGGGCTCTCACAAAAAAGCCCACTTTCCAGCCCTCTCCCAGTCATCCCCAACATCAGTTTCCACAGCAACTCATCAGTGGCTGCAAACAGCTTGCAGGGACAGTGCAAGCCTATAGCTGCTTCAGCTGCAGCTTATTTTAAGAAGAACATCAGGATGTTGGTGTTTAGTTTAGTACCATTATGTTTCCAAAGACCAAAAGAATAGGCTACAGAAGTCCCTTGCCACTGCTGTCCTGCCCACCTCATACCACACACTGCAGCAGTGATCTGAACAGATTTCCAGTTGCACTATTAGGTGTAACAATTCAGCAAAACACTGGTCTGTGCAAACACCTAGGGAAACTGTAGAACTATTAAATTTACAAGACAACGCTAGGTACCCAGTGCAAACTGTCATGTTCCCCTGAACAACAGGCAATAGTACTAGACTTGATTTATATCAACTGTAAAATCAGCCCTGAAACACTGAGAGCTGGGAAACTAGAAGAAACATGACACACACACCCCAAAACCCACACAAACACAATTTTTGTGGCCCACAATTCAAGATAAATCTCTGAAATTTCCTATAATTTATAAGTGACTTTTGCTGTAACTGCTAATCAATTTGAAAAGGATAAACACTTTCAAGAACTCCTGTCATTTTTATACCTACAGATACACACATTACTTATAAAAAATCCCCTGAAAACAAATTTAGTTTACTTTCCTACTGTGTCAACCAGGATTAGTCACAGTTCCAGTAAATACCGTAAGAAACTGGAGTCCCTGCTCATTCAGAACCAGTGAAGTCATCCATTCACTGCAGGATCATGTTTCCAGATGCTAAGAAGAGCACCAAGATAATACAATTTTAAAAAGCTCTAAGTAACTACATTGTTAAACTGAAGGAATGTCTCTTCCCATTGTTAGTGTTACCCATTTAAACTGGAACCCAATTGCCTGTGCATCCTCAGTCCCTTCTCAAGTTCATAGCATCTTTTCCCCCACTAGGTCTTCTCAACCCTTTTTGATTAATCTAAGCACTTTACAAAGCACTTTCACTGCAGAGGATGGGTATGTATGAGCATGTATTAAATTCTGGCTTTTAAAGGTATAGGAGTAGCTAACTAACCAGAACAGTGCATGGCAAACAGATCCTAAGCAGCAGGTAAGATAGGTAATTTGACCAGCTGCACACAAATGTCTCATTTTCAGCAGTGTAATAATCAAAGCTATTTTCACCTTATGTCCCCTACTGAAGGGGGTGATACCTCTGACAAACATGAATTCAAAAAAACCTCAGAAGTCCTCTCTCAAGAAGATGTTGACCTAGAATATACTTCTATACTAACATTCAAAGGATGTAAGAAATCGAGTTTTTTACAAAAGGGCTTTACACAGGCTTTCTCCATTCCGTTTTTGCTGCCTGTGGGACATACTGTGACTTCATTCTAGCTAGCACATCCATGAAAAAAAGTCAGTCTTTCCAAAACCAGTAGGATTCTCTTTAAATACAAATATTCAGCAAAAGGCTTGTGCAATGCTTTGTGAATATAGGGTTACTGAGGAGATGTTTTCAATACCTGGGGGTGTTTTCACTTGAGCAAATTTCACTCAAACCTTGAATTTTAGGGCTGCATCCTATGAATGATAGCAGCACTAAAGTTAGCTTCCTAACTTTTTTGCTCCAGACTACAGACCAGATTATTTGCTCATATGAGATGAAAACATGATGCCCACTTCTCTCCTGGCCAAAAGAATTTGGTGAATCTTTCCTAATAATCCAAATACAATTGCCAAATTAGCTCATCCCATTTTCATTCACACATGATCTCTTACACTGCCAAGTTTGCTCAATAGTCTCTTCTTGCCAGAAGCAGTTAACGGTCATGTTTGATGACTATTACTTTTAATCAACATTGTAGTTTACAGTACAAATGCGTATCTTTAACTCTACAGGCCTTTAATAGATAAGCTAGTCCTTTAATATCAAGTTTTATAGAAGCACCTTCCAGCACATTTGAACAAGACTGAAGTCACTCCTTCAATTCAATTAGGGCTGATATATAGTAAGAGGACCTAGAACAAACAGATGATGTTTGGCATGCTTAAAGGAGAAGGGCGGTTAGAAGAAATCCTCCGGAAGGTAGAGCTAAGAACAATAGGTCAGTATAATAGATGCCAAGTTTTCCTTTACAGGGATGAAGAGGACAAAAATAAACAAGAAAACCAGCCAAACAAAAACTGCAGAAAAGCCACCAAAAAAGCCCCCCAGACCAATAAACCACTATAGTCTTCATCTCATTAAAAGCTACACAACCAAAATAACATATGGGTATTCAGATTAGAAAGCATGAGACTAACAACACTGGGAAGTTACACAGGAAACAGGAATAAACATAGAGTAACTCTGTGCTTTATTTATTTTTAAATCAAGCATAAATGTTAACTTGGCAATCATTACAGCTTTTCAACAGAAGAAATGTGTTAGAAGCCACATCCTTGAGAATATTTGGGTAAGGTTCAGTAATGAAACACACTGCTGCTTTGCGTCAGAAGAAGGGAAATCTCAGTATGGGAGCTAACATTCACAATTCACTGGTTTTCTGCTCATGTAATCAGGTTTGATGAAATTGTCTGCAGGTGCTTAAACTAAGAAAGTAGGAGCTGTTTCACTGTCACAAAAATGAAACAAAAAAAGAGGTCAGCAATTCTGTAATGCTGTAAAACAAAAAATAATTCAGGAGACAGAATAAGTTGTATGGAAGACAATCTTGTCAGCATGAATCAATCTAGTCAAAGGTCAGAGACAGAAGCAGTACCAGGAACATGTAGGGCTAGGAATCTTGTAATTAAATTATTTTCAAAGTCATTAGAATTGTTTGTTTGTTGTTTTTTTAGAATAAACCATAAATGGTTAAGGATTCAGCCGCCTGACTCTCTACCTTCTCAACCACAACTTAGTGCTTAAAAGTCTGGTGGTTAAAATGGCTATATCTGACATCCTCCGGAATCCAAGTGGTTAAACAGCTAAACCTGAAATGTAGAGCACACACAAGATAGATCATCAAAACCCACATGTTATACCTCTAGGATACTTACTACAGTCAATAGACCAACACATTTCATGAAACAATGACTCCCAGATAGGCATATATGCTGCTTTAAACTACTGGTTTGCCATCTGCTTTGCCTACTTCTGCACATATTCCCTTTATAACCAACTGTTCATGAGATATTCCTGTTCTAGAAACTATTACTGCATAAACTGACTTTTTCTTTAAAAATAAGACTAAAAAAATGCCACTGTGAAGATGCTTGTGCTCCTTCAACTTAGGTCAGCTAACTTCCATTTAAGGATCTCTTTTTGAGAAAGATATTTGAAGAATGGACCAAGGACTACACTGGGAAGCAGATTACACAGGCAGACACACATTGGTGTAATCACATGGAATACAAACACACAATAAGGTCTCCAGAGTTCATCTCTGGATTTACAGAACAATACATTTTAGTAAGATGATGATCTGGGCACGTTTACATATTTATTCCCACTGTTATTGCAGAGCTGAGGCTCTTGCTGTGAGCCTTTTTGCTACAAAGCTAGCATCAGAGCTATGAGTGGTTAAGAAATCCAGAAAGGATTAAAAAAAAATAGTTCAATGAAGTTAAAATCAGTTGTGCTCAGTTTAAGCGAATGCTAGTCTGATTCTAAATACTTATTACCAGCTTTCCAAAACACAGTGTAAAACAGTCTTTTGGGTTTAGTAGATTGTTATATAGATACTCTCTCTTACATTTTCTGATGCTGTACTGCAATACTGAGATACTGATTTTCCCCTCAGGATCCTTTCAAGTTGTTATGACATTACTGTGTATCAGTGAATGATGTTACACCAGGGAGGACCATTGTACTGGTGAACAGATGACATCAGCAGCATTCATTGCAAGATACAGTACTCAAATACTGACTAAATCATAGAATCATAGAATAGTTAGGGCTGGAAAGGACCTTAAGAGCATCAAGTTCCAACCCCCCTGCCATGGGCAGGGACACCTCACACTAAACCATGCCACCCAAGGCTCTGTCCAGCCTGGCCTTGAACACTGCCAGGGATGGAGCATTCACAACCTCCCTGGGCAACCGATTCCAGTGCCTCACCAACCTTACAGTAAAGAATTTCCTCCTTATATCCAATCTAAACTTCCCCTGTTTAAGTTTTAACCTGTTACGCCTTGTCCTATCACTACAGTCCCTAATAAAGAGTCCCACCCCAGCATCCTTATAGGCCCCCTTCAGATACTGGAAGGCTGCTATGAGGTCTAAAACATTTACCTTTCACATAAAAATATTTACTGAAATTCAAATGGAAAGCTACTAAATCTTCTTAGAGGATAAACATCTTTCCTGCACAAACTCTTCCAACACCTAAGCATTGCTATTAATGATCTTTTAATTGGACTTAATGTGGACATTAGAGGAGAAAGAAAGAAAGAAAAGAAAGAAAAATAGAGACACACCCTTTCCCCATCTTTTAAGGAGAACCCTGTGACACTTGTTTATTCTTTAAAAAAAGGGCAGGCAGGGTGAACAGGGACACAAAGAAATCCCAGCCAACAAACCAGTAACACACAACAAAAGAACTGAACCCAGCAATATTTATCATATATTTTTGTTTAGGAACAGTGCTAAACAGATACCAGTGAGGACTTCCTTTGAAATTCTGCCACTATTTTAGTTTTAAAGATAATCATCCTCTATTTAATTATTCCTACATTTATGAGTTGCAAACATCTGAAACAAGCTGGATTTAGAGCAGTGTAAGTTACTGATTAGTTATAATGTAAGTCTCAAGCAACAAAATATATGCTTTTATCTGTTAGAAATTATTAAAATGTATACCCTTTTCCAAATGTTGACATATAACATCTTAATTGGCAAGACATCACGTAAAAATTTGTTTAATTCAGCAGGAGCAGCATTTAAAGAGTCTTCAGTCATGTCACATATAAAGTATATATTTCTGTTTAGAATTAAACTGTACAGATTAAGAGTTAACTTGATAACACACACACCTTTCATATAGAATGAGTCAGCTAAATGTTTTATTCTCATCAGGGCCTGACTTTACCCCAATCTAAATTTTAAGTGTTCAGGCTCTCGAGCAAGCTTAACACATTAACACCAGTCAATCAGACCCAATAGAGCTCTGTAGCATGAAAACAGCAGCTCGGAGCACCCTGGCTGATGCCACTGAGCAGTGCCTCAAGCTAAAGCTGCTTGGGGTCCCAGCCAGGAGCCCTCCATGGGTCTTGGCACACCAAAGCTGTCTATTGCTTCTCTTCCTCAGCCTCTGTGCCCTCTCAGATTCTTCTGTATTTAGGCAGCCTCCCCAAATAAAGGACAGCCCTTCATTATTAACAACATGGGACAGCCTGCTTGAATCCCAGTTTCAGAAGTGCTCACCACCACCAGTTTGAACTGTGTCAAAGCTGCAAAGCCCTATCACACTCCCCAGAATCCCAGCCAGTTGGTACAAGCGTACATAGATCAAGAGCCACAAACAACAAGCCAGGAGTTCAAGGCAGAATTTCTCGCCTTTGTTGCTGACTAGCTTAAAGACTGGAGAAGGGGTAGAAAACCTGTTTAGGTGGCCCAGTAGTCACAGGGCAAAGAATTTACTTTTTAAGACCATTTTGTAGAAACAGAAAGGGTGCTGGAACACAAAAGCTAGCCACAACATGCAGAAAACACACCTACACATGCTACAGATATCATTCCAGATGATGTGGTTTTACGAATTTTTGTCAGTACAGCTACTAGAAGGCTTCAGTTATGAACCACAGCCTCCCTGCAGTAGGTACTGTCTGTAAGTTTAGGTGATAAACTGCTGTCTAACTCACATAATATGTATTCAAACTTCAGTTTTCTGCATATAATTCTTCCATACATTTACAAGTATTCCAAGTCCAAACACTTCTCCAACTCTACTTCAGCTCTAGCCAACATACACAAAGTCTTAGCATACTACCCCCAGTAACTACTCTCAATTCCTACTGGGCACTTTCTGCAGACTGAGATACAATACTCAAGCGTTATGGTTTCTTTATTATATTAATTTGAGCAAAAGTCACTCCTCAAGAATGCATGTTCCATCATTATTTCCAAGTACTGTGCTAACAGTCTGTGAACGGCAATATAGCCTCTATTGTTAACATTATCTAGTATCAAAACAACCATATCACTTTCCATTCAGATAATGTTTTGTTTCCCTTTGAGTCTGATCCAGTAGTTTGGACTGGCTTGAGAAATTAAGGGTTGAACATGCTCTCAAGAAGTTAAGAAGCTGATCCAAACAAAACTTATGTAAAGCTATGAAACTTCACACCTGTAGGGTCTGTTCTTTCCAGCTCAATTCTTATCATCTCTCATATGTTCAAAAACATGGCTGTTTTTAAACAGCCAGGATCAAGCTGTAGCTATTTCAATGCAAGTTTCATCTTCCCAACTCTTACTGCAAACTGCTAAGTTTTGAGCTTGTAAAATGTGTGCATTCAAAAAGGCTCATTATCAGATTTTTCTATCATGTTTTTCCCTGCTTATTATCCTTGAGAGAAACTGGATGCCTGCTTTAATTCCTATGAACCAGGAGGGGCTACTGACTTACAAGTTGTTCAACTAGCACTATTGTATTACATGCTGTTGTTCAAGAATGACTATTTTCTTCTTTCTCCAAAAGCTCCTTCACCTCCCAGTGTATGCCAGAAACCGACAAGTGAACAGACCAGATGTTCAGCTGCCAAGCTCACCTTCTGCCTGGTTTAAGAAATTTTTTATAAGCACTTGCATGCTCAGTTATATACTGTGAGCACGGAGCTGACATAACTCATTGGTGCCCTCTGGAAAAAAAGTGGCTTTGGAAATACAGGTGAGCACTGGCAACCATCCAAATGCTCCTCCAGCCTTATTTGCTGTCTCATTCTTTGAAATACATATTCATTCCCCTAAAACACCCCAGTGTTTAGATGAAGGAAACAAATAATTTGTCTTGATAACAAGACACCATAATATTTGCTTTAAGCTTCCTGCGGTGGAATTACAGCACAATCACATACAGCGCTTTGAGGAAGATGAGATAGACTTTTTCTTTAGAAATGTTTTGCTAAAACTGTTACCTCTTTGAAAAGTACTCCAGATGGCAAAAGGCACACCAGAAAGTAAACTGAAGTAAAGCTATCTTTACAAAATTGATGGTGGAGTGGGAGTGATAACCAAAATACAATTAATTACTGGTAAATGAATTGTCTTTCAGCTTCCACATAACATTTTCCTCAGTTTCCATGTTCCATTAAAGTGCTCACCCCATTGTAATTTAGCCAGTAAACTAGAAAGTAAACTTGTAAGCTACCTACTTTGCCACCTATATGCAATAGTGCCACAAAATTATCACAGTGGAGAAAAAAAAAGACCTCAACCAGCCAAACAAGAAAAAAGAGCAATATCATGGTTCACCATGTATATCCACTGGGACACCATTTTATGCAATTTTTTTTTCATCTGTTATCATTGTATAACTTCAAGGGAACCTTAATTTAGCCATTCCATATGGCCCTGGCAAGTAGTCTACAATGACAAATACAAATGTCTACCTTGTATATCAAAACAATTGAAGCACAAGATATTTATATCATGATGTGGACATTTCTGGCTGTGTGAACATCTCTTAATAATCTTTCTTTATGTAAGCATTTATCCTGGAGTCACCTCTAGAACTGCTAAGAAAAACTACAACACTAAGCCTTACTTTAAGTATTCCTAAAAGGGATCGCCAGCTGCAGGGAACCGATGACGAACAGACTGTCTTCAGAAGTGCTCCAACAGAAAGATGACATTTTGAGTGCTGATGGCCTCTAAGTAGGTCATACCATCTGTAAACTTTTAAATCCCAATTTCAGAACTAAATCATTAATTGTTCATGCCCCTCCAAAAGCACAACCCCACACAAAAAGACAACCCCAAACCTGTCCCCCACCAGCTCCCCAACCAGAAGGGGTTGCTGGTTACTTACTGGTACTGTAGAAGATACACACGTCACTGTCAGTCTTCAGTGAAGAAGTACCACTATTATTCACTCACATGAAATTATGAGAAAACTGGATTTGTTTTTATTGTGTCAGTTGTACAAGATCATTCTTCCATGCTTAAGATGCGATTACCAGCACCTGAGAAAAACCTAAAGCAGTTACAGCACCCTTTCAGGAACTTCTCTAACAGTTTTAGCTCACTTCTTTAAAAACAGGTCTGCACACATTTCCCCCCCTCCCCCCAGTAATATTTGGGGTCAGTAGATGCAGACAAATTTGGTAACTTTAGGTCACAAAAGATGATCCCACATGTTTTGTCAAGTCTGTCAGCTAAAGAGCAAAGGTGAAGTCAAAGGTAAGAACTCACAAGTAGTGTAACTAATAATTTGTGATGTCCTCAGCCAGTTTCTTCAGCAGAAACTGGCAGATACTGTGTTGCTGCCAAAACAGTCTGCAGTCGGAAATTTAATAATACAGGAAACAATCTCAAAAATATCTTTGTGTAATTCAGTTAACTAGCCAGTGAGAAGACTTTATCCAGGCTCAATTAGGTCTGCTAATCACAGTGTAGCTTTAACGCTCATTATTAATGCCAGATGCCCTATGTTATTCACAATTACCAGAAATATACGTCCTGTGACATGAACAAAGAATTGTTGCAATGTTAAAGCTAAGAAAACAGGACCTCAGAGGCTGAGGGACAGCAAAAGCAAGGTCTCCACTTGCACACATCCACCTTAAGCAGAAGAAAAGAAGAGAAATTGCAGTTGTCTGAATGTGACATTTTCAGGTACATTTCCTGTGTCTTGCATGCAGTAAGGGAAGACAGTCACACTCACTTTTATATTTGCACATCAAATAGTTCAGGTTACTTGTCTCACAGCCTCCTAAGAACACTGCAAGGCCAGCCAGGGACCAGCTCTCTCTGGCTCCTTGCTGCTAGAGAGAAAGGAGAGAGGCAAAGCTCTCGCCACAGAACAGCAGCGCTTCTGGCTGAGGGCTCAGAATTAGAGAGTCCCTTTCAAGCAGCATGACTAGGTTTAAAGGAAATAGCATGACTTGCTCAAATGCAGCAATGGCCATGATTTGCAAGAGACATGCCAATAACTCACAAAGTTTCTTCTGAGCTCTGAGGATCTAACCAAGAGGCTGATACGGTGAAGGTTATAACATCAGCTAAAGAGAGGAGCATGTCTCCCTTTTAAAGGCAGGAAGGTCTTCCAAACAAGTCCTAAATTTTTATGCGTTCAGAAGCATTTGGGTATCTTGTGCAGTGTCATCACAGTCCTAAACAACAACAACGTCAGGCTGAACATTAGAAACAAGCTTGGCTTTTATATAGTTAATTTTCATTTTTTTGTTTGTATTTGAGAAGCTTACTTTCATCTGACAGCATATGTTGTGGTGTCTAAGAGTCTATGCAGGTTTATAGACAACCACAAGTCTATAGCAAAGAAGTACTGTTCCTCAAATAAAACAGAAAGAGAAGGAACCTTTCTTTTATGTATCTACTCCCCACTTCCTTTCCAAACAATAGGTAGTCTGGTTTATATTATTACAACATACAGGTATTACTAAAGAAGTATGCAGTGTTACAAGTTTAAGAAATGGCATCTCACCTGAATATGGACTCTGACATAGAAATCAGAGTAAGTCATAGAATCATGGAATTATTTGAGTTGGACAGGACCTTAACGCTCATCCAGTTCCAACACCCTGCCATGGGCAGGAACACCTTCCACTAGACCAGGTTGCTCAAAGTCCCACGCAGCCTGGCCCTGAACACTTTCGTGGATGGGGCAGCCACAGTTTTTCTGGGCAACCTGTGCCAGTGTCTCACCACCCTCGTAATGAAGAAATTTTTTCCAGTATCTAACTTATATGTAGTTTAAAGCTATTACCCTCTTCCAGTTTAAAACCATTCCCCCTTCCTCATAACTTTTTATCTTCCTCGTAAAAAGTCCCTCTTAAGATTTCCTGTAGGCCTCTTTACTAGAAGGCTGCTATAAGGCCCCCCTGGAGCCTTCTCTTGTCCAGGCTGAACAGCACCATTCTCTCAGCCTGTCTTCACAGGGGAGGTGCTCCAGCCCTCCCATCATCTTTGTGGCCTCCTCTGGACTCACTCAACCAGGTTCGCATCCCTCTCATGTTGTGGGCCCCAGAGCGGAACACAGTACTGTAGGTGGGGTTTCATGAGAGCAGAGCAGAGGGGCAGGATCACCTCTATCACCAGCTGGTCAACAACCAAATTAATCCAGCAAACAAAGAGGGTTTAACAGAAGGCTGGGGGTTGTCAATAATCTACATTTTGAGTACATCAGTTGCACAGCACAGGCAATCAGGAGCACAGTTTAAAGACTTCCACTGTCATTCCTACAGCCAGTGCAGTCATGCTTCATGATTTCTTGTTGGGGGTGAGGAGGAAACACAAAAGGCTTTTTTCGGTCTAAAACCTCTGCATCTAGCTGAAAGATTCCTGAGCAAGGAGGAGTGTTTGCTTTAGAGCCAGAAACAAACCCTTACTTTATTTATTGCTCAAACTATCCCAGTGAGCTCCATCAAATATTTATGTAAGACTACTATTTATCACCTCTGCATTGTCCTCACACAGACATATCTGTGTCTGTGCATAACCTGGTACAGCATCACCAGATTAACTTTTAATGTAAACTAATGCAGGAAAAAAAAAATAAAAAAAATCACACCTAGAAACTTCCCAAGAAGGCCAGTCCATCCGTACATACTATCTCCTCCACAGTAGCCATGATAATTAACAACAGTCGTTTCTCTACATTTTGTAAGCATCTGGCCAACAGATCTTACAAAGTGCTACTTTGTGGCACTGTTTAAAACTTCCCAGATAGCATCAGTTTCAGGAGCTCATAGTGACAGAGAACATTATTGAACACCTCCAACTCCCTTATTTTTCCCTAAATTGAAGGGGAAAAAAAAAAGCTTTTGCTCAGAAATCACTGTTTCTGTTGGTTGTTAATATTTCTTAGTAGGTTCTCACTAAAAAGTAATCCAAACCTGATCTACCCAAGTACTGTTCGTGGCTATGCTGACATCCTATGACCAATTTACACAGCTCTTAACTATGCAGCTGAGTTACCAAGCATGTTCTCTACGTCTGCTCCACAATATAGTGCTCACACAGTTCGCATACCAGCCACCGCTTTCTCTTTTTCATTAGTTTTTGCTCATTCCCCTCCATCTCCAGAGCACACAAGTCCCATGTTAAGGACCATCCAAGCACCACAACTGACTTGGATGTCAGTATTAGTCTTATTGCTCTTGTGAACGTACTTGAGCCACAGGAAGAGCAGCAGCAGTCTCCTAATTGCCTGGATTTCCCCTGGCTCACACAAACAAGCAGCATTTGCACACCCAACTACAGTCACTTTCTTCATGTGATGACTTCTTATCAGTGCCTTGCTGGCAAACTTTCTCCCCACCTGGTTCTTCTTGGGAATTGGGACAGGAAGAGGAAAAAAAAAAACCAAAACAAAAAAACAGAAAAAAAGGAGGCAAGTGTGACAACAATGTAGGCACTCTGATCCACTGCACTGCTTCCAAATCACCCTCTGCATCATTTCCTCACTGGCCAAAGCCAGCACTGCCAGCAGGCAGAACTAACCACAAGGCTGAGCTGCCTGAAGACCCTGAAACAATTATTATTTGTATATTAGTATATGAAAGAGAAAGTCTGTGCTAGCTGCTCATCTAACATCCCAAATTTTCCATAAGGTATCTCAGAAGCAAAGAATGGTGGTGCTGAGGAAAACCCTCCACCAAATGCATCATTTGATGCGCAGACATGGACCATTTCAAGTCTCTCCTCAACTAAACTCATTTCTCCTTTGTAAAAAAGGACCTTCCACACATACAAGCTTCTGTGAGGAGGAATGAAAGGTAACCTACCAAACATGCCCAGCACCATCATCGTGGATGTCCCCCATTCACAACGCATGGAGAACCCATGCCAGGCTGGTCCCAGTTGGTCATTTCACTGCCAGACTGTGCTACCTAACTCTGTTCAAAGCATTGTTTCCATGTACAGCCTCTTCCCCCCAAATACCAGCAAAATAAAAGAAGCATAAACCAGGAACGCAGCAAGATGGGATCTGAAAGTGACATCCTTATCACACGACTGGCACTGTGAACCTTATCACACGACTGGCACTGTGAATGCTATGTATCAATCCACTGCTTCTTCACAGGTATGTGATCTGGTTTTCACTTATTTCCATGTGCTTTCCGGCAGCTTTTGCCAACTTATCTTACCCTGCTTGCCCCCCTCCCCGCCCCCCCATCTTCCCGTTGTGTTTTTAAGGGGTTAGACAATAGGACCATAAAAACACTGGAAACACAAGGCTGCTCTAGAGCTGCAGCATCCAGCGCTGGCAACAGAGCACACGCTCCCGTCACTCGCTCATCGATCTCGTAAAGGCCATCAGAAAAGCAAACTACGCAGCCCGCATGCTAAAGTTCGCACCACTGCAGAGAGCCACTGGCTTGCCCTCAAACAGGCCCGGCTTAAACAGGTTACATCTGTGCGAGAGCAACAGACACATGGAAACAATCACCGCGCCGTCCCCCGCCTGCCGCGAAGGACTCGCTCGCTCGCTCTCTCCTATTTCGCTGCGGGAAACGCCACTTGGCTCCTCTCGCTCCGGGGCGAGGAAGAAGAAACGACCTCCTGCCCCTCTTCTCCCTGCCCCGCGGCTCCCCGGGCCGGGCAGTGCCGCCGCAGGGGCGGCTCCCGGCGGGGCGCGGCAGGGCAGGGCCCGGGCGGCGGCCGGGGAAGGGACCGGGCACCCTCAGGCCGAGCCCCCCTCATCCTCCCGAGACACTTCGGCCACTTTGGGGTCCGTTCCCCCGCGGCCAGAGAGCCCAGCAGAAGGGGCGTTCCCAGAGGGAGCGGTACGCGGTAGCCCCACACCCGCCCCGCGGGGAAAGGAAGCGGCCACTTACAGCTCAGGACCCCCAAGTAACCGAGGAGCAGCAGGCGCAGGCTGCGGCTCGCCATCTTCCCGGCAGCGCAGCTCCCCGCCGGCGGCAGCGGTTAATAGACACCGGGCGACGCCGGCGGCGGAGGGTGAGGCGCGGCCGGGGGCGCGGCAGCCCGGCCTGGTCTCGGCCCGGGAGAACGGGGAGGTGCCTGGCGGGCCGTGGGGCAGGTGCCGCTGTGGGGCTCTGCCTCCGCGCCCCCCAAAACTTGTAACGTGTCCGAGGGGTCTCCCCGCCCCGGGCTGGCTCCGAGCGCAGGGATTGCGCGCCGGGTGCTGCTCCGCCCTTCCCTGAGGCGTCCGGAGTCGGGACCCGCGGCCGGCAGCAGATCCCGGCGCATCCCACTCCTGCTGCTGCTGCCTTTCCGCCTCCCGGGGCCGTGTGGTGCGGACTCCGCAGCTGTTCCCTCCGATTTATTTTGTTTTTGAGCTACGAGATCTTCACAAGCTCAAGGACATGTGTTGCAACACAATAAACTTTTTCCATTGAGGAAAACTTGAACTCAAAGAAGACCACGGTCGCTGTCGGTGCATTTCCCGAAGTTAAGCCCACCTTGGGGTGGAAGTACGAACAACAGAGTTAACTCATGAAACGAGAATTCAGATGTTCGGGACGAAAAGGGAGCTACGCGGCACTGATCTGAGTTGCAGACTCACATGTCACACCGAGTCCTTGTGCCTGTGCAGCTGGACCGGACAGAATCCCACCTGCCGCAGGGTGCCTCAGCGCACCAGCAGAAGATGGACTGCACGGTGACCTTCAGAGCCTTTTTTTTATTAGTTACACCACCAGTCTGAGAGATTCGGGATTAAAAATACAGGAGGTGTAATGGCCCTTTAAATTTATGAATCAGGGAAAATTACTCATCGTGACAGTCAATACTGCATCTGAGTACTTTCCAACAACATCTTAAAAATACATCACCACTGATCTCACACGGTTCTAAACCAAGAAAAGCGTCATAAGTATTTCTTTGATAATCAGAACAGCAATGTTGGCTATATTTTGTTAGGCTGTAGCAAAATGAGGAAAGATTATTTATAAATAAAATCTCTAACAGCTATTTTGATGCAGACCAAAGGAGTAGGATGCCATGATGCTCTTCATGTCAAAATCTTATTTTTCACGTGCAAAAATGTATATAGAATACAAATAACATTTCTGCAAAAAATGTGTGTGTGTGTATATATATATATATACTGGACATATATATGTCCAGTATAGTGGTGACCTACATTTAATAAAATAAAAACTGTTCCGTTGGCAGCAGAAAAATTCTTTATTTGGTGTGGCCCAGCACATGGTAACTTTCAGCATATACAAAGTTTCATTTATTTCAGTAGGACTGCTTTGCTGTTTAAAGCCACATGGTGATACAAACAATGTGTTGACAGAAAATTTAAATATATGGGAGGCGCCTGGTGGAAAAAAGTACAGAGGTGGGGAATGTGACGAAATAGCAGTGAGGAATTAAATTAAGGGATAGCTCATAAAATGATGAATAAAGCTGATGTAATGACAACAAATCAATGCAGGTAATGAAGAGATGAACTGTGAGGAGAAGGTATCCCATTAGACAATGAAATGAAGTTTAGGCTAATTACAGAAGCCTTCCCACTGCAGTAAACACTCAGTTCTAATTGCCCAAATGCATAGACTCATGTATACATACATACAATTTCATTTGCATTTCATTAACATGACCCTTACACCATAGTAAATCCACTTAAATGCAAAGGGTTTATATAAACATAAGGTTGACAGTTTGGGTTTTTTTTCTGGTCACTCTTCTGCTTCTCTTGCAAGCGAACACAAACACAGTGCACAGGGCTGTCTCCACACATTTCTCTGACCTTTTCTGGTATGGTATCACAGTACTTCCACAGTTTCTTCACATTTCCCTCTTTTATTTCAGCAACTACAAGATCACCATTTCTTTCCTTGCTTTATACAACTGCAGGAAACACCAGCAATCAAATAAGAGCATTCTGAATGCAGTTACAGGATTACTGGAAAAGTGGTAGTAAATAATAGAGTTAATTCCATATATACACTTTTTCTGTCTGTATGTTGTTGTACAACGTTAATCCTAAAAATACGCTTAAGTACTTTGTTAGAAGAGCACAAGACTGCTATCCATATTTTTAATCTTTTTAAGTTAAATGTAGCAAAAATATTTTCATTAAACAACCCATAGAGCCCAATATGGAAAATTTGTACTAGATGCTGAGTTTGACAGTTATTCTTGGAGAGCTTTCCATACAGACTCCTTTTTAGAATAATAAAAATAGTCTATAATTAACATCTGCACACAGCATGTTGGTCAAAAATAGCTATCTTATTTTGTAATAACTATTCTAGTAATTTTCTTTGTATAGAAAAGCCTTTAAAGGTTGTGTGGAAGTGCAACATGATTTCAAGACTTGGATTCTTCTTAATGATCTCAGTAATTCATAAACCAAAACATCATCATCATTTTACTAGATGGTATCTCAGATAAATCTACATTCTTACATTACAATGGAATTCTTTTTACTTTTAATGAAAATTTCTGTTGCAAATGTGGGGTGCTGATGACAGTCTGTTATAATAGTACAGGTTCACCTGTTTTACTTTCTCTCTGATAAAGAGCTCTGTGAAAAAACAATTTTGAAAAATATTTTGCAAAAATTCTGTGAAACACTGTAATCTAAAACTCTGTCTCTCTGCTTTGAGAACATTTCACTTTTATTTGTTATAGAATGTTATAAATGAATACAGAGAAATTAACTTGTATTGAGAAAATACTTCTTTTGGTGATTTCTCCACTCAAAATAGGTTTTGTTTTGAAAGGACAAATGAACCAAATCACCATAGATTTATTTTTTTTGCATCTTGCATGCTCATTTCTAGAATAACTTTGAGGCATAATTATAAAAAAATAACCAGTATAACAAATTAGAACCGCAAAATTAGGTTACAAGGGTGTTGTGCTGTAAATCTTTGAACACGTTAAAGATAAGTAAGAGGAAGGCAATTATGATTAAAGCATGCATAGGATAGGGGAAAAAGTAGTGTACTACAAGAACAGAACTGGCTGCTTAATTAACACCTAAAGGAGTAAGATGTTAATTCCTGTGTAGTCAAGACTCATCTGTCTTGGTTTACACACACTGAACTAGAAGACAGTGATGGGGAGTGCTAATGAATGTTCATCTTCATACTGTCATTCAAAAAAAGAGAAAATGTAACAAAAAGCCATGGTTCTCTTTTATAGCCCATCCTGGCATAAACCTGACATACCTGAAGTTTACGTGTTAAATTTAGGTTGATCAAGTAGTGTAACCCTAACTTCGTGTAAGCAAGTACACATCTTTTATTCTGTTGATAAGCAGGTAGTATGGATGTGTGATGATCTGTGAGTAGCTTGTCTCCTGTTTGCAGAGTAAAATATCAGTGAAAGTATCAAAGATTACAGTTCTGCACTGCTTTTCCTTTTTCTTCCTGTGTTTTCTTAAGTTAACTGTCCTTTAAACTTTTTAGTGTCTCTTAGCTGAGCTGTAATAGCACATTATAGCCCAGCAAGGTTGCTGATAATTGCACCTGTTTATGATGAGATGAACAGGGGGCAAGATTTCGAATCTCGAGCAACTAAGGGTGAAAGTATACATAGCATACCTATATTCCTATTTATATGGAAAGTTGGAGGGCTGGTTTTTATTGGAATTTACATTGTTTAGGATTTGGTCTGGAAGACATTTTTGAATATTTTTCCATATTTAGAGGAGAAGAAGAAACAGATGTTTTCATGTATCCAAAAAGATAAATGTTGTTTGAGGTGGTAAGAGATATCATTTGAGACCTGATGCTGCAGCCTGTGGGTTAAATCTCTGTACACATCCTTTTTCCAAGCACACTAAATTGTTGTCACATACAATTGTTCCACTAAGCACTGAAGATGAGAACACATAGCTGTAGAGTGAATGTTCTGGTGTGATTCTGGGCATGGCAATGGGACAAGTTGATGGAAAACTGTTTTGTAAAACTGCTAAACCAGATTCAACTTAATTAACTAGTTTAATCACCAAAATGCATATTTCATGCTCTGTGTCACAAATCTTTTTTCTGAAACTCACTGATTGATGTGCTATGTATTCTTCATTGTGCCCAGACTACCAACCTGCAGCACCTTGAATCTGTCAGCTTTAAAGCCTTGCCCTTTAGGGTGAAGAATTATCAGCAGCCATATGTCAGTGTGTGGAGAGACTGATATTTACAATTTAAGGGATATTTGCTTTCTTTTGCAATTTTAACTAGCCTTTTATGATGTTCTGATGTATTGCTTCAATGGCTATGCACTCCTCTAGTTGCAGTAGGCCTTGTCTACTTTCTTCTCTGGCATCTCATTACAAGTTTGCTGCTTCATGCTAATTGCTTTAACTCCTGCCTGGGAAAAAACCGCAAACTGATTTAGTTGGCAGATTATCTCCTTATTTTGTATTTTGAAACTGAAAACTGTGAGCAAGTACAGCTTTGAGAAAAGGAGCAACTAAAAATTCAGATGTTCTTTTTTTCCCACCAAGCTGTTGTTTATGGCTCTTTAAAGACAGAGTATGCCATAGATCAGTTGCCTGGTGATAAAAGACTGGAGCACTGTGATAGAACACTGTATCTCTATTAGATTGTTGAAATATTTCATCTCTAATGTGCCAGCCAAACTTGAACCAGGAAAACCACAAAATCTGTGGGTAGAACAAGATAACAGTAATACAAATTACTTGTTCTAAGTAGCTTTTTTCTGTGACTCCCCCCTCCCCTCCCACATCAATTTTCTGGAATTTCTTGTGTAATTTTATCTTTGACTTGCAAAGTACAGTGTTAATTCAATTTTTGTCAACTGAATTTGCAAGATTAATGCCTCTGAGTAGACAGCTCAGTAGCAATCGTAGAATCATAGAATGGTTTGGGTTGGAAAGAACCTTAAAGATCATCTAGTTCCATCCCCCCTGCCGTGGGCAGGGACACTTCCCACTAGACTAATCAAAGGTAAATTTCTGAAAAAGCCACCAAATTGGATGCCCCAATTCAACCTAAGCAACAGTGGACAATGTGTTAGCCATGATACTGGTAGTGCAGAATTATTTTACCACAGGGTTTACAGTGCTCTTCTGCTTCATGGTGGCATGAAGAATGCAGCTCTTAGGATATAGTTTCACACCAAGCTGTCTTCCAGGCAATTGCTGTCTCTGGCCATGGATTACTGCTACCACTTCACTTGTGCTCAGAAATGAGTGTACAAAGCTGTATGTTAAGCCAGGTCACTGAAATAATGTGAATAAAACATAAATTTTCACCAATACTAATCCTGCAATTTGTATCACTTGAGTGATCTTGTGTTCAGTGCCTTGGACAGTGCTGTTACACTTGTCTACCTAGAGAGTAAGCAGTGAGAAACGGCCAAGAGTGGCAGAGGAAGGGGCAGGAATTTTTAAGCCAGCTTTGCTTTTGAAGAAAGATGTGAGCTCAGACCCAGCTTCGGGACCATATGGGTGATTGACTGTCACAGTTTGTCACTTATGTATTACTGTTGGGTCACATACTATGGCATAAGAGTGATTATGGAGTTTCTGTTCCCTCCTACGTCAACCTCTTATTTTCTGCCCATTAGGAAAAAACATCCATGGTTTTCCTGAAAGCCAAATGGCTTTACGAAGCCTTATACCTTGTAATTAATCTTGGACAGTTTTGTTTCCCATCTCTTCTCTGTACCACAAATGTGCTCAGTGTTGTGACAACTAAAAGTCACGGGACTTCAGCCAAACCCTTCCCAGAGTATTTCTCAGTTGGAAGGCTTTTGTCTTTTGGCATTGAGAGATCAATAGCTAGGGGATTGCAGAAGGCCTGTATGTCCTCCCTGGCTGCTGAGAGGGCCACCATGGACAGCCAAGAGTATCCCCCAGCTGCCCCTTGGCTCAGTCCATGGGATTTGAGTGGACCCAGGTGCTTTTACTTTCTCACAGAAGTAGATGTTTAGATGTTTATTGTGGTAAACAAAGAAATGATATTGCAGTTGTGAGCCAGCAGGAGTCAAAACTAAGCTTGGACACTGAATTAATGAATCCGTATATTGTTTCTCTTCTCTGCCTTTGTCCAGGGGCTGTAGAGATTCCAGCTGAACCCTGAGTGAAATTCCCAGGAGCTTTGGTTGTCTTTTCATTTCCAGTGGGGGGTAAAGCTTTGCACTGTCACTCAGCTCAGGATTACCAAAAGACAGAGGGCTATAACAATGCTCCTCCTGTAGCCTTCAGGGTGTTACAAGTCCCAGATGGCTTTTTATGTGCATTGTGCTTCCAGACCAATACCGAACAAGCAGGAGGGACCAGATACCCTACCATCATTTTTCTGAAGATTAAGACGAATAAAAAGTTGCAAAAATTTGCACAAAAGCAGATTTAGAGATTAGAAACCAGCAATTTAAAACAGAGACATATAATAAAGTGGGCATTATCAAATAGGATTTTACTCCTGTTACTCAAGATTTCCTCAGAGTTACAGAGTAGGGTTTGTTTCTGTCTTTCATTCTCCAAATATATTGAAATTGTCACCTCATAGAGTAAAATATTCTTTTTATACCCTAAATTGTAAACTTTCTTTGTGTTTTTCTGTTTGTTTTTTTTTTTGGGGTGTGTGTGTGTGTTGCTTTTTGGGGGGTTGTTTTTTTTTTCCTATTTAAACCAAAATGATTATGTGATGTGGTGTGATCATTGACCACACATTGACCTCAAACCATAGAATAAAAAGTTAACAGAAGAAATGGTGTAGTTGAGTTGTAATGACAAAATATAATAAATTACAAATAATAATAGCATCTTTGTGTTTTCTCTGGACTTTTCACTTCAGGGCCATAAACTGCTTTACACCCACAGTGATGTAGCCTGCAGTAAGCCTAAAAAATAACTTGCATTTAACTTCTTTTAAAAAATGAAAAAGCAGGGTGATTGACTTGCTGAAAATCTTAATCCATCAAATAATGTAACAAAGGGCACAAATAGCTACTGTACCTGCACACCTTGCTTTCTGGATGAGAGGCCATCTGAGAAGGGAAGCCAGTGCTGGGTACTGAACCAAGAGGAGCCAGCTGTCCCACTGCTCTGCAGATGTGTTTCCATAGTGGAAAATTCTCTGTCTATCACTGGCCCTTGCAGGCATTAACTTATTTATCTTTCCAATGCTGAGTTTAATTACATCCTTTAGTGCTTAACGGCGCTAATTCAGTGTAACTGTTTAACACTGGCATTCTTGATAGCTGTTGTTATATTTTGCCAATTGGGGCTGAAGACCACCATCAGATAAATTGTAAAGCATCTAAACAAACTCTTGAGTTATTTCACATTTTTTAATACATTTTATTGCAAAGCATGGTTTTCCTGCACATGCAGTAGCTAGTTTCTGCTTGGCTTCATTTTTTTGGGGAGGAAGTGCAGTAGTGAGGTATGGTGTGTTGACCTTGGCTGGATGCCAGGCGCTCACCAAAGCCACCCCATCACTCCCCTTCTCAGCTGGACAGGGGAGAGAAAAATATAACAAAAGGCTTGTGGGTTGAGATAGGGACAAGGAGATCATTCAGCAATTACCATCATGGGCAAAATAGACTTGGGGAAACCAGTTTAATTTATTACCAGTCGAATCAGAGTAGGGTAATGAGAGATAAAACCAAACCTTAACACACTTCCCTCACCCCTCCTGCCTTTCCAGGCTCAACTTCACTCCTGAATTCTCCACTTCCCTCCCCACAGCAGTGTAAGGGGATAGGGAATGGGGGTTGTGGTCAGTTCATCACATGTTGTCTCTGCTGCTCCTTCCTACTCATACTCTTTGGTTACTCGAATGTGGGGTCCCTCCCACAAGACAGAGTCCTCCATAAACTTCTGCAATGTGAGTCCTTCCCACAGGCTGCAGTTCTCCATGAACTGCTCCAGGGTGGGTCGCTTCCATGGGTGCAGCCCTTCAGATCGCTCCAGTGCGGGGTCATCAGTCCTGTCAGCAAACCTGTTCCTCTCTCCATGGCGCCACAGGTCCTGCCAGGAGCTTGCTCCACTGTGGGCTTCCTATGGGGTCACAGTCTCCTTCGGGCATCCCACTGCTCTGGAGGAGGGTCTTTCCCAGGCCGCAGGTGGATATCTGCTCCACCATGGACCTCCACGTGCTGCAGGGACACAGCCTGCCTCACCATGGTCTGCACTACAGGCTGAAGGGGAATCTCTGCTCTGTCACCTGTAGCACCACCTCCCCTCCTTCTGCACTGACCTTGGTGTCTGCAGAGCTGTTTCTCTCACACAGTCTCACTACTCTCTCTGGCTGCAGTTGCTCCCATGCAGTAACACCCCCCTATTTAAATACTATGCTACCACCATCGCTGATGGGCTCGGCCTTGGCCAGCAGCAGGTCCATCTTGCAGCTGGCTGCATTAGTTCTGTTGGACACAGGGGAAGCTTCTGCAGTTTCTCACAGAAACCACCCTGTGGCTCCCCAGTACCAAAACCTTGCCACTCAAACTCAACACAGGAGGTCAGTGGAGGCAGAGGGTGAGGAACTGGAGTTAAAATGAAAACTTGGTAGTGTGTGCCTGGTGTGGCCCAGCCCATGGCTCGGCCACAACAGGGAGCCGGGCACAAAAGCCCCTTTCCACACCAGACCGTTAATGCTGTAATCCCAGTACCACATTTTTGTGCTCCTCAGTACGAGATGACCTTAAGGCCATCCAAAAGGTGCAGGTTTTGGGGATGATACGCCAGTGTCATGAGTCCCGATGAGGCAACGGGGGAGCAGGGGGTAACGCAGTACACCCGGTATGCCGCAGCTAACACACACAGCGCGGGGCCTCCGGGGACAAAGCTGAGGTCCGGAGCCGAGGCCGATGCGCCTGCAGCCCTGGGTCCGGTCCCCCGGCGCCGCCTGGCGGCCCCATGCGCAACCGCACGCGGAACCGCTTGGCCGCTGCTGCTGTTTCCGGCGGAGCCGGGGTGGGTGCACAGCGGCGGCAGGACTCGGCCGGAGCATGGCGTCGCGCTGGGCTGGCCGCGGCCTGTGGGGCAGGCGCCAGGGGCGGCGTGAGTGGCAGCGGCTTCGGGCTTGTCCTTTTGCGGCGCTTGGAGGGCCCCCCGCCGTGCGGGGCGGTTCGGCTCAGGGCCGCGGGCTGAGGAGGGAGGCCGCCTTGGGGACGGCGGCCGCGGGCGGGAGGCGGTGCCGGCCGGTTTCCCCGCGGCGCGAGGGGGCTCGTCCCGCAGGGGCTGTGGGCCGGTGTGAGGGAAGG
Organism: Lathamus discolor; assembly: GCF_037157495.1. Taxonomy (NCBI): domain Eukaryota; kingdom Metazoa; phylum Chordata; class Aves; order Psittaciformes; family Psittacidae; genus Lathamus; species Lathamus discolor. The sequence continues at coordinate 27,613,941 of NC_088887.1, read as the reverse complement.
GGCTTTGCAGCCAGAGACCGTCGTTAAGGTCTCGTTGCTTCAGAGTTTTCTGTCGTGGCTTCGTGCAGGCATCGCAGGGACCGATGATGGATGGGTAGCAAGAGTCGCTGCAGGGCTCACCCTAGGCGTATTGAGACAGACACATGGATGAGCAGTACAGCGGAATGTTCTCCTTCCAGAAACCAACATCTTATAAAGAAACTCTGAAACTCCCTATCGCTTATTTTAGCTCATTCCTTTCACCAGGGTTCATCTCCGCATCAACTGTTTCTCGACTGACATCAGAAGAAGTGATTCAGATGCGTAACGAGCTCTTCAGCAAAGAGAAAGAAAGACAGTTGTCTCTTTATCCACGAATTGAGAAAATAGAAGTAAAATACACTGGGAAATCGCACCCTGGGAGTGTGTTTGTAATGAACAAAGCTTTGTCTACTCCGTACAATTGTGCCATGCGTAAGTGAATGGACTAACAGTGTGACACTGCTGATGGAAATTGTACTGCCAATTAAAGTACTTGTTATCTCAATTTGAAATGTTAAAATTATTGACATTTTAATGACCAGGACAACAGACGTACATTTAGAATATTTGTGTTTGGTAAGTTTAAAATACATTTGTACTAAAATCCATCAGCAGAAACTGAGTTAATTTTTGGAGGCTCTGTTAGCAACTCCTCCTCCCAAGTAATTTACAAAAGTGAAACTTGCAGTTTGTTGTTACAAATGCAGGGGTCTAAGCTGCTGACTGAGGAATATGGTTAATAAATGTGTAATACTTATTTTACTTTGTTTAGACTTAAGTGAATGGCATTGCAAGAGGTCCGTTCTAGCTCTTGTGGATGGTGAAGCTTGGGATATGTACAGACCCTTGACCAAATCTTGCGAAATTCAGTTCCTTACTTTCAAAGATGAAGATCCAGAAGAAGTAAACAAGGTAATCTATATCTTATCCCATAGTAGGTGGCCTGTGTTATGACCACTTGATTCTGTATACCTCTTTCAGTTCCAAGCCCATCTCCTTTCTTGGACTTTGTTGTGAAAGTTCAGATGTTTGTAATAGCTGCTTGGTGCATCATGGTTATCATTACCTGGACAAGGGTGTGGGCTAGGTGATGTGGAAGCATCCTTTTCAATCTATATCGTGGTATTGTTTTGTGATTTCAGCTTTAAATGTCTCCAAGGAAACATCTGGCTTGCATTTTAAGTGCAGTTTTGATGGTTTTTGAAATTGATTCTAATGTAGAATCGTCTCCAAATACAAGTTTAAATACTAAAGAAGGTAGTGTTTGTGTTGACAGCTGGGTTTGTACAGCATTCAGTTAGATGTTGGTATTCTTTTGGAATGAATAGCTGATGTTCATCTGGTTGGTTTGTTAGCTTCTAGGTAATAAATGTGTGTTTTGGAATTCTCTTTATAGGCCTACTGGCGTTCCTGTGCCATGATCATGGCATGTGTATTAAAGCGGGCATTCAAAGATGAATATTCTGTCAATCTGATTAGAGCTCCAGAAGTGCCAGGTGAGACAAGTGTTTTATATTGATTGTCTTGCTTTTACTGCTTCTTAAATGAGTGTTTAATAGTCTTGCGAAAAACCCCACAACAACCAGAGGCTTCAGTGATTGAAGGTACTTAGCATTGATAGGTTTATTGTGTGCTGTTGTTGTAGCCTTTAATTTATAGTAATCACACTGAGAGTAATTTTGTTATCAAAGTACCGCAAATTTATCTGTGTGGCAACTGGGTTTCATACCACTTAGGATTTCACATTTAATAATTTAAGGATATAACCTATTTATTGGGAAGTTATATGGGTAAGGTATTTAAGATGTGATGTGTTTTGTGAAATTTGCTCTAATAACTACATAACTCTGTGATTGCTAAAAACTGCTACTAAAAGTTACGGTGTATTCATCAAGTTGGAAGATTATTGAAGTACCCACAGGGTTAGTAACAACTTCTGCTCATCTGTGGCCTGATTTAAGATTGACAAAAATGAGAAAGTGCACAATAGAGGAAGTTATTTAAATAACAAACCCAGCGTAATTATGCATTTGATGTAACCAGCAACCAATGTTCTTATATTTGGAGTCCTCCTACAACTGATTCCCTTTTTAGCGATTTCAGTATTTGTCTTGATTGGTAAGTGCAGAGTGGATATTTCAGTTCAGGATTTTGAATAAACTTGCATATACTAAGCTATATGGTATTACACTGACATTACATTAAGACTTATTTAAAAGACTCATTCAGAGAAATGAAATGAAAATGGTACAGGTTTAATCTGCCAGTTGTAGAATCACAGCTGAAAATTTTATAATGGATTTCTTGAGATCATTCTGTTTTTCTTATTAATTTTGATATATTAATCAGAATATGCTATGACAATGAAATACGTACTTGTTACAAACGTGAATGTTTTTTCTTTGAACTTGCAGTGATCTCTGGAGCTTTCTGTTATGATATAATTTTGGATGATAGACTGAATGACTGGAAACCAACAAATGTAAGCACAATAACTTCTTGCCTGAAAGGTTGTATAGGTTGTCTAGATTACATAGAATCATGGAATAGTTAGAGTTGGAAAAGACCTTAAAATCATCTAGTTCCAACCCCCCTGCCATGGGCAGGGACACCTCACACTAAACCATGTCACCCAAGGCTCTGTCCAACCTGGCCTTGAACACTGCCAGGGATGGAGCATTCACAACTTCCCTGGGCAACCCATTCCAGTGCCTCACCACCCTTACAGTAAAGAGCTTCTTCCTTATGTCCAATCTAATCTTCCCCTGTTTAAGTTTTAACCCATTACCCCTTGTCCTATCACTACAGTTCCTAACAAATAGTCCCTCCCCAGCATCCCTATAGCCCCTCTTCAGATACTGGAAGGCTGCTATGAGGTCTCCACACAGCCTTCTCTTCTTCAGGCTGAACAGCCCCAACTTCCTCAGTCTTTCTTCATACAGGAGGTGCTCCAGTCCCCTGATCATCCTCGTGGCCCTCCTCTGGACTTGTTCCAACAGTTCCATGTCCTTTTTATGTTGAGGACACCAGAACTGCACACAATACTCCAGGTGAGGTCTCACGAGGGCAGAGTAGAGGGGCAGGATCACCTCCTTGGGCCTCCTGGTCACACTCCTTTTGATGCAGCCCAGGAAACGGTTGGCTTTCTGAGCTGCGAGCGCACACTGCTGGCTCATGTTCATTTTCTCATCAACCAGCACCCCCAAGTTCTTCTCCGCAGGGCCGCTCTGAATCTCTTCTCTAAATACAGTAGTATACATGTAGTCTTCTCTACATACTTGTGCAGTGGCTCTTTTTTGATGGTGGAGAGGAGGCAGTGAGGTTTTTTTCTTTTTGTTAGGTGTATCTACACTAGTATTTTTTTAGGTCAGGGGTACTCTTTGGTGACTAATCTCCACATTTACCACATACTGGCTCTCATTGCAGGGTGCTTGCAGAGCACACAGGCTGGGTTCCTTTTAGGTGAAACTAAACATTGAGCTGTCCTTCAGGCGCTTACAGGCTTTAGGTCTGTGGGGCTAGAATAAGTTCTAATCTGAAATACCATTCCAAAAGCAGTTGATATAGCTGTTGGGACCTCAGTGCCATCTTTGTTACTCTACAGATCTCCTACTCAGCCACTCCTGCCTGGTAATGTAGATGTAACAATAGTCTTTGTTTAAGTAGCGCCCTCTGAAAATAAAAAATATGTGTAATATATGTATTTTCAGCTAGTGGTTTACAGCATAATCAACTTATTCTTGTAAAAGAACTGTGAGAACGTTCAGATGAAGCTCTCTAATACCTTGCTTATATATATTGTACTCTTCAGTAAATCTAATGATCTAAAACCTAAGTTTCATAACTGTTTCATAGCTGGTGTGATCCCAGATGTTTTACTTATCTGGGGCTTACTCGTGTTCTTGTGCCCAAATATCAGTGGAGGTGTGTATGGCTAACAGTACTGGTACAGTGCAGAATTTTTGTTCAGTATGATCTTCGTAGTTGAAGTAACTTGATTTGGAGTATTTTCTGTGTGACATTATAAATGTAATTTCTCTTAATAACAGTTTATCATTTGTTAATAAATCTGAGTATACAGAGGTTTGGATTCTGGATCAAGGTGATCAATTTCTGTTTATTAATTATTGAGTATTTTTCTTTTCCCTTTGATTCCATCACAATAGAGGTCATTTTTAACCAAAGTCATGACTCTGGGAAACAAGACACACAAATGAGTGTTTAAGAGTAGCAAGACTGTATGTGTATATATCATGGAGGGAAAACCTGAGAAGTTTGACTTCAATTAATATATATTGTTTCTGATGGAAAAGTGCTTATTGATTTGACTGGGCATTGAATCAGTCCATTTAAAACAGTGATGATTTGTAGCAATCTGTTGCTGATAAATAGAGTTACAGTCCCACAGCAATATTCTTATATTTAGTCTTTGCGGTACATGATCGTTATTGTTTTGACTAATACTTAGTGTTATGCTTTATCTATTCATTACAGCTGTGAAACAGTGGTGGCAGTTTTATATGTATCAATTGTTTTTCTAGGACAACTTCCGTTCTCTTACAAGGGATGCTGGAAAGCTGATTCACAGAGACCTGCCATTTGAAACACTGCATGTTGAAGCAAAAGTAGCACGTGAAATGTTTCAGCATAACAAGTGAGTGAATTTGCCTTTCTTTTAGAAGGGCAATTAGAAATTCATTTTAATCTCTGCTTGGTTTTGTAAATCTAAAATAAGACAGGTGAAGGATAAAAGTACTTCTCTCACTACCTTGAATGAGCCTGCCTTTGTTCTCTTTGTCACACTACCTTATTTCATTTTGCATATTCTCTCCAGAGAACACTGGGCACCTTTGGATGTAGTTTTGTGATAAATGGAAAGACTGTTGACTTCTTAGATTTCACTGCTTTTAAATTTAAGATCTCTGGTGATTAGACTTGGCATACTACTTACTCTGCCTTTGCTGAAAGGCCTGGTGAGGCCACATGTGAAGTATTGTGTCCAGTTCTGGGCTTGTCAGTGCAAGAAAGACTAGCTACTGGAGAGGGTCCAGCGGAGGGCCACAGGGTTGTCCAGGGGCCTGGAGCATCTCTTTTAGGAGGAGAGATTGCAGGAGCTGGGCCTGTTTAGTCTAGAGAAGAGAAGACTGAGAGGTTATCTCATTAATGCATAAAAATGTCTCAAGGGTGGGTACCGGGAGAATGGTGTCAGACTCTTTTCAGTGGTGCCCAGCAATAGGATGAGGACAGTGCCCATAAACTAAAACACAGGAAGTTTCACCTCAACATGAAGAATTTCTTTACTTTGAGAGTGGCAGAGCACTGGAACAGGCTGCCCAGGGAGGTTGTGGAGTCTCTCTCTGGAGACATTCAAAACCTGCCTGGACACGTTCCTATGTAACCTAGTGTAGGTGGCCCCTTGTAGGGGGTTGGACTAGATGATCTCCAGAGGTTCCTTCCTACACTAATGATTTTGTAATTCATATTTTGGTATCTTCAAATGGAAATTTGCTGAAATGCAGGTTTTACGCTCTGCAGGAGGAAAATGGGTAAAATACTCTGGTCTGTGCTATAAAAGAAGGCTTGTTCAGAACACTCCAGTTTTCTGAAAAATTGCTGAAAAAACACTTAGGCAGTGTTTCGGGTTTGGGGGTGGGGGTTATTCTCTGGTCCGCTGCTTTTTTTGGGGTTAGAGGGAGGTGGGGGAAAATGGTAGTTTATCCTTAGCCGCTCCTCACAGGACATGCCTTGCAGCCCTTTCACCAGCTTTGTTGCCCTCTTCTGATGCAGTCAAGGACCTTCACATACTTCTTAAATTGTGGGACTCAGAACTACACACAGTACTCAAGGAAAGGCCACCAACACTGAATATAGTAGGATGGTCACTTCTGACCAGCTGATTGTGCTGTGTCTGACACACCCCAGGATGGGGTTTGCACTCTTGGCTGCCAGGCTACGCTCCTGACCCTTATTGAGTCCACTGTCAGATGGCACCCCCAGATCCCTTTCTGCAGGGCTGCTCTCCAGCCACTGCTCTCTCAGTTTATACTTGTGCTCGGTGTTACTCCCTACCAGTCCAGCATTTGGACTTGTTAAATTTCATGCCATTGACAACTTGTCCAGAAGGATGCTGTGAGGGACAGTATCAAAAGCCTTACTAAAATCCAGAAGAAACTACATCTACCACCTGCCCTTCATCCACTAGGTGGATGACCTTGTCATAGAAAGATACAAAAGTAGTTAAACAGGACTTTCCCTTTGTGAACCCATGTTGACTGTGCCTGGTGACTGTGTTATTCTTTAAATGCCTTTCAGTGGTACCCAGTATAATCTCCGTATTTTTTCCAGGAACTGAGGTTAAACTGGTCTGTACAACATGCTTTATGAAACATGTCAATGTGTGTTGTCATATAAAATTTAGAATTTAAACTTGTTTGAAAGCTCGCGTAAATACAAGCATGATTTTTAAGAATGAACCTTTAGTCAATCTCTTAATTATTCTTATAAGAAGTAGGTGTTAAAGGTGAGGATTTTTTAAATATTTCTTTTTTTGTCTGGTTCAGATACAAACTGGAGATGATTGAACGAAAAGCTTCGCAGAATATGGAAGGAATTGTAATGTTACATAGGTGAGCAAAGCAACTCATTCTGTAATGATTCACTGAAAGATATGATAACGTTGCAAGTACTCTTTGCGGGTGAGAAGACTAAGTTACTTGTGATGGTTTCCAATTTAGAAATCACTTTCATTCATTGCTCTTAAGTCTTAAGTTGTTATTTGGGTGTTTTCTTCTTTATACAATCATTGTTTTGTGATACCTAACACTTGGTGGATCTCACTAATTTAAGTTAGAGGTGGTAAGTGCCAGAGAAGTCTCACTGCTTTTATATAAAATCTAAATAAATCTCTAGAGCTTGAGAGGTTAAATAGACTACAAACCAAATACTTGTTTGAAAACAAGAGTTAGCATTGCATAGTGGACTTTTCTTCTGAAGTTGTCAAGGTCTTCCTAACTGGTGAGCTAGGGAGTGGAGCTGGCTCCTGGGATAATAGGTTTTAGGCTGGAAGCTGGAAGCTTGTGTTGTATCTCAGGAGTGTAAAAGAATTTGTGACTAGCTTGGGCTATCGTTTTATAGATGTTTAAATTGTTCTGCATTTGATTCTGGAGTCCAAATTTCTCTAAACAACAGATGTCTCTGCAATGACAGTTCTGGAAATTATAGAAAGACGTTGTGTCTGTTGTTCTCTGTTATGAGAGAATGGGCTTACCTATTGAATTCTGTGAGAGGTTTGTTCTGAATATCCTTTCGCTGTACATATTTTTGTCTCTCACTTTTCTTAAGTGATTTTCATTTTTTCAAGACCTGAAGGGGAAGCATGTGTGCAGGTTGTGAATGTTGTACTGTGGAAAATACGTGATCTTGGAGACAAATCTTCTGGTGAACGACAGATTTGTCCCACTTTTAAAGCCAACATGGCTTAAAAGATTTGTAAACCTGGGATCGTCTTTCTAGACTCAAGATTTAAATTTCATAAGTTAATTTTAGGCAATTATGTAACGTGTACTTTTGTTTCAGGAAATCTAGAAATGATGAACTGGGGATTTATTTAGATTTGGTTTGGGATTTGTGTGGCTTTTTCTTTCATCTGTTCTCTAGATGAGAATTTGCTAATCAAACATAAAAACAAATAGGCTTGTACTGCTCTCTCAATATATTTGACATAAGTTTGGGGTTTTTTTCTTTTTTTTATCTCTCCCATCAGATTTGGTGACTTTGTAGATGTCAGTGAAGGCCCTCATATTCCAAGGACAAGTTTCTGTTTCCAGTATGAGATAACAGCAGCCCATAATCTTCAGACTAACCAATCTGAATTGATAAGGAGGTTCCAGGGTGTGTCCCTGCCAGTCCATTTGAAGGTAATTAATCCATTTTTTACAGGTTTTCCTTTTTTACATTAGGGCACTTGGCTTACTTTCTGGTCTTTATTGTATGCTGTGCTGGTAGCTGAACATAATTCAGAGGTGAGAACAGCTGCATAAAGGGAAGGCGCATAATGGTGACTGTGTTGGATATTTGGAATTTGTTTTCCTGGAATTATTGTGAATGTGAAACGGACCTGGAAAAGTTTGCATCACAGGGCCCTTGACATTTTCTTTCAGTACTGAGAGTGTTTTGGTTGTGCAGTTTCTGCGTGGATATTTCGTTCACTTTGCCTTAATCGTGCATGCTAATCTTCTGAAATTGTGGCTGTTGACAGTGTTTAATCAGATTTGGGAATAGCAGAACTTTGAATTTAGACTACTGATAAAGGATACCATTTCAAGGTCTTTCATGACACCAAAGTATAACTTAACTACAATAACAAAAAAAAGTCGTAGTACTAATCAGTTTCCAACAAAGGCTTTGCAGAACTGTAGGTGGAGGCAGGAGTCATTCTTCCCATTCCTGTTGACTCATATGTTTGTGACAGGTGGTCTAGCACATGTGCTGTTGTCTCACATGGGGAAGTTTTCAAGGGACAGGTATGCATGGGTTCCTCACCTCATGTCTGTGTCCCCTTCCTCATCATAAGATTTTAGTTCCTGTTTTTACGTACCCTCTCAATGATTCCACACAACAAATAGATGTGATCAGCAGACATTTATTCAAGTGCTCCAAAGGAATGTGGGCAAATTGGTTGCTGGAATCAGGAGCTGTAACATCCGAGTTAGGGATTGTTACGGTTTTGTGCCAGCATTGCTATACATTTGCCAGAATCTATTTTAAGATTTTATTTAATGTTTTACCTGCACTAACATCATTTAATGACATTTAATACAGGCTTACTACATTGTGTGGCACAAACTGCTGGAAAGATCAAAGAGGCTGGTAAGTTTCATTAGTGGTGAAGTACAGTTTACCAGATATAAAGATACACTGTGATAAACGAGAATTTGAATTATTAGGGATGGGTAGTATATTCAAGAACACATCTTTAGGAATGGAAATATTCAGAGCTGAATAAAAATCTGATGCACAAGAAATCTAACTGCCGAACTGCTGTGTAGCAGGTTTGAAAGGACACATGCAGACATGTTTCTCACAAGAAAATGCAGGGATAAAATCTAATACCACTGGGTGAACCTAGGTGGGAGTTACTGGAGATAAAAGGGAATGCTGTTTCAGTAAACTGCATAAATGCACTAGTTTCAGGGTTTTTTTCCTGTTTAAAACCTACACTGAAAATAAGTTTCTTACAAACATTCTTCTGTTAAACAACCAGTATTTCAAAGTTGAAATGTGCTTATCCGAGAGAAGCTTTACAGTGTCTAAATAAATGCAGAAGACCAAGTTTTTAAGATAAGTGGAACTATAAACTATCATAAGCTGCATATAATCAAAGACTTGCTAGCAAAGCACGCTTAGACATTGGAAATCTTCATAAGAATTAAACACCAGATGTTTTGGAGCCTTCAGATCAAATATTTTACTTATTTGTGTGGTAAGAGAGAGAAGCCCTGCATGTCTCCTGAAACTTGTTAGCCAAGGATGTGTTCAGAGCCTAGCCCATCATATTTTCCCTTAAAATTAATTTGAATATGTGTGTCATTCATGTTCTTTCATTTTGGAGGCAGTAATGGTCTTTGTAGTCTGTCCTTGTTAAAGTGACAGTACAAGGGGAGGATTTCCAGGATCAAGGAGAATTAAGTAATTAAAAAAATACATCAAAATCTTTGTGTGCAGGTCACTGAAGAAAAATATTTGGAAGCAGCAGCTGAACATCATGAGGCAAAAGATGGAACTGAAGAAGAAAAAACTGCATCAATTTAAATTAACTTTAACCTCTAAATGTACATAATAAAATGTGTATTTTTACATGGCTTATTTGCACTGTATATAAAATTTGTAATTAATTTGAATTCTCTGGACCTAAATCATGGATAAAGCTGTTATCAGAAATTTCAATGCACTTTAAAGTTTTCTTTTAAAGGGGGTGTGTGTATGTAATATTTTAGTTGTGATAACTCATCTTGCAACAAGTTACCATTGTCCTTATCTTGACAGCAATTGTATGTGTCCAAACATTGTACTCTGTGGTTAGTGCAGCTTGGCCTGCAGATGGTAGTTGAAGTGGGAGCTGCAAAGGCCATCTGCTTTTTCCTGTTACAACTTCAAGACCCCTTGTTTGGTCTTCCATGAAGAAAGTATTTGTTTCTCATTTTTGACCTAATGTGTTTGTTTCTTTCTGGAACTTCCTGATGGAATTCCACTGAGTTCTTTGCCTGCTGCAATAGGAAGTTAAGACAAATAATATCAAAAAAAAAAAAAAGGAGAAAACATCCTCTCAGAAGCACTTAAAGGGTTACAAAATACTATTATTTTACTAATTTTGGTTTTCTGTCAGAATTGCAATTAGATATTGTTGTGTTTCCAGTTCAGAAGACTCCATTCAGTAGACAACTATACAATTGCCATTGCTTTATTAACACAAAAATAGCAGAATACAAAAGCTGAGAAGTTCTTTGAGTTCAATATTTTCTGCTGTACCAGTGCAGTTAATTTTCCAGAGTAGCACCAGGAATGTAGTCCATTACTTGCATCCCCAGTGTAGTAATTCTTTGATATTTAAATACGAGGACTTCAGTTACATTTCATAGGGTTTTTTCTGTTAGATGATGTTTCCCAACATCCTGTATTTTCATCTCCACTTCATTAGAGCTGCTTTCATTATACCAGATGAGATTTTTATTGCTTTTTAAAATACAAATACTTTCTGTGAATTTTATCCCAATTACTGGTTTTACTGTTAACTGCATCACTTGCCTTCTAATCAACTGACACTAGTTTTGGAAGAGTAGGGTAGCAGTAAAATACATTTAGGTAAGGAAATCTTGCCTACCTTAATCGAACTAAATAATAAGTAAGCAAATGCTGAATGTGTCCTAGCACAGAAGTGCAAGTGGTGAAAGTAGCTTTTTGTGAAATTGCAGAAATCCTCTTAAGGGTTGTGTTATGTTTGTTCCTGAGCTGAGGGCAATCTTTAGCTATGCAGATTTACTGTCATGCAGTGAAGTTTGAAGTCCATCAGTATGTTAACAGTCTGTGACCTCTGGTTTAGTTTCCTGATACATACAACACTGTTAAAGTATAGCCAGTGAAAGTTCAGAGTACCTGAAAACCTGATTTTTTTTTTTTTTTCTCTTGATTAATGTTGCAGAGGACTTTTCGTGATGGTATCAGATGCTTATTTTTTTTAATAAGATTTCTTGATTCAGAGTTTGCTTGAAGAGTACACACACATTGTATACATTTCCGTAGGACTAAATGATTTTTGCACTGAATGGAATACCAGATATTTGTGTTTCTTTTAATCCTTAACATTCCAGAGTATACTTTGGCTTACCTTTTGCTCTTTTCCTACTGCAAAATTGGTTTCTGTTTTGGGGAACAATATTTGCTGGGGTGTTTTGTTTTGTTTTTTTTGGAGGTACTTGCCATCTGTGATTAACCCAAACCCATAGCGAAATTATGCCAGTGCAATCTGATCTAGATGCTCTCTTTTGGATCTTAAGCCAGTTGAATCACCAACCCATACAGCTTCCTGATTCCTGCTCTGTATTTTGGGAGTCCTGTTCGAAATTAATCCTGGAATCCACCACCTAAAGAGCAAAGTGAGAACGCTGCTTCTCTTTAGGACAATTTATTTAACCTTAGCTGGGATTTCATGTTGCAGAGCTTCTTAGTGGTCCACGGCTGTGGCAGGGGAATGCACAGCAGAGCATGGAGAGCTCTTGCCGCTAGGTGGGAGCAGTGGCTTAGGGAGCAGAAGGTAGAAGCTCGAACTTCTGCTAATTGGTTCTAGCTCACATTTTGTTTTATGTGTGCTCCACAAGGCAGGTCTTGCCTTAGGAGAGATGGAGCTGGAGGATGTCTTTGAGAAGTGCCAGGGTTCTCACACAGGACAGTAGCAGTTAAAAAGGAACTGGGTAATATTTGTACTTGCAAGTTGAACTTGCACTTCTTTCTTACCACCAATACAGCAGTGACAGCATTTTTGTAAGTAGGAGATGGAGATTCCATTCCCTGTTCTGCCAGAGACGGATTCAGAAGCGCATGTGCAGGGGGAAACATCTGCAGTTTTTTTGGTGGGGGTTGGATCTGAAGGTACTTTTGAGTGGTCCCTGAGTGGTCCCTGCCCAATCTGTGATGCCACTACTAGAAAACAATCGCTGAACATTTGTTGAATGAGCATGAGAACAAGTGGAAGCAGTGGTCAATGTTCAGGGCAGGCACAGAGCATCAGGGGAGATTGGTCCCTGAGCTCAGCCCTTTCTGTGCTGTGTCACTGATTGTTGCCATATAAAATGCTGAAATTGTCTCCCAAAAAGAATGTTACAGGAGCTAAGCTGGAGTATCACTTCCTTTCTCTCTTTGTCTTAAGGATTTCTGAACTTTAGCTTGAACTGCAGGGTGGCACCAGCCTGGCTGGCTGTGGCTGTGCTCTGACATGTGCCTGAAACTATAGCTATGTACTAAACCTAAACCTGTGAGCCAATATAAAATACCAAAATGAGCTTAGGTATGGGAAAGCTCTGTCTGGATGTGGATTCAGGATGTGTGTGCACTGTCCAGCCTCCCATGGGGTCTGGCTCAATCTTCTCCATTGGAAGTAGCTAAGAGACACTGTAGGTCAGTTGAAAAAGAGACAGGAAAGTACATGCTGTTATTTCTCTATGCTGAAAGCTATAGATCCCAGAAATGACAGCGACTAGGGAAGGGTAGAGTGGCAAATGAGACAGCAGAATTACACACTTCCCCCCCTTCTTGGCTATTTCTCCTCTTTAATTGCTGTTCAGGTGTAAGGAGGCAGTTTTTACTGTATCCATTCAGTAAAAGAATGCAGAGCCAGCTAAAGGTAAGGAAGACTATCAGAAGACACCACACTGCAAAATGCGGAAGATGGAGAGAGGGCAAAGTAGGATCATTTAGGCCAACACACGTGAGCAGAAGATGACACTGGCCAGATTCTGACAGGGAATAAATAAAGAAGATTTTATGATGAAGTTGGTGAGACACTGGAACAAGATGCCCAGACAGTGTTCAAGGCCAGGTTGGATGGGGCTTTGAGCAACCTGGTCTACTGGTAGGTGCCCCTGCCTGTGGCAGAGGGTTGGAACTGGATGATCTTTAAGTTTCCTTCCAATACAAACCGTTCTGTGATGACAGGGGAAAAGGCAGAAACTAAAGCCTTCTTCCTTGTTGCGTATCTTGGTTGTAGCTCCATGGCTTCTCACACTGAAATTGTTCCTCCATCTACCTCCTGCTTGAAAGAGAGCTGAAACTTTCCTGGAAAGCAGGGTTTTTTGCTATGAGCTTAGGATGCTGAACCTTCCCTCTTATTTATTGGTTTTATCCAAAAAGGGATCTCTGTACCAAGGTTAAAGCTACATGGTGTCTTGATCCCAAGAGGTGGCAGTAGGAAGGTTAAGCTGAGTCAGTCCACCTCTGTATATACAGTATCTGACCAACTGAGATATTTTTTCCAAATATTCTGTAATTCATGTTATCATGGAATTTGGAGATAGAAAAGGCAATTATGGCATAGTCTGACTTCCTTCCTAACAGAAAGAATTACATGTCATGAGAGAGTTATTTTTTTCTCCTACCGAGTGAAAATCTTCCCTTCAAACGTGTGCAAGTGATGAAAACACTTGATCATCAGCAGATATTCAGCCCTTTTACGACAGCAGCCAGAATGAGTTTCCCTTCCTATTTTAACCTCTGTCAAGCAATGATCTCTTGCTGCTTTTTGGTAACTTACCTAATGCTATGCCACTCAGCTTACCATAATATTTTGTTATATTTTAAGCCAGTGAACTTTCTAGTGCAACTATATTTATCTTATTAGTTATTTTAAGGAATCCAGACACAGGAACTCAGTATTATAGCAGCATTCAATTGAAAGAGTTGGTAGTGGATATTTCTTGAAGCACACAAACCGTCTGAAAATAGTAATGAATCTTCCACAAGATTCAACCCCAGTCATGGACAGCATTAACATTCCTTCAGAGTAAAAAAAACCTGGTTTTTAATATCTACTAGTAAAATATCTATGACTTAATATACCAGCCTTTCTGGCTAATCAGCTATGCAGAAAAAATACATGTGAAGGTCTAATGACCATATTTATATTTGCCATCTAATTCTTAACTTTGCAGGATACTCAACTTACATTCTGAAGAGATAAATTGTAAGGAAGCTGATGCTTGGTTTTTGTAACATGAATATGAATCAGAATGGTAAGTGGCAAGACCAGTTTTCTTCTTTAACATGCTTTCTATTGGCATGTGTCTGTATAGAATGGAAAAGGGAAGTCCAGGCTAGGGAGTCGAAAGGTGGGGTGAAGTAAGGAAGTCGCAGCTGGTCATTGTTTCAGTACTGTGTCATTCACAAGCACCGAGGTCAGTACTGTAGTCCAAGTACACTGCTCTCATGTTGATTGAAACCTTTGAAGAAGAAAACAAAGATCTCTTGGTGGTGCAGGCTTGGGGTGCTGTAATGTAAATGAGACTTCTCAATGCAATGAGGAACCAAAGAAAATATTGTGCAACATCTTCCTTTTGTGAGCATAATTGACATAATAAATGTAACCACTCATTACTGAACTTCAACCTATGTATGCCACAGGGCAATTTAAGTGTGGAGACAAGCTCAACAGCATTTCCAGATTTCTGCCTTTCACAGAAAGCTTAGCTTTAAGATTGTCATTCTGAGTCAGTCATGCAGCTAGGTGCCGTGTAAGCACTGGAACCATGTCAGGGCAGTGCCGGTTCTCTGACAACCACACATGGAGAAGACAAACAGCAGCGACCTGTGAGCCTGGGACTCCCCTGCTCAGGGACAGCCCTTAGGGGCTCAGGGACTGCCTTGGCTTCTGCAGGAGAACTGATGCTGCCAAACCTTGCATCAAATGGTGAATGAAATCAAACTGTGCTTCAACTGTTTCACCCTAGTCACAAGAAATGAGAATTTCTATCAACTCTCCTCCTCTCTTTTGCCACAAGTTCCTCCCCATTTTCAAAGATACCTATCCCTCAAAATTAATAGGCATATGCTTTTCTTTAACAAAATGTGCCTCACCACTCTCAGAGCTATGGCTCTGACTTTGTAAGGGGTAAAGCTGGCTTTTGCTTTTTGGTGGTCATGGCCCCTGGCTGTATGCATCCCTGGGGGAGTAACTGAGCTTAACAGCCTGACTGGGAAAACATTTTACACCCTACAGCTGTTCTGTCTGAGTGGAAAAATCACATTCAGTGAGACTGTTCATATGTGAGACTTTTATATATGTGAGACCATTGATTCATAAGTGCCTGCGGTCTCGAGGTGCTCTGTAATCATACCTCATGCTGGGGGTCCACAGTCAAAACTCTGTGAACAGAAAAGGGTATATGTATTGATACCTTATTTCTAAATTAATGGTGAGTACTTTGAGGTTTTTTGTTTCACCTTCTGCTGCCCCATCAAATTAATGTTTCATAATAAATTATTCATTAAGCAAATTTGATTAGAGTCTAAGAGAGTTTTAAAGACTGGCTCTGTAACTCAGGTTTTGTGACTGTGACTACGCAGTATCTGTGTACCTTGCATGAGATAAATATATAAATGCATTCCTATTTCTCTGGAATTTTCTGAGATGACTTCTAAAAGTTTAGAATGCACTGGTAATCCTAAAGTAAAACAAATATATTTTGATTTTCTCCCAGTGATCCGTTGACCCATTTCTCCTAATGAACTGACAATAAAATCTCAGAGAAACCTTTCTAGAAGATTTTCTCTTACATATAATAAAATCTATAGAAATTAATGGAATGCACAGTTACACACGCAAAGAGTTTAATTCATAATTTTTCTTTCCTAAATAAAATGAAGAAATGCAGTCAGTATTTGTGTGGGAAGTAAAGCCAGAAGAGCTGAAAAGCAATAAACCAAGATAAAAACCAGGTTGTTGCATTCAAAATGTTACATGTTCTGCATCGTACTGAGGGCCTACTGATACTGATACTGATCATTCCAGTGACTCTAAACCTAGCAAGCATTCTAGAAAGCATGTCTGTATGCAGAACAACTCATCTTTTTACATGTAGAATGGACGTTTTTCCAGCATAGCACTGACTGATTCATGACTTCTGCTTTCCTTCCACAGCAGCAGTTCGTTCCATGTGAATTCTGGTAAGAGGCATGATACAGTGTTAATGCTAATATGTAGGAGTCAGTCAGAGGTAAAAACCCCTATCACGATTAGCATTAACAACATACAGCCTACAGAAGAACTCCAGAGTCTGGAGTATAAGACGTAAAGAACAGAACCACTGTTTTTTTCCCCTTGATATACCTAAAAGAAATAAGAAAAAAGAAGAAAAAAAAAAGACTGAAATGCTTATTAAAAAAGATGTCAGAGAAAGGACAGACATCAGAGGGAAAAAGACTGTAGTTGGTTAGGTACACAGGACCCATCTGCTGTACATTAAAAACCAGTCATTCCTGCAATTGTTTTAGTTACTTTAGGACTAGAGCACATTCACTATTCTTCCCTGAAGGCTTTCCATCATTCTCCTTATTGTATTTCTTTGTGCTGCTTTACTGCATTGAGTAGAAGGAATACAGTTTGTAGCATGGTCTTACCTAATTTTGTATTCTCTTAGATATCAGTTGAGGAAGACTTCTAATATCAGCCATGCTCCTCAAAATGTTAAGAATTCAAGATAAACAAAAGCAAAAATTACTTGGGTTTATTTTTACCTAAATAAGACAAAATTACTATCAGGAGAGCTGACTGTTTAACAGGACGTAAGAGCTAAGAAATAATCATAGTTTCATCAGTATGCAGTATTTATGATTAAGCAACAAATATTCCTTTGGATTTTGGAATAAATGAATACTGAGCAGAGAGGAAACCTGTTGGACAGACTTAATTGCTGGTCTAGGATCCATATACAGGTCTCCTTCACTCTTGTTACAGTAGGCTAGAGTGAGATTAATGACTACAATTGTCTGTGTTGAACAGCACATTGTTTGCTAATTGCCTCTTAATATTAACTGGTCACTGATGCTTTGACTATAACATTAATAAATGCTAAATTTTTTTTACCAGTTGAACATACTTTTTTAAAATTTCTTTCAGCCTATTATGATCTCTATCCTGGAAAATAACAAGGAAAACATCGTTTTAGAAATCAGTAATTCAATAACATATTTCAAAAATCTGCAAAGAAATTGTATAATGAAGTTGCAATGCACTCAGGAGAAGAAAGGTTAGAGAATCCTCATTATCTATCTGAAATATCTTTGCAATTCTCAGGTACTTACATTGGTAATAAGGGTGGAATAGTTGAGACAGTCATTCCAAGCAGTTTTAAACAGGCCTAAGTAATGCCCAGTTAGGTCTCTGCAAAGTACGTCTTGATTGAAATATATTTTCCTTTATCCATCATTCTAAAAGAAAGTCTCAGCTCCTGGGCAGAGTTCAGAAATGCTTGAATCTTGTTTGCTTTCTCTTTGGTCCCCCAGTAACCACTTCTTTAAAAAAAAAGTATTGTTTAAGCAAAAAGTTAACAAGAAAAACAGTATGGGAAATGAGAGAAAACATACGTAAGATGTAATTTTGGAGATCTTTTTTGTATGTAAATGTAAAGAAACTTATGTACTTTTATAACTTCCCTACTCTTATTAACACATGTTTTAAGAGGAAGTTGAAATGTCATAGTAAGACTG
The DNA here is from genome assembly GCF_037157495.1 of Lathamus discolor. NCBI lineage: Eukaryota > Metazoa > Chordata > Aves > Psittaciformes > Psittacidae > Lathamus > Lathamus discolor. The sequence goes on along the minus strand of NC_088887.1, from coordinate 27,596,169 downwards.
TGATCTAATTTAGAGATTTTAGGGAAATTACCTTTCACTTTGTGCCACTCTAAACGAAACCAGCCAAGTACTTGGTTGTGATACGTAAGTGGCAAACAAAAATTCCAAGGTGAATATAAAATTTTTGTAGGCAGAAAAAAGTGGTTTAGAAATTTCCAAACCTCAAATTTAAAATGATGATTCAGAGCTTTGCTGAATGTTCAGTCTAAACTCCTACTGAAGTCAGATACTCAAACCTGTGGTATAACATTTGCATTTGCGGGCAATGAAGCAAACAGTTTCTAAACCTATATATCAGTACTCCTAAATGTTGTGTGTGCATATGTGGTATGTGTGTAGAGGGTGAGGGGTGGAGGTCATGGGAGGAGAATGAGTTACTTCTATCAACAAAAGGCTATAATATTACCTGAATTTATTGTTGATGAACCTGCTTCAGAGATCTATTCTCACATTCAGCTATTATGCTTTTAAAGATCCTGACTTCTTATCACTTGCTGTCACCCAGTGGGTATACATATTTATGAAAGGCTTCATGCAAAACCATTTTTCTTCTTGCGGGAACACTAAATTTGGCTTCACTAAGCTTTGGATAAGGGTGATACTAGGCAGTAGGAAAGAGCTTTGCTACGAGAAGCTTCTCTCACGTCAGAGTCTGTTGCCCTCATAATATTTGTAGAACATGTTTGTAAATTTGCAGTCTTTTAGATATGTTTTGGGTGCTATTCTTCACACAATGCTTCTCAAACCCTGTTTCTTCCACATCTTTTCAGGATTTTTATCTTTGTGGGTTGCAGCAGCCATTTGTGGTTAACAGCATTTTCCTCTTCATTCTGCCTTACCGTGTATTCAGTCTTGGATGTTTTTGAAATCTGTCACTTGAATAGGTCTAATAACTGTTTCTCTAAAGCAGCAGAATGAACGCTGTACTTGAACATGCCTGCTTCCAGCATTACTGTTGAGCAGTAAGAGAAGCAAGAGACTTGAAGCAGCATCTGGTCTCAGAGCTAGCCCTTCTAAGCAAAAGAGGGTAAGTGGGCAGCCATAACCACAGATGAACTTTTGTCTTTGGTCCTTTTCTGCTCCCATGATCTTGGATTTATGTAATGGAACGGTTTTGCCTGGGTTGGCATTCTAGCATATTAATTTTGGGTTTAACAGCTGCATAGTATCTCCAGTGCTGTTTTGCTCCTATGTGCTAAAGGCAAAACAAAAAAAGAGTCATGCTTTATCAGGAAGTGGTGAGAAATAACACGTGTTTCCTCTTGCTGAGCCTTTGCAACAGCCTTCTGCACAGCTGTCAGATTTCCATTGCATGAACAGATACCTATAATGCTGCCTGTCTTCTCACACAGCTCAAAAAAATGTGGTGTAGCCATCAGTGGAAATGATGACCATCTACTCTTGCTTAAATATTATAAAACAAAATGCTCCGTTATTTCCCTTGAAACACTAAAAAAGAGAAAAAGTTCTTAAGATCTCGTATAATTTCCAGTCCAAATGACCAAACTCTTATTTACCTATTGGTCAACTAGAGGGGTTCTTTTGTCATGAGTCTGGAGTAAAATTCAGCCTTTGTCTTTGGATTGCAAGGAAGGACATGCCAACTTTGACAGTACTTCCTGTGTAGAGGACACAAGGTGGGTCTCACATCACCCAACTGCAGCTATAGAAAAATTAGGACTTCCGTCTGTGCTGTCTATCTGTGTATCCTCCCGTAACACTCACCACAGAGAGAAAGGGAAGTGAGTGTGGGCCAAAGGGTAACATGCAGCACCTATCTTATATCTTTCTTGGAATGTTCCAAATTGCCCACTGGAGATGCCTATTTCCTTGTATTTGTCAAAACTAAAATTTGGCTTAGTATACAAGAGTGCCTGTTAAATCTGCTTTCCTCTGCAGTCATGACAAAATCTCCTTTTCTTTTCTTTTTTTTTTTTTCAATAGAAAATAAGACCAAAATAATATGTACCAATTTCAGAGATGTTTTTACCCTTCAATAGCAGAAATCTAATTTTGACTGAAAGAGAATTAGGATTGGAATACCTTCTATAACTCATTTAATTGCCTACAAAAGGCTGTTACACATTAACAGTACACCAGACATCCATTTTCAGGTGCCCTATTTACATTTTCAGGAGGATTTAAAGTCCTCTTTTCTACTCTAATTTCTCAGAAAGAAAAGCTATTCTTTTTAAAGCACTTAGAAATATATGGAATTCAGGTCTCCTACCGAAGGTACTGAAAGGGCTCCAAAAATGTGTATGTGGATAGAAGTGGCTTTTCTCTGCTGAACACTTCCCTCAAAAAACAACATACCTCTATGTACCTTCCACTTTATGGATCAAGTAGCTGGATTTTTTCTTTAATATTTCAGCTATTTTGCTTTTTCCTTTGTAAATTAAAAATTGCAGTATTAGAAAACTAATAAAAGAAATTATTAATCTTAGGTTTTGGCTGCCAAGTCTGAGTTCAGAGCAAATATTTTATGACTAAATTAAACCTTAGAGTTTTTACCAGAAAGGTCTTAATGCTGAGCATGGAGCTCCTGTTTTGTCAGTTTGGATGTGCATTTCAAGAAAGCTATATGAAGCTCTTATTTGGGCATTTTAAACATCTTCATTTTTAAAATAATTAAAACAAACCGTAGCTAAATGATGTAAGCCTAATGAGTACCATGTCCAAAACTACCTGTATGACCAAAATTAAATAATTCTAACTAGTTTGTACAGTTACTTTTCCCCGCCTCAAAATGCCTTTGGCAAGCTCTAGGCAAGAGAGTAACAGCAGATTAGTCCTAAATCTCTTTTAAATATATAACTGAAACACTGTAGAAATTATATTCCATACTACATGGTCTAAACTATTCATCTTGAAACAAAAGATGGAGGGGTTGTGGGAGCTAAAAGCAGCGTGTATCTCCCATGTTCTCTTAGTTGTCTGCAGACACCTTTCTTGTGCATGCTGTCCCAGCAGAGCAGACAGCAAGGGGATTGAGTTTGTATTCACTCGAGACTGGTTATCCATGTGTGATTCTGGATGGCTGAAGGCATGTTTCCACGGGGATGCCTGCCTGAGTGTTTCTGCATGTGTGCAGAAGTTTAGCCTTTCTGAGTCCTGAGGCTTCTGAACCCTGCCCCAGGGCCCCTTCCCTTGGCCTGCTCCCATTGCCTGTGACATACAAGCTTCTCATTTAAAAAAAAAGCACACACACAAATAAACGAAAAAGCCAAAGACCCAAACTGAAAAACCTACCTGCTGCGAGGCAGTTTCTTTACACAGAGATGAAGCAAAACCAATGCAGCAAGAAGGCCAGACACTTCATCTGTTGCATCTCACAGGTTAACCATGATCACTGAGCTCCGGCTGCTTTTTTTTGTTGTTTGCTTTTTTTTTTTTTCTTCTAAAGAGAGAGAGTGAGAGAGAGAGAAAGAAATAAGGCAAGCAAAGGTGAGAAAAGGTAACTGAGGCAGGAGCTGTCGCCACGGAATGTGTTGGTCTGTCTGGTCGCCTGATATCCTTGCAGCACAAGTTAGGTGAAGAAAGCCCGCTCCAAACAACTTGAGACCCTTTATAAGTCATGAAGGTGACTCATAGCTCACCGACTTGCCATGCCTTTAGTAAATCCCCTGCTTTCTTTTTCTGAGAACGGAGCTTCAAAAAAAAAAAAAAAAAAAAAAAAGAGAATACCGAAGGAAAACAGAAAACTCCAATCAAACTGAGGAGTTTTTAAAAATACACCATGTACTTTCCTTCCCTCAGACAGTTCGGCATCAGCCTTTGAACTGAGTAATAATAATGAATGCAAGTGATTGTTTAGTAGTGGCGGTACACTTAAGTTGCAGGTATGTCGTGCGAGAGAGAGTTCATGCCAATATCCTCAGAGGTCTAACTGGAGAGGGAGTTCACTGTGGTGAGCTGATTACTGCTGTTTTTACTTTTCCCTCTATTACTTTTTCATCCAGAGCTGTACTGCATGGACTTCTTGTTTTTTTAATTAACCCTGGCAGATCCAGGCAGAAAGGAAAAGCACCCCAAATAATGAGAGATGGATAAAATTCGTCCTGTCCTCGGGAAATGTGAGGAGACACCTGACAACTGTTCCAGCGAACATCTAAAACCAAGGACAAGTTCTAGCCAAATTAAGGTGTACATGGGAGACTGAAAAACAGTGAATTGTGGAAGCCTATTGTTAAAATTATATGGCATTTTTAACATTCTTGAAAGACCACTGCAGATGACTGGAAAACCAGGTTGGCCTAAATGTACATGAGTTGTAAATTTACACAGTTTTTAGGTTCTGAACATATTCCCAGAAAAATCCAGTTTTTGTGAATTTCCAGCAAGGAAAGGTGTGGCTTCTACCTCCTGATTTTCCTCAGACCCTGAGGGTTGTATGCTCTCAAAATGCTACATTTTCACTACAAATAGCAGAATTTCTTTTGCTTCATGGTTTGGAAGCTCAGTGATATTTTATAAAAGTATTTGAATTCCAGAACTCATTGAGATGGCTGAAAGGCAATGGTTCTGTGTGTCAACCACCCAAATACAGGGAAATGAAAAAATCTATCAAATTGCATCCTACACTCACTGTTCTCTTTGGTTTAGGTGTGCAATTAGACACATCTTCATTTTCACTGCTGAACCCATGTAAGTTTTGACTGCTTGTCCACAGATCTGCACTTACACGACTACATCTGATGCTCACATCTCATTAACAATATGATAGATTTTGGCTCCTGTGGTTTATAGAGTAAAGTCTGAAGCTGTGGCTAGAGTAGTGGTGTTTCTCTGACACCTCTCATCTGAGGTGAAGCAGCTCTGACAAACGCAATTAGTTTTTATCTCCAACGTCCCCTGCTCTGGGGACATTGCTGTTGCCCATGCTGCTGGAGGAGAAGGAGGCAGTAAGCCTGGCTGTGCTCTAATACTCATGAATCTGGACGGGTAGGTGGGTTATGTCAGCCACCCTTCTGTTTTCCTTCCTATGCCAGTGGTTGGAAGAGGACTGGATTTTCCTTGGGCCCTTACCCAGGAAAAGGAAAATCACTGAGCTACTTGGTCCTCTCCCCTACATGTCTTCTTTTGTTTGGTACTTGATGTAGGGCCAAAACTTGGGGCCAGCTTTTGTGGGGAAGAAGAAGGAGGCCCCAGTTCAGTGAGATTAGACCCTGTGATTGTCTCCAGCCTGATTATACTACCACACAAACATCTTAATTTTTACCTAAAATACTTCCTTTAACTTGCATTTTTACTTGATTTCAGTATGAATCGGAAACCTATATTTCTAGGGAGGTGAGGCTTGTGGAATCACACTTGGCATGTGTATGTCTGTGTGTGTACCTCTTGGTCTCCTCTCTAATGGCTTGAAATCATGGGTTAATTTGATTCAACAGTGACAGAGGGATTTCTCAAGGATACAAAGCTCCTATTTTTTTTTGTGGAAACATGTGAACAAATTAGGAAAGACCTTTTTAAAATTCCCACTTGTGGAAAGGACGGTAATTGGAGTTCAACTTGTTAAATATTTCAGAGTCCACATGGGAACTCAATTACAAATCCATGGGTAACCAAATTTTGTTCATTTTGCTACTCACAAAATGACCTGGTTATTAAGGGTTTATTACGGGATTACATTAAATTCATGAAAAGACCAATTAATACATCCATCAATAGACAATTTTAGGTTAAAGAGCAAATAAAATCCTAATGTTGCTAAGAACAATATACATGGGTAATTGAGCAAGAAAGCTGTCAGTTAGGCATTGATGCCTGTTTGGACTAGCCTGATTAGGGTTATGCAGGCATTTGTGTTTGAAAGCTGACAAGCAATTAGCTTTAAATGCCATTTGAAGCTGTGAAGTGGCCTTATGTCATTGTGGTCCAGAGTGTTGCTGAGGCTGCCCCATGCTTTATTCCTGCTCCTCTGTATTTCACTCCCTAAACTCATTTTTTTTTGCACCTTACAGCAATTATCACTGTGGTTCTGCACTCAATTATGGCACAGAACCACAGCATAATTTCCTTGGAGAAGCATAAACACCTTTTGTATTTTAATGTGTGTGAATATGATTTTAGTGGCTACACCGGGAAATGCAAAGCAGTAATGCCTTGAAAGAATGCGAAAAAAAGGACCTTAAGGGTCATTTAAAAAAAATAAGCCTCTAAAAGCATGCATATATTTTTAAATTCCTGGAGTCTTTCTAGTTGTTCAGCATACATAGAAACATAAATTTCCTAACTGATGTGGTAAAGATGGTTAGGTTTCCTGTTGTGATGCTCTATGAGATATACCTGACCAACAGAGGGCAACACATTCATACAAGCAATAGAATGGTTCAAAACTGATGGAAATCAAGGGGAGTTTGAACTTAATATAACTCTGGTCAGACCCAAAACACTCAATACTGTTTTCACTTGTGATAATGGTTAAGGATCCTAATGACATCTATCAGAGAGAGAAGCAGATCAAATTTTGAGCTCCATTAGAAAATAAACAATGAAAAAGGTGGAAATGTCACATTTAATTGAAACTGTTTAATGACAGAATTTAGTGACAGAAGTACCATCTTGTACTACAGCTTGTTTGTGAGTAGCAGCAGGGTTTAAAATATAGGTAACTGGAAAAGGCAATAATGTAGAAGCAGCAAACTTCTCTTTAAATTAATTGCAGTTTTCTTCAGACTTTACAGCCTCATCTTTTTATTTCTGAAATAAATTGTTGTATTTTTTAATGCAGCTTTTTAGCTAAAAATTCCAAAATTGCTAAAATTAGGCTTTACAATAAAAACTGAACTATACAGAAAATAAAAAAATTATTTTCAGCACAGTTTTAATATTTTATGAACACTGTGACACTGATTAGACAAGATATTTTTGAACAAAAGTTCTTTAAAAGGTAACATTTCAATTAGCCAAAAATTATCCTATATGTTTTATGAATTCTTGTCACACTGCCTAGCGAAGTGTGTAAAATATAATTTGGGATGGATGTTTGAAGCTTTTTCAAATCTTCTCTCCCTGTTCTCCTCTTCCCTTTGCAGCAGCTTTTGTCACTTCAACTTGTGCAGTCCAGGGTCTTAATGACAACTGAGATGCTTTTACAGGAAAACAGTTTTGTTTTGTGGGCACCAAAATTCTGCCCACTCTTTTAAGTGCATATCACTTCTGTGATAGTGAAAACCTCCTGGTGAGTCATAGAGAAGCCAGAATGTGGTTACTCAGATCTACCTTCCTTTTCTGATTCAAAGGTCATAATAAATCCTAGATGCAGCATTAAGCCCTGATGAACAGTGCCTTCTCTTTCTTTATAGTCTCTCTTGTCCATGCGATGGAGATGTTGCTTTCTAGAGATGCCATGGAAGCAAGATGTTTTGGGGGATCTACTTTCCTGTGGAACTTGTAGCCTTGTCTGAGGAAGTAGTGCTAGAGCTGCTACCCCAGGAGCTGAGGAGGCTCAGGAAAAGCAGATGAGATTATTGCGGTCCTCCTCAATTCATGTTAAAACTGCCAGTGAGAAATCCAGAAGGATTCCTCAATAGGCTGCACAGATATTTGAGTACTGCTTGGAGTCTGTTTCAGTGAAAAAGCTGAGATCAGGCTTTGAACATGAATACCAGAGCCTCTGTGTTCAAAGTCCTTGAAGGAAGGCAGCAGTGATGGAGAAAGCTGCTTTAAAAGCTACATCCTAGGGAAAACAAGTTCCTTCTACTTCTTTAAGGGAAGGAGAAGACTGGGTTGTGGAAAACAATAAAAACTAGAACTAGTAAGGAGGACTCTAATATGAAAAGTAAATGAATATTATTGTGAACTCCTTTTGAGTTTAGCTTGCACAGCAGAATTCTATGTTTGTAAAATAAACATTTTAATGCATCCTGCCTAAGTCTGAGTATGACTGAATAGAACTCAGGTTTAATTGGAAATATGTTCAATAATGCCAAAATACTATGTGTAATTTCTAAGTGCTTTGAGTTGTATCCAGACATCAAAGTATAATATAGAATATTTTGGTTTGGGTGGAGGGGAGCATTTTCTAAATAATAAAATAATAAAAGATGCTTTTGTAGCAGAGTTCAGAAAAATTGCATCTGTGTGTATTTCCTCCTGGCTTATTGAGAACTTCTTGGAGCTTTCCTGTTCAGCTGTGTAATGCAGTCTGCAATTACATTAGCAAAAAGTAGCCATTGAAAATATGGCTGAGGAAGTTAATCACCACAAAAGTGTGTTTAGTTAATGTTTAAACTGAGACAAGAACACATATGTAACCTTATGCAGGAAAGTTTTATGTTTCTATTTTTTCTTCCCTCAGTCTTTGTAGATGTGGGCTGAAGGAACTAACATGATTCCTGCTTGGAGAAATGATCTTCACAAGTTGCTGAGGTTCCTTACTAAGCTAAAATATCCCATAGGAGCCAGCGATAAGCTTAGGCCTAAAACTAGAAGAGATTTTTTTCTCCAATCCTAACCTAACTATTGCACTTGTCATTTTCACAGAGAAGGGGAAAAGAAATAGGAACTGTGCAGAAAGCTGACTGCCTTCAGTGTTGTGGAACCTCCTTCTAACCTACAGATTATATGCGATATGCTTTCCTTAGGTGGTATTTGATAACTGCTGTATTCCTTAATGTAAGAACCCTGCATAGCCAAGGTAGTGCTTGTATAATCTTTATATAAGCTACACAGAAAAATGTGTAGATCACATAAATGCCCCTGAGTGCAGACCTGGTATCAAATCCTTCAGTTCTTTTTTCCTCCTGAAAAATCAGAATTACATTTTTGGGATTTAGAAGAACATTCTTACAGATTATTGATCATTTAGGCTGAAGCAAACTGCCAGCCTGAGGAATTTATTATTTCAGAAGCTTTATTGTATCTCTGAGGGTGGTAAACAATTTTTTTTTTTTACATAAGCCAGGTTGATGCTGTGAAAGAAATTGTGTTATCTCTTATTCTTGCCTTTCCCAAGATAAATAGTTTCAGATGTGAAATTGAGCTAAGGGACAGCTGACTTCAACAGTAACCATTAACTGCTTGGACTTAGTGAAGAATTACAATGATGCACCAAAGGTATGTGGGAGCATACCCTCAGCAAGAAAGTGGGAAGCAGAACAGCAAGAAGCTGCAGTTCAGCATTTATGAGAATATGAGACTGGATACAAAGCAAAACAAAAGGCTAGGCAAGCCTCATGTTTCCTCACAGGAGGAGAGTTGGCAGTATCTAATCTGAATTAGGGGCTATCTGCGGCTATTTGTGAGAGCCATTCGAAGGTCAAAAATCTGTTCCCTGAAATATGACCTATTTTGCTTTCGAAGTTGGTTCTCATGCTGCTGCTTTCTGAGCTGCATCTGTGTACCTGTTCGGTGATTTTGTTCGGTGGCTTTGCAGTATAGTCAAATGCAGTGAGATAAGGTGGTCTCATAGCATGAAGTTTCTTCCAACCTGATATTATTCAGTGGTTCTGACAGCAGTGTTCAGCTCTCTGTAGAATATAGTACAGATAAAGGATTTTTTTGAGAAGAATACAAATAACCTACTAGTAGTTTAGTAGGCAAAAAATTCTGCTAGATGGAGTTAATGGTATACATTTGGGGGCTTGGATCTTGAGTTTAAGATCCCTGCATATCTCTTGTGGTTTAAGCCAAGGGCCTCTGTGCTGTTTTCTCCAGATTAGATTGCAAAGTTTTATTCATGTAAAATATTAGGATGCTTTCAGTGAGTGGGTGTTCTGATGAAACATCATCTTCAGAACCTTATGAATTATTAAGAATTCCACAAGATATCCTTAATACAGTTCCAGACTTTTTTTTCTTCTGGATGTCTGGGGAAATTTATAATCTTTCCTACTCAGGCTGCACACCTCTAGCAATCCAATGAGAGGTTTCAGCAAGAACTAAATCAGAAATATCTATCACACATTAAAAATTTGGAGCTGTGTCTGAGCTCATGGCACAGCTCTGTTTCAGCACCATACTGGCCTGTCAAATCAAGAACAAAACGGATGTTTATTTTCTAGGATGAGAGAGTGCGCTAACGTTTAGCGTGAAAAAAATATTATGGGGCTGTCAGAAAGAGCAGTGTTATAAAGAAGGACCATTCATGAAAACACCCACCAGCACCTTGCTGTGGATAAATAAAAAAAAATTAGCCAATGAGTAGAAAAAAGGTTCTTAAAGAAAAAAAAAACCCACTCTCCCTGCAACTATTGCTATTTTCCATTGAGACTGTTTTTATTTGTTCTAAGACCTGCAAGGTTACAAGTGTGTAAATATATCATGAATTGAAAGGGTTAATGGATTTCATCTACTTCTTTTATACTCACAGGAAAACTGCTTAGGTCGATTTCCTGTAACCTAGAGAGCTGTATCACAACATGAAACACCCAGCTGACAGTTTTACGGCAAGAAATGGAAGAGGCAGCTCTGTGAGAGGGTGCTTCAAAGAGAATAATGTGGGTGGGGAATTTTTCAAGCGACGCACAAGTTAGTTCAGAAATTTCTGAAGAAGTCAGTCTTCAGTCAATGATCTTCCTTTCTGTAAAGTACATGGGATTTTGTGCCTTTTTCAGTGGTGAACATTCCCCTCACAGAATCCCCTTAATGACAACACTGGCTGTTTCTACAGAGACATGGGATTAAAAAAAGACAAAAGATTGGTAACAAGTAACTTTGTGTTATGGAGAGAGAGATGCCGAATGAAAAATTACATGTTTGGATGCCTCTTCTATGCTCTTCTATGTTCCTAGGAAAATACTTATTTTCCTAGGAAAATATTTATGGAGTTATTTACAAATAACTTCATAAATATAAATCTGCTAAACATATTATAAACATGATTACACAATTGCATTTTCTTTTTAAATGTTGGTAATGTTTATTAATAAATGTCAATAAAGTTTATTAATAACAGCAGCCGTGGTATCACCTAATAATTTAACGCATAAATAATTTACTGAATAACAGCAATTAAAATTTCTCATTAATTATAATCATTCTCATTCAAGAAATGTATGAATAGGTAAGTGAAACAAGAGCAACAGATAAATAAAACAAGGCAGAGGGCTGGTTTCAGTGAGGTAGCACACCTCTGAGAAAAGACTTTAGGCAGGACAGCATCAGACTTAAAACTAAATTGTAGCTGGGAGCAGAATCCCGTTGGGAAGGGAAGATCTCACCGTAACCGATATCACTGACCAATATCACTGTAACCAATATCACTATGACTGTACCTCTGTTTAGCTTTTAAGAAAAAATAGAATCTTCCATTTTTCAGGTTGACATCCTGAAAGCTAGGGGCTGCAGGGAAGGCTATGTATGAGGGTGTTTCAGTGCCATGAGGAGCCCTAGGGATCCTACTCATAACTTGTTGAAAGTGGCAATGAATTAGATTAATCAAGCCTCAGGGGTCTGGCAGCATGTGTTACCAGCATCAGGTTGTCTTGAGAAAGCAGCTAGTAATTATGTGCCTAAAAATCATGTTATTAAGTCACATCTAACATAGTCTTCAAAGGAGAGTCTATGGCCTTTAATAGGGCCAACAGTTTTACTTTGAGTCACAGCCTCAACTGATTCCTTCTCTGCTAGAGGGAGGAATGAAGGAATATATCCATCTAATTTAAAAGAAAGCAACACAGTCCTGAGATGAAAAAAAGGTTGAAGGACACGGTAACATTGAGGAGTGGATACCCTGTGGTTTTGTTCAGGTAAGGAGCACTTCCTCACATGGCAGTCCTGTTGTTGAGTTGAAAAAGATTACACTTGTGTCTGTTAACTGTAGGATCTGGGCTATCTCTTCCTCCTACATTTCCGGAACTGGAGAAAAACAAAGAAAAATACCCCAAACCAGAGCCTGACTCAACAGCAAACACATGAACAGGGAAGTAGCATTATACCTAACAAACTGGCTGACAGTCTCACAGTGCAGCAGAATATACCTGGATCCACGTAGGTCTTGGTTCTGTGAATGACCTGTTATACTTTAAAACTATCAGCCTGAGCATGGCTAACACACACACATGATTTTCCCCCTGCAAAGTGAAGCTGGAGGTGAAATTCAGCAAGTACGATGCAGTTGGAGGTCTAGACTAATCGGGGGCTCTTTCCAGCATCTAGTAGGCTGTGGGTAGGTATTCCAGGGAGTCTCTAGCACACTGGGGTAGTTGTGTACCCTCAGGACACATCCTTGGTATGAAGTGCAAAGCCCAGGATCCAGAGAAAGTCTGGCTTAGAGAAAAAGTCCCTACATCTTTGCATAGCAGGAAATGCAAAAACCCTCTGAGACCAAGGTTCTTCTGCCCTCCAGAGCTGCTGGAGACTTGATAAGGCATCCTAAAAGGATCCTAGAATGGGGCAGTTAGGTCCTGAGGCACACCTAATGGTATAGGGAAATGGCACTCAGGGGCCACAAGCCTCAGTGTTTGGAGCTCACAGCAGAGAGATGAGGTGGCAGGAAACCAGGGGGAATGCTACTTGCTATACAGTGAAAGTCTTCTGAAATAGAAATGTTTCCACAAGGCTTATGATCATCATAAAATTGCACTATATTGCAGGATTCTTTATCAACTTTATGTGATGTCTCCAAGCGCAAAGACCTGAAGTCAGAAGCAAAATACCAGTGCATTGATTTAGAAGTGGTACAATAGGTTTTCCTGTTCTTTCATGTGTTCTGCATTTCAGGATCATGTTTTTAGTGTTTGTGTGCAGCTGTGAGGTTTTGCAAGCTTCTCTGGGTGAAAACTGGAAGTGTGATGTTACTGTGGAATTCTGGAATCTGAGTGTGCTAAAGCACCTAATATCCCTACACCTCAGTGCTGTGCTCAGCAAAACAACCACTGCACAACTTCATTCTTTCAGTTTGTCCCCCCTTTCCCTGCATTCTATTCTGCAGGAAGAACAGGTGGCAGAGTAGAACAAGGAAGATTTGGTGTCATGCAAAGGATTTCCCTCTGTGACTTGAGCTCTATTCAGTAGCTGACAACTGAGCACAAAGTGAAATTTAGGAGGGAAATATTCCCTTCTAATCATTTAAAACGTCAAACAACTATGTTGCTGCATATTCAGTGCTCACAAAGAGATAAGTTGCTAAGAATAATCAGCCATGCTTCCAATGTTTCAAAAAAAAAAAAAAAAAATCCCCCCAAACCAATGTTTCTCAATGAAAGAAATTATTTTGGAATGACACTTTCATGTCATAGGTGAAAAAAATAAAGCAAATTTATCTGACAAGTTGGAAAAGCAGGTCATATTTTTCCATTTCTTTTTAGTGTGCACAACAGGACCCACCTGGCTTGAAAGTTTGCTGACAAAGCAGTGCTGAGGAGGTGAAAAGGGATGATCTAGGTAGAGGAGATGAGACAGACCAGTACCTGTAAAACTCCTCAACCCCTTCAAGTTTATTTGAGACGAGGGAGCTGGTTATGAATAACGGTCCATTACTTCTAGGAATTTCATTATAAAGACGTATCTCAGTCTGACATTAGAGGCGTAGATGAGCTCAGTGTAAGTGTGTGCATGCATATGGCTACATCCTCTGCACCAGCCCATGGCCGTGTTTTCAGTAGGTCACCAGGTGACTGTGTGCCATACAGTCACTTCTCAGAATACTAGATGTATCTATGAATGATTTTCAGAAAGACAAGGTAACAACAGCTGGAGGATCAGTAGATCTGGAAATTAATCTATGATCCAAGGAGACACACATAGTTATACCATACACACAAACCCTTATTTCCTGAGTTCTTAAAGCTCCAATGACAGCTTCTTTTCTATAGGATGTATCTACACTCTAGCATAAAATGAGAACCTTCAGGTACCAAATATTACCTGTTTCTCTGAAATTTCATCCTGTGAGAGATGAGCATTTATAAAGCAGAGCACACAAGTATCAACAAGAAATGTATCTGGTATTTTCATGCCCATCACATACATATTATATCCGCTTTTCTAGGTGACATAGCTTCATATGTAAAACTTTTAATTTCTGAAGTGACTCATGAAATGAATGCAAGCTCTGTTTATGCTTCCTTCACCTTCTTAACAAAGAATGCCAAACCACTGAACGTTAGGAAGCATTCCTACTTCATTTCTTAGAAGTTTTTGCTGTTCCCCTTTCTAATGAAGGCTGCCGTTATAGTCATACGTCAAGAATGATTCATATAACACAAGATAAGTTTACATATGCCTTACTTTATGTACTTTCACTTATTCATAAACTTACACACTCATTCTTAGTTTAGGTTTTATTTAATTCCTGTATAAGTATGTGTGTTCCTTTACTTACAGAAACACTATTCGCCGTATTGCGTGGAATTTTGTGAATACCATTTGTTGTCTGGGCACTTGGATGCTTTACCTTAATAAAAAACAGATATTCAAAAAAGAATTCTAAAAACCAGCTTGTCAAGGCACAAGTGTTTCTGTCTCCTGTGTGTCGTACTACAGGCGGAAGCTTTAACTTTTGTTTTCTGCTGACATAATTTTGCTGTTTTAGTGATTAATAGTAATTTTTACAGTAATTTGCTTGCACTGCTGCTCCAGATGATGATCTACAAGATTTCCAAATGTTTGCCAACACAGGCTACTAGATATTTGAAACTCCTGGTAAGAGATGCCAGGTATAGGGCAGGGTATAGCTATTTCACATGAAAACTAGAACTGAGAAGGTTCTGATGCATGGGAAAGATCAGTCTTTGCTTGACACGTACTGCACATGCAAGTGAACAAGTCTGTTAGTGGAATCCTTTGTTGCCAGGGATGTTCCAGGGGCAATTGTTCTACTGGATCTTGATCTTTCTACAGGAGGAGTGCAATTCTGAAGTTCCTTTGGGCTTAAGTGTAAGCAGGTTTAAATATTTGACAGGGGATTCATCGCATGTGAGATGGACTTCTGTGGTATTGACATCTGTGTCTGTGTTAATTACCCTGGATTCTCTGTAAGGTCTGTAAATGGCAAGAAACGGACTTTTTTGGACACAGTTCGTCTCGCCTGTTTTGGATTTCTGCTTTAGATTGAGGTGATGTGTACCCTGAAAGACCCATTTATCTCCATGACTATACAGAAAATCTATAATTTTATCTCAGATGCTGAGTTATACTTACTTACATTAGACACTACATTGTTTCAGTTGAATCCTATGCACAGAACCCAGGCCAAGTCAAAAGAAAACCAGAAAAGCACATGAAGTGCAGTAACCTCAGCATCCTCCTCAAGCAGGGGATTATATAGCTAGAGCGATCGAGATTCAGTACTAGCTATCAACATTAACACAATTACAATTTTTTTTGTGGAATTATTCTACAAGATTTATTTACTTTACAAAATTACAATTTCCATTTTTATTTGGCTTTATTTTAAACATATGGTGTTACAGATGAATACTTGAATTTGCTGCGACATGACCTGAATATGGCTATAAGATTCCATAATTAAAAAATTAAGATATCAGGAGAAAACATCTGAAATCCATTAGTCAAAGTTACTAAATGGAATTTATAAATTTGCATTTTTGTTTACAACTGGTTCGAATGCATTACTAGCTAAACGTACCTATAATGATCTCTGTTTGTTGAAGACTGTAAATAAGGAGAGAGTCTGGACATCTGGCACTGTGAGGGCATTCTTGGCAGGCAGTGATTACAGCTAACTGATGAGTTTCTTATTTATGGAGTGCCACATAAGAAAATTTATCTTCATCTAAACATTAAAGCATGATGTGGCTCTTTATATGCAGAAATCCAAATTTTGACAACCATATTTGAGTTCTTTAGGGCTTTTTGTCATACACAAATGATCACTTCTTTTTAAAGTTAGTAGACTGGATTTACTGCCTACTTGTCTGTTCCCCTGATCTTTGCAAAACCACAGAGTAAAAAGAACTGACAGGGAAGGAATCAAATCACAGCTTTGCAATAGTACACTTTATACCTTTCACTAGATGTGTATCTAAGGATCTACTCTAATGTGGAATTCCTACCTCCTGGTAAATAGATAAGGCAAGTTTTCAGTTTAGGATTCAACCAAAGGAGGGTGTTACCTGAACCTTCATAGGCATTAGCTGCAACAGCACTGCAAGTTGCTTGACCACACAAGATTTTGGCTCCCTGGACGTTTCTATTGTGGCAGCAAATCAGGTTCTTGTGGGAGGACTGAATTAATTTGTGAACCTGGTGATATTTATTTGAATGTCTGCATGAACACATTTGTAGTATTTTGAGTGCACGCAATGCCTTTTCCTGCATTCTGAACTGTAGACTAGAGATGGCCATATATTTGGCTTACAGTGCTGTGCCATGAAAGCAATTGCCTCACTTGAGTGTCACCAGCATTGCACGCTCCTGAAAAATTCTGTTGCTCCCCTCTTTCAAACAGGAAATGCCATATAATTTGTCAGATTTCTCAAAACAGGACTGTGTTTCTACCACAACATTTGTGATGTGAAACATGATTACTATATTCTGTCTTCTGAGACATGCACATGCACAGGGGAAGGAAGAGTAATGATTTTAAGAAAAGGTCTTACTTGGATTTCAGCAAAACTTTTGGAGTGTGGTGACCTATAAGGGCTTGGTGCAGTGAGAGGACTTTGTATTTGAGCTCAATGAAAATGGAAGTTGTTTCATTCCAGTCAATTATATTATGGCTTTCCTTGAAATTTGGGATGCTCAGTTCCTCTTCAGGGGTAGGGTACTAGGTAAGTTAATTTGGCAATTAAATACCAAACAGAGGTGTAACATTTAATTTAAAACCACAACGATAAAACTTTCTGGATGGTGGACGTGCTCCCACTGATTTTTAGAAGCAGTGTTAGTGTACCAGCGTTTTCCATTGGACCAGATTTGCTTAGAAAATACGTAAAATAAAGATAAATAGAAGCAAATTCTATAATATAATCTAGAAATACAACTAGATGAAACACTGACAGAGTAGGAAGCCAATTCTCCTGCAGGAAATAATTGTTACTTCATTAATTGAACGGATTCTTAAATGTAGTTGGCTATTCAAATGCTTATTAACTAATGTCTTGTGCTCTTATTACTGAAGCCCACAGTCCATGTTCCATAGAATATTTATTTTCTTTGAATATTATGTAAAATTAATAAAGATTCACTGGAAAGAAGTAATGAATTAATTCATACTGGTCCCATGTATATATCCTAATGTTGTATCTATCTGTGGAACATTGCCACTTGCTTCAATGTGAATTTACCTCGGTGAAAGCTGGATCCAATTTATGAAGACAGAAAATCTGAACTATTTCTAAAAAGAAAGAAATATATGTCATATACACAACTGTGTAAGATATATGCACTTACACAGAGACATTGCGAAAGCATACTGCTAAATTAAATAGAAAGCCTTGTGTAACCTTAGTTTTTCTTGCATGCAACTATAACTTATTTTCAAGTAGGCAATGACTCAACAGGTAGATGAATGATTTTCAAACAGAGTTCTCTTGTTGAAGTAGAAAATTTCATCTGGGTTTTTTGCTTGGCTTTATTTTTTTTTTTTTAATTAAACTTGACACTCAAGTGATATCTTTCCTTCAAAATTGAAAACCAGGTCCCAGAATGACAAATTGTTTTAAACTTCAAGGATAGGATGTGGAGTCTTACACAAATATCCCTTCTCCATGTTTCTGTTCAAGAAGCAAATCCGATTTTTGGGTGGCCTGCAGTCCTTTCAAGCTGAAAATCTCATTAAACAAATTGGTGTGGGCTTTATTTGATATATATCTTGGGAATGTTACAAGAAAAATCTAAAACATATCTCACTTTAAAACTTTTCATCCTGAAACTTCATGTACTCACATGAAATTACTCATGGTTCTTACCAGCTACAGGTGAGAGGCGAGCTCCCAAACTTGCCTTTTGCTCTCACAGACTACAAAGTGAAGCTTTCCCTTCATTCACGCTAGGGCTACAGGCATCATGATATTCTGATCTGTTGACTTAGGGCCTTCAAAACAATACTGATCTAAATGCATACTGTGATAGTGTGGGATGAGCAGTGTACAATTTAAGAAATTGTCTTTTGGATAATGTAATTGTTATACTAATACTATACTTAAAGCAGACTTCATGATTCTAGCATAACACCCCTTCTGCCCCCACTGGGTTTCTGTGAGTGTTCACAGTGATTTAACCAAAGCAGTTTTTACCTCTTACTTACACTGGGCTGTTTTGTATGCAGGCAAAATGTAAGGCATAAACCTTCAGTGCTTCCAGGAAGAAGTGTGAATGGCTGTGAACACTGAAGTGGGAACCGATCTGTTTAACAATATGTCTGAAGAGAGTGCATCTATTATCTTTTTGTGATGAATAGAGCATAGTGAAAGTAATGATACTTACTTGTCTGTGTTCTTGTGATATTTATTAGCTGATGCACTTCAAATTCTCTTATTCCAGGAGCATGTCCAGATAAAATATGAAGTATTTCTGAAACTTTCAGTGCCTGTGGAGTACTCCTCAAGCTGACATTGTGGCCATCATCTCACTTTGATTCCTAGTACCTGGTAGAATCCTACTCAGCAACCTGCTGCTTTGGTAAATGCTTTTAATGAGCTTTGGAAACTTTATTCTAATCTTAGAAATGCTGATAATAGTGTTTGACTTCTGGTGCACAAGTAATTCCAGCAAAGCTAAAATGACTACTCAAAAGTTTAAAGTGGAGTATATCTGTTTGCAGATCCAGAGCCTGAATTTCTGCAGGACTTATGGAGATCACTGTGATGCACAGGAGAAGACGGAGAAATAATTTTTTCTATCCCTTGCAACACACACTTGAGAAATGACATTACCTAAAGAGTATTTGCATCTCATTTTTGATTTGGTAATCTATTTCTTTCTTGGGACCTACAATTGTAATGAATTTATTTTGGTATTTTAAGGCCACTAAATAGCAGGCAGAGAGAGAAGGTTATAGCTGCAACAGAACCATTATTTTTTCTGGGTACCTACATGCCATTAAATTTCCTGATAATTCCAGTTGTTTCTTGTGTCCCAGGGCAGAGATGTTTTACTGTTTCATGCATGTGAGTACAGTTCAGTGGTCATACTTATTCACTGTATTTGTTTACTCTTTCGTCTCTTGACATTTGTTTACATTAATTTTTGTGAACTTCTGTGCTTTTCTCACAAAGACAAAAAAAAATCAAAATCAAGCTTGCCACCAGAACACAGGAAACAATTTAAAAATATTTATTAATTTGATATGTATTGATAAATAAATGCATCCTTTTTCTTTTACTGCAGTCTCAGTTATGATGAAGCAATTACAGAAAAAACTGCAGATGAGGGTTGCCTCTCAAGGAGCAACATATATTTTAGTGATCTTGCTTACAAGGTGTCTGGAATGCAACAGCTCTAGGTTTTGTCTAGGGCAAGTTAGACCACTGCTGTGATTCATCCTAGCAATTCTCAATTTGGTACATTGAATGGGAATTCCCACTGAACAAGGGTAATTTAAAGGAGTTCTTGTAAGTGAATTTCTGTATCTCAGTGTATTTCTTATCTCAGCCCAGTTGTGAAGATCAGGACTTTATCATCCCAAATGTGCATCTGCTGATATGTTCACTCTGCTCCTCATTCATGTTCCCTCTGTGCAAAACTGGGGGGGTACTGCACTGTGCAATGCGTGGGAATGATGTCTTCATACTAGTGCAGCAGAAAAGCAAAGACTGCAAAACAAGCAATTCCCTCTGACTTCCCTTCTCATCACAGTAACCTGTGCTGATTTCCCAGCTTCCTCTTCTCCTAACATAATTATTTTTCTTCTGAGGTTGCTTTTCTGCCTTGCTTTTCTTCAATTCTCTCATATTGTGCTCACAGTCACTTCTACCTCATTGATCAGATTGTACGACTCTCAGTTCATACTCACTTTTTGTTACTTTCATCATCACTATTCGGTTTCCTATCCATTCATCCAGCTCTGGAGGTTCTATGTGTCTCCAGCCTTTGTTGTAACCATTGCTTTGCTTCTGTCCACAACTTCTTTCTTTCTTTCTCTTTTTTGAATTACAATACTCTCCTTTGTGTGGCATTCATCTCTCAACTGTCACAGATGAGAAGAGGAAAACGTTTCCCCTTCAACTGTTATTTCAGCAGTTCTCTTGACACGGACTCTTGTTTTTCAGACTATGCCTTACTCTTGGTCCATCTTGCTGTGTCACTAAGACACGTTTCAAAACATGTAGTTTTTATTTAATGGTGAGAAATATTTTGAAAACTTTCACCTCTTCTCAGGTTCTTTCTCTTATTCTGGATAATTGCAATGACTGCAAATATGTCTGGATGCCAAAGCGGCATGTTTGTTCGTCTTGTATCATATCTATTTTTATCTAATTTTTTCCAGTATCTCCAGCAATGGATGGAGAGGACTTTTCTGTCTTCCTTAATGTTCCCATGCTTCCCCTTACATCCTTTCAGCAAAAGAAATGTTCATCCCCTTCACCTTTTCCTTTCCCTTTTCTCTGCTAATTCCATGCCTTCCTTTCAGTGTAAGATGCTAACACATTAATCCTGAGCCTTGACTCAGTCCTTAGTGCCCTGTTCCTCTATTCTTGTTCTTTTGCTGCTGAGCATTTTTTGAAGGAAATCCAGTACAGCCTGTTCCCTTCTCCATCAGCTTTTTTATCTTCCAGGACAAAGAATAATAGTCCTCTACTGGATTTCATGGCCAGAGATACCACTTACTGTAATCCTTGACTTCTTACTTTAGTACTGCTTTCCTCATTGTCTCTACCCACTTATTTTTCTTTTATTCCAAATCTATCTCACTTCGTCAGAAACAAAATAGATTAAATCCCTTCTGTTCTCAGCCCTCTTGACTCCTTGACTTAGTTATTTAAGCCACTTTCAATCCGTATCAGCAGTCCTGGCTAATCACGGAGGCCCCAGTTGATTGGAGGTTAGAAAATGTGTAACTGTAGTGACAGGACAAGGGGTAATGGGTTAAAACTTAAACAGGGGAAGTTTAGATTGGATATAGGGAGGACATTCTTTCCTGTTAGGGTGGTGAGGCACTGGAATGGGTTGCCCAGGGAGGTTGTGAGTGTTCCATCCCTGGCAGTGTTCAAGGCCAGGTTAGACAGAGCCTTGGGTGAGATGGTTTAGTGTGCGGTGTTCCTGCCCATGGCAGGGAGGTTAGAACTAGATGATCTTAAGGTCCTTTCCAACCCTACCTATTCTGTGATTCTATGTTTGTCTACAAGAAGGGCCAGAACAGGGATCTGGAAAACTACAGGCCTGTCAGTCTGACCTCGGTGCTGGGGAAGATATGGAACAGATCATCTTCAGTGCCATCACACGGCGTGTATGAGACAACCAGTTGATCAGGCCCAGTCACCATGGGTTTATGGGAGTCAGGTACTGCTGGACTAACCTGATCTCCTTCTATGACAAACTGACCCACTCAGTGGACGAAAGAAAGGCAGAGGATGTTGTCTACCTAGACTTTAGTAAAGCCTTTGACACTGTTTCCCACAGCACTCTCCTGGAGAAAATGGCTGCTCATGGCATGGATGAGCATACATTTTGCAGGGTAAAAACTGGCAAAGAGTGGTGGTAAATGGAGTTAAATCAGGTTGGTGGTCAGCCACAAGGGGATTCCCCAGGGCTAAGTGTTGGGACCAGTTCTGTTTAATATCTTTGTCAATGATCTGGACAAGCGGATCAAGTGCATCCTCAGTAAGTTTGCAGATGACACCAAATTGGCTAGGAGTGTTGATGTGCTTGAGGGTAGGAAGGCTCTACAGAGGGATCTGGACAGGCTGGAAAAGAAAGGTGCAATAAAATGAACACAAATGTCAAGTTGTTCCTTGAAAGTCAACTATCTGGTGTATTTAGCATGTTTTTAGCAACCAGAGTATTTAAATCCTCATGCTTCATGAACAATACAAAACAACTGGAGAAAATTCAGAAGTGAATGGCAAGAGCAGTCCACCTCTTAAAACATGGCTTATGAGGAAAGCTTGGAAGTTCTGATTTAGTCAGTGAAGGAAAAGATAGAGGTAACAGCTGATCAGTCTTGAAAACCAAAAGAAACTAGAAGAAAGAGGAAAGAAATAATCTCTTCTCAGTGTTCTTGATAGCACAAGAACTAATAGACTCTGAAGTAAAAATGATTTAAGTAAGCAGTTAAGATTAAAAACACTCATACAAACACCCAAATGTTTTCCAGCAGGGAATGTAATGTAGAAATACACCTTATATAAAGCTGTTACTGGAGATTTTAAAGAACAGCTATTAGGAATGACATAGGTGCAATTCTACAGCCTTTGGGCAGAAGAATGGTCTATATGGTATCTTTAAGTGCATTCCTTTCCTCCTTTCTGTAGTTCTGTGATACAGCTTTTGATAGAAATAGAAATTGCTCCCTACAGAAGTATTAGTCTTGAATTCAAGAACTGTCTTTAGTGCTTCCTGTGAGTGCCTCTTCAGTTAAGAATGACTGTGTTTCTGCCTTGCTCTAGTTAGGGACAGTCACACCAATATTTAATTAGTACATATATACCTGTAAAACCAAGAACCCACAGTCTGGCACAGCTGTGTTTGCTGTAACTCACCATTCCCTCTATCAGAACCCTCAGCGCACTGACAAGTCCTAAAGACCCTGACCAGCCTCACCTGGGGCCTCACATGTGTCCAGGAGCTCTATATATGCTCAGCTCCAGGCCTTTTCTCCCTGTCTAAGTCATAATTGAGGCGTGCTTATTCCAGACCTGCCTCAACACCACAGTGTTGTTTTATGGTGTGGCTTCTTGGCTGGACATAGCTTCCCACTGCCAGCCATGGGGTCCAATGAGTTTGGCCTATGAGCAGACTCCTGTCCCATCACTGGGGAAGGTGCCTGATGGCTGGGGCTGCCCTGGTACCCCGTGGCTGCCCTGCTTCTGGCTGGGATGGTGGATGGTCTTGCTCCCTGCCCTGGGGAGCCCCTGTCCAGGCTGAGCACCCTACGCCTGCTCCCTGACACACATCCAGAAATGTGAAGGATGGAAAAAATATCCTGAGGCCCACCATGTGCTGTGAAAGGTGATTTTTTTCACAGCACAAATAAGTGTTGTATCTGTCAGGATATCATGACTGTCAGGACATCAAGAATTTCTGTTTAGATAGGCAATGCATGTGTGTAATTTTGATTCAGCTCTTCTAAGTAAAAACCTCCTAAATGCTATTTTTTAGCGTCTCATTTTGGTAATACAATTTTGACCTTTCATTTATGCCATGCCTGTCATAAGGGTCCTGAAGTATTTCACAGAATGAAAGGGGCAAAAAAAGCTAGATAGAATAACCTGCATGAAACCATCAATAAGGAGGATGTATTTTAGGTTATAAATTTCCCAATCATGTCAGGCATTTAAAAAATATTTTCTTTCTACAAATGACATCAGCCTGGAAATAACCTACAACTTCTCTGGATATAAGAGATTAGCACATACTCCTGATAGTAGTATTAATCAGACTTTTCACTTCTGTTATGCATACCCTCAGAAGTACAGACAAAGTGAAAAACTTTTAACTACAATGCAAAATAACAGGTCACATACGTAAGGAAAAGACTTAAATTCTAATTTAAAATGATATACATTAAATACCTGAAGGAAAACAGGAAAAATGCTGGCCACAAATGTTAATTGCATTGTGAATTTTAGTGTAGTCCTTTCCAAGGTCCTTCTTTAATTCAGAAGTATATGCTTACTATTTTTCAGTCTTTAAATCTTGTTTGTGCCGAAAGTAAAATAATGAACACTGACATATAGTAAACACATCATATTTATACGTTTGGGTTTTTTCTTAAGTCTTGGAGAAAGTGAGAAAAGAAATTCTAAAAACCCCTTCCTCTCTATACCCAAATGTTTCCTTCCCCCTTCAGTCTTGGAAAATATTACTCGAGATGCCTTCCTCCTCTTTATGATTTTTTTCTTTTTTGCCCTTTCAAACTCCTAACTGGAAGAGAAACTGAAGACTCACATGAATTGAAGAAAAAACATAGGAGCTTTACTAGTTTTATTCAAAGAATGAGGAAACAATGGAGAAGTTAGGGAAAAAACATGTCTTTCAGGGATTTTCAAACAAAGCTATATTGATCTCTGTCAAGAAAGAAAGTAGGAATATTTGAATTTTTAGGTATATTTTAGTGCCAAACTACCTATCAGCATCTGTTGACTTATTATACCTAATTTGTTGATGCAATAAGAATAAGATGGCAGGCCATTCTGTGTACCTGGTCTTGTAACAGTGAACAGTGATGGCACATGAATGATAACCGTGCTTCTTCAATTACAGTTTGCAAAAGGAGGTGAAGTAAAGTCTCTTGCATCTGCAAAGTGAATTCTCAGTGCTTCCACTGGGGATTTCCAAGTACCTTGCATCCCACATGACATGGTGTGAGCAATAGCATCCAGATCTGGTAGCCACACATTCAACTAGTTGCTAGTTTTGGGCTAAAATAGAAGGCTGTCACTGTTGGATGCTGTGGTGATGTTGGTGAAGCAGGTGGCTGAGTGGTCTCCTTTCCACACTTGCACGTCAGAAAAGTTCCTGTTTAACAGTGAAAGATTCAAGCTTCTACCAACTGTTTTTATACATACCTCAGTGAGTTAAAAGCTCTTAAAAATTTATCCATCTCTGAAAAGTTTATACTAAGTTATTTCCCTTTCACTCAGTATAGTCCATCTTCAACACCTTCCTCTGGTTTTCTTACAAAGCTCTGCAGCTGTAGCTGGACTTGTACCCAAGCTACTCAGCTTTATAAACATTTCCTCCCTCTTTCTCTGGAATTCTACAAATTACATGTAGCTGCTCCATTTCTCCCTAGCCATGCCTAGGTGAATCTATCTCCTGCCCAGCTGAATCTGTAATTCTATGAACTCTGTGGCCTGCATCCTTAAAACCCAAGGTTTTGCTTTTCTTACTGTCCTGAAACCACCAGTGCTTTCCACCAGTGCTTTCCACCTACCTACATTACTGACAACTCTGCAAATGCAACTAATTTAATTGCTTTAAAAAGTTTTTGAGTTTTTGATAAGTCCCCTGCAGAACTGCATGTTTATTTGCAGGTCTGCTTCATATGCTACAGACAAAGAATTTGGGGGTGCCTCTCATTCAAGTTTCCAGGAGAAATGGAAGTCTTGTATTATACCACAGGCTGGCAAGAGGATTGCCCATAGAATATCATTTTTTCAAAACCCAGAAACTCCTTCTTTCCTGTGAAGGATTATGTTCCAACCCCCGTTAGGATGCTTCTTTCCACATACTGTGATTTATCTTCCTCCTCCGCTTTGAGACTTTGACAGTACCCTTTCTTTCCAAGTTTAGCCTCCTCTTTGCTATCTGGTTATAATAGAATTCGCTTGCTCAGGTGATTCTCTCTTGAAAGTCACTGATATATTCTTTCCTTCAAAATTTTAAATGGATTCAATTTCGATGAGTTTTCTCACTAAGAAATATCTTAGGCAGAAAAATACTGCTTTTTCGCAATTTAAAAATGGATTTGCTTTTAGCAAAAATACCTGTCACATTGACAGTTTTGTTCAATACAGTCAGTCACCACCTATTATAAAAAAAGCTCTTAGAATTTTAATAATAAAATCTTGGTTTATTTTCTTATAATTTTGCCAGCCTACAATCAGTAGTACCGAAATTTTGCAAGTCAGCCATCTTCCATCCCAAAGTTTTGTTTTTTTTCTGGTAATAATTGGCAATGGAAATGCATCAGTTGCGTTCAAGTCCAAGATTTAGCAGTTTAACCTCTGATAGCTAGGTCTGAAAGTTTACATTTGGCTTACTGGGTGAGACTGATTTTGAAATGAGATGAATATTTCTGGTTAGTCTCCAACTGTTCCCTTCAACGTTCAGTTATCAGTGTAGGAAGGATTTCCCCTATAGTAATTAGTAATTTAAAAAAAGAAAAAGATGTCTGAGCCACAGAAGGAACCTTTTTATGAAAATTTCATTTTAAATGTTAAACAGTCTGTACAACAAGTGAGTAAAGGCTTAATCATAAGTAAAGTATCACTGAAAGGCAGCTTGGTGAGTTGGATTGAAGCCAGTCTACCACAGACAAGCACAGCATAAACAGTTCTGCTATATGAAAGACTATTTTTGAACTTGTCAGTCTTTCGCCTTTTTCATAAGCTGATGGAAATTCGGTCTCTAAAAAAATCAACTTCTGATGTTACTAATGAACAAAAATTCCCTTTACCACAAAGCTACAGGTTTTCTTGTTATACAACGTAGGCACAGACATGTAAATACAAATTCATACTTTTGGCTTACCTAGTGCAAATATCTTTGGATCTCATAGTCATTATTTTTGTCTGCTTAAATGCACATTAGCAACAGCTAAGTCTTCAATGAAAATAAAGCCATACATTTGGTTTATTGGCTGGTTGATGTCTGTAGTCTAACCCGGTGATAAGAGCTTCGAAAAGTAAAAAACTTGTGAGACAAAAAGTACTAAATAAAAGGAAGTGGTTTATTTGGAATCCTCATGGTTACCAGGTGCTACTGGTAAGCTGCAATTGTGAGTTTGTCCCATTCTAGAGCCAAAGAAAAAAAAAAAAGTCAAATTTAATGGCAATTTAACAGTACAAATATTTGATTATTGCAAAGCTGTAGAAATAATTCTGTATTTATGTCTCAGTGATTAGATTGAATAGGATCACCTGAAATCTAAATTTAAATACTAAATTAATACAAATACTAAAACTTTAATCTGATTTGTGTAAAAACAAACATACCTGCTGCAAGATCAAGTACCTCATGCTTAACAAAATGCCAAAACTAAGGTTTTCTGTGCATGTGCAAATTTATTGCTGAGCAAGACCCTTATGCATACATTCTTTGAGGTATTCTGTTTATTTTTGTGTTGTTCCCAATTTAAGCTTACTCAGAGAGAACCTATTTAATATATTTTATTAATACAATTGTGTGATTAATACAGTATTTAATTGGCTAATTGGCCTTCCTTGAAAGCAGAATACTAAATTCATGATCTTGATTATTCAACAGTGATAAATTGATTTACTTAACACTGCAACTCTAGATGTGTAAGAAATATCGGCTTGTTTTTACAAAGGGAAAACTAAGGCAGGGAATGATTTTAGGTGTAAAATATCTATCAGTCTTGGATGCATACTTCAAAATGTCTGCAGCTTGATTTTTATTGGAACACTTACTATTAGCAACTTCCAGGTTGAAGGCATAGCATTTGCTGACTTCAGTTTTCTTTGCGAGTGATCAGCTTTGACCCCAGAACAGAATCTCAAGTCAAGCATTTAATAAGAAAATCATAACTAGTAGAAAAATGAGAAAATAATTTAAAAGCTTTTCTGCTTAGCTGATGGAGTAGATGTGGGGTAGATTTTACCTCCCTAACTCAGAAGACTATCTTGTTTCCTATTTCAGTTTACATCTCCAGGTGTCAATGACAAATGAAACCAAGGTGTTATGGGCAACTGCTTCTTATGCTGCGAACCAGCGACTTGTTCCCAGGGATGATTCATACTATATACTGAGAAAGGTAGAAATGTGTACTATTACAGTGCATACAAGCAGGCGTGCAAAATTAAGGTGTCAGGTACCACTTTAATCCTCACATTTCTTGATAATAGCATGATTAATTTTACAGCAGTCACTTACTAAATATCCAGTTATGCATAATTTTCCAGGTCTTAAAGTCACAAGACAAAGAGCTAAGAGAAAGAAATTAGGCCCTATAGCAAAACATAACTAGCAGCACGGTTGCTATTTTTAAATCTGTAACTTAAACTTCTGTCATTTAGGCTAAAAAGGAGCTCATAAACCAGACAGCCATTCACTGTGTGGACTGGCACTAAAGTGGTGATAAAACTTTAATTTGGATGGTAGGTTTCACATATATTCTCTAGTATCAGAGAAACTTGACTTTGGAATTTTTTATTCTCTGATAGGGAACCTAGTCTGTTTTAACATATATGCTATTTATTTTTGATTTTTTTTTCAGCTTACAGATCTTAGAAACTGTTCAACATTTCTCTTTTTTGCTCCTAAGTGGTAGCTGTTTGAGGCAGAGACAGTCTTTGTCTTGTATATGGCACTTTGTGCAGTGGGATTCCGGTGATGGTGCATCCTGGCGTGTGGTTGCAATTCTGGTACATGCTGTTGCAATACGGATAAACACATATATCCATGCTTCATTCTGAAAACCGGCACTGGCTGTCTACCAATGAAGTGTGCTGGAGCCAGAGATCTAACACTGTGAAATATATTACACATTCAGTTTTCAACAATCGTAGTTCATCCAGTTTCAGCTCATCTGCAGGATATATTTACTCATGGTTAATGCGTTTTTTTACCGTGTAAATTGCATGTGCCTTCTTTGCAAGGATACAAACTGTTCAAATCCCATATCATAGCCTCTTTTCAAGAAGTTGTCTTGGGGCCCCAAGAAGCTGACCACCCATTGCTCACACTCTAATTTCTTTCTATTTTGGGGAAGGGGTGTTAGCACTATGGACCTGGAGGCGGATGAACGTTATAAGCCTTGATCATATGTGATCAGGCTTGCAACTTTCAGGGCAGAGAAATAAAGCTAGTTCCCATGTTTGGTCTCCAAAGGTGAAATGAAGAACACTTTCTATTCATACTGATTAACTGGCTAGTGGTTTTTGATTAAATCTGGTTAAGACTTTCTAATGCAAACCATATTTGGCCACAAGAAGTGGAACAAAACAGAGTCTGCAAAATTGAAATTTTCAGTACTTCTGCTGCAATGTTTTGCTTTCCAATTGGGAAAACAGGCTCAATATTTCATTTCAGACTGAATCTATCTGAACAGAAACATGATGGTTTGTTGAACTGACTAGAATGGTTGAAATTCAGCTCAGATTGTGTGAGTTGATGTGGAAACTCCTGGAAGCTGCAGTTATGGGGGAAGTAATCAACGTCCTGATTCTCTTAAGAAGAACTGAAACTGAAAGAAGTAGGGCTGATCACGTATTTTATCTATCTGTTGATGTCTTCAGGTCTTAGAATCACAGATATTTAAATATATAAATTTTGGATGCTGTTTGTGTGCATGTACGTATATATGTACTCATTTCTAGGAGGTAAATGCTTAAACATACTTTTATAAATGCATACATATATATATATATATGTATTATAGTTATATTTATATATACTTAATAAAATGTACTTTTCTTTCCTCTGGGAAAATGGCTGGAGCCCTGAGGAGAATAAAGGCTGTTCTGAATGACTTCTTTGCCTCGGTCTTCACTGGCAAAGGCTCTGACTGCACCACCCAGGTCTTAGAAGGCAGACGCAGGAACTGTGAGAATGAAGACCTTGGGCCCACTGTAGGAGAGGATCTGGTTCGAGATCATCTTAAAAATATGAAGGCACACAAGTCCGTGGGACCTGATGGAATCCATCCGCGGGTCCTGAAGGAGCTGGCGAATGAAGTTGCTAAGCCACTGGCCATCATATTTGAAAAATCATGGCAGTCAGGTGAAGTTCCCAAAGACTGGAAAAAGGGAAATATAACCCCCATTTTCAAGAAGGGGAAAATGGAAGACCCGGGGAATTACAGACCAGTCAGTCTCACCTCTGTGCCTGGTAAAATCTTGGAGCACATTCTCCTGGAAGGCATGCTAAGGCACATGAAAAACAACAAGGTGCTTGGTGACAGCCAGCATGGCTTCACTAAGGGGAAATCCTGCCTGACCAATCTGGTGGCCTTCTATGATGGGGCTACAGAATTGATGGACAAGGGTAAAGCAGTTGACATCATCTACCTGGACTTGTGCAAAGCATTTGACACTGTCCCACACCACATCCTTGTCTCTAAATTGGAGAGATATCAATTTGATAGGTGGACCACTCGGTGGATAAAGAACTGGCTGGATGGCCGCACACAAAGAGTTGTGGTCAATGGCTCAATGTCCGGCTGGAGACTGGTAACGAGTGGTGTTCCTCAGGGATCGGTATTGGGACCGGTCTTGTTTAACATCTTTGTTGGTGACATGGACAGTGGGATTGAGTGCGCCCTCAGCAAGTTTGCCGATGACACCAAGCTGTGTGGTCCGGTTGATATGTTGGAGGGAAGGGATGCCATCCAGAGGGACCTTGACATGCTTGTGAGGTGGGCTGATGCCAACCTTATGAAGTTCAACCACGACAAGTGCAAGGTCCTACACCTGGGTGGGAGCAATCCCAGGCACAGCTACAGATTGGGCAAAGAAGAGATTCGAAGCGGCCCTGCAGAGAAGGACTTGGGGGTGCTGGTCAATGAGAAAATGAACATGAGCCGGCTGCAGTGTGCGCTCGCAGCCCAGAAAGCCAACCGTATCCTGGGCTGCATCAAAAAGAGCATGACCAGCAGGTCGAAGGAGGTGATCCTGCCCCTCTGCTCTGCTCTTATGAGACCTTACCTGGAGTATTGTGTGCAGTTCTGGTGTCCTCAACATAAAAAGGACATGGAACTGTTGGAACAAGTCCAGAGGAGGGCCACGAGGATGATCAGGGGACTGGAGCACCTCCCGTATGAAGACAGGCTGAGGAAGTTGGGGTTGTTCAGCCTGGAGAAGAGAAGGCTGCATGGGGACCTCCTAGCAGCCTTCCAGTGTCTGAAGGGGGCCTATAGGGATGCTGGGGAGGGACTCTTCATCAGGGACTGTCGTGACAGGACAAGGGGTAATGGGTTAAAACTTAAACAGGGGAAGTTTAGATTGGATATAAGGAGGAAGTTCTTTCCTGTTAGGGTGGTGAGGCACTGAAATCGGTTGCCCAGGGAAGCTGTGAATGCTCCATCCCTGACGTTGTTCAAGGCCAGGTTGGATGAAGCCCTGGGTGGGATGGTTTAGTGTGAGGTGTCCCTGCCAATGGCAGGGGGTTGGAACTACATGGTCTTGAGGTCCTTTCCAACGCTAACTGTTCTATGATTCTATGATTCTATGGTTCTATGATACAAAGCAAAAATGTCTTTCCAGAATTATTTTACTGGTACATAGTGTTTTTATTTCAACACATGGCTATGCCTTACCTGAACAGTTCATGTGTCTATGACTATTATGGGCAGACCTGTGCCACAGGTAAACACTAGGAGAATTAATACCAAAACTTAGTTTAAGTATATATACGAGTTAACATTGTATGACTTTGTGCAGAAGAGCCACAAGATGGCAGAAGCACCACATGCCAGTTTCTTTTCTATAGTCTTTCCATTCTATTTTTCCTACTTGTATTGAATTGCAATTTACATGGTTTTGATGGTTTTAAAAACCAACTCAGTTCAACAGCAAGTCACTTTAAGGGTTTTAGGTCTCTTTCTTATTATGTATGCTGGAATCCAGAGTAAATGTATGATAATGTTAAAAGCTAGTTTTGTACTAGTGGAAGAATGAGTCACTCTTAACATCCAATTTCATAATAATTTCCTTATTTAGAAAATAAATTGTGTCTCCACCATACTTTCAACTGTTTAGGAAATTGTTTTTTTCTTCTTTTGTCATGTTATTGACTTTAAAAATCCTAATGGTTTGGCAAAACTTTCCCAATATCTTCCTCACATTAGAATTCTGAAAAAGACCCTCCAGCCCCTAAAAATGCAAACATCTCCTTAACTAAATTAAGGAATGTATGCCAGGTGAAATGTTATCACGGTCTCGCTTAGAGATAGTGCAAATACAAAATGTTACCTACAACCTGACATGTGTAAACATTTTTTGAATGTGTCAGCAAAGCAAAATGAGGATTAAAATCTCTCCAACCCCTCTTAAAAAATATCAAACAGCTGTTTATGAAGCACCTCTACCATATCTGTACTTTGAAGAAGGGTTAAAACTTGGAAGAGGGTCTCTTGGGATCAACAGTTTTTACCATCGCTAGGAAATGGGCACAAACTTGGCCATATGAATAGCCTAGAGGATTATCAGTTTACAATAATTTAGCAGAATCCTGTTAAGAGTTCAGCAGTTTAATTAGTTGATGAGTCTTGTTGCCTAAGCCTGCTCTAACTACTTCAGAGATTTTTCTTATGTATGGGGATACATACAACACCCCACAGAGTAATTTGTGCACAAACCCTCCTAGGCTTCATGGGCTGAGCAGACCTTTCCTTGCAGTTGTGGATGCTCCCTGTCTTTCTGCTCTGTTCATTGTGTGAGACAGAGGTCTTGTGGAGGAGACAGCACATGTCCAGTATGTCACCAGAGACTGCACCAGAAGGTTGCTTAGGTGGTGCAGAGAAAAGGAAAATTGAAGTGCAGGAGAACCGTGCTCATATGAGAGAGAAGGGAAGAGAAGGCACAGTGTTTTTTGTATTAGAAGGACTAGCAAGAAGATGAATTTTAGAGAAGTATGCAAAAAGGATGTATTACACTGCTTAATAAATGAGAGGAGAAAAATGCATGAGAGACATTTGCAAGGGTGGACTGATACAGCCAAGGTAGGAAGTGTCATCGCAAGTAGCATACTGGGGCTCTGTGGGACCTCACTGCTTATGCCCAGCAGAGCCCATCTGCCTTGGGTTCTAGGGATACCAGTCACAATTGCAGTTGTCAGGATAGATTTTTAGGAGGTTTTTATTCTCAGTAAGTTAAAGTAATTTTATATGCACAAATATGCTACCTTATTGCAGACCATGAATGTGAGAAGCACATTGGCAGCATAACTCCAGAAGTCACTACTTGTCGTGGCTTAAACAAAGTCAGCCATAAATCATGCAGTCGCTCTCTCGCTGGCCCCCTTCTTGCCCTCCCCCTACTCCCGGAGGGATGGAGAGGAGAATCGAAAAGAATGCAACTCCCACAGGTTGAGATAAGAACAGTTTAGTAACTAAGGTATAACACAAATCACTACTGCTACCACCAATAATAATAATGATAAAAGAAATAACGAGGGGAGAGGATAAAACACCTCAACACCAGCCAACCGATAACTCACCCCACCCCACCCAATCGAGCACCAACTGATACCTCGTCCAACCCTGCAGTGTCCTAGCCCTTCTGGGTAACTCTCCGTTACGTCCTGGGCATGACGTGCTGTGGTATGGAATACCTCTTTGGCTAGATTGGGTCAGGTGTCCTGTTTCTGCTTCCTCCCGGCTTTCCCTCCTCCCTGGCAGAGCATGAGGCTCAGAAAGTCCTTGGTCAGACTAAAACATTTGTGTTATCAGTGCTGTTCCCAGGCCAAAATTCAAAACACAGTGCTGCACCAGCTACTAAGAAGGAGAAAAATGGCTGCTACTGCTGAACCCAGGACACTACTGAAGCCAATGGACTGAAAGAAATATCCTTGTCCTCTCCTTCTTCTCAGTGCTACTGTGAGGCACTAGGACTGCAGAAGACATGGACTGTGGGAGCCTGGTGAATCTCTCCTGCAGTACTGTGCAGTGCAGCATGTTGGAGACACTGATGTTCCTTACATCGCTCCAACTCAGTACTTTCTGGAGCAAGAGCTTTGTTTAGTCACTGAGCAGCAAGATAAAGCCAGGGTGATTCCCCCTCCATGGCATGTGTAGGCAGGGTCTGCATCTAAGACCTGTCCCTTTTCAATTTAAGATCCTGTTTTCGGTTTCTTAGAAGATTTCACAGCTTAAAATATTCTCAGTGAAAATGCCCATGCTTGGTGTCAATTCTTATTTCTCTTAAGAGATACAGCTATATGGTTAACTTATTTCCCAGAATGTAAATAGGGGGAAAGCACATTTGCCCTTTTAAAGATCTTTAATGTTTCACTGAGAAGAACCAGCACTTCCATGCTTGGAAGCAAAACTCTTATGGGACTTGTTTTTAAATGAGGGCATTATCTTTGTTTGGAAAAAAAAGCACACTAGTGTCTGAATTATGGATAACAGGGAAAATCTTGAAGTACGCCTGCTGGTTCATGTACAGATAGACCTGGTAAGCGAGGCTGACTTCTGCTACTTCCACTCAGTAGTTATATAGGCTGGTAGTTTCTATTGCTGGCTGCAGCAGAAGAGCTCCTTTCTAGAAGTGCTCCTCAAGGAGTGACACTGAAGGGTCTCTAAATTTTGACTCTAAAGTATCTCCTCCCTTGTCTTTTACTCTGCTCCTCTCAGCTGTTTCTCTGCCCCTTTATCCTTCTGCTTCCTGTTTTTCTTCTTGGAGGGTTAGCAAAATTAAATTTATGTTTCTGAGAAGCTATGAACTAGCTTGAACTTGTCCTTCCAGACTGCAGATCAGGTGATTGCTTTAACATGGAGCATCTGAGGAAGCTACATCAAGCAGGGATCTGGGAGAGTCTACACTGCTAGCATAATCAGCAGACACCTCCAGACAGCACCATGGCAAACACTGAAGGATGCAACTTGACAAAAACCTTAATTTTGACATTTATAAACTTTTAGATGTCTCACACTGCAACCTTGCTTGTTTAGCTTTCTTGCATCCAAGACACGTGCTTGTACGTAGGATATTTGTGTGTTTGTCTACTACTATGTATTTATCTACCTATCTAATTGTCTCTTTGCATGAATAAAATCTATTCTAAATACAAATCCACAGCTTTGTATTTCTTTGTAAAGTGGAAAATGTAAGTAGTAATTTTAGCAGCAGAGAAAGTCTATTTGAACGTTTTCTCTTGATGGTAGTTTCTTCTAGAATTTCCATCTTCTTTAATACAATGTGAGATGCGAAAGTACACACGTACCCAGTGGAATCATAATCCATTTTAGCTGTTCAAACAACATCATGCTATCAAAGGACTTTTGATTTCAAAGCCTTTTCACTGTATGGTACTGGACTTTTTTTTACTGCAGCAATATTTTTTATATTTTATTCCAGTCCATTTTATACCCACTGTCTGTTGTAATTACATATTATTTACTGTATTGCATATAATACTCTACAATTTGTATCATTACATTTATTTAACACATTTTAGAGCCAATGCACAGATAACTGCAAAAGAAAAGGCAAAAAAAATTGACCTTCTCCTTTCTGTCCCCATCTCAATTTCAGATCCTTTCCCAGTGTTTCAAAAGCAAAAACAATTTGAAAATCGGGGGATAGACATTTTCGCTTTTATCAAGTGAAGGTTCCTGTTTATCAAACCTGTTGTGTGATTTAGCTCTTTATTGAACTCCCAGAGCTATTTATACAATGCAGCACAATGTGGCTGCTGCAGGCATCAGCAATTGTGTTTTTCTGTGTAGGTGGCCTAGAAGGAATTCAATTAGAAGAATATCTGTGAACATTTGTTATTTTACTAAGCATTTGGAGGAAGAAAGAGATAGTATATACTTTCACTGCTTGCATGTAGTTATAATCCCAAAACACATACAAAGACTATGATTAACAGCAGAACAGAATTATTTCCATCACTGAATAGGATAATATGCCAGGCATTATTCTGTAGATCCTCCTCTATGCATGCTTTATCAAGTCATGACTTTGAGCTTGAAGAATTTTAAATAATTTATTTGAGTTTAGTTTTTTGAAAGATTACAGTCTTCCTCTGACATTTGTCAGAAAGTGGGAAAGTAAATACTGAACTACAGAATAACAGCTCCTTTCAGCACATCCTTATTCCTTACAGAGACTTGTGTCTAGACTCATGGGAGTCTGTGCTAAACGCAAGATTTCTTTCTATTGCCTTTGTTTATGAAACGTTTTGAAAATATTTGTGAAACTGTGAAGATATCCAGAGATAAAGTTCAGCCATTTCAGGGACCTTGAAAAAGGCAATGCTGACCCTGGCGTCTACTACCGAGGAAGAAAATAGACCCACCTGTAATCTGTCACTCCTACACCTAGTGACAACCTACCCAATGCACCACCTTTTTCCTGAAAATTCTTCTCTACAGATGAAGCCTGAAAGGACTGCACCCTGCCAGTCTAGCCTGTGCACATCCTCTGGGCTGAGGATCCCAGCGTTTTACCTGGGAAAAGAGGCTGGCAGATGCAGATTTACAGCTCCTCAGGTATGAAACAGCCAAAATGCCAGCACACTTAGCACTAAATAAACACTCCTTATGTTGAAAAGACAAACGGTTTCAGGTAACAGTAGGCAGTAACAGGAGTCAACAGCAGTAACAGCAGTTAATTTTTTAAATAATCTGCAAAATATATTTTATTTTTGCAAAGGAAAAAGGTGGTTGGTTAGTTACACTTAAGAATCTGTTCATGTAATAAGAGTACTGATGAGTAACAGAATATACAGTTTTATTTGTGTTTGACTTTTAAGAAAAGAAAAAGAAAAAGATAAAAGATTCCATGACAAAATATTAAGTAAATAAGCCCCTGTTTGTTAGGTGAATGAAATGAGATCTAAATAAAGGATCTTTGCAGTTGCAACTAAATATTAGACGCTGACTTATTTATTTTACTTTTGCTACCTAACTTGCAGAATATTTTTCATGAAACAAATGCAAATTGTTCCTGAGAAGAATAAGATTGCAAGAAGCTCCTTTATGTCTCAGTTTTCCACTACAATGACTTTTCAGTAAAAATGCTCTTTCTAGGTATTCATGAAGATAACTCTTTCATTACTTGCATAATTTTCCAGTCTGTATTGTTAGCAATAAATAGCAGGGTGACTGATAAGAAACCATTTTGCCCTTTGACTTTCATTGAAAAACAAAGAAATTATGTTTAAATGATGAGGTAGACGCAATCATGATGATGCTGGAGAGTAACTATCTAATAAGAGTTGTTGACATAAATTATTTCATGTCTTAACATATATTTTTCATGTTAAGCATATTACTGAGGGACTAAATCTTACAATGAATATTAAACCCTGTATCCTCCTTATTAGAAAAATGTAAGATATATGGTATAAGGTCCATGAAGCATATTTAAAAGAGAAATGAAATATTTAGTTTTGCTCACTTACGTTCAGTATAGAAAAAAATGGTACTGCATAGTTTTTCATTTTGGGTTGGGTTTTCTATTTTTTTCAGCAGGGAAATGGCTTGACTGCATTACTTGGGAGTACAGCTGGACCAAAATATTAATTTATTGGCCAGTGAAGACTTTTTCATAACATCTATCCATCCCACAAAACCCTGTGTGTCAAATTAAAATCAAAATTCATCATCCCAAAAGCTTTCATAACCTTAACCCCCTTTAATGGTAGTACCATTAATGATGTTGTTATCTATTAGAAATGTAATGTTCTGGTGCAAATTTTTCATATTTTAGACATTCAAAGTAGGCATTCAGGCAGCATGCATGTGGACACTCTTGGAAAGCCAAAAGGCCACCTCCCTCTTGGTGTGGAAAGTCTCCCATGGAAATTCATACAGCACCCCAGAAAAGCGATGGTATGTACAGTCAGAAATGTGACTGTGGGAGTGTTCTCAGTGCATCTGTAGCAGGACACAGCTCATGCAGCCCTTGAGTTCAACAATAATAAATTGAGAAATGGATACCTATAGTACAGTAAGAATTGCTAATAATCACCTAATTTACCTACTCTTCTACATAATACTAGAAAGACCTAATAATTTGGGATGTTCTAGGGCAACAAGTGGTATGGACAGCATAATTTTTGTATTTTCCAGTGATTACAGATCTGGAAATGTAGTACTACAAGACCAAAACCATGCTTTTAGTTTGCAGCTGAACATTGCTTAAGTCAAACCAGTAGAATGATTTTCACTGGTATGAGGAAGCATATTCCGTGTGTAAGAAGGCAGCTTTAGTAATACCAGATATTTTTCACAGAACAACTGACTGTTTTACCTCTCTGATGAACAAACTACACTGCTCATGGCATGCCTAACCTGGGGTTATCTGCTACAGTCACCCTGAATCATGTAAAACAACAATCTCATATCAGAAACCTTGGACTCACGTTACCCAAGGCCTGAAAAGAAAGTGTAGGAGAGCTATGAGCATTTTCAGGCTAGAAGATGAAAAATGATGGGGTTCCTTCAAAACATGACCCATAATTATAGATTGTGACCTCCATTTTTCACTAGTAAATACATCTGAGACTTCTCTTCCTCTGTTTCCTGCATGAGATTGGACTGAAGGAGAGAATTGTAGGGTTCTCCCTTTTTGTGACATTTTCTTTACATGCTCATTTCATTCTTTGGCCTGTGCCTCCTGATTATAGAGGTTTTTCATTGTGCCTTTCAAATCCAGCTCTCCATTTCCTGTGAGAATGCTGCTTTGCTCTGAATCCTTTTAAAGTATGCCTCCCTTTTAGAGTGTGTCCATGATTATCCGGAATAGTGGATCATTTTTCACCATACACAAATGGTGGTTCACATAATTTGATCAAGAAGCTTCAAAACTGCCTGTATACCTGTTGGCTCTTTTTGTTTTTTAGTAACTTGAAATAGCTGAATGATGACCTTTTGCAACACTGCAGGATTGTGGTAAGCAACTAACTTGCTGATATATAAGGACAGTAACGTTCTCTTAAAATTTACTTCTATGCTGATATTTGTCTGCATAAAATTTAAATTTTGTTATTAAACAAAGAATAGTTATCGATTGTGACCCTCAGAAAGTGCAAAGAGCATTTCATAACCATGTAGCTTGATGGCTGTTTCCACATATTTCCTTATTTACTACGGTGCGTATTAATCTACAGCATGCTCGAAAGCTAAAATTAATTTTGCAGGGAATTATTCATGCCCCTGTTCAGATGTGATGTAAGAGGGAAACACGTGTTTGCAGACTGATGTTAACCCCATAAAAAGACCATTTACTAGTAGGAAAATCATCTAACTCTTCTAACAGGCATTGTTCAGACTGAGGCTGAGGAACAACGACACTTCTGTGCTGTATGGCACAGTGTTTTATTACATTATAAATTCTCGATGCAGTGACATCAATATTCATCTTCTCTAGTACAATACAGAAGTCATTGCAATTACGAACAAAGCCTTCCACAAGTGACTGTTGTACTGGATTGTGTATAAAAAAATCAATATTAACAATTTAGATGAAAAATGCTAAATGAAAAGGAGAGTTGCTAATGCAATATAATAAAATCTTCCAAAATGTGCCACTGCTTCTTTTAGATATTTTTCTTTTTTTTTTTTTATTTATTTCTGCTCACAGGGGATCAAGGCAATGACATTATAAAGAAAATGTTACCTCAATAGCCTCATATGCCACTCTAATTTTAGATGCTCATTTTCAGGCTCCTGTGGATTTTGACTGAATGAGTTGCTTAGAAATATCAGTTATCTGCTTTTTGCTTGAAACCCATGTATTCTTCCTAAAGAACACTTTTTCTTTTTTACAGGAGTGCTGTATACAGCACCCTAAAAGTACCTGCTCTCCTGAAATGGGAGTTAAAACCTGAAGATTAACAAAACATAGCTTACCCTAAACTAATGCTACATGTACTCCTTGTTACAATTAATTGTAGGTAGCAATTGTAAAGAGCAAAGGACAAACATTGTACTCTGTCTAGGTCTTCCAAGGTCACAGACAAAGACTGCAATTTTATCTGTGGCTTGGACTGATTCTTTTGAATGAGTTTATATGGACTGTAAAACAAGACAGAGGAAAGGAAAGTTGTGGTAAATTATGTGAATTCTTAGGAATGCACAAGAGTGACAAAGAAAACCAGTAAGTCACTGTGATTCTGTGTGCTTGAGGCAATAGGTAGGCAGAGTCACTCTGAAAAGCTGTGAAGTCCATTTGTTGCTGATTTTTAAGCTGGGCTCTTTTAAAGGTACATTATCCTGAATGCCTTTTGCTCAGTAATCTTTTCTCATCCAATGGTCTTTAGGATGAGGGGATTGTGGTTAGACAGTTGGAAAATGTGATGGAAATTTCCAAGCTGCTGTGTTTCTCTTTATGGTAAAAGAACCTTTAGGCATGGAGAGACTGCTGAGATGTTAATCTCCAAAGAAAGCAACACGTCCCTTGCACATGATGTCCCTTAATGAAAGGCTGTAGATGGCACAAAATAAGAAAACCAGCTGTTTTCTTATGGCAATACGTATTCCTTCAAGATGAATATGCAGTGTAAATCTACATTATATATATTTTTGCAAAAGAACATTAAAATATTATGAACTGTCATAATTTTCTGTCCCTAAATCGAAGCATTTAATGATAATCTCTGAAGAAAACGTCTAAATTAGGAGATAATTTATGACCACATGCAGGCAAAACCAAAACAAGCAATAACCCACCGTCCCATTGTGTTACAAGTTGGTCTCAAGACGATACATTACTAATTATTATTTTCACATCAAGTGTTTTAAAGTCTTTTTAAAGTATGAAACTTAAATTCTGAAGAAATTTAAAAGCCATTGAGCTATATAGACAAGAAATTCAAGAAACTTCAACACTTCCTTGTAAATTTTTCAGTCCTTGGGGAAAACTTAGCACCTTCTCTGAAAAATCACCTCTTTTGCTATTGTCTAGCTACCTTTACACAGTTAC
The DNA here is from genome assembly GCF_037157495.1 of Lathamus discolor. Taxonomy (NCBI): domain Eukaryota; kingdom Metazoa; phylum Chordata; class Aves; order Psittaciformes; family Psittacidae; genus Lathamus; species Lathamus discolor. The sequence continues at coordinate 27,555,814 of NC_088887.1, read as the reverse complement.
AGAAACAAGTATATTCTCTTTTTAGACAGGTTTCTCCAGTGCTACAGGTCTGGGAGTCTGATTTTTGATTGCTGAAGACTGAACATTATTTACTTTCACCTAGTAAGTACTCTGAAATTTTGCACTGTTTTCCTTATGTTCTTGTGGAAATCTTCAGTAGCTCAGCCAAAGTGTGATAGTTCACAGCAGTAGGATTAGCTAAGAAGCCATATTCTATAAAATATTCAAGACTTGGGCAGTCCTCAAAGAGCTTCCTTTAAGCCACTGGTGGATATGTTCTATTGTGCCTGTTCCACAGAAAATTCATGTCTTCTCATGTGTGTTTCAGGACTATCTTATAAGCTTTAGTAATTTTAGCTCTGGAGCTCCTAAGGGTGTTAGCTAAGGTACAGGGCATTTTCTAAGCTGTTTCTCTGTCTTTTGGATGAAGCTTAGTGTCTCTTAACATTTTGTTTATGTGGCTCTCAGGTGAGCATATCTCCCACTAGCTCTTCAATAGTGACATTGGCATTCTTCATGCCACCTGTCTTTATCAGTTAGTTTTAGGAAAATAGTTCATACTAGTGACTTCTTCACTGTGTTCCTGAAGCAGCAGTAGAGAGGCAGAGACAGAGGGTTTCTGCGCTTTTCTATAAATGAACTGAATTCCTGTGAGATAATAGGTTCATGCTACACATGCTTCTGAGTACATTCGGCACTGGTGAGTGTGTTAGATGTTCAGAACCCACCATAGTTAAATCTTGAGAGGAATTTCCACAGACTCCTCATTCTTGATCTCATCACTGATTTTTAGAGTTCCTAGGCTCAGTCTGTGGTAAATAGTTATTTCTGCAAACAGAGTACTTAGAGGTAGTTGGTATTATTTGAAGATGAGGAGAGACCACAAAACCAGTATCATGGTGAATGCAAGGAAATAAAATTCTTTCTAACCAAATCCAAATGAAATTGAGACACTTATTATTTAGACACTTGTCTGTACAAAGCTCAGATTGAATTAGTTGATAAAACTTCCATGTGCAAGATTCTTTTGTTTTAGTCCATGATTTTAGAAAGATATTAAACTTTCAAGTACTTTTGAGGTATCTTATTTTTGGAGTAACCCACTATGTCCTCTATAGTCTAGGAAAGGACCGACAGTTACATGCAGTAAGTGGCAATTCTCATGGTTTTGATGAGTGCTTAGATAGCCCTCATCATGTTTGTTTAACTATATGAGAAACCAGTTTTATATTAAGCACCTCCCAGCTGAGTTCCAGCAACATCTGCTCCTTTCCCTTTCTGTGAATAGAAGTCAGAGTTTCTTGCCATCCATGAACTAAGTTTATCTTGATTTTTATTTAAAATGATTTATTAATTCTTCATTTAGCAAATGTTTGATATTTTCAAAGAGTTTGAATAACATAAAATTAAAATGATGGCTATTCTGTACTTAAAATCATTCTCCATTTGAACCATTTGAAGTGGTTTAGCAAAGTAGATCAGATGATGTCTTTTGTCAAAACCTAAAGGGTTACCCAGTTTTGCATATATAGAGAAGGAGATGGAAGCTTTGTCCTCTTAATTTCTCTACTTTACTATGGATTACCACAAATACAAAGATCACTAGTAGCAAATAAACTACCACAACAATCATCAATAGCAAGTATACTTGTTATTTATTAATGAAGCAAATCTATCTATAGATAAATTTGATTGGAAGAAGAGGCCAAAAGATCAATAAAGTAACAGACAAGAGTCTCTAAAGATGATCCATGTTGTGGAGTCTGGACTCAGCCAAGTGTCCCTGGTGAGAGTCCAAATCTCATAGCAAATTCATATAGAATTCAACCTGTTTAGGAAAAACTATGTACAGCATAGAAGGTTCTCCCATGCTCACAGAGACAGAGAGTCTTCATTTTTGGATAAAAATTAAGTCCTTTTTATAACATAGGGACATAAGGGGCTGTAAAACATCCTATTTCGAGCAGCCAACAGATGATGTTAATTTCTAGTTTACACCTGTAACAGATGATATATGATGACGTTTTCTGTTCCTTCAGAGGGATTTTATTTTTCCAGACTGTTCTCTACCTCTTCAGATGATAAGTTGCCACTACAGTCCCTTGTATTGGTGGTATCTCAGGAAGTCTGGTGTCTAAGTACCCCAGCTGTACTTCAGCTACAAGAGGCCAGTTGCACTTTTCAAGGATGTTTCTGGCTCCCCTGCTCGCAGTTCCAGTGGTACTTTGTCGGTATTTTACAGCAGACACTTTTCTTTTGCTCAGAAATTTTCCCTTTCTAACCAGGCCACGTTTACGTTTGCTCACATTACCTTCAGGAAAGAATTAGGGGCAAAGTTATTTCCTGCTGTGTCTCCAATCAGTCCAGTAACATCATACGAGAGATTAATTTTGTCCTGAGTCTGTTAGGATATACTATTAGGTTTCTAAAAATGAAAAAGTATCAAAATCTCATATTGATAAAACATTCATGAATACTTGAAGTGTACGGGACATGTACAATAGCAGTCTTGCAGACAGGAACTTTTTAGCTGACTGTGGGATTATTATATGGTATAATATTGTTATGTAGTATGATTAATGCATACATGTGTACGTTTGGGCTTAAAAAGCTATTACAAGGACAGTAAACATATAACTCCCTTATCATGGTCTGTTTAGTCTGAAAACTGTGGGAAAGTTCTTTTCTGAGCTTATCCGCATCAGCTTCAAAAGCATAAAATGTAAATTTCAGGTTATGCTCTCTTCCCAAGCTTAGATTTGCTTGCAGTTTCTCTGTACGGTTTATTTGATAAGACAGCTGTGAAGGTACATGTACCTTGTGTACTGACAGTTGTGGTGACTGTACTGGTGCTGCTGGTAATATTAATATTAGGAACAATATAATTCCAGGAGTTTTTCTACTCTATCATGGGAAAGGCTAAGTGATGGGAAAGGATAAGTGATTATACAGGAGTTTGAGATATCATTCTGAAATATGTGCATGTGTCTGTGTTCAACCTCATTTTGGGGAAGAAAGAGACATAAGGAACTTTTCTATGAGGGCACTAAATTGGATGAACTGTTTTAATACATCTGTGGTGCACTTTCAGGATGTAAGCTTTTAACATGCAGGCTTCAAAGAGCAGTCCATAAGGACTGAGATCAGTTAGCTCACTTGTAAGCGGTGTTTCTTTTCTGCTAAATCAGGATATGGAGATACTGACCAGTTGGAATGAGACAGAATATCAATGAGCCTGGAAGAAAGGTTCAGGGGTGATGAGTGGGTGTTTGTTCCCTATTTCCCTCCTTGTTTAAGGATGGAGTCCTTTGGGTCTGAGGCTGTGGGGGTGTCATGAGGAAGGAAGAAATGGGAACAGTAGAAAGAGTAGGAAGCTAAGTATGCATAACATTAAGCCCAGCTGGGAGTTGTGCACTAGTGGAAGATTTTAGTGGGCAATCTGGGGCCTGTCTGTTATTTCAACAACCAGTAAAATCTAACAAAGACCTGAAATAAAAGATGAGTAAAAAGTCTTCCATAAATACAAGCCATGGGCATGGCATGACACGGCTTGGTTTCTCATGGGCACTGCTCAAGGCTACTACAGCAAAAAATTCATGCAGCTCCACAACAGGGAATATGGGACCTGCCTTTGTTTAAAGGTATTATCTCCTTAATGACAGTCTGCTACCAATTTTGGGAGATTGGAACATTCTATTGTACCCCTGGTGCATAGCCCCTGCCATAGACAAAGACACGGGACTTTGATATGTGCAATATTTGTGTTAATGAAAGCATTGTTTGCCTTTTAAAATGCCATACCTTTGATTTAAATGAGATACTCAAACTGACCTATATTATCCTCTTCCCCTGTTGTATTTGCATGGTGGACATTATAAACATCTTAATTTAATGAGAATATTACTCTAATTGAAGCTGCTACCTAGGAGTGCTGAAGCAGCAGATGCACACTTGCTAATAATGAAAACACAGAATATCTGGCAAACAAAATATAATCCATCATAAACAACATAAGAGCCTAAAGAAAGACAATAATTTAAATGGAATGGAATATGTTTCCCGATGTGTCACTTTCAATCACCCACTGTCTCATTTAGAACATGAATTTCCCTCAGGGCTTCTGCAGTTTGTAAGACTTGCTGGCTGTTCATGCACCGATAGTGTCCATTCTCTCATCTCTTTACAGGGCATTTAAGTGAATAGTGTTCATTAATGTTAATAGAAAAGCTTCAGATTAATTATTTTAAAACAGTATTCAGAAAAAGCATTTTGTTGCTTTTGGCATGCAATACCTGCATATAATCTGTCTTCCACTGAACAAACTGAATGAGAAAGCCATGTATTTACAAAAACATGTTCTTCTTTCAGCCGAAAAGTTCATCTGATCTGACAGTGAGTTTCCAGGAGAGCAACTAAAAATTCAGCATTTTTGTGCTGAGGAAATTTTGATGTGTTGAAAATGCTTACCTTGTGATTCAGGACAGCACAGAGCCTGGAATCTGCTCTGCAAGCAAACAGTTGAAGAAAGGTTTGTTTTTTAAAATCTTCATCTTCTGGTTTCTCGGGAAAAAGTAAGAAATAAGTCTGTGGCTTTAAAGATTGCTTTGCTTACACCTAAAGATTGTTTGCTTCCACCTGTAGGGAAAGCAGGTGGGCAGCTCTGAAATGCTGTCTCAGATCTGAGTTCCCAGTGTTGCTGGAATGTTAGGATTATGATGGAGCAGAGATATAGATACTGAAATGTCCTGGGCTGGGCTGCTCAGGACCTGGCATCTTTAGCTGCTGATCTATGAAGCCTGGATTCATAAGCAATCTATCAGGAGAGACAGCAGAGACATGCCAAAATCCTGCCTTATTTTCCATAAATGTTTGTGGATACCAATCACTTACAAAACATCATTTCCCTAGAAATAATTTCTTTTTTTTGGTTGGAACCTCTCATGGCAGGTCTGAGTTCTAGGCTTATGAAAATATTTTGCCAAGGCCTATAATGACAACCTCTAATCATGTGTTTCTGTGGCTTGATCTACACATAGCATTGTATCTATGCACAGACGGTGTCTCTAGAAAAGTGTTTCCCTGCTGTAGGCATTCACTGTCTCAACACAACAACTCGGATGAATAATGGCAGCTTTTCTGGGCTCTTCATCATTAACACAGGGCTGTCTTTGCAGAGGCAACAGACAAGTTTTGATTCCTTCGTTTGTGTTTAACATACCTGCAGGAATGTGAGGGATATGAACCTCCCCTGTTTCCCACTTTAATGTTCCATTTGTAGTTGTGCAAAATGGACTTAAGCTGTTACATATGTGGAAAATTCTTACCTGGATGTACTTTGGGTATAAGCTACACAGCAATAACTGGTTAGATAACACTGTCAGTGTTGTGGTGCGAGGAATTAAATAAGATTCCTGTATGCAGCTATTCACTAAAGTCTCTCCTCATCTTCCTGCAGCTCACAGTCTTGTGCTTTTGTCTTCTTGGCCTGAGGGCATTGTGGAATCAGCCATGGTGCCTGTGAATCCTATAAATCCATCTGTGCAGATCAAGGTGCAGGAGGATGGAAAAAGTTACTATGGCACAGTTTCTTTGACTCTCATTTCCTCACTGGTGTTAGTTCTCACATATATAGTAAAACTAACAAAGAAAGTGGGAGAAATGCATTTCTCCTAGCTTTCCATTGGCTTATTATTTTCCTTATAACACATTCTCCCTTGCACTGGTACATTAGCTGCCTCAGGTTCTTGAAAAGGCTTACTTTGTCCTTTGAGAGTAGTTGCAATTGCCTGCTGTCTATCTTAAGCATCATTTTGCAATTTGAGAGAAAGGCCCACTGGACTAAACATTAAGATTTACTAGTGTGACATAACCCCCCCAATATCTTATAGTTGGAGATGTCCGGCAGAATGAATAAAAGCTTTTGTTCTTGGCTCTGTTTCTGCATAATCTATACAGGCAAAGTCCCGAACATAAAGAGGGTACTGTTAGGTCAGCAGTGATAAATAGTGGTGATGCTTGGAAATTACTTAGTGCTAATTAAAGTTCAACTACTATAATTAGTTTATTTGCTTATTTCTGGAACCTTTTGTGGTTTAGTTATTGATTTCATACATACAGAGGTGGTTTAGACCAGGATATTGAATCAGAAGTTTTATGTTCTCTGAAGACCTTCTACTGAACCGTGCAATAATATATAGCACAATCAGAGCAAGGTAACTGAAATAATAGCATCTTAAAAGGACTTGTTTTTCAGTTGTCTTGGAAATTTATAGGTTTCAAGACAATTTTTAAGGAATGATGTTATTTCTGTTTTCTCAAAAAGAGAAGAAATAATCTTAGCGAAATATTTACTGGGTAATTTCCTTTCTCCTTTTGCATAGTTTTTGACTTGTGAATAATTTCTATGTTGCTACTCATAACACTTCCACTTTATTGGACTGCAGGGCAAGTACGAGAAAACATAGCTAAACCAGGCAGACTTTAAGTTGGACAATTATATGACAATATTTTGATTCAAACCTACTTAAAAGTAATTTTTGACCTGTTCTGCTTCTCATGAAACAAGCTTCCTTCTGTTGTTTTTATCTTCAGGATATGGTTTCTCTGAAATCAAAATGAGAAAAGTAATGTCTTATAAAGTGAAATATCAAAGACATGCAAGTTTTAATAAGCACTGAGGAGTCCACCTAGTCTAGAGAAGCGAACATAGCACTTTTTTTTTTTTTTTACAGGGTAAAGTAAATTCTTCTCAGGCTCCTGGAAATAATTATTCCCATGTGACAAGGGTTTAAGAAATGTGATCATTATCATAGTTCTTCAGACACTAAAATGTCACCTTCTGAAGGCACTTGTGCTAGGTCCATGATAATTCTCTTTACTTAAGTGACTTAGCCACCTAGGTTCTTGCTTTCTTTAAAAAGCGAAGAGTGAGACATTTGTGCAATTTCTGCAACACATGGAAAAAAGTGAAGCACTTCACAACAAAAACCTAACTAGTACAGTAAGCAAAAAGCAAACAAACATCCAGCTCCTCACCTTCCCCACATACACAAATAGGATGGCTCTTAAATCCCATTCTACAGGTGACTTGCTTAAGATTTCTATGATGAAGTGAGTGCGTCAAGCTCTCTTTTGAAACTCTGGGCCCCTTTCTCTTTTTTCCTGTCTCCCAGGTCAGTGAGCACTTTTGTTCACTTTTGTCTCTCAAAGTGTTCCTGATAGTGCTGATCCTGGATATGCAGGATCACGGCTGATGATCAGAGTATAAAAGCAGAATGTTGAGAAACTACATCTCAGTTCCTTTTCTTGCCTAGGAGGAATTCAAATTCACATGCCTCCCTAGAAATGCAGTGATAGCAATAATGTTCTATTCTTTTTATTGGTGGTGTGCCTCAGTACAGGAAATAAAGATTTCTTGAACACAAGGAGAGGAGAAGAGTAATTTTTGCAGTTGTCTTCTTCCCAGGGCAACCTTAACTAGAGTGCTGTGTTTTTTAAGTCTTGTCTACAGAGCTTCAGACGTTATGGGTGGGATGTGGCCCTGTACAAAACTGCCTGTAGACCACTGATGAATGTACTCTTCTGACTGACGTGAATCTTCAAAGGGCAGCTAACAGTGGTTCTCCTGCTCGAGAATTTCTCTTTGAGGCACATACATTTTCAGTTCTAGCTCTTGATTTATCTAATCCAACTTTCTAATCCAATGTCACTAGACACAAGACTGCTTTGAATGATTATACTGACACAGAATATATTCTTACACGCTTGCATTTTCCGGGAAATGAAGTCCTCACTTTTATGTGGTGAAGAATCTGTAATTCATTCCCCTTTGCAAGTAAATTTCTACTTTTTCAGTATTTGTTCTTCCCTGTTGTTATGTATGTGTTGGTGAATTTACTAATTTCCAGTTTTATTATCCTATTGGTTGTATATTTCTTAACCTGAATTGTATCTTCATGGTTTGACTGAAAAAAAAAATATATTTTTGTGTCTCTTTCTTATATTTGCCTTGATTCTGGCAAATAAGGTCTTTGGGGGAGGACTTTTCTGTGAGGGAAGCTATGTTGAGTGGCTCTTGGCTCTGACATAGTTAATTATGACTTCACTATTATGTTATGTTCTCCCAAGTTTTATTTGTTGTTACATGTCCTGTTACTTTAAACTTATTTGATCAATGCATAATCTACTCAGGACTTAGAAGTCTCTATGAATTTTTTGTCCTTAAAATCAGATCTACCAATAGTGATTAGAATTTTTGCTATTCTAGATCATTCTGATTGTGATTTAATCATTTGATCATCTTGATGCTGATTACTTTTTTGTTAACATTTCTCATAATTTTCTTAATTGAAACGTTACTTTATTCTTTAACATAGATATAAAAGGTATCATCCGCAACTTCTGATTTGTAATAATGAATGCAATTAACTTTCATGCATATAATCAAATTTTGTATTCCAGGCAGAAAGTTCAGTATCTCTTTAACTATTTTGATGTTGTTATTACGCATGTAGCTTCAACTTACTGTGGTGATATCTTTATTTATTTTTAGTGGGCTGTCTGTCAAAAGACAATGAACTATGTCTTTTTACAAATACAGATGTTTTTGGAAGGTAGTACTCTGTACTTGTGCATTGTCTGGTGACTGATTTACTTGTGTGGGTGTTTATTTGTTCTTTGTGGGTATTGCTGAAATATTTTGGACAACTTCCTTTGAAGATGTGGGCTGTTTATCACCTGTTTGCTTTAACTTGCCGTTAGTTCTGTTCTTTTCAGTTGGGTCAAAGAGCATATTTAATCTTTTTTCACCATTCTATAAGGTTTACATGGTAAAGCTTTCTTAGTGGGGGTGACAGGGTGACCTCCATGAGAAGAGGCCAGGGCTGCCCCCTGACAGACCCACTACAGAGCACAGCTGTGGTAATAGCAAGGGGAGTGTGGAGGTCTTTGAAGTGAAGCTGAGCTTGGGAAAGGGGGAGAATAAATGTTATTCCCAAGTCTGTAAATGTTTGTTTCTTTTTATTTTTTTTTTCCCTACTACATGAATTGTTAATTAAATACTTATTGTAATTGTAAATAAATTAAGCTAATTTCTCCAGGTCAAGTCTGTTTTGCCCATGATGGTAAGTGGTAAGAGATTCGCATGTCTTTACTTTGATCCAATAAGGTTTCTTGCTCTTGTTTTTATTTTCTGCCAGTCTATCAGGGCAGTGGCTGTGTGTATGTCTGTTAGCCAAGACCAATCCACCACAGTCACCCAAGAAAATAACTAAAGCTTTTGAAGCAGAATACCTAGTAAAGAGCTGTCTTAAGTAGCACTTTTAAGAAAAGAAATTATTTGAACTAAAACTCATTGTTTTGAAGAAAAAAGAGTATACAAACATTACAGAAGTATTATGGAAATAAGTATAAAGTGTGTAGATATGCCAGAATAATGTTCCACCTCAGTTATGATACGTCCTCTGTCTTGCTTCCAAAACAGTAATACCTGCAAATTACATTTATAACTTCTTCTAATAAAAAACCCTGACGTTCATGTTGGCTCTGCTATTTAGATTGTATTTACAGCATTTTTAAGTTGAATTAATCCAAAGGAAATCTTTCATTTTACAAAGCATTGCTTAGAATTCTTTTAAGGTGTTTCCTGTGTCTGTATGTGCAGAATCTTGAAACCTCATGGACACTATTTCTCTTGAATCCACAACATTTCTAAAATTCTGTTAAGACTGTGGTTAAAAAAAAGGAAAAAAAAATCAAAGATATTTTATTGTTGATACAGTTTTTATCAGATGATTTTGTATATTTTTTAATTCTTTGTGAAGCATGAAAGCCTTCTTTTTATTCATATCAAGATTTGAGGTTTATTTGAAGAAAACAATCTGTAAAACAGAGGGAAGAAATTAATGTATTCTTTTTCAGGCCTGATATAAAAGACTGTGGATGGGGACATTTCAGAAACAAAGGTTTCTTTTCTTGAGTTTGGTGGATGCTTAAGAGACTGATTTATCACATTTCAAGTCTAAAAACCTCTTCAATTTTCAGTTGCTCAGGTTTTGGTATCCTGTAAATTCTAATTCAACAGATTCAGTTGTTCTCAAGCCACCCACAGAGCTACCCAGGCAAAAATATAAAGCCAGGAACAATGAAGAAAATACTTGATATTTTTTGAGAGGAAAATAACCCTAAACATCTTAACGTCCCTGCCTACACCCCAAATAGGATTTTATTACATGAACTGCTGAAACAAAAAGTAGTGTATTTCCCAAATAGCTTGTTTCACACCATTCCATTTTTTATCATCTATTATTCTTCTTAAGTAAATGGCACACTAATCTTTCAGTCTTCCTGGATGATGTATTTCATCCTTTAGCAAAAATGGTGTCTTAGCTTCTGATAATGTGTTTCTGTACTGTTTATTCAGTACCTAGATTGGTTTCAACATGGAATCACAGAGACTGAGCTTGTTTTCACTAGAGTGGCTTTGTACCTGGGCTACTCTGTTGTGTTTCTCAGCTTTTCTGGTGTGTCTTTGCACGGCATTGACTCTGGCAATGCAACCATGCCCTGCTGGCAAAACCAGACAATTTGGTGGGCTAGTGAAGAGTTACAGGAGTTACCTCCAGTTTGCTCTCTTAACGATGCTTGGCACATAACAAACAGCATCTGTGTTTCCCGCTGTCACAGGATGGATCTTGTAGAACATTATAAGAGTACTCGAGAGTCCACTATTCTGTAACCATCCGTCTAAAGGCCTGTCAATGTCTCACCCACAGTAACGTTATAAGTGCCCCAAGAACTCATTCAGTTACTCTGCCACCTTCTGTGCTTCAAGTTTCCATGTAGAGCTCAAATTCTCTCAACACCCTTCACATGATCATACTTTAGGTTTATGTATTTCTCATTTAAAGAGTGTCCCAGCTGAAAGAAAACCTAGGGCAAGTTAAGGTGTCATGGTCCCCATTTTGCTTTTGCAAGCTTAAATTTTTGCAAGCTTCATTTGGAGCTCGGCTCAGATGCCTCTATACAAATGCCCGTAGCACGGGGAACAAACAAGAGGAATTAGAGATGTGTGCACATCTACAAGGGTATGATATAATAGGCATCACAGAAACATGGTGGGATGGCTCCTATGACTGGAGTGTTGGAATGGAAGGTTACAGGCTCTTTAGAAAACACAGGCCCGGCAGGCGGGGAGGGGGAGTTGCCCTTTATGTTAGGGATAGGCTGGAGAGTATGGAACTCTGTCTGGGGGCAGGTGAGCAGCTAACAGAGAGCTTGCGGGTCAGGGTTAAAGGGAAAACAGCCATGGGAGACATTACTGTGGGGATCTGTTACAGGCCGCCTGATCAAGGAGAACCTGTGGATGAAGCACTGTACAGACAGATAGGAAAAGCCTCACGCTCACAGGCCCTTGTTCTCATGGGAGACTTCAACCACCCTGAAAAAAGTTGGAGCAACGGTACTGCCTGGCACAAGCAATCCAGGAGGTTCCTCGATTGTGTGGAAGACAACTTCCTTCTGCAAGTAATAGAGGAGCCAACAGGGAGAGGTGCCATGCTTGACCTTGTGCTCACCAACAGGGAAGGGCTCATTGAGAATGTGGTACTACAGGGCTGGATGCAGCGATCACGAGATGGTCGAATTTGAGATCCCCAGGACAGTGAGAAGAGCGTGCAGCAAGCTCACTGCCCTGGACTTCAACAGAGCAGACTTTGGCCTCTTCAGGAGCCTGCTTAGTAAGGTTCCATGGGATATAGCCCTGGAGGGCAGGGGGGCCCAAGACTGTTGGTTGATATTCAAGGATCACCTGCTACAAGCTCAGGAGTGCTGCATCCCAACCAGAAAGAAGTGCAGCAGGAGGGCCAAGAGACCTCCTTGGATGGATAAGGAGCTGCTGAGGAAAATTCAAAGGAAAAAAGAGGCTTATAAAAAATGGAAGCAAGCACAGGCAGCCTGGGTAGAGTACAGGGATGTTGTCCGGGAAGCTAGGGACCAGGTTAGGAGGGCTAAGGCTCAGTTAGAATTAAATTTGGCTAGGGATGTTAAGGATAACAGGAAGGGATTCTGCAGGTACATAGCAAACAAAAAGCAGACTAGGGACAACATAGGCTCCCTCCGGAAGGTATCAGGAGAACTGACTACACAGGATTTGGAGAAGGCTGAGGTTCTGAATGACTTCTTTGCCTCGGTCTTCACTGGCAAAGGCTCTGATTGCACCACCCAGTTCTTAGAAGGTAGATGCAGGAACTGTGAGAATGAAGACCTTGGGCCCACTGTGGGAGAGGATCTGGTTTGAGACCGTCTTAAAAATCTGAACGTGCACAAGTCCATGGGACCTGATGAAATCCATCCGCGGATCCTGAAGGAGCTGGCAAATGAAGTTGGCCATCATATTTGAAAAATCATGGCAGTCAGGTGAAGTTCCCGAAGACTGGAAAAAGGGAAATATAACCCCCATTTTCAAGAAGGGGAAAATGGAAGACCCGGGGAATTACAGACCAGTCAGTCTCACCTCTGTGCCTGGTAAAATCTTGGAGCACATTCTCCTGGAAGGCATGCTAAGGCACATGAAAAACAACAAGGTGCTTGGTGACAGCCAGCATGGCTTCACTAAGGGGAAATCCTGCCTGACCAATCTGGTGGCCTTCTATGATGGAGCTACGGAACTGACGGACAAGGGTAGGGCAGTTGATGTCATCTACCTGGATTTGTGCAAAGCATTTGACACTGTCCCACACCACATCCTTGTCTCTAAATTGGAGAGATATCAATTTGATGGATGGACCACTCGGTGGATAAAGATGTGGCTGGATGGCAGCACACAGAGAGTTGTGGTCAATGGCTCAATGTCCAGCTGGAGACCGGTAACGAGTGGTGTCCCTCAGGGCTCGGTGTTGGGACTGGTCTTGTTTAACATCTTCATCACTGACATGGACAGTGGGATTGAGTGCGCCCTCAGCAAGTTTGCCGATGACACCAAGCTGTGTGGTCCGGTTGATATGCTGGAGGGAAGGGATGCCATCCAGAGGGACCTTGACACGCTTGTAAGGTGGGCTGATGCCACCCTTATGAAGTTCAACCATGCCAAGTGCAAGGTCCTACACCTGGGTGGAAGCAATCCCAGGCACAGCTACAGATTGGGCAAAGAAGAGATTCAGAGCGGCCCTGCAGAGAAGGACTTGGGGGTGCTGCTCGATGAGAAAATGAACATGAGCCGGCTTCAGTGTGCGCTCGCAGCCCAGAAAGCCAACCGTATCCTGGGCTGCATCAAAAGGAGCGTGACCAGCAGGTCAAAAGAGGTGATCCTGCCCCTCTACTCTGCTCTCGTGAGACCTCACCTGGAGTATTGTGCGCAGCTCTGGTGTCCTCAACATAAAAAGGACATGGAACTGTTGGAACAAGTCCAGAGTTGGGCCATGAGGATGATCAGGGGACTGGAGCACCTCCCGTATGAAGACAGGCTGAGAAAGTTGGGGCTGTTCAGCCTGGAGAAGAGAAGGCTGCATGGAGTCCTCCTAGCAGCCTTCCAGTGTCTGAAGGGGGCCTACAGGGATGCTGGGGAGGGACTCTTCGTCAGGGACTGTCGTGACAGGACAAGGGGTAACGGGTTAAAACTTAAACAGGGGAAGTTTAGATTGGATATAAGGAGGAAATTCTTTCCTGTTAGGGTGGTGAGATACTGGAATCGGTTGCCCAGGGAGGTTGTGAATGCTCCATCCCTGGCAGTGTTCAAGGCCAGGTTGTATGAAGACTTGTGTGGGATGGTTTACGGTGAGGTGTCCCTGCCAATGGCAGGGGGTTGGAACTAGATGATCTTGAAGTCCTTTCCAACCCTAACTATTCTATGATTGTATGATTCTATGAAATCATGATTTAGGCTTAATTACAGATGAGATGACTGAATAAAATCTTTTTAAAAAGAAACTTATATGAGTAACAGTGAACACACAAATGCATCAAATGAAAATAAATAGGAAGTCAAAATTTAAATTAATGTGGCCAATAAGATTTGGGAGACAATATTCCTCTAGTTATGGAATCTGACAGTATGAAAAGATGTCTCACAAGACAGTGGTGATAGAAGTTGAAGGAAGTCATTCTTGCATCCTTTTGCCTTTTCTTCATACTGTCATTTTTTTTTTTTTTTTTTGCTATTAGGGTTTGTGCTTTGGTTAATGGCAAAGACTGCATTGCCAGAATGCAGAAAGCAGAATATCCATTGTCTTTGTGCTGCCACTGTTAGACACTAGCAAAAGTGCTCACATACATACAGCCTTACTAAGTTTAAGCTGCAAAAAGGCATTGAAATTTATAGTCCACTTAGGTAGTTGAAAGATGACTTGTGTCTCCTTTTCTGTCTTGAAAAGGAAGTGTCTTTCCTCCCCCTGAGAGCATTTAGTCTCCAATCTCTCTAAATTTGTCAAAAGAGCTTTATCAACTGCTGACTGGGGAAGCCCAAGCCTGCTGAAGGCAGTACACACAGCCCCACTTCCTCAGACTACCTTCAAAATGTTTTCACAGTGTGCCATTTAGTCAGATCAGAGCAAAATGAAGGATTAGAAGACAAAGACCAGTGGAAAATACAAAAGTTCATATGGTGTGCCATTTTCCCCTGTTTGTCCCATCTCTTCCCTATCTTCCCCTCTCCCCCTCCCCACTTCACTCTACCAGGAGTCCATCACATTGCGCTTTCCAGAGTCTGTTTCACCTCATCCTTTCTCTCTTCCTTCTTGTCTCATTCCTTCTTTCACAGCAGTGTTTTAATTTTTATTTCCCTCTTCTCTATGCTTTTTCACAGCCCTGTAAAATCTTTTGGATTGCGCCCTTCAAATTTTGCTTCAGTTTAATTTCTGACACTTTCCAATAGTTTCTGATACTTTCCTTTATTGTTCCTTAGGGTCCATAAGCTCCATTTGTTTCTCTTTGTATCCATAACATAGAACCCATTTTAAACATGGGTACGTGACTTTCTATCTTACTGGAAATAACAGAAGATGTGGGCTTTTAGAGAAAGTCTGATCTAGCCTGTGACGAGTTAGTGTGGTTTGGCCAAATGCCACAGCTAGATAATTGTCTTCTTTGCAGTACTAAATGATTGTCTGCTTGATCTCACTGATTATCACATCAGCTAGAGTAAGGGTGCTGTCAAGATAACATCTTACTTTCTCCTTTCTTCTCCCTTTTCCCAGATCTGCAAGTATTTCATCTTTTCCGCCTTACTAAGCCAGAGGTAATGATCTGGCCAGGACACACTCCTTGTTTTTCTCTATATATTTCCACTTATTTCCCCAGAGATAATTCTTGGAGACTTTTCCTGACTTCTGTCTAACATACAACTTCTTTGATAACTCTGGTTCTTATTCCTTCTGGGCTGTTTCTCTTTTCCTTGCGGCCTCCCTTTATACAGTTCAGTACTGCAAACAGACCTATTGTAAAATATCATCAAATGGTCAGTCTAGGCTGTTTTTTGAGTTTGAGTGCATCAGCAACCCTCAAAATAAATAGTAAGAGTTAATTTTCAGGTGAAAAGAAATTTACCTTGCCCATAAGTGATTTTGGAGCATGAAGACAAAAATCTCAGGAAAAATCATATGCCACACCTTTCTTTTACCTGTCCATAAAGTTGCAGAGTGAGTTAATTACATTTGTTGTTCTGTCTCTGTCATAGTTTAACTTGACCTTTTTGTTGATGCTGTTCATAGAAGCATTAGATTTTCAAAATTTACTTTTCCTTTATGTTCATGGTCTGCTATTATTAGGGTTATTAGCAGTAGCAGTAATATTATGGTCCACTGATATCAAGAATCCTTCAGAAAATGTTGCATTTTTCTTTGGCAAGGCTGGCTAGCTGATATCAAACATAATAAAACCATGCTTTAAGAAGAAATATATCTTTATGATGCATAAGGAAATAAGCTTAACTTGAATTTATAAATGGGTTCTCCTACCATTATGATATTTGATAGTGAATCACAATTTCCTCTACTTTCTGCCCATAATATACAGCATATTCTTTTACCTTTAATTTATTTTTGTTACATTTTAAAATATTTTTCATGAGAAACCTTGGAGAAGGATGAGCCAGAAAGACAATTAGCAACAGATAAACTCTATGTGTACAGAAGGTATTCTCATTATCTTCTGAAAATATCTCAAAAGAATAAAACAAATCAACTGGGAACTGTGAAATGTGACAAAGCAAGCATCGCTAGAAATGTCCCCACTCTTTTTCAGCTAAGAGCCTGCTGCAATATCCCTATAAATAAACATAAGTTCTTTAAATTAGCCTCCTGTAGTCAGATGTATATTTTATAATTTGGAATATAAATTTTCTTTGTCTGAAAAGGCAGTATTTTTTTTTTTTACCTTTATGAAGAATGTGTGTCAGTGGCTTAATAGCTGCATTCCTTATTTAAACAGTATGTTCCTCTTTCTAAGCAGCAAACCTGTTGTGAGCAAATAAACTTCTGCTTTTTTATTGTACAGTTTTCCTGCCCTCTTCCACCCTACCTTTGGAGCAGCTGCAAAATGGCTTGTGCTTTGGTAAGTAACCCGCTATATAAATGTTTATTCACCATTACTTATAGGAGAAAATACCCTGCCTTTTTTTTTTTTTTTTTTTTTTTTTTTAAATCTTTGATTAAGCACATTTTCTCTGTGTCTGCCCCTGCTTTTTGCTAGGCTGGCTTAATACACTGATTTATACAGCGGGCTGAGCTAGGAAACATATTTATATTTTAAGTATGAAATCTTATATTCTGCTGAATGCAGCAAACATGAACAGAGCACCAAGTGTGCAGAATCTATTAATTTTCCACACATGCACTGTAAGTAGTCCTGCTTGGGACTAAAAAATGCAGAATGCAGATATGAGTATTTTCATAGGATCATAGGATATCTCAAGTTGGAAGGGACCCATAAGAATTATTGAGCCCAAGTCCCTGCTCCTCACAGGACTACCTAACTCTAAACTATACAACTAAGAACATTTTCCAGACACTGAACTCTGACAGGCTTGGTCTTGTAACAACACCCCTGGGAAGCCTGTTCCAGTAGCTGACCAGCCTCTCAGGGAAGAATCTTTTCCTAATGTCCAATATGAACTTCCCCTGATGTAACTTCATCCCATTTTCTTTAGCAGAGAAAATAGTTAAACCTTTTTGGAAAGTCATCTTTCAGTGTATAGCATGGTCATTAATATGGCATTCCAGTACAGTGATTATGTACAGTGCATTATATTCCTGGCTTTTTCTGTGAAGTTATTGTAAAAACCACTCAACCATTTTCATTGTTATTATTTGGTGTTCTCTGGAAATCTATTTATTACATGACTCAGAAGTTATTGTATGCTCCAATGTGATTCTTATAGTCTGTGAACTTTAGACATCCAGTGGTGGGCCAAATACTGTGCCAATGAGACCCTTAGCCCTTTTAGAAATCTGTAGGCTGCTGCTAAATTCAAATTAATCTTGACAAACATGACATCAAATGCATTCTTTCAGCTCCAGAACTGGGCTTTATATGCTTCAGATTTTATTCAATGTGATGTCTGCAAATGGAATCTTTTTAAAATGCTTTTTACATGACAGTCCCTTTCTTTCTTGTTAGTTTGTCATTCAGGCCTTGGGTTCTGCAGTACGTGCATTTTGAACTCAAAGAATTGGTCTTTAAAGGCAAGGGCTGAGCGTATCTAGCACTTCCATGGAATTGCCACAGAACTTGTGTCTTCTAAGGTTGTGATTTAGTCTGATCATTACTAGGCTTGTCTGGATCTACAGATGAGTCTCTTTCAATTGTGTGTTTACTGACACTCTCTAAAGCACAAATAAAACAATAATCTAAATGAACAGAAAGGAAGAATAAGGAACTGTGCAGTCAGGTGTGTCAGTTATTGTCTTGCAGTGACTTGGATGTTAAATACATTGTGAAAGCATCTTGAGTCAGGAAATGCTGGAAGGTACAAATGAGTCTTGATGTTTGGTTAGTTTGTGTTCTTCTTTTTTAAAAGAGAAATTTGAATGTTTTAAAATACCCCATAAAAAGTATTTAGGAACTATTTTACTGGTTATTAACCTGCTGTTTTAATATATATTCTAATGGTTTAAACTTTTTATTTGGTGTTTTGGAGCTTTTGCTGTCAGGAAAACCGTGCTTGTTCCTTGAGGTTTTGGGGAGTCATCAAAAAAACACTGACTAGAAAAAAGGCATAGCACCATCTCAAGTGCTTGATTGCTACTGAATTTATTATGGATTCAATAAAACTATTAGTCAATTTCAAAATAAAATAACTTATATGCAAAAGAAGAAAAAAAGTTCCCAACGGATCTTGTAGCACTCGCATTAGGTGCAATGGTGATAAGGCTTTCTTTCTCTAAGTCAGGTTCATTACATTAGAAATGAGCTGAAGCCCATTACCCCTCTAAAAATGTCAGCTGAAATCTACCTTTGAGAGTTACACTGCCTTTCTGACTTTCTTATGAGCTAAAACATGGACTTCAGGGATATTTTAATGATGAGTTCTACAAAAATGCTGAATGACTACAATAACATTCAAAATACCATGATTAAACTTGAGATAATATTTCTTATTTAATCTTTATATTTTGCTTGGGGATGTTTCTACGCAACCCTAAACCAGTCTTGCATAAGTCTGAGAAAGCCTTAGAGGCTTGGAGCGATACGGTTTCTTAAAATAAACAAGTCTAGAAAATAACAAAAAAACATGTAAGTTTATTTGCATTTTATTCTAACTTAAGGGCAAGCCATAAAACAAAACTAGAATATCTTTTGTCATTTCAGAATGTATTCACCTTTCTATTCCTTTTGCATTCATGTAGAGACAAAGTGTTAACATGTAACAGAGACATATAGGAAAAAAGGAGGCCACTAGACCTAGACTGTATGCAAAACAAAGCATAGCATAAGAAAAAAAAAAATCTGAAAAATAATTGTGTTGAGTGGAAGCATCTAGGTCTTCAATGTGCTGTTCTTTTTGAGCTCATTTCCAAATGCATCAAATTTTAGCTCTTTAATTTGCAAAACTGTCCTCTTCCTTCTGTCTTTCACAACTATCTTCTGCTATGCCAATGTATCTTCTTGCTGTTAGAGTAATGAAACCTTTTCTGTAACTTAAGCCCTGAAAGAAATTATGCTTTCTGCCTGTTTCTAAGAGGAAAATAGAGTAGCAGAAATACTGAATTTTGGCTTCTTGGGTTTGTTTGAGAGAGCATGGAGGGTAAGGTTTACAGCACTATGGAAAACTGACTTCACTGAGGAACAGCAGTTCAACCAAAAGACTTTCAGAAACCATTTAAGCACTTCTCACGTATCATAAAAAAGAGCACAGGGTATAAACAAAAGCATTTCATAGTACTTTGTCACTATGTGTGCCTGGAGGTAACTATTATTTTGGAAGACCATTATCCATCTGTTGGCAGTTTCATAAACAAATATAAGTAATGGCAGAATAATTCGTGGGCTTGTGAATCACTCCTGGAAGTGACACAGGAAGAAGAGAACACTGGCCAAACTGAGAGCGGGCACTACAAGATGCTGTCATCTTGTACAAAATGAGCCACGTGGGAGAAAAAATGTTTTCAAGATTGAATAATCCTTGGAGGAGTGTACTTCAGCTAAAAAAAGATGCAGCAGTGTGTGCATGTGCATCGCTACGTGTTCATTACTGTGACTGAATGGAAAAGGTGAGGAGCCCAGCCCAAAGCAAACAGAAAGTAAGAGGTGCAGCAGGGACACAGGACTGAAAAGTGAGTGCTTGTAAGGGACAGAACAGGGTAGGAGGTGGGTAAGGATGGGGTGAGATTCAACTAGCAGGAGGACTGGAAGGATGGAGAAGTTAGTGGGTGAAAAATGCCTGTGCAATGAGGTGTGGTTTTCCACCTCAGCAAGCAGCTCACAACATGAACTGAGTTCCTGTTGTAGCAGTTGAGGATTTTTCAGTGTTTGTAATTTTCTTTATAGTAGCTCCAACTCATGTGGCTACCATTGATCTCAAGTTCGCTGTTTTTCAGTAGTGCCGTGAAAAAGGGTAACTAGAAGGGGTCTCAGACGCCCTCAGACTAGGGCATATTTGGCATTGTCCTTGCCCCTTTCTACCCTGGCTTTGTTCAGCCTCTGCTAACTGACTCTATCTGGTATTTCTGTGGCCTTTAAGAAGCATGGGGTGTTGATATGTAAAAATCTTCTTTTAAACATTTGTGTCCAAAGCAGAATAATCCCTGCTGGAAACAGTTAAGAGAATGGGAAGCATTGGTTGGAAATGGTTAGAAGAGAAAATGAAAAAATGCAACAGTAAACAAATAGATTCTCTTTCTGATATTCTCTATAAATAGGAAGCAATAATAATATTTCTCATTATTTAGAGAACCAAATGTATGCAGAATTTTCTTTGATGCAGAAATGAAACAGTATTATGACTTGTAGACCGATATGACCTATTTATCAGTGGCTTACTGCTAGCGTATAGGGTTGGTAGCTTAAATGAGTGTCCCTTGGAAAGCCTAGCTTAGCTTTCTGAGGTATTTTTTCAATAGAATATTGAAAACATTTGTCTATACTTAGAGGCAGTGAAGAGGAAAAGTAGTGTCAGAAGACAGCCTTTGTAGTCCCATGGGCAAAGGCAAAATGGCAGCTGAGTGACTGAAGCTGAAGCCAAACAAAGGGAAATCTAAAAATTAAGGAAGTAAAAAACCCCACCAAACCCAGAAGTGATTAGCTTCTAAAAAAACCTATAAAAAAATGTTTGACTTCACCATTTCCTGATGTCTTTTGTCAGGTTTGAATTGCACCATGCTTGAATCAGAATAGGTGGAGACAAACAGAAGTAAGCTCAGCCCAGGAGAGAAGGGTGGAAATGCTGGATGAGAACCAGCTAAAAGCACCACATAGAGCACTGAAGTGCTCAGGACACTGGCAGATGCTGCAGAGAGCTGAAGGGTGTAATCCTCTCCAAGAAAGTGTGGCTAGTTAAAACCAACAACTAGTTTGTTAGGAACTCATTCTAGATAATTCAATGAAATTGAAGTTCTTCATTTTTCCAACACTTTGGGAACAAAACTAATTTCAAGTAATTCTTTACTTTCCCCATTCTTTGCCCTTCCTTGGCTTTTGTTTCTCTGAAACTTTGAAAATGATTTTTTTTTTTTATGTGTCGCTTTTGAAATTTACCCTCTCTTTCTTGTCCTGAGTTAACTATCTTCATCGTTGAAGCCCTTGTCTTTGGGTACTATAGGCAAAAAACCTACATGTGTATCTACACTCGTGTTGTTTTGCAGTGTTCCGATAGATCGAAGGTATCTTACAGTAGACTTTAAGAGTATTAAACCGTGGTAGAGGCACATCTCCCAAGTGATCTAATGATTGCAGTTTCGGCTGACTTCAGTTCAGCTGGGAGGTGCATGACACATTTGGAAATACTTGAGCAAAAGTTTTATGGTCTGTGTGTCTTTACATGTACAGTCATTAAAGGCTAAATACTAGTCCTCGTTGTTTAAGTGATGAAATGAAGCATGCTGTAATGTCAAGCCACTGGAATTTTCTCGTGGGTCTTGAAATTTCACCATCTGGTTCACTGTTGATGCAGATTTGTTTTTGACTTGTCCTTAGCATAGGAATGAACTTTAAATAAACTGAACTGAAGCATTTAAAAAGTGCAATCATACTGACAGCTTCCACCCCTCCACTAATTAATTCTGACTTTTGCTTCAATCCATGTATAGCATGCATCATCCTTGAATAAATGAACAAATGCATATGGAATGGTATCTGCTCGGAATTGATACAAGTAGAAGAAAGGAAGTCTGTACCCCAAAGACATCTTTTATTATTTTTTTTAAGTGGTAACTGCTCTACTAACAGTTTGGAAGATAGAGCTGTTCAGTTGGTTTATTTAGTCTTATCAGGAAAGAATTGTGGGAGGGATGCAAACCATAGTTTTGTGAGCATATGAAAGAGCAGTTGTTAAATTCATTCCAGGATTAAATCATCATGCATTAAGGATACCCTCTAGCAGAACAGGAGCTTCAGTGTTTCCATGGTTTTTAATTTCTTTCAAAATGCTTTGCTGTTTTACCACCTTGTCTGTGTATGCTTGCCCATTTATTCTATTTATTGTTAATTTTGAATAGAAACATTATGAATCATTAGTTCCAAGAATGGCTGGTAAACCTGATATCAGTGCGTGCTGATGGAATTTTAGGGAAAAAAAACCCCAGACACTGGAGAGTCTATAGTTTCAGTGAGGAATCTAGAGAGGTGTGAGAGAGCTGATGAAGTAAATAATTATTTGCGTCTCACTTATGAAAAGGCTTTTGCTCATGAGGCATGTAGGCAACCTCAGCATACTGATGAATGCTAGTTTTATGTGCTTGATGCATAAAATGGAGTGGATGAATGTGTGGTAATTAAGAAAATTAAACAAGTATTATAAAATTGAACCATTTAAAATCCATGGATGGCATTTTATATTTGGATTGTGCTAAGCAAATTTGAAAATTATTTATGACATTTACAGGCTGATACAAGTAAAATATCATGACATGAGAGTATGTTACCTTGATTATGCATTAAGAAGCGACCTGATGAGAACAGTTTACGCTTCCAACAATGGAAATCAAAGTACAATTAATTGACAAGCTCCATTTAGAGGTATCTGGAAGATAGTAGCAGATCTGTAGTATGCAGTAGACAGTTGCTTATTCTTACAAGTCAGAAATGAAAATCTTGTAAGTAATATAGCTGCATATACACTTTTTCAGAATTGATTTACCTTCCTTGTAAGGGTGCTACAGTGCTCTTGATACCTGAAGCAGCATGTTTCCATAGGAAATTGAAATGTAAATTAAGACCACAGGAAAAGATACTACCCACCATAAAAATCAAGATTCAGAAAGACAGTAGTAAAGAGTGAGCAGTTTTAACGATTTTTATTATATTGATGTCTCTTCCTTCATTTTGAGTGTAAGTTAAGAATACACCTGAAGAAGAGTGGCTCATCTGGAGAAAAAGGAGAGTGCTGCTTTTCTTCTGAGCAGGGAATAACAGTTTATAGAGGTTTCAGAATGGGCACAGGCAGGGATTAAGGGGCAATATGTGCGGTGGTAGGTGCATGCAGCTCCGTCAGGGACTGAGGGACTGATGAGGAGAACAGGGAGCATACAGTTAAGCATGAGAGATGACAGAAAGAGAAACATCGGGGGAATTGGCAGGGACTCCTCTAAGCTTGTTGAAAACCTCAGAGACATCGTGCCACCTGGGTGAAACTATTAGACATGACCCACAGTTTTCTAACTTTACAGACAGCAGTCTCAGTATTCAAAATAAATTCATCCAGATTAAAAATAAAAAAAGAAGAGAGAAAAGAAAAAAACCCCAAACATTAAGTTCCTGTTCCAGAGTACCATGTGTTCATTTACATTTAGATCACCTGTAGCATGACATTTTCCAGAGCTGCTGCTGCTGTTCCTGTGTGAAATTTCTCTTCTCTCCACCTCCTGTGCTTTTCTCAAAGAAAGGAATGGGAATGTGCTAGTGTATAGTTATTATTGTTTGCTATGTCTATTTTACTTAAAAAAAATAATTATCAAATGACCTGAAATAATTTCCTTTTCAGCTATGCTCAATATTTGGGTCCTGATACAAACATAGTTTGAAGAGTGAGAGGTTTCTCTGGTGTCTTGGGTTTAGACAATGTTTCCAGTATTCAGTGTCAGGAGAATTCCTGTCAGGCTGCAGTTTTTATTTCGGAATGAGCTGATCTATGGCTCTGGGAACAAAATGCAGACTTACTTTTTATTCTTTTCTTTTTGAAAGGTCTAAGCCTTGTGGGTAGCTCGAAGTGTCCATGTATCTTTTAGAATGGAAAGAGGAAGTAGAACCTTGCTTTATCTAACCACAGAGGAGAAACAACTTGTTACATACCAGAAATGTAATATTTCGGTCTCTTTCTTTTCAGACTGTAGTATCATCATTTAAGAAACACAACAAGATTTTGCAGTTCAAGCAGCTCTCTTCCTGGCCTATTTGTTATAGGTAAGCAAGTGCCTGGAGTAAGTTACAAATTCAAACATGTTTCAGTATTACTGCCTTCCTCCAACTGATTGCTATTTCCACTTATGCCACAGTCATATCACGTTCATGACCTAGAACTTAAAGACTTCTTTTAGCTGATGCTTCCTAACTATTTTTTTTTCACACATGTTCTTAACCCTAACTATTGTATAATTCTATGATTTTCTGTTCTTTTAGTCCATTTGGAAATGGTCTTCTGTCTACTGCCTCACATATCTTCCAGGTGCAATGCAGTATCTTGCCATTTTTGTGAAAATGTTAAGAAAAGAGTCACAGCAACTCTTGGGAGCTGCTGGAAGTTGTGCAACCATCTCAGCAAACGCCTTCTAGTGTACTGATAGACAGCTTAAGGTAACCAGATTTGGTTAAGTAGTTGTAGAGCAGTCAGAACATAACTTATGCATTGGATACGATTCGTTTCTACTGAACACTTCAAATTCATGAACACTTTTTGTGGATAAAATAGTTAATTATTGATTGTACCAGAGAAACGCAGGCTGAAACCTTGAGGTGCATGTATTATAGGTACTTTATTTGTTGAAACAGCAGGGATCTCTGGGACCTTAAAGTACTGCAGTGTGGATTTGCCAAGTTGAACCAAACTTTAACAGTTGTCTCTGTTTATCTGAGGTGACCATACATACCCTGTGTGCTTCCCATAATATAACACACTTTTTAGTCTTATTGAATCAAAGCAAGGCACTGTGGGAATTCTTTTATCCTGATGCATAATGGGAAATACAGCTTTGGGAAGTTTGTTCAACAGAAGTAATGAAGGACACAAAAAATCTTGAATGAGAGGACAACAACACAGGCAGTTACTATTTAGCATAAAACTGATTTAGAATAAAGCACAGTAATATCTTCACACAGATTTTTTTTAAAGTTTCCTGTTTTACAGACTTAATTATTTTTAATCCTTTATCTTTTATTCAGTACTGGGAATGCTCTAAAGGGGACGTGAGCTTCCTTTTGGCAGGAAATTTCTGATTAATATATTACTAGCCTTATGATACTTGCTACCAGTTCTCTAATACAAATTGTTTTTGAAAAGTGAAGAAGTATATGCATATGTCATTGTAGTTAAGGTTATCATTCTATCTACTGTTATAGCAGCTCAGAACAGAGTCAGAAAAAAGCAGGAATACAGTGAAGATCCATATTCATCTTAGATAACTGTATTTAAAAGAAAAAAAACCCCAACCAACAGCAACAAACATAATAATAATAATAATAATCATCATCTTATTAAATGTTTAGAAACGATTTTTCCTCACACATTTTGTTGTTCTCTAAGCTGCTATAGTTCTTTCTCTCTTCTTTCTAAGTGCTTTTTTTCCCACCCCCAAACATTGCAGATAGAACGTACTTTATCTTTACTTTCCACTATCTTTTCATGTCTCTCCTGTTTTCCTTTGTCTTTTTTTTTTTTTATTTTTTTATTTTTTCCTGCATGCTCATCAGTCTGGATTGCCATCAAACTGCTTAAAGTAGGATTAATTATCCAAAGCGAGATGCCGTCAACTTCTAAAGGCAGATGCCGATAATACAAGGTTTAAAGCTGAACTTTAAGGTTTGTTCAAATGAAATCACTTGAAACCTGATTTTTATTTTTTCCCCAGCAAGTTGTACTGCTGGAAGTGCAACATCTGTATTTTCCACAGAGAACTCCGTTTACAGGTATCTGATAGTGTTAATGGTAATAGTTATGTTCACTAGGAAGGAAGGGAATGGGGAAGGGGATTAGATGTTCTTCTCATGTATGTGAAAATATCTTCCAGAATATTGATTATAATATAGATGCATTTAGTCTGCAAAGAATCAGGGTCAGGAGTTTCATCCTATATAATAAGGCCACTCCTGTGGCTCCCCTCAGGTGGTGGCTGAAAACTTTTGGCAGTAAGGAAAAGTAGCCTCCTGAATACCCTGCTCAGGGAGAAGGAATTGCCCAGTGGCATAAATCTACATCACTCAGACTTATCCCTTCAGACCCGGTGCTCACTGCCCTCTTGCAGCCCCTGCTTGTTGTACAGGCCCCCAGGACTGCAACAGCTAGGTGGAGTGATAACAGACCGGAGGTGGCTGCCTTTTGTTCGGGCAAGCTTGCCTCTGAGACTGAAGCCACACACGCAGTTGCATCTCTTCACTTCATCTTCCCTATCTCTGACTAGGTGACACTGTACACCAGCAGGTGAATTCTTCTGATTCAACTGGCAAATAAGTAAGCCAAATGAGTAACATCCATCTCATGTCAGCTTGTAGTTGACAAACTTTGTTTACGTTGAACAGTTTTCCTTCTAGCTCAAAGAGTCTATTCAATGTAGCAGTATATGTATATACATATACATCTCCTATATGTCAAATTGTTTTACTGCTGCACCTCCACGTTTTTTTAATGTCTGCTGGATACAGCTGCAATTTTTTGTTTGCATCAGACACCCTCTTAAAGGAAAAGCTTTAGCGTCTTTTGTGAATGTTCTTTCTCTCTCTCTTTTTCTTTCCTTTGCTTTCCCCTTATGCAAAAAGAGCAATTATAAATAAACATACTCTGAGTTTTGCTTATGGAAAATACTGCTCCTATTTTTTTTGTTCCATCCTGTTCTGCCTTCACAGTAAATCCAAGTCAGCCCATACATGGGGTTCATGGAAATCCAAATGTGATATGCTGACTGCATACTTATTCCCAAAGATAACAATAAAAACACAAACCCTATAATTTTCAGGAGCAGGAAACCCTTAGTAAATGTTTGACCCATCTGGGCTGGTGGATCTTAATCAGCTAATCAATTGGACCATTTTCTTTCTTATACTGATCTCGATGATGGCAGCTATTCAATGAGATAATGCAGTAGCTTCCCAAAATACCTAATGCCTAGGGAAGTTTCCTTCCCCAGTGTTACTCCTGCTACTCTCATTCTAATTTTCAGTACAACTGAATAGAAATGTGTTTCAGGTTCATGGTTCATGTTGTAAACGATTCCTCTTGTCAGGAGAGTGACCTGAAAAGGGAGTTCCTAAGTGACAAGAGCTCACCTTTACAATTAGCAGTCTCCAGGCAATTATCCCTTTATCACAATGATGAAGGAAATGCATAGTTGGAAGAAAAGTAATTTGTTTTAATCTTATCTACCACTGATGTCACTTAGTTTTAAGGTAATTATATTCAACCTTCTATTAGAAAAGAAAAATGGCAACTATAAGTATGGGGATTTTTTTCCAAGTTCCTTGGTTTCTGTGAACTGGGATTCCAAACCTCTGATTACATCCTTGCAACAACCCTGACAATGGAATGTGTTTTTCCCCAGTTTAATATAAGAAAAACAGCAGGAGGTCTTACTTTCAAAGGCATTTGATAAAGGAGCCCACTCATGGAGCTGAGAGGAAATCAATGGAACTATTTCATTTCATGGGGCTCTAGGATGCTTAAGTCCCATGGTATGATTCATTGCTGTTATGTGATTTTTCTGACAGTGTTCTGTCTTCTGGTTCACTCTGCCTTTTATCTCATACTCACTTTTTTTCTTTTTTTTTTTTTCTTTTTTTTTTCTCAAGTTTGCTTGTAATTTTAGCCTGTGAAATCTGGGATATGGCAAAGCAGGGTGCTGGCACACTATAATGAGATTTATCCTTTTTTTTGAAGTAGAACCTGTCAGTGGCAGCTGAATAGCACTGTTCTCACTAAACAAGCTCAAGAAACAAATCTTCTGTGGCCTTAATACATATTCTTCCATTCCTCTCTTCAAACTGGAAAACGCACATTTAAAAGGAAATAATCCCTATTGCCCATTTGAAATTCCTGGCCTAAAATAGAAATGAGTTATCGTATTTATCTTTTTCTCCTCTCCCTTGGAGCAACACTAATAATTTTACTTGAAGGTTGCAAAGCACAGATGAGACAGTATGAGCATAAAGATTCTCACTGGCTTACTGATGGATGTTCCAGTTTTTATGGGCATGCTGTGTATTACACTTGGTGGCTCCATGGGGTTGATACAGGCTCAGGTCCAGGAGTTGCTCTGTTTGTTGACTGGGCTGTTCAAAGGCTGACTGAAGTCCTGACAGGTCTGCACAGGTGCATAACATGTCTGCTCTCTTACACCTTCTCAGTACACACTTACAAAAGGAGGACCCTGGATTATGTGCTGCCTCCCCTGATCAGGGAAGTGTACTGGGTAATCATGAAAGGGTGAGTTTGGAACTTAATGTAGGTGACAAGTGACTAGACACAGGTTTGAGTCATAAACAAAAAAAAACAGTAAAATCTAGTATACGTTTATTCCTTTTAGATATTGGAATCTTACTTTCATATACAAAGACCAAAAAGCTTTTTGTCCAGCATTCAAGATCAAGGCCTGCCTTGGCTGTTCATCACATCCTCTTGGACATCCCAGCTCCAAATTAAGAAGTCTGTACTTTTGCCCGGGCACATAAAAGCTATGTTTCTTACAGAGGATTTTCAGGAGAGACCTCCTACTGCATTTTGCTGTCAACAGTTCCTGCCCTCATGCAGTAGCTTCCCTTTTGTCCTTCCATGTGTGAATTTTGGACAGTCCCACAGCCTGCTGTTGCAGTAACTTCTTTCCTGGGCAGGGTTTCCTCCCTTGGTCATACCCATCTGAACTCCAAGGTGTCTGCTCTCCACTGGCATGAGCGTCCCTCTCCTCACCCTTTGCTTCTGTGTAACAGAAGGTTTCACTCTTTCCTGTACTCATGTTTCATTGACATAATGCTGCCTTATGGTCCGCCTCACCAATTCATTCCTCTGTTATTCGGTGTGTTTTAGGTGATGGGGGAGAAAGAGAACCTCCTGACATACAGCTTGGGTTTTATGCAGAGACGTGTGCTACGTTACTTTTTGTAAACCTGGTGTCCCTAACTTTCGTGTGGGTCTAGCACCTCACATAAATTCTGAACTTGATTTCCTAGCTGTCCATATTATGAATGTTAGCCTTGGATGAACTAGAAGGAGAAAGCAGAAACCTTTGCAGAATTAGATTTGTTTACTTGTAGTCCAGAAGAAACTGAAGTGATAAAAAAAGTGGTAAAGTTACATTTTCCTTTTTTTTTTTTTTTGTGCATTATTTAATTTCATAGCATTGGATTAATTTTGTTTTTAAGGCTGTTGGACACAGAGGAAAGCCTCTAAGCTTGTTGTGAAGTGTCAGTGCTGACAGAAAAGGAACAGCTGAGGAGAGATAATGGTACAATCTCTAAGATCTGCACATCCTAGATGAATGTGAAGCTTTCATTTCTGTCAAGTTTCATTCTGGTTTAAAGAAGAAAAAGAAAAGAGAAAAAAGCTGAAATGTACATATAGAGAAGAATTTGCAATTAGAAGATCACCACAGCTAGAGGATGTGGGAAAACAGCTGAAAAATGCCCTGCTTTTGACTTTGACTTACCTCAGAAATGTTTTTGTTTGTTTCAAAGCAATGTAAAAAGGTGAAGAAAGGTCAAGGAAGAGCATCTAGTGAAAGGTATTGAAAAATGTTGGTCACCATTGTTCTGACTATACTGTGCAGATGCTTTATGTCTCTGTGCTTTTTCTCCCTGGGCTGCTATTTTTTCTCTTTCTTGATAGTCTGAGGAAAAACACAAACCAAAGAAATCCTAGGGTCAGCTTATTGATCTAGAGCTGCCAAATCCTCGTGATGTGTCACTCTAACAGCTAATTGAAAGGCTTCTGTCATGTAATCAAAAGTATGCTTTTGGGAGCTGAAATACCCTGTTTTGCTTCCAAACTTTTTGATCTGAAATAACTAAGTGAGCTGTTCTGAGAAGCTGACTATGGAGATGTATGTTCCTAATTTCCTTCTTTTACTGGTCCCAACTGTGCTTAGCCTTTTTAGCTCCTTTTAACAAACAGTCATTAAAAATAAAGTAATTGGCTTTGGATGCTTCTGTTCCTAAAAATCTCATTAGATCTTGAAACATGCTTTCTGCTCGAAATTCCACTTTACCTCTTCAGTGAATAGCATTGTTATTTAACTCTTTGTAGAAAAAAAAAGATATTTTTGAACTTCTGTTCATTATTCATGCTTGTGACGATCTTCCCTAGCCTGTGTGAGAAATACCGTGATTGAAAGGCTATATGATCTTAAAAAGAAATTTATTTACCAAGTCGGGCTGTCTTTTTCTTCTGCCTGCAAGTAATTTGGCATTGTCATAACTTTATTTAAGTGAATTCATCCAATACACATCTCACAAGAATGAGATTTTTAATGCTCTTAAAATAATTTCTCATATTTGAAGCATATTTACACATTTTTTGGACTATATTTACATGGTAAAAATTATGGTATTGTTTTATTTTGTTAAAAAATATGATGGTCCAACTTCAGCAGTGGTGGAGCTTCTCCATGTCTGTTATTCCTAGAAGTATGAATTCAAGCAAAACAAGTCTGATCTTATGACATCTTCATTTTTGTCAGTATTGAGCCATATCACAAGTATCCCTCATTCTTTCCCATGAGAGACAATTAGTTTTATAGCAGTGCACTCTTTTTATCATTAAACTGCTATTAGTTATCTTGTTGCAGTGTTTAGCTGTGCTAATGAGTGAAGTAATATGTAAGTGCATAATGATGAGATTTGGGTCTTTGTAACATACCTGGTTTTCCAGATGTTTTCTTGTAGAATCTAATGGGATTAGCAATTTCATAATGGCAAACCTGAGTTTAATATTTAAACTCCTTTAATATTTTAAACTCCTTCATATCCTGATCCTGTGTTTGCTCCTTTGCAGATGTCTCTGGCATGACTGCAGGACATGGGAGCCTTGACCTGAAGGCATCCAGGGCAAGACTACAATGCCTTCATCTTTACTCTGAGAAGGGCTGAGGTAGTGGAAAAAGGGGACTAGAGTCTTTTATCCTAACATAACATAAAAATTCCTGCTTGCACTGACTGTCTTCTTCAGGATTCCTCCAAGGTCTATACTGGAAACATTCTCTTGTAAATTCTGAAAATCCCATATAATAGAATCAGATGAATGTATAAGTGTTTCACCTAGCCAGCACCATCCCACCGCTTTTCTGCTCTGTCATGAAGTGAGTATAAAAATGGGATTTAAAAGATGATAATCAAGTACTTTCTTTCTATTCATTTTTTTTTAAGTGCTTTGGATTCCTATTTTGAACTTTCTTAACAGCAGTAACAGGTGCTGCTCTTCAAGAAACATTGAAAATTATGCTTTTCAAAAGAAAAATAAGATTCCCAATACCTGTGTGATTTCAGCTGCCAAGGCTTAAGAAACAAGAGAAAAAAATTCTGAAGACATATGATAAAATGGTGAAAGTTAGAAGTACTGGAACTAGAAAGTTTAACTGTGACCATTCAATTTCAGCATAATATAAGGGAGTTTTTCTTTCCGGAGAATTCAACTTTCAAATGGAAGAACGGCACTTAAATTTGAGATTCCTGTTTAAAATGAATTATAGACCCTTTAGAAAGATATTCTGCAAAAAATCAGTGAAACTGTTTAATGTTTTAGCCATCCAAATTATGAGTTGTCAAAATTTCATACAAAAATTTAGAAGATTATAAAAAATACTTCAGTAAAGAATATATAAATACAAGAAATGGACAAAAAGTATTTTTTTCGTAGTGTCAAATAAATTATTGCAGTTTTAGGCACAGATTCAGAAACAATAAAAAAAGGCTGTGAATGAATCAGCCATTAAATTTCTTAATGTGTCATCCAAAAGTCCCCCCATATACCCTTGTTTTGAAAGGTCAAGTTTTGCTAAAACCAAGAATGTTCTAGACAAGATTGTCCCAGGATGTCTAACCTTCAGTTAACAGCTGAGCTGTGTGAGAGAAGATAGAAGGAAGAAAAACCAGTTTGCCCTCAGCTGTGGAGAGACAGCAAGACTTACTGCGGTGAGCACAGGGGCAAACACTGTCTTTCTCTTTTCAGTCATTCTCGCCTCTCTTAGAGTGTATTCTGGATTTGCCCATGACTCAGTGGATGACATCAGATACGACACATAACACATCTGTCCCTGTCTGAATGGCAATAAATATGTCTTGACCTCAGGAAGGTGTTTTGAAGATAGATTTGTTTTCCAGTAACTTGACTGTCTGAAATAATTTGACTATATAAATGCTAATGATGCTGATCTGGAGCAGTGTTTCCACCCTTTCATGTAATTTCTGGTGTGTAAAACAGACTGTCTTCTTCAATTGGAAATTCCTCTGGGTAATTTACTGAGAAGCAAAGAGCTCATTCTCTGCAAGTGGAATCCCACTGTGAATCCTGGTGTGTTCAATTACGGTTTTCTGAACTGTATGTTCTCATCTGCATGCATATATTCTGCCAGACAGAGCAAGGTAAGGACAGAACATCAACGTGCAAGTGGAAGAGGTACTCCACTACCCTATTTCTTGTAATTTTGAAATAAAAATAATGACTGTCTGTTTGGGTAGAAAGACGTAAGTGGGCTTAATTTGTGAAGTTGACAGATGAAGGGAGCATAAAGATTCTCATGTTCAAACTCTTTTCACAGTGCTATGATCACAGAAGTAGGACAGATAGCAATTTTACAATGTCAATTATATTTTTTCCAGTTAAAAAAAATGAATAAAAAATCTAGACATTATTTAAAATATGTGTATAAAACATTCTCTTCCCCCCACTCCCCCCCAACACCCCCCCCCCCCCCAAAACAACACCCAAACCCCATTTTATTTAAAAAATAAATGTGGACAAAATGAATACTGAGAAACTAATGATATCTTTTTATCTAGAAGCCATTTTCTTCAAGAAGTCATGTTCCTATCTTAACTCCATCTCCCAGAGAAGGCTATGGACGGGAGCTCCTGTGATGAAACTGCCTTCATTTTTCATGATGAGGGACTGGTAACAAGCACAGGAAACATATTCTGACATACCATTTTTGGAGAGGAAAAGGATTCTGTGGAAGGTACAATGTCAATATTTCCAATAAAAACCTTCATTTTAATTTATTTTATATTTCCTCTGTAAAAAAATGAGTCTTTATTTACAGCTTGCACTGTATACTCATAATGAGGTCCCATGGCTTATCACAGCCACCCTTTAATTCTTCCATTTAGTTTTAATGAATTATTTCTGCTGTTGTTTGTCTGTATGGCTGAACATCTTTGTATATTAGTATACCAAAGTTAATGGGAGATATGTTTTCTTAGCAGCTCTGGAAAGCATGAGTTTTTCTTAGCATGTTTCTAAATACAGGAACCCTGAATCAATTCTTAATCTGTTTAATTCTTAGGCTTCTTGCTCTCTGAGTGTTTTTTAGGCTATTAACAGTAGTCCATGCAATGTTACCCACAGACTCTTTAAGTGCCAGTTGTAAATATTGGAAACTTGTAAGAGAATGTTGGCAATTCTTACAGAAACACACACATTTGTGCATAATGTAGTGCTGACCCTTATCTATTCTCCAAGGTTATGGATTCATAGCATAGCACAAGTTACTTTGCATAGAGCCAAAATTTCATTCTTGAATGTGGGCAATAGTACTCATGTCAGAAATTTTGTGCAGATACGTCACTCTGTATATCGTTGCATGACTGGATCTGTCCCAAAGATTTGAGTCTCAGCAGCACCTCCTTGTGTTAAAAGCTTACCTGTTTAAGCAGAGGATGGCACATTTCTTGAGATACTTTCTAAACATGATATTTTCTATGTAATAAAGAGTTTTTCTGCTTCACAGAAGAATCCATTTCTGAAGATCCGTAAAAATATGTGGGCATTGCTAATGAAAATGTTAAAGTAGGTAACTAATAGCATTTATGTCAAGAAATATTACTTTTCCAGCAATGTATTCAGGCATCAGTACTCCCTGCTCATTGACACCCAACCAGCTTTGCTCACAAGTGGTTTAAATTCTAGCATATATGTATAGTTAATTATATACCAGTATGCTGCAGACATGTTCTTACATTTAAGGCTTAGAAATGCTTAAAATTGTCTTATAAGAAGATGAAAAAAACCCCAACATTGGCTTTACTTGATGTATTAAAGTGTCTACATTTAATGACAATAGTGAAAATTAATTCTGTCAACAACAAAGATCCCCTGAAAAGTGTCAACAGTTTTCCTGTGCCATGTAATTCTGTCAGAATATCTTGTTCACTAAAGCAGGCCATTTCATGTTCTGATTTATACCCTGCCCTTTTTCAACTTTTCCTGGATAGAAAGTCTTTATTTTAGATTGTTTTTGTTGTTGTTTGTGTCTGTTGAGTGAATTTAGGGAAAATATTCTAATCGGTTTAAAGTAATTTTCCACCTGTTTTTTTTTTTTTACTTCATTCACCAATGCTGTCAGACAAAATTCTTCAAGGAAAATACGTATGGAGAAAATACATAAGGTCAAATTATGCTCGACTTTGAGAGCATAATTAATAATAATAATTATGACCTTGTACCAAGGTCAAATTGTGCTCGCCCATACTAACTATGATGAGGTCAGCAGCTGGTGGCTGAGTAGAGTAGCAGATGTCTCTCTTGGCATCCTGCCTCACATGGCATCTTGGGATGTTACAGACTAGGTAAGTAGAGCCGCCTTTGTGGCCTTCACCTGGACTTGCACAAGCAAGTCCATGAACTTCCTGTGTTGAGGGCCCCAGAATTGTATGCAGCACTGCAGGTGGGGTCTCAGGAGAGCAGAGTAGAGGGGAACAATCACCTCCCTCGACCTGCTGGTCACGCTCCTTTTGCTGCAGCCCAGCATACAGTTGGCTTCTGGGCTGTGAGCACACACTGCTGGCTCATGTTGAGCTTTTTGTGAACCAAGACTCCCAAGTCCTTCTCCTCAGGGCTGCTCTCAATGCAGTCTCTGCCCAACCTGTAGCTGCCTGGGATTGCCCCAACCAAGATGCAGGGCCTTGCTCCTTTGTGGGAATTTTTAAGACCCCATTAATGAAAGCCCTGAGCAACCTGGTGTGATCCCAGAGCTGATCATGTTTGGTACAGGAGATTGGACTGGTGACTGTAATTCTCCTTGCTTTTCTGAGACTCCCAATATTCTCTGATGATTTGAGCAAGAAAGCCAGAAATGCAATTTCAGTTGTCAATGTATGGAGTGAGAATTTGTACAGAAATTTATTCTTGTGCAAAAGGAGGCTGTTTTAGCCTGGTATTTAGAAAGATAGTAAAGTTCACACATTCTCACCTTTCCCTCCCTTGCCCTTGAATACCACAGGTTACAGGAACCTTGAATTAATTTTTATGTCAGTTGTACCACCCTGTTTAGAATTTCATCCATTAATGCTCTGGGCTGAGCAGGGAAAATGGGGTGACATGGAAGAAAGGGCAGATCTACTACTTGTATGAAGACAAAAGTGTCAAGATAGTCCTTGACATTTTGGTCTTTCAGATTAAACAATTGTATGTTACATCCAGATTATCTTCCAGAGATTTTAACTATGATTCTCTCTAAACCAAATTGACAGAATTTGACAGTGCCAACAGAAGAAGCAAATTACCACAGTCAAAGTTAGAATAATCTGTGCCAGGGCATTGTTGTCTGCAAACGATAAAGGACAGAAGCAGAGAGAAAGTAGATCATAAAAGTTGTGTACAGTTCTGCAGTAGAGTAGCATCAGTAGGGGTGAACTATATAACAGATGAGAGAGAAGAGAGCCTATTCAAGAAACAAAATAGAAGTGTCAAAAAATACCTGACTACCCTGTTTCCAGAAAATACTGGGCATATTTATAGAGGCTAGAATCTGCTTAATGTCATTTAAACTCAAGCATCTCAGCGTATAAAAGCAGATGTGTTGAAATCAGTGGGAACTAAGCATCTATCCTGTTTACCCATCATAAAATTCCTGTCACGCATTCGTCTGCAACATTGATCACTTAAATAACTTCGAAAAAGTCGACTTTATGCCACTTTTGGAAATGAGTCTCTGGCTTAAAACCAGGTTAGAGTTTTTGAAAGGATTATCCACAGGGTTTATTTACCAACTTATCTATAACCATATAATTTGACTTTGATTGACAGAATTGTCCAGTTATGTTAATATTAATGGTAGTTCTATTGCTAGAAAATTCATTTTAATGACATATCTTTCCAAATGCCTAGCTTTTTGTGAAAAAAATCCCTTTCCATTAGATGTTTGCCACACCAAAATAGGCATATCTTAGTTTAAGAATACTTCTTTCCCATGCAGCTATGTAATGCCTTTCTACAACTGTGACAAATCTGTCTCTTGTCTGAAGGCAAAGATTTCTTAATCCTCATTTGGGTGACTTTAATCATAACATCGTGCTTTCCTCTCCTCTTGTGGGATGTTTATATTACCTAGCTCTGCAGTTAGATTGCAAGTCTCCATCTGTAAAATGTTTCTTTCCCTCCCCTGGAATTTGGCTTGGATTCTAGTTCTAAATTTAAATGGAACTCCATTTTCTTTGTCTAATAACCACTGAGTAATTAGCCTTCTACATGGAAAAAGAATTATCTAAAGAAATGTGTTCCTGGAAAGGGCATTTTGAGTGCGGTAGATATATGTCTCCTCTGCCAGGTTACCTGCAGTTTGCAGAAAGAAATTTTAAAGAGACAGATGCATTCATACATATCCAGTCCCTGTAAATTGTAAGAGACTCTTTCCCATTATTTGTGTATCTTATCTTTTTCATATTACAGGAAAATGCTCTTACTTCCTAAAAGAGACATTTGTTTCTAATGGAGTGGCGCACTGAAAGATTCACATATTAGTATCTTTACAAGAAACACACCTGCGTAGCCCTCTGGGTCTTTGTTTTGTTTTGCTTTTTTTCCACAGTATTCTTCTGTAAATGGTACCTGGATGGAGGTGGATTTAATTGTTACTAATTATTTTCGTGGTTTATGCAATTCAGTTCCTGGCTTATTTCTGTTCTTGGTCACATTTGTGGGCTGATATTTAGAATGAGTTAGGGCTAAAGTTCAAATGTTATTATATAGTGTTGCATACATTACTGTGCAGACTATAGGCCAAATTGTTTGTATTACTGCCAGTGAAGATTCCACCATTGGATGTATCTGTGCACTGCAGTGAACTATGTAAATTTCTGATTAAGTTAGTTATTGGAGACATATAATTGTGCGCATGGTTCAGAAAGATCTATGAACACTTAACAGTGTTCGGGTAACCCTAGCCTGCATTGTGTAGCATCAGAATCACAGAATCACAGAATCCCAAGGGTTGGAAGGGACGTCAAAAGATCACCTAGTCCAACCCCCCTGCAAGAGCAGGGTAACCTACAATACATCACACAGGAACTTGTCCAGGCGGGCCTTGAATATCTCCAATGTAGGAGACTCCACAACCCCCCTGGGCAACCTGTTCCAGTGCTCTGTCACTCTTACAGTAAAGAAGTTCTTCCTGATGTTAACGTGGAACTTCCTATGTTCCAGTTTACACCCATTGCCCCTTGTCCTATCACTGGATATCACTGAAAAAAGCCTAGCTCCATCATCCTGACACCCACCCTTTACATATTTGTAAAGACTGATGAGGTCACCCCTCAGTCTCCTCTTCTCCAAGCTAAAGAGACCCAGCTCCCTCAGCCTCTCCTCATAAGGGAGATGTTCCACTCCCTTAATCATCTTTGTGTCTCTGTGCTGGATTCTTTCAAGCAATTCCCTGTCCTTCTTGAACAGAGGGGCCCAGAACTGGACGCAATATTCCAGATGCGGCCTCACCAAGGCTGAGTAGAGGCGGAGGAGAACCTCTCTTGACCTACTAACCACTCCCTTTCTAATGCACCCTAAGATGCCATTTGCCTTCTTGGCCACAAGAGCACATTGCTGGCTCATGGTCATCCTCCTATCCACCAGGACCCCCAGGTCCCTTTCCCTTTCGCCACTTTCCAGGAGGTCACCCCCCAACCTGTACTGGTACATGGGGTTGTTCTTCCCCAGATGCAAGACTCTACACTTGCCCTTGTTGAATTTCATCAAGTTTCTCCCCGCCCAACTCTCCAGCCTGTCCAGGTCTCGCTGAATGGCAGCACAGTCCTCTGGTGTGTCAGCCACTCCTCCCAGTTTTGTGTCATCAGCAAACTTGCTGAGGGTGCACTCAGTTCCCTCATCCAGCTCATTGATGAAAATATTAAACAGCACTGGTCCCAGCACTGACCCCTGAGGGACTCCACTAGTCACAGACCTCCAGCTAGATTCTGCCCCATTGACCACAACTCTCTGCCTTCTTCCTTTCAACCAGTTCTTGATCCACCTCACTACTTGATCGTCAAGCCCACACTTCCTTAGCTTATCTATGAGGATGCTGTGAGAGACAGTATCAAATGCCTTACTGAAATCAAGTAAAACCACATCTACCTCTCTACCATCATCCCTCCACCTAGTCACTTCCTCATAGAAGGTTATAAGGTTGGTCAAACATGACTTCCCCCTCATAAAACCATGTTGGCTGTTCTTAATGACCCCCTCATCCTTGATATGCCTAGAGATGGAGTCAGGAATAAGTTGTTCCATTACCTTTCCAGGGACGGAGGTAAGGCTGACCGGTCTATAATTACCCGGGTCCTCCTTCTTGCCCTTCTTATAGATTGGTGTGACCTTTGCCATCCGCCAATCCTCAGGCACCTCTCCCGTCTCCCACGACTTACCAAAGATGATGGAGAGTGGCCTAGCAATGACCTCCGCCAGCTCCCTCAGCACCCGTGGGTGCATTCCATCCGGACCCATCGATTTACAGATGTCCAGATTGCATAGCTGATCCCTAACCCAATCCTCATCTACCAAAGCAAACTCCTCTTTTGTCCTGACTCCTTCTGGGGCTATAGAAATCCAGGGCCCTCGGGGAGAGTCTGCAGGAGTAAAGACAGAGGCAAAGAAGGCATTCAGCACCTCTGCCTTCTTTATATCCTCTGTCTCCAGGGCACCCACCTCGTTCAGCAGCGGGCCTATATTGCCTCTTGTGTTAGTTTTATTTGCTATGTATTTGAAGAAGCCCTTTCTATTGTCCTTAACCTGACTAGCAAGATTAAGTTCCAAGGAGGCCTTAGCTGTCCTAATTGCCTCCCTACATCCTCTAACAACTGTCCTATATTCCTCCCAAGTGGCCAGCCCCTCCTTCCTTAATACATAGATTCTCCTTTTCCACTTGAGTTTTCCCAGCAGCTCCTTGTTTAACCACGCTGGTCTCCTAGATCCCTTACTCATTAGAATGCTCTGATCCTGAGCTTGGTAGAAGCGGTCCTTGAATGCTGACCAACTATCTTGAGCCCCTTTACCGCCTAGTACCCTTTCCTATGGGACTTCCCTTAACAGTTGATTGAAGAGGCCAAAGTTGGCCCTTCGGAAATCCAGAACTGTGGCTTTGCTAGGTATTCTATTCCTCCCACACAGGATCCTAAACTCCACCATCTCATGGTCACTGCAGCCAAGGCTGCCATTGACCATCACCACTTGGACCAAACCCTCCTTGTTGGCGAGTACTAAATCTAGCAGCGCTGCTCTCCTAGTTGGTACGTCCACCATTTGCATTAAGAAGTTATCATCAATGCACTCGAGGAACCTCCTAGACTGTGAATGACTAGCTGTGTGAGTCTTCCAGCAAATATCGGGGTAGTTAAAATCCCCCATGACGACTAAGGCATGTAGTCGCGAGGCTACTTCCAGTTGCCTGTAGAAAGCCTCATCAACTCCTTCGTCCTGATCAGGAGGTCTGTAATAGACCCCCACAACTGTATCACCCGTGCCAGTCTGTCCCTTAATTCGTACCCACAGACATTCCACTTGCTCCTCATCCGACCCCGGACAGAACTCAATACATTCTAGTTGCTCTCTCACATAAAGAGCAACTCCACCACCTCGCTTTGCTGACCTATCTTTCCTAAAAAGGACATAGCCATCCATGACCACATTCCAGTCATGTGAACTGTCCCACCATGTCTCTGTAATTGCCACTAGATCATAACCTTTAGCCCGCACACAGACTTCTAACTCCTCCTGTTTATTCCCCATGCTGCGTGCATTGGTGTACAGGCATTTCAGGGAGCCAGTCCTAGTACCCTTTTTCCCCTGCGGGACAGGGTCTAAAAAGCTATCCTTTCCCACAGGTGAAACAAGAGATTGATAGTCCTCCTTAGCCCGCCATCCTTCAATCCCTAGCATGTTTCTCTTGGGCTTGTCCCCAACAGGCCCAGTTAAATCCCCTCCCCCCTTCATAACTAGTTTAAAGCCCTGTCAATAAGCCCTGCTAACTCCTGCCCCAAAACCCTTTTTCCTCTCTAGGACTGGTGTATCCCACCTGTCACCAGCAAACCAGGTGTCACATACAGCAGCCCATGATTGAAAAAGCCAAAACCCTGCCTATGGCACCAGTCACGTAGCCATACATTAATCTGCAGACTCTTCCTATATATCCCTTCACCCTTGCTTGCAACAGGTATGGAGGCAAACACCACTTGTGCTCCAGACCCTTTAACCAGCTGTCCCAGGGCCCTGAAGTCTCTCTTCATTGCCCTTACGTTCCTCGTAATAATTTCGTCACTGCCAACCTGAAAAACCAGCAGCGGATAGTAGTCAGACGGCTGCACCAGTTCAGAGAGTTTCTTTTTAACATCTCAAAACTGAGCCCCAGGTAGGCAGCAGACCTCCCTGTGGGGTGGATCTGGTCGACAAATGGGCCCTTCTGTTCCCCTCAGAAGGGAGTCACCCACCACAGTTACTCTTCTTTTCTTCTTGGTTGGGGAAGTTCTGAGGCATGGGGGTGAGTGACTAGCCCTGGGTGACTCACTAGATAGATTTGCCTCTCCATCTCCATTCACCTGGCCCTGAATTTCCAAGACCTCGTACCTGTTATTCAAGGGCAATTGGGAGGGAGGAAGGGATTGTGAGGGTTTTCGCTTACCTCTCCAAGGAGGGACCTCCCTCCATACATCCTTGTCCATTAAGCTCTCTCCTTCTGTCTGATGGTAGGAGGGAAGGGGATCCATCACCCCATAGGGAAACATTTTGGTGCCTGCTCTCTTTAACTGCACCCCTCAGCTGATATTGGATGCACCTGCAGTGCCTCATTTCCCACAACAGTGTCAGCAGTTAGCAAAGCTCTGGCATGTTTGGGCTCATTTAGTGTTCCCCTCAGATTGCATCCAGCTTACATCCTGCTCTCGTTGTGCCTCAGGTAGACATGATGACAGACTTTGGTGTTTGCTTCAGACATGTCCAGCAGAAATATGCTGGGGTTTGTTCAGGTTGGACTGCATTTAATCCAAACAAAATGAGCAAAATCAGCAAAGACTTGCTGTTTTAAACTGTTTGAATTAACTTTGTCCATTTCACATGAGAAAGCTTAGGAAGCCCCCACATGGGCAGCTCATCTGCCAGATCTGAGAGAATGTCTCTTCCTGGAAGACAAGAAGTAATGGTCATGTGGAGGTGTCACAGTTGAAGCCCATCCGGTAACTCAGAACCACGCGGCCGCTTGCTCACTCTCTGCCTCCTTCTTCTCCCCGCTCCAGGAAGGATGAGGAGGAAAAAAAATGTAACTCCCATGGTTTGAGATAAGAACAGTCCAGTAACTAAGGCATAAGACAAAACCACTGCTGCTACCACCAAAAAGAATAATGCTAAGGGAAATAACAAGGGTAGAGAATATAAAACTGTCCTTGGTTCAGCAGTAGCAGTCATTTTTCTCCTTCTTAGTAGCTAGTGCAGTGCTGTGTTTTTGACTTTCAGCCTGGGAGCAATGCTGATAACACCAATGATTTTAGTTGCTGCTCAGTAATGTTTACTCTCTCTGACCAAGGACTTTCTGAGTCTTGTGCTATGCCAAGGAAGAGAGGAGGCCGTGAGGAAGCAGAGACAGGACACCTGATCCAAACTAGCCAAAGAGGTATTCCATACCACAGTATGTCATGCCCACTATATAAACTGGGGGCAGTTACTCAGAAGGGCTAGAACACTGCTGGGGTTGGGCTGGCTATTGGTCGGGGAGTGGTGAGCGGTTGTATTCTCTTCCCTTGTTATTTCCCTTATCATTATTACTGTTGGTGGTAGCAGCAGTGATTTGTGTTATACCTTAGTTACTGGACTGTTCTTATCTCAACCCGTGGGAGTTGCATTCTTTTGATTCTCCTCCCCCTCCTTCCAGGAGCAGGGGGAAGAAGGAGTGTGTGTGGGGGGGGGGGGGTAGTGAGCAAGAGGCTGTGTGGTTCTGGGTTGCCGGCTAGGATTAAACCATGACAAAAACTAAAAAGGAAAGACAAAAAAGAAGAAAACAATAAACACAAGTGATGCACAATACAATTGCTCACCACCTGCCAACTGATACCTAGTCTGGCCCAAGCAGCGATCTGAGCCTTCTGAGTACCTCCACCCAGTTTATATACTGTGCATGATGTGCTGTGCCATGGAATACCCCTTTGGCTAGTTTGGGTCAGGTGTCCTGTCTCTGCTCCCTCCCAGCTTCTTGTGCCCCTCCTCACTGGCAGAGCGTGAGACTGAAAAGTCCATGATCAGGGTAAGCACTACTTAGTGACAACTAAAGCATCACACTGTGTTTTCAGCTTTGTTCTCAGAGTAAAGTCGAAAGCACAGCACTGCACCAGCTACTAAAAAGGAGAAAAATATATTTTACAGGTGAACTCAAGACAGGAGGGAACATAGTTCCATCCACAGGCAGAAGTAGGCAAGGAAGGTGCATGTCTAGATGGTCACATTGTAGTTTTTACTAGGCAACTGTCAGTAATCTTAAAGCACATTGTTTTATGAGACTTGGATCTAGAGAAGCATGGCTTCTTATTTTTCTGTGATTTGTGTCCTGCTCCACTACCTGGACAGCTTCCCTTTGGCTGGGCAGAGTGTCCAGCCACTGCCTGGCCAGACAGTTTAAGGATGCCGATTTTTCATCTGATTCCTATGTCTCTGAGTGTACGAAAAGGTAGGAAGTAGCTGTCTTTCTTTGGGAGCTCACTCTCTGCTGCCCAATTAAAATCTTCGGAGAAACTTGAGATACTTGAGCTCTCTGCTCCTGGGTCAATTTGAAAACTGATCAGCAGCTACAAAGGCCTCTGAGATAAAAAGATCTGAGGACTGACAGACTATGTGACTCTGTGTTTCATTTCCTTGGGAAGCCAGGATAGCGAGTCTTTTTAAAATTTATTGTAATTGAACTATCTCTCAAGCAAAAGATTAGATGTAGGAGCAGCAGAATTGTATGATATAGAGTGTAAATTTTCAGAAAATGTGGACAAATTAAGGCAAATGTCACACAAGCTGGTAGTGGTGTCTTTTTGGGCTAAGACAGTTCAAGACCAGGTGTCATAAAAATCTTCGTCAGACCATTAAACAGCTCTCTATCTGTAATTGTACTTCTGCTTGTTCCCATGTTATTTTTCATGAAATTATGAACGGTTTTCCTTTCAAATATTGACAAGGCTTTAAATAGAAAAAAAAAGGTTTTAAAAAAGGTTATCAGTGATTGAATTCTTTTTAGTCAGTAATTCCCATGGCAGTGGCGATTTTGTAAAAGTAAACACCACTTGCAGAATGTATCTTGGAGATAAAAATCCAGACAAAAGCTCCTTTTCTGCAGCTACGTGTTTGATGGGTGTGAACTATAAAAATCCTCGGTAGTGGCTAAATAATTTTCCTTTCTTTGGAATGAAACAGAAATGAGCACTGAGCAGCTTTTATAAACGCAAAACCTCAGAAAATGCTTGTGAAGGACCAGTAGGGGGCATTAGTATTCCATACAGAAAGGGGTATTGCAGTAGTCATAAATTATTTTATGCATTTACTTTAGTATAAAAGTTGAAAAAGCTGCAAACTGTGTGCTTTTCCATCCTCTGTACCTCAGAGTATTTGTCTATTTTAACCCCGAATGTGTAGGTTCATTTAGCTATTTTCATTTAACTGGCAATAAGTAAAGCTTTTGAAAATTTTTACATTCCTCATCTGGAGACTAGTTTGCAGCCTATTCAGTATTCAAATGTAGTGCCATTTCCTCTTTCTGACAAACATGGAGTAATTAGTCTTTTCCAAAGACAAGTTATTATCTAATAAATGACCTTCTGCAAAAGGCTGTATTAAAATAAAGCAAAAGGTATATTTAGCACAAATGATGTCCAGGCAACAAGGTGCAGGATCAAAAGAGAAGCTTTGTATAACCAATCTGCTTCAGCAGCTTTAGACATAATGAAAACGTTTACTTGTGGTCTACATCAAAGGTAATTATAAGTCTGACACTATGTGTAAATTCTTAAACACAAAATGTGATGGGCTGCTTGTCATATTGGCCATCAATTCCCTTGAAATCACAAGTACCATCAGGAGGCATGATCACGTTTCATAAGACATATCACCCCTGTTTGAGACATAAAATGTAAACAGCAAGCAGATGATAGAAGATAATGGCTGAGTTACCCGTAGTTTCCCATGTCTATTTCCCAATATACTTGCAGGGATAGCAAACAGAAGAATTGTGAAGAGAATGTCTTTGAACTATAGTTTTAACAGAATATCCAGTCTCAGTCTGCTCAGATTAAGCAAATTTGAAAGGGCATTATGTGCAATCAAAGGTGAATGTGTGACATCCTTTCACCATCTATCCCTCCACTGACTGTAACTAGAACGTTTTCCTAGCTGCATCTGGAAGCAAAATACAACAGAACAAACTAGTTATTGTTCCTTCAGAATCAATCTTAATATTTAAAGTAAGAAAAGATTTATTTTTATCTGGCAGTGAAGATAAACCTTCAAAAACCTAAAGCCTTTTTTTTTTCTCAGTACAGAAAAAAAATGTGA
Source organism: Lathamus discolor (assembly GCF_037157495.1). Taxonomy (NCBI): domain Eukaryota; kingdom Metazoa; phylum Chordata; class Aves; order Psittaciformes; family Psittacidae; genus Lathamus; species Lathamus discolor. Next base: position 27,510,984 of record NC_088887.1, on the reverse strand, counting down.
GAAAATATTTCTGTCATACAGTTCTGCAATCACTTAAAAAGTTAATTTAGAACTTTTAAAAGGATTGTGAGAGCATTCTCCTCCCTGGGCATTTCCTGGGGCATATAGATGGTTGTGGATTAATAATCCTCTGACTAACCTTGAACCTGACTACTTTTCTCTGCGGTCACCAGTCCCTAGAAAAATGCCTTAGGCTCATCTACTACTGCTTAACCAGATGTGTCACAAACTGTGCTGGTTTGAGTGCTGGATTTTTTTTTCCTGTGTCAAAAAGTCTTGTCCCTCTTAGTACAGACACAACCAAGCCATCTAAGCCCAGGTGCTGATTTACCAGATGAGAGGGAAGGAAGAAGAGCATACCATGTAATGTAACAGTAGTCATCCAGCATCAGAGTAATTCCTTTATTTCTGCTCACATTGTACGTTGCTTTTTTATTTAAGAACTCTTCTAAAAATTTATATTTGTCCCAGATATGGTTAAATCATGATAAGGCTGGCTCTTGAATGGCTATGAATGGCCTCCCTTTGCTCTCTAAGGGAAAAAGATGTTTCTCATATTGTTATTCTATTTAACAGTATACATGGTTGTTATAGAAACCTAGTCGGGAAATGTATTTTTTAGCTTTATGTCAGCAGTGACCCTTTAAACAAGAAAAGGAAAAGTAGGAAATAGCATTTCATGGAAAGTTAAAATATAGCTCAACAAAGCCCATCTTTCTTTTTAGCAGCTGTGTTTTTTCTACATATATAATTTATACATCTATTATATTTCACTCTGACGTCACTGTTTTGTGGGCACAGGATACAGTGGCAGAAGATATATATTGTCTTAGTGTAATTGATTACATGTATTTAGTAAATTTTATTTTTCTTATTGTATTGTTCTCACATTATCTTATTTCTTCTTCAACTTCCTTTACAATAGATATTTTTGTTTCAGCTGTACAAGACATTTATATGCTGCCATTTTAATGTCATTAATGACATGAGACTATTATCTTCCATTTTCATCAGAATATTTTACTTGAGATGTAAGTCATTCCTGAAAGCTTTTGGAACACTAAAGATTTAATTTAAATAAGGCTGATGAATCTTTGAAATAGATGTTCTGTCCATGCTTCAGGTGAAGACTGTGCAATAGACCTTAGAACCCAATTCAGCAAAACAATTAAAATTATATTTAGCTTTAAGCTCATGACTAGCTGCCTTTGTTTTGTTGTTCCATTTAATGGTTCTTCCTGCTGGTATATAGTTCATTCATGATGAAATTTGGGATCGGTATAATTTGCAGAATGTTCTCATATGTCAGTAATACAAAGTCTTCCTTGAATTAACATAAAAAATATTTTTCTTTTTAAAAAGCTGTACTTATATTTGATCTCTAATGCATTTTAAGCTGTATGAAAGTGATATTGAAATCCATCCATTCATTCATCCATCGATAGCAACAGGAAGATCCTCCCCATTAAATACATAGTAGACAGTTTGGAGTTAAAAATAGATATTGTGAAAGCAGATGCATTGCACCTTCCATATCACATTTTCTTTGTGTAGAGGTTATGAATTAAAGCTTTGGATATTTAGCTGTCTTCCAAATGTGTTTCTCAGGCTTTCTTCCAAAGTAAAAAGTGTGGCTCCAACATGGCAAAATAGGACTTCACCAAAAGCCTATTTTTGCCAATTTAATTTTTTTTTTTTTTTTTTATTACTGGGAGACTTTCAAGAAGTATATTTTTCTGTATTTAATTAAGAATCACCTTTTGATCTTTTACCATTTTTAAATGAAATCTGGGACTGTAGGTGGCAATGCAAGTACTTGAACCCTACATGCCAGGGGAACAGAGAGTTGTGGACATCAGAATGTTTGAAAAATTTACAGATAATACTGCAGCAGATGCTTCCTTTTCAGGACCTGCATTTCTTCTGAACCACACTGTAAACCGACTATTGACCATAGCAGCCAAAATGTATTCTTTCTTTTTTGACAGAGGTCAGCTGATCCAAAAGAGATCAAAGCAGTGTAATGTGTAGCTGAATTTCTAAACAGAAAGCATGTGGGGATTCTACACTTCTCCGTAACATGCTTTTATTGTTAAAATACTTCAAAGATTAGTAAAAGCCATCCAAGTGTAAAAGCACTTGGAAGAGGTGGCCTCATACTTGTGGCAGACTCATTTTTTAAAAGCTTTGTTGCATTGTCTTTTGCTGCCAGCAGTTGAGAAATGGCAACTGAGGAGTAATATTTAAGAAAGATGGACAGACTCATATTGAGTCAAGCTCAATGTCTGAGGCATTTGAGGAAATGTCTGGCCAATCTGCTTCTCCTAGAATCATTCTTGCTGCTTTCATTTCACAATTAGCTAAATTTTTGTCAACTGCCAGCCTGCCATCCCCTATGGAAAACAAAGTTTTGGGGAAAAAAATTCTCCTGTTGTAGGCCTTGAAGAAGATTTTCTATGGATACACCATTCTGAAACTCCTGTTACTCTGTGTGAGTCATGCCTCCTCTATACTAAAGGAGAGACTAGAGATGCCTGCACAGAAATGGAATGACATGGAAGATTGTACCATCAGTGCTCAGCTGTTTGCTTTACTGGGATCCTTTCATGATCACTTCCTTTTCTGTCCTAGGAGAACACAGCAAAATGCAAATTCATCCTTTGAAGACCCTGAATCTTATACCCCCACAAAATAACAACTCTTTAAAAGGGAGAGATAGAGACAGAACTATTGTTTAAGATGTCATACTACTGCCAAGCAACATTTCCTCTTTTTAAATTAGATCTGCAACAGTTCTCACTGCAGTCCTATGGCACCAACCTTCTGCACCAAATATTCCATTATCTAAGTACTAGGAACAGCCAGAGTTACAGAGTGAGTAAGCCTTGCAAAGATCACTTCTTGAAATTTATTGATAGAAACTCTGCCAGGCCAGATCTGAGCAGGTCTTGTTATTTGTGATGACTACGGATTAGTACTATTTTAATGTAGTTAATTCTTCCTTTTTTTTTTTTTTTTTTTTTTTCCCTTTCCTTGTATTCTTGAACCGTGCTAACTGAAGTTCAGCAGGAAGGTGAGGTTCTTATCTAATTCTCCAGATGGTTTTGGTAGGAAAAAACCCAATCAGCTACTTTTTAACTGTGTTCCATATGGTCTAAAGACAGATATTCAGCTGTATTGAACTGTTATGCAATATATCTGAAGTATGAAAACCATGAAGCAGTGATAACATTGCAATAAACAGCATGCTGATTTTTTTTTTTAGATGAGCATTCAAATATTTGCAGCCTGGGAGAGATCCCAGTGACCATAATTTTCCAAAGGCTTGCTCTGGTCCTTAAAGCAGCTTAGACAGTGTGGAGGACTTGGCTCAAACACTGCTGGAAGTTAGGGCAGGCAACAGAGGAACTTGGAGGCTAGGTTTCCAGGAGCCGGTAGGGCAGACCAAGAGGAAGGGATTTACAGAGTTTAACTATGTATTAGGCCAGTCCCCTCTCACGAAAGGCAGCATTGCACACTTTAAAGGACAAAATATCTTGATTGGATCACCCTTATTCCAAACTGCAACTACATGAAAAAGGCAACTCACTATTTGGTAGATGTTCCCACCTAGATAGATAGTTTCAATTTACAGCTGAAATTAACAAGTTAGCTATGCTTCAGTCATCATACTGAAGTGACCACCCACTCCCAAAATCAAAAAAAGTGTACCTTTCAAAAAACTACAGCTTCCTAGCAGCATCTTCTTGTAAATGCAATGCAAGTACCTGGTGTAAAGTCTTTTATTTATAAAGCTTTATTTATAAAAGCAAATCCCATGGTAAAATATGCCCAGCATGGTACTAAATATTTTACTGTTTTGCGTATGTCACTGCTGGTGTAATACAGATCTGTCTCTGACTGCCCACTGAGTGCAACGTGATGTTTAGAAAGGAAATGCTGCTGAAGCAACTGTGAGCCCATTGAAAATACACCAGTTTTTATTTTAAGGACAAAACACAATTCCATTCTGTATCAAAGAAAAACAGTTACAGATGAGCAAGGCTGTCCAGGGAAGTAAATTATGTGGAAGTAAAGAATAAATGTATTATAGAGTATGCTGGCTGTGCACCAAGAAGTACATTTCATTATAATTGGTCTGTTGAAGGAATTGATGTGTGAGTACAATCTCTCTACGTCAAACCAAAGTAAATGTTATAAATCAGGGAAGCTATATCATTTGGATATCTGTAAGAAGAATGAAGCCACTCAAAACTACCAGTATTTATGCAGGATTTTTTTGTTTTGTTTTGTTTTGTTTTAAACTACAATGTTTGCCATGGGGAAAAAATAACAAAAGGGTTCGCGAGTCTATTTATTGAAGCAAGTCTAAGCATCTCTTGCAAGTAAAGGAGCTGGGCATCTCACCAGGCATATTTTTAATGTCTGCATTACTCATACTGAGTTCCAGCAGGCTTGGCTTTCTTTCTTGTCTATATGGTGTATTCTATGTGGGGATTCTTGCTTCTGGTCAAAGATCCTATCACTAAATATTTATCAGTTGTATGAGAATTAAGATAATTTAGAATGTCTCCATGTTTGTAACTAGCTGATGAATCAAAGCTATACTTTCAACAGGGAAACAATCTGGTCAGTATTTTCATTCAACAGGACAGAAAATCAGCCACATATTTTACTCTTAAAATGGCATTTAATCATGAAATAGGAAGTTTAAGAATGGGGACTACCCATTAGATACACCTATATAGCATGACTGCTTTTGCAAAAGGTTGGCTTGTGCACATTAGAGGAAATTAAATTGACCTCTTGCACCCAGCCTATCCTTAGTTATCTAGAAAGTGTAACAGGGAGATTTCTTCCTTTCTGTCCTTGTTTAGGTGATTTGTAAAGATAATGATTCTGGGTATGATCTTTTGGGAGGTAAGAGAATGAGAAAGATAAGGCAAGGAAATTGAAATTCAGCCCATGTGCTACTCCAACTTGAAGGCTACTGCAATAAGCTCTTCCTCTGAAGAGCAAAACCATCAAACCTCAAGAGACATCTTAAGCACCTCTTTCAAGGAATCAAAGCTCTTACATGATCCTAGAGGCAGTATAGTAGCAAATAATACAAATTCAGTCTCTTGTTGTTATTTATTGGCAAGAATTCTAGTAGTAGCAAAACAGAACATAAATGTTGTTCTAACTGTTTTTACTTTAAAATGATCCTTAAGAAAAGAAAGCCTTTGTAACTTCTATTACTTGTGTATGGAGAAGCTGCCAAACAGGTGATTGTGTTTCATATGAAATACCTTTGTTTGCATTCACTTTTAACATACACCTGTAAATGTCTTTCTATCCTTCCTAGAAGTCCTGGCAACCTGCCTCCTCCCGGAAAATGGTGATCCTACATGCTGCCTCTTCTTTTCCTAGTTGAGGAGAAAATTGCTGCCCAAGCACACATCCTCAGCTCTTTGATCCTTCTTCAGAAGGGCAGTTTGTCTCCTTGAAGTTCATTCAAGATCACTTTAGAGCCAATTATCTTTGCCTTGCATGATGATACATGACAATTAATGGGAATGGGTAGAGATGGTTAAGAGCACTTTATAGCTGCTGTACCTGGAATATATTGTATAATAAAGCAGTGTTATAAAACTATAGTAGATATGAGGCTTTTATCCAATGTTCCTGAGTTTTGTGTTGTACCATTACATTTTAAGCTCATTGCATTTAATGCAAGCAATATATCCTATTTTATTAACAAAAAGGCAGCAAAGATGGCCAAAACCCTCAGTCATGAGATACTCAGGATGAACTGAAGGGCACTGGTGTACTTATTTCATCGGAAATGATAAAATCCTGAAATGGGATCTAAAGTATGGGTTTTTCTTGTTCCCACCCTTAATAATTTTTCTTAAACCTTTTGCTTGTCATGTGCCTTATTTCTGAACCAGAGATTTTGAAACTAGATCAGCTACTGTTTCACATATGGTTAAACACTAAAGTTATGTTTATACTTGTAAATGAGAAAATATAGAATAATTTGGGCTCAAAGGTACTACAATAAACTTTAGTGATTCAAATATATTTAATAGAATACTTTGTAGATAGTAATTCTTTTTATCATAGGATCTCAAAATGCTCTGTTGTAGTATCTTCACTGGAAGATGAAGTGGAGGAACAGGTCAATCCTCACGACTCATCTAATATTTCTAACAAATGTGCCTCAGAATGTCTAGGTTTCTGGCTTTTTTGTGCCATCAGTTAAAACACAGTGTTAATCAGGTAATAACTGAGAATTGAATTAGACTGATAAAATGAATGTAATTTTTTTGTTGACTTCTATTATTGAAATGCATTTTTATGATTTGAATATCTCTAATTAAAATAGTAACTACAATTTACTCAAACATGAAGGTGTGTTTAACACTCTGTATAATTCCAAGAATGACCTATGTCAGGGTAGACTTATGTATAATTGTGCCTATTAATAATCTTGGGTTTTAAAATAAGGCAAACAAGTAAAAAGTTTAAATAATAGCTATCCTGAGGCTAAGTTACAAAATTCAGACAGTTCAGATACAGTTAAAATATCTAAAACATGCCAAAGTTAATAAATCAAACAGCTAAAATATATTTCATTCCATCCTGATCCTGACTGACATTAACCTCATGTTTAAAGGTATTCGAATTCTGTGTCTTAAGGAATGAAAAACTCTTTTATTAAATAGACACTATGTTTTTCCTTGTTATAATTTGTATGCCATATTTTATCTCCAAGTGTAATTTTTCATGAACTTGTAAGAACAGACTGAAAAGAAATTGTAAAATTAATATGCATCAAATTCTTCCATACTGTTAGCTATGGAATGCTTCTAAGTTCCTAAGGCTCATTGTCTCTCAGATTAATTTCACCAGCTACTGATTTTTTTGTCAGTCTTTTTGAGTAAAACTATCCGTTTCCTTGTTATTTTCTTTGTACGCATTGGGAGTTGTGAAAGGCAGTTTTTGGACGAGTTATGGAAATATAAAACAGCATGATCTTGTGTTGCCCATGGCAGCTAGGCAACCGAGGGGCTAATTAGGTATCCATTACAGTAGGGATGTAAACTGCAGCAGTGGAAGTCTCAGCAAAGGAATCTGAGAGGAACATCTCTCACAGCATGTGTTCTGAGCACATAATTTTATATACATATATATATATATATACATATATATATATAATGCTATGACAAGCCTAACAGAAGTATATATTACCCTAGCTGGCCTTGATTCTGTTCCCATAGAAGTAATTGGCAAAGGTCTTATGGACTCCAGTGTACTGAGACTACAATTATCTGCAGCATGAAGAAGGACTCATGGGTCTGTCATAGGCAAAAAATGCGCATGTTAGGTTTGTCCCTGCCTTTATCTTGTGTGAAGAAGTGAGCTAATCTCATAGGCTTTGTCAACACTCTGAAATGGGTGGTAATATTTGAATTCTTTGTGCTCTACATTTTAGTGTTGGACAAAATAGCTCTCCTATGAAATATACTTACTCTCTTCCTTACCTTTCTATAAGTAGCCTATTGTGCATCCCCAGTGCTGGCAGCTATCTGCTGTTTCGATGTAATACGTTTGGACTCCCGTAGCTTTAAAGATTTTTCAATCTAACAAAATCATAACAAATCAATTTTTTTAATCTAAAAATTTAAAACTGCAAACTGTTTGCTAAGAAATATTTTCAAGCTAAGATGAGTGCTGGACTGTGTAATAGACTCTACGTGATTGGCCTAATTTTGCATTCTTAACAATTTTGTGTCTTCATTGATGTTTCATGCAGTGTTCAAGCTATGAAAAATTATGCATCCTTCTCTCCAGTTTAGAGAAAAGTAAGTTATGGCTGCTAACGATTTCAACCTATCTATTTATTAGGAATAAATGAGCACGGACAGTTGGTGGTGTTTCATCTTGTGCTGGTCTGGTAATATTTGTAAATAGGTTAATAACTTTTCTAGTGCTTTCCCTCTCTGCCACTTGAGACTTGTTGCTGTCAAACCCACGAAAGTCAAGTCAGGATGATGAGCCAGAAAATGCCATGAAAGGTACTGAAGCAACACAAGAGCCTGTCAGATCAAGTGGCTCCTCCTTTCAATCTCATGAAGTTCCAGGCCTGAAAAATAAGAGCAGTGTGATTTCTGAGAGTTAATTGGAAACGTCCTTTTTTCTGCTGACTGTTGGCCTGGAGGACCTGCCAGGCTGGAAAGGAAGATGTCTAGTTCATCTTCCTGCTGTGGCCTGTATCAACAATAACTGCGTTATCTCTGGCAGATCTTTATGTAGCCTTTTCTTAAAATACTCTAGTGAGGATAAGTCTGCAAGCTTTCAGGCTGTTTATTTCAGTGTACCACTATTTATGTTGCTAAGAAGTTTGTAGCATAAGACAAATCTTCTTTTGACATGATCTTAGTTTATTTGGTTACTGTAGACATGAGCAAAATGTTCTTTTTGTTGGTGGCAGCAACTTTTTGTGCATGTCATCATTATGTCTCCCAAATCTTCTCATCTTAAAAAGCAACTATTTTTAGTTATTCTCAAAATTCAGTTTGAGTCTTTTAGGTCTCTGGCTCCATTAGCTGTTCTCATCCAGATTTGCCTTATTTGGCCCATTGTGTTTTTTGAAGTGTGTTGTCCCAAACTGGTCAGTGGATTCCCATTTCACCCCTAAACAGGACATAATTCATCTGGTTATTTAGCATATTAATCTTTCTAGTCATATAAGACTGGTAAGCTATGTTGCTGTTCAAAATCCCAGAGCAATATTCAACTTTTGTGTACAAACCAACATAAGAATATATCCTGAAAAGTTCTCAATAATACCTGGTACGACCTATCTTAAGACCATCTTTCTTTACCTTGCTTACAAGAGGGTTGTAAAAGACTGAATGTCATTCAGTTTTTTGACAAATTTTAGCATGGATGTAAGGATTTTCAGTATCAAAATTACACTAGTTTTAATGTGAGAAATTTTTGTTTCCCAGCAACAATAGTAACAGTTAAGGTTTATTAGGGGAAAAATTTCATTTTTTTGTTGGGATGGTGATAGAAGTGAAATGGTACCTGGGTATGTGCCAGTCCCCTTAATGCTCTTTTGCATTCATTGAATTAAACGCCTTAAAAGATGGTACTTACCATAAGCAACTACATAGAAAAGTTATTTAGATCATAGATGGATGATTGTTAATATAGAATAACATAGATTTATACAGATAGATAAGAAAATAAAAGTAAACAATATTCTGCTAGTAATAAGTTGTGATCAGTACACTATTGAAGTCTGGGGTTGGGAAAATAATGAAAAAGTAATAATGTTTTAAAAAAGATCTGGGATGAATCTGCCTTTTTACATAAGGGAGGAAGAATAGGGATACTTCTGAAATTAAAATTTCAAATAAAAAGTGAAGGACTCATTATTAGAAATAGTTTCATGTCTTTTAGTTGAAATGTTTTACTGTATGCTTGATTCACAGCAGATTATCTCTAAATATAACAATTTTAAGGATAAAATATAAAGCTTCGAATCACAATAAGCTTTGACTATGCTCCTCACAAGCAATATAGATTGTAGGGAAGTCAATCAGAATCTGCAGGAAACCTTTGAGCATGACACTTTGTACTTGGATCAAAGTGAGGAATACCTGTGAGTTTATGGGTAAATTCAGATCAAAGGCTCAAGGTGAAGAATTAAAATAAAGTTAGCCAACATGGACAAAGCAGTTTTTTTGAGAAAGCTTTTTGCTATTGTTAGTAGCTATGATGACATTTTACAAAGGTTGACGCATTGTCAAACTACATATACATATCGCTTTGAAGCTGTTTTTGAAATATTGTGGCTAAAAATGAGCAAAACTCCCATAGACCAGCAAAAAGCCAAAATAATCTTGTTTGGACACAATATTTGCTGAAGTTCAGCTTCAATTAACTGCCTGAATCTCCTGGAGTTTCAGGTGCTCTATTCTATTTGAAATAAGGCAAGCACCATACCTGGTAGAGTGGCATTTCAGCCTGATGTGGGACTTCTTACAGCATGCCTCAGATCATCTTGTTTGATCAATTTATTATTTTTTCTATAATTTTTAATAATGCCAGCACTTGTGTTTTCCATCTCCTCAGAATTTCGCATCTTGTGTTTTGTGGGATATAGGACATAGCAACTCCTTCTTCCACTATAGCATGTAGAATAAATGAATTGAGAATTGGGAAGCAATTCTCTTTTCCCTTGACTCAGCAGAAGAAATATTTTATTTTATGTGGCTGCTATCACTTCCCAGTGGCCCATAACTCAGCCTGGAGTTAAAAATCTGCAAATCCGCAATCTGTGCTGAAAGTAGCCTTGTTATTGAGTGGGTTGACTAAGGTAATAAACAAAGTATAAAGTGGGAGAAAAAGAGCAGATAATCATAAAAATGGATGGCACATACCAAAGAAAGAGCAAGTATTTTCATGAATATTGTTCAGTTGCTTTTAAATGCTTGGTTGTTAGCAGAAGCTAGAGAGCTTCCCTTTATCACTCTCTCAAGGTTTATATGGCTTACTGTAAAGATTTAAACTTGAAAAATATTATATTGATTATATATATAAGAAAAACCATGACCTGAGACCTTGCAGGCAGGAGTGCAAGCATGAACATAACCCTATAGAAAAGCTGTAATTAGGACTGCATGCAGCCTGCCAGGCAGCTGTCAGTCAGTTGCTTCTCTTTTCACTTCAGCTGTCAGTGGGTTGAAAGGAAAGAGAAATGACAGAACTCTTTAGTGCAGGAAAAATCAAGTCTGTCTCTCTCACTTGCTAGCCTCCACAGGGATAGAAAAGGATTTTTTTCCTTACATGGACAAGAACATACACAAGATGTCATATCATCTCTAATGAAAACTTAAGGAACTGAAATTATAGGATTAATTTTATTACATTAGCAAACACGAATGAAGGTCTAGCAGTTGGAAATGAAATGCTGCTGACAACATCATAATAAACTATTTTTATCTTCATTCTGCCTAGAAGTCCCATGCAATTAGTGCCCAATAAGCTCTTATTTAATAAGACATGATAGGCATTTTAGAAATGAAAGCTATTTCTTTGAGAACAGGATATGCATTGTGAATGACCTGCAGAGAATGATGTTAAAATACAGAAATAACTGTGAAAATCAACAAGTGAGGGAAAAATTCTACAAATATGAAATGTAGCTTCATACTTATTTTCTCTTGAATGACTTTTCAAAAAGCCTTTTAGACATGTCAGAATGGAAGCATTTCTGGAAAGATACTTAATGCAGACAACAATGACTGGAAAGGTGTCTTGGCTGAGGATGTGAAATGAGAGAATAAGTGAGTGTGTGTTTGTGTGAATAAGAGAAAGACAAAGAGAAATTTTCCATGTCACAGTAGCCCCCTGGTTGGCAGGGAATCTGAATGTCACAATAGCCCCCTGGTTGGCAGGGAATCTGAATGTAGCATTGCCAGTGGGGTGCTCTCCAGAGCATAAAGGTGTGGAAAGTTTTTACTGATTGCCTTGCTCTCTCTAACTTGGATTTTAGCCACTGGGTTTTCTGATGAACCATGATGCAATACAGAAAAGGTTTCATGGAACATTTCTTAATCAGTTATATCAATTACTCTTTTCTGCATAGGTCTATGGTTTATGAAAGATTTCCTTATCATTATGAAAAGTACATACTGAATTAAAAGCTTTATTTTGCAAATGGAATGTTATCTTGCAAATTTGGCCACAAAGGATATCCTTTTCTGGTATTTTTTTCCTCTTTATTTAGAAAAAGGATAAAAAGTTTTTAAGAAGAAAAAATAGTTTCCTAAATATTTTTGTTTTGTTTAGTCTTGAAAATTATTGAGCAGAACAACTGTGTTTATTCAAAGTGTCCCAGGCATGGCACATAAGCAGTGGCTTCTGATAGATAGCAGTCTCTGAAAAGGTCTATGGGGTACAGGTACCCAGGGGCTGGAGAGGGACTGTAGGGCCTCTGTGACACAGAGCCTCTGTGGGGCTGCCCCGTGCTAGACACAGCCAGTTCCAGCCAGATCTAGCAGACCCACCACAAGGTCCCCCACAGACACAATGGCTCCGAGCTGAAGCAAGGGAAAAGGGTGAAGAGGAAAGAGCAGCAGAAAGGAGCTGCTATGGACCAAAGGCAACTCCCATTCCCCATCCTCCTTGTGCCTTTTGGGGTGGGGAGACAGAGGAGCTGGGGATGAAGGAGTGAAGTTGAGCCTGGGAAGAAGGTTGTGGAGGAAGGTGTTTTATTTTTTGTTTCTCACCATCAAACTCTGTTTTTAATTGGCAATGCATTAAATTAATTTCCTCCAACTCAAGTCTGTTGAAACACGCAAATTTCTTCACCCTGGGAAAGAGCATTCTGTGTATGACATAAGGTAGCAACTAGAGTGCTGCTGATGTAAAGTTTCAGAGGTCTGTCAGTCTTGGTTCACAGGTTTTAAGTCTGTCAAATTCTTTTACGTCAACTAATATTATCCACATGGCTACAAACTCATAAAGCAGGATTCTGATAAATCAGGGATTCCCTTTGTATTTTACATCAATATACTTCTAATACAATTCTTTTTTTTTTTTTTTTAAATAAGGAAAATAAACTGAGACTTTATGAGGTGTCTGTTTTTCCATCCGTATAGTAGCTTAGCAGTTCTATACCTTTAGGTTGACAATAACATACATCATTAAACTTTCATTGTCCTTGTGAGTGTGTGATCCAAGCATTATTTCACAGCAGAAGAATAAAAATAAGTTTCTAAAACCTCATTGCAAAACAACTTTTTGATAGCTCATATATCCCAGTTGAGGATGTTGAAAATGCCACTGCAAAATTAACTCCCTCATTTGAGAGACACAGCTACATAGCTCAAACTTTAAAGTCACAAGAGGAATCAAATACATTAGATTACAGCTTGCCTACTTTCTCATAAAAATAGGGTAGTAGATATGAGCTGTAGGAGGAGCTCAGAATTATATGACAAGGTACAGAATGAGTCTGCTTGTTTGAGCAAGAAGCTGCACTCTGGAGAAGTGGAAGTACTTGACTATTTTGTGTATGCCTATTTCACTCTTACAGAACTGGAGAAGGCAGGAAGAAAGTCAGACTCTTGATTGGGAAGCATAGCCACATCTAATTCAAAACCAGAGAAATTCTAATACTGTAAAAAAACCATTACTTGTGGATTCCCCATTTTATGTGTTCCTGTGTGCATATGAGCCCACTCCATGGGTGACTGAAATCTTACAAAAAGCAGGAGTGAAGGAGATTATTTTGAAATTTATCATTGCTATACTATTTTAAGAGAGGTCCCTGGTTTCAAGATGTATCTTGAACCCCAGAACTGACATATTGAAGCCTGGCTGACATGAATTTTTAGGAGTAGTCAAGGAGTTTGCTTCCAAAGTGCAAATTTGAAGAAAGAACTTCAATCCTTGCTCAGCTGTGGAACATGCTAATTGAGTCCTTGTAGTGACTGTAATGCTTTATGAGCCTCATCTCCCAGCAGTAACACTGAGGAATGGAGCAGGAGATGTGGAAATAATTATGGCACATTGGAATTACTGGCAGGTCCCTCTAAATCTGTTATCTTAAGTTTGGGTTGTTAGCACTTCTGTAAGCAATGCCTTACTACCACTTGGAACTAAATCTTTTCAAGTATATTCCACAAATGCTTGCTGTAATGTATGTGATCAGAAGGGTCTTTTACTGCATGAGTCATAATGGAGAGAAAGGAATTTTTAAAAAAAGCATTCTTGGGTTTTTATGGGAAGACAAACGTAAGAAATTACATGAAGTGGTGGTTTCCAGAACCCATGTAATAGAGAATCTAAGCTATTCATAATACTAGTCAGTATTTCTAGTAAAGATCTGAGTGGCAGGGGAGCGTACTTGAGTGGGATTAATCGCTTGCAAACACAATAATTGGTTGCAAGTATTGCAAAATGAGTTTTCAGAATGATCTCGACAACTTGGGGAAATGGTCTGAGATAAATGAAATGTAACCTGACATTGGTCAATATGTACACTTAGCTAAACATTTTGCAGAATCAAGGTAAGGATTAGCTGACAACAGTTCTGTGGAGGAACATCTTGACATTACAATGAATGGTTCAATATCAAACCTGTGAAAAAAGAGAAACACCAAACTAAGTTCATAAATATGTGAAAGTCATGAGAAACATTGCTCTGTTTTCCTGGGCACTGGGGAGTCTCTGCTGTATGCTATGAAAGTCTTAGGCAATTATGTTAAAGGGTGGACTAACTGGACAGCATCCTGAGAAGCACAGCAAATGACTGAGGATGTAATAGACCCCTGAGAGAACAGGATAACTTAGCATAAGTGTGGAGGGCACCAGCACTGCAGCCAGGCAGGTGAGCACCAGGAATTGCTGTTCAACAGTGTTCAAGAAAAGGTGAAGCCACAAGAGGAGAAGACACATGCGGAGATATGTGGGGATAAAGCAGAGGAGGAGAACTGGAGGAGACACACGGAATAGGACACTGTTGGGAGTATGGCTGTTGATGCACTCTTGAAGCAGGTGCTCAGTGCCGGAGAAGGTACCTCTGATAGACTGCTGCCCCGCCCAGGGCAAAGACACTTCTAAGAGATTATTGGTCCATGGGCCACCCACACCAAAGTGGGGAAATCCTGGAGGGGTGTCCCTTAGAGGGTCCCTTAGAGGACCCATAGCAGAGCACCCTTTAGAGGATGCAGCCCATGGACAACTCATGCTGAGGGAGAGACATCTCTGTGGAGCTGTAGCCCCTGGAGGACCCTGCTGGAAAACAGGAGCATTAAGAAACATGGAGTAGTGGGGGAAAATGAGTAAGGGTCAAGGGACAGCAGAAAGAAATAATTACACAGACACCTCACCAATGAGACTGGCAGTGTAACTGAATGCAACATGTAGTGATGACAGGGGAAGTTAAGCCTAGAAAGGGAGTAGAAGAGCTGGACTGAAACCAAGTCTGGGAAAGGGAACAGGTATTTCCCCAAGGGAAGGCTTTAATTGTTTGTCTTTTCTTTCCCTCAATACCCAAATGAGCAATTAAGTTTGTATTAATTAGCAATGAAATTTGAGTGAAATTGCCTGAGTTAAAACTATTTTGCCAGTGACAATACAACAAGGAAAGAGCTCAAATTAGACATTGTGACAAACTTTTTAATGGCAAGGGTGTTTAAATAATATAATAGCTGTCCTAGATGCTCTTGTTTCAGGTTTGGTTCTTATCTTGATGCAAATGATAAGGAGGGATCATGAAATTCATAGGATTGATTTTATGATCTCATTAGCCATGCTTAGGGATCAGTTGCCTTGCAACTCTCATTCACTTAATTAATAATTATTAGAAGCATCTAACTTTAAGTCTCCTGCCCCTTTTTAAATTCCCTTAAAAGTTTTGCCCCTAGGTTCATTTTGGTTCCTGGTCTTAATTACCTTAATTATACACAGATACCTTTTATTCACCGTCAGCAGACCCGCAGCAGTTCCATTCTCCTTTCTCCTGTGCCCTTCTGGTTTGTCTTCCCTCAGCTGCAACCACAGAGTTCAGTGTTTGCTCACCTTTATTGAAAATTATCTATATAACTCCAAAGTGAGCCTTAACTAATGAAATACTGGGTGACTTGGTAATACCAATGATTTGATTGCTAGCCTGAGAATTAGGTTTGGGACTACACTAAATGACTGGGTACACACTTGAAAATATTGTGTATCCCTAGCAGATGGTAATTAATGTCATCCAATTAGAATTCAGAATTCTGCGCACTTGGGAACTAATGGAGAAAATCATTATGCTAGAGGTGTGTATAAATTCATCTGCATTTACAAATGCTAAACTCACATTAAAGACGATGACTTTTTAAATATCACACAAATACTGTCTTTTGGCAGAGCAAACTGAATATTTTAAAGATTTCCTGTAGGCATATTTCATACTAAATTTTCATTTTTAGGAAGGATCACATGGCTGTAATTCTTCTTTGTGTCTCTGGTTTCCCAGTGGTAACACACAAAATATTTTACATTCAGTTTCTGTCTTGCAGATTCAAACTTTTAAATTCAAATAGCAAAATATTAATTTTTTAAATGGAAATATGATGACTGCCAGGCACTGCAGCAACCAGAATCCATACTGAATATATGCAGAACTATAGGTTAAGCTTTCTGTACAGAACTGAAATCTTATGAGTGGTTCTGCAAGAAAGGAGAAAACAATATTGGGTCCTCCTTATACTTGTTTTTTCCCTACTTGATATTGTTCACAGTTTTTGGGAACCAATCACTTTTTGTTTGTGAAGAGGGGGTGAGATTATTACTTTATAACCACCGAGCCCCAGAATATGTTCAGTGCTGCAATCTCAAATAGGAACTGTCTGCAGACAAAAAGTCTCTGCTGCATGAAACCTCCACTAGCAGCTAGATTTAGACTGGGGATGACAGAGTGTACTCGATTCTGACCACAGGTGCTTGTGCTACCACATCCAGTTCTGAAATGCAGCCACATAATCCATTCTGTGGCATTTAAATCTTCTACCTGTACTTTTGGCCATAGGTTGTTGCTGATTTATGTCACCTGCCACATAGCATCACTCTGTAACAATGCAGAGCATCTAGGCAGAGAACCGAGAGCTAAGAGCTGAGAGCTGAGAGCAAAGCAGGGCAGACCCAAGATTATGCGGGAAACTCTTCTGGATCTCAAAGCTATACCAGCCCCAGACCAAAGAATATTAGTTATATGTTTCCCAATGTCACAGATAAATTTTTACTCTAACAATAAGTTGCTGTTGTAAATATAAGCAGTTATAAGGAAAACCCCAATCTATGTATCTTCTCTAGTCCTATTTAGCCTATGTGTGTCTGCCTAAAAACACTCCAACACTTTTTGCTTTGCTATGGGTGGATGAACAGACTGTGGGTAATGGGGTTGTAGCCTGAACTTCACAATAACTGGCTCTGATGCTGAATATAAAACACACTGAGATGGAAAGAAGTATCTTTTAATACATTATAAATATCTCATGCTTTATATAACACTTATAATTGGAAATGCTCAATTTATATTGTGTAACTCAAATTGCATTTGTGTGAGATTATTTGAAGTTCTATATCCTGGTAACTAGGGTTTTATCTCATCATATTAATGATACTATATTCTCTCAATACTAAGATAAACAGGTGCAAAGAAGCAATTTTAAAATATATATTTTTATAATGTTGTCTGTCTTTTCCATTGTGAGTTACATACCATTAATGCTAAAGAAGCAACCACACCTCAGTCAAAAATAAACCCAACTTTCATTCCATTCACTCATAACTGTGTTGTTTATTTTGTATTCACATTTTGAGGTTTGTGAATATGGAATAATACATCCTAACTGAACGAAGACCTCTGAACATAGTAACTGTAAACTTTCATTACATTTTTGAGAAGGCAAAAGCGTCTGTTGCAGTTGTATATACACAAAAAAAATAATCAGCCAAATCTCAGTATGTCTAGAGTTCTGTTTTTTTCTGTTATTGGAATACACCTAATAAGCCTAAGAACAAGTCAAAAGGGAAGGTTTTCATAGCAAGTCATAATAAAAACCCTCCAAACCAATCCACCTTTCTGTGTTTGCACCATTTGCCTTCGTACTACAGTAGAGTTTGTTTAGCTTCATTTTAGGTAGGTTTTCCCACTATGATTTCATAAAAATATGTGGCAGAGAAATCAGGAGATGTTACTGTTTGACAGCAACAAATCTCAAATTCTGTTATTCTTTTATTAGCACATCTTTCTCTTAAGGGAAAAAAAAATATATAGAATCTGGGACATGTTAGAATAAAGGTCAAATAATCTAAAATTATTACTTATCATTCTCCAATTACATAATAAAAATATTACTCATCAATGTAAGATGTCAGAAGTAGGACATTTCTGTGAAAATCACAACTTTACATTTTCCTAGTTCTGTGTCTTTGAATAACCAGCTTAACTTCACTGAGCATTGAATAGACACTCCTTTACACCATTACAGGTTATTTTCATCACAGTAAGTGTTTAAATAATTTTTGATTTTATTAGAGGTGGAGGCTGTAAAAGTAGAGAATTCAGAATGAGTGAAATTTAACCCATTTGATTGCTTTTATTCCACTTCACTGTATCTTAACTACACCCCCATTTAGTACTTATATATGTGCTTCATATAATACACTCTTGTTCTGTTGACAGAAATTGGATCCACTCTAGCGCTTGGATCAACTCCGGTGCTTGAAAGTGGTCTGTACACGAAGTTTATGTAGAACTGTCAGAGTTATTTATGACCTTCAAGCTGTCTAATGTCTTGATCAGAACCAGCATTTACTTCTTTAAATCTATGACAGCTAGTGGGAAATTACTGACTTTCGTAGTGTGTGGGGGTGTGTGAAAGTAAGCTGCTTCATTTCCAGTGTAAAGCTAAAACTGGGAAGATTTTTGGAGAACTTCTCTCCTATCAGATACAATATAACTCAGTCCCTAAAGACCCTTAAAATTAATCAGGTATTGAGGAGTGAGATGTGAAAACTCTATTTTTTGCCACTTGATCACTTTCCAGTTTGTGAAATTTCCAGTATGTGAAATTAAACAAAATATTTTTAAGAACGAAGGTCAGATTTTCAGCTGGTATAAATCACAAGAACTCCATTGAATCAGTGAAAAAATAATAGCTTTTCATGATAAAATGTCAAGTTCTTGAAGTTTCTAGGTGTCTATTTTGTACATCTGCACTATAGACTGCATTATTTAACCTGTTTATCTGTGCTAGGTGGTTTCTCTAGTTTCTTGATATCTATAAGATAAAGGGTCAAACTGTATAATCCTGGATCGAGAAAATTATTCTGTGATTTTAATGAGTTATTTTATTTATACTTTGACAGCTCTGAGTTCATCATCAATATGAAAACACACTTAGGTTGCTATGCTTCTGTAGAGCACTTACTTGCAGATCTTCTGATCTTTCTGGTCTTCCGCCTGCTTGAACTGAAGTGTTAGAGCTCTTGCTCATGTTTTGTTTTGGTAACCATCTTTACTCAGCTTTTAACTCTAAACCCCTTAAAAATATTAGCTCTCTGATTCATGTACCCTTTGGTTAACATTAGTATGGTAGTCATATTTTAACACTTTGTACTCTCATCAGCTCTACATTCCCCTTTTTTTTCTTTTTCTGTGAGAGAGGAGCTTAGTAATAATTACTAATTAATCTAAATTACGTTAGAGTAGTATAAATTCCAAATATTTATTTGGTGGTGCTCAAACTAATGATTCAAAACCTGTGAATTTCATGATGGTTTAGGTTTACACAGAATATCTGAAAGTTCTGTGTTGCAGACACAGGCATTTAGGCAATGTCACTCACTGATGTTATGAGAACTTTTTGGCTAAATCTTGATAGTAAAGCAAATCTGGTTTGTATGGGGCTTTGTGTTTTTTTTTTTTTTTTGACATCTCAGCATAATGGAATTTTTCTGGGTTTTCTGTGTCCTTTTGCATGTACTAGATATTGGAGCATTTAAAAACATTTAAAAAATGGCAGAGATAATAGTGAAGAGCTTTAAAGGAGAAATAAGTTAATCTACCTATATCCTTGGAATGCAATGAAGTTTTAATGAATTTTGCTATTCTTAATAAAAAAAATTAAAAGGGGAAAAGAAAAGGAAAAACAACAAACCCCCAACTCAAAGTCACACACATACACACACATATATATATAAAGACTAGATATTAAAAAAAAAACCAAACAAACCTACCTTTTTAAAAAACATTTCGGATGTAATTACTCCGTTAATTTCCATCCAAAGGCTGGAAATAAACATTAAAATCCATTAAAATTAAAATAGTTTCCTTTTTAATTTTCCTAATTACAGCACCAGAACTTTAAGAAAATATCCATCTGAAGAAAAACTCTTAGCAAAATTGTCAGAAATTGCAACATGGACTCCCACATCCAGCTCTTTTAAGAGTTTTAAAAGTAGCACTGTAGCGGGTGGATATAGAGAGAGGAAAAGTATTGCAATATGTTCTGTGCCAGCTCCCCTTGTGGGCTGCTGATCTCAGCAGAAAGGTCCAGTGACTTGCTTATCTTCAGGCCCAGATAGCTGAAGAGAGAAAAGCTTGTGGCTCCTAGGCTGCAGTTGTATGACAACAGATAGGTAACACAAGACCATTCACAACCAAAGACTAAGATGAAGATAGCAGAACAGTAATTAAAAAAATACAGGCAAAGTCCATTCTCATAATTAGGAATTGGTGATTGGTCCTTAACATTTATTAAAAATCTTATTAATTTACAATGCACTGTTTTTCAAACATAGCTCTCTCTTAATAAGGTCTTGTATTCAGATTCTCAGTGTGAAAAATGGTATACATGCTCCTAACTATAAATATGTCTGAAAATATCTAAATGAATGTTAAAGCATTTCCAAAAAGATTTTTTTTTTTTTTTTAATTTATAGTTTGCATTTAGTTGTTCTTTGTAAAAATTTAACATTGATGAGAACTCCGCAGAGGATATGCATTATGATACCTCTCTCTTCCAGCATTCTAAATTAGGTGGAAGTAATCAGTCCATATGAATATATATATGTGAAGAATAAAGTTAGCGGAAAGGCAATTTTTCTCTGGCATACCCTGCTGAAGAGATTTCAACTGCAGATCTTAGATCACTGCATTGGACTGCAGAAGAAACCAAAGAAACCAATTTTTTTTTTTTTTAAATGAAACCCACCTCAATTTTATCCTAATTTAAAGATTACAGTGAAAAGAAATTGTGATGCTCTATCTAGCTATTAAAGCTTGCTAGCAAAAGTGTAGAAAAAAATAACATCTGGAGCACAAGCTATTAAGGAATTCAAAAGACTTTCATCAGCTTTTCTTCTGACAGAGTTTAATAAAAGCAGTTGCTTTTGCTGAGATAATTTTGGATTTCAGTACACACTCCTTATAAACGCAGTATAATGCAGAAGAATATCTCACATTTACAGTCAGACTTTCAAGATTTATAGTCAGAAAGGACAGGTTTAGCAATAAACAATGTCAGTCTCCTCATTTTTAATGGCCGCATGATACATCAAGGTTTTTTAGTGTCTTCTGTTTGGTAGTAGCATAGGAGTCTGACTGAAGCTAAGAAACAAACACTGATGATACAGTTTTTTGGGCATACCTGAAATATTTCTGTATGAAATATAAAAAAGTTACTCCTAGACAAGTAATAAATTTAATATACCCAAATGAATGATCTAGTTGATAGGGTAAATAGTAATTTGCTTGTGAGACAGAAAATAAAAATAGTTTCTCATTCTTTTCCCTTGCCTCTTCTTTGGTATGTTTTAGAGAATTACTTTTGTATTAACAAACAAGTTCCATACTCCTCTTTCATCAATGGGGAATGTAGTACAGAGAGAAACAGAGTGAGATCTAAACCACTGCTTGTTTTCTGCAACACCAAATGTATCATTACTGAAATTTTATATATATGAGTCACTAAAAGTAAGAAACCCTTGTATAGGTGTATAGGGGGAATATTTGTCTAAACTCTTGACTGCATCTAATTCTGTCTGAAATATGAGAGGAAGTGCTTGAGGGAGTCATAGATGTGGAGAAATGAGTAGATTATTTTGAATAGTAAGTTAGTGGACAGATCAACTGTGACAAGGTATATGAGTACAAAGGTAACTAGTAAAATCTTGTGTTACCATGGATTTACAGGGTACTGCTAAGGAGTGCTCTAAAACTGTAAAATGTAGTTTAGTTGATCATAGCAAACACATTTATGAATCTGAACATTTATTATCAAATTGTATATAGACATTCTTAGATAACTTCGAACTTCTCAAAGCAGCAATTTCTCTATATTTTTGTACTCATCTATTAGGCTAAGAAAATACAAAAAGCTCTGTACTAATCTGACCTTTCCTCACAAATATTTGACTGGTAAGAAGAGGAAGGCTCCAATTTGTAAATACACGCAGCAAGAAATGTGCTAGAATGCATGGCATCGTCTTTTGCTATTTTGCCTGTAAATCCACTCTGGCCATAAGGTCAAATATACTCCATTCAGTAATCAAGTTGTCTAGGAAATGAAATCCCCTACCCCTGCCCTGCTCTTGGGAGGGCTGCAGTGACCTTACTGTGGATTTGAATAGTAGCTCTACTGCTCTTCGGTTGTTTTGCGTGGGCAGCTGGGGACAGATTTGAGGCAAAATAACCAGACATGTCCTTTAGCCTCTTTTGTCTGTTCCAACCAGTTGTCTTTGCTGATCTGTGTGGAGGATGACCAGTGCAGGACTCAGCTGGACTGGCACATTGTAATGGATGGGAACCTAGCTGAGAGCTAATTCCCTCTCATGACTGAGAGGTATAACAAAGGATGTTGTTTGCCACAGTGTATTTGGCAGAGTATATATGTTTATGTTCATAGTGACTGTTTGTTGGAAAGAGGCAGGAAAACATAGGTGTGTAGATGTTCTGTGACCTTCCTGGTACTTGGCTGCACTGGGGCACTTGGCCAATGCTCTCAGAGTGGACAAGAGTGAGAACATGAGAAATTGCATGGTCCTACGAGTAAACAATCAGAGACCTGGCATAAAGCTGGTTGTTTTGATAAGGGTATAAAAGTGGGACCCTCTTGTGGCCATGGGAGAAACCTCACCTATGGGTGGACGTACTGCGTGGGAATTTTCCCAGCTACCTAAGGCTCCTGGCATTGACGACAATGGGGCTTCCCAGCTTGAAGTGTGGGCCTGGATGATGATTCAATGGTAACTGGTGATGTATTTCTTCTTAATCTCTGTTCCCTATATACGGTAATGTCGTGGTTTAAACCCAGCCATGCAGCTAGTTCTCTCAATCCTCCCCCCCTTCTTTCCCTCCCTCTACTCCTGGAGGGACGGAGAGGAGAATCGAAAAGAATCCAACTCCCACAGGTTGAGATAAGAACAGTTTAGTAACTAAGGTATAACACAAATCACTACTGCTACCACCAATAATAATAATGATAAAGTAAATAACAAGAGGAAAGAATATAACACCTCAACACCAGACGACCAATAACTCGCCCAGCCCCCACTGACCGAGCACTGACCGATACCTCGTCCAACCCTGCAGTCCCACTAGCCCTTCTGGGTAACTCCCAGTTACATCCTGGGCATGACGTGCTGTGGTATGAAATACCTCTTTGGCTAGTTTGGGTCAGGTGTCCTGTCTCTGCTTCCTCCCAGCTTTCCCTCCTCCTTGGCAGAGCATGAGACTCAGAAAGTCCTTGGTCAGACCAAACATTTGAGCAGCAACTAAAAACATCGGCGTTCTCAGCACTGTTCCCAGGCCAAAAATAAAAAACACAGTGCTGCACCAGCTACTAAGAAGGAGAAAAATAACTGCTGCTGCTGAACCCAGGACAGGTACTGATTTAGTGCATTGGTAACTTTCTTTGGTACTTATATTCTTATCTCTGATTTGCTTTATTGTATTTATTCACTCTCTATATAGAAATATTTGCTTAATTCACACTAGTGTGCTTGCTTTAGTCTGCTTATTGGCTTTAGTGTGCTTGTTTATTAAACTCTCCATATTATACAGCTAGTGTGTGGTCACTTTGTGGCATACCCTGTCTGTCAGCAAAACACACAGTCACAGTATAAAGCAGGCAGATATGTAGTTTTGTGCTGTCCCTGGCCAGTGGAGAACTTCATTTTCTAATTTATGAGAATCAGCCGTTAGCTGCTCATCTGTGGTTTTTATGGCAGTCTAGCTGTTTTCCTACTCCTGCTTGGTCACCTTGAGTGTGAATAGCAGAGGAAAAAGTAGCATTTAAGAAACTGAAAACTCCTCAAAGATGGAATGATCTTCTGCGTCATAGTATCATAGAATGGTTTTGATAGGCAGGAACCTTTAAAGTTCACCTTGTCTACACCCAAACACAAGAAGAAGGCACTAAAGTGCTTGAAATTCTATAGTTTTAAGCACAGTGCTCCCTTTGGAGTGCTTTGTTACTGTCACTGGACACCACTGAAATAGTCTGACTCCGTTGTCTATATTTTTATGAGATCTGCCTCGCACCTTCTCCAGAATAAGCAGCCTGAACTCTCTCAGCCTTTCCTCCTACAAGAGATGTTCCAATCCGTTCATCATCACAGCTCAGCTCTTCTCTGGACATTCCCACTATGCCTGTGTGTCCTGGGTTCAGCGGTAGTAGTCATTTTTCTCCTTCTTAATAGCTGGTGCAGTGCTGTGTTTTCATTTTTTGGCCTGGGAACAGTGCTGATAACGCGATGTTTTTAGTCACTGCTCAAATGTTTTGTCTGGCCAAGGACTTTCTGAGTCTCATGCTCTGCCAGGGAGGAGGGAAAGCCGGGAGGAAGCAGAGACAGGACACCTGACCTAAGCTAGCCAAAGAGGTATTCCATACCACAGCACGTCATGCCCAGGATGTAACAGAGAGTTACCCGGAAGGGCGGAGGGACTGCAGGGTTGGACGAGGTATTGGTCGGTGCTTGGCTGGGGGGAGTGGGGCGAGTTATTGGTCGTCTGGTGTTGAGGTGTTGTATTCTTTCCTCTTGGTATTTCCTTTATCATTATTATTATTTGTGGTAGCAGTAGTGATTTGTGTTATACCTTAGTTACTAAACTGTTCTTATCTCAACCTGTGGGAGTTGGATTCTTTTTGAGTCTCCACTCCGTCCCTCCAGGAGCAGGGGGAGGGCAAGAAAGGGGGGGAGTGAGCGGACAAGCTGTGTGGATTGGTTTAAACGACACCATGTCTCTCTTGCACTGACAAGCGCTTCACAGTACTTCAGGTGTGGCCTCAGCAGCGCTGAGGAGAGGGGAAGGTTCACCTTCCTCCATCTGCTGTCAACACTCCACCTAATGCAGCTGAGCGTGCCACTGGCCACCATAGCCAAAAGGGGATAGTGCTGGCTCACATTCAACTCAACTGTCCACCAGGCCCCCAGGACATGTAGATATCATCTTTGTGGCAGCTGGACTATGTACAGGTCTTCAGGACCCACAGTCTGGCTGCTGGTCAAAAAGCTTGGATGCTTGTGATTGGAAGTTGGAGGTGGGGTAAGCAGAAGGGAAACATCTTACACTACTACTTACATTAAGTGAAATCATTGTGCATTCCAAGAAATTCTCCCCTTTGGATTTCCTGTGCTGTTGAGAAAGTGTTGGAAAGCATTACCATTCTTTGGTTTTGAAACACACACACCCTGAAAAGCATCTGATGTTTACTGGATGTGATAGAGGCCAAGACATGGAAGCTGCAGCATCACGGTGCTGAATGAGGTGTAGGATGCAGCACCAGGGGTGTCCATGTGCTCCTATGCCCCCACCAGGGTTCACTCCTGAGAAATAGTGGGTGCAGGAGCATGGTGGGAGGTGGCAGTTGAGGGCTATGAGCTACAACTTATTTCTGTGCTTGGTCTGTCCTCCCAGGTCCCATTCTTCCAACTCCCCTAAGGGGTTTTAGTTCGTGGGCTGCCTGCACAGGTTGTAATGCCTCTACAGGGATCTGCTCTGGACCCTGGACTTGTTCCTTGGTGGTGGGTGGACGAGCTGATCACATCCTTCCCCTAGTCTTTGTTCACGCTCACTGTATGCAGCATCTGCTCCAGACACCTCTTCCCTCTGGCCTACTGCTGGCAGCGGGCAAAGTAGAAGCAGTGAAGGCAGAAGACCACATAAGCTATGCTCTCAGTGTCGTCCAGGCATATGGGGCACCATCAGTCTGCTGCTGCCTCCAACAGCTCAGCCTGGAGCAACTAGCTTGTGCCAAGCCTCACAGCACAGCTGGTCTCTTCCAGGCCTTCCTTAGCATCCCATGCCGTGTCCTGATAAGTGAGATGTGCAAGGTGTCTGATCTTTTCTGGTGCTAGGAGGGGAAAAGTAAAGAAAGCCCAGGAAAGCTGTTGAGAGTGGAAGTAAAGGACGCCTGAAGGGGCTCCTTGCAGTCTGAAAAGCAGCAGCAGTGGCCTTGTATTTCAGCCAGCCCTATGCTCTACCGGGAGGTGCTGGGGAAGGCGAAGGCAGGCTTAGGAAAAGGGCACTGGCAGATACGGGGTTGGGCCAGGATATGTATGCCGGGATATGTGCCTCTTTGGTGGTTGGCTACAGGGTAGAAAGGAGGAAGTGAGAGTAGGAGGGAAAGCCCCGATCTCTTCTGTACTTCTCAGGTGATCAAGGCAGGTCAGGCATGGCACCGTGGCTGGGCTATGACAAGCTGCTGGGAGACCCTGGGGAAAGAGCTGGTGTGCCCAAGTCACCTAATCCCTCATGCTCTTCCCCATACGCTTACCTGGATTACAAAGGGTACTTGAAGGTCAGGGAAGGTGAAGGAACTTTCCAGAAGACTTCATCTGGAAGTCAACAGCTCTGGCACCCTCCTTGTCCCATGGAGGGTGGGACAGCTGCTGTGTAGGACCTGCAGCACCCTGCAGCCAGGCAGCGGAGAGAAGCACTCAAAGGTCTGCATTTGCTCAGTGCGCAGAGCTGCTGCTCTCTACCACACCAAAGCTTGAAGTCCTTTTCCTCCTTCTTCTGATTATTCCCATCAGCAGCCTGAACTGGCTGACTGTGAAGCTATGTACCTGCTCTCCCAGGCTGTTGCAACAGCGGCCTGAGGCAACTGGCAATGAATATTTTGAGAGAGGGCTTTACAGGTCTCTTAGAGAAGCCTGGGAAGTGGTCATTGTGAACCTTCATGAGGCTTCAATCCTTTGACAGTGCTTTGATTTCACTTCCTAATATCTCTGGTCAAGACCACATTGCAACCTGTCCAACGAGCATATCTGGATTTTTATCTGTGGTTTGTTTTGGTTGTTAGTTCCTTTGTTTTAATGGTGTGGAGTTGCATTGACATCCTGAAGAATTTCGTGCATGCTGCTCCAAAAGCTTTATTTTAGAGTTTAAGAGCATTATTTGTTTTCAGTGGAATCCATTCAAGCCTTGATGAAATCTTCCTGTGGTTTACAACAGAGGTACTTTCATTGCGGTGCTGTTAACAACGGAATTGCTCTGCAAGTTTCTTTTCAATACCTAACTAGGACTAATTAACATTACTGGGTAATTCACTACATAACTGTATTATTCATTGCCTTTTCTCATTGTAATATTCCTACTGAGTGCATTAGTGTTACAAATTAACTCTGTTGTAATTACACCAGAATTAGGCACACAGTAATACAACCAGGTAATTAGTGGTAACTGGTAGTAACAAAAACTGCTACTACTTTACAATTGCATTTGTAATTACCAAATAACTGTGTTGTAGCTATGTAATTTGAAGGGGTGCCAAAAAAGGGTGTCTTTTCACCTCTATCTGAAAGAGATTTTGCACACACACACATCTAATAAATATAAATTATATTAATTTTCAAATTTTTAATGCTAGAGAAATAGGGCTCAACATGTCCTCACTGTAAATACATCTGCAATATATCCCTGCTCATTGAAGAACCTTATATATTTAATATTTCCATGCAGGAAATAATTTCTATTTTAATTGTAAATGTTGGAATACTTCAACTGTTTATGTGTTCTCCAGTAGTGTAACAGTTGTTGTGCTTCTTTGCAGAACACTGTTTTCAGATATTTGATCTGTTTAATCAGCCTGAGTTTTTAGTGGCATTTCCAATCCAGATTAGTTTGCTTCCTCTGTAGATATAAGTGCTGGTGCTCTGAATGAGGAGATAGGCCAAAATTATCATCTGCCAAAACTAGCTTCAGAACTGCAAGCAATTTATGTGATTCCATGTGATGCTATATCCAGATAATTAAACTTGTTAACAGTGACATTGATTATCCCCTTGGTATGGTTATACTATTTTGTTAAAATATTCTCTATATGTCAGTCACACTGGACTCTAGAAGTGTGCTGCTTTGCCTGGAGCTGATCTGGTGAATCCATGTAACTATTCAGATGAGTCCAAACCTCCTGTCCTAGTCTAAATGGATTCATAGTGGAAGGAACAGTAAGATGAACTATGACTGCACAAGGCCCAGCTGCTAGATGTAAAGTTTGTTAGTTCTGTTCCTGGCTTTGCTGATTATCCTGAGTAGATTCTTGATTTACCACCCTTTCTAAAGCATTTTTAAACCCATTATTGCACGGTGCTCATCAATGCTTTTGATTTTATTTCAGAAATTCTGGGAGTTATATGAAAGAGCACAGCTTAGAGGTCTCCATGCCACTTTTTGGCTCTTTCCTAGTTGTGTCCCTAGATCGCAATAACAGAGAAGAACAGAAAGCCATATTTGGTCTCTGGAGCAAAGGAACTATACAGAAATCAAGGAAGAGTCAGGTCAAGCTTCCCTACAGATTATGTCCCAGGAGTTTCACATACCTATTGAGTCTCATCAGTATGCATTTTGAAAAATGCAATGAAAAGCACAGAAAGATAATGTTATATTCTGATTATCTAGATGCTACAACAGCAACAGTGTTAGTGGAAGATGAGAACAGTAACGGGTTATGTGTATCTTGTCAGAAATTAAAAAATGCAAATTGATTGAACATAAGATATAGCCAAGGAAACTTGAATCACTAACTGAATATTTGGTGAATAAAGTACAGGGACAAACAAGAGTCTGTAAAGTCTAACAAATATTTCAGTAACAGTTTCTCATTTTTAGACATTCCCTTGCTTAACTTTGAAATATAGTAACTGTTCCTTTTAGCAGCTCCTATTTCTGTTTTTACTAATACGTGCATTTATGTTGACAAACACTGAATGTTTGAACAAAAGCAGGTTTTACACAGACAAAATTTTTCTACATTCTGATAAAATGACATGAAGATACACAGGATGTTTTACTGCTAGACTTACATTTACCTATTTTTAGTTGTACTATAGTATCTCTGTTGATATTTGTTTTCTTTCTGCAGAATCAAATTTGCATATTTCATATATTAACACTTTTGATTGCATTTCTGCTATGAAGTACCTGAAAACATCTCTACTTTTCTATTACAAATATAATCATAGATACAAAACTGTAGTCTAGGTTAGGATTTTAAAGGTTTTTATTTTCAAACTGAATAATATGGGTCTTAAGCAAAATTTGCCTTTCAATAGGAAGCTGAGGCTTCTGACTTCACTCAGAATTCAGCATGTCTTTGATCAGAACGTAAAGTTAACAATCCTCCATTGCTATCCAAAGCTATTCCCACACAGTTCTGAGCCATAAAGTTCACTAGTCGCAAGGGCAGCCTAGCACATCATAGGGAGGGGTTATATGTGCTCAGAATAAAGTGCTAGATAAAATATGAAAGGCTATCATCCTCTAAAGTTATCTGAAAATACTGTCAGCTGCTTAAATGTACTTCATAGTTGATGAAGTATTTAGTTCATGAGCATTATTTGCCCAGAAAACTGCATGGTGTGCATAATTTTTTTCTTTCTCTATTTTTCTGCCAACTGAAACTCTATCTTTAATGTTTTAGTAAGCCCACATAATTTCTGTGGTCAGAGCTCTCATAAAAAGTAAATTCACAGTGGAAACTCAATTCATGTAGGGCTACATGCTATTCAGCATTTAGTAGTAAAATTCAGGTGCATAGGGATTTTTCTAAAACAGTTACTGAATCCTGCTAGGCAAACATTATGAACAATATGCTTATTTTATGGCAAAGAACATAGCAAATAGTTCTTCTGTTTCCATAGGGTGGATACTAAAATGGAAATGTGCTGATAACACATAATTGGAAGACATTGAATAATACATATAGGAATGGATGATCCTGAATGACACAACTATGGTTTTATAGTAAGGATTAACAGCAAGAATTTCTGTACAATGTGGGGTGCTATTGAAGAAACTCTAGAGAGAAAGATGAGGGCTTACTTAATGTTACAAGGTTAGTCTAGGTCACCATTGTGATGTGACTCGGGAAAGAAAGAAAAATGCCAAAGACGCAAGTGCAGAAAAGAAGGGCAACTGCAAAATCTTTATGGCTGAAGTCAGGAAAATAGTAATTCTTTTGTAAAAGGTGTTGTTGGGTTCATCCAGAATGCTGTGAACAATTCTTTTCAGAACAACATACTTGAACTACAAACACAAACAATGCATAGAAGGATTTGGGAAGCAGAGACCCTGTCCAACATGAGGGTGCTATGAGAGTTTGATGAACTGAAAACTGAAAGGAGATGTTTATCTTTTAAAAGTACATGAGGGTAGGTAAATACTACTGAAGTAGAATGACTGTTTAAATTGAAGGTCAATGTTAGTGCAAGAAGTGGGTGATAACTGGCCACGATTCAAACACACATTTGGAACTAGATGAAAGTTTATAGCTCTCAGAAGAATTCTGTTTTGGAATAGCCTTTCTGTATTGGGAGAAGGTAACTGAATTAAGACTTAGTACCTTTGCACCTGATGCATTTATGGATGGAACTGCAGAAAGGTGACCTCTGTAACATAAGAGAATGAGACTGACTTGCTTGGGAAAATGTTCCTGTTCTAAGCCCTTCCTGCACAAGCAACGTCTCTTAGCTTAGACTAACTCTTTGTTTAAACTCTCCTGTCTGTCCTGACATACATGGTCAGACACCAAAAAAATGAACATTTTGTTCATTTGCTTGATTTGGATGCTTTGACAAATGTATTATCTAGTAGCTCGGCATCTCACAGAAATTTCTGGGGGATATTTGATTGTGAGGGCAACTGCTGCAAAATCTGCAATATTGCAATTGCCAAATGTATATTAATATAATTTTGATAGATTTTCCAAGGTTAACCAGAAATGATTTTGAGGTTTGGGGCTGATGATGCTGTGACTCATACTAATGACAAATGGCAGTAATACAGTTCTTGCAAGCAATTTTCAGTCCAGACACAGTGCACAAAAGCCTGGCAGAAGATTTGACAGCATGTGATGAGTTTGAATTACAAACTTCAAGTTAAGCTCAATGGTTCAGACATAGGTCAGGGAATAATAATGGAAGACCAGTGTGGCCTTGCACTGTGGGAAGCTTCTGCCTTTTGGAGAACCTTAAAGTAAGTGACATGGATAAACAAGAAAATCCTGAATAAAAAAACCCAGAAAGTACACAGAAGGTAGAAGCATTGACTGGCTTCCCAGAAGGAATATAAAGGCATTGCCCCAGTGGATTGGAATGGAGTCAAGAAAGTCAAAGTTCAGCTAGCATTGAAATCAGTCACCATTGTGAAAGGCAACAAGACGGACACCTGTAAGAACAGAAGATGTGGAGAAGACTGAGGCACCCAGTGTTCTCTCTGCTCACTGGTAAGACCTGCCAGCTCTCTGGGCTGTCACAGAACCTGAGGGAATGCAGCATTGCACCTTATGGAGGAAGAGAGGCTGAGGGAATACATAAGCCAGTACTGGGTCTAGCTGAGGGGCTACCGGGTCTCTGTGAGGAGCAGCTAGGGCTGCCCTGTGCCAGACACAGCCGATTCCAGCCAGATCCAATGTACCCACTGCAGGGCACGGCTGAGTCCCACAGACATGGTGGTGGTGCTTTAGGGGAAGGCCGTGTAAGGTAGGGCAGAAAATGCCAGAGGGAGGAATGAGGGAACAGAAAGAGTGAGAAGCAGCATGGGGAGCACCAAATAAGAGTTATCTACTCACTGTGGCCTGTGGAAACCCATGCTAGAGGACACGCATATTACTGGAGGAATTGCAGTTCCCGAGGAGACCCCATGCTGAAGTAGGGGAAAGTGATTAGAAAGTAGCAGCAAAGAGAAACAGCTTTGTAATGATGGTACCCAGTGCCCTGCAACCCCCACCCAGCTTCTCCTTGCCTTGCTGAAGAAGCTGGGTATAACCTGTACTGATAACAAAGGGGAAGGAGAGGACTGGAGTGAAGGAATGGAGTAAAGCCTGGGAAAAGAAGGGGAAAAACCTTTCTCCCTAAGTGTGCAAATATTTTCCCTACGTATGTGTAAAGCTAGGTTTCCCTCCCAAGGCTGCAGGACAGGCCCTAACATGTTTGCTGTAGAGAAAAGCTCATGTGGTGGTGGAGTGATGAGGCTGAGAGCTAAGCGTTCCCACACCTCTGGAGGCCAGGTACAGGGCATCTGTGCATGGCCCTGTGGAGGGAGATGCAGGAGCCCCCAGCTGCCTGTCCTCAGCAAGAGAGGACAAGGGGAAGAGAAGGGAAGGTGCTTCCCAGGGCTGCTGGGGTGTCAGGTGAAGGGGTAAAGTGGGGCTGGTAAATCTGCACAGCAGAAAGCTGCAGTGTGTTGGAGACACACAACCTCCCCCAGGTGTCCTGTGCTTTCCATCTTGCATGCTTTTCTGCCAGTGTGAAATGCGATGTTTGACAATGCGACAGCAATGTTTTTTGGAGTAGATCATGATCAGCACCAGTTGAGAAGTGTCTCTGTACTCTGCTGAATGGTGTGGCTCACCCCAAGCTCAGAGCTGCTCAGCGTTGACTTCATTCCAGAAAAAAATGCATTTGTCTTAAAACATGAGGAGTCTTTGAATTCAGTGAGGTTCAACATACTCCAGCAAACCATATGATCGTACACATAAAGCTGGAGAATGCAGCATCCTACACATCCTATGGTGTTTTCAAGATGTTCAGTAATTGAAAATAGAGCTATTAAAAAAATTATCAGGCTTGTGAACATTCTGATGTTTTGGGTGTAGAAAAGGATGAGACACACAGGAAAGATGTTCATTTTTGGGTCTGCTAGTATGTTTTTATTTCTTTAAGCAGTCTACAGGGTCTTTTCTTAATCTTAGTGTGGTCCTAATTAACAGCTTTGCTGATACTATGGTTTCACTCTGTTCTGAGCGGAAATTGAGTAAAAGCTGTGCAAAACCAGTTTTGAACTAGGTCTTTTAAAACACAGCAACTAATATTTCTGCATAATATCTCTTGTTTTGGCCTTCCTGGGAAAATTATATATTCACATTCGTTATTTCCACTTTTTGTCACTTTGACAAATGTACAATGTTTTTGCTAGAAAATAGCTTTTTGCAGTGTTGCGAATTTTAGTGCATGTGTTAATGGAGAAAATTTCCTTTTTTGGTTTTATTTAAAAAGTTGTATTTTATATGAGTAGTCAAAATAATAATGCTATTCTTTCTATCCCTTTTCAGTCCTCTACTGTTGCTTATTTTGCACATTGCTGTGGGGTTTTTTTGTCTCTGTTTGAGAGACAAGACTTTGGAAAGAGAAAAGCAAGCTTTCTCCAAACAAAGAAGATACTTGGTTTTGGAAAAAAAAATAAAATAAAATTGTCAAGATAAAGAAATATAAAGAAGCTTTTTAAAAGTTTGAGTGAAATGGTTTGGGGAAAAACAACATGGAAACCATGTATCCTTTACTATAACTTTCATATAAATATCTGATCTACTTCTGACCAGTGCTGACCTGCCTACCTCCTACTGAACTACAGTGCAAGTTAGGGGAATTCAGTGTTCTGTGTAGAACTGCACATCAGCAAACTGCACCACTTTTCCCTTGACAGAGGAAGATAAATCCCTTTTTTTCCCACAACCAAATAAACAGGCAAAAAGGCTATGTCATTCTGGTCTGGCTGTTGGATGGGTGGGTTGTTCCATCCTCTGGAGCCCAAACTGGTGGTTGTTTTTATACAACAAGGCTTACTTGGCTCTGAGGATTTTTATTTTCCTATAGCAACATTTTCCTAAAGGTTAGGTCCTATATATATTCTTTTTTGAGCTATAACATAACATTTAGATCTATATCTGTAGCATAACCTTTCTGAGTTTTATCATCTTAGAGGTACTTGGAAAGTCAGATCTATTGTTCCCTGAAACCTTTGTCAGGTTTCAGAATTATCCGGTGTGTCTAATAAAGCTGTAATTAAGTGGCAAGTATTCAGCTTTCTTTAACACACAAAACTAGTTTTTATTGTAAGTGGATGCCAGTTAAAAAGAGAGTAAACAACCTTTCCAACAACCTCCTCTTAGAAATAATACTTTCTTTCTCACATAAGGAAAATTCTTATATCTTCACAAATGCTCGCCTTGCAGTCTCTGAAAGTCAGTTTTGATTGGAGTTATCTCTGATGTTTATCCATTTTAACCCTTCGATTATCAACTTCCACTTTTTCTCTACATGCTTATATTTTAAATTTCTAAGACTTCCTTATTAGGAAAAAAAAAAAAAAAAGTATTGCTATAGTGGAAGGTGTCCCTGTCTGTGGCAGGGGGGTTGGAACTTGATGATCTTAAGGTCCTTTCCAACCCTAACTATTCTATGATTCTATGATTCTATGATTATTTACTTGCGAAACAAATATTGGGAGTTTATGGAGAACTGTGGATTTGTATTAAATTAGCAGATATGTCCTCACAGCCAGCTTACTATCCATCTCAGAGGAAATCTCACTTGTACTTTAGAGTGTAAGAAAGGCCTACTAGCTCAAAATGCAATTGTGACTAGTCTATGGCTGGCACTTTTTGAGGATAATGACAGAAACCTGAGTTAATTCTTTGTGAGAACATGCATATGCTTACTAGTTCCTTTGATGTCATTGCTGTAATTCTCCAGTCATCATGGAATTCTTACATTTAGTCGGGTCCTACATTTCTAAAGCAAAGAATCAAGAAAGCAAAAGATTAGAAAAAAAGAAAAAAGAAAGAAGGCTTCATCAAAAGTGAAATTTCTCCTCCTCCTTCCCAAAGCCTGTGTCTTTTTCTTTTGAAGGTCACATTTAAAATAGCTTACTTGGATATTATTAAAAAATGTATCAACTGAGTCTGTTTGCATTGCATTTGATTTCCCCTTTTTTTTGTTACTTTGCTCTCTTCCCTTTTGCTGAAAAGAAAAGGTAAAATTAGGAAATAGCTGATAAAGGAAAGACATGCAGAATTTTATAGACACTGCACAAGGCTGTAATGTAAATGAAAGCAGCAGATTCTAATTTTTCTGTAGTTAAAAGTTTAAGTAATAGCTTTTCCAGTTCGTTATCTAATGTTTCAAAGTTAATTGGTCTTAAAGATTGGCACAGGTTGCTGCTGTATAGTCAAGTTCTAGTCAAAACAATCAGCATACTATTATCTTTCATTTCATTATATTTGGTATAGAATGGCAAACAAGTCAGAGCTTAGACGTATCTATGGATTACTTTTCCTGCATTTTGGGAGTTACTTGATTCTGATTTTCTCATCTGTTTTTATCTTTCTCCCTCTCCCTTCTGCCGTTGGTATTCAAGGTTTTAATCAAATACTTAATGTTACTTTAATGCAATTAGTATTTAATAGATTTAGGCTTCAGTCAAATACCTGTCAGTTATCTGAACTCAGTGATTTGGAGAAGTGCTGTAGTAGAGCTTTTGATACTAAAAGCTTAGAGAAAACTCCAGGGCTCAACAGCTCTGAAATGGTGCTGCTCAGTGTCGAAAATGGCAGCTTGCTTTCCATTAGCAGAAAAATGCCTCTCTAATTTGAATAATTATATGCACTTTGTCTTAAAGCAATTGTGTTTCATGTAAGATAATACTTGGAAAAGGTCAGATCATTACTCTGACTCTATTGTTCATTTGAACTAGAAATTTCCAAAGGGCATTAGGAAGAAAGTTGTGTCTCGAGAGAGAAAGTAGGCACTCAGAAACTAATTTTTCCTGTTCTTAGATCTGCTTTGTATCCTCTTCCTCATGTTGATAGCACTTGGCTTTATCTATGGTCAGCTGCTGAATTTTTTTATAGACAAGGGGACTGCTCTGAAGTTTGTGAAACAAAATGATGGATTACTGACTTAGAAAGCTTGGGGTCCAACTTATGATAAGAATTGGTGCTCTCTCTTAGGATAAAATATTTTTGTCAGAAACAGAGTCTGAAGATTTTCTGAGGTTGTCAGATAGTCTGCGTCGATGCAAAGCACCTTGCAGTAAAGGAGAAGAACCAAAGGTCAGTTATTCTGCATTTACCACCAAAAGTAAACCCCTGGGCATGACAGTTCACCCTGTCTGATATTGCAGTACTTTTTAAACATGCTCCTGCCCCAGTGTCCCAGTCAAATTCAGTCGCGTGGGAAGCAGAGTTTGTCAGCAAAAAACTGTAAACAAAAGAAAAGGGAAGAGGGAATATAGGAGTTAAATTGAGTGTAAAATAGAAGGTGCAGTGAAGAAAGACTCTACCTTATAATTATCAAATGTTCAGCTGTTGGTTGATAGTGCTGTGTAAAGAGTAAGGTTGCCAGAGTGTTTTTGTTGTAACTCCTTATTTCCTTTTGTCTAACTTTGCCTACCAATATGAACATTTTTCCACATTGAATATACATTTAGGCTGAGTATTTTGGCACAATTTCAGCAAGAATGTATTAACCATTTCAGAGGAATGAAATTAGGGAAAACCACATTGCTTGCCAATATTTTTACAGCCCTTTAATTGCAAAGCTCTAGCAGAGCTATGGGCTAATGAAGAGGTGCAACATTTGTGATGTAGGTTGGTTTTATGACAAAGATGAGCCTTTTTCTAATTTTTCAAAAAAAGCTGTCCCAGTTTGGTGAAATTACACAGCTCTGGAATAATATTAGTTTGCCCGTGTTCTTTAGAGGCTAATGTACACATGGTGGGTAAATGCATTAGAATTCATATGCAGAGACTTTTTGTTATACTAAGCATGGTGGATCTGAAAATTTTCTAGGGAGATACTTTATTTATAAGGCTGTGGTATGACTGAACAGAGAAATATAAAGCAATGAGTTTTCTTTTTACTTTCTCCTTTTTCATTTCTTTCTTTTATCCCTTTCCATTTGCAGGAATGAGAAAGTTGTAACCCAAATATTGATATAGCGACAATTAGTGGTTTAGGTTAGAACAAGAGCCTGTAATATAGGAGGGAAGAGCAGGAGCCACTTTGTGCAGGCTTTATTTGGAAGAATGTGGGAATTGGGTAAAGAAACTGAGGATGGGATAAACTTGCTGTGCTGTAAGAGTGGAAGGATTGAGGACCCTGTGATGGTACAGAGAAACTAAGTTTGAATATGAATTTGTGGGGAGCAGAACAGGGTGCATGTGAAAGCCCTTAGGAAGAAGCTAAGAATCTGAATCTGACTAGGATTCAGATCCTAAAATAGAACAAGAAAGAGCGATAAGATGCAGGATAAAATATGGGACTAGGTGGGGAAAAGAGGAAATAGGTGAATTCAAATACAAGCAATTTGGGAATAGGAAGCAAGTATAGTAGGTGCTTAATGCATGGCAATATGGCTGCATCAGAGATTGGGAAGATGAGGGGAGAAAATGATATCAGGGAAGATAACAAGGTGTGTGTGTGAGCCCTATAGACAGCATCGTTGACCTTGTTGATGACACTGTGAAGAGTGGTACTCTTACTTGTTAACTGTGGGAGAGATTTTCCCTCTCTGCTCCCACGTAATTTCTCCCCACTCTTGCAGAAGCTAGCATGGATTTTTGAAGCGATTGTGTAGGCAAAATGGGTAAGAGAGTGTAGTCACTGTTGTGTCACACTGGGTAATGTCCTGGGCCAGCCTGATGAATGTGATAAATGTTATCTCCAAATTCTGTGCACTAATATGTTCTTATATTGGTATTTCCTCAACATAGAAATAGAGGTAACACAGCCAGTGATTTAATGAGGCATTATTAAATTTACAAATATATTATCCATGGAGCTTGTTTCCATAATTCTGTGAAAAATACAATGCCATTCCTTCCTTCCCCACAGTTCTGTTTACATTTTCATTATATACATTCATGGGACTTAACAAATGAGAGCAAATATAGGATGTCAGCTGTATCTGCCTGTGCTTCTTGGCTTTTAATGGAACAGATGTAATGACCATTCACCTGAAAATGTGCTGAGAACACTTTGAGCTTTTATTTTAAATGTACTGTACTGTTTTCTGGAAAAAGAAATCCCTATTGAAGGTAGGGATTTAAAGAGTTAGTCAAACTCATCAATCTTTATGTATGCAGCACTGTCTTTGAAGAAGTTTGCTCAACTTATTCTCAATAGCAGAGAGATACAACTACTCTGCTGACTTTCGATTATCTCCAGTTTTGAAAGAAGCAGCTTGAATTCCTGCAATTTAAATTTAAAGCCAGGTGGGAAATTCCTCCTGTTGCTCTTTCTTCCTGTTTGAAACTTATTCCCAAATTGCAACATTTTTACATCATTAAAAAAAAAAAAATCTACTTGTGAAGACTTCTTTTATGCTTTATGTGCCCTTTAAGAATATTTATGGGGCTATTCCCCCTTAGGTGCGCATGTAACTTCCATTAACTTTAATGTTAAGGACTGAATATAGAGTTACTGTGTCTGGAGAAATGAGGACCAGTCCCTTATTCAGCTGAGATTTCATTAGAATTTCAGATGCTAGTTTTTAAGAGAAGGGTTTAAAAACTCAGGGCATCTGTGTCTCATAAAGTGCCTAGGGCAAAATAAGTACTTAATTTTGCTGGTGCTATTTCTTATTGTTGATGGTTATGTTCAAAACTGAAGTTGTGCTCTTACTACCAGTGCATTGAATATGTCTCTTTTACTTTTTGGTAAATGGGGAAAAAACCTATTTCATTCTTTTTTTTTTTTTTGTCTTATAAAGTCATTATAAAATGTAAATGAATACATTGTAACCCAAATCTGAATTACAGATATTCTGTCTGGAATTTTATGAAAATACTATGGGCATGGATAGGATTTTGTAATAAGGCATCTGGTAAGGTCTCCTGGTTTCCTTAAACTTAAAAGGTTCCACAGTTTAAATTTGGAAAAGTTGCATATATACACAAATACATGCATATATATGTCTGTATATATGTATAAATACCATATAGATGTGTATGTGCGTGGTAGTACTTTAAGAAAGCTCTTCTTTTATTCTGAAATCATCTAAGTTTGAGCACTAAAAATATACATTTGGGAGGCTGAAGTTTTTCCAGTACACTACATTGTACTGCACCCAAATGTAGGTTTACCAGTACTCTAGTTAAAGCCCTGTTGTGAGGGCTTTCTTGTAGTTCCTAATTTACTATAGAGTCATTAATTTGTTTTGTATCTGCATACATAGACCTTTTTGGGAGAACACTTTAAAACCATAGTTGAAAATTCTGGTACCTACATTGTAACTATAACGAATATGAAAAGCTCAAGAGTGGGTCTGTCCTGCTGTAAAACAGGACGGAGGGAGAATAGCAGAAATATAGATCTTCCCCCTCTTCTTTCCACAGTAATACGGATTTCAGCTGTGTCAGCCAGTACAAGGCTACTTTAGTACCTAACAGCCAATCGCATTCTGCACCAAGGGTTTAAAACCAAGTGGTGAATGAGTTTTGTTAATCTTTTTTCACTCGGTTAGTGTTCAGTTTGCTCCAGAACAGAAAAAAGAATTGATCAAAGCTTGTAGCTCTCAGTACTGAAGCCTGATTTAGTTTCAGCACTACAGTACGTTGGAAAAAGCATCAGGAAACAGATCTGTTAGTTGTCATGTACTCAGTGAAGCTTGGTGATTCATAGACTTCTGTAATCTGACAAGTACACTTGGAACTGTGCAAATACAAACTTTTAATTTTGTGGTTACCTCAGTGTCTTGGTTTAAACCGATCCACACACATCGTTCACTCACTCCCCCCTTTTTTTCCTCCCTCTTTCTTTCCTCCCCCACCCTCACCCCCTCCCCGCTCCCGGAGGGATGGGGAGGAGAATTGAGAGAATGTAACTCCCACGGGTTGAGATAAGAACAGCCCAGTAACTAAGGTATAACACAAATCACTACTGCTACCACCAATGATAATAATGATAAGAGAAAATAACAAGAGAAGAGAATACAATACCACCACCGAATGAGTTCGACCCCCCCTGAAGAGCCCATGCCCTTCCGGGTAACTCCCAGTTACCTCCCTGGGCATGACGTGCTGTGGTATGGAATACCTCTTTGGCTAGCTTGGGTCAGGTGTCCTGCCTCTGCTTCCTCCCGGCCTCTCCTCATCCCTGGCAGAGCATGAGACTCACAAAGTCTTTAGCCAGAATAAATATTACTTAGCAACAATTAAAAACAATCAGTGTTATCAGCTCTGTTCCTAGGCTGGAAGTCAAAACACAGAGCTGCACCAGCTACTAAGAAGGAGAAAAAAGGCTACTGGTGAACCCAGGACACTCAGTAGTGAGCATCTAGAATAGCTACCTTGACAGTATAGCTCAGGAAGCTTGTGGTACTGTAAGGTTGGTTGGTTTGTATGTTTGGTTGTTTATTTTTTAAATCTACTTTGTATCTTGAGTATATTCATTGATGTTTATATGTTCTCCTAATTACAGTCTGCTTTGATAGTTGATATAGCCCTCTAGAATAACTTACACTACCCTTATGGCTGCTTACAGCATTGCAGTCCTGCCTAAGATGCTTGAGCATCACCAGACAGTTCACAGGTACACACAATCCTGCCTCTGGTACCTTTTTCTATTTGAAACTGTGCTCTTCTAACCATTTTGTATTATTATAGAAATTCCTGTGGATTTCACATGATTATGTAAGTAACAGAAAAAGCAGATTTAGTATGTCTGCCATTCTGCCTTCTGGCATAATCATGTTTATAGTCTTACAAAAGGTAATAAGGTAATTTTAATGTGAAAGCTGAAAAACAGGAAAAAAAAAAGCCCTTAAACCCTGTACTCTGAGAAGTAATATTGCCTTTCAGAGACTTTTGAAAATGAAGTAAAATATGGCACTTTTATAATGCAGAAGTGAAGATAAAATATCAAGAGAAATAATTCAACCCAAAGTGTTTAAATAAGTAGGCTGTTTTGTTTGATTTGGGGTTGGTGCTTTTGGTTTTTTTGTTGTTTTGTTTGTTTTTTTCTTCCCCCCAAAATTCAACAGTAATACTGTGAGTTCTTCCAGTCTTTGAATTACTGATCTTGTTTTTTTAGAAAAAAAATATTTTTTTCCTTTGTAACAGATGACTTTGCTATTTGATTGAAGTGCTCTATTGTTCAGCTTCAACACATTCTGACATCTTTTGTAGATCAATTAAAGTGCACCAGTGTGGAAGAAATAAAAATTTTATTTTTTCATTTTATCCTTAGTTTGGAATAAAAATAAATGCATTTGAGGAAAAAGATGAAAGAGAAATTAGCTGTTTGAACATAGTCAACATAACTGTTCTGTATACGTGAAGCTATATGTCACTAAGCCACTAAATAAAAAGAAATTATAAAGAAGGTAGAAATAATTTACAAAATAAAGGAGGAGGAGTAGAATAATAAGATAATACATGCAGAATCTATGCCATCAGCAGAAGGGACCATGAATTTGGTTTAAAAATGAGAAACTGAAAAATGCAATCATAGAATAGTCATAAAATCATAGAATACTTAGGGTTGGAAAGGACCTCAAGATCACCTAGTTCTAACACCCCTGCCACAGGCAGGGACACCTCACACTAAACCATCCCAACCAGGGCTTCATCCAACCTGGCCTTGAACACTGCCAGGGATGGAGCATTCACAACCTCCCTGGGCAACCCATTCCAGTGCCTCACCACCCTTACAGTAAAGAATTCCTTCCTTATATCTCCAATCCTCTCCTGTTTAAGTTTCGACCCATTACCCCTTGTCCTATCACTACAGTCCCTAATGAAGAGTCCCTCCCCAGCACCCCTGTAGGCCCCCTTCAGGTACTGGAAGGCTCCTATGAGGTTTCCACACAGCCTTCTCTTTTCCAGGCTAACCAGCCCCAACTTTCTCAGCCTGTCATCATACGGGAGGTGCTCCAGCCCTCTTTTCATCCTCGTGGCCCTCCTCTGGACTTGTTGCAACAGTTCCATGTCATTTTTACGTTGAGGACACCAGAACTGCACACAATACTCCAGGTGAGGTCTCACAGGAGCAGAGTAGAGGGGAAGGATCACCTCCATCGACCTGTTGGTCACACTCCTTTTGATGCAGCCCAGGATACGGTTGGCTTTCTGGGCTGCGAGCGCACAGTGAAGCCAGCTCATGTTCATTTTCTCAACAACCAACATCCCCAAGTCCTTCTCCACAGGGCTGATCTGAATCTCTTGACCAGCCTGTAGCTGTCCCTGGGACTGCTCTGACCCAGGTGTAGGACCCTGTACTTGGCATGGTTAAACTTCATGAGGTTGGCATCAGCCCACCTCACAAGCATGTCAAGGTCCCTCTGGACGGCATTCCTTCCCTCCAGCATATCAACCGGACCACACAGCTTGGTGTCATCGGCAAACTTGCTGAGGGCGCACTCAATCCCACTGTCCATGTCACCAACATGTTGAAAAAGACTGGTCCCAACACGGATCCCTGAGGGACACCACTTGCTACTGGTCTCCAGACAGACATTGACCACAACTCTCTGCGTGTGGCCATCCAGCCAGTTCTTTATCCATTGAGTGATCCATCTATCAAACTGTCACTCCAATTTAGAGACAAGGATGTCATGTGGGACAGTGTCGAACGATTTTCACAAATCCAGGTAGATGACATCAACTGCTCTACTCTTGTCCATCAGTTCCGTAGCCCCATCATAGAAGGCCACCAAATTGGTGAGGCAGGATTTCCCCTTAGTGAAGCCATGCTGGCTGTCACCAAGCACCTTGTTGTTTTTCATGTGCCTTAGCATGTCTTCCAGGAGAATCTGCTCCAAGATTTTGCCAGGCACAGAGGTGAGACTGGTCTGTAATTCCCCGGGTCTTCCATTTTCCCCTTCTTGAAAATGGGGGTTATATTGCCCTTTTTCCAGTCGTTGGGAACTTCACCTGACTGCCATAATTTTTCAAATATGATGGCCAGTGGCTTAGCAACTTCATTCACCATCTCCTTCAGGACCTGTGGATGGATTTCATCGGGTCCCATGGACTTGTGTACATTCAGATTTTTAAGACGGTCTCGAACCAGATCCTCTCCTACAGTGGGCCTAGGTTCATCATTCTCATAGCCCCTGCATCTGCCTTCCAGGACTTGGGTGGTGCTGTCAGAGCCTTTGCCAGTGAAGACTGAGGCAAAGAAGTCATTCAGAGCTTCAGCGTTCTCCAAATCCTGTGTAGTCAGTTCTCCTGATACCTTCCGGAGGGAGCCTACGCTGTGCCTAGGCTGTCTTTTATTTGCTATGTACCTATAGAATCCCTTCCTGTTATCTTTAACATCCCTAGCTAAGTTTAATTCTAACAGGGCCTTAGCCTTCCTAACCTGGTCCTTAGCTTCCCAGACAACATCCCTGTATTCTTCCCAGGCTGCCTGTCCTTGCTTCTACCTTTTAGAAGCCTCTTTTTTCCTTTGAACTTTTCTCAGCAGCTCCTTATCCATCCAAGGAGGTCTCCTGGCCCTCCTGCCGCACTTCCTTCTAGTTGGGATGCAACACTCCTGAGCTTGGAGCAGGTGATCCTTGAATATCAACCAAGAGTCTTGGGCCCCCCTGCCCTCCAGGGCTATATCCCATGGAACCTTACTAAGCAGGCTCCTGAAGAGGCCAAAGTCTGTTCTGTTGAAGTCCAGGGCAGCGAGCTTGCTACATGCTCTTCTCACTGTCCTGGGGAACTCAAATTCGACCATCTCGTGGTCACCGCATCCAAGGCTGCCCTGGAACATCACATTTCCAGTGAGCCCTTTCCTGTTGGTGAGCACGAGGTCAAGCATGGCACCCCTCCTTGTCGGCTCCTCTGTTACTTGCAGAAGGAAGTTATCTTCCACCCAGTCAAGGAACCTCCTGGATTGCTTGTGCCGGGCAGTACCGTTGCTCCAACTGATTTCAGGGTGGTTGAAGTCCCCCGCGAGAACAAGAGCCTGTGAGTGTGAGGCTCTTCTTATCTTTCTATAGAGTGCTTCATCCACAGGTTCTCCTTGATCAGGCGGTCTGTAACAGATTCCCACAGTAATGTCTCCCACGGCTGTCTTCCCTTTAACCTTGACCCACAAACTCTCTGTTAACTGATCACCTGTCCCCAGACAGAGTTCCATACTCTCCAGCCTATCCCTAACATAAAGGGCAACTCCCCCTCCCCGCCTGCCAGGCCTGTCTTTTCTAAAGAGCCTGTAACCTTCCATTCTAACACTCCAGTCATAGGAGCCATCCCACCATGTTTCTGTGATGCCTATTATATCATATCCCCGTAGAAGTGCACACATCTCTAATTCCTCTTCTTTGTGCCCCATGCTATGGGCATTTGTATAGAGGCATCTGAGCTGAGCTCCAAATGAAGCTGACTCATTGGCTGGAGAGGCTGGAATATCACGGCATTGCTCTGAGCATTTATTATAGGTGCTGGCAACTGACTGGGTGTGTTGGGATGGAATGATGCCCCCCTCCCCCAACACATCTAGTTTAAAGCCTCCTTGATCAGTCTGGCAAGGCTCCTACCAAAACTGCTCTTCTCCTTCTTTATGATCAGACCAGCTCTACCAGCCCCCAGTAGACCTGGCCTAATAACTTGGGTCCCACGTTCAAGACACCCAAACCCCTGACTATGACGCCACCCTTTTAACCATTTATTAACCTGTCCAATCCTCCTGGCCTTTTTGGGGTCCTCCTCTGTATCCTGGGGAACTGACGAAAAGACAATCTGAGCTCCAGAGCCCCTAACCACCACTTCCAGGGCTCTGTAGTCCGTCTTTATGCTCCCCAGGCTACTACTATCTATATCCCTAGCACCCACATCTATCACTAGAAGCAGGTAATAGTCACTGGGACTTACTAGAGCAGGCAGCCTCTCTGCAAAATCCCTGATCCATGCCCCAGGTAGGCAATACATCTCCCTCGAGACTGGGTCAGGCCGACAGATGAGTGCTTCTGTGCCTTTCAAAGTAGAGTCCCCTACTAGTACAACCCGCCGCTTTTTCCTGGCAGCACCAGTAGTGATCTTCTTTACCTGTGCACCAGCCAGCTGTTCCTGGTGCAAGTGCGTTTCCTCATTAGCCCCCTGCAGAACTACAGAGTGGTTCTGGGTGGGGACAACAGATTTAGGAGGAACCCCCTTGCTTTTAATTGTCCTCTTCCTCCTTTCCTTTTTTTTTTTTGTCACTAATTCCCAGCTTCCCG
This sequence comes from Lathamus discolor, assembly GCF_037157495.1. Classification (NCBI taxonomy): domain Eukaryota; kingdom Metazoa; phylum Chordata; class Aves; order Psittaciformes; family Psittacidae; genus Lathamus; species Lathamus discolor. The sequence goes on along the minus strand of NC_088887.1, from coordinate 27,465,995 downwards.
GGGTAACTGACTCCTTCTTTCCTACATGAGCCAGAGGGGAAACTTGAGGCCCCTGCACAGCTCGGGCCTGGAGCAAGCAGCCCTGCTTCCTCTCAACTTCTTTGCCATCTTGCAGCCTATTAACAGCATCCTGCAGCTCAACCCTGCTGCGGGAGGACCTCCACCAGAGAGCACCGAGCGCAGCCCTCCCCATTCTGCGCCCTCCCCTCACCAGACCAGCGCAGGCACTCCCTACACCCCGAGCTCTGCACTGCAGCCTCCCCTCTCATCAGCTCTGTCTGGGTGCCTACGCTGGCCACCGCCGGGGCAGCCAGAGCAGAGCTCCCAGGCCGGGCCCTGATCATATAGCAAGCACTCATCTCCCCGCCCAACCTCCTCTCACCACGCTCCCCGGGGCAGGTTTTTACCCACTCAGGGTTGGTGCCACTGCTCCTGGCTCCGCCCCCTGTGAGTCCCTGCTCGCGTCCGCGGAGACTGCCGGCTCCTGGGCAGGTCCTGTCGAGGACTCGAGGCTCCCTCGGTGGCTCTGGCTGCTCTGAGTTGAGGCTCCTGGACGCTGAGCTCCCCCCGCTCCGGTGTTGAAGGCGTCCTCTCTCGAGCTGCTCACCTCAGCAATTGACATAAAAACAAAGGGTGAAGTAAATGGACAAATAACTGCCATTTCCTGAAGAAAAATCTTGCTGGGACAGAATTGCTGTCTCTGAAGATGAAGTCTCATGTCCTGCATGCACACTTAGATATACAATCAACTATTAGCTTGTCAGTGGCTGTCCTGGGTTCAGCTTTAGCAGTCTTTTTTCTCTTTCTTAGTAGCTGGTTTAGTGCTGTGTTTTTGACTTTAGTCTGGGAACAGTACTGATAATACACTGATGTTTTTGGTTGTTGGTAAGTAATGCTTACTCTGATTAAGAACTTTTCCAGTCTCATGCTCTGCCAGTGAGGAGAGGCATAGGAAGCTGGGAGGAAGCAGGGACAGGACACCTGACCCAAAATAGCCAAAGGGGTATTCCATACCACAGTATGTCATGTCCGGTATGTAAACTGGGTGCAGTTACTCGGAAGGGTTAGATCGCTGCTCTGGTCAGCCTGGGTATAAGTCAGTGGGTGGTGAGCGGTTGTATTCTCTTCCCTTGTTATTTCCCTTATCATTTTTACTGTTGGTGGTAGCAGCAGTGATTTGTGTTATACCTTAGTTACTGGAGTGCTCTTATCTCAACCCGTGGGAGTTACATTCATTCTATTCTCCTCCCCATCCCTCTGGGAACAGGGGGAGGAAGAAGCAGGGGGAGCGAGGGGGCGGCTGCGTGGTTCTGAGGTACCGGCTGGGCTTAAACCAGACAGTGGCTTTCATGAGGATACAGATCCAGTGACTGTAAGCAATTACTGTTAAAAATAGTTATAAAAATTAGAAGGCTTAGTGATTATTGTTTGAACAATTGATGATGAAATATGGAGGATTTTACTAAGTTCCTTCTGTAATTTTTTTTTTTAGAGTACGTAACTAATGGAAATATTACTGTTTTATTTCCCTTGAAAACCAAATATGTTTAGAAATAATAGGTGAATGTGAAGGTTTTTGATACTTCAGTAGAAGAGATTGATGTGCTCAATTTTCAGACGTTCATCTAGAATGCTAAGTAGTTAACAGAATTAAAGTTAGAAAAAAATTTTTTTATATATTTTCTGATAAAAGCTATGGGTTCAGCTATAAATACCAAGAAACAACAACATAATACTTTCTATTTAAGTCTACAAAAAATTCATGTGCTTTGAAACATTATGAATAATCCTATTGTACCCAGTTACAGTTGATCATTGAGAAGATACATTTTTGTGTTATCAGGTTACAGAATTCAGGATTTGGCTGGAAGCATAGGAAAAGTCTTAATTTTGAGTTATATATTTTGGTCTGAACAGTCAATCACTGACCTTTGGACATCAATACAAATAAGTCTCAGTGCCAGTGTAGGCTCTGAGAAGGCTGATATTAAATTCTTGATTTGTCCTCATATCCTATTTGACATTCATTGTTTCAGTTCCCCCTCCATCAAACTATGATAGCACTGAGAGATTGCATGCATAGCCCTGCAAGTGCATATTTTGCTTCTGATTTTGATTCTTATCACAAACTGCTTCTTTTCCTGTCTCCTACCTATGAAGAAGTGTAAAACTTGGAAGTATTCCCAAACTCACAGCTTCCAGGCAACTCTGGGCACTTTGGTTTCTATTTTAGCTCTGAGACAGATCACAGGTCTGTGCTTTCTGTAGAGACTTTACAGATGATTTAAATTTTATGCACGCTTGTAAGCTTTGAGATACAAAAAATCTCAAAAAAAAAAAAAAAAAATTGAATGTACTGTTTATCCAGGTGTAGAATGCTGCAATGTGAACATGGAAATAGGAGCACTCTTGTTTCCATGATATGAGTGCAACAGGGAAATTACTCAAAGTGAGCGCGAATAACTTTACACTCACTGCAACAAGTTTTCCGGAGATGTCTGATACTTTTGTAAAATTCACTGACGTCAGCTGGGCCATGTAGTTTGTGGGATCAGATCCTAATGACAAAAGCTGAACTAGATTCTCATCTAATAATTTGATTTCATTTAATGTAAGCTTGTCAAAGTTCTTACAGTGAAACATCTCAAAGTGTGTCCATGTGTATGTTTCTCTGTGTGTTTGGGTACTTCTGTGTGTGTACACCTTGATCCAGTAGCTGTCTAATACTAAATACTCTTTTAAGGAGATACATTTGAACATAAACCTTTTCTTACATTAATTACAGCCCACACATAATCAAGAAGCAAAAAAGCAAAACCTTTACCTTAAATACAAAGCTATATCAATCTCTTCTCCCATCAAGTTTCCTGTAGTACACTTTTCTCTCCACCCAAAAATAAAATCCCTGAGACACACCAAATGGGTATTGCTCAATATACCTTTGTACTGACTAGGTAAAAATAACTGTTATAAAAGGAAGTACAGGAATTGGTTTCAAAAAATCCAAATAGAAGAGGAATTGTTATTCCACACAACAGTATACCAACTCATTTTCTTCTTGCTATATGTTAAGAAGTCTGCAGGATGAGAAGCATTTCCCTAGGAGAGCTAGGTTAGCAAAGAGACTGTTTGCTCTGAGTTTGCAAAGCCTCACAGAGCTGCAGTCACCGATGCAGAGAGGGCCCTCAAGAGGTCACTAGTCCAACCTACTCTCAAAGCAGGATCAAATCAGGCTGCTCAGGACTGTCTCCACTTGGGTATTGAAAAACCTCAAAAGATGGAGATTATGTGACCTTTCTGGGCAACATATTCTTGGGATTTTGTTTTTCTTTATTTCCAGTCTGACCTGTTCTTTTTTAGACTTAGATGATTTACCTCTTCTTCCCTTTTATGCACTACTGTGAAGATCCTAGCTCCATTGTCTTGATAACCTGCCTGTAGGTTCAGACAGATGGCTCCTCAGTCTCCCTGAAACCATCTCTTCTATAGGCTGAGTAAGTCCTGGCCCCTCAGCCTCTTCTTGCAGGGCAAGAGCTCCAGCCCCTGACCAGGCGGTGGCAGCTGGCTGTCTTTGCTGACAAAGCATGCTGATGGCTCATATTCAGCTGTCAGCCCAGCTTTCCAGGGTCTTTTCTGCAGAGCTGCTTCCCATTTAGTCAATTCCCAGCCTGTAACGTTGCCAGGGGCTCTTCTTGTGTAAATGGAGAATTTTTCAATTTGGAGGATTAGTTTAATTTCGTTAAGTTCTTGTTGGCCAATTCCTCCAACATGTCTAAGCCCCTCTGAATGCCAGACCTCCCTTTGATGTATGAAATCCCTGCTTTGGGGTTACATACGAGCTTGCTCTACTGCCACCTCCAGGCCACTCAATAAAGATTTAAATCAGAACAGGTTCCAGTGTAGACCCCTGAAGTATTCTACTGTGATTCTGTGCTGGGTGAAAAAGCGGTGACTGAATAAACTGAACAGGTGAGAAAGAGGTTAAGACTATGGTTCCTCAGTAGCAGCCATTATTAAGAATTTCTTCCTGTTTGGCTAGTCTATTCTTTTTTTTGTTGTTGTTGTTTTTTAATATGTTCACACTGCTTCCTAAATCCTAGCCTGTGAACTTTGTACCTCAGTTTATTATGCAAGATTTGCTGCTGTTGCATCTGCAGTCATACAGATTTTATTTTATCACCTAACAGTTGTGCAGGATATTGAGGTGTCAACCTATCACCTGTGTCTGACTGATCTCAGTCTTCTGCAGCCAAAAAGACAGGATAAATAGCTGTAAACTTGTTGTAAACAAATAAAAGACAGAGTTCTCTGGGTTCCTGTTACACTGCCTGTCTGTGTCACTTTTACTGCTCACAGACTCTGCTAGTAATATACACAAATCTTTAAAGTGGAACACAACTTCCTGATACATAGCAAACAGAAATAACAAATGAGCAACTATGCCAAGCATTAGTATGCTAATCACTCTGGATCAGGTACCTGTAAAGTTGAAGCTGAGAAGGCAGGTGGGCAGTTTTGAGCCAGGTGGGGAGAAATAGACTTCTGCTCCATGGAATGAGTTGATCTTCAAGGTTACTGAGTTGGCATCAGTTCCCTGGTTTCCCATTTAGAACTCTATACCTCTCATGTTGATGTCTTTCCCCTTGAACATTTGAGCTATTACTTATCTCTATCTCAGCAGTCTTACCTCTGCAATTTTATCCTTATACTGCATGTCTCCAGTGTACAGATTTTCTCACATCTCAGGCAATTTCATTGGAATCTTGGGCTGAGTTCTCACAGCTGGGCTGTATCAAAGCTGGACCCACGACCATAGGCAGCTGACCTTCTGATTTGGTGTAACACAGTGAACCTGTCCTTCTCTCCTTCCTCCTTCTCTCCCTCTCTCTCTCTTCTTCCCCCACCTCACTTTTTTTCCTGTTTGTCTCTAAGATCAAACAAAGGCCAGTTTCAGTGCTGATGTTCAGAGAAGAGAAAATATTCTCTTCTTCTGCTCTTGGGATCAGGAACAAACAGGCTGAGACATGCAGAAACAGTTTTTAATAGTGCGTGTCTGCCGAAACTCACATTGTCTTTCAGTGTTGGAGAAGAAGACAAGATTTTGTGCTGGGCTATGTCAAGTAGAAGAAATGACAGTGCTTTAAGCTAGAGTTTGGATTCAGGTTTATGTGTAAATGTAGCACGAATGAGACAGTTCTTTTTTGGACACATTATCATTGGCTTAAACTGAACTGAATTATACTGGTCATATTGAACCTCAGTGGAACCCCACATTTTACTTTTTTCTTTCCATAGCTAAGTACAAAACTTTGACTATATGAAGATAGATTTAAGGAATAGATGTACCAGTAATGAGAAGGCTCTAGGAGAGACAAGTAGTTGTAGTTGCAATATTAAGAACAAACACAGAAGAAAAACTGGATTACTCTAGAAGAGAAGTTGAAAGTCTTGATAGGAAGATCAGTTTAAAAAAAGTAAACTATGATGAGAAAGAGGGCTTAGATGTAGGGCTTCAAATTCTGTGGTAAAGGAGTATTTTATAATCATATGGCACATAGATTTTTAATATGAAGGTAAGATAAGAGAAGACATAACTCTTGCTAACATATCAACTCCCTCAGTCCCCTAAATACTACTGACTACTAGTAAAAACAAGCTAAACTCCCATTGCTACGAATGCAGAATGGAGCTCTATTTGCTACGGTTATCTGATCATTCCTGTGTTTTAAAGTATGTCATTACTGAGTGGAACTTTTCAATATTACTAGATGATCTGGTGGGAAACTAATGCAAGGAAAGAAAGCTGTAAAAATTATTTTGGTCTGTCTAAATGATTTGTACTAAACCCTCATTTTTCTTCTAGTGTGAGCAGCGCTAGCTACCATTACATTTCTCTTGTACTTTTTCCTCTTATAAAGACATGGCACATTCCTCTGTGTTCTGGGTTCAGCAGTAGCAGTCGTTTTTCTCCTTCTTGGTAGCTGGTGCAGTGCTGTGTTTTGATTTTTGGCCTGGGAACAGTGCTGATAACACCGATGTTTTTAGTTACTGCTCAAATGTTTTAGTCTGACCAAGGACTTTCTGAGTCTCATGCTCTGCCAGGGAGGAGGGGAAGCTGGGAGGAAGCAGAGACAGGACCCCTGACCCAAACTGACCAAAGAGGTATTCCATACCACAGCACATCATGCCCAGGATGTAACAGGGAGTTACCTGGAAGGGCTAGGGACTGCAGGGTTGGACGAGGTATTGGTCGGTGCTCGATGGGGTGCGGTTAGGTGAGTTATCGGTTGGCTGGTGTTGAGGTGTTGTATTCTCTTCCCTTGTTATTTCCTTTATCATTATTATTATTGGTGGTAGCAGTAGTGATTTGTGTTATACCTTAGTTACTAAACTGTTCTTATCTCAACCCATGGGAGTTGGATTCTTTTCGATTCTCCTCTCCGTCCCTCCGGGAGTAGAGGGAGGGAAAGAAAGGGGGAAAGTGAGTGAACGAGCTGTGTGACTTTGTTTAAACCATGACACTCTGGAAACTGACAGATGAAGACAGATGTTAATTAAAAGATGAAGCATATTGTAAATTGGCCTGTGCATGGATATAGTGTGCATAGTGTGCTAAAAATAGCACATACATATTATGTCTTTGGCTGTATGATCATGCATGGAAATTCCTGAGTTAAGATAGTAAGTCCAATGATACAGAACATTTAAAACAATTTAATTTTTAATTTTTATATTTTACTCCAAAAATACAAGTTATTATCTCTAAATGAGTGATTTTTTTTCTCAGTAATAAGATCAGGTTGCAACACTGCAATATTGTTTCCCTGAGGCCTCTTTTCCCCACAGGCAGGGGTCTATGCTTCTTCAGAAGAATTGTGGTTTATTTTGACTTAGTGGGGGAATGTGGATTATTGCCTCCAGTCAGAGATAAAGGAGGTTGTATTGGCAAGGAAATAGAACCTTCTTTATACTTTAAATTAGAGAAGAAATTGGCTGTTGTTAGAATGAATTCTCACTCTTTTTGTTTGTACTTCCCTGAATGTTCTCACAGATCCAAATGAATAGGATGCCATGTTAAAACATAACTTTTTTTTTTCTTCAAGCTACTTAAGCTAATTATTGACTAAAAGTCTTTTAGAAGTATAGGTACATTTTTCACTATGCTTTTCCATTTTGCCTCCTGTTATTCTGGCAAAGGTTTGTAGTAGTATATCTCTGTTAAACAGAGGCTCTATTGTTCAAAGAGCTGGTCTCTGTAGTTTTGCCATTTTATTGCCTCAGCAACATAATCCCACCTGGTCAGAGGGTGAAGGAAGAGAAGCTGTTGTGAAGGGGCTTACAGCATAACAGGACTGTAAAAGTGTATGTGCTTAAGGCACAAAACCTTTTCCAGCCGTTTCTGACTAGCTTTCCTCTCCATTGCTGTAAAACAACTTTTCCTTCAAAGGAAATACTGGAGTCTTCTCCTTGGACATTCTGTGTTTAGCTGACTGGGTGAGTGTAAACAACAACCCAAAAACCTGAGAAAAGTCAGGTCTATACAGATCTCTCTCATCTTCTTGTAAATAATAATTGCCTTCCCTTTTTCCTTCCTCTTTCTCTTACCAAGGAAGACCTTGATACCTCAATTTGCTTTTTAACCTTTAAAGTAGAATAAGAAAATGAACATCATAATGTTTTTTTTTTTTCTAGAGTATTCTGTGAGGAGCTTAATCAGTTTTCCTTGGAGCAGAGGTGAGCTGTTGATTTTTTCGCAGAGAGCTATCACCTCACTGTTTGTCATGCTTTTGAACTAAATAGGAGTGTTGGTAAAAGCATCATTTTGCACAGAGTCTAAATTTCTCCCGTTTCACAAATGACATTGTAACTCCACTGTCTGTATCTGTTGTATGGGAATGTGTCCTAAAAGCCAAATTCCTTGAGTATATATCAATATCTGATGAAGTGGTCAGGGTTCTAGATACTCCAGAGAAGATTGTGCCATTACTGCAGAAGAAAGGAAGAGTACTGAATGTCAAGGCCACTGACCCTTATTGCCTCCTCCAGCACAGGCTCTGCCTGACAACATGCATTTTCCAAGGATGTGCGACTACTCTTGCAACATTTCCTAGGGACTGCATGCACAGCACAAATTCTGGAAGGACTCTACGGGAGAGCTCACTCCTTCAGTGATACCACAATAGAAATAGGTGCCTGCTGGAGGGGATGGCTCTTGTCCCTTGCAGAGAAAACTCAGTGTAAAACTCTTCCTGGAGGAAGATGAGGACTGAAGTGAGAACTTGATTCACCTGAACAGTGAAAAGGAGAAATCTTCGGCAATATCTGCAAGCCTCTGGCATAATAACTTTCACAGAAATTCTGGTTGCCCGCCTAGGATTCCTGCTGTTCTGGCTGTGCTCCAAGACCAGGGTTGATAGATGTCCTGAATCTGCATAACAGCCATCTGTTTAGAACCTGAGAGGCCATCAACAAGCACAGAGGTAGTGTGGAACAGACCTAATATGCACAGCAGATGCCATTTTGTCCTTCAGCAGCTGCTATGTACCATAACTGTAGTTTCTGTCAGCTTGGCCATCCTCCTGCCAATACAAATCATACCTTTCCAAGCTATCTCTAGTGCTGACCACAGTCAGGCTACGTGACCACGCAAAGAGGAAAAGAAACAATTTTTACTTAGTGACAAAATGATGTCTGATGAAGAACGGCAGAAAAATATGAAGGAACCAAGACAATTTTTTTTTCTTTTTTTCTTTTTTTTGCCTCTTTTTGTATTTCAGCAGCTGGGGTAAAGCTGAATTCCTCACAGGGGAACATTAACTAAGCAAAGCAGCACAGGCCCTTGAAACAGAGCAAAATGACTGGAAGGAGAAAAAGACACAGGCAAAGAATATAATTAGAGAGTTCAGTGACAGCAAATTGGACTGGCCAAAGAACCTGGACATTTTACAGTATATTTTTTTCCAAGGAATAAATATGCACATGTTTAACTAAATAGAAAGTATTATGGTTTTGCACTGATACTTTTATGCTCATTTACTGAGAAGAGTAGAAAAGGTCTGAATAGAGCTTTCAGTGAACTCTGTATTATAAGATGTGAGAGCTAAAAAGGAGGAACTGCAAGAGTTTGTTCCAATGAAGGCATTGTCTCACAGATTCATAAAGGTTCTTTAGTCTTCAGATGGGAGAAAACTACCTCAAATAAGATGTGTAAGTTCAAGTCAGAAAACTCAGTGGGTTTAACTGTCAAAATTATCAAAGCAGCCTTTGTGATGTGTATTAAGTATCATTTCTGTCCTATCCAGGAATCCAGCATTGGACTTGATGATCTTAAAGGTCTTTTCCAACCTAATTGATTCTATAATTCTAAGACCAGACTGAACAAGGTTGCCCTTTCTCCCTCTTCTCTGACAGCCTTGCCTTTGTGAAGCAGTGCATAAATAAAATGATTTTTGGCTAACATAATTCCCGGAAACTGTTTCATTCTTCCAAAAGAATGCCCCCAAGGGATGGGATATAATGTAGTCAGGAGAAAATTACTCTTGGTCCACTGAAGCTGTTCTTGAGAAACATTTTCCTGTGTGGAATAGGTGGAAGTCAGACAGTGTGAACATTTCTGAAAAAAAACAAATTTTATTTTATTATTTATTTTATTATTTTATTTTAAATTGTATTCAGCATGGATTTAATGAGATGGCCTCTGTAAGAAGAGATTATGCACAGCAGAGGGCAGGCCTGGGCAGGCCTTGGAGATCAGGCTCCGGACAGGGGGTGCATCAGCCCGGAGTGTGCTGGAGAAGACTTGGGCGTAGCTATTTTGTAAAGCCCTCTCTTCTCAGTAGTTCAGGCGGTCTCTAGACAGCTGTGCTGGGGACCAAGGAGAGCTGTTCTGTAAGGGCTGAATCATTCCGTGTGGGTGAAGAAAATAATCTTTTCCTGGACAAGAACAGTGTTTTTCACATTTTGCCAGAAATAAGGCATATGGTGCTTGAAAATTATGTCACTGATTGTCTGGGGCAAAGAATCTTCAGCTCCCAAGTCACCTCCACATGCCTGCATGCCAAGAAGAGTTCTGCCTTTTTCCTTTCTCTTTGTGACCTTGAACTTGATCTAGATGCAGGGATGGCAGTATGGCTTGGCCTTGGAGTCCTCATTTCACCTTTTGTAACACAGACTGGTCCTGGGAGAGCTGTGGGGAAAGCTGTGGGGAAAGCTGCGGGGAAAGCTGCGGGGAAAGCTGTGTGGCAGGGGTTACAATCTTTCTTAAGCTGGGCTGTGTGTGCTCCAAGGTTTTGCACAGTGAACACCAACACAATATTCTAGCCTGCATACTTTTATTCAGGTAGCTTTTGGGAACAATCCAGAAAAGGAAAGAGGCATAGCTTAATTTTCTATATATAAAATCAAAACAAGTTTAGGACTTAATTAATTTAGAATAAATAACACCATGCAAAACTCCCACAGCTTTTAAGTGAGCTTGTTCATAACACATTTCAAGAGAAGAATCTGGCAATATTAATTGGAGGAAAATGAATGCTTAATTTTTCCCTATGGAAATACTAGTTTTCCTCTGCCTTTGTAAATTATATGACTAAGAAAAGAGAAGGGGCATTTATTTTCCACCACAATTTATTTGATAGAATATTCTCTCCTGTTCGGTAACAGATGTGAAAATGTAAATAAAATATCTGAGTAGAAAGTAAAAATAAACCTATATAAATACCTACATTCATACAGTTTTTCCATCACAGAGCTTCTAAAAAGGCTATTTAAATGCAGAATATGTAAATAAGAAATTACTTTCAAAAGAAAAAAAAAAAAAAGAAAACAACAGTGTATTTTCAGATTTCTCCTTTTTGGGGGGGAGGGGGCACTTTGCACAGGGGAAGCTGGGAAGAAGATTAAAGAGTAATGCTGGACAATGATTAGAGAAAGGATGATGTTTTTAATTTATCCATGTTTTTTTTTTCCTAAAACAGAAGACGGAACTTTGAACAGCTAATACAAATTATTATTGTTTTTTTCCCAAAGGCTACCACTCCAGATAGGTCTTTTGCTTAAGAAATCCTCCCCACAGTACAGCTAAACTCTACTACATACTGTTCAGCTGTTAAAAAACTTGGGGTTTTTATGCAGGCAGGGGAAGTTCTTTTAGTCTCCACAGAATTTGGAACTGATGTGGCTATCATGCTCCACATTTAGATCTCGACAATGTAATAAGTCAATGACAACTCAAATATCCCAGCCTTTTGGTTATGTTCAGCAGAAGGAAATCTTTACTGCTTCTTGAAAGCTTGGGATTCTTATACCACATGCAGCTTGTGCACTCTCAGATTCTTATGCATTCCTTTTGAAAGAAAATCCTTATTGTTGGATTTAGACTCTAATTTATTGTTCACTTTTTTCTTTATTTCATAATAAGGGTTTCTTTGCTTTATTCTTTAGAATTGCCTGTTGTATTGATTCATGAACATCTCAGGAGCTTATATTACTATTTACCTTGGGAAAAACAGTTTGAAAGATTATATCTTGGGCTTCCTAAAGTGAGATAGAAATACCAGAGGCAATAATCTCAAAAAATTTACACTTGACCCACTGAAGGGTCGAATAAATCCAATTATTTGAGTATACAAATATGAAGATTCTGGTTATATTTTAGAAGTCCATCTGAAATCTCATGTTCATATAACTTTTTATATTTACAGAGATGGAATGCATGGTATTATCACAGATGTCTAGTATGTTCATCAGTAGTTGTCCTGGTTTTGATGATCAGATTAATAGTCGTCACAGTGCTGATTTATTGGCTCTCAAAGGTGTTTCTCTTGCTCTCAGCGCTTCAGAATGTAGTACATTACATAGAGCCGGTATTCCCTGTGTTCGTGTTTATCAAGTGTGGGGCTTGGGCTAAGGTTTTTGTTTCACTGTACTTTATGGCAATGGCTTGTAATACGGGTGGGCTCCAGCAGCAGGGAGAGATGGACGTGGCCGTGGACTTGTACCCGGCCGTCCCGCTGCTCTTCAGCGCCCTGGCCCTTGTCCTCGCCTCTGTCTTTGTGAAGCTGCGGGGAGCCGAGGGGGAGCGGCCCCGGGAGCCGGCGGCGGCCGAAGCGGCCCGGGAGAGCGGCCCCGGGGACCAGGCGGCGGCGGGAGCGGGGCCGGAGGCCGGGAAGGAGGCGGCTGCTGAGCAGCGGGAGGGGGCGGCCGAGGAGCCGAGCCCCGCGGAGGAGCCCAGCCCCGCGGAGGAGCCGAGCCCCGCGGAGGAGCCCAGACCCGCGGCGGCCGAGAGCGTTCCCCGGCAGCCGCCCGCCGAGCCCCAGGAGGATGCAGGAGCCCAGGCAGCATTTCCCAGCAAGGCAGAGGAGGAAGAGCTGCGCCCAGGGAAAGAGAAGCTGGTGGTGGGAGAGCCGGCAAGCACAGCAGCTGCACCAGCCCCAGGGACAAGTACAGCAGCGTCATTGGAGAGTTCTGAAGGGTTTGAATGGCCTGTGGATACCCTTGGGACCTGCCTGCTGATTGCGATGGGGATCAGCATGTTGGCACACACACAGAGTGTGTTCTACCCACGGCCATTTTGTCTGATCTCAGAAGTTAAGCAGAGTCAGGTTTGCTTCTTGTCTGGGGTTAGACCACAATATGGGAGGACCAAGAGATCTTCCCCAAGGCTGGACAGCCATGAGTGGCAGTGTGTGTGGGACAGTATGAGCGAGTACCTGGTCCACTGGGCCCCTCCAGTGCTTTGGAAGCATTGGAGATGGAAGGCAGCTGTATGGAGTCCCCAGCAACAAGCTGCAGAAACTGCTGAAGGGGACAGTGAATTATTTTGAACCTGGTGGGCCCATGGCACTTCAGGCCATCAGGGCAGAGATGCGACACAGAGACGGACTCATGATCGAGGGGTGGACTTAGCAATGGACACTATTGCCCAGGTTATTCACGAGTGTGAACACTGCACACAGCCTCTCCTGCTCTGAGAGACTGTAACAAGAGATGGCGCCTGACATCATGGACCAGATGGACTCAGCAGCTTTATAGGTCCATGCACTAAGAAATGATGTTTTTCTCTGTGTATATGTAGATGTATATATATATGTAAGAGTGATGGCATATTGAAGATGTGGGATCTGAGCATGACGTGAATGGTATGGAATAAGGGGTGGATAATGTCCTGGTTTTGAGCAGCAGCAGTCATTTTTCTCCTTCTTAGGAGCTAGTACAGTGCTGTGTTTTGATCTTTTGGCCTTGGAACAGTGGTGATAACGCCGATGTTTTCAGTTGCTGCTCGAATGTTTGGTCTGGCCAAGGACTTTCTGAGCCTCATGCTCTGCCAGGGGGGAGGGGAGGCCGGGAGGAAGCGGAGACAGGACACCTGACCCAAACTAGCCAAAGAGGTATTCCATACCACAGCACGTCATGCCCAGGATGTAACTTGGAGGGACCCCGGAAGGGTTGGGACTGCAGGGTTGGAGGAGGTATCGGTCGGTGCAGGGTTGGAGGAGGTATCGGTCGGTGCAGGGTTGGAGGAGGTATCGGTCGGTGCTCGGCTGGGGGGAGTGGGGCGAGTTATTGGTCGGCTGGTGTTAAGGTGTTGTATTCTTTCCTCTTGTTATTTCCTTTATCATTATTATTATTGGTGGTAGCAGTAGTGATCTATGTTATACCTTAGTTACTAAACTGTTCTTATCTCAACCCGTGGGAGTTGCATTCTTTTCGATTCTCCTCTCCGTCCCTCCAGGAGCAGGGGGAGGGCAAGAAGGGGGGGGGAGTGAGTGAACGAGGTTTGTGGTTGGGTTTAAACCACGACAGTAGTATATGTTACATATCTGTTATTTGGAGTTATCTAATTAGTTTCTTGAAGAAATTAAGACCATAACAACTTAGACACTCAGAGTGTATTCTTTTTCTTTGGTTACACTTGATATGAAAGGCTTCTAACTGACAACAGATTATTCGTAAACAAAATCCTTCTATATCATATACTCATTTCATTATTATTGGCAGTCAGTCATGTTGTGTAAAGTATATATGTAATAACCATCTGAGAATAGAATTTTTTAGGGGAATGGTCACTGTTTCTACAGTCATGTTTTAACTGGCATAAAGAATGTTGGATTAGCAGCAATTTAGAATGAGATATTTCGCAGGAACAAAAGTTCTGTGAATTTGCACCCTTTCTGAATGTTATTGTTCCTGCCACTCATGTAATATAGTTCATAGGACGTAGGACTGAAGAATTTAAGCCAATGCCATTTCTCTAATTGCACTGCATTCTAAAATGCTGGACAATAAACCTTCACTCTTTCCAGTGGCAATTTAGGAATGTCACTTTCTTCATGTACGTAGTTCCAATTAAGTGAAAAGATGACAGTTGTATGCATAGCAAGCGCAGGCTTGGGTATCTTGATACACATTCCATTATCTTATTTATCTTTTGTTTTTCTTGGTAGTGAAGAAAATAAGGCATACTAATTTACTATCTTCATATCTACTTTCTCTTTCCCTCAATAACTTCTGAATCTATTGGCCAATTTGAAAGCAGGTGGGGGAAGGTATCAGAGGTAATTACTTTGCTACCTGCTTTATGAAAATCAACAGCTGAATATATTGATAGCTCCAAATTAATGTCCCTGTTTAGGGGAAGGCAGGGGAAGAGCTGAGCTGTGGTGTATTCTTTGGCTGTAGCTGTCTGGTCAGTCCTGCCCACAGTTACAATTGCAACATCTGATATTTTTTGCTTGGTTTTACGGGGCAAATGATCTGAGTTTCTAAGCAGGGAGATAGAAATCTTAGTGGACAATGGCCATAAAACTAGGGAAAGGCAAAAGGCATAAAGTTAGCAATTAATGGAACTACTTGCTTGGTTCTTGTATGGGGCTATTTCATTGCTAATATGTTGTCAACAGTAATTTATTATATTAAAAACATCAAACTAACAAGGCTTGAAAGTCAATAGAATTTTGGCATTGAAAACTTGTTAGTAAATCACATATTTAATCTCACTTCTGAAATTATCAGTCATTTTAGCACTCTGTATTATTTGGATGTTTATCTTTGAGAATGTCTAGCTTTCAGAAGTGAAGCTGGTGCATGTTGCTGTAACCTACCAATATTTCAGTTACAGTAGCCAGTTACAAATACTTAATGTTTATGTTTACAGTGTCAGGCATCACACAGAATGCAAATGGTACACATTCAATCTGTTTGGCTTGCACCAAAATCAAGAATGATGCCAGCACCTAACAAGCAAAGTAAGTGCAAAAATAGTATTTCTCAAGGAATGCTATATCTGGATTTGTTTACGTTCTAGGAATATGCCTTGTGATAGGTACTTATCAACCCAGGGTTCTGTTCAGACTGGGTAGCTTCTTGAAGGTTAGTCGAGAGATACTTTACCAGATAAGGCTTTCCATTCAAGGTCCACAGTTCATCTCTTCTCTTTGATCCAGGGAGGTGTAATTAGTGACTTTACAGAGGAAGTGAATGGTACTAAGAGGATTCACCAATCCAAGGGTATAAGTTTTCATTCTGATCTGTTTTTTTTTTTTTTTTTTGTGTTTTCTGGGCAAGAATGGCTGCTTCTAAAGGTAACATACAAAGCCCAATTCCATGCTGTGCAACATTGCAATGACTGAAATAAACATCTTTTTCAACTTTTTTTTTTTTGGCTCAGAACTATCTAGAATATATATTTAATCATCATCACCTATATGAATCTCTGTCTCTATAATAAATAGGAGAGCATTAAAAATATGCAAACGAATTTTAATTAAGAAGAGCATGTTTTCTTAGAATAGAAAATGATAGAAATTGTATCACCTACATTTATGGTAAAATATGTGTACATTGTCTAATGCAATGCAATTTTTCTTTGTTTCTGGTAGAAATGTTCAAAAGAAAAACAGAAATATGAAATATTAATTTAACATCAACAAAAGTGAGTATTTAGGAAAGAAAAAGATTAAATTAGTACTCAGAAATAAGAAAAAATTGTGCCTGTGTTTTTCACAAAGAATAAGTATTTTTGGAGAACTGTAGCTTTTCTCTTGGAAAGAAGTTAATATGGATTTATGTATGATGTGTAGCCTTCTTGTTCAGGGTACCTCCTGTTGCGGTTGTGGAGAGGACTCTTTCAGCCAAGAACTCTGATTGGAAGTAAAAAGTTCATGTATTTTTTTATTCTTGTGACTAAAACTATTGATTAATGACTCTGTGTGTTCTTAGCTGCATTACATGCATCACCAGAAAAAGCAGTAGAATGGCAGTTATCCTTGATTAAACTCAGAAGCTGTGATGCTCTGATATTTTTGAGCTGTTAGTTTCTACACCCACAAATGTGATAGGCAGACACTTTAAATGCCCAATATTATTGTAAAACATGCCATCACAACAGAACAATGGTACTTCAGGAAATTACTCTATGTGGAAAGGAACCTGAAAACATTAACTTGTTTGACTGAAGTTTCCAGTTTAAAAATCTTCTAGTTGAGTATTTGAAGCTGGAAATGAACTTCCATCAATTGAATTATTATAAACTGAATCAGCATTGACATCAAAAGAAAATATGCTGTGTTTCAAGCACTGTGCACTTCAGAATAGCATTATGGTTTCCATAATGCTGTATTTTAATAGAAAATTCCCCAGTTTGTGAACCAAATTGAAGTATTTCAATATGCTACAGATTGAAGCAAATGCCTATTTTGTTGTTGTTGTGTTGACTGGAGCAACATCAGTGTAAATGTGTTGACTTTTACCTGTCTATTTTTATAACTAAGCAATAGTTTTCTTTCCAAACACCACACCCACTCTACTATTCATCTTCATATTCATTGAAGATTTTCTCAAGAGATTATTGATATATAATGAGCTAAACTGATACATTTTCCAAAACATTTTCAAAGCTTTTTAACACTGGATGGATGAAAACTATAGAAGAGATTTCACTAGTGACTGCCAATACCTGTTGTATTCTAATGCTATTACTTTTTTTCCCAAAACTATATGACACTAAACTTCAGATTTCTAGTGTTGCTCACACTATAGAAATAGGGTAAGAAAAGGAAGAAAGAATAGTGTGTCTATAGACAAAAGCTTGCTTCAGAATATGAGCTGCTGTCAGCGTGTTTGCAGACATGAAATTGTAGCCACAAAAGGTATGAAATGCTACCTTTAATTAAGAGTATATTAATTCTGAAATGCAATTTCTGACAATTTTCATGTAAAACATTGTTCTTTATTATGTGCTATTTTATCAGTAAAAATGAGCATACTGGAGATAAATCAGAGAAAAGATGAGGAGTGTACAACCTGCATTTCTTTCTAATGTGAATTCTAGAGAGAATTTAATTCACTATTATGAAAAAGAGTCTCTCTGAGAATACTGCATTTTCATCCAGGAGAGGCAGTAAAAACTACTTTCTAAAAGTATTCACAAATATTCAATCAGTTAGGCTCGGAACTGTGTTCAGTGATATTCACCGTTGTTTTATATTCACTTCCACAAATGAATATAAATTCATTCATATGAATTCAGTCCCTGTTGAAATAATAGAATGCAAAAATTTCCCAAGCCTCCTTGCAGGTTCATCTGAGTGCTAATATGGAAACCATTTGCATGGATTTTTTTGGTCATCTTTGGTAGTCATTTAGGAAGCAGAAACAATTGGCCCACTAGTAAAAATGTTCAAATACAGTGAAATACAGAAATGGAGGCAGGCTGTCATCTGTGATCAACAGCTTGCATCCACCAGACCTGATCCTGAAGTCAGGGCACTTGCATGGGCTAATGGAATCACAAAGTCCTATTGACTTTAACAGGGTACATTGGTTCATGGGATTATCACTAATATTGATTTGGATGAAATTGTAATTTCTATAAAACTTATTTCAGAAAAAAACAAAATTATGATGACATTTTAAATAATCTAGGCTTTGTTTCATAGACAATGTATAATGAGAAACAGGTAACAGAAATCTGCAGTATCCATTTTTGATTAGCAGCTATAAGTTAAAGGTAACCACTTGAGATGATGCTAATGCATTCGAAATAAGTAGAGGTGATGAAATGAAGACAGTCTATAATGGTGAGAACTACCTAATACATGGTGTTAGATTACAGTATATCTCCAATGGAAAATGCTCTTTGAACTGTGGCAGAACAACATTAACTCTGTCTAAGTTTGTCCTTTCTGTGGCATGTAGAAAACCATAAATGAACCTAAAAGCATTTGGGTAGCATGCTGTTTCAGGATTGTCTGCTTTCAAGAGAAAGCCAGTTGTTCAGACTGGTATTCTGTACACACCAGTTATGCAGTGGATGAAACGACCTCCTGAGTTTGCCAGCTTCCAGTTCTGAATTTAAAGAGTGCGTTTGAAGAATAAAAAATGGGAAACTGCTGGCTGTGTCTGCAATAAATATTGAAAGGGTTTCCAGCTAAAACTAATAATATGTAAGAGAAACACCTCTGGCTTAAGTTTTCTCATAAATATTTCAAACCTATTCTTCACTGGTCGTAGTAGTTTCTTGAGGCACAGAGCTCATTCTCTGCATGCTAGGCTTAGCTAGTAGTGAGTCTTTCCTTCATAAAATAACCCCTCCAGAAAGTGTGCAGAATTAAATTATCACCACTGCTGCAGAGCTTAGAAAAATGTTCTTGTATAGTGCGATAAAGGTAGACCTTAAAACCAATTTCTGTGATGTTTTCTAAGACAGAGCTTTTCATTCCTGGATGAATATTAAAAGCAAATGTAGAGTCTTACTTTTGTTGTTTGTGCTTTTAAATGAAAACTACCAGATCTAATTCTCTTGTATGTTCCACAGTTTTTACATCTGTATTGTAACTACAAAAACTGCTTGAGAAAATGGATTTTTCTTTAACACTGGATGGTTACAATGCTGATAAGAAAATAACATGCAAGAGTAAAAAGTTATGGAGTGTGAGTGGATATATGGAGGTTAGGGAGGGAAGCTTCACCTATTTGCAGGAAGCTTTACTCTGAATACTTTTGCATTTACAGTAAAAAAATGTCTTTAATTATATTAGCCAAACTAAAATTCAAGGCATTTCTGCAGAAGATAGATCATTATTGAGTGTTGTTGATCAACAACATCTGGCACACAGCCTAGCTGCTGTTTGCAGTCAAAAAGGGTTACAGAGTCCAACAGCAGAAAATCAGAGCTCTAAAGGATCTTGTTGAAAAGTGTCTTAGAATACTGTGTTTTTCTCTAGTGAAAATATAATGGCAAAACCAAAAGTGGTATTGCTGCTTGTTCTTAGAATCCCAACATATATATGATTGTCCAGCTTTTCATGAACATGTATTTGGGTATTAAATTGAGATGAGCTAGCAATTTTACCAATGAAACCTATGCATCATTTAAATGAAGGCTGCCAGTCTATCACTAGTTTCTTTTACTGCTTCATTTGAATGGCAAATGTATTTATCTTTTACTGTTGCTATAAAACCCCTTCCAACACAAAGCTGCAAACACCACAAGGGAACTATCTCCTTTCTGGTAACAACACTTTTATTATTTTTACTTTAACTATCATGATATGTAAGAAGGTGGCTCCATGATAAAGAGCCTCATGTCGAGAAAGATTATGTCCTCTTGTATTATATATATTATGAGAATTATAACATTTGTTTATTATTGCTAGTAAAAGCAAATGATCTGTTCAGCTACATTTAATCAACTAAAATGAGTTCATTTTCCAATACATAATGCTGAGATCCTACTCTAAACAGATTACAGAGGGTTATGCAGGATTTTCTTCTGTTTCATAAGGGGTATGCACTCTTAAAATAATATTTGGTGAAGGGCTCATAGCTACCTTGCAACCTCATAAGTATGATTATATTTATGAAGCTTCATATGATGTCTGTAGGACCCTATTTAAAATATGTAAAAGTCTTTTTCTGGGGGTGGGAAAATTTTTATCAGGAAATTTGCTTATCAAGCAGCTTTTCACTCCTTAACCTTTCTTTCTTTCAGCCAAAATAGCAGAACTAAAAAAGCCTGTTATAAGATTTACCTGACTTTTTTTTTTTGTTTTGTTAATGATTGTGAACACTATGTACTATGAACTCAAATAGTGCTATGTTTAAAATAGGCTGGAGGGAATGAATACCACAGCACTGTAAAAGTAATAGCAATAGAGCAGCAGTGATTCAATCAGTTCAGCACCCTTCTGGCCAAACCTTCAGGTAAGATTTGTTAAGATATTGAAAGGAAATGTAGCCATTTGAATTTATTAATTCATGGATTTGACTGGGGCTGGCTGGAGGCAGTGCTAAGGGATTTCCCCTGTGGGCTGGGGAGAGCCATGTCCATAAAAGTAGCAAGTGCCCCACCATCACCTGCTTTGGAGGCTGCAGACATCATCTGGAGGCCCACATGACCACTGCTGATCTCCAGGCCCCGAGGGGATTTGAATGGACTAATCAGGATGTGGTATCCCCTACCAGTCCTGCAACTGACCCCTGTGTGGGAGTGGCTGGGGGGATGCCCCAAGGGCATGTGAAGCCTAAGAGGCTGGAGGAGGAAGATGAGCTCTGGGGCAAGATCCTGGTACCCTCACCCACTCTGCTCCCTCTCTCCTGCAGCAGAGAAAAAGGTCTTGTCATAATTTGAACAGAGCATGTACCTGTGATTAAAGTCTTTTGGTATCTCTCTGTCAGCTTGGTCTTAAACTGTGACGCCTGTTTTTCTCTTTCCTCACCATGATGAATGGCTTAAGGTGTACATTACACCTCTGATGCCCTTCTCTCACCCTCCCAGAGTGTCATGTGTGGATTTTGAAACACATGTGAAGAGTAAATTTGAATTTTGTTTGTTTTCATCATCATCTGGAAAGATTTTTTTAATCGTGGAAATGCAGGTGGTGGCTGAGGTGTTAAGAGCGCTGCCTTTCTGACAGTACAAAATAACAGTAAGCAGAAATTCACCACATCAGTCTTTTTTTCCCTGTTTTTTTACAGAAAGCTGATTAGAAGTTGTAACACTCCTGTGCCATTTTTTTATCCAAGTTTCCTAAGGAATTACATGTGAATGAGGACCCTGTCTTTTTCTTTTACCACAAATAGGTTTTGACAGGTTTCTTAATTGCAAGGAAATTTGACAGAAAGGTGAAAGCTTAAAATTGATCAGGTTTCTATGACAATAATATACTTAGTAAAGGAGAGAGACCTACAAAGTATGAGAAGACTGCAATATGAAGTATCAGATCATGACAGTAAGTGTCACTCAATCATGAGAAAAGCTTGAGTGAAGAGAACTGCATGTTTTGCATGGAATGACTCAAAATTGAGACAAAGCCAGAGGAGCTGAGCCTTCATTAGCTTTGCTGTCACAGATCTGTGTATTCTGCTGATAGAGTGTAGCTATCTCTGCTTTGTAAAATGTAGGCCATTTGTACATGAGTTAGCTCCTTATGATTAACTGTAAAACTTTATGAGAAAGTTAGCAATTTTTCCACCAACTTGATTCTTGATGTGGCTGACCTAATGAAAATAAATAAATGAACTTTCACTGCGGTACTGAATTTCTTGAGAGCTCTTCAGCATTTGAAACTTCTCTTTCAGGAAAAATAGTACAAAATTTGTAATAATTTAAGGTATCTGTTTTGTCAGTTATTTATGTTTCTGGTTTAAATTAGCTCTGTCTTTGCCAAGATTTTGCCTTATCCAGAGCAGTGTTTGCCAGCTCAGTGCTGGCAGTCTCTTACATGCAAGTCCAGTGTTCTGAGCATTATGGACTAATTTTTCAGTCAAAATATGGAAAGCTCATCAAAACTTCATTTTTTTCAACGTGCCTCTTTTCACCATAATGCAGGATGAACACAAATGTAAAAATCTTTAATGCTTCCTCAATATTGAATTGTTGTACTCCACACAACCCTGAAGTAAGATCTTAGTTCAGCACAGAACAATATGTTCAAGAGAAAGAGCAAGCATAATGTAATGGGGTTCTCTAATCCAGCTGCATTTCCTGTGAAGACTGACTCTAACATTTTAGTACCCTGCAAAATGTTAGCTTTTAAAAGATTAAAAAATTGTCGGCACCAATTCAGTCCAAAAAATTTAATTACTGATTAAAGAAACCCCAACAAAATGATAATAGAATGATGAAGCCAAGCTTTGTGCATATTTTGTCTTCTACCCAAACCTCTGCATTAAAGAGAACTGTGATGTAGTTGTGTATTGTCTCAACCCAAATATCTCAGAGGAGGAAGAAGGACATTTACTCAAGTAATGTGTAGGGCTACAAGACACTTGTGTTTTAAATGGAGTTTTTCAGATCCTGGTCCTAAATGAGCAGAGGTCTTGGATATATTGGCACTATAATGAAAGTTTTCTTGCTGCCATTTTTTTTCAATCTGTGTTGACCTTGATATTTTCAGTGAGATCATGTTTAAAAATAAAGTGACAAGATGATAAGTATAACTGTAACACAAACGTTCAGATCAGAAAATAAAGTGCATTCAGTACTGTGGGAGTGGACAGTTTTCAAATACCATGTGCTTCCATGATCAAAAATGTGTGCCAAATTATGCCAGCTGGGAGGACATGTGTTGCCACGCACCAAATGTAAATTCAGGCTGTAAATTAATTGAAATTCTTATTTTAGTGTAACAGAACAAAAAGAAGCCTGCTCTGTTGCCAAGACTGTAACAGATTTTTCTTAACATATTGTTAATTGACAATTTAATATGAATATTACAAATTGTTGTGCAACCAACATCACAGAGCTTGCTTCAGTAGGGCCTTTCTTAGTCTCCTTATTATGAAAAACTAGTATTGAAGTTGTAAATTTTTTTTTTTAATTTTATTTTAATTTTATAATTGCCCTCCATAAAATCTCAATTAGACTTAGCAAGAGTTAGGGGAAAAAGATTCTTTTTGGACCATCATCATCATCCTCTCATTTTCTTCATGAAACTTAATTGCATAAACTTTCTCTACCCATTTTGAGATCCTTTGTAATCTTTCTATATAAATGTGTTTGTTAAATGGAACTGTGCACACACTATAGAGAAATCTGATCAGAACTAAGTAGAACTGAGTATAGAGAAGAGCATTAAGAAGCTAAGGACATCTCGTGGATGAAAGGTAAAGAGATCGTGGAGCCTGATGGTACGATGCAATTACAGAAGCAGACAGACCACTCTGATATTTAAATTTCATGATACTGATCATAAATTTCTGTTAGAAAGTAATTATAAGTAAGCCCATTACTTTCATCTGAATGTCTGAAAAAGTACGCATAATGAAGTATTAGATCAACACTATTAAAGCCAGCCATTTATTTTAGAAGTATAATTGAAACATTTTTATGTATTTTGAGGATATGTGCTTTATAGAAGGAAGCTGTTTAGAACTTTCTCAAAATCAGGTCTCTTTTCGAGGAGTCTCAAGCTGAAGGGTCAGGCAGTAGCATTTTCAGAAGCACTGGTTCTGAGTGGCACTGCTTGCACTGAAGCAGCTGTGAAGTTTTGACACATTCTTTAGCAGAACAGGTGAAGTTTGATATCACCAGTAAGCCCTAACTGGAAAACGCTTTCATAACTGCATTTTGGGTTTTGTTCTTGTTGCTTTTACTTTGTATTTACCAAAGGATCAGGACTGTATTGTATGTGTGTGCCACAGTGACAATAATCACTGATTTTTATTTTCCTGTTGTAATGGATGAATCAAAACAAAAAAAAGAAAGGTATTTAGTTTGTCTTTGAAGAGTCAGACAAAATAGTTCATCCTCAATCTGACATACGTTTAGTGCTGCATATCCTATGGCTCTTCAGACTTATTCCTAGAACAGTGAAAAATTATTTTCCTAACAGATTTGGGAAATAATGTTTGGCTAATATTAATAAGACTTCAGCAATTCACCGGTATTTTCATACATTTGCATGAATTCATATAAGAATGAATCTCTGAAGTCATAATAAAATAATTTATGGTTTCTGTCAAAAAATGTACCTCTACTACATTTTCTGCTTTTTTATAATTTCAAAGTATTTGTTTGACTTTTTCAGGCTCATTGTCTAGATATTCCAGCCCGCCTAATTATTGCTTACACTACTGAATCACAAGCAGAGTTTGAACCTGGATCTTTATGGCTAGGCCAAAAATTTCTGTTGCTTAGAAACAACTTTTGTAGTCAGGCAGGAGCTTGATTGCTCTGAAAGACTAAAGTTTTATTGTTTTTTCCACATATACTGACTTCAAATCTGCATTACTATTCTAGGACAGGGAATTGCTTGAAGGAGTTCAGCGCAGAGCCACAAAGATGATTAAGGGAGTGGAACATCTCCCTTATGAGGAGAGGCTGAGGGAGCTGGGTCTCTTTAGCTTGGAGAAGAGGAGACTGAGGGGTGACCTCATCAATGTTTACAAATATGTGAAGGGTACGTGTCAGGATGATGGAGCTAGGCTTTTTTCAGTGATATCCAGTGATAGGACAAGGGGCAATGGGTGTAAACTGGAACATAGGAAGTTCCACGTTAACATCAGGAAGAACTTCTTTACTGTAAGAGTGACAGAGCACTGGAACAGGTTGCCCAGGGGGGTTGTGGAGTCTCCTACACTGGAGATATTCAAGGCCCGCCTGGACAAGTTCCTGTGTGATGTACTGTAGGTTACCCTGCTCTTGCAGGGGGGTTGGACTAGATGATCTTTTGAGGTCCCTTCCAACCCTTGGGATTCTGTGATTCTGTGATTCTGTGTAATACTGATCAGCTTCTTTCCGAATGGTGTTACTGGGAATGTCTTTTACAGGTAATAGTCTCAAAATGCATAAGTAGCCTAAACCAAGTAAAGTATTTTCTAAGACAGCATCTGGAGAAAATGCAGTACATGAATCAGTGGAAGATTCAGCTTAGGATTTATCTTGGTTTGTTTCGAGGCTTCATAATATCAGGGTTTTTTTCTCCAAGTCAAAAAATTTTAGGCTGCCAAAGGGAGCAGAAATCTCTCATGTAGTAAACTCTTATCATTTTCTGAGGTTCAGTCCTATTTATTTTCTGGTATGATTATTCACAACTCAAGTTTTATTACTTTTCTTATGTAATCTCTGAAAAACAAGATACCTAGTAGAGGACTCAGCCATACAAATCCGTGGTGTCATACAGCTTTCCTGCTTGTGTGTCTATTTATGGTGCGTTAAAATTGAGACACAAGAAAATCATGGGTTTATGAAGCTTCTTTCATAAACCAGAAAATGTAAAGTTTTATTGCTGTTTAGGCACAGATTATTAATGCTGTAATGACATTAAAGAGTATTAAATGCAAATTTGCAAAGCTCCAAAGAGCTTTATTAGGATAAGCAACATTTTTATTGAGTCACTCTTTTAATGAAAATCTGGCAGAGTAAATCTAAGTGAAGGCCACCACAGATGCTCTGCTATGCTTCATCAAGGAGTAAGCTGCTGAGTGCTTAGGGGTAGAAGAAAGCTCAGATGAACCCAGTCTTTATGTATATTTACCCCAGCTAATTTATAGCATGTGCCACACACAGGGGAACTTTCACTAATGAAATAGAAAAAGGGAAAGATCAGAATCTGTATAATACTGTAACAAACATGTGAGATAAAGCAAATGAAAGATTTGCTTGAAATGAAAGATTCTGGTCTGCCAGGCGATTTAACTGAGTATGGAGGTTTTTCAGGGTGTAGGGAGAAATGGCTCTTGAGTCTATAAGTGGGACTCAATCACTGTGAATTTTAAAAAGAAAGAAATCTAATTATAAATTAGTTCTGCTCACAGTGATAGAATTATGATAGCAATATGATTATATTGTTCACTGAAAATTACAGGCTTGTACAAGTGGACATGTTGTATCATGGATCATACTTATCTAATTTTTACTTAGACAAGAATTCAGAACTACTTCACAGATAACACACTGTGATGCTTTTGAAGTAAAATACACCATTTTGGAGACGTGACACATGCTATTTTATATCCTTTCAGAAGGCTAAATCTAACATGGAATACTATTTTCTATGTAAATGTTTAAGGATATAATGCATAAAAAATACTGAATTAATTTATAAATTTGGAGGCTGTATATTTCTGACAAGTATTGCCTGATGTCATACATCATCAATATCTGAGAATTTCATAGGGATCAGGTTTTCATATAAAATTTCTATAATTACTCAATCTTGTGTTTTAAGAGAAAGGAGTAAGGCAGAGGATTATAAAGTGCTTTTCTAATTCTATTGGGACAGTTTCTGTTATATTACACACACTCTGGAAGTTTTCATATTGTAAACCCTTTGTTTCACAACTTGACCAGGAAATATGCTTCCTCCTAAAACCTAGGAACTGAGTTGTAGTGCATGGTCCATCATCTTTTTGTACACAAGTGAAGAGTGTGAATGCACTTTACTGATGTTGAAAAACTGATGTGAAATTATCTGGGACAAAATCCTGCAACACTGACTAGAATCTTGAAGTCCAATGTTGAAATAGTGTATTATTTAATATTATTTGTAGTGTAGAAAGGGTCTGCTTGTGGCTGTCCACTTGTGGAAAAGGAAACAGTCTACAGACCACTTCTGCAGTGCAAAAACTAGATGAAAAAGTGATTACCCCTCAGTTGCTTAGTATCCCTAGGTCTTGTCTCTTTTTTTAGTTGGTGAACAGGGTCCCTGAAATACTGTTTTTAATTTGCATGTTGATAGAAGAACCTGTTTTATGTCCTGCTTTTTTGAGCAGTGAATTGAAGACAAAGCATAGCTCTTGAATTCTGGTGAAAATAAGAGTGTTTCTGTGCTTTGTTGATTGGTTGGTTGGTTGGTTGGGTTGGGTTTTTTCTTATCTTTCACAAGAAGAAAATTTTAAGTGTGAGTGTGTGTGGTACTTTTGAAAGGATTTATGTGATCTAGTGCAGGCCTTACTAATTTTCAGTCTAACTTGTTCCCCATTTATTTCATAAGACATTTTTTGTAGGTTTCCATGACCATTAATTAGTATGCGTTACGGTCAAAGATGTAGAAGAAAGAATGATGAAATGGCCTGGGACTATTACCTTACTCTCATCAAAATATCTCTGGATGATTAATTAGATTAAAAGCCATTTAGATTTGTGCTTCAAAGCAACCGAAGTGGCTTTTGAAAGCTGAACAGTATCGTTAGAACAGAGTAAACCATCTAACCAATCAAATAAAGATCCCATGGTAACAATCAGATATAATTTGACAGATGATAACATAATGACTCCATAGAATTTGCTAATAGATTCTATCATTTCAAAATGCAACATATAATTAATACCAGGAAATAGCTGTTGCAGCTCAGCCATTCCTTTTAATTTTGGCTGGGGCAGACTCATGGTGTTCCCGTTATATATACATACACTCTATTGTATCAAAGATTACTTTTTTTCTTCAGGCTAAAATTATACCATTGACCTTTATAAGGATCACTGTTTCCCTAGAGTCCAGGGAAACATGATGAGCCTTTTCACTGTTCTCTTAGACTTGGGATGACAAGCTCTTGCTTTGCAAAAAGGTTTTCCCATGTGAATTTTTTGATATGGCACTTACATTTATGCCCTCCTATTATGACTAAAGAAAACAGAAATGTTGTTGCTCTACTTCCAATCTTTAAAAGTTTGAACTTCAGTAATCACACTGAGTTAGAAAATGCATGGACTGGCTACAACTAGTCTTGAATTCACCTCATGCATATTCCTCCATGAACAGCCCCTGAGTAATTTGCTTTTGACTGCAAATTCCTTACTCACATTAAGGCTCTGTTGACTTTAGGAATATACCACGAAAAGAAAACATTCATTGCACTAAAAAGAACCTGAATCTTGGAAGAACATTGCTACTTCTTTATGATATGATTAACAAATTTTCATAACTGCATCTTGATATTTTATGTAAATCAAAAGCGTGTTTGGGACCCAAATATCTATGAAATGATCAGAATCTTCTCAAAAAGAACCATGACAAGTCAGGAAGAAAAAATGAAAGAACTAAACCAGTTATGGTTAGACCAGATGAACTATGGTGGGGGGAATGGTAAAGAATTCTTAACTCAAAAGGTAACTGTAAACCTCTATTGTTTTAAGGTGCATCATAGCATTCTGTGATGCATCCTGGCTTTATTTTGAAAAGCAGAAAACTTAAATCTGGATGTCATGGAGAGTACTCACAGTTACATCAGGTATTTGATTAAGATGTTTGCACTAGGAAACCAGACTTTCCATATGGAGAATACATAAAATCAATCGGAAATCCAGAACGTGGTCAAAATGCCTAAACTGCATGCTTGAACACTTTAACTCCACCTTTACTGTTCTCTTCTAACTCCTAAATTAGATTCCCAAGTTTAAGCGTGAGAATTTTAATTTGTTGGTATTCTAAATTATGTACATTTACCAGGAAAAAAAAACCCAAAAAAACAGCAACAAAACAACCCTCTAGAATGCTAAGTGACTCTGTATTTCTGACAAACTGCATGGCCTTAAAGAATGAACTGGTCTCCATATTTTCTTTTTCTTTTTTTTTTTTTCCCCTTCAAAAAACTCCCAAATGGAAAAGCAATATGATACTTCTATTTAAATTACAATGGGTAATTTGACAAAGAACTCGTGGATGGATTAGGTGCTGCTAGAGAAGGAAGAGGGTATTATTTAGACCACAAGTGTATTAATATGCATCACACTTGTGCAATGCAGCAACTGTACCTGTGAAATAACAGGCAAAGGATAAATTTAATGGATTTGCAGAGTTGAATGTCTGAAATTCTTCAGCGCTTATTTGCATTTCATATAAGAAATGGTAATTTATCTTCTAATTTTTTAAGTTTTTTTTTAAGGGCACCGCAGACAGAAAGATAGTTGGAAAATATTCTGAAAACCATGGCTTTATTTTAAAATATGTTTTAGCATGTTGTTATGTAAGCATATTACCTAAATGATTAAAATGCTGGTGAAAACAAATTGATGCTAAATTTAACTAGTCAGGATTGCCTCTGACTTTCATTCCTTGCCTGAATGGTGTAATGTAGTCTAAAACTATCATTACTTTACCTGCTCTTAACATTTGCAAATATGTGTGTATGTATTTCTACCTTTGTAAGCATTGTTTAAAGAAAATTGCAATTGAGAAAGCGCTAACTGCTTGAATTACTAGTCCATTTGACATAATTAACAGCTTATAAATAAGCTGAAATGGTTACAGCTCTGTGATGGTGATAGCTGTAAGATGTATGTATATTTGTACTTTAAAAAAATAAAGAGGAAGAAACAGATTGCTACAGAGTACAAAAGTTATTTCTAAACTGTACGCTAACGAGATCTAACCAGCCACACAGGCACACAGAATAGCCTAGAAAACTGACATAGAAAACTGGTCTGGCTTGACCAAAAGTGAATTGTAACAAAGTAGGTTGAAACAGTCTGAAGACATCTTACTTTGCAGGTGGTCTTCTCTGAGGTCAAGGTAGAAAATTGGGGCAAATACTGAATTTTGATTCTTCACAGTTAATTAATAGGTTATTTACTCCTCAGAAGTCTGTGTTGCTTTTTAGGCATCAGGATGAAAGGTAATGGTTGGAACTGGGCCCTCCCTTTTGGTATTACTTTATTGTATTTCCTACAATCTCTTCATATGCATAAACTATCACACTGAATGAATACGGATGTGTTGTCACGTAGGCGGACTTGTTACCCAGTGTGCATTCGATATCAGATGTAGTTAAGAACTTTCAGGACTGGAGCTTTTTTATGCTGATATACCAAAATATTTTCCCCCTCTGTGCTTCCTTCCCTCCTACTCCCCTTTATTTTTACAGCTTATGCGTATTTTCTCTGTTACTGGTTAATGTGAAAATAACGCAGAATGCTGTACTGTAAAAATAAACACAAAATCTTGTACTGCCTGATCTTCACTTGTTTAGCCTCATTGGTGAAGAAACGTAGCAAGCAATGTAATGGAGCATGTTCTGAGAATTCCTACTGGTATTTTGCCATTGCACCACAGAGAGAAATGCTTTAGAAAGGGTGACCATTAACAAGTGAGAGTTTGCGTTTACTGCCGGATCAAGCATGTGTAGAAATGAGCATAAGTGACTGCAGCTGTCCTGTTTTAGTCTGGTCTCTTGTTTTATGGCTAACAGAGATATTGCAAAAAGCATCAAGCAGCCAAATATTTTGCACTGTTGAGTAAATGAAAATCCGTGATAATAAGGAAGTATGAAGTACTTATAATTTGAATTCCTAGGGATCATGCACTGTCCTTACTATCTTACTACATATTACCCCCTAACCTGGGGCATGTTTTCCAAATAATCTCCTGCAATAACAGCTCCCAGCCCTGTGGATCACTGGCTACTCACACTCTAAATGCCCTCACATCTGTCATTGAGTAGCTAAGCACCCTCTAGACTGACAGTTTCTTGAGAATGGAGTGTTTGTGGCTTTGGCAGCTTTCCTTGAATAAAATTTTTAATATCTGCCTACAAATAGAGTCAACATGAATTTATTATAATGAAATACAAGATTTAAGAAAATTACTGTATTCTGAAAGATGTATGTGACCATAAATGAAATGTGCATTAATAGCTACTTTCAGTTTCATTTAGTACCAGATGACTTTTTTTCTGTTTCACTCAGTTAAAAAGCTGACAGTGTGCTTAGATAACTGTTTTCAGCAAAGATCTAGTCCTTTCACAAACATTGCCTTAAGGCTTTCCTTCTGTGAAACAGATAATGATCAAGGGCAAACTTGTTACGTTTTCCATTTCCTTCTCTTCAAACAAGTATTTCCTTCGAAGGGTTTGCTGTAAGATACAAACTTGATACTTAATCAACAGGTCATTCTAAAAACTTCTCCTAGCGAACAGTTAATTTGCTGGTGACTTTCTGAGTATGTGTGTCTTTTTGAGTAATTAGTTGGCCAGGTAACATAAAAACTCCAACCCATTCAGGAAAGGTAAATGCAACACTTACAAGTGGTTTTGATAGTTGACATGACTATAAACAAATTGCTTACCTTCGTGAATGAAATTCTACTTCTCCCTGTGTTCTGGTAGGTTAGAGTTTAAGCTTAATATGTAGCCCTTTACAACCTACATATTGAAAACTCATGCTTTTGTAGTGAGATTAAGGAATGGAATTAATCTTAATTTCTGGTGGATATAATAGAAAGCTAATCCCTAAAGTGGCAATGATAGCGTCACAGGACTGATGCTTTTGGAGTAGGTTAACACGCTACCCTTGGGCCTGGAACACTATTGGAAAGCTTTCTTCTGTTTACCTGCATGAAATTCAGGCTGCTGTTTGTACAGACTTCAGTAAAATGTTTATTATTGGATTATTTTTAATTCAATGAGGATTTAAAAATATCAGAGCTGTAGTTATTTATTTTTAGTTGGGGCTGGGAATGTTAATTGGAAAAGTAACAGGGTCTAAGATAAATTGTTTTGGTGGAGAAACTTAAATAGGCTGATAGGGTCATTTATTTATAGGATTCTGCATGACATTAATATTTTGCCTTTTAAATTTGCCTTGAGCAAATTTAAAAATCACTGCAGATGGCTTCCAAATGACAAGTGTTGTGTGATGTTGCAACAGGGAGCATTTAGTTTGTGGCAGCCAATCGAGTAATAGGTTTTAAAAATAACTATAGTGTGCATAATTGCGACTATATAGATATGTAGTAATTTTCGAAAAGCTTCTGTATACTGAATAGGCAGTAAAATGTGCTAAGTTAAATTTGTGATCATTCAAGTTTCTAGGGTAGCCATATATAAAGGAGTGTCACAATAGTTCTGAGAATATAAAATATTTAGTCTCTTTCTGCTTTTGAATGATCTTTTCTTGTCCTGTGAAAACTGGCTGAAATGAATCGTTGGTGCAAATACTGTGAGTACCAACTGAAATGAATCATTGGTGCAAATGGTACAAAAATTTATAAAGAAAAAACAAACAAACAAAACTGAAACAAATTACAACAAACTTGTAAGAAAACCCAAAATTTAGTAGTGCAATTACAAAAATGTATAATATGATCACACAGATTCTGTTTCTTCTGGTATTAGTGCACATTAGTGTGAAATAGGTAGGCTTATTGTAATTTTGTGTTGGTGGAAATTGGACAAGAATCCAACCTAACAACACATGTAAACCAATATTATTATTAACTAATTAGCCTTCTAATCTCTTGAAATTAAATTTAATTATTTAGATTGTAATTGCCCTTAAACACTAGCTTTTTGTCATGTACTTGTAGAGTCTCTGGAATGAAAAGGTAAGGATTCATAAATAAGGCTTAGAACAGCTAAAACTACTCATTGTGTCAATTTCTGCTGTGTGATAAAACAAAAACTTATGATGTTCTACGAACATGAAATATCTTTTTCGCTGAAACATACATATAAAAGAACAATAATGGATGTTTGAATGGGAATAAATTTCTTTTTGTCTGATTTTTTTTATGCAGAATTCCCTACATATATATTCTATTATCTTGTGTTCTGTCACATGTTCTCATACATCTTAATTTATAATAACTGATTTTAATTTATAATGACTGCTCTTATCTCATATGGAAGCAGATTAAAATGTCATCTATCATTGGACAGATAATAAATATAGAATACTAAGAGGTGAAAATAATTTTTTCTGGTCTTCAAAATATAAGCACATGAAAAAAGTAATTATTTGATTATGAAAAATTTGAAATTCACAGTTCAGTAATGGATTTAATAATGTCATTAGTTTTAAGCATGCTGAGTACTTATCTGTTTAAAGATTAGTTCCTAAGTACCTTGGGGACTATGAACTGTACATCTCTGCAAACTGACATCTACTGGCTGTCCTCAGATTAATCTTCATTCTTGATTTGCTTCCTGCTTTTAGCTGATATTGTTAACAAGGATGAACATTAATGCCCCATTCAGTGGCAATCAGTAAAACTCTGAGAGACCATAACTCTACTCCATTCAGCATGGATCAAGTTCACGAGGAAGAGAGGTGAATATAGCTGCAATGTTAATTGTAAATCTGTACCTGCAGTGATAAATACCAAAAGGCAATTTCTTAACAATGTTTACTAAGAATAGTTTTCTATTTGTACTATACTGCCCTGCATAGTTTTTCATATGAAATGATTTAAAATTTATCATACTATTGTATGATATTACTATGATGCAATTGTACCATAATTCTACAATATGCTATGCTGTAACTAGTATATATCGAAAAGATTTAATGAATATTTTTGTAGATTGAAGATCTACATGAGATCACCTTAGTGATCTAATTGAAATTGCATTTTTTAGCAGAGGAAGCAATATTTAATACCTTTTAAGTCTTATACAAAAATTAGTTTATATAGGTTCTGTATTTTCCTATAAAAAAACATTGCATGGTACGTAGTGAATGTGCTGAAATTACTAGATGACTGCTACTCTCCTGCAGAATTGAAAGTATGCACTGTACAGTGACCTTTTCTGCTTTCCTATGTACTTACAAAATGCATGATATTGGGAAGAGACAGAGAATTTTCCCACATGAGACATAAGAAATGTGACAGAGACCATTTCTGAAGATGTAGAATTGTCAAAGATTTGAATGGAAAAGAAACCCGAGGAGAGATAGGGCAAGAAATTCACTGATGCTTTCTTCTACTATAACAACAACTGGTGGGATTGTAAAATTGGATTTTTGAACCAGTGGGTCAAGTCTTGTGCTATGGCAGGCAATCACATAGTGATTCCTAACTGTATCAACTTTCATCTTAAACTCTATTATTAGATTTTCTTCCTGCTGCACTTTTTGCCAGAAAAGAAAGAAAAAAAAAATTGTTCCAGAGACTTTTGCTACTAATAGCTGGAATCCTTAATCTGATTTTCACTCTGTATTTAACATGAAGAGTTTTTATATTTGCTTTTGTGTTGTAATGTTTGCTGTATTCATACAGAAAAGCCTTAGTTCTTCTCAAACTAGGGCCAAATTAAATTGCGTCATCAAACTTAGCACTAGAGCATAGATGAGACTAGTGATGGGGCAGTCAGCCAAATAAAGACCTCTTAAAATAAAAATTTAGCTTTTCATTACATATTAGACTGCCTGGAAAAGTGGTCTGATCAACTTGTGAGTATTAGAATTAGCTAAGGTGTTGGCATGAACAGGGAGGAAAATATATCACCCGAAGGAAAACAGTGTAATGTGTGCTAGGAGAACAAGAAAAGCTTAGAGTGAAGAGACTTAGAATGAAGAGACAGGTACCTCATACAGGCATCCAGGTATCTCAGACAGACATGAAAGTAAAATATTTCTGTCGGTACTGTTTTTCTCTAAAAGACCGTAGAACTAGTAAATACAGAGACTTGGATGGAAAGGTCATGCTGGCAAAATGCAATAAGTAAGCACTGATTCTTTTATCTTATCTCAGTATTTATTCATGTAGGCCCAAAGCCACCAATAATCTAGCTGTTCAGCAACGCCTCTTAATTATATTTGCTGTCACTCTGCCCTCAAAGTATAGTATTTTAAGCTACATTATATTCAATCAAAGGCTAGTCTGAAGAGAAGAGCTTTTTGTTTTTAAGTATGTGGGGAGCAAAAATAAGGTTTTGCAATTTTAAGAGAATACATAAATACAGCTTGGGTATTTGAAGGACCTTGAATGCCTGGGATAGGTATAAAATTGCTATAAACAGTGTACCAGAGAGGGCAAATTATTCTAAGGCCATAAATACCTGTCTTGGCAAACTATACCTGGAAAATGTAGCTCATATATTTTTTTTTATTTTTCCCTACCACAGTAAAGCAAGAGACCCATGTTCCTCCTTTAAAAATTTACTGAGACTTGTACTTGCCTACCCATAGAAATCTGTCAAATCGAACAATAAAGCAGCTTGATAAAAATTCTGCAAAAGAGGGAAGGAAAAAGAGAGCTGAAATATGGCACCTTCTCAGTTTAAAAGAAAATACTACCAGCATCAATCAGTTAGATTTCCATAAGAATTATGACGCTGAATACTTTGGAAGATCTAGAACAGGAGTTTTGAAAAGCACAGGTGAAGAAGTGAAACAGACAATCAGGCTTTACAGACAAATACTAGATTATAGGAAAATGTCGTATTATTCTTGAACTGATAATGTGTTGATTTTTGAGGATGACTGCTTAGGTAACAACATGAAGAAAGTGGTGAATAAACATTCAACTATTAAATTTCTTTAGATGAAAGTACAGCTGATGTTTTTCTTGACCTTCAGGAATAATAGTTTTAAAAACAATTTAGATCTCTATTGGGCAAGTAAAGGGACATCTAATCTATAGCTGCCTGTGAAGGACCTGTTCAGGAATTTGAATTACAGTCCTCATTTAGTTCTTTGCTTTTTTAGACTGGGTTTTTTAAATGGTTTAAGGGAAATTAATTTCCACTGAAAGCTCAAACCCATTTGCAAAAGCTAATTTAAATTTGTCTTTATGGTGTTACAGGTACCTATGTCTATGTTTAATGCTGGTCTCTCACCTTTTAAAACTTTCAACTTTACTACATTAAATTAATCCTTGTCTCATGACTACTACAAACTTCATAAAAAAGAGATTAAATTAGTAAAGTTTGCAACCTGATCTTTTTGAGATCATGGGATGAAATCCTACTCCCGCAGAAAGTAGAAGGAATTTTGCAACTGGCTTCAAGGGGATCCACAGCTAGTATACATGCAAAGGAGTTACTGACAGAATTCACCTACCTGTTTCTTGGCACTGATTTAATCTATGACAACAGTGCTTACAAGATCTATACTTATGGCAATTATAATTGTCAAGCAATTACTCATATTAATTTTGTCTACTGAATGCCTGACAAGAATTAGATTATTGTTTATATGTGTCAATTGCCTGAAGATATTAATAGAACCTACTAATTACCATCAAAGTATTTTAATGATCCTGGAAAACCACACAAAACTTTAACATTGTGGAATTTTAATAAGTTCAGTATTTTTAATTTAAACATAAAAATGGTGCTGTTTCAAGATTTTGTGAAATCTGGCTTAATACTACATGATAAAGTTTGTAGGTCATGCCACTTTTAAATGAGGGGTGTGCTAAGAATGATTAAATTCAGAACCAAAAGCTTCCTTTTTTCCTTTTCCTTTTCTCCTTTTCCTTTTCCTCTTCCTTTTCCTACATTGATCTGAGTTCTATTACACAACATCAGATATATTTATAAACATTGGAGGCATTAGAGGTGGTCATTCCGCTAGAAACTGTGTGGTGGCTTTGGAGATGCTGTATTTCTGTTTTGAAAACTGCTTGTTTAAATTAGAGAGATGGAAATCATCCATCAAGGAAAATGCTAAGCATAGGGTTGAGACAGCAAGGAGTATGTGTGGCTGGTATCACTGGTACATGCTCCTAACTGCCATGTATAGTCAATGGTACTCAGGATAAAGCTCTGTGGAAATGTACTTGGTTGGAAGATGTTTTGCCTGTTGTTTGTGTTTTTTTCTCACATTAATGTAGGAGGAATTTTTCTACTTGACCTCATGAAGCATCTCCTTTGGGAATATGAAATAGTTATTATATTCTTTATAAAAAGTAAACCCAGTGTATAGGGGCTCAAAAAGGAAAAACAATACTAGCTGTGCAACATTTTTCTCAATAGTAAAACAGTCTTTAAATACTTAAATTTGCACAAAGCACTAATCAAGCAGGGAAAAATAAAAACACTTGAATTATTTAAGCTAATTTATCTAACTGAAAAAAATAACTCCACTGCAGGACTTCCATCTGTCTGCAATGGTAAACAGCTACCACCTGCTTCCTGTAAATGGCGGTGTAAGATTATTACTCAGTAAATGTCACAATTTCCATTTCAAACCCCCTTTTCAGCTGTCTGTTTCTGCAGCAACAAAATAATAAATCACCTGCTACCATGGTCAGAATAAATCCCCTGTCTCTGTAATAATAACGGAGGGAAAGAGAGCCAGTAAAATGTTCCTTTTTGTTTTTTGCTTTCAGTTATATAGAATTCTACCTAGATGATGTGAGAGAAATATTCCACTGCATGCTTCGCAAACAGGACATTTTTTAGCCTTAATGCAGTATTAACATCAAAGGGCAAAAGTTACTAGTTTGTACATGCAATGGCATCCATCCAGAGTGACTTCTAAACCCATGCAAAAAGTATAAAGAAGAAAAATATACTTTAGGAAAAAAAAATTCTTCTCTAGAATTGCCTTTGTTAAAGAATTCCTGAGGTCAAGATACTGTTCCAGCTCTGCAGTAACAGTAAGGATACATATTCACCATTAGTTATTTTGGGGGGCTACAAGTTAACAGTCAAGCTGAAGTGAATGTGGGCAGAGGAATATTTTAGTGCCTGTGTAGCTAGGGTCTACAGTTTCAAGTCAATGATCTGGCAATGATTAGCAATCAAATAAAGCAAACTTCTGTATGATATTACATGCTCTACTGACATATTGGTTTCTGACCAAAAGGCAGTGAGCTGTCAGTATCATAAAAGAACCATTCAGTAGAATGTGGTCATGCTGTCACTTGTGCAGCTATTGGCACAGGTTAACTGTTCTTAACAGATGTCTTCATAGAACACATAACTTTCTGTATTTGCTGCATTCTTATTAAAAATACTCAACCTCAGTTATAGGGAGCACTAGATACCTGTGGCTCCCCCTTTTTATTTCCTATCTTTCAAATTCATGGCTACTTTACGAGTCTGTAATGTTTAAGACACAAATCATAAGGGAACTTGCTTGAGGAAAATATCTTTTAATATGACAGCAGTTTCCTTCTCTCAGGTTTCAGACTTGGGTCTTCCTCCTCCCTCCCCTTCAGTTCAGAGTCTGTCTAGGGAGTTTTCTGGCCAGTTTCTGTGCACCCAGTCTCTGCATCTCAAGAGGCCATTTTGCTGCATTTTACCTTCTTCGAGAAACTTTTGATTTCTTATGTGTTCATGTATATTTCTTGTTCTAATGATGATACAGGCAACAGATTATTTTGTCTTCTGAGGAGCATCTTGTGCTGTTTGTATTGCATGGATCTGAAGTTATGTTTACTAAGTTAAGGAAGATGAAGGCACAAACAAGATGAAGGTCTTTTGAACAAGTGTGTAACATTCTCATTGTATTTCTCTCCTATGACAAAGATAGGACACTGGATTCCTCAGAATTTCTATGGTGTAAGCCAGATGTTAGTAGATGGATTTCCTTTAGAGATTACTATTATTTTCTACTGATAGTTGTCAGAGCTGAGAACAGCTTTCCTCTTAGCTTTGGTGCTTCTATTTGATCCCTAAATTGAGATAGGATGAACCAGGGCCCTTTCCTCTGTGCTTCTTTGCTCTAGGAAAAGGTGTACTTCCTTTATAGGAGCAGAGTAGATATTTTATGCATAACACAAAAAATTGCTGCCGAACACAATTACAAAAACTCATCAGAGAATGAAAGCACAGCTTAAGTTTGTATATCTATTGATTCCTATCATTCCTGTTGTTCTGAACATAATGATAGAAAATGCTCACAAGCAATTCATACTAAATCTCTGGCAAATAATCTGCTCATGACAAGAAGTTAAAATCCTCTGTTTTTTGTGTCCCTTCAGTACAAGGGAGATATTGAGGAGTGGGTTAGAGTATGGGTGAGGGCAACTATGGCAGTTAGGTGCCTGAGGCATACATCGTATAAGAAAATGCTAAGGAGAAAAGAATGCTACAGTGGGATCCAATAGCAGTCTACTATCCGGTGAAGTACATGGTGCCTGGCTTTTCTCAGAGGTGCACATAGAAAAGCGAGAAGCAACAGTCATAGGTTACAACAAGGAAATTTTGAATCACACCTGAAGAATAATGTATTTACAATGTGAATGGTAAGTCGCTGGAAAAGATTGTCCTAGCAGGCTTCCAGGAGCACCCTATTAGAACAAAGCTCTTGGCAACCTGGTCCAACAGAAGTTGGACCAGGAGAAGTTGGACCAGCAGAAGTTGGTCCATTCTGACCAGGAGATGGTCTTAGATGACATCTACAGTTCCCTTCCAACCTATTTTTTTCCATGATTCTATCTGCTCTTTTCCCCACATTTATAGGACTTTTTAGTCTGCAATGAAGAAGGAACTTGTATGAGTTCTCCTGCTCTGGGGAATCCAGTGCCTTCCTGGTAGTAATCACATAGTCTATGCTGACTCGTCCCATTAGCACCCTTGATAGCAGTTTATGTGACTTATAGCCCAAGATTATTTTGCTTTTGTGGAGATGTTACGGAATCATCCTATAGCGTGGACAGTTGGAGGTGCTTGAAAAGATTGGCTTTGGTCAAATAAAAGGTTGCTCTCTCTCTTCTCTTGTCAAGTACTACTGGTACAACTAGCAATGCGAGGGAAAGGGTCAGGCTTTAATAGTTTCACTAACATGGAGTACCTGGGAACAGGGAATGTTGTAGTCCTGGGCTGGTATTACTGCAAAAGCTTCGCTACATGGAAGCAAGTGTAACTGTGTACCTTCAAATTCACAAATGTAAAAACAGATGACAGGTTTCTTTAATAGATGAATATGAACTGAATCTAATGAAACACGAAGATAATTTCTAGGTCAAATATATTTTTGGTTCCTTATTTATAAATAAGAAATTGCCTTTTTTTGCACTTTGTCATTCTGCTTGTATTTGATACAAAGTATTTTAACTTTTCTGTAGTGCTCTGTCATAATTAAAGTGAACCCTAGTGGTAACATAATTACATGATGGTAGAAAATGACTTAATCTATTTACAAAACTGTCTTTATCAAGTATGTTTGATCATTGTAATTTCATAAGGATAAATCATGAATTTTAATAATTGAGGTGCAAAACAAATTAACTAAATGATACAATGTAATTAGGCATGCCATATGTGGGGTTATATTACAATCTGATTAAACATGTCTCAGAAGTCTCTTTTCTAAAAAAAAAAATTATTTAAGGTTTGCAAGATTATCACCCACAAATTTAACTGCTTCTTCCATAGTTTCATTCTGAGGTCTTCATAGTACAACAGCAGTTGATATTCACCATTTGAATTTGCACTGGCTGCTTCATCATGAAGTTGCTGCTTATAGTGGGGTGCGTGACTTAGTGCCTTTTGTTGCTGTGATAATGTAGAGACTAGACCCTGCCCTGTGAAGGTAACTTAGCTAACAGGTTAGGAGGGCATAATTTGTTTTTTCTCAATCTTTCTCTCAGAATATGTAATATACCATGCAAAATAACTATTGACAATAGTTTGGTGTTACATCATAATGTCTGATGATCTGGCAAAGGCAGTCATCGGCAGCATAGAAATTGTTGATACTGACTTTTTCAAGCAGAATAGATAAGTGAAAATGAATATACATGAACTTATGAATTATTCCCTAATGGTCCACCTGTTACTTTAAGGAAATCTTGTAGGTTTTGTGGTGAAAATTTTTTAAAGTAAAATTAAGAAAATTAAGTGGAATTAATAAATGAATTGTGATAAAAATTACTATACGTTTCTGAAAATTCCTAACTGACAACCAGTGATGAATACTGATTACTTATATACACATTACAGGTAAGCTATGTGCAGCTGGCTAGAGTGCACGTATAGGAGAGTTTACCAGCTGTAAAAGGCAACACTTAAAAAACCCCAAAAAGTTACCCACACATATAAAAGACTCTTCTGTTAAGAACCGGGGTGACGGAACAGGATGAAATAGCTCTGTGTGATGTCTAGATGCAGAATAACTTTTCAGTTTATTTTGGTTTATATTCTGTGTTGTACCAGACGTCATTATGCAAAAGATGACATGCCCACTGTTCATAGCAGCTGCAATACATTAGCCTAATGGATTGGAATTATAGGTTGCCTTAGGAATTGTATATTTTATGCCAAAACCAAATGCAAATCCTACTGTGAAAAGTCTCGATACTATTAAATGAGATAAAACATGATATCTTTGGAAAGAAAAAAATCCAAAACTTAGTGGAGTGATGGGAAGAATAATAAAGGTATGGCTAAAAGTTCAAAGCCAGTAGTTGGTCAAATGAAGAAATATGATAAAATAAAAATGACACATAATTTTTTCTTAAATGTATGGAGTTTCTTAAAAGACTCTTGACCTCATGACTTAATATTCATAAGACAAGAATGCAAAAATTCAGTGCTAGCTAGATACTTGGAAAATATATCCATGCGTTTGAACGGCACTCTTTGGTACTACTTCAGTTCACCTAAGTTATCTTTGTACAAAGTTGAATGTTAGCAAAACACACTGCAGTGCTGTAGATAGGCAATGAAAATGTTGGAAACTTAAGTGATAGTGGTGAAACAATTTTTTTTCCTCTGAAACATTTTTGCTACCAGTTTGGAGAATTACCTGCACTGCTTTGAAATACATAGTATAGGTACAATGGAAAGACTTGGTGCAAAGCAGGAGGCAAAAAAAGATGCTAAAATACTTACAAAATTGTCTGTGATCTAATTTGGTGGATAAATTATGACCTGAATGAATTTGCATATGTATGCTGAGCAAATGACTGTCTATGAAGTGTGGATGAAGGAGAGTCATGAATTTCCACTCAGAGAAGAGAATTTCTACCACTTCTGTGAAACACTATATCATAGGTTGGAAAAGCTAAAGGATAACTCAAAGTTTCCTAGTTCACACCCTGCTTTCCAATAAAAATAAATTAAAACATTTAGAATTTCACATATGGTCTTGTTTTCACAAATTTTTGGTCTGCAAGGAAAGAAAAAAACCCACAAAAATTATTCGGTTAAATTGTAACCTATACATCTACTCAGTGATTCTTACACACCTTCTGTTATAATATCTGGTCTTGCTTGAAAAACAAGAAATATTTCAAGTGAAAGATAATTCCCTATGTTCCTGGTAGGTAGTAGTTTTAAATTTATATATATATATATATATGTAAATAAATCTTTCCACAATTAATTTTTCTAGCTTTGCTTTTCAGATGCCAGAACACATTATAATGTTGTTCAATAGATTAGAGTCACTTAGCTTCTGCTATTGTTCAGAATTGATATATATGATGAAATCTTGTCTCTGCTGCCAGTAGGAATTTTACATTTTACTTCAGCAGGACAAGGGAGACTGAAAAGTATTGACTAGGATTACATTGATTTGAAAGAGTGTTGTCAGTACTGTGACTCAATCTCATTTAAGTTAAATCCTTAAGGCTACTTCACGAGTGGTCATAAGGTTTCGCTTATGTGTATTTGCCTGGAGGGAAGAGCACTGCATGTCTTGAAGTGGTTCTTCATCTACATGGGAGACAGGCAGCTCTCAACCTTCTTTTAATGAGGCAGAAGGACTTCTTTTTTTCCCCATACTAAGGTGTTTTTTTGTACATCAAGCATTTTGTAACTTTTGTTCTGTTTCCTGGTCTTACAGTCAATCTTTTCTGAGTCTTTCAGTCGCCTGACTGCAGAAGTTCATTCTTAATCCATGTTCTAAATAATATTATTTGTCTTGTAGATATTATGGAGGTGTTGGATCACTTAATGAAGCTCTAATTTAGAGTTTATATGTTTTCAAAGTACCTCTGAATTTGTATGTATTAATTATATCTTTCCAGTTCATGTGTCTATACTTAAAAGAAGAAATAATTTCTGAGATGTAGATTATCATTTGGTCGTAAAGTTTTAGACTTACAATAATCAATTTTGTTATATTTTAAATGATGGAAATTGCAGCTATATATTTACAAAGTTATAAAATAATTTCTATCTAAACTTCTGTATCAGATTGCAGCTTGCTGTCAGGTTTCTGATTTCATAGAATCATACAATGATTCATCTATGATTAATCATCCCATTGCTGGAAGCGTTCAAGGCCAGGTTGGATGGGGCTTCAAAAAACCTGGTCTAGTGAAGGTGGCTTTGATTTTGGGGATAGATATTATCTACCGAATGCTGAAGTTAGTTAGACAAAAATAGCTAATCTGTGAAGGTAGTAGAGTGCTAAGGATTGGTAGTAGAGATGGATTTGATCATGCTTTGGACACATGGACAAGACAAAACCTCTGTTTGATAACTTGATTTCTAATGCTAGGTATCTAATTAAATTTATTTGTCAAAGTCAAGAGTTTCTTTTGCACATGCTCCGTCTTCCCTTCTTGAAGAATAACATGAAGAATAACACATAGAATACAAAAATGTTGAGTGGTGATTTTACCTTTTTATTAAAAAAAACTCCACTGAGACAGATTTGTTGCATACTGCTGGGAATCAGAGG
Organism: Lathamus discolor; assembly: GCF_037157495.1. NCBI lineage: Eukaryota > Metazoa > Chordata > Aves > Psittaciformes > Psittacidae > Lathamus > Lathamus discolor. The sequence goes on along the minus strand of NC_088887.1, from coordinate 27,422,752 downwards.
TTAAAAGGTGCTGAACCAAACATATGAACAATCTGTAGCAATTTTGATATCTACCAATTTTTCTTTTAATGGAAAAGATTATGCATTTTCATTTAATGTTAAAATATATTTACAGGGTAACTCTATTAATTTTGAAGGGACTTAAAACCCAGTAACTTTCTCTTTTTAATCTGAAAAAAAGTACATTAATTCCTACTATAATGTTATCTGTATAGGAGAAAAATGTTTAAATTTTATCTTATATAACATCCAGTTTGGAAAATAAATTACAGCAAGAAAGAAATAAATAAGGCATAGTTTTAGATGGCTCTTTCTTGAATATGAATTTCTCATTCATCATTTGAGATACAATGTACTGTGACTGTATCTGCTTAATTTAGAATAAGTGAAATTTATGATCCATTGTTTATTCTGGTTTTGATATCAAGGATTTTTTTCAACTGATTGATTGTGAATCAAATATAACTAATTGATTAAATGGACTTTGAATTTATGAATCAGATTAGGCAACATATGTTTTGCATACAAATAACTTTGCACTGTCTGCGTTCATTTAGGGAATCTCAATGTGGTTCCTAAATGAACATTGACTTTTCAATATTGCAGCACTTTGCTGGAACATTATCTGGTTAACAGCACAAATAAACAAATGGTCTTTAAAAATCTGCAATTTAACATCAAAAATGTGAGCATCATTTTGAAATTATGCAGTTTAAAATTGTTTGCTCTTTAGAACTGTGATTTGCAATGGCATAAGAAAGGTGTTTTTCTAGTAGTACAGCAGTATAGTGATGTCCAGGGAAGTTTATCATAGACAGAAACAGAAAACTATTTAACATCAGCCAGAATAGTGACAGGAATGAGTGCATCCTGAAGGGCAGTTATAAAAACAGAAGGGAAAATAATCTAAAGAATAAGAATTTGGCTGTTTGAAAGAAAGGCAGAGTACAACTACTGAACTGCACAGTTACTGAAGTAAAATTTAATTAAATTCTAACTGCTTCTCTCTTCAAGTCACTTTCCTTTGCAACCTCCTTTGAAGTTCTTCCATTAACTGGTGGCCCTAAATGCCATTGGCTGTTCTTTGCAGAGAGGAGAAAACATGTATTTCATGTCTTCAAAGCCAGCCTAAATCACAATGGCTTCTTGTGATGTACTGGTCCCAATGGAGATGCATTTTGCCAGTTTTGCATAGGAAATGAGACAGTTGCAGAAATAATTGTATCAGTGATACATACCCTTTCACTACCATCTTCAGGCTGGTATGTATGACTTTATCTTTTTTTTTTTTTAAATCATATATAGCACTCACAGAGTGAACAAAATTATTTCTCCTTATATTATTCAGCCTATGCATCTGCATCATGGAACCTAATCCAAAGAGAATCTGAGACACCAAATATTATCTGTAAATTCTGAGGGTTGCCATTTAACAGCAAAAGAGATAGAATTAGTGGATCTTATTTAGGCCTAGATAGCTTGAAAAAAGTCAGGCTGTTCCAAGTAGAAAATGCAATTGACAAATATCAACAGGTTGGAAGTCTGAAACATCAAATAACATGAAAAATGAGTATTAGATGGGAAAAAAAAAGAAAAATCAAAAAGGGAACCAAAGGGGATTTAACATGTGAGTTATTGTACAGCAAAAACAAATGGGAATGGAAGTATTGACAGACGATGTCAGATCAGTAGTTTGAAACAGATCTGAAGGAAGTGGTGAACTGACTACAGTGGTCAGAGGGCTAGGCAGAATAGCTATATATGTAGAGGACACCACAGCAGAAATGACTGCAGCTAAGGTCAAGTAGACAAACAGGTAGAGTGGCAATGAGAAATAAGTGTCGTTATAGAGCTATGCTCTTCTATCTGCTATCCGTGATGACAGAGCCATGCTCAGGTTAGTTAAAAGAAGTAGTGACTTTGGTTGAAGGATTAATGAAAATAATATTTGAGAAGCTCATGGAACTTTCTGAGTGGACTGTCTGTCTTTTAGAATATGTGTTCCTGAACAACTCTGGTCAGTTTTTAGGACACACATTGTCGTGGTTTAAACCCAACCACAAAAGCTTGTTCACTCACCGCACCCCCCCCCCCCCCCCCGACCCTCCCCGCTCCCGGAGGGATGGGGAGGAGAATCAGGAGAATGTAACTCCCACGGGTTGAGATAAGAACAGCCCAGTAACTAAGGTATAACACAAATCACTACTGCTACCACCAATGATAATATTGATAAGAGAAAATAACAAGAGAATACGATACCACCGCCGAACGAGTTCGACCCCCCACAAAGAGAGACCGTGCCCTTCCAGGTAACTCCCAGTTACCTCCCTGGGCACGACGTGCTGTGGTATGGAATACCTCTTTGGCTAGTTTGTCTCTGCTTCCTCCCGGCTTCCCCTCGTCCCTGGCAGAGCATGAGACTCACAAAGTCCTTGGCCAGAATAAACATTACTTAACAACAATTAAAAACAATCGGTGTTATCAGCTCTTTGCCCAGGCTGGAAGTCAAAACACAGAGCTTGCACCAATTACTAAGAAGGAGCAAAACGGCTTCTGGTAAACCCAGGACACACATGAACAAATTATAACACTTCCTACTCATACCTATGTAAATAGAAAGAAATTTGTACTAGCGGAAGCTCATAAGTAAATTGCTTGCACTTTATTTTTTGATTAGAATTGAGAAGAGGATCATCTGAATCTGGTAAGGATGACTCCCAGGTAGCCAAATTTGCCTTCCCTCTTCTGTCACTCCCACTTCATTTTAAAGCAAAAGCAAAATACAATAAATAAATAACAGCAGGGAATAAATAAGTAAAATAAAGGTTTTGAACAATGGAATCTAAAAACCATGGGAATGTCAAATGTGCTCTGTAAAGCATGCATCTATCTGAACTGGTCATTGCTTTATTTTTAAATCTGTCTCCCATTCAAACAATTGTTAATTTTGCATTAAAGTCATTTCAGGTTTATAGAAATTGTGCTCCTATCTTTTGGATATATGTAATGTACATCACAAGTGCATTTTCTAGTAGGCAATGAAGCTTGACTTGCAAGAACATTTTCATGGCCTATTCTAGGGCTTATTTTATAGTCCCTGTAAACTGTTTGCAAGGCAATATAAACTCTATGTAATACAATCAATAAAACTAACAAGCATTTACATGGTAGGACAAATTGGAAAATGGTTAATTTTAGTCTGGTTTACAGTTATGGTTGAGAAGTTATAAAAGATTGGAGAAATGAGCAATACATAAATATCTTCACTACAAAAAGTTCCACAAAGTGAATGGAAAATGAATGTATTCTATTTGGGTTCAGTGGAAAATAAAAGTCTGGTCTGCAAGATCACAAATGATTTCTTTCTCTCATGTTGCCTCTCAACCTATCTATATACTCTTCCTCTCCAAATTAAAATTAAGGTTCAAATTTCTGAATTTCACTCAATGACATGGCTTAAAATGCAACTATGTTTTCCAAATATAATAACAGGATGTAAATGCCAGACCACTTTCACACTTTTATGGAATAAATAAAGTTTAGAAAGGTTATGGGTCTTCTAGACCAAGCAAAAGCTGTCACAAAAACATTATTAAAAGGGTTTGTTTTATGAGGTAAGAAGCATTCAAAATATTTATCAGGAGGGTTGAAATGAGACATTAGAAATTAAAGGTAAAATCCTCAAGTGTTAAGGGTCTCAAAGTTTCATAGGTGATCTGGACTTCTTTAAAATATCAGATGGCTTCCCATCAAGTAAGACAGTTTTTTCAATATTTCCTTGTAATAGGCAATAGCTAGCTTTTCCTGATCTTTTTGAATGAGATTGCAACTAGAAGTCATAAAAACTAAGGAGGCACTAGAGAATATACTTACTTTTGCTTGCTTTCTGAAAGAACAAAATGTCAGTCTACACACCAAGAGTGTAAATTTACGTATTCAATTTAAAACCAGTATTAAATGGAAAGTATAAATTGTGCTAGGATTGAAAATCAGTATTAATTGAATTAGAAAAAAAATGCAGTCGTTTTATAAATTGGTACAGTCTTTGATAGATTATCATTCTTGTTGCCAAGCAAAAATGGTGACTGACAACCTGGGGGAGCAAAGAAAGGTGAAACACGACTTAAAGTTGAAAGTTTGGAAAGGTGAAAGTTTGCAAATAAAGTGGGAAATACTTGTGTTAATGTTTATATAGATATATAGATAGGCATGATGGAAAAGTTTCTCAGTAGGGCTAAAAGCAGTTTGAGCTAGCTTTTGGATTTCAAGGACTTCATTAGCACCTGAAGTAAATTTTAATGCCTGTTGGCCAGTGAATGAAATTCTGATTCTGTTACCAAGAGGCTACAGCAAGCATTCTCTTGAAGTGTTTGTAATTAGCCTGTCCTGCCTGCAGGTACTTCAGTGTCATGGATGAAATCACACATTTCACTTGTAAGAGAGAAGCAGCAATATGTTTATTGATATAAAGCAGTGATTTAACAAAGTTTGATAGTAAATTGACAATGGTTTAAGAAGATTTGATGGCAAGGTTCACTTGATTGTTTACTGCATAGAGGATAGGGTCAGACCAAACTGTCAGAGAGACCCTCCCATTGCGTCATGAGGTTCAGAAAGGACCCCTTGCTTTCTAAACTCCTTTCTCAAAGGGATGTCTTTTCTCAGAGGTGAGGCTGGATCCAGACTTCGTCAGTGGTTTATGTCTAAAGTATTTTATGTGCACTGTCAATCTTTTATATCACTTAGGTAAAATTTCAAAGTTTCAGTGCACTTATTCCTAATTCACATACCAAGTATCTGATGTGATAAGGATACTCTCAACCTTGGGGAGTAACCTAGAGAGGCATTCCTACTCAAAGGGAGATATGGGTGCACAGCCTACTGCCATGCAGGAGAGTGGCACAGGCCTTGGGCTACCACTGTTTGGAGTACGATGACTGACTTGTATGCATATTTGCATATCAGCTACAGATCTTATTTTTTTCCAAACCTGGCTTGAGTTGGACTTTGACCAGCACTGTGATTAGGTGGGTGTATTGCTCAAATTAGCCCTTGGCTGTTGTGTTGCATCTGTCTGCCCCAAATCCCCTTTGAGCTGGATGAAGCCATCACGACCAGATGCATATATTCTGACCACCACTGGTGGTTGTCGCTTGAGTAGGGTTAGAGGAAATAAATGTCAGGTGTGGGGGAGTATGCTACTGCACTGGACAAGCAAAGAAATTTTGAAATCCTAAGCACATGGCCTTTTCAAGGGATAATGGTCACTGATCTTCACCAGTGGTAAAGATTAGGCAGAGAGAGACTGAGTCTTGTTCCCTTTAGAGCTGGGCATCCATCTGAAATGGAGAGGGGACATAAGATAATAAATGGGCAGATTTTTGTTGTTTTAACCCTAGTCTCCATATCTTTGAATACTTCTAATAATGACACACTATACCTAGCTTGAAAGAAAACCCCTCCAGATCTTTCATTTTCCTGCTTCTCATAGGCTCCTGAAGGAAGATCCTAATCAGTTGACACTAACAAATGTAAGGGCACTGAGTGCACCATAAGCCTTAATGGCCTTGACAAGCCTCACCTGACGCCTCCACCCACACCTATGGGTCAGGAACCACTACTTAAACTCAACTCTGAGGTTTTTATTGTCTCTGGCTTATGTGGAAGGGGTGTGGGATTTCTGCTTGGTTAGAGTAGTGCTCAAAGCCAGGTGGGACAGAGCCTTGGGTGACGTGCTTTAGTGTGAGGTGTCCCTGCCCATGGCAGGGAGGTTGGAACTAGATGATATTAAGGTCCTTTCTAACACTAACTCTTCTATGATTCTATAGCTGTACATTTGCCTGGTAAAGGTTCCTGCACAGTTAGGTTTTAGCATGTGGACTGACTGGCTGTAATACTGCCTTATTTGTGTGATGCTACTTTGTGATATGGACTTCTGGTTTGACCTGTGTACAGTCTCCTGCTGACCTTGCTTGGATACAATAAGGTATGCCCTGCTAGTCTTAGGTGCCCTCTTGACTCCTGCCTCACCTGCCTTTGGGGAGTGGCTGGACCTTACACCAAGCTGCTATGTTGGCTTGAGACTGTCAGCAGCCCTGAAACGCCGTCTGTAAGGTGGAAGTTTGTTGCACGTACCAATGTGTACAGAAACAATGTGAGCAGCTGTTGGGAGCTGTTGTCTTTATTACTCACTTCACTTAGGCTAGTGGCCAGTCTGGTGTCTTATCTATGTGATGGGAGCAGTTTCTTGCTCCTTATTTTCTACAATATCTGGGATATACTCCCTCACATTTCTTCATTTGCCTACATTGTGCTTGTTTGAAATATTTGGTGTTACAAGGCACGGCACACTGCCTCTGTTCCCAATACTAGACAAATTGTTTCTACTGCAGAAACTCATCAGGACTTCCCACCTTCTTCAGGTACAGGACACTGCTAATGAGCTTACTTAATTTAACAGTGTTGGAAAATATTCTAGTGATGAAGAGGAAGCTTTGCAATTTCAAAGTCCTCTAAAACTGGTGAGATCTACAGCACAGATCTTAAAGCAAAGGCAAGTGTCTTAGGAAATGTATCTACAAGAGAACTACAGTACGTGCTAGGTTTTAAAGCTTTTCACTTTCACCACAGCTGTAAGTCCCACTGTTCTCATCCTCTTTGTAGGTTCTTAGCTACCAGCTGAGTTTGCTAGACATATAACATGTATGTGTACTTTTTCTGTTTCACCTTTCTTGGATACTGCCTTGCAAAGCACACCTGCTCTAGAGCAGTATGTGGATTTAGTAGTAGCTATCAAAAATAGCACAGTACCTGCGAGGAAAATATTTTTCAATTCTCCTTTTTTCACTTTCCTTTTTTTGAAGCACTAATAACTAATGAGAAACCTTTCAGGTATGTCAATGAAGGTGAGGATAAACTTTTTTAATCCATCAGGGTCTAGTTTAAGCAGCTTCTAAATTATACTGAGTTATTTGGTAGAATATCCTTGCTCACAAATGCTGATATGATTAATATGTAAAGTTCAACTGTAACATGGATGTCTAATCTGTGAAGGTAGGGCTTATTTTTTAAGAAAGCGAGGGGCTTTTTTTTTCTTGCTTACTGGTTTCTTTAATACAACACTAATACTTAGCAGTAATGTAATGCTTGATTTCTATACATATCGAAATTAGGTATTAAGCAATCTCCCCGAGGTGGAGAGGGAAGCTGGGATGTGCAGTGAATTGAGAGAAGTTTGAATAAAATAGAGATCTGGAGAAGGCCAGTGTTTCAGTGTGAGCTTAACTAGCTTGATGGTCTCTGAAAAACCTTCCAAATATTCTCCTTAACCCCTGAAACCTTATCTTTCATTTATTGATTAATTCTAAAAAGAATTGCACATAAATGAAATTGCTTATCACACCGGGGCTTTGTTGCATTTATCAATATTTTTGTAGTTAATTTATTAATCAGACACTACTGAAATGGTTTCCATATGAGACATGAACATATCTGTAAATTAAACAATATTGTATCATGAAACATCTGATGTATCTGCCTATGCACGTCATAATGGAATGAAAGATTCTGTGTAGCCCACTAAAACCTTAGCATTCTTAAACTCCTAGGGTTATTTCAACAAGAGGAAAAAAAAAAAGCTAGTCTGATTTTTTTTTTTTTTTTAAGTACTTCCCCCCCTCCCCCGATCTACTTCAGCCTTAAATGTCTTTCCTCACTTAAACAGAATAGCCCTTTCAGGGTAACACTTCTGCTCTCATCAAATGCTGTGATAACTCCACATAGAGTAATTTTATTGCCAGGGAAGAAGATGCTGCATACTAAAAATGTAAACTTTAATTATTTTATCAGTTTATACCACACTTTATTTTTGAAAAATGAAGCTTTTATTTTCCTCAGTGCTCACTTAGATGTTAAATGGCTCAAGTGGCCCTGACTACTATGATGGCAAAACAGAACTGCATCCAATTCATAACTATAATTGCAGACTTGGGTAAAGTGATGTTACTCATTGGATTATTCTACACAACCAAATATATTTCTGAATATGAATCTATAAAAACTATGTAGTCTATAGTTCAGGGTAAACAAAAATGCCCTCCCTCCCCCAATACTATGGAACATAATTATTATTATAAAGAAAGAGAAATTTAATTTGTTACACTGTTTAGTGCAGTTAACTGTTTTGTTATTAATTATAAAACTGTTAGTAGTGTCCAGGAATGATATTTTAATAAGGTTTAATATTTTTGTATATTCTAGTGTATTTTATAACAATATTTTTGTGCCTTACTTTTTTTTTGTAGTCCTTATTTACAAACTGAAGTGAGCCCTATTTCCAGTGCATTAGATATTTATGGTGGGTCTGGTCAAAGGAAAGGTCTTCTGTAGACTGGTACTGTGTGGAAGTTGAGCTAGTAAATACAAGCAAAAAGAAACTTATTCTCTGATCAAGTCTAGAACCTATCTGAAATATTCTATTTCTTGGTCAGACCCCTGTTTTACCTGAAATAATCCCTATGGCTTTTAAAATATTCATTAGGTCTCCTAATGCCCTTGTCTTATAAGAAAAGCAGTTTTAAAGCCAGGAGGAAGGACTGCTTGTGACTCAGTTGCTCTTACGCAGGCCTAATGCTTTTTAGATAATCACTTAAGGAAACTGGGATAGGACAAATAGTTCGTTGCATCTAAGCAGCTACTATCATTGTAAGTTGCTATGCTGCAATACTTGCATTTACTAGACCTAGATGTTTTAAAAAAAGTTATAGTCGAAGCCAAAATCTGAGGACTTAGTTCAATATGAACAGAAACTAGCAAAAATATAAATGTTAAAAAACCACAACAAACCAAACACACAAAATGTGTGTTCGGGCAGTACACTGCTCTTGAGCTAGTACAATGGAGAGAGCTCTTGAGTCAGAGGACAAGCTGCTTCCCAAGTTTTCTCTGTACTTAAAAGAATCTGCATCTTGTTTGTTCTGAGTAATCTATGTCTAAAGCTTGCATAGATTTGCAGGCTGGCACAGTGAGATAGCAGATGTAATTCCATGGCAAAGCTAGTGATGTCTTTCCAGAAGCTGTTTTCTGCATTAAGGTTACAGGCAGTAAGGGGATACTTAATGCTTTCTTAGGTCCGTGTTAAAGCAAACGCCAAAATGGCCTTTGCATGGATTATGCCTAGATTTATGGATTTTCTGTTATGAATATTTAATGCTTTTATTTTAAACACTGCCATTCATTTATGTATTTCCTTTTAAACATCCAGGCAAAAGGAAGATCTAGTAGCAGAGAAATATGTTGCTGCTATCTGCTAATCCCCAACCAGAAAAGAGAGGAAAAGTAATTGCTTGCGTTTGTCTCAGGTCCTTTGTGTAGTCATTAGGTGGCAAAAGAACCCCAAGAGAAGGTAGCTGGGTAGGGTTTAACCCACTCAAGATTTTATCTGTTAATAGTTTTTATAATGAGATCTAAGATTTCAGATTCTGGGAACCAGCCTCTTCAAATTTGCTTTCAAAGGACTATGTTTTATCTTGGTCTTTTTAGAAGCTGTCACAGGAACCAGGCTGAAACCCACCAGTTATTTTAACTGCTGCAAAAAGGAAGAACAGAGGCGCTCTTGTACTGCCAGACAAATGTTGTAAGGAACCAAACCAGATTCGTTCCTGTTCGCTGCCTGGAGAGTAGGAGGCAGAGCAAGGAAAGTGCTGACTCCGGTTTCCCTGCTGCCCGAGGGCCACTGCTGAGCAGACCGCAGACCCTTGCCTGTGCAGGTGCTCCTGGTGGCAGCTGCTGCAAGGGGACAGATGGTGGAAACTGATTAGGCTGCCATTTGCCAAACACTAACTGCCTTACCCACATTCAGTCAGCAGATATTACTAATATTATTTTTTGCATTACATTATGCTCTTTACAAATACCTGAAAATCTTTGTCACAATCACACTTAAGCAGTGCTATAGAATGATTTTGTTTTATCTTCAGCCATACTGAAATAATGGGGGGGGGGGGGATGGAGAGGGGGAATGAAGTAAGGTAAAATGTCTGAGGAATTTTGAATTTCCCATTCAAAGAACAGGAACTTGGAGCTGAAAATGCAGAGAGATAGTAATGGTTTGTGGTTTTTGTTTTGTTTAGTCCTTCCTGTTGGAGGCTGCTTTGAGACCCTCCCACAATCTAGAGATACTTCATAGTGGACAGATGTTGTGTTTGTAAAATGAGCACACTATTAGCTGCTGTTTTGGTAGTCTGCTGGAATAGTTTGGGATTACTTATGTGGTTACATGATCAATTCAGATCATTAAGTTTTATTCATTAATGATGTAGAATTTGCTGAGCTGAACTTAGCAGAAGCATGTTGACAGGAAAAAAAAGCACACATGGAGTTGATACTGCAACTGATATGCAGTGCTTGCTTTGTTAAGAGAGCAAAGACTTAATTCTATTAAATCAGTGTAGTGCAAATAAGAAAGGAAAACGTTAAGTATAATACAGAGCTGCTAATACTACTGAAAATCGGACTTAAGAAATTCCATGTTAAAAAGTCTAATATTCTCTCTATTAATGCAAGATAAATAGTACTTTTAAAATAAGAGTAAGAGCAAATATTTTATATCCTGTAACTCTTGGGATCATAATTTTATTAGTAAGCATCTCTAGCTGTTAAATTTTCTGGTCTTAGGTTTTCCTTCTCTACACTCGTGTTCCCCTGGTACAGATTTACCTTCCATAACAAAAAAAAACAACCAAACATAAATTAATTCATAGGACAAAAAATGGAAAGTGATTTCAACTTCCAATACGCTACCGATTAGGTTTTAGGAACAGGTACAGGTGTTAATACTTTGCTGTATAAGGATTTTTGTTCTAGGAAAGGCAATTCTAGACTGTTTCATGTATATATTTTGTTTATTAATATGTGAATTGTCTCTATTTTGGGTGGGATTTTATTTATTTTTTTTTCTCTAATCAAATCCACTTTAATGACATGACTAATGCACCTGGGATACTGAAACAGATGCGTTATTAAATGAGAAATATTTCCTCTGCTTTTTGTTAAGCATTTGGTGTTTTAAGTTTCCTTTTGCTTTAACTGTTGTAACAGACTTGTGGTCCCTCTGCCGCAGTGGAGATAGCAGAGGTGATAGCTGTCATCACAGCAGCTGTTTTTGATCCCAGTCAGCATGAGATTAGCCTTTCTTGTCCTTAGATGTAACTTCAATTATCTGGATCATTTTCCTTCATAAGCTCACGTACAGTGGGCTTTATATCCTCAAAGACACTAGCTGAAGGTGTTGCAAGGGAATTGTGTGCTCCAGTGCATGAGGAAGAGCCAGCATCTGACTGAATATGCCCATAGCTCTCCAGAAAATATACGAATGCATGGCATGAGAAAACCCGAGTGAATTTAAAAGTATTCTCAAGCTTCTTGCTTCATATGAAGTCATAAACCTGGTTACAAGAAAACGTTTCTGTTTTTAGCCTTTATAAGATCACCATTTTGTGAATGCTGATGCTTGCTATTATAGAAATGTGTGCATTTCTGTCTTTAATTAGTTAAAACCTGAAAGTACACCCTTAAGTATAGGTGGTAACCATGTTGCTGCTCAGAAATGGACTTGTAATATAACTTTCCAGATAGTCTGCACCAGCTATTAATCGAGTCCAGAGGTGGTTTATAAATTTTCTTGATCAAAAGAGCAGATTAATTTTAGGCAGAAAAGCTTAATGTGCATTTTATGTTCCTGTAGCAGCTCTCATGACACTGTCAGTTCTTGTAAGCCACACTAAAAATGTCAAACATAATCGAGCTGTCAATAAGCAAGTTCCAGCTGCTTGATCACAAATAGTGTTTTTCCTTTGAAATACTTTCTCTGAAACCCAAACATGTTTTCATTATCCAAATACACTTGGGTGTTAGTGGAAAAAAAGGATGATTTTTATAATGTAATACCAGCCAAATTGGCTTGACAAAGTGGTAGGGTTTTTAATTCCATAGATATTTTAAAAATTAAAACAGCCAACATTAATCCTGCCTGTACAAACTCTAATTATGTTAGATATTTTCATTACTTATACATAGCATCTCAAAAATTGCTACACTTACTGGTCATGAAATTAATAATTCAGAGGAGGATTGTAATTTCATTTAAATACAAAGGAGGAAGTAAGAATTCTTAACCAAAACTTGGCAGCTGAAACCATATGACTTAGAGTAAGAATTACATTACATGTTTTTATTTAGCTTTTGTTTCAAGTGTGGCACTGGAGAGCACACCCGAAGAAGTGCTTCCCATCTTGATGTTGTCAGTAAAGACAGGGAACCTTTCAAATTAGCAATAGTAGTTTTGGCTATTTCTTGGCAATTATATGTATTTCAGGTCATAGACAAATTGTAAATAAAATAATGAATTGTCATTTGCAGGCAACCATAATTAAGCTGTTTCAACCTTAAAATTTCTATAAATATATGTAAGCAAACAAAAAAAAAGTGTGAAAGTCGCTTGTTATCTAAAATTGTCTATGAAAGGAATGGGCTTTTACTTTTGCAGTAACAATTGGTGGAGTTGGGTGAATAGAAATGCCTGTTTCCTACTGCCTGAAGGAACAATTAAATTTAGAGGTATTTTTTTCTGTATAATATTAATCTTTCTCATCTTTAAGTATGAAGGTTAATAAAAAACATACAAACTTGTAGTACGTAGCTGTGACATTCAAAACGTCCATTGGCTTTTTCACTAAGCAATCAAAAGTAGTTAAATTAAATTATGCAATATGTGTACATGGTGATGATTGAATCACTGAAAGCAGGATTCTAAATGAGCCTGACAAATTTTTCATTAAGTATGCAGTTTAAATTCTTTCATGAAAATTTGCACTTAATGAAAGTATTTTAATGTTCATAACACAGTGAGACAATGAAAGTCATATACAATTATCAAATGGCAATATCAGTCTGTCTTGAAGGGACTGAACTGTTGGAATATTTACGTGATCAGGGTGTATAACTATTTAACATCGGATATTAACTTTTATTATGGAATTCCTTGATTGGTGATAGTAGTGCTATATTTTATTTTCGTATTTCTTTTGAGACCAGATCTGCAATAATTTCTGAATGTGTTATAGAACTTGCGTAACAAGTTGATTTAGCCCATGGAAACAGAAGAGATATATATTCTTCAAGGAGGAGAAAAGTTTGAACTAAAAGTAATAGGCTGAGCTGGTTAGATGTCTTGTCAAGATCCTAGAAAAGGAGGCCGTGCTTTTGGCTCATTACTTTAATTCTGCTTAAAAATTGAAGGAGTGAGCACTGACTCAACCTATTGGTACAACTAGTCTGAAAATCTTGACTTAATGTGAGGATGTGCTTTTCCAGGTTTACGATAAGAGGTCTTATTAAAAAGAAGAATGTTATTGAAAATTACTTTATCGCAGCTTTATTGAATTTATAGTGGGTATCTTGTGGTCCATTTTATGAAGAGAATTAATATGATAAAAACTGTATTTGTTTTTTCACTGAGAGCTAAGTTTTTGAAAAGCATGTCAATGGTGCTAATGCTATCTACCTATCACTAATATTGCCATGACTTATATAAATCCATGCAAGGAACATATATCTTATACTGTTCACAAATGTAAATCCTCTTAGTTCTCCTAGCAAGTTTAACTTCACTACTGATAAAGACAAGATAATGTCCATGTATTTGGAGATAGCAAACATACTGTGTCTTATTTCTTGTCTGCTTCATTTGGCTGTATTAGAGGTTGGAAATACTTGGAGCCTGACACGCGGTTGCTGTAGCAGCTGTTAAACTATTACCTTGTTTTGCATAATGAAAAGTAGAGGAAAATATTTGGATGCAGGTGTGAGCCATTAAGATTCTTAAAGATCTGTATTTCTCTGCAGTGCCTCCACAGACCACACAGATTGGTGCTGACTCTTCTGATGTTTCTTCAGAAAGTTACTGGAGAAAATGTTTGGATTGTGGAAGTGCTATTTGACCATTTTTAAACAAAACCATATTGTAATTGAGTTCTGAGGCAGGATTTCTCCTCTATTTCATGTAATGGAAATTTTAAGTTCCTAGGAAACATTCAAATTGAGAAGGAAGAATTTTACTGAAACTAAATTTCAGATTTCATCAGGGAGTTTTACTCCTAGGTCAATGGCACAGTATTGCCAAAATTCAAAAGAAATCATCAAGGCATTGCTAAATGCCAGGCTTGCTGTTAATAAATTTATTGTTCAGATATATGAATAAGATCTCTGGTTAAAATGAAATGTTTTTTTTTTTTTTTTACTTTTTGACTTTGATTACATATTTTGATATTTGCTATAAACCAATAGTTTGATATTAGATTTTAGTTTTAAGGGACTCTTATTCACTTTGCACCAGTCACTGTTTAGAATATACTTGACAGTAACTTTTGAAAACATTTTACTTTTAGAGAGAAAACATAAATGCCATAGTCTCAACAAGATGCTGGTCACTGAAAAAGGATCTGTGAGTTTAAGATTTATTTTAGATTTGCAGGTAAATACAAAAGCTTTATGTATTTCAAGTACATTACATGCATTCACTAGACTTTGTGAGCCCAGTCAGAGAATGTAAAACCATATAATTCTCACTCCTGCCTAATTCCTGACACCAGTAGTTTTAAATTATTATATGCAGCATGCATCTGCAAAGTTTTCATGTGTGTATGAATCTTTCAAGACATGTTTGTAATGAATACATAAATATTTATACTAACATTAATTTCACAAAGAAATTTCACTGGTTTAGAGGTCAGTCAACATCTTTAGTCCTCTTGTAGTTCTGGAACTGGAACACTTAACTCTTTCAGCATATAAAGTGCATTGGTACTTATAACAAATAATGTCATCTTTGGTCAGAATTAGAAGAAGTAGGATGGTTGGAGGCATGAATCATGAGTGGAATATGTGTGTGTGTGGGGAAACAGGAATGAATATAACAATTTTGTGGAACATCTGAAAAAGCAATAACAAAATAGTTATTTTGAGCTGTCAGAATAAAGGTAAGTTGGTTCTTTAAGAAGTGCAACAGGAACATCTGAGTTGCTGTGCAATTCTGTGAGGAGTTCAAGAATATAAACGAAAACAAAATTCAAACTTGCAGTTTGAGTAAATATTCACGACCATATCCCAATAGTAATCCAAAGGCATACTTTTGTTCTGTGTTTTGTTGCCATTTGCTGTTATTGCATGATATTGCAATCCTGTGTTAATGCAGACATTCCAGCAGCCCTGGAGACTTTTCTTATTAAAAAAAAAAAAAAAATTGTTAAATATAAATATGCGTAAACATGCTTGCTGTAGTCGTTCTTCAAAAAAGAGAGAGGCAAGATAATATATGTAGATTATACACTCTGAACATTTTTATTCCTTCCTTTAAAACCATGCTCTTTTCCATTGTAGATGGTGCAAGCAGACTTCATAGCGCATAGTAAACTTGGCTGTCATTCAATTGGCCTCATTAAAATTCAGGTTGTCTACAGAAATTATCCTTTTCAGTAAGCCTTGTTTGTCTCATTTGTTAGCTAATCTAAATCCTCACCCCTTGCTTTATATGCCTGCAAACACAGGGTCTCTGGTTTATTCAAAATATTGTCTTTATTAGACATCCTCTTGAGTAGTCTGGACTGTTAAATCGCATCCAGCATTCATATTGCTTTCAGAAGCAATACAGTAACGAGAGAGGAGACGCAGTGGTGTGCTGTATATATTTCATAGTCTATGTGAAGACCTACTTCAATGGATTTATAACAAGATTAAGTTTCATTAGAGGAGAGGCATGACCCATCTTGACAAGGATCATAATAGCCTTGAGAGGTCTCTCATCTAGCAGAATTAATAAAGAAGAGATAATCTGAACCTGTATATTATATATTTCTACCTTTAAGGTATATTTGAGGCCAGAAAGTCTGTTTTTTCACATTGTACTAAGTTTTTCTAAACAAAAATTATTTATCTAAGGTTAGCTTTTGAGAAAAAGGTAGAGGAACTGCAGTGCAAATCCCCATTTAAACAACTTCAACTAAGCTAGTTACATCATGTTTGTAGGAATTTCTGATGTAAGAGTGAAGCAATTTTTGCAACAACAAACAAGGACACTGATCTCGCCTATATTCTACCCAATTGAAAGACCAGCGGTTGCATGTCTTCAAGTCTTGTGGAGTGATTTAACACCTTTAGCAGACATCATTTGGTACTCTAAATAGACAAGTTCAGGGTAGAGATGGACAAAAGAGCTTTCACTGAGTTCTCTACCAGTCCCTGGTTGCTTCTAGGAAAAGAATACAGACTTAGGAAGCTTTCTGTCAAACTTGGGAGTTTTTGTTGATTTCTTTTTTTTCTTAAGATGTCATAATCGTAGAACAGTTAGAGTTGGAAAGGGCCTGAAGATCATCTAGTTCTAACCACCGAGAGGATTCTACATGTGCTCAGTGCTCTCTATCCAACATAATTGCAAGTTGGATTATTTATTCTCTGATGCAATTGTGTAATAGTGATTTAGCTCCCTGCATCTAAATACAGATCATGTAATGGCTGAACTTTAATTAATTTGAGGTGTAACTGCATTATCCATCAGATGTTTGCAGGAGCTCTGACGGAGTGGCTTCTCTGCTGAAACTTGTTATGGTTTCATCTTCCCAGTACATTGACAGAAGGAAATTAAAGGGCTTTTCCAAAGGTTAGTTAATTACAGATAATAAATTTTGTTTGGCAGATGTAGACTCCCAAATGATTTAGTTTTCCAACAAAGCGTATTGCGCCGGTAAATTAAAGCTTACCTTTTATTTGCAGTGTTAAATTTCCAATCAAATTAAAGGTGACAAAATAAGAAGGAGGCCTTTTGCGTTTGTCAATGTGCTTCAGCTTATATGACAACTTATAACAAATCAGTAAAACATTTACCATTTAACTTATACTACACAGTCATTTGAATACCATTAAACAGTATCGGGAAGTAAACATATCTCAATTAGACAAGTTACTAAAATTAAGCGAACATAGACATCTATTTTCATCTTGGCTGCAGGCTGCTTTCAGGCCTTAAGCCTGTCACTTAACCTTTCTAGACTTCTTGTTTCCTTAGTAGGTTAAGTTGGGATAATGAACATTTTGGGAAGGGCTGTGACATCCAGGTATGAACACAGGCACTGAGGAAATGAAGAATTTTAGTTAAGAAGTCTCCTCTTTATTCTACTTGATTAACAGTTTTAGCACTGCTATGATGAGATACATAAGAACAGAAGAATTAGTCCTGTTGAAGCATTAGAGATCATTCATTTGGTTGATTTCCTTAAAATAAAGCAAATGTTCTGAATCATTTGAACATGGGAAAAGTATGAAGATATTTGTAAAGATTCCTACAACTTCTTTTGAGGAGTTCCAGATACACGCATAACTTTATATATACATATTTTTTCCCTTTTTTTCCTAACTCCTGGACAGGTGAGATTTATTTTCTGTTATTATTTGAATATGCCTTTTCCTAGACTCGGATAATGCTTTGCTCTACCCATGCCAAATCATAACCTACTCTACCTAACATGAGACACTTACCCACCTTCCACTGCCCATGGTCCTAGGCCACCTAGGTTTCTAGCTTATAGGATGAGTTGGGAATAGATCTCACTCCTGAGTCCCCATAATGATTGCTTATTTTTTTAACTGGCTGCACTATTCAAAACCATTACTTGATGAGACTTGCTGACCAAGTGAGTCTGACACTGTAGCATTCAAACTCACGGGCAACATCTGCATTGACTGGCAAGTGTGTGAACAAGGACATGGACACTGGTAGCATCTCTAGGGTTGGGGTTGAGAGCTGTTTTCTCTGGACTTACGTATAATCGTGTAAGTTGAAGTCTTACATATAAGTTTGAGTGTTTTAATTGCAGCTGTATCATTCCAGGCTTTAGTAATAAGTTTTAGTTCCTGGTAACTATACAATAATTTCTGATAAAATTCATCATATTAAATACTAAAGAAAACAAAGTAAATTGCAAGTAATTTGTAGTTACTTTTTGATACAGAAAGAGCAGCACTTTTCTACTTACTGTCCTCTTCAAACAGGTCAAAATGGAGTTGCCTATAGATGCTGGGCTAGCTGTACTGCAAAAATAGCAGTTGGAAACACTTTTACACACTTTTTATTAGGTTCGGTGAAAAGCATTCTATGTGTCTACTATCTATAGCGTTTCCTCTTACATCTGACATATCTAATTTATGTGGTGCCATGGCCTCAATTTTCTGTCTGTAAACATTTTTTTTATTGGGGATAGGCAATAAATTTAGACTGTAAAGGGAATGCACCATGGTTAATGATGAAAAATTGGACTTATTAAAAGCTTAATTAGATATAAATGACAACCTTTTCCCTGTAGTTCTCATATTTTTATTTTTTTTTTAACAATGTCTGCCAAGTAAATGTGACAAATTCCTGTAGTGTCAGGAAACCAAGTATCATTCAATATTTTGTTACACCACTTGCTGTTTCCACATCCTTGAATGTCTTAATAAGATTCGAGGTCCTGCCTTTATTAATACTCACAGACCATTTTCTTAACAAAAGGGTGGAAATGAATCAAAGTGATGCTATGTGAGCATTTGTACTGGCTCTGGGATGTTTCGTGCTGTTTCCTTTCTGTACCTTCAAAAGGATAAAACCTCAAGGAATCTGGCAGGGAATCCTGTCAGTACTTGCTGCTGTCCGTTGGTAAACAAACAGCTCTTGCTTCAAAGCTGAAAAAAGTCGGAGGCTAGTGCTAGGTTAATCAACCCAATAAAACCATGTCATTATTCTGAGAGTTCAGACAAGGGAAGTCTAAGCAAGTGGAGGTAATATGTATGGAGGGGACAAGGATGCAGGCAGCAGCTGCGGTATGATCTGTGCAGGATTACAGTTTGCCTCTGTTGAGGATTAGCTCTGAGAAAGGCACGACATGAAAAGACATCTGTGAAAGGGTGAGGACGAACTGAGGGAATTATGCACTAAAGGCAGTTTTAGGAGCTAGGTTTTTGGTGTTGTGTCTGTTATTGCCTTAGCATGTGAAAGCATTGGCTTGCTTTGACAGACATGGGTAAACGATTCTTGAGATTCAGTTGCAGTTTGTGGTACCAGCATTTTTACAAGCAAAGCCTGCAAGTCAGACTGAATTGTGTAGTGTCTTTTGTGGTGCTAACAAGTGAGTGTCAGGATGGAATTATAAAACAGCTCTTGCATTTGAGCCCAAAATAGGATTTCAGTGTGTGTTTCCAGAGCTGCAAATAGTATTCTCACTGCAGCAGCTCAGGAAAACAAACAAAACAGTGTTGCTTGTATGTGCTAATAAAACTGCCAAATGCAAAAAAGAGTAAAAGCGTTCTGAAAAGTACAATGGTATATTTTCTTACTTCATTAAAAGATAAGAAGTTCCTAGCTGAAACAATAATAATAATAAAAAAATCTTTATTTCAAGTAAGAATAGTTATTGAGGGCAAAGGGCCCTTGTGTAATATCTATGACCAAATCTACCACAGGAGACTATGTGAGTAGAATGTGGATAAATGTTAAAATCATTAATTGATACAAATTTTTTTCGAAAACTGCTTTCTCAGAAGTACCTGTGGTGCACTGAATTGTTTTGATCCAACATCACATTAAAAGACAAGAATGTGTTGATATAAAAAAGGCGGTGCTGGTTTTAAAGCTTTGAAGAAATGAATTTTAAATTATAAATAATAAATTGCTCCCATTTTTGTGTGGATTATTGACTTTAAGCTGGGTTTGGTTCTGCAACTGTGTAGGCTTATCAGTACAAAATTTGCTGGTTTTGTGTGTGTGTGTGTATGTAACTTTTGTCTCTGTTTTTAAGACTGTAAGGTAGCCAAGTTGCTGGCAACCTTACTAAGGAGTTCACATTATGCTTGTCATCCCCCTCTTAGTGTTATGTTTGTTGCTCTTAAAGTTATAATATTTTACTTGTATCTATATATATATATGTTCCTCATGTTTTCAGTCTCCCATAGCTGTAACAACTCTCATTGCCATGAATGTTATCAATCAACAGTATCATCAACTGGAGAGTCTATGAACATCTTGCTGTTTTGCCATTCCCTAAATTCAAAAGGGGTTGGCATGGGTGTCTATTATTTGCCATCCAATAGACTGGGAACTTTCTTGTGCAACTACTGCTTGGTGTAATACAATGAATAGTTTAAACATTTAACACTTAAGAGCGATCAAGTGCTGGCAAAGGCAGCTTATTTTAATGCCTGAATTAACAGATAAACAGCGCACATAGCTGAAATTGCCAAATGGGCCTATCTGATCCATGCGCATGTGCAGAAGAGTAAGTATATAAATCATTGTGTGTTTTTCTGCTATGGGGATGGAAACCTCTGTTTCAGAAATGGATTTTGTTTGATATTTGACTTGAAATTGTAATGGATAAACAGCATTTAAGTATGCATAGGTGCCTACACTCACAGACTTGCAAAAAGACATTGAAAGGGTATATCGCAGTGATTCAGGATCTCCTACTTTAAACTGTGATACTGTTGGTTTTGGAGATTTCTAGCTCTGCTTTTTCCTCACACTCCTTAAAACCTCTCCTGGAGAAGGAATAAGATCTTGCTGTGACAAAGGAGAGTGTTCAGAAGTGGAGCTGGCCAAGGTCAGGTCAAAGCAGCTCCTGGAGAACTTGCAAGTTCCTGCCATGTACCAGGTTGTACTGTACCTGTCATTTTGGCACAGCAGTAGGCTTCGAAGTAATTGTTCCTGCAGAACATGGAGGACAGGGGCTTTTTGCTCCTCTGCTCACACCTGTGCTCTGCCAGTGGTCAAGCATGGCATGTTGTTTGGTTAGCTTGCCCTGGTTGCTGAAGATTATTTCCCAGTGCAGACAAAACAGTGACGATTAGGAAGATACCACAGGGAGAAAGCTGCTGCCAAGGCAACTCATTGCACTGGGGAGACTGAGCAAGCTGTCAGGTTGGCAAGGATTGCCTGCACAGGCTGCAGCAGGAGCTGCTACTTGCAGGGCTGCAAGAAGAGAGTCCTGGTCAGAAAGGTCTGACATTTTGAAAAGGGCTGTGGAGTGTGAGGCAGTGAGAGGGTTTTAAGGGGTTCTTGTTGGACTCCCCTCCCTGCAGACCAGGCCTGGCATTGTGATTACGGGGGGCTTCCCTTGCAGGCTAAGGGTTTCCACTTTAAGGTCTGTGTAGGAGCCATAGTGCAGGTTCAGCTGCTGCTTGTGCTAGGGAGAGCTGAGCAAGCTGCAGGGTAGGTACATGCTGTTTCATAGGCTGCTGCATTCAGAGCTCTGAAATGGGAGCTTGGAGGAGAATGGCACAAAGGAAGTTGCTGGCACCCTTCTTGCAGTCCTCTCTGCCAGGCTGAGTCATGTTTGGCACAGTGGTCAGGATGCCTACTTTGCATGCCAAAGGTGGTTTTGCTGAAAGCCCTCCTGCAACATTACTGACAAATAGCTCAGGGTAATTCTCTCTGCTCAGATGTCTTACTCTCTTCTCACAGAAAGTAAGGAGCTGCCAGTCCTTTATTTGTACCAGGCATAGTGGAAAAAAATCACACTGCAAAGGCTAAAGAGGGGGTTCATTGCAGGGTACTCTTTAATTTTATGACATTAGAAAGAAGAACAAATCTGAAAGGTTAAGAGTGCCTCAAGAAAGGCAATTTTATGAAACATACATATATTTTCTCTATAGGACGTAAAGAGACTATTTCTCTACCATAAAAGACAAAAGTATTGCATATACCTAACTGAACTGCTTTCATTGTTCCAAAGGCTTGTTTTCTCTTGGATGGTTATGCTAAGAGAAGCTCTTAGGAGAGCCATGTCAAACTTTTCACTGATTACGGCCCTGCTGCTGCACTAAAAGTTAACTTGCAGTATGCCTAATATTTGTGAAACTGCTATATGTAACCCCCTATTTGCCGCAGATGTATACATCTGTATAATGAATTCAGGAAGTTAAAAGAAATGTAAAGAAACAAATATATGAAAACAATTCAAGAAAAAGAAAAACCTACTTAAAAGTTAATGTGTGTCATCCCACAGCAATCAGAACAGTTTATTTCAAAACCTCCTGTGCTAAAACTCCTAAATTAAATTTCAATTAAAGGAATAAGACATTTTAACAGTGAATTTAAAATATTCCTTTTGCAATTTGCTGTATGCTTTAACATATTTGCCAAGATGTGTTATTTGGCTTTCTAAATGTTAATGATTTTCGAGATTGTCAGAGATGTTTGGCTGTGAAAGTTATTGTTAAATACAGAAATACAGAAGTACTGTTTTATGAATCTGCCTTTTATTCTGGAGGAAATTGAAGGCATTTTTACCCATCAACATTTTCTTCCAGTGCAAAGAACTTTAAAACAATGATTGTAATTTGATTGTTACATCTGGGCCATTACGCATTTTACAAAGTGAGTTGGTTGTAATTTCACATACTGTTTGCTTCTTTATATAAAATGGGTTCTTTGTTCTGAGAAATGCTTTCCAAATATTCATATTGCTGATTTTCAAAGTTGTTTTTTTTCTTTAATTTTATGGGTTTTTTTTCCTGTTTGAAAGTCTGATCTATAACTGTTCAGTTACTAGAATTACCTGTCTGATGTACTTCTCAGGTAGCCTGGAAAATAAGAATCTATGTCTTAGAATCTCTGCTAAAATGCATTTTTGCTTTGTTTTGTTTTTTTTTTCAAGCAGACACAACTTATTTATATTCATATTAGAAGTTGAAAGTTCTTTGCATCGCTGCACAGGAAACTGTACAGTGTTGCAGAATCATTGTTATTTGATTATAAATGTAATGTTATATTTTTCGTCTTAACTTTTTTGCAGCTTTCTTACAACTTTCTTTCCTTTTAATTTTCTTAATTTAAGCTTGCATTTTTTTCTTTTATTAGTATATGCACAGATAGAGAATAATTATATCAAGAACTTATCATGCACTCTGCAAACAACTCCCTTTTGCTTCTTTTTCAACATTGGTCAGCTCTGTTCCTCATTTATATTGTCTTAATCTTTGGTATTCTGCTGTTTAAAAGAGCCTGTAAATGCCTATTAGTGGGATCTCATTTCCATAGTACAGATCTCTGTACACCTTCTGCACAGAATCTTTGCATGCTGAATCCTATAAAAATCTTCTGATAAATGAATTCTGCATGAACACTACAGAGTTTAACCAGTACTATTCTATAGTAGTAATGAGACTTACCACTGATTGTTATTGTAGATATTTAGTTTGGACACTAGAATAAAAATAATTGAAGCAGTCTTGCATTTTCAGGGATTTAAAAAAAAAAAATTTGTGTTTAAGCAAATCTAATTATTATCAGATTACTTTCAGGGAAACAAACAAACAAACAAACAAAACAAAACCCAAACAAGAACCACCAAACACTGTATATTTTTCATCTCCTTGATAAGTTTTGTCAAGTAGATTGAAAAATTATCTCTGGTTACCAATGGACTTGGGACTCCACATAGAGGGTTTGGCAAGCAAATACTCAAAACTTTGCCCTGTCATGCAAGGTAAAATACTGACACACAGCAAATCGGAGAATAGCCCAGGTTGGAAGATTATATCATCCAACCTTTTGAGGAAAAGGGAAGCTAGATGAGGTCATCTATCACCCTGTCCAATTGCATCTTGAATAGCTCCTCAGAAGAGGAATCTAACATGTCCCTGAAGACATTGTTTCAGTGAATGATTGTTCTCACTGTAAAAGAATTCTTTTTTATGACAAGATAAAACTTCTCACAGTGCAACTTGTACCCATTGCCCCTCATCTTCATTTGAGTCCTTGTAAAGTGATCCTCATGAAAAGATGGTGTGTGCTCTTCCAGTGGAGCAACCAGGGAAATGAAGATAGATGTATAACATCTATCGCCTTTCAAAAAGTGTTTTCTATTATTTGTACAATTGATGTACAAATGTGAAAGATGTAAATGCTGCCAATTCTTAGCTTTAATACATTTCTCAGTGCTTTTACGTGACTGTGTGAAAGTTACGCTTGGAGGTCTTGTAATTGAAAATCTGAAGGATAGTTCACAGAACCAGAAAGGGTATAAAAAGATCCATAAATTTACCATATCAAAATGTTCCGAGTTTAAAAAAGTCATGTGACTTTTTTGCTTTATGAACGGTTGAGCCTGCAGGCAGTTTTTCGCTTGTGATCACTTAAAAAAGTACTTCTTGTTATGTAATAGACTGTGACAGTAACAATTTGGCCTATTTTACCATGGGAAACCATAACAGGTTTATTTCAGATTTTTAAAAGTACTAAAGTCTGAAATGCATATTGTATTTATTTCTGTTCTTGCGGGTGGATCTCTGAAACTAAAAAGGGCCAATCATTTGATTGAGTCTCAGCTAGTGTCATAGCTCTGTAATTAGCAGCATTGAGTATACCACTTTAAAGCAAGTGAAGATGTGGTTCTGTATGATTCTATCAACACTGATGGGCAATGATTCAAAAAGGCACTGTTAAGGGGAGATGAGAGAATCATCACCTGAGTGTCCAGTAACAATGTTCTCACAGTAAGCCCCTTTACAATTAAATGTACATATAGAAGAAGTTATACATTATTGATTAAGAGCACTCTGAGTTTCAGAATACTTTGTGTTCAAATGAAATTACTGAGTTTGACTGCTTTGCCCTTAGTTCTATGTAATCATGTGCTAAACTTCAGTGACAAAAAGAATGATGACCTGCTTACATACAAAGAACGCATTACGGGAACTCAGTAATCCTTGTGAAGAAAATAGCTAGGTTTTCAATTATGCTAATGTCAGTGTATGTGTAATTTTCCAAACTGTCTTAATGCTCAGGCTTTCAAAAATAGCACAGGTATTATAAACATTTCTATACGCGCTTAACTTTGAGGGCTCAAACAGTTCCACTAAAAATAATGGAAGTATTACTGCCCTGAAAATTCATTGATTTCATGTGCATTTAAATGAGAGTGGCTGAAATGAAATCTGCAAAATCTTGCTCTTGGAGGTTGCCTTCACACAGAAAACTGAATTATTTATTTTTTAGGGGAGTTGGTGGGGCATAGCAATGAGAATTGATGTTGCTGTCCACTGATAGTCATGATGCTACACCTATTTTCTTATACTTTTTCCTAGTAAAAGAAAAAGTAATCTCAGTTGCTTAATAATTAAAATAAATTTTTTTTTGTACCGAATCAGCATGTGGTTCAGTTTCTGGAAATTGTTTCCGATGATACATTTACCTATGAATGAGCTTTATTTTTCTATTTTTCTGACTACACTTCGTGATAGAATCTCAATTCCTTCATACATCACAAACTGAAAAATAAAAACATGGCAATTTGATTTTTAAACTTTGATCAGGATGGCCAGCAACTTTGAATGATCTCTGATTTTTAAACATTATTTCATTAAGGTCACATGTGAGGAACTTGCATTATTGTTTGTGAAAAAGGTTTTTGAGGTACCTCTGTTATTTTTAAACACCTATTCAGGATCTTACTCAGTTTTTCAGTAACAATTTTGCCTGTGAAATTCACATTTATTTTTATCAAACTGTAGTCCATGGTATAGAAAAAGAGGATTATGTTCGTGCGGTTTTAAGTGCAAATGACTAACTGAATATATACAGAGACATGTTTAAATCAAAGCTTTATGAAGTGAGTTGTATGTTTCAATAGAACTTTGAATATTTAAGACTCTTCATTCTAAAGCAGATAAGCAGCTTTCCAGTGAGTGCTTAAAGCTAGCACAAAAAGCTGCAGAATATATACGTAGTGGTGAAAATTCTCTGAGTTTACTCATTGTGCTCAAAACTTAAGCATTATTCTCACTACTCATAGAAAGAAAAGCAAGAGCTTCTTCAGGCTGATATATTTTAGAGATAGAACCATGGTGCCTCTATCTCCCCTTGCCATGCTGGGTTTAGGGAAATTAGAGGTAAGTCAAATTCAGTAGACACAGGCAACTCATTCTACCCATTTTTTAGAGGAAAATAAAGCACAGAGAAAGAAGTAACATAGTCGGGTGACCAATTTTAGAGGTGGAATAGAGATTGAATCTCCTCATGTTTTATCTAGCACTTTAACCACTGTCTGCAGTTCTTTCTGTGGTAGTTAGACCGTATTTGTTTTGACAGAAGTTATTTCAGTCAATACCAGAAAGTAATAATTTCCAAGTTTAACAGCATATTCCTGATTTAATTTTGAATATTAGAATGGGAAATGCTTTCCTAGTATTTAAGTATTTATAATTATTGTTATAAAAATAATGGATTTTTTTTGAAAGAGAAGGAAAACTTCTGGACTTTATTTAAAATATTTTTTTTTTTTATGTTCCTCGAACCTGCAAATAACAAATACTTTTCCTTTAAGAATACTATGTTTTAAAGTACTTTTTACTGATCTCATTCAAAAATTCATGCATTTTCAGGTCTTGGGTGAAGCTGTCTT
Source organism: Lathamus discolor (assembly GCF_037157495.1). Taxonomy (NCBI): domain Eukaryota; kingdom Metazoa; phylum Chordata; class Aves; order Psittaciformes; family Psittacidae; genus Lathamus; species Lathamus discolor. The sequence goes on along the minus strand of NC_088887.1, from coordinate 27,396,269 downwards.
TTCATAGCTACTCACAGTATATTCAGCTGTGAATATTATGACAATATCGGTAGGCCTGTATGGGGTATGTTCTTTGTCAAGTAATAATGGCTGTTCAGTAACTCTAATTGAAATACACAAGTGACACTTGTTGGTAAGATTAGTTTTTTTTTTTTTTAGACCTGCCAATTCCATTTCTATTTACCTCTGTTGTGAACAAATGGAATAACACTTTCCAATAATCACTTGGGGTGATTTCATCAAGGGATGCTGTATGCCTAGACTTGTCCTTTGGAAGGTATACCTCAAAGCTGCTGAGGGGTCTCAGAAGAAGCCATATCACAGGAACAAATATGGTAGAAGGTGTTATGCAATAGCAGTCCTAGGTATGCACTACCTCTGTGAAAGGAGAACCAAAACGAACTAGCCAACACAGCACCCACTTGAAGACCAGTGTAACTGGAGAGCTGGACAATTGGTAGTGCTTTACGAGCCTAGGCCAAGTGCAAACTAGAGCAGATTCTGGAAATAAAGGTCAATGAATGTATTGACAAAAACAGAGACTGGGAAAGAATAATACAGAAATAGCGCCTTCCTCCTCCCTTTAAATATTAATTTATAATACAGTAAGCATGCTGTAAGTGTGACTAACTGTGGTGAAGATGTCTTGTTAGCATAATTCATTCTTGACATTAACCTTGATCTAATTTTGTTTCTCGAGGTTGTTAATCTAATAGTTACACATTAAAGGAAACACAGGGTTCATACCATATAAAGAATATTCTCATTTTTCAGGAGCTCAAGCAGGTTTTGTAATGTAGTAAGGCATATGAAGTTTCAGGAGGACTCTGCTGATACGGCTTTGCAAATGGTTCCTGTAAGTGAAAATAGCATTTACATAAACAAAATTTTTTCGTGCCACATGATGAATACACAAAATGCAAGAAAACTTCAAGCTGAAGGACTGGACACTTGGGAATTTTGGGGTTATATAAATGAGAACCAGTCTTGAGTGGAGTATGCATTCTATACTGTGGCAGGAAAAACTCTGTCTTAAACTACTCCTGACTTGACTTCCCATCAACAGTAGCCTACTTACTATCAACATACTCTCCAAGGGGAACTGTGATTTGTGTTAGTCATGTGAGTCATGGTGTACTCAACTGGGTCATACTTAAGGCACTTTTTGTTTCTTTTTGTGTGATATATGGCATAATAAAACAGTTTGATAGAAACATTGTCTTTTTTTTTTGTTGTAGTTTATAATTATTTAAATATAAAGGCCTTGTTAGCTGAGATGACTCTGAAGCACTGAATGATCCAATAAACAAATTTCCTGAGTTAAATATAAGAAGAATGCTGTAAGCACAGGAACCTTCAAGTGCTAGTAGGCTGCTGAAATAGGAAGCATGACCTATGTGACTTTTAAATTTTATTAAATTTAAAGCTGGCACAGATGAATCATAAAACTTCAATTCACACATGTATAACATAGAATCATAGAATCATAGAATAGTTAGGGTTGGAAAGGACCTCAAGATCATCTAGTTCCAACCCCCCTGCCATGGACAGGGACACCTCACACTAAACCATCCCACACAAGGCTTCATCCTACCTGGCCTTGAACACCGCCAGGGATGGAGCACTCACAACCTCGCTGGGCAACCCATTCCAGTGCCTCACCACCCTAACAGGAAAGAATTTCCTCCTTATATCCAATTTAAAATTCCCCTGTTTAAGTTTTAACCCGTTACCCCTTGTCCTGTCACTACAGTCCCTGATGAAGAGTCCCTCCCCAGCATCCCTATAGGCCCCCTTCAGGTACTGGAAGGCTGCTATTAGGTCTCCACGCAGCCTTCTCTTCTCCAGGCTGAAAAGCCCCAACTTCCTCAGCCTGTCTTCATACGGGAGGTGCTCCAGTCCCCTGATCATCCTCGTGGCCCAACTCTGGACTTGTTCCAGCAGTTCCATGTCCTTTTTATGTTGAGGACACCAGAACTGCACACAGTACTCCAGGTGAGGTCTCACAAGAGCAGAGTAGAGGGGCAGGATCACCTCTTTTGACCTGCTGGTCACGCTCCTTTTGATGCAGCCCAGGATACGGTTGGCTTTCTGGGCTGCGAGCGCACACTGCTGGCTCATGTTCATTTTCTCATCGAGCAGCACCCCCAAGTCCTTCTCTGCAGGGTTGCTCTGAATCTCTTCTTTGCCCAGTCTGTAGCCGTGCCTGGGATTGCTCCGACCCAGGTGTAGGACCTTGCACTTGGCATGGTTGAACTTCATCAGGTTGGCATCAGCCCACCTCACAAGCGTGTCAAGGTCCCTCTGGATGGCATCCCTTCCCTCCAGCATATCAACCGAACCACACAGCTTGGTGTCATCGGCAAACTTGCTGAGGGCGCACTCAATCCCACTGTCCATGTCAGCGACGAAGATGTTAAACAAGACCGGTCCCAACACCGATCCCCAAGGGACACCACTCGTTACCGGTCTCCAGCCGGACATCGAGCCATTGGCCACAACTCTTTGTGTGCTGCCATCCAGCCAGTTCTTTATCCACCGAGTGGTCCATCCATCAGATTGATGTCTCTCCAATTTAGAGACAAGGATGTTGTGTGGGACAGTGTCAAACACTTTGCACAAGTCCAGGTAGATGACATCAACTGCTTTACCCTTATCCATCAATCCTGTAGCCCCATCATAGAAGGCCACCAGATTGGTCAGGCAGGATTTCCCCTTAGTGAAGCCATGCTGGCTGTCACCAAGCACCTTGTTGTTTTTCATGTGCCTTAGCATGCCTTCCAGGCGAATGTGCTCCAAGATTTTACCAGGCACAGAGGTGAGACTGACTGGTCTGTAATTCCCCGGGTCTTCCATTTTCCCCTTCTTGAAAATGGGGGTTATATTTCCCTTTTTCCAGTCATTGGGAACTTCACCTGACTGCCATGATTTTTCAAATATGATGGACAGTGGCTTAGCAACTTCATTCGCCAGCTTAATCCAGCTTGACAAAGAAAAGCAGGAGTTTGTTCTTAAATGTGATTTAATGGTGGATCATTCCTCAATTTTAGCATTTCTTTCAACCTCAACAGGCTTGCCAGATTCAAACAGCCAGGACAAAACTAATCTTTGGGTTATTTGTTGCCTGCTATTTTCCTTTTAAATCATGGATGGATAAATTATAGTCACAATATCCTAACATCAACTGAGGTATTGCTCTCACAAATATTTAAATTAGACATGAGACCTCACTTGGAGTATTGTGTACAGTTCTGGTGTCCTCAACATAAAAAGGACATGGAACTGTTGCAACAAGACCAGAGGAGGGCTACGAGGATGATCAAGGGACTGGAGCACCTCCTGTATGAAGACAGGCTGAGAAAGCTGGGGCTATGCAGCCTGGAGAAGAGAAGGCTGCGTGGAGACCTCGTAGCAGCCTTCCAGTATCTGAAGGGGGGCTATAGGGATGCTGGGGACAGACTGTTTATTAGGGACTGTAGTGATAGGACAAAGGGTAATGAGTTCAAACTTAAACAGGGGAACGTTAGATTGGATATAAGGAAGAAATTCTTTACTGTAAGGGTGGTGAGGTACTGGAATGGGTTTCCCAGGGAAGTTGCAAATGCTCCATCCCAGGCGGTGTTCAAGGCCAGGTTGGATGAAGCCTTGGGAAACATGGTTTAGTGTGAGGTGTCCCCGCCCATGGCAGGTGGTTTGAAATTAGATGATCTTGAGGTCCTTTCTAGCCCTAACTATTTTATGAATCTGTATTTCTAGTACCTCACAATGTCTTGGAGATAATTTACTGATAAATATTATGCAACATTTTGTTGCAAGTAACAGCTAGTTCAAAATGGTTTAGTGCATTTTTATGCAATATTAATTTTGTTTAATGAAGGACTTACAAAATGTCAAATATCATAGAATCATAGTAAGTTAGTATGTCGCTTTGATACATGAGCATATTGGCATTTAAAATTCTATCTGAACTAAACTACTTGTCTTAAAATAGAAATAAAAAATGGCTATAATTCACATGCAACATTATAGGGCAACATCAAATGATAAAATCAGAAGCTCTGCATCTGTTAGATATTACCCTGTTTACAGAATCAACAAAAGCAAGAGGGCTAAGTTAAACCTCTGGGACTGTTGACAGCATTTTACCAAAACCTTATACTATGCTTCTTACTTTTCTTGAGAAAATAATACTCTTCTCTTTTCTTGTGCTAACAAGACAGCTATTCTGCCTAACATGTTGATATAGAAAAAGTACAAATACAAGCCAATCACTTTGAAAAGCAAGAGATAAGAGAAAGGACTAGAGTTATATGACATTTTTTTTCACCTCGGATTCCATTGCAGCTGTCGTACATGTATTTGTAAGAAAATGCCTATTTCACTAGCTCTGCAATTTATTCATATATTAACTAGTTTTTCAAAACGTATTTCTTCTATTCCCCCCCTTGTCTTCATTTGTTAAAATATCTCACTAAATATCTGTATGTAAGTGAATCATGTTAAATACCTTGCTTAGTGCTTTTGCATAGTTTGCTTTTAATATTTGTTCTGTCCTCTGTGTTTGTTCTTAAAAGAATGAAACAGAACACCTAAATTTTCTGGTAAAAACTTCTTGATCTGCCCTTCTTTACTGCTGGGTGTTTAATTGTTCAATTGGCCTACAGCTAGAAAGCACAGGACCCATAGAATTATAGAATAGTTAGGGTTGGAAAGGTCATTCAGATGATCAAGTTCCAACCCCCTTGCCATGGAGAGGGACGCCTCACCCTAGATCATGCTGCCCAAGGCTCTATCCAACTTGGGCTTGAACACTGCCAGGGATGGAGCGTTTACCACTTTGGGCGACCTGTTCCAGTGCCTCACCACCCCTACAGTAGCAGCCTAAGGATCTGGGTTATGTGCTGCTGCAATAGCAGGAGTCCTGTGTGCAGGGACAGGCATTTTGCTGTCATGTAGTGGCTTCAGGTTTGAGAGCTTGTTGAGTTAAAGTTATTGAACTGTATGGTCGAGGATGTTCAGTCTACTAGAGATCAGAGACAGAACTGATATAGTGGCTTTACAGAGTAAAATGAGTTAATGAAGTTTAGCTCTGGGAAATTGTTTTAGTAGAATATATTGTCCGTGAAAGGCTAACCTCAAACACTTCTCAACTTCCAAGTCATCAGGTGCTTTCTTTATTCTTTCACTGGAAAATATTTTTGAGCTATAATTATAAACCAGAAGTGACTAAAGAGATGATGATCATCTGTCTTTGTAAACTGGTGGGTAAGAGACATTTGCATGCTTCCTTTTCTGTTTGGGACATGAGCCACTACTGCTCTAGGGCAAATAATTTGTCTTGCTTCCCAGGAGAAAAGCCTTATCTCTGGGATATATATGTGGGGATGTTTCTATACTAGCCATGGCATTCCCCTGAGTGTCACAGCTGTCAAATCTCATGCAGCTAAGTGAGTTTAAAGCCATTTTTTCTCACCTTCTAAGTGATTTCCTTCCTCAGTGGTAGATCACTGCATAAAACAGGACACTGACTTCTATTTCTTTTCTTTCTAGTTAAAATGCTAGGGAAATAAAATAATTATTTTCTTTTAATTAAAAAAAAAAAAAACAACAAACAAACCCAACAAACCCAAAACCCACAAATGAGCACTTTTGTGTGAAAGTGGATTTACTTGTTCTGCTAAAATTCAATGCAGAAATAATCTCATACTTGGAATGCCTACAGCATCAAACCCAAGCAGAATAATAATCTAATTAAAAGAATCATGCTCTTAATATGTGAAAACAGATTTGCTTGTATTGGCTAAAACATCAGAAAAAGTTGAACTCTGTATAGGCCCTTAGTAATCCTTTATATTGCCATTCCTCATTCTTCTCAATGGGCTAAGAGAAGTGGGAATTGAACAAGCTTTTCATACCTTCTTTGCTCACAGATTCATTATCCTAGAGTCCTCTTACAGTGAAGTGGCATCCTTTAAAGTTAATCCTCACAATAATGTTGTTATGGATTGTTTATGTCAATCCTACCTATTTTCTATTTTCCTTTTTTTTTTTTTTAACCAGTGCATAGCCTTGCAATTAACTTTCTTTCGCATAAAAACAGGGATGTGTATTTTGATGTGAAGTTGGAACAATCAGCATTCTTGACATTTTATGTTAGTCAGTAATGATGTGACTTTCATTTTTTTAATTGCCATGACCTTTTCAAGAAAACAGCCGTGTCTCTGGCAAACTGTTCTTTAGATTTCAGGCAAGAAGTTAAGATCACATCTGAAGTCATGCTTTCTTCCTGTTAGTAAAGTATTATGAAAAAGAGAAAGTTTTCAGCTGCTACATGTACTGTCCAGGCTATTGCCTCTAACGCAGTAACAGTGCTGCTGTGGGCTGACAGTAATGTTACTGCACACAGTACAGCCACTGACTCAGCAGGTTAACTTTGATAACAAAGTCCTGTAAGTGGACAAAAACCAAAAGGGAAAAAGTTCTTATATATGTCTAAAAAGGACCCCATGAAATTAGATATTGCAGATTCAATTTTAATATATATACAACATAATGAATGTACATAATGTAATGCTAACGTGAAGTTTGTATAATTTTGAGAATCTTGGGGAGTAAGGCATTCCTACGCTAACACTTGTCTTTGTTTTTGTAACTGAAAAGGTAAGAGCTATAAAAACATTTCCTGAAGCAGCTCATAAGGAATGCCAGTTCCAGTTTTTTTGTAACACCGTTTAGCAAGCAGCATCAGGAGTTATATATTTAGGGTGTCTTCTCTGGGAAAGAAAGTTTAAGAAGACTTGCAGCATTCTGCAAGCTGAGTGTGTGCTGTAAGGTGCCAGCTGGACCACCTGCTCTAAAACAGTATATTTTAAAGAGTTTGTATGTTTGTACTCCAAGGAGAAGAAAAAGAAGAAAAAAATTTGTTTACACTCCAAAGCAAACTCCTCTAACTCTGAAGGCTAATACTTCCTCCTTATTTCTATAGAGTGTAAGCTGAGCTAAATCATTTGCTTTTATGAAAAGTATTCCGTTTGTAAATGGCCAAGCAGAAATCTAGGGAAAGTCAGATGTCATTAGAAAATTTGTTTTCTGAGATTTTAACCCTAACCCCCTCCTCCCCCCCAATACTTCTGCATCTCCCCCTAAACCAACCAGCCAAAACAAAATAACCCCACAAGATGCATCTGGGAAAAAGTAATGGAGGTTTTTGAAAGGTATTTCATTATTTTTCTTCTTTCTGTGAAATAAAGCAGCATTAAGTGAAACAATACACTTCCATACCTTTTTCCTCTTCCTAATCTTTAACTCTGATGATTTTATTGATAAAGGTACACAAATTTAAAACTGCTTCAAAGTAACCAACAACATGGCAGTTCATCTGGAAAAGGGGGAAGTGTGGTTTTATAATACCTTCAGTTCATGATATTCAGGATGGCAGTTAGAGTTATTTCAGTTTTAAAAATTCTTTTTTATACACTGTAACCCCTGTATTGACCATCTGTGATCAATGCTATATTAAGCATCATTTCTTACTTTTGGCTTTCTGATTGAGCTCGTAAGACACCATGACCAACATTTCATGGTATTTTAAAATAAAAGAAAATTTAGTTTTGACACAATTATGTTGTGTCTTGTATTATTTTCACTAATATTGAGATTGACTTTTGGGAATGACACTGGCTACTTATAGACTGGCATACATAGCATGGTATGTTCCTATTTACTGTGTGCTTTAAAATCCATTAAGGATCAGAGGAATATAGGGATAAGGTCACGCTGCATCACAAAAAAAATAGTTAAAAATACAATATGTAAAAAAGCAGTAGAAAATCAGCCTTCATCTGTGCTTGGCACTTGTACCAAGCAATTTTTTTCTGAAATGAGATCTTCAATTTTAAGGTGTAAAAATGCTCTTCTGAAACTTGCTACCTCACCCAAACCACGGGAAGAAGCTTTAGTCCATCCTGCTGATCTTGAACACCTATTACAGTTGGACGTAACCTTAGATCTTCTGACAGGGCTAGTTATGTCTAGCAGCTCAAAAATGTAATTTGGAAAATGTGTTAGCTTCTGAAATGTTTAGGACTGTGGATGGCCTCCTAAGTCTACCTTTTGCTTGCTGTTTACATCCTTTCTGGGCATATTACAACTAGGTAACTCAGGATGTCTTCAGCCAAGAATGATATCATTAAAGTGCTGAAAAACAGAAAATTATTTATCAGGGATATTTTTTTCTTTTCTCACTGTTCTATTGCCTTACAAATTATGTTGTAGGAAAAGCAAATATTTTGAAATGTAATTAATAGCATTTGAAAGCTAATAGATTCAAAGTTGAGAGTTGTAGCATGGGTGGCATTGAAATATTTACATTTTTTAAAGCTGTCCTGATTATTTTTCCATTACTATATCTTGGTAATGTACAAATCAATTTCTTTCAAATGCTCCTCAATACACTCAGAGCTTTCCCTCCCTCTTCAGACACAGTGTAAGCAGCTTGTATTTTGAAATGAAAGGGCTGCTGTCACATATGTTATATGATGTGTTTATCAACAATTTCCACTGCAAAGCTTCAAGGGTCACCATTCAGTGAAAGTGTGAGTCTCCTTATTGATACTCTGAGATGGTAAGTAATTGCTTTTTCTGCTTCCTCCTTTTAGTCTGTTTCCATACATATTAAAAAATAATCATAAGGTACATAGGTGATTTACAGCAGGAGACCACAAGTTGCTTCAATAAGGATCAGTGTGGCACAGATGCAGGAAAATATGTACAGCCTGAGGGCTATGTCTGGCTCAGTGCTGCTGCTGCAGCCCAGTCAATGTGCTGTGAAGTTCCAACATCAGTTTAAATTGCAAGCAATGCTATAAGGATTGTCCCCAGTACCTCATGGGATTACATCTGAGATGTATTACATCTACTTTACTTCACATGGTGATGTGGATTAAGGTGAATTTTGTCATAGTCATTTGTGGGAGTTTTGTCATGATGTCATTTTCCATAGACTTCTTGGTCTCCTCAGACAAACTGGTGAAAGACAAATCAGGCTGTTGAATAAACAAGTTGTAGTTATGGAATGGCCTGACCCTGTAGCCTGTTTTCTCTTTCTTGCTGCCTCACAGGCCTGGCTTACTGTTCCTGATCATTTGTAGAAATGGGATCCATGAGGTCCAATCAGTCTTGTGTTATGGTTATGGGTTTCTGCTTCTCTTCTACTAGCTCTGTTAATGTGACACATCATAGAACTATAGAATCATCCAGTTGTTACTTTGGTTTTGTTTTTTTTTTTTTCCTCTGAAGACCTGCTAAACTAGCTAAAGTGTCTTAAAACAGCTACTTCAAAGCAAAACAGCATTTGATTGCCAAGGCAGTAGCTAGGAAAATGGGTTAACATAAAACCCCTCACAGCTCAACAACAAAACCTCCAAGCTCTTTCATTACGTACAATAGTCGTTCTGCCTATGCCTGCATTATTTTCTCATCCATAGCAGAACTGTCTTTTTTGTTCTGATGCCTTGCACTGCATGGCTATATCACACAGTACATAAAAACTCGAGCTACCAAGCATTCCCTAGTACTAAATGGTGCTCAGACCTTGATACTTGTAATATAGAACAGTTCTTGGCATGGTTTTAGCCCAGGTCTACTGATAATTCACTCTGATTTTAGGGAGAATTTAACAGTATGGATGTGGTCCTTTCTGTGCCAGACAGCCTTAGAACCAGCAAATGATTTCAGGCACTTTTAATTTTATAGTATAGAGACAGCTTTCAGGTCACAATGTGTTTTTGCATCTCTGCCAGCTTTCTGACAAGCACCAGTTGCTACTCCGCTTTCAAAGGCGGTTATTTTTGACTATTAGAATTAAAGTGGTGCAGACTTTGGCTTTTAAAGTTATGATCAGTCCAAAACATTAATTCTTTTTCTTGCCCTTAAAAAAATATAATTCAAGTGTGACATGAAAATGGGGTCACAAAATGAAGGAATCTGCTGAAGCCTTAAACATCTTAATCTTCTTATAGTGGGGTTTTTTTTCCTGCCAAAACTGTTGATCAAGCTTGACCAAAATAACTCTTCCTTTTTTTTTTTTTTTTTTTTTGTCATTGTGAAATATTCTGCATATTTGCTGGAATAGCAAATGTCTTTAGACTCTCTCCTCCCTCTACAATATAAACTCAACAAAAAAAACAAAAAACAAATTGTCCAGCTGTAGTTAGGACTTTCTGCAAGCCCACATTCTGGTGCCAGAACAATAAACCATTATAATATCAACATATTCTAATATGGATATGCACAGGCAGCTAACTATTTATGAATTGATGGCTGTTCTTATCTTAACTCTTTTGAATAGTTTATAGAACAAGCCCTGTGTTGTTACTTTTTCATTTTCTGTTTTTCTTTTGCTTTCCACACAACAGCTTGGTTTAACTCACAGAAGTCTAGTAGGTTATCACTGTAGTGATAGCACAAGAGGTAACAGGTTAAAACTTTAGCAGGGGAAGTTTAGATTAGAGATAAGGAGAAAGTACTGTAATGGGCGGTGAGGCACTGGAATGGGTTGCCCAAGGAAGTTGTGAGTGCTCCATCCCTGGTGGTATTCAAGGCCAGGTTGGACAGAGCCTTGGGTGACATGGTTTAGTAGTAAGGTGTCCTTGCCCATGGCAGGGGGGATGGAACTAGATGATCTGAAGGTCCTTAACAACCCTAACTATTCTATGATCCTATGATTAATATCGCAAAGATATCCTGATGGGAATACGATAGCTGTAAAAAAATCGTCAGCTATCTTCAACAGAAGAAATAAGAGATGACATGACTTTGTCTCTACTGCTAGCATCACTTTCTAGAGCCTCTCTATTGCTGACTTTTTAAATATCCAAGCACTTTGTAGATTTCAACAGTTCTACAGCTGCAAAATGAAATGAGAAAAAGCCAAAGCTAAGCTTGCAAGATTTTCTATGAGCATTAATGATAGAGAAATTAGGTAACTTGTATAAATCCAGTGAACCTGGTTTACATTTCCTTCTTGCAAGTGTGTAAGTCACTGAAGTCCTGGTATAATGTAAAATTTCCATGAATTAATACTGATTCAGGCCTAACCAAGCTAAAAAAAAAAAAAAAAAAATCACATCAAAGAAATAGTATGCACTAAAATGTAGCTGTTAGACCTACTGAGAGGCCTCATGTTGTATTTCTTACCTTTGTTGTTAAGGCATGAGAACAATGCAACATTTGCAAAATCAGTTTTTAGACAGGAAAGCAGACATTTCTCCAGGGAATAAATGTTTTCTAAGAGCCAAGGAAACTGCAAGGAATAAGTAGCAACACAAATTTCATTTACCCTGGCCATCATAATGATAGTTCCCATTTACGAATATTTTTCAGGCCCAGTGACAAATGGTCTGAACTACTTGCATAAATTAAACATATGCTTACATACTTTGCTCCATGACAAATAATGCTATCAAAATAACTAGAGCTATGTTGAGTGTCATGTTGGTTTGATAATAATTAATACCTTGATGAAGTATACCTGCTCATATTGAGCAGGAATGATCCTTTTGTTCTGCTCAGAATTTCCTTTCAGGTATTGCCATGAATGAAGGAACCAAAAGTAATCGAAGTCAAATGTGCAGGACTTACCAAGTTCTATCAAGAGGAAAAATGTAAGCAATACTATTCAAACTAATATGAACACCTAAGAAATTTTGGGGGCTAGTGGCTGCCATGGAAACTGATACTATTCCTTTTCTTCTTTAGCTTCATGTTTAGTAATAGAAACTAATGAGTTCACCTCAGTACTGTCACACAAGAAGCAGCATCAGGCACATTTATCTTCACTGTAAGCTGTCTTGATGCTTATCGAAGGCTGAGGGGCTGTGCCAGTACCTCATCCTCATTCCTCTCTGAGTAAATATGTGTGCATTGAATAGTGCTCTGTATTCTTACTGAAAGGAGTTATAATCCCTCTTTTCAAGAAATATTCCAACACAGAAAAGAGTGTTCTACCAGCATGTCCCCATAATGTAGTGTCATATTGACAGCACTCAGTGGGAAATTTTTTTTACCTGCTGCATGGAAAGCTCAGGTTCTGTTCCTGGTTCACGCATCTCTTCAGAGAAAGGTTTGATTGTGGCAGACCCTTTTCTCTGTGCTCAAGTAATTGCTTACTCTGTATTTGGCATCAGGAGACATTTTCCTGAATGTGTAAGTATATAAAGAACTTAACAGAATTTTACCATTTCCTGGCTTTCAGCAGTTTGGCTAACGATAAGCTACTTTTGCCACTTAGAAATGCCTCTGCTTTTGCCACCTAGAAATACCTTTGCTATGGGGTGTTGGAAGCCAAGGTAGTACACAAGGGGAAGGACAATTCTGTACATGCCCTGTTTCTTATATGCTTTCCCTAAGCATCTGATGTCAGTCTCTTTGGACACAGCATACTGTAATTGTTGTCTTACCCAATGCAGCTTGTTTTAGCATTACTCACTTTGTGCTGACTCTGTATACTGTGGCGGCTTTCAAGCTTCTCCGGTGTTTCTAGCTTTATGTCCTCAAAATGTGCTGCTGCATTTCTCTGTTCTTTTAAAATCCCTTTCCACCCTATAGTTCTAAGAAAAAATCAGTCTCTTATTGCTGACTTGAAATCCTTACTCTGATTGTATACTACTGGAGCTGTTGCAAGAATGACCATTTTAAATGGTTACTTAAAAGGAAAAGTGTGAATGACAGAAATGTGTGTCATTCCATGGCACAAATCCATGAAAACTTAACTCGAGTTCTCAGTGTATCAAAATTGCCTGTAAATACGTAAGAGTATACATATTTTACTGTCTTTTTCAAACAAAAAAAAAATTACCATTTAAATTATATGCATGCAGTATGCTTGCAGTAATTCCCACTGTTTAATTATGTCAGTAGTATTAAGCAGGATTTAGAGATTAAATCAAGAGTAAATGTTCTTCCTGAGTAGTTTGACAATAAGCTGCATGCACTTTCTGTTGTATCTAGTTTCTACATACCGAATAATAATAATAATTAAATGATAGTGTTAATACTCTGGACTTTTATACAGAAAGTTGACATTCAATGAAATCAAGGTATTTCAGTCTTTGATACACTCTAAATCTTCCACAGCTGAGGTAGAAGACAAACTCAGACTGTATTCTTAAGAAAAAGAAATAAAAACATTACTAGTAAATCATGTACTTCAGTGGAAGTATTTAACATAGTCACCCTAGTTCTTAGGTCCAAATTTGAACACCAGCTCAAGTATGCTGATTCTTTTCAGTTTCTGAGTACCCACAGCTCCACAGGAAATCAAGAATCAGCTATATGAAATAAGAAACTTTGAAAACTAGATCACCAAGCACAGAGATAATATCCACAGTTAGTGGATATCATCTTTGGCGCACTTATCTTTGGCTCAGGTCAAATAATTATTTTTTTTTTTTTTAATTGTTGAATTCAAATTGTTGAAATCACACTTGTTTATTTGTTTATGGGCTCACTACTTTAATTAATAGAGCTTCCTCTTCAGTTTTAAATCATTAATGAGGTTACTATTTTTAATGCTAAAAAATAAATGACATTTTACTTGTGAAACATGAATGTTTAACTAAGAGCAATTAATTATAAAATGAAGACTGGCCAGACGGTTTCAGTTAACAGATTTTCAGTAGAAAATTCAATTTTCTTAATATTTCATGTTTTGCAGAGCATAATGACTTTGATATATTCGTTAGTGAACAGTTCTGATGTCTTTAACAAATAGTTTCAGCTTTCTTCTCTCTTTTTGCTATAGCAAAATATTCTGACTCTGATTTGGTTTTAATTTGGGTTTTAGATATTAATATAATTTTATTTACGAATAGTATATTTATGTGGTACAATTTTTTTTATATTTTCAGAAGAAAGCTATTAAGATTTTGCATGCTTACAAAAAGTCAGGGAATGCTGACCTTTGATCTAATTGCTTCTCATCTAAATACCTCTGATCTACAAGGAATGCAAAACATCAGTATCCAAAAAATTTCTCATGGAATGAAAAATTGCCTAATGGGAAAGGAACATATCAGGAATACTGAAAGGCAAAAGAGGCTGGGAGAAGGCTGTAGGTTGAATAATTGCTCTACCTCACCTGTGTAAATTTTAGGACCCCCTCTACATCTTCCTTGTGTTTTCCTGGGTTGAAACTGAAGCTGAGAGCTTCTTAAAGGAGGTTGTAAACTTATAGTGAAGGGTGAAGCTAATGGATACTAAAACATTAGAAATTTGTGATAAGTTCCCTTTCATCTGACTGAAGCACAAAGCCGCTGCTGTTCAGCTTTAAAGTAAGGATACTTTGATGAAATAAAAAAATACAGTAATTAGAAACTTTAACTGTTATAAAAAATATTCTTACTAGCATGGTTGTCTAAAGTGTGCAAGAATGAAATCTTCTCTTCCCATTCTGTAGGTTTCTAGAATGCAACAGTAAGTTTTTTTTTCTTCTGCTTTGTCATTAATCAGAAGATCCTTTGTCTAAGGTAGACACTGGAATATTTGGAGTTTTGAACTTGCATTTAGACCTGGTCTTTCTGGTAAAAAGCATGTATAGTTATGTAGTTTTATCACAACAGCCATTAGCTGCCTTCAGATAGCAATCCCTCTAATGTCAGTGGTTTCATTCTGTTTTAAATATAACTGTTAACAAATACATGCCTTTAGAACACATCATGTTTTAAACAAACAGCTATTAAGAACTTGTCTTCAGTTGCTTAAGAAGATTTTGAAAGTATTGATCTTGTTTTCTCAAAGTCAGGCTTTTTTGTCCAGAATGATAGGTATTAAGAAAATCTACATCTTTCTTTATCTGATATGGGACCATTATGGCATCCAGTTAAATTTTAAATTTCTGTCTAACACACGCTTTACCCACTGAGCAAATAAAACCTTGTCTGATGTAAGGTCTTTAGGCAGGGATTACTTTCATTTCATTGAAAGCACTGATTTCTAAAATTAGCTTTCCTTCTCAATTAGTTATACTGAATAAGAAGACACTAGCTACATATATATATTTATTTTTATATATTTTTTTAGCAAATAAAGCAAACATTCAAATCTTTATTTTAATTATTTTAAATCCTGTGTGATTAACACCCTTTACCATATTGTATTGAATGTGAAATTTCCTCACACACTCATCACTGGTGTAGTCACACGTGGAAGTCATGTCAAGAAATACATGTATCAGTAAGGAAAAAAAGCTGCTCCTCAAAAGTACAAAGTTTTGGTTGTTTCCCTGAAGGCAGCCTGAAGCTTGTAAGGTTTCTATGTAACATTTTTCAATCGGAAAGAAAAGGTTTTATTTTTCAACAGTTTTGAGATCTCCACGTGAAAAATTACATGTGCAAAGTAGAATGGTATTCTTTGCTAAGAAGAGTGTCCTTATTTCACATATTAAATATTGGAATAAATACAGAAATATAGCTAGCACATTTTCTGTGGAAAAGCAAATCGTGCTAGAAAGCATTTCAGGCTTATGGAAGCTCAAGGCAATGAAATCATGTATATTGACACTGGTCTAAGGAAAGCGTGAATCAGACTGTATTAAGAACTGAATAACTAAAATATAACATATATTAATTTTCTTATTCCTTTCCTTTTGATGTATTCTGTCATGTATTGTACTGCAGCTTTGCATTTTATTTTGTTTTTCTTCCCAACATTTAAGTTCTTGACTCACAGTTTATTTCACTTTTCCATCCTCTTTGCCCATAACTTATCTCTTGGTTCTCTGTCTTCTTTGCACCTGTAGAGTACTTTTTTAATCAGATTGTAGCATCTCACCAAGTAGGTATCCTATTCCTGGGGAATGGATATGTCTTATGTGTTTATTGACATGGCCTGACTAGTCACAATAATTCACCCTGCTCACTGCTGCATCTGTGGCTTTTTCGTTGATAGTTTGGTTTTCTTTTTGTGCTTTGTTTGTTTCTGGCATGTTCCTGTCAGCTGTATTCAGGTATTAAATTTAATGTCATCAGTCTTCATGTGGCAGCCCTGTAAGTCTTCATGACTAAGGAAACATCTACCATCAGTTTGGCTTTTCATTAATTGTATCCAGCAGACTGGATTGTTAGTCTTCTGTCCATGTACTTATTATTATGTAGTATATACTTATATATTTTTATTTAGCTCTGTCCATTTTCTCTCAGGGTACAGTAGAAAAATGCTTAGAGGTAATTTCATTCTGTCTGATGCCAGTCAGAATTTTGAGTTTATATATGCAGTCTTGAGCTAATAACAAGCTGTTGTAACAAAATCTCAGTATTACATTTTATAGCATATAGAGATTGCTATACCCACATGAAACTCACAGAGCCAAATAAACTTCATGTGTCACCCTCAGTCACACATAGCATGAGGTTTGAGTTTTTCGTTAATGTTAAGGGAAGCTGGATTCCTTGGGGACAATTCTCCCTTTGGAAATCCCTCAAAAAAGAAAGCTTTGCTTTGTCTTGTGTTAGCAAACAAGAGATTCTGGTAATTTGAAGTTAGCTGTGAAACAGGAAGTGCAATTGGAAGAGGTCTATCATTCAGAAGTTTCACATTTAGATTGCCAGATGTTGTCTTAATCTAACCTGGTCTGTGAAGTCCACTTGAATGGAATTTGCCAGCAGTGTAGCAGAAAGTAAAATCCTTAGGAGTTTCTAACAGCAAGATGTGTACTCATCTTTTTGCTTTTTTTGAAGAAAGATTGAAATTTTCCCTTTACAACATATTTTTTTCAAAAAAATATTATTTTTTCCTAACAGAAATTAATTCTGATTGGAAAGACCAATCATCTCTGTACACATATTTACTGAAAGATGCATTTCTCCCTAAAAAAAAAAAAAAAAAAGTAAGAAAAAACAGGGTTTTTTTTTTGAAGAAATACTAACATACATGTGCCTTAACAGGTGTTGCACATTAGGTAATCTTGAAAAGTGAATATATTCTTCTTGAGTACTGCTAATGTGTTAAGATGCTTGCAGCAATTACAGACACAGACCTGTGTTTTGCAGAAATGTCAAGGGCTTGTGTTTGTTTTGCAGTGTGTTGCTCCCTTTCAGTAATATGTATGTAATAAAAAAGAACTGTAGTTAGGAATTCTACCTGTACACAGGTGGCGCAGCATCATTTTATTTGTATCTCTTTATGTTATTCCCTTTTGAAAAATATTCTTTCAATAAAAGGGGAGATTGTCTTAACTGTTACATTTCTTTTTCAGTCTCTTCGAGAAAGAGTTGTTCTTGGATAGTGTCATTTATTCAAAAAGAGAGCAAAGTAGAAATTAAAAATACTATGCAAAGTAATTCAAACCTTCAAAGAGAAAAGCATATATCTTGCACTTGCAAGAGGGACCCATCATTTTATAATTCTGCATATCATGTCATCATTTCCTATAATATCCCATAATGACCAGCTGGCACAGTGAAATAATGAAATGTTGACTCTGCTGAATATTTAAAGAGAGTTATTCTTATTATAGGTTATGAAAGCTGTTATTAGTTCATATTGAATCTTTTCGCTGTCAAATGAAGATGAAAATCATTATTTTTTTACATCCTGCTTTAGGATGAAGAGATTGAAAAGAATATAGTACAGCTTTGTTGTTAGACCAGAAAGCTTCTGAGACAGTTAAAGACAAAGAAAAATTAATTGAATCAGATGTTGAACTTTTATTAAGAAGACACCTTTGATTGGTGCATTTCATGATATGAAATACAAATCTTATCATCTACACAAAACATGATTATTTTCTAACAAGAAGCCAGATAAGACAAAAGATTATGTACTGATATTTTCCTCCTATAAGAAATTGTTGTTTCTTGGGTTTTTTTTGGTTTTTTTTTTGTTTTTTTTTTTTTTTTAATGTAGCTACTACTAAGTGTTAATAAATACTTCTAGGAATCAACCCTATAAAGTGATGTTTAGAATAAAATAGTACTGTTCATTTTTCAAAATGCACTGTATGATAACTTATTCTGTTAAGACTGGAAGTTACCCAAAGCATGGTTCTTTTACTTTTAAAGTCAAAGAACATATCTTTCTCTTCCCTGTTTTTCCAAACTATGGAAATCAAATAAAATAGCACAGGTATTTCAAAGCTCTTAACTTCTAAATCCTGGGTTCATGCATGTAGTTATTCATGTGAAGTGATGAATTTATCCATACTCATGAAATTTAGAAAATGCATTAGGCTTCATTGGCATGGAATGCATAAATAAATATTTGCTACCAAAAATGTAAACTGCTTGAGATTTCTAGGGAGTTGGGGTTTAACACCAGCCAGTGACAAAGCACCATGCAGTTGCCCTCTTACTTCCCCTTCCCCCCCCCCCCCCCTTCAGTGGGAGGGGGAGGAGAACTGGGAAAAAGAAAGAACCCTATGGGTTTTGATAAGAATGGTTTAATAATTGAAATAAATAGAATACTATTAACTACTATAAGGAAGCAGAAAAAGGAATGAAACAAACAAAAAGAGAAGCAAGTGATGTGCGATAGAATTGCACACCACCTCTTGACCAATGCCCAGCGTGTCCCTGAGTAGTGATCAGTGGTTTCTCACAGGCAACTCTCCCCTGCTTATATACTGGCTATGACATGCTGTGTATGGAATACCCCTTTGGCTAGTTTGGGTCAGGTGTCCTGTGTCTGCTCCCTCCTGGCTTCTTGTACCCCTCCTCACTGGCAGAGCATGAGACTGAAAAGTCTTTGATCAGGGTAAGTGCTACTTAGCAACAACTAAAACGTTGGTGTGTTATCAGCATTGTTCTCAGACTAAAGCCAAAACACAGCACTGCACCAGCTACAGGGAAGAAAATTAACTCTATCTCAGCTAAAACCAGGACATAAGAAAAAAAGCCGTGATATTATGTTTGTTTGTTGGGGGTTTTTTAACCTAAACTCTCTGCTGGTCCTATGAATGTGGCCTCACTAATAATTTTGGACATCACATCTACAACAGTGTTACAGTTTTATAGAAGATACAACAAAATACAAGCAAAGTTACAAATCATGTCTCAATCACAGAAGAATCGGATAGGCTTCATTTGTTCATACTTCCGTACTTTCTGAACAGGGTTCCCTGGAATTCACAAGGCTACTTGTAAATTCCTCAAATTGTTGTTTTTGGTCAAGTTAGAAAATTAAGTTGAACTCCCCTAATAATTGTTCTTCTCACCCGCTTGAAGTTAAAATAAGACTGGTGTCAGACACAGTAACTCTTTTTTTCTGTGCCCTGGACCGTTCCATTCTCTGACACGTAATCGTTTTGTTCATGTGCAGAAAGAATAACAACAAAGAGAGAAAAGAGAAAGCACAAGGTTGAAGCAGAGAGATGCAGTGTGGAATTAACAGTGAAGCTAGGATGAAAAGACAGGAAGTTGGGAACAATTTGTGGGAGGAGATAGTGAGAAACTAGATCAATAGAGGATTTCAGGGATTGAACAGCCATGCAGAGCCAAGCAGACCCTGGATAGGACCATTGGACTGGATGAGCATGAACATGACTGGAATTAGAAAAAAATGGTTGGAAAAAAGAACAGTTGACACTGGTTGGGTGGATGGGACCAGGTTTGACAGGACAGAGAGCAAGGCAGAGAGCTTGTGCCGGGAGACTGTGCACTGTCAGAGCTCACTTGGAAGCCAAGGACCACAGATCTTGACAAACAGCCTTATGCTGAGCAATCTTGATGCTGTGGAGGTTTCCATCAACAGCAGAGCTCCGGGAGCCCAATTTATTACAGACTTATAGCCTCTATCTGCTACATCCCTTTTCTACCATCCCTCTTTTTAACTGGCACAGGTCCTAAACTCCAGCACAATGCCACCTGCTTCCTTCCAAGTTTTCTTCCTGTTTGGCTGGACAAGGCAATTGTTTTATGGCTGATTTAGAACTGTATATGTGTAAATGGCCAGTCGGCTAGCACCTCTTGAAAAGGCTAATTTAAGTTGGGTTGGGTTTTTTTTTTAACATAACTGTGCTGACACTTGCGTTCGGGAGAACTGCAGATACTAAAACTCACAAAGATTTCCACCCCTTTAAATTTGGTTGAAACTGGTAAATACTTTCACAGCGCATGGAATGGGGACTAGGCAGTTTCCTGTAGCCATTAAAAAGGCTTTATTTCTAGAAGAAACTATACTAAGAAGGAGGAAATAATACATTATCCTGAAATTAACCTATATTATAATGTATATCATATTGTTGTTGAATGTTGCAGTAAGGGCCTAAATTTTGTCCTTTTATAATGTCTGTATACTTGATTTCTTATCCTAAGAAATATTTTTAACATTTGAAACATCAATTTTTTTAAATTTTCACATTTGAAATTATTGAATGTAGTCATGCATGCCCAGTCTTCTCTTCCTGCTCTCCCTATGCCCTTCTCAAGAAAACAGAAAAGTCTAGGACTGCACCATGCTAAAAGCTATACAAACATTTAAAAACTCTGTCTTGTTCCAGACATCTAATGGACTTTGCAAAGAAGTTTTGCTCAGGATGACTTAGGTCATCTTTGGCAGATTTAAGAGGAAATCAGTGCTTCACCATTTTAATTATGTTGACTTGTCTGTTTCTCTAATGGCAAAAATAGGTACCTGCTTCCATGGATATTTAATTTCTTCAACAATTTCTGTCCTCTGTGATTATACCTTTTGAGACAGTGGAGTATGAGCCCCATTATATGGTGAACTCATGTTGTTTAGATATGTTTAATTTCTTCAGTTCACAGCCACTCCAGGGAATTCCTTAGAATAACCAGTTCCTGCTTAAGCAGACTAAAACTCCGAAATCTGCAGCAAACTGCTACTGTTAAATGGCTGGCGGCCATAAGAATTAAAGTATGGTCTACTGAGAGCAGCAGGCACCACTTCCATTAGCCTGTTAGAAAAGTATTTCATATAGTGCTCTGTAGTTGATGGCATCTTCACAAAACTACCGGTGGTTTTCATGGAGATTGCTGTAAGATTTCATTAGCTCAGTGATGGTGATCTGATTTTTTTTTTTTTTCATTGTAAATGTGTTTTTCTCCTACTTTCTGTTTGATATGAGAATAAATTAATGTGCACACACCACTGTAATGCCTGAAATTAGCATAATGCCATGCATTCTCTCCCCTCATTACTGTATTAAATGTTTCCAACTTTCTAGCTCAAAGAACATATATGGTGTAATTTATAAAAGGAAGGACTCAAATTCTGAAATAATTTGGATGTTCCAGCCTCTGTGCCCATGGCATGCAAGTTAAGATTATAAATGATCTTAAGCAGGATAAATGGTAACTAAAATGTTAAGTGTTTCTAAAAAGTAAATATAAATGTAAACTTAAGAGCATTAAAAATATCTAACTCTTACAAGGGCACTGATAAATACTGCAGCCATCAAGAGCTGCACTGTTTGTGCTTACCTTTCTGAAAAAAGGGGTGAGTACATCTTTCAGACAATTAATTCCAAGTCAGCGCCTTGAATATATGATTGCTTGAAACAGCTTTCAGTAGTGCTAAGAACTCAAAGTAGTGTGTTATATTGTGTGTCCAAAACCCCACAGAAATTCCACATATAACTTTGCAACCTGAAGCTTATAGCTTATTCTTGTAATTTGAGTCTACACTGCCCCGTTCTCCTGCAGTGACAGACAGAAGATGGCACTGTTTATTCATTGTTCTAAAAATGAAAAGCTATTTTCCTGCTCTTTCAAGTAAAAAATAAATGTTAGTATACAGGAAAAACAGGAAAGAAAATGGAGGTGATTAAGGTTTTGAGAAATAGATGCTTTCTGCTGAGTCAGGACATATGCCTGTAAAAGCTGCAGTGTTGACAAGGCTCAAACAAGAGGTTCCTTTTGTCATAATAGCTGTACAGAGTTCGAAGTCCCTGTGAAATGAAGACCTGAAATACAGTATATTGAGCTCAAATATCGGAGGAAAAGAGGGCTAGTGTAAAAGTTGTTCATTCATACACTGAAATAGTACTAAAAGAACGCAATTATACAAAAGATGCAGTTGATAATTGGCTCATGAATAGAGAGTATCATCTAAGACAGATTTTCTGGGGAAAAGGGTAGCTGTACCTACACTGGGGAAGCCTTGGAACTCACTAAGAGGCTTCTGATCTTGTGATCACCCACATACTTGCTTTATTTACAGTCCTTTTTGTAATGGAACTAAATATGCCTAGTGAGTTGTTTTCGCAAAATCAGTCTTTATCTGCAAAAATCTGATGTTTGGAAGGAATGAAAAGAATTAATTGAAACAGGAATTATAAATATTATACTGCAAAGCGAGTCATGAATATATTATTGCATTCTTTCAGTTAAGGAAAATCACGTGTAATTTAGTCTGAAATTTTGTGTAAACAGTAGGCTTTTTATAGAAAAGCCTACACTGTTTCATTTAAATTATCAGCTGTAAGTACAGATAAACTATGTCAGAGCTACTCCCCAAGACTTCTAATACACCCCTTGCTATGTCAGTTGTTAGCTTCAAATTAGCACCAGTAACTTCCTTCACGGATGATTTATGATAATGTCCTTGAGAAAGTAGGAGTTTAAGCTTCTATTTCCAAAATTTGCTTGTGAATTTTGCTTGTGATTATTTATTTTATTTCTTGACATAAATTCTAAACTTTGGGGACTGACCTTTCTGAATATTACTATGATTTTCTGCTGTAGACTGTTTCTAACTAGAGCTGTTGTTGATCGAAAGAAACAAAGCAGGTTTTGGACCAGCATGAAAATAAGCTTCAGGATGTCACAAAGCAGGATATTTCTTCTGGGAATGCTATAATTGTTTTGTTTTGCGGGTTTCTTTACTATTTTGGTGGTGGTGGTGTTTTGGTTTTTTTTTTCAAGCAAGCACAGCAAGAACAGTTCTACAAAAGTAAGGCTATAAAAATGGTTGCCAAACTAAATGGGGCTCTATGCTATTTTTGTTAATCTTTATGGTATAAAGTACGACATCCTGGTTTGTTTTGGAGGGCTTTCAATTGTCCATTAGTAGAGCAGTGTGAAGAGTTTGTGATAGTCTTTGAAAATGCTTGTAAGCTGCTCCCTTTTTAGTCTGTGGTAAATCTGAAATACTTTAGTGAAAAGGTTACTGAAGTTGTGCAATATGGGTTTCTTTTCCTAATTTTTAGATGCTACTAAAAAAATTGCTTCGGATTTTGTAGACCATATATGATTTCAGAACTGAAAGTATGGGCTTTGATGTATTCTATGTCTTAACAATTCTAAAATAACATTCTAAACTATGTTGACTTGCCTTTTTACAGTTCTGCTTAATTTCTTTTCAGTAGAATTCTTTTTAGGCATGCGAGTGGTGTTATTTATAAAAGGTGATATGCAGAGAAAATAATTTATGGGAAACCAAGCAAGCAAAAGCTTACTTTGTAAATGCAAACTGAGAAAAATGTTCATATTAGGAGTATTACCTATAAATTTGTATGGCAGAAGAGAGTTTTAACCTTATTACAAAATGTTGTTTATACTTGAAAGTATTTCTGTGTTTAATTATAGCCTTAGAACTTTACCCTGGGTTTCTAAATTTTGGAAGAAATTGCATATCAAGCAGGTCAGCTTTGCTTTTATTGGTAATCTTTCAAAAAGACAGGTGTTTTTTTATATTTTATAGACCTTATATTTTATATTTTGAAATTAATTTTGCACAATCAGGGTTTTAAAGGAGCATTTGGTATACAAACATAAGTTTGTTTTAAAATTATAGTCCAGCCACCATCCCAAAATGGTAATGTGCTACCTGGCCTAACTTATGCCGTATTCTGCTGGAAAATATAAAGTATCTTCTGTTTTCTTCTCTAATCATTAGAAAATTGAACTTTAAATGTCATGATCTATTTTATTGGAGCTGACTGCTTGGCACAGAACTGGAGTAAACTTTATTGTGTAGTTGTGAGACATGTTACTTGGGAAAAGAATAAATATGTGAATCAATGTACATTATGGATTGCCTGTCTAATTTCCGAATATATTATAATATTGTCCCCGTAACAAAAGGCTATTAGTCTAAGTGAAACTGTATAAGTCAGTCCAGCTCACTGGACAACACCATGTTTGCCTTACAAAGAAATACTAGAGAAGTTCCTCCCTTTGCCTGTGCTTCATTAATTATGTTATGGTTAATACCCAGGCTTTTGATACAGAAACCTCTAGAAGTAAATGAATGGCCTGTTTCCTCTTGAGTAAAAGGCCTCTTACCTTAACAGGCTCATATAATTTTTGGATTCTTGCCACCTTTATCCTTGCAAGGCATGCTTGCCAGTGAGTTACATTTAGATTTGCATGCACAGTCTAAGACCTAGATCTAGCTTGATTTAGCCTTTCCTGGTTCCAAACTCTTGAGTTACAAGATAGGGTAATGGGAACACTTCCTTTAGAGATACATTCTTCTTTTTCCTTTTCTGCATGGAGGATGACTGGTTTAATCTGGATTGTCACAGTATCTTTATTATGGCAGAAGCTGCTCTCTGTAAGTTTTTAAGGTCCTGGTCCTTTCAGAGTAGGAGGTTCCATACTGAAACATGACAAAAACAATTGCAAACGTGCCAGCAGCACCTGCAGGGGTTTAAGCATCTCTTATCAGCAGCTCTTAGCTCCTTTTACCTCTTAGTCCACCTGCGGCTTAAATGAGCCATGTCATCTAGGATTTTTACTGTTCGAGCTGTGTGAAAATCTAGCATTGTGTGTCCAGGCCACTTGGAATTATATGCTCATATTTTTAAGAAGGAAAATAATCTGCCCAAGCGTGATCTAAAGATACATTTTATTTAAAATGAACTAACTAAAAACATGGAAATGATTTTGATGAATACAATGTAAACTTCAAAACTTCCCTGTATTATCACTTACCCTATATAATTGCAATGTCTCTTTTTATTGCCCCTTTATACGCTGATGCACAATAAAATTAATTTCCTGGTGACAAAGAAAATCTTGGTCCTCAGCTTGCTTAAAGCTGTCATGCCTCTGATTACTGCAATGGTTTCTGCTCAGAGGGACTGAGAGCTGCAGTGAATGGGCTACTTAACCTGAGAACTTGCACAAAATAAAGTAGTCCTCCAGCTGCCCAAGCAATATATTTACTAAATAAATAAAGAAATGCACTTTTATTCCATGGTCAGGACAGTGTGCAATTCAGGGTGAAAAATTATGCTCTTTAGGATTATTCCCTACACAAATAAATCTGAAGTCATGATGTGGTTACATGGAGTTCTCACACTCACATGTGGAGTACTTTCAGTAATCACATCAAAAATAGTGTCTAATGACCATTTATCTTTTCTCTTTCTGTTATGTAGCATCTTTTTGAAAAAAGCAAATCAAAAGCAGATGGTGTGTTAAAAGAAACATACCCAGGCCTGTATAATAGAATGCATAATGAAAGCACAACAATAATGACAGTTCTAGAAAGAATGAAATAAGTGTGGAGGGGTGGATGGGGTTCAAAATTTACCTAAAGTGACTCAAATTGCTCTAGCTTGCAATGGCTATTTCAAATATACTCAAAATTACAGGCACAGCTGTGTGATCCTGTCTTCCACCTCAGAGAAGCCTGGTAATGTCAGTGAGTAAAGGGGCTTGAATAAGGAGCTGAGTTTGCACCTGACTGACCAACATCCTTTCTGCTTTAGTGACCCTAATTACTACTGCAAACTTATTTGAACTTAATTTCTGAACAAGTTATTAGCCAGACATACTAGATTTGAAACAATGCACTACTACCACCATCTCCCCCTGCATTCTGTTACCTGTTCCCTGATATATACAGTCTCACAACATAATACTTTAAAGGAAAATAAAAACACAAAATTCCTGCCAACCCTGACTGTAAATTCACATTACACTAAAAGTAGAAAAAAGGATTAGAGTATTAAAATAACTTACAAGCTGAACAAACCCTTATAGTCTGTAGGTTTAAAAAGACATCTGTCTTTTCTTTTTGTTTGTTTACTTGCTTCAAAGATGAAAGCCTCTGTGATAGGATTAAGTAAGCCCTGCATTAAAAACTGAAAAAAAAAAAAAAAAAAAAAAAAAGAAAAGAGCTGGAGCTGGCTCTTTTGTATGGAAAGGTAAAACAGGGAGCCAAATAATTCAAGTAAAAGCAAAAAGATACATGATTCTGAGTTCTGCATGTGACAAACAATAGGCTTGAATACCTTGCATAGAATTCAGCCGAGTAACCAGAATCTAGACATTATAAAGGCGAAGCGTTGTATAGTACCATTACAAAGACTAGGCTTCTAATTGTAAAGCTTTTATAACAGAGTGCAATCCTTTCATAGAGCTGATCAATAACAAAAAAACATATCCAACATTTTCCTGTAAAAAAGAAGATTAGCTTGCTGTCTTGTGGCCTCCCTGTATTGGTGAAAATATCTGAGAAATTATGCAAGGTCTATTATTTGTAACATCCATTGTAAAACTGGTAGCAAAGCTGAATTAATAAAGAATAATGTCATGATGTCTAAAATTAGGAAGCAGAAATTACACCATGTGATCAAGACACTACCTGGCTCCTATGAATACACAGTCTGGGTGTGTTTTGTGTAGATGTGTGAAACAAAATTTAAGGACAGGAGTTTTTCCTGGCTTCTTCTATTCCAAGGCAGAACCAGGACTTCTCATCTTTGGCCTTTTTATCTGACTTTGTCAGAATGAGTAGGGTCTTCTCAAGATTTGGTTTTTCCTGTTTCCTCATGTAATTCTACCAAGGATCTAGGATATCTTTATGGCATGAAGTGAAAGACAAAGCCCTCTAAATTCTGCTCTATGAGAATTCATCTACAGTAAAAGCTTCCTGTACTGTCTAGCCCATGGCCTCTTTGTGCATTCTGTGCAAAGCAATTAAGACTGCAGTTTGAAGGAGCCAAAAGTGAGACCAAACGATAATTATCAGCAAAATCCATGACCAGTGCTTTCTGAAAAGAAGCAAGGCTTTGGGTGTATATTATACTAACCCATGACAAAGGATAATCGAAGTGCCAGCAGAAGCAGAATTTATCAGAGCAAAAAGAGGATGCTACTGATTTCAGTACAACCTCTATTTAGGAAAACTTCTATTCTGCATACAGCCATGTTATAAATCATCATTAGTATCATAGAGATTTTCTCTTCACAGTAGGTAATGGAGCAAATATCAGAAGTTTATTACCTTATTAGAAAACTATTACGACCTTTGAACAGATAATATAGTGTTTGAAGAAAAAGTGACCATGAATATTCACTGGAAACCTGATTATTATTTTTTATTATTCTCTTTACATGCACTAGTTTTAACAGTAAATCAGTAGCTACTTCTTAGTTGTCTGAGGTGGTGAAGGAATGAAACCTAGCACAGGTAGGTAGATCTAGTTCTGAATGTGGCTGAATGAATGCGGAAATTGATTTGCAATGTGGTCCTGAGTTGGTATTTTCATTGTTCTTACACTGATATCACTGCTGATTTCAAGTTGGTTTATATTGGTACTGCTTAAATAGGCAACATCTCCACAGAAAATGTTCTTGAGGTTCTGGTGGATGGCAGATTGCAGACAGACAATAGCATACTGACTTGCATTAGTAGGAGTGTAGGCAGCAGGTCAAAGGAAGTGACTATTCCTTTCACTCAACAATTGTGAGGCTTCATCTGCAGGAGTATGTTCCATCTTGGGCCCTGCAGCACAAGATAGATGGTGACAATTGGAGAGGGTTTATAAATTAGCAGGAAGGTTGGGCTGTACTTGGTACAAGGAGAGGCTGAGGGAACTGTATTTGCTTAGCCTGCAAAGGTGGCAAAAGGGGTATTAATATTGTTTTGCCAAGTCTTGAATGGGGGCTACAACAGAGGTGGCAGCAGACATGTTAGAAGTGAACAGTAAAATACCAAACAGCAGTGGCCATAGATTGCAACAGGGGAAATACTGCTGGAAAACAAGGAAAACAGTTATTTGCAGCAAAAGCATCTGCACAACTGGTTGTACAGGTTGGAAATGAATAATCTCTGTCCTTGGCAATACTCAGAACTTGTCTGGACCAGGACCTAAGACTCCTGCTCATACTCGGAAACTTGCCCTGCTCTGAGCAGGAAGTTAAACTGGGTAACCTACAGTGTGTGCCTCCCAAATCAAGTTTTCTAGAATCCTGCACACACTAGTCGCTGGCTGTAAGAAATGGTACTGTCTGGCATATATACAGCAAAGCTTTATACAACCTAGCTGCGGTGTGACTGCTGCGTAAATTTGGGTGTTCTGTGCAAAGCTTGCTGTTGGTATTTCTGGACAATTTCTGGTGCTGGTCAGAGGGCATATTTTAGATATATGTGACAACTACAGAACAGGGATGTTTGCTGAATATGTAGGGACTACTGTACCTCATGTATTAATGGGGTCAGCAGTTCGTGAGGAGTCATCTGAACAGGACTTGAGCATGCCTGTAGTTTCTTCACTATGTATTACATGTGATCACAGCTCTAGAATTTGGCCTTGATGCTGTGGTATAGGCAGCCTCATATCTCAGCTCTGTTAATGCATGCATATATTTGTCACTGCTGCTGTTTAATGCTGATTCCTTCTAGCTGATGGATAAATACCAGTTGTCCAAATGAATATTGTTGGAGGAATAATCCATTTTAGAGTAGACTAAGCAATTTTGAGATGATGTTGAATTACATCTAGACTCCACTAAGTACAGTAACTCTTTCATTTAAGGAGATACCAGAAAATGAATTAATCTACTAAATTATCTTTCCCCACTTTTTAGCACAGTGTGTTTACGTGATATTAGGTAGCAGAATGAGGTTATACAAGAGTTTGTGTGGATTTCTTAAAAATATGTGAATTAATAAAGCAGATTTGTATTCCCAGTGTGTGATTTTATCTCTCCATCTCTTTGTATAGAGATGTTTATATGTGCTTTTATTTTGTAATATTCTTTATCTATGGCTTAGAAAGAGTTCTGTGTATGAGTTTAATCTTATAGAAATGACAGTAAAGATTACATTGAAAGTAGATCCTTGTATGCATTCAGTAGAGTAATTAGTCAATACTGCATCTGGAATTTCAAGGCAGCTATATACAGACATATGTGGTTTCCTGACATTTGTATTGCAGGGGAGGGAGAAATGTATGCAACCAAAATCAAATCCTGTAAACAGCAACAGCAAAAATGGAATAAACTGTGGAAAGATAATGGAATAGTTCCAAACACTTTAGGAGGTGAGAATCTCAAAAACTGTAAAACAGACATTCCTCTCAAATGGTATCTCTCCTGCTGGTGTTAAACACCTTGGTGAAGAGCTGTACAATTCTATTTGCACCACAGGGAATGCGTTAGTTCATACACATTGCTGCAAAATGTGTTAGTATTTAAATTATAGCACAAAAGATCTTTATATTTCCTGCTCTGACAAGATTAGTTTCAGTAAACTCAAGTTTTAATAATTCTTCCCATCCTTGTCTTGCAGCATCATTTTGCACTTAGGGATGACATCAGAGCAATGTGATCTGTGGTAGTTTTGTGAGCTTCATGAGCCCGAGTCACTCCTGTGCAGCTGATTTCAGTAGCAGCCTCAGTCAGCAATCTTGTCAGCATTTTGGAATGAAACTACAATTAAAATGAAAAGAATGATGCTATGCACACACTTAACTTTTTTGTTCCTAAAACTACAATTAAATTAATAAAAATAATTAAAAAGGGCCTGTGTAATACTAGCCAGCATCCTGCCACATGATTCCTCAGACCTGTAAGATGATAAAATCATAGAATCATAGAATAATTACGGTTGGAAAGGACCTTAATTAAGGACTGGTATCATGAGCCTCTTTAATGTCATTTAAAATAACAATGAAGCAAATTATTTTGATTGTCAGAGATGTAAAAAAGCTGAAAGCTAGGCCCTTGGAGATATCATAGGCAAGTCCTCTTTAAAGGTAACTAAGGGTTCTATAATTTCAAAAAATTGCATTTCATTTTAATGGAAAAGTTTAATGTTTGAGTTGAGATGTATATTAAAGTCCAACTTGAAATCTATTTCAAAAAGCACTTTAAGAAACAACATTTAACTGCAAATTTGGAGAATAAACCTGAAGACGAAACCAACAATCAACTTAGCTCTTTCTTTTAGCTGAACAAAAAGCCAGTGAATTCTAAATAGCAATCAAACAGGTAAAACGAATAATTGGGTCACATCCAAACCTCAATTCTGGCAGCTTAATTTGAGTAAAAAGCTTTATGTATGCTTTTTTATCAAATAGAAAATGTGATTTGTTTTAATACTTGGACTGTTGCTCTGTACAGACCTAAATCTTTAGAGTAAATAAGAAAGTTTGAAAAGAAAAAAAAAAATTAAACTATCGAACCATATTTAAAACTACCTTTCACTATCCCACATTATTCTGATCATAGCTTGAATTTGTCTTAGTTTCTGTCTGTAGCTGAGGTCATGTTCTAACAAGCTTTGCTAATGCTTAGTTTCTACTTACGGGAAGACTATAGCAGAAAATATTGCAAAGGCCAGAGCAGTTCAGATCAAACACAGCATTTCTTCTGCCACAAAGCTTTTACCAATGCACCTGCAGTGTTCTGTTCATGCTGTTTGTTAATCAGTCCCCCCTTTCAAACTCAAAAGCAGTGAATTCAAAACTTTTTAAAGAAGTAATTTCTTGAAAGTTGTACAAAACCCCATGATTCTTGGTGTAGGGGTGTTAAGCTGCTAAGAAAAGGTTCACTTTTCTAAAGTACTTTCAGGGGGTCATCTTGACATGGCCCATTTGTTGGCTACAGATTACAAGTCACTATGCTCAAATGAAGATATTTATTGAAAAAAATTGGGGAAGATTCTTGTAATGTCAGTGTGCCACAGAGAATGCCTGTGGTTTCTCAATAACACTTTTATATGGTCCTAGGGTAGGCATTTTGTTATCTATTTATAAATATAAAGCACCATACTGTTTTGTTCCTCTGAAAAAAACTAGACTGCTGCAAATGTCTAGTTTGTTATGGAAAATAGGGAAATAACACCAGAAGAGCTGTTAACTCCTGTTGCATATGACAAAAATATGTCAGTGAAAAAGTCAAATGATAAAATTGACTTCTTGGAATGAAGTGGGTTTTTTTGTATGTTTGTTTGGTTGTTTGTATTTTTTTTACCCTAAGTATATAAATGATACTTAGCAACAACTAAAACATTGGTGTGTGATTCAGACTAAAGCTAAAACACAAGACTGTACCAGCTATTAGGCGATAAATTAACTCTGTTCCAGCTGAAACCAGTACAGACAGTGAGGAAGAAAGTATTTGGGCTCACTGATATATTATTTGGTGACTGTGAACATCAGAACAGTTGTATAGGTTGCATTGAGAATTTTAGGTTTACTAATGACCTGTGTAAACTTTATCTATGGAATGTGTATTCTTCTGCTCGTCACAGTTAAAAATAATAGTGATAATAAGAATATTTGCACAGAAGCAGTTATGAAGAAAATGGAGTGCTTATGTAGTTAGAGGTTGGCTTACAGTATAATGTAAAACATAAAATAGAATAATGACTTCTGTGTGCATATATCACCAAGCAGATACCTAGAGGGCATTTTTTTTATTTTTTTTTTTTTTATATTTGGTAAGCTGAACAGCAACAGTGGAAAGAAAACAAGAACTTAAACTGTATTTTGTTTACTTTCCAGTTGATGTTTATGTCCATTAGGGATGCAAGATGTGAAAGATCTTTTAAGTCAAAGCAATAGGATCATGGAATGATTAGGGTTGGAAGGATGTTAAGATCATCTAGTTTCAACCTGCAATGGAAGCAAAACCACGCAACTACTTCTAAGAGGCCTTTTTTTTTTTTTTTTTTTTTTAATAAAGCTATAAGACATTCACAAGAAAACAAACAAAACCTAGTAGAAACAGTAGAAGGTACTGTTTTGGTCATTATCTTCCTAAAAGAGAGCTTTCTCATAAACAAAATCTTCAACCCATCAACCCATTTATATTTCCTAAAGGACTATCATAATGCCTCAGGAAAGAGTCCTCTATAGGTGTTCATGCTTGTAAGAACCTACTCTGCTTTAACCATTCAGCAGATTACTTTGCATATTTATAGTCCTTATAATTAGCAGCTGTTAATCACTAATTCTAAAATGACTCATTCACAGACATAGGTGAGAAAACTGAGGAGGATTAAAAGTTTTATGACATTCTAAGTACTCAAAAGGTCATGAAACATAATTAGCTCTAAGAAATGGTAGAGATTATCAATCTGTGAAGCATCTAAATAAGGCAATGTTGATTGTTTCTTTTTGAATATGTAGCATCTGCATTTTCTGTGCATAAATATTATCTATATTGTGCAATACTTTGACTACATACAGCACCAGAAATGTACAATTTCAGAGAATTTATCTTTTTGCTGGTATATTAAATCAGTGTGATTCCTTTGGTGTTAGCAGAGGTAGTTCTAAGTATGGAAAATAAAATCAGAGTTTGCTTTATGGCTTATACCACCCTGGGAAGAGACTAATAATAACTCTAAAGAGTGTAATCATGACCTTGTTGAACTAAAAAAGGATTAGCGTGTAGAGGTCTCTCTTTAACTGTTGCCTAGGCAATGGGTAGTGCCATTATCTCCTACTGCTGAGCTAAAATATGGCTTTACTGTGGTTTTAGGCCAATTACTAGCTAGTTGAGCTTGCCCGTGTAGCAAATAACAGTAGCAATTAAATGAGATTACACAGGCTTCTGGTTAGGTTTTGTAAGATTTCCTTCTAGAGCCTGGGTTTCTAACTTGAGCCACAGCTTCTTTACTAGTACCCTTAAATTTGCTACCTACTTAGAGAAAGAATAAGTGCCTGTACTGTCACGTAGATGTAGTAAAATGAGATTTCAAGTGAGATTTAACTGACAAGGGAGATAATTAAAATTTCTAATATACTAGAAGTGACTACTGTTTGAGAGTGTTAGAGCAGAGGTTTATTGGTCTTTTGGACCAGTAATTTTCAAAGCCACATATAAGAAGCAAACTGACTATGAAAAGCACTAGAACAATTACAAAGATCTGTACAAACTTTCTCTGAGATTGCAACATATTAAATAAATTTAATATTCATGAAAGAACTAAATGCCTGTGGAAATGCTACACTGCTTTTATTCAATGACTGTTTGATTCAATCCTTTAACAGTTTTAATATCAGAGCCATTTTTTCCTTAACAGGAATGCCTTACCAATGAATGTTAAGAATCATGGTCTTTCTCCTCATGTGGTTGAAGGGTTTTTTTAATTCATCATCTTACATCCCTAGTTGGGTGGAGGGAGTTCAATACCCTTATTGCTGATTAGCTTGACAGCGAAGACGTTCTGTGCAATGAGGGTTTGGACATCATAAGCATTGATTCTGATTCTTCCTATTCCTAAGCATTAGATCAGATAAGTAGTTTACTTATATTTACTCTGAAGCCAACACTTCTTTTTTTCTCATTCTTCAGGGGTTTAAAATCCAAAGGTCACTATAGATTTTTCTATTAAAAATATATCTTAGTGTAAGGTGTTAAAAGTACATTCTCTGTAAAAAGTAAGCTGTTCAAATGATTCACATTACTTACACCATAAAAAAATATGCATCTCCAGTTGCCAGATGGCTACTGACCAGTGTAACTTTTATTCCTCTGAATCCTTCATAAGATTTCTAGGTGGCTCAACTTGAGATTTGCTCAGATATTATTTTACAGGGTTAAGTCTATTGAATTATTACACATATGAGTTCCTTTGTCTGTACAGAACTAATTGATGAAAAATTATTTTCTGCTGTTTTGAGATTTTTTTCCACAGCTATCCTGAAAGACACTTTACTCATATTGCAATTTTATCAGTCAACTAAATGGCAATGACTGTGAGATCACTAAGGATCACCACTGGTAGTCCTTTTCCTAATTAAATTCAGTAGAGTTCAGACGTCTGAAGGTAATCCAAATTGAATAACCTAGTAGAGACCCTGGAAGTAAGAGAGTGGGTGGAAATAACTGCAGTGATGTGCCTGCCAGCTCACTGGGGAAGCTTCTCCTTCATAAGAAGACTCCCTCTGAAAATGGTGAAGCTTTTATAAAGAATGTGTCCTCAGAATTGTTTATACAGGGTTATGCAAGCAAGTTCCATTATTGCTAATGATAGCTGTACTCCCACATGCTGACCTGAAAGATTACCTGTTACGTGGAGAGTCATACTGAAAAGACACTTTGAGGGAGATGAAGTAGAAGTCAAACAGTGAAGTAAACTTAATTAGGGTAAAATAAAGTCTATTATTTGCTTTATCTGAATGATAGAGATGAAATTATCTAAATTCACTTCATTAGTTGTGAAAGGCCAAGGTCCTTACAGGATAATTTGAGATTTAACCACTTCTTTTTAGTCTGGGAATTTAGCCATATGATTCCACATGACCTATGTATTTACATAGCTAAGTTAGCTGTTGAGCTTAATCATAGTATTTGTTTTTCTCATAATGGTTATAATTGGCAGTAGATTTAAAAGGGTAAGGTGTTTCATTTGCCATCTTGCAAGAACTTTTATTTGGATATTAATTTGTATTTTGTCTTTGCATATGTGAAAAAAAAATATGGTAACTCCTTTCCAACTGTTCTGGTTTGGTTCACAGTTTCACATTTTGCAAATGTGAAATTTAAAGAGATGTTTCTTCGTCTAATGGAGCTAGTGTAACTGCACTGTTTGAAGAAGGTCTTGGGGGTGGGTTTTATGTTGGGGAAGAGTTATTTATTTTTTTTTCTTTTTGATTGTGTTGGTTTTTGTTTTGTTGTTCTCCCCCCCCCCCCCCCCCTTTAGTTTACGTTAACTAAGAATCAGTTTCTTGATTCAAACTTTCTACCAACAAATACAGCTGGTAGAAATTTGTTTCAGATCATGTCTGTCTGTACCTTAGGAGATAATGACTTGCTGATAGTCAAAATGCTTTTGAAGGATTCTTCAAAGATCCAGAGTGCATGTTTTTTGTTACTTTCTTTTACTTGCTAGAAAACAATACTGTTGTGAACAGTGAACAGGTAAAGGTTCAGTCTCAGGAATCTTGGAATGATTTTTCCACACATCTGCAATAATCTCCTGTAGAAACAATAAAATATGAATTTCAATATATGTGACAGTGCGTTTACATGTACACATATAGGTAAATGGCTGAATTTATGAACTAGGAAAGGAAAAAATCTTGCAAAAACAGTTTGGGTTTTCTTTTGCTCTCATCCCCAGAAGTTTCCACTTTCTTTGAGTCCTCATAAAATGACTTGAGGTATCCTCTTTTGAAGATACAAGTATCCAAAAGCGGTGTTGGCAAGCTCCATTATCCTGGAGTATTTCAGAACAATTTGATATTTACCCATTGACTCTTAATCTTTTAGTAGTTCAGGACTATTACAGTGGTCTTTGGAAAGAGAGCTGTAGAGGATATATTAAAAACAGGAATTTGTTGCAAGCTTCCTATTTCCTGTACACTTTTAGTATGACCAGTGTCATGGTCTAAACCCAGCCACACAGCCCGTCCACTCACTACCCCCGTATCTTGCCCTCCCCCTACTCCTGGAGGGACGAAGAGGAGAATCGAAAAGAATGCAGCTTCCACGGGTTGAGATAGAACAGTTTAGTAACTAAGCTATAACACAAATCACTGCTGCTACCACCAATAATAATAATGATAAGGGAAATAACAAGGGAAGAGGATACAACACCTCACCAGCAGCCAACTGATAACTCGCCCAGCCCCACCTGACCAAGCACCGACCGATACCTACTCCAACCCTGCAGTCCCTTAGCCCTTCTGGGTAACTGCCCGTTACATCCTGGGCATGCCGTCCTGCGGTACGGAATACCTCTTTGGCTAGTTTGGGTCAGCTGTCCTGTCTCTGCTTCCTGCCAGCTTCCCCTCCTCCCTGGCAGAGCGTGAGGCTCAGAAAGTCCTTGGTCAGACTAAAACATTTGTGTTATCACCTCTGTTCCCAGGCCAAAAGTCAAAACACAGCGCTGCTCCAGCTACCAAGAAGGAGGAAAATTACTGCTACTGCTGAACCCAGGACAGTATCCACCCCTTATTCCACACCATTCACATCATGCTCAGATCCCACATTTTCAATATGCCGTCACTCTTATCTCAGTGCACTCTTACCTTAGTGCATGGACCAGTCCCTATAAAGCTGCTGAGCCCATCTGATCCATGATGTCAGGCTCCATTTCTTGTAGCAGTCTCTCAGAGCAGGAGAGTCTGTGTGCAGTGTTCACACTCGTTAATAACCTGGTCAGTAGTGTCCATTGCTAAGTCCACCCCTCGATCATGAGTCCATCTCTGTGTTGCATCTCTGCCCTGATGGCCTGAAGTGTCATGGGCCCACCAGGCTCAAAATAATTCACTGTCCCCTTCAGCAGTTTCTGCAGCTTGTTGCTGGGGACTCCATACAGCTGCCTTCCATCTCCGATGCTTCCAAAGCACTGGAGGGGCCCAGTGGACCAGATACTGGCTCATACTGTCCCACACACCCTGACTGTCCAGCCTTGGGGAAGATCTCCTGCTCCTCCTATATCAATCATCGTCTAACCCCAGACAAGAAGCAAACCTGACTCTGCTTAACCTTTGAGATCAGACAAAATGGCCGTGGATAGAACACGCTCTGTGTGTGTGCCAACATGATGATCCCCATCACAACCAGCAGGCAGGTCCCAAGGGTACCCAAAGGCCATTCAAACCCTTCAGAACGCTCCAATGACGCTGCTGTACTTCTCCCCGGGGCTGGTGCAGCTGCCGTGCTTGCCGGCTCTCCCACCTCCAGCTTCTCTTTTCCCGAGTGCAGCTCTTCCTCCTCTGCCTTGCTGGGAAATGCTGCCTGGGCTCCTGCGTCCTCCTGGGGCTCGGCGGGCGGCTGCCGGGGGTCGCTCTCGGCCGCCACGAGGCTCGGCTCCTCCGCTGGGCTCGGCTCCTCCGCGGGGCTCGGCTCCTCCGCGGGGCTCGGCTCCTCGGCCGCCTCCTCCCGCTGCTCGGCAGCCGCCTTCTCCCGGCCTCCGGCCCCGCTCCCGCCGCCGCCTGGTACCCGGGGCCGCTCTCCCGGGCCGCTTCGGCCGCCGCCGGCTCCCGGGGCCGCTCCCCCTCGGCTCCCCGCAGCCTCACAAAGACGGAGGCGAGGACAAGGGCCAGGGCGGTGAAGAGCAGCGGGACGGCCGGGTACAAGTCCACGGCCACGTACCCTGCTGCCGGAGCCCACTCGTATTACAAGTCACTGCCATGAAGTACAGTGAAACAAGAACCTTAGCCCAGGCCCCACACTTGATAAATACTAACACAGCAAATACCGTCTCTAAGTAATGTACAGCGTTCTGAAACTGTGAGAGCAAGAGGAACAACTTTGAGAGCCAGTAAATCAGTATTGTGATGAGTGACTATTAATCCGGTCAGATCTGTCGTTATCTCAACCCTTGGAGCCCCACGCTGGGTGCCAAAAAGAACTGTCATGGTTTAAACACAGACACACCGCCCATCCACTTACTACCCCCCCCTATCTTGCCCTCCCTCTACTCCTGGAGGGACGAAGAGGAGAGTCGAAAAGAATGTTAACTCCCACGGATTGAGATAAGAACAGTTTAGTAACTAAGCTATAACACAAATCACTACTGCTACCACCAATAATAATAATGATAAAGGAAATAACAAAGGAAGAGAATACAACACCTCACCAGCAGCCAACTGATAACTCGCCCAACCCCACCTGACCAAGCACCGACCGATACCTACTCCAGCCCTGCAGTCCCTTAGCCTTCTGGGTAACTCCCTATTACATCCTGGGCATGCCGTCCTGCGGTACGGAATACCTCTTTGGCTAGTTTGGGTCAGGTGTCCTGTCTCTGCTTCCTGCCAGCTTCCCCTCCTCCCTGGCAGAGCATGAGGCTCAGAAAGTCCTTGGTCAGACTAAAACATTTGTGTTATCACCTCTGTTCCCAGGCTGAAAGTCAAAACACAGCGCTGCACCGGCTACCAAGAAGGAGAAAAATAACTGCTACTGCTGAATCCAGGACAACCAGTCACTGGTGAACATGCAATTAAACACTGCTAGAGATTTTGTCAGCAGACAGTTCTTGTTTCAGGGATATTTACTGTCAAGATGGATAGCATAATGGAGGTTTCTAATATTCAGGGGATCTTGTACTATTGCTACATTCATCTAAAAGGAACGGACCATTATTTTCTTGGCATAGAGAGTAAAATAAGAGTTAAAACTTCCTGCAGGTAATTAATACAGTATCCTGGGTACTGAAACAATTCAAACCCAAATACTTGAAAGTTTGCTTCCTTAATCTCCTGTCACTTTTCACAAACAGAAAAACAATTTCACTTTGAAAGTATTCAGACAAATGAAATCTACTTAATAGAGGCAGAGGCGAAAACCAACAGATGACAGATAGGGAACTTGTACTTTATGGCTACTATATCTTCCATTTAGTGGAAGATGAGTTACTGAAAAGCTATTCAGTTATATATTCTCTACTTGAAAAGCTTTGTTTTTTCTGAGACTATTTATTCTGGATGTGTAGTGTCTTGAAGCTTGTTAGCTCATCAGATCCATATAGTAGAAAATACATCTTTGTGCAGAACTGTTATTTCAAACAGTTCTGGTTTTGGTGTTGTTTTGTTTTGGTTTTTTTGTTCTTTTATGTTTGATTGTGTTTTGTTTTGTTTTGTTTAAAAAAAAAAAAAACAAACCTCTATGGAAGGAAGTTAATAAATCCCTCTTTTTGCAGGTAGATGTAAAAATTGCCCAAGATACTACCACCAGCTTTTCCTTCTCATCAAAGATGACATATCTGCCTCTACTAATTTTTTGCTTCGTTTTCATGTTCCTTCACCACAGCTTTCAGACAGGCTTCTCTTTTGAGCAACCACCTACACTTGAAGTATGACTTTTTTTGTCTTCTGGAAACTTGTTTATGTGGGCATCTCAAACTACTGTACTGACAGAACTTAGACACCACAATGCCTCACAGTGGCTTTTACAAGAGTAAAAGATAAATTTATGTCAGGTAATTTACTGAAGAAGTATAAACACACTTGCATGTGTTAGTAGCTTAACAGTAGCTCAGCTGCAGACAGTTGCACTTGGCTATTTAAGGAGTCAGAATGTAGTTACTGTACTTGAAATTTGGCTTGGACACTGAGTTAACTCTGTATATTTCTTGAGAAGTCAGAACATCATGAATGAACATAGACATGACTTCTTATTCTGATAGTTCTATGATCATGCCGAATAACTTTATATATAAAAAGTCTTCAGGAATGGATTTTGATTCACATTATTTTAAATAAGTTTTATTTCTTTTGCTTTAGTAGGTGAGGGAATTACATCTTTTTTTCCTTCCCTGAGTTTTCTGAGTTTGTTTGTATGATTTGAATTACCAAGTTTGGAAACAAGTTTTATTTTTTCCATTGACAGAGCTGATCTTTTCTGACATCGATGTGAGATGTATGGGTTGTTGTGCTTCAATTATACTGTTAAGCAATGTGGGTTTTGGTTGGTTGGTTGGTTTTTCTTTTTGTTTTGTTTGGTTTTCTGTTTTTTTTTTTTTTTTTTACATAGTAGGCATTTTTTCAAATTGTCTGTTTTGTTGGTCAATGAGAAACTTAACATGAGCCGGCAGTGTGCGCTTGCAGCCCAGAAAGCCAACTGGATCCTGGGCTGCATCAAAAGGAGCGTAACCAGCAGGTCGAAGGAGGTGATCTTGCCCCTCTACTTTGCACTTGTGAGACCTCACCTGGAGTATTGTGTGCAGTTCTGGTGTCTTCAACATAAGAAGGACGTGGAACTGTTGGAACAAGTGCAGAGGAGGGCCATGAGGATGATCAGGGGGCTGGAGCACCTCCCGTATGAAGACAGGCTGAGGAAGTTGGGGCTGTTCAGCCTGGAGAAGAGAAGGCTGCATGGAGACCTCATAGGAGCCTTCCAGTACCTGAAGGGGGCCAACAGGGATGCTGGGGAGGGACTCCATCAGGGATTGCAGTGACAGGACAATGGCTGATGGATTTAACCTTAAACAGGGGAAGTTCAGGTTAGATATAAGGATGAAGTTCTTTACTGTGAGGGTAGTGAGGCACTAGAACAGGTTGCCCAAGGAAGTGATAAATGCCCTATCCCCGGCCATGTTCAGGGCCAGGTTGGACAGATCCTTGGCAACATGGTCTAGTGTGAGGCATCCCTGCCTATGGCAGGGGAGTTGGAACTTGATGATCTTAAGGTCCTTTCCAGCCCTAACTATTCTATGATTCTATGAGCTCTAGATATCATTATTTGTTCCTTCATCTCTATGTATTTTTTCTTTCTGTCTGATTTAATTTACACGGATTTACGTTTATTTGATTACCTGAAGATGCACAGAGGGATTGATTTTCAGTTTCATCAGTTATCTCTATGCACCTCTTTCTTTAAAAAAAAAAAAAAAGAATATGAACTTACATTAGTACCCCACCTATGCAGGTCAATTATGCCAGAGATGTATAGTCCCTGAAGAGTTTCAGATAGGAAACAGTATTTGCAGCCTTTGATAGCCAAGTTGTGTGAAACACTGAACTGAGGATAGGGAATAGACCAACCCCATTTATATTGTCCCTCTATTTATGTCTAATTCCATTGCAATTAATTGGATTTTACATTCACATGACATCATGGAGCTAGGGTTTTTTAAAGGGAGTGTGTTAAAAGAGTGTATTTGTAAATTGCAAGAGCTCTTGACAGAATCCTGCTGTAAAGCATTAAGCAGAGTTTACAACACTAATAATTTTCTCCCCTTCTAGGTAATGGAAAAAAAAAATCAATTTTTTGCTTGTTTGTTTTGTTTCTATGTGTATATCTTAATTTCACTGGATGCTTAAATATACACACTTTCATCTATAGGAGATAAAAAATATGCCTTCATACCTTCTTTAATTGTTTACTTAAACTATGAATCTTTAAGGCAGGGGTCTGTCAGCTATTTTAGAGTAACTGGAAGATTCCTAGGACTGTTAGATAATGGATAGACCACACTGAAATTTCTTGCATCAGGTAAGCCTTGCATCAAAGCAGTCATGAAGCTTACCTTCTGGTTCAATGATATGGAGGCTATTGTAGTGGTAACAGCCTACAGAGCTCCTTACACCTCTTTTCAGTATAACAGCATGTGGCCTGCTTATTGACTGCATAGGAGCTGTTTGCAAAGTAAGCATTTGGCATGGGTTAAAGAATTGACCTGGGTTTAAGTACTCTGCTGGCAATGACTGTCCAATTATACTACCAGCCCCAAAGCATATAGTTATTAAGTTACTGACTCATTCTCTCTAAGAACTGAGAAGCACATGCAAACAGCAGATCTTATAGAAGCTACCTGCCTATTTCTTTTCTTAAAGGGTTGTGATGTGGGTCCTAAAGGGAAGGGGGTGGAGGGGAGCTGATGACTGGAGTGGGGAAAACAACACCTCTCTAGTGAGAGGGGAAAGAACAGTTCTATGAGGAGCAGAAGGGAGGTCAGATAGGGCAAACTATGATTGCTCATTCATGAAATGATGAGCCATCACTGTGAGGGGTATGAAAAATTGTTTAGTAACAGCATCTGCGGCTTCTCTTCCATGTCTTTCAATTCTTCCACTGCTACTCCTGACTGGTCATCTGTGTCTGGTGAGGTGTTTTTCCAGGAAAAGTTAAACTAAGTTTGGCCTGTGGACTATCGTCAGGCCATACTTCAGCAACCATTGTGTTACATAACTGTAGTAACCCAGCAACCTGTTGTGACTAATTTCTATGAGAGTGCATTAAAAATTTATGGATATGTCAGCTACACAAGTGAAGAATGACCTGTGTTCTCTGCAGTGATCCCTTGTTAGCTAGTACCGATGCTGCTCACTACTGATGCTGGCATTCAGTATGCAAAAACTGAGATTGAAAGGAGACTTTTTTCCTATAGCAAGCAAAATGCAATGCCAGTGGCAATCAGTCTGCAGAGTGCAAGCTTCCCTTCTTCCCACTTCTGGGGGTCACTCACATCCTGGGAGGGTAAAGCAGCTGGGAAATTACAACTTCCAGTCCTTTCGTATTATGCTACTTCTCTTTTGAAGGGAAAAATGCCTTTCCCCTTAGGATGTACTACGCAGGGCCTCAAGGAAAAAGCACTAGTAGGAATCCCTTCAATCTACCGGAAGTATATTCTTTGTTCTTTGTGTCATGATGAGGAAATCAAAGATATAATTTAGGTTATTAAATTTACACTTTTGATTTGACCCCCTGTTATGGCACTTTTAATTTTTAATGAAGTATAAATTCCATTATGATCTCTCTTCTGGTTCTCTTCAGAATAATCTGTAAACCCTTCAAACTAAAACTTGTGAAACAGAGGCTTTCAGAGAAATATGATAACAAAGTTTTTTTTGTCCAATCTATGTGTATTTTTAAAATCTAATTGCAACACTTTAAGAATGTTCAGAATACTTGGTTACTTTCATGTACTTTGATCACATTAGGGTTTTTTTGTTGTTTTTTGTTTTTTTTTTTTTTTAAAGGCTCTTATAACTTAACTAGGAGACAATTCTAATAGTGTAAGAGCTTGTTAAAAAAAAATAATACTCTCATTTCACTCCAAGACCTTTTCTAAAGTATACTAATATAAACTGTATGTTAATAAATTAAAAAATGCATTCAGAGATCACTGAAAATGAAGTTAAGGCAGAATGACTAGTAGATGAATACCTAAATTATTCAGTGTTAAGACTGACATTAAGCTGCATATGAAAGAACTTGCTAAACATGTACTTCATGTCATTCTGCTTTTGAACATAAAAGTAATTGCCTTTTAAATTTTAGGTCAATTATTCTTGAAAACTAATGATGACATAAAAGGCTCTTTCTATGTCAGCTTGGTGCTACAGGCTGAATGTATTCCAAACTTATACAAGGCAGCAAAGTGCATTGCTGAAAGTAAGAAAAATACGTGTCTGCCTTATGATGTGGAAATCATGGGGCACTCATCAAGAGGAAATCTAGACCCTTTAATCAGCATTTCAGCTCTATTTCTGCTGCATGGAAACTTTTGTCAAGTGTCTGCAATACCAGGAGATGATTACTGAAGTGAAAGAATAAAGTAGTTGTGGCAAGAGCAGGATGGTCAAAAGTAGCT
Source organism: Lathamus discolor (assembly GCF_037157495.1). Taxonomy (NCBI): domain Eukaryota; kingdom Metazoa; phylum Chordata; class Aves; order Psittaciformes; family Psittacidae; genus Lathamus; species Lathamus discolor. The sequence continues at coordinate 27,353,078 of NC_088887.1, read as the reverse complement.
CTGTTTTAGGTAGGGCTACACTTATTGAAGGAGATGATCACTGTTACAAAGAAAGAATGACTGAAGCAGCATGAAGTAGGGGCAAAATGCTGGCTCTTATTCTTGGAATGATACAAAAATTTCAGAAGAATTTCCTATTGTTTTAACAAGGGAAATATGTATCTCACTTCATTGTTTTATTAAAATATGGCCCTTTATTTTTACTCTTTTTCCAAACTGCCCTCAGAGGGCTATAATCCAAGGTAACCTAGACAGTTACTGCACCTTGACTTTCATGCCGAAGTTACCTAGTCATTGAGAACACTTATTTTTTATAAGAAAAATTGTAATACAAGGTTGAAACAGGAACATGTTCTACGGTCACACAGTGATGATTCTCTATCCCTCTTATATTGAAAACATACCAAATGTAAAAGCTGTCTCTATCTTCAATATACTCATTAATGGCTTCACAAAAGCATCCTGGACTATGTAGCTTGAAAGAATTTTATGGTTATGGGTTGTGAGTTTTTTAATGTAGTAAAATTGGCCTAGATTGTGACCTAAGAATGTGTTCCTCGATAAATAATGTACAGTCAATATGATTGAACTGAGTTTGTGAGTTCTTTCTCTTTTCCCCTCTTCCCTTTCCTCTTTGAACTGAACTTCTGGACTTGTTTGCTATTTTCAACTAAAATGCCAGTGGGAGAAATTTCAAGAAATTTTTATGATGTCACGGAAATAGGCCTCAAGGTGCGAGGTATGAGACACTATTAGCTACTGAACAAATCACTGCACTTATAAACAGCATTAAGGAGCAGGAGAGATTTTAAATGCATGTGAAATATCATCCAAAGATTTTATGGCACCCAGAACATCTTGTGTGACTTCTTTGCTGTCCTTTAACATGTGAGTTCACACTAAGGTCTTGCTATGGTTCTTTTAAAATTCAACGGAAAAGTGACAAAACCCATCTTTTTTTCATACAAGTTATTGAAGTACTTGTTTAATGGTATGTTTTCCTGCATGTTTAGTTAGTTGAATATTCATAAAATATTTATATTGTGCATTTATTCCTGACGCTTTATTACTTAGAACTCCTCTACCCAGTCTGGAGGCTAGTCAGGTACAGATTTGCTGGGCTGAGACAGACCCCTCCTATGTGCTTATGTTTCTGCAATACAGTTGTAGCTGTGCAGATATGGAGCACTGCCTTTCTGCTTTTTTCTGTTTTGCTCTGAAAATTGTTATCCAAATTACATTTCCTGTTCTTGTACCATTACTGCACTAATGCTATGGGAAATTCTGTGAATTGCATGAGTACAAAAGAAAATACTGTCTGTGATCAGGACAGCTATAACTGAAGTAGTGAAAACTCCTGCAACAGGTACTAATTGTACAGAAAACAGTGGACTTTTAGTGTTCAAACTTATTGGTACAACTTTTCCTTTCTTTAGATGATAAAAATCTTTTAGATATTCTTGCTGCTGTATTTTCATTGCAGGATGTAAAAGAAAAGAAAAAAAAATATTAACAGTGTTTTTGATAAGTAAAGTATAGTCAAAGAACTGGGAAAGAGGACTGCAAGAGATCTTCCAAACTGGAAAATAGCAATTTATTGCCTAATAGCAATTATGTCCTGTAACCTCTCCATGAATGTGTCTTTCTAAAGCTATTTTGTTTTCTTGCTACCATTAATCTATTGGAAATTAAAAATAAATCTCCTGAGGTTTAGAAAACTTGAAAACAAGCCTAAAATGTTCCCTTATCAGTAGATATTACAGAAGAAATTATCAATAGAATAATTTCTTCAAGTTCTTAAGTTTGTTCCTCTAAGCCTACAGATTTATAGGAGGCAAACTTCTCTAATACATACTTATTCCTCTTACCATCCTTCTAGCCTCTTCTCACTTATTTTCTAAGTTGGGTAAATTAAATAATTTTTTTTTTTTTAAATGTTCACAAGAAAAAGTGCTACTTGATGGCCAAGAATGGGCAGGCCTATTTTCTAAATACCTCATCTACCAACATGAAAGAACATGTTTTAGTTCTACATCTTTTGGCAAATCAAAAAAACCTGATTTTCCATTCCTGCGACTAGTATGTATGCATGCTGATGAGTGTTCTTGACAATTATATAAACTCTCTGTCTTCTTTTTAGTATAATCATAGAATCACAGCATGGTTTGGATTGGAAGGGACCTTAAAGATCGTCTGGTTCTATTCCCCCTGTCGTGAGCAGGGACACATCCCAGTAGACCAGGTTGCTCAAAACCCTATCCAACCTGGCCTTCAGCAGTTCAGAGGTGAGGCATTCACCACCTTCACTATGAAACATAGTGAGACATGTTTTAATGTCTCATCACCCTTATAGTAGAGAATAATATGAGTGCTTTACATGTTTTCTATAATGCCTTATCAGAATAAATACTAAAGCCCACTTAAAAATACTAACAGTGAATAGAATAAAGGCATATTTTATGTGTGGAGGACTGCAAACCATTAAAGAAGGAAAACCAGAAAGTTCTTGGATTGTTAGAATCTACTGCCCTAATAAAAGTCAAAGGAGTTAAACTTTGTCAACTGCAACTTTTTCCCTTGCAATTTGATAACCAGTGCTTTTTTCCTCTTAACCTTGTACTTTTCTTCTCTCAACTGCTTTCATCCACTCAGGAGCAAGATAGCTGTGAGTTTCCCACTACAAACAGGAACAGAAATACTGAAGGGGACTTTGTGATGAGCATCTCCCGACGATCCTATTGGGTATGGATGAAAGCTCAGTGAAAAAGAAAGAGATCACAGAGAAGATCTTAGAGAACAGCTGCAGAGTCCTGAATTAAGATAAAACTGAAGAACCTTTAAAATCTGGACCAGCTATTAGTGTGTTGAACATCAAGACACCTTCTGTGACTTCCTCTGCATCTACAGAGAATGCTATATAATCAGAATTATTTTATAAGGGGTATTCCAGGTGAGCCTAGATAGTAGGGAGGATGAGCTTGTCAGATCCCCTGAGTGCAAATCTACCAGAGGTTACCACTTGTAATAGAAGCAGTGAACTGGAACATGCTCTGGTACCTCCACTGAAGTAAAAACTTATTCACTGAACCTCTAGGTCTGGCTGCAAACATGACTTCTGCCATCTTGCAGACAGGAGATCCTGAACATAAAATCACCATGCTTTTGACTGCATTATCGCTTCTGAACACTTGTAGAGGGACACCTCTTTTATCCCGGGGCTGGAGAGCCTATCTTTGGCAGTCTACCTTGCAGACCCATGGAATCATGCTAATTTCAATGAATCAATACATCTCTAGCATAAACATTATTCCTAAATAAATAAAAGCTGATTTCTCTACCCCAACATCCTCTCCTCTCCTCTCCTCCCCTCCCCTCCCCTCTCTCCCCCTTCCCGTCCCTCCCCTCCCTTCCCCTCCCTCCCCTCCCTCCCTTCCCCTCCCTTCCCTCCCTTCCCCCCCCTTCCCCCCCTTCCCCCCTTCCCCTCCTTCCCCTTCCCTTCCCTTCCCTTCCCTTCCCTTCCCTTCCCTTCCCTTCCCTTCCCTTCCCTTCCCTTCCCTTCCCTCCCCTCCCCTCCCCTCCCCTTCCCCCCCCTTCTTCCCTTCTTTTCTTCCCTTCTTCTTCCCTTCTTCCTCCCTTCTTCTTTCTTCCCTTCTTCTTCCCTTCTTCCTCCCTTCTTCTTTCTTCCCTTCTTCTTTCTTCCCTTCTTCTTCCCTTCTTCTTCCCGTCTTCTTCTTCCCTTCTTCTTTCCTTCTTCCCTTTTCTTCCCTTCTTCTTCCCTTCTTCTTCCCTTCTTCTTTCTTCCCTTCTTCTTCCCTTCTTCTTCCCTTCTTCCTTTTCTTCTTTCTTTCTTTCTTCCCTTCTTCCCTTCTTCCCTTCTTTCTTCTCTTTCTTCCCTTCTTCCTTTCCTTCTTCCCTTCTTCCCTTCTTTCTTCCCTTCTTCCCTTCTTCCCTTCTTTCTTCTCTTTCTTCCCTTCTTCCCTTCCTTCTTCCCTTCTTCCCTTCTTTCTTCCCTTCTTCCCTTCTTCCCTTCTTTCTTCTCTTTCTTCCCTTCTTCCTTTCCTTCTTCCCTTCTTCCCTTCTTTCTTCCCTTCTTCCCTTCTTCCCTTCTTTCTTCCCTTCTTCCCTTCCCTCTCTTTCTCTCTTTCATATTTTGCTTTTGCTATCTGGGATGTCCATACTGTGAATCACTTTCTTGTTACTGCCTAAAGACTTCTTTAGACCAAGTCCATTTTATTCCTTGCTGTTCACTGAGAATTTTTTACATTTTCACATAGTTTTAGATATTTAGAAAATCCAGAGAGAAAAATATGAAGCTAAACTGGTACAGAGTCTCTGAGCATGTCATGAATAGCTTCTTGATACAAATTCCCTAATGTGTGAGGGTAAAGGGTACATAAAATTTTAATGAGGCAAGCCTTCATTGCTCGGGGAACTATGAAATCTTATTTGCTGTTGTTGTGTTGTAGTGAGGATGCTTCCATACCCTGTGGTTTTCCAGTTTGCTTGTGCAGGCTGTAAAGCATGAAATCTATTAAAATATTAAAAATTATGAATTATGAATTTAAGTTTATTACAATAAGATAAAAGAACCCTCAGCTCTTTTTCTACATTAAGATGCAATCAAAGCTTAAAACTTTTCAATGCTTCAGTGTAATTTAAAACTGAAATAATTCCCATTTGTCAAAGAAGTCACAATGTCCACGACTTTCGGGAAATTTAATATTTTAACATGATTGTTAATCTTTGTTTGGCAGCTTATAGCTGTCTATGTCAAAAGTATTCCAGTAGCCTTTCTGCATAACAAGCAGTATGAAGCCTTTGCATTGCAGTGCCAATCAGCTCATTGCTCTTGTGCTGCATAAGTTTCAATGGAAAGTGGATGAATTGCTTTATTTTATGTATTTATTATTTTAATCCAAACTGAAATAATGAACTATACCTGGCCTGTTTTAATGTGATGAAACAACTTTTAAAATTATTTCTGAACGTATCAAATACTGGAAAGGGTGGAGGTTCTTTCTTCTTTTATCCAGGGAAAAAGTTATTGCCATATTTCCAGGTATGCGCAGTAGTAGGTTTCTTTTTAAACTGAAATTTCATACCTTTGTTTATTTTTGGTTACCCAGAATATTTTGGGGATAGAGAAAGGAAGAATGCTTCTTGGTGCCATTTCAGATAAACCTTACAACCTTATAGAAATGTTACTGGATTTTTAAGAAAACACTAGTTTTTTCTTTTCCATTCATACAGATTACTTCAGTTACATCTTTAATCTATATTCTTCTGTTAAATATATAATTTTCAAGTTATTTTCAATTTAGAAACAAGATATATGAATATGGGGAGAGTTTGTTTTCAGCCTTATGTGCTTTGAAAAAATGCCTTAAAACTTTTAACGCCACTTGCCGTCCGTTCCATACTTAAATTGAAGTTTTTTACAAGAAAAAATAAGAATTGCTGTCCATAGAAATACCATGTTATATCATTAAAGTTAGGAATTAAAGATGCCAACATTTTTATTTGTTTGTTTAAAGTGTCCTTTGACTATATGCAATTTAATTCAAGTGTGGTTTATGGTTTGCCCTGTGAAGACCACTGCTGCTTGTGGAAAGCAGGGGTTTGCATTGTAATGTGAAGTTAATTAGAAGTAAGACTGATTTACAAATAGTTTTCTGATAGAAACATATGCTTTTGACTATGCTAACTAACACAATCAAAGAAAAATATTTTTCCACTTTCTGAATTTTCAACTGAGTACAAAATAATGATAATAGCAGAGAAATAAAATGCAACATATCTTAAACAAAATTTAAGTTCAAGAGAAGAGATTCATGTTCATTGCTGACGTTCTTCACATACCTGTTGCAACACTTTATAATACATTTCCAATATTTGTGGGTGCTTAACAGACAAAGCAGCATTATAGGTAGTGTAACAAAGCATATTGCAGGCTGCATAGGAAGTTTAATATAAACAGAACTGGACTTATTCACTCATACTTATTCTTGTATAGGATTGCAGCACATTTTCTTGTTATGACATACTCATTTCTTCATGCTTACAAGTAACACAGTATTTGTCTGAGTAGACTACAGTGTGATAGCACTGAGGATAAGGATCATCAGGTATGAAGGATCACATCCTGTCTCGTGCTTGTTTTTTGAATGTGTCTTTTGTGCCTTCAGGTAGTTGACAGTGATTGTGATCTTTTTACTTTTTCATCCTGTCCCTATTCTATGAATGTCATCAGGGAATTCTGCTGATCTATTCACAGGCAAGGTTTCCTTCTCTGGGTGTAGCCTGCCTTTTGTTTTCCTGTGTTGAGCATCTTGAAGTTGTATATAGATATGTACCATTATAACTGATGACCTGATGATTTCAGTGCCATCAACACCTGCTGTTTCTTTGTTCCTTTCTCAAGTCATTTCTTCTACTGCTGTCATTCGCATCTTCCTGGTTATACATAATTCATATAATTCTTAAAGCTTTGTTCTCACAGGTCTTAAAAAAAATGCATTTTGCTGCTTAGAAAATCTAGATGGGGAAAATACTGACTTTATTGGTCTCAGTATAGCTGTTCTTATGCTAACTAATCTGGACTTCGCAATCACATAGAATGATTTGCTGTGCACCTTGTTTGTATGTTTGGAGACAGGAACACCATGGGATGTATATGAGAGCAAAGGTCAGTGAATTTCAGTCCTCTGAACGTAATGTCTGGGGACAAAAAAGGCTCCCTCTCAAAGCCTTTCTTGTTTGCTTTATTTCATGCAGCAATTTCAAATATGGCTGCTGATGATATTAAATTATTCTTTCTATATTTCAGGCTTTATCAAAGATTGCTGTACAAGAATTCAAAAACTAACAAGATTAATAGTTCATTTTGTGTGAAATTGTTAACTTTATTGGTGTGGATAGTAAGCCACAAAATTATGATATTTTGTCACCCAAGTTCCATGTAGGATCATTTATATTTATATAAATAGAATGAAAATTGCAATTGCTAAGAAGTTTGTGTTCATTGACAGGATTAAAAGCTCTCTCAGTACTAACAAAGGAAGAGTTTGGCAGAGAGCTAGAACCAAATGTCCATAAGTGGCTGAGGCCTTTGGAAATGCTCATTGGTATGTTGTGATTAGAAGAGGCTAAGGAGTTTCAGTGGGCCAGAGGAACAGCGGGTCTGCTAGGACCTATCATCCTTTCAAAAATTATAAGAAATGTTAGAATGGTCTTCAAAAATGTTTGATAGCTGAATACAATTCAGTCACCATCTCTTACAACTTTCAAATGATAAATAGTCAGAAGTAGAATGGCAAGATGTGGAAAAGTAGAAGTTACTCAAACAGAAAAAATGTCCAAGATTAAGTGACCTACAACAATAGAAGCAACTTAACTCACACTGAGTAATGTTTTACATTTTGCATCAGGAGCTAGTTATCATGTATCTGCCTGTCTAATTATCATTGCAGCTATCAAATCTTGCCTATCCATCTCTGCTGTTACATTATCATCTGTGTATATGGGGAGTCAAAACAATTTAGATTGTTCTGGAAACATAAAAATCACACCAATAATAAGGCTGCGTGGTTGAGTTGCAGCATCTGTGGAAATATGTATTCATGTAGATGCATTTGAGTGCCTGATGTAGTAAACCAAAAAATCTATTTTTATTTCCTTTTTAAACTCCCGTCTACCTGGGATAACCATTCCATGGTGGTTTTTAAATTACTGTGTGGAAGACATGCATGCAATGTCCGCTTTACCACTGGGTCTTCTAGTGCAGCCAGACTAGCATCCTAAGCTGCAAACAGTATGAGTAGAGAGAGTATCATGCTAGGGGCTTGTGTCCCATTTTTTAAAGTTCTGGGTGAGACTAGTTGCTACCAATTGTTTTCCAAAATTAAATAGGATCTTTTCTAACCTACAAAGGCACAGACAAATGTAATGACTGATTTGAAGCCCATCCCTGCCCTCCTCATTATATGCAGAAGAATTGGTTTCAGTGCTTGCAATATTCAATGGGGATATTAAATTCAACGGAGACAGAATCACAGAATCACAGAATCCCAAGGGTTGGAAGGGACCTAAAAAGATCATCTAGTCCAACCCCCCTGCAAGAGCAGGGTAACCTACAGTACATCACACAGGAACTTGTCCAGGCGGGCCTTGAATATCTCCAGTGTAGGAGACTCCACAACCCCCCTGGGCAACCTGTTCCAGTGCTCTGTCACTCTTACAGTAAAGAAGTTCTTCCTGATGTTAACGTGGAACTTCCTATGTTCCAGTTTACACCCATTGCCCCTTGTCCTATCACTGGATATCACTGAAAAAAGCCTAGCTCCATCATCCTGACACCTACCCTTCACATATTTGTAAACATTGAGACAAGTGGAGAGTCCTGTCCCTGGGCAGGAAGAACTCCTGGCAGTGGTACAGACTGGAGAAACAGCTCTATGGAAGGCCCTGGGGCTCTGGGATGACAGCAAGTTGAGCTCAGCGAGTTGATGACAGCACACTGCCTGCAGTGTGCTTTGGCAGCAATAAAGGCCAAGAGCATCCTAGGCTCTATTTACAGCAGCACAGCCAGTAGACTGTGGGTGGTAATTATCTCTCTTTATTCTGCACTCATTAGTCTGCATCAAGAACACATGGCCCTGCTTTGGGCCACCTAATACAAGAAATATATAGACAAACCAGAGCCAGTTTAGCAGAAGACAGTCATGTTGGTCAGGCAGATCTTGCCCTATGTAAAGAAGCTGAGAGAACTGTGCTTGTTCAGCCTGGAGAAAGTCCAAATAGCTTCTTTCCTGTACCTATATGGAGGTTATCAAGACAACAGAGCTGGCTTTTTGCAACATTGCACAGTGGGAAAATGAAAAGTAATGGAATTAAACTAAAACAAAAGGGTTTCAAAAGGGATACAGGTAAAACTTCTTATATATGAGAACGGGCAAGCAGTGGAGTAGGTTGTCCAGAGAAATTTTGCAGTCTATCCTTGGAGGTTTTCCAGAACTAGGCTAGATAAAGCCCTCAGAAACCTGATCTGAGCTCAGAGCTGGCCCTGCTTGGATCCAGAGGCTGGATTATACACAGTCTGGAGTCCTTTCTAACCTGAATTATCCTAGAATCTTTTAAAACATCCAGTGAATAAATCACCGTGCTTATCCAGTTCTGATGAGTTGTGTTCAACTCCACTGGAGAATTCTTTCAATTTCTGTCTTTTCAATTTACATGTTAAATTAATGTTATTTTCCAATATGTATAAATTTTTATTACTCTGACAACTCTTAAGTTAGTAATTCTGTGAAGTAGCAAAAGTGAAGGGAAAGTAGACCAGTTATACCACTGCCTCAGCACATTATGACAGTGAAATAGGAGCAGATTTGTAGAGGTAGCAGGTGGACTTGAGAATGTGACATCATTCTATACTGTTTTCAGGGGTTTAATTTGCACCACCTTTAGCGTGACCCTGTAGACTAAATCCTTCAATGGTTTTGGCATGTTAGATGAGCTACTGAAAAGAATAAAGTTTGTGTGCTCAGAAACTACACTGCAATGTCAACAGAAAAGTTGGAAGTGGACAATGAGCAAGTGACTACTTTCAAAAGTACATTCCTGACCTGAACTAAAATGCTAAGTATTGATGTACTCATGATTTGAACACTCACTTCAGTAGACTATAAATAGATTGATTATAATACTTTATAAATACCTTGTCAGAAACTGTCATTTCACATACAAACCAATCAAGTAATATTGTATGGTACTGGGAATGCAAACATGCCAGTGCTTAGATGTTCTAGGGGATTACATTTGTGCTGTAATCTTAATAGGTATAGAAATAATTTCTCAAAGGAACACAGACCAATAGTTACTTCAAAACACAGGCATATTTATTAAATCCTTGTTCTGGATTTGCAGCATAACTTACAAAATTAGAGCTCTTGGGATTTATGCTGGCTTCTACCAGCATAAGCCTTGGTGCAAACTATGTATTGCAGCAAGCCTGCTCTGAAGATAAAACCTACGATGGATGATATTCCTCCACTTTAGATAAAGATGGCCTCAGTGGGTTACTTTTACTTCTCAAAGTTAATTTCCTTTGGACAATAAAGAATTGCATTGTTAAGCAGCACTTCTCTGAGCTGTTGTAGTGAATATCCATCATTTCTACTGGTGAATCACACTTTTAACTGAGCATGTGTAGCTGAGAAGGTCAAATACTGTTGCAAATGCTATGCCCAGCTGTATTAATAGAAATCTCTCCCACATCTATTCAAGGTCAGGACATAAGCTAGAAACCTTCGTCTGGGACCTGAGGACTACAAAAGTATTTCAGGTACAAAAAAAGGGGTAATACATTTAATGTAGTGAATGACACACAATACCATGCTACGTTTGTAAATTCTTATCAGATTAAAATATTTTAAAAAGAATTTCCTTTCCAGAATGAAGCTTTCTTTTATTCAATAGATGTAACAATTGCCAAAGAAACCCAAATGAAAAGCCATTTCTAATCACTTTATAGCAATTACACTTTAGTTTTGAATGATCAATGCAAATTTCTCCATTGCCATTTAGTTTTAATCAGAGCATAGTCATATAAAAATGTTAATTAGAATGTAGATTTCTACTCAACCTTGCTTAGAAGGAGAAACACATCAGTAAAAATAGTGGCATGGATAAATGAACAGGTTGATGGAAAAAGCCATTATCATCTATTTGAATGATGAGTATTCCTATTCTGAAAGCATCTTTGCTGAAGGCACAGCTTTTAATATATTTAAATTTACCTTCCAAGCACAGAAGAAAACTATTCTCTGGAGAAAATGAAGCTGTCTGAAATATATTTAGGTATGATGAAATAAACATAATGGACCTATTGCAGCATATTAGGGCTTCTGATGATGTGCATCTATTCTGAGATACTTTACTTCAGGGTGGTGAAAGTACAGATGACATGATGTGAAGCAACACAGGCTTCTGATTTCAGTGGATTTATGTTAGCTAAAATGGGCCCAGATGGTAGCATACTGTGAATATCTTTAAGAAACATGATACTGGAGGGGAGAACAGGTCAACAGTCTGGGAAACTGCATTTCATTTATATGATGATAAGAGTTCCTAGACGGTGAGCCTGTGATTTTACCTTACATGTGGCTGCAATACCAGCTTAAGCTGCTGCTTCCTCTACTTCTTTGTGTACTGCTTTGTCACCTCTGTTCTGCTGACATAGCTGCCTGTAGTATGAATCAAGTTTAGGGACAGATTCTTTTGAAAATTAAGAAGGAAAGAGTGGGGGTCTTTTATATATATTTTTTCTTTTTTCTTTTCTTTTTTTTTTTCTTAGCTGGATCAATTTTTGAGCTAACTTTAGCAACAGAGCTGTATGGTGTCTCTAGTGGTCTGCTTCAGTGGAAGAGCATGCCATGACACAGAAGTGATGGGAGGAAGTGTTCGCTCATGGCAGTGCCTCACACCAGTAAGTCCGCTGAACTCTGGCTAGTGTTGAACCTCACCTTGAGAACAGTTTGTGATTTCTTCCTCCCCTCACCAGTATTTTAACAAATTGCTTCTATTAGTGGCATATACTTATGAGCACATGTAAAACAGTTTGGTGTTTTGCCAAGGCTATTTATCTGATCTGGTACCAGATCCTGAAGCACTTACTCGGGGAAAATGACTTTTGAGGAAATTCTACTTGAATCAGAAGGAGTCTACCATGTCTAACATGTATTCCACTGACACATGTCAACCACAAACAAATTGTCAGGAAGTTGGTAGCGTTGTGGGTTGTGTGTTTTTATTTTTTTAGCTAATTAGCCTTTTTCTTAATTAATGCTACTATTTATTTCCATTTAGCTCTTAAAGGTATTTTTGTTTCTGTTATCTGATAAACACCATTTATTCAAGAGTTGCTGGAAGTACAAGTGTGTGCCTCAGAGAGGGAACATGAATTTGTACTGTTAGCTAGCTTTACCATGACTTCTATCGCAAGGATCACTCTCTTGTGTTTTCCCTGTCTCTTGTGGCTAATCGTCTCAGAGCTTCTAAATAATTCAAAATTATGTGCTGGAACTACCTTTCTGTTAAACTACTGTGGCAAAAAACATAATTGATTTTAAGCTTGATGCATTTCTGAGCAGAGCTACATGACGTGGTTGCCTGTCAAAGCGTGAGATTTGGTCTGATTACTGGAGAAACCTTTTCCTGTCATGTGAACTCAAAAGGGAACTTTGTAAAGCTTTCAGATATCTGATAGCAGGGGGACAATGTAGGCAAGAGTAAGCTTTTCTATTCACAGAGTGATGGCAGATGGAGGCATTGATGTTAATATTATTAATATAATTGTTAATATAATTTCTGTTCCTGGAAGACCCTGCTTCTGGCTTCAGAGAACTATGTGTCTCTTTCCACCGTGTATATAAATTCATATAATATGCAGAATGCTGGATAAATCTAAGTGTATCCCTGAAATCTGTCGTGTCAGTCCTTTAGCCTATTTGAGTTTACTTGTGTTCCCAGATTGATATTTTAAAGATCAGTGACACTCCTACTCAAAATCAAGGAATTTCTTACAAAACAATGAAAATGTAGATGATTTAGCAGTGAAGATATTTCTGCTTCATGTTTGAGTAAATTGTGACCTTGTGTTCGTAAAAATAGCAGAGCTATATTCTGATAGTCTGTTCACTCTCTGCTCTGTGTTGCATGGTACTTGTCTGCATAATTGTGAGGGCTCAGGTCAGCACATATGTCCATGATGTTTTTGGAAACATCAGGTAAAAGAAGTATTTGGGCAGCAAGAGGTGCCAGTGATGATGCAGTCATGTGAAGTGTTGCACAACCAACCACGTCATTGAACATTTAATGAGAAAAGAATGGTGATCAGGTCATATATATCTAAATACATTGTTTCAAATTAGAGGAACTTTTGGAAATTATTCTTCTTAAATAATTGCATCATTAGATTGTACTCTCTTCAATGAGTTCAGATTGTGTCAAATGCTTGGCGTCTATTAGTGAGGTGTTTCCTTCTGCATAGCTAACAGGAGTGTCAGTGACAGATTCTATATGCATACAAGCTGTATGATGAGGTTTAGTCAGTTTATTAAGAATAATTATTTCAAATGTTCAGAACACAGAGAATACGGATTGACTTCCTCTATTCCTTTTATACTTGAGTTATCCCATGTTGGTAGAGGGTCAAGACTTTAATTTGTGATATGTACAGATAATTTCATACTAATCGCTCAAATATTGGCAGGATACACATAGCTTTTCCCCAGAGGTCATGTTATCTGCTTTGAAAATTAATTTTGTTTGTCCTAATTAGGACAAACTAGGACATAATTAGGACAAATTCATAATTTCATTTGTTAAATGCAAAGGAATAAGTCTGTGCAGTAACAGGGAGGGGAAAAGTTGAGTTTTCATTATTTTGGGAGTGTCTAGAATGTACAGCAATTGGTTTAACATGATAATTGCATGCCCAAACCAGTCTAACTAAAATAAACAACTCACTAAATTTATTTATGTGCCTTCACTAGGATTTCTGTTTTATCTGTTTGTCATGCCTGTTTCTCCTCTAACATATGTGCTTGGGAAAAAAGATGGATAGATTTTTGCATGTGAATATTTTCTTTTGCTTTTATTTTCCACAAAGGATGCAAAGTCTTTGTAAAATTTTGGCACACTGTTCTTGTTCCTGTGAAAAGTTATATTTTAAATACATTATAGTTTTTTCTTCTTCTTTTCCTTACCTCTTTTCAAACTGTAGAATAATTTTGAAACCCAAGTTGAAATAGATTCTGAGCCTGATTCTTCACATTCAGAGGTCTGAAAATCATGTCTTTCTCAAGCAATTGGTTCAGACATGCCTTAGCATGGAGGAACCTCAGATCAGTTCTAACTCTTCAAACTCTACTTATCATATTTTGATAACTTGTGATTCACTTTTTGTTATATCATATGTGTGAACATGCTCACTGAAAACTGTGGCACAACTTGTGTTAAGAAAAAAAGACTCATAGTATCAGAGCATGGTTCGCAGTCCTTTGCATTTCTCCTGATGTGTACCACAGTTTTGCCAGAATAATGCTTCATCTTTGTGCACAATAGGATTTAGAAACAGTATATATTGTAAAAAATACAGTTGGTCTTTATAAAAACATGAGAATAAGGACTTCCTTGTGAGGGAGGAGAGTGAAACTCCTAACTCACATACTAGAAAATCAGATAATTCATGTAATACTTCACATTAAAGTATGCTTAATTAATTAAACTTTACTGTAGCCTTTCTTACTCATTTTCATACTTTGCAAGATGGGTTGTTGAATCATATAATGTATCAGGCATTTCACATTATTAATCATTTGCGCTGCTTTCATAAGAAAGGAATGCAAGTCTTCGATGTGATTATGTAGTTACACCAAAATTGTCGATATTTCATGCATTAATCCAGAAAGATAAAGGGAGAAGTGATAGAGAGGTTGTCTGTGGAAGCATTTTAACTCAGAGCAGCTTTGAATATAGTCTGCAGAGTAGAGTGGTTATGCTGGCCGATAGGTATTTTCTTGGCATTAGTAATTTTGAAGAAAATTTCCATGAGATCGTATTGTCCTTTTGAGCTAGAGTAAGACCAGCTGGTTACTTGATCCGGCCCCTAGATAGCTAATTGACTGTTTAAAATTATAATGACCATTTTTACTGTTGTGGCTTGCATCACTGAATTCTGAAAACTTGTTAGTATGTTGAAAACGTGAACACCTTCTGTTTTCATGCTAATCACCTAGCCTTGTGGTGATCTAGATCTGAAGGTGGAGCACATTAGCACCATTCTGTTAAGATTTCCTCAAATAGATTTCATTAAAAGAAACTGTCACATCCCCTGTGTATCAGGGGTAGGTAGCAATGAAGGGTGAAAGGAACAGGGGGCTTCAGAGGTTTTGCAGTGCAGAAAACAAGTTCAACAACATGTGTGGGTTGAAAAGTAGGTGCTCAACCAGTCTTACAAGGTTCCCTCATATGTTTAAGCCTGTATCATTATAAGAAGTTTATGTTAGGTGTGTATCATTATAAGAAGTTTATGTTAGGTGTGTATCATTATAAGAAGTTTATGTTCTTCCTCATTTAAATTAGTATAATTATAAAAAAGGAACCTGAAAATTTTGTACCGTATTTTCAAGTCAGCCAATAGCTTTCTGAGGAGGAAATAATTGCTGAACTTTCACTCATGCCCCGCTTCCTCTTTCCAGTAAAACAATGCTGACTGTTCTTCAGAGGAATAGAAAAGACCAGTAAGGCTAAGGTAGTTATATGGTAGTACAATGTGATACAAGGCTTTCTAAACCGTATTCCTCAATAATGACATTCTTGCTGGCTCAGCGGTTCTTTCTTCATACCTTTGTCTGGTTTTATTGGCTCTAACCAAACACTGCTAATTCTATCACACCCCTCACATGGAAGAGAATGGCTCATGGAAGACAATAAAAATTGAGTAAGTTGTGTTCTACAGCTGCAACTTTTTTCTCATTTTGCTGCATTTTTGCAACTCTGAAACTGTATGTATCAGTGTGCCATGTGAGCTGGTATCTAGACAGGATTGCATAGTTAATGTTTTTTGGAAATCCGGTTAGCATGACTTATGGACTTATACCCTGTCTCATCAAGTGTAAATTCATATTATGGCTCATTCAATGAACTGCCCATTTTTAAACCTTCTTAAAGAAGCCTCAATCATAGTATAAAAGTAACAAATGTAACCATGGTCATATTATATTAACAGTTGCACAGAAGGCAAAACAGGCTGAAGTTCATCCAATATGCTGCGAAAATTGAACAATAGATATTTATGCAAATATTGAAACTGATAAGGTGCAAACAACTCCTAGTATTTACTTTCTTTGGAAGAAAATATAATGATTTTTGTATAATGGAAATTTATGATGTTTAATGTTCTTAATTTGCATTTTTACTGATATAAGGGGATATATAAAGACAGATGTCATTTATGTTTTCTTTTACGAGAGCTAATAATTTGGTTGAGCTTGTTGCATACTGCCTACTTACTGTGAAACCAAAACGGGTTGTATTATGTACCAAAGGAGAAACAACACAAAATAATGAAAGAATAGTGGCAGTGAGAAAATGACACACTTTGTGAAATAAAAGTTGTTTATGCCAGCTTCAACTTACGTTTAATTTTGCCAAGCACACATACAGAATTCAGGTACTTACAAGGAGTTATGTTTCTTTATTATAGCTCTCCCTGGTGAATATGTATGTACACAGAGCAAATATGCACGTTAGGGTCCAACTGGAGAAAAACCCCAGCGCAGGACCCTCTTTCAGTTTGAGATCCCAAGAGTGAAATTAAGACATAAATGAGGTCAAGTACCATAATCAGACAGTTTGTTTATTGCTAATTACAAAAAGACAGTTATTATAAAAAAAGGGATATTATTGTAATAAAGGGGATAGTGATAGGACAGATTGGAAAAAAGGTAGAAAATGAAACAAGAATTCGGGTTGCAGAGAGAGAGAGAGTGAGTCACCACGTGGATCCAGCAGGGTCCCAGGGATCTGTTGTCGGTGGTGGTGGGAGTTTTTCAGGGTTCATAGTCTCATAGTATCAGAGCAGAGTGTCCCCCAGCAGTTCGTCGGCAGTGGGTGTTCTCATGGAGGCGTCCTTCTGGAGTCCCCTTGCAGGTACGCCATGGAGTGCGCCTTGCAGAGTTGCCCTCATGGCCGTGTCTCATGGACAGTGTCTCTTAGGGTCCGTAGTAGTCATTGGCAGAGAGTGTCCTCACAGAGGTGTCCTTCTGGAGTCATCCTCATGGCAGTGTCTCCCTGGTGATGTGTCTCTTGGTGATTACCTTTTCCCACTTTATAATGAGTTGGGGAATAACTCTGTTCTTCATGTCACGTATTACACTTTCCTGGTGGACCAGTTTCCCTGGTCATGCAGCCAGCTCTTCAATTGCACGTCTATGTCTGCACACACATGTCTGCAACAATTCTTGTGATAGGCAGCAATTCCTCACACCAGTCCCTGAGGTAATGAATGGAAAAGTCAGCTCTTTCTCACTCATCCCTCAGGCAATGCATGGTGGAGTCCCACTTCAGCTCCTCACACCCTTCTTGCAGATGCTGGATATTGGAGTCTTATCTCAACTCCTCTCACCCACCTCTGAGACAAAAGATAGGTGGATTTTCATCTCAGGTTCTCAGACCAATCTTTGAGACAATGGACTGTGGAGTCTGATTTCAGATCAGTCGCTCACAGCACAACATACATGTTTTTTTATGTTTCAAAGAAAAATCTGTAAATCAAGTCAAGTTTAGAGCAAAGTCATGGCTATTGTCTTAGTTTGTTGAAACACAAAGAAAATTTGTTGAGATGCGCAAATAAAAATAGACATTTTTTTCTGTACATGGAGGAAACAAGAAGTCTCTTCCAACCCAAAACATTGTATCATTCTAAGACATTCAAATGCACAAAGCAATAGGTTTTGGGCAGCTACCACTATCTTTTTAAAGAGGTATGATTGTCTTAATGGGTATCCTAAAATAAGAAAATCTTTATCAACAAACATTAGCCTCTGCATCTTTTCAACAGCTGCATAAAAGACCAATATACTTTGATTGCTAATGATATTTAAAAGCAAGACAGAAATCTGTGTTCAGAAGCCCTTGAAACCCTTGAAACCTCATATTTAGCTTGCCCAAGGCTGCAAATAAATTTATGCTTATCTGGTGGCAAATCTGTTTGCCAGAAATTTTAATTCTGTCACACAGCATGTGCAATGGAAGTTTATATATTTTGTGTCTGTATTTGAAGCAGGTGGCAAAGACTTCTTTATAGTATCAAAAGTGTGTGGGGGGAAAGAACAGCAATTTTTCATCACCAAGATACGTAAGTAGGGGAAGGAATTATTTTGGTTTGGTTTTGTTTTTTGCTTTTTTTTTTTTTTTTTAAGAAAAAAGTGATGGAAAGTTAAAGAGGTATTCAAAATTTCTTGGGAAAATAAAAAATAAATAAAAAAAAATCTGTGTCTTGCACCTCATCCCAGATAAGTTTTATTATTGTGAATTGAAGAACTGTTGAATTCTTTGTGTGTGTCTTCCCCCATACTTCCACCCCAGGCTGTCTTAGTACTTTATCTTTTTAAGGAGAAATTTCAGAGATCAGGAGAAAACATGGAGAAAGATACATTCTCTATGGGCACATCTAGAAAATACATTTTTGAGAGAGCAGAATTTTGTGGTCAAAATAAATTGGCTTCCACTCTCAAGAGGAAAATTCTTAGAACAGCAAAGCTAGGTACTTCAAAACAGGTTGTAAGGGCTATCTTGGCTGATACGATTCTGTCTTTTCGCAGGCATCGGTATCATTAAATCTTCTCTATTCTCTATGTACTCTAAGTTTCTCTGAAAAGGAAGTAATGTAAATGGAAAGTAATGGGAAGTAGTGCCCATTGGAAGGCTCTCCACAATTTGAATGAACATAACATTAAATCAATGTTTGCCTCTTGATCTTCTACATAAGTTTAAAGGACTTGCTTTCAGTGTCTGTATCAGCTCTTTGATTTGGTTTTGTTTTTACCTTCCTTGTACATTTGTGGAAAATTGTGCTATCCCTTCTCAGACATTTTATTAGATAGAATATGACAAGAATTTTTTGGCTCCTTTTGGAACAAACCACCATGGCACTTCAATATTTGTAAGGTATCTTTTTTCGTACTTAAAATACTCACAGAATATAGTTTTAAAACTGCTTTTTCAGCAAATAATAAATAATTCTAAAAAATTACTTTGCACCTTTCATGACCCATGATTTATTTCTTCTAAATATGCAGAAAAAGATGTGTTTCAGAGGGGTAAGGCACTGTTTTGCATCAAGCACTATAAACATTGGTATTACGCATTCCTCCTAAGTTACTTTTCCTAAATCACTGAGATTGGTTTTTGTTTTTGTTTTGTTTTATTTTTTTCAAAACTTTGTGCACTGGTTGATAATTGGCAGAAAAGAATCAAGGTTATAATGGGGGATTATGTAATTCTGTGTCCCAAAGCAGTAGGTTTTATTTTTTTGCTCTCTTCACAATACACGTCAATAGTGATAAATGATCAGCTGTATTTTGCTGAATTAGGTAAAGAAATTATTTCCTCTGGGAAGGGTTGCTTTGGTACATATTTGCTATGTAATGGGGGTTTTGTCTGTATATGTTTCCCCTTCACTGGTCTTACTGTCCTTTTTTATTTTATAACAGGGAAGCTATTGAGGGAGAAATTAATGCACAATTTCTAAAACCAAAACTGCCTTTTTTTTTCCTGTTTTGATAGTTGGACTTTTTATTTTGTAATACTTCTATTGTGTGTAGTTTGTCCCCATGCTGAAAATTGATATTATCTTGACAGTCCTGAAGATCTTTAAATCTGTCATTTTCAAATATATAGGCATCAATTTCAGCTCTCCATCTGGCAGATTGTCATAACAGACAGGATCACATTTTGAAATGAAAAGTCTAAAAGGCTTAACTTTCTAAATCAATCCTTTATTTTGAAAGCTGAATGACTAATCTTCCCCTTTTCCCAGTTTGTTACTTCCACTAGTCAACTCTGTTTCCAAGACAGATTCACCCTTTTGAAATACACCATGGGGAGGAAACGAGACTGGCTACAACTAAGTCAAAAAACATATTTTGAAACAAGTAGCTCACTCAGAGGTGCAGTTGCACTCTGAAAATGATTCTGACATTGCAGGAAATGCAAAATTGTGCTTCTGTGAAAGACAGGTGAAGATATGTTATTTCCCTTGATAGCTCTCTCTTCCTAACTCTCAAGTCAAACATTAGATGAGTGAAAGAAAGGGTTGGATTGACTGGCAGTTCTGCTTATGTATTTATTTTGTCTTAGTTTTCTACTGTAAGTAGTGTGAAGCATAGTAAAATGTTTTATTCTGGTTGTAAAAGAAGAGCAGTCTTAAAGTTGCAGAGCATCACTAAGAATTGGATCATAATGTTCTAGTCCCCATGTCACAATAGTACTCAAACAGACATGTAGAGATAAAATAAAAATAAAAAAAAAAACCAAACAAAAAAGAACCCCCCAACAAAACACACATCCTGCTTTCTTTCCTTAAAGCCTAACTTGTTGGTGAATGTGATTTTCATCTCTTCCACCCTGCTAACTGCAGAAAAGGGGGGAAATAAGGTAATACTTTATCTCTTCCTCCATCTTTCTGTTGGTTTCTTTGTAAGCACACTGGTTCCAAACTAATTATAAGAAAAAATGTAGAAATGGATCCAACAGCTCTTGTAATACTGTTTAGCTTTCTCCTCACACCTGTTTCCTCTGGCTGGTGTGTTTTTTTCTCTTCTGGAGAGAATGATCAGAATGCCAGCAAGCTGTCTGAAACCCACATTTAAAGAGCTGATCTATGAGGAAACAACTGCGAACACTCAGTTTTGATAATCTCAAAATCTGAAGCTCAAAATGCATAGCAAAGACTAAAAATATATCAGATTATTAACAAATTCATTTGCCTCTGTCTCTAGTTATGGATGTATTACCTCTTGAAACCTGCTGTCATGAAGCTGCAATGTTGCCAATATGTTCTTTTTAGACAGTATACTTTTTCTCTTGGTAATACTTTTTTCCCTTCACCACTTACAGGACATTGTTTTTGGTTGTCTGAAACTGCAGCTTCAGATTCTTCCAGTCACCGAAAAATGAATGCATTCATTGTCCTCATTCATTACATTTGTCTGTCTTTGACTCCAGCAACTTACAAGCTTGAGAGGTGGGCCAATGCCAACTTCATGAAGTTCAACCAAGCCAGGTGCAAGGTCCTACACCTGGGTGAGGACAATCACAGGCACAGCTAGAGGATGGGCAGAGAAGTGATTCAGAGCAGCGCTGTGGAGAAGGACTTGGTGCTGGCCGATCCCAGGTTAGGCATTCCTGCCCACGGCATGGGGTTGGAACTAGATCATCTTAAGGTCCTTTCCAACCCAAACCATTCTATGATTCTACAACTGTTGCTCTGCTAATTTCTTATACCAGGTTTGGCAATCCAGCTTATTGTGGGCCCCATAGTTAACTTTTCCTGTTCTCCCCTTCCCCCAGAGATATGAACTTGTAGAGGTACATAAGCACTTCTTACATTCCCTGCTTCTGGCATAGAAAGAAAGGTGCAAAAAGAAGATTTTCCATTTTTCCCAAGAAGGAAAGAAGAGCAGAGCTCACAATTGGCTTGTGTGTGGAATGTCTTATGAAATAGAAATAGGCTAAAGAAGCAGAAATTTTTGTAAAAAGCTTGTAGATATTTTTTCCTGAATAACCATTTTGCTAACCCAGCTATTTTCACCAGTGTCAAAAGACTCAAAAATATGTGATCTTGAAAACATTCCCCACCTCTGCTCTTTGTGTGGTCTTGGTTGATCCCAAGCTCAAGGTAAGAACACAAGATTATGTTATGAATGAATAAAAATTAGATCTTTCCTGCAAATAAAGACTAGAAAAAGCTATGAGGGAAAAACAGAATGCTCTGTGGAATATCTCAGGGTATTAATATGAACCAGACTATCTGTGTCCCAAGACATTTTTTTTTCTCTATCGAAACAGAGATGCTTTTGTATAAACAAGTTTTATTTGTTTGGATTTTGTGTAGATGTGATTTCCCAGGTGCCAGTGTGTATTGCCTTTTTCTATATGGACAGAAAAGTTGAGCCTTCTCTGAATGGAAAATAATAGTTGATAAAATTGTTTGTTTTTCAAGCCTAGAAATTATTTCTAAACCAGCATATATGTTTTTCATTGAAAAGTGTGGTTTCTGGAAAAGCTAATGAGACTTAACACTTCTTCCAGCACAATAATAGTTATTTTTAAATAAGCTGAAACAGTTTAATTAAAAAAATGTGATAAGTATTTAACAGGAAAAGGCAAATTTTGATTTTCAGTCTATGTGTAATGCTTGGCATTAACTCAATATACTTCATCCCATGAATTTCTGAATAGCTCAGAGTCCAATTATCAATCTTAACTAAGCAGAACAACTGCTTTAGTGACTTGCCACATGACAATTTATGTTAATTTATAGCTACACATGCTGTAGGACTAAACCTTTACAGAGGAGATGTTGTAACTCATAATGATGAATGCAATACAGGGCAGTATGCATTTCAGTCCCAAGAAAAAAAGTAACAGATTGGTATTTCAGAACTGGAGGGGCAATAAGCTTATTTTTATAAACAAATTAACTCATCCATGCCTTCATACCATAAAAATCCCTCATTATTTAAAATTATAGGTTATGTTTGCCTGCCACGTCTGGCATGAATCAAACCCTTTTCTATTTGGCTAAGTACTGTGAGTAAATATATAAAGCAAATGCATGGTGGCAGGAGTTTGAGGGCTCTTTCCTCTCCTTAATTTCCTTTTAGTGGATTAGACTAGCTTGTTGGATGTATATTTCTTACACCTGTGGCAGGATAACACCAGCAAAGAAGGTGCCTCCTTGAATCAAAGGGAAAGGTAATGGGATGATTGCTGTTGATAGAAATCTACCTGTCCACATGATCTAGTTCTCCTTGGAAGCAAACATGCTGAAGGAAATACAACTACCATTGTTTTACAAGCATACCACCTCAGGAAAGCAAGCTGTCTTAGGAAGACACTGCATCAATCATCTTTTGTTTTACCTGTCAGTGCTAAAGTGGTGTTTCAGCACTGCACAAACTGAAATCTAAAAGCAGTATAAAAATATCAATTAAGAATCAGAAATCTTGAGAAAAGAAGTTTGCAAAGGAGACCTTTTTAGTAGCTAGGACATCACTGTTTCTGTGTGCTACTTTATTATTCGGTGCTAAAAACCCCAAAATGGATGTTTTATTTTAAATTCAGGAGTAGTGCTGGATAGCACTAAAGAATATATTTGCTTGACTATTTAGTTTTCTTTTACTCAGCATTAGCATTTCTTTCCCTGACAGAAGTACTTTGTCTTGTGGACTGTTGGGAAGGGATGAGGACTGGCACCTCTTTTTAATGTATGGAAAAGAGCAAGAAGGTGGAACTAGATGAGAAAGAGATGTTCATCCGTGGGAGAAACCATGTCCATCGTACTGTCTGCTGTTGTGGGATGGCCAATCTCTGCCTCCTTTGGCACAGCCAAATCTGTCAGTCTGTTGTCCTTGATGTCCTTGATGTCTGCCTCTTTCCCTTGCTGTCACTGCCTTGCTCCCGGCCATCTCACATCATAGCAGATTTACTCCCTGCTTTCAGGGAGACAGAGAAGTAGTTTTTCATAATGTTTAATTCTTCAGAATAATCCTGGCAAACTACAGTTGCTAATCTGATTTATTTAACTGAGATGAGGAAAACAGAGCTTGTTTTCAATGAAATAAAAAATCTGGCTTTACCCAAAGTTTCTTTGTACAAAACTAATATTGAGGAAGGTACTTAGATCCTGTTCCATGCATTTTCTTGTTGTGTCACCCGAAGCAAATTGAATACACTTTACTACAGATTTATGAGACAATTTGTGTTCAAAATAAATAAACATTTTTTTGTCTTACCAACAACATGAGTAACATGACGTTCCTTAAATTAAATCCACACAATGTGAAGCACCCTTAGTGCTGTAGAATGAAGTTATTATGCTCTAAATTGTGCCTTTGCTTTCAGCAACACCACTGCAAAACAAGTGAAATTATTCAGTAGGAGCAGAATTTGTTTGTAAGATGAGAAGAAAGGACTGAAGATAACACAGGCTTTTATTAAACCATATTACATCAGTGGCTGGACATCATCATTGGATGGGAAGTTGAGAATAAATCCTTTTGTTTTCCTTTGCTTTGCACGTGGTCTGGTCTTTCTTTATTAGATTGCCTTTAAATAGACACACAAGTTTTTCATCTTATTTTTCCCCCTGTCCTGGTGAAGAGCAAGATATATAAAAATTCAACCTGAAAGTGCATACCACAGCATGTTGCCTAAAATCTGTCATACAAGGTCTCACTGTGAAGTTCAGCAATAACAAATACGAAACGTAGTTACTCAATGTAATTAAAGCTTCCTGAGTGAGTCATCTCAAAAGTAAAATTCACTTACATACGTACTTCAGTATTTGGAAGGAATATAGCACAGAATTCAGGAAAAAAATAATAAGACTAATAAGTATAAAATTGCATGCTAACTTGTGATTTGTAATGCCTGCTTAAGGCTCTTGGGTTTAGTACTTTCTACTTAACATTAAATATTCAAGAAGGTAAGAGCAGAGTACTAGAGAAGAATATAATTTTCCCATACTGTAATTATTATTACTTTCGGAGTATTCTTATAAAAATCTATTGTTAGATGATACATGGAGTTCTCACAGTTACAACACAGATTACGGTTGGTGCAGAGCTTGTCAAGAAACTGTAAATGTCTTGCCACTTGGTAGGTTGTAGGGTAGTCATTATGAACAAGTGACTTGCATCAATATTTCTCCTCATGTTGAGTTGCCCATTTCCTGAAAACCTCCATCAGATGAGTAGGCAGACAACTGCACTACAGTGACCAAATCACAATTAATGTAAGAATAATTCTTGGCTGACACCAGTCTAATGTCCACTGAAGTCAATGAAAACGTGCTGGAGAAAGTTAGTGTAAGAGAAGGATAAGAATACACCTAATGGAAAATTATACAATCCATCCTCACACCTTAAAAGACATACATTTTGGTAGGTTTTTATTTTGGTTTTATGGCTATATATTTTTCTATTCTCCTTTAAATTTTTTTCCAATCAGTTGGTGGTTTCATTTTTGGTGTGCATAGAGTTACAAAAACTGGGAACACTTGGATTTGTTTAACAATATTACATTCCAGGGATGGAGGTAAGGCTGACCGGTCTATAATTACCCGGGTCCTCCTTCTTGCCCTTCTTATAGATTGGTGTGACCTTTGCCATCCGCCAATCCTCAGGCACCTCGCCCGTTTCCCACGACTTACCAAAGATGATGGAAAGTGGCCTAGCAATGACCTCCGCCAGCTCCCTCAGCACCCGTGGGTGCATTCCATCCGGACCCATCGATTTACAGATGTCCAGATTGCATAGCTGATCCCTAACCCAATCCTCATCTACCAAAGCAAACTCCTCCTTTGTCCTGACTCCTTCTGGGGCTATAGAAATCCGGGGCCCTCGGGGAGAGTCTGCAGGAGTAAAGACAGAGGCAAAGAAGGCATTCAGCACCTCTGCCTTCTTTATATCCTCTGTCTCCAGGGTACCCACTTCGTTCAGCAGTGGGCCTATATTGCCTCTTGTGTTAGTTTTATTTGCTATGTATTTGAAGAAGCCCTTTCTATTGTCTTTAACCCGACTAGCAAGATTGAGTTCCAAGGAGGCCTTAGCTGTCCTAATTGCCTCCCTACATCCTCTAACAACTGTCCTATATTCCTCCCAAGCGGCCAGCCCCTCCTTCCATAATCCATAGATTCTCCTTTTCCACTTGAGTTTGCCCAGCAGCTCCTTGTTTAACCACGCCGGTCTCCTAGATCCCTTACTTGACTTCCTACTTATTGGGACGCTCCGATCCTGAGCTTGGAAGAAGCGGTCCTTGAATGCTAACCAACTATCTTGAGCCCCTTTACCGCCTAGTACACTTTCCCATGAGACTTCCCTTAGCAGTTGACTGAAGAGGCCAAAGTTGGCCCTTCGGAAATCCAGAACTGTGGCTTTGCTAGGTATTCTATTCCTCCCACACAGGATCCTAAACTCCACCATCTCATGGTCACTGCAGCCAAGGCTGCCATTGACCGTCACCACTTCGACCAAACCCTCCTTGTTGGCGAGTACTAAATCTAGCAGCGCTGCTCCCCTAGTTGGTACGTCCACCATTTGCATTAAGAAATTATCATCAATGCACTCGAGGAACCTCCTAGACTGTGAATGACTGGCTGTGTGAGTCTTCCAGCAAATATCGGGGTAATTAAAGTCCCCCACGACGACTAAGGCATGTAGTCGCGAGGCTACTTCCAGTTGCCTGTAGAAAGCCTCATCAACTCCTTCGTCCTGATCAGGAGGTCTGTAATAGACCCCCACAACTGTATCACCCGTGCCAGTCAGCCCCTTGATTCGTACCCACAGACATTCCACTTGCTCCTCATCCGACCCCGGACAGAACTCAATACATTCTAGTTGCTCTCTCACGTAAAGAGCCACTCCACCACCTCGCTTCGCTGACCTATCTTTCCTAAAAAGGACATAGCCATCCATGACCACATTCCAGTCATGTGAACTGTCCCACCATGTCTCTGTAATCGCCACTAGATCATAACCTTTAGCCCGCACACAGACTTCTAACTCCTCCTGTTTATTCCCCATGCTGCGTGCATTGGTGTACAGGCATTTCAGGGAGCCAGTCCTAGTACCCTTTTTCCCCTGCGGGACAGGGTCTAAAAAGATTGCCCAGGGGGGTTGTGGAGTCTCCTACACTGGAGATATTCAAGGCCCGCCTGGACAAGTTCCTGTGTGATGTACTGTAGGTTACCCTGCTCTTGCAGGGGGGTTGGACTAGATGATCTTTTTAGGTCCCTTCCAACCCTTGGGATTCTGTGATTCTGTGATATGGGTATAATAAAAATATTTAAATAGTAATAGACCTTATCATGCTTGACAAACTATCAACTTTGGCAGCTTAAAAATATTCACTTTGAATATCTTTATTATTCATTCAAATTACTAAATTAAATATTATTTGGTTGTCATAAAATATCTCAACCAGCTGTTTTAACAAAGATGCATGGTTTTCTAAGCTTAATATAGGAAAAATTAAAACCATGATTTTATTCTCATTCTGCTACCTTTATTGAAGGAATTGATTATGATTAAATAAACTCTTAACAAATGTAAGCAGCTGTCTTCTTTGGCTTTTCTTGTTTGACTTCTGAAGTTTAGTCATATTTTAATTTTGTCTTATGATGCATTGCATTGTGTCGTGGTTTAAACCCAACCACAAAAGCTCGTTCACTCCCTCCCCCCCTTCTTGCCCTCCCCCTGCTCCTGGAGGGACGGAGAGGAGAATCGAAAGAATGCAACTCCCACGGGTTGAGATAAGAACAGGTTAGTAACTAAGGTATAACACAAATCATTACTGCTACCACCAGTAATAATAATGATAAAGGAAATAACAAGAGGAAAGAATACAACACCTCAACACCAGCCGACCAATAACTCGCCCCACTACCCCGCAGCCGAGCACCGACCGATACCTCGTCCAACCCTGCAGTTCCTAGCCCTTCCAGGTAACTCCCAGTTACCTCCCTGGGCATGACGTGCTGTGGTATGGAATACCTCTTTGGCTAGTTTGGGTCAGGTGTCCTGTCTCTGCTTCCTCCCGGCCTCCCCTCGTCCCCAGCAGAGCATGAGACTCACAAAGTCCTTGGCCAGAATAAACATTACTTAACAACAATTAAAAACAATTGGTGTTATCAGCTCTCTGCCCAGGCTGGAAGTCAAAACACAGAGCTTTCACCAGTTACTAAGAAGGAGCAAAACGGCTCCTGTTAAACCCAGGACACATTGGAATAAGATGGTGTGACATGATTGATTTAAAACAAAATGACATGTCAAAGTGAAATTTTTTTATCTAAAATTCGTATTTAAAAAAATCGTGCTTTCAGTAAGAAAGTTATATGATAACAGTTCTTCTGAGGCCGGAGGAGGTAAGTTGGATGAACCTGGATAGACTGGAAAGTTCACAAGTTATATACCTTCAGGGGTGCCTTCAGGGAGAGCACTTTGCTTTTCTGAGGGAAAAAGCCCAGTATTAATAATCAGGAGGTGGGAAAATAGTGATCACATCAATGGCTAAAGATTGATCTGGTAAAAATACTCACCAGACAAGGGTCTCTTACTTTCTTAATGGAATAGCATATTAATAGTTGAGTTTGCAGTGACAGAGCGGGCATGAACAGACTTCCACAGAGAAACAGGCTAGATATTTTGTCATATTCTCCATGGCAGTCTCTGGAGCACTTCCCACTCCCAAGTAATGGTCAAGAGACAGGCAAGTAAAGCCTGAATGCGCAGAGAAGAAAACAGCATTGAGAAGTGTGTTGACTTGATGGGTATGGAGACAACATATGGAATACTGGAGACTTGCCCCCAAAAGATTTGGTTTTTCCTACTAGCATTTAAATATTCCTTATAGGCATTCGCATTTCATAGCAAGAGAGTGAAGAATAGCTGGTGGCAGAACATACACTTCACACAGATAGATATTTTAGTACAGAAACAGAAATTATTTTTTATACTCAGGGTATGTTTTTTTGTCATTGTTGTTGTTGCTGGTTTTGTTTTGTTGTCAGTTAAGAATAATGTGATCTGCTGAGTTTTTCTTGCAATGCCATTTGAGTTCCAAATATATTTTTATAATAGAAAATTAATACTCTTGAACAAAAAAAACCCTAATTTTCAGTCTTCTTTTTTTTCTTGTCTAATACAGAGTCTTTCTGTTCTAATAAATTTGCTTTAACAATTAAAAAAATCCCAGCATTGACATTTCTGAATGTTTCCAGGTATATTATGAGAAAATATAAGCTGCCTATGAGGATGCTGGGGAGGGACTCTTCATTAGGGCCTGTAGTGATATGAAAAAGGTTAATAGGCTCAAACTTAAACAGGAGAAGTTTAGATTAGATATAAGGAGAAGTTATTTACTGTGAGGGGGGTGAGGCACTGGAATGGGTTGCCCAAAGAAGTTGTGAATGCCCCATCCCAGGCAGTGTTCAAGGCCAGGCTGTGCAGAGCATTGGTGACATGGTTTAGTGTGAGGTGTCCCTGCCCATGGCAGGGGGGTTGGAACTAGATGATCTTAAGGTCCTTTCCAATCCTAACTATTCTATGATTCTAAAATGTTCTAAAATCTAAAGGATTTCAGTACATGCTCATTTTCAAATAATTTCCTGAGAAGACCTGTCAGTTACAGATTCCAGGCAGGCTAAATTGTGGTTTTGTTGAAATGCTGAACTGCTGCATAGCGATTACCATAGTTGTTATTGACAGTATAAACCATCCTCTTCCACAGTTATCATTTCACAATCAGCTAAATAATGTTTAATCTAGATTGTAGTTTTGGGGTGTTCTTTTTTCAGTCATTGCTCAAGGCTGTGGAAAATATATCAATTTCATGTTAAAAGTCCTATGTTTTTCATGTTTTAGTCTTAAAATTACCTTGATTTTATGGAGATTAAGAAAACCATTATCAGATTTAACACAGTGTAAATTGTCAGTAGGTTCTAACAAGATAAGCAATACATTGTGTTAGTGGGCTTCCTAAGCACCTCTAGGTAAAACCTGTTTTTAGGCTTCATGTCCTGAAAAACATGAACATGAGTTAGCAGATCTTGTCAAAGTATAAAGCCATGAGATTAAGAAAAATGTATTTAAAACTGTTAGGAATCTCCTCACAAGGCACGTTTT
This sequence comes from Lathamus discolor, assembly GCF_037157495.1. NCBI lineage: Eukaryota > Metazoa > Chordata > Aves > Psittaciformes > Psittacidae > Lathamus > Lathamus discolor. The sequence continues at coordinate 27,323,610 of NC_088887.1, read as the reverse complement.
TGTTACTCGTGCTGGACACCTCTGGGAAAGGATATTCCAAAAGCTTGTTTAAGCTTATCTGGGCTTAAAGATTATAAATTTTCCTATATATATAACATATATGTAAAATATTACATACATAATATATCATATATATTATGTTATTTATATATATAATAATTATTCTTTCTGAATTTTTTATGGTGAATAATTAATCATAGACCTTTTAAAGGAGGTGTTTTTTAAGTAGTACTTTTTTTTTTTTTTTAATATGAAACAAGCCACACACCTTCAGTGTTTTCTTATAAGCTGAGTGCTTCTCTCTTTTGGCATTTAAGCCACCATTCTGAACAGCATCTGAGGCTTTATTGGAAATAAATTATGAGAAATAATTTTTTGGTACCTCTTAGACATGACATACTTGATAATATATAAAAGAATTACTTTGGCATTTTTGTAGCTTTTAGTTGTGATCCACAGTCGTTTGATATCTTTTTCTGACAAGTTTCTGTGTTTCTGCATGGCCAATTATGTCATATTTGTACATTTTATTTTTGCTTCTGAAATACAGTCATATGGTCTCCACTTGGCTTTTCTTATTTCTTCTTGATCATCACGATTATTCTGAAACTGTATCATCTCTTCCAAAATATTCATAGTCTTGCCTAGACTGTTATTGTCTATAATTTTTGCAAATGCATTTTACATTTTATCATAAAACTGTTCTATTATTCAAGGGCAAATGAGCAAAATAGACTCTAGAGTAGATCTCCATTGCAAACCACCTGCAGTGCCCTAACAATGTAACAATGTATAAGCTTATCTGCATTGCTTTGAGATTTTTTCATTTGTTTCTTGATTGTTTATTTATGTAGAGTTTCCTTAATTTATGAGGTGTCTGTGTGTGGAAGGCATCAAAATCTCTGTAAATATATATCCTGTTAACTTGCCCATATGTTTAGATAAAGAAGAAAACAACTGGTTCAGCATTTTTGTCCTTGACAAATCTATGCTATCATCTTATTTTCTGTGTACTAATAAAATGTTTAATAATTTCAGTCATCATCTTTTCATTTACTGAAAATAGACTGATGGGTTTTTCTTCACTCGCCTCTGTTCTAGTAAATGATAAAGTAAAATACAAAGTGTTCTGATGTGTATTTCAAGATAGCTATTAGTTGTCTAGAGAGAAAAGGGGAATAGACTAAACAGTATTTAGAAACTTAAAAATGTTCCCAAAGTTCCATTTGATTTTTCATGAAAATCCTTAAAAAACCCAGCCAAAACCATTTTGGAACAATGTTCCAAATCTCAGTTAAATATTCTTTCTGAGAAGTGACAGAAATAACAAAGACAAAACCATCAGATTTTGGCATATCTTCTATTTCTTGTTATTTTTGATTGATATTTAAACAGCAGATCTTTATTTCTTCTGTTATTTTCTTTTACCTTATTCATAAAATATTTTCTTGTTGCTTTATATCCCTTAACAGTTATAACCAGTGTTGTGTTTTCTTTGATGATTTTATTCGATATTTTGTGCCATCTCTTTCAACTCATGCTTAATCATAGCTTTATTCCTGATTTTCCTGTTTATGACCTTTTAGATTATTTAATACCTTTCTTGAAGGCCTACTGTCCTCTTACTTACTTTCCGTGTATGTTGGGATAACTTTCCCTTTAGTGCTGTTTTCCAGTAACCACCAATTCTTCCATGTTTTTAACTGTCTTAGATTTTCTGCTCAAGGAGTTATAACTGCCACTTACCTCACTTCGCTTACCTTAATGCATTGAGGTTTTCTTGTTTTGTTTTTTTTGGGGGGGTTAGTTTCTTTGTTTGGGTTTTTTTGTTTTTGTTTTGGTTTTCTGGTTAATTGGTTGTTTTTTTGGTGGGTTTTGTTTGATTGGTTGTTTGTTTGTTTGCGTGTGTGTGTTATTCTTTGCCCTGCATAAGCTTTGGAATAGTCTTTTGCATAGGAATATTTTTATTCTGAGATTGTGGTGTTACTACTATGGCTTTTCCACAGTCTAGCAAATGTTAAAAATATCTTTTTTTCTTTTTGTTCTGAGAAAAGCTTATTACAGCAAAGAAATATTAGAATTTGAGTCTGAAAATTGAAGGCATTCCTGCAAAAAATGAGATGTCATAAAATAACATATTGTAGGCCTAATCATTGTTTTGCTTCCTTCTATGAATATTTCAAGAAAATAAATGCTGAGAAAGTCAGGAAAATGTTAATCATGCAGCCCTTTATCACTGCAGAAAAATGCCTTTATAGAAATGCGTTGCTTTTTCTTAACCTATCCTTAGCATAGGAATAGACTTGAGGTTTTATCAAAAGTACATTTCAAAGAGTATTTGCAAATATGCATTATAAAATGACTGACCAAGGAAAGGGATCACAGGTTTGGTTTATAGTGAGTCTGTTGGGAGGCTGGAACCTGTTGGCAGTGCTCAAGAGATATATTCCAATTGTGGAAGGTGAAGAGAGTCCCATGACAGGTGAATTATCTAGTCTGTCACTGAAGACAAAATGTCTAATAATTTTCTTCAGCTAAAATTAAGTTGTTTTATATTATTGTGGAGCAATACAAAATCCACAATTTCAATCAGATATAAAACAAAGGGTTTTTTGTTTTTTAGTGTCAAATCAAAACTTTTGTATCCTGATTAGCTCTGGACATGCAAAGGATATAACTGATAATTTAAGGAACTAAAGTAGCATCCTCTCCGCTACTCCCCATTGCAGACAAGTTATTTAGCCATCATACAAGTCAAAAGTTACTACAATGCCGCAGCCACAGTCTGAGATTCATAAATGAGTCTTGCAGAAACAATTATTACAGTTATTAATATTTCTTACAATGCCAAGATCCTTTTAAAAGAATATATATGAGATTGTGCTACACTAAATGAACTAATTTTAAAAGTTGATTTTCCTCTCTAATTTTTCTAAACACTGCTGATTAATGCTGTCCTGGGTTTACCAGGAGCCGTTTTGCTCCTTAGTAACTGGTGCAAGCTCTGTGTTTTGACTTCCAGCCTGGGCAGAGAGCTGATAACGCCGATTGTTTTTAATTGTTGCTAAGTAATGTTTATTCTGGCCAGGGACTCTGTGAGCCTCATGCTCTGCTGGGGACGAGGGGAGGCCAGGAGGAAGCAGAGGCAGGACACCTGACCCAAACTAGCCAAAGAGGTATTCCATACCACAGCACGTCATGCCCAGGGAGGTAACTGGGAGTCACCCGGAAGGGCACGGTCTCTCTTCGGGGGGGTTGAACTCGTTCGGAGGTGGTATCGTATTCTCTTGTTATTTTCTCTTATCAATATTATCATTGGCGGTAGCAGCAGTGATTTGTGTTACACCTTAGTTACTGGGCTGTTCTTATCTCAACCCATGGGAGTTACATTCTTCTGATTCTCCTCCCCACTCCCGGAGGAGGCGGGGGGGGTGGTGAGTGGACGACCTGTGTGGACCGGTTTAAACCATGACAGTTCTTTTTGGCGCCCAGCGTGGGGCTCCAAGGGTTGAGATAATGACAGATCTGACCGGATTAATAGTCACTCATCACAATGCTGATTTATTGGCTCTCAAAGCTGTTCCTCTTGGTCTCACAGGTTCAGAACTCTGTACATTACATACAGCCGGTATTTGCTGTGGTAGTGTTTTTCAAGTGTGAGGCTTGGGCTAAGGTTTTTGTCTCATTGTACTTTATTATAATGACTTGTAATACAACAGAATCATTGATCATGAAACTGATCTGGCTTATGTTCCCAGTGTGGTCACCACCTTTATACTTTGGGAGGTATATAATAAAGGTTCTTAGCAATTTCACATCTTTTTTCTCCTTCTCGGGTGGTCAACCTGTGAAGGAAACATTCTTTTACCCTCCTAGCCCCCCTCTCAGACCAGCTACAGCATCATTTGAGAGTTTTGAAGTTCTTGAATGGCGTTTTAATATTGTTGAGACCTGTTTGCTGATTGTGATGGGGATCACCATGTTGGCACGCATACAGAGGGTGTTTTGCCCACAACCATCTCGTCTGATTTCAAGAGTTAAGCAGAGTCAGGTTTGGGCCTTGTCTGGGGTTAAACGACGATATAGGAGGACCAAGAGATTTTCCCTGAGTCTGGACAGCCATGAGTGGCAGGGTGTGTGGGATAGTATGGGCAAGTATCTAGGTCAGTGGGCTCCTCCAGTACTTTGGAATTTCACCACCGAACAAATACAAAATCCAGAAGAATTAGTAAAACACTTAAATGAGGTGAGTGGTCAGTCTGGCCATACCAGAGACGGACAAATCACGGCAACGTGCTGGGGCTTGGCCTATGCTTACAGGGCTTTGTTCAACACTATCCAACACCTTCAAAAGGAAAAAAATGCCCCTGCATCTGAGGGCAAAGCAACAGTCAGCGCAGCTACTCCAACTCCAAGCACAGCAGCTACACCACCCCCAGCGACAAGTACAGTCGCTACCCAAACTCTGGCTGCAACAGACAGGACGGCTACCCCAGCTCCAAGCACAGCAGCTACACCACCCCCAGCGACAAGTACAGTTGCTACTCAAACCATAGTGAAAATCACTGCAGCTAAACCAGAGGACCAATTTGTACCAATATTGGTTGCCCCTGTACGCAAGAGAAAAAGCAAAAAGGAGGCAAGAAGGGTGAAGCAAGATGAAGAAACAATGTATTCACCACCTGGTCCAGAATCTGAGGAGGAGTCATCATCGCATGACGACGAAGAAGAAGAAGAGGTGACTTCTTGACCTTGGACCTCAACCGAGCTACGGAATATGCGAAAAGATTTTACCCGTCAACCAGGGAGCACATCATCACCTGGTTGCTCCGATGCTGGGACAATGGGGCTGATGGTCATGAACTAGAAGGTAGGGAAGCCAAGCAGATGGGATCGCTTGCTAGAGAAGGGGGAATTGACAAAGCAATTGCAAGAGAGGAAAATGTCCCTCAGTCTTTGAAGGCGGCTCTTGGCAGCTGTGAAAGAAATGTTTTCATACAAGGACGATGTTATGAGTCGTTCGGCCAAGTAGACTACTTTAGACAAAGGCATCCAGTCTCTGAGGGAATCAGCCATCGTAGAGATGATCTATCACATCAAGCCAAATAATGGGGATGTACCCATAGACCCAGATGAAGTCAAATGTACACAACCCATGTGGCAAAAACTAACACGGAATGCACCGTCATCATATGCCCATTCATTGGCAACAGTAACCTGGAATGATATAGTACCACTAACAGTGGATGAAATGATTCATAAACTCCGAGAGTTCAAAGACAACCTCACCCCTTCCATCATCTCAGCTGTGGAAAAACTGTCCCAGGATCTCAAACAATTGAGGGACGATCTATCTGATTTATCCAGCTCCTCACGTGTACCAACATACATCTCAGCTATTAACAAAAGGCGTCCTATTCTTCGAGAGAGAAGATACAGGAGGTATACGCCACGGGCCATCCTATGGTTTCATCTGCGGGATCACGGAGAAGACATGACAAAGTGGGACGGAAAACCTACTTCAGCTTTGGAGGAACAGGTGGGCGAATTGAAGAGGGGAGCAAGGCCCAAGACTCATCATCCCATGAGAGCTGCAGCTTCAGTCTCTAGTGAGCAGGCCCCCAGATAGAGTGGAAGAGCTGACTTTACTCCAGCTCCTGTGATAACGAAGAATAATCCCTTTCAATATGACTTAAGTGTTCAAAGTTGTGATGACTATTAGAGGGGCCCTGCCTCCAGCCAGGTGGAGGTAGGGGATAATCGGATTTACTGGACTGTGTGGGTCAAATGGCCTGGCACATCAGTGCCACAGAAGTATAAGGCTTTAGTAGATACCGGTGCACAGTGTACCCTGATGCCGTCAAGCTGTCAAGGGGTGGAACCCATCTATATTTCTGGAGTGACAGGAGGATCCCAAGAGTTGACTGTACTGGAGGCTGAAATCAGCCTGACTGGGAGGAAATGGCAAAAGCACCCCATTGTGACTGGTCCAGAGGCTCCATGCATCCTCGGCATAGACTACCTCAGGAGAGGGTACTTCAAAGACCGAAAGGGTACCGATGGGCTTTTGGTATTGCTGCTTTGGAGACTGAGGAAATTGAGCAGCTGTCCACCTTGCCTGGTCTCTCAGAGGACCCTTCTGTTGTGGGGTTGCTGAAAGTCGAAGAACAACAAGTGCCAATAGCAACCACAACAGTGCACCGGCGGCAATATCGCACCAACCGAGACTCCCTGATTCCTATCCATCAGCTGATTCGTAGACTGGAGAGTCAGGGAGTGATCAGCAGGACCCGCTCACCCTTTAATAGCCCCATATGGCCAGTGCGAAAGTCTAACGGAGAGTGGAGACTAACAGTAGACTATCGTGGCCTGAATGAAGTCACACCACCATTGAGTGCTGCCGTACCGGACATGCTAGAACTTCAGTATGAATTAGGGTCAAAGGCAGCCAAGTGGTATGCCACGTTTGATATTGCCAATGCATTTTTCTCAGTTCCTTTAGCAGCAGAGTGCAGGCCACAGTTTGCTTTTGCATGGAGGGGTGTCCAGTTCATTTGGAACCAACTGCCTCAGGGGTGGAAACACAGCCCTACCATCTGCCATGGACTGATCCAGACTGCACTGGAACAGGGGCAAGCTCCAGAACACCTGCAATACATTGATGACATTATAGTGTGGGGCGATACAGCGGAAGAAGTCTTTGAGAAAGGGAGGAAAATAATCCAAATCCTGCTGAAAGCCGGTTTTGCCATAAAACAGAGTAAGGTCAAGGGACCTGCACAAGAGATTCAATTTTTAGGAATAAAGTGGCAGGATGGACGTAGACAGATCCCCACAGATGCGAGCAACAAGATAACAGCAATGTCTCCACCAACTAAGAAGAAAGAAACACAAGCTTTCTTGGGTACTGTGGGGTTCTGGAGAGCGCAAATCCCAAATTACAGTTCGATTGTAAGCACTCTCTATCATGTGACCCAGAAGAAGAATGATTTTAAATGGGGTCCTGAGCAACAACAAGCCTTTGAGCAAATTAAACGCGAGATAGTTCATGCAGTAGCCCTCGGACCAGTCCAGACTGGGCCAGATGTAAAAAATGTACTGTACACCACAGCTGGGGAAAATGGTCCTACCTGGAGCCTCTGGCAGAAAGCTCCAGGGAAGACTCGAGGTCGATCCCTTGGTTTTTGGAGCCAGGGGTACAATGGATCTGAGGCCAGCTATACCCCAACTGAGAAAGAGATACTGGCAGCCTATGAAGGGGTTCGAGCTGCTTCGGAAGTGATTGGCACTGAAGCACAGCTCCTCCTGGCACCCCTGTTGCCAGTGCTTGGCTGGATGTTCAAAGGCAGGGTCTCCTCTACACACCATGCAACTGATGCTACATGGAGTAAATGGGCTGCACTAATTACACAACAAGCTCAAATAGGAAATCCCAGTCATCCAGGCATTCTAGAAGTCATCATGGACTGGCCAGAGGGCAAAGATTTTGGAATGTCACCAGAGGAGGAGGTGATGCGTGCTGAAGAGGCTCCACCATATAACAAACTGTCAGAAAGTGAAAGACAGTATGCCTTGTTTACTGATGGGTCCTGCCGTATTGTGGGAAAGCATCGAAGATGGAAGGCAGCCGCATGGAGTCCTCGACGAGAACTTGCAGAAACTGCTGGAGGAGAGGGTGAATCGAGTCAGTTTGCCGAGGTGAAAGCCATCCAGCTGGCCATGGACATTGCTGAACGAGAAAAGTAGCCAGTACTTTATCTCTACACTGATTCATGGATGGTGGCAAGTGCCCTGTGGGGGTGGTTGCAGCAATGGAAGCGAAGCAACTGGCAACACAGAGGTAAACCCATCTGGGCTGCTGCACTGTGGCAAGATATCGCTGCCCGGGTGCAGAACCTGGTGGTGAAGGTACGCCATGGAGATGCTCATGTACCCAAGAGTCGGGCCACTGAGGAACACCAGAACAACCAACAAGTGGATAAAGCTGCTAAGATTGAAGTGGCTCAGATGGACTTAGATTGGCAACATAAGGGTGAATTATTTTTGGCCCGGTGGGCCCATGACACTTCAGGCCATCAGGGCAGAGATGCAACATATAGATGGGCCCATGATCAGAGGGGTGGACTTAACAATGGACACTCTTGCCCAGGTTATTCATGACTGTGAAACGTGCTGCAATTAAAGAAGCCAAACAGTTAAAGCCTCTTTGGTATGGAAGACGATGGCTGAAGTACAAATATGGGGAGGCCTGGCAGATTGACTATATCACACTCCCACCAACCCGCCAAGGCAAGCGCCATGTGCTTACTATGGTGGAAGCAACCACTGGATGGCTTGAAACATGCGCTGTGCCCCACGCCACTGCCCGGAACACTATCCTGGGCCTTGAGAAACAGATTTTGTGGGGACACAGCACCCCAGAGAGAACTGAGTCAGACAGTGGGTCTCATTTCCGGAATAACCTTATAGATACTTGGGCCAAAGAGCATGGCATTGAGTGGGTATATCACATCCCATACCATGCACCTGCCTCTGGGAAAATCGAACGGTACAATGGGCTGTTAAAAACCACACTGAGAGCAGTGGGTGGGGGAACTTTCAAGCATTGGGATGCACACTTACCAAAGGCCACCTGGTTGGTTAACACCAGAGGATCTGCAACAGCGCTGGCCCAGCCCAGTCAGAACTTTTACATGTTGTAGAGGGGGACAAAGTTCCTGTGGTGCATATGAAGAATTTGCTGGGGAAGACAGTCTGGGTTATTCCTGCTTCAGGTAAATGCAAACCTACTCGTGGGATTGCTTTTGCTCAGGGACCCGGATATATTTGGTAGGTAATGCGGGAAAATGGGGAAGTCCAATGTATACCTCAAGGGGATTTGATTTTAGGGGAAAACAGTCAATGAACTTAATTGTGTGCTGTTGCCTGCTGTGTAATACTTTTATAGCCCATCAATTAGATGTCTTCAGGTCACCAGCGACTGGCCCTGACTTCCCTCCAACCATCATCCCAACAGAGAATGAATTCTGATAGAACCAGACAAGTTCTGCAGTGAAGGAACAATCAGCATCAGCAGGCAATGATCCAACACTGCACACAGCCTTTCCTGCCCTGAAAGACTGCTACAAGGGATGGAACCTGACATCATGGACCGAAGGGTCTCAGCAGCTTTATAGGGACTGGTCCATGCACTAAGAGTGTACTGAGATAAGAGTGATGGTATACTGAAAATGTGGGATCTGAGCATGATGTGAATGGTATGGAATAAGGGGTGGATACTGTCCTGGGTTCACCAGGAGCCGTTTTGCTCCTTCTTAGTAGCTGGTGCAAGCTCTGTGTTTTGACTTCCAGCCTGGGCAGAGAGCTGATAACACCGATTGTTTTTAAATGTTGCTAAGTAATGTTTATTCTGGCCAAGGACTCTGTGAGTCTCATGCTCTGCCAGGGACGAGGGGAGGCCGGGAGGAAGCAGAGACAGGACACCTGACCCAAGCTAGCCAAAGAGGTATTCCATACCACAGCGCGTCATGCCCAGGGAGGTAACTGGGAGTTACCCGGAAGGGCACGGTCTCTCTTCGGGGGGGTTGAACTCGTTCGGAGGTGGTATCGTATTCTCTTGTTATTTTCTCTTATCAATATTATCATTGGCGGTAGCAGCAGTGATTTGTGTTATACCTTAGTTACTGGGCTGTTCTTATCTCAACCCATGGGAGTTACATTCTCCTGATTCTCCTCCCCATCCCTCCGGGAGTGGGGAGGGTTGGGGGGTGGGGGTGGTGGTGAGTGGACGGCCTGCGTGGATTGGTTTAAACCTCGACAAATGCCAACCTTACAGAAGTTATAATTGGAGAAAAAAATAGAAGGAAAAAGTAATTACCGACAGGACTGTTAAGTTTTTCATGCAAAACCACAGCCAAATGACAGATATTCCAGAAAACTGAGTGATTTTTCACAACCATTCTTGCATCATTGCTGCTTTTTGAAACAATAGTTATTTTAGAAGGCAACCTCAAGCAATGGAATGTGTTTAGTGGAGTGCCTGCTTCTACAATGATATCTATCAGCTGGCTCTTAAAAGGTCTATGTTCCGTTTTTTTGAATGATGAAGGGCAAGTCTGTTTCATGTTGATGTTTCTGCCCATAAATAATCAAAAGTAACAGTGAATTCAAGGCTTGAGGGTGAAGCTTCACCTTGCTGATGTCAATGACAAACATCAAAAAGCTTTAATAGGACTTATTACATTTTGAACCTGTACAGCTTTATTAATGCAGTTAAGTGTGTTATTCAACCAGTAAGCATCAATGGTAAAATCAGGTTCTATTTTTGATATTTTTGCTTCAGTGTGTTGCTGAATTCTGTGTACTTGCATTCCTGCAGACAATTCATCATCAAGATGCCATTTCTAAACTGAAAAAACTGTGTTGATTATGTGTACCTGGTTTGTATGGCAAGGTTTTGGTGGCAGGAGGAGCTACAGGGGTGGCTTCTGTGAGAAGCTGCCAGAAGCTTCCCCTATATCTGACAGAGCCAATGCCAGACAGCTCCAAGAAAGACCCATCACTGGCCAAAGCTGACCCTATCAGTGATGGTGGTAGCACCTCTGCGGTAAAAAAATTAAGAGGGAAAAATTGTTGCACAACTGCAACTGCAGCCAGTGAGAGGAATGAGAATATGTGAGAGAAACAGCTCTGCAGGCACCAAGGTCAGCTCAGAGGGAAGGGAGGAGATGTTCCAGATGCTGGAGCAGAGATTCCCCTGCAGCCTGCGGCACAGATCGTGGTGAGGCAGGCTGTGCCCTGCAGCCCATGGAAGTCCGTGGTGGAGCAGATACCCACTTGCAGCCTGGCAGAACGACACACTTGAGCAAAAGAGTGCCTGAAGGAGCCTGTGACCCTGTGGGAAGTCCATGCTGGAGAAGGTTCCTGGCTCCTCTCCCCGTGGAGAGAGGAGTCCACTCTGGAGCAGGTTTGCTACAGGAATGGTGACCGTATCTAGAACCCTTCTATTTTGCAGAAGGTCATGATTTGACAGTGCGATTGAGGAAGTATATAAAGAGCACTAACAGAGTGAGACTAAAGGGGAGATTAACAAAATACTGATTATTTTCACATGTTCTATGAGAAATGAACATGAGTTCTAACATTTTTTTCATACTGACTCAGGATGAAAATAACTGGGTTTGATATAATTAGAGTTACACATTTTGTATTGTTAAAATGAGCTAAAACAGCCAGCTCACTTTCAGATCCCATTTAGCATTATTTATGTAGTTCTACCTGACACTCTTAACATGAATCTGTAAGCCAGGTTAGCCAGGCAATATTAGTAGAGGCGACTTGGGCCCACAGTATACTGTGTTGTTTGAAGTATTTACTGTCAGAGATTAAGGAATAATTTTTAAATTCTAAAAATAAAACTAACCACACTGCAAAGATGAAATCCTCAGTACATCAAACTTTGTGCCATTAAAACAGGATTCTTTTGATTTGGGTCCTTGGATAAGGAAGAGGAGAAAGAGGATGTCAGGCAAGAACTGGGTAACTATAAACAGCATCATAAAATTAACTTACCTTTTGCAGAGCTGGTGCTATTTTAAAATCACCCTGACACAGGATCATTTTAAGGAAGGGTCAAGTATAGTTATGTTTAAAATGAGCATCTTCCATGCATGTAGTTCTGAAGAGTAAAAATAAACAGCAAACAAACCCAAACTAATAAACCCCCACTCTTTCTCAAATGATATTCTTTTGCTAATAATTGCCAAAATATGAATTAAAATAGAAGCGGTGGAATAAATTCTGTGCTTACAGCTAGACTATGTCACAGAGGAAGCACCTGCTCTTCAGATACCAGATTCTTTTCTTTCTTGCGTCTTGGAAGGAATAATGCTGGTAGATTCATTATCTTTAGAGTAAAAACACCGTACAGCATTGTCTGTTGCCCTGCATGTTAAACTAGCAAATTAAATGGAAGTTGCACCTGTCAGTGTTAAAGTTATTTGATTACAATGCTTTTTGCTTGTTTCTCGAAGTCGTGATGCTTTCTTCCTGAGCCAGTTATTAATTATTTGTTTAGTTGAAAGAACGTGGTTGTTTAATGAAGAATCCTATTGTACGAGGAGAAAAATGAGCAAAGATGTTCAGATGCAGTCATTCACTCTGTGTTTGGTTTTTTTTGCCCTGGTGTGCATTTATATGCATCTTAAGGTAAACAGAGAGATGAGAGCATTAACTCACTGAAGTTAAGATTGTTTTTTGAGGTGAAATCTTCATTGACTCAAATAAGAGATTGTGATTTTTTTATTGTTACTTTTTTATTTTTTTACCCTCTTGTGTCTTGTTCCAGATTGACCTTTTTAATGTCAAGGAAATATTCTTTCATTGTGCTTTCTTCATGTCAATGTCATTCTTTTCTTTCTCCCTGATTTCGATGTCATTGCTAGCCCTCCTCGTATCACTGATCCAATGCTCACAAAGGTCAGTAGTGTTAGATCTATATATATATAGAAGTTTTTCTTTGGAAGCTTTGAGGTTTTCAGAACACTTTTCCTTTCAATCCAGTTTAAAGTAAAGAAAAGAAGAAATAATGAGATAAAGAACAATGTTCATCACCTTTCCCCACTCCCAGAATATCTAGGAACTTCTTTATCAGAGCACTCGCTGCTAACATCAAGGACCCATGTTCCAGCTATAAATCTGTAGCCTGCTTAAAATTTCTGTTTTACCTAATCCTTAACAGAGAGTTTGAAGTATTTTTGCTCCTTGGATTTTGCATTTACACCCTAAATAAAGAGCTATTCTGGAATGAATGCCTCTTTGCCTTTAGTGGAGCTGTTCTATTTTGCAAAAGGTAATCATTCACTGAACCATAGAATCATAGAATAGTTTGGGTTGGAAAGTTCATTTAGTTTCAACCTCGCTGCCATGAGCAGGGACACCTTTTACTAAACCGAGTTGCTCTAAGCCTCATCCAACCTGGCTTTGAATGAAAGAAGAGAAAAAAATGTGTGTGGTGTGGCATATTACGACATGGACTCAAGTTAGTGCAGAGACTCAAATCCTCGTTTATTACCACCAAACCTTTTTTATCCCCTTGTTTGGTGCTTTCCCAACCTGCACATACATACAACGTTCAATCTCATTGGCCACTGTGAAACTCCAGGTAAATAATCCAATCACAATGCTGCAGACCCTCTCACAATCCCCACATCCTCTGGCCTCCAAATGAGATTTCTGCCACAACTACATCCTGGCCCATCCTCCCAAGGCTTGCTTGTCTGCCTTCCCTGTACCTCAAAGTTCCAGCTCATCACCCCAGGGCTTGTCAAGCACCAAGGCCTCAGAGCTCATTCCCAAACTCTTTTTCATGCAAATCTTATTGCCTTCACTCCCCACAAATGTGTAGGTCAAAATTTAGATTTTGACATCTGAAGTATCTTTTATTTCTTGTGCTCATTTTAGGAATATCCTTTTTGTAGGGGAAAATCTCACAATGCTCCTCACATGTATTTCAGTAGACTTACCATTAACATGAAGGGATATCACCAGATGTGCATTGCGAGCTTCTTCATCATGCTTCTCCATCATGAGACACAAATATAAATTTGCCTGTCTTCTTCCTGTGCCTATTTGAACCAAGACCTATGTACACCCCAATATCCAATTTAATAATCTATCTTTTTGAAATTAGGTTGCATGTTCATTAGAAATATTTATATGTGAGCAAATTCCTATTTTCTAACAAAAGACTCAGAACTGTTAATCATCTGTAATTCCTATCACGCGGAAAACTTTTTGTTTACTTTAATGTACTCTTAATAACATTTTAGAAATCTATGAGAAGGTGTATAGCAGCATGCCAGACTTCTAAGCTGGGTTAACCTCTAAGAATCTCTCTTGCAATGCTTGGGTGTACTATACATTATTTTTAATATTGAGTAGAAGAAATTAGAAACACGTCACAGAAGGTCTTTTTCAGCCAGATTGAGAAGCTGTGGGAAACTTACTGAACTAGTTATAATAAGGGCATAGAAGTTCATTCAACAATAACTCCAAGAAGCTCAAACTCTCAACAGATTTTTCATGCCCATATTACTCTGGTGATTGTTAAGGCACAACTCCTTTTCATGAAAGTCTCCCAAAACCTTGAGAGAGAAGCACTGCTTTGACAGTTTTATTCAATGAAAGTATCATTCAGCACTATTTGGAATATACTCCTAAATCTGAGCAGATGGAAAAGCAGAAATTACCATGGCCAAAGTTCTTCAGATTTCTGTGAAACATATGATTTAATTACAAAAACTTTTTGTCAGGAATTTCCTGAAGGGCTGTGGACTTGATTGCATCTTATAAACATGAAAGTGTTTGGAATAGCCAAGAAAAAAACAAAGCTGAATTTATTTAAATATGATGTTCATTCAAGGCTTTCATTATCCTCTCCCCAAATTCTGTTAATTTGGAAAATATCTTACATCAAATAGCAAATTAATGTTAAAATGTCTTTGTGTTTGAGATCATATTCTTGCTAACTTTTGAATAGTTTCTTTGGGTTGTTTTTTAAAATTAGCTGGAGTTCATAAGATACCTAATCAACTATGGCCTGAAACAGGAACAGTTTTCTCATAACTTTAAATCATCCCTTTGGGTCCTGGCCTGCTCTTTCACACATCATTCCCGGAATACATGAAATTTGAGAAAACTCAAATGGAAGTTTTTGAACCACATGTAACTTAAATAAGTTGCACAACTTCAACTTTGAATAGGAATCAGTAATGGCAGTAATGCGGCCAAACTAGAGAAGGAAGCCTTGCAGTGAAGTTGCTGTCGTAATCTATTGTAGTTGTTAATAACTGGGTGGATTAAAGTATTTTGCAATCCATTAAATAATTTTTTGTGGTGTTGTCTCTCTGTTCTTCAGAAAAGGATCAAAAGCATAAAGATATGTAGCTTTAAAGAAGATGTTGTAAAAAACCAAAATATTTTGTAAATTCACATCCATTACTACATTAATGGAAAAGGAGAGACTTACTAACGACATGTCCAGCATAATATATTGCCTTCTTATGATGCTAAGCTGGGTATCTATATCTGTTGCAGTTGAAGCAGAAGATGGCAGTCTTTATTCAGTGTAGAATGCCTAGACTAAATATTTTGATTTAAAAGGAGCAGTAAGCACTCTCATCTATTAAGGAAACCTATACGCAAATAGTAATATAGTAATCTTTTGTGAGCATATCATTTCTGCATTAACAGCTATGTATGAAAGCAGAAAACATGTTTTGCATTATTAAAGCATCAAACGAATCAGATTATGAAGCACTAATGCTTCACTGAGCATCGAGTTAAGCTGTCTTGTGTTTTATACAATGTTTATACTTTTGGTTTGTTTACAGAAGGATGTTTAGAGAGTAAAAAGTTTACAGTCCAGTAAAAATGCATAACTGATTGTCTTCCCAGCTCAGAAATACTAAAATCTCCTAATGGTGTAATATTTTTTGTATTTCTAAAGTTTGTTGATCAAAATATGAAATTAGGAGTTCTTCCTCTTAAAGAGAAGATAAATGAACTGGAACAGTTCCAGGTGTTTATTCTGTATATGTGGCATTTCACAACATGGACCCAAGTTAATGCAGAGACTCAAATCCTCGTTTATTACCACCAAACCTTTTTTATCCCCTTGTTTGGCACTTTCCCAACCTGCACATACATACAACGTTCAATCTCATTGGCCACTGTGAAACTCTCCAGGTAAATAGCCCAATCACAATGTTGCAGACCCTCTCACAATCCCCACATCCTCTGGCCTCCAAATGAGATTTCTGCCACAACTACATCCTGGCCCATCCTCCCAAGGCTTGCTTGTTTACCTTCCCTGTACCTCAAAGTTCCAGCTCATCACCCCAGGGCTTGTCAAGCACCAAGGCCTCAGAGCTCATTCCCAAACTCTTTTTCATGCAAATCTTATCACCTTCAATCCCCACATGTGTATTTCAGATATCTCTACAAGTGGCACGCCTAACTAATTCTTAAAAGCTGGATCAACAACTTGAAGGATTCATAGACATTCATTAAACACAAATACTTATCTGTATACATTCATTCTGTTGTCTAAATTTTTTGACAGTATTAATTATAATTCTTACTGAAGTGTTTATCTGTCTCTAATCCAGACACTCATTCATGCTAATGGGAGCAGGATTCTTTCACTGGGTAAGGTCTTTTATTTTCAAAGATGAGCGCTACAATTCTCTGATTTGTTGCCAGTAGTACCATAACGTGACAACTAAGAACTTCCTGTATTTTACTTGCTTTGCCACCAACATAAACAATGGTAGATTAGAGCTAGAATGAACAGATGCATGATCTGCAATTTGTTCTAAGTATTGTGTCTCTTGCTTTTCCATAAGACGGTTGCTCTATATATTTTGTATCAGTTTCTAACAGTCATAGATAACTATACACTTTTTTTTTTCAAGCACTAAAGTCACTAAGACTCACGGAAGTCACTGAAGTTTTAAAGTTTTGTCAGTGCATGAATAGCCATTGAGGTAATTTAACTTTCTTTTTTTAAATGGAATATGCATCATCCCTCAATCTTCTGTGATTTGGTGAAAATTTAATCACATCTCTGTTGTCAGATCAGTTTTCTGTTTGTTTGCATTTCCTGTTTGTATAGGCTTTGTTTTAATTATTTAGTTACAAGAGGATAAATAATATGATAACCCTCCAGGAAATACTGCATTTATTTTCTTTTATCAGAACACATAGAATAGAGGTTCATAGTGACAGGAACAACCTGAATTTATTGAGGAAATGAGAGATTTCTCACTTCTAGAAGTCACAGGTGTGATAGAGTGCCACCCAGTGTGCTACAGAACTGGATGGAAACCTACTTTTCATCTCATAAAAGCTGACTTTAACATATTTCACATTTCACCTCAGGTAAAGGAGTTGGAGTGAGAGAGACCAGCATTTCAAAATAACTAGCACTGAAGTAATTTTACCTATCTGAGAAGAACACAGTTCAAAATTATCTTTTGCTTGAGGTACTGTCCAGACTTGCTTGTACACACCTAAGGATAATTACATTTTTGACTAATCAATATTTTTTTTCAAAACCCCTCAAATTTTCTAGTAATCGTCACATATAAAAGACTGATCCTGGAAGGTTTTGTGCAAATTGAAACATTGGAAAAATGTCTTTGTTCTATTTAAGATAAAAATGCTAACTAACAGAAAAGAGTCCTGCTGTAGCATGCTAAACATGTATTTTTTATTTCTTCCAAGCTTTAAGGCAAATCAGCTTACAACAGTTTGTTTAGTAATTTAGCAAAATAGACCATTCACAGACTGCGAAAAAAAAATCTTACTTTCCTTTTCTTGCTTAATATATTTTTCTTCTTCCTTTAGCTTCTTCCTTTTCTTTCATTCTCTTTGCAATCATTCTGTCTGAACATCTTTCATGATACTTACTTTGAAAATTAATAACTTACCATTTCTTGCAGAAAGAAGAAAGTTTATGCTAATAGACTTCTAAAACTTCACAAAATGCAGGGAGTCTTTCAGATGTTACTAAAGTCTGAAGTTGGTAGAAATTGATGATGCTGTAATGGCGTATTAATATAATTCAAAATATCCTGGGGGTTGAACCTGTAATCTCTGACAGTCAGATATTAACCTGTATAGTTTGATTTTTTTAGAGAGGAATTACAGTTTTTAATAGAACTTGGGCTCTACTATTTTTTTTTTTTTTCTGTTAGTCTCTTCTGTTTTTCAAAAGGGTTTCCTGTTTTATTCTATTAGAAAGAGAGAGAAAAATGTCTCAGTAACACAGGGGATTTAGGGAAAACTTTTATTCTGTGGAGACAATAGGCATTTCCTTACTGACATACTTCGTTTTCCTCCCTTCCTTTTTTTGTTCAGGATTGTTTCTTAAAGGAGGCCAGTAGGATTAAAAATACTTTTAGAGTTGGATAGGTAAAGACAATCCTGCATTCTTTATGAGAAATGGTGTTTCTTTTGGTGCAGTCTGGTCTGTTTTGTTATCTTTTTCTTCCCAATTTATAGTGTAACCTTTTCATGTATGGCAGACTGGAAAGGAGTTCTGTTTGAGTCTGGATTGCAGCCTCAACAGGAAATGAAAGGTCAGCTTCAAACCCTGTGCAGAGAGCTGCTCTGAGGGGGAAAAAAAATATATATATATAATTAATAAAACTAAAATTTTAGCTGTTAAATCAGATTTTAGAAAAAGCCCAGTCTGGATTGTGCCAAAATGGATTAGTTTTTCACTTTTGCGCTGTACTTTCACAGCTGCCTGCTGAAGGAGTTGGAAGCCTTGCTGCCTTTCGAGTTCCTGTAGGAGACTTCAGGACAGAAGTTTTTGTAGATACCTTGCAAGCAGGACTAGGAAGACTTTTGGAAGGACAAAATCACAGAAAGTTAGAAGTGCATCGAAATTATCATTTCACCAACCACCAAAACCCACTAAAACTGTTCAATTTCATACTGAGTCCTGCATATTGGTCTGAATTCCTAAGACTTTGCACTGTAGATGTTGATACACTAAATGAGCCATGGAACTGAAAGTGCCATGCAAGGAAACCCCATCTGATTCAGGCAAAGATAGAATGACCCTTGAAGTGAAATACACACATTTGTATTGTGCCAGGATAAAAAGCTCTGTACTGCCAAACTTAACCAGTGAAGTTAAACAAACTTGGCAATCTCTGCACTTCAGTATGCGCTATAACCACATCATTTCAAAACTAATTTGCTCTACCATGAGAAAGCTATACAGGTAGAATGTGTTCAGTTAAGCAGGAGATATGCTTGACTGATCATTCATGAATGCTGTAATTCTATTTTGAAGGACATGTATTTTTTCTGGAATATCAGACAAACTACATTTACCAAGTTCATAATTGGCAGTATGATGGACACTGAGTAACATGAAGTGGGAGCTGAACAGTAGAAGGAACTGTAGTGTCTGGCAACCTTGTCTGAGTTGAGCAATAATCACAGTTAAGGTCCTTTAGATGTCTAAATTTCCTGAATGCAGGTATGATTAGTAGTTTTCATCGTCAGTTCTGTAGTTCGTCTTCTGTTCTGCTGTTCCCCCTGTAAAATACAGAAACTGCATGACATGCTGGAAGTACTCCAATAGTATAAACATACACAACACAGTGATGATATTGTAGCTGTGTTACTGGAATATGATGTAACAATCAACTAAACTTATCATCTTATGCTTGTCATGCCTCATCATATCACCCTGCTACTTATGGGCAGGTTTATTCTTGACATAAGGCATTGTAAGATCAGATCATCTGCTATTTCAGATCAGAATGTATTAGCAGCATCCTTAAGCTTTCTTCTATTTTATAGCTGCAGTACTAGCTATTACATATTTCCTGTTGGATGTGTGGGGATGCCATCTTTTCAATTTTACAATTCTTAAGATTCCAGTAAATCATGGCATGTTTTTTGGAAGCCTAGAAGTTTTAGCCAAAGTGGATTTCCATCATGAAACTGGACATTACTTTCCCTAAATAAATTAACTCATCTCCTATTATTTCTAGGTACAGTGAAGTTTGGATGGCCACAGTATCAGAAAAGGGGGAAAAAAAAAAGAAAAAAAAAAAAAAAGAAAAACTAGTTGTAAGGACTTTTATTTCTGTAATAAATAGGTAATTAACAATTCTGCTGACACTGGTTCCATGCTGGCAGGAAAAATAATGCTACCTTACTTCCACTAGTGGTTCACCAGCTGTATCTAAGGGTTAAAGGACACCACTGTGCCATCCAGTCAGAACACAGCCCAGACTATTTCCATTGTTGAGTTTGACTGTGTAAGCATTGCTCTGTCTTTCAGCTCTCCTATACCACATCTCAGTTGCTTGCCTTTCTTTTCAAGACATAATTTATTCATCTTTTCAGTCTCTAGACTGACTTACCATAGAGGTACTCTACTGTTCCTTTGTTAATTTTCTGGCAAATGTTTCTGTATTATCCTCCTGCCTGTCTCTGTTGCTTGCAAAGATCTTTCTAAAACTGTGTATGAAACCACAACTGTAGTTGTCTTTGAGCTTAGTCATTATGTTTTTTATTTCTGATTCACTGCACACAAGGCGTGTCTAACTGCATGATCAACGCTGTATCACTGTTCGCTTTTACTGATTTCTCTCTTCTCTCTTAATCAGTCTGTCTCTTATTTTAGATTAGAACACTTTGGAAAAACAGGCTGCCTTTTTATTATCTTATTGTATAATCACATGGAACATGAGAATTTCTCCTGGAAAAAGTTCTTATGCATCATAGTATTATCTCCATTCTTATTATTGCTTTAACTTAAGCACTAACCACTTTAAAGTGATTCGTGAATTTGCTTCAACACCTTCAGATAAAATGGTGGGAAAGAATGTTAATTTCGAAATTTGTTTTCTTCTAAACATAAACAGATGTAAATATGAAAAGGAGGTCAGGGTTGTGTTTCGTTGGAATATTACAGTTTTGTTTTTTTCTTGTACTTTAGCAGGTTATCAGGGTTTTTCAAAACAAACTATCTGTTATATTTTACTTGGAAATAATTGAATGCCAAGATGATATCAAAATTATAATTTAGTTAAATAAGAAATAGATAAAAAGAAAGAAAACACTAAAAGACAAAATTAACATTACATGCAAAAAAAAAAAAAAAAGTTCCAAATGCTTTAAGCTGTTGCTATTGAATATTTTATTCAGATCTATTCAATCCTAAAACATTGTGGATTTTGATGAAAGCAGACTTTTCTGTGAGGGATCTGTACTTTTTTTTTTTATAAATTCTGCAAACTACCTAGCTTTTGTCGTGTCGCAATTAATTAACTGAAATTAATGACAATATATCTGATCTATCCTGTATCTTTTATATTCACTGCAGCAAAGATTTTACTACATTCCTTTCACACATAAGGATTGGGTTTTTTTTTTTTTACTTTGTATTGTCAAATATCAGTGATGTTTAAGCATTCTTGACATTTGTGAAGCACTCCTGAATGACTGTTGACAAAAAAGCTTTGCAATGCATGTTGAAAGAATACTCAGGGGAACTATCAGAATACAGTAAATCCTACTTGAAGTAGTCTACCCAAAATGTTTTGTATATTTGCAGCTTTAGACATTTATGTTATCCAGTAGGCTATGACAGTTACTGTTCAATTCAGCATCCTGTTTCCTCCTAATATTGTGTACAAAAAATTTTCTTTTTTATTTTTATTCTTTTAAATTTGTCACTAATGAAGGCTTTTAAAGTACCACTGTCTACATGTTTGAGTACACACTGAAGTGTTGTGAACAAATGACATTTTACAGACTCCAGAACCTCTGAGATTTTCTAAGTATGTGCCTTGTTAAATTGACGGATGCCATCAGATTGATTTATTGCCTTGTCCAAATTTCTATTCATGGACATTGAAGTAGCAAGAAAACCCTTGGCACCACTTTTTCCTTTACAGGCTATATATCTTTAGGGAACAGCTATGCTCCACTTCATGGTAGTTGACATTTAAGAGTCCATCCCTTATTTACATCTGAAAATTTGGCAAAGACTTCTCTAAAGATAGACAATTTTGTCAGAAATGAATGAAAAGCTTTAATTCTAAGCTTTAGAGAAATCATGTGTGGCTAGAACTTTCTCATGACAGGAAAAATCATCTTGGCATAAAATAGGATTTTGACAAATTTTATCCCAAGTGTATTTCTTTGGTGTGAGGTGAAGGGCAGAGCCATAATTCCCTCTAACACTGACCGACCAATTTTTGCAAGGGCAGTTAGAAGTCCTTTCTGCAGCAGAATGGTCAACATGTCAAATGACAACATTCAGCACTAATGGTATAGGTGCTGGGAGGAACATGATTGCTTGTTGCCATGATGTAGTAAATATGTATTGAATGATAGGATATTTTTCAACTGTTCTTGAGGCAGGGAAGTTATATTTAACTTTTGAGTATTTCTTTGTCTCTGCTGCATTCCACCAATTTGCAAAAGCAAAGCTGTGTGTGTGAAATATACAGAGAAAAGAGCAAAGACCACGTTCTAACTGAAACCACTAGGGTTTTTTTATTCGTTATTTCAGTAAAAGGTGAAATTTATGGAATAAACACCAACTTCAAGAAGAAGCCTCTTCTGACATTAAGCTGTGCCCTAAAATCCTCCTTACATAGCAAAGCTGTGTATTAAATGCTGACGTTGTACAGTTGGCTGTTGAAAGACATTTGGTGTTATTGATAAACCACCCACACTGCAGAATTCTGTATGTGATAGAAAGAATTAAGAGTCCCTTAGGTGCTTATTTACTTCTGATGAAAGGCAATGAAGAGCCAAGTGGGCTATTACACCCATTACTTCTTTTTTAGTGTGCAATTCATCCCTTGTAATTTTGAAAGCTCTGTTACAGAGAAATGACTGAATAAAAACTGATTGAATAAAACACCTTGGCTGTATCTTCACTGGTCTTATGGATGGTGTACAAAATATAAAAGATATGAGTTGCTTTTGAACTGTTTTTAGCATTTCTTACTGTCTATGATGGGTTTTTAAATCTCTTATGAAAAGAAAAAGCCAATATTCAGCAGTTGCTTTTCTACTCTACTGGTTGATTTCTTATATTGTTTCAAAGACAATCTGAAGTGCCTATTCAAAATTCGTGCCTTAATACAAATAACCTACTTTAATTTCTTCATGTGATGGATGAAATATCCCTGAACCCTTAATGTGGCCAGTTCAGAACATGAATGTTTCAGCATAACACAAGCCAGTCTGCTGGTTTCATGGAGATTCTGGTAGAGAGTTGAGGGGCCTTAAGACTGGCAAATTAGTTGGCGCTTAGCTACTCTTAACTGAATAATTTTGATAATAACTGGGTAAGAAAAGCTTATACTTGTTTCTCTAGTGAAACTATTACTGATTCTACATGATAATAAAATATCCCTAGTGCTAAATGAATCAATTAGATATCTGTGAATCAGATAGATACCTGTGATTGGTTACAAGGATAATTACAAAATTTATTTTATGAGTAGATGTCAATTTTAGCAGTTCTGTGAGAACTGTACTTTTGGCAGCTGTTTGTTTTCAGCAGCATTAGCTTTGTGGTAGGTGTGTATTTCCAAAGGAATGGTTCCTGACCTCAGAGTCAACAGTCTAAGGGCAGTCTAAGGGCAGAAGAAAAACATCAGGTTTTAGTACAGGCCAGCAGAATTAATAAACAGCATGGCAAAAGCCTGTGTTCAAGAATGACTTAAATGGGGACATACAAAGCCTTGTGTTTGAACTTGCACAGAGTCACATTACTGTTTCACAAGTCATAAACTGAATCAGGCAACTGTGGGAATATCACAAAAGTGAAGGGGAGAAGAGAAAGGAAAAGTATTGCTGGAGTTGACTTTTGATAGATATTTAAATACCAAGGGTGATGAGAGAGAGATTTGTTTTGTACGATCATGTAAGGAACCTCATAGGAGGAATCTGGAAAAAGGAGCAGTGTCATAGGCAGCAAAGATATTCACCAGTTGAATGATTGATAGAAAAGTGATGTACGTATAAGTTCTAAGCATGCATGTGTATTCAGGGGTGAGTCTCAGGAGATTTTGCAGCATTAAAAAACAGAGGGTATTGTAAGTGATACACATGAAAGCAAGATCTGGTTGTGGAAATGAACATAGAAGGGTTATCTCTTTGAAATGGAGAAACACTTTATTTTGGTTAAGAACTGAGTTTAGTTTCCTACACATATACTTCAGTTTTGAAGACCTTCTTGATTGTTTCTACAGGATTGTGTTTTTCAGGTAATGTAGAGCCAAATTTTGACCTTACGCCCACCTTTCAGAGTAATGCCTGACAATGAAATGACTCATTAACACCAGGGTAATCAAGCAGAATTTGATTCAGAAAGAATAAACCGCCTATCAGAGGTGCAGTCAAACAAAGCAGCTAAAAAGAATTTCAGAATCTATGCCATGTACTGGTAACTTAAAGGATGCTTTGGATTGTTGTCCTTCTTATCAGTCAATATATGTAATTAAAAATTATATATATATATATATCCCTATATGTAATCTCGGATTAGGTCAAACTATATCCTTGAGGAAGAACAGAAAGTGTAGTTCTCCAGGGTTGAGCATAGTCTTTATTTAGTTTTCCTAAAACCTGAATGGCTGCATTCTTATACAGTAGTGAGAAAGGAAGGTACAACATCTAGTCATTTGAAACCTATACCATTTCTTTTTTTTCACAGCACACTGCAGTCTTGACCCAGGTCTTAAACAGCCAGATATTGTCAGAGCTCAAAAATAGTGAATCACTATTCATTTAGCACTCAGTTTACTGGCTCAGGCTTAGACATATTATATTAAACAAATTAAAAAATCTGTCTCTAATATTAAAATTGTTTTACGATTATTGCTACACGAAACTTCACAGACAGTTTTTGTTTGTGTGTTTGTTTTTTAACCTGAGGTTTACTAGCAGCTATGTTTTTTAAACTGTGCTGTTTCTTATGCCCCAGAAATTATTTTTAAATCTGTGAATTTGCAGGTAGGAGTGGTTGGATGAAAGTGGTCTGGATCATCATATGGATGCTTCTATTTTGGGATTTTGAGTCCTTTAAGGTATAAGAAAACACTTTCCATATAGAGTTAATAATGATTCCAGGTTTATATAGTTGGAGCTAATTTGCTATGGCTTATCACCCACAATTGCAATTAAAGATATTTTATTATAATGGCTTTCCTTGTTGCATTAATTGCTTAAGAATAAGTGTTTTTTATGTTGTAACTGTCAGTATGTTCTTGACCATTAAGCTTTATATTGTTCTCAAAAAATTAACTTCTAAGAGAAAAGCATGTGTCAAATTATTCTGTATATCATAAGAAAATCATTATCCTCACTCATTCTTTTATCACTTGTCTAAATTTACATGCACAAATACACTTCCTTTAGAATTTATTATAGTGTACTAGGCAATTCACTGAAAATTAAACCTGGACTCCCATTCAAGTTTTAAAATCCCAATTCAACACATCATTTAAGCACATACTTAAATATATCCCTCTTCGGGAAATCTAAATCACTAAAGCACATGCTTAAATTCACTTTTGGAAATGAATGGACAGCTGGAATCCAGCCTAAGGATTTAAGCCAAACCAAGCTGAAGTCAATGGAACAAATGCTGTTGATTTCTATTGGCATGGTGTTAGGTCTCAAATACATCTGACTTATTTGGTTAAATAAGACCTATTTCTGATGACAGGCAGCTTCTTGGATTCACAAAGTTTGTGAGAACTGGGTGCATTTAACTAGTCAAAAGAATCTGGCTGGAATAGTATGTTGTAATATCATTTAATACCAAGAATTGTAGTGTTGGGTTTTTTATTATTCATATTCTGTGGTTAACACATTGATCCATAATCCCTAGGCCCATGGTATAGTTGCAGTTATACGGTTAAGTGTGTTAATCCTAATGTGTGCAAGCTTACATGTGCAGTAAAAGGGTTTATTTTTGAAATGAGCAAATATTGTGAAAATATTTTCTGGTGTTTCTTTATCTGATTAAACTACACACTCAGCAACCTTATAGAACAGAAATTTCTAGGATGTTAATTACCAGCTAGAAATCGTATTCCACTTAGGCAGCCCCAGAACTCAAAAAGTTTTGTGGCAGGAAGAGCACTGAGGAGAGGAGTCATTTGTGCTTCCTTCTGCACTTACCCTTCTCTAGTCATTGGTACTGTTTCCAGTCTGGTGTTGGAAACAGAACACTTGACTGGATGGACATTTGGTGGCATGTACAATAGCTGTTCTTATGTTCCTAAGTCACACCAAGAATTAATATGCTTGCCATTTTTTCTGTTAAATTATTATAATGTTTTTTAATCCTAGGGTATAACAGCACTGTCTTCTCAATAATTAAATTAAAAGCTGTCAGAAGACCTTATAATATTTTCCTTTGAGACAAGTTAAGATTTAAGATAAAACAATAAGCTCTTTGATAACTAAATAAAGAGCAGATGGATTTCTGCAAATATGAATTTGAAACAGAGCAGCAATAACTGTTTTAGACTAAATTGAAATTCTCTTTTACAGTATAGGAGGTCAAGACAAGCAATGCCAACGATCATTGTGACCCTTTACCTCCAGTAGCAATAGCTGACAATGAAACAGATTCTTTTACAAGCCCATCTGGTTTCTTTTTAACTGTTCTTAGAATGGATTCTGAGATGGAGAGACTTCATTTCTCAAACGCAATGCTCTCTTTAAAATTGCCACAGGTGGTACATCTTATAGGAAAGACTTCAAAAGCCCGTATGAAAACAGTTTCCTAGTGCAATTGTGCCTTTCCCCAAAATCCAAACACTGATGATGTGTTGTTTCTGGCAGATTTTTATCAGCGAAAAATCAAAGCACTTAGATCTGCACTGGTGCTGTTAATTTCAACTTTAGTGCTTTATTCTTGAATGGAGATGGTGTTTCATATTTCTTTTGATATGTTAAAACATGAAATATTTCAGCAAAATTATTTTTATATTCCTAGATTTTCTTTTTAGTTTCTGTTTACAAGTTCTGAACTTTTCTTCAGCTTGGTGTCATAGTAAACTTCAAAATGACAGATTTTTTAAGGGAAGGAATGTTATTTTATTATTTCTTAATGTTTTTTTTCTCAATATTAAAAAACTCATTGCATATAAAGATAAAATTCCATGCAGTCTTACTGTAGTTGGCAGTACTGTGAGAGGCGTTATTATCTCAGAAGGGTTATACCATTAACAACTTAAGCTCCTTTGACTGACATATGCTGATGCATTAAGGCCAAAAGGAAGATCCTGTTCCTCTAGTAGTTTCTTAAAAAGCCAAATGATTAATCCAGGAATTCCTACTTTAACTCCAATGTTTTAGACAGGGATGTCTGTAGACATTTGTCAAAGGTACCTAAAAATAATGAAAATGAGATGCTAAAAGCAGTTAAAATTCATATTGTACATCTTAATATATCTTTTTTCTTCGGAATTTAGTAGTAGTATCTTTTGTTTTGGTCAGAAAACTCGTGGAAACTATGATAACTTTCTAGATTATTTGTCCTTAAAAATCCACCTTCTGCAAATAGAAGTGTCTGCTTTGGGGGGTTGAATCATTCTATCTTAAAATTTCATTTAATCTTTTTGTGATTTTTTTTTTCCTTTGAAGAAAAGTCTGTGAAAAGGAGCAAAATGAATGTTATACATTGGTAATTCTCTATTAGATGTTTTATAAAGCTGCATCCTAAAAGATAGAAGCCTAACAGATCTCTTTGACAAGTCACTACAGACATAGGCAGACAAAATCTGGAGTAAATCAGCCAATACATTGAAATTTTGATTTATCTAATTTTCCCACACACACCTCTTTTGAAAACTTCCTCTGTTCTTCATAATTCATCTGTTTTCCAGTGAACATATCTATCATGTTTACTTTATTTATGAACATGGTAGCTGTTAAAAAAGCTTCTGTTTGAATTTGAGA
The DNA here is from genome assembly GCF_037157495.1 of Lathamus discolor. NCBI lineage: Eukaryota > Metazoa > Chordata > Aves > Psittaciformes > Psittacidae > Lathamus > Lathamus discolor. The sequence continues at coordinate 27,296,079 of NC_088887.1, read as the reverse complement.
GCTATCTACAGATCATGCTCTCCAATACATGGATTTATTTTACCTACCATTAGCCAATCAAATTTGAATATGTGCTACTTGTCCAGGCTGTCTCTCAATAATTATTGGTGGGACATAAGAAATTCCAGAGGGTAGATTTTTAAGACATTCTCTTAGCTCATGAGGATTGCAAAAGCAATCGTTAGCATCATACTTACATATGTAGAGTCATACATATCAATAATTCAGTATATCAGCAGTTCTTTAATTTACTGTCAGAAGTGAGCATTTCCCATTTACTTTAATCTTATTAGTGTGGGTAGCAATTACAGAGAAGCTAAAATAGCTGTGACTTCAATCAGAGTACTGCAAATCTGTAAACCAATGTTTGGATTATAAAGGCATGCATCAATGTATGACAATTTTATTACAATTCAGTCAGGAAGAAAATACCTTATAAGCACAATTTCTCTCTGTAACTCTGGATTCAGCCTTTGGCATTACAAAAACGATTTTGAGAAATGTTTATTAACCATGATAGTATTTATTTTTTAACATGGAAAGAAGAAATATAGCGTCTTGAATACATTCTTGTTGTAAATTACTGAAATATATATCCTCAGGGTTTTATTGAATTTTTCAAAGTTTTATAAATTTTTCTGGATTAAAAACCCCATTTCTACCACATCTCATTTCCATAATGCCTATAAAATACCAATTTTCAGTACAGAAAAAAACAAAGCAGAAGTGTTTCAAAATCTGATTTACATAATACATGCAGATGTAATAGTTCTGCGCATTTAGACCACTTCAGCAAAATACTTACTGTTAACTATCAACATCTGAAATCAACAATTCCCAACACTTTAAAAGATAGTTTGTGGATTTGTAATATTATCACTATTTAGATTTTTCTTTTCAACCAATAATCATGCTTAGATTAGAACAATATTTTTTGCTTAGGGTGTTTATGAAAGATGAATGACATTTTAAATAAAAACAGACCAATGAGCTATGAGATAATTATTCTCCAATTTTAACTGAAATTGAAAAAAATAATTTTCTTTCATTAGATTATATTGTAAACCACTATTGCCATCAGTTTATAATAGAAATGGACCCAAAGAAAAAGTTCCTCTCCTTCCAACTCCGTGAGATTCTGTTCCAATAGGTAAGGAAGGCTGAACAAGAATCAGCAGCATAAGGACCTGATAGGCATCTCTTTAAGACATAAGCTTTCACATCTTCAGAAAAAAACCAACACCAAAACCAGAATTATCCACTGTAGGAAACTTACCTGCCTAATTGCTTTCATATTGTTGTCTGTCCATTCCATGCATCATAACTGTAAGTATGGGAAAAAGTTTCAGTTTTTTCTATCTATTTCAGGAAGAGAAGAAATACTTTCTACTTTTATTTTTTCCATTTCAAATTCAAAAGAAACAAAGTGGAACTATAAATGGTCCTCTGGGTCCAGCATCGTTTAACTTATTCATCAGTGAGTTGGATGAAGGGATAGGGTGCAAGTTTGCTGATGGCAGAAAACTGGGAGGGGTGGCTGATACCCCAGAGTGCTGTACTGTCATACAGAAGGATCTAGACAAGCTGGAGAGATGAGCAGAGAGGAACCTTTTGAAATTCAACAAAGGCAAGTGAAAGGTCCTGTACCGGGGGTGGGGGGGCGGGCAGAATAACCCCATGAACTAGTACAGGCTGGGGGTTAACCTGCAGTATTTAAATGCAGTTCTGTAGGTTCACCATTTCTCCAATCAAACCCTTCCTATGGGGCCTTAAGAAAGGAGTAGGAAATGGGTTTTGGAATTTGGAACTTGTGGCCGTGGGTTGATTGGTAACTTGTCCTTCCATGGCTATTTTGCATCTGCAGACTTCAGCCATTCTAACATCAGCTGTAGACCAGCAAAGACCTGACAACGGATCTAAAATGTCAGATTGAGCTTTCAGACATTTGTTAAGAACAAAACTAAAATTCAAATTGTTATCCATGATAAGCTGATTTGGGCTGCTGATTCTAAAAGGCTCCCTTTGAAAGTTGTATGCTGTGGGAAAATTCTACTATTTTAGGTTTTTCTTTCTTTTTTTTTTTTTTAAAGAATTTGGATAGTGTCTGTAGTCAGAGTACTAGGATATCTTGTATTAATGAGATGATACCTTAGATGCTTGTCAGTCATCCAGTGTTTGTCTGTCTTTATTTCTGCTTGAAGTGTTGTGAAAGTTTATTACAGCCCCATCCTCCCTGTTAAGAAGATAATATGTTTTGGGGCCTATGACACCATGATAGTAGATAAGTAAGCAAATTATTTGGTGACTACTGGACTTCTTCAGTCTGCCTGATGCACTGAAGATATTCTTGATAACCTGATTAAAATATGCTGACAGAGATTCTATTTCAAATATGTGATTATAAAAAAAGAGGCAATATTCTGCATTATTATTGGTCCTGGAAAAGATTTTTGCTTTTGTATGGAAAAGATTTTTGCTCTTGTACTGATGCTTGAATCAACAGTCTCCTCCTCCTACTTCGTAGCTTATAACAGAAACAAACACTGATTTAAAAATGATGTATCCTGTAATCAATCACGTATTTTTGCCTTGAGGCATTTCTTTGAGAAGACTTTAATTTGCTTGCAATACTCCCTAAGACCTTGGATTCATTACAGCAAGCAAGAGGGACTCTGAACTGCTAGAATATTACTATTCTGAAATTGCAGTCTCAAAACTGTAGATATGTAATTAGCTGAGAGATACTGGATTTGCAATATCATCATTGAATGGCTTTCAGTGTCCCTATTTATCATCTTAGTATTGTCAGCACTAATTTAGAACGATCACAAGTATATAATTTTTACATATCTTCATGTTGCAGGAATTCTGTGAGGAAAGGAAAATGTACACATAATTCCTAGTTATTATAAATTGAATGACGGTGTTTGTTGAGAGATATTAGTTGTTCATCTTAAATAAGTGTGAAGTAGAATGATTCACTTAGTTTTATAATATTGTGTAGTTAAGTATGATATTTGCTTAGCTTTACTTGCGTAAGCAGCTAGATTTGTTGAAGCCTTAGGCTACCAGCTGTGGACATTCACTTGGATATGTTTTCAAATAGAGCTGATTTTCGTAGTGATTTTCCTAGTAGCCTGTACAGTGCTGTGTTTTGTCTTCAGTATGGGGATGCTGATTACACAACAATGTTTTACGTGTTACTAAGTAATGTTTTTCCTAGATCTAGGATTTTTTTTAGTGTCCCGTGCTCTGCCAATGAGCAGGTGCACAAGATGCACAAATCAGAATAATAGGAGGGTACAGCCATCAGCAGAAGCTGCAACTTGACAAGATAACAGTTAACGGCCTGTGTGTGTGGAGATGGAGAATGAATCTAATGAGGTGTTAGAACACCCTAGACCAAAAATCATCATTGGACTAAAAATGTACATGAGGGGCCTTAAATCAAAAGGGTACAAATGCCCAGGGATTTATTTGCTCAGAGTCCCTCTCTGAAGCACCCAGTTTAAGCTGCCCCTTTTGCTGTACCACATTATTATTAAATTATTTTTCTTGGAATTGGACATCTGAGACTTTGCTGCAGGAAGCTTCGGGTCAAGCCTGAAGAGAGAGGAAGTGTGTGTGTGTGTGTGTGAGCGAGGAGTTGAAAGGGGCAGCCATCGTTTCACTGGAGCTCACAAGGACTCAGATCCTAGCAGTCTCGGGTGGTGTGTGTGCGGTTCCTTGAATAGTGTGTGAATGCTCAAGCATCGGCTTCTGACACTGAATCTATGCAAAAGTTGACAGTGGAGTTGCTTGGGGTTTTTTTGTATTTGTATATCTGTTTATCACTTATTAAAAATGTATAAACAGTAATTTTTTTTCACAGAGAATGTGTCTGAGTTCAGAACTCATGAGCTAGAACCACTGCATCAGCAATCTCATTCCTTAATTCAAAATTTCACCAGGTTTTAAAATTTAAACATGGAAAACAAAACCCCACAGATCTCTATGGTCTTGTTTTTCAGTAATCTATCTAGGACTTGGATTTTTTTTATTATTTATTTTATTTTGATTTTATATTTTTTAAACAATAAACTCTCAGATTTAAATAAACCACTATATACACTGGTCAGATGCAGGTTATTCAGCATGCAAACTTAATAAAATCAGTTTTATTAATGGTACAACACCGTCCCAATTTCGTTTTCTTATCCTACATAGTTTCAGATTAAATAAAACCTTGGATTTTGGACTATTTTGTCTGCCAAAGTATTTCTTCATCAGAAAAGTAACAAGGAATGATACGTTTGCAATTTGACAACCTATTTTGACACGTCAGTTGTATACCAATAAGCAATAATTAACAATTCTGTTCAATCAGTTAATTGGCAGTTTCACAAATACAAGTTTTCTAGAAAATAGACTGGATTTAATCCCACTTTTCTGTCTTCATCGTGTGATTCACCCTCAATATATGATGATACTTAATTACATTTCAAGGAATCTTGAAAGAGGTAGGTGGGTGGGTTTGGTAGACGAGGTGTTTTTTTTTTTGCTAGATGTGGAATAGCTCATTATAGTGTCAAATAACCAAAATTTGTAAGGGTTTGAGGCTTTATTGTAGGAGATTAAATATATGTAGACTATGATGAAAAACTGCATTAGCTGAACTCCATCAATTTAATGAAAAATACAAGAAAGATAAATTTTCATCTGGAGAAAAGGATGAATTGGTAAAGACTGAAAAGGGGAAGGTGTCTGTAGGATTTTAGTTTACGCTTTAGATCTGAGAATTTCTAACTTGAGTGTCAAATGTCAATCTCCTTAATAAAAATGACCTGTTTGGTAAGCTTAAGTCAGCACACAGATATGTTTTACCACATATGCACACACATATGCACACACATATGCTTTACCAGGTGGTGATGTTTTTCTATAGCATTTATTTATTTTCAATAACATTTATACTATTGGTTGTTTACTGGAGTAATTTAAAAAATATAGAGCTCAGCTTAGAATAAAAACTAAGAAAGGTCTTACTGCATGTGCTGTGTTAATGAGCAAATATGAAAAACAAGGCAGAGGGAAAGAATTTTTTGTTAGAGTACATGGTGATTTCCCTTTGAACAACCTTTCTTTCCACATGATTCTTTCCATTCCACTCTTGCAACTGGAAGACATTTTCTCATTGAAATGGTGCTGTTTAGAAAATGTCTTATTTTGGGAAAGGTTTTCTTAGAAGTCAAAAATCACATTGAATAAGGTCCAGCTTTTAAAGGTTGCATTATGTTGCAATATAAAATCTAAAAGAAAAAGAAGACAGAGCAAATTTCCAATGCATATCTGTTTTTACTTTATTTTTTTTATCTTTCGTTTTACATGATTTTGTGGTGGTTCCTGGATTAAAACAATTAGGGCTTTGCATTAAGTTTCTAAATTTAAAACTTTAATTAAGTCAGTGTATCAATTATAATTCAAACATTTTTCTCATCTTTATGAAATATTTTTTGTTTATTTGAGATGCTGAATGCTAGCTACTGCCATTTGAGAAGAATAAAGATATCATGTCTCATCAGAAATTCTGTTGTACCACATAGTCACAGGATTACCTCCTACCTGCTGTTTCTTCATCTGAGTCAATCTTCTCTTGAACAGTAAGTCTTTGGTGGTGGTGGTTTTCAATAAAGGTAAGCTGTTTTCAAAGGAGGTTTTAGGAAACTATGGACGCTATTAGCAATTTTGCTCTCTGCTTTGGTCCCTATAGGGACTCAATTTGTGCTACCAATTTTGGTTTTTTTTTCTTTCCTAATGGGCATGTGTCAGAATATTATTTCTGGAAGCAGGGATTATCCCTAATCTATTTTCGTAGGTGTATATGGGTTGGGGTTTATTTTTACAGGCTACAGATTTCCATCAGTGACATTTTCAGAAAAAGACTGCACAATTGCAAAAAAAAAAAAAAAAAAAAAAAAAATTACATGAAGTATTTTTCTCTAATTCTTTTTTTTTTTTTTTTTATCCTTTACTTAGATCATTGAGACAGGATGATGATATCTGTGAGTTTTCAAACAAATTGAATCAGATTTGTATTCTGGCATACTGTTTAGGAATATACAAAGTGACAATAGTTAAGTTAGAATAGGAATAAAATGAGAATTTTAAGGAGGCTGTGACTGCACAGGGAACAACGGCCAACACTCACCCAGAGACAGAGTTCTGCTGCCCATGGGGGGCTTTGTTCAATTGGCCATTATTGGAGAAAGGAAGAGTGTTTTGTTTTATTTTTAAAATATTGTGGACCACATAACAGAGAACTCTGAATATGTTCTGACTTGGGACTCAGTGTGTGTCTCAGCCAGTGTCCAGGGTAACACTGGAACATGCTCTGAGCAGTTCAGGAGGGCGCTGGATCACAGAATCATAGAATAGTTAGGGTTGGAAGGGGCTAGTTCCAACCCCCCTGCCATGTCCAGGGGCACCTCCGACTAAACCATGTCACCCAAGGCTCTGTCCAACCCGGCCTCGAACACCATCAGGGATGGAGTATTCACAGCTTCCTTGGACAACCCATGCCAGTGCCTCAAGAAGAGACAGGGGTCATACAAAGGAAACCCTGGAGAAGAAAAAAAAGTATATGGAGTATCAGCCAGGATTACGTTATGTAAGAAGAAATATATTGATAGTCTTTTACGTATTTGGTGCGCATTTTGAATATTTCTTCTTTGTATGAGAGGTAACACAGAAAGTGATTATGAAAGTAGAGAAACTGTTGAACACTTTTTTTTTTTCTCCATAATGAATCAGTGCAAACAGAGTATTATTTCTAAAGCTTTTTTATTTTGTTACTTTAAGGCGTTGCAACGCATTGATATGGAAAAGATTAGGTCACATGCCAAGGCTTCCAGGGTATGTGTTTCTGCATTTGCATAAGGCTTGTGCTTCTTCATACTGTTCTCAACAGTAGAAGACAGACGCACAATGAAAATTGTTATGGTTCTCCATCTTGCGCTAAGATTTTGCTTGGCTTCATGAATTTTAATCCTGTCAAAGGTTTTAAAAAGTTTCAACAAAAAATGTTACCATCTGCTGTATAAAAAATTTTATCTTTATGTGTCGGGAACAAAACAGCTTAATTTGACTTTTACTCAGATGTGCTCTGTTTATTTTCTACCTCAACACATAGAATATAGAGAAGAATTACATAATTTAATTGATAATATTTTCTGTTTTATGAAAGTTTTCCTGTATTGCAATATTTTCACTTTGGAGTTTTTTGGGTTTTTTTTTTGGTTTACATTTTAAGGAAAACACTTTCACAAAAGTAGCATATCTAAAAATTCGAGTTTTATCTTCAATTTCTCATGCAAGTACATAAGTAAATTTGTACATGTGTATCTGTATTTACACACCTTTTTTACTGGAGTCATTCCAACGTGCTGGCAATGCTTCGTGGGCCCTCCAGCATTGCAGATCTGAAAATGTTGTAAATTGGGACTATCAATATATACTTGGTTTATGAAATTGACATCTAGCAACAAGAAAAAAGGCCTTTCCACAGAAATCAATAAATATATACCAAAAGGCTTTTGCTGTGAGAAGTTTGTGGGAAGCTTATGGCATAGATGAAACCTTCTTGATCACAGATTCATTTTAAACTTTGGTCTTAGGCAAATGCAGTGGGATTCATCTCCTGTGAGTCTCACTTTGAGATAGTTTTGTTGAAAGCACAGTGTTTCTGAAGAAATGGCTAGAGCAGAAACATCATGAGGATTCAACATTTGTAAGGTGTCAGATGCATGAGGTCACTGAGAATTGCATTTATGATGTGGTTTACATAAAGCATAGTTCACATTTGTACAAATCCTGGCTGCTTTGTGTTTTTACTGTCAAGGTTTTTGTTCGGTTTCTGAGTTACGGTGCAGTAGAAAGATGACCCCTTGACAGCGAAACACAGAAGGGACTTAACCACTGTAGGGTCCACCTTCAGCATAATAATGTCTGGCAGAGCTGGCCTGCAAAAAGTTGTTGGTGAGGACACCCTCGGACTTCTGCTCTCAGATGAAGCAGAAGGTGTCAGTCTCTGCTGAGTAGGTAGCACCGAGGTAGGATGAATTCCTATTGCTCAGCAGAGTTCTGTTGTGTGGGACAAGTCACCTTTCCAGCAAAAAGGCTGCTGTTGCTGAATATCACTGAACAGTACAGGCTCAGAAAGGAAAGGGCAGATGGTGGAGCTCTACGGAAAAAGAGCTGAAGAAATGAAGAAAAATTGTAAAAGCTCCTGAAGGGGAAAGAAAGGGGCAGACCATAATGGTTTTATACTGAAAGAGGGAAGATTCAGGCTAGATGTGAGATATTAATGATCTCATCAGAACTATTTGAGTGAGATTTTTCTATGAGCTTAGCAGACTATGCAGGGCTGCAAAGGGCCTGGGTCACTGAGAGCTTTATAAAACCTTTTATTTTATTTTTTCTCTATGTAATAGTGAAAGAAACAGAAAGGTTCTAGCTCTTGAAATGTCAGGATTGATTTAAGTGTGTTAGCTGAATGGAAAAATTCACAGTAGTTGGAAAGATTTTCTTTATGAAAGTGCTTTATGAGACAGTTTTCACTGAACATTTTTTTTCCAAAGTAAATAGGAATTTGTTCTGGAATAATTTTGGGAGACCTCATCCAAGAAAAAGATATATGCTCCTTTTATTCAAAAGATTGTATGCATGCTCCTTTTAATTATGTTTAGAGAAGGTAAATCTATAGAATATCTGCACAATGCAAATATTCTTTTGTTGTTTGACATTTTCTTATAACTTAAGTATGAAGCTACTGTCTATAAGTTATAGCTATGTAAACAAATCACAGTGCTGTTAAGAATGTTCTGCTGGCCATATCTTGTCACTGAACCAGGACTGAAGCTAATATTTATAGGTCAGTGTCAAGGGAAGAAAAGGCTTATTGTTTACTGACCCTCAAGAAACTTATTTTGTCTAAAGCCAAAATAGAGTGAAAACTCAAGTGCTGACAAAAACATGCTCAATTCAGTTTGTCTGTAGAGTAGAATTTATGTTTTATTTTTAAGACTGAACATGTTTGTTTGGACTCTGAAAATTATATATTTATAGTTTTGAAAATATTTGAGATACTTGACATAAAATAGCAAAACTTCTTGGAAACAGCTCTTCCTATTACCATGAAGAACATTTGCTTGCTTTGTTTTCTGAACTTTTGCCATCTGTGGCAGTGATTCTGCACATTATTGCTTCCATTATCATTTTGAAGCATGAATAAATATCACTTTCCGCCTTTAGATCAAGGACAAGTTATGCCCTTAAGATCGAACATGTGTTCTTGTTCATGCTTTGCAATTTGTCACTTATACATCTGATTATCCCACTGCCAGAAAGAAGGGTTGAGTTATTGTTGCCATCTATATTATGTTTAAGAATTAGACTTGCACAGCTTCATTTCTTTTTTTTTTTTTTATGATATTTTATCTTCCAGTCATGTACAAATAAGTCATGAATTATCTTTTCCTAGCATAAGGTCACTGCAACTGATTTTTTTCTTCTTCTTTTGTTATTTATTTATTTATTTATTTATTTATTTATTTATTATTAAACAGCAGCAGCCGCCTTCATCTGCTTCTACAGCTTCTTTTCTGATTTCTTGACACAGCATAGTGAAACGTCTGCTGTTTAATGCTTTGAAGAGTAGTGCTGGCTCGTTGAAATATATTATTTACCAAGCATAGACTTTTCCTGCTTGGGAAATGCTCTGACACAAAGCTTATGAAAATGTCATTAGCTTCAGGTCTGTACATTTTGTCACCCAACCTGATCTCTGATTTCATTAGGACTGACATTACAGATACATTTAATTACTTATTTGTTCATCCTTTCCATAATCTTGGCTATTTGTCACACACATCTTTTCTGCTCCTTGATAGACTCAGCTAGTCCTGGACAGGGTGTGTGGCTGAGTGACAGTCATGCTGTGAGACAGGCCTTGGCTCTGCAGCCAAGGGATGTTTTCCACAGATGCCTATGCTTCACAAATCCAAACTAGCCCCCTCCCACAAAGTGAGCTGGTGTATCCCTTCCACGTCTCATCAGCTGGAATATCTACACTGCTTTTGTGGATGGTGCTGGAGACTGAGGAGGTCGGAGGCTAAGGGCTGAATTTTAATTTTTCTTGCTTATATGACTGACTCTGTTTTCTGAGTATAATGAGCACAGCTGCACAGCATACTCAGGAGTATGTAACGTGTAGCAATTGGTTTTGTTTGGCCATTTTTTTTTTTGCTGTTGGTGAAATGTTTATTTTTAATGATTGCTGTGTCTTAGGTATCTCAAAGACCTGTGATGATGCCTTTCCAAAAATGTAGAGCTTTTTAATCATTTCCATGTGGTAGTTTGCCATTCAGTTTAAGAATAAAGAAATCCTAATACTGTCAGCTGTTCAGGCAATGGAAAGGAAGAGAGATGCTTGAAATAACAACAACAAAACAGAGATGCTTGGCAGAAATAAGTGACCTAACATTACTACTAAAATTGCCAGTGTGCTGCTTTCAGTTGCTAGCTGGCTTCACGCACCATTAAACAAGGGCTTCTTTAATGCTTTTGCAAAAAGATCTTCTCCCTTTTACATTGCAGGTATTTTAGTTAAATTCCAATTAATTATAGTTATTGTTACAAAATTTTCTATTTCATTCATGCATTGCACTTTTACTAATCCTGTTTAATTTCACCCCCGTTGTGATACCTGTTCTCATCCAGCTTTAAAATATTTATGACCAGAAGCATCCCTTTTGTGTTTCTCCCTGGCATATTCTTCTACATTACTTCACTCAAAATCCACCTTAAAACATATTTTCTTGTATTCTGCCCCATCACAGTTATGTAGCCTCTATTATTTGGAATTCTATATAACCGTTTGTACCCAGTTGAGATAAATGATAAATACTTGAAAAAAAAAACCCCAACAATTTTTTTTGTGGTTCTAGACATATATAATACAATACATCTAGAAATGAGATAACATTTTCCATGGAAACACCCTGAAGTATATTAAAATTGGCCCCTTTACTAGTCATTGCTTACAACATGTATTCTTTTTGGTGGATATTTCTATTACCTTTTGGTCACTCACAAAACATATTATTTTGTTGCAGCTAATTAAGATTTTCCTTCCCAAAATGTATTCCTTGGGAATGTGGAGGTAATATTAGAATGCTAAAGGATCATTAGAAAACAATGAAAATGCAAATCTAATTTCTATTCATATTGCAAACAACTGACCTGAGGCAAGAAGGGAAAGATAGCACTTTGATACATTCAAAAATAATTAACCCCCCATGTTTCCTTACAAAAGTGAGGTAGCACAAAACACAGGGTTTTAGCATTCAGTTATATTTAGCAATAATCTGAAACCATATTTTCCTTAGTCCTTTCACAGCTCATACTTCCAATTACTTGGCAGTGATGATAGGCTAAAGTAATATAAAGTAATACCATTCCCCAGCCTTCATTTACACTTATGCACTGTTAGCTGTTTGGTGTTATTCCTACTCGAAGACCATTTGAACCACCTCTATACTTGAGATTCTTTATTTTCTATTTTAGCACTCTGTCTATATTGTATTGCTTCCCCCTTTATTGTAAAATAAATGTCTAAGGATAAACTGCACTGAAGGATCTCATTTGCCTGCAATATTTGAAAGGTCTCCTAAATGCTCATTAAGAGCTACCAAAACCTTTTTCATAGGACACAGAAACAGCTCATGTATCCTTTAATTACTTGTTAACATAGGGCACTTATTTACAAAGGGTCAAATTATTTCCATATAAATTAAAGTAAAAACATTTCTTCTGATAAGAGAGGTAATTGTAAAGCAATTTGCTAAATTCAAGTGAAATAAAGGCTGGTAGTATGAAATCTGTAGCCTTGGGCTAGTAGACATATTTTGCATTATAAGCAGTTATGGATTTCTTTCAGACATCAATGGAAGCACAGCAGTAGACAACAGTTTGGATTCACTTGTGATCTGCAGCACTGATAATTATTAGACCAAGCTTCTGTCATGTTTGTAGAATACTACTGAGTTCTGTGTTTGAAGATAGTCTGAAGATTAGAGGGCATGCCTGTTTGCATAACCACATCTGTGATATGAAGGGAATCAACCCCTAGGTTCTGTTGCAGTATATACATAACAGCATTTTCATGAAACTGTTTTGAAGCAATTAGAGAAGCTTCCCTGAAGTGCATTTTTCTTAGCCAGTGATAGAGTAAAATGTTAATGAATAAAATGCAAATTTGTTTTCCTGATTTTCTTGGTGAGAAACACCTTCACTAGGGGTGCCTTATTACAAGTTAATATAATGCATTATTTTTTAGAAAAATAAGAAATAAAAAAAAATAGAAATGGCAAGTAGTAAATTTAGAAACAAAGAGTTGATAAGTGTTTATCTCACTTTTATTGCAGAACATCTGTTGAGTTAATTTGTCATAGCACTAGGCTGGTACAGTCTAAGGAAGTTAATTGTCACCAGTTCAGACTTTGACAAAGTGATCCTCTTGCCTCATTCTGGATATTAATTTGTTTTACACATCTTTCTTTAAATTACGAAGAATAGGTCTGGTTTGTAGTTGGAATTAAAATAAATATTCTATGTGTTGTTGGCAATACCACTTATCAGTAGCTTTGGCTGTGAAAAACTACCACATAGCTTGCATATTTTTAATATTAGTTTGCTTTACACAAAAATTGAAGTTGCAAATTTTATGCCTTTATGCAAAGAAGGAAATATACATGGGTATTTGGACCACTGTTTTTGTAGTCTGTAAAACAGGCATATCATAAATCCATTGAAAAGAAAAGCATTTCCTGGGGGCTTCTCAGAGTCCTATTGGAAATGAAATGACACACGCAGATATTAGCTTAATTGAGATGTGTTGCTGCTTCAAGATCAGAGAAAAAAATTGCGAAACAATATTGGATCATGACAGTCTAATTTGATGTCATCCTACTGTGCTTTTGGGAAGCAGATTTGAATTACTTCATGTTCACATCCAAGAGAAAATTCATCACAGTTTGGATTTTAACTGGAGTACCTCCTTGTACCTCTATTGTCTCCAGCCAGATGACATTAACTAACTGTACATACAGTTGTTGCTCATTTACATTGGTACATCTCTGGAAAGCTATAGATGAGTAAGTTGTACTATGGAAATCTTAATTTGTAAGAGGAGCAAGTTTTGTTCCTTTGGAAAAATGCAAAGGAAATTCCCATAGCAGACATTCGTTGTATTTTTCTTCACCTCTCTGGATTATCTTTCACGTAGGATAAATTATGTGGTTTGGAACATGTAGAACTCAAAGAATAAAGACCTGACTCCCATTTGAGTACTTTGAAAAGGTTGTACATGACTGTCAGGGGATTTAATAGAAGTGAAGTCTAAGGATATTATATCATGTCTGCACCTTTTGACTTACCCATGCTAGAAAAAACTGGTCATAAACTAAAACTAATATTTTCCAGGGAAAAAGTAGAGTTAAAAGACTCGCTAGGGGCAGAATTGTTCTGTAAATTTTAAAAAAGAACCCCCAGGAGATAAGCAGGTCTTCATTCTCTTTAATAATTGCACTAATCATTGTGCAATTGGCATTGGGGATTGATCTCTACTTATGGAAGAAGAATGGCCCAGTACCTAATTGGATACAGCTGTACACTGTTTGGGCTTATTTTTAGAATCCAAGAGAATAATGAGACATTTCAGATACTGCAGAATCCTTAGCAGGATTACATGAACTCACTAAATCCATCTCGAAAATTGTGAATTACATGGTACATTGAATTGCAAATTATCTCTATAATTTATCTCTCATGTAACTTCATTGGTGTCAATGAAATTGCAGTGTTCCCAAAAGACAGCATGCTTTAACCTCTTTGCAATAATACTTTAAAAACATGGCTTTTTGTTTTGTTTCTTCATGATTCTTAATCATGTAACTGATCCTCAGCATCAGCTAATGGTGGATGACCTTGGAGCTTTCTGGAGGTGTGAGACTAAAAAGCAACAGATATATTTTTAAATGATCACTTTTTTTTTTTTTTTTTTTTGGCCTTAACCCTAACACAATCTAAGCACTTTCTTTAACCCATGTCTTTCTATAACAGTCCTCAGGATTACATCCTCTCTCTGTTCTTCCCTACTTTAGGCTTGTTAATGATTTGGTCTCTTTCACGCACTTTCTATTCCTTAGTGAAATCATATCTCAACACTGTCAGCATTTTGTTCTTTATTTGTCCTGAGAACAGTGCAAATCAGCTGAAGTCAAGAATGTAGTTTGATTTGGTTTGTGGGATTTTTTTGAACTGTCAGAAATAAGAGTAGAAGATAGAGTATTCAGAGAAGTAGCTCAGACATTTCCCCACAGATAAGATGGTGAGCTATTTACAGCAGTGTGATTGGTCTGTCAATATGTCAATAAAGTCTTTCCTATAAAAATGTTGACTGATGATACAAGCTCTAGCTGTGCTTCTCTTTAAACTGCCGAATCAGATGACAGCATTATATTAGAGCTGTGCGAAATGGTGGTATAGTACAAGGATATAATAACAATTGTTAATTCAGAGCCATAATGAAAAAAACATGTTCACGTGATTCATGAGACAGCTGAAACTGAGTCTTCACTTGAGAACACTCCTATGTCTGATTGCAGTCTGAGTGCTAAGAACTGCCTCCTTTGTAGCCAAACAACAGAAAACTCTTTCATGTGATAAGATGGGGTGTGTGTATGACAGACAAACAGAAATAGTCAGATAATGGGAAAAAGTAACAGAAAAATCATTCAACTTGTCCTAACTTTATGGGCCAACACAGCTTAAGAAAACCTCCTGGCTGTGGTAGTGCCTGGGAATCTCTCTTGCAGCCTTGGAGAGCTGGGCTAGGCTCTTCAGCAGGTTCCTGAGGAAACAGACTGCTTTACAGTTCAGCTTGGTCTCTCAGAGGATTATTTGGATGTTTAAAATCACAACAAGGAAGTTGTTTCTGCTTTTGTTCTGCAAAAAATTTATTGGAAACAGGACTTCTGTCTGTCATGTCAAGTAGGCAAAATGATGTTGATGGTGTGTTTGGTCAAGTAGAGAAATTCGCTGTTGGACCGCAGTGCTTGTCTTACTGTTTTGGCAAGACAGTGCATCAAAACAAACTGTTGTCAAACTCTGCAGAGGTGAGGCCTGCTAGTTCTCAAACTAGAATGAAGTGCCAGTACAGGCTGCTAGATGGCATGAAGAATCAGAGAATTAGTGTGACTAACTCCTTACACAGCAAGTGACTGTTCTTGTTTTAGTATGCAACTAGTATGTGCCTTTGAAGGCCTGCCAACCCAGAGGTAAATGGAACGTTATGAACTACATATATTAAGATTTTATTTAAGTGGCAGCTTTCTAAATGCAAGGTGCAGATAGCCAGAATTCTCTTTCTACTGCAGTGTGAATATAAAGAATAGCTGATCTCTGTGATGACATTTACGTATGCTGGAGAGGAACAGAAAAATAGCTCTCTTGTGTCAACAGTACTCATGAGTTATTCTGTCGTTCCTCAGGAGTGAAGATAAAAGTCATCATAGAGATCTGAAGCCACATAATGTACAAAGGGTAGCAAGTGAGTTGGATGTGGGTAGATGTTATTTATTTTCTTGAGTTATAGATGACCTTTAAGTAAGGACACTAATACTGTGGGAAGTATTTTCTTCACCAGCTGTTCTCTTAATATTTTTTATCGCCTTCAGACATTCTGCCCATTGATATTTTATTACTTGCTTTAAAGGATACTTTTCTCAGAAAGCAAAAAAAATCATCAAATATTCATATAGAATTTAACTGGATTATATTGTTATTTTCAGAATTCACTGAGATGTCATTTCAGGAAATTTTTTCCATTTAAGAGAAAGCATGTAAGTGCTGAAGTTTATTGTACATGACTGAAGTGCTCTTTTGCATCTGGATTTAAAATAAGAACAAATATATGAAATGGTTCAAAAGCAGAGATAGAATGAATGCATTTGGATTTAGTATTTTAAGTTTACAGCAACTGTAAATTCTCTCTTTTTTTAAATTATCTATTCCTGATGAACATAATATTTGAATATCAAAAGTAAACTGTAAGCCATGTCAATTTCTCTGTATTGTTTATGTAAATAAACAATAAAAATACTTTAATTTCCTTGCTATTATTCTTGAATGATAGGGAAAGTTAATTAACATATTTCCAGTAAATTTTTACTGAAATGCATTTAAGGGAATTATACCACATTTTAAATTCAAGCTGCAAAAATATTCTGAAGTTTTGAGAATAGAAATTGGTTCAGCTGTCTCAGTGACACTTAACTGATGGGGTTAACTTCAAATCAGTCGAAGTTTATTTAGCTTAAAATGACATCAGTCACAGGGTTTTTTTCTTTCCCAGTTAGGCATAAAGAAAGAAAGTGGATCTGAATGGGAAGTGTTTTCCTTTAAATCACAGAAATTACTGATAATAAAAGAACAAAGCCTTCCAGAATGAAGAATATTTATCAAATGTTGAAGTACTCTAAATTGAATCTAAGAAAATACATTCCATGTTGTGAAGGCAAGGAAATAGGAACCGTGTTTCACAATAGAGCATCTACCCTGTGACAAAATACTGTGGAATTTAAAGAGCTCATTGTATGATTGTGAAAGGCACTGAGATGATGGAAAATGATCTTACTTTTGAAATGTGGGAGATGCTGACTCTGTGAGTTGAATCTGAGTTTAATCATGATCAAGCTATTTTTTTCTGGTGTGGTAGGAATAGATTTTGTTCTCTGATTAGTTTATAACTGTGAAAAGGATTAAGAGCTATATCAGCCTAGCAAACTCAAAGAAGGAAGGAAAAGAGGTTTATCTAGGGAGAAGAATAATTATATAGATCTGAGTGTTCCTCAATGAATTGATAGAGTATTATTACAAATTATTTTAAAGCAGAGGAAGGGAAGAAAGTGCATTAAGAAATCAATTTAAGGAAACCAAGAGCTCTGTATCACGCTCAGATTTAGGAAGATAATGTCAGCAAACAGCAATCAGGTCAGGTTACAAAGGATGAATATAAAGGGTGTAGAAGACAAAAAAAGAAGTGGAAACAAAATACGAAAGCTCAAACTGAGATGCAACTAATTAAACATATCAGCACGTCAAGAAACATTTATGTTAGTACCAAGATGAGAACTAAGGAGCTGGTCTGCTGCTGAGCAATAACAGAAATCTGGTGCTGACAACCCCAAAATGTCTAATACTTTGTGTATCAGTCCTTTTAAAGAAAGATCTATGCATTTTTGAAGTAACGGGTCATGCTCACCATGAAACAGGAGAAGATCAGGTGAGAGGTTTAAGGAAATTAAGTATTTTACATTGGCTTGGTCTGCAAAAGGTACTTAAAAAAACCTGAAGAATCTGGAACTGCTGGTAATTTGCTGCTGTAGAGAAATGAGGAAAAGCAGAAAAGTAGAAAAAGGAGAATGTAACGTGTTCCTTTAAAAATGTGTCGGGCAATGAGGAGTAAATTAGACACCTTGCATTTCAATTCTGTGACTCTACCCCCTGCTCAGAATTCTTGGAACTGAACAATTGTAGGCAATTAAAGATAGTGGGAGATTTTTAAAGTATAGAAGACTCTAGATAAATCCAAGCTACTTTTCTGACAGAATAAGGTCCAGTCTGTTTAGGAGAGAAACAGCGGCTGTCATGTGTCTTTGCCCTAGTAAGGATTTTTTAAAATTATTACAATTTATTTACAGTTTGAAATTATACATTCATAAGTGAGGAATAGAAATAGATGAAACTATCATGGCAAAATTAATAGGGAAAACTTACTTTAGAGAGCAGTTATCCATAGATCATTCTAGAACAGAGTTCATCCAATATGTGGTTATACCACAGCGCTAGGTATTGTTGAATTAAATAGAATCACAGAATCATAGAACAGTTAGGGTTGGAAAGGACCTTAAGATCATGCAGTTCTAACCCTCATGCCATGGGCAGGGGTGCCTCACACTAGACTGTGCTGTCCAAGGCTCTGTCCAACCTGGCCTTGAACACTGCCTGGGAGCATTTACCGCTTACTTGGGCAACTGATTCCAGTGCTTCACCACCCTAACAGGAAAGAACTTCCTTATATCTAACTTGAACTACCCCTGTTGAAGTTTAAACTCATGACCCCTTGTCCTATCTCTATGGTCCCTGATGAAGAGTGCCTCTCCAGCATCCTTGTAGGCCCCTTCAGATACTGGAAGGCTCCTATGAAGTCTTCATGGAGCCTTCTCTTCTCCAGGCTGAACAGCCCCAACTTTCTCAGCCTATCGTCATACAGGAGGTGCTCCAGTCCCCTGATCATCCTCGTGGCCTTCCTCTGGACTTGTTCCAACAGTTCCATGTCCTTTTTATGTTGAAGACACCAGAACTGTACACAATACTCCAGGTGAGGTCTCACGAGAGCAGAGTAGAGGGGCAGGATCACCTCCTTCGACCTGCTGGTCACGCTCCTTTTGATGCAGCCCAGGACACAGCTGGTTCTCTGGGCTGTGAGCGCACACTGCCGGCTCATGTTCAGTTTCTTGTCAACCAACACCCCTGGTATTGCCCCAACCCAGGCAAAGGACCTTGCACGTTGCTTTGTTGAACTTCATGAGGTTGGCATTGGCCTACCTTTCAACAGTGTCAAGGTCTCTCTGGATGACATCTCTTCCCTCCAGTGTATCAGCTGAACCTCTTAGCTTAGTGTCATCGGCAAACTTGCTGAGGACACACTCAATCCGACTGTCCATGTCACTGACAATGATGTTGAACAGGTTTGGTCCAAACACCAACCCCTGAGGGACACCACTTGTTACCAGTCTCCACTTGGACATTGAGCCGTTGACCACAGTTCTTTGCCTGTGGTCATCCAGCCAGTTCTTTATCCATGAGGTAGTCCACCTATCAAATTGATGTCTCTCCAATTTAGAGACAAGGATGTCATGTCAACCACTTTGCACAAGCCCAGGTAGATGACATCAACTGCTCTATCCTTGTCCATCAGTTCCATAGCCCCATCATAGAAGGCCAACAAACTGGTCAGGCAGAATTTCCCCTTAGTGAAGCCATGCTGGCTGTCACCAAGCACCTTGTTGTTTTTCATGAGCCTTAGCATGTCTTCCAGGGGAATCTGCTCCAAGATTTTGCCAAGCACAGAGGTGAGACTCACTGGACTGTAGTTCCATGGGTCTTCCATTTTCCCCTTCTTGAAAATGGGGGATTATATTTCCCTTTTTCCAGTCGTCAGGAACTTCACCTGACTGCCATGATTTTTCAAGTATAATGGCCAGTGGCTTAGCAACTTCATTCTCCAGCTCCTTCAGGACCCGTGGATGGATTTCATCAGGTCCCATCGACTTGTGCGTGTTCAGGTTCTTAACATGATCTCGAACCTGATCCTCCCCTACAGAGGGCCTATGGTCTTCATTCTTACAGTCCCTGTATTTGTCTTTCAAGACTTGGGTGGCATGGTTACACCACTTGCCAGTGAATACTGAGGCAAAGAAGTAATTGAGAACCTTAGCTTTCTCCAAATCCGGGGTAGCTAATTGTCCAATTTCCTTCTGGAGATGGCCCACATTATCCCTAGTCTGTCTTTTGTTTGTGATATACCTATAGAAGCCCTTCCTGTTATCTTTGACATCTCTGGCAAGACTCAATTCTAAGTGGGCATTAGCTTTCCTGACTTGATCTCTAGCTTCCTGGATAATGTCCCTTTATTCTATGGCTGCATAGACTATATGAATATGAATTAAAAAAAAAAAAAAAAAAAAAATCTATTATTTGCTACTGTTATTTCAATTGAAACCTACATGTATGGAATAAAACTCTTTATCACCTAGTTAGTAGTTTTAAAATGCAGTAAATATAGAAGATTTTTCCTCATCCAAATCTCGGATAAACCTCAGTGGTAAAACGGAGGTCCTTGATCTTTCAGCCAAGAGACAGATGATAAATCATCACCTCACACAGCAGATAATCTACTTCTGCTCTTCATTTGGTTTTCCTGACCTCTGTTTGTACTGAAATAATGAAGAACAATTTTATGTTTAGAAAGCCTTGTTAAACTTGTTCACCTGATGGGTATTAACAACATTAGGTCTGCATCAGCATTATTTCTCTGATTTATTAGGATTACAAATTTACAGCAGTATGAGTGGTATAAAAATCAGGCCTTCTGGTGCTTAACAGAGTTTATCTTTTGCATGGGCACTTTTCTGAGTTGTTATCAAATGTTTGTCAAAGTATATATTACAGTAATTCAAATAATGTTTAAGCATACTTGTTTACCATTTGAAAGTTGGCATGTAATTTTAATGATGTTTTGCAGCTTAGGGTTTAACAATATTGGCATGTTCACTTCACTTATGTATATTGGGGCCTGACTTTGTACATTTGCATTTCTAGTGTTAAGAGTGGAACATTAAGGCCCTGAAAATCTTCCTCTGTAATGTTCAGTAAGCTTTATCTGTGTATAAATCCTGTATTTAATTAATATGTAAACCACATGCTAATGTACCATGCTAGCCATATGGAAAATTTCAAAAGGATTTCTGTAATATACTTATTTTTAAACTTATATTTTAGATACAGAAAAGAAATGAAGATGTATTTTCCTTTTCCTGTTTATTGTGAAAGAAGTATAGAATTATTTTTCATGACCCTGTTTACAATCTGGGAAATACAGTGGTGAGCCAATAAGCATTTTAAAACTGGGGGAGGGTGGAATTAAAATGAACATAATCATCATAGAGTCACTGAATGATTTGGTTTGGAAGGGACCTTAAGGATAATGTAGTTCCAACCTCCCTGACATGGGCAGGAGCACCTTCCATCAGACCAGGCTGCTCAAAGCCATGTCCAACCTGGCCTTGAACACTACCGAGTATGGGGCATCCACAACTTCTCTGGGCAACCTGTGTCACTGTCTCACCACCCTCACAGTGAAGAACTTCTTCCTTATATCCAATCTAAATCTAATCTCTTTCAACTTAAAACATTTTCTCTTATCCTATCACAATATGCCTTTGCAAATAGTCCCTCTCCAGACTTCCTGTAGGTCCCCTTCAGGTACTGCAAGGCTGGTATAAGGTCTCCTCAGAGCCTTCTCCTCTCTAGGCTGAAGCTCAACTCTCTCAACCTGTCTCAGTAGAAGAGGTGCTCCAGTCCTCTGATCATCTTTGTGGCCCTCATCCAGACTCTCTTGAGCAGGTCCACACCCCTCTTGTGTTGGGAGCCCCACAGCTGGATGCAGCACTGCAGGTGGGGTCTCATGAGGATAAAGTAGAGCAGTAGAATCACCTCTCTCAATCTGTTGCTCACAGTACTTTTGATGCAGCTCAGCGTACAGTTGGCTTTCTGGGCTGCAAGTGGACACTGCAGGCTCATGTTGAGCTTCATCCCCAAGCTCTTCTCAGGGTTGCTCTCAATCCAGTCTCTGCACAGCGGTGGTTGTGCTTGGGACTGCCCCAGGAGAAGGACCTTGCACTTAGCCTTGCTGAACTTAATGAAGTTCACATGGGACTGCCCCTCAAGTGTGTCAAGGTCCGTCTGGATGACATCCTTTCCCTCCAGTGTGTTGACTGCACCACACAGCTTGGTATTGTTGGCAGACTTACTGAGCTTGCACTCTATCCCACTGTCTACCTCACTGACAAAGATGTTAAACAACACTGGTCCCAGTATCATCCCCTAGGAATGCCACTTGTCACCGCTGGACTTTTAGACATTGACCACAACTCTTTGAGTGCAACCATCCAAGCCAATTCCTTCTCCACTGAGTGGTCCTCCATCAAATCCATGCCTCTCCAGGTTAGGGACAAGAATGTTGTGTGGGACAGTACCAAATGTGTCAGTAGCCTATTGGCACATTGCTGACCACACCTGGTTTAGTAATTTCTGGTTTTATGTAATACTACAAAGTGACAAATGAGCAACTTCAAATAAAGTGAGATCCAAAACTTGGCTACAATTCTTGGAAATCTTCCATATTTCAGAAAGCAGAGGGCTAGACATATGTTAAAAATAATAACAAAAAATACAGTCCTGTGTTTCTGAAAGTACACCTGTCCATTAATGGATCTGGAACAGAATGGGTAGAATTTGGTACCTTTAGTGCAAAAAAGTACAGGAGTTTCTCCAAAGGGTTTTGGACAGCAGCTGAAGGAATTTCTATGTGCACAAATTAGTATTGCAGTAGATGAAGCTACTGGTAACATCTAATAATCACGATGTGATTCCCTGATGCCATATTATTTCCATTACCACACTGTACCAAGGATGGGCTGATGATGAGACTCATGCATCTGTTTGGTGAGGACATCACTGTGCAACACTGGGGCCATTGCACATAACAGTTATGCCAAAGAAGGAGGAAAACAAGCTTCCAGTTCTTAAAAGTTAACCTGCAGAAGAATGAATGATGAGCTGTACGTGGTTTACGCTTTCTGGAAACGACTAGAGACATAGGAATATTCAGAGGCAAGGAACAAGAACATTTTGGACATTCAGTCAGGGCATCACGATCCATTTTATTTTTTTAAATGACACTTAGATCTCAATATGGCTTTTCTTATGAAAGAACCTCAGAGATAATAGTATATTATAAAACAATAAAACAGTTGTTTGGTTGTTTCTGGTGTTTTTTTTTTTTTTTTTGTCATCTTACTTTCTTCATAACTCAATTGTTTTCCAGGGTACAGTTAAACAATAAGGGAAATAAACTGTTTCCTACTGTATATTCTTGAGTTAACCTCAACAATAGCCACCTTTTCTGGTATACCACATCACTGGGGATTTAAAAAAAATAGAAGTAAACATACTACACATCCTCTGAAGTTACTGCATATTTTATTAATATACAGTACTGCTTTCAGTATGGTAAGTGCTGCTGGATCTAACACTTACCTGCATTCCGTATGTTTAATTTGTTTTCATAACAACATTATTAGAAAAATAGACCTTCCATAAGTGTTTCTCAAGAGGTTTTAATTTGTCTTTTTAACATGATTTATTTACAGACATATATTGATGAGTTCCCGCCCAAGCTTTCCCTTCTCCAGCTGAACAGTCCCAGCTGTCTCAGCCTTTCCTCACAGGAGAGACACTCCAGTCCCTCAATCACGTTTGTGACCCTTTGTTGTATCCTATCCAGTATGCCCATGTGTCTCTTGCACTGGGGAGCACAGAAATGAAAACAGTACTTTCTGTTAACACAGACTTTCTGCTTAGCATAGAAAGTGCTCAATGTTTCATTACTATATGTTGGTTTTAAATTGGATTTCAGAAAGGTAAAACAAAATAAGCTAATGTGATAAAATGCCACCTTTTTTTTTTTTTTTTCACCAAGACAGATTTGCTGCTTGTCATCAAAATCTGCTTTATGTTCACTGTTTACCCTTTCTTAACACATTGTCATACATCCACACTGGGATCACCTCCCACCCCAGCAGACTGAGTTCTTGAAACTAAATTAGCTTTGGTGAAGCTTTGTGCTAACCTGCCTAGAAGGAAAACTGCAGTATTAAGTAAAATACATTTCATGTTAGTGTTCGGAAAAGCCTTGTGAAATACTGCCCAGTTCTGTTAGCTGTAAATCAGTTACTGCCAAAATATCCTCAAATGAGTGGTTTAGCTGCAGTGACAGTGTAAATGCACTGGAAGGGTGAACATTTTGAAAATGTGTGCAGAAGGTACTGTCACACAGCCTAAAAATGAGCAGCATTATTTGTTCTTTAATTTTTCCCTCCCCCTCAGCTGTCTGTAAAAAGTAGCACTTCAGGGGTACTTTTCAAAGGTCTAAAATACTGCAAATATGAAAAAGTATGCTGTCCTGGTTTTGGCTGGAATTGAGTTAATTTTCTTCCTAGAAGCTGATGCAGTGCTGTTTTGGGTTTAGTCTGACAATAATGCTGATAACACACCAATGTTTTAGTAGTTGCTAAGTAGTGCTTGCTTATCCTGATCAAGGACTTTTCAGTCTCATGCTCTGCCATTGAGGAGGAGCATAAGAAGCTGGGAGGGAGCACAGCCAGGACACCTGACCCAAACTAGCCAAGGGGTTATTCCATACCAAAGAATGTCATGCTCAGTTTAGAAAGTGAGGGGGGATGGTGGGGAGAGACCTATTGCTGCTTGGGGATGGGCTGGGCATCAGTCAGCAGGTGGTGAGAAGTTATGTCGTGCATCACTTGCCTTTCCTGGGTTTCCTTCCTCTTTCTCTTTTGTTGTCTTTCCTTTTAATTTGATTCTTCTCACCATCACACTGGGGATGGAGTGGGAGGCAGAGCGAGCAGCTGCATGGGATTTAGCTGCTGGATGGAGTTAAACCACATCATATGCCCAGTGAACACTGAGTACTATTACTCACTTCAGAAGAATTAGGGCTCTCACAACAAGTAAACATATTAAAACTGTGAAAATTAATTGCTGTTTTTATAGCCTTATTCATAAGCATAAGGATGGAAAATCATAATTAGCTCTAACAAAATACGCTACTGGAAAAGTCTTGCAGAAACATTCATCCTCTGACCAGAAATGTTCGTGGCTCTTGTCAGACCATGGACCGTTTCAGCAAGGTTGGTACACCACTGAGAACAGGGAGAGTGCTAGTACTAAAGCTGCAGATTTGACAGCACCTGGAGATTTCCACATCTGCATGGAAAATTCTTAAATAGGCAACCAATGTTCCTTTAGGACACTTTATATAGCAAAAGTGTTAAAAAGCCTCAAAAAAAGTAAAGGTTTTATGTTCCTCGGGCAGACTTTAAAATACAGTCCTGAGTAAATCAAGCTGGTGCATAACTATGTCATAAAACATAGTATTACATGCATTATCACTCAATGATTCCAAGAATTTCTATAGCTGTGAAAAGAACATCCCTGGGTGTGAAGAT
Organism: Lathamus discolor; assembly: GCF_037157495.1. NCBI lineage: Eukaryota > Metazoa > Chordata > Aves > Psittaciformes > Psittacidae > Lathamus > Lathamus discolor. The sequence goes on along the minus strand of NC_088887.1, from coordinate 27,271,111 downwards.
CAGTGAGGAACTTTCAATTACTTTTAACTTTTTTTTTTTCTTTTTCTTTTCCTTTTTAGAATCATAGAATAGTTAGGGCTGGAAAAGACCTTAAGATCATCTAGTTCCAACCCCCTTGCCATGGGCAGGGACAACTCACACTAAACTATGTCACCCAAGGCTCTGCCCAACCTGGCCTTGAACACTGCCAGAGGATGGAGGATTCACAACTTCCCTGGGAAACCTATTCCAGTGCCTCACCACCCTAACAGTAAAGAATTTCTTCCTTATATGCAATCTAAACTTCACCTATTTAAGTTTTAACTCATTACCCCTTGTCCTATCACTAGAGTCCCTAATGAAGAGTCCATCCCCAGCATCCCTATAGTCCCCCTCCAGATACTGGAAGGCTGCTATGAGGTCTCCATGCAGCCTTCTCTTTTCCAGGCTGAACAGTCCCAACTTGCTTAGCCTATCTTCATACAGGAGGTGCTCCAGCCCCCTGACCATCCTCGTGGCCCTCTTCTGGACTTGTTCCAGGAGTTCCATGTCCTTTTTATGTTGAGAACACCAGAAATGCACAAATTATTCCAAGTGAGGTATCACAAGAGCAGAGCAGAGGGGCAGGATCACCTCCTTCGATCTGCTGGTCACGCTCCTTTTGATGCAGCCCAGGATATGGTTGGCTTTCTGGGCGGCAAGCTCACACTGCCGGCTCATGTTCATTTTCTCATTAACCAACACCCCCCAGTCCTTCTCTGCAGGGCTGCTCTGGACCTCTTCTCTGCCCAACCTGTAGCTGTGCCTGGGATTGCTCCGACCCAGGTATAGGACCTTGTACTTGGCATGCTTAAACTTCATAAGATTAGCATAAGCCCACCCCACAAGTGTGTCAGGGTCCCTCTAGATGGCATCCCTTCCCTCTAGCATATTAACCGAACCACACAGCTTGGTGTCATCGGCAGATTTGCTGAGGGCGCACTCAATCCCACTGTCCATGTCACCAACAAAGATGAGGAACAAGACCGATCCCAACATTGATCCCTGAGGGACACCACTCGTTACCGGTCTCCAGCCAGACATCGAGCTATTGACCACAACTCTTTGTGTGCGGCCATCCAGCCAGTTCTTTATCCACCGAGTGGTCCATCCATCAAATTGATATCTCTCCAATTTAGAGACAAGGATGTCACGTGGGACAGTGTCAAACGCTTTGCACAAGTCCAGGTAGATGACATCAACTGCTTTACCCTTGTCCATCAATTCTGTAGCCCCATCATAGAAGGCCACCAAATTGGTCAGGCAGGATTTCCCCTTAGTGAAGCCATGCTGGCTGTCACCAAGCACCTGGTTGTTTTTCATGTGCCTTAGCATGCCATTCAGGAGAATCTGCTCCAAGATTTTGCCAAGCACAGAGGTGAGACTCACTGGTCTGTAATTCCCCAGGTCTTCCATTTTCCCCTTCTTGAAAATGGGGGTTATATTTCCCTTTTTCCAGTCATCGGGAACTTCACCTGACTGCCATGATTTTTCAAGTATAATGGCCAGTGGCTTAGCAACTTCATTCGCCAGCTCCTTCAGGACCCGTGGATGGATTTCATCAGGTCCCATGGACTTGTGCGCGTTCAGATTTTTAAGATGGTCTCAAACCAGATCCTCTCTTACAGTGGGCCTAGGGTCATCATTCTCACAGTCCCTGGGTCTGCCTTCCAGGACTTGGGTGGTGAAGTCAGAGCCTTTGCCAGTGAAGACTGAGACAAAGAAGTCACTAGGAACCTCAGCCTCCAAATCCTGTGTAGCCAGTTCTCCCGACAGCTTCTTCAGGTGGCCTATGTTGTGTTTAGTCTCTCTTTTATTTGCTACATACCTGTAGAATCCCTTCCTGTTATCCTTAACATCCCTAGCCAAGTTTAATTCCAACTGGGCCTTAGCCTTCCTAACCTGGTCCCTAGCTTTCCAAACAACATCCCTGTATTCTTCCCAGGCTGCCTGTCCTTGCTTTCACCTTTTATAAGCCTCTTTTTAACTTTGAATTTTCCTCAGCAGATCCTTATCCATGCAAGAAGGACTCCTGGCCCTCCTGCTGCACTTCCTTCTAGTTGGGATGCAGCACTCCTGAGCTTGTAGCAGGTGATCCTTGAATATCAACCAACATTCTTGGGCCCCCCTGCCCTCTAGGGCTATATCCCATGGAGCCTTACTATTATATCATACCCCCGTAGACGTGAACACATCTCTAATTCCTCTTGTTTGCTCCCCATGCTATGGGCATTTGTATAGAGGCATCTGAGCTGAGCTCCAAATGAAGACGGCTCATTGGCTTGAGTGGCTGGAGTATCTCTACATTGCTCCAAGCAATTATAGGTGCTGGCAACTGACTGGGTGTTTTGGGATGTAATGATGCCCCCGTCCCCCAATACATCTAGTTTAAAGCCTCCTTGACCAGTCTGGCATGCCTCCTACCAAAACCGCTCTTACCCTTGTCAGAGCAGCTCCACCAGCCCCCATTAGATCTGGCCTAATAACTTAGGTCCCATGGTCAAGACACCCAAACCCCTGACTATGGCACCACCCTTCTAACCATTTATTAACCTGTCCAATCCTCCTAGCCTTTTTGGGGTCCTCCCCTGTATCCTGGAGAATTGATGAAAAGACAATCTGAGCTCCAGAGCCCTTAACCATCTCTTCCAGGGCTCTGTAGTCCTTCTTTATGTTCTCCAGGCTACTGCTATCTATACCACTAGCACCCACACGGATCACTAGAAGTGGGTAATAGTCCATGGGACTTACTAGAGCAGGCAGCCTCTCTGTAACATCCCTGATCCATGCCCCTGGTAGGCAACACACCTCCCCTGAGACTGGTTCAGGCTGACAGGTGGGTACCTCTGTGCCTTTCAAAGTAGAGTCCCCTACTACTACGACCTACTGCTTTTTCCTGGCAGCACCAGCAGATATCTTCTTTACCTGTGCACCAGCCGGGTGTTTCTGGTGCAAGTGTGTTTCCTCATTAGCCCCCTGCAGAACTGCAAAGCGGTTCTGGGTGGGGACAACAGATTTAGGAGGAAGCTCCTTGCTTTTAATTGTCCTTTTCCTCCTTTTTTTTTTTTCTTCTTTTTTTTTTTTTTGTTTTGGTTGTTTTGTTTTGATTTGTTGCTGTTTCCCAGCTTCCCGGGTTAACGGCCTCCTTTCCTCCCTGAACTACAGGGGACGCTTGAGCCCCTGCACAGTTTGGGCCTGGAGCAAGCAGCGCTGCTTCCTCTCAGCTTCCCTGACATCTTGCAGCCTATTAATAGTATCCCGCAGCTCAGCCCCTGCTGCAGGAGGACCTCCACCAGGGAGCACCGAGCGCAGCCCTCCCCATTCTGCACCCTCCCCTCACAAGCCCAGTGCAGGCACCCTCTACACTCCGAGCTCTGCACTGCAGCCTCCCCTCTCATCGGCTCTGTCTGGGTGCCTACGCTGGCCACCGCCGGGGCAGCCAGAGCAGAGCTCCCAGGCCGGGCTCTGCTCATAAGTCGGGCACTCACCATTCCGCTCGCCTCCCCTCCCAAACTGCCTCGACCCGCGCTGCTCGCCGCGCTCCCTGGGGCAGGTTTTTACCCACTCAGGGCTGGTGCCGCTGCTCCTGGCTCCGCCCCCTGTGGGTCCCTGCTCGCGTCCGCGGAGCTGCCGGCTCCTGGGCAGGTCCTGTCGAGGACTTGGGGCTTCTTCGGTGGGTTTCGCCGCTCTGGGTTGAGGCTACCGGGCGCTGATCTCCCTCTCGCTCCGGTGTTGAAGGCGTCCTCTCTCGAGCTACTCACCCCAGTTTTGTTCTTGGGTTGGTGGGGAAAGAAGGATGTCCTCCAACTTTATGAATGTTGTCCTGCTCACTAATTTCCACAAGCTTCCTCTGAAGTCAATGGATAAGAGACTATTTTTGGAGGGTTTTATGTCTGATGTGCATCTCCATGGCTGTTCAGTTCTCTCTTCAAAATACGTAGGAGGAAAAAAAAAAAAATTTTTTTTTTTTTTCCTGACAAAAATTTCATTGTACTTGGACAACGTAGGGCCAAGATTCATCACACTTCAAACCTCCCAATCTGCTTCCTTCACAGTTAACTTAGAATTATTACTACTTTCAGCAGGAGCATATTTTCTGTCCTTCTTGCTTCAGTGACGTAGCCTCCCTCAATAAGAAAAAAATAATAATAAAATCAAGCAATTTTACTATCTATGCAATTAAGAACTTCTGAAAAAAGGAAAGGCCAGACTGTTTAAAATGAAATAAAGTATCACTGAGCTTTAGAAATACTCTACTTTTTGACCTTAGAGTGCCAAGTCAAAATGTCATGTTCACAAATCAGTGAAGTTTTTATGCCTTCATATTTGGACTGTTAGGTATCACAGTGGAGTAGAAAAATGACAATGTCATTTGTAGTAATCACCACCGTTTTACAAGTACTCTAATAATAACATGAAATAGAGTTGAGATTTATGAGACTATCTTACAGACAATTTCACTAGATATCACAAACACTACAGATTGCTTATCTTATTCTGTATTTATTCTGTCATCCACCAGCAGTGGAAAGTAAACTATGGAAGATATGAAGAGATTTGAAGAAAAATAAGTCAATATTACATGTATTATGAAAGTTTTTAATGAAGTCACTATTTACTTACGCTTCATGTTGTACTCCTGATTTTTCAGCAGAAGTTCACATAAAAATTGACTTAAAAGCTGGAAATATAATATAACTTTGATATTTAAATTACAATAACAATTGGCTATGTTTGACAGCTTTAAAAAATTCTTTTCAATATAATTATCACTTGAAACTGCAGAATAAAAGAAGGGAATGTAGATCAAAAGAAAGGTAGTTAAACAAAACAAACAAACAACAAAAAAGGCAATTTACCATCTCAGAAAAGAATAAGTCCTTATAGTTTTTAAGAAGTATACAAAAATTTCTAAATTTAGCATAATAAGGAGCCAAAACTGTACTGAAATATTTGCAGACATTGCTGGATTTTGCTTGTGAGGATCATGGTTATTTCTTCACTCCCATGTGTTTCTCTCACAATTAGTAATACTAAAATGCTTTTTATGCTGGAAGGTAAAAGAGATTTTATTCTTTTCAACATTTATGCCTACTGTTATTTGAATCTCTGTGCTAATATGAAAACCCTAATTGAATATCATGAATGTATTTAACAGCATTTGAATACTAACGCTGCTGTAGAACAGTTCTAATTATCTAAATTTTAACCTGTTTGACCATCTGAACTATACTGCAGCTGTATCAGGAAAATTAAGAGCCTGAGTTTCTTATTCTGCCAGGGGGTAAGAAATTTCCTGCACTGAAGTTAGGCTTCCTGAATGCTAATTTGATATGTGGTCAAAGCTGCTCTGTAAACATAAGAATGCAGGAAATTCAAAATCCTATGTCTTTATTATGAAATAATTAAAGGTTATAAAAATTCCAGGTCCCAACAAAAGAGGGAACAGATGCAGGTGGCAAGGAATTCAGCTATTCAGAGCTAAAAGATCCACAACTTAGGATGAGAAAGTGAGGTGTGTGAATTGCTGCAGGGACTCCTGAGAATAGAACAGGACATTTCAGTATGTCACTTTACATACATAAACCATTTCAGTAGACTTCTCCACATGATTCATTCAATTTTTTATTCTAGAATGTACACTGTAAGTACATGCATCTATGTGTTTATACTGTTAATCTATCTTCTTCTATAGTTGCTTCTTACCAATTCATATGTACTGGAGTATAAATTCAGCTTGCAGTACATTTAAAGTGGAAGAAAGGAATCTAAAAGAAAAGACTCTGAAATAAAAGAAATTATAAAATGTCCTTTTGCTTGGAAAACTCAGATTTTTGGCTAATACCTACTGATATTTTCTTACTTCCACACTATTTTCTAATGGAAGCAATAGTATAGACAGCTCCATGAGAACTCTGAGAGCCCTTGTTATTTTCCCCTATGAAGGAGAAAAGGTACAAGGAGTTTTAAGAAATGGCTGTGACTTAGAGTCCGCATGAAGCTTTTAGAGTTTCTTTTCTTTTATCCAGACACTGGTTATTTCAGTGAAGGCTGTGTTTAGGTGAGATAGTGGATTAAACGCATGCACTACAGGTAACTTCTAGAAGGTTTGTTTTGGGTTTTGGGTTTGGGTTTCTTTTTCAGAAGGGAACCAAACTTGCTTTGGCAACTGGACATATAACAAATATTTCTTTGCTTTATGCCACAAAAGCTGAAAAAAAAAAGTATCTAACCTTGATTTTTAAAATTAATAACATTAATGAGCAGAACATGTTGTTTTTGATGTCTGTATTCATGGACAGCATGGTGTATTATTTGTCACTAGACTGGATAGTGCGTTATTATTTTTCAGAATATTTTAGTTCATATGAGAGTGATCCAGATCATGCTCCTGAATTTTAGTTACAGATTTATTTACCTGCTGAGAAAGTAGATGGAAGATGACATAGCAAACTATTACAGATTTCAAAAATCGAGTGAATGAAATGAAACATCAGCAAATATATATTACACAAGCAGTTTAAAGAAGCCTAAATATATCACATTATTTTTCATTTCTGACCAGTCACAGCCTTGGTAAATCTGTTTCTAATTTTGAAAAGTCTGTGTGTGTGTATGCAAGGGAAAATTCAGCCTGTTGGCAAAGTTTTTATTGCCTAGGTTTTTTTCATTAATAAGCACCTAATAGATTTATTTTTGTATACATGTGAATTGTCTGGTTTTGAGTGATATGTTAGGAAGAAATCCAATGAAAGAAAATAATATCAGCTACAGTTGTGAATATGTTTCAGTATTTATTGATGTTCTCAATAAAATTTATTTCTGGGTTGGAAGTAGCTCTACATGAAAAAAAAAAAAGAAAAAGATTTGATCTTACAAATTATACCTTAAAAAATAAGCGCGTTGAAAGTGTGGTTCCAGGTTCGATCAGGTTTTGATGTGAAAAACAAGATATGTTTTCTTAACTGTATACTTCATTATTATATTTGTAGAGCTACAATTACATTATAAAATACAAATCTGAGATTTGCTTTTGTTTGATTTTTCCAAAATACAAATAAAGATTTTCAAATTACGTTCATAACTTGTACAGGTATAAAATCTGGTTCCTACATTTGAAAACAAGCTGGAGAGATGATTTATTATTCAGATCTTCAGACAAAACTCTTGACAAGCTTGGAGGTTTTTGTAAAGTTTATATGAAGGTGCCTATGCATTTTGTTGTCAAACTGAGCTAGGAATCTTACCACACCGAAGTATGTATTTTAGTTCTTGTAATACTTCTAGAAGTCAGGTTGAAAAATCCCACAAAAAGTGGGGGTTTTGTTATTTAATAACAGATTGATAATTTTTTCCAATGACAAAACTAACCCTCTAAATGAACAATTTACTGGAATCTCCAGTAGTTTGTTTGGTTGTTTGGGGCTTTTTTAATGTTGTTTTTTGTTTGTTTGTTTTTCTTTGGTTTGATTTGATTTGTTTGTTTGTTTGTTTTTTTTTTTTCCCCCTAGTTCAGTGTCAACATGTTTCACGATTTCTTTGCTCTTAAAGTTTCTATATGTGTCTTGCTCGCTACCTCCCTTTCTTACCAGCCTGTGCTCAGCTGGAATTCCAGAGGCCAGTCACCACAGAACATGATTGTGGAATTAATCTGGATTTAAATCAGCATAAATGGCCATGACATGGACAAATGTCATCAGCATTTGCTTATCTTGTAAGATCATTCAATCTGGCTTTATATATTCTCTTCCTGTTAGGGAAAAGTATGGTTAGAAGGAAATAATAGCTGGGGAAAAATGACCACATATTTTGTTTTATAGTCTACAATCAGAATGCACTAATATTTCTATCTGTCTACCAAGTTATAGAAAGACATACAGGACTGTGTAGCTGGAAGAGAGAAGAAAAATAATATTTTGGGTTGTTTGTAGATAGATGGCTATAAGAACTTTTATTTCAGGGGATTGTAAAGGAATATTACTGACATGAAGATTATGCTGCCTAAATTCAGAGACAGATTTTTTATTTCACTTGGTATCTGCTGGATGTAGCACAGCAGGACTACGGAGGAGTTATGGCTCACAGATTACAGGACCAGTGTTAGTTACAGTGACCTTGGGGCTTGGCAGAGTTTAAAGCAGCATATGAAGTATATGAGCTAGAGCCATCTGCTAGAAAACAAATGGCCACACTTAGCCAATACATTTAGCTGTCCCCAGCACAGCCCCCTGTAAAAGCCCCTGTAGACCTCTTGTGCTCCAGAAACTGGCTTTTCTGTTTGCTTTTACCAGGTTGCAAGCTCTTGGGGCATGAGGAGTCACCATATGGAAAGAAGGCGCAGCCTTCTAGCTCTGTGCTGTCAGAGCAATGTAAGGCCTTTGACTTTGAGACCTCAGATGCACTAATGCCAGTTCATGGCATCTGGCAATAAGGTGTGTGGGATGGGACATTATCATCAGTAATAGACTTACTTTTAACTTTAGAGAAAAGGAGAGAAAGCTAGCTGGATTAGAAATAGGCTTAGGTCAACAGCAGAAATTACTAGCAACATACTTCATTCAATTTTATATTTCCTGTCATTCTCTCTAATTTTTTTCAGTGCTTTCTCTGCAGATTTTCCATACCATTGGATTGTGATTTAGTTATATATGTGTTTCTGATCTTACATTATATCACACTGACAGTTCATAAAGCGCAAAATACCAGTGAGGCATTTTGGTAGGACATTTTAGCTTTGTTCTGACTTTGAGTGGAATGAAATATGTTCTGTTAAAAAGGAAATTTATGGAGGTAATCACCTGGAGTGATCTCTCTCAACAGAACTCTTAATTTCACACCTTGTTCATACAAGAAATAAACCTTTACTAAAGGCATGTGTCTGACAATGAACTGGAACATTTTCTGCCAAGGCACCTAAGCTGTCGCTATGTACAAATATGTAGGATGCAGAATCAGGCTATAAAAACATAAAACCTTGTCAGTTTGGCTCACAGATGTCACTGATCAGGCTATGACATGGAACAAGTTCAATGACTACACATCTATCTTTTCCACAATTATGTTTCCAGGTTGTAAATTACTCTGTGTATGTATTTCTGTGGAATGTCTCCTGATATGTGTATTTTATGCTGATTTCTTCTCCTTTTCTTTTTCCTTGCATATATTTATGTGGAGAGCAGGCTTGATCTGTATATCTATGTATGTCAAAGGGGGATAAAAAGGCACATATATTGTTTTCATACTTATGTAGCTGTTCTTAGGTGCCCAGGCTCTGTCAGGGGGCTGCGGGGCCCCTTGTGAGAAACAGCTGGGGCTGCCCGGTGCCAACCATAGCCGGTTCCAGACAGATCCAACAAACCCATCTCAGGGCGCAGCTGAGCCCAGCAGACACAATGGCGGTGCCTGGGGAAAGCCTGGAGGAGGAAGGGAAAAACACTGGATGGAGAGAGGAATAGCATAAGGAACACTGAAGTTGACAAAGAAGGAGAAGATGCCCCATTTTACTCTTCATATGGCTCCACTTTCCCATAGCACTTCAAAATGTCTTTACTGTTGGATACATGAGCAGTCCCAGTGACTGTGATTGGTTTTGATTCAGACATTAAAGCACATCATAACCTGTAGTTATGTTGTTAACATTACCGTATTTCAGGTAAAATTGCTTTCACCAAGCAGACCAGTGCTTTTGTCTGTATCTTTAAATATTCTTATCCCAGTTCATCTAATATACAAAGAGGCTCAATTATGTTATTTGTGGATCATAATATTTAGCTTCATGCATACAGAACGTCTACTCACATGAAGCTGGCAACAGGGCTTATAGTTTGGTATATAATATCAAATATTAGCGTGTTACATATACGTACTGTTTGATACCTTATTTTCTCTGTAACCAGGTTGGATTTTCCTTTGTTACATATTTTTCCTATATTTTTCCTTTGTTACATCTTCTTGTATGAGATCTTACGTGTATCCTAAATTAATGTGAACTTTGTGTTGCTTCTGATTATAATTGGCATTACAGAAATGCAACATATTCTTGAAGTTTTTTTGCAGGAAACTGGTATTTTCTCAAAGATTCTTCTTTCTCTCTTTCTAGCACAGTCCATACCACTAGAACAGTTTTAACCGTCTCACATATATCTTCTGTGCTTTAGACATTTTGACTTATCAGGTAAAATGAACCCAAATAAACACATCGAAATACTTTATTTTATTATCTCTCTTTTTTTTTTTTGTTATTTTGGTTTGGCTTGGTTTGTTTAATCTTAGTCTCTTAATTACTGTAGGAGAACAAAGGAAACTAGACTTAAATCTTTGGCTTAGCAAATGAATAAAATTTTGTCCCATTGCAGTGCGTACTGGACATTTCAAATAAAAGCAAGAAATTTTAGTTAATTAATTAACTGTGCTAGTATTACATTTGTGACAGTCATATCCTGGACTGTAGTACATCATATTTTATCAGCTACTAAGGTGTAAATATACATTAAGCACTTGGTACCATGCATATATTGCAATACCGCCATCACACTTTTTGTGTATTTTGTAAGTACCATATAAATGAGTAAAGATGCTAGAAAACATTAGGTATGTAACACAGTAACTGTTCATGTGTTAGAAAGTTGGACGAGTATGGTATTGCATTGCAATTCATGCAATAGACATTGAATTGAAGGGGATTTTCTCATATATATTGTCACATATATTAATTCCTTATGATGCAATGATAAAATTGAAGTCACTCTGAAATTTAATCAGTTTAAGAGGGACAAAGTGACTGTTCTTGAAAGTTGTAGGGGATTCAAATACTTTTATTCCTCCTTTCCTTGTTGCATGTGTCAATTGATGTTGGTGGCAGGACTTCCATGAAGGTTGGCTGGGGCTGGTTTCATTAAAGATTGTGCAGTAGTCACATGGACCAGCAACACTTTGACATTTGGAGACAGTGCACCAGGGAAGCCCATTCCAGCTGGTCACTGGTTCATAGAGACCACATCATTTATTATTATTATCATGATGCCACAGGGGATTCCTTTGCTGTACCACTTGATGGCTTAGTAGCGTGGCGGGGTTACTTGCCCTTCCCTGACAGAGCTCCTTCGACTATAGACTGAAAACTGAATAGCGCTCAGGCAGTGGACTCTTTGCTGGGTGGTGAAGCTCCTCCTAGCCCTGGGAGATTTCAGTTCTGGAATGATCGGGCAGCTATTCTGTTCCTTTCTGTGTAGGAAGCAGGTTCATTCACTATTTCAAATTACTATATAATACATTTTTATCTCCAGGCTTTGGATCACATCCTTAAACACTGTCAATAGCAACACATTTTGGCTACATTGTTTTTGGGGCTAGCTTTGCCTCTTGTAGGATTAAAAAAAAAAAAAAAAAAAGGAAGAAATAAACCACTTCATTAATCTTCTTCATATCGTCTTCTAATGTGGCCTTTATGTTGCTTTCTAATGTGGCCTATGTAATTGTTTTGTCCTTTGTATTTCGAGTTTGGGGCAGGAATCACATCCTAGTTCTAGTGCTTTAGAAAGTGCATTTTAATTGCTCAGTAAAATACAAACAACAGTTGTGGTGGGTTGATATTGACTCACTGTTAGGTGGCCACCAAGCTGCTCTCTTATTCCCTTTCCTCAGCTGGACAGGGTAAGAAAATACAATGGAAAGCTAATGGGTCAAGATAAGTACAGGATGTCCAGGTTTCAGCTGAGGTAGTTAATTTTCTTAATAGCTGGTACAGTGCTGTCTTCTGGATTTAGTACGAGAATAAAGTGGATAACACTCTGGTGGTTTAGCTGTTGCTAAGTAATGCTTACTCTTAATAAAAGACTTTTCAGTCTCTCATGTTTTACCAGTGGGGGGTGGGGGGAGGGTGTGGCACAAGAAGCTGGGAGGTAGCAGAGCCAGGAAGCTGACCCAAAGCAAAGGGGTATTCCATAACATAAAGCATCATGCTCAGTATATAAACTAGGAGGAGCTAGCTAGTAGCCACCAGTCTCTGCTTAGGGATGGGCTGAGCATTGGTCAGTAGGTGGTGAAAATCATATTGTACACCACTTGTCTTCCTTGGGTTTTATTTCTTTTTATTGTTTCCATTTTCATTACAATTATATTATATATATAATATATTCTATATGTAATATACATATTTCTTATTATATTTTCATTATTAAAGTGTTATTTTCTCAACCCATGGGGTTTACCCTTCTTTCCCTGATTGTCCTCCCCTTCCCACCAAGAGAGGGGTAGTAAGCAGAGATGTTTGCCATGCAGCAAACTGACTTGTTGTCAAAACAGAGATTGTGCTGTGAATAGATTCTATTCTCAGATTGTAAATAAGTGCTGTTTTTTAATGGAACACCCAATAAACTCATCCAAATATTTTTTCTATCTGGTTGGAATTTAAGGAAGAATACTGACAATATTGACAGACTTTAAAGAAATCAGGTGAAGGCAAGAAACAGGTATTTTAAGCCCAAAGCAAAAAGTAAGCATTTCTTAAAAAAAAAAAACATACCAGTATGGTTTCCCACCTATTGGAAATGTAATAATCAGACACTGTCTTTGGGAAAATATATTGATATTTTAAATGACAGCAAATGAATCTAAATTTCCCTGCCCTACAAAATCAAATGCTCAAAACCAGTTCAAAATAAGTATTAAAGAATACTTACACTGAATAAATGTAATTAGAAATTTTAAGCCAAAGGGGCATTTCTAAAATACCAGAAAAATAGGATTCCTAGAATGCTAAAGCTGATAACATCTTAGCAAAGTTAACAAACATGTACCAGTGGCACAATTTCCTTACATTTATAAATCATGATACTACGTCTAAATGATTTCATTAGGTAAGTGGAAATCTAAGAGTCTTAAGAAGGAGGGATTACCATTATTCATTTGAAAATGTAGACTAGCCGCTAAACACATAAAATGAGATTTTGAACAGTCATATCTCCTTTGTGTCATTATCTCGTAACATATATCTGTTGTTAGGAACGACTAACTCAGTTGTTTTGAGGAAGACTTCTATGTGGGCTGATTATCTGGAATCATGTTCTAGGGTACACTTGTATCAGAAGACAAAAGCTTTCAAAAGCAAGCCAAAAAGAATAAAGAGTATCTAATGCATCTGATGTTTTGTATTTTAATCATTCTTTTTTGGAAAAAACAAGAGACAGGTTTTCCCTTTTCCATACTTTTTTTTTTTTTTTTTGGGGGGTGGGGGGGCAGGTCTAGGGGTGTGAATGTGTGTGTGAATGTACAGAGGTTTCCATTTTTTTCTTGCTATCCCTTCTGCCACTTTTTTTTTTTTGTCTACTGTAAGCACAGACAGTTCCCATTCTTCACAGAAATGTCATAAATGTCATTACTACATTTGCAATTTTCTTCCAGTGTCAGCTTCTGCAAGTACTGCCATCCTCAGCTCTTTGCAGAGGTGTGAGCCCTACTAGCAGTATACAAGCTGACAACTACTATTCTCCCTCTTCTCCATTAATAACATTATTATTATTTTATAGAAAATGCATATATATATGTATGTAATGCATATAGCTTTACTAGCATTTTATCATACTGTATAGTCTCTTCAGTGTGGTAGAAAAGCAGCACCTCCTACTTCAGGAACTGAAAGATAAAAACGCATACTGTTTCCATGAAAACAATACAGTACAAGAATAAGAGTCATTGAAAAAAAGAACAACCAAACAACCAAAAAACACCAAACCAAACCCCCAAACCACTAAACCCATAAACCAGACAGGGAAGAGCATGGTTACTAAAAGGAGATACTTTTATTTTTAAATAGCAAATATAAAGCCTGTCCAGAAAATTGCATTAAATGGATAGCACATAGGATAGGTGAACATTTAGCTTCTGAAATGTTCTCACTGTATTTGGGGAATTAAATATAGGTTTCACAAACGTCTATTCTTCTTATAAGTGAGATAATTGATTAAAATATGTTTCTTACATCTTTCAGAAGGACAACATGTTATGTGTTTCTTTCCTGGCTGTAGTACACTAGGCGAGATGTATTTTGGAGGAAGGATCCAGACCAGAGAAGGAAATGGAGACTAAACATAACATGGAAACATAGACTAAACATAGAAAAGTAGCACACTAATTTGTGAGTATTTTAGATTTTAACAGGTTTTTGGGTTTTTTTTTTTTTTTAGAATGTATGAGAAAAAATATTTTTCCTATGAATTGCTGTTAAGGGAAAAATATATTCAGTATAAACTTACTTTTCTTTCAACTTCATTACATAAAATACTTCTGGTGATGATTACGTATGGGACTGTTGTCCCATATTTCTCAGCAGAACTCAAAGTACCAGTCAATTATTTGGGGACCACTTTATTTCTCTATTCACTTAGGACTTCTTTCCTCAGTGAACAGTGGGTTCCCTTGTTGAGTAGTCTGTCACAAAGACTGAAATTTGATTTACCTTGGTTTGTTTTTCTGTGAAGAACAGTGTGAGAGATTGCTGTAGAAACTTCTTAGCTAAGGGCATGTTTCTGCTCTTTGCAACTCCTTCTGCTGTAGTTTGCTTGCCATTATTTCTTTGCATCTTGATTTTTCTCTGAAATGTCCATTCTTGTAAAAGCAAATGAAAGAATTTAATATGAATCCTTTTGGAACTTTGTTAGTTTGTGTAAGATTAAAGAAAATATATTTATTTTCCAAAGAAATATATTTTGCCCACCCAGCTCTGTCTCTGGTAAACATTTTGTAATTAATATATTAAGATATTTTTTAGGAAGAGATGGAGAACTTATTGCTTATAATTTGTATTGTATTTCTAACTTAATTGCATACAGATTATGACTGTATGTGTTGTCTTTTTTTCCCACAGCACTGAATGCTGTTGAAATACACCTTACTACTTACCGTTTAAAAATCTGACTAACTGCCAAAAATAAAAGGGCTCTTCACTTATTATCTAGGAAACAAACACACACCTGTACAAAGTCAAAATAAACAACAAAGCCCAATTTAAGCCTTCAGAAAAGGGTAAATGGTACATATGTGTTGATTCACCCCTCTCTGGAGACATACAGTTCATTCTATGTAAAAGTTAAAATTATATATATATAAAAAACTCTTTAAAATCATGAAACCTTTTAAAGACTTATGGATCAACACTTTCATAGGTACCCACATTATAATTTCTTCTCTGGATGAACTGGATGGATAGCAAATGATATTTGAAGCAGAGTATACTGCAGTTCAGTTCTTCACCGCTCATGCAGCACTATTAAGGATTCCTATAGTATGTTCTACCTGATAAAAATCAATTAGTGTCATTATTCACTGGTAGTAAAATTAATGCTAACATGAATATGAATGTAATAGTAGTACTAGTATTAACAAAAGTCTCAACATCATGCCTATATCCAGGCATGAAGAATGGAGAGTTAAAAAGGTGATAGAATTATCATTTACAGCATTTCAGAAAATTCAGCTAAAAATCCTTTCACAAGAACATGAGAGACAGGAAATTTCTTACTTTCTCTCTTCGAGGATTAAGTGTATCAAGACTTTCGAGCTGTAAACACCTAACATTTCATTTGAACGTAGCAAATTAATGATCCATTTCAAGAACCAAAAATGTGTTTTTTCTTTCTAATATTTCTCTGCATCTAAAAGGCAAAATTCTCACTAGTCTTATCTCAAGGTATCTCTGCTGCAAGTTGACCCAAATTAGCATTTCTGCTTTAGACCACAAGAAAAATTACCAAGAACAGTTAAAAAAAAAAAAAAAAAAAAAAAAAAGCCAGGTACACTAGGATTTAAAGAAACAAAGCTTAGAAGGCTGTTATTCACACGGTTTTGTTAAAAACTGAAGGCGAGTAAACCAAGGTTTAATACTTGATTTGCTGATCAGCATGCATTAAACTTGTCTATGTTTCACAGAATAGTAATGCTTATAATGGTGTAGTGAAGTGGGTGTTGAGGGAACAGATCAAACCACTTTGATAATAATGCAATGACTCTAACCACTTCATCTCGGGCTTCAAATGACTCATAGCAATCAACAAAAACCCAAGGAGAATTTTAGAATGTTTCTTTGGTTTAGGGTTGGGTTTGTTATTTTTCCCCTTTTCAATTATTTAGGAGCCTATATCCTTTTGACTTTGACTCATGAAATGAGAACTGGCAGCACAAAGCATTTCAGTCACCATTTAAAAACTTACTGAATAAATCTCTAAATTAATGAAATGAGTTTAGAAACAGTGCTAACTCATTTCAGCTACACATTGACATATTCCACTAGCTGAGATACTATTTTGAAAGAATGTAACATAAAAACTTCCCTTTTGAACAAGAAATTCAATAAGTAACAGTTTTAGAATAAATGTGATTTATGAAATGTGATTTAGTCTTTCAATATAATGTTATTTTACGTATGTTTTCCTATTACATCTTTTTAATGGCTCTCAATGTTCTGCTTTGTTAAATGGCAGTACTTTTTTTTTTCTATTGCATTTTCCAATTAAAATTATCATGGTTTAAAAAAACCCAAAATAATGGATGGTTAAAAAATTTTAATTCTTTACCAAGAACACGTGAAATTCTCATATAATTTGTTCAGAACTGAACAAATCTAGGTCAAGCTATGGTTATTACCTTGTGATGAGTGCACAACAATGCTGAGGAACAGAAATTAGGTTTTAATGAAAAAGAGATAATTCCAGATAAAGATTTTGAAGATTTCAGTCTTTACATGTTTGGACTTTACTATGGCAATAAATGTTCTTTTATCTCAATGTCCTGCTTTCAGCAGTCATTTTTCTCCTTCTTAGTAGTTGGTGCAGTGCTGTGTTTTCGACTTTCAGCCTGGAAACAGTGCCGATAACACTGATGTTTTCAGTTACTGCTTAGTAATGTTTAGTCTGACCAAGGACTTTGTGAGTCTCATGCTCTGCCAGGGAGGAGGGGAAGTCGGGAGGAAGCAGAGACAGGACATCTGACCGAAACTAACCAAAGAGGTATTCCACAGCATGTCATGCCCAGTATATAAACTGGGGACAGTTACCCAGAAGGGCTAGAACACTGCTCAGTTGGGCTCGGTATCGGTTGGCAGGTGGTGAGCGGTTGTATTCTCTTTCCTTGTTGTTTCCCTTATCATTATTATTATCAGTGGTAGCAGTAGTGGTTTGTGTTGTACGTTAGTTACTGGACTGTTCTTATCTCAACCCGTGGGAGTTACATTCTCGATTCTCCTCCCTATCCCTCTGGGAGTGTGGGGAAGGATGGGGGGGAGTGAGACAGAGACTGCGTGGCTGAGTTTAAACCACAATACTCAAAAAAGAAAAATGCAGAACAGTGAGAAAAAAATAAATCTGTAGTTCAGAAAAATAATTGATGCTAGAAGCTGTCAGGGAAAAGGTGGCTGACCTCCTCTGTGTCTTGCCCACCTTAGCAACATACCTTAGCAACCACAGACTTTTATCATATATCAGAGAGGAGAAAATCATAGACAACAAAATGCTAATAATTTTTGCATCAAATGAGAGGTGTGTGAAAATTCAAGACTGATTTTTTATTTAGGAAAACTCACCAGAGTTGCTTTTTCATTAAATATTTTGCTCACTGTTTTTAAAATGTTCATCTTAATTGGCTAGGGTATTTTTAGTTTTTTCTTTTGTTTTTTTTTCTTTTTTAGTTGCTTGTGTAAACATGTTGTGTCAAGAAATTCTACCTAAATTATCCTAAAATTTTTGACTTTTTTCCCATGGCTATGGAAAGTTGGCTATGCAACTCTCTGCTGTGGCCCTCTACAGTTATTAATTCTTGTATAAGGTTGTCATGTTGGTTTTATTTGATACCCTTGAATGTGTGAATCCAGAAATTCAATTATATACTCCAATTTTTACCCATTCTTTCTGAGTTAACCATCTCCTCCATGTATGAAGGCAGTGCAGAGGTTGTGCCAGTCTCCCTGACTGCACATGCAGCCCTGTCTTTGTGGTTTCTCAACCATGGAGCCCTGTGGAAATAATTGATGAAAAGGGAAGTCCCTCTTCTGTATTAAAACCCCAAAAGCTTTCTATAGTAAAAATAAATAAATAAATTAAAAAAAATCCAAACAAACCAAAACCCAAAAGAAAAATCTTGGTTTAACATACAATCATAGAATCAATTAGGTTGGAAAAGAGTTAAGATCACCAAGTCCAGCCATTATCCCAGGACTGCCAAGACCACCATTAAACCATATCACTGAAGGCCTTATCTACACTGTTTTTGAACAGTTCCAGGGATGGTGACTCCACCACTGCCCTGAGCGGCCTGTTTCAATGCCTGAGCACTCTCTTGGTGAAGAGTTTTTTTCCAAATATCCAGTCTAAACCTACTCTGGCGCAGCTTGAGGCCATTACCTCTTGTCCTATCACTTGGTACTTGGAAGAATAGAGCAAACCCCACCTCACTACAACCTCCTTTCAGGTAGTTATAGAGAGCAATAAGATCCCCCACCCCGAGCCTTCTCTTCTCCAGACTAAACAACCCCAGTTCTCTCAGACATTCCACGTTAAGACTTGTGCTCCAGGCCCTTTGCCAGCTTTGTTGCCCTTTTCTGGGCCCACTCCAGCACCTCTTTCTTATAGTGAGGGGCCTGAAACTGAACACAGTATTTGAGGTGCAGCCTCACTAGTGCCAAGTGCAGGGGAATGGTCACTGGCCTGGCCTTCTGGCTACTCTATTTCTGACACAGGCCAGGCTGCTGTTGGCCTTCTTGGTGGCCTGGGCACAAGCTGGCTCATGGTCAGTTGGCTGTCATTCGGCACCTCTAGGTCCTTTTCCGCTGAACAGCTTTCCAGCCACTCTTCACCAAGCCTGGAGCATTGCATGGGGTTGTATGCAGGACCCAGAACTTTGCCTTGTTGAACCACATAGCACTGGCCACAGCCCATTGATCCAGCCTGTCCAGATCAATCTGCAGAGCCTTCTTACCCTTCAGATTAACGCTCCCATTCAACTTGGTGTCTTCAGATTTATTGAGGGTGCAGTCAATCACCTCATCCAGACCATCAATGAAGGTATTAAACGTAACTGGCCCTTAACACAGGCCCCTTGAGAGACACTAGATGTGACAGCATTTGCCACCACTCTTTGGGCTCAGCCATCAAGCCAGTTTCCAACCTAGTGAAGAATACACCTATCCAGGCCATTAGCAGTCAATTTGTCCAGGAGAACTCTGTGGGAGACAGTGTCAAAACTTTAATTAAGCCAAAACAGACAATGTCCACAGCCTTTCCTTCATCAACCAATCAGGTCACCTTATCATAGAAAGAGATCATGGTCTGCAGAAGAGGAACATGATCTGTAGTAATGATGTTCACATTCAGTCATAGCATATGAGATAAGAACTTCAGGAAAAAAAATCTAATGGAATCTTCCTGGATAGGCTTGGGATACTGCTGTGAATTAGTGCTGGGTGTGTGACTCAGCTTCAGCACAGGGAAAAGCATCAGGATCCATGGCAAACTAGGATGTACTCGGTTCAGAGAGGACGTCAAAAATGCATTTAGCCCTGTCATTTTGAAATTAAGGCAATACCTGTGGATATAAGGGGGTCAGTCTAAGACTGAGCACTGTACTTACCCTTGTGTAGCCACCTTTATCACATTAAAGTTTTAATCACATTAACTGTATTAGTTTTTCTGAAGAATACTGACTGTCTTTCTCTAACTACTTTAGAGAAATTGATCTGTCTGTCACCCTGTGAGTGAGGGGCCTCAGGTTTCTTAATTTCTGTGATAAAATACATTTTCAGAAATTCAGTAGAGTTAACTCACTGTTACAGGTAATCATAAATAGTTTATTTTCCTTTTGTTTTGAAGAAAATCCTCAAGCTTATTTGAAAATATTTAGAATCTTAGAATAGATAGGGTTAAAAAGGACCTTGAAATCATCAAGTTCCAACACCCCTCCCATGCGTGGGGACTCCTCACACTAAACCATGTCACCCAAGGCTCTGTCCAGCCTGGCCTTGAACACCGCCAGGGATGGAGCATTCACAGCTTCCCTGGGAAACCCATTCCAGTGCCTCACCACCCTAACAGGAAAGAACTTCTTCCTTATATCCAATCTAAATTTCCCCTGTTTAAGTTTTAACCCGTTACCCCTTGTCCTATCACTAGAGTCCCTAATGGAGAGTCCATCCCCAGCATCCCTATAGACCCCCTTCAGATACTGAAAGGCTGCTCTGAAATCTCCACGCAGCCTTCTCTTCTCCAGGCTGAACAGCCCCAGCTTTCTCAGCCTATCTTCATACGAGAGGGGCTCCAGTCCCCTGATCATCCTCGTGGCCCTCCTCTGGACTTGTTCCAGCAGTTCCATGTCCTTTTCATGTTGAGGACACCAGAACTGCACACAATACTCCAGGTGAGGTCTCACGAGAGCAGAGTAGAGGGACAGGATCACGTCCTTCGACCTGCTGGTCACACTCCTTTTGATGCAGCCCAGGATACGGTTGGCTTTCTGGGCTGCAAGCACACACTGAAGCTGGCTCATGTTAAGTTTCTCATCGACCCAACACCCCTAAGTCCTTCTCTTCAGGGCCGCTCTGAATTTCTTCTCTGCCCAACCTGTAGTTGTGCCTGGGATTGCTCCCACCCAGGTGTAGGACCTTGCACTTGTCATGGTTAAACTTCATCAGGTTGGCATCAGCCCACCTCACAAACGTGTCTAGGTCCCTCTGGATGGCATCCCTTCCCTCCAGCCTGTCAACCGAACCACACAGCTTGGTGTCATCGGCAAACTTGCTGAGGGTGCACTCAATCCCACTGTCCATGTCACCGACAAAGATATTGAACAAGACCGGTCCCAACATCGATCCCTGAGGGACACCACTCGTTACTGGTCTCCAGCTGGACATTGAGCCATTGACCACAACTCTTTGCATACGGCCATCCAGCCAGTTCTGTGAAGACTAATTTTTCTGCTTAATTCCCAAGGCTTTTTTCCTGTATAGTAATGAAAGAAGATAGACACACAAATATAGACTACATACGAATGTAGTGTACAGTCTGCATTTTAATAATTCAAAAATACCTTATTTATTTTTTTGAGAAACTGCAAGAATTAAAATATATAATGTACTTCTTTATTACTTAAAAAAACTTCTATAAGTTTTCATAACTGCATTTTGTTTTCCATAACAACATGAACACATGAATATATTGTATCTGTATTCAAATGTGAAAATATATTTGAATATGGATACAATATACTTAATTATTTGTTGTAGTGCAAGCAAGAGAAAAAGAATTTTTAGTGCTTCATGGTTCTAATATTAGACAATGGTACAAGTTATAAGGAGCAGTTGCTATTAATAAACACAAGTTGCTATGTCATGTCTAGTATGTTCAGCTGTGTTGCTCTCACGACTGGTAGATTAGACTTTCCCTGGGCCTGACTTGACTTACCTTGACAGACCTTCAGTGTTCAGGATTTGAATGCTGCTGCTTAACTTAAATGGGAACTTTCTTCTTTAAGAACCAAGGACTAATTCTCAGCTCATTAACTTACGCATGTAAATCAGACTGTCCAGTCTCACTTTGTGGACACTATGGCTTTCTATCACTTGTCAGAGATGTTTGATAGCCGTAGCAAATGACTGCACAGACCTTGTAGAATAAAACTCGAAAAACATAATTCAGTTCCTCAGCTGGAACAAGATAGATAGAGGTTAAGAGAGAGAAAGAGAGATTGAGAGAAGAAACCTTTAGCTATATCCCTGTCTGAATGTATTTTACCTCCTGAGAACTTTGGTGATTTCAGATGGCATCTTCTCAACATCTCAGCAAACTGGACATCCCCATGAAACCTTTTGCTTCCCTGATCACTTTGCACAGTAACCGTCCTTGGTGATGTTGTACAAATCCTCTCTCAATCCAGGCTTTTTGACCCTATGAACTGCTGAGTTTCCACAAGTTCCCATATTAATACTGATCCTTCTCAATTTTCTTTTTTGAAGAAATGCTGCACTTGAAACATTGGAAAAGAGATTGGTGAAAAAAGGAAAAGCAAAATCTTGTTATTAGAAATCCATGCACATTTTGGTGTGTGGCCTGAAAAATATATTATTATAAAGTTAAGGACCATATACCACATGCGTACAGGATAGTAGAATTAAGTTGGACATAGAACTTAAAATGAAGTGTAAACATTTAACATAAATTGACATTGATAATTTTATAAGTGACTTTACTTATGCGTTAATTTGATATGGATATTCACATGTATGGGCAAATATCCTGAAAGGTAGGTATGCATACTGTATATTTTACATGTCCATGTCAGGTACTTTAAATTATCTTCTTTTTTTTACCTTCCCATTTCTCTCCTCAATTATGATAGAGTTATATTTCTGATTTCTCTGTCTTTATATGATACTTAAACTGAGAACATAAAGAAGACTAAGGTGAATCCCAGGCACAGCTACAGATTGGGCATAGAAGAGATTCAGAGCAGCCCTGCAGAGAAGGACTTGGGGGTGTTGGTCGATGAGAAAATGAACATGAGCCGGCAGTGTGTGCTCGCAGCCAAGAAAGCCAACCGTATCCTGGGCTGCATCAAAAGGAGCGCGACCAGCAGGTCCAAGGAGGTGATCCTGCCCCTCTACTCTGCTCTTGTGAGACCTCACCTGGAGTATTGTGTGCAGTTCTGGTGTCCTCAACATAAAAAGGACATGGAACTGTTGGAACAAGTCCAGAGGAGGGCCACGAGGATGATCAGGGGACTGGAGCACCTCCCGTATGAAGACAGGCTGAGGAAGTTGGGGCTGTTCAGCCTGGAGAAGAGAAGGCTGTGTGGGGACCTAATAGCAGCCTTCCAGTATCTGAAGGGGTCTATAGGGATGCTGGGGAGGGACTCCGTCAGGGACTGTAGTGACAGGACAAGGGGTAACGGGTTAAAACTTAAACAGGGGAAGTTTAAATTGGATATAAGGAGGAAATTCTTTCCTGTTAGGGTGGTGAGACACTGGAATGGGTTGCCCAGGGAGGTTGTGAGTGCTCCATCCCTGGCGGTGTTCAAGGCCAGGTTGGATGAAGCCTTGTGTGGGATGGTTTAGTGTGAGGTGCCCCTGCCCATGGCAGGGGTGCTGGAAGTAGATGATCTTGAGGTCCTTTCCAACCCTAACTATTCTATGATTCTATGATTCTATGAATAACACTAATAAGGCTCATGAGGGTTTTGTTTTTGAAATATATACTTAAATATATTTCAATTATATAAATATATTTATATATTTAAATCACAAATCATAGAGTCAATTCCTAGATACAGAGGCAAATCGGGTGGTATTTGGTACTGTTAGTAAGGCTTAGATGCTTCATTTACTCTACTCGACTCTTTCTGAGCTGCCACCTGTGGAATTAGCAAAGATTGTTATAGTGACCTTAATATTTCAAGATTCCTCACTTTTCCAGAACAAAACAAAACAAAACAAAACAAAACAACCAACCAAACAAACAAAAAACCCCACAAAAATAACCATTTTGTTTTATATAAGATTTTTCATTCTACATGGAATGAATAACTTTCTAAGATAGAAAACCATCTTAAAATTACCCTTGCAGTACCTCAGCTGCTGTCACTTTATAATAAATAGCTTGCAATTCAATTAGCAAGTTTCAATGCATTTTATTAGTGAATTACTGATGAATAAACATACAAATGTTTTTCATTATTTTTTTGATAACACACACTTAGTGCATTGTTAACTTGATAAAAATGGCTTTAGGATACTGATACTGCAATTCTGTTCTTACCTATTACAGCCCACAATGACTGTGATTATGTTGCACAAAATTATTTTAGTCCATAGAGGTTGTGAGAACTGAGAGCCCTGCTTAGCAGCAGCAAGCATCTGTGTGCAGTGAAGCAAAGGCATGAACTGTTGTTGCTAGGGTGTCTGCCTTGGGAGAACCAGCACACACAGAGAAAGGTTCATGTAGCATCTACCACAAAATAACTAGAATAGATAGAGATGGATATCCTTGTAACCTGGAAAGTTTTACAGGCTGATCAACTCCAAGTGTGGGAACATGGTAAAGGCAGGTAGTGTCGTGAGACCCCACATGGGGTGTTGCATTCAGCTCTCTGAGGCCACCAACACAAGAGGGGCACGGACCTGCTTAAGCGAGTCCAGAGGAGGGCCACAAAAGGGCTGGAGCACCTCTGCTATGAAGACAGCCTGAGAGATTTGAGCTTCTTAAGCCTTGAGAGGAGAAAACTCCAGCAAGATCTCACAGCATTCTAGTGTCTAAAGGCGGCCTAGAAGAAAAATGAAGAGGAACTTTTTACAAAGGCATGTAGTGATAGGACATGGAGGGATGACTTTAAGCTGACAGAGGGAAGATTTAAATTAGACATTAGGAAAATAGCCATCACTATGAGGGTTGTGAGACACTGCGACAGGTTGCCCGAAAATTTATGGTTGTTCCATCCCTGGAAGATTTTAAGGCCAGGTTGGATGAGACCTTGAGCTACCTGGTCTAGTGGAAGGTGTCCCTGCTCGTGGCAGCGGGATGGGAACTATTTGATACTTAAGGTCTGTTCCAAACCAAACCATTTTATGATTCTATCACAATGACAACTGCGTTACAGTTTATGGTGTCTTGAACTTCAGCACATAACAAAATCACCACTGTGTAGCTTGTGCTCTCTGGGGTGTGTTTAACCACTCCAGGCAGTGCCGTCCCTCCTGGCATCACCCCCTGTGAGTCCCTGCTCACCTCAGTGGAGCTGCTAGCTCTTGGGCAAGGCCTGGCAAGGGCTTGGGGCTCCCTCAGCGGCTCCCGCTGCTCAGAACTGAGGCTCCTGGATGGGGGGTTTCGCCTCACTCTGGGGTTGAAGGCTCCTCTCTGGAGATACTCAGCATGGCAAAATGTCAACCTTTGTCAAACTAAGGTACACCATTTGGAGTATTTTCTTTACAAGAGCAAATATCTGTTTAACCATTTGTGCAGAAATGTGATATGAGAACTATGCTTAAGTCACCACAACTGACATATCCCACTTCTGCTCTTGCTGAACTTGAATGACAGCTGAAAAAGTTAGTGGCTACTTTTATACTTCATCCTTCAGCTCCAGCATCTCTGCAGAATGAGTTTCTGGAACATTCCATAGCTGTCATTACATGTGCGAAGTACTGAAACAGTAGTAAATATAAATTAACCATCTAGATAAATATAGCCTTTTCTGCAGGATGATGAAAAGAGACAGACAATAGGAGGCAGGACTACTGAAATAACCGTTTCCATCATATCCCTTCCACTCCAAGAATATCACTAAAAGGTACAATTGTTCTTGTCAATCACGTCTTTGTCTCAATTTGACTAAAACCTTCCACCTACATTAAAAATCCATTAGCCATGGTGCTTTTATGACAGGTTTGTTACTCAAGGAAGGGGGTGTCCCCTCCCTTTTTTATCAAATCTTTCTTTAGATTCTGATTTGTGCCTATTTTACAAGGCAGTCTGAGACCACTGAGCAATGATTTAAAGCAACTCAAACAGAACCAAACAAAATAGGTGGTCACTATGAATAGATGGTGACTTTGAATAGATGGCCACTTTGAATAGATGGCACTTTCAATTTGCTTTAGCAGACCTTTGCAAGGTCTGACTACTGATGTTAGGACAAATTTTTTGGTTATGAGAGCATCATGAAAATCTGTAACTGTAGGCAACAAAAAGAAATCACATCAGACCCCAACAGATGAGTTGAAATTATTAAATTGTTGAAAAAATCTCTGTCTTTGGGTACAGGATGAGACAGTGTTTCAAACTAATATTGGAACAATGCAAGTCTATACTGACTGGTGAATGAGGGCAGCAAATCTTACAGAATTTTAAAATTACTAAATTGTCAGAGAGAATTTTTCACTTTTTCAAAATTAGGCTTCATGAGGATTTTAAGCCTAATAACAGACTACTTTGGAAGCAAGGTTGCCTTGTTTTTGTTCTTATTTCCTAATGAATAAAGACTGGAAAAAGTAATTTTTTGAGTTACTTTAAAATATGACAATTAACAAAATTTCCTTAAACACTTTTGAAAATTATGCCCTTTGTATATTTCACAAGAAAGAAAGAAATCTGACAAAACCAGAATTAAGAAAATATTGCATTTAATTCTTTTCTAGATTAAGTTTTTTGGAAAGTCAGAGCATTTTATTTCAAAGTGGTGCTGTGGAGCTTTTTTTTTTAAGATTTTTTTTTTTTTCTTCTAGAGCAATCTTCCTTATTAAGTAGGCATTACCTTGGATATGTACCCTTACCCCCAGCATGGATTTACAGTGGGAATTATTTCAATCATCTTTTAAACATGAACCAATGAACCCACTGAACCCCTTAGAACCCATCTAAACCTTATAATCTCAGGTTATTTAAAAGCATAATTAAAACTGTCAGACTATATCAGAATTCTTTTAAGTACTTGTATCTTCTTTTCAGTACAGATGCTTGGCAGCACCTTATTAGTCTGGTCCAAGAAATCTGTTTGATACGATTGTTTGCACATATGTACCCAAATATTAGGGTGTAAGGTACACCTGGTTTGTTTTTTTTTTTAATTTGTCAGTGTAGAATCTTCTGCTCAGGTAATGCATAAAATAATCATTCATAATGTGTGACTTCAATGTTATAATAACTTTAATTTTTCTTGTTATTTATTATCATATATAATAAAATAAATCAGGCGATGTACATTCTTCTGAAAATAACGCAAAAGCAGTAGAATTTTCAACAAGTTTATTCTGCTTTTTCCAAATGTTGCTTTGTAATGAAGTTAAATCTGAAATATCAGCAACTTTGGTTGAGCACTTTTTTACCTGTAGCACAATAAAAGCATATATTTTTTCATTATTATTATTTCAAACTCAGTGATTGCTTTGGTATTGCCTCTGTGATTTTATTTTTTTCTGCATACATGGTAAGAAACGGTCTATTATCAATATTTTAGTGTAACTTTCTGGAGGTGCACGATATGTGTGTGAGTGACATTAAGAAAGAATTGACAATTCTCTGGTTAAAACCAGATTATTCTTTTTTTCATTAATTACGTGTATCCAGCTTTTGTATGATGAGTTTCATGTTCAGCTGAGTAGTTAGCATGAACTAACTGAAATCTGATTTCATTTTGGCATTGGGATAAATATTTATTTGCCTTGTTTTATGATTTTTTTTCTTCAATAGATAGTATGTATGCGTCTTACCACTCAGCTGTTTTAAAAGCAGCAGTTAAACATAGATTGACAGCAACACTGTTAGATTTTCCCTACACTGGTTGCTTGAAAAACTCTTGAGTCCCATTAGCGAGGCTCTTAATGTGAATGTAGGTAGATTGAAAAAAAAAATCAAAACATCTCATAAATTTCCCTACACTTAAAAGATGTGGGACACACCTGATATAGTTGATCTTAGTAAGCAGGTTAAGTGATGAGATTCTCCAGAACAACCACTTTTATTATCTAATCGCAACCATTGGACCACAAAAGTAAGAGATATAAACTCTCTATTTAAACAAAGGAGATACAAACTTCAGCTAATTTTTCTTTCTATAATTACTAAAGTTTATGAGATCTTAGCCAGTCATAATAGGATAAGTAAAATTTTAAATCCTTCTCCCTCCTTTTGTCTATGACAATTTTCCTTGATTCTCCTTATATTGTCAACCATTTTCTAAAACTAACTTAATGCATTATTTATTAATCATCCTTCAAAAAGAACTGCCAAATCTAGCTTTCTTGTCATCTGCCTGTATCGCCCCAGATCCTTGCAGTTTTGTAAAAATCTTGTGCTGTGAAATATTTGTGTTGTCATTTTACACAATATTTCTAAACTTATTAAATAAGCTAAAAATAGAAAGAAAATAGATCCTCAGAGTTGAGCTGTGATTAACAGTTAACTAAAAGAAAAATGAGTCGGCAGTGTCAGAACATCAACAAGCTAGTTATAAATGCTGGGCAATCATAAAATCATCAAATTCCTCATAAAATAACCAAATTTTATAGTGCTCAAAGATGCTTCTAAATTCTGTCTATTTGATTACCAATTCTGGCTCAATAATGTTCCTAAAGCTAATTAATTTAATAGCTGGGTGCCTATTACATATTTTAACAAAAAAATTTAATTATTCCCAATATTTGAACCTCAACCCTGAGGCAAATTATAAACTTCCTTTCAACATGTCTATTCTTGTGTGATGGTTAAAGACCTCTCTCCTTCATATCTCCCCTAGAACTAATATTATGTTGGTGGCCCTAGAGCTGAATGCAGTACTCCAGATGGGGTCTCACCAGAGGTGAGTAACGGGGGGAAATCACCTCCCTCAACCTGTTGGTCATGCTCCTTTTGATGCATCCTACTATGTTTTCCTTCTGAGGCTTCCTCAGGGTGAACTTGTGTCTCTATTACCCCATGCATGTTGGCAGGCACTTTTATGAGTGCCTCCTAGAATCCAGGGATATGAGAAAGCTACACTGTCCACCAAGGCAGTAAGAACAAAATGTGACCATTTTTTAAAAAAAGAGGTAGGGGAAATTCTGAAGGCAATGAGAAAATGAGTGTTGACGTAGGCTAGCGTAACAAATTCTGTAACTTGGTTCTTGCAACCTGGTGACTGAAACCACAGGCAAAGTCTTATGAAAGGCCAGGGGCTGCAACTGTGTGGTTAAAATCAAATAAACATCTGGGAATTGTGATCGTTTGGCGCTGGGAGTAGGTAAAGGTTCAAGCAAGTGCAAAAACATAGTATAGTACAGAATACTTTCCTGCTTGTGAGCTAATTGATTTTCTATCTTGAAAGAAGTTTGAGAAAAAACAGAAGGAACAAAGTATTCTGTCAGCCAGGGCAGGCTTGAAGGATCTGAGCACTTGTGTATGAAACCTTGTCTACTTTTTGAAGCTATGATTATGCCTAATGCCTGTAGAAGTTCTGTGTGCTTTTAACATAGTGTCTAGTTCACTGGGGCTTCTTGTTTAGCGTACAATTTATAGTGTACAAACAGTTTTTAATAGAATTTTTTTTTCTTGTTGAGTACAATAACTTGCATAGGATAGCACTGTAATGATACATATCTGCATATAAATGTGTGATTCTTGCCTGCTGTAAAACTTTTCTCAAAAAACAGTACTTTATTATGATGATATTTATACTGCTCTGTTGGCTTTTGAGAAGCTTTTGCAGAAAAATATTACTAACTAAATGCAACAACACAGTGTGGACAAATAACAAAATAATCTAATAGCAATATAAAAATCCAACAGACTATCAATGCAGCAATAATAAATTATATTGGAAAACAAAATACTGTACTTCATTGGAGAGGAAGCCATTTCTGTGTTTTGTATATACAGAAAGCAATAAAGGTTTTGGGTCCCTACCTGGAAGGACAAAGATTGTGATGTTTTGTTGTTGCTTTTTTTTTGCTTGGGGTTTTGTTGTTATTGTTGTTGTTGTTTATTTTTTTTTGGTTTGTTTGTTTAGGTTTGTTTTTAAATTATAAGCAAGAATCTTGGAAGTAAATTAACGTATGGTTAAATTTATGCAATTGAGGAGACTGTCCCTTGCATTAGAATGGCAGCAATCTCAGTTTTCTTTTATGCTCAAGAACTCTGTGTGCGTGGATTTAGAGATCGTACATGACTTGCAATGATGAGATCTGATAACAGTCTTTTACATATCCATATGCTTTTTAAACACAAAAATATCTGCAAATAATTAAAATATAGTCTTTCATTATTTTTACAAACCCAGCCCCATCTTGTTGACAACTTCCCATTAGGAGTGTGCCTGCTAATGTCATTGTCCTAGTTTCTGCCCTTACTTCTCCTTTGTCAAGTTATAGCAGCTTTCGTTAATAGAATTCATTTCCATATATATATTTGGCTTGTGGAGTGGTGTACAATTGGATGATAAGCTTATTTAGTATACTCTATTACTGTGAGATATTCCACAGAAAAAATAAAAATCTGTATTATCCTGTGCAAAAATATCTTTCTCTTTGCTGTAAAACTCCACTTTTAGTCTATTTGCATCTTATTATTAGTTACAGCTTTCTATGTTTTCTCTCCTTATTATAGTTAAAGTTGTTCACCTGATTCAGGAAATCCCACAGATATGTTCTTGACTTCTTTTATATACACCTTGTCACTGAAGGCAACAAGACCAGTTACATCCTGAAAGCTACGTTTGTTTGTTCTTATGGATAGAAAGCATTTGTGTGGATTCACTTAATGCAAAACTCACCTTTTAAGACTCCAGTGAAGTTAATCCCATTCTTACTGTACTTAATACAGTGACATGTTCTTGAAGAGCAGCTATTAAGAATTTATTTTGCTTGGCAACAAACTGATTGCCCTACAAACTAAGATCTTGGTGCTGCAGAGAACTTAACATATAAGCTTCAGTGAAACTGTTCTCATAAGACAAAGGACAGTGTCTTGCTGGATAGGGGACTAGACTAACAAAAGGCTATGCAAGTATTTGCTGTTGATTGACAGCAAATAGAAAAAAATATAGGTCTTTAAGTGTCTGAAAAGGTGATTGACCCAGGCGGCTGGACATTTGACTTGGGCTTAATTTTCTTCTTGCTACAATTTAACAAAGGAGAAAGCGTATTATATTTGTAAGCACATGATACTTGAAGTTTTCAAGAAGAAATATTCTCTGCCTGTCCTACATCTTCCAGCCACCAACATATACACAGGTTTACTTTCTGCCTAATTGCATGCAAATGGAATTATAATAATGCAAAGCTGTGTGTCACTGAAGGCTAGGTACAAGTTGTTCCTTAGAGTTATGGGAAAAATAACATAAGGCAGATACTATGTCACTCTGGAAAAAATAGATAACTTTCTAATAAATAATTTTATTTTAATTGAGACGTTTTTCTTTTTCTTTTTTTTTTTTTTTTTTTTTAAATCTATCATCTGGTCAAACATTAGCAGTAGTTTTATGGCTCCTGTTTCTCTCTTCACTGCACTTTTATTAGCTCCAGTTTTTTAAATCGAATTTTCTGTTACTGCAATAAACAAGTAGAAAACCTGCAACTATGTCTCTGTTCTGTACTGATGAAATACCAGTCTCTAGAGGGCAATTTCTACAGAAAATACATATACTGGTGATGTTTATAATTCTAATACATTCAGCTTTCAAAGGGCTTAATTTCGCTCTCCAATAAAAAAATCAGATATAAATGATTTTTTTTTAATATTTTGCTCTGAGAAGAAATATTAGGCTAAATTTTGCCCTCACCAAGGTAAGCCAAAGCTGGAAGCAGACCTAATAAAGATATAACGGCTGTAGATATTTTCAGTATTAGACACTATCAACAATTATAACACTGACTCTGCACCTACAACTGCTAGTGCTGACATTCTTCCTGGTTATTTTGTCTTCTGTGAACGGAAGTGGCACAAACTGCACCTATTTTTTCTAAGTAAAAAGGAACAGCTTTATATTGTGAACCCTAAACCAGAGACTGAGTAAATGTAATGCATCCTTTTTGGCCAAGGAAGGGCCGTACAATGATGGGATAAGAACCAGAACCTGAATGATTATTTGATGTTGAATTTCCCTGTTGCCTTGTTTGCAGGGAAGATATGCTGTGTAAAGAATCTGTTAATTTGACAGATGCCAAGTCTCTTACAGAGATTGGAATACTCAGCATTTTGTAATGGTCTGTATTCACACAATCCAAACTGGGGTGTTTTAAAGATTAACTTGCAGTGTGCTGTAGAATTTCTGGAGCATAAGAATATCATGACTTGAACTTTGCTTATAAATTCTCAGTACTCTTTTAAGGTCCTTGTTCTGATGTCTGTAGCTGATGTATGAAGTTTTAACACATTTCCTCTCTGTAAGGAAATGTCTATGTCCTCATTGATCAGTTTTTTGGGAAAGTAATAATCAATGACACCTAATCACCACATACTCTTACTGAGCTTTAGTCCTGGAACAAAAGTGGTCACCAATACCTTACAGAGTAATGGTAAGGCTATTCCAGTTGACTGCCCCTCAGGGGTGAATCTACCTCTGATTGTTGATCAAAACAAAGTGAAAACTCCCCTAATTCCTGTCTTGTCTATACAGAACACTTCAGAGCCAAAAATCAGTATTCACATCTTTAGGACATGTCTGTGATCTTATGCTGTTGCATCGTTGTCACTTTTTTTCACTATGATTCCCTCAGAAGTTTGGTGGATAGCTGCTTAGAAAACAGGATCTGTAGGTGCTGAGAATTAGAATTAGAAGAAGGTGAATATGTTAAGTTTTTCTCAGGATCAGATTATTAAAAACAGTGTGCACACTGAAAATGGTCAACAGTAAGTGTTCATGTAAGTTTATCACACCACAGTGTCAGAGATTCTGCAGTTATATCATTTATGTAAGAATATATTTATAATGTAAGATCACAACAACCTGGCAGGGATGTAGAGGCAGTTTAAAACTGGAAAACTGCTACTGGAACTCCTATTCATTGTTCCATTCCAATGGACACTGGAGTTGGCGTACTTTATTCTCTTGATTTGCAAAGTTTGGCAATTCAGGAAGGAATATGAGAGCTCATCAGATCTTCCTATTTTGTGTCAGGGCCACCTGTCGCAAGAGCAAGATGAACATTAAAGGGTACATTAACAGTCTCAGCCGCCTGAAAGCAGCCCCATGTCGTCAAACAACTGCAATTACATTTTTTTCTTAACTACTAATACAATTGGATATCACTGATAATAGGTAAACTTTATGTCTCCTTCAATATGACGGGGAGATCCATACATGTATGTGTTAAGGCTTTAGACCATTTTCCCTGGAATTCGCTGAATGACTTAATTTATGATGCACAGAGATATAAATGTGGGAACATCTCTTACCAGTTGGTGTGAACACTGGACCTAATGGTTCAGTTTCTTCAGAAACTAGATATTCCAGAAACCTGAGGAGCCTCACACTGTGAGGCTCACACATAGTACACGTTTCTGTATGAGAAGACAGGAAATAGCTTTTATTAAACACATTAAAGTTGCTTATATCTATCAATGTATTTGATGAGTATACAGTACTAGAAACTAGAAATAAATTTAATGAAAGAATCTGAATAGCAAGGTAACAATAGGCATTAAAATCATAGAATCATAGAATCATAGAATAGTTAGGGTTGGAAAGGACCTCAAGATCATCTAGTTCCAACCCCCCTGCCATGGGCAGGGTCACCTCACACTAAACTATCCCACACAAGGCTTCATCCAACCTGGCCTTGAACACCGCCAGGGATGGAGCACTCACAACCTCCCTGGGCAAACAGATTCCAGTGCCTCGCCACCCTAACAGGAAAGAATTTCCTCCTTATATCCAATCTAAACTTCCCCTGTTTAAATTTTAACCCGTTACCCCTTGTCCTGTGACTACAGTCCCTGACAAAGAGTCCCTCCCCAGCATCCCTATAGGCCCCCTTCAGATACTGGAAGGCTGCTCTTAGATCTCCACGCAGCCTTCTCTTCTCCAGGCTGAACAGCCCCATCTTTCTCAGCCTGTCTTCATACGGAGGGTGCTCCAGTCCCCTGATCATCCTCGTGGCCCTCCTCTGGACTTGTTCCAGCAGTTCCATGTCCTTTTTATGTTGAGGACACCAGAACTGCACACAATACTCCAGGTGAGGTCTCACAAGAGCAGAGTAGAGGGGCAGGATCACCTCCTTCGACCTGCTGGTCACACTCCTTTTGATGCAGCCCAGGATACGGTTGGCTTTCTTGGCTGCGAACGCACACTGCCAGCTCATGTTCATTTTCTCATCGACCAGCACCCCCAAGTCCTTCTCTGCAGGGCTGCTCTGAATCTCTTCTTTGCCCAGTCTGTAGCTGTGCCTGGGTTTGCTCTGACCCAGTTGTAGGACCTTGCACTTGTCGTGGTTGAACTTCATAAGGCTGGCATCAGCCCACCTCACAAGCGTGTCAAGGTCCCTCTGGATGGCATCCCTTCCCTCCAGCATATCAACCGGACCACACAGCTTGGTGTCATCGGCAAACTTGCTGAGGGCGCACTCAATCTTACTGTCCATGTCAGTGATGAAGATGTTAAACAAGACCGGTCCCAACACCGATCCCTGAGGGACACCACTCGTTACCGGTCTCCAGCTGGACACCGAGCCATTGACCACAACTCTCTGTGTGCTGCCATCCAGCCAGTTCTTTATCCACAGAGTGGTCCATCCATCAAATTGATATCTCTCCAATTTAGAGACAAGGATGTTGTGTGGGACAGTGTCAAACGCTTTGCACAAGTCCAGGTAGATGACATCAACTGCTTTACCCTTGTCCATCAGTTCTGTTGCCCCATCATAGAAGGCCACCAAATTGGTCATGCAGGATTTCCCCTTAGTGAAGCCATGCTGGCTGTCACCAAGCACCTGGTTGTTTTTCATGTGCCTTAGCATGCTGTCCAGGAGAATGTGCTCCAAGATTTTATCAGGCACAGAGGTGAGACTGACTGGTCTGTAATTCCCCGAGTCTTCCATTTTCCCCTTCTTGAAAATGGGGGTTATATTTCCCTTTTTCCAGTCATTGGGAACTTCACCTGACTGCCATGATTTTTCAAATATGATGGCCAGTGGCTTAGCAACTTTATTCGCCAGCTCCTTCAGGACCCGTGGATGGATTTCATCAGGTCCCATGGACTTGTGCGCGTTCAGATTTTTAAGATGGTCTCAAACCAGATCCTCTCCTACAGTAGGCCCAAGGTCTTCATTCTCACAGTCCCTCCGTCTACCTTCTAAGACCTGGGTGGTGCAGTCAGAGCCTTTGCCAGTGAAGACTAAGGCAAAGAAGTCATTCAGAACCTCAGCCTTTTCCAATCCTGTGTAGCCAGTTCTCCCGAAAGCTTCCTCTGGGAACCTACGTTGTCCCTAGTCTGTTTTTTGTTTGCTACGTACCTGTAGAATCCCTTCCTGTTATCCTTAACATCCCTGGCTAGGTTTAATTCTAACTGGGCCTTAGCCTTCCTAACCTGGTCCCTATCTTCCTGGACAACATCCCTGTACTCTACCCAGGCCGCCTGTCCTTGCTTCCATTTTTTTTAAGCCTCTTTTTTCCTTTGAATTTTCCTCAGCAGCTCCTTATCCATCCAAGGAGGTCTCCTGGCCAATGTGAAGACTGAATCAACTGCTAAAATATTTACCTCTATATGCATTCATTTTCTAGTTATCTTTTCAAAAAATTGTAGTGTCTCATCTTTGGAGATTGGTATTTTTATGAAGCATTACTGAGCATCTTTATAAACAGCATAGATAAATTACACAGTAGTGAAAACACTAAAATATAGACTGACAGCTCAAAATTCCTCAAATTCTACACTTTCTGACTATCACCAGACAATGAAAACTATGTAGTTTTGAGATGGGACATGTGTTCATTGCCATGAAAAACCACAGATGTAGTACCATTTAAGTGTATTGAAACTGTAGCAGTTTGATAGTATAGATGACAAATGCATGAACAGAGAGAGAATGTGAGGTTGGGGAATAAAAAACCACTAAATATGTGTATTCACTGGAATTATATTGATAACCTTCTATTTTAAAACTTTAAATGTGATACCTTGCAATTATATCAACTACATCAGTCAAATACATCAGCTGCACAATTTGCTTCATATGTTCTACTTTAATATTTTTGTAAAACAAAATAAGCCTTTGTAATGTTTGATGGCCTTCAGCACATGTGCATTATAGAGGAAAGTATCTAATATTCAAAATAGAATTTTTTTAACACTTTTTTAGATGAACTGTGCCAAGTGGTCTGTGCTGTGAAGGACATTGGTGTGTACCTGTGAGATACATTTCTTTGCTTCTTATATCTCTGTGGTGTGGGTTGACTTTGGCTAGCTGCCAGATCTTATCCAGTTGCTGTCATTCCCCCTCCTCAATGGGACAGGGGAGAAACTAAGATGGAAAAACTTATGGGTGAAGATAAAGTTGGGGACATCACATACCAATTATTTTCACTATCAAGACAGACTTGACTTGGAGAAGACTAATTTAATATATTGATGATTGAAAATAGAGTTCAGATTATGAGAAACAAAGGCAGAAACTAACACACTTTTCCCTGACCCTTACCTTCTTCACAGAGTCAACTTCTTTCCCTTATTTCTGACAACTCTGTCTCCTCCCACCCTGAACGGTGCAGGGAAATGCGGGATGAGAGGTTTTTGTCAGTCCATGTCAGTTCCTCTCTGCCACTCCTTCCTCCTCACACCTTTACTCCAGTGGCTCTCCATGGGCTGCAGTCTCTCAGGTTAAACCTGCTTTACTGTGGGATCTCCCCATGGGCCACAGCTCCTTCAGAGAATATGCATCTGCTCTGGCCAATTGTCCTCCATGGGCTGCTGTGTGGATATCTGCTCCGGCGCAGACAGCTTCAGGAAAATATCTGTTCCACCACGGTCTCTCTAGGGACTGCAGGGGAATTTCTGCTCCAGTGAGTAGCAACCTCCTCCCCACCTCCTCATCTCTCCTCTGTGCTCACAGGGCCTTTTCTCACACTTTTTTCCTCACCCCTGGGCAACTTTTTGCATTTTCTTACACTTTTCTAGAGGTGCCAACACAGACAACCAAGACAATATCTTAAGGAAGAAAGACTGATCATAGCATCTTGCTTTTCCTCACTGCATGAAATAAATATTTGCAGGACCGTGTTGACAAGGAAGATCTGTAGAGAGTTAGTTTTAATTAACAGAAGAGTGGTAAGTTCCTGCGTTAACTACACCTGTCTAGTTGATGGCATACTGCCACTGGGATAGCTGTACCCCAACTGAATGTATGTGACTGTTGCCTGTGGCAAAATGGCTAGGGTGAAACAGAGAAGCACCAAGAAAGGAAAGGAAAGAGAAGTCAAGTTTGGCTTTTCATACAGAAAATGTTTAAAAGTTTATATGAATGGATGAAATTTTTAAAAGGGTAACTTTTTAGGTGTTAATCAGCTGACAGGGATGGTGATTTTCAGTTAAGTAAAGGATGTGTGTCTATAAGACTGGGGGGTGGGGGGGGTGTCAAGAAGATAAAAAGGAAGTGGTTTTAAAATTAATAATTCGGTGATTTGCAGTTCAGGTTAAATTTCCTTGTTCAGAAAAAAGTAAGATGAAAAAGCATCATAATGCTTACTGATGCTGCTGTGTTTCTCTAGAGCTTTCCTAAAGACTATTTTGTACATAAATTTGGTAGCATATAGTTACTGCCAACAACTCACACACCTTGTCTGTTTTTATCTGTGCCCTGTCTTTTGAATCAGTGACACCCCATTTATAAGCAGTTAGCATTTAGTATAGAAGATAACTGACAACAACAAATGTCACATGTGAGCGCTTGCTAAAATTATTAGCATCTTCACATCTGCCTTTTTTCACCCACTGAGGGAATTAGATTGTAGTACTGGATAAAACTCTTGAGGTCCTGTCTCTGTGTTGTTATGTCATGCAAGAATATCCCATGTTCCTTCTGTCGTTACATTTTTCTTGCCTTATCTGGGAATTCTCATGAATAAAGCATGAAGTCAGATATGACAGACAAATCTGTTCCTCAGCTAACAGTTGAAGCGAGGACCATTTTTTTTTACATTATTGTTCTTTTATTAATTCAGTTAAATTTTGGATCAGTTACATCAGACCGATGAATTGTATAAGTTTACATAGATTTCTGTCAAAATCTAAATGGCCATGAGGAGAGCAGCTTTGGCCTTGAATTTTTCTATAACTAACTGAAATAAAGCCTTAGCATTCAAGTAAGTTTGTCAGAAACAAGACACAGGTTAAACACCAAAATAGTTTCAGTGAATCATCTTTTTGTTTGGTTTAGGTTTTTTAAAACTTCATGGAAGTACTGACAAAACCAAAACAATTGCCTTGTTTTTAATTTTTGTTTTTCCTTATAAGTCTAGACAGAAGATAATATTAATGTTCTTGATACACTTCCCCTGTCCCCTTCTTTCCCCCCCCCTGCCCCCGAGATGAAGAAAGTAACTGGCTAACTAAACTTGAAAAGACTGGTCTTCGAAATTTTCACTATGTAAGCAATATAATTTTTAATAAATCTGTTTTATGACTCCAGTCAAATGTTCTAATCAACAGAAAAAGCATCAGTAATCTTGCTCTTGTTTTATTTTTTTAATTAGTTCAGCTTTTATACTAACCTGAAATTACCATCTGGAGGAAAATGATATTCATCTCAATGGCCTCCTGTTTTCACCTTCTCTTGTACTGTTTATTTCCTGACTTTCCTAATATGATTTTCATATAATGAATACTGGGTCTCAGCTGCTATTGAAGCATCTGAAGAAATGTCTGTGCTAATCAGAACTTGAATTTTTAATGTATATAAAACTGTCAGTGTTCTAAAGAGCATTTTGATTAATGTGTGTGCTCTAAGTGCCCTGGTTTGCATGTGGGAGAAATGGATTTCTGCATTTTTCATGCTTGTATTTTCATTCTGGTCTATTCTTTAGTTTATTACTAAAATGCATAGACCATATAGAAAGTGTTTTTTTTTTTTTCTCACAAGTCTATTAAAACAACGCACAAAAGGACACATTATTTGCAGAATGACAACACACATCAAGAATGTTTTGAATTTTTTGTCAGCATCTGAGGCTGAATTTGGATTAAGATAAAGAGCAATGTAAAATGCAGTAGTTTTTTGATGACTCAATGAATAAACGCTTTTATTCTGGATAAAGAGTGATTTATGCCTGTTTCATGATAATCCACCTAAAGGCACAGTTGGCAAGTTCTAATATAAATCATTCAGTTACAATGACCAAGTCAATAACCTGATGATCAGTAATGTCAACATGCCAGTAAAGTATTACTTGAATACTGCCATTACTGTGAACAAAACAAAGTAATACCAAGGGCAAAAATTAAGTAAAAAAAACCCCAAACAAACAAAAAACCCAACCCAAAACACATTTCAAACCACATCTTTCTGACTAAATGTCTCGAATTTCCATCCCTGGCAGTGCTCAAGACCAGGCTGGAAGAAGTCTTGGGTGACAGTTTAGTGTGAGGTGTCCCTGCCCATGGCATGAGGGTTGGAACTAGGTGATCTTAAGGTCCTTTCTAAACCTAACTATTCTATGATTCTATGATTCTATAAGTGGCTAGATAATCTAAGTTATAAAAGATCTTGAATCTTATTTTGAAGTGATTGAAAATACCTTTCTGCTTTTTAACTTTGGCAATCATTTTTTATCTAGGCTTTTTCTCCTAGAATACAAACACTTAAACCTGAGCTTTAGGTTTAGCTTAACCTAAACTTAAGCCTGATTTTGAAGATTCCATGATCTTCAAACATTAAAACCAAACATAACTCCTGTAAACCAGAAATCAGTCTTCCGTACTCATGAAGGTTTCCTTGACCACAATAGCTAATTATTTGTGATGCTTGCATATGTCATGTAGCTGGTAGCTAGGGAAAAACCTCAAACAGTAGTAGTATTAGACACTAACATTAAAAAAAAGCACAACAACCCCCACACCCCCCCTAAACCCCAAACTATAAACAAACCAATGCCACCCATGTATTCAAAATGGACAGTTATGCTTTAAATTTTCAAGTGACTGTTATTTATCTCATGACTAATCTTTCCCAAATAAAAATTAAAATATTCATGAGTTCTTTCAGCCGAAATTTGTCATACAATGCCAGCAGATCCATCTTATTATAGGTAATAAGATCACTTAAGTTTCCCAGTAAATTAAAGCTTGCAATTTTGACTTTTATCCCTAATTTGCCTTGCACTGTCAGTTCTAGAAATCCCTCTGACAAACTGATTCTCTCCATAATACCATGTGTTTTTCCTAAATGGTCAGACTCAGTTGGATTATTAGTTACTAACTTAATCTTTTTCACTGATCTTTACCTCTTCCTTGCTGGGTTTTATACCAATAAGCCATTAAGTTTGATATTGACTATTAATTGGGCAATTATATTTTTGATGTAGAACTTGCTCTGGATTTTACAAATCTATTTGCCAAAACAGGGTACTAACAGTTAGATAGTCATGAAATTACAAGACTAAAAATCCTCATTCACAGAAGTCAGATTTCACTGACTCGTGACATCTGAAAGTCAGGTCTTGTTTTCTCGAATCTTAGAAACACAATTCTAAAATTTTGGATACTTTTTTCCAACTCATCAAAAGTTGGAACTAACTGCTCATGTCAATATAACATTGTCCCAACACCGATCCCTGAGGGACACCACTCGTTACCGGTCTCCAGCTGGACATCGAGCCATTGACCACAACTCTTTGTGTGCTGCCATCCAGCCAGTTCTTTATCCACCGAGTGGTCCATCCATCAAATTGATATCTCTCCAATTTAGAGACAAGGATGTTGTGTGGGACAGTGTCAAACGCTTTGCACAAGTCCAGGTAGATGACATCAACTGCTTTACCCTTGTCCATCAGTTCTGTAGCCCCATCATAGAAGGCCACCAAATTGGTCATGCAGGATTTCCCCTTAGTGAAGCCATGCTGGCTGTCAC
This sequence comes from Lathamus discolor, assembly GCF_037157495.1. Lineage (NCBI taxonomy): Eukaryota > Metazoa > Chordata > Aves > Psittaciformes > Psittacidae > Lathamus > Lathamus discolor. Next base: position 27,230,538 of record NC_088887.1, on the reverse strand, counting down.
CAAGCACCTTGTTGTTTTTCATGTGCCTTAGGATGCTGTCCAGGAGAATGTGCTCCAAGATTTTATCAGGCACAGAGGTGAGACTGACTGGTCTGTAATTCCCCGGGTCTTCCATTTTCCCCTTCTTGAAAATGGGGGTTATATTTCCCTTTTTCCAGTCATTGGGAACTTCACCTGATTGCCATGATTTTTCAAGTAATATTCATATTTTCAGTAATATTTTAGGACTGCAGCAGTAGACCTATATATGAGTTCTTGAAAGGACATTTTGGAACCATTTTGTCTGAGCAAGCCCTGAGGCCAGTTCTTGACTTTGGTGGACCACAGTCAGATTAGACAGCTCCTGTTTCAGTTGCACACAGGAGGGGGAATTAGCAGAAGATGGGGGAAGAGACACTTCACAAAGAGCGATATTGCTAAGGTAAGATGTAATACATTTGTTTTATCACTTTCCTTGCTAAGTGAAAATTAGGAAAGTTATAAGTTATGGCAACTGGTGAATTTATTTAAGCCTTCAGCAGTGAAGAAGGAGAGCTCGCTATCTTCTAAAATGTCCTTAGCCACGTATACTAGACTTCACTTACTTATAAAAAAGTTCTCTGCTCTTTCAGTGGTTTCCAAGTCACTCATTTACTCTATATCTAGTTGGAGGATAAATACAGTGTGAGTCCTGAACAGAAACATTTGCAGGAAATGTAAATTACATGCTAGCGTTTTCTTTTTGTTTTAAAGGCAATTTTTTTTTTAAATCAGATTTACATGGATTCTGATACATTTTTCTTAAAAAGCTGAATTTGAAGATATGTACAAAATGCATAGGAGTTGTTGATTTGAAAACTCTATGTTGAAATTTTCTGTGGAAAAGCTGTCAGAGCATATCAGCACCAGACATCGTTACAGAATGCAGAAGCACTTCTCAGCACTCAGCAGAAAGCTTTAGTCCTTTCTACAAAATTATATTAATTTATAGCAATAGATAACTCAGAAAAAAAGGATTTACATTGGATCAGACTAATATTCAGTCCAGCCCTAGACTGGATATAAGGAAGAAATTCTTTACTGTTAAGGTGGTGAGGCACTGGAATGAGTCGCCCAGGGAGGTTGTGAATGCTCCATCATTGGCAGTGTTCAAGGCCAGGTTGAATGAAGCCTTGGGTGGGATGGTTTAGTGTGAGGTGTCTCTTCCCATGGCAGTGGGGCTGGAACTAGATGATCTTAAGGTCCTTTCCAACCCTAACTATTCTATGATTCTATGATTCTATGCTAACACTTATTTTACCAACATCAAACTGTCGGGACAGTTAATAAGAGGTGAATTTAATTAAATTGAGATGGAAGTCCTTGGCAGTTCTTATTAATGTAAACAGTGTTTTGTTTATTCCATTGCAAATTTCAAGCTCAATTGAATACCTTGTGCTAATTCCAACAATCACCTTGACACAGTCTGCTTTTGAGAAGGCATAAATCAGTTTGAAAACTGCCATAAATTTCACTGTTGTTAATAGACATTTTTAGTATTAAAACTTTTGCAAAATATGAGTATTACTTTTCCCATATATTAATTACATAGACTCTAGCTTGAAGTCTATAAAAGGGCTGTTAAGAAAATTACCTAAAAATATAGCTAGCAGGTGGAAGCTTCCACTTGACAATGAATTTCTTAGTTTAAGTAATATTACTAACTCAGGATGCATGCAATAACTGCCAAATAAAATCACAGCTGAATAAATATGGATATCATAAACCCTGAAAGCAAACCAAAAGATGGTACATGTTAAACCCACAGACCATTTCACTTAACTGATTACATTTTGTGTAATTAATTCATGTATCAGTTATGAAGTATAAAAAAGTTTAACTACTAAGAGAGATAAAAAAAGGCAAGTAATGTACATTTATATATCTTTAAAATGTCAACAAAATGTGAATTAATCTTTCATCCTTTGAGCAATCTGATTCTTCATTAATAACAAAATATGCAGTATCTGAATTAGTAGATGTAAAGTGGTAGGTCATATATGTATATCACAACATTTCTGGCTGTGAAAGTGCAAATAACTACTTGCAAATATAAAACTACAGATAGAGTCTCAAAGAAAAGAAAAAATAGATACAAGATATCTTTCAATGCTTTTTTCTTATAGAAGAGAAATTTTGAAAGCAAGACCTGAGGCAAGGATTTTTCTCTGTGTACCTGGATGCAAGAAAACTACCCTAGTAGTCTAGCACCATTATAGCCATTGATCTCCTTTGAGCACACCTTTGAACTAGACTTTTCTAGTAGAGCAGTGGTGCGCTACTGATCATGAAGTGATTGTGACCACAGCCATAAAATGGAGCTTTAGTGTGACACACAATATTTTTGTGTCTTCAAATTTTTATTAACTCCACAATCCTTCTCTTTTAACACCATTTTTTCCCTGACACGATTCCTGTAATAAAAGAATCCCTACTTGCCATTGTAGTCAGTGTCCAGCCTTGCCTTGAAGCTTATGGGTTGTGTCTGTCGTCTGCTTCTTTTTGTTGACAGGAAGACTTAATTTCTTCAGTCTTCTTCCAGACAGATTTGGAGAAATGTCTGGAAGTCAAAGAATCTGAAAAAATAAAATAAAATATAGCTAATAGAATTTAAAACATCACAATTAAAAAAAAAAAAAATAAAAGTGAACAGTAACACAGTAACATTTGGCTCTGCACTGAGATGATAAGTGTAAATTTAACACCTGAATTCAGCAAATTATTTAAGCATATGAGGTAAACTAATGCAGGTCAGTACTATTACTTCAATGTTGTTGTTATGCATTTCTGTGTCAATGTTACACTGTAGAACCTGAGCCAAACAGACCAGTGAACCCAGCCATGTTTCAAAACTAAAATTCCATCATCAGGTCCAAGATTCCCTGTCAGAGCTCTTAATACAAAGTAGTCTTTGAAGAATTATTCACTTCTATACTCACTTTTAACTTCTTAGGGTTCACATGAAGAATTGTGAACAATTTACCAATATTTCCTTGGTAATTTTTGTTTTTTTCCTTTTCTTTTTTTACACTTGAGAGTCAGTGAATCTGCATCTGGCAATTCATTTAGGTAAAGGACAATTATTAATCACCTTCGTTTATTTCAGTTATGATGTATGATGTCTTTCACACTTGTGAGATTTTGAAAGTATTTAAAGCTTATATCTCCTTCCTGCTAATTTAAAGTCTATTACAAACAGCTTTCTTGTGGAAACAGCCACCTGTGTTCATTTAACAGCTCATGGTCACTCCAAAATTCATTACTGCTGAATTTTTGTTTGCTTTCTTTTGAAAAAGCCTCCATTAGATGCTTTTCAATTACTGTGCCCTTCAACTCAATAACGTTTGGTTTGTTATGAATCTCTCCTTTTAGAAGTCAATCACGTGCTTAATAGGAGAGCATCATCCATTTCTCATTGTGTTGAAATTGAGAGAAGTCAAGAAATAAATGATAAATTCAGAGCTCATAAGTGCTGTATTTATAGGAACATAAAAAAGATGTGAGGGTGGAAGGTTCCATAATGACCCAGCTTATGATACTTTACCTACTTCTAATATATTTATGCTCTCCTGTCCTTCAGTCTTAAAGTCTTGGACTTTTTCCGCACAAAAATAAAAGGTGTGAGGATTTCACCTGTATTGTATACATTTCTCTGCATTATGGGAGCAGGTGACACAGGCATTCAGAGTTCTAGGTAAAAACTCTGGTATTTGCCACAGCAAAAGATTGGAATAGCAAGTGCTCTGGTTAAGTATACATCATGGTCTGTGCAGTGGCAGAATCTCATGTAATATATAGCTCTTGTCAAATTAATTGGATTATTTTTTTTAATGGCAACTGAAAGATTTTTCTTTAGATTTTAAGTCATATGGAAAGAAGCACAGATGTATTCTGTCACAGAATAATGCATGAGAAAAATATGTAAAGGCACTGAGTATAAGCAATCAGATCATGGTTACTGCATTTTCTCAGAAATCTTGAAAAATAAAACTATTTAGGATAAGTTTTTGTTTCCCTTCTATTTCAGAAGCAATCTTATGTATCTTAGGCAAATATTTGTCTTTCTTCTATCGTAGAAAATAGGATGGAAAATGTGTTATGTTTATAAAGCATGATGTGTTTTTTAATTTGGTAAGTAAAACGCAGGATTCTTGTCCTAAAATATTGGAATTACTTACTTTATTAAAGGACTTTAAGAGTCATATGATTTTTAGATCTTTACAAATTTCAACATAAATCAGTTAATGAGGTTTTGTAAGATTAGACCTTAATATAATATATAATTTCCCTAAAAAACAAAATAATTTTATTGTGGTCAAAACAAAAAGGCATTATAAGGTATACTGAATGTCATAATTTTCTTTGTATTTGAGTAACTTTATCATATTCTGTACTCAGAAAACTTCCTTAGTGTCAAAGGTGTCTGAAGTGGTATCTGAGTTTGCTCTGAAGTTTGGGAAATGCAAGATGTATCTTCTTAGCATATATTCTTGCTCTTTTTTGCTCCTGTTTCACAGTTACTCTATTTTAAGTAAACATTTAAGAAGTAACAATCAAAACTATCAATCATTTTCCCCATGATATTCTGCCCAAAAGATGAAGGTTATAAAGGTGATGGAGACTAAAAAGAATTTTTAATAATGTGTTAAAAATTCAAATCTTTCTTTTAACTTTGAATCCACAGATTCAAAGATCAGTGTGGCTGATCAATAGTTCCATTTCTATAGCCCCAGTAAAACTAATCAAAGTGTGATTGTATTTCTTATTTCTAGGTATATTTTCTAATGCTTATTCTTGTGATTTCCTGAACTGATCTTTGTTTAATCCACAATTAAAATGTTCAAAAAATAATGATTAAATAACAAAAAGACATATTTCTTAATTAAACGCACCCTGAAGATATACATGTGAGAGTTCCATAGAAATACTGAGGAATGGTCAACATTTCAGTTGGCTGACTGATTTTGTAGGATAACTATCTATCAGCAGATCCAATCTAGGCCAAACACCAGTTGTGACAAACTTTCAAAGAAATGGACCTGTTGTCATATTGTAGAGAAGTTAAAAATGTGATTCCGTCCCATTTTCAAATCAACATGAAGATAATAAGATACAGAATTTATATTGTCTAAATATTTCACTCCTTCTCATGCAAGAATGAATTCCATGTTCTTCTCAGCTGGTCAGAGTACAGATTAACTTTTTCCATAGGCACCAAGGAATTTTAAAGAGAAACATTCACCTAGATTACCTTTCATACCTATCTTTTGTGGAAAGAGAAGGAAATATATACATAAAACGAATATGTCAGTGCAGAGCCATAAACCACAAATTTTCCTTCACATGAAGCCCCTAAGAAAATAGTATAAACTAAGGCAAATTCCATCTCCTTCTTCTTTTACCTTGCCTAGAAAGAATACTTGTGTTTTCTTCAGACAAAGCTGAAAATTCAGACCATGTGTTGGACATAAAGTTAGTTATCTGATGCTCCCAAGTTTCTCGGAGATGAGATTATTCACACTAATTTCCAAGCTGTCATGCGCCCATGTGTCAAAAGGGCAAAGGAAAGTGCTCTACCTCAAATCACTGTCCTCAGCCCACTACCTAACAGAGCAGGAAACGTAACATCAGGTACGTGAATTCACTTGAAAGTAGCCTTTTCTGCAGCTGGCAAATGAGGTTAGTAGGGGACCAGGTTGCCTGCTCAGGAAAAGAAGTTCAGCCATTTCTTTCATTCTTTTTCTGCTGTTTTGAATTCATGTATACACTATCTGGGATAAAGTTGTGCATTTAGTTACTCCAGTTAACAAGTTTAAGTCTAGGTCAAACCCATGGTATGCAACTAAATTAATATTCATTGTGTTCTTTGTAATCTAACACTCAATAGCATTTGAAAAATATGTCTCTTGAACAATATAGATTTAATAATATGGTCCACTAATCATAATAAAGTCCAGCTTAAATGTTCCATACCTTCTTTTGTGGCTAATATTAAATTGTTACAGGTTCACTTGTAAGCAAAATGCTGAAGCATTAACCACATAAAAACTATGTGCTATTTTAAAAAAGAATTATCTTAGCTGCTAAACATACAAAAATTATATGAATTTTCATGGGAATTTCTACTGAGTAAACATAAGCTAGGAAGAATAAATATGAGCCTGAAAGGGAAATGAGTTGCCATAGGAGACAAGATTGGACCAACAAGTTTCTCAGTTAAACAAAGCAATCTCAAACTCACCATATATCACGAGGTCTTCTACAGGCCTTTGATGCGTACAAAGGCTACACTCTATATTTTTTGGTATGACTAGGATGAATCTTTTTTTTTTCCTAAAAATTACTTGAATGTTTGTTTTGACTAACTAACCCATATGCAAGTGCTTCCTTCCCGTAGACTAGTATATTACAATTTCACACTTTCATATGTTTGAAATTAAGCATATATATCACTACCTCCAAGATGAAAGCTTTTATATTATAGTGGAAATTAATATCAGCAGTGTTAAGCTGAAGAATTTATGATCAAAAAATACTCTTTGAATATTCACTGGGTACCTCATTCAAAACCCAGGATTGTTTTTAAACAGTGTGGAACTCCCTGTCCTTTACAAAACAAGTAAAATGTCATGGTACATATTTATCTTTTACCTGGGGAGGAAATACCAGGATGAAAATCTAAGTGGGTGATCAGTGCAGCCAGACAGACTTCAGTCTCACAGTCCTTCTGGGCTGCACAATATGTTTAATGCAGCTTCTTTCTTCATTAAAATATGTGATTTATGTCCTAGTTGTCAACTTGGTAAGTTGATAGGGTCAGTTTGATAGGATAACAAAGTGTGCTTACATGTCAGGAATATTAAATTAAGATAGAAAATATACTGGTTGTTTAAGAAAGTTAAGCTTAGCTTACTTTGGAGTCTTACTAGCTATTTACTTTAATGAAATTATTCCTGTTTTCATAAATTATTTATTGAAACTTTAAAGTTTTCAGACAATGCTCTGCTTCTTTGGGGTTTTTTCCTTCTTTGACTGCATCTTGATGACAATTGCTACTTAATATTAGCACTGGCTGAAGAGGGGACATGATAAAGTTAAACATATCTTTAGATTAAACTCTTACTGTGGTATCTTCAGGACTATACTGAAATGTCCATTGACTCAGAATTCTGATCATTACAATGAGCAAAACTTGTAATTTTTTTCTCCATTACAGATTAAGACAACTTGAAGAAATGCAATTTTCTTTTCTGTGATTCCTTAGTCACTGCTTACGTACCAAATCACATTACAGATGGGGGGATTATTTCCCCTCCTTATCAGTAATGTCATGGTGGTTAGTCTAGTAAGTGTTGACATTTGATTGATATGCAGCTTTGCAAAGAGCTGGAAAATCACATTTATTGGCAAGCAGGACCAAATGTAAAATCTAGGGAAAGTAGAGATTTCTGGTTATCAAGTACATGAAAAGTACAACCTCATTTTATAGCATAATTATCCTTTCAGTCATAAACTTTGTTACTATAATCATCAGTAAACTGCTTATATCACCCTTACATTCTAGTGCAATATGCATATTAACTGTACCATTACTACTGAAGGAGATTAAAATAAACAAGTTTACTTTTATTTTTCAAAATTATGGTTTTTTTTATGCATTACTTTTTACAAAAAGTACACGAGACACTGAAAACAGCCCTATTATTAGAACTGTTAAAGTACTTAGATGTGACATACATACATAATTTTGTAGACATGTATTCTATTCAGAAGTGTAGGCAGTGGTGATTGATGTCTAGATCTGACCATATCACAGACAAAGGAGCCATAGCTGACAGTGTGGGACGAATGAGTCTTCTTTTCACTAAAAACATATATTATCTCTCTCTATATATATATCCTATACAAGATATATCATGTATAATTTTCATCTAAATTTATCAAGGTTACTTAAGCTAGAGTGTAGCATTTTGGTGTGTGTTTGGGCCAACAAATAATTTACTAGTTAAAGATATTTTAAGAGAGAGATGGCTGGAGATTTTTGGTGTGTGAGGGAGAATTGATAAGCAAAAAGAAAGTAATGATGATGAGATTCACAATAATCATATGTTCAAAAGTAACATTTCAGCTAGACCATAACTTACAGACCCCATAGGTCAAATGCTAATTAATCTTACATTTTTTATACGGTAAACTATGAGTAATGTCAAACACTATCATTCAGCCTATTTTAAGTTTAAGACATTATCGATATTTTGAAAGCTTGGAAATGCTGCCTTTCTCTAATAATTAGAAGAAATTGTGTATAATAGTGAACAGTTGAGGGTGATAAAGATCATTAGTTTGTCCTTTATTTTTTATGGCAAAACTTGTTAAATCTCATTAGTCATGAAAACAGGACTTGAAACGGTTTAACTGAGCCATGATAAGTAGTTCCTAGAGTAACTGGAAATTAAGATTCATGTTTTTTCTAAAGTAATAAATTTAATATTTTTTTTTCTTGTTATAACTATGAAAAAATAGCCTTTTGCGTCTCCATTAGCTTTACTGAAAAGTAGGACTTCTCCAGCTGACATTAATACTGCAAATACAAATTTAAAGTTCAGTTACTGTGTGGATTTTACTGTAAAAGATTAACAAACCAAATCTTCTTGTAATTTCTATATGACTATAAAACTATAACATCAGTAATTCATATGCATATCTTAAATGATAGGCTGTAAAAAGGCATTCCTTCTATGAACATCTTTCAAAAAACACTTATGCAATTTTTTCCATAGAATCATAGTTTGAGTTGGAAGGGGGCCAGGGATGGGGCAGACACAACTTCTCTGGGCAACCTATTCCAGTGTCTCACCAGCCTCATAGTAAAGAATTTTTTCCTTATATCTAATCTAAATTTATTCTCTTTTGGTTTAACATAGTTCCACCTTGTCCTATCCCTACATGCCCTTGTAAAAAGTTCCCCTCCAGATTTCTTGTAGGCCCCCTTTAAGTATTAGAAGACTGTTATAAGGTCTCCATGGAGACTTCTCCAGGCTGCACAAACCCAGCTTCCTCAGCCTGTCTTCATAGGAGAGGTGCTCTAGCCATTTGATCTTCTTCATGGCCCTCCTCTGAACTCACTTGGGTAGGTCCCTGTTTCTCTTGTGTTGGGTGCCTCAGCACTGAGCACAGTACTGCAGGTGGTGTCTCACAAGAGATGAGGAGAATCACCTTCCTTAACCTGCTGGCCCTGGTCCTTCTGACACAGCCCAGCATATGGTTGACTGCACTGTCAACTCATGTTCAGGGATGTTTGATTTCTGTTGAGATGTTGAACTAAGAAAGATATGTGACACAGCTGTTTGTTTGTTTGTTTGTTTGTTCCAGGTGACTTATTTCCAGGTGTGTGATGAGTTGATTTTACTTATGTGAATGGAAAATGTTACATGGAAAGTGAAGGCTTAGAGCAGTAAAGTAGAAGGTAAATGAATGAGAGCAAGCCCATTGCTCGAAGACTTAATCTTCATCATGTGATCTAAGTGACATAAAGAGAGGCAGAATTCTCAACTCTGAGCTATTGATCCACTACAACTTTGTTCAGGCCCGAAATCCTACCTTCTGTGGTTTTCTAAGAGTCGTAAGATATAAATGTTACTTTTGTGATCTCTCTGGAATATTCATAGACCAAATATATTGAAAGGAATTTCATGTCTGGACTTAAGACTGGACATTATCCAAAAAGGACTGTAGTCCTTTGCACATACTTATGAGCTTTATCCAGAAATTTATGTTGTCAGAAATTTATGCCAGCATAAACAAATGCATCTTCATCATTGATGTGCCACTTTAATCTAAAAATGTTCCTTTGACAATGCAAAATCATTAAGAGAATTAGCTAAGGAAGGTCCAGTAAAAGTTATATTCAGATGCATTTATATAATACAAATTATAATGTTTAATCAATGGTGATTGCTCCATACAAAAGAATAGACTAAACTTAATCCAAATCCTCAAACCATAACTTGGCTGAACTTCACTCAAATTAATGCATACAGAAAGTTTTGTATCAGATGAATATCTGCCTCTGAGTTTTACATAGTTCAACGAAATACTGATTTGTATGGCCAGAGGATAGTGCTCTAAGTTCTGGTTTCTAAGATGTCATGACTGCTAACAGCACACTACTCAAACCAACTGCATGTCTGAGCTACAGCCCCAGGCAAGGCATTGCTGAGCTGCTGGATGCACTTCCCTCCTCATTTATCTCCTCACTGTGAGTTTGTAGGAGATTTTTTTGTTGTCCAGGGTATATCTCCTATTCATCCTAACCAATTAAAACTAATTTCCTTGTAAGCTGAGCAACTGCAGGTGTATTTGGAAGTAATGTCTCAGCAAAGCTTTTTTTCTCTTTTTCCTTGGTATATTTTTATTACTATTTTGAGGGGAATAAAGGGAATTGGATTTTTCAGGAAGTCATGACCTTTGCCTGCAAGAGCTTCCACCTGAATTTTGAGAGGGTGCAATAGTGGCAGTGTATAAAAGTAGAACACAAGGAGAGGCACAAGTGAGGGTGAGAAAGATAGTGATTTAGCAATTTATTTTGACCAACTTGCTACATGTCTTAGGGTACCGGAAAGTAATTCTGAATGAGCCAAAAGAAAGGGTCAATACTGCACCCTGCAGCGCTTTAAACTAGAAGGTTGGGAATTTCCACAATCACTGTCTGCTGATAGATAAGTTAAAGCACACAGATAAAATGTTAAGCCATGCAATTAAAATACTGAAACAAAAAGATTTAGTGAATCTTATTTGTAAAAACTGCATTAATGCACATATGTATCAGATAACTGCTCCCCACAAGAATCAGAAAAAACACTGAGTAACTTTTATCTTCATGAGAGTTAGAGCACAATGTAAGTACTCTGTTTAAAGTTTTAAGTGGTTTGTTTAACTAGAAGAGCTATTGTGGGAATTGTATAATTCAGCCTTAGAGGGATTGTTTCTTTGATAAAAGCTCTGGGCAACAGGGCTATGCTGTACAATTATATGCATGATGTACAGATGCATTTGAATGAACGTATATTGTGTCTCTCTGACTTCTTAAGGTTTCTGAGTATTCATCAGTTATCAATGCTTCTGGGACTTTTTTGTAGTACACACTTTTCAGGAGACCTAAAACTTTTGTGACAACACAAAGGGCATGTGTCCTTGCAAGTCCTTGATCCTTGCCATTAGGACTGCTGAATGTTGTTGACCTTTTTTTGCCAAACTGTATTTGATGAAATAAAAGAAAACAAAAACAGAGAAAGAACCAAACTAACGTGAAAAAAAAAAAAAAAGGCAGCCAAACCACACCCCCCACCAAAGAAAAATAATAAAATAAAATTAGGCATTATTTGTGAAGTAATGAAGTAATAAGCACATGCATCTAAAAAAGAAACATCATATACTCTAAGAAAGTGTGACATTCAAACCAGAACACTGATGTGAATGCTGGGTGTGCCTCTCTATACGATTTTCTGAACTGACCTGTACCAAATATCAAATGACCACTGAGTCCTATTCAGAGGCCATATTTCATCCACTTTTCCAGTAACTTCCATGAATCCAGTGAGACTAATGAACTTACTAGAAATGGAAGCAAAATACTTTCGACTTTCAGACTTCTTACAGAGATGTGGTTTGAGTGTCAAAGTGTTTCTCATCCTCCCAAGAGCAGACTTAGTTTTCTTTAGGTGAACAATTATTGCAGTAATCTGTTGAGCTAAATATTGTCTGGCAAATACAGTTTTGCTAGACAAGTCAATCTGTATTGTGTTATTTCTTTACACAGGGTTTATTTATGAAATGGCATAGAAATCTGGGGGGAAATATTTGAAATAAATAAATTATGTAAACTTAATGAAAAAAAAAAGAAATTACCTGAAATATGAAATACCCTTTCAAATTTTTTAAATTTGATCAAATTGCAAGAATCCATATCCAATATCCAAAATAATTAAGGTAAATTTAACAATGAACAATCTCGGGTTCTCTGATTCTGCGGCACACATTAACTCCATAAATATGTGAAGGATTCATGCATTTCAGAGCCACAAGATAATGGAATATATGTTCCCTGCAACAGTAGCTGCTGTTAAAAATTAATCCTCAAAAATAAGGAACATTTCTGATGTATAACATTACCTTCATTCAGGTTGTACATAGGAAATAAATCAAAGTTAGAATAACATCAGTACATTGTAAATTGAATTACTTATTGCTTAGGTAATGCTAGATTGAAACTAGAGGTTGTCATCATTTATGTCCGTTTTGTTTATGCATTCTAACCCCCTTTTATTGTTGTTGTTTTCCCCCTTGTATGTAACACAGGGCTTATGCAGAATATGCAGTGCTTCCCTAATAAGAGCTGCTATGTAATGTTCAGCTCAATGTCCTCTCCCTCCAGAAGCAAAACTGATTTTCCTTATGGATATTTCTTTGGGGCTGATCATATTCACAGATGAGTTGTTCATAAACAGTAATGTCTGTGTTCTGACAACACTACAATAAAAGGCTTTACTTTTATCTTTTCTAAGCAGATGGGGACTGATAGGCACAGAGGTTACTGTCTAAAGAACTATTACTTTTAACTTGTTTAGCTTGGAAAATTTGGGATTTATCTTGTCTGTCTCTAATATTGCATGATGTTCACATATTTCAGCACAGCTCACACTGATTTCATGTGCAGCCATGAGTTCACAGCAGCTCTGCAACTTAGGCCACAGATATCTTAAATCAGACACTCAGAAAATAAGGAACATATAATTAGAGTGATCTTCACCAGCAGGCCTCAGTCATGTTTACTGCTCCCTGCCATGAATGAAGTAGGAAACCAGCAGCAGTTGCCCAATCATTACTACAATATGTTTTATCTTTAGTCCTGATCTCTTCAATACAATCAGGCTTTTTTTCTTAGAACTCAGTGGAAAAAGTCCTCCAGATATATGGTTTTAACATACAAAAGGGCTAAATTAATTTTACAACAGTAGTCATGACTCTGGCTCATCCCACATGTGATGAATTTAATTTTGTCTGTTTAAGAATATTCTTTCAATACAAATTTTATATGTGTATGCATGCATGCATGAAGTTCCCAAAGGTATGATTTTTGTTTGGTTTGCATTTTGGGTTTTTTTTTTTTTTTTGTTTGGTTGGTTTGGGGTTTTCATTTTTTTGGGGGTGGGGGGTGTTTGTTTTGTTGGTTTGGTTGGTTTTGGGTTTTTTTGTTTGTTTGTTTGTTTTGGCTTGGTTTGGTTTTGGTTTAGTTTGAATTTTTTTAATAAGCTGAATTATGCTGGCAGCCATGTGAATCATCAACACTGTAGAAGCTTTGGATCCACTGCACAAGTTTCTGTTATGTGAGCTAATGCAGTAGCTAATATAGTAGTAAGCTATATTTCTGTCTGGTCCTTCGTGAAAAGTTGAAACTGCAAAAAAAAAAAAAAAAAAAGAAAAAATAAGACTCTGAATTCTGTTCTTAGTTGCGGGATTAGCATACACTGCAGACTGAACTTCAAACACTACTCCTTTTTTCTTGCTCATGGTAATTTTTGCCTCCTTAGTCTTCCCTCCGGTCTCACTCTCCTCACTTTACTGGTTTCTATCTGATCCTTAGATGCCTCATGATAGCTCCAGTTTCCTTAACCAGACACTTGCACTTTTCTACTCCCAACTTCTGGTTCCTCATTGCTGCCATCTTTTCACCTTTCCCCTTTTCTAAGTGGTTATCCAGTGTACCCCAGAGCCTCATCTCAGCTTCTCCCTGACTCTTTTAATAACTTTGAGTACTAGCTCATGCCCCTTACATTACACTCTCCTTTTGGTCATAGCAACTAGTGCTTCTCAATTCTCCTTTAGATCACCCATAGGTTTAACACTTGTCTTTTCCATAGAAAGGTCAGTCATCTTCTTGTCCCACTCCCATGGCTCCTACCAGCAATGTCACTGGGGTCACAGGATTGATGGCCTTGTCTCTAGTGCAATTGCTAAACAGCTTATAAACAAGAGGATAGTTTCCTAAAAGACATCTAAAGACGTGCAGAATATTCAGAGCGTTCTCCTCACTGCTGGGAAGCATGAAGCAGGACATGGATAATGCCTACATTTCTTACAGAAATCTGCAGTATTGAGCAGTTATTGGTGGTCCTAGTTACAGGTGCTCAGAGATGAAACTGAAGGGAACGCAAAGCTCTCAACTGTCTAAAGGTCATGTGTGAGCTTCAAGGCATTTAGCATGAAGTGTGATTTCTACTGAGTGTGTGAAAATTGCCTTTTTCAAAGGCAAATCTGGAGCAGATTTTACCCCAAAACATCTGAAGAAGTGTCTCTGCTTTAGAGATGATCTCTACAAAATTTCAGTTCTTATCGGTGTATAATAGCGGGAGACACATTAAAACACAAACAAACAAACACACCCCAAAAAACCCCAACATTCTGCAAGAAATTAAGAGTACATTTTCCCCTTGGTTTCATTCTCTAAAATGACTAAAAATCATCACAAAATATGATAAAAACAAGCCTGATACATGTAACTCATATGGAAAGTCTTACCATGACACTTTACATTTAGTGAAGTTGCAAGTCATGGATATATGGGCCTAAGAATGAAAAGTATTTGTCTTCTTTAATAATAAGAAATGTTTCAACTTTCATTGGAAAACTAGTGAATTTTAATTAGTTAAAATGGACTACTATCAGGTTAATATATTTCTATGTGGGTCTTTTCCATTAAGAAATATAAATAAATATAAGAAAAAGTCCAGTCAGCTAATTCTTTCTAGCAGAAGACTATCTTGTCTCTCCCCTGTGATAAACAAAAATGGCCATTGGTCATAATGTCTGAACTCTCCTAGAGCATCTGTATGGGGAATAACAGTAATGCAAAATTTAGAAATTGCACCAAGATTTTTAATAAAGAAAGCAAACTTTTGGAAATAACAATATGCAAAACTTTAATGTAAGGTTCATTCTGGGAGAAAACTGATAAATATTCACACCATGTTGCTTACTTTTGGCCAGAGGAGTTCTTTTTATTGTCAGTGTTTATTAAAAATGAATGATTCCAGACTGTTTCAAAAAATTTATCTGCAAAAGGCTTGAGAATGTACGTTAATAGTATTAATTGAATACACACAACAATCTGTTAAATAAGAAGTTGTCATTCTAGCCAGCTGCGTTTCAGGAAAAAACTCAACTTTATTAACTAAATTTTCAAGTATATATTTTTTCAAAGCCAGTAAA
This sequence comes from Lathamus discolor, assembly GCF_037157495.1. Classification (NCBI taxonomy): domain Eukaryota; kingdom Metazoa; phylum Chordata; class Aves; order Psittaciformes; family Psittacidae; genus Lathamus; species Lathamus discolor. The sequence continues at coordinate 27,215,253 of NC_088887.1, read as the reverse complement.
ACTATAACAAAAGTTCTGACCTGATTACATAGTAAATAGACCTAGAATATGATATTCTTCAGTCAATCATTTCTCTTTCTCTCACATTTCAAAATCATACTATGTTGCTGATAAAAACCAATAATTTAATCTTTTAAAAATATGTGTTAGCTATAGCAAATCAATTGGGAAATGCAAAATATTTCTATATAATAATAAAACACCCCAATCTGCCTTTCAACAGGAGAGTATACTCAAAGTTCTACCAAAACTCTCATTTTAAAATCTTGTAAGATTGCTTTGCTAAAAATTTTTCCATTCAAGTTACCAAATACAAAAGTATAATGAAAAAGACTATCCACTCTGCTATCATTAAAAGTACATTATCAGTTGGACCAAAGGAGTCTTGAATTGAAGTAATTAAATTTGAGGCTGTGTGACATAGCTGTCATTACAGCAAGATCCTCCCACACTTCCCTGTGACTGATTTATTCAGAAGGAGAAGTTGAATAAGTGTAGATTTTCTCTTAATATAAAAAATTATTTTCTATTTGAGCTGTCCTCAGATGATTTTACAGTGCTTTCTTTGCAAGAGGTCATAGTTTAAACTGTTTCATTAGAAATGTCTATTGAAATTTAAACACATAAAAATAGCTAGTAGCACAACTTTTTCTGTTTTGGTTTTTTTTTTTTTCTCCCTTGAAAAGTTTAATAACTGAAGCATGGGCTCTTGAGGAAAATAAATAATAACAGAAAAAACAAGAAAAGATTTTACTAAGTTTCTGATCCATCATATTTTTATTGAAAGCAATACAATTTGCCTGAAATTCACAGAAGAGAGGAAGAAAGGGTGTGCTGCTTATCACACCTTCTTCAAACAGATCTCTAACATTAAAAGCAGTAAAAGACATCATTAACACCTTACGAAAATATTTCACAGTCACATTGTCCATTGAATATCCTACTTAGCAATCTATAGAGAAATCCACTGGGCACCTGTAGGTGAAAGTGACTAGGCTCTCTGGCTTCCTCATGAAAAGGCAAGTTGGGCTCCCAGGTGGCTCAGTTCTCAACCGTTCAGTGCCTGAAAGCAAGCTGATGAAACAGCCGTTGATGTTTGTCACCCACTTACAGATCTCTGGGAAATCAAACCCACCAACTCCTACTCTTTGCAGTAAAAACCCCAAGAATTTTTTTCACTAGTGCCTTGCATGCGGCTATGAATTCTTGCTGTTTCCTTGAAACAGCAGCAGAGAGCAGCTGCTTTTGGACACATTTTCAGAAAGTGCAAGTAGACTCAAGAGAGATGAACACCCATTTGGAAACAAGAAGAAAAAAATGGGGGGAATGGTGGCTATTTTAGGCCAGTTTTTACTTTCAGATTCATTAATATAAAAGCATAGGGACACAGATGACTTGAATGGAGTTACTTCAGATTTGCAGTTCTCTTCAATTACACTGAACAGAGTAATCACAGACTGTAGGTGCATTAAGTACCTTATTATCATTTCATTATGAAATGAAAATCTGAATCTTACCAGAAACTGGATAAGTCATTGTGAAATCTTAAAAAATATTTTTCTTTTGCTTACCTCTGTATTTTCTAAGAATTTTAAAATGAATACAAAATATTTTTGAATAGCTCTAATAAGAAATTTACAATTGATTGTAAAGTAGTATTTGAGAGAAAATCCACTCATTCCTTATTATTTTACTGCTTAATCATATTTTAGATATTGGGTCAAATAGTTTTACTATTGTAACTGCATCAGTAAACTTACTGCATGTGAATCTTAAAAACTAGCAAGTTACCTGGCACCAAATATATTTTCATAATTTAACATATTTTTTGTACTTTTATATTAACACTTTGTCTTCATGTATTGGTTTTTGTCAGTGGCTCAGTTGCCACATAAAACAATTTAATCATGTCCCTTTGTAGATGAGAAAGCTGAAGCACCCAAGAGATTTCCTCCAACTCATAGGTGAAAAAAAAGATATAAACCCTATTTCCTGAAATGAAATCTCAGCCAGTGTCTGTGAATAATGAATATAGTAAGAATTTCTGGGTGCTGTAATTCAATTTCTGCAGACAAAAAGGATTTAAAGATTCATTAACTTATAATTCTGTTTTCCTATTTTGTCATTAGCATAAAAACCAAACCAAACCAGTTCCACAAATAATACCCTTATTATTTTTTCCTTGTTTGGATAAGATACTGTTAGCAAACAGTTTTCAAAGTCCTTTCGATTTTCAAATATTATATTTAGTTTTTGCTTCTTTTCTGATTTTTGTAATTTGTACATATACCTTTTTATTTGCATATTCATCTCTAACTATACACTTTGGTCATTAAACCAAACCACACATGCTAAGTAATACTCTGTTATCTTTGTCTTTATTTCCTCTTCTTGATAATGCTAGAGATGTATATTTATGCTCTACTAGTGCTTTTGCTCACTTTTTTACCTTCAGTATGAATATTCTGATGCACCATGTAACTCCGGTCATGCATTCAATATTGCTTTTCCTTATTGTTTTATGATTTCAAAAGTTTGCATGCTTACATGCGTGAGGCAATTTAGACTGGAAACTAAAGTGAAAAAAAGTATTGAGTAGCATGGTACTCACTAGCTGGACAGAATATGTTTGCTTAGCCTGCCATATAGTGACATTGACTGAAACAAAGTTATTTTCATATTATCCTAAATGGAAGGCAAGTCAGAATGGAAAGAACATTTTTCCACCCTCAGGAGAGTTCCAGCACAGCTTGCTCCTTACTTGCTTGTTCACTTGAGCTGTTTCCCGGGAGGCCTGTCTTTATTGAAACATGATGCTAACACAGTATTTTCCTCCTTTGGGCCTATGCATGAAAACAAAACTCTCTATTCTTCAACAATGTTCTTGTTAACAGCACACTGACATTGTCTTTGCTTTTGCTTGCATCAGCCACAATTGCTGTCAGTGTTTTTGAAGCCTTTTTGTCCTTACAAATTAGACTGGAGAATGTTTCTTTCACATGTAATCTGCAGAGGTATCTGTCAGGTGGGGAAAGAAAAGAATACAGATTTTGTTTGAAAGCAAACTAACAAGCTGAAACAACTGAATGGATGATCTCCAGTTTTCAAATAACAGGTTTCTCCTGGCTTTACTTATGTGAAGGACTTGTGTAGGTACTGAGGTGTCATAAAGACAACAATGGGAGTGCCGAAGCAGAAAGAATACACATGATATGATTTATAAAATACAAGTTGGGCATGTTTAGTAGAACAAATAAACTGTTTTTTTCTGTTGAAATTATAGGTATAGCATATAAACTATGTATCCTGTTCTACTTCTCAGATTAACTACAGATTTGAAAAACTTATTTGTACTGGAACTGAGGAAATTATTATGTCACCTAAATTAAAAAGCATTCAGGAAGAGTTTCAGTGATTGTTACATGAATGTGAACTGGATGCATTTTACATTTTCTCCTGCACTCCCAATTTCTGATCAACTTCCTCGTAGAGTTGAACATTCTTTGGAAGCCCTAGATAAAGGGATCTGTCCCCAGAACTGCAAAATTCTTAAGGCTTAAAATTTAATGACATTTTACATATAATCCATGGGCTTTAATGGAGCAATTTTAGTGCTGGAAATTGTACCTCAGAAGTTTATGGTCTAGCTCTCCTAACATTTACTTGCAAACCAAGGAATTACATTTAAGGCACTTTTCTCTCAATGAGTTTATTTTTATAAACAGAAAGAGGAGAGAAATACTCTGAGTGAAAAGACGGAGGGTGACCTATCTTGGGTTCTGGAAGACACTTTGAAAACTTTATTGATTTACTTTAAAAAAACCCCTGTGGTTTTCACTCTCTCCCTCACATGATCTTAAGCTCTCTGCTCCTCATACAGAGCAAATGGATAGAAAGCAGGATTCGTTTTCTATATTTAATTACAGTGGAAAGTTCCAAGAGATTCTTGGCACCACCTAACAACTTCCTTTGAAGGCAGTTAAAAAAAAACAAACAAGTGTTTTCCTATTTCTCAAAGCCTGATGTTTTGATAGAATACAAAACCAACCCAAATTGTCCAGCTACTATTAATACAGGAAAAAAAATAGGGCACATTTTGGTTATCTCTCCTTTTTACATCCTGTGCTGCTGACAATGCTTCCAGGTTTCCTGTGCATGGAGAGAGGATCTAAGTTTAGGAGAGATTTTAAAGTACTCTAGCTGCCTTTTTCCTTTAAGATACCATAGGCAAACTGCATATTAGTTTACTTAAGCACGTTTCTCCTTGCGTGTTTCAGTTGGTCCCTGGAACTGAAAGGTCTAAATTGCTATCCAGACCTTTGGGAAAAGCTTGCAAGAATCTGGCTGAGCAGACCAACTTCTCTCCAGTTCCCTCTTTCACATGGTGAATAGGTACCAAGCCTTTTATGTTCCTCTGAAGCATCCTCAGGGCCAAGGTCCTTGATGTGCTGTTACTGGAATATTCCAAAATTGAGCTGAAGTGTATTGCAGGGCTGCCCAACTGGTGTCTAATAAGCCTGGACCAACCCCAGTGTAGTTCTGCCTGCTGTCTAAGCTGTTTTCTGCCATCACATCATGTAAAGCATATCTGTTGTCAAGGTCTGGCATAAACAGCTGTAAAGGAGTTGAGATCTTGTCAATAACTTGGGCAGATGTGGTATATTAGTGCAAACTTTTCATTAAGCCCACATGACTTCTCTCTTGATTATGTTTAATACTAACCACTGTATGGCTTTGTGATTTACAAGGTTATGTTATTCTGTAATTTTTAATTTTCAAGCTTTCATATGCATGATCCTGAAACTTTTTAAGTATCTTTCCACCATCTGTAAAATGAAGACATTTTTATCCAGCTGCTGACAGCATTTCATTTGCTGGTGACAAATCATTATGAGGAGCCTGAAATATCTTGTGAATAAAGTACTGAACTGAAACTCTGAAAAACATCTTCCATTACCTGGCTCAATCACAGACTTCTTCTGTGACCCTGGCCTTTACATTTACTCTTTCCTGTCTCTACAAAACTGAAACAGGATTTCCTTTCCCCAAACTGGTGTTAAGAGACTATATATTTATATTTACATGGATCAAGAAAGCATTACAAAAGGGAAGAGAAAGAAGAAGAGGAAGAATGAGAGCAGAAGTCTTATGCATAGCTCCATAAAATGCTGTTTTAATGTAACTTTATATGCAGAATATAAGCAAATTTTGAACGAATCTGTTTCTTGGTCATTGCAGTGTACAGCTGTATCCTTTGTATATAATACCAGAGAAAGGATTAATTATACTTCTCTTTTCTTCACAATAATTTTGGAAACATTTCCACAATCATCACCTACATTCCTTGTCTTGCTTAGATACTTAGTACCCACACCCACTCATGTTGTTCAAAAAATGCTTACACCTGGTACAAGTGGTTCCTTAGAAAGCATCAGCTAAGCATACCAAAAGTCTTATTTAGGTTCTATTTTCCTATAAACAAGATAATGATATCTTGGTTTATACACTTATACTATGAAAAAGTTGAGTTTAACTGTCAGAATAGTTATGCTTCTGCAGGGAATAAATTCCAAGGGTATGTATATAGCAAAGGAGGAGCTCCAAATCGGAATGATTGAGATCAAATCATTGTGTATGCTTATAGCCTGCAAATTTCACATTTGTAGTCTCAAGGATATGGTGCGCCTTGCTGTGTAACACATGCTTGAGCATTCATAGGCTTTCATCCAGGAGCATGTCCTGTTACCTGCAGCTGGTGAATAGGCTGAACAAAAGGTCAAGATTTAGCTCTTGAAGTGTTCTCTAAATCTTGTAAAGGTTCATTCTTATTCCAGTGAGAAATATGGGTGAATAAAAAGCATCAATCCATAAATATTCGAATACATTTTAGCCATCTTGACAGAATGCATTTTTCAGACATTCCCCTAAGTACCTACAGTCGGATCAGATTGGTTTATCTTTGTGTAAATTCTGCATAGTCCTTCATGGAATAAAAAAGAGCATTCATGCAAGGGCTGTAATATCCCATTCTCTCTGTGTACTTCTTAAACTGCAGAAATCTCAAGCCTACACCTTCTGGCAAAGATCCAACACAATACTGAGCTATGTGCTATTCCCAGTGTATTCCCTCAAGAATTTGTGGTGCAGACAATGCAGACAAGGACATCTGGGGCACTCAAGGGAGCCCAAGAACATGAATACAGATAGGAATCTTCCCCTGTGTAATGGTTATATACTTCCGAAATGTTAAAAGTCACCACCTTTGCAATGTGAATACTTCTGGAAAGCATTTTCTTTCACAAAGGAAATAAATAGAATGAAAGTTATTGTATTGCGTGCCTTATTAACTGGAGCTTCCATATATCAGAAGAAGATAGCAGTATGTAAGGGCATGGACAGAAAGATGGGAAATGCAGGACTTCTATTTTGGACTGCTACTCTTGTTTTTCTTCTTATAATATTTACAACTCATTGTGATGGGATAAATGGATATTAAATCTGTGAGTGAATGCATAGATTTCTACTTGCCGTCAGGAGACATTAAAAGAAAAGGCAGTTTGGTCCTGCTGCTGTTTGCCTCTTGCACACTCAAGTGAATAGTGGCTGCTAGACTCAATATCAATTACCCACGTTAAACATTTCTGCTGCTACTGTGGGCAGCTTAGAAAGGGTTTTAGCAGTAAAACCAAAAGTCTTCTATGGACAGGGCTATTGCAACAGAATAGATGATTCTCTTTGGCAGGTTTTATTCTAACCACCTCGATTTTGGGCACTGGAACTTTGCATGGTGGTATTAGTGATGGTTGAAAGGTAAATCTAGTTGTCTAGAAGGATTTTAGAAGTTGAATGGGAATCCCCTCTAGGTTTCAAATGCCAACTTATATTTCTGTTTATCCCTTTTAAAATACAAAGTTTTAAAATAAAAATCTTGTAAAACATACACATTTATACAGTGTGCAATTTCTTCACGGATTAAAAGCACAAGGTACAGTCACCTTCTCATTCATCCCTGAGAATTAGCAGATGCTGCACTGGGGTTATGGTCACTAATGCTTTCCTAGTTCTGGGGCAGTGAGTGACAAGGTCTAGGAAGCATCTCAGGAAGGCACTCCACAAATCTAACATGTTCATCCTACTACTGACATGCCAAATTGTTGCTGGTTTACAAGTTTTTTGGGATTTAACTTTGCCTGTGCACCTTTTCTGAAGTGTCTGTGTGGAGAATCTAAGTCCCCTGATTGCAGTTTTGCTTTGCGGAACTACTCTTTCCACCTCCCTAGAAATATGCTTGCTCTCTAGGGCTATATTTTTTTTTTTTTTTAATTAATCTAAACAGTTTGAGGTCTTGTACCTGAGTGCTGCTTACAGTTAATAGCATACTCTTTGGCACATTTGGCATGTGACAATAGGAAGGGTCAAATTCTGCGGCCAGTTTTGTCCAATTGTGTCATGGTTAAATCTCAGCCAGTAACAAAGTACTATGCAGCCTTTTGTTTACTCACCCCCCTTTCCAGTGGGATGGGAAGGAGAATTGGAAAAAAAGTAAAAACCTGTGGGTTGAAATAAGAAAAGTTTAATAATTGGAATAAAAGTGAAATAGAAAGAGGGAGGAGAGAATAACTCACCATCCCACTGAAAAACCCCAAAGGGATGCACAGTACAATTGCTCACCACTTACTGACAAATACCCAGCCTGACCCAAAGCAGCAACCTGCCCCTCCTGGCCAACTGCCCCCAGCTTGTATACCAGGCATGATGTGCTGTAGTACAGAATATCTGTTTGTCTATTTTGGGTCAGGTGTCTTGTCTCTGCTCCCTCCCAGTTTCTCATGCCCCTCCTCACTAGAAGAGCATGAGAAACTGAGAAATCCATAACCCCATCTGTACACCCTGACCTAGCACTCAGACGCTGAATTTAACACTGCTGCAGCTGTGTGCCTTGCCAACTGAGACATTTTCTTTTTCCTTTTTCTTTTTCTTTTCCGTTTTTTTCTTTTTCTTTTTCTTTTCTTATTTTCTTTTTTCTTTTATTTTTTCTTTTTCTTTTCTTTTTTCTCTTTTCCTTTTTTTATTTTCATTTTTATTTTTTATTTTCCTTTTTTCTTTTTCTTTCTTTTTTTCTCTTTCTTTTTCCCTTTTTCATTTTCTTTTTTCTTTTTCTCTTTTTCCCTTTTTCTTTTTCCTCTCCTCTCCTCTCCTCTCCTCTCCTCTCCTCTCCTCTCCTTCCCACTATCTTCCTTTTCTCTGTTTTCCTCTCCTTTCCTTTCCTCTCTTTTCCTCTCCTTTTCTTTAATTTTCCCTTTCCTTTCCCTTTCCCTTCCCTTCCATGAGGCTGACATAACAAGGAGAGGAACATCATGGTTCTATAAATCTGCATTGTCCAGGTTAGCAGTTCATAAATTAACAGCAGTCAAAAAAATTAAAGTATAAGAAGCCAGAGAAAAAAAGAATAGATAATAAGTATTAATCAATTAACTAAGAATTAACAAGTAAGTTTCAATAATATCCAAAGTTGGAAAACATAGTTTTAATCTTCTGAATATTTAGTAAAGTGTGTACTATTTTCCCTCTTAAAACTAGGGTGAAAAAAAATGGTGAAAAAAAACAGAATATAAAAATGGTGGGAAAATGTAATAAAATTATTTCACTTAATCACAAAAAAAAATTGTATGTCAATAATGTCTTTAATATTTACTAAAGAGGTTCAAAATTGATTCTGTGATTCTATGAAAATGAAAAGTAATTGTCCATAAGAAAGCTGGTTTATATATTAATTTTCAATTGAAACTTTTCTTACAATTAATTTGAAGTCAAGAAATTAAAACTTGCCTTGTAATTTCCCATATAATATACATTTCCATGACATGTCATCTTTAAAAGAGAACTTGTTTGATCTAGAACTTTCTAGATAATACTGTTAAAGCTCTTTGACTCAATTCTGGAAGCTCAGTTTCAGTCAAATCAAGACCAAATTAAGTCTCTTAACTAAAGGCTTGGTTGAAACAATACAGATTTTTAGCGTTAGCTAGGCTTACAGTTATTTGAAGATCACCCTTTTTTCATGATAACTGAACGTTTCTGCCTGTAGTCTTAGACTGAGGCATGTACTGCTATGTTTCAGACAATTCAAAATTTTCAAGGATTACTTTCAGTTAGCCAACTTCTTTCGTCTTTGGATAATATGAATTTCCTATGCACTGATTTGTAGTTAGCCTACAAAAATTCAATCCTAAAAATCATGTGCCTCTGGGAGTTAATGACTCATTTTGGTATTGCATACTGTAACTTGAGACATGTTTTTTTTCCAAGGAGCTCAACAGAGTGAACAGTAGTATGTGGAGGGACCAGCAATTTTCTGAGCTGGAACAAGGGAGAGCTTTTTTCACCAAGAGCCTTAAAGGAGTTAAAATATAAATCTGGTATAAAGAAAATCACATAGAAGACAAGTCTTCTAGGCAATGACTACAACCAGCAAATCGACTTTTGAAAACAGTTGTGTCAAGCACTGCTTTGAACTGCAATATGCAATCTTTCAGTGATACTTTTGTCACTTAATTTAAATCACTCCTTAAGCTTTCAGAATCTCTCATAAATAGAGTTGGCCCTTTTTCCTTGTTCATGCCTGAACATGTTAAAAACTTCAAACAGAAAGAAGGGATTCTACTGAGCAAGGAAAAATCATGGACAATAAATTACTTGGAGATATCTCAGTTCTTGTAAAGGTAGGCGCAATACGTGTTGCCTGTACAAGTTCTTTGTCTCTTCCAGCTTCTCAGAAGATATATTAGCATCTTAGATGACATGGGCATATTGTTCACTCAGCATCTCAGCTCTTTTCAGTAACTTGTATCCAGAAACAAAGTAAGAATTTATGGAATAACATTTCCAGTGAAGTACACGCAAGAACTTAGATGCACAATTTTCATTAATAGTTATAGAAGACTTATGTTGTGTACCCCACACCTCCAACTGAATATTTTTTGATATAACAATAGAACAAACAATTACCAGAAAAAGGTTTAACAGCTAAGAAGTGATTACAGAGGCTTTTACATAGCTCTGGATTATGAAAAAAAAGAGAACTGTTCTGTAATAGCACATTTACTCATAAGGAAATAAAATTATCAGCTCTGACTCGAGGGGTAGCACAGTGATATATAGGAGACATTTATTTCATTCTTCATCATGTAGAAGAATGAATACTACAATTAAACATTTATTTTTAAACCTGCAATGGAGTTTGTGCTAGAGATGCTGTAGAGATTTTAGTAATTTCATTTGAGTTGCTTTAGAAGGTATTCTGGTATTCTGTAATTCTAAGACATATACAATCCATAGTTCTGTGGTACAGCACCAGTGAAATCAGACCTTCAACTCATTTAGACAAACAGCTCTTGTCAGTTCTCTTGAATTTGCAACCCCTTAAACTGTTGCAGCAGAGGCACATTTTTCCAGTTCTTCATAAAAATTTTAAATTACTGACACTAGATATGCTTTTCTTTGCTAGCTTCTAGGTGCCATATGAAGTAAGTAGTCAGTTATTCTGTGGGCATACAGTTAAAAACCACTTTTGCAGAGATAAAAAGGGGATGAGGGAGGCCATATAGTTGTTTTTCTGCACCAAGTGTGTCAGACTGATTTTTAGTTAAGTCTGATTTTTGTCCTCAGAAACTCTGTTTATTAATGTTTGTAAACCAAACAAAACACACACGCAAAAAAAATATCATCTTTGGACAGGAGCCTTTGGATGTTAGAGAAGTTTGCAGTTGCTGAAACTCTGGCTATGATAGGTTGCCTAATGAAATTCAAAAGTTTCAGGGAAAAATTTCTCCATATAGAATCAGTTGGCATTTCAATAATGGCTACTTAAGCCTTGGCAAGGCTACTTAAACTTTAGTTATCTGTATGTTCTTATCTCAGCCCTTGGGGTTTACATTCTTTCAATTCTCCTTCCCATTCTGCCATGGAGGAATAAGGTGGGGGAGTGAGCCAGCAGCTGTCAGTGCTTAGTTGCTAGCTTGTATTAAACCACAACACTCTGCTAGGGTTTTCCTTTGCTTTTAGCTCTAGTTAGAAACAAATTATCTTTAAACTTTAATAAATCTTTTCCTCTCATTTTTAATACAATCTTATGACCTTTATGGGAGAATGTTGCACTTGTTCTCTCTTGTTCTGTCAACAGAAAATATATAAGCAAAAGGAGCAAACCCAGATTAAATTGTTTGGTAGTTCATATATGACCAGATGGCTCATCACAAGATCTTTAAATGCAAGTAGTCACACTTATGTGCAATTAATTTTTACATAAGCGTGCTATATTGCACAACAGAGAAAATGGTCAAAAACACTTTTCCATCATGCATATTTGAAATTTCCTGTAGCTTGAACCCAGCACTCTGCTTTTGTTTTTGTTAGGAAATGGGATGAAGGATTGTGTGTAGTAACTGTCTAGAGAAATTTTGGGCCTTAATATTTGTGATGGATTCAGAGAAATTTTAGGCCTTAATATTTGTGACGGATTCAGGTTTTACACATAAAATACCTCAGAGAAGTCTGAAGGAAACTCTGCACGTCTATGCACATCTATTTATTTGTCTTAAACAGCACATTCTCATGTGCTGTTTAAAAAATAAAGTATTTAAAAAAAAATATTTGTTGATCCTGTTATAAAAAAAGTAGACCTCAGGCTATTGTGAACAATCACAAACAACCTTTGGCAGTCCTTATTTGTCACTTAAAAAGCCGGTGAAATTTCACTGGGTAAAGATGAAAGCTAGAAAATTTGAGTGAGACCTCAGTCTGTTCTCTTAAGTGGTGGCTGCACTCTAAATTCCTGATAAAACTGATAGCTGTATTTGCTGGGGACATTTTAGACTTTTATTCTCCATTCTCTGCTTTCTGTTCAGTGAAGTTCAGTAAATATTGTGTAAGAATGGCTCAAACAAGCTCCTCTACCCATTTTAATGTTAAAATTACAGCTAATCAGCAAATAAATTAAAACATAGCAGATTATGAACCATATAAAATGGCTAACTTTGGCTTTTATATTTTATACTGATTCACCCACTGTTTTGGTTCCTATTTGTACTGCATCCCAAGGGTGCCATTGACAATCATTATTTCTGCCTCTTTTTACACTCTTATTTTGAATACTACAACAGAGAACAATGTAAACATTATATTTAGTCTTTGGCAACAGAAAATAATTACTGTACATGCCATAAGTCAAATGTAGAAAAATATAGATAAATAAAAAACATAAAAATAAGGTTATTGGTTTGGTTTTGGTTTGTGGTGGTTTTGTCTGTTTGTTTTGTTTATTATTAGTATTATTATTATTATTGTTTAGGTTTGAACTTTTTAAATTTTTTCACAGAAATTACTGAAATATAGGATAGAGAGAGCTAAGCAAATGTTCAACTCGCTTGTTTTTAGGCTGGTAAAAAAACCTAATCAACATGTGATCCGATGAGATCATTTGTGTCGCTGCCAGTTTCCTATGGATGGGCAAGCAAGCCAAAACCAAGCTAAAATATGTTCTTCTCTGTCATTTTTATTTTATGAGCACTAACAGGACTGTTGTGTAGACACCATTCAGACCATAAACTAAAATGAAGAAGGTTTTGACTATGTGATCATCAGATCACAGATACCAGAAATGCACCACTCTCTTGGGACACGCCGTGTTTTACTCAGGCTGTACACAGTTATTTCCATGGTATTTCCGTAACTCTTCAGATTTGAACCTCAGTCATCCAACATGTGTCAGGAGATGAATTTGATATCTTGGAAATTACTTCAAAAGACAAACTTATACACAGCCTAAAATGTCTGTAAGGCTAGCCACCCTAGGGCTAGCCACACAATTTCGAATTCTTATGAGAAATGATTTCTCATTTATAGATTTTTTCTTTTTTTTTTCCTGAGCTTTGTGAAAAGTAGCTACTTTTGAAGAATATGCCTATATATTTTTTAAAGATATATTTCAGTGATCTGAAAGGCCATTTCATATCTCTGGTACACAACAGGGAAGTCTGATATGGAAATAGCAGTCTGCATTCTTTAGAGAAATTAAAAATATAGGAGGGAGTAAGCAATCTTCATGAAATGGAAAACTTAGAAAATACAGTCAGCAATGTTTAATTTCTTTTTTGTATGACACTGAAATATGCTTATCTGAATTGCTGCTGTGCCTCACAGATGTTGCAGGCCACTTACCATGCACTGCGCTTGTTTTATAAAGATGAACCTCTCTGTCATCAGGTAGGGATGATATACACACAACACACTGGTGGTTCAGGCAGAAGAAAAAATACATGACATTGTGTGAGATACAGACAACTAAAGGAGTCTGTTATAGAAATAGTAAAATAATTATTAAATAATATAATTAATAATATTATAATAATGTAATAAATAAATAATATAATAATTTTCCTAAATGACACTTCCTTTAATTTATCATATTGTAATCTATCTCTTCCATGTAACTTTGCACTCAGATCTCAACTACTCCCAAACAAACCTGAACTCTTCTCAAAGCACATGCAGGCATTATGTGGCTAATATTTTGCTTCACCACAGAAAATTCAGGAACAGCTATTTGCAGGAACAGAGCCCGTAAAATCAGATATGGGAACATAACTGAACATTTGCCAGGTGTTTGTGTCTGACTTGGGCACTCTGGCTCCTGATCTGGATGGTAGCACAGCCCGGACCATTAGCTGTAAACCACAACCAGCAGAAATCAGGGAGGGCACCCAAGAGATGACTATAGTCCCAAGGGAAACAGAATGGTGCTTCTGTGTTTGTCTTATAAGTGTCACAATGAGAGATCTTTTGAGGAGCAACAGCACTGAGTGAAGACACACTCCAACACCTGCAGCTTGCCCAGGTATTCCAGTCAGCAGCATGACATGGACAGGTTCATGTCTAGCTAAGCCAAAGGAATGCTATAGAATGACATGTAATTATTAGAATATGCAGTTTAATTTTCCACAATGTAAACCATACAGGTTTTATACTCTGTTTAAACACAACTTTGAAAAAAATCTGCGATAATATTTATTCCTCTTTCTCCAGCCCAAGAAACACTAAGCATTTTGGTAGGAAAAAACATATCCAAGGGCCAGGCGTGTTGCTTTGTCATGGTATGTGGGTTTTGTTTACAACTCCAACAAAAGTTACATATTTTTTGTTGCTCATAGTGCATGCTAGTAAAAGAGAGGTGACTAGGCAGTGGCGGGGGGGGGGGGGGGGGAAGGGGGGAGGGGGCTGACTTTTTGTTTTGTGTTGCTGTGAATACTGCACAGCGGCTTAGATGAAACTCTTTGGAAGGGAAAGGGGGCTAGATGTTCCCTGGGATGACCCATGTCTCAACTATCTCTAGATAGTTAGACTACAGTTTGAATGCTGCTATTTTAAGGTCTATTTTGTCGTTGCTATTTTTCTTTGGAATACGCAATCACGAGTGTACTCTTTTTAGCTTGAATTTTGTGGATCTCCTGCTGATGTCTTGTAGATTAAGATCAGTTCATGAAGTGGTGAGTGAGAAACTCTGGTCTAGTGACAAACAGAACGTAAAGAAAACCGACGTGAGATTTTTCACAGCTGCTTAGATGCTATGCAGCCATGTCTAGTCTCTCCATCTCCCCATGCAACTATTCCCTTTTATTTTGTCCTCTCTCCTTCTTGTTTATACAGTTATCAAACTGCTTATAGCTCCCATTGTGATTCTATGATGCTGAACAAGATTCACCTCTGATCTCAATTAGGGCATCTGGGTGCTACTTTAACACACACAGTAGTGTGTGTCACTTGCAAGATGAAGTGTGCAGTTTTGCAGTCTAGCCTGGTAGTAGCTGGCATAATAAAGAAAAATGGCCATACTCTGTACAGGAAAAGTTTTTCAGCACTAGCACATAAGATGACAAGTAATCCAGACAAGCATTATTATGGGCAGTCTGTAAGTGATGGACACTAGTGAAGTTTCAGTAGCGCCATAACAATTTTATGAAAGCCATTACAATGCATTATGGTATTGATTGGCATCTGAAAACTCAGCAAGATTCTTTAAAAGAATGACATTACTATATTTTTAATCACATTGTTAACAAATAGGTCTATAATAGGTCCTGGATTTATCCTATATCCTATACCTGTAGTGACTGTAGACAGACACTGATGATTTTTATGCATCTTCAAACAATGACTTTGCTCTGGGTAAGGACCCAGCTGCCTAAATATTTTTTAAGGGATGAGTGCCAAGAAATACCTAAAATGAAATAACAATCCTTTGAAATTCCCCATTTTCTTCAACGAAGTAAGGATTTTGTCTTGTTTAGGGAAATTTCTTGTAATGCAGATAGGTTAGTCATTCAGGGATAGATCTACAGAAAATACAAAGTGTAATGACTCAGAGCTGATTGCACTCAGTATATAGAAACTCAAAGTCTTTGTTTAGCTTTTGACTTCTGTTTCAGCATTTTGAAAAATTACAGTTCACTATGTGTTTAATATATTTTTTAGTCATTATGCTTCTTGTGGGAGGAAAGGGAGGAAATTAATGGCTTCAAGACAAAACCGTGCAGCAGAAAGTGGAACTCTGCACAGGTACTCACACTTTGCCTAAGCCACTTAGGCTGGAGGATAATAGTAGCAAAATCTAACAATGTCCAACAAAACCTAAAAGTTAAAGAAAAATTGATATATCTCTGACCATGTGATAGAGAGAAGCTCATTTGTTAAAAAGCCTTGGGCAACGTGGTCTAATGTGAGCCATTCCTGCCCATGTCAGAGGGCTATGGAACTAGGTGATCTTAAGGTCCTTTCCAACCCTAACTATTCTATGATTCTGATTCTATTCTATGATTCTGATTCTATTATATGATTCAGAGATAAATATATGTTCAGGGTGGTTAATTCTACCTTTTGACTGAATAGGTATGTAACATGTAGTTCGATACAACATCTTGAGGAATGGAGAATAAATTAAATATATAAATAAAGAGAAAAAAGTAGCTGCTGGAAATTAAAATTGCATTTCAACATTGTATACACATTTTCCTTAAACTTTTAGGAGGTAGATGAGGAGTGCATTCAGTAAGTCTTATGTCCCTGTGGATATGATGTTCAAGAAGAAAGAGAATACAGTAAATAAATTATTTATTATAGGACATATATTCTTGTCATGTTTTAAGCCCAGCCATAAAATCAGCCACGCAGTTGATAACTCACTCCCCCCTATTCCTCCCTCCCCTGCTCCTGGAGGGATGGGGAGGAGAATCGAAAGAATGTAACTCCCATGGGTTGAGATAAGAACAGTCCAGTAACTAAAGTATAACAGAAACTCACTACTGCTGTCACCAATGATAATAATGATTAGGGAAATAACAAGGGAAGAGAACACAACCACTCACCATCCGCCGACTGATACCCAGCCCTACCCCAGCAGTGATCTAGCCCTTCCGGGTAACTGCCCCCATTTCTACCTCCTGGGCGTGACGTGCTGTGGTATGGAATACCTCTTTGGCTAATTTGGGTCAAGAGTCCTGTCTCTGCTTCCTCCTGGCTTCCCCTCCTCCTTGGCACAGCATGAGACTTAGAAAGTCCTTGGTCAGACTAAACATTACTGAGCAGCAACTAAAGACATCAGTGTTATCAGCGTTGTTCCGAGGCTGAAAGTCAAAAACACAGCACTGCACCAGCTACTAAGAAGGAATAAAGAAAAAAGAAAAATGGCTGCTACTGCTGAACCCAGGACAATTCTATAGAGTTTAAGTGAATTGAGAAAATATTCTGTTAATAACAGCTTGTTTATTTTCCAGGTTTAATAGAAAATGGAGTTATTCCCTTCCAGCCTCACCCCACTCAAACTCAGGGCTTTTTCTTTGACTGTTGAGATATGTACATTTGGACATAGCAAGAGATATTTCAGAATGTCTCATTAGTCAAGGGCAGCACATTACTGTGCTGCCGAGGAGAAAAACACTGAAAAACACAGCAGTGGAAGTCACAGTACATTGACTTGGTGTCTATTTTTTCCAGTAAAAACATTACTTCTGGTAGCAGATGATTTTTCCCTTCGTGTTTACTCTTTTCTAATTTCTGACACAAGACAATTTTTGCATATTTCTCATTGCCTTTTTTTTATTCCCTTCCAGTGAAAATAGGAAGAGCAAGACTGTCTCCGAAGAGACTTCTCTGTGTCTTTTCTGTCCTAGATTATACCTTGCAGATAACCAAACTGGCAAGGAATTTAGTCTTCCGTATTTCTTTAGTCCCTGCAGTCTGTGGAAGACAAGAGACAATCTTGCCTTTTAAAGATGACAACATTGTATACATTTTCTAAATAACCGAGAGTATTCCACAGCAGGAATGTGCTAGAGATTAATGCAGAATTAAGAAGTCTAGAATGTCTTAAATTCTTCACATTTAGAAGTTATAATTTTAATCTAAACCCAAGGATCTTGTCCTTAGTTATTTGTTATAGAATTTTTAAATGAGAAGTTACACTGCAATAACAGTAGATGATATAGCTTTTATTAATTAGAGCTTGGTTTACTGCAGTTTTAGCACAGTACCTGTCACGTATTTTCATTTTACAATGCAAGATCTGCAACACAACAGAATATCAGTAAATCCCAGGGCATTTATGAGCATACATTATTTTTGCAATATTGTGCTTTTAATATATGATACCTTTTTTCCTCTAATCTTTTTTTCTCACAGAGGAGCATATACTATTATACATACTAAATAATTGTGCAGTGCTTAAAAATGGGACAGCAGTCATTCAGCTAATTGTTATGTCTTGAATACTTTAGAATCCATTAATTGTAAGCATCCCTATGTGGCAAAGTTAGAAGAAACACTTTATTGACAGATGTCCAGCACATAGCACTGGATAATTATTTCAATGCATAAAGGCAATATAAAATGTAGTCTCAGCTTGAGAGTAACACAGTATTGGTTTTGCTGTCATAGGAAAAAAGTCCTTTCCTCCTCACCACTGCAATTATTTATTAATTATTTGCATTCAAATGATTTTGAAAGCTTTGATCTATCTTTTCTTCCTTTTGGTTGGTGAATAAATCAGACCACGCAGTAAATCAGCCCACGCAATCCCTGTCTCACTCCCCGCCTTCCCTTTCCCGGCTCCCAGAGGGATGGGGAGGAGAATCGAGAGAATGTAACTCCCACGGGCTGAGATAACAACAGCCCAGTAACTAAGGTATAACACAAATCACTACTGCTACCACCAATAATAATAATGATAAAGGAAATAACAAGGGAAGAGAACACAACCGCTCACCATCTGCTGACCGATACCCAGCCTGACCCTGGAAGTGACCTAACCCTTCTGGGCTGTCGTGGTTTAAACCCAACTGCGCAGCTAGCTCTCTCACTCCCCTCCTTCTTTCCATCCCTCTACTCTCGGAGGGATGGAAAATTGAATCGAAAAGAATGCAACTCCCACGGGTTGAGATAAGAACAGTTTAGTGACTAAGCTATAACACAAATCACTACTGCTACCACCAATAATAATAATGATAAAGGAAATAACAAGGGAAGAGAACACAACACCGCAACACCAGCCAACCAATAACTCACCCCACTCCTCACAGCTGAGCACAGACCAATATCTCCTCCAACCCTGCAGTCCCCAGCCCTTCCTGGTAACTCTCCATTACATCCTGGGCATGACATGCTGTGGTATGGAATACCTCTTTGGCTACCTTGGGTCAGGTGTCCTGTCGCTGATTCCTCCCGGCCTCCCCTCCTCCCCGGCAGAGCATGAGGCTCAGAAAGTCCTTGGCCAGACCAAGCATTTGAGCAGCGACTAAAAAACATTGGCGTTATCAGCACTGTTCCCAGGCCAAAAATCAAAAACACAGCATTGCGCCAGCTACCAAGGAGTTAAAAAATAACTGCTCCTGCTGAACCCAGGACATGGGTAACTGCCCCCATTTCTATTTCCTGGGCATGACGTGTTGTGGTATGGAATACCAATTTGGCTAGTCTGGGTCAGATGTCCTGTCTCTGCCTCCTCTCGACTTTCCCCCCCCCCGGCAGAGCATGAGACTCACAAAGTCCTTGGTCAGACTAAACATTACTGAGCAGCAACTAAAAACATCGGTGTTATCAGAGCTGTTCCCAGGCTGAAAGTCAAAAAACACTGCACCAGCTACTAAGAAGGAGAAAAATGACTGCTACTGCTGAACCCAGGGCATAAGTATAGGCAGAAGATTTCTTGCCTTTCTCTAGTTGCATTTCTTGGCTAATCCACTGAGAATTTCTACCTGAATCCCTGACCCATTTTTCTTTCCTGCTGAGCCTTTATTTCATGCTTGGATTGTTATTGCCACATCCCTGGCAGTGTTCAAGGCCAGGCTGGATAGGGCTCTGAGCAACCTGGTCTAGTGGAAGGTGTGCCTGCCCATGGTGGTGGGGGGGTTAAAACTAGATCTTTGAGGACCCTTCCAACCCAAACCATTCAACTTTTCTTATACGATGCTACCATACCTACTATGGCAGACATCTGTCCTTACTCTGGTTATCTGTAACACTGTTGTTAAGGTGATCATAGAATCATGGAATAGAATCATAGAATAGATACGGTTGGAAAGGACCTTAAGATCACCTAGCTCCAACCCCCCTGCCATGGGCGGGGACACCTCATACTAAACCATGCCACCCAAGGCTCTGTCCAATCTGGCCTTGGAAAACACCAGGGATGGAGCATTCACAGCTTCCCTGGGAAACTCATTCCAGTGCCTCACCACCCTCACAGTAAAGAACCTCCTCCTTATATCCAATCTAAAGTTCCTCTGTTTCTGTCTGAACCCATTACCCCTTATCCTATCACTACAGTCCCTAGTGAAGAGTCCCTCCCCAGCATCCCTGCAGGCTCCCTTCAGTTACTGGAAGGCTGCTGAGAGGTCTCAGTGCAGCTTTCTCTTCCCCAGGCTGAACAGCCCCATCTTTCTCAGCCTGTCTTCATACGGGAGGTGCTCCAGTCCCCTGATCATCCTCGTGGCCCTCCTCTGGACTTGGTCCAACAGTTCCATGTCCTTTCTATGTTGAGGACACCAGAACTGCACACAATACTCCAGGTGAGGTCTCACAAGAGCAGAGTAGAGGGGCAGGATCACCTCTTTCAATCTGCTGGTCACGTTCCTTTTGATGCAGTCCAGGATACGGTTGGCTTTCTGGGCTGCAAGCGCACACTGAAGCTGGCTCATGTTCATTTTCTTGTCCACCAGCACTCCCAAGTCCTTCTCTGCAGGGCTGATCTGAATATCTTTGCTGCCCAAACTGTAGCTGTTATCTTCTGTTCTAATCATCACACAACTGCACTGCACTTCCTTATCAATTTGAAGTTGCTTTGATCTTTGTACTGGGATTGGTATTTGGTGCACCATACATGTGACTTAGAACACAGTCCTGCAAATCATCCTGAGAAGATGTGATATCAAGAGTGGGATTCAAATTCGTCAGCCATTACTTGTCTCTAAGTTTGCTGCAGTAACGTTATTTACACTGAAAATACCTAGTATGCGAAGAAATTCTCTTTACTTTTATTTTTTTTCCTCAATATTTTGTCAGGGTCCATAGCATTTGGAAAGTGAGATTGTTGGTTTTGTTTTTCTCTTTCATTGTTTGCAGGTTTTTTGGGTTTTTTTTGTTTGGTTGGTTGGTTGGTTTAGTGTTTGTTTGTTTTCAACATATTAAGTAATACCCGTAGCCTCTAAATCCTGTATTCTAAGAAACAATTTTTTGCTTCCCCTTAAGTCCCCTCCCTGTGGAAAAATTGCTGTTCACCAAGGCAACTTATACAAGATCTTTTTTGAATGACTTTGACTTTCTTCAGAAAGCTGATTCTTTTAAGGCGCAGTAATTAAGACCCCCAGTATTCAAGCTGTTCTCTCTCATTCTTTCTTCATCCTTTTTTTCCCCTTACCTCTCTCTTGATTTAAACCTGTGGACAAAGATCTCATAGGTGTCTTTGTCACCTCCTGAGTCTAATTATTTGAGTGGAGGTATTTTTTTTTCATCTGCCACCGTAGACAGCTATTTTCCAAAATTTCCTCTAGAGGTCAATGACAACCCTTTCCTTTACTGAAGTGAAAATCAAAGACAGTTATGCAGCTAGCTAGCCTGGTCTTTTATTATGTGAACTATCCACTTATCGGTATTTATTCAAAATTTTTGTATTGCACAATGTAACATGCAGCATGATAATGCAGAGAGGTTCAGCTTTTTACCTAAAGAACTTTGTAAAATGCTTACCCTGATTTCTTTGTGGGAAATGATAAATGTTATCAAATAAGATGACATGGAAAAAACCTGTAACTGTTTGTCTTTTAAAAACACATCTTTGATTTCTCTGCTATACATCATAAACCTTCTGTGTGGTTTTAATTAAGGTTGGTGATACAGAATTATGTAGTACACAGATTGTGTAATCTATATTTTTACAGTTCAGAAATCATACTGAGGGAAGGTGACCCATTTAAAAAAAAGGAAAAAGGTGAAAAAGAAAAAAAAAGGTTTTGAGCAAATCTTTCCAGTGAAACATTTTTGTAGCATCTTTACTTCATGATTAATGTCAAATTCAGAAGTGGTTATATTAACATTCCATAAATGAAACTCAGAAAATACCTCCAGATAATATGCATAAATGGCTTCTAGTACAGCTTTTCAGGTAAAGCAATTTAGACATCACTTAGGTTGCTTATTCAAACTGAAGGGAGAAATTGAATCTATTTTCCTGAAGCTTTTTCATTTTCCACATCACTTTCTGTATTTTGGCTTTCCTTCTGGTGGCCTGCCCAATGTAGGTTGATTTATTAATCTGGTGTGTAAAAGCTGAGGAAAAAGGGGTTTTGATGAATCTGTCCAGTAGCTTGGACTTAAAATCTTACAGGCAGATACTTATGCCTCTGTGTGACCCCATAAAAACAAAACGTGCTAGACAGGCTCTTATTCCAGCTTTATGGACAAACCTAGCAAAGGGATCATCCAAACCATGCTTCTATTTATTATCTACATATATATATATTATATATATGTTACACTTCTATATATATTGTATACATATTATATATATATTCTATTTATTAATTTTCCCTGCCCATGGCAGGGGGGTTGGAACTAGATTATCTATTATTAATCTAGTTGGAACTAGATTATCTTAAGGTCTTTTCCCACCCTAACTATTCTATGATTCTATGATTCAATGGTATACATGTGTCTGTATATGTGATCATATGGACATACATACAACTCTTTATATTTGTCCTCCATGTGGTGATGAAAAAAGGAAGATGCAGGTTCCTGATGTATTGACAAAAGGCTGCTGAAATGTTACTGTATGATCCCTGTGTGGTTGGTGCCACGTATAACAAAGACATTTGGTATAGACACATCACAGACCATGTATGTCACTGTATGGCAAAGATAGCTGGTAAGTTACTTAATCTACAGTTCTCAACACCACATTGTAGATCACTGATCTATAAGATTGCAGTACTGAGAGAACTGTTATGGTCTGTTGTGCACTAAATCTAGCTGAAAAATTCATTACATTTGCAATTACATAAATGCGTTCTCACATTAGGTGACTTTTAACAGAATGGAAACAGTTTTTCAAAGTGGAAACCCAATTCTTATAGATTAAGACAATCATTTGGAAAATTATAACATTGCATGAGCTGAACAATTTTTTTGTGATGAGGCATTTTTTTTCTTCTTGTTGCCTTGAAAAGAGGATTCTTTTTAGATAAAGTATTTAAACCTATTCCGTTAGCATATGAAGTTTTAATTAAAAAGAAAATAGTTCTGTGTTGGAGTGCTTTTCGGTTAATAATTTGAAAAGGTTTTTTATTATTCTAATTTGGCTTCTAAGACATGCTTGTGATCTTAAGAAACATTTGGTGTGCTTGGCAGTGTTGGTTGGACTAGAAGGTCTTAAGGGTCTCTTCCAACCTAATCAATTCAAATAAACCTATTTTCAAATTATTGAATCAAATGTTTTCTTACTTGGAAAGTGGGTTTATTTTCCTCCTTTTTTTTTTTTAACTGAGAAGTCAAAATCCTCAAAACTTTTGTTAATTTGATTATGAAACATAAAAAAATAATGAAGAAAAAAAATAAAATAATGGTTTCTTGTTGCTTTGAGGATTTGAAATACCTATACTGCAGATCTCTAT
This sequence comes from Lathamus discolor, assembly GCF_037157495.1. NCBI lineage: Eukaryota > Metazoa > Chordata > Aves > Psittaciformes > Psittacidae > Lathamus > Lathamus discolor. Next base: position 27,192,040 of record NC_088887.1, on the reverse strand, counting down.
TTTCTCCTACTGAATAGACAGAGGGCAAGTAGCAGTCTTACCAAGTTTAATTTTGAAAGAGATTTCACATCACTGGAATGCTCTTAAAATAAAAGTATTACAGAGTATGAAAAGTTCGTGATCAGCACTAGCTGGGTTCCTCAAATAGGCTAATTTTTCCATGACATGATACTTCTTGTTGAACAAAGACTACAGAGAGATTAGGTGACTTATGCATACATGGAGGTTGAATACTGTTGGATCAGTTAACAGAAGTTAACTTTTTCTGCTTTTGATTCACTTTATGTGATCCATCATAATCAAAAGATTTTCTGATGTATCTTTAGTCAAGTTCAATCACTGGTATTGCGGTGCCTGTGAAAATGTACTCTTCCATTTGAAGGCACACACAGCAAGTACATGCACAGATAAGTAAAAGAGACTATCCTTTCTAAATATGTGCTTGTACAGGAAAATAAAAGAAAACAGCATGGGAGACAGGTCCAAGAATTCAAAGAAAACCCCTCTATACTGCAGTGAGCTGTGATTTAACAAGATACCAGCATAAGAGAATTTGCTGTAATAAAATATGCTCCTGATTACCACATTGCAGTCATTTATTTTCCTTCATGAAGCAAAAGAGCAACTTGCTGAGAGGCTGCAAAGAAATATACATGCTCGTAGGAGAGCCTACAGGCTTCTTTATTGCTTGCTGTGTACTGCTGAAATGTCTGAGCACCACATGACGTGCTATTGAAGTATTGAACAAATACATCATCTCAAGTCCTGAACTATTATAGCCATGTCAGCACAGTCTTGCAAAACTGCTCAGTAGCCCTGGCCTAGTTCTTCAGACACTCATATTGATCCAGCTTATTTTCACTTGCACCAAAGCTGCCACCATGAAGACTGCCTTGCACATCTGTACCATGTTTCTAAACATTTCTGGCTTCATTTGTAGAAATGGTGGTGTATAGTGGTCCAATAGATTGAAATTGCTTTTCACATATTAAAATTATTTTACTTTAATTAACTTAAAATTATTTGCATCCACAGCACTAATGGAAAAACAATTCATATGTAGTTTTAGCTCAAGCCCTTGATTCTAGTTGTGTTCACAGAAACTAGCTGAGTATCTCTGCACATGCAGAGTCATCACGGCCTAAGGTGCGACAGAACATCTGCCTTCTGTGTTTTCCACTCATTTGTGGATGAGGTGAAGCTATTGCAGCAATCTCAGTGAAAAAACATCGAAGACATGCTGATATGCCTGGCATGCAGCTTCATTCTGTACTCTTCTGGGAGGAAAGCTGTACTCTCCCAGTCCCTTCTACACGCAGAGCAATGAAGGATGATATTAACAAACAGGAACTGTGGTTGAGATTGAAAGCACTATCCAGAAGGCAGAAATAGCTTTATATAGGCAGAAAAATAAGTCTTCTAGCTCTAAAGGAAACATTCATCATAAGTGGCTTCTATCGATCCCCTTCTCATGCCAAGAAGTCTTCCAGCTCACAGAGCTGAAATAAATACATTCTTTACTGCAGGAGATTCTATCTTCACATGGCCTAAATGGTGATTTGCATTTACACAAGTTTTGAATGGCATCTCTATGCTCTGTGACTGTGCATTGCAGATCTTTCTGCCCTCTGCCTGGGTGACTGCAGCCTTTCCTTGGCTTATTTGATATCAAGGTTCCTAGAAGATCTGGACTGCAGAGGAAGGTGGGTGATAATCCAATGAGTTCACAGATAAAATTTGTTTGAATAGTCACTTATTCTTTATCACAACGATCTCACCTGAGTCACAGAGATTTGGACACTAACCCAGGAAGGAACATACCCTCATGCAGATATTTGAGGGGCTGTATCTTCAACAAGGTAAAGTTGGGTCTGACATCTGCCACCAGATTTCATACCAAAACAGAAATTATTTTTCTCTTAACTAGATCCTTAAGCTCTCCCCTTTTGCAGACACTAAACCGTGTATCAGCTGTTCATCTCTAAGATTAGACCCAGGATTTCTGCTGTCCTTATTTCTTTTGGTGTTATGGGATTCTCCAGTATTCATCTAGTTACATCACCTTTCACTAGGTCCAAGTAGCTAAAGACCCAAAAAGATGTAAAGAAGAAGTGCAGAATAAGAATAAGATCCCACTGTGAACTAGGGTCCAGTATGCGAATGAAGACCTTGCTCCACCCTCCCAGGAAAACAGAGCATTGATAAAGTGTCTATGTCTCTGTTATTCCCTTATGGGGCATTCCACTAGGCACTAAGAATGGTCCAATACTCTTATTTAAAAATAGTCATAGTTATTTCACTGTGATTATATTAATGAGCCTGAGCAAGATGAAGTATTTTCATTACATTTCCATCCCCACAAGATGCTTTCCAGCCTCCCTCAACAATTAAAAATAAACCAGAACTCTGACGGATTGTAAAAGACCTTTCCAGAAACAGGAAAGTGTGGTCTGGGAAGACCACTTTGGTAAGGAAAACTAAGGAGTAGTGTTGTGTGATTGTCGTGGTTTAAACCGAGCCACACAGCTCGTTCACTCACTCCCCCCCAACTTCTCCCTCTTTCTTTCCTTCCCCCCCTACCCGCCCCACCCCCGCTCACGGCGGGATGAGGAGGAGAATCGAGAGAATGTAACTCCCACGGGTTGAGATAAGAACAGCCCAGTAACTAAGGTATAACACAAATCACTGCTGCTACCACCAGTGATAATAATGATAAGAGAAAATAACAAGAAAAGAGAACACAATACCACCTGCCGAAATGAGTCCAACCCCCAGAAGAGAGCCTGTGACCTCCCGGGTAACTCCCAGTTACATCCTGGGCATGACGTGCTGTGGTATGGAATACCTCTTTGGCTAGCTTGGGTCAGGTGTCCTGTCTCTGCTTCCTCCCGGCCTCCCCTCGTCACTGGCAGAGCATGAGACTCACAAAGTCCTTTACTCGCAAAGTCAGAGAAAACATTACTTAGCAACAACTAAAAATATCAGTGTTATCAGCTCTGTTCCCAGGCTGAAAGTCAAAACACAGCATTGCACCAGCTACTAAGAAGGGGAAAACCTGACTGTTACTGCTAAACCCAGGACAGTGATGAAAAGTACTAGCCTGAGGTTTCATTTCTATCGTTAACATAAGTAACTAATATAATCAAAGAGTATCTCTACTTACCTAAAACACAGAACACCACACATAAGAACTAACAGTACTCAGGTTTTATTCCTTTTTCATGGAAAAACAAGCAATGTCTTTGAAGATGGTAGAGTGATACAGATTTACCCCTGCTGATAATGTACCCTCATGTGAATAGACTTCATTTGGCACACCATGGGTATGTGCAAACTCAAGGACCCAGGAGCACTTTCCTCTTCTCAGAATAGATACACACACTTGCTGTTTCTGGCTTACACATCAGGATCAGACTTGTGTGTGTACACATACTCTTTTCTTCAGAAAAAGACAGGCATGGAGCATGGGTCAAGCTAAAAGATTAATTTTCTTTCATGTTCAGAAGGGTGTCAGTCTTGATTAATAAGAAGTCAGCATGCTGGGTAATGGAGCATACCTTATTATAACTGGTATGATCTTCACCTGTACTTTCTTTGGAACTTAGAAGTTAATTAAAAATTTATTTTTGCAGAAATAAATCTATGATAAAATATAATAGTGAAGCACCTCCAACACCATCTCCCCCCCCAATAAAAACCCAACCCCCTACTGTATTTTTTGCAGAGATTGGTTGATGAAGCAAATTTGTAGAGTTATGTTCGTTGAGCTCCTGAAACAGATGTCATAATAGATAAGTATGTATCTTCAAGTTAAAACTCTGTATTCTTGATTAAAGATGTCCTAGCCAGCATATGGCTGAATAGCTATACACCATCATCCTAGAAAGTCAGCAAGACATTAGTGCTAGAAATGCTCTCACAGCAGGAGAAGCAGTAATGGTATGTTATTTTGGAGCAACTGGCATGGCACGGCCTTCAGCAGTGGAAAGCACACAGATTTTGCTGGTTTAGGTCCCTCCTCCCAGTGTGGCACACCAGATGTTTTGCTATTCAGCAGCTTTAAAAATGGTGAGAGATTTGTTAGAATTGACTTCTCTAGCTTTGAAAGTAATCCAGTTTCAGAAAAGGGCCCTGAAATCTTTCAACAAGACGAAACAGCTGCCACACAGGAGAACTAACAACAAATCAAGTCAAATGTGCTCCACATCCTTACTGGTACTAATATGACTGATCCTTACTGGTATTAATATGACTGCTGAGGAAACCCATGTACAGCAGCCATGGAACAAAATTTTCCTAATTCATTCAACAGAAATGCTTTATTCTTCATCAGGGTAGAGTATTTGGGGCTTGTAGCATGACAAAGATGCTGATGAAAGACAGATGTGTTGACAGAAGGGGTCTGTATCAGCCATTTCGAAATGTTATTTCTGCATTTTGGAGGACAGAATCTTCAACAGCTTCAGTATTTATGGATAATTTACAGAGAAATGAAGCTTAGATCATCAAGCCAGAGAACAGAACTAATACTGAGAGTCTTCAAAGCAGCCATACAGTAAAATTAAGAAAATAAAAGCTTTAGATCCCTTCTAACATGAGGTAGGCAATAACATTCAGTCACAGAAACCCACTTTTCAACTGGGTGAAACAAATAGGTTTAAATAGGCCACTCTTTGTATGTAAATAGTCAACTAAGACACATGGGTAAACTTTATTATTCACATTATTAGTGAAGATAGAATAAGAAATGCATAATTATAGCAATTATAATTAATACAATCCAATATTTGGTCCCAAAGGAGCCGCTAATGTGTTTGGTTGGTTTTTTTTCTTTTCTACTTTTTCCAAATAATGAGACATATTACACTGCAGTGAGTACAGAGGGTATTTTGACTCTGTAGACAATACTTTAACCTTTTATTCAGTGCAACTAATATCAGATTTTCATACGACCCTACACAGGAAAAATAGATATTGAAAAATTTTGAGAAAATGCTGATTTACTCTCTTCCAGTTAGTTTATTCAGAAGCTTTTTCGGGGCCATCAGAAATTACAAGCTCCATTTTCAAACTTTATAAGCTTCTGCCATAAGGGAGAAAATGAATTGAATTCTCTAACTTCTTGTGATCTTTGTTAACTATGTTCAATAAAGTTTAGCTGGGTGTGGAGTAAGTAGAATCTCTGCAAAGCTTTTCCTGTATACATGTGCACAAAAGCAAACAAAGAGCGGGGCTGATCAGCAGAACCTGTTGAAGCAGTTTTTACAGTCTGTGGGCTGCTGAATAAATGTGGAGAGGGTTGAGCTCAAAGAAAACAGTTGAAGTGGTATAACTTTATGTTTGGAATTCTCTTTAAAGTAAAAAAAAGATAAATATTATTAGAGCATCTCATCTGAGCACCTGCATGAGAAAAGCCCTACAATTTCTTCCAATTATTTCTTAAGCCCATAATTTATTAAGACAAATAGGTTGTAGTCTCCTTAAAGGCTCATTCACATGAATAGATATATGGATGATGAATTCAGTGAAGCTGTTTGTGTATTTAGCTATTTTGGTAAAGAAATTTTGGAACTCCTTCTCCACAAAGGCATTGCACTCCTATTACAGCTACTCCACTTTCACAAGGGAGCAGCTGTTGACATATGCTGAAGACTTGGTAGTTCTATTTTGACATCCAACCCTGCAATTTACAAGATATTGTGGTCACTGAAGAACACTTTGGGCTTTTATCAGCATTACAGAAACCAACTCACATTCCAAGTCTACTTGACCAATGGAAATTTTAGAAGTAGAATTAAAATAACTAACCAATAGTAGATGACAACATGAAAAAGTGCTCGAAGATAACTGTTTTGTGTATGTTTTCAATGCATCTTTTAATTTTCATGCTTGTTGCCTAGAAATCCTAATGTCAAGTACATTAATATTGCTTATACAAATAAATCTGCTAAGGACTAATTCTTGAGCAGCTTCTTCATTCTTGTCATGCTAGAAGCATCCTGAAAATTGCAAAATGGTTCATATAATGTGATGTGACATCTACATGACACAGATCATCTGTAACACCTGTTCCAAAACGGATTGTGTGAGGGTGGTTACCCTTCACTGGGTCTGGTTAAGATGGGGTTAACTTTCTACATAGCAGTCTCTAAGGTGCTGTGTCCTGGACTGGGATATCAAACAGTGTTCATAACACATGAATATTTTGGTTAGTGCTGAGCACTGCTTGCATAGCATTAAGACTTTCTCTTCTTCCCACTCTGGCCCTTCCAACCTCAGCAAGTAGTGTGGGGGTGCGCCAGGGACTGTGGGGTGACACAGCTGGGACAGCTGACCCAGACTGGCTAAAGGGATACTTTATACCACATGACATGGTGATCAGAAAAAAACCCACTGTAGATGGGTTTGTTTGATGAAGAGGAGTGGGTGAGGGTTGGTTTGAAGGTTGGTGGCTGATCAAATACAAGCTGAGCTTTGATCTGCCTGTGGGAGGTGGTGAGCAATTTCTTTTGCTTTGATTGCTTTTTGGCTTTTGTTGTATTTTCTCTCTCTTCCTTCTACCTGTCTTTGTCTCGAGCCATGAGTTTTCTCACTTTTACTCTTGCTGTTTTCCCCCTCTATCCTGCTGGGGACGTGAATGAAAGACCAGCTGTATGGGTAGCTGTTGGCTGGGATAAACCCACCATATATGCATAACATTAAAAAAACAAATTGCTGGCAGGGTGTGTGGGGGTGTGTGTTTTCCTGGTTTTGGCTGGGATAGAGTTATTTTCTTCCTAGTACCTGGTGCAGTGCTGTGTTTTGGCTCTAGTCTGAAAACAATGCTGATAACACACCGATGTTTTAGTTGTTGTGAAGTAGCCCTTACTCTGATCAAGTACTTTTCAGTCTTGTGTTCTGCCAGTGAAGAGGGGCACAAGAAGGCACGAGGAAACAGAGACAGGACTAAACTAGCCAAAGGGGTATTCTATACCACAACATGTCATGCCCAGTATATAAACTGAGGGGAGCTGGCCAAGAGGGGTGGATTGCTGCTTGGGGATGGTCTGAGTACCGGTCAGTGGGTGATAAGCAATTGTATTGTGCATCACTTGTCTTTGTTGTTTTCATTTGTTTCCCCTGTTAGTTTTATATTCTCTCTCCTTGTCATTTCCCTTATCATTATTACTACTAGTAGTATTGTGCATTAGTTATTAAACTGTTCTTATCTCAACCCATGTGCTTTACAGTCCTTTGATTCTCCTTCCAGTCCCACCTAGGGAGGGGTAAAAAGAAAGAGTGATCAAGCAGCTGTGTGGTTCTGAGCTACAGGCTGGGTCTAAACCACAACAGTGTGTATGAGAGAAAGGAAGTAGGAATGTAATCTTATCTTTCTGATATAAAACAAACAACCAATATTGCTGGTTTTGGAGGGAGTAAAAGATTGAAAAGGTGGTGAAAAAAAGCATATTCTGTCTTTTGTCTGCATGGAAAATATATGTTCAGTGCACTTTCGATCATTTTAAACCTTATGTCTCTTGAAAGTCTCTGTTATATTTTCTTTCATGGTGTACTATTAGAATTCCCTTGGAATTTGGGAAAGCTAAGTAATTATATCACTAAAACAGCCAAAGTATGAATTTGCTCACCTTGATGCATTCTTCTTCGTTCCAGTTAATTCATATATGGTTTGGTTCTTTGGGTTGGGTTGATTTATTTTTTTTCCAGCCCTTAGGGTGATATAAAATTAAAATATAGCTTCCCTTCTTCCTTCCTCTCTCCCCAAACCCTCTTACTGCAATTTGTTAAAGAATATACTGATAAATAGCAAACTTTACTTTTCCCAGGCCCACTTAGCAAATTCGTATCTATGCAGTTCTTGAAGAGGGACAATATTTGGTGGCACATGCTACTACACTGTCCTGCTTTAGAAAGGAAATGGCTGCTTTCAGGATTTCTGCAGGATTTCAGCAAGCATTGCTGCCTCATGCTGAGGCAAGTTATGGACAGTCAGCTGTCCCTGCTGTGTTTCTCCAAGCACAGCAAAACAGGCTGCCGCTTGCAAATGCAGAAGACCCCTGGCAGGCACAAGCTGAAGAGACACCAGGAGGCCCTGCCTTTCCCAGCAGGGTTATCACAGTCTTGATGTTGCACCTCTCTCCTATTACCAGATGTGAAACTGGGCTTTACCCATATTCCTTTTCCCTCACTGAGTACTGTTGCTGCTGTAGCTACACATGCACTTCTGTTCCCCTTTCCCTCATTCCAGCACATGCCTTTCACTGTGCAGTAAATAAATAACATTTGAAAGATTAACAGCGGACTAATTAATTGTAAATGTTAGAATCTGATTCTGAAAATGCATCACTTTTAGCTTAATTGCTAAATCTTCTTTCACAAACAAAATGTTACATAAAGAGATTATTAATTTTATATTCAGCTGGTTCTAGTTATCATATTTTCTGGCACACAAGAAAGCAGAGATTTGGCTTGTCTTAATCATCAGTGAGAAATGCTTTTATTTTAATCCATCCTGTTGCATCTTGTCTGCATCTACATATTTATTCTTGGAGACATATGATCATTAAATACATCTGAACTTAAATTCAGTGATGGCTCTCCAAAAAAAAGGACTGAATACCGTGTTTACCTGAGGAACAGCAATATAAAATATATAACTGAGGCAATACCTTGGTGTACCAGTACTACATATATCGATCTTTGTTTGACGAATATTAAGACTCATGAGAGATGAAAGGCTTAAGAAATAGTGTGCAGTAGCCAAGCTGTCCTGCATTGTTTCATTGCACATCCATTAGCATATTTTATAAGCATCAAAACCAAGACAAGTACAGCAAAAGTTATAGATCTTCCAAAACGCGATGTATAGCACAAAACTGTATATTTATTAAAGTGTAAAGTAAGGTGATATGCCATTACCTCATCTGACAGTTATTTACTAGAAAATCACATTTGTGCTAGATTTCACATAATTAGACAATGCTGACTGGATTGCTGCCTCCAAAACCCCCTCAAAATCATCTAAACAGAATCATTATGTTCTCTAATAGTATTTCACAATATATCTGTTCTTTGAGTGTGATTGTCGCTGAAGACAATTAAATAACATAATCACTTACAGTAATGTGATGTGAATTAGGTCCTTGACAAGGTAGAAAATGTAATAGTGCTAGATATGTTAAGGAGATGAAAACACAGCAAAAGTTTACAGAAATTAGAAAAATAAGGTCATCCACTGTAACTGCAATCTGTAATGCTAAGATGACTACCTGTTGTCAACCCCCACACACACACCTTGACCGCTAGCACTTTACAGATATTTTATTCCAAGTTACTTGACTCATATGCACAAAATCATCCTGTTTGTATTATGGATGTGTATTTCCACTGATCCCAACAGGATACTCTCCTGAGCATGACAAATCACACAGCTGTACTACTCATTACAATTTTTAATTAACTAGATTTCCATAATTTATTTCTCATAAATTAATTAAATTAATGAGATGAAAAAATGCTGAAGGATGTACACAATTTTAAATTAGACATTAAGGGCAATTAAAGATTATATGTTAGAACAGGCAAAATTCATACAAACAATTCCAACAAAGGATATGAAACTCAAGTAGTGACAAAATAAACTGATAAATCAAATTAGCATTATCTCACAGTGAAACATTTTATCTGTACTAATCTTCTTTTCTCTGGAAGGTGATTTTATTATCAGCACAGAACATTAACTCTTAAAGACCTTATCAATCTGCTGATCAGGATTTATTTTGATCAACATATGGTACAATATATGGAACAGTCACAGGTATTTTTAAACAAAGAAATTTTGACAGATTCATTGCTGAAGTAGAAAGTAAAAGTTTCCATCTAGGTCAGGATAACTCCTAGAATTATTGAAGTTTTCTTAAAGGAGAGTCAGTGTGAAACCTTGCTTTGCAAAAGACAATGACATTGCCTGAGTTCAGGTTTTTAGCCATGCTTTAAAAGCAATGACAAGAGTCACAGACAACTGCATTGTGTGTTTTCTCCTATATTTGTCATATTATTATCTCTTCATCTCAGAGCCTTCTTCCTTAGTTTTAATGTGAGTTCCACTTACTTTCCCTTCCTTTTCTTATATATAAGGGGGAAATGATCCAAAAAGTTTTTTTTTTTTTTTCCTTAGCTGTTAGTAATGTCTTATCTGGACAAACAAACGTGTTTAAGAGGAACATCAGATCAGTCAAGGTCCTAGGGAGCTAAAATAAGATATCTAAGACAGAATAAGCCACAAGTACTCTTCTGGTTTCTCCTCAAGCCATCAGAAGTTGTCTTCTTACAAACCCAACTTCTCCTACTATAACTTTACAATATTAAGGCCTTGCGTGGTGTATGTATTGAGAAGAAATATAGTACCTGCCTGATGAGCTCTGTCATGAAAGGCATACTTGGCCCACTTAGTAAGTAGAACATCTGTGGGGAAAAAAAGTTTGAGAAACCCTACTTCGAGAAGACAAACTTAGGCAAACTGAAGAAATTGTTTAAAACAAATATGATGCAATTCATCAGTGCAAAGTGTTATGCTTGACTTAGTTAAATGAAGAACGAAGTGACTAAGCAGGTTTGTTGAAAAATGTATCTGTCTTAAACAGTGTGCATGTGAGCCACTGTGGGAGTCTGGAAAGCAGTGTGATTCACTCTTTTCCTTGCAGTATTATGTCCAGTTTTGTGTACTTTCCCGTAAGAAATATAAGGAAGAGCATGGAGACATAATTAATAAATTGTGAGAAAAATTGTAAGCTTTATTTTTAAAGTGAAAATTCATAAAGGCTTAGATTTTCTTTACAAAAGAATGGGGGAATAATCTGTTATCTGAGATCACTGGAAATGAGAGAACTCAAGAATGCAACGCAGAGCAGAAGATATTAAGGTTTCTACTGTAAGACACTAAAATAGATTACTTACAAGGGTTATCAACTTTAGAAAGTTGTTTAAGAACAGTTACACAGTCTTCTGTTGCAGATGAATTAGACATAATTTGCCTTTCCTGAGGATAGGTACAGGGATGAGATCAAGTCTTGCCATTGCTACCAGCTCTGGTTTTTGTGATCTCTAAAAGAAGCCCAAGGCCAAATGAATTAATGAAGAAACTAAATGTAAGTCAGATGCTGTTTTGTTGTTTGGTTTTTTTCCTCCACAGTATGAAAGTTTAAGTACCTGAATATTTTGTGGTTTTGAAATTAAATCCTCAAAAGCCTTTTTCAAAACCTGGCGAAAAATAGTAGGAGAAACCATTAATGTAGCTGTACTTAGGAGATGCAGTAACTGTGCAAGAAATAAGGAAAATTCACCCTTAGGAAACTCAGGTATCAGTGAAATGGGAACTGCCGGTCTCTAAGTGCTCCTTTGAAAGAGGACTCTTGGTCTTTTATGGAGATAATCAACTGGAGATGTGAATGTAGCTCACGTACATGAAAGCATATTAGCTTTTAGTATGGATATGGTCATTTATTAGGAAAATTAATCAGCTGGGTTTAGGTAATTTTTGAGGGAGAAAAGCAAAGCATATGAACTTGAAGCCTTAGCTGATTGATTTATCATAGCTTTCCTGGGTCTTTCTGCCTGAGGAAGTCTTCTGTATAAACACAATATTCAGCTGAGAACAGAGGCTGCTGGCTATTTTGCCTGAGACAGTAGCAGAAAGACTGCTGTGAAGTATCTGCATTTGTTGGTTTCTGTCTAGGACCATTTGGTAAGAAATGGGGAGAAGATGCAGAAGAGACAGAGAAATGTCTTACTTTTCCTTTCTCGTTTCCTTTTTCTTTTTAATGGTTTACCTCTTCTTTAATTTTTCTCTTCTCAGCACTTCAGTGCATTAGGATAAATGTTTGAGGTTTTCAAAATCTTCTTTCTCTTCTTGGTTTTAAATTTTATATTAAATGTGTCATTCAAAACACTTCACTGTTCAATTTCAGCAGAATTCTGACATTTTATGTTTGTTTTTTGGCCTTTCTCTTAGTATCTATTTCATTTAGTGACAACAGTTACAATAAAAATGTTTGATATTAAAAAGTCATCCTCAAATTTCAAAGCAGAAAAAGAAGAAAAAACTTTTTTTTGTCATGATTTCTGTTTGGAAAAAATGTTTTTTATTTTCTGGTAAAAATATTTTTGTGAAAACTTATCTTTGCAGAACATGCCAACACATTTCTAGCCATTTATAAAGCTCTAAATGCTCAATAACTATATATCTGGCCACAGTCACAAGCCATTCTACCCACCCTGTCTTTTTCTATAATGCTTATTTACAGATTTCCTGAATGTGTAGCTCTATTCATATCGAGAACTTAAGCAAATTGTGCTAAGAAAAAATTCTAATGAATGGCAAAGGTACAGAACAGGAGTCTTTAGTCCCAGCTTTTGCTTTGCAACTGTCACTTAGGAAAGGGCAGCGCACAGTTGCAAGTACCCCATAGCAAACCAGGTGTCCATCCAAGAGTCAGAGTGGCCATCTGTTTCCTCAACCAATCTCCTCTTCATTGGCTGAGGGAAAGGGAGCTGCGCCAGCCTTGCACTGGCTGTGCTTAGCGTCATCTGAGATGTCCCAGCAGCCAGAGGGTGGGTCTGAATATTGGTAAATGTATCCTTTATCCATGAATCCCTTTGTGCACTACAAAAGCTGGTATTTCTAATAAAGATTCTCTATGACACGCAAAAAGCACTGGTAGGCACTGAAGTGGTCCCCTCCAAGCATTCCTGCCACAGTGTTAGCAAGCTCCCTTGGCAGACTCTAGAGGCATTCTTCCATGGATCTGACTTGTGATGCCTGCTTTCTAGCAAGGTTTTGGTGGTTGTTTTTCTGTCATTCTTGGTTTCTTCTGCATAGGCTTATTGTTTGTGTAGTTGCTTTCATCTCGATGATTTTGGTGTAGAATAAAGTCTGTGTTTGCATTTCTGCAGACATATATATACATGCATGCATAAAAATCAAAAGCCGCAGAAAAATATGGAATTGCAAGAACTTAAATAAGAAAAAACCAATCTTTTTCTAAGGATTTCTACCTCCAAAATGAGATCAGCTTTGGAACAAAAATATTGTATTTACTTTTCTCTTAATCATTCATGATTAAGTGTTTTGTAGGTTCATTGCTGATAAAGTTAGATACAAAGACAAAATGTGTATGCAGTTGTAGATATTGAGGTGGAAGATTTGGAGTACATTTTTGGAATGCTGGAGAGATGTCGGCATATTTTAATTTTTATTCTTTATTGTAATGACAAAAAAAAAAACCCGCAGAAAACTCCAATAACATTTTAAAAATAATTCTATCAAAATTCTCATTGTTGGTTTTCATATAAATTAAAACCTTATTCACATAACAGTCTCTGTCAAAGTTTCTATCTCTGTGTGTAGTGGTTGATTTTTGGTGAACATATTCACTATTTTGAGGATTAATATTTTGTCCCGAATATTCCAACCAGCACTGCTAAGATTATTAGCTTTCTGTTAAAAGATGGCATTAGCAATTATGTATGCAAACCATCAACACATTCTAAACACTTTGAAATTATTAAAATCAAATGCAATCTTAAAATATTGCCTATATTGTAACTTAAAATATTCTTCTGAGGGAAGAAAAAGCTAAAGTATGCTCCCAAGAAAGAACAAACATGAATTATTGGTACAAAAAGTGCTTCACTTAAATTACAAATACTTCATAATCTTTTCAAGCAGAGGCATTTATGGAAGGCTTGCCTACCTAATGCTTCTTGGATAAAAGTTGCTTCTGAATGATTTTGTCACATAAATGTTAAGGAAACGATAACACTATAGTTTTACAGACTAAAAAAGTAATTTTCCAAGTCAAGTTTTTCATTCTGAAGTCATTAGTAGGTAGGATGATCCATTCAAAAAGTAAAAAAGTAAAAAATTAGAATATTCCAATAAGTTATAATGATTTATATTATATACATAGTAATCCCCTTCCAGACTGGTGTCCCTCAGGGATCGGTGTTGGGACTGGTCTTGTTTAACATCTTCATCACTGACATGGACAGTGAGATGGAGTGCGCTCTCAGCAAGTTTGCCGATGACACCAAGCTGTGTGGTTCAGTTAATACTCTGCAGGGAAGGAATGCCATCCAGAGGGACCTTGACAAGCTTGTGAGGTGGGCTGATGCCAACCTTATGAAGTTCAACCACGACAAGTGCGAGGTCCTACACCTGGGTCAGAGCAATCCCAGGCACAGCTACAGGTTGGGCAGAGAAGAAATTCAGAGCAGCCCTGCAGAGAAGGACTTGGGGGTGCTGGTCGATGAGAACATGAACATGAGCCAGCAGTGTGCACTCGCAGCCAAGAAAGCCAACCGTATCCTGGGCTGCATCAAAAGGAGCGTGACCAGCAGGTTGAAGGAGGCGATCCTGCCCCTCCACTCTGCTCTTGTGGGACCTCACTTGGAGTATTGTGTGCAGTTCTGGTGTCCTCAACATAAAAAGGACATGGAACTGTTGGAACAAGTGCAGAGGAGGGCCACGAGGATGATCAGGGGACTGGAGCACCTCCCGTATGAAGACAGGCTGAGAAAGTTGGGGCTGTTCAGCCTGGAGAAAAGAAGGCTGCATGGAGACCTCATAGCAGCCTTCCAGTATCTGGAGGGGGGCTATAGGGATGCTGGGGATGGACTCTTCATCAGGGACTGTAGTGACAGGACAAGGGGTAATGGGTTCAAACTTAAACAGGGGAAGTTTAGACTGGATATAAGGAGGAAATTCTTTCCTGTTAGGGTGGTGAGGCACTGGAATGGGCTGCCCAGGGAAGTTGTGAATGCTCCATCTCTGGTGTTTTCCAAGGCCAGATTGGACAAAGCCTTGGGTGACATGGTTTAGTGTGAGGTGTCCCTGCCCATGGCAGGGGGTTGGAACTAGATGATCTTGAGGTCCTTTCCAACCCTAACTATTCTATGATTCTATATACAAAAGGAATTTTGTACAGAAAGAAAACTGTTTTTTTCTTGTGTTTTCAGTTGCATTACATTTAAACTTGAATCACTAAATGTTAGATCATTCGAATTTCATGTTTTACTAAACTTGATTATAGACCACCCAAGACAGCTCAGATGGATTCTCATCCAGCCTGTTCTTTGTCACTGAGGGAGACAGCTATGTTGCTTCCTCTTTTCATTCTTTGACCCCACTCTGTTTATTTTTACTGCAGCTTCTTATTGTACCTCCTCTCACCCTCACCATCAATGCTTGCTTCTTTTCCTTGGGCTCACTAAGGGTATTTGTTTTCAAGAAATGTAGACAGCGAAAGAACAGATCCTTAAGAGAGGTAGTTAATTAGAAGCTCCTCTGTTTGCTATAAATAAATGAATTCAGCTATAGCCATTCTTTTTTACCTTGAAGAATGTATTGTTAATCAAGAAGTAGAATATAAGAATAAAATAGCATGTTAGGTTTAAATGTGTAGATAAATATCAAGACTGTTTTGTAAACAGGCATTTTCATAATCCACCTAGAAGGATAAGCTGTAATAATAACTTAAGTATGGTCACAGGGTTATAACTATTGAGATAGATTTCATGTATGTGTAAATTACTTATTTTTTGATCCATGGAACATGCTTATGTGCTGACCAAATAGGTATAAAAATGGCTGGAGAAAGAATATATATTTAAGGTAGATGGAATAGAAGGTAGAAGGCTATTTAAAGACTTTATGTGCATGTACGTGCCATTGTCTCTGCCTCTTATTTATTGTATTAGCTAAAATGTTAAGTTGAAAACACAAAAAATTGCTTCTTTAAAAAATTAAAGAAGTACGACTCATCCCTGTTTTCTACATCAATCAAAACTCTTTGGAGTTTAACAAAGACTTATGACTTATAACTCATGATTTTTTCCTAGATTTACTGTGACTCGCTATAAAATGATCGTATACTGACTAATCAGAAAAAAATCAACAAAAAATTCTACATAAATCTAAAATAATAAATGTTTTCAATTTATCCAAGTAGAATTAATCTGAACCACAGCCCAGTGGCACAATTTTCATTGCAGGATTTTGTTCATGTTGTCTGAATGCAAAGAGTGGGTATAATAGGAGCACAGGAAAGTTGGGATCACTGCTTCTGGGTTTAATATTTAGCTTAATAATTGGTAGGTTGTAGGATCAAGTAGCAGGAAAAGTCCCACTCTGTTTCTGCAGGTCTGCAATGGAAACTTAAATGGTCTTCATGCTAGAAATGAGATCACAGACTTTTTTTCTTTTTTTACCAATGGTACTGCTATGATGGCATTTGCACTAACAGACCTAGGTTCAGCAGTAGCAGTCATTTTTCTCCTTGGTAGCTGGTGCAGTGCTGTGTTTTCGACTTTCAGCCTGGGAACAACGCTGATAACACCGATGTTTTCAGTTGTTGCTCAGTAATGTTTACTCTGACCAAGGACTTTCTGAGTCTCATACTCTGCCAGGGAGGAGGGGAAGTCGGGAGGAAGTAGAGACAGGACATCTGACCTAAACTAGCCAAAGAGGTATTCCCTATCACAGCACGTCATGCCCAGGAGGTAGAAATGGGGGCAGTTACCTGGAAGGGCTAGATCACTGCTCGGGTCGGGGTGGGTATCTGGCAGCATGTGGTGAGTGGTTGTATTCTCTTCACTTGTTATTTCCTTTATCATTAATATTATTGGTGGTAGCAGTAGTGGGTTTGTGTTACACCTCAGTTACTGGACTGTTGTTATCTCAACCTGTGGGAGTTGCATTCTTTTGATTCTCCTCCCTATCCCTCTGGAAGCTGGGGGAGGAAGCGGGGGGAGTGAGTTATCAGCTGCGCAGTTCTGGGTTGCCGGCTGGGTTTAAACCACAACACCAACCTTAACTTTTTTTCTTGCATTTACATGTTATATTTTGTCTTCTACATATGTTGCATGCATTTTTGTACAATAATTGTCCTTTCTGTAGTCAACAGAGTGGAAGTCTGGTTCATAGCTAGGCATTCAGTATACTGTGCTTTGTTCTATATAGCACAAATAATGAGTGAAATAAAATGAATGCTAGACATAGCTTAACTATAAACCTAGGGGTTTATGCAGGAAGAACACTTAAAAGTAAAACATAGAAACTCTGCTTCTTCCAGATGCTTTCATCTATGTCTGAGGGAGGCACAAGAATTGACCCCTGCTGTGTGTTTTTGTTTTACAGGTATGAGTAAGCTGACCATTTATTGTTGGTATGGTTCTTACCATACACTTGTACGCCTTGCACACAATGTATCAGCTATGCAGATGCATAGCTTTGTATGTGGTCTATCTGACAGCATTTAATTAAACTTATAGGAACTTTGGTGAGTGGAATTATTTTTGATCACAAA
This sequence comes from Lathamus discolor, assembly GCF_037157495.1. Classification (NCBI taxonomy): domain Eukaryota; kingdom Metazoa; phylum Chordata; class Aves; order Psittaciformes; family Psittacidae; genus Lathamus; species Lathamus discolor. The sequence goes on along the minus strand of NC_088887.1, from coordinate 27,174,677 downwards.
TAATTACTGAACCAGGTCCTCAGGCATTGCATGTAAGTCTACAGTTTTCAGCAGAGGTATGCTGGTATATATCAAAGAACCTGGCCCACAGCTTATGCTAAATGCTACATTCTTGTGGTATGTAACTGGCCAACATCTAAGTAGTGTTTCATGTTATTACCTAATTATCAAGGAAGGATATTTCAAGCTTATGGTATTTTTATAAAATACCTGCACTGAACTACATGTTAGATGAAACCACTCAGATTGTTTATGTGGGGGTCAAAAAGACTTGCCCTGGCTGGCACTCTCACAAATGTGGTATGACCTCTCTTTCTGGGGAAAACTCCCTGTCAAGGCTCTTCCATCAAGCTTCATCAGAGTACAATTCAGCCACCCATAAAGCAGTTGCAGAGGGACTAACAGTGGTCAAACCTGTGCTCTGTCCCCTTGCTTAGATAGATGTTCACCTGCAAATAGGTTCTAAGGGGGATAAGCTACATCTTTTCACTTGTTTTGAATATTCCTTAGGATAAAATCTGATCCATGAAATTAATATTGCAGAGCTCAATTACCATCAGTGTTTTACCCCCAAAGCTGTCTTTTAATTGCTGTTTGGGTTTTGAGTTGGTTTCTTTCAGGTTTCATTTCAAGAAATCCAGATGATGCATGTAATCTCTTATTAATGCACTGGGAAAATGTAGTTCTCAATTACGGTTTTCCGTGTGTCTGTTTTACAGATGACTGAAACATAAATTAAATTAATTTTGTTTTCTGGTACATTTATATAGTTCAGGAATACACCTTCCACAAGGAAAGCACCCATAAGCCTTTGTTCTAACAAAGAATGCATGTGTTTAAAAATTAACAAAGATTTCAGATGCCAAATATATGTTCTGCCTCAGTACATTAGTCTGTTGGTTATCTCTTACAGAAATGACTGAAAACTGAAGAAAAACATGCATGCAAAGAGCTTTGCTCCTTGGATATTAGCTGCAGAGATATGTGAACTTGTTCAAAATAGCTCAGCAAGACTGCACAAGTACAGCATCAGAGACAATAGATGGCAGTCTTAATCCATTGTGTTAAAAGCACCACAGAAATGTCAGTATCTCTCGCCCCTCACCCAACAAGTCACAGCTATCTTTCAGCAGTTTGTAGGTCAATGTACAAACATATTCTAAAAGTTCATTTTGAAGATCTTTTCTTTCTACAAGCCTGGCTTGATTTACATGTGCCCTGCTATCTCTGTAAATGGATATCAAGGTGAGGACAGACAGTATCAGGAAGTGGATAGTTTCCTTGCATTTAGCTCAGGAGGACACTGCAGCATGAATATAGAATATTTGGTACTGTGGATATGTGGCCTCCTGAGCAAATCCTTGGTCCCCACATAGATAAGCACTCTGAAAACCTTTCTGGATAGATTTGCTTTACACAGTTTACACAGAGAGAAACCACGCATCTTGTTTCCCTTGTCCCTTGCCTAGACAGTGTTGTCAGGAGGAGGTCATGCAGGAGGGCATATCTGTCTTCCTTCCCTCAAGCCAAAGCACTTATGTAAGCCAACAAAAAAAAAAAAATTGCTATATGCTATGAGAACTTCCTCTGCTTTCTTTCAAGAAATATTGACTAAAAGATGGGTCTCCAAGGCATCTGTGGCTTAATACTGGTTTTCTTTTCAGAGAAAAGAAATGTCCCTGTTCAGAGGCAGGGAAAGGTTAGGGTTTTCTTCAATCCTGTGAAATGATACTGAGAAATAAAATCCTGAAAGAAATCTCTTCCTTCCGTGCACTTTTACAGTGGAAAACATGATTAGACATCTTACACAGGATTGCTAAGGGGCTTAATTAGTTAATAAATCTAATAAATCACTACTACTACAAGCAGCTGCAAGCTTACTCTCCCACTGCTAGTTTGTTCTGCTATCCTCAGCGGGTAGATCCTTAGAGCCATTGATACAACTTCCTTGTGCTTTCTGCAGTGTGTCCAGCAATTTAGTCCCAGAGTATTTTTGTCCTTAATCAAGAATACATTGAAACATAATACGCCTCACCATCATAACCGACAGGAATGGGTTGCCCAGGGAAACTCTGAATGCTCCATCTCTGGTGGTGTTCAAGGCCAGGTTGGACAGAGCCTTGGGTGTCATGGTTTAGTGCGAGGTGTCCCTGCCCATGGCAGGGGGGTTGGAATAGATGATCTTAAGGTCCTTTCCAACCCCAACTATTCTATGATTCTTGCCAGGGATGTCTCACTATTCTCATAGATTGATGTATCTCACGCTAGGGTCTGTGTTGTCATAGAAACTGGATGGATATGGGAAATGCTTCCTAAACCACTGAGAGAGAATAAAATTTTATATCCAAAATTTCAATGTGCTTGGTTATTATTTGCAGGCACCCTCTAAAATACAGCCAAGAGACTTCTGGTGACAGAAGTGCCACAGAATAACACCATCTAGGTTGCTGTTGGTGAATGTGGGTGTTCAAGGACAACTATCAGAGGAAAAAAGACACTTATGCAAGGCTGTTAAAGATAGTTGACCTTGATAACCAAACCTGATGAAAGCCACATAAGAAAAATGAAAAAATAAAAAGTGATTTTATTTCACTTAAAAAGTGAATCACTTAAAAAGAAAATCACTTAAAAAAGAAATCACTTAAAAAGTGATTTATCAGTACATTTCAGGATTTGAACTAATTTTCCTGTGGCACTGCAAACCAGCTTCATTCATAAATGAACAGAAACAAATGCCTGAAAAACTGGATTCTTCCTTGGTTTTCCAAATACAGTTTGATCTTTCGTGTATCTAAGCTTGTAAGAGATTCTGCACAAGGTCCTACCCAACATTTCAGACTCACTATAACTCAGAAAACCTATTCTCTGAACTTAATGTGGTCACTGAAAGGAGTGCATAGCACTGCAATAATTTTTTTCTTCTTAGGAAGCATGTGGAAAGCCATTGACAGTACTGAGTTCAAGCAAGCAGTGATGAATGCATCAAAACATATTTTTTTACTTTCACTTTTGACAGGATTTATTGAGCACTTGCTATGCCAAATTCCTGAGTACTTAAAATACTCTGGCACCCAAAATGTTTCACCCAAATTTTGTGATGAGATTTGAGAACACACAAGATTTGAGTGAACGGTATGAGACTGTGCTCACAAAAGTCTGTGGAAAAATTATTTTGCTTCTCTGTTTACCAGAGCAATTCCAAAATGTGACATTCATGGTACGTGCTTTGTGCATGGCTATACAGCAGTCTTGTAATCTGCTGCGTAAACATTTTTCTCAATGTTTTCTGCAGAACATATTAATTTGCTGCTTTCTGTTAATGAAAAACAACATTTTTTTTAATTACTCTGTCATGATTTAAGTTCTGTATGTACAAACCAACAGTAACTTGCACTCATGTACTCATACATACTGGTTTGCAGGTTTCCTTAAACTGCACACAGGAGGCGTAAAATATTTGATACATACAACTGAGAAGTGGGTACCTGGTTTCAAGCCCATGACAAATCAGTGATTAACAAGTATCTTTCTAGATGGTGGTACCCACTGTGTCATGTAGAAAACCCTGTTTGTCACACTGTTGGCATTATATTAAGAATGTATTTCTTTACACTGCAGATTTTCCAGCCAGTAAATTTAAAAAAAATCTCCTTATTTTCTTCCTTCTACAGTTGGATGATATGATAAAGATGGAAGCAATTTATTTCCATTGAAATATGTCTTTAACTTTTAATAAACTTTGATTTTCATAAATGAAAAATCTGGCAAACAAGTCTTCTGGATAGCTCTGCAGAACAGATACCAACAACAGCAAAACAAACAAACAAATCTGAACAAAACACCCATACATAAAAAAAAAAGAGAAGAAAGGCAGGAGGGAGAAGCACAAGCCAGGAGACAACAGATAGAGAATGAGCCCCATAGCATGAGAAGGATGTATGCTCATCTGTGTTGCTCCATAAAGTGCAGAATCTCCCTGCTTCGCTGAAAACATGCTTCTGTTTTTTTATGCCCTTTCTGCATCTCTTTAATTCCTAGGAAAACAAAGAGAGGACATAATGTAGGTAGAGTATAGATTTATTTCTGGACATAATGGACAATGCCAGTGTCTTGAAAGAAAACTATATAATAGACTGCTCTCTCTAATGATTGAACTGATGAATAGTTCTGAAAAATGAAAAAAAAACCCAATTCTAAAATCAACACTACTTTGTGAATAATTTAGTAACAATTAAGAGCTAAGTTAATCAACTCTCTGTGTGCCCTGAATTGTTCACCCAGTTCTCCCAGTTCATCTGTACATTTGTTTTTAAGGTCTGATTGGTTTCATAAACATAATTCTTAATCAGAGAGCTTGGTTAACTCAAATCCAGTAATACAGCTGCTTGTAATTTTAAAGCAAAATGTTTTTATCTTAGAAGATAACAGTTACTAAAATAAAATACCAGTTTCATGTGGAATGATACCATATTGATGTAATGTTCATATGGAAAGTCTTCTCGGGTTCAGCACAAAATTTTGATTCAATAAAAATGAAGATAGATAGATAGATGATAGATAGATAGATAGATAGATAGATAGATAGATAGATAGATAGACAGATGAGAGAGAGAGATGAAAGTGAGAATGAGCTCTGAACATAGCAAAGCAAGGACTTTGCTGATGAATCTCCCACATGCCAAAGCCACCAGTTGATTTACCACTCTGAACAGATTATTAAATTTTAAATGGAAAGTAATAATTTTATTAACATTGTTGTATCCATCATCAAAATGTAGTGATGCACTGCCTGACAATAAGCTGTAAATAACAAAAAAATTCTATAAGTGGTTATCTAATAAGTAGTTAAAGCAACCAAAACAATTACATCACCCATGAATGTGTTGCTAAAATGGTCATATCAATACCACATTGTTAATCAAAATGAAAGGTACAATGTTTTAGAAATCAAAGACTTAGTTGATTCCCTCTATGGCTAATAAAAAGTAAAGGCTAACTACATTTATGCATTTTTCAGACATGTTAAAAAAATATAATGTCCTGCTTTTTCAGGAGTAGGAAGTTGCTGTAGATCCTAAGTATCTCCAAAGTTTGTGTGGGTTTTATATCTTTACTGGACTTCTGTACATCCTAGTCTCACCAGAAAATATTCTGTATTATGAGCTACACCTACACTGAAATCTGGAAAAAAACCCCTAGCTGTATGATAGCATAGTCTGTAGCACTTTGTTTATTAAAACATCCTTCTAGCAAGCTCCTATATGTCAGCATGAAAATGGAAATAACATTTCTGTCCTTGAGATATAAATCAAATAATACTGTCAGAAGAGAGGTTTCACTGTCAAACATTCCTTTGATCCCACTGGAGATTGCACTACTGAGCTTGCGTATCCTTCAGATCAGAGAATGTACCTTACTATGCTTTGTTAAACTTCTCTGTTTATAGGTTTTAGTTCTGCAACCTTGGCATCTATTACTAAGAGTGTACAAGGAGAAGGTGGGGTTGTTACTGCACTGTTCCAGCAGGTTTCATGTTCTTTCCATGGGGTTTTCTGGGGGTTAGAGAGGAGGTGGTCTTTTGTTTGTCTGTTTTTCTCAAGGATGAAATCGAGTTATTGAATTATTTTCACGACCTAGTTCTATTTGTAGTTAGCAAAGCACCTTTGTTTTTCCTTGAATGAAGACTTGTTATATTGCTAAGAAATTAACAACCAGAATGGGAAAAATATTTTCATACCTTTCAATAACAGGAACTATATATGTGTGTCGTGCAGCATCTTAAGGTAGACAGGTACAATGCATTATTCACAAATACTAGAACACATTTATATTGGTTTGACCATAGCCACACAATTTCTTTTTGGTTTTTGCCACATCAATACTAAAGTAAACAAGTAAATGTGACAAGCAAATAATGTACATCAGTGCTGCTGATGCAATCATACAGTGAGAACAAAAGCAGTGCTGTCTGTTAAGCAAAACAACACAGCAATTTTAGTGACTGAGCTTCAAGACTTCAGTTAACATATGGCAGAAGTTAGCTGATAAGGAATGTTTTTAATAAGAGTATAATACTGCAGTGTGTATCGATGTTTCTTTTCCAGCTATAAGAGTGTTGTGGTTTAAACAGAGCCACACAGCTCGTCCACTCACTCCCCCCATTTTTTTTCTCCCTCTTTCTTTCCTTCCCGTCCCCCCTCCCAGCTCCCAAAGGGATGAGGAGGAGAATTGAGAGAATGTAACTCCCATGGGTTGAGACAGTGACAGCCCGGTAACTAAGGTATAACACAAACCACCACCGCCACACCAATGACAACAATGATAAGAGAAAATAACAAGAGAAGAGAACACAATACTATTGCCGAACGAGTTTGACCCCCCCTCCCCGAAAAGAGACCTTACCCTTTTGGATAACTCCCAGTTACCTCCCTGGGCATGACGTGCTGTGGTATGGAATACCTCTTTGGCTAGTTTGGGTCAGGTGTCCTATCTCTGCTTCCTCCCGGCCTCCCCACGTCTCTGGCAGAGCATGAGACTCACAGAGTCCTTGGCCAGGGCAAACATCACTTAGCAACAATCAAAAACATCGGTGTTATCAGCTCTGCTCCCAGGCCAAAAGTCAAAACACAGCACTGCACCAGCTACTAAGAAGGAGAAAAACTGAGTGCTACTGCTAAACCCAGGACAGTATCCACCCCTTATTCCATACCATTCACGTCATGCTCAGATCCCACATTTTCAATATACCATCTCTCATATATATATACATCCACATACACACACAGACAGAGAGAAAGAAATAATTTCTTAGTGCATGGACCAATCCCTATAATGCTGTTGAGTCCATTCGGTCCATGATGTTAAGTTCCCTCCCTTGTCTTCCAGTCTTTCAGGGCAGGAAAGGCTGTGTGCAGTGTTGGATCGTTGCCTGCTGATGCTGATTGTTCCTTCACTGCAGAACTCAGCTGGTTCTGCCAAAATTAATTCTCTATTGGGATGATGGTTGGAGGGAAGTCAGGGCCAGTGGCTGGTGACCTGAAGACATCTAGTTGATGGGCTATAAAAGTATTACACAGCAGGCAACAGCATACAGTTAAGTTCATTAGCTGTTTTCCCCTAAAATCAAATCCCCTTGAGGTATACATCAAAGTTCCCCATCTTCCCGCATTACTCGCCAAGTATATCTGGGTCCCTGGGCAAAAGCAATCTCACGAGTAGGTTTGCCTTTACCTGAAGCAGGAATAACCCAGACTGTCTTCCCCAGCAAATTCTTCCTGTGCACCACAGGAACTTTGTTCCCCTCTACAACATGTAAAAGTTCTGACTGGGCTGGGCCAGCTCTGTTGGCAGATCCTCTAGTGTTAACCAACCAGGTGGCCTTTGGTAAGTGTGTATCCCAATGCTTGAAAGTTCCTCCACCCACTGCTCTCGGTGTGGTTTTTAACAGCCCATTGTACTGTTTGATTTTCCCAGAGGCTGGTGCACGGTAGGGGATGTGATATACCCACTCAATGCCATGCTCTTTGGCCCAAGTGTCTATAAGGTTATTCCGGAAATGAGGCCCACTGTCTGACTCAATTCTCTCTGGGGTGCCGTGTCCCCACAAAATCTGTTTCTCAAGGCCCAGGATAGTGTTCCGGGCAGTGGCGTGGGGCACAGCGCATGTTTCCAGCCATCCGGTGGTTGCTTCCATCACAGTAAGCACATGGCGCTTGCCTTGGCGGGTTGGTGGGAGTGTGATATAGTCAATCTGCCAGGCCTCCCCATATTTGTACTTCAGCCATCATCCTCCATACCAAAAGCCTTTAACCGTTTGGCTTGTTTAATTGCAGCACATTTTTCACAGTCATGAATAACCTGGGCAATAGTGTCCATTGTTAAGTCCAACCCTCGGTCACTGGCCCATCTATATGTTGCATCTCTGCCCTGATTGCCTGAAGTGTCATGGGCCCACTGGGCCAAAAATAATTCACCTTTATGTTGCCAATCTAAGTCCATCTGAGCCACTTCAATCTTAGCAGCTTTATCCACTTGTTGGTTGTTCTGGTGTTCCTCAGTGGCCCGACTCTTGGGTACTTGAGCATCTACATGGCATACCTTGACCACCAGGTTCTGCACCTGGGCAGCGATATCTTGCCACAGTGCAGCAGCCCAGATGGGTTTACCTCTGCGTTGCTAGTTGCTCTGCTTCCATTGCTGCAACCACCCCCACAGGACATTTGCCACCATCCATGAGTCAGTGTAGAGATAAAGTACTGGCCACTTTTTTCGTTCAGCAATGTCCAGGGCCAGCTGGATGGCTTTCACCTCGGCAAACTGACTCGATTTGCCCTCTCCTTCAGCAGTTTCTGCACCTTGTTTTCGAGGACTCCATACGGCTGCCTTCCATCTCCGATGCTTTCCCACAATATGGCAGGACCCATCAGTAAACAAGGCATACTGCTTTTCACTTTCTGACAGTTTGTTATATGGTGGGAGCCACAGCTCTCATGGGATGGTCAGTCTTGGCCCTTGCTCCCTTCTTCAATTCACTCACCCGTTCCTCCAAAGCTCAAGTAGGTTTTCCTTCCCACTTCATCATGTCTTCTCCGTGATCCCGCAGGTAAAACCATAGGATGGCCCGTGGCGTATACCTCCTGTATCTTCTCTCTCGAAGAACAGGACACCTTTTGTTAATAGCTGAGATGTGTGTTGGTACACGTGAGGAGCTGGATAAATCAGATAGATCATCCCTCAATTGTTTGAGATCCTGGGACAGTTTTTCCACAGCTGAGATAATGGAAGGGGTGAGATTGTCTTCAAACTCTTGGAGTTTATGAATCATTTCATCCACTGTTAGTGGTACTATATCATTCCAGGTTACTGTTGCCAATGAATGGGCATATGATGATGGTGTATTCCGTGTCTGTTTTCACCACATGGGTTGTGTACTTTCGACTTCATCTGGGTCTATGGGTACATCCCCGTTATTTGGCTTGATGTGATAGAACATCTCTACAATGGCTGATTCCTTCAGAGACTGGATGCCTTTGTCTAAAGTAGTCCACTTGGCCAAACGACTCACAACAGCGTCCTTGTATGGAAACCTTTCTTTCACAGCTGCCAAGAGCCACCTTCAAAGACTGAGGGACTTTTTCTCTCTTGCAATTGCTTTGTCAATTCCCCTTTCTCTAGCAAGTGATCCCATCTGCTTGGCTTCCCTACCTTCTAGTTCATGACCATCAGCCCCATTGTCCCAGCATCGGAGCAACCAGGTGATGATGTGCTCCCTGGTTGACGGGTAAAATCTTTTCGCATATTCCGTAGCTTGGTTGAGGTCTGAGGTTGAGAAGTCACCTCTTCTTCTTCTTCTTCTTTGTCATGTGATGATGACTTCTGATTAGATGCTGGACCGGGTGGTGAATACATTGTTTCTTCATCTTGATTCACCCTTCTTGCCTCCTTTTTGCTTTTTCTCTTGCTTACAGGGGCAACCGATATTGGTACAAATTGGTCCTCTGGTTTAGCTGCAGTTATTATCACTGTGGTTTGAGTAGCAACTGTACTTGTTGCTGCGGGTGGTGTAGCTGCTGTGCTTGGAGCTGAGGTAGCCGTGCTGTCTGTTGCAGTCGAAGTTTGAGTAGCTGCTGTACTTGTCGCTGGGGTAGCTGCTGTGTCCATTGCTGGAGCAGCTGTGCTGTCAATTGCAGCCAAAGTTTGGGTAGCGACTGCACTTGTCACTGGGGGTAGTGTAGCTGCTGTGCGTGGAACTGGAGTAGCTGCGCTTACTGTTGCTTTGCCCTCAGATGCAGGGACATTTTTGTGCCTTTGAAGGTGCTGGATAGTGTTGAACAAGGCCCTGTAAGCATAGGCCAAACCCCAGCAGGTTGCCATGATTTGTCCGTCTCTGGTATGGCCAGACTGACCACTCACCTCATTTAAGTGTTTTACTAATTCTTCCGGATTTTGCACTTGTTTGGTGGTGAAATTCCAAAGTACTGGAGGAGCCCACTGACCTAGATACTTGCCCATACTATCCCACACACCCTGCCACTCATGGCTGTCCAGACTCAGGGAAAATCTCTTGGTCCTCCTATATCGTCGTTTAACCCCAGACAAGGCCCAAACCTGACTCTGCTTAACTCTTGAAATCAGACGAAATGGTCATGGGCAAAACACACTCTGTATGCGTGCCAACATGGTGATCCCCATCACAATCAGCAAACAGGTCTCAGCAGTATTAAAAGGCCATTCAGAAACTCAAAACTCTCAAATGATGCTGTAAATGGTCTGAGAGGGGGGCTGGGAGGGTAAAAGAATGTCTCCTTCACAGGTTGACCACCTGAGAAGGAGAAAAAAGATGTGTAATTGCTAAGCACTTTTATTATATACCTCCCAAAGTATAAAGGTGGTGACCACACTGGGAACATAAGCCAGATCAGTTTCATGATCAATGATTCTATTGTATTACAAGTCATTATCATGAGACAAGAACCTTAGTTCAAGCTAAGAAAAACTGACTGCTACTGCTAAACCCAGGACACAGAGGTGAGTGGTATTGGTAAGTGGCTACATATGGACGGTGCATAGGCTGTGCTGTATCCTGCAAATTTGGTGAATTCAATAGGGAAACTGGGGAGAGGGTGAGCACCCCCCACCAAGGACTCTTGCTGACATTTCGTGGATATCTAGGCTGGCAGGTGGAAGCTGGAGGGGAGGCTTGCAAGAGAGCAAGTAGGTAGGAGCCATTGGTAGATTTTGCTTTGACATGGAAATAGGATGCAGCCGTACAAGGACCTTGAGCCATGGGATCTCAGTGGTGAACTGTCTAGGCACCACCTTTGGGCCAATGACCCTGTAAGGTATATAACGTACGCTTTTCCTACTCGAGGATGTTAAAATTTTCCAGTAGACTTATGGTTTCCAAAGGTTCTCTCCACGTTACAATTGGGAAGGAACATGATTGCCATCTTCCCAGTGTAATGAGCCACCAAAATAGCTTTGAGATATTTGCCTTTTTCAGTATTTTAGATTCCTAAGAGAGAATTTTTAAAGCCTGGAAAGCACACATAATGCAATTACCTGAAACACAGCAGTCTCTTCAATGACATCTGCCCAATTTTAACTGCCAGAGGTTTTAATGAAATAATGAAGCAGTAGGGACAAAAACCATTTCTTTGTCTTGTAACAGTGACAAAACTAAACAAAAATCCCCAACAACAACAAAAAAAAAAAGCTTGCGGTAATTTATGTCAGTCTCTGTTTTTTCTCTTGGACCAGATCTGACAACTAAAATTTCATTCAAATGTAATGCAGATGTATCTTCAGAATGACTCCAAGGAAGTCTACAGATTTTCTCTAGCATGCAGGGAATTCTCTAGTGACAAAAATATCTGGCTTTGCAGCTCAGACTGAGTAGCCCTGCTGAATATGGCTGGAGGCTTGTTCTCCACTGATGGATGCTGCAAAAACACTGGCTGATAATGCTGTACTCTGATAGTAATGCTTTTGTGTATTAGCCCTTGCAATATAACAGTTCTTTTTGCAGACATAAGTATATTCTTGGGGATTATATTTCTTCTCAAGGAAGGAGAAGGAATTCACTGTGATATCAGTATACTTGCTTTTTAAAAATTCTTGTTTAAAAGGAAAATGGATGAAGAGGGTGGGATATTATCTACCTTGTTTCACAGACATAGAAAGTTTGTGTTTTCCGTAAGCGGTTCATATTCAGTGTGTTCCTACTGAAACTGTGTAACTTTGTTAATGCAATCTCTTAAAGAACTCTTTTATTAAAGAAGAAATAATTAAACTTACTTAATTTCATTTGTTAGTCTTGTAATATTTTTAGGCTAATGGTTCTGCACTGGGCTTTTGAAACACAATGTGCTGTTCCAAACTGCTTTACACAGGAAGATAACTTCATTTTTGCTCCTCAGTTATTGGGGCAAGGCATTATTTGCTGTGGCATGGCTCACCAATTTAATAAGCATTTACTTTTTCAACTGTTCTATTTGAAATTTGGTGAAAAACATGTTAACTAGTTTTGTTTCAAGGGCCTGCAGATCTGAATTAGTATATTACATACTACTCTTCTCTGGAAATATTTATTGTCCCTTTAAAGAAAATTGTCTACTAGAATAACTGGATTTCTTAGCAGTAACACTTTCTTTGAAACTGTGGATTTGCTCAGTGTTTCTAGTGATTTGACCACCCTATACAAGCAATGACCCCTGTGGAGAATGTTATTTTCTGTCTAAGGTCATTAAGAGGTTGCTAACAGAAACTTTGAGAGCTCTTTGGAGATCTGAAGGGAAGCCTATTAGTCTTCTTCATGCTATACCATCCTGTAAGGTATATCCTTAACCATCTCTGTCATCAGAATTTACTGCTGCTGCCAACATGAATCTGAACTCCTCAACTAGAGACAGCTCAAGCCATTGCCAAAACAGGTAACAGTCCTTTATAGACAGAAATCTGAGTCCTTTGGGTGTGCCAGACAATAAGGAGTGGCACTGTGGCTCTGCACAAACAAACAGGATTGTGCCTGCTGCCTGCACAGGCAGCCCTCATGAGGTAGCTGGCAGTAGAAGAGCACAGTGTCATCACTGGGAATGCAAGTGGGTACAGGCAGGCATTATGGGTATACAACAAGGAGGAAGGATTTCAGAGGCGAGTTGCCAGGAAAAGATACCAACTGAAAAGTGGGAATCACGGGGGAAGAAAGAAGAAAGTCTTCTGAAGGGGGCTTACAAGGATGCTGGGGAGGGACTCCATCAGGCACTGTAGTGATCAGACAAGGGGTAATGGGTCTAAATTGAAACAGGGGAAGTTTAGGTTAGTTATAAGGAAGCAGTTGTTTACTGTGAGGGTGGTGAGGCACTGGAACAGGTTGCCCAAATAAGTGGTAAATGCTCCATCCCTGGTAGTATTCAAGGCCAAGTTGGACAGAGCCTTGGGTGACATTGCCTAGTGTGAATCTGCTATGCCCATGGCAGAGGGGTTGGAACTAGATGATCTTAAGGGCCTTTCCAACCCTAACCATTCTATGAATCTATGAGTATATGATTTGTGAAAGGGAAGATAAGTTCATTTGCATCTGAAACCTTCAGGAAGCTCTCATCTTTCTCCAAAATTTTTATTCTCTCCTAGACTAGCTGAGATGTCCCAGCTATAAAGTGGAAACCTCAATTCAGTCTTACTGCCTTATTCTGCTCCACCACCAGAACTGAATTTTGTCTACACTGTTCACAGACCTTGAACTGACACTGAATATGACTTTCAAGCAATTGTATCAGCAAACCTTGTTCAGTTTTGATTGCAAGCAGTGCACTCAATTTGTTTAAAACTAATCTTTCAAAGTAATGTTTAAGTTAGATTTGCTGATTGTTTATTACTAAAGTTATCATATCTATGTTTGTGCATATTCATATTTGTACAGAGAGCCTTATCTTCAAACAGAGATGTCCATAGTCCCCGTTGTAACATTTTGTGGGTCACTGGAAAATTTCTCAATCAGTTTCTGCAAACACAGCTCATATCTACAGAGTTTTCATATCAAATAACAAATTGGGTAATGTATCTTTTATAAATGTAAGCATATTTTGTTTCCTATATATCTGTTGAAATACAGAAGGCACAAATAAGCCTGTCATGGGAAATAATATTGTCTGCAGAAGGTGATATGTTAGTTTTTCAGCTCAAACTGAGTTTCATGACACTGGTTGTCCCCACTCTTATTAGTATTTTCTAATAAAGATATTTCCAAATGCAATCCAGGCATCTGTTGTTTTTTTCTATTTGAGTATAAATACGATTAACTCATTATTTGTGTTAATTAATTGCTAGTAAAAAATAATTTTCTTGTAATATTTTTAACCATACAAATTGTTTTAACAAAGTGGTTGTCTCACTAGAAGGAAAGTTCTCATCTGAAGTGTAGTAGTGCAATAATACTTTGGAATCAGACAAAACTGGAAAATATGTCATATCTCTTCCATCAATTATTCAAATAAATTTAGATAGTCTCTGGTTACCAGACTTTCTCATTTGCATGTAGAAAGAGCACATAATCCAGTTAGCAACCAGATTGCTTTCTTAAACACTGTGTCATTTAATCTACTTGATGCTGTATTAGACCCTTCAGAAATAAATTCACCATACGAAACGAATCACTTTAAGGGTTTTAGCCACTGAGATTTTTCTGTCTTTTGCTTTAATTGCTCATTTAGTTTATTGTAGAGTGCTTATCATCCTATATATGGGCCTCTCAACTAGTAAATGTGACGGTAGTCCAACTGTATAAGTAGTGGGTATTGGATGTTAAAATTTGATCACTAGCTTGTATTTAAGCAGCTGTCCTATAATCTTAGTCAATATAGATTTTACTTTGATGTATTAAATTGGAAATGCATTAATGATGGTGTTATAAAAATACAACACAATCAAAACTTGCAATGTATTAGTTATTCTTATAAGACTAAGTGGACAGTATTTGGCTGAACCTGCATTTAGCACCTTGAATACCATGAGCAGATTTGCCGTTAGCTGCCTTGTGCCACTTGCTGGTTTCCTCATTACTCTGTGGAGGTAAAATTGTACAATAGCTGTTTTTTCGCAGCGAAATTACTCATGCTTTTAAGATGTTTACCATGACTTTGGGCAACATTTATTATTTAGTTGTTGATCTAAGATTTCGTAGATATTTATTCCATTAGATTGTCATTCATGGGACACTGAAAAGTAGAGGAGAGCAGCACTGAGATAAGAAGAATGCAGGTTTTAGTTAATTATGTATTTTCTGTGACTGTGAAGGTTTTGTAGTTTTTATGTCTTGATATTTAGGGATGATTGCTTTACTGTGTATGCTGTAAGCCAGCTGGAGGAAGGACCCTTTATTGCAGTTAATTCCTGTGTGTTTGTATAGTGACAAGAACACAGAAATGATGATATTTGGTATGGGTTCAAGCATTACTGCTGACATTAGTTATGTCAAAACCCATGAATGAAACATCTACCTGCAATTTATTACCCTTATAATTAATATATTTATGAAATTATTTGTTCTCATGTTTGAATATGGAAAACTACAGACCAGCATGTTGGAACGTACTTATATGGTAAATATAAAGTGATACTTTTGTAGGTATTCTCCATATATTTTGTAAATGTAAAATTTGTAAAGTATAAAATGAATGGCTTTAAACTGAAAGACAGCTTTAGATTAGACATAAGTTCTTTGCTCTGACAGGTGTGAGACACTGGAACAAGTTTCTCAGAGAAGTTGTGAATGCCTCATCCCTGGCAGTGTTCAAGACCAGGCTGGAAAGAGACTTGAGTAACAGGGTCTAGTGGAAGCTGCCCCTGCCTGTGGAAGGGGATTTGGAACTAGATGATCTTTAAGGTCCCTTGTAACAAAAAAACATTCTGTGATTCTTTGAATCTATGATGAAATTGTCTGCATACATTGGTGTTTGAAACTTGAAGGAACTTTAGTGAAAAATTTTTGAAAATAAGTAACAAACACCACTATTTTCTGCTGTGCTGCACTAAATAGAACGATGTGGGAAACTGGCTGTTGGTGATGTTCTTTTGAGGAACTCCATTAATCAATTTTCTTTTTTATTACAGCTACAGCAGTAGCTTGTTAAAAAAATGTTACTGAGATTGTGAAACACACATGCACAGCACTTAATATCTAGCTACTGCAAACTCACTTTTGTTTCTTACAACTCTGACTTATGTCTTCAAGTAGTTCAGCTTCTTTAGCTGTTTTCTTTAGTAACATTTTGAGATTCCTACGTTGTCCTGCCTCAAACCTTCTTATTGTAATTTCAGATTCTTTCTGACAATTACTTTAAGTTTACAGTGCACTTTAAGGCAGTTCTTCTAATTATATTTTTTTTCTACAACAGTGGACAGAAAATTAATTTTAGAATACTTTTCTGTATATAAGAATTTTAAATAAATAGGTACATCTGATGTAATTGGCTCCTTAATTTTCTGATTGCAGGTAAATTCTTATTGTTTAACATGGCCTCTTGTCCTCTTTAGTTTGCTTTCGCGGGATGTAAAGAAATACTTTGAAGGAAGTTAGGAAACACAAGTTCAACTTGTATCTCTTGTCTGTGGGAAGAAATCTCACAAAATATTTGTTGGAGTTTTTCAGAGTTGAATCAAAATTAAGTGCTGTGTCTTCACTTTCTGGAGGAGAAAGTGACATATTGGAAAGACTAACTTTGTAAGTTTCCTAATTCTGACTCTTTTCCTTATAATTACCTTGTTTTTTTATGTCCTGCTAAGATGAGAAATTGTGGTTTCTCAATGGTCCCTAACAACAGCCTTCATGACTCAAAATATTGCTCAAAAAATTCACATTAATATCAAGCTGTGTTCACTTTCATTAAAATGAAATCTTTCTTATAACACCAACACACACACACGTCCCAGTCTTGTCAAACGATAACAAAGATTTGCCAGTCTTTCTCATGAAAGATTTATCCACAGATTTTCTAGAGAAAGCTGATTGGAATTCTTTGAACTGATCCAAGCTCAGTTCTACTTATCTTGCTAATTATTCTGTTTTATGATGTGTCTACCCCTTAGTTAGAAAGACCCTTAGTAAATACCCTTAGTAAATCCTAAGCTAGTACTTTAATAGCATCTTATGGATTCCAAGACTTTAAAAACTACTTGAGAACCTAACCAGCTCAGAAAATATGGACATTGAAAGAGGGAAGGTGTCACTTCCACTTTTTTTTTTTTTATTTTTTTTTTTTTTTTTATTCTGTAAGAGATTACTCCTTACTTGTGTCTCCATTTTCAATATGTTATCAAGTGAAAATTGGGCACTGGACTTACATACAGTAGATGGATTTGTAACCTGAGTTGATACTTAGCAAATTAATTTTTCTGTGATAGTGCAAATGATGTGGGTGACAGGAAAAACTTCAAAAGTGATGAAATTAGTACCTGACATATAATACCAGCTTCATACAGAATAAACAGAACATACTTTCCAAACTGAAAAATAAGCATAGCAGGCACCATATTATATACAGTTATGATAATTCTAATTCTTTGTTTTAAGTTGAGAGCATATCAGGTATTTTTATCCCACAGGTAAGACAACTTTTAAATGTTAAGTGCCTATAGCATTAAAGCTTTAATAGGATTTGACTTGATGCATAACAGGAAGGTTAAACAAGCTCAGCCATCCTCCTGTATGACTATTGCTATTAAAAAGAACATAGAATTTATGTTAAAGTATTTTTTAGATTTACCTACCAAAGCAGAACAAACCATTTCGTTTGGGTTACAAATGAAAACTATTTATCTTCTCTCCTGAATCTAAACCATATTTCACAGCTCATGAGACACAAAAAGGGAGAAGCATTCGACAAAATGTTCCTGGGATTTTCTCTGTGTAAAAAGAAAGAAAGAAAGAAAAGAACATAGAAAGAAAGAAAGAAGAAAAAGAAATGTAGATTATAAAAATACATAATCTTGTAAGAGAGACAAAAAATAACAATTCTGAGTTCTATAACTGACAAAAATTATAGTCAAGGTTAACTGGAAAAACACCAATATGTTATACTGATGCAATAAAAATGAGTTCTAGGAGAACAGAATCCATGTTTTTAAAATGTATTCTTTTTTTCTCTCTCCTGTATTTTTGGTATATATTTGCTGGTAAAATATAATTTAACTAAAAATAAGTCTACAATAGATATGAAGCAAGTTGTAAATATATACTAGAAAGTGAGAAGATCTGCGAGGAATGTATGGGACTAGCTAAATTAAGAGTATTTTAGAATGCATAAGAGAGGAGACCAAATGCTTCTAGTGAGTGAAATAAGAGAAAGTAATATAGGAGTTTAGGGAGGGAAGAAGGCAGTAGAAGTGCTTGAAGAGCCTGATCCACTTTGGCAACCAGAAAAAAAGGTAAAATTTCCCAGACTATATCCCATCATTGCATGAAATCTAAATTAATAGCTGGCTTTTACCACTTTTAGTGCCAATTTTATGAGCCGTGTGCCAAAGCTGCCTAAACAAAGGAGAGTTGCTAAACTGCTGCTTCACACTATGGTCGTATGTGTATGTGTATGGCCACAGGTTTGGCATATGTGAGTCATGGACCTGCAGCTGCTTTTAGGTTTGCTATCAGCTGCATGCATATGTGGAGGTCTCTGAATGGCACAGTCTCCATTTCCCCAGTATTTCCTCAAATTCTGTTCCAAATTCAGACATGAGACTCTCATTCTCTAAATAAAACTTACAAACTGCTCCTCACAAAAGATAATAAAAAACAATGATTAACCTATTACACAAAGTTCACATGTTCAATTTTGTACGTTTAAGTCAAAGCAATCAAGTGAAAAAAAAATCCAAATTAATTGAGCAATTTGTATCACTTCATAGGGCCTGGAGAAGGAATTACAGCAATAAATTTGCTGGTAAGTTTTATTTTTAATTCATATATCAGAGGACTGAATCTCTCAAACAGATCATAGTGGATGTTTTTCTTATTCTGTCTGAGTTCAGCAGTATTTTGATGCAGATATGATTTCTTTCATGTTGTTTGTTGCAAAGAATTTAAAAAATTCAGGACACTAGAGAGAGAAAACACAGTTGTTAAACACAGGATTTGGAGTCAGAAGAGCTGGCAAACATTCCTAATCCATAACTGACTTCCTGTGCATGATATTCCCTGGCCTCTGCTATCCTTCTGTATAAAAATTAAGAAGTGTTTTGAAATCCTTTGCTTGATGAATAGCTATGTCATCAACAACCTGTGTCTGAGTTTCTTCATATTGCATACGCGTGCACTCCTAAACATGAACAATAACTTGATGCTTGTAGAAAGTCAGGTGTCCATGGCATCATTTTTAAAACTCTTGAGATGATACACATTTTTGGACTGATTTTTAAGACTAAGAATAGCCATATAAAAATCTACAGATTAGGTTTAATAATGGGAATTCCCTGATTTACTTATACTTATTTACTTACTCATTTGGGAACATGTAAGTTAATGACAAAAACAACTGTTCAGGTGCAAGCTTTTAAATTAATTCCATCCACCAACTGTACTAATATTTCATATACTTACAGCTTCAATGCTCTCTGACATACAGGTAGTTCATCGTTCATATAGGCAGTTGATTGTTACGGACAAAAGGTAGCTTTCCCCAGACTGCCTGCATTAATTCAATGTAGTTTTCATTAGTGAAAACAAACAGAAGATAGAGTTTGAGATGACAGATTTTTTGGTACTCATGGGCATTTCCAATGCCCAAAAGAAGGAAATAAAAATTCACTACTCTCAAAGTGAAAGAGAAAAAAGCAATAAAACGCTTGCCTGGAAGCTGTGCAAGACTAGTCCCTTGCTTACCCAAATAGGGTAAAAGACAAGTAGTCCTTACTTCTCAGTAGCTTCATTGTAATTGTCTGTATCCTGATGTCTGATCAAAGAGAAACCTAGCATTTTTTTCTATTCTTATTTGCCCTTTATTTTTATCTAACTCTATTGCCTACAGGGCTGTGCTTGTAAGACTACTGATCCAATTCCTAATGGACCACTTTTCATATTGAAAAAAAAAGCTTATTTATGTTACATGCTCAGTATAGTTGCCAAAACAATGCAGGAAATTTTAATGCTGGATATATCTACAATTCTGTCTTTTACTTTGGGTCTTCCTTGAGAGGGTGTAAAGTCCATCTCTCTGCATTTAGTTCTGGTTCACCTTTGAAACTCCAGCCCGTCTTTGCATCTGAGCTGATATATTGGAATCATTTGGGCTCAACATTTCTTGCAAATGAAGCCTTTATGGTGCAATGTAATGAAAGCTGCATCTGTAGAGAGCAGTGAGTAGCCTGGAACTGTACTTCAGTTTTCTTTGAGCTTGTCTACATTAGGAAATTTGAAAGTTACATTCACGAAGTGCTGCAAGAACAGCTTCCTTGGACACCACTCTGGTTAATCCATTAAAATGGCTTTGCT
This sequence comes from Lathamus discolor, assembly GCF_037157495.1. Lineage (NCBI taxonomy): Eukaryota > Metazoa > Chordata > Aves > Psittaciformes > Psittacidae > Lathamus > Lathamus discolor. The sequence continues at coordinate 27,154,696 of NC_088887.1, read as the reverse complement.
TAGTTTAAATGAAACTTCTTTCTCATAGAACATAAACCAATGGATAAATGCACTTCTTCTGAAATAATATGTTAAGAGAGATACCATCCTCTTCTGAAAAAAATCTGTCAGATATGCCAGTTAAGTATTTCAGTTCACATTCCCGCTTTGGGATTTATTTAGCATCATCATACTATATACAAGGCATATAGAGTCTTTTTTAATGAATCTTAGCCATAACAATGAAGACAAATGCAGCTTCCTAATTTTATATTGTAAGTTAATGTTTCTATACTGTGCAAACCATGGTTTAAAATTTATCACAGCAAGTCTTCACTTAAAAATCTCATGGTGTTAAAAATCCTTTTTTTAGCTCTTCATGTTCAGGGCCAAGTATAGGTGATATTTTTCAAGAAAATATATATGTAGGTACAGCACACAGCAGCACCATGAGGGTTATTAAGGGCCTTGTCTCTCCATTAATAATGATTTCACATTTAACAGTATGACTAAGACCTTGCTTAGTCCCTGAAGTCTTCAGTGTTTGAGAGAGAGCTTGCCATAAATCTTTTTCCTTTGGAGTGCAGTGGTTTTGGCTTAAACTGATGAAAAATACTGTTGCTATCCAGTCTGGCAAAAAACAAAACCACACTGTTCTCAATATAGCAGTTACCTGTGTGATCAAATAGTTTGAAAACGAGGATTACATTCTAGAGCTAGGTATATTAGTGAATTCCACAAAAAGCAAGTATTGGTAAAAAAATTAACAATTATTCTGATAAAATCAACATCCTGCATTTAATCTGGTAACTATGTTATATTTCCCTGTCAAAGTTTATAAAAATTAATTTTCAATACAAAGGATACTTGGACAAAACCATAACTTAAGATGAAATAAACCAGCTAACTAAAAGGTCCTCTCTGAACCGGGGAAAAATCCTTTTGTACAATAAATTTATATTCTCCGTGTTTTGTTTTGTTTTGTTTTTTTTTGGTGGAGTGTTTTGTTTGGTTTTTTTTCCCCCTGAGATTGATGTCACAGACATGCAGAATTTCAGTACTCTCTGATCCAGAACATGTGACGTTCATATTCATGTAATTGTGTGGGCTTAAGCAAAGCATTATTATTTTAAATAAGAATAATCTTACCACCTCTAGTCAATATGAAAATTTAAGGCAATTAAGACTTGTGGAGGACGTGATTAGCTAGTGCAAATATGCTGGTTTCCTGAGTTCTAGGTGTCTACCAGAAGGTAGGAAGGAAATGCCGCAAGAAAAGAAAGATGCATTTTTCATTGCTTTTAGTAGTGATGACACCCCCCCCTTTTTTAATTATTTTTTTCCTAGTTTTACCTGACCATTGATGAAATATCTTGTATTTTCTGTCTGTTATCCCTGTGCCTTCATACCTATTACTGTTTTTTTAGAAATATTCCTGCACTGGTTTGTTTTCTTAGAATGCTGTGCCCTACTTAGAGTTTTCAGGAAGATGTTTGCATTAACTCATTATTCACAGGCTTCACATTTTAATGGACTCTTATTTTATTACCACTTATTTACTGTTGCAGATGAGTGGAATGCATCTCACTCAAACGAGAGAAGCAGCAATAGGTTTAATTGAGTTAAAATTATAATTTGACAGAGTTCAATGAATTAAATGGAATTTAACAAAGTTTAACAGTGGTATACTAAGATTCAACAAGTCTGATGTTACGGTTCACCTTATTAATTACTTCAAGGAATTATTTATACAAAGTTTATAATAATTAATATTGAGTAGCTACACAGATCAATATTGTTTCGTTAGTATTAATTCAGCCTGCAATCAGTCACTTCCCAGCGATCTGTTATAAGGGCAAGGAATGATCTCTTAATGTCAGGTAAAGAATCTCAAACCTTGAGAAGCATCCCTTGAGAAGCATCTCCCCATTCAAGGGGAGAGTCAACAGGCATGCATTCCAGCTGCAATTCAGGGAGAGCTCAGACTGGGCCCACCATCAAGGTAATATTAGTAGAATGGTTGGCTGCTCGTCAAAGGTATAGGTAAGCTAGATTCAGCTCTGGTATCTTGTATACTTTGGTTATCTTAATTATGGGGATTTCAAAACCACTTTTCACAATATTTTTCCAAGGCAACTTCACTTCCTTGCAGGTGAGTCAACAGCTTTCCAGCTTCCAGGTTCACCAGGGCAAATAAAGCCGGTTGCTCCTTAGTTTGCCTGAACAAAAATGTGGTTAGAGGTCACGTGTACCCATCACATTTCCCCATCATTTTCAAACCTCTTCAGCATTGTCATTTTTGTATTAGAATACAACTCTTCAACTGCTGTTGCCTAAACTGTTGTCAATGCATTCTTTAGTTCCATTTCCAAATTATTAAAAATGTTTAATGTGATATCTGATGACCCTGTTACATTCCCATCACATATTTTACCACAGTTTGAAATGGTTGTTTTCTGTTGCTTGAATCTAATTAGTTGTAGTACTTGCATTCGTATCCCTTTCTACAACATATATAACTTCATTATTAACATAATGGAGTTATTCTTCACTTGGTGAAAATGGGAACGTTTTGGTAGTGGCAAGAGGGTTCATTCATTCAAATCACCTATTTTGTGTTTAGTTCAGCAAAGTATTTGGTTTATGCAATTAAGCAACATGCAGCATAACAGTACACAGCTACTTTGGTTCTATCAATTCCCAGCTTTGAAGGACTTTACCTTCTTATCATTCTCTTTTTTTTTTAAATGCAGATATTATGTATAAAATCTCAGATTTTGTTTCATTATTAGCATGTTTATTCACCTAATTTTTCCTTCTACATTTCTCTATTTTTTTTTTTTCCCGAAGAAAAACAATTGCTGCGATTGAGTGATTCAAGAAGCTATTATTGAGGGAGACAGTTTTGCTTCAAGTTATTTAAAAGTAGAAGTTCATGCTATGTAATCATAGGAAAGTTGTGTGTGGTACACTCAAGCACCAAACACAAATCAATACATTCTAATAAGTTCTGCTGGCCTCTTTTGAAAGGCTGTTCATGATGTCTGTAAATACTGAGTGGCTGAAAATAAATTATAGCTATGCTATCTCATCAAGATAATACACAGAACAAAGAGGCTTTTAAATGCAAAAGCAAAACTGAGATTATGTAGGTTGTTTACAGTATTTTTTTATCTTAAAGATCTTACAGAAGTTTAAAACCAAAGAAAAAAATTCTTTGTTTTAAAGTACCATCATGAAATGGTTTAACTATCACAGGTGTTCTTGTTGACAAACAATTTTTTTTTTTTTAAGTCAAAGAAATTATTTGTTACGCTGAGTAAGCAGCTATGGAAGATTAATGTTAAATGTCAAGTGCTGAGGAAGATATGTATATTTTGCAATCTTCTTTACGTATCTGAAACTCAAGCAACTTTTGAATATCACTATGAGAATCAGAAAGATGCTCCTTTTAATTTATAACCAACTCAAGAAATTATTAATGCATGCACCAAATTTAAAATATATATTCATATCCTTCGTATATATTCATAAATGTAGCAGGAGCTACAGTGGAGATTCTAGACATAGATTAAAATTAGCAATGAACACCTTCCATCTTGCATGAGAAAATTAAAATGCTCAAAAGAAATTTAGTTATTCTGGTCTAGAGGAGGGAAAATTTCTTCCTGAATTAAGACAGGGAAATCAGATTAGTGCTTAGGCAGATAAAGGAATAAGATTGAGGGGCAGGGAAGGGGACATGAGGGTGCAGAATATGAAACAATATCTGTTATAGTACATATAACAAAGCTACTTGCCTTTTTCACTCTATTGACATTTGTTAATGGCAAAAAAGAAAGTGGGCAAAGAAGCCAACAATAAAACCCTCTCAAAAATCTCAAACATACTTTATTTTGCAAATTACACAATGCATTCAATTGTTTGTGTTGTTTTTGTTTTGTTTTTGTTTTTTTTTTCTTCTGATAAACATTCCTAACATTTTCCATAAATGTTTCATGTTTGTGAAAACAAGGGCTTATATTTCCTTTTCAATACCAAGTGACAAGGAATGACATTAGGATGTTCCTTTCTTATCACAGAATCATAGAATAGTTAGGGTTGGAAAGGACCTCAAGATCATCTAGTTCCAACCCCTCTGCCACAGGCAGGGACACCTCACACTAAACCATCCCACACAAGGCTTCATCCAACCAGGCCTTGAACACCGCCAGGGATGGAGCACTCACAACCTCCCTGGGCAACCCATTCCAGTGTCTCACCACCCTAACAGGAAAGAATTTCCTCCTTATATCCAATCTAAACTTCCCCTGTTTAAGTTTGAACCCGTTACCCCTTGTCCTGTCACTACAGTCCCTGACGAAGAGTCCCTCCCCAGCATCCCTATAGGCCCCCTTCAGGTACTGAAAGGCTGCTATGAGGTCTCCACACAGCCTTCTCTTCTCCAGGCTGAACAACCCCAACTTCCTCAGCCTGTCTTCATACGGGAGGTGCAGCCTGTCATCTGCTCTGCCTGGGTGCCTGCGCTGGCCACCGCCGGGGCAGCCAGAGCAGAGCTCCCAGACCGGGCCCTGGTCATACAACGGTTGCTCACCATCCCGCTCGCCTGCCCACGCAAACTGCCTCTCCGCGCTCCTGGTAGCCTGCGCTCCCTGGGGCAGGTTTTTACCCACTCAGGGTTGGTGCCGCTGCTCCTGGCTCCGCCCCCTGTGAGTCCCTGCTCGCATCCGCGGAGCTGCCGGCTCCTGGGCAGGTCCTGTCGAGGACTTGAAGCTCCCTCGGTGGCTCTGGCTGTTCTGAGTTGAGGCTCCTGGACGCTGAGCTCTCCCCCACTCTGGTATTAAAGGCCAAAAAAGAAGTCTGAAAAAACACAAGTTAACCACTGCGAAAATTATGCAGAACTTCTTAGTAAATGTAGGATGTGCCTTATGGATTGAGTATTGTCATTTCATGCTTCCAGGATATTTGTGTCTAAGTCTGGTATGTCTTAAGCGAGACTGGTCCTTTAAAAGCACTTATGTATTTTTGTCTTTCACAGTGTGATTGTACAAGTTTGGCATTGGCTTTGCAATCTAAATTGTCCTCAGTAAGTCTTTCTAGAATCAAAATGAACCTCAAATTTGTAGTAGTAGTCAAATGCTGGCTGATTTCAATCTTACCTCTTTTTAATCACTCTGACAGAGCTTTGGTATTTTTTTGTGTCATTCTGAAGAACTCTAAAATCAAGATTCTTCAACATCCAAATTTCATGTCTTGTGTTAGTTTTCACAGAAAAAAAATAAAACTAATCTTGGAAAAAACTTTTGTTAGAAAGTCTTTAGTATTAAGATAGAAATTTATGTTACTACACAGGTCAGAAAACAATGTGTCGTATAAATGATAATATACAACAGTTAACTCAAAAAAATGAATGTTGAGTATAATGTAATTAATGAAGATGCTAGGAAGTACTTAAAAACAAGGCCTCTTATTTTTGTAAGTTATATCAATTTTCTTGCTAACTCTATCTGTCTTATCCACTTAGCCTACTATATATTAATACACTGTTTATACAACACTCGGAAAGAAAAAAATAATACAATCCAACTCCTACCTGGAATAAAAATCCCCCATTAACTGCTATGTTCTGATCAGGTTTTTTAGTTGTATTTTTCTCTTTCTGTATTTTACTCGGTCTAGGAAGGATGCACACGTATATTTTAAGCTTTCCTTAAACCTAACAGCTTTTGTTAAAATTTTATAAAGGTTCCTAAATATTTTTTCCCCATAAATTTTTATTATACATGCCATCAGTGAAATATAGTACCAGATACTCCAAAATTCTAATTATTTTACTTTATATATGATACTAAATGAAGTGTAAAGAAAAAGAAAAATAAAAGAATTAGGCTTAGAGCTGCTGTTCATTCTGATGGAATGCACAGCTATAGACTAATGCTTTCAGGTGAGGTGCAACAAGATAATATATAATTTTTATATTTTTATTATTTTATGAATAACATCTTCAAAAATGTAATTAATCCATATATTAATACAACTATATAAACCAGGACATTTTGCAGAAGTAGGTGTGAACTCAAACTTCAGTTATAGTCTTTTACAGAATAAAAGATTATGAAACATTATATCAAAACCCTAACAAAATATGGTTTCATTTCAAACAATATACTTGAGGTTTCAGTACTTGTATAAGATTCCCCCCTTGATTGCTCCTTGATGTTCATATATATATATATAATCATATAATAGTTAGGGTTGGAAAGGACCTCAAGATCATCTAGTTCCAACCCCCCTGCCGTGGGCAGGGACAACTCACACTAAACCAGCTCACCCAAGGCTTCATCCAACCTGGCCTTGAACACTGAAAGGGATGGAGCATTCACAACCTCCCTGGGCAACCCATTCCAGTGCCTCACCACCCTAACAGGAAAGAATTTCCTCCTTATATCCAACCTAAACTTCCCCTGTTTAAGTTTTAACCCATTACCCCTTGTCCTGTCACTACAGTCCATGATGAAGAGTCCCTCCCCAGCATCCCTATAGGCCCCCTTCAGGTACTGGAAGGCTGCTATGAGGTCTCCACGCAGCCTTCTCTTCTCCAGGCTGAACAGCCCCAACTTTCTCAGCCTGTCTTCATACGGGAGGTGCTCCAGTCCCCTGATCATCCTCGTGGCCCTCCTCTGGACTTGTTCCAACAGTTCCATGTCCTTTTTATGTTGAGGACACTAGAAATGCACACAATACTCCAGGGGAGGTCTCACAAGAGCAGAGTAGAGGGGAAGGATCACCTCCTTCGACCTGCTGGTCACGCTCCTTTTGATGCAGCCCAGGATACGGTTGGCTTTCTTGGCTGCAAGCGCACACTGCCGGCTCATGTTCATTTTCTCATTGACCAGCACCCCCAAGTCCTTCTCTGCAGGGCCGCTCTGAATCTCTTCTCTGCCCAATCTGTAGCTGTGCCTGGGATTGCTCCGACCCAGTTGTAGGACCTCGCACTTGGCATGATTGAACTTCATATGTTTGGCATCAGCCCACCTCACAAGCGTGTCAAGGTCACTCCGGATCGCATCCCTTCCCTCCAGCATATCAACCGGACCACACAGCTTGGTGTCATCGGCAAACTTGCTGAGGGCGCACTCAATCTCACTGTCCATGTCAGCGATGAAGATGTTAAACAAGACCAGTCCCAACACCGATCCCTGACGGACACCACTCATTACTGGTCTCCAGCCGGACATCGAGCCATTGACCACAACTCTTTGTGTGCAGCCATCCAGCCAGTTCTTTATCCACCAAGTGGTCCATCCATCAAATTGATATCTCTCCAATTTAGAGACAAGGATGTTGTGTGGGACAGTGTCAAACGCTTTGCACAAGTCCAGGTAGATGACATCAACTGCCCTTCCCCTGTCCATCAATTCTGTAGCCCCATCATAGAAGGCCCCCAGATTGGTCAGGCAGGATTTCCCCTTAGTGAAGCCATGCTGGCTGTCACCAAGCACCTTGTTGTTTTTCGTGTGCCTTAGCATGCCATCCAGGAGAATGTGCTCCAAGATTTTACCAGGCACAGAGGTGAGACTCACTGGTCTTTAGTTCCCTGGGTCATCCATTTTCCCCTTCTTGAAAATGGGGGTTATATTTCCCTTTTTCCAGTCGTCGGGAACTTCACCTGACTGCCATGATTTTTCAAATATGATGGCCAGTGGCTTAGCAACTTCATTCGCCAGCTCCTTCAGGACCCACAGATGGATTTCATCAGGTCTCATGGACTTGTGCGCGTTCAGATTTTTAAGATTGTCTTGAACCAGATCCTCTCCTACAGTGGGCCCAAGGTCTTCATTCTCACAGTCCCTGCGTCTGAATTCCAAGACTTGGGTTGTGTGGTCAGAGCCTTTGCCAGTGAAGACTGAGGCAAAGAAGTCATTCAGAACCTCAGCCTTCTCCAAATCCTGTGTAGCCAGTTCTCCCGATAGATTCCAGAGGGAGCCTATATTGTCCCTAGTCTGGTTTTTGTTTCCTACGTACCTGCAGAATCCCTTCTTGTTATCCTTAACATCCCTAGCCAAGTTTAATTCTAACTGGGCCTTAGCCTTCCTAACCTGGTCCCTAGCTTCCCGGACAACATCCCTGTACTCTTCCCAGGCCGCCTGTCCTTGCTTCCATTTTTATAAGCCTCTTTTTTCCTTTGAATTTTCCTCAGCAGCACATTATCCACCCAAGGAGGTCTCCTGGCCCTCCTGCCTCACTTCCTTCTAGTTGGGATGAGCTTGTAGCAGGTGACCCTTGAATATCAACCAAGAGTCTTGAGCCCCCCTGCCCTCCAGGGCTATATCCCATGGAACCTTACTAAGCAGGTTCCTGAAGAAGCCAAAGTCTGCTCTCTTGAAGTCCAGGGCAGTGAGCTTGCTATACGCTCTTCTCACTGTCCTGGGGATCTCAAATTCGACCATCTCGTGATCGCTGCATCCAAGGCTGCCCTGGAGCACCACATTCTCAATGAGCCCTTCCCTCTTGGGGAGCACAAGGTCAAGCATGGCACCTCTCCTTGTCAGCTCCTCTATTACTTGCAGAAGGAAGTTGTCTTCCACACAATCAAGGAACCTCCTGGATTGCTTGTGCCAGGCAGTACTGTCGTTTCAACAGATGTCGGGGTGGTTGAAGTCCCCCATGAGAACAAGGGCCTGTGAGCGTGAGGCTTTTTTCTTGACGGTTTTGAGTAAAAGTGTGCAATATCTGACAAATAAAATTGTTCAGAATATTTCAAGCTACAAAGCTTGCTGTAGGCAATAAAAGCCTATCCTCTTTCATATGCTTGTCTTTCATATATGTAAGTATATAAATCTCATGTGGGTGTTTATAATTCTTATCTAAATCTACACATGTACACATATAAGTGTAATTTTTGACTCATCAAATATTAGATCTGGAAGTTTTCATCCTTCATGTGGTGAACAGAAGGGGAAAAAAAAAAAAAGGATACTTCTGTGTGAAATTGACAGGAAAAGTGAATGTGAACTTCGAAAAACCAACCCAAAATACATATCACCCAATTCTAGTCATGAAGGTATTTGAACACTTGTTTTTGGCATGTTAACCACTCTTGGCTATTTCTATCCCTTCTATGAAGCTTTAAGACACTTAGGAACTGATATGATAAAATACCTCCATTCTGAATAACTTCCTTTCCCTAACATGTTCTTCTCTTGCAGGCTTCCTGAGGCTCAGTAAAGCAGGTTACTGAAGAAAACAGAAATTCTGAAATTTTCATATGTCCTGTTTATGATGATAGAGAGCAGCACGACATGACCATTTACCCATGAGACAAACAGTGTCACTTATTGGATTAGAGCAAGGGAGACTAATGTGGTTATGTCCTTAAGGGTTAGATGAAAAATGAATCTTTCACCTCTGTGAGTGAGCACAGCCAGCAATTCAAAAGCATTATATGGGTGAGGTAGTTTGTAGGATCTGTTCTATTTGTCACTGGAATTGGCTGTAGAGCATTGGCAAAGTCTGAGTTGTTTCAATTCTGGATCATTATCCCAAAGTCCCCTTTTATGCTTAAACTTTAAAAGTAGTTTGGGGGCATCTATAAGTAACAAGGAAATCATAACACATTTCTGCAGTTTACAGCAAAACCATTATTTAATACTTCTGAAAACAACTGTGACTTACAGTTGCACAGGACTTCATTGCTATGAGATTCACAGTAACTTTTATGAAAAATCTCCTGAGATTAAGAAGAAAACATTCCAAGACATCTAAAAGGAGAAGCTGCATGAGCCTCAGTGATAAGCACCATGTCTCAGGAGGGAAAGTAATTTTCTTGTATAACTTGGCAATTGATGAGTTTTCTGCTGTATGGAGAAACCTTTTCTTCCCCCCTGAATGTTGTTATTTGTCCAGAGAATCATTTGTAAGATTTAATTCTGAATATTTTTAATCACAATCTTAAATGATAAAAAGTAAATTCACCCCTCTCATCCCACAATGTCCTGAGAGAAATATTATTGTGAAATAATTCAGATGAATTGTACGCACTATTTTTTTCTGCTTGTAAGCTGTTTGCTAATTAAAGTTAATCTTTGTAATTGCATTGTTTTTCATTTGCAACAATATCCTGTGTAGATTTGTCAAGTTGTGTTAAATCGTCTTAACTTATGAGTTTTCTCTCCTTTACTCTTCTGATTCTCTTCCCCATCCACCTGTGGCAGAAGTAAGCAAGCAGCTGCGTGGTGCTTAATTGTTGGCCAGGTTTAAACCATGACATTATCAAATGCACTAAGCCAGATATTAGGACAGTAAACTCCAGAACTATATGGAATAGACTGCAGCTCCTATTTTTGGGGAAGTATAAAAAATATCCCTCAATCGCCTTCCAGCTCTCTCCTCACAGAACCTGACTCTGAGAAATACGTTTAATTTAAAATTTACTTTTATTTACCAGGATATCTTTCACTAATTTGAAGCACTTAAATTAACATAATGAATTCATAAGGTGATAGACTAATTAAAGCAGTGGTTTTGTGCATATCAATTTCTTAAAAAATGCCTGTTTATCTCAATAACAAAAATTCTGTGTGAATACAAACAGAAAAATTTGACATGTAAATCTAGAATTTGAAGAACTATAAAATAAAAACCAAAGTAGGTTAAAAATAAAAAAATAGGAGATTAAATTTTACTATTTATATCGTTGTCCCGGTAACTTGCCTTCAAGCCTAAGAACTGATCCTAATTAGTTTGATTTTTGTGAGTCATTCTTTAACAGTGCTATGCATTCTTTGACTTTTTCAGAGGGACTGGTAGATGTAGACTATTAAAAAAATCCTTTCATATTGTAACCCTCACTTCCTGAACCATGTTAAGCAACGTCTGTCATGTACAGAGTGACTCTGTAAGCTGGACGTATGCAGTATGAGACTATAAAGCAATTATTTTTTGGTAATACACACAGGAGATAGCTGGACTAATAAGCTATTATGCTAACATGCTCTCCATCCCCAGTGAGACATTTAATGAGTCTCTGTTGGCCCAGCAGGCATTAGCTGGGTGAGGATGTGTTAGCCTCCAGTACCTCCGGGCACAGGTCAACCCTCCATGCTGCTTAGCTGCCATCTTTCAATTCCATTCTTTCTTTAGGGCCTATACCTGTTCATGTTGTCATTTTTAATCTGAGCAACTAAATAACACTATCTTGAGGAGGTTAGTAATGACTGGGCTTTTATACATCTCAGCTTGCCTGGCTTTAGCTTGTGCATGTCCAGGTCATGTAAGTCTTGGATCACAAGCACTTGAAAACCATTGCCTGAGAGGTTACAGTATTTTTTTTCAAACTGAAGATGCTATGGATGAGGTAGATTATGTGCTTATAGAGATTTAAAGTCTAAAATCCATGCTGACAACTGTAACATGTATTTTAGCCAATAATTCTATTTAAAATATTCTGAGTTCCCCAATATCTCTTCTTGTGCAAAGACTACAAATCCAGAAAAGGGCTTAGGTATTGCCTACCTAAAAAGAAATGGATTATCAATGATCTGCTGGATAGGAGATTTACTCATCTTTGCTCTTAGACTTAGAAAGATGGTTAGGCTGTATCTGTACCAATAAAACACATACGTCTGGGACCAGTCTCCGGTATTACAGCAAAGATGGTGCCCAGCCCATGTTATCTCCAGGGCTGTGGCTGGTAGCGTGTTAGTGACATCAGGCTAAAACTGCTAGGAACAGATTAGCCATTTCCCAGAAGAGATGACCGTCTTGCAGCACTCTTCAATGTTTCCCAGCACTGCTTCTGCACTTAATATATAACCTGTGTTATGACTTTGTCTGTAGTGAAAGGAACTTTATTTCAGTTATTTCAATGCAAATATTTGCCCTCCTACTTTTGCAGGAGTGTAAAATTTTTGTTTTAGTTTATCTTGCAATCTACTTGAATTATTTGTTGTGCTCTTTGGTAATGTGAAAGATTTTATAACAAAAATATGAAAACCAAGAGGAAATCCTGGTCAAGGTCAGCCTGACTTCCAACAGCATATGTAAAATAATTGATAAATATACCTCTCACCACTAGGTCACAGATCTAAATCATGAATTGTTATTATTAAATGTTGTTTGTTTTCATACGTCCCCTCCGAAATAAAACAGCAATATTCTCACTAAATATTGGAGAAGTGCATTTATATACACTGCATACGCATAAAACCTTATAATTACCATGCAAAGAAAATGAAAAAGGGGACTTTTTGTGAGATTGAGTGTCATTTGTAATAGACTGTGGCTAACTGCATAACAATTCTGTCCCTACTAAGAAGAAGTTTTAAGGTTGTGGGACTAAAATCCCTGAGCAGGGTGTTCGCTTCTTTTGAAAGGGACTCTGGCCAAAAAGAGCATTGCTGTGTCCACTACAAGATGCTCATAGAAAATTTCCCTATCTTCTCATCCAAGGAAGGATAGTGTGATTCTGTGAAGGAGAAACAATTTCTCTGAAGGAACAAATCCTCTAGATTCCAAGAAACCCAATCAGTCCTGATTGCAATAGTCCCAAAGCAAGATATTTTGTATTTTGCTTCTTATCTAAACCACTTTTTGTTTGTTTGTATGCAAAAATTAGATTTATTATTAGATGTACTTGTTGGTAGGGAGAAGAGATGGACGTGAAATTGTGCCCCAGGAACATGTGTCCATGTATGAAAATTGTAAAAAGGGAATGAAGAGTTGGGGTTTTTTAAACAGAAAAGAATTATTTTGCAGTATAACTGTGTGTATGAAACAATAGAATAGATTGTTTCTAGTTTACTAATACTTTCTGCAATCTTTTAGCTTCTTTTGGACATCATTACATGAATGACCTATAACCCTTTCAGGGAAGCAGACTGCAGTTGAAATAATGACTTAGCCTCTTTTTTGTCAGTTCCTAAGTCTTCTTTGCAAAAGAGAAACAAGAAGATGACAGCAGCCTTTGAATGTCTTTTGGGCTTTAATTATAGCTTAATGTGCGTTTTCAGTTTTCTCAGATTTGCTGAAAATGTTGTTCTTGTTGGAAATAAAATTTTAAGAGTTGAAATCTGTTCTTCCTTCAAAAGATTGGGTAGCATGTATGGCTCAAGTGATTAGGAGTAATATTTGTCATACTTCTACTATAAATCACACATTATTTTTCCAAGAAAGAAAAGAAAATAAAGTTTCCTTTGTGTTATTATTGTGCCCAAAAATTACTGTGCAGCTTCAACTGAGAAATGAGCAGGCAGTTAATTAATGTTTTCAGCTTAGTTTTGTGGTTTTGTTTGGTTTTTTTGTTTTGTTTTTTTGTTTGTTTGTTTTTGTTTTGGTGGTGTTTTTTTGTTTGTTTTTTTTTGTTTTGTTTTTTGTTTGTTTGGTTTCGGGGGTTTTTTGTTTGCTTTTTGTTTAGGGTTCTTTTTGTTTTTTTTTATTTTAGGGGATTGCTGGTTTTGCTTTGACTTTTTTTTGTTTTGTGGGAGTTTTTTAATATTTGGGATATATTGGATATTCTTACATAATCAGTGTAATATGTGCTAATCAGACTTTATCATTGGAGGCAAACCAGTGTTAGCTGTTCCTGCACACGACTGGAAACAAAGCAGTTACTTAGCTCTCATTCTTTTCCTCTTCCATGCATGTCTATGCCCCTGCTGCTTTCAGACTATATAAGATCTTGCTTCCTGTCAAAACAATGTTGTGAGACCTGATTATCTCAGCACTAAGCATGAATTTGCAATATGAATTAAGAGGTCTGTTTGCACAGAAATCCAGTGGTACATTTTCTGCTATAGATGACTACTTTTCTTTGAAGGAGAGTGAGGCAGCTCTCTAAGGACTGTTTGCAACAGGCAGCTAGGGGTACCTTGTGTGCCAGCCCCACTCTCACATCTTTGTCCCACACTTTGCACATGTCCAGGTAGATGACATCAACTGCTTTACCCTTGTCAATCAGTTCTGTAGCCCCATCATAGAAGGCCACCAAATTGGTCAGGCAGGATTTCCCCTTAGTGAAGCCATGCTGGCTGTCACCAAGCACCTTGTTGTTCTTCATGTGCCTTAGCATGTATTCCAGGAGAATCTGCTCCAAGATTTTACCAGGCACAGAGGTGAGACTGACTGGTCTGTGATTCCCCGGGTGTTTCATTTTCTCCTTCTTGAAAATGGGGGTTATATTTCCTTTTTTCCAGTTGTCGGGAATCCTGACTGCCATGATTTTTCAAATATGATGATCAGTGGCTTAACAACTTTATTTGCCAGCTCCTTCAGGACCCATGGGTGGATTTCATCAGGTCCCATGGACTTGTGTACATTGAAGTTCTTAAGATGGTCTCAAACCAGATCCTCTCCTGCAGTGGGCCTAAGGTCTTCATTCCCACAGTCCCTGCGTCTAACTTCCAAGTCTTGGGTGGTGCGGTCAGAGCATTTGCCAGTGAAGACCGAGACAAAGAAGTCATTAAGAACCTTGGCCTTCTCCAAATCCTGTGTAGCCAGTTCTCCTGATAGCTTCCGGAGGGGGCCTACGTTGTCCCTAGTCTGTCTTTTATTCACTACATACCTATAGTATCCCTTCCTGTTATCCTTAACATCCCTAGCCTAGTTTAATTCTAACTGTGTCTTAGCTTTCTTAATCCTTTCTCTAGTTTTCTGGACAACATCCCTGTACTCTTCCCAGGCCGCCTGTCCTTGCTTCCACCTTTTAGAAGCCTCTTTTTTCATTTTAATTTTCCTCAGCAGCTCCTTATCCATCCAAGGAGGTCTCCTGGCCCTCCTGCCGCACTTCCTTCTAGTTGGGATGCAACACTCCTGAGCTTGCAGCAGGTGATCCTTGAATATCAACCAAGAGTCTCGTGCCCCCCTGCCCTCCAGGGCTATATCCCATGGAACCTTACTAAGCAGGTTCCTGAAGAGGCCAAAGTCTGCTCTGTTGAAGTGCAGGGCAGTGAGCTTGCTGCACGCTCTTCTCACTGTCCTGAGGATTTCGAATTCAACCATCTCAAGGTTGCTGCAACTAAGGCTGCCCTTTATGTAATTTATTCGTTTTGCATCAAAATTGAATACATGTAAGGAGTGTCATGAAGAGTGACAATATATTTAGAATATGATCAGTGCCCATATAAACCAGCAATAGCTAGCATCTTATCCCTTACTGGAATGACAGTTAAGAGAGGGGAAAAAAGGAATAATGAAACCTTAAAATCTTTGGAAAATAGTTATAAGCTGGCTCAACCTCCATCTAAAATTATTACTGGATTAACAGCTTCATGTTGATTTTCATCCTCCTTTTTTTGTTTTTACTAGAACTCAACTTTATGATGTCATAAAATGTAAACATACTTACAGTTCCGCGCTACTTAAAAAACACTGAAATAACTTGATATTTATATGCCTTTCTAGAGTCTTCCAAGTAAACTGAAAATAATTAAATCTTACTGTTCAGAGCTGAGATCATAGATAAGTATTACAAGTTGATCATATGGGGAGTTTTTGTCCCCAGAAGGGGTGAGATGAGCTGTTATTGACTTTCAAATAAATGCAGAGGAAAGTAATTCACTAAAAATGTCTACACAATATCTTGTTTATTATAGATGGCACGAAGTTCATTGAAAGACATGCTAATAAAAAATGAAAAAAAAATCCTTCTAGTTGCTTTACTGTCATGGTGCTAACCATTTAAATTACAATGTCATGAAACAGAGCTCATGAATTATCAGTAAAAATTACATTAACTCCTTTCTTTAAGGGAAAGATAAAATTGTGTTAAAAAAAAAAAGAGTAAAAAGGCATTGAAATGTTTTCCTGAATTATGTTCTCTGACGACCGTTTACCCGTTTATTTAGTAGTTTCATTATTTATGGACTACATCCCCAATGTAGTCCATAAAGAGCAAAGAAGTTTAGGAATAAAAACTCTGGCATGTAAATGACTGTCAGCTGGTAGGGAATTAAGATATTCAGTACTTATCATCTTCTGGATCTGACCTAACCCACACAGATGCCTATGGAATTGCTACCTCTGAGTTCAGTGATGTTTCAGATGATATTCTGAGTTTAAAATGAAGAGAAGTTCCTGTCCTAATGACTGCCACATGTGGGAAAAATTTGAACATAAATTTGTGGTTTTGTATAGAGGAAAGAAAAACTTATACAGGGTTGTATAGACTGCTGAGAAACAAAAAAATATGATGTAATATTTGGTTTATATAAGTACTGGCCATTTTGGAAAATTGGAGAAGTTAATATTCAGCAATTGGTTTGCCACTTAGAAGAGAACTGGTCCATGCTTGTAACACTTTTAATGTTGAAAGTGTAATTAATTTAGGTTTGTGTTTTGTTGCTGTTGTTGTTGCATTTTTGTGAGGTCTTTTTTTTTTGTTTGTTTGTTTTTTGTTTTTTTTTCTTTTTATTTTATTTTATTCATTTAGTACTTGAGGGAAAATATCTAATCAAAACTATGCATTTTCCTAAAGCCTGTACTTACTAAATCATCTATTTAACAGTGCAATTTTTACGCGTAAGATTTATTAGTCCATAGAGAATGTTAAGAAAATGTATCTGTTCAGGAAGTTTGAGATTTTCTTCTGTTTTAAAAAGGGCGAAATGAGAAAAAAAAAAAAACAGATTTGTTATTTATAAGAAAGAAATCACGTAAAGAGTGTGAGTTCCAAATGACTACAGACCAAATTTTCCTTTCTCATTGCATTTAAAGTCTTTCTGAGTATTTCCATAATAACTTATTTAGCCTGTCTGGGGATTTAAAGAGAAAGGGGACTACTGGACTGTTTTAATGACAAACCTACTCTGACATGCTGAGTTGTTTTCTGGTTGCAGTGAAGTTAAGGGAAAGTATATGTGGTACAGCAAATGAGAGCATTTGCTGACTTGTCAGTCAGGCTTGTACAATTAACTATGTCTAAATGTAGAACCTCTTAAAATGTTTGACTGATGCTCATTATTAAAAGGTTATACAGCCATTTAGTAGATTTGACATATGTATGGGTATAGCACCTGTTCCAAATCTAGTCAAATTTTCTCAGAAGGATCTGGGCAATCCTCCAAAAATGCTGTATGCTTAGCTGCACCAATTTTAATGGAAGTGATGTACAGGTACGTTAGTGTGTGTGCCAGCATACTCTGTATAAATCTCTAAGGGTGTTCGCTATGAATGTGACTAGGCTTTTATTTAGGGTTTTCGTTTGTGAGAAGAAAATACTTGAGCTTAACTTACTAAAATGGAATTTTGCACATTAAAAAAAAAGAGGTATGAAACCCTTTGCTTAGAAATACACTGCAGACTTTTGAGGTAGGCTATAGAAAGTACTAGAATAAAACAAAAAAACATGTATGAATTCCAATTTAAATACATTCATGAAGTTGACAGGGAAGGAAATAAATGCAAAAATACACATTTGATTGAGTGTCTAGCAATAAAGGTTCACATTTGTAACTCATAAAACTTTAAAATGCTATACAACAAAAAGAATCACATTGTTAGCTTTACAGAGAAAGAGAACAGCAAGATTAATTGTCAGCAATTTGCTCTAAATTACACATGCATTTGAAAGCACAGCTATGGATAGACCTAAGATGTTCTGAGGAATAATCCCTTGGCCAAGCTAGCTTTAACACACTTTATTGTCTACCTGGAGGCATCAGATGATAAATCTTTCCAATGACAGTGTAGTAAGTGGGTGCCCAGATGGGAGTAGTCTTTATCACTTTTATCACTTCTGTTGCTTTTATCACTCTTATCACTTTAAGGCTGCTTTCCTCTAGGGTGAGAGTCATGAGAATCCAATGTCCTGAGAACCTGAGAAATCTGAGAAAAACACAGAGGCATTACAGTAGCACCACTACACTAATTTTTAGTTGTAATGAAAGCACCTGCAATACCAGTAGTGTAGTGATGGTAGCTAGCTGGTTGTTCTGGGTTTTTTCATGGCCCCAGGCATTACATTAAGGAATTTCTGTTATTTTTCATCTTCGTTTGATTTGCACATCTCTTGCACATTCACCTCGAAGAAAGGGAGACAAATAAGGGTGGAATTGTTTAGAGCAGAGAGATACAGTGATAGAAACAAATAAGGAAAAGGAGATGGACAGTTACAATAAGACAAACTTCGAGCATTATGCTTTTTTCTCCATTTCAGCTAGTAATTAGATTACATAAGTTTTTACAAAACCTGAAATAGCACACTTAGCTTCTCATACAGAAAACAGGTAAGATATTTGGTACAAAACAATGTTGCTAACACTTTCTATTTTAAAATTATTAGACATTTTTTTTTTTTTAAGTTACTGGGTGAAATATAATTTTAACATACACTTCAGATTCTGTAATGCATGATCCTGCCCCTCATTTGGGACTGCAAATGTTTTGTATTTAGATCCTTAAGTCTGGAGATAGTTCATAGCATGGAGTGAAAATGTTTTGTCAAAATAAATATGCTTGGTGTGCAAAGAATAAGCATTAAATAGTGTTTAGATTCTTCCAAGAGGGTACTGAGATGTCTAATCATCTAATGCTACTTAACTCTTGATTTTTTATAATTTTTACATATCAAAATAACTTTTGACCTTTCCAACTGCTACTGATTATATATGTTTTTTGGTAAAAGACAGATCGTGATAACTAATAGAGTTTATTGAATTCAAACAAAAGTACAAAAGTAGAGATTTCTGTCTGCTCAAAGTTAAAATAGAAATGGATAGCAATAATAAAAAATGTAATGATCCAAAAAATAAATCAAATTAATTGTTTTAGCTAAGAATGCAAAGCAGTAAACATTCTCGCTCAGCTTTTTTAATTTCTAATAAAGAAAACCTGTTGAAGAAACAGTTTACATCTAGGAAAAGCAAAGAAAAAGAAGAAAATCAAATTAAAAAATGTTAATTTGGCTTTTCTAGCTTCTCTTAAAAGAGTGAAACTGCACTTTAAATTAAAAATGTGAAAACTAAATTGACTGAATAACTAGAAATGACCATTTGATAAAGTTCAATCCAGTCATTTAAATCAGACATTTGTCTGTCTTGTTAGTTAAAACGAAATAACATTTTCTCTCTTCAAACTGTCTAGAGTAAAAAGAACTATCTGATATTTTAATTACTACCTTTTAGAGTGCTGGCTAATCGTATGAAAAAATTGCAAAAGTTAGTACCAGTTTGTGATCCATTATTTTTAATGGATTGGGTCATCAAACATAAAATAGATGGGATGAGCTACCCTCTCCAAAATATTTAGATTCCTATATATAAGATTAAATTAAAGTAATAAGTCTGTAGATTTGTTCCTAAACTTGTAGAATCAGAAATGCTAATACCCTTGCCAGTGCTAACTAATGCATTACTTCTCAGGACGCATTACTGAATTCTAGATCACATGTTTTTTTCATTCAGGGTTTGCTTTCAAATAAGTCTACTAGGAAACATTGGAAATTAGTCTTAGTGAAGCATTTTAGTTAAGTGTAACAATATTCAATCCTTTTGGATGCCTTTTTGTTTTGTTTCTGCCTTTTTTCTATGTTTTTGCTATTTTTCCCTGGAATTTATAGACCTAATAACGAACCTTGGATCATGTTTTTCTATCGTATAACAAGCCTTTTAAAGTTGTTTTGTAGTATAAGGTAAACAAAAAGTTCAATGTCCCGCAGTTATTAAAAGATTAAGATTTAGACCATTAATAAAGAACTTTGAAGATTTAGTATTTCCCATTGGGTGCATTAAATATCACTTTGTTAATGCATTAATCTTGTCTCTAGTTGCTGGAATGATTAAATTCTTTCCCATTCTCCCTTATGACTCATAAAACTTTTCAGTGGGAAAGAATGAATTCCAAAATTTACAGCCTGAATGGAAAGTCCAGGCATCTAAATTTAAGCTGCTCTACGTGTAGTCTGAGATATTGGCAGACTGAGAGAATGTCAGCGACTAAACATGAAGAAGTGTGCTTGTGTGTGTAAGTGAGAGAGAGAAAGAACTTAGGTTTAACTATTTTTTTTTAGAAGAGTGCATCCGTGGAATCCAAGGCTTATAGGAAGTACTAGTAGAGAATAAAACCCCATTTACACAAATGTATATATAGCATCTTGTTTAAGGTACATGGTGTTTTCCTGAAGATATTGAGAAGTAAGTGGCATGTAGCGATTTAATCAAGGCTCAGTGTCAGTGAGTTTTCAGAGACATTAATTTTTTTTTATTATTTATTATTTTTTATTTGTTTATTTGTTTGTTTTGGGTTTTTTTGTTTTTTTTTTTTTTTTTGAGGAGGGTGGTTTTGGGGTTTTTTGTTTTTTGTTTTTTTTTTCTTTTAGGACTGAGTATGCCCAAATTTATTTCAACCAAGAAGCTGCAGCCCATGAACTGGTTCCATAAAAGTGATGTGGGGAGCAAACAAATAAAGAATACTTTGTTAGAAGCAAAAAAAAAAAGAGACAGATATGAGATAAATACACATGTGGAAAAGTGCTGCTGGGTTTCAGTCCTATATTTTCTTCATATTTTCTGAGAGATATTGCAGCCATTTTTGAGAGTTTTGGTCCTCTTTCCAGTAGAGGGCTATGGAAAGATTATTAGCACCTAATTTAAACATACAGCAATCTATATTTGAACAAAGCTGGCAGAAAAGTAAGAGGGGAAAGTAACACACATGTGGATTTGAAAGGACAGAATGCATTGCAGAGAATATGTGACAAAGGCTACATGTCATGAGCATAATAGTTGACAAATGAGAAGCAATGGTAGAAATAGATATTGATATAGCAAATTAATTATGCAGGAAATCAATGTAATTAACTGCATATCAGTGATTAAGGAGAGAATCAATAGAACAATGGCTAAACTAAACAATCATGTAATCAAAGGCAAAGGTAAATAGACAATTCAGAGTATATAAATCACAGACTATATTAATTAATTAGGTTTTAAATACATTAGATTAATGATCAATAAATTAATCTATTTGTTAAGCAATAAGCTGGTTAGAGATTCATTCAATTAAATGAACAGAAAATGCTGAGTTCAGATAAAAATATCCAAAGGAGTGAGACAGTTAGAAGCAGGCTAAAGAGTGAGTTAGAATGCCAAGAGTGGACAAAACCATCCAAGAAAGTAAGACCAGTGTGAAAGATGCATGGCAACAGCGGGCAGTACGGACGGGATGCCAACTTCAGCAAACATACTGGTGAACTTTTTCCTGTTGGAGAGTATTGCTGCTACCACAATCATCGACTATACAAGGCCATATTTAGAAATAAGAAACCACATCCTTGTATCTAGGGTATTTGTAAGTGCTTAAATCAATTTGCAAACTTTCTGTTCAGAGTAATAATCATTTTGGAAGCATTTTGTTTAATAACAGGTGGTATTGCCAAGAATAATCATATGACACGATCAGAGGGAGCTTCTGTGAAGTTGTGAACAATGATTTGACTATTGCAATAAGAATGTTCTGTAACATTACATTTTAAATGTGTAAGAGATTTCTAGAGTTTTATGTCAACCTTAGTATCTCTGAAAAGTTCAATATTGTACTTCACATTCCAGTAAAGAGAAGTTGGTAAGGCTTGCCCTTTTTTGAACACTTTCATGCACCATTGTTTTTCCAATTGTGCATATAAAATTTCTTCAACTGCACATGGAGGTATAATATCAAACATTGAAAGCATGTGCTGACTGATTTAAAATTTTACCATTTTAAATCATGACATTTGGAATATATTTTTTTCTGAAGAGACGCAGAATTCAAATATTTGCTTTTATGATATTTTAATCTTACTAAGCAGCAAAGAATCCGCTAAGCAGGTTGGTAATCTCTGTAGGGAGAGTAACAGTTTTAATATACAAAGTAATCAGAATACTTCTTGTCTGTCTTTCAGGTTTACAAACAAATTCTTAACATCAAGTAAAGATGTGGCTTTAAAAAGAATAAAGAAGCTGATGCTTTCTTTAGAAAAGCCTCTGTAGCAGATGATCAAGACTTTGTCAGCTAAAGAGTGTATTTCATCATAGTAAATTTGACTAGTGGTACCTTTCTTAAGAACAGTGAAGAGCAAATTTCATAGCAGGAATTAAAGTGTTGATGAGAAAATCCTGTGGTTCTCATTTTGAGCCATTCTGCAACAGCACCCCTCACACCCCAACTGTCTACTCAGTTCTTTGCTAAAAGGAACCCTCTAGGTTGTGCACAGTTAATGGAGTTTGAATAATCTCTGTGCAAAAAGCAAAAATCAAAAAGATATTTTTCCTAGGCTGTACAGATTTTTTACTGTAACCTTACAGTCTTCTTACTGAAACCTTATTTTATGAAGTGAAACATCTAAAGGAGGTAAATGTTCTTTGGAAACAGAGCAACACATGAAGTGAATGCTTTGCTATGAAATCTTCAAAATTAAAATGTTGAATTTTATAGTATTAACTAGACAGTGCTATTGTTTTGCTTCATGATTTAAAAAGATTAAATAGTAATTCAATGCAATATCAGGAAATATAGTGTTTTGGTGTTCTAGACAGATGACTATAAGATATGTAGATCAACTTTATAGCACAATAAAGCATAGCTGTATAAGACATACCAATAAATGCCTTATTCACACATTTACTTATTTACTGTGACTGTATATGACCATGAGTAATCTCATCATCTGCTTTGTATGCAATAAATTGAATGTGTTATGTTATTGCTTCTTATAAACTCATAAACTTTTGTATGGTACTGGAATACTGTTAAGAAGTGGTGACAATTCTGGTGACACTTCACAAAATACTTTAGTGTATAGATTATCCAAAAGAGATCTAATTTAAGAGAAAGAAAGCTAAACTTCTGGTCAGTGAAAATGTACTCTGTTTTGGTGTCAGAGAGCAGAAGGAAGCTATCAATAATTGTGGTAGAAATTGATATTTTCCTCACTGTACTCAGGAAGTTAACTAATTTTTTGGCAGATGAGATGTCAGCACTGCATAAACATGTAAATATTTGGTTTAGCTAGTAAAAACACCCCAACAAAACAAACAAAACAAAACCAACAACAAAACAACATTTCTTTGTGAAGACAATCTCTGCTTCTACTGTTCACTTTGATGTTTTTTTCTGGAGGAAAGATTCCGAGAAAGCTATGGATAAGCAGCTGTAGAGTCCTTTCGTTTCACTTTAGATCTAGTAGAAATAAAAATTAGTTTGGTCATGTTAATTGAAGGTTTCTCATATTACAGTAGGATGTCAGATAGATAACCATGCTGATTCTCTTGCACCTGTCAACAGCTTTTTGGAGTTCATTAACTAGGAGTTACTGTCAAGATAGCTTTCATCTTTGAAGGGGGTGACCTGACACTGGCTTGCATGCTACTGCTTTTTCTTCTCTATGGAGCCACAGTTAGCAATGTTATCCAATTGCTGTCTCTCATTACAGGATTTCACAGTTCCTTTTCTATGGTGTATTTCATGAGAGAGGACAGGGTTTAGGCCAGCCAAAGGCCACTATCCAACCCACAAACCATCAATCAGTAATGGATGGAGAGTGCACTAAAAGGACATGCATCCAGGGGCCTGTGGATTCCTCAAAATGAAGACTGTTGCCAGACCTATTCAGTGCTTGTAGTCTGCCCATAAGTTGGGGACGTGAGGGAGACAGAGCACAGAGCGAGCATGAAAAGATTGCTTTCTCAGGGTAGGATAGATTGTGTCTTTGAATTTGCTTAAGCTGTAGCCATCTTGCTGAGAACTGCTAAGGGGAATGTTGAAAATGTTTTTCAAACTCTTGCCAAAAGATCCATGATATAATCACCTTGTTCAGTCATTGTACCATCATGCATTTCCCAAGGCAACATTTTTTTGTGCTCTTGTCTGTGAGCTTCATCACCTCAGTTCATATTATCTTTTGTGACTGTCTGTAGGTCTTCACTATAGGTTTCCAAACATGCTGTTAGTTGTATAATATCCACTTTATCTGTAGGCACTTTTCAAAGCCAGTTTGAAATGCTTTTTTTTCTACAGGTGGGTTGTTTTCCTTTAATATATTTATTAAATAAATACATTGCTGAAACTTGAAATACTTTTACTTTGGAACAAAGGAACGAATCACAAACAACTTGTGTTATGCGCTGCTCCCAAACACACTAGGAGAGCTGTCTAACTTTGTCCAATATCTGCCTTTATTGGCTTCAGACACAGTTTTTAAAATCTTCTTGCACATGTAGAGTCTTTGAGAATATTACTACCTAATTTGTTATTTCTAAATTATGGACTTATTCCCATGCAATTATTTATTTGTCTTTATATTTTTATCCCACAATCAGTGAATGATGATGAATGTCATGAGACACATTTCAGAGAATTTGAAGCTAGAATGACTTTTTTTCTAAACTGTGAGTCTGAAAAATGTTGAGAATCAAAAACCACCACATAAAGTGAGTCATCCTGGCAGATACAGTATGTAAACTACTTATGAAAATGTATTGAGTGTGTTGCAGGGTGCTCCCTTGGGTATATTGCTGGTTTTCTTTTTTTTCATTAGTAGCATTCTGTTGAAAGATATAATGGATGTTGATGCAGTGTCTCCTGTTTCCTTCATTCCAGCAGGTATTGAGGGAATGTAAAGACCAGTGGCAAAATGCTTCACATCCCCTGTTTCCTCTTATCAGAACTGTTTTCATCTAAAACTTATAAATGCAAAGGAAATCAATGTAGAAGCTTCATGTGAAAGTCTGCAGAAACCTTTGCACATTTGGGCAGTGAGAGAAGAATGCTGGGAGCCTGCATATTTTTTGTAGACAGTGGGATAAATGCACTGTCACTATAAAATGCAAATCTTTCCATGGAAAAACAGCTCTCCAAAAATAATATTTACCACAGTTCTGTTTCAAATATCGCATAGGCTGAAGATGCTCTCTTTTTGATCAAATGCAGACTGGCTCTAAGCTTCCATTTTACATTTCTGAAGATAGTTTTCATGGTTATTTTCTAGCCAGCTAGTATATGGCAAGCGCATCTTCTGTTTGAATGTAATACTTACCCTCTCAACGTGCACATACTCCTGACATGCTGTCAGCAACACATACCTACATAAAACATGTGTTAAGTAAATTATTACCATGTGATTTTTATGCTTTTTGTCTATATCATATTAAAGAAGAAAGTTTTCTCCCATCACGCTAATTAAATGAATACGCGCTTTAAAACAGGAAAAAAAAATCTATATGGTTACAAAAATTGGAGTTTCCTTATGTGGTGCAGAGAGAGCTTCACAAGTTGTAAGAAAAGCACTGTATTATTACATCATTGCAGTTTTGGTTAGGTTTTTGTTTTGCTTTGTTTTGTTTTCTTGCATAGAAAATGTATTTTAGAAAGGGGAAGAAAACCTATATTAGTGTAAGAGAGCACTCCTGCATCTGCCATTCCCATTTAAAGGATGATAGAATCGAAGAGAGATTTATTTTTTTTAAGATATGTATTTATTGGCCTTTGTAATACTAATATTTCTATTACACGTAGGAGTGTTTTCTAGCATTATCTAAAGTAGCCGTTCATTCCCATTCAAAATATCATATATGATACAGTTGCTTTGGTTTAAAAAATGACACAATGATTGGCAGGAATGGAAAGGAGACAAAATGAGCTAATGCCTTGTTTATCAAAAAAAGGCTGAATGGAATGTCACTGGTGTATCTGTATGTATATATCATTATGTCAAACGTTTGAAGCAAAGAAGATATGTTGACACAGAAACAACTGAGCATAAATTTTCAGTGAATAAATTTAGGTTGGAAATTAAAGGAAGTTTCTAGCAATCAGTGGAGTGAAGATCTGGAACAGCACAGAGGAATTCAAAGGAGCTGCTGGAACTAGAAACATAGATGATTTTAAGATAAAGCACCATATATTCTGTGACTACAGGAGCTATTTATGTATAATAAGCAGGTTGCTCAATTCAGTGACCAGACATTTTTTCTCATATTAGTTATTAGTCATGTAACACCTGATTTGTTTTTTCTTTTTTGAAGACCCTGTAAAATGCATTATGTAAATCCACACATTACAGTAGTAAGAAAAGATGCTGTAAGAATGAAATGAAGCAACAAAATTGGTTAGAAATTTAAGTGACTTTTATACAAGATACTATCTTTAATGTATGTCTTACTTTGAAGAATATTTTTCCAGTTTTTTAAGTCAGGGCGGTAACCTTTGAAATCTGTTTAGGATTGTTTACTAGTTTGCATTTCACATCTGCATCTTCTTTTACCAATGTATGACACTTCTAGTTTTGAGGGTTTGTAAAAAAAATCCTGGGTATGATATCAACAACAAAAATGGACTTTAATTCTAGAATGGAAAAGCACCTATTTTTGAAAACTAATTTCCTATAACATGGCATGCAATAAAGTTGAGATCTCATATTTTTTTGTACTGGCAGAGTTTTCAAAATGTAAATTCTTAAGGGCCTTTTAGTTTAATGAAAAAAGTTAATCTGAATCACAGAGACAAGCTAATTGCAATGGAACTTGCAGATACTTTTGATGTGAAATGTAGTGTATTATTAATAATAATCCTTTCCCCCTCATTAAAAAGATAAAAATGAGCATATTGCATATAACTTTATGTTACTTTTTAGGAACAATGTTATATATTGCCTCTTCAGTTCCAACTTGCCTGTTTTCTTTCTAACTCATTGACCAGAAAAAAAAATAAAAAAAAATGAAGAAAGTTAAAAATTAATTTTTTTTAAATTAAAGGATAAGATGTTAATGGTCTCAGCTAAGTGTTCTCAGTAGGGAGCTTTGTAACTAGAACTTTCATTACTGAAGAAGTATTTTAAATATTCAGGGTACTAGGGTAAGTGAATGAGCCAAGACTGCAAAGTCTGCTTTAATATGGTGGTTTATAGTGAAAAAATATGCACCCCAGCAATTATTCACTGCCATGAGTATCTGAAAGGGATCTTCCCTCTTTTTATTTTTCTATAATTTGGAGCACAAATAAAATATACTTATTTAGAATGTCTTAATAATACAACTTAAATTTTCTGTTTATCTATATTTCTGTAAAAATCTAGATTTTGGATTGAAAAAATAATTGTTTTAATTTTCCACTTGAAATTCTAAATTAGGAAATTAGTTGTATGAAATGCTACATAATGTAGAAAATATGTTTTTATCACATTTAAATGGTTCTTTTGAATTTTGTTATCTTAATGCAGTAAATTATCTGTTGTGTAAAAATGTTTATTTGTAACCACATTTAATTTATTAACTGCTTAGTATCACCTATTTATTCTTTATTAAAAATCTCGAGTCTAGATAGCTTTATTGTTGTCATTCATATACTATTATATATCACCTTCCAGGACAGTTTTCAGTTCAGCTTTTTTTAGCAGTTGGGCCATTATAAAAAAGATTCTACTTGCTTAAAATAAAGGAAGAGGGACACCAAATTTCTCTTGATCAGTCAAATGAATTTTAGCAAAAACTTTAAACAAATTAAATAAAAAATTAAAAGCTGGTCTTTTGCCTCATCAGACAGAGCTCATGGGATGTGATCTTTAAGCTCCATGTGAGGTCTATATGCTGTTGCAGCCTGAGATTTTTTCCTAGTGATTGCTGAGGTGTATATGTGCCAGATCAACAAGTCAGTGTCTGTGCATGTGAGAGACATGTAGATATACTATGTCAGTATACCTACATGTGTTTGTAAAATCAGGTATATTACCTGCTAACTTTAATATCTTCTTCTGAACATATTCTAAAAAGGATACCTATAGGTAGCACTAATTATTTCTATATAGGACATAAAAGTAACACCACCTCATTTCATGTAATCACATCATTATAAGCATGTCATAACTTGTTGGTATATGATTTCCAGTTTCTTGAAGTTTTCTGAAATTATGAATGTAAATGTCTATTTAAAAAAGCAAAAGATCATATGGGCCATTCATCTTATTTAAACATCATCTGTGATACAATTATGATGTTTGATACTAGCTCATTTTTAGCTAAAAAAGTGTCTCCAACATTATTCACTATGTTTTCCAGAAGTAGCTATTCATTTGTACACTCCACATGCATTAATTCCTTCCATTGTTCTGATAGTACAACTCTGGTCCTATAGACAGTTTTGATCCTCAAAATATGGAAGTCCACTTTATCTAAGAAATTGGTGAACTTCATACACAGTTGTCAATCATAAGCAGTTGTCAGTCTTTGGTTCCCAAGCTTCAGCTTTGTAGTATTTTTCTTTAGACAAGTACAAGGTCTTACTGATTTGAACATAGCCTGGTAAGATCTTCTCTTGGTTTGAACAGGCATTTTTTTCATGCTTCTAAACTCTCTTCTGCCTGAGTAAATGTGAGCTTGCACCTTCCATCTCCTTTTCAAGAGGCTCCAATATTAGTCTTACAGCAATGACCACATTTCAAACTTTTTTTTTTTTTTTAAGAGAACATTTGTGAACATTTAATAGTGCTTTTTGTCTCTTTTATCTTTTCTATTTCACATAAGCTTAGGAGCATTTAGGGGAATCATATGAACTCGTCATCTTTGTGAAACAGGCCACTTCAGTTATTATTGGGTGTTCTAAATGAGTCGGTAACAAATATATTTTTTTGAAAAGTCATGTTATTTTCCTCCTTTCAAATCTGATAGCAGTGATCTGAAGTATTCATAAGAATCTCAGAATGATCAAAGATTTTAGTTTCTGATGGGGTTCTGCTCAAATCCTGCAGATACTCTTTGTGTATATTTTGTATCAAACATTGTTTATGTATATAAAAGAGGATGGTTAGCTGGGAGAGGTGGCTAGGGGCTCTGGAGCTCAGACTGTCTTTTTGTCAATTCTCCAGGACACAGGGGAGGACCTAAAAAATAGCTAGGAGAATTAGCCAGGTTAATAAATGGTTAAAAGGGTGGTGTCATAGTCAGGGGTTTGGGTGTCTTGAACACGGGACAGAAGTTTGTAGGCCAGGTCTACTGGGGGCTGGTGGAGCTGGTCTGATGAAGGGTAAGAGCAGTTTTGGTAGAAGGCTTGCCAGACTGGTCAAGGAGGCTTTAAACTAGATGTGTTGGGGGAGGGAGGCATCATTCCATCCCAATACACCCAGTCAGTTGCCAACATCTATCATAAATGCTCGGAGCAACGCAGATACATTCCAGCCGCTCCATCCAACAAGCCGGCTTCATTTAGAGATCGGCTCAGATGCCTGTATACAAACGCCCATAGCATGGGAAACAAACAAGAAGAATTAGAGATGTGTGCACGTCTACGGAGGTATGATATAATAGGTATCACAGAAACATGGTGGGATTGCTCCTATGACTGGAGTGTTGGAATGGAAGGTTACAGGCTCTTTAGAAAAGACAGGCCTGGCAGGCAGGGAGGGGGAGTTGCCCTTTATGTTAGGGATAGGCTGGAGAGTGTGGAACTCTGTCTGGGGGCAGGTGAGCAGTTAACAGAGAGTTTGTGGGTCAAGGTTAAAGGGAAAACAGCCGTGGGAGACATTACTGTGGGGATCTGTTACAGGCCGCCTGATCAAGGAGAACCTGTGGATGAAGCACTCTACAGACAGATAGGAAAAGCCTCACACTCACAGGCCCTTGTTCTCATGGGAGACTTCAACCACCCTGACATCTGTTGGAACCACGGTACTGCCCAGCACAAGCAAACCAAGAGGTTCCTCGATTGTGTGGAAGACAACTTCTTCTGCAGGTAATAGAGGAGCTGACAAGGAGAGGTGCCGTGCTTGACCTTGTGCTCACCAACAGGGAAGGGCTTGTTGAGAATGTGATTCTCCAGGGCAGCCTTGGGTGCAGGGATTACGAGGTGGTCGAATTTGAGATCCTCAGAACAGTGAGAAGAGTGTGCAGCAAGCTCACTGCCCTGGACTTCAAGAGAGCAGACTTTGGCCTCTTCAGGAGCCTGCTTAGTAAGGTTCCATGGGATATAGCCCTGGAGGGCAGGGGGGCTCAAGACTCTTGGTTGATATTCAAGGATCACCTGCTACAAGCTCAGGAGTGCTGCATCCTGACTAGAAGGAAGTGCGGAAGGAGGGCCATGAGGCATCCTTGGATGGATAAGGAACTGCTGAGGAAAATTCAAAGGAAAAAAAAAGGCTTATAAAAAATGGAAGCAAGGACAGGTGGCCTAAGTACAGTACAGGGATGTTGTCTGGGAAGCTAGGGACCAGGTTAGGAAAGCTAAGGCCCAGTTAAAATTAAACTTGGCTAGGGATGTTAAGGATAACAGGAAGGGATTCTACAGGTATGTAGCAAATAAAAAAGTGACTAGGGACAACATAGGCCCCCTGAGGAAGCTCTTGGGAGAACTGGCTGCACAGGATTTGGAGAAGGCTGAGGTTCTGAATGACTTCTTTGCCTCAGTCTTCACTGGCAAATGCTCTGACCGCACAACCCAAGTCTTGGAATTCAGACGCAGGGACTGTGAGAATGAAGACCTTGGGCCCACTGTAGGAGATGATCTGGTTCGTGACCATCTTAAAAATCTGAACGCGCACAAGTCCGTGGGACCTGATGGAATCCATCCGCGTGTCCTGAAGGAGCTGGCGAATGAAGTTGCTAAGCCACTGATCATCATATTTGAAAAATTGTGCCAGTCAGGTGAAGTGCCCAATGACTGGAAAAAGGGAAATATACCCCCCATTTTCAAGAAGGGGAAAATGGAAGACCCGGGGAATTACAGACCAGTGAGTCTCACCTCTGTGCCTGGCAAAATCTTGGAGCAGATTCTCCTGGAAGACATGCTAAGGCACATGAAAAACAACAAGGTGCTTGGTGACAGCCAGCATGGCTTCACTAAGGGGAAATCCTGCCTGACCAATTTGGGGGCCTTCTATGGTGGGGCTACAGAACTGAGGGAAAAGGGTAGAGCAGTTGATGTCATCTACCTGGTCTTGTGCAAAGTGTTTGACACTGTCCCACATGGCATCCTTCTCTCTAAATTGGAGAGACATCAATTTGATGGATGAACCACTTGATGGATAACGCACCGGCTGGATGGCCACACGCAAAGAGTTACAGTCAATGGCTTAATGTCCAGCTGCAGACCATAACGAGTGATGTCCCTCAGGGATCGGTGTTGGGACCGGTCTTGTTCAACATCTTCATCACTGACATGGACAATGGGATTGAGTGCGCCGTCAGCAAGTTTGCCGATGACACCAAGCTGTGTGGTCCGGTTGATACGCTGGAGGGAAGGGATGCCATCCAGAGGGACCTTGACACGCTTGTGAGGTGGGCTGATGCCAACCTTATGAAGTTCAATCATGCCAAGTGCAAGGTCCTACACCTGGGTGAGAGCAATCCCAGGCACAGCTACAAGTTGGGCAGAGAAGAAATTCAGAGCGGCCCTGCAGAGAAGGACTTGGGGCTGTTGGTTGATAAGAAAATGAACATGAGCCGGCTTCAGTGTGCGCTCACAGCCCAGAAAGCCAACCGTATCCTGGGCTGCATCAAAAGGAGCGTGACCAGCGGGTCGAAGGAGGTGATCCTTCCCCTCTACTCTGCTCTTGTGAGACCTCACCTGGAGTATTGTGTGCAGTTCTGGTGTCCTCAACATAAAAAGGATATGGAACTGCTGGAACAAGTCCAGAGGAGGGCCACGAGGATGATCAGGGGGCTGGAGCACCTCCCTTATGAAGACAGGCTGAGAAAGATGGGGCTGTTCAGCCTGGAGAAGAACAAGCTACGTGGAGACCTCATAGCAGCCTTCCAATATCTGAAGGGGGTCTATAGGGATGCTGGGGAGGGACTCTTCATTAGGGACTGTAGTGACAGGACAAGGGGTAACAGGTTCAAACTTAAACAGGGGAAGTTTAGATTGGATCTAAGGAGGAAATTCTTTCCTGTTAGGGTGGTGAGGCACTGGAATGGGTTGCCCAGGGAGGTTGTGAGTGCTCTATCCCTGGCGGTGTTCAAGGCCTCGTTGGACAGAGCCTTGCTTGGCATAGCTTAGTGTGAGGTGTCCCTGCCCATGGCAGGGGGGGTGGGACTAGATTATCTTAAGGTCCTTTCCAACCCTAATTATTCTATGATTCTATGATTCTATATCTAATATTTCCATCATGTGTATGAGCCACCAAGAGCCCTTTTAAATGAACTTGCACAATCTGAGCCAGTTATAGTCTGATGTCATGTTTATATTCAGGCAAAATTTTGAGGAAGATTGTTTTTGCACATCAGAAAATACAATAATTAATTTTTTTCACTAAATGAGAACTATTTAGCATTTCAGAAAACAACATTTTTGTTCATTTTAAACCAGTGTTGCAGACTACTAAACCTAAATTTGTCCTTGGAAGTATCCTTCTACCCTGTTAATCCAATGGTAAAGCAGAAGCCTTAAAGGGCTTTACATCTGTGCTCTTCTGTTACTTTCAATAAATGTCCAGTATGACACAGTTATTCTGTTTCCATTTTCTAAATTGGTCAATTGACTTTTATTGTTGTAACAACCACCTGCTTGAACAAAAACTAGAAAAGCTTTCCACTCCAAAGTTTTCCCATCTGACTTACTATCTTCAGTCTTTTTACAGCTTAGTCTTTGTCAGTCAAGTTAATAATTATGAACATTTTTCCATACTCTACTGAATAGATTCATTCAGTAGCTACTGTAGGATATGTTTGTGCAGACTTGTTTGTCTTTTTTCTTCTTGCATGTATTTGATCATTTCTTGAAATCAGTCATAGAAAGGAGACCCTGCTGTATACGGAAGATAAGCATCTTTTGATCTTTAAAATCAGCTTTCTAGTCTCCTCTTTTATGGCTTGCACAACTGTACTCCTCCAGCGGAATAAAAATAAATGAAATTCAGAAAAAAACCTCTGAATCAGGACCATTGATACAAGACTGCAAGATTCCTAAAGTAAAACTTTAATAAATCAAACACTTATCATCCAGGAGTCCAATTAAGTACAGGTCTATTTCTTTAATAGCTCTTTATTGGTAAGGATTTCTTTTGGACCTAATGTGCTTTGTTGGGAGTAGCAGCTTATAAGTACTGAGTACAATAGACACTTCTTTACAGACAAATTCTCCACGAGCCCCAAATATTATTCTTAAATTAAACGAGGTATGCCTGTTTGAAAGGTTGCATTCACGTGTTTTTCTGAAGGTAAAACTGAAATGCCGTACAGGTGTAACACTTCGCTTTGACATAGTGGTAATTTACACAAATTTATGCTACAGTCTTTCCATTTTATTTCCACTTCATTTTAGTTTCTGTTAGGGAAACCTTTGTTTTGTTTTATTTTCTTTATTTTAGTTTTTTTTATTTATTAAGGACATAAAGCAGGTTCTAAAGAGACTCACTCAAAGTGGATGTTAACAGAATACATTGTTATGATTGAAATACGTATATAACATTAAAACAGTATTTGAAACCTAAAACTTTGCCATCTTCATTGGTCTGTTTCTACTACTTTATTTTATTCTTTAGATACTCAAAGCAGCTACAACAACAGCCTAAGTTATTTCAGTGAAAGTATGTACTTACAGAGCAACACAAAATGTTTAAAAAAATTGAATCCCTGATAACTTCAATTCAGGACACTGGGACTGAATAAATACATGCAAGTGATTCTTTTCAAATATTTCACTATTTGGATCCTAGGTTTTTTTCCACTCTCTTTAATTTTCATAATCATCCTTTGCTGGAGGTTAATGTAGCTTAATTTTTGTGTGACTGCTCATTCCTGCTGCTCTTAATGGTTAGACCAAACTGACTTGTAGATTAATTCTGTGTTAGTCTACTTCTTCCAGAGAATGGCTACCTAACTCAAGAAATGTGACATCCTTTGAACAGATGTTTCAGAAAACAATTATTTTTTTTTTAGTTTGTTATTAATTATAGCAGAATTCATGAGCTACCTTTTATACATAAAACATGGGCCTGGAAAATCTTACATGTGCTGGTGTACGCAAATGAGAAGAAAAAAAGCATTTTTACATTTATTTTACTTTTGCCACACAATGACAAAAAGCAATAATTTGTAAAATTAGATTTACAGTATTTTGTGAGGATGCGTTCATTCTGAGTCAAAGAG
This sequence comes from Lathamus discolor, assembly GCF_037157495.1. Taxonomy (NCBI): domain Eukaryota; kingdom Metazoa; phylum Chordata; class Aves; order Psittaciformes; family Psittacidae; genus Lathamus; species Lathamus discolor. The sequence goes on along the minus strand of NC_088887.1, from coordinate 27,120,674 downwards.
ATTACTTTTATTTGTGTTATTGCAAGGCAAAGTTTGAGTCTCACTCAGAAATTTTTGTGTTCATGACAGTTCCTTTAGGGTAGTGACTATATTACCACAATATAATGTTCACACTATAGAAGGTAGGTGAATGGCAAAATTGTCTTTGTCTCTACCTTCCTTGAAAGGTACAAAGGAATCAAACTGACTCAAGAATGCCACCAAAGAGATGATGTCTCTGTGGGCTTGGTCTTGATGCCACTGTAAGCTGTGGACTGTGCAGTTATTTGGAGTGGGTCTGACAATTTTCTCACAGAGCTTTACTGAAAAGGAAATTTAGCATTAGTTTCATTTCATATCCTTCAAGACCCTCCATGACTCCCCTTTAACAAAGAAACAGTGCCTCTGAAAATCCTCTATCTGCAAGCAATATTATCCAAGCATTTCTTGTAACAACTAAGCAATCTGGAAAGGACTCCTTGCATCTTCTTTTACTCTGTACATTCATGCTATGACCATGCTCCATCAAGCATACAAAGCTTCTCCATTTTCATTAATGTAGCTGTTTATGCACAGTTTTGTGGAATTTGTAAAGTAAATTCCCTCTCCCACAGGAGCTGTTCATCATTCAGTTGTATTCTCCACAACTTTAAATATTTATAACCGACAGGCCTTGTTCTTTGAGGATAGGACCTTTAACAGATCTGCGTCCACTTTTATAAACAGTTAAGGATTACAGTTTACAGAAAAATCAAGGATACAGGAAAGCAGGATAAAACATATTTCTTATAAAATGTAGGTTAACAGTTTTGTCGATAACATGGATTGTTTCTATAAAAAGTCTTTAGAATTATGCCTGTGCTGGAAAAAAAAAAAATCAAGCCAATTATGTTGATTTTTTAACTGCAGCTTGTTATTAGAAAAGTACATGACAGCTGAGTTCATGCTTTTGAAGCAATATGTTCTCCCCTTTAAAAGTAACAATCCGATTTAGCAATTAGATCAGTTGGCTACTAGAATATGTTTGTTTCCCAAACAAGACCTTAGCATCAAAGATGACTAAGAAGTTTGCTTCAGATATAATTATCAATCACAAATCAATCATATGCACTATTTGACAGCAAAATAAGCTTTTGAACATGAAAAAAAATATGTAAAGTTGGAAATTAATGATGAGTTCTAACAGATAAGTTCTGAGTAATCTGTAGATGAGTAAAAGATGATATAATTTCAGAATTTTCTGATATTTTAGGATTTTGTTTTTGTTTCAAGAATGACTTAAAAAGAGCCAACTCCTTTAGAGTATTCCTGCTACTTAAAGTAGATGTCGTTGATAAAGTCAATAGGCATTTTACTTATATGTAGAAATTTCACAGGTAACTATCCACTTCCTTGTTAAAAATGGTATTTTAAACTAGTCTTCTGATTTTAAAACTTAAATAAGGTATACTTATTTAACAGTTATCCAAAATTTCTCTATGACAGTGATTTTCCTTAGTGTCCTTTAAAAAAATACTAAGCATCTTGAGTGTTATGTTTCTTTTTAATACACAGATTAAGAAGCCCAATATTTGGTAGGGTTTCTTGAACAACCATGACACCATAATCACCTGACAGCATGAATACATTACTTTGGACCTCTGACCAGAGCACAACAAATGATGAAGTTAAATTAGTTTAAGTATTGCTGATTGAAGCTTACCTATTTTACTTAATATTGTAAAGTTATAAGACTTAAGATAAAGATTGTGCAGATGTGCAATATGACTTTGAAATGTCCTGAGAACAGCTTGTAAATACATCCATGCAATGTAAGTTCACTCAGAAAAGTTTTTGTTTTCTTCTTTAGTAATACCTGCATTTTTTAATGTTATTTTGAATTCAGTGAATTTCAATAAGAATACTTATTTTTGTTTAAATTCTCTGAAGAAAAGTTGTACTTCTGACACAAATTTTAAACCAAAATGCTATAGCTACAAACCCCTACACTGAGAATTGTAACTGTTCCCTGGGATGTGTCTTTGGTTGAAGGTTTCATGGTCTGCTTTTAAATGCAAGACAACCATCAAGATTAGAGAAAAACTCTTGAGGCATGTGTGGTTCCATTTTGCTGCCTGCCTGTTGACAGATGGTTCTCAAATGAGTTGGGAAAGAAGGTCTTTGTAGAGCGCAGATTTATCCTCCACACTGTATTATATCAAAATGCAAACTGACATGCTGTGTCACCTGTGGTGTGACTATATTGTCAACAATTGCAGACTACATCAAATAAAGAGTATGTCTACTACAAATAAAGAAAGATACTGCTGAGTGAGATTTCATCAGATTTCATGCAGCACAGAATAGGAGCTCAGGTCATGTACTGCTTGTGGTGTGCTGATGCTAGTCCTTCATAATGTTAGTTCACGACCTTCTATTTTATTGTTTTCATCTCTTAACTTTCCTATAGCACCAGTCACTTTTTATATGCTCCCAAGTAATTTACAAAACTGATTTCTTCTATCCATTCAAGACTTTGAATGGATAGAAGACCTTTTACCCTCACAGCAAAAGTGTTATGGTAACTTTCAGAATTACTTCAGCTCAGTTCGTGTCATCATTAAAATAAGCTCAAAAAAGCCAATCCATTCTGGGTGGCAAGGTTAGATATTCACTGATTCCTCCTCATCAGCTTATCTGGTCAGATATTTCAGGAGGAAATTTGCAGTTTCTAATATGCTGTAAGAACTTTCAGGCAATTTTTGCAGAAGAGTTTTTTTCCTGAACCTAATTTCCTACTTAGTACTACATGGCACTCAAATACAATGTTCTGCTAAAAGCTGCAGAGCATGGATACGAACTTAATAGAATCATAGAATAGTTAGGGTTGGAAAGGACCTCAAGATCATCTAGTTCCAACCCCCTGCCATGGACAGGGACACCTCTCACTAAACCATCCAACACAAGGCTTCATCCAACCTGGCCTTGAACACCGCCAGTGATGGAGCACTTACAACCTCCCTGGGCAACCGATTCCAGTGTCTCACCACTCTAACAGGAAAGAATTTCTTCCTTATTTCTTCACCTGCCATGATTCCTAGCAAAGGTAATTTCATTCTCTCACATCTATATCTACCTCTGTGAGGCCACGTCTGTTGGAGTGGTATCTTGTACAATTCAAATCTTAGCTGTTGAACCAAAGTTCCCTGAAAGCTGGGTGTATAATGGTGGTACTTTCTGACATCTTTTAGAATGGAATGGGATGGAATAGAATGGAACAGAACAGAATGGAACATTTTTAATTGAAACGGGTTTACAGTGATCATCTAGTCCAAATGCCAATTTAGGTTCCATTTCATTTTATAGTTCTCTCTATTAAATAGAAAGTTTGTTTCCTGAACTCATATATGTATTTATATATGTGAAATGATTTAGTATGTCTTCGTATATATTGAGGAATAAGATGCTGGTTTGTTTAAACATCTAGGCTTGTATTCAAATTCTGTTGACTTAGCTTTAAGAACATGGGATAAAAATGTAACAAGGACCTCAAATGCTTGTTCTTAATGTATGCATGAATAAGCTATGTATGGTTAAACTACAACAGTTCTGGATGGAGGAGTGGTAGGTATGAACAGACAGCTGTGCTCAACTTTTACGAGCAAACTTTAGTGAGCAAACTCATATTCAGACTCTTTCAGAAATGTATGGAATGCATGAAACCCTGAGACATCACTTGTACCCATGCAAGGCTGTGGTATCCTTGGAGGTATAGGTGGTACTTCCAAGGAGACTGATTTAGTCCCTACTTGTTTTATCTGCACATATGTTAGTGCTATAAAATTCTGTTTCTATCTTGATATGGGTTATGACATGTCTTATGGGTGTATTTGTATTATTGGCAAATTTCTTGCACAAAAATTGATTCTTAGTAAAATTTGGAATAATCTTTTCCCCCCAGCACTGAGATTCAGAAGAAAACACTGTAAACTTACAGATCATTGATCTTAATAGAAACTCTTCTCTGGAGTGATACAAGTGTCTTAATAAATTGCAAATGAATATAGTCAAGTTAAAATATTTCCATAGTGAAGTAATCTGACTGTAAACATTTCTCTATTCTTATAAATCAGCCCTAATATTCATGGTATTTTCATTAATGTGCTTACAATAAGTGAGACAAACACATTAATAATATATGTTACACATAATAGCGTTTGCCCTTGGAAATTCTCATCTAGCTCCTACAAAAGTCAATAGAAAATTTGCAATTAATGCATTTGCAGAAACTTGAGCCAATGTATGAACAAGCACATTCAACATAAAAAAGTTAAACTGCAGGGCTATTGCTCTTCTTACTCTGCATTGCCTTTCGGTTCAGTATTGTGATAGACCCATTCTTGTAGCAGATGCTTGGTGAAAATAATAAGAATAATACAGCGTCCTGGGTTCAGCAGTAGCAGTTATTTTTCTCCTTCTTAGTAGCTAGTGCAGTGCTGTGTTTTGATTTTTTGGCCTGGGAACAGTGCTGATAAAGCCGATGTTTTTAGTTGCTGCTCAAATGTTTGGTCTGGCCAAGGACTTTCTGAGCCTCATGCTCTGCCAGGGAGGAGGGGAAGCTGGGAGGAAGCAGAGACAGGACACCTGACCCAAACTAGCCAAAGAGGTATTCCATACCACAGCACGTTATGCCCAGGATGTAATGGGGAGTTACTCGGAAGGGCTAGGGACTGCAGGGTTGGACGAGGTATCGGTCGGTGCTCGGCTGGAGGGAGTGGGGCAAGTTATTGGTCAGCTGGTGCTGAGCTGTTGTATTCTCTTCCCTTGTTATTTCCTTAGGATTATTATTATTGGTGGTAGCAGTAGTGATTTGTGTTATACCTTAGTTACTAAACTGTTCTTATCTCAACCCGTGGGAGTTGCATTCTTTTTGATTCTCCTCTCCGTCCTTCCAGGAGTAGAGGGAGGGAAAGAAGTCGGGGGGAGTGAGTGGATGAGCTGTGTGGATCGGTTTAAACCATGACATACAGTCTGTAATTCAGACATGACATTTATAAAGATTCTTTTTTTAAAATACATAGTAAGACTTTATTTCTTCAGTGTGCTTCAGAGATATATATTAATAACTAATGGAAATATCTCTATCAAATTACTTTGACCAACATAAATCAGCTAAATTTGATGTCTGTTCATTTAAGAAAACTGAATCAGATTTATTCTAACATAAGCTCTGAGTTAATTTTTTACTCAGTTTTCTATGAAAAAAGGTTAAATGTTTCTTTTTTTTTCAAGCAATGATCTTTACATGTGCACATGCACATACATATGTTTTAGCAATTTTCATAAGGGTATTACGTAGACTAGCATTTTCTATAACGTTCTACTTTTCATAAGAACTCTTAAAAACATTTCTTAATAGGAATGTGCACAATTAGACAAGGTGGATTAAAAGCAGTAGCAGTTAAGAGCTACTTAGATGTTCAGTAAGTGCGGAGTTATTTTACAGAAAAAGATGGAAATTGCTGCCATTACCATGTCTTCATCAAGCCCTTCATCAAGGGACTTTTCTCCTTTTCTTCTCATAAAGGATTATTGAGAGCAGCACCAATGTGACAAGGAGAAATTTCGAATAGAAAATGTATTACTTTTGAAAAGATAATGAAATTTGGAGACCTGAATAAAGGGCAACCCTATTTTTTTCCCTGGAGAAAACCAGAGGACAAATAAGAGCTCAAGACCTAACTTTAAACTCTTGTAAACTCTAAAAGAATTTTTTTGAACTACATTTATGTTTATCTTGCCCTCTGGAAGCAGACAGAAAGATACTTTTAGTCTCAGTGATAACTGCCTGGAGTAAGGAAACAGACAGTATAATATGATTTTGTTTCATACCTCAGTGACCTCGAATAAGATTATAGACTATAAAAATATAATGTAAATTTATTCCAGTGTCTGACACTTACTAACTCAAGTTTAGTGGAGGAAGGGGTATCATGTAAAAGAATATCCTTTGCTTTCACAAGACAAGATCCTTTGCTGAAGAAAGCAAAGCCAGGCAAGTGCAGCAGCGATCCAACCTGAACTGTCTTTGGTGCTCAATAACACAACACAACTCACCACCTCTCCTCTCCTGAAGACCCAGAGTAAGAGATGGAACATAAATCTTGGGTTGAATGGACTCTGGATATGTTATGGACATTTGACAGGGGTGGCCCATAGGCTGAGGGTATTCTATTTATGTGTATGTATCAAAGGATGGGGAGGAAGAGGGTCGTTAATGAGGATGTATGAGGATAGTGTGGGACACACTAGTGAGCACAGCATAAATGGTATGGAATGAGAAATGGAGATAGTAACAAGTTTGTCTGTGATGGAGTTAATTTTCTTCATAGCTGTCCATACAGGGCTGTGTTTTGGATAACTAATACACTGCAATGATTTATAATAAACACACTGACATTTTAGCTATTGTTGAACAGTGCTTTCATGGGATCAAGGCCTTTTCCATTTCTCATGCTGCCCCCACAGAAAGCAGGGTAGTGGTGTGAAAGATGTTGGAAGGGGACACTGGCAGGAAAACTAACCTAAATAGACCAACGGGATGTTCCATGCCATATGACCTTGTGATCATAATAAAAAGTTTAGCGAAATGAGGAGGAAGGAGGGACATTTGGGGTTATGGCATTTGTCTTCCCAAGTAACCATAATGCATGCTGAGGCCCTGCTTTCCAGGTAGTAGTAAGCATCTGCCTGCTGATGAGAACTAGCAGATGAATGCCTTATTTTCTTTCCTTACACATGCTGTGGGACTTATTTGTACTTATAAAACTGTCTAACTTGACCCACAAGTTTTTCTCCCTTTTGTCCTTTTGATCCTCTACCGTCTTGTTGGTGAAGGAGATGAGGGTGAGGAGGCTTGGAGGGAGGGAAGAGGGTGTAACCAAGCAACTAGGTGAACTTAAATGCTACTCAGGGCCAACACACCACATCATTGCATATACAGTGTTAACTCAATTTTGAAGTGTGAAAAATTGTTTCTGTAAATCCACCATAGACCCAGACACTGTGCTACTTTGGTGTAGTGTTTATTTCCAGGAAATTTGTACAGTATCATTGGGTAGGGGTTTTTCCTGGGCGGGGAGAGGGTTTGTACGCTTGAAGATATGAATAGATGTTCTCCATGCCATTAACCTTATTGTTTTAATTAGCTCCCCCTCCCTCACTTTCTGCACTTGTAAACTGATGCTGAGTAATTTTCTTATGTCTTTACAAGTAACCTAGGGTTATGATAGAAGATAAATTCAATTATCACTTTTCATGTGAACTGTATAAGGAGAAAGATGAATTTGAATGCTGACACAAAAACCATTCTGCTGCAGGAATAAACAAGCTCCAGCTTAAATGATGCTAAGTGTTGTGTGAATATTGACACTGTTTCTGAAAGAGCTTTCTGACCCTAAAATTATCAGACAAGACAAACAACAGCAACCTGCATTATTAGAGGCATAAGAGAAAATGTAAGAAAACAGGTGGAGATTCATTGTGGAGGTTATAGAAAAAAATAAACCATGAATGTAACATTAATATGAGATATTAATGTTAGAGTTCTGTGGTTGTTATGCACAGTGTGTATCTGGCTATTACAGGTTTTACCATTCTACTGGTTTATGGGGGTATCATTGCGTATTGATCAGAATCTGAAGGTGCAAATTTCATACTCTTGAGTGATATAGAAATAATTGAAAGACTAAGAGCATTACATTGCTATTTCCAAGGTATTTTTTTAACTGAAGTTTTCTTTAAACAGATATGGAAACAGAAGTCTTTATTAGAAGAAACATAGATTATGTGAAAGTGTATCTCAAAGGCATTCATCCAATCTGATAAATATACTTTCTCTAGAAAAATTCTATCCTGCAAAAATATCCAGCTATGCAAATAGACTGATGATCTATTCAGATACATAATTTGTTTTTAACTCAATATGATGAATAACTATACTTATTATCTCTATATACCATTAAAACAATTCTGTCATAACTTTGTGTAAAAATGTAATGATTTGTTTGTTTTAATTCAGAAAATAGCTTTTTGATGTTTGTTTAGATTTAAATCTTATGAATAGAAACAAATGTGCCAAAGTAAAACTTAAACATTGAATTTCCTTGCTAAAATGCATCTCCCTCTTTACTGATATATACATAACAGAGTATACAATTTTGATACAATATTCTCATACTGTGTAAATGCTGTTTGTGGAAAATGGAAATGTATAACTTTAGTAGTTTTATTCTTAAATATCAGTGAACTTGTTTGTAATGTTACTGCATGGTACTAGAGACTGAAAAATAGGGAAATATCACAAAATAACTAAAGGCTGTTCCAAATCTGATTGGGCATTCTTATGTTTCTAAATCTGCACACACTGAAAATTTTAAAAGTAGTCTAACCTAGTATCTGCTGGAAATCAATGAAAAAATAAGCATAGAAGATGTGTATATAATACTTCCGCAGAAGTGTATTTGTTTTTAATCCCAAATTGATTATTTTGTACAGATTTTTCCAGACATATAAGAATTTCTAATTTCTGAGCCAAGTAAATGCTTCTAATTGCTGTAGTCTTTTGAGGAAGGAGTTCCAAACCGTGTAGAAATATTTCTATTTTTGCTTTTAACTCCCTGTATGTCAGTTTCATATTGTTATATTCTATTTTATTTCTTTTTTCTTCCTATTTTTCACACTTTAGGACTTTCCTTCTTTTCCTCTGGCAACTTCCTTTTGGTAAATCTCATTCATGGGGAATACTGCTGAATGTTTGAAGGAACCCCCACAGAAGCTACCACCCAGATCTCTCTTCACTCTCACCTTTACTGGAGGATAACTCCAGGGAATATGTCTCCTGGATTTTGTGGAATCCCTACCTTTTGTAAGTCTGCTTTTACTTTTGCTAAGTCATATTTATCCACATGATTGTTTTTTCTAGTTTTTATAACATCTTCTGCTAATTAAGCAGTGTTGGCATTTGAGTTGTTCTTAATTCCCTAGACAGTTCCTCAAACCCATTTTAAATAATTATATCATTACAGGGATATAATACTGGCATTTTCTTCATTAAGCCTCCTATTTCAGTCCAGAGGTCATCTAACTTACTTGTTGACATGATTACTATGTAATTCAGCATGAAAAGGTTATATTATGATAAAAATTACAATACAAATACAGCATATATGCAATACAAAACTGTAATATTATTTTTAACTGTATCCTCTCTTCTCTAGCAGCATGATCTATTCTGACGTTCGTAATAAGTTTACACCCTGCTATTTCTTTCACGCTTACTGCAATATCTTGGTGGGGAATTGTTCCTCCCATTTATTTACTAAACTTCTAGTTTTTGTGTAGAAGAATTCAGCTAGAACTCTATTTTTTAAGAAAATCTTGTGTATCTTTTCCACCTGAACCAAAGAAATGCTTGTCTGAGAAGGAAGGTGGAATGTGTTTCAGCCTGAACTATGTGAGCAAATCCTTTCAATGCAGGCAACAGTCAAGGAAAAGTCTTTCATGCATGTAATGTTACATAGGTGGGTAATGTCAAGCGGGCTTAGATGTTTGTTTGAAGTGTCTTATATATTTGCTTGGACAAGGGCAATTGTGGCTTGTCCCCTACCTTAAGATGAGAGTGCTAATATTTCCAATCTCACGAGGCATTTATGTTGCAGTACATGTATGAATGTTTAATGCACTCGGATTTTATAGTAAAATCCACTCCCCTTCTGGTTAAAAATAATCAGACTTGGAAGATATAATTTATTAATTAATTATAATAATTATACTTCCCTCAGGATATTTGTACAATAAATCTTCCTTGATGCCATTGTGTGGCAGAAAGTGCCAATCTCTTGCCTATAATTTTTTTACTTCAGTAAAGGAAAGAATCATAAAGTATATGCTCAGATTGAGTAATTTGGAATGTATTTCTGGATGTATGTGTGTCCAGTATATTGACCGGTTTGAATCTCTGTATTTATTTTGGCTGTGATAGACTTAATTTTCTTCATAGTAGGTAGCAAGGGATTCTGTTTTGGATCTGTTCTGAAAACAGCATTGATAACACAGGGATGTTTTTATTATTGCTGAGCAGTGCTTACACAGACACAAGGGCATTTCTGCTTCTCAAACCTCATCAGCGAGTAGCTTTCAGGTTTAGTCCTGCCACCTGTACTTTTATGAAATCACAATGTGACCAGTTTTTCAGTAAAGAAATATTGAGAAATGTCTTACATCAGCAGCTTTCCTCTAAGACCATCAATATCACTGAGCCAGAGTGGCTGCTTATTTACATGCTAACAAGATCATCTTCTAAAGCTAAGTAACTAACGTCAAACATGTAATTTGGGTCTTCTGACTCCTCTCTTCACGCATAACCATTGAATCCAAATGTTTCATTTACATGAACAGGAAGAACAGGCTGCTGTTTTTTCAAGTCAGATTCCTTTGTTCAAGTGATACAAAGCAATCCTTATTCCTAGGAAATCAGTTTGTAGTTATAGGTCAATTCCACTGCACTACTGTATTCTGAATAGCTAAAGCTATTTCACTGCATTTTAACATTTAATGACGTATGATGCATGAAAGTAAAAAGCCCTATTATCTCACTGGAGAATAAATTCCTTTCAGAAAATGGACAAACACTAACGCTAGTAAAAATCTGTTTAACAATTCAAATACTTCTTCTAACTTATATTGTTGAAAAAGTAATACACTTCATGTACAGGCTGCATTTCCACAGTTTCTTTTCTTGACTACCTTCTAAAACATTTTCATGCTGTGAGTTCAGCAGAAAAAGGTGAATGTTTCATACAAGCAGCATGCAGATGAGGATAGCTAATTTTAAGACTTTTTCTTTGTGCTAAGACAAATTATTGCACTTTTCAGATGCTTCACATTTTCTCTTTCTAAACATTAGTTTAAGAAGACCAATATTCTAAAATGAATAGCAATGTTTATGAAATATGATTAATATATTGGAGCAGCTATTCAGATGGGCTGTGTTGACTCAACTGCAGTGAGGTCTAGGTAATACAATACTTTAAAATAAGCCAACTGAAGTTTATAATAGAAAAAATTACTGACACACATGTCTTTTGTGTACAAATTAGCCCTTTTCTGCAAGAAGATTATCAACCTATCCAGAATCTTTGATTCATTTTTACATCTTATTCGTGTCCAGATTTCATCCTGCAGATCACTGGTTTAGAACCTCTTCTCTAGTAGTGTGCAATCAACAATGTAATGGGAAAAAAAAAAAAAAAAAGAAGTTTTTTAATAAAGTCCTTGGCAGAATGTGACATGAAGTATTAGTGGAAATGACAAACTATTCAGTTCAGCTCCACACACCCATGACCTTTAGCCAGTGATTATTAGCTTTTTTTGGATACACAGACATATCTAAAACATATTAGAGTTTTGATGAGGTTGTACTTCCAATATTGTATTGTCTATTTTACATATGTCTGTCTTCAGCTGCCAGGGCCTTGAGGGCACTAGCACACTTCAGCTGCCCATACCATTCTCACCATTCTCTCATTCAATGATGCCCTGACCGAGACTCCATTTCAGCTCAGGTTTGAACATCTGGCCCTTTCAAGAGCTTTGTTGTGAATATACCTATCCACATCCCTATCACCAGTCTTGCTTTCTGGTGGACCTTGGATCTGAGCCGTGGGTGGCCTAGTCTCCAAACATCTCTTTAGCCTTGCCCCCTTTGCAGACTCCAGACCACCCTCTGGACTTGCTTTTGCTACTTACTGATGTAAGGATCAGAGGCAAACTGCAGAGCGCACTTACATATTGGTTATGTTGTGATCAATGGATTTGAGCCTAGGATTGATATTAAAGTACAAACGCGTTAACTCATAGTGAATTTTTTTTTTCTTAATTTTTGCTGTGTTCTTATCTTCACTGTTTCTCCTGCTTTTGTTTCTTTATCCGTATATGTCTCTCCATTCTAATTCACCTCTAAGTAGTGCTTTACCCACATATAGCAATTATACCCGTATAAGATTTTTTTTACCTTGTGGGCTTGCAAGCCTTCATTTTGGGAACGCTAATTTATTTTTCTCTTGTTATCTTTAAAGGCATATATTAAAAATAAGAAACGGGGTTCTATTCTTTGGTTCTACAATTAATGTCTGAAAATTAAATTCATCATGTATGGATACAAACCATACAAAAGACCATTGAAGATCTTCCTTGGCTTAGAGGACTTTCATTAAGCTCTTTGTAGAATTTGGCGTAGAAAATTATAACTTAAGTGCCTCTTGATACTGACGCAGAACTGTAAAGATATCTTTACATAAATAGACTGTATATACATACTCATTTAACATCCTTTGTGAGGTAAGACTATGGTATCTACCTGTATATTGGTTTGAGCAAAACAGGTGATGAATACAGTTCTGTTTTGAAATATATATATTAATATTATACATGTGAAATTCATATTGTCAAAAGTAACATCTAAAAGTGTTTTTCTCTTGGTATTTATAATTCATTATCTTGAATGGACACAGTAATAACATTAATATAATTTTATAGGTTTACTTACAGAAAAGGAAACAAAATGAAATACATATATTCAGAGAAACCTTGAAGTAAGTAGTAAATAAAAGACGTGAAATTCAGGATTTTATTTTATTTTTTTTAAACCTTATTCATTCTTAACAGGTGTTTTGGTACTATATTCGTTCCACTGACTCTGACTGAGAACCAGGTTAAAAAAGATACTTTTTTCAATTTTTATGAAGTCTTAATGTGATGGGATAATATTTTTAATATTTGAATTGGCTCATTTGAAAAGGTAGATTGGCTTAATAAATTTTTTCTCAAAACCAATAATTTATCGAAGTATCACTGAAGTTTTATGCTAAACCAAACCAAGAAGATTGTATTTTCTATGGTAAAATATAGACTGAGAAGAGGCAAAAACGATTAGCAATCATCACTTATTAAATTTTTGTTAGATATTTATCAAGACTGAAAATCATGAGATGACATTATATTCTAAATTAGACTTCCAAGTTCATGCTGGATGAATTAATGGAAAAAACAAGAATTGTGTCTAGTACTGGTTGCATGGCACTGCAGCTAACAGGAAAACGCAAATCCAAAGAGAATTTGCAATTCATTATGAAATCAAATATTGTGTTGTGCTAGATGTTGCATTGGTTCTTCAATCAATGCATCAATATTCCTCATTTCAAAGAAAGCATTATCTTCAGATTTGTTTTGTTCCACTTCCAGCTGCTTCATATAAACAGATTTTATTTCTATTTTCTCCTCATTACAAAAGGTGATAACACTCACAGTTGCTAAGGGCTGAGCCAGAATACTTGATAAACTGCTTCAGAAGGTAAATGCAATTTAATGTTATGTTTTGGACAACCTAACAAGCTCAACTCTGCCGCGGAGGAGATCTGAGAAAACAAGAGATGCTAAGAGCTTACTGAAAGGCAGTCAGCCCATAATAACCATATAGTTTATCTGCTGATATTTTACTTGTATTCACAAGTGATAAGATGCATAGGAGTTAATTACGGGCTCTAAAAGATGCAAATAGTCAGGTGCTGAGTTTGTCCTAAGTTTTCTGTTGTCATGATCAGACTATTACCAGAACCAGAATTAGCATCTCAAAGATGGCTGGTAGTTTTTTTTATGCCACACATCAGCAAAGATATCCCTTCACAAAGTGTGTTGCAAACATGCTGTGCAAACATGAGCATAACGAATGCACCACCAATCCAAAATGTGTTTTGCACAGAAAAAGACTATATATAAACTTGCAAGAGAGGTTTTTTCATACTAATCTTTTAAAAGTTATGACTGTTACTGGTTAGTTTAATTACAAGTTTGTGATTAGTCTGGTGACTACCTTATAGGAGTGATTATCCTTCTAGGTGAAAATATACATTTATTCAAAATTAGAAGCATTTAAAGATATTGTATAAGCAAAGTTGTATACACTGTCTAAAATCCTTCCTGTTAAAAATGTAAATGAGGGAAATTAAAGCAGAATTATTCTACTGATATGACAGTGTTCAAGAATTTTAATCATCCATATCCTTTTTGGTGTAAAGTTTGTGTTAAAATCATTTGATAAAATACAACACTGTAAAATACTAAAGGCTTATTTTGTAATTATTTAACAATAGCAAAAACTACATATTTTGCTATTGTAGCAAAATCAGTGTATGAAACATGATAGAAAGGAGGGATCATACTGTGTAACATTTCAGTTTGCATATGTAAACTTAACCTATGGTGGGGTTATTTAAAAGGCTATGGTACTGTGAAACCATTCATCCTTCAGAAATCACGAACAAAGCTGTAGCTTTTCTTTGGAACCACTTTTGTTCTAGCTAAAAATCTTTTCTTGTGCGGCAGGTTTTTTAGAAATACTATGGAAACAGAGAAAGTTCTGTCTTTCATATCTGATGTTACATACAATACTCATGTAAAGTGACAAAGCATTCCACTTCCACATCATAAGGCTTGCCATATTTTTATGACAGTCAGGGTTTTATTTATGATCTTATGAAATATCAGTTTGCATTCACTCCATTATATCCAAGCATTGAAACTTCATCAAAATTACTTAAATAAAAGATTTTTATAAAGTTAGTTTTGTCACTAGTATAGCTCTGAATAGATAATCCATAAAAATACAACCCTAAATACACAGGGAAATGAAAAGGGGTTCTGTAATTCAATCTAATAATTCACATTTGTATTTCTGTATGACCCAGCAAAAACAAATGCATGTTACTTTCTAAAGCAGTGCTGCTCTTGGCAGACACAAAAGACAGCTTAGTACAAAACTCTTTTTGCACCATTTGTTTTCACAATATCCTAAAAATGCTGCCCAGCACTGTCACTTCTGCGCTCCATTACCTTCAAATTATCTTCTCTCATAATAAGCATAATGAAAATTTTTAAGATAATTGAAAATTTATTAAACCTGTGCATTCAGAAACACTGATGTATTCTGCTGTAGTGATGTGCACTCAATAAAAGTCTCCATAGGAAGACAACAATTTAATTTACAGTAATTAAATTTTTGTTTCATCATAGATTTTTGGCATGCCATCCATGCATTTTTCCACAGCATTCCCTTATATATTTTTAAGAACTGGATTGATAAAACTATAGGTATATTAGTTTCTATATATGCACATGTTCAGATAGCAGATCAATAAGCAAGAGTTCCTAAATATGTATATTGTTATTTTCTGTTTAACAGACTATTATTATCTATTTTATGGATTAATCTTGTGCCACTTGTCACAAAGCAAGTGTCCAGCCCTCAACTAGCTTAATGGTATGTTCATGTGCCTGCGCCTTTACTGCATGTAATCATGTCTTACTGGCCATTGTCAAGTCAGGATATTGGGTTGCCCAGGTCTTTGGCTTGATTTGCTATAAAGATTATTATATCTTGAAACTGTTGACGGGGTCTTGCTGTTTACTGTACCTGTGTTATTTGTAATCATGCAGCTGTACAGTTTGCACAATATTGATATTCATTTGATACAAAATGTACAAAGTAAAATTTTATAATAAATTATCCAGTTGAAGATTGAAGTTAAGCAGAAGGTATTGTAAGCCTGATTTTACAAACTGATCACTGACTTGCAAGCCTTAGGTCTCTCTGGCTACAATTCTTCAGGTGAAGAATTAAATGTGATATTTATGTTACGGTGTATGTTATTCAAATAATGTAGAACTATATGTTATGTAGATTTATACATATATATAAAAATAATTCAAACTGATATGCTGTTCATTGGCAAATCTCAGATACCTTCATAGTCTGAAACGTTATTCACCTAAGATCTTAGCCAGAAACACCTTATGCCAGCTGGCTTGGAGTCACCAGCTTGGAGAAGCCTCTAATTCTTTTTTTTTGGCCTTTTTTTACCTCACTGCTATAGAAGCAGATAACTGTGCAGCGTCTTTATTTCCACATGTGGGCTCATATAAGTGAATAATAACATGAATGAGGGTCTACTTTTTTCCCCCTTATTCTCTAGTGTAAAAGTCACAGGACATTTTAGTACTATGCCTTGTGATTTACTTGTTGCATACCTAAATAAACAAAGAAGTTATGCAGTTTGACATCTTAAAAATGCTATAGCATTGATTTTTATTGTAATGACAGAATAATTTTCCTTATAAAGTGAAGTCTTTTGCCTCAGTATTGTGTCTGTATTGTATTTTTAAACAGATTGTATGCCAGAAGTTTTTACTGACTACCCTAGTTGCTTTAACACCTATTTTCTACTCAGCTACTAGCAGAAAATAGCACTTAGTTGGTGTAAATTGATCAGGCTGCCTGCAGCTAAAGGATTTTTTTATTATAATAAAGTCTTTGGAGGCATACTGTTCTCTCATCTTTATCAGATATCTCACACATCAGATACGACATGACATTTTATAACTTTGACTAGAAATACATAGCTGTGTGCAGCCACTGGGTTAAATTCTGAAAATTCAAAAGACATGCTCACATTAAAATGTGCACAGACTAATATGAAATACAGAGGTGCCACAGACAAAAAGTCTGTTATCAAATAATCCTAATTCAGACAGGGACAGTTCTTTTTGCAAACAATAACAGCACCAAGTCAATCTGAAAGCATCAGGAAAGATCATGTCTTCTGGTCTTGTGATAATTAATCCATAAGAATTGAAACCAGAATTTTAAGATCCAACTCTGTGAGCATTTTCCATAGAATACTGGTGATAAGCAACCTTTCCAATAGCTGTTTATGTAATCATATTGAAAAGTATTTAAAACATTTGAACACTCGTATTGCTGATGCATTTTACTGTGCTACTAAGCTCTTCAGCTCTGAAATGAAAACAGATAAATAAAAAATAAATGCAAGATGTATCATACAATAGCCAGTGGTACTGAATGTTATGATCAAACTAAAAGCATGAGCACATAAGATATTGGAATTGGTATGTAAGCTAAGATAAAAAGCACTAAGCCTTATCTCAGAAACTGGCATAATTTCTAGAACTTGCTAAACTGGTGGCTCAAATGGGCAATGAAGTCTTTTCAATTTTCAGATATCTCTTCCAAAGTTCTTCAAAAGGTGCTCTGAGAAAACAACACTAAGTGAAAATCCGTATTTGGGAAGACAGTTTTTGCTGGAATAAACTTTCATCACATCAGAAATATGTCACATTCTATTTTCCCTTTTGTTCTTACAGCACAATTGAGAAAATAGTAAAGGAGAAGAGAAAAAATGAGTCTCAGTGATCATACTGCAAGATAATTCTACATCAAAAACCTGCTAAATGACTGTGAACAGAATTTGAAGGCTGGGGAGAGTGTTTTACTGCACACTACTGATTGCCAAACTGTAAAGGCACAAAGTACTAAAATATCTGCCCTCAGTATTATTTTGATAAAGTAAGAAAAACACAGAAAAGCTCATCTAGTGTTTGGACAATAGCTAACATAGAACTACCTGAAGCAGTTTCTTTGGACGAAAACTGCAGTCAATCCATTTTGGGAAGAACTTCCTGATGTTTTAACGCTACAGCAGAGATCATTTGGGCATGGCATTAATCAAAATGGAGTGGGCACTAACAGTTAGATATAGAACTATGAGGTTTCCTGAGCACTTACAGTGTGGTGCTAATGGAGTTTTATTTGACCCTGCCAACCACTCATCCTTTGTGTGTCCTAATACACTTCGTAACAAAGAACATTTCATGTGATTTATATAAACCACTGCGTATTTAAGAGCATCTCCTAGTATGTCATTATTACCCATATTTAAAAGGAACCATATACCTAGGGAGAGCAAACTGTGTAGATGAAATTTGCCTGAAATGCCTTTGATATAATCCAAGCCCTGCAACTTTTATATTTCATCACTCTTAACTGATAATCCATTTTTAATTAGCAGTATCACAGTTGTTTAAAACCTGTGTTGTTGCTTGTATGAGTATAAAGGGGAGAGGAGAATGCAATGAATCCATGAAAAGGCAGATCAGCTAAGAATCGTCTTTGTTTAAGCCACTCAGGTGACTACTAAGTTTCATCAGAAACAGAAGGGAAAAGAATCATTTTCTTTTGCTGTGAGGCACAGGATATTTATTTTCCCTCTGGAAAAAATAATAAACAGGAGAAATAATCACTTCCTGTGTGTGTTTTGAGGTGATTATTTTGTTAATTCACCAGGTTTCCTCAGTTAGAATGATCAGCAGGAATGGCAGAGTACTTTGTTAGCTTTGAAGGCCTCAGGAACTGCTTTTCCTTTTCCTTGTGTTTTCAGTAGCACCTCTCTTTATTTCAACACTTCCCAACTGATTCCTTCTCTATTCTGACCAATGTTTCTTCTTTCTTCCCTCTAATTAATTCTGAATAAAGCAAGCCTGTGAAACTGTCCTTATGAAGAACCTTGAATCCATTAGAATCCATTAGAAGAAAAACCTTTGGAGATCTCTCATCAGGGTGTAATACCCTCTTTCTTGAGCAAAGAGATAAGGCTAGTTGGAGCACACAGTTTTCTCAGGAAGGGATGCAGTGTATTTACTGAAGGTGAATATTTCATGTTGATAGTTTTCAAATTACTTAATCAGGTATTTTCATTTAATATTTGTTAATCCTTTCACCTGAAATTGTACTGCGCCTTTTTTTTTTTTTTGTTTGTTCGTTCGTTTGTGGTTTTTGCCCTTTTTTTTTTTTTTTTAAATTATTATTATGACAGCAGGGATAACTACTAGAGTTTAAATGAGAAACTTAATCATAGCATCATAGGATGGTTTGGGTTGGAAAGGACCATAAGATCACCTACTTCTAACCCCCCTGCCATGGGCAGGAACACCTCACACTAGACTGTGTTCCCAAGGCTCTGTCCAGCCTGGCCTTGAATACTACCAGGGATGGAGCATTTGCTGCTTCTTTGGGCAACCTGTTCCTGTGCCTCACCACCGTCACAGTGAAGAACTCCTTCCTTACACCTAACCTGAATTTCCCTGCTTAAGGTTAAACCCATTACCCCTTGTCTTATTGCTACAGTCCCTGATAAAGAATCCTGCTCTGGCATCACTTGTAGGCCCCCTGTAGACAATGGAAGGCTTCTATGAGGTCTCCATGCAGCCTTCTCTTCTCCAGGCTCAACAGTCCCTGTTTTCTCAACCTGTCTTCATATGGGAGGTGCTCCAACCCCCCGATCATTGTTGTGGCACTCCTCTGGATTTGCTCTGGACTTTCTTAGGTAATGGAAAACCAAGGTAAACAGATCTTTTGGAACTTATGCTGTCTATATCAAGATATAAAAATATAGTAGGCATTCATTTGAGTAGCAGTTCTAATATTTTTTTAGTGCCAATCCAAAATTAGAAGAAATTATGTAATTAAACCGAACAGCTTGCTGCGAGAGTCTTTTTTACCACTTCTTTGCCATTATTACTTATTTTTTTTTTTGTAAATTGTCTATTAAAATCTCCGCTTGCTACTTTACAAAGCCATGATTGTCACTGTACCAACATATACAGATGGTAATTGATGTTTTATTTGCTGGCTGTACATCAATAAAGTTAAGACTGTTCCACTGAGGTAGCAAAAAGCTTTTTAATAAGTAAGCAGTTTGGAGCCTACAAAAAAAATTTACAATCTAAATATAGGTCAGTGTATTTTACTGTTTGCTCAGAGAAAAGTAAGTTCAAAATTTGTTAAAAGTTTCTGGTACATAACAGTTTTAATATTGAAATAAGTCACCTCATTAAAAAACAGCTATGTTATGCATAATATAGAACACATGAAAATTTTATTATAAATATAATGTATAAATAACTAGCAATATCTATAATGCAAAATGACATTTAGGTTCAATTTTTTGTATTGAATTATTATTAAAAATAATGAATATTTTATTCCAAATTATAGAAGAGGCCATTTAAGAAAGATTATTTTGCCACTGGACATAATGCAGAACAAAAGTATGACCAGAGTCAAAAAAGGAAAACTCATGGAAGACACAAAGGTAGCTGTTAAAAGCAATGATCTAAATGCTACATAATGAGTGATTGCCAGAAGCTGGAACAGTGTTCTAAAAGGCCACTCTGCGACTGAGCTCTTTCCTAAACATCTGCTAGTGGCAACCGACAGAGCATGGTTGGAGAGCTAAATGGATATTGTGACTATGTTCACTTCATTTCATAGTGTGGTGCAGTATAAGTGTATCAGCAAACTGAAGTAGTTGGTGCTACATTGCTTAAATGTAGCCTGCCTAAATGTAGCCTGTGAGCATTAGGATTTTTATCTGACTAGATTTAACCTACTCCCAAGTATGGAATACTCTTCAAAGCTTGATATTCGAAGTGTCTGAAGGAAAGTTCTTCCACAGACATCTGCTTTTGTGACTGTGGGTCCTCTCAAGGCCACTTACAGATATGCCAGATCAACCTTTTATGACCTACCTAACACTAATGACTTCAGCACGGCCACAAGGACTAACAAGCCTAGTTTCACAGAATCACAGAATCACAGAATCCCAAGGGTTGGAAGGGACCTAAAAAGATCATCATGGTCATGTTTCTCCCCCATTTCTCTTCCTCCTTATTCTGCTCCTGCACATTTCCAAGTGATGCCTGATACCTGCTGCCTAAATCCCCCCTGAATTATTCATTACTGTGAATGAAGACACGGGAAGGGAAAATGGTGAGCTTAATCCTGCAGCTGCAGCAACCACCATGTGAGGACACCCTAAAGGCTGCTCGGGCCCTCTCAGACTGTTTTCTTTTTACACACCTATTTTGTAGTATGTTACTGCAATTGCTTAGGTCCAGCTCACCTGGAAGGTCTAGGCCTGATAAACTAATGTGGACTGATGGCCCCGCACTGCTTTTGTGATGCTGCACAGCTAACACTGGCTCCAAAGTCTTTGGGTGTGAATGGATAAGATAGAGATCATGTGTTGTTGGCTGTTGTCCTAATGTTGTTGTATTTATGACAAACTTTAGGAGCATAAATCCATGTTCAAGGGAGTGACCATTGCATAATGTGGCCTCACACCTCATGATTCTCAGGAATAACTTTCAGGTAGGGTGTCGGTAAGTCCACTAAAGGCAAAACTGTGATGAAGGTTAACAAGCCTGTTCTCAAAATTATCTTCCTTTGTTGAGAGCAAGTTGGAGACATAGATGAAAAATATCCAGATTTTGTGCTCTAGACCCCTGAACTAGGCAGGGGTAACTAATGGGAATCCCATTCCTTCTCTGGTACTTTCACCTGGCCACTACAGCTTTGCAAATCTTGTAAATCACTCGTGACACGCAAGCCTCAATACACCAAGGGAGTGGATTTGCGAATATTTTACAAGGCTTCCCCAAAGGATTTACCTTATCCATGTTTTCCACATCTCTGACCTCAGACCGACAGGGAGCACTTGAACAGAGAGGGTAATGCAGGATGTCAGTGTACCTGCTTGCAGTTTAGGGCACATGCATGTCCTCCCAGCTGGGCCATGAGGCAGCACCCTGACAATGAACAGAACCTGGTTTAGCTGTACTCTAATATAAAGAACATAACTTGTTTTCAGAAGGATATTTTAGTAGAGAGTAAAGGGACCTCTGCACACCATTGACTTTTAGCATTTTCTTAAAATAAGCTTTTGATAGTGTCTTGTGTAAATGACCCTAAGATACAGTGCAATGTTGCACAGAGACAAAGTAATTCTGACAGAGTTCACTAAGGTTTCAAAGGCAGCATCACAGTTATACATAGCTCTGCTTGAAATAATAGTTTTTATGTATATCAGGAGCCACTAGCAAACTGTCAAATCGCGTCCTTCTCTCTTACATTTTGGATTGTACAACTTAGATGAGATCTACCTTGTCATCAGTACTTTGAATATTCTTTCAGTATTGTACTGGTGTGTTGAAAGATTAATTATTAAATAATTAAAAATTAAATAGCTGTTTGTTTTAAATGTATTTCCACAAAATTTAGTGGGAAACAATAACTAACCTGTACCAGTACTTACACTTTCTTTGTTGCTTATTCAACTGAGTCCCAGACAACATCTTTTTCTTAGAATTCTGTCCCTTTTCTTTTGCTTCTTCAGGCTTTTTCCTGCTCTTCCTCACTTTTACTGCATTGCTCTTTCCCTTTCCTTGAAATACAGCATATATATTTCTCTTTTATATGTTGATTTATTTATTTACATCCACACATTCTTGTTTTCCTCATATCTTATTTTATGGCTCTATGATGTAAGGTAATTTATTGAATTTGTGTGAAAAATCTATTCAAAGAAAGGTAAAATGGAAAAAACTACCAAACACTTTCCAGCTTCGTCTTTTTCTGGCATGACAAGATTGCAAAGACCATCTTTTCCTCACTTTTAAATTGTCTATGAAATGATACCTTTGATGCTATTTACCCCCTCAACCTTTTCTCATATATAGGGTAACTGAGAAAGTGTAAATTCATGACTGGCAAACATAGGAGTTGCTGGGGCACAATATAACTTTTCATGGCCTGTAACACGCTATTAAATGATCATTTAGTATATTATCAATATTCCTGTGTGTACTGGCGACAAAGGCCTGGAGTGAAAGAATGGATTGAAACCTGAGGAAGAGTCGGGGTATGTTTTCCCTAAGTGTGTAAATGTTTGGGGGATTTTGTTAGTGGTGGTTATGTTTCCAAATACCCAGAAGAGTAATTAGATATTTATAGTTAAAGGAACAAAATTAATTTCCCCAAATCAAGTCTGGTTTGCCTGCAACAGTAACCATTTAGGAATCTTCCTGTCTTTATCTCAACCCATGAGTTTTCTCACTCTCATTCTTCCTTATAATCTTCCTCATGGTAATTCCTTGCTCTGGGGCAGGCGAGCGGGACAGTGGCTGTCAGCTGGGCCAGCCCACTATATCATGCAATGAATGTTTTAACACTTGGAGAAATGTCACACAGAATGATGACATAACTGATTACTGAGCACCTGTGTTTTCAAATACTATGACATGAAAAGTTCTTCCCCTCCCTGCCTTTTTTTTGGTAAGTTTCTTAGTTGCACTATTACCTAAAAAATTAAAATCTGCTCTGCATTTCTCAGCTAATGTTTTCTGCGCCTATAGTTACACTGTGTACACTTTTGATGTTATCTAGGTTCACAGGAACATTTGGAGGAAATAAAGAATTATACTGATGAAATATTAATTGCCACTGAATACCTTTGCTTTGGTCATCTGTATCTCAATTAGCTCATTACTTGAGAGATTGTAGAAGATACACTTTTGTGCAGTAAGTAATTAAAAATTATTAAAGCAGATGATAGAAAAATTCATAAGGGTCACACAGTGTTGGCAGAAACGAGTACCAACTTTTTGTGAGACATTCTTTTTTCAAGCTGTCTTATTGAGGTTTTTTTTGTCTTCCAATGCTTGTCCCTCATAGTTTATAATAAACAGTGATGAACATATGAATCCAAATAATTTGCGCTTGAATATATCTTCAATTATTGAAAAATGACAACAAAGGTCAAAAACTGGCAATTTTCAAGCATTTTATAACATTATGTGCCCAACCTTTCTTTGAAGTGAACTGGGAACTGTGGTTGGGAGCATATTTTGTCAAATGGTAATTAAATATATTGCCCTAGATTGCTTCAGCGGCTTTGAAATTCCAAGATGATCAAAGGACATTGCTCTTTTATGGAACACTGATATCAAGTATTGTATGTGGTCAAGAGCTACTGCATTGTCATAGGAACAACAGGAAGTTTGGGGATATTTTTCATTTCTAGGATAGATTTAAGAACAGTTTTCAAATACTTCTTAAACTTGGGCTTAAGAATATATTGGTGTTGCTGCAGAGGTTAAGGCCAGGGGTGGCCTTCAAGGGGAAGCATAGCTAAAACATAAGCTTAAGAAGATTTCAACAGCTCTTTTCTTCACACACACACTCATATTTATTTTACCTTTAACACAAAGGAAGAAGTATTGCCAGTTGCGATCATATAAAAGAAGAAAAGATCCCTATATAGTGACATAGAGCAATTCAGAAATTGGACTACACTACCTGCCCTGAGTTTTTCCATTGCAACTATGATACTCATTAAGACTTATTCTTATAATAATATCTCAATTTCTTTAAAAATAACAAAACAAAAATTGTGATTGTCTAAAACAATAAGGAAATAATGTGGCTTTTTCTTCTGGGGAGGTTTGTCTAGATAAGGCAAAGAATAAAATAAACTTCTTACTGTTTATCAGACCTCCCTTTAGCTTCAAAGGAAGAATCAGAAATGTAGACTATCTCATTAAAATAGAAATGTCAAGCTTAAGATAAGTTCTGAAGGACAGTAAAATGTAAATAGCCCTCTTAAATACCATGGCACTGCTAGTTCATTAAGTTGGGACTAGAATTGTTAACTAAATTGTCAACCAGTACTGAGAAGGATATAGCACTTCAATATGCTCAGCAGGTGCAAAGATTTAAATATCATCTTTTTGTCCCTAATGAGAATTAGATATTGAACAAGATGTCCCAAAATGCCAGTCAGTAGAGCATGTGCTGTTGAGGAATTTTTCAGGAGGCAAGAAAAGAGACACATTCATTGTCCTTATACTACAGAAAAGACTTCTTTAGATGGTCTTTAAAGACATACAATAAGAAAATACGGGGAAATAATGATTGAGGAATCATCAAGTTCCTCTCTCAAATTACAGGATGATACAAATTATAGAAGTCTAGCCTGAGAGCCAGGAACCCATTCTCTGCCATCATATTTCACTTCAAATCAGTCTTTCTGTGCCTTAGTTTCTTATATATACATAATGGCAACAACAACAGAACTGATTAGATAAGGTATTTCTGTACTATGATGTTTTTGAATTCAGGAGATATTTTTCCATAATTAATTGCAATGATAAAGTAAATATTTCTATAAAAGAATAATGCCAGATGAAAACTGATTTGAGCTGCCTGAAAAGTTGCATTTTAGTAAATTCTACATTTTATGTAAAAGATTAACATCAGCCCATTGATCCATTAAGTATCAAAGTTAATAAAGTAATAAAACACCTATATTTTGAAACCATTTCTCTTTGTAAATTAAATTACATCAAACTCCATACAATTTAAGACACACACAAAAAAAATTTGAATAATATTAATCTTGGGCTGCATCAAAAGGAGCATGACCTGCAGGTCGAGGGCGGTGATTGTCCCTCTCTACTCCACCTGTAAAAAAAAATTGTGGGAAGGATTGAAACAGGAAATTAAAAATGCATTTGGAAAAAGAAACAACTTACAGAAAGAAAGAGTCATGAGAAAGTAACAGAAGAAAAGTAAGGAGAACAGACTTAATGTCTTCTCCATTAATAACATGGGGGCTTGGAATTTGAAGGACTGTGTTGTCCCTCAGTAGATGAACAGAATAGTCAGCTAGACAGAGACAAGGGAGTAAAATGCTTGATAAAATGAGGTAAGTTACTCTTCTGAAGCAAGGAGGAACATCAGAAACAAAATCACTTGTCAGGAAGGTACCCCTGGAGATCATCTAATCCAATCCCACGCTCAGAGCAGGGTCAGTCACAATGGGTTGGTTAGGGCTGTGACCAATTGAGTTTTGAATATATCCAAGGACAGAGACTCCACAATAGTGGGAAACCAGGGTTTAAGTTTAAATGGATTCTCTTGTACTTCAGTTTGTACCCACTGTCTTCTGTATCACTGGATGCCACTGAAAAAAGTCTGGCTCCTTTTTTACTCCTTATCATCAGATATTTATAATACTGTGAAGTCTAGGGCTGCGCTCATGTGTTTTGGGTTCTTTTTTCCTCCTTTCAGGATTCTGAACTCTTGCCATGCCATGGTCACTGAAGTCAAGGCTGCCAACCCTAACCCTCAATCCCCACCCAATTCTTTCTTATTTCTAACTATAAGCTCCAGCAAAGATCTTCCTTAAAGCACCCCTTAATGACCTGTGTCCAGAAGCTGTCATCAGTACACTCTAAAGAACTTTTGGTTTGCTTGTGCCCTTCCGTGTGGCCCCTACATCAGATATCAGGGAGGTTCCAATCCCCCATAAAGACAAGAGTCTGCAAAAGTAGGGTTTCCACCAGTTGTCTGAAATAGGCCATATCTATGTTGTCTTCATGATTAATCAGTCAGCAGCAGACACTCAGCAGTCTTGTTTACTTGCTTGACCTCTAATCCTGACTTCTGAGATTGCTCATCACCCCAAGGTACACTCCCACTGCTCTCTCGCATAAATGACAACTTTCTGTCATTCTTAAAGCACCTGTGCTCATCCACTAGCAGTACTCTACTCATGGGAGGTACCTGTGATGACAATGAGATGTTTACATACAGTGCACAAAAAAAATCACACACCTTTTCTGATTAACATAGAAATACCTTTACAGAGTAAATCAAAACAGCTGCATGCAATTTCACATGAAGGACTAAGGCAGTGATAATATGAGCAGTGTAATTAAACATTTTTAATAATATAAAATGTAGTCCTGATTAAAGGGCAGCAGAAAACACTCCTTTCTAAAACCACAAATGGGGCACATTCAGTGTGGTATGTGCAACATTTGCATTGGGGTATTTTACAGTACAATAATTCTAAATGAGCATACTTCATGTCTGCTTCTGGAAATGAAAGTCAGTCCCAGCACTTGTGATAAACTTCTGTGAAACAAGCTGAAAACAGATCTAGTGGCTAGTTCAAGTTATGGTGCTGATTCAACACGTGCACAATATATATGACAATCATAATTTCACACTTCCTCTTGGTTAAACAGATTCGAATGCTAAAGCATTTTGTAGCATAGTTTTTTTTATTAATCACCTCTGTTTCACTCTTCCTTCTGATAAGGGGTGTAAATTATTGCCTTAGCACTTTTTTGTTGTGATGGATAATTATAATTAGTTAATAAAAAGTGAATGTTTTCTCTTAGTTCATTTCCCTGCATTGCTCTTACTCCCCTACCTGGTTTCTGCTATGACTGATAAGTACAAAGTACTAATGTGTAAGTAATACATAATCATAGAGGGTTATTATTCTGAATGAATAATGCATAAGTCTAATAGCAATGTTTTGCTATTAGCTGGCAGTGATTAAAAGTGAATAGCTGTTAGGAAGCTTTGCAGTTGCCAAATTAGATATCTATAGGGTTTTATTGTGCTTGTTTTCAACTCTAATAGTTTTTGTTGTTTTTCATTGTCATATATTTGAATATACCAATATTAAACACTAAAGAGGAACAATAAAATATTTTTATTTCAACAAAACCATAGAAATTAACAGTAGTTATCAACATTTTAAAATAGAACAAATGATAGACTGCCCAGTCTCAAATCTTCAAACAACGATTAAATAATTTTTTGCAAATTCTGAAAAGTTACAGCAGAAAAAATATAGTGTATCTCATTCCCCCATTCTTCTACACTTTATGTTTTTCATTAGTGTAAATACACTTACTGAATTAGCAATGGAATTCAGAAGGGCTTCTTTTCATTAAACAGAGACCAGAAACAAGATACTTGACTAAATGATGGAACTGATAGAACCAGCGGATGGGCCTGGAAAAACCTGAAGTTTTCTCATAAGGGAAAAGTATATTATAGTCCTTTCTTTGCTCTTTTCCAAAATCCTGAGTCACTGTTGCACCAGCTCCTTTCTCTTTTTTTCTGAGAAATGTTGTTATAGATGAAAAAACACTGCATAAACCCAATCATTTGTTGTTAGTATGGCTGAAATCTTAAGAGTTTAATCAAAGAATTATAGAATCATAGAATAGTTAGAGTTGGAAAGGACCTTAAGATCATCTAGTTCCAACCACCCTGCCATGGGCAGGGACAGCTCACACAAAACCATGTTACCCAAGGCTCTGTCCAACCTGGCCTTGAAAACCACCAGGGAAGGTGCACTCACAGCTTCCTTGGGCAACCTATTCCAGTGCCTCACCTGTTTAAGTTTTAAGCCATTACCCCTTGTCCTATCACTACAGTCCCTAGTGAATTGTCCCTCCCCAGTATCCCTATAGGCCCCGTTCAGATACTGGGAAACTTCTATGAGGTCTCCACGCAGCCTTCTTTTCTCCATGCTGAACAACTCCAACTTTCTCAGCCTGTCTTCATAAGGGAGGTGCTCCAGTCCCTGATCATCCTCGTGGCCCTCCTCTGGACTTGTTCCAACAATTCCATGTCCTTTTTATGTTGAGGACACCAGAACTGCACACAATACTCCAGGTGAGGTCTCACAAGAGCAGAGTAGAGGGGCAGGATCGCCTCCTTCAACCTGCTGGTCACGCTCTTTTTGATGTGGCCCAGGAAACGGTTGGCTTTCTGGGCTGCGAGCCACACTGAAGCTGGCACATGTTCATTTTCTTATCAACCAACATCCCCAAGTCCTCTGCAGGGCTGCTCTGAATATCTTCTTTGCCCCATCTGTAGCTGTGCCTGGGATTGCTCCGACCCAGGTGTAGGACCGTATACTCCATATGGTTAAACTTCATATGGCTGGCATCAGCCCACCTCACAAGCTTGTCAAGGTCCCTCTGGATGGCATCCCTTCCCTCCAGCGTATCAACTGAACCACACAGCTTGGTGTCATCGGCAAACTTGCTGAGGGCGCACTCAATCCCACTGTCCATGTCAGTGACAAAGATGTTGAACAAGACCGGTCCCAACACCGATCCCTGAGGGACACCACTCGTTACCGGTCTCCAGCCACACACTGAGCCATTTACCACAACTCTTTGTGTGCAGCCAGCCAGCCAGTTCTTTATCCACCGAGTGGTCAATCCATCAAATTGATGTTTCTCCAATTTAGAGACAAGGGTGTCGTGTGGGACAGTGTCAAACACTTTGCACAAGTCCAGGTAGATGACATCAACTGCTCTACCCTTTTCCCTCAGTTCTGTAGCCCCATCATAGAAGGCCACCAAATTGGTCAGGCAGGATTTCTCCTTAGTGAAGCCATGCTGGCTGTCACCAAGCACCTTGTTGTTTTTCATGTGCCTTAGCATGTCTTCCAGGAAAATCTGCTCCAAGATTTTGCTAGGCACAGAGGTGAGACTGACTGGTCTGTAATTCCCCGGGTCTTCCACTTTCCCCTTCTTGAAAATGGGGTTTATATTTCCCTTTTTCCAGTCATTGGGAACTTCACCTGACTGCCATGATTTTTCAAATA
Source organism: Lathamus discolor (assembly GCF_037157495.1). Taxonomy (NCBI): domain Eukaryota; kingdom Metazoa; phylum Chordata; class Aves; order Psittaciformes; family Psittacidae; genus Lathamus; species Lathamus discolor. Next base: position 27,091,482 of record NC_088887.1, on the reverse strand, counting down.
TGATGGTGGCTTAGCAACTTCATTCGCCAGCTCCTTCAGGACCTGCGGATGGATTCCATCAGGTCCCATGGACTTATGTACATTGTGGTTCTTAAGATGGTGTCGAACTAGATCCTCTCCTACAGTGAGCCTAAGGTCTTCATTCTCACAGTCCCTGCGTCCGCCTTCCAGGACTTGCGTGGTGTGGGCAGAGCTTTTGCCAGTGACGACCGAGGCAAAGAAGTCATTCAGAACCTCAGTCTTCTCCAAATTCAGGATAGTCAGTTCTCCTGATAGCTTCTGGAGGGGGCCTACACTGTTTCTCGTCTTTTATTCACTACGTACCTATAGAATCCCTTCATGTTATCCTTAACATCCCTAGCTGAGTTTAATTCTAACTGGGCCTTAACTTTCCTAACCTGGTCCCTAGCTTCCTGGACAACATCCCTGTACTCTTCCCAGGCCGCCCATCCTTGCTTCCAGAGCTGTCCAGATTTGATTAGAAGAAAGAAAAAAAGAAATTAATAATGAAAAAAAGCTCAATAATAATAACTCTTCATTTAAAATTGCTTGAAACCTTTTTTCTGTTGTTATTCTCTCCTTTCCAGTGCTTCCCTGAGACTTCATCTCTGTAACTTCAGTCTGGTGTTGACAGTGGTGGATGGGGTCTGTGATGAATTGTCAGCATCTGGAATCCTCACTCAAATCCTTCACCATGAGGAATATAATACTGATGTTGCTGGTTTCTTCTTCCTTCTTTCTTTCTTTCACATACCTTTGATTAATTTGGGGTTATTTTTGTATGTTTTCTAACATGCTTTTACACCTTGTTCTACCTCCAGTGGTCTGCACATTACATTCGAATTCTTGCATGTTAGAGTCTACATTTTTCTCTTCCTTGTTTCCTCTACAAACAGGCTTCAGGTGTCTATTTTGATTTATTTTTTTTTTTTCAACTGATGATGGGTGATGGGTGAATTGTTTACAGGAGGGAGAAACAGGTAGAAGTATAGGCTGTGCCTCATCTCTTATGCGGCTGTGCCTGTACTCTTCTACACATGCTCGGTGTCCCCACTTCTCAGGTCTCTATACTACTTGGTTACAGGGTTGCACACAACATGGATCTACTTTTTACAGTTATACAATCACTGGAGCAGGACTCTAAATTTTTACATAGTTCAGAAAAGATTTGTAATTCCCTAAATTTCCATTGGCTATTCTGCAAAAGAACAGTGTCTGATCTGAACCCGAACCTTTGTCTTTAAACTATGATTTTTTTGTTGATGAAAACTTCCTATAAACTAATGGTTTGCTCTAAAATATTTTGTCTACAATGAATCTCCATTATTTGGGGATTTTTTTTTTTATTTGTTTAAAAAAATCCATTGTATGACTTTGAAATATGATTCATAGTGTTAAAATGCATGGATCTAGCTGAAATAAACTTGCAGCAGTAGCCCACAATACTGAGAATAAAACCTATTGACATAGGAATTACTGCAGAAATTCACATAGATAAATACTGTTGTCAGAAATCTAGTTCATTATTGTTCATCTGTAGTAATTTATACTTGTCAATAATGTGTTGGATATGTACTAAGTTTTTTATTTTGATTTTCACTATCTCTTTTACAGAATTTTCCATGCAAGTTACATGTGTTATTTGGAATACAACATATAATAGTATCAGACAAGAAAGAGAAATATTGAATGACTTTTTTTAAATAAAACAAAGGAAATTAAATTAACAGCAGTGACAGGCATAGCCTGATCACTTATATATTGTTTAGAAAGCTTTTATTAAGGGTAAGATTTTATATTCTAGAAGCAATAAAAAAATAAAAAGCAAACCTACTTTTTATCTTGCCATAGTATTTAGAGAGACAAAAAATCCAAGCTGGTCAAATGAATATTGATTCTGCAAAAATAATTATATACTTTAAAACCTGTTCTTCTTTAAGCAAAGTGAAGAAGTCATAATATGAGTTACAACAAAATGAATTTTTTAAAGCAGCTCACTAGGAAGCTATCACAGTGTTTTGGGATTTCTGAAATATTAATCTTGGATTTAATTCACTTGAAATACTTTATTTCACTGAGAAGAGAACATTTCTTTTTAGACACTGCATAAGACATGACATTGCAAGGTCTGTATTTTCATTAAAGCATAATTGACTTGGTTTGCCAATGCGGCTTTTGTTTATTTGCCTCAATTGAAAGGAGTGTTTTTGTCTGTCATGCCAGAAACTGGAATAAGTTTGCTTATTTATGACTTAAAGGAATATTTGCATAGGAGTAAATATGTCTAGCCATGACACGAAGAAATCTGTTACCAGTCAGAAACATGTAATTAGGAATGTGGCAAACATGGAAAGATTTCAGTAACTAAAAAGGAAGGTTTTGGGCTTAGAATCATAAAATCATAGAATAGTTTGTGTTGGAAGGGACCTTCAAAAGACATTTAGTGCAACCCCCTGCAATGAACAGGGACATCTTCAACTAGATCAGGTTACTCTGAACCACATCCAGCGTAGCCTTGAATGTCTCCAGGTTAAGGAACTGGCTGCCTGTATAGACTTTTAGGAAGGAATTTTTTAGCCTTCTAGCTACGGATCTTAAATGCAGTTCCAGTTGGCCAATACATGCTGACTTGTTTCAGAAAGCCTTCTAGTTGCTGCAATAATCTCTTGGCTCAATAAGCACTAGAGAATTGCCATTTCTGGAAGAGTTCAATTTTTTAAGGGGGTTTGCTGCATTTGGTTTTCATGAGCAGTAGTGATGCAACCAGGAACTTAGCCTCATGTTAGTGTGATGCTATGCTGTTCAACATGTGAAACAAAGGACATGAAGGCCTAACCCTTCCAAGGAATCTATGAAAAGGTTAAATTTATGACAGCACTTTAGGATATTCTAACAACACTACTTGCATCATGATTAGCCAGTTTTGGCCCATCTAGTGGGCTAAAATAAACCAGGGGATGGTAGTCAGTAGTAGGTATACATTGATGTTTTTTTATTATTTTTTTTAAATTACAGAAATATGTAGAGATTTTTAATCTGGAGAAGAACATTCCTTATAATTACCCATGAATATTTGCATAGACAGAAGGACTCCACTCTGATTCAAGCTGAGGACATGGAGAGACTGTGTGTTATAGTTTCTGTACATGTCCCCAGTGGTATAATCCTGCCTGGTAAATTTAACAGTACAGACATGGACCCTAGATGATGGCTTTCTAAGCTGCCCTCCCCAAACAACCTCCTATATCCTTTAAATTTTCATATGTGATAGATTTATTCAGCTCATAAAATTCATGAACTTATCACAATCCATAATTCATGTTTTGTAATACATTGTGGAAACAAAGTTTCCACTATTGTTGAACAATTTGAAGTGTTGTCACTTAAAGGTCACTTTTACAAATAAATACTCTTTTACTTGAGGAAAAACTTTTAACAAAACAGGATTCTTTTCAGGTTGATAATTGTCATCACATTACTTCGAAGAATTCTTAAAAGGAAAAATAGCCTAGTTAGAGTAAGTGAGATATGATTGAAATTAGTATTTATCTGCATCTAAAGTCTTCTCTGGATGTTTATGAAATGTTACAAATGCAAAGTTGATCTCCAAGAGTATGTTTTTATATTGCCAGATAAGAAATCCATGTATTTTATCTCCGTTTACAAGATTTTCACCTTTCAGAACATATACCACTTTGAGATGCATTTTCACATTCCCTTCCTCACACCAAGTCTAGAGTAACATTAAAAATAACAATAATAAGGTTGAATTATTTTCTTCCATACTGAAGAAAAGCTATTGAAATTCAAACAGTAAATGTGGGTTTCTACCATGGGAAATGAAAAACTTATTCTTTCAAGGTGGAAGAATGTAGCACTAAACTTGAACTCTTGACTCTGATAGAAGGGGCTTGAGTGATGCTTCCCAAGAAATATGTTCTTGAGATATCCTCTCAACAAGAACAATACAGTTCAAATAGAAGAATGGAAAATGCACTCCTTAGTGCTTGCTTTACTGTTATTTATGCAAAAAAGCAGCAGTAAGGTGTTCCTGTATTTCACAACTGCAAATCTCTACCCTTACAGTTTATGTCTGTTGCTGAGGTAAATTTAGCTCAGTGGTTTTCAGCTGGTGAAACACTAGAGCTGCTGCATGGAGTGCCTAGAGAGGATATGTGCCCCTTCTTACCAGCTCGGGCTGCAGACAGCATTGCTGCACTGAGTGGCAGAAGATTAAGAAGCTAGTGGGAAATTTGGACGGAGGGTGGGACAGTGGTAGAAAAGAAAATAAAGGGATAGACAATGAAACGGGGAAAATAGGTCAGTGATTACCAAAAACCTGGAAACCCCTGAGGTAGTTAGAATATTGTTGTATCCAGTCAGTGGGTATGCTGATTATTGTAAGAATGATTCAGGGGGGCCAGAAACTCCATGTAACTTTTCACACAACACAGGTAAAATTAATCCAGAAAAAAGGAAAAGAAATTAAAAAAATAAAAAAGGAAGTAAATGAATGTCTCATTTGGCTCTGCATGTTGAAACAAATAGTCTACTACTTAAAAATGTGATGGCAGTTCCTCTGAGGTTGTTTGTCAGTGTAAACCAAATAAATCAATTATTTTAATCTGGAAACAGTTCTTTAGGACCTAACTTTTCCTGAAGTCACATTGAGGGTCTTTTTTTTTTTATTTTATTCATTGTCTTTACCTATGGAACTCACACTGAAAGATTTGAAAACCCAATTAAAAATCCTTTCCTTTTGAAATTGTATGAATCTACTTTTTTTTTTTTTTTTTTTATTCACTTAGAACAGCAAATACCTGTGAAACAGATGGTCTCTTTCCCTCTTTTTTTGTTTTTCTTTTTTTTTTTTTTAATTCTGCATGGATTTCCTCCTGCGGAGACAAAAATGAGAAAACCTCTCTGTCTCTGATGGTGATGTGGCATGCTAAATTCCATCCACTACTTCAGGGTTTGATTAATAATTTATGTAAGTCACTACAGCATCAAAGGTACAGATTGGTAACGTTGCAGTTATGTACCCTTGATCATGGCCTTAGGTCACTATTCTTTGCAGTGCAAAATATGAATTCACATCTCCCAGGAAATTAAATAGACACCAAGATTGAAGTATTTGCTTCAAATCTTTTGAATACAAGGAAAGAGCAACACTGCCTTTTTTCTATTTAGCTTTTTTAATTTCCTGTTACTTTCACACAGATATATGTACAAATACCAAAATACATTCTGCTTGACTTCAAACTAGTAATGTTATCTTTATATTTTATCTGAAAGTATGTACAATTTGTTGGCTTGATCTGAGCTGAAGTTTAATTCGTTGTTTGCTTAATAGTACTCCTAATTCCAGAAAGCTTAGTATACCAGTGTCGTCTTTAAAGTCCATTTTCAACAGTGAGAGCCAACAGTTACAGATAACACATTTTTTATCATTTATCAATATTTTTTTTAATGTCTGCTCCTCAAGGTTGTTTTTCCAGTACCATATGAGGTACTGGAAGTCACTAGTTCCTCTTTGTCCATTCATCTCTGTCGTGGTTTAAACCAATCCACACAGGTCGTCCACTCACACCCCCCCCCCGACCCTCCCCACTCCCAGAGGGATGGGGAAGAGAATCAGGAGAATGTAACTCCCACGGGTTGAGATAAGAACAGCCCAGGCTGGAAGTCAAAACACAGAGCTTGCACCAGTTACTAAGAAGGAGCAAAACGGCTCCTGGTAAACCCAGGACAATCTCTTATCTGTTTACAGCAAAGAGTATAATGTTACAATGTACTAAGAATAACAGTGCTGAAAAATGAGGAATGCATTTTTAGATGCTATAAGCTATATATGGAGAAATCCATTTTAAGTAGAATTACCTGACTGATAAACATAAGGTAGGACTTAAAATGCCTTATGCTTTTTCCTATTTAAAGAGAGGAAAGGTGCTCCAGACCCTGTCAGGTGTCAAATGAGTCTATATGAGTAAATTGCTGCTTATTTAATATGTGAATCTAGAACTAGATACTTAAGCCTTAGATGGACTCCTGTACTGAGATAAAGAAAGACCCACAAAATTCAGTAGCTGTGCATAAAGTTTCAGCAGTGAACTAAGTAGCATTCGGTTCTGCAAAACAGGAGTCTTGATCTTTGCAAAACAGGAGTCTTGTACTTTTATCTAGTGTAGTAACCATTGTTATACCCCTAAAATGCAAGGTACTGATTTCTGGGATACATTTTTGCAAGCTTTCAAAATGTAAATAATATTCCTATCAAGCAGCAAAATCAAGTATGACAAGGCTAAGGCATATTTCTCATTCTTTTTTCCCCTCTGAGTTCTTTGGATTGCTAGAAAAACAAGCAAGCAATACATTTCACTGTCAATCACTTGAAAAAGAAATTACTTTTCCTTGCATCTTTTCAAGATCTTTCAGTATATATGCCTAGCTGCTCTTCTTTATTAGGTGTTTGTTCAAAAAGATGTTGAACTATTTGAAACAGTTTTTGGTAGGAGCACAAAGGGCATAAAAGCAACATCTTGTTGAATTTTTATATGAAATGTGTGCTATACATGTAGAACAATAGTAAAATAATGTTTTTATTATATGTCAACATATAAAAAACAATAAAAATAGTTATGGACCGAATGCATTAAAAAAAAAAAGTCATACTGGATGGTCCTATTATCCAGTACTATTTATACTCCTCTGGAAAAAAAAAAAAAAAAAAGAAACCCACTTGTACTCTTAACACTTATTAGATCACACCTATTTAAAATAATGAAAAACAAAACAAGTTGGAAAACTGGCTTTTACAATTTTGAACATTTCCAATAGGTTTTTCTCTTCTTAAAGTAAATTTTAGAGCATTTGAGATAATACATTAACATTCCTATTCTTATTAATCTTCATATTATGATATTTTTTCCCAAAATACTGTTGGTTTCTGCATAGCAGTGAGAAATATTTAAATAAATATTTCTACAAACATTCTGAAAGCGTAAGACTTCTCTTTTAATGGTGTCTTGCTGAATTTCTATGGCACTAATATTTCAATTTATACAACTGAAAGTTGGGGAAAAAGTGCAACTTGGTTTTAAAAAAGGTAGACTTGCTGTCTAAAAAATATTACTAACTTTCTGAACAAAAGGCCATACAGCAGCTCAAATTTATACAATCTTAATTTCACCTGAGGCCTCAGATGAAATTTTCAAATCAAAGCAGAGGATAATATGTTACAGTTTAAGAAGGATGAGATGAATAAAGCAGATTTATAAGCACGCTAAAGTTGTTTCCCTGCAAGATAGAGGATATTATTTGTACTGAAAGATGAACAAAGATGAAGATTTTTATAAGTGGAGTACCACAGACTGCTATTCAGCAGTATTTAATATTTTTATTAACAAATTTGGAGCACAAGCTGAAGGAAAAACTTAGTAAGTGACAAAGAATTGTTAAAGTAATTCAGGAAGAAAAAAATAAAGTTCATCAAGTAGAATTTGCAGAGACAGATAATGAATTTTTTTGGTGTACCATGGTGTGTGCTTTAGCTGGAAATGGCAGGAGGAAAAAGATGTAGTTAAATAAGTCACAGAGTATGGGATTTATCTTCACCTGTTTTAACTAATTGATGACAAATGATAGTGATTATACTGATTCTTAGATGGTGCCAGTGTAGGTATATTGTCTCTATGTTTCCAAATGAAGTGGTATAAATGTTTCAGATCACTCGGAGCTGGTTTGGGCATCATTATGTCATTCCCTCACACAAAACAACTTCAGCTGAGGTAGATTGTGGTTGCAGTTTACATATGGGGTTGCAGTTCATCCAGCAGATAAGAATGGAATTAAATTATTGGCATAAGAGGAAATGGATCAATTTTATTGGTAAAAAAAAAAACAAAACATAGACTTGAAATTGGAAGACAAAAAAGATTTTTTAAATAATCATATTAGGGACAAGAAATGTAATAGCTTGAAGATGGATCTTGACATTTATGAGCAGACACTGAGCTCAGTGAACTAAAGAAAATTTTTAGTCCTCTATTTTTCTATTACATTGGATCTGGAATTTCCATGTGAAAATATGATACTGTTTGAATCAGATTACACTGAGTACTGTAGTAACATAAAATAGCTGAGGTTGGGAGGGACCTCAGGAATTAATCTAGTCCAGCCTGGACTCAAAGCAGGGCTAAATTCAAAAGCATGCTGGGTTGCTCAGGATCTTGCTTTATCTCTTTCTGAAAATCACTAAAGATGGAGATCCTGTGACCTTTTCAGGCAACTTGCATTCATCCTTAACCTCTCTCAGTGTGATTTTTTAGACATCTATTTTATTTTTAATGTCCAAGGTGTTTCTCTTCAATTTGCGCAAGCATTTCTTGTAGAATTGGCAGGCACTACTTAGAGAGGCATTTCTTCACTTTCTGCATAACTCCCCTTTACATAGTGGAAGATAACAATCATATTTCTGCCCTTAACCTTCTTTTCACAAAGCTAAACAAGCCAACTCTTTTGATCTATTTACATATGCTCCTGCCAAACACTAGTAATCTTGGTACTCTCCCACAGACTCACTCAAGTTTGTCAATGTCTTTCTTTTACTGATGTCCTGGGTTTACCAGGAGCCGTTTTGCTCCTTCTTAGTAACTGGTGCAAGCTCTGTGTTTTGACTTCCAGCCTAGGCAGAGAGCTGTTAACACCGATTGTTTTTAATTGTTGCTAAGTAATGTTTATTCTGGCCAAGGACTCTGTGAGTCTCATGCTCTGCTGGGGACGAGGGAGGCTGGGAGGAAGCAGAGACAGGACACCTGACCCAAACTAGCCAAAGAGGTATTCCATACCACAGCACGTCATGCCCGGAGAGGTAACTGGGAGTTACCCGGAAGGGCAGGCTCTGTCTTCGGGGGGGTCGAACTCGTTCGGCGGTGGTATCGTATTCTCTTGTTATTTTCTCTTATCAATATTATCGTTGGTGGTAGCAGTAGTGATTTGTGTTATACCTTAGTTACCGGGCTGTTCTTATCTCAACCTGTGGGAGTTACATTCTCCTGATTCTCCTCCCCATCCCTCTGGGAGTGGGGAGGATCGGGGGGGGGGGGGGGGGGTGTGTGAGTGGACGACCTGTGTGGATTGGTTTAAACCACGACAACTGATGAACTGAGAAGTGAATGGATTTCTAGGTGCAGCTTCCTGAGTGCAAAGGGGAGGTAAATAATTACTTCTATGTGCTAGCTATTTTTCCTGCCCTCCAAAAAAAGCTGCAGAGAAAATGTGTGATATGATAGGATAGGATAAATATCATTAACACTCTAACAATTCAATATAATGATGTACAAATATTCCATAAAACTTTTAGAAGTTCAGGAGTAAGAAATCTAATAAGCGGAGTCAGGAAACAAAATTTATATTTATTTCTTTGGAAAATGAATTACTCAGAGAGAGAAAATAATTCACATATTCGGTTTGAGGAATTACTAGTGACACCCGCAATGAAAGGTAGACTGCAGTACAGCAGCAAGCAGTATCATAACTGCAAATAGCTGCAAATTATATCTCATGTATAACCAGAGAAAAGAAGATACTGTTTAAGTGAAAGATCTAGTATCCAGGCAGGAATAACCATAGCAGGTAGTATCTAAAGATATGGGTAAGAAGTAGAATGTGTGTGAAGACAGGTTATAAATACTAGTGACAGTCACTTTGATGGCATTTGCAGGAGAAATTTGGGGTCCTTTGATTAATTAAAAAAAAAGAAAGTCTTATTTTTCAACTTATTTATAATCACAACACCTTAAAAGCTCTGTCTCTGATGTAATGTAAATTATCAAACATATATAAATATGTTCAATGCTATTTAATGGCTAACAGTCACTGTAGTGATGTGCCTACAAGATGATGGGCTGAGAATTCATACGTGGGTCCGGAAGTTTGATATCTAAGAAAGAAATATTCAGCAAACAGTACCAAACACATCTTACAAATTACACTTGGTAGGTTTGTTACAGCTGTCCAAGTGTTCCAGTCTGAACATCGCATCTGTACTATATCACAACTGCTCTAGGAAAATGTTGCTTATGTGATAGACCTATTTCAACGTCACCAGTTTTACCAGTCTTCTCATTTTCAACTGCTCAACTGCCTTCTACCTAACTGTGCATATTTTGTTATAAATTAGGACTAAAGACTTTTAACAATCACTAGAATGTCTGCATGGGCTGACAGATTGTAAATACCCATTACGATTCATTCCTTTATCTATAAAACATTCGCACTCAATTTGGGAGCAAAGACTGATAATATTTTGTATGAAAACTGTAAGAAATGTTCTGGCTTAATTTCATTTGCAATTTAAATAATTTTATTTGAAGAATTCACAGACATCTCATCTCTGTACTACATAATTATTGGCTGACATCTTACATGTGACATGCATGATACCTTGCATGTGATCTTACATGATATCTTACATCTTGCTGTGCAGAATAGTCTTTTCAGTATGTATGCATGCATATTACCTGTGAACCCAAATAGCAAAACTCTGCAGAAGCCTGATACTGTTTTTTTCAGTACAGTCACTTTCTTCACTTTTATCCATCCGCTGTAACCAAGAAGTTGAACATTACTATAAACTAAGATTTCAGTTTGGTCCTGGTACAGCATGAGTAGTTCAACAACCTCTGCCATACTAATTTCTGCAAGCTGTTCTTAAAACATACAGGTAACTGTGTTATCAAGATTGCTTTTTCTTGTTAAATAAGTAAATCATACTGCGTTAGCTAAGGTGCCTTGTACATTAACATAGACTTGAAAGGTGGCATGTAATAGCAGTTCCAATGACACTCTTTGCAAATCATGACTAATCTAAATTAAGGTAGCCTCTGGTGTGATCTGTCTTCCACTTGCATCAGGATTAGACTATATGAACATGTACACACAAGTACATGAATCAGTTGATGGGCTGGAAACTCCCGCTTAATTTAATCTGTTGGTAACTTGGTGACTCACATCACTCTACGGTTTCCCATATATTATGTCCTCTTGAAGCAGTAGTTTATAGAGAATGAGGAGTCATGCATGGCACATTCAGATACTAGCCTTTTACTTAGTAATCAGGTCTTAAAGGATGTGAATAAGAACCACAGAATGATCTGGGTTGGAATAGACCTGAAAGAACATCCACTTCCAACCCCCCTGCCACAGGCAGGGACATCTTCCACTAGACCAGGTTGCTCCAATTTCCATCCAACCTGAGCTTGAACACTTCCAGGGAGGAGACACCCACAACTACTTAGGGCAAGCTATTCTTCCAGTATCCCACCACTCTCGTTGTAAAAAAAGTTATTCCTAATGTACAACCTTTATCTGCTCTCTTTCAGTTTAAAACTGCTGCCCCTTGTCTTATAATTACAGGCTCTGGTGGTCTCTCTCGATCCCTCTTATAACCCCCTTTTAAGTACTGAAAGGCCACAGGTCTCTCCAGAGCTTTCTTTTCTCTAGGCTGAACAAGCCCAAGTCTCTCAACCTTTCTTCATAGGAGATGTGTTCCTCTGACCGTTTTTCTGGCTGTCCTTTGGACATGCTCCAATAGGTCCTTGTATTTCTGGTGCTGGGACCTCAGAGCTGGAGGCAGTATTTCAGGTGGGGTGTCATTGTGACATTGTGAGTGGAGTAGAGGGGGAGAATCACCTCCCTGACCTGCTGGCTTTGGATACAGCCCAGGATACGGTTGATTTGCTTTCTGGGTTGCAAGCACACATTACTGGCTTATGTCTAATTTTTTGTCTAACAGTATCCCCAAGTGCTTCTCCACAGGGCTGCTCTCAATCCCTGCATCCCTAGCCTGTATTGATACTGGGGATTGCCCTAGTCCAGGTGTAGGACCCTGCCCTTGGCCTTGTTAAACCTCATGGGGTTTGCACAGGCCCACTCCTCAAGCCTGTCAAGGTTCCTCTAGATAGTACCCCTTCCCTCTATCAAACCAACTGCACCACTCAGCTTGATATTATCTGCAGATTTGCTGAGGATGCACTCAGTCCCACTGTCTATATCACTGGTGAAGATATTAAATATGTCTCATTACAGGCCCTTAAAGGACACCATTCTCAGTGGTTTCCACTTAGACATGGAGCCATTGACCATCAGTCTTTGGATGCATCCATCCAGACAATTCCTTATCTATTGAATAGTTTATCATCTTTCAAATCTGTTTCTTTCTAATTTAGAGAGAAGAATATTGTTTGGGACCATGTCAAAGGCCTCATAGAAGTCAACGTAGAGCAGCTCTTATTTTCTCCACTGATGCAGTTACTTAGTTGTAGAAGGCCATGAGACTAGTTAGGCATGATTTGCCTTTGGTGAAGCTACGATGGCTGTTTCTTATCACCTCCCTGTCTTCCATATGTTTGGACATGTATTCCAGGAGAATCTGCGCCATGATGTTATTGGAACAGAGATGAGGCTGACTGAATAAGGCTGATCAAATGCAAATAAAATGGAATAGATAAACAGTATGAAAAATGTCAAACCTCACTGCCCAAGATTTTTCTTTTTTTTTTTTTCTTTTTTTCAAGCAATGTGTAGATTTAAACTATTTGTATGATCGTGTACTTGATTTGGATATACATTCTTCTTCCCTGCTTTCTTGGTGTGAAAGCAGAGATTCTGAAACACAGTTTTATGATTCAAATGGGGTGCATGGAAAATAAATCAGGAACAGATCACGGAGCATATGATATGAAACATGGAAATAATCTGAATTACTTTGCCAGTAAATCTTTATGAAAATACTGAAGCCATCATTTACTTTAGCTGAAAAATTGGTTTACATATAGGAATTTTCCAATTTATTCATAAGCAACATCTCCAATGTCAGTAAAATTAGATTAAGAATAAAAGTATTTTTATTTCCTAATTATACCACTAAATGTTATTGTTCATTCTGTAGGTAAAACAATAGCAATAACTACTGTAAGAGAAAGTAATAATTTTGTATTTTTCATGTGGATAGATTGCAAAGATGTTGCTATCAAGAATACAGGCAATAAATTCATGTTATCACAATAAAAAGTAGAATTAAATAAAATGTGCTTTTATGAACCTTGCCTCTTGATAGTTGTTTCTTTTTAAAGAGTTTATAAGCTTAAGTGACTAGCATTTTGGAGTAGTACTGCAGTTACAACAAACTCAGAGCTGTAAGTGCCCAGAGATTTTACCAGTAGGAAAAGCTTTTAAAAAATCATTTTAATTATTTTAATCATTTTGTGGGAGTGAAGAAAAGGGTGAAATATTTTATAGATTAGACAGGAAAAGGCTTAGTTACAAAGAAATAAGAAATAGTTGCCATCTAATGAAAATGTTCTCTTTCAAATCCTTCATTACATTATATTAGGGCATGGGATCTGCACAACATCTGATCAGTTTAAACAAGGAAAACGAATGTGACGGGCAAAATATGCTCAATCGACAGTTTATTAAGCCAACTTAAAAATGGAAATAGCTGTCAAGCATAGGACTAAAGCCTTCAGCTCGTTCGTAGCAACTGGATCAATTTTACTCCAACACTTGTAGCAAAGAAATTAATTCCATTATTCTAATTTAATTTTTCAATGTCATTCTTCATTGAGAAAGACAAGCTTGGTAGAAACATCAAGGGACAGTTTAAATAAAACCTGTTTCAGATAAATGTTAGTTCAAACTGATGAAAATCACACACATGTTCAGCTTCTTAAGGTTCCAGAAATATCAAGACAGATGGTGTCATGCGCATTTGGTAAACACAGGCAGCCTGGAATAACTAGTACTTCATTTCATGATGTGAGAAAAGCATTGCCTGAACAATTAATACAAAGAACTCCATGGCTAGGAATACTTAAAAATAATATACTAGGGGCAGATGTTTTCATAACTATACCTGCAAGTTCATGTTAATAAGAGGCTGATTTCCACAGGGGACAGTAATAGTCAGTGTTTCTGAGATAAGAAAGACAACCGAGTAGAGAAAAAACAAAATAACCAACCAAGTTTCTTGCATCCTAGAATCACATGCTAAAAAGTGGCAGGTGTGGAGCAACACAATCTGTATGGCAAAACTTAATTAAACACATTCTGTTAGGAGATTTTAGAAGGATGATCTAAAGTCAGTATCTGGGAATAGGACCAAGGAGATAACAGTAATGTGGAGAGGAAATTAGATGTAAATTAAAATGAAAACTTCTGATAAGCATTTTGGGGGCACCAAGAACTTACTGTAGGACTCTGAAACTGTGACTCCTTGATGGATCTGTGCTGCAGATTTTTCTTAATGTACTATCAAAAGGTAAAAAAACCCCAAAGAAACACAACCTTTGTACATATGGTGATATTTAGAAAAATGTAGTGAAAATTGAAGGTGTGTTTGAAAGAGATTTGTATTATTGCTCATTTTCAAATTTGTTGGACTGATATAATTTGCACACATTTCTCTTGTTTCATGTAGTAATGTAAAAAAAAAAAGCATATCCTTCCAGAGAGTAGATGCTGGAGAGCTTACGTGGATTTTGTATAAATGTATGTGTGGATTGTTCTATACTGTCTTTGAACCTGTAATATTGCTGTTTGCCTCTAAATTTTAAATCTCTGTAGGAGTTCAGTTAATTTTCTTTTTTAAGTGTTCAAAACATTTGCATAGGTATAGTGAAAAGTTACACACATCAGAAGAAAACAGTTTTGTATTATTTCTTGTGCAATCATAATGATTTCTCTATGCGCATTATTTTTGGTGGATGAGTAACGGCTTACTGAGCTTTGGGTTTAGGTGTTACAGAAAAATAATAATCTCTTGTATGTTGAGTTGATGAGCAAAAAGTTGCTTACTTACAGAAATGGGCCCTGATCGCTAAGAGATTATATTTAGGTATGGCGGTAAGAGCTGTTTATTTCAATTATTATGAATAGCACAATAAAGAATCGTTTATGTACTGGTGAAAGTACTAATTATATCAGTCAGTTTAAGCAATGTCTATTCAAAAGATGAAAGAGGAAAGTAAACTACTAGGGGTGATGCTTAAGAGAACTATCATAAATGAGAAAATCACAGATACTTAAAGGTTCAATTTTATGGTTGTGCTTTTGAGAAATTCTGCATGTAAGAAGACTATGAAAAGTAAGTTTGTAACATTCATCTAGTGAAATAGATATATTGATCAATGTTTTTAGTGTTGTGTAAAAGCAATTTAGCCATGCTCCTATACTACAATATAAACGTTTCTTCTTTACTTCAAAGTTTCTAGTATGCTCCTCTCTGTGATTGTTCTTGCTCTTCCTCTTGTCTTGAGCCCACTAATTCTGGAAAAAACTTTGAATGCATTTTTTTAGGAAGACAAGGAGAGGTTACTTTTTAATTCTTATTTGGCTAAGGGGCTAATTGTTCTAACTGGTGACTTCAAATACAGAATGGTGCTGGAAGGAACATAGAGAATTTCTCAGACCAGGCTGCTCAGGGCATTGTTCAGTGATGTCTGGAAAAAACTGCAGAGGTCTGCAGGATCTCCTTGAGCAAGATGTTACACTGCTTACCTGTCTTCATGGGATTTTTTTCTTATAACCAGCCTGAACCTCTCTTGAGTCAATTTATGCCCATTGTCTCTCATCTCCCTGCCATGCATGATTGTGCAAAGTCTGTTTCAGTCTTTCTGATTATCTACCTATAGGTACAATACAGATGGATCAAAGCCATCTCTTCTCCAGGCTGAACAAGCCCAGATTTCTCAGCCTTTCCTTACTGAAGACTGCCAATTCCCAAACAATTTGTTACAGTTAATCAATATTTTTTTTTTCTTGTACTGAGGGCCAAAATATAGATGGCATGTTCCAGACTCAAAGATGTGTTAAGGTGGGATCAAAGATGTGTTAAGGGAAAGAAACAATCATTTTTGTTAATCTTCTAGCTACCCCACTGTTAACACAGTCAAATCTAAGAGGTAGCCTTCACCTCTGCTGGCATGCACTGCTGGCTCCTGTTTAGCTTCCTGTCCACTAGGGCCCCTGTTTTCCACAGATATGCTCTCTAGTCAGTCTGTCTCAGCTTTGTACCACTGCAGAAGGTTAACTCATTCTAGCTACTGAACTTTGCATTTATCCTTGTTGAATTTCATGTCCTACTTTCTCCAACCTGTCTAGGTGCTTTTGAAGGATAGGTCTTTCCTTGAAGAGTGTTAACTATGATTACCATTTTGAAATACAAAGCTGGATGGCATGCATTTAGTCTTGGTCAGGTCACTCATAAAGATAGAATCATAGAATCATAGAATAGTTAGGGTTGGAAAGGACCTCAAGATCACCTAGTTCCAACACCCCTGCCATGGACAGGGACACCTCACACTAAACCATCCCATACAAGGTTTCATCCAACCTGGCCTTGAACACTGCCAGGGGTAGAGCACTCACAACCTCCCTGGGCAACCCATTCCAGTGTGTCACCACCCTTACAGGAAAGAACTTCCTCCTTATATTCAATCTAAACTTCCCCTGTTTAAGTTTGAACCCGTTACCCCTTGTCCTGTCACTACAGTCCCTGATGAAGAGTCCCTTCCCAGCATCCATATAGCCCCCCTCCAGATACTGGAAGGCTGCTATGAGGTCTCCATGCAGCCTTCTCTTCTCCAGGCTGAACAGCCCCATCTTTCTCAGCCTGTCTTCATAAGGGAGGTGCTCCAGTCCCCTGATCATCCTTGTGGCCCTCCTCTGGACTTGTTCCAACAGTTCCATGTCCTTTTTATGTTGAGGACACCAGAACTGCACACAATACTCCAGGTGAGGTCTCACAAGAGCAGAGTAGAGGGGCAGGATCACCTCTTTCAACCTGCTGGTCACGCTCCTTTTGATGCAGCCCAGGATACGGTTGGCTTTCTGGGCTGCGAGCGCACACTGCCGGCTCATGTTCATTTTCTCATCGAGCAGCACCCCCAAGTCCTTCTCTGCAGGGCCGCTCTGAATCTCTTCTTTGCCCAATCTGTAGCTGTGCCTGGGATTGCCCTGACCCAGGTGTAGCACCTTGCACTTGTCATGGTTGAACTTCATAAGGTTGGCATCAGCTCACTTCACAAGCGTGTTAAGGTCCCTCTGGATGGCATCCCTTCCCTCCAGCATATCAACCGGACCACACAGCTTGGTGTCATCGGCAAACTTGCTGAGGGTGCACTCAATCCCACTGTCCATGTCAGCGATGAAGATGTTAAACAAGACCGGTCCCAACACCGATCCCTGAGGGACACCACTCGTTACCGGTCTCCAGCCAGACATCGAGCCATTGACCACAACTCTTTGTGTGCGGCCATCCAGCCAGTTCTTTATCCACTGAGTGGTCCATCCATCAAATTGATATTTCTCCTATTTAGAGAGAAGGATGTTGTGTGGGACAGTGTCAAACGCTTTGCACAAGTCCAGGTAGATGACATCAACTGCTTTACCCTTGTCCATCAATTCTGTAGCCCCATCATAGAAGGCCACCAAATTGGTCAGGCAGGATTTCCTCTTAGTGAAGCCGTGCTGGCTGTCACCAAGCACCTTGTTGTTTTTCATGTGCCTTAGCATGCTGTCCAGGAGAATCTGCTCCAAGATTTTTCTAGGCACAGAGGTGAGACTCACTGGTCTTTAGTTCCCTGGGTCATCCATTTTCCCCTTCTTGAAAATAGGGGTTATGTTTCCCTTTTTCCAGTCGTTGGGAACTTCACCTGACTGCCATGATTTTTCTAATATGATGGCCAGTGGCTTAGCAACTTCATTCGCCAGCTCCTTCAGGACCTGCGGATGGATTTCCTCAAGTCCCATGGAATTGTGCGTGTTCAGATATTAGATCTGCTAGATCCCGGAGGTGACCACTGAGAAACACTGCTTATAATCAGCCTTATAAATTTGAGTATGGCCCATTTACTCCTACCCTTTAAAGCCTATGATTCATCCAGTTTTGCATCCATCCAGACAGTACCATCAATGATTCTCTCACAGAATCCTTGTTCATGCCGAAAGTTACAGCAAGCAATGACACTACTCTGTCCTAATCCAAAAATCCAGTAATTTCGTCACACACAGTAATCAAGTTGGCCAAACACAATTTACTTTTGACAAGCTCTTGATGGCTATTCAAAATTGCCTTCTCCTGTAGGAAACTAGAAATGTTTTTCATGAGGATGTGCTCTGCCAGTTTTTCAAGCTGAACTGGCAAGCCTTACCAGCCCATATTTCCTTGCATTTTTCTCCTTTTGGAAGATGGGTGAAACCTATGCTTCTTTGCACTCAGTGAGACCTTTCCTGGTCTCTCCTTTCAAAGGAGAAGAAAGCAACTTTGCATTACCATCAGATAGTTTTCTTGACACTCAGAAGCATCTCAGCCTGTCTTGGGCTTGAATAGTCTGAGATTTCTCAAGAAATCCCTGACTCAATCATCTTCCAGTACTTGTATAAGAAGTATTGGTAAAATGAAAATTTAACTATTTACAATACAATATTAGTAAAAAGATGTTGCAAATTCGATTTATGCTTTAAACCTTTTTAAAACTGATACCATTTGTATAGTTCTGTAGCTTGTTTTTTTTGCTACCTTGGGACACAATTACATTGTATAGCACCAGAAAAGGTGGGTTTGTTGTTTTGTTGGGTTGTTGTGGGTTTTTTTTCTCTTTGTGTGTGTGTTGGGTTACTTTTTTTCTTTTTAATAAGGAAGTTGTAAAGTGACATAGCCAACCTACACAGCAGTAGTAGTTTTGCTTTCTAGGCATGAGCTAGCTCATTCTGATAGCAGCCTGTCATTCTGGCACCTGTTTTAGTGGTGTCAAAGGGTACTACTGAGGTGAAAATATGTTTTCCAATTATTGTTTAATTCAAGTATTTACTCAAGGGAATGGAGTTGTTGTTTACTTCTCATTGTCTACTTACTTTGACCTTCTGGTACTGCTGTTGACACAAGACTGTCAGCTGGATAGAGATGCATTCAGAAATGTTCTACTTGTTTTCAAGTTGATTGTTACTTTCACAGGTTGCATTAAAGAAAAGGTGAAGACTTCCTCTGAAATAATAGTTGTGCAGCTGGCATATTCTTTGCAAAATGATGCAAATTGTCTAGAAAATTATGTTTCCATTCTTCACCCCACTCTGTCTCCTTCCGTATGCAGTGCTGTACCTGTAGCATTTATCACAGCATGGGATCATCATGTGTTGACCCTGCTGCTGTCCCCATTTCCCCTGACATTTATCTTCAACACTTTAATTTGGATTCTTTCATGTCCATACTATTAGAATTAGTCCCTTTTATGTACTGCTTCTGTGGCTTCATTTAATTCTTACTGTTTGAGGAAAATGTTTCTACAGACACCTGCCCTATTTTTGGTCTAGCACCTAACTGTAATCTAATCTAGTATCAGATTCTCAGCCTGGCAAGCTTCATGATTAAGTTCATGTGTTTAAACCACAAGAGTTTCTTTTAACCTATTTTTGTTTAAAAAAAACTATAACTTAAAGCTGAAATACATTGACTACATTGGTTTAATTTCAGTGTTATAAGGACAGATTTTTTTTTTTTATTATTTTTTTTAATTAAATGACAACCAACTGGCCTTACATGCATGCAAAAGAATAGTTGGTGAAATGAAGAAGAGTGAATTTGTTTTAATGTGGTTTGAATAATTGCCTGTAGGTGTGCGGAGACAGTGTAGTTTAGAATACCCCCGGAGCATCTAACTCCTCTGTGTTAACTTCAGCTTTCTCTTGGTGGCTTGTTTAATGTGGCAGTCACTTTGCAGTCAGGAGTAGAGGTCTGTGACTAATTCAGTGTTTCTATTTTCATCTATCAATATTTTTAGCCTCTAGCTCTGTGCAACAGTTGGTTCCAGCTTTCTAACCTCACCTGCCAAACTGTCACAAAACCAGTCAGAACTCTTGTTCCGTTCTCCATAGACTAGCTTTCACCAGTATTTGAGATTATGTTCTGATGTTATGCTTGTGATGTATTTCTGATGGGGTTTATGCCTTATGTTCAGCCTGACTGTTGTGGCACAGAATCTAAATTGTTCTGGAATTGTGTGATCTGTCTGCTGCATAAACTTAAAATCAGCATTTTTTTTTCTCAGAATTCATGTAGGATTATTCCATCTGTTAGCGTACCCGCATGCTAAATAATATATGAATGAAAATGATATGCAACTGCAATTCTTTCATATATTTTGATAACAAACTTAGATGAGATGATAAGCACAATAAAGCAAATGCAGATTAAGTGGAGTTCATCTTTAAAATGGTCTAATAAGCTTGCTATAATCATAAAAAATTTAACTAGGAAAATAAAATATTCTCAATGCTATCATTTAGTGTGCTTCTACAGGCACCATTATCTGCATGTAATGGTAAATAATGGAAAGAGCTTTTTGGTTTGAAAAAAAAATTACAGTTGCTCATACCATCTCCAAATCCTTCTGAGTTTGGGAAGCAATTATTTTCAGTAATAAAATAAGTGGCTGGCTTTTACTAGCCCACTGAGTATCTGTATACACATCTATTATTGTCATGATAAAATATCAGCAAGAAAATAAGGCATGCAATCTTAAAGTCATTAGAGATGGCTGTTCTCAACATACAAGAGGTGGCAGCTTTCATAATGTTAACATCAGCATTACCAATCAAAGACCAACTTCTCACCGAAATGTTGACAGCTTCTCAGGGGAAAAAAGAGGTTTAGTTTTATTAAGGTTCCCAGAAACTGAGCATGTTGCAGAGGAATCTAAATTGACATGAGTGTAAGCCACAATATTTTTACTTCCTCTGCTCTCATGAAGCATGCAACTGCATTATGGTACTTACAGCTGTATTTATTGAAACACTAATCAATCTGATCCAGGTGTGTTTTTCTTTTGCATGAGAGTGAAGGTTCTGCGTATTTACTTTTCCCGGTAAACACAATTCCATTAAGTCCAGTAGCCATCTACTGTTTTATCCATTCAGTAAAGACTTATTTGCAGTAACTCTAGTTTGGACAATATCTTGAATGTCTGCAAGTATCGGCAAAAGGGAAAAAAAGCAACTCAGTAACAAAGTGTATGCAAGAGTATGTATGTGTTGACTGACGTTATTCAATATGCAATCAGCAATATACAGTTTGGCTGATTGACATTTCAGTTTGAAGGCCGCTACAATGAAAGTGGAGCTTGATTAACTTTGTTTCATTGAAAACTGCTGAAAATGAAAAGAGTAATAGTGCTAAGAGTAATATTCTGATCAACCTAACAGCCCTTTGAATCCAGGTGCTCTGCAAGTAAAGAATAGCAGAACAGCTTTACTTTTGTGTTATCAACTTACATCATAAGAAATGTGGTTTGTCAAAGAACCTAGCTAAAATATGTGCAGAGTTCTTTTTATTACTATTTTAAGGGAAAGTAGTGTTTAAAAAAGAATCATAACAAAGCTGAAAAGTACCAGGCGTAAGGGAAAACACAAAATGCAAGCTGGGAGCAAAGGTTCAGAAAGAGACCAGATACACAAGAAAGTCCTACTGCTGTCTGCCAGACACTCCTTATGTTCTTGCAGGAACAGCTTTTTTTGCTTCACTTATAATTTCTCCTCTAAACCTGGAAGCTTTAACAAAAAAAGAGAACTCAAAATGTCTTCAATGTCATGAGTGAAGGGATTGTCAAGGAAGTTCATAGAATCATAGAATCATAGAATAGTTAGGGTTGGAAAGGACCTCAAGATCATCTAGTTCTAACCCCCCTGCCATGGGCAGGGACACCTCACGCTAAACCATCCCACGCAAGGCTTCATCCAACCAGGCTTTGAACACTGCCAGGGATGGAGCACTCACAGCCCCCCTGGGCAACCTATTCCAGTGCCTCACCACCCTTACAGGAAAGAATTTCCTCCTTATATCCAATCTAAACTTCCCCTGTTTAAGTTTTAACCCGTTACCCCTTGTCCTGTCACTACAGTCCCTGATGAAGAGTCCCTTCCCAGCATCCATATAGCCCCCCTCCAGATATTGGAAGGCTGCTATGAGGTCTCCATGCAGCTTTCTCTTCTCCAGGCTGAACAGCCCCAACTTCCTCAGCCTGTCTTCATAAGGGAGGTGCTCCAGTCCCCTGATCATCCTCATGGCCCTCCTCTGGACTTGTTCCAGCAGTTGCATGTCCTTTTTATGTTGAGGACACCAGAACTGCACACAATGCTCCAGGTGAGGTCTCACAAGAGCAGAGTAGAGGGGCAGGATCACCTCTTTCAACCTGCTGGTCGACCTGCTGGTCATGCTCCTTGGTCTTGCACTTGTGACTTCCTGACAGAATTTTTGTCAGTCCTGCTTTAAGGAAGATGAGTTTGACTTTGACAACAAAGGTGTTTAGATATATCCTGCACTTGAACTAGGAAAGTTCTCTTAGCTTGGCACAGCATGCTACCAAAGATTGACGGAGAGGCAAATTTTGGTCAGTTTGTACTGTGGCCTTCAGCATATAATTGGATACTCCCTTACATAATCTCTTGAAAGTTTCTTGTACTGTAACACCTACAAAAGAACCAATCCCAACCTTCCAATGGCTACTTAGACCTTCTTGCCTACAATCTTTTTCTCATTTAATCTTCAATGTCTGTCTAGTTTTTCATTTTTTCCTAAAGTTTAAATGTCCTTGGCTGCTGTTATATTTTTCCACTGAAGAAATTGAAGTGATTCCTTTCATTTTTTCAGTAACACTTCTATATTTAAAGGCTGTTGAAGCCTCCAGCCTCTTACTGCACATATTTGTTCAAGTAAGCTTTTAAATTTTTTATCTTTAAAAGTTGTGATGAATGTCAGAATTCATTGATAATTGAGATCTTGTAGTTACGATAAGCTGTTCTGAAGATTTCTAGGATCATCCAAACTGTACTTAAGTAGGTGTACTGGGTCTGGCTGGAATGAAGTTAACTTTATAGCAGATCGTATGGGACTGTGTTCTGCTTTTGTGAATAAAATAGTGTTTCTATCATAATTTATTTATTTATTTGTTTGTTTGTGTGTTTATTTTCCTGTTGCTGAGCGGGTGCTGAGTGGTGCTTGCACAGTATAAGGCTTTCTCTTTTTCCCATTCTGACCCTGCAGAAAGTAGGCTGGGGTAGACAAGAAGTCAAGAGGGTACACAGCCAGGACCGGCCAATGGAAAATTCCAAATGCCATGATGTCATGCTCAGAAATAAAAATTCAGGGATATAAGGATAAAAGAAGGATGTTCCTGGTTATGGCATGTATCTTCCCAAATGAGCATTAACCATGCTGAGACCCTGCTTTCTAGGATGTGACAACTGCCTGCTAATGGGAAGTGTCTGTTAATGGGTAGTAGTGAATGAAGGCCTCTTTTTGCTTGTTTGCTTGTGTGGGAGTGTGAAGACTTTGCTTCACTAGATAGACTATATCTAGATTCATGGGCTTTTTTGCCTTCTTTCTATTTTTGCCCCATCCCACAGCAGAGGAGAGTAAGCAAGCAACTGTGTGGTGCTTAGCTGCTGTCTGTAGTCAATCCTTTTTGGCACCCCAAATGGGACGATTTAGGAATGATTGACTCTTGCTGACCACTCCTCCACACTTGGAGTGACAAATCAACTCATGGGTGGGAATCAGGGAGTTGCAGTTGCTGAGATATTGCTGCCAGTGCACCATCATAGAAATCATCACTTGCTGTTCTTTGACATGAAAAAACCTCACAACAGAAGGATCATCTGAGAATAGTTATACAGCTGTTTAATCTTCTCTGCATCCCCAGTGACTACCAGAAGCCCAGCACTATCCTCTTGGGTCCTTAAGGTATTCTATGACAAAGATAACACATTACCTCCAGGCTGATCACAGTAGGATTTTTTTTCAATTTGTCCACTCCTAAGCTCACTCAATGGTTCAACCCAGACAAGAGATGAGATCTCTTAGTCACTAAGGGTGATAACGGATGAGTAAGTAACAAATAAACTTTAAATTTCATTCATAAATCATGGCTATTATCTTACGCATTATGGAGTCGAACTACTTCAGATAAGAGGAAAATTACAGGAGAAATGTAGTAAGAAAATATTCTTATTTTTAGAACAAGAAGAAAATCAAAGTTTTAAAAGGGATTTCAAGCTTGTATTGAGGGACTGAAACCATAACAGAAAGGCCTTGAAAAGTTTTACTGTGTTTTAATGGCTTTAAAAATTAAAAAGGTCTTTCGTTTGCCTTAATTTGGAAGAGAAATATGGGCAATATTTCTTAAGCTGTCATAGAAAAGGTTGCTACTTTTATCAGCCTACTTCTAAGCTGCATGTGGGTGTTCTTACAGTAGCTAAGTGCAGGAAAAGAAATTTTTAACAATTTTTCCATCATCTCCTGCAGTTATTTAAATGTTTTGAAGCTTGGAAGTTGGATTAGAAAAATATCTAATTCCTCCATTTCAAGCTTTTCTTCACATTTCATCTGATTTTCAACCACTTTTTATTTGGTAATGAGATAATTTTGAGTATTGTCATAATGTTCATAAAAATTTCCAGTTCAATTTGTGTGTCATTACATGCTGCAATGTTTGTATAAAAATTGCCTGATAAGCTTTATGTAGATAAATTGCTGCTATGGCACGTACAAACTTGGTTTTCCTAGCTATTTTTAGTGCTCCCAATAAAGGTCATCTAGAATTTGCTGGTCACCATTGTATTTAGGACATACCTTAGACCCAAAGAAATGCATGCTGGGTCTTGTACAGGAAGTTAAACAGCTTACTCTTAGAATCCTAGAATGGCTTGGGCTGGAAGGAACCTTAAAGATTTAAAGATCACCTAGTTTCAACCTCCCTGCCATGGGCAATAACACCTTCCCCTATACAAGGTTACTCAAGCCCTGGACTTAAACACTTCCAGGGACTGGACATGCACAGCTTCTTGTCAGTGAGAACAAGGTCCAGCACAGCATCTCTCCTTGTTGGTTTCTCTGTCACTTGGAGAAGGAAGTTATAACCAACACATTCCAGGAATCTCCTGGATTGCTTGTATCCTGCCGTGTTGTCTTTCCAACAGATTTTGGGGTGGTTGAATTCCCCACTGAGGACCAGGGCTTGTGAATGCCTATAGAATGCCCCATTCACTCTGTCTTCCTGGTTGGGCAGTCTTTAGCAGTTCCCCACTATAATGTCATCTGCTCTTGCCCTTCGCTTAATGCTGACCCATAAGCTCTTGGTCAGCTCCTCTTCCATCCATCCACAGGCAGAGTTCCATGCACTCCAGTTGGTCACTGACTTAGAGGGTGACACCCACTTCGTGTTTCCTGCCTGTCCTTCATAAAGAGCCTGTATCTTTCCATTCTAGCACTCCAATCACAGAAGCCATCCCACCATGTCTCTGAGATGTTAATAAGATCATAGCACTGCAGGAATGCATTTTGTCCCTAAATCCTCGTTTGTTCCGCATGCTCCATGTGTTTGCATAGACATTTAAGCTGGGCCCCTGAGGAAGCTGACATAATGGTTGAAGTGGCAGGAATTCCTTTGTGCTGCTCTTTAGCTGCTCTCCTGCTGACCTGCGACCCCTCTCCAGGCTCTGAGCATCTCACACTGGCATCAAACTGGTAAGAATGGGATGGATTGATGTTCCCCTACCCTTGCAGCTTCAGTTTACTTGCTTCCTGTTACTGAAGATTTGTCTGTTGCAGCCCCTTCTACGCAGGTGGAACATACTCAGTAAATAATGTTCTCAATCTGTCTGAAAATATTTTGTAATATATTTTGAAAATTGGATAATTTAGGTTCAAATCAAAGGATCTACATGTCATTAATCCCTGTCTCTAATTAAGCAGAGGACCCATACCTTTGTCTTTCATTCTTGTTTGCCTGACCCTGAGCTGGTGAGCAAAAGTATAATTTTCATTATGGGTGTTGGGGAGGAGAAGGGGAGACCTATAAAAATAAGAAAACCCAAACAAAAAGGTACCTCATTTTCTCTCCCACTCCCTATCCCTAGCAGGAATATTACACTAAATTAGGATCCAAATAATAATTTGTTTCTGATCAAAACTAGTCTGGCAGAAAATTGGTTGCATATGGAGCTTATTAAAAATTGTCTTTGAGATTTATTTTTTGGTTTACATTGATTGTTGTGAAGTACTGTTTTTAATCTTTTTTCATTTTTTTCACCTTCACTTTAGGGAACTTTGCTATTTTATAGACTAGATGCTGATGCTCATGTTATGTTGAAAATGCAGCCTACGGTATATCAATAAATATTTGTGGATCAATGTAGCTTCTCCTATGACAAAATATTTTACTATATTGCAAAACAAATAGGTTTTCTGTTCTGATGTTCTAAGCTGATTTTGATAATTTCTGATTTTCTTTTCCATTAAAAAATTATCAGTGGCTATGTCCACAAATCAAAGTAATATTAAATAGCCTGTATTCCATTCACAATTTTAATCTAGAAATATTTTTGGATAAAAATTAATATAATAAATATATATCAATTTAAGTCTACTTTCTTCAGTATATCTTAGATTATTACTTCCATCTACTCTTGGTGACCCTTGAGGGTCCTTATGGGTCTTAAAACCTGATGTTTTCCTTTCAGTTTTCAGTCTTCATTTCAAATTGGATACTTCTGTTTCATTCAATTTTCATACAGATGAACTTTATGTACTTTGAAGTATTCATAAATACTCTTAACATGTTAATTCTTGTACAAACTTTGTTGCAAGATTTCTTTGTTTTTTAATTCTTCTACAGACTTTGTTGCAAGATTTCTTTGTTTTTCTGAGTTGAGTAATATTCTGAGCAGGATCTTGAAGGAAAAAAAGTGTATGCACAAATTTACAGCTGTATGTCCTGGGGATGCCCAGTACTATAGAATGAAATGAGGTCAAAGACACTGGATATAACAGATACTTAAGAGCTCCTGGAATGACTGCACTGTTCTTGCAAAACTGCTATGCGTGTCACTGCTGTTGGGGCTTGAGGATCTGCTGTGAGTGGTTGCCCAGCAGTTCTCCCACAGGGTGCTTGAGATACCAAGTAGCCTTTCTGAGCTAGTGAAGGAGCTGGAGCCTTTACAAGGCTGGCATGGCAGCTAGCACACCAGGTCTTCTTGACTTCTCACATTAAGTCCAGCTTGTTCATCAGAATACTTTATTAAAATGTGGTTTATAACTATTGCGTATTGTTTCTCTCATGGAAATAATTTTCTGTGAGATTATGGTAGAATTTTAAATGTAGCATCTGCTCTTGCTCCACTGAAATCTTAGTAGCTTAGTAGCTACTCCATATGTTTCCTGCTTTTAACAAAAGTGAGTAATTTTCTTTTTTCCTGTCTGGTCCTTCAGGGTTACTTATTGTATTACCTCACATATTTCTCCTGGGTTTGTTGTTTCCTAGCTTCAGGAGCTAGTTCTAGATCTTTGGGTAATGATCAATAGTAGGGAAAAATTTTTAAAGGATGACATTTTCTGATTGTGTGTACTCCACCTACCTTTAGTATTTTACTAAAGATATATATATATATATATATATATATATTTAGTGTTTTTGCCATCTTTGCATATGGTAGGTAAGAAAATAATGATGAAAAGCAGTGAAAATGTAAAATAGTGCAGAACTCTATTTCTCTTTTGCCATGAAACTAGTTACTAGTGTAATTGTGAGAATTTAAAACATAAATTCTAAATTGATGTTCTGGAGAGAAAAATTATATTAGTAAAAGGAGAGAAATGCATTTATGTTCCATTTCTACAGCTTGGTATATTATGTTGTAAATAAAACTGCATGGTAGATTATGTTTTGGGGGGTTTGTTTTTTTTTAGTTCTGTTACTACACCATATCTTAAACAATATGTGGTAACAGAAAGTATTCAGCTTTAAAATTGCTATTGCTACAGTAGCACAAAATGTTTTTCAGAACAATTCAGATTGCTTTAACAACCAAATAACTGAAGTGGAAAGTTTTCCTATCTGTCTGAAAACTGAAATATCTACATTTATTAAAGTTAAGGTATATATGAATACATTTTTTCTATTGATATATTCAAAGCAAAGTACACCAAGATCTGTAAAAATTAATGTGGTGAAAAATACAATAGTATAAATTACATACAAACAATAAAGCCTTCATCAATGCTCTCTTGTACCATATATAAATTTATCAAAATGCATGTCTATGTGAAAAGCTGTTCCAGGTAATGTTCAATTAATATAAATAGTCAAAGAGAAAGAATAATAAAACTGTAAACTTATTTAAATATTTTTTTTAGATGAATTAACAAATTATACATCTTTGTTGATTTGATCAAACTGATCATCTTCTGTGTTGTTATGACTTCTCTGGCGACAGAGTTGTGGGGTTTTGCAGCCTAGGCTACAGTATCTAAAAAGTATGTGCTATCAATCCTTTTGACTTCATAGCCATACATTGTATGATTTAAATTGGATAACATTTTATAATATTTCTTGATAATTTGCATGCACTATATGATTGCACTTTTTTTTCCTATTAGAGACATAAAATTATACTGACAAGTAAATTATCTTAATAGGGTACTATTTATTTCCTTTTTGCTTTTTATAAACATGATGAGCATTCCAAAACACATTATTATTTGAAGGTCAGCTAACCATTAAATAAAATAAATAAAATGGATGAAAAAATATTCATGAAACTGACTGCTGAAAGTATTTTGTCACCATTCTGTGTTAGTGTATGAAACAAGGCACAGAATTACCTGGTACGGAATAAGGGGATTCTGATGTCAATGCCTGTCTTTCAGAGCCGCAGAGGTGTTAACAATATGAACATAACTTTCTCAGAGACAGGTAGTATACTTTATTTTTTGAAACCTGTTTGAGCAAGGACTCTGACACTACCATTATTAAATACAGTCACTGACATTAAGGCCATGAAAGTTTGTGGTCTGTTTGATAGTCATGTAGAGAAATAACATGAATGTCA
This sequence comes from Lathamus discolor, assembly GCF_037157495.1. Lineage (NCBI taxonomy): Eukaryota > Metazoa > Chordata > Aves > Psittaciformes > Psittacidae > Lathamus > Lathamus discolor. The sequence continues at coordinate 27,062,544 of NC_088887.1, read as the reverse complement.
GTGACTAATCTATGCATTAAGCAAGGAAAGAATGTGATCCTTCAGGGGCATAGTAAACATAAAATATATAATTACAAAACTTGAGATGCTGTTGAACTCTCTGCCTTGAGAACTGGGTCTGCAAGAACTTGTCTAAGAGGCATTTTTATCTTATAATCATAAAAAAAAGAAAGCCTATTCATTATGTAAGCTATTGTCATCATGTTGATATGTGTTCTTAGCCTATCTCACCAAATACTAGAGGGTATTTCTAAGGGGAAACCCTATTATTTCTGTGGGGCAACATGTTTTGTTTATTTACGGTAGGTCTCAGAGGTCATAGCTTCATTAGTTTTTTACATACTATGTATCATGTGGCTGTGTAACAATCAGTTCAGCTTTGTTTCCACAGAGCATTAATCCTAACCAGATGAATGGACTAAAGGTAAGAACAGGAAACAACATACATGTGGTCCTTCTCCAGCTTTTCCAAGATTTCTTTCCAGTCTCACTTTTCACAAACTACTGAAGTCTATGAAATAATTTGTAGTCTATAGTATACAGAAACTACTGTAGAAGAATTTAAAAGGAACCAGCTTTTTATAAACCTGTCCTTGCACCTCTGTAATTTTGCCAACTTTTACCTTTGCAAACTCAGTTCAGCTACAGTAGTCTGAGTTAAAAACTGAGTTGGCACCAGGTCATAAATGGATGTTTAATTAAGACTTCTACCATTTCAACATCTCAGACTTGGCTTCACCAATTTAGCTTTCTATATTATCAATGGGAGCAGGGGCCTTGCCTACTCAATTTTTTTTTTTTTTATTTTTTTTTAAGTATGGGACAAATCTCAAATGTTTCAGGTCTAATGATCATTCCCGACATTCACAACTAATACATTACTTTGCAGAAAGGTAGTTTATGGAATCCAGTGTGGTTGTAGCAAAACCACTTCTCCTGTACTTGCAGCATCTCTGACCTTGAAACTAAAATTAGATAAAATTGAAAAAGACAGGTCTATTTTATCTCTTAGATTTTTAGAAAGGAGAGAGATATTTGGAGGTTTGAAAGCTGGACTTTTAGCCGAAAGCATCCTTTTCAGTGCTTTCTATCATACTATCTCTTAAACAATATTATTCTTTGACAAATAATATTCTAGTGAAAGTTTTTAACTTTTGCATATTTTCTGGATAACACCACCCACATTTCATATGCTACACTGGCCTATACCTGAACTGAACCATGAAATTCTTAAGGAAAACTTTAAATATTTTTGGGCCCTGTTACTTCTCTGTATTCTCCAAGACGTTGTGAAGGATTCACTTACAGAAAGAAGCTTGCCTCTTAAGTCTTGTAACCATCTTCTTTCACAAGCTTCAACTTTTTTCACTTATAATTTAGATTTTTTATAAAAGTTAATTTTGTTGGATTAGACATGAGTAGGGGGAAAAGTACTATTTATATGGTTCTATGTTGTAAAATTTGTAAACATGAGCTGATATGGCTTGCTTTGCATGGGCAGTTTTTCAAGTTTCTGTCGTGCTTGATTTGCCATCTGTACTTGCTCATGCTCCAGAGTGTTCTGCCTCTAATTAAGGGATGGGTAACAGAAAAAGACTTGGAGAATGTAAAGGAAGAAAATGAATGTCAGGGTGGAATATGATGCTCAGATTAAAATCCACAGGAATTATTTTTACAGTAATTGGAATTATCATGAGCATGAAGTAAAAATCTACACTTGTTCATTGTCTTAAAAATGCATTTGCCCCATTCCATACACCTATCCTAAAATCAGAAAACAAACAGGCTAAATTCCACACCTCTTTGCAACGTCAGTAGTTGAAGTTGTCCATTGTATAAACCACTTCAAAATTTGGCCTTCTGGTCTTTTGCCATGTGTTCTCTAAAATTATGCTGGTTTAAGATGATAGAATCACAGAATCATAGAATAGTTAGGGTTGGAAAGGACCTTAAGATCATCTAGTTCCAACCCCCCTGCCATGGGCAGGGGCACCTCACGCTAAACCATGTCACTCAAGGCACTGTCCAAACTGACCTTGAAAACCGCCAGGGATGGAGAATTCACAGCTTCCTGGGGAACCCATTCCAGTGCCTCACCACCCTTACAGTAAAGAACTTCCCTATATCCAAACTAAACTTCCCCTGTTTAAGTTTTAACCCATTACCCCTTGTCATATCACTACAGTCCCTAGTGAAGAGTCCCTCTCCAGCATTTTTGTAAGCCCCCTTCAGATACTGGAAGGCTGCTATGAGGTCTCCATGTAGCCTTCTCTTCTCCAGGCTGAACAGCCGCAACTTCCTCAGCCTGTCTTCATACAGGAGGTGCTCCAGTCCCCTGATCATCCTCGTGGCCTTTCTCTGGACTTGTTCCAACAGTTCTATGTCCTTTTTATGTTGAGGACACCAGAACTGTACAGAATACTCCAAATGAAGTCTCATGAGAGCAGAGAGGAAGGACAGGATCACCTTTGACCTGCTGGTCACGCTCCTTTTGATGCAGCCCAGGATACGGTTGGCTTTCTGGGCTGCAAGCACACACATTGATGGCTCATGTTCATTTTCTCATCGACCAGCACCCCCAAGTCCTTCTCTGCAGGGCTGCTCTGAATCTCTTCTTTGCCCAGTCTGTAGCTGTTCCTGGGACTGCTCCGACCCAGGTGTAGGACCTTGCACTTGGCATGGTTAACCATCATGAATGACTGAAGCCACTTATTTTGACAGCACTTTTCTATGTGAATCTGATGGCTTGTGCTTGATTTTTCAAGAGGTGTAAGTAGTTCTTGAAGTGTAAACATATATCTGTCTGTATATATTGCACACAAATTTATACACATGCATATTTTTACATGTATATTCAAAGCTCAAACTCACAGAATGGTACTATTGTCTATAAGAAATAATTTAATTGCTTGAGCAACCAGGTAGTCAAAATATCTCTTTCAAAACTGACTAACGAATGACTAATTGTTAAAAGGCTGTATGTGGTCATGAGCTAATAGTCCTCACCATCCCAGTTTTGTTCTTCTTTATATCATAAGTAGAGCTTGTATATGCTTTCTGTCAAGCCCCATATGAATCTTTGTACTCTCTGATCTATTTATCTTCCTGCTCATTAGTACAGCATTGTATATTTCAGGTAGACTTTATTCTCATTTATATACTGAGGAACTTCAGGAACTTAAGGGATTTACCTGAGGAACTTAAGATTTTATTTTCTTCTGTGTAGAGGCATAGTATCTTTTAGAAAAATTTACTGTGTGAGTGAAAACTGTGATTTGTTTGAATGAAAATAAGTGAGCATGCTAACTTTGGGTCAAAATAACACAGAAATTAATCTGAAATTGTAAAGAAAATTTTAAAGAGCAAGGCAGCTCATATATAGGTAATATGTTAGTGTATTAGTCATCAGGGCAGGGTTCACCTTGGTTTGGTATTTTTTGTTGGGTTTGGTTTGATTTTTTTATTATACTTAAAAACCACATTAGAACTTTGTTTTCCTCATGTTATACATTTAATAACACGAAATTCCCATTATGACATTTATAACAATTTATTAAAATAGAAATTAAATTAAGCAAAAATCAAATAAATGTATTACTGGTATGGAACTTTTTTTCATGCCCCTGCTTATTTAACGTCTGTCTTTTTGGTTTAAAGGAAGAAAAAAGCTCTCTTTGAGCCTGACTGTCAAAGTTGCTAATGGTTGCTTAGAAGATGTATGTTCAGACAAAATGCATTCTCTTTACAATTAGTGTTACATTTTTTGGTTATTGCAATTTATTTTGATGCTGCCTTCCACAAACTCTATTTGCTCAGCCATCTCTTGCTCTACAGGATTTCTTATTGGAAGGTGAATTACATTCCCATAGCAGAGACTGTTTTCTTGCTTTAAATTCCATGGAGTAACTAAATTACATGTTTTTTTATTTTTAATGGAAACATCACATTTTTCTATCTAGAATAAATAAAATCAGAACCCTGTAACAGTGACATTGAGAAACTAAGAATTTTTTAATCAGATTTTTCTCTGTAAAATACCATTATTTCTACAAACTTCTGTTCACTAAAGTTGTACACAAGCACTGCCTGAGCAGTTAAGATGTTAATGATTGCTAAATTGTATGATAATGAATTTACTTAGAAGGTTAAAAACCATTGCCTTTCTGACCTTTTAAGAGAACTTCCCTTATGTTTGCTAGTCCTTATGAACTGGTTTTCCCTGATCCTTTCCTATAACTCCTGCTAAAAAAATACTTCCTATGAAATGTGTGTTAATTTGCATTCAAATGAGTATGAAATAAATTCTGATGTTACAATGTCATTTTTGTTCAAACCTTATCAAGGCCTGCAGTACTTACTGAGGGCTATGGATATGTAAAAGCTGGTACTTTCTAGTTTGAGCTCAAAGAAGGTCCAGAACTATTTTTGAAAAGAAGTGTGCATGCTTTGATCATACTCTTCTAGCTGTTGGTGACACACAACAATTCCTCTACTTTGCTAAGGAAATTATGTTGACCTTGTATCCAGCATGTATAAATTTCATGCTTGATATTAAGCATAAATGTGTGAGTAAAAAATGTTTTTAAAATATAAAGGGCTGTTTCTTTACATGGAATAATTGTTTTCCTTTTCCACAGTAGAGCCCATAGAGGGCTTTATACTAAACTTTGCCAGCTTGCTGCTTGAAGTTTTACACTGGTTATAGCATGTTGAACATCATTAGTTTTCCTGGCTTTTACTTCTGAATGCTGTTGAAATACAACTCATATCAGTACATGTGTAAAGTGCTTTAAAAACTTATATAAAGAGGTTCCAGATAGAAAATGAGATTAATTCCTGCACTTGTTTCATGCAGGTCTTTGAAAGTTCCAAAAGGTGATAGAAGTTATCTACTAAGCATGTGAATAAGAAACAACAAAAGTCTGAAAAATTCTAGAAGACACAAAGCAGTCCACTGTTACAGCAACAGTTTACTTTGATCAGCATTTAACTTCTTCAGAGTAAAAGATGAAATATAATTAAATACTGGAGGCTATTAATGTTAAAGTCATTCAGGAACCTAAGTCACCAACAGAGAAAAGCAAAAACTTCAGGAGAGGAAATCAGGAAAAGCTTCACTAAGCTATGTGGTTTGGTTGATACGCTCGAGGGAAGGGATGCCATCCAGAGGGACTTTGATACAGTTGAGGAGTGGGCCAATGCCAGCTTCATGAAGTTAAAAAATGACAAGTGCACGGTCCTGCACCTGGCTTGGATATCTAATGGCTAGAAGAGCAAGGAATAAGATAGATTTGCTATTTCTTTGTGTTAACTGAAATGTTGTTTGACATGGCAATAAGATGGTAGTCTCTGGAATGCATGGCCTCAGTAAAACACTGTAATGGATGGTATCCCAGATGAGGGTTGATTCCCACTCATGACTGAGAGACATAACTATGTTTTTTGTCAGAGTGTATTCAGTAGAGTATATATGTTTATGTTCCTTGTGACTGTCAGAAGGAGGAAGGAAAACATAGGTGTGCAGCTGTCCTGTGTCATACTTGGCTGCACCAGGGTGCCAGGCCATGGACAAAGAGAGATCATGACAAACTGCTTGGCCCCACGAATGAAAAACTACAGATCTGGCATAAAGCTAGTTGTTTTTCTAAGGGTATAAAAGCAGAACACTCTTGTGGCTGAATCTGAAGCCTCACTTATGGGTGGACACACCACGCAGGAATTTTCTCATTTACCTGAGACTCCTGGTATCGACTGCAACGGGGCTCCCCAGCTTGAAGTGCGGGCCTGGATGATGATTTGGTGATAACTGGTGTTGTATTTCTTCCTAATCTCTGTTCTCTATATGCAGTAATGATTTGATGCATTGCTAATTTTCCTCTGTACTTATATGTATCTATCTCTGATTGGCTTTATTGTACTTACTTGCTATATAGAGAGAGATATATATCCACTTCATGTTAGTGTGCTTGTTTAATAAACTGTGCATGTTACACAGCTACTGTGTGTTGTTTTGTTGCATACCCTTGCCTGTCAGCAGAACAGATACTGAAGGACAGAATGACTTGGACTGTTGGACAGCTGAAGAGGAAAGGAGACAAGCAAAACTGTTGTCTCAAATATAATTCAGACAGAAAAATGTGTCCCACAACAAACCAAAACCAGACTACCCACAAGAAACAGCTGAAGTGTTGTTTATGCCCTGAAATAGAAACTTAACTGTAGGAAGGATTCCTATTTCCATATGGCAGAGGGGGAGACGTGTTTAGTATAGGAAAGAAAGTTAATGGGAGATAAAAACTATTTCAGAGAATTTATTAAAAAACCCCCAAACAGGCAGACTTTGGAACAAGCTCCCAGTGGGAGGTAGTGGCAATCTTATTTCTGATTCTTAAAATGAGACTGGTTGCTAGACAATTTGCTCTAGCAAGCAGTTTTACATTAGTATGTGAAATGCCTTGTGATTCCTATGTGTGTTTGAGGTAACTTTATCTATTAAAATAGTTAATATATATTGGAATGTAGCTTTAACACCACTGAAACTTGTGGGTCTTGTGAATATAATCAATTTTCAGATAGATAGTAAATATATCTATCTCTATACGTGGTATGTATGTGGTATGAATATGTAACTAAAAGAATAAAGAATTCTGGCTAGTTTGCAAACTAGATGAAGAATTTTATCAAGGCATCTTAATTTCTGAGTCTGAATGCAGCCAATGGTCAGATAGAAAGAAGCTCTAGAAAAATCTTTTCCTCCCTATTAAAGTATTCTTCTTTAAGAAATACAAAACAATGCATGAGCATTTAAATTCTGAGAGCACGTCTCACTGACCATGGATAAATATCAAAAGTGAATGTGAATTTGAATAAGCTGATAGTAGGCATAAACAGGACAGTGGCCTTCCTCTCACTGTGGATAACTAATTGGAGCATTGGTGTGATAGTGAGTGCTGTGCTCTGCTCAGCTCTGGCTGGCATCTCACCTCATGGTCGTTTTGTTAGCCTGAGGACTTAGATAAGGGCCTTGTCTGAAATCACCCTTCTGAATGCAAAGCTCCCTCTGAGCCACCATGGACAACAGCGTCCTAGTTGTGCGCTGTGCTGAGCCCCTCAGTAGCTGCAGTTGTGTTTATACAAACACACACACACACACACACACATATACATATGTATGTAAATATATATATACACCATATACCATATCATGCTTTTTCCAAAGGCTTAAGGACAAACTAAATTTCGCCTGCCTGTAGTCTCAAAATGTGTACAACCTGATGACACCAAAACAGGAGTAGAAGCTGCTGAAAAGATAAGTGATTATTTCAGTTTTATCAATGAACATGACTAAATTAATGGTTACTATTAGTAGTCTTTATTCTAGGAGGAATAGGCTAGATTTATCAAGGGAAGCAGGCATGAACAATAATCCTTCTCCATTCTTCAAGAGAAGTAAAATGCTTAACAAATATTGGTTAATTTCATCAGAATATAAATTTTTGAAGTATTTCATATTGACTAGTTCAAACATAGTCTGATGAGTTTTAGGAGATACATGTCTAGAAATTAAACCCATATTTACTGTTTGGGAGGAGGGGAGAGGAAGAGAAAGAAATAGCCTGGTTCTATTTTCCTAAGACTACAAAGAAAGCTTATAGCAAAACTGGGATTAATACTTCCCTGGTGCAGGGCTGTCCAGAAGGCTTCTTTAAATCATGTTGTTGCTTAGTAACTTAATTTTAAATATCTCTTCAAAACCTTTCACAACCAAATCCAAGACTCGGCACTGTTTCCTATCATGCTCTTTACACATTAAATTAATATACTGTCCCTGCCTCTTTTGAGGGAGGAAAAAATTGCATGTTTTCTTATGCAGCTTGAAGGGGAAAAATGTATAAAATAGAATTAAAATACTTTATGAGGATGTTTATACAGCATAAGTCGTGAAAGTGATATGTAAGTATCATACCTATAGATATGCGAAGGACACTGGATTTTCTTTTTTACTAACATCAAAACTGATTCAGGCGTAAAAGTCACGGGTTGTTTCCAAGCAATTTGTCATAGACAAGTAACTGATTCTGATCTATCTTTTCTAAGTACTTCCTTTGCCTGATTTGTGTATGTTAAACCTTTTGACATGTAAGATTTATTTTTCAGAAAGAGAACAATCCAAAATTATTTATAATACAAAGACAGAAATATCATGAATATTTTTTTTGAGAGAGGACTAGAAAAAAAATAATATGATACAGAAAAATGAGAGTGTGTAGACAATAATTAATGTCACAATTCTTGCAGTATCTGTTTTATAAAATTAATAACTGTAGTTACAGAAGAAAATAATTAAATACAAATAATAAAGGAATATACCAGAATTAACAAGAGCTGCTCGTGTAAACAGTTTGTCTAGGCATTCATGTTGAACAACATTGGGGTAGGCAAGCCAATTTAATTCTGACCTTCGACTTTCATCAACAATCAGTAAGCGAAGTTACTTATAATGCTGCTTTCAGATTTTTATTATTCAGTGTGTCTTCTGTCCTCTTCTTTCAGAAATACAGCGCACTAATTCTTGGTGTAAATTATGTATAACAATTAGAAATGTACTCTTGTTTTGGAAAACACAAGTGATAGAAGCATGACCATTGCAAGAAAAGTAAAGGTTAAGTAATGCTGCCAGCCTTCAATGTAATCCTGGCAAACCACCATATAGCCAGCTGCATATTTAATGTCTATTTATTGAACTAGTTAGGTTCTGTCATTTTTCTGAAACATTTTGCTTTTATTATTCACTGTTTCATCTGTATGTGTATGTCACTGTTTTGATATTCTAAGTCTTTCTTTTCCCCCTTGTCAAAGGGATTCAAAGAAATAGGTTGAGATCATAATCTCATTAGTTAATGAGCTGAAAATATTGAAAACCTGGACATTACCTGTGACAGCTATAGAATGAAAAGAGCATATTTCTCTCCTTTGTTATAGGCTTGCTGCAAGTTTTCCTGAAGTGCATTCAGCATTGTTTATGATCTGTATAGAATTACAGTATGAAATTTTTACACACTGACTTGTTTCATATACAGTAAGATAGATGTTAAATTGGTATTAAAAATAGTTCAAGTTCTGTAAAATAAATGTGAAATACAGAGTTTTCTGAATGGATAAAATAATCAGGATTCCTTAACACATAATGTAACTACCAAAGTCATAACCACCTATGGATTTGGGAGCATTGGGTTACACTCACTTTAAATTTATAGCATGCACTTGATGATAGCTAGGGGCATACTCCAAAGCAATAATAGCATAAAATCTCCCACTTCAGACATATTTAAAAGCTGTTTAGACATGGTCTTGGGCAACTGTATCTAGATGGGATGAAAACTTATTGCGGTCTCGTGCCTATTTGCCTGTGTTAACACACATTTAAAAAGCAGGACAGAATCTATTGGAATTTTTTGAGGTTTTTGTCCTCTACATTTAAACTACAGTCTTGTTCTCAACAACAGCTTTGTCATCCTATTGTGTTGTTCATACTTTGAAAGCTTTTGTATTCAGCCTTTTAACACTTCCCTCAAAACTAGACTGGAAGTTATCAGCTCAACAGTGGGAACATGGTTGTTCTACAGCATTCAGCACTGAGCACTTCTGTGCACTATAGCTTTAACGAAACAGATGTCAGTATGTTCATAGAAGGAGGTTAAACTTTCTGCAGAAGATTACATTGGCTAATTTTTTTATTATTGCTCTATATTTGTTTTTCACATTATCTGTCTTGAAGCTGTGATCCATACAATCTCTTGCATGTTCTGTTAGAATCAAGTTACTGAATTTCAGATGTACATTCAGTTTGAAAACTACAATAAATATGTGTTTACTCTAAAACCAGAAATAAATGTGTTGGTATTGCAATTGGTATTGCTGGTATTGCAACTAATTGAGTAAAGACAGTTGTGTGGTGAATACTTCATCATCTCTCAGTCTGACTGAACATCTGAAAACTTGTCTATTTCTTGATATACTCATTGCTGGCATTTTTACATTCATTAAAAACAAATCTAAAATATAGCTTTTAAACACCTGACTATATTTAAAACAAAGGTCTTTGGGCCTTTTGAAATTCTGATTATGCAACAAAGATCTAAACATTTGGTTCTTGCAATGGACAAAGTAATTTGCAATATGAGGGTCACTTACTATGAATGCTGGTATCATCCTTTGAAAAGTTGCTCTGGGTGAGGAGATCACTCTAGTAATTATTCGACATCAGGCAGATGCACTTCTGCAACAGACTCTTCTGCTTTTGCCTCAGCTTTAGGACATAGATTCTCACCAAAGCCAAAAGAAAAGTCATGAATGCTACTCGTCTATTGTCCAGGATGACTGTTTCTTGCAGTCATGTTTGAATCAAAAGAACAACCAAACCAGATTGCCCCTGCACAGCCAGTGTAATCCTTGAAAATAAAACTGGAGCACAGGTCATGTTCCTGCAAAGTGCATGAGTGTCCAAACCTGTGTCTTTGACTAGCAGCAAAGAGGGAGAAAGCAAACATGAGTAGCATGGATTGATTAGGTAATTCAGAGTTGAGCTCAGTTTAAACCTTAAGCTGACATAACAAGCGTGACTGCAGACATGATGTCACTGTGTTGGTGGTTTCAACCTCCATGTGCTAGACCACGAAAATTTTTATTTCATCAGTGATAACACACATGTGTCTGATGAGAAATTTTCTCTTATTAATAAAAGAAAAAAATTAGAGGGCCGTATGTTACCTCATCGAAAAACATACTTGAAATATTTTTTGGCATCTTAAATTTGATTAACCAAATGTTAAAAATAATTAACTTCTGGGGTAAATGAATGAAATTATTCCTGTTTTTCTTAATTTTCTGGTGAAAAAAATAATCATGTATTTGTGGCTGGAATACTCATTACTGCATCAGTGTGCTAGTTGATGTATCATACATTCCCCTTTTTTCTTAAGTGTTACTCGTGCTCATATCTTACGAATCTAGACCTTACAAGAAAAAGTTTTGTGCATTATAAACCACATTGAAACAAACCATTTTATCTCACTTTTTATCTGTTGCTTCTGTAACTGTGGAGACATGGCTTCTCAAAAATAATTATTTTTCTCTTTAAAAACTGTAATTCATATAATTTGGACAGATTAGTTTTTGATTATTTCCAGTTTTTATTCAAACAGTTGTAATTTTGTATGGTTTTAGATGAGTACTAGCTTTTATCTTCAGCCAAATTCAGTAAGACTCAACAGCAACTGAGTAGAACCATTCAATAGTGTGAAATAAATTATGTAATAAGAGACTATCTTTCTGAGACATTATCTTCTTCCTGTCTTAAAAAGGATGATTTGTTTTTTTAAATGCCTAATATGAAGACCCTATCTGTGCAAACATCTTCAAACACAGAGGTTACTAGGAAAGCAAATCTTGTAAATGTGGTTTTTTTTGGTATGGAATTATGTTCTCTGAAAACATCAACAGTGCTGGGATTATCGTTTTGAGTAAATACAGTGCAGTGATAGCTCATTCTCCATATCTTTTCAGTTTTAGTCTTTGGGAAGCCAATAAAGGTATCAGATGGTATATTGACTGTTTTAGCCTGGTTCTTATTATGCGTAACTATCTCTACAAATCCAGGTGTGAACCCTGGAGGAAAGATTAATTCAGTAGTATCAGTATAGGTATCAGAGAGAGTAAATCCATTGAGTTCATCTCTTCTTAGCTTGTAGGCAGGGAACGTTATTTCTACCTAACTCATTTTTTTCCACTGCTCTCCTTGGCACTCTTCACAATTCATTCTAGTAAATTATTTCCTTTACACTTTTATTCCAGTGTAATTCTAACTTTTGGGATTCTTATGTAAGCCATGATCTGACATCAAAACTTTGTAGGAGAAAAGCCTGGGGGAAAAAAAAATCTTTTTCTCTAAGAACATTCTATAAAAACAATAGCATATCTGTTTTATCCCAGTGAAACTGAAATTTCTGTGCTTAAAGAATTTTAAAATATATACCTGAAAAGCATAATTGTGTATTATATTGTAAATATCAGTAAGTTACTGCAAGTACTTTAGGTCCTTTATAGGGTTTTTGTGTTTTGGGATATAAAAATTTCCTGGAAACTTTGGGGGAGTAATTGTGTACTGTGAGAAAATACAGTAGTTGCTGAAAGAGTTAGACAATGTGTCCATCTACTCTGTAGTCTGTATTCTGCAATTTGAGAGAAATCACTCTAATTACACAGTAAAAGCATGATAAACAATTTTAAGCAATATATAATCTCATGTTAAAATGAAGGTGAAGAGACACATTGATAAGAGATACATTAATTATTTATTTCATATTGTTCTTTGTACCTTTGAAGTGGGACCTCAAAGCCTAGGCACGGAATTAAGTAGTTGCAATATTAGCAAAGCATTTTGTGCTTATGAGTCTCCTTTAGATAAAAATTAGTCTTTAATCAAAATTCTTGTAATTACCTTATCTTGGTTACTAATTTCTGGAAACCTAGAATATAAATTTTCTCCAAATTCTGAATTGTAAGCAAGATTCAACTTTTTAATCTTTGAGTGATTTTAGTCAATCCAAACCAATTCTTTCTTAAAAGCTAAGCAGTAAAGCTCGATCAGTCTTGAATTACATCATGTTTAATGCATTAGTGAATCCATAGTAATATTAGGGCTTTCACATTGAAGACCGTCTTTTACATCCTCTCATTTTTTTTCTGTTGCTGCCTCCTGCTTACATTCCAATACAGAAATAACAACCAAGAAGTGAATTACTCTGTTTTTCACAATGTCTAAGCACAAAAAATCTTCAGGTAATACCTAATTATGTAGGTATGCGGTGAAAAAAAACTTTAGTGAGATAGTCTTTCAGTCAATGCATTGAATAAAATTTCAGAATTCTCAAAGTCTAACTTGATTTTATTCTATGAGGTTGTCAGGGAAAGTTACCTTTCACAATTAAATATTCGTATGAGTTAGAGGTACAGAGGGACTGCTATTCTCAAGTCTTGTTTTAATGTCATTTCTTGTAAACCAGAATTATCTTACCCAGGGTACAGAAAATATTTGGAAGTTTCACTCAAGGCTACATAAGTTTGCTTTAGCCTTATAAAAATGAAAATGCATTAGATATTTAGGTTTCATTATTGTTTTATGAACAAAAAATAGTCTTTATATGTTAGAGTAGGCAGTCTCAAAACATCTCTTTGGAAGTTTTTCTTTAGAAGACAAAAAAGTTGAAACTTAAATTTGTCTTGCGATGCTTGAAATCTGTCTGGAAAAAAATGACCTTTTTTACAGATTTAAATTAAAACTCTTCTTTCTGTATCAGTAAATATTTAAATATCAATTCATCAAGTAAATGCTATGTTTGACTAAATCTACAATTCAGTCTTTCAGAAGTAATTCGGGTAGCTTTCCAAACAGAAAAAAAACCCTGTATAAACAAGAAGAGTAAAAATCCTGTGATTTGCAACATTTCTAGTAAATATATCTCTGCCTGCAGCTGACAAAAGTGTCAACAACTCTCAAAGCTTTTTGCCAAGTCAGATTTATGCAGTATCTGCTTTTCTTTGTGCAGCTGAAAACATATTCAGAAGTTAAAACTTGTTTTCAAATATATTTCATTAGCACATCATTTGAATTATTCTCTTGTTCCTCATTTTTTTCAGAAAATCCTGCAGAGGTTTATCAAATTAGACTTTTGAGTCTATTCCACCTGCTGGCAGAAGACCTGGAAGTAGATGTTAAGCTTTTTGGGATCTATATAGGTCATTCTCAATGACTGATTAAACTGTTGAGACAAAATGATAGAGCTACAGAGGAACTCCTCAAATCCTCCCTCTACAAGCAAACTAATATAGTTGTCCTTAAGTCAGAGACTGACATACTCTTTCTAAGAAGGTTAAAGGATCTGTCATTTTGATTCTGTTTAAAAACTGTCAGACATGCGGAATTAATATTGCTCTAAGTGGTGCATAATGGTTGCTTGGTGATAGAGTCTGTTTTAATATAATCCACCCTTAAACATGGTACACATCTACCTGAAGCAATTTGTTGTCAGTTTTTATAAGTATTGTACTGTGCTATGGATACAAGCTGAACTGTTTGGCCATTATCAAAGCCAGCAGGGAGAATGTGTCCGTATTCCTTCTAAAGTCAAAGTTGGTGGCTGTAGTACTAGTTACTGACTACATCCTTACCTGAAACCACAATCTCAGTAAGGATGATTTGAAATACTGGGAGAAAGGAACTTGCTTCTTCTGGATGTTTGGAGATACTGGTTTGGGGTCTGTGTAAAGGAAACAATCAGCTTGCTTTATTTGAGCCTGTAGAAGGTGGAAAGCCTAAAGCGTGTTCTGAGGGTAGAAATGTCCAGGTGTGTGCTATGTAAAAAACTGAAAAAGACTGAGAAAAATTGTGCTTTGCTGATATAGCAACATTTTAACTAATGCAACATATAATTCAGATGAGACACCAACAGATGTAATAAATATCTTTAGATACTTGAAAGAGCTGGATTCTTCATAGCTGTCCATGCACGCACTACACATTCACAAATTTGACATACCTAATATTCAAAATGACATGCAAGCTTCTGTACATAATTTCATCAGCTACTAGATACATCTGCCCTTTAAAATTTATAGTGGGAAGCAATTTTATCTAAATTCTAATATATTAAATGTTGAAATCAGGTGAAGTGCACACAGGTTCTAGTTGTGATCTTCATCAAGGAATAGTTACCTAATCATATAGCAAGTGACAATTGCTTTTCACAACGGTTTAAAAAATACGTTATATAATCAACTTAAGGTTGAATAACTTATATATTGTTCCTCGGAACATCCATGGAAAAAAAATCCGTATCTGAATAGAAATTCTGATGAAATCACTTCAAGGTTGTTGAAGGATTCTGTTTGCATATACTGCCACTTTCATGGTGATGTGAACACTAGATTAAATTAAAGAATGATAGTAAATAATGGTTGAAAGACTGAGAACATGACACAGATTGTCCAATCTTACATACACAACTGAGAAGACAATTAGTAATATTTGAGTATGTCTACTAGAATCAAAGACTGATAAATTCAAAATAGAATTTTCTGTTGTCACATGTTAAAAACTGAAAGCATGTAATTTTTCTTTTTTAAAAAAAAAAGCTCTTGAAAGCAATAGTAATAAACATTGTGAACTTCCACAGTTTGGGATTATCTGTGCAATGCTTAGTGCATGATAACTTTTCTCTTTCAATTAAAATGCTTTTCGATTAAAATGATTGTGTGTGAATGTAAATTACTTAAATTGTCTAAACTAAACATAACAGTGTCTTTCAACTTCAATTACTGTTGTTCCAGGAAATTTCTGAGCTCCTTTGCAGACTGTGGAAACTCTTTCATCATTGGTGGATGTATTTTGCAAGTGGGCCCTAACCAGAGAATGAGAAGTTTACTGGACCTTTTATACAGCCTATACATATCTATATATATATATACGTATACGTATACATATACATCTTTTCATAGTAACATTCTTCTGAGCAATGGCTGTCATCTTAAATTGTTTCTCTGCTCATCTGTTGGCATTTCTTTTTTATCAGTGTAGGAACTTCATCAGCTGCTGTTTTCTTAACCTGCTGTTTGGTGTCAGAAGGGCAAAGGCCTTTTTGTAGCTGCTAAACAAAACAGTTGAGCCTCCAAATGCCTGCTAAGGCTCTAAATATTGCAATTTAACAATTTACAGTGAACTCAAGTCTTGAAATATCCTTTTTACAGCAGCAGCAATAAAACAAAATCTGTATTTCTCAGCCAATTGCCATGTCATGTGAAGCTTGCTAGAAAGCTAGGTTACTAAGTACTAAAGTGCAGAAACAAGTAGAGAAGACAGGATTTGTGGCTCTGTTCTTTACATTGATAGCAGTGACACCATACCATGTCTCTCTAGAGAATTTAGTCTATTTCTGATATTACTGTATCTGTTCCTCACAAAGGAATGATTCTGTGATGATGCAAGCAGCAAAAAAGAAGTTTTATAGTGAGAGAAACTTATTTGTATATCAGCACAGATTCCAATCTCCTTAACTAGCAATGAAGACAATTTTGCATATATCACCATGTTTCAGACTTCATCTTTGTTTGTCATAGAATTCAAATATCCTAAGCATGAGTTTCATTCTGTTTTTGCGGGAATGTATTAACCAATGGAGAGCTAAAGTACATTGCAATTAAGTCCCCCTTTATGAAAGCATTTTATGCAATTAGAACACTTCATTGATTAGGAATTGCTTTACAGATCATAGGGTAGCTATGTTTAAAATTTTAATTAGGTAACTTTGCACACAGCATGTCTCTTTCAGTTTGAATTTAGATTAGATTCTGTGTTTGTGTCAAAATAACTGTACAAGGACTGTGAATAGGAGTCAGAAGAAAACATGTAAACTTAATAACCAAGATAAAGTATCAAATTATTATTTTATACTATTATCATTATTCTATTTCTTTATCTCAAGCTTGACCTGACACTTCATATAAAGCATTTAATCACAGTAAAAATTGGGTTTAACAGCTCAGTGTAGTTGTTAATAAACACGCACATTAATTATTATTTTTTTTAAATCATTTGGCAATTCCATTACCTTTTAGCAATTCCAAGCCAACCATACTTACAGTGAATCAATAACTCTTTCTCAGCTGGGAAAAATGAATGCACTGTGTGTGTTTTTATCAGTTTAACTTTGATCGATTTCTTTATTCATGTGTTTTTTGTCTGTGGAAATGTGTTTCGATCTGTGAATATAAATCTGCCCTCCAGTGTGCTTGTGAAATGTCAATTGATTTTGGAGAAGGAAACTTATGGGTATAAATATCAGTATAATTGATCTATTATGTAGATATGTATCTACAGCAGTAAGTAATATGGTTGTGTTCATTCCAACGTTTAGTGCATGAGTATTCTCTCAGTTGCAACACAGCAATTCACAGGAATAACACAGGAATCAGCAGTTGATTTAGCTAGATATGTTTACATTTTAGAAAGCTACACATGGAAATCAAAGCAATATAATTAATTCCTAAACTGGTTTTTGAACCCTGGATGATGACTACCTGCTGTAGTAACACCACAGTTATAAGTTATGAACACCAAAAAAAACTGTGAAGGCTAAAGAAAATCCTAGATGAACTATCATGATGTGTCTTGGTAAGTCAATGATTAAATATCTACCTCTTTCACATTACCTAGTTTTTAACATATACTGGTTGTAACCTAGTTTATGTCGTAAGTTGCTTTACGAACTGGTACCGACTTTAAGTTACATTTATTTAATTTTTTTTTTTTTTATAAAACACAAATGCTCCATTCCAACTTTTTCTAGATTTCCTATGGAAGGCAAAGAAGATGCAGAGAAGATGGCAGAAGATCTAATCGCATCTGTAAGGATCTGTGTAATTTTTTCAGCTCCCTTATTGTTAGACATTACTGGTCAGAAGGATGTAAGAAAAACAACAGCTGTTTTTCTCTTATCAGACACAAAATACACTTCACCATACATACTACATATAGTTTTTTCTCTTTCTCCAAAACATGAATTTTTCCCATTTTATTCAAACCATCTAAATCCTTGAAACTTATGCCTAGTAGCAAAAGTGCACATAAAAATCACATCCTACCCACCTCCATACCAATTTCAGTTCTCTAAGAAAGTTTGTTACAGTATAAGTATTTTTAAGTCCATTAATAATTTGATTCTTCTAGGGATCTTTAAATGTGTGATTTGACTTTGTCTTCACTGTAGACTCTAAATAAATTCACTGGCTCTGAATAAATTCACTGTGATTAGGCTTCTACATGTTTTGTTTAAAACCTGATGCAATTTCTTTGTTTATCATTAATATCTTAAAGATCTCATATTGTCCTATATCAGAATTACTATATTTCAGGCAGTATACCATTATTCAAGGGAAGAATATCTTAATCATTTTGTAACAGTTAACTTCCTACATATTTCTTCACTCAATAAAAGCATCACACAAATTGCAATGCAACTTCTGTCTTAGAAGTTAACAATTTCTGTTCACTTTTTGTAAATCTCCATTTTTCAAAGTTCTGTGTTTTTTTCAAGCTCCATCGGTCCCCAGAAAAAAAGGCCAAACATCCTAGGGTCCATCTGTGGAGCAAGACTTGAGGATACTTCTGCCTCTTTTCAGGAAGAATGAAAGACACTTTCCCCAAACAGGAGGTCAACATATTTAGCAGTTTCAATCTAGAAAGACGTTGGTAACAAAATTTCTTATTATTTTCTCCAGAATCAGTAGTACTCTGAAATTTGAAAAAAAAATTAAAGGGTCTTCAGAAAGTTTAGAGAGTTATAAAACAATAACAACTTTCAAGAAAACCCAGCACCATCAGTATGCCACTGTGAGAAGGAGGTATAGATGGATCTTGTGGAATATGAGGTAAATCTGCATGAAAGCAAGAAAAAATACTTTCACTCTTCCGTATTCACTCCCACAGCTTTTTCTGGTATGTCATACAAGCTAAAGTAATACACTATGTAACAAAACATATGTTTGCTAAGATCTTGTAATGAGTGAAAAGTAAGCTAAAACTAAATCTTTCCTTTGAATGTTTCATGGCTATATTGGGCCTTGTATGCCTCTAGGGAACCTTTTCGTATTTACCACAAAAATTATGTCGTAAGCAAAGAGTGTGATGTGTTAAACTGATTTCTTTTTATATATACATGTTCACTTGTATGTGTTAATAATCAGAATTTTCAGATGTGGAAAGAATTTCTTCTGTAAAGAAATATATAAATGTATGTGTTATAGATATATCTAGTTATTTGATCTGACTTGTTTTATAAAAATATCCAATCCTTTCCAGCATCAAAGAGCTTGTACATGGTGTTTTTATAGAATGATTCTCTGCAATTTCAGTGTACATTGACAAATTTTAATTAAGTGTATCTGAAAAGCCATTAAATTATTATTGCCTTATTTTAAGTACTCTCAAAACCCCTCTACTTGTATTGCATAAAAGATAAACTGATCTGTACTGGCTGTAAATCTGAAATGTGAGTTGCCACAGTCTGGCCAATCTTCCTTTCTAACATTTCTTTCCCATTATTTCTTGCATTGTTGAAATTTAGTAATTTATGCAGTTCTATAGTAAATTCTCCTCAAATATCTCATTTTTAACGCATGAAATTATTTTTATTTGGTTTTTCTTTCTAACATGAGTGCTAAGAAAAAATTATTTCCATTTTGGAAATTTTTCATATCTTCAATTAAAACTTGAACTGCACAAGCACAATACTTTTTTAAAAAACTCACATACTGCAGGCTTGTGACAAATAGCTTATCACTAGTTAGACTCATAACACCTCTGCCCTTCTGCCCATAGCGTTTGTTTTCCAATCACTTACATAAATTCCACATAACATAGACAGTTAACTTCAGAGCTCATTGGCTGCCCCATCAGTTATCTGAATCATTAGTTAAACGTCTTTTGGGGCTTGTCTGTGGAATATTTTAGTGCACAATTTTCTATTTAGAAAATAAATCCCAGATTCAGTGTATGAAATGATGACGATGTATCAGCAGAAGTTCATTTATTTTGCAGAGTTGTCAAAACAAATTCAGGAAATAGTTACCTGTATGTTAACGTCCAGAGACTGTTTTAAGGGTTTGGTTATTTGAAGAGTGGGGATGAGGTGAGAGTAGGATGAGGAAGGAACTGGAGAGTATTTTGTGGTGATTTGATCTGTGGGGCTTTGGGATTTGGGGTCTTGTGGATTTGTTTGGTTTGGGTCTTTTTATCTATCTGTGTACATCAATACACAGGGTACTGAGATACTTCCTCTACACTGCCTTAAGCAAATTTCTCATTGTCTGATTCAATATTTCTTACAGATGAACTTTGCATTACAGCATGGTGATCAACAAATAGTGACTTTTGGATGAACAAACCTCAGTCTATACTTTGACCTATCAATCAGTCCTGTCTTAGAATAGATATACTATAGATTATATATGTATACTTTGTTTTGTTCTCCATATTGAACTATGCATGAAAATGTTCACTAATCTACCTGATCTTCCATTCAAAATGTAATTCCCAAGATAATGAACTAGTTCTTGTCTGACAAAATAGTTCTTTCCCATCCCCCGCCTTTCTCTTAGCTTTTATTGCTAAGCAGACGTCATATAGTATGGAATATCTTTTTGGTCAGTTTAGGTCCAGCTGCCCTGATTATGTCACTTCCCAAGATTTTGTCCACCCCTTGCATACTGGGTGAGAGGGGGGACTACTGAAGAGACAGCTTTGCAGTTGTGAGAGTACTGCTTAACAGTAGACAAAACACTGGCGTGTTACAAACACCTTTCTGTGCTACCAGTACAAAGCAGAGCAGGCTATTGAATACTGAAGAAATTTCAGCCCTGGGTGAAAATATTGTAATATTTTAAATATTTTTGAAAATATAATTTGAAAATATTGTAATATTTTTACCCTTTCATATGCTACTTCCAGTATTTTTGCTGAGGCTTTGAGGCTGAGAGCTTGAGACAAAGTGAAAACTGACTTGTGTTTTTTGCTGTAACCCTTCAGGGGATCATATGTAAACAGTAAACTGTCTGCAACCAGGTTTATAACTAATCACTGTAGCTGGTGTGAAATTAGTGAATGATGAGGAAAACAGGTATTGAGTAAGAAGCTGACCTAGTGGTGGATATCTCCATAGCAACAAAGTCGACAGGGTTTCTGAAGAAGACTCATTAAAACGCACCCTTGCCTCCCAAACAACAACAATAAAGACTGAATAGTGTTTAAAAAAATCTCTTGCTGGTTGTGGAAGCTTCCTGGAACATGGCATGCTAGTGAAGTGACTGAAACATGCAGCAAGAAGTGTATGACAAGTGAACTGTTGTACTATGTGTTGTGAGGAACAAAAAAGAAAGCTTAGAGGTCTTAATCTATGTCTATTTTAACATTAAGTATAATTTTCATCTATTTCAAAGAAGCTGATTTTGACATAAATTTGAATTCAAAGAGATTATGTTCACAGAATTTGAACTGTATTTTGTGGAGAAGATATTTGTGTATTGGAATTGATATTTAATTGTGGTAAAGTGTACACATTTCCTGAAACAAATGTGAAGATTTTATTTGAGAATTTATTTATTAGATCCTCATGATCTAATATAAATACGCAAATTCTTGTGAGGATGTCTGGCAGTCAAAATGTTGCCTGGCAGTGAAGGAAAAAGTGCAAGAAACAGTCCTTTGAGCACTGAGGGGAGAGGATGAGAAAGAGGGAGAAGTGCTCCAGGTGCCCTGAGCAACATTCTCCTGCAGCTCCTGGAGAGCCAGTGCTGGAGCAGGTTTATCCTGAAGGACTGCCGCTCATAGGAAAGACCCATGCTGGAGCAGGGGAAAATTACAAGAACGGAGTGGAAGAGAGGAATTGTTACAGACTGATCACATACCTTATCCCCCTGTGGGTGCTTGGAGGTGAGAAGGTAGAAGAGTCAGGAAAGAGCAAGTGCACTTGAGCAGGGATGAGGAAGGGTGCAGGTCTTCGCTTCTCAACAGCCAACTCTCTTTTTAATTGCCAATAAATAAAATTTCCCTGGGTTAACCCTGTTTTGCCTGTAATGGTAATTGTTAAGTGATCTCCCTGTCTTTATCTCAGCCCACAGGCTTTTCCATTTTATTTGCTCTCTCTGTCCTGGTTGAGGAGGCAAAGTGCCTACTTCTATTTAAATTCTGACAAAAATATGGCATTTGGGGAAATATTTTTTAAATTAATAACTTAATTTCTATGTGGAAATGAAATAAGCATGTAATATTTTGGACTCAAATAGGACTAAAGTGAAAATATTTTTAGCTAAAATATTACTTTCACTTTTTTTGCTACAAGGTGTTAAAAAAGAAATTGAAATAACCATTGAAAACAATTCTTTTGCATTTGGTTACAACAAATCTGCAAGGAAGTTATGTTTCAAAACTTATCAATAAAAGAAGTAAATTCCTACCTATGACCGGCCTTTGTAGAATGAATCTCTTGTTTCTTTCTCTCTCCACTCCCCTTTTCACTCACAAAGTCTGGACCCAATCACTTTTCTGTTTTTCAATACATATTTAGTTAAAGAGATGCTGCTTCTATTTTACTGTTCTTTAAAAATATTCTCATAAAACAAAGAGAATACATGGAGTAAGCTGATTGATTAGAAAATTACTCTTCTTGAAGACACTACTTTCATCATGGATGTCATTCTGAAATTGCTGCAATTATACAGACATTCTTGAAAAGGTAATATGAATATTTCTTCATGTTAGTGACTAGAGAGGAAGAAAACTAAAAAAGAATCAGTCACACAAAATTTGCAAGATTCAAAAAATAGTATGCAAAGAAGTCAAAAGGTTAGGTTCAGCAGTTTCATATTGACTTCATTTGATTTCCACTTTGACCTGGAGTGAGTATAGTACCCCTAAAGACTTAGATAATATTTCCTCTGTTTGCATTGGAGGCTTTGAAAAGTTATGACTAAAGGTTACAGCAGTAGCAGCCTAAAACCAAGAAGCTTTCCCCTCCCCCCCCCCAAAAAAAAACATGTTATGTATTTATTTGTTAAAACACTGTGAAAAATCTCACATTTCTTGTGAGACTAAAAATATTGATAGAAATCCACTCAAATAAATGTCTTAAATGCCTTTTGCTCCTACCATATCATGAACAGGAGACAGGAAAGACTTACCTGTTGCTTTCTGAGACTACAATTTACTAAATCAAGTTCTCTTAAAATATGTTGTCTCTTTTCTCACATTATGCTTTTCTCTCTACAAAGTATGTGCGGTTTTGTGGGAGGACAGAGTTCTTGCTACATTCACAAGGATTGCCCGACAAGTCTGCTGGCTTGGAAGGATTTTGCTACATGCCAGAGTTTACATCTGACTGCAGCTACTTTGGAGTTGTGATACAGTTTTTTGAGGAAAGAACTGACAAGCTGATTACATTCTCTATTTCTCCAAGCTTATGGGCCCTCGGTCTACTTTTTTATACTTTTTTTTTTTTTTCCAGAGGAGAGATGACATATAAAATCAAAAATCTCTTCATGTATCTGTAGCAAGAAACTGGTCCAAGGTCCTGTAGTTTTTGTCATTATTTCTAGGGCAAGGTTACCCCTCCTTTTCTAGCTGCACAAGAAGATCAGTTTTACTTATGTCTTTAGGTTTATTTTACGTATGTGCTTAGGCCTTTTGTATAGCAGGTAAAGGCTCTGAAATGTGACACTAAAGCACCAGGAAAGTTAAAAATGCATAGAACATTTGAAGGTTTTCGTTTGTTTGAAAATCTCAAAATCTTTTGCTGTTTATTTGAAATATTCAGAAAGACTAATGTAGTCCTCTAGAGCAGCTGAGTGCTGCTTATCTTTGGAATTTGATTAATATATCTGTTCTCTCATGAAAACTAATAGCATAAATATCTGAGGAAAGAAGTCGACCTATAGTAAGTGATGTGAATCACCCTTTAGAGAGCTCTATACTGAGCCCCTCATGGCTTCTCATCAGAATTAATAGTTTTGTCTTTCTAAATGGGACCTCAGTGTTGGAATCTTCTTTTCCTCATGTTTGTGAGGGATCCTACAGCTAATGTAAGGCCATTGCAGGATGCAGGCTGATGCTGTATATGTTTCCTTCTCCTTAGGTCAATGCAGAAAATAAGATTCAGAGAATGCAATCAAGACTGTCCTGATTACTACAAAAGCAACAAGACCCAGGGTTTGGAGCACATACTGCATGCACCCCGTGCTCTTGGAGATCACAGCTACTGCAGAAAGAGCAAGAACATCTGTAAGAGCAGTGGGGTATTGTTCTTGAAAGACTGTGATTATTATCTGTTGCAGAGGAGTAGTCAGCAGGATGTCAGTGATAAAAGGGCTGGCATTAGTGTTATGGCAAAGACTTGTGGGTGTTGTGAGGGTGGTCATACAAGTGCTAGCTGTGCTGATAAGACTGTAGCTGTTCAGAGGATATTAAGAAAAAACACACAAAGAAGGTCATAAACTAGATGTGTTGGGGGAGGGGGGCATCATTCCATCCCAACACACCCAGTCAGTTGCCAACACCTATAATAAGTGCTCGGAACAATGTAGATATATTCCAGCTGCTCCAGCCAACGAGCCGGCTTCAATTGGAGCTCAGCTCAGATGCCTCTATACAAACGCCCACAGCATGGGGAACAAACAAGAGGAATTAGAGATGTGTACACATCTACGGGGGTATGATATAATAGGCATCACAGAAACATGGTGGGATGGCTCCTATGACTGGAGTGTTGGAATGGAAGGTTACAGGCTCTTTAGAAAGGACAGGCCTGGCAGGCAGGGAGGGGGAGTTGCCCTTTATGTTAGGGATAGGCTGGAGAGTGTGGAACTCTGTCTGGGGGCAGGTGAGCAGTTTACAGAGAGTTTGTGGGTCAGGGTTAAAGGGAAAACAGCCGTGGGAGACATTACTGTGGGGATCTGTTACAGGCCGCCTGATCAAGGAGAACCTGTGGATGAAGCACTCTACAGACAGATAGGAAAAGCCTCACGCTCGCAGGCCCTTGCTCTCTTGGGGGATTTCAACCACCCTGACATCTGTTGGAATGATGGCACTGCACGGCACAAGCAATCCAGGAGGTTCCTCGATTGTGTGGAAGACAACTTCCTTCTGCAAGTAATAGAGGAGCTGACAAGGAGAGGTGCCATGCTTGACCTTGTGCTCACCAACAGGGAAGGGCTCGTTGAGAATATGATTCTTCAGGGCAGCCTTGGATGCAGCGATCACGAGATGGTCGAATTTGAGATCCCCAGGACAGTGAGAAAAGCGTGCAGCAAGCTCACTGCCCTGGACTTCAGCAGAGCAGACTTTGGCCTCTTCAGGAGCCTGCTTAGTAAGGTTCCATGGGATATAGCCCTGGAGGGCAGGGGGGGCCAAGACTGTTGGTTGATATTCAAGGATCACTCACTACAGGCTCAGGAGTGCTGCATCCCAACTAGAAGGAAGTGCAGCAGGAGGGCCAGGAGACCTCCTTGGATGGATAAGGACCTGCTGAGGAAAATTCAAAGGAAAAAAAAGGCGTATAAAAAATGGAAGCAAGGACAGGTGGCCTGGGTAGAGTACAGGGATGTTGTCCGGGAAGCTAGGGACCAGGTTAGGAAGGCTAAGGCCCAGTTAGAATTAAACCCAGCCAGGGATGTTAAGGATAACAGGAAGGGATTCTACAGATACGTAGCAAACAAAAAAACAGACTACGGACAAAATAGGCCCCCTGAGGAAGCTTTCAGGAGATCTGGCTACACAGGATTTGGAGAAGGCTGAGGTTCTGAATGACTTCTTCGCCTCGGTCTTCACTGGCAAAGGCTCTGACTGCACCACCCAGTTCTTAGAAGGTAGACGCAGGGACTGTGAGAATGAAGACCTTGGGCCCACTGTAGGAGATGATCTGGTTCGTGACCATCTTAAAAATCTGAACACGCACAAGTCCATGGGACCCGATGAAATCCATCCATGGGTCCTGAAGGAGCTGGTGAATGAAGTTGCTAAGCCACTGGCCATCATATTTGAAAAATTATGGCAGTCAGGTGAAGTTCCTGACGACTGGAAAAAGGGAAATATAACCCCCATTTTCAAGAAGGGGAAAATGGAAGACCCAGGGAATTACAGACCAGTCAGTCTCACCTCTGTGCCTGGCAAAATCTTGGAGCACATTCTCCTGGACAGCATGCTAAGGCACATGAAAAACAACAAGGTGCTTGGTGACAGCCAGCATGGCTTCACTAGGGAGAAATCTTGCCTGACCAATTTGGTGGCCTTCTATGATGGGGCTACAGAATTGATGGATAAGGGTAAAGCAGTTGATGTCATCTACCTGGACTTGTGCAAAGCATTTGACACTGTCCCACACAACATCCTTCTCTCTTAACTGGAGAGACATCAATCTGATGGATGGACCACTCAGTGGATAATAAACTGGCTGGACGGCCGCACACAAAGAGTTGTGGTCAATGGCTCGATGTCTGGCTGGAGACCGGTAATGAGTGGTGTCCCTCAGGGATCGGTGTTGGGACCAGTCTTGTTTAACATCTTCATCGCTGACATGAACAGTGGGATTGAGTGCGTCCTCAGCAAGTTTGCCGATGACACCAAGCTGTGTGGCTCGATTGATACACTGCAGGGAAGGGATGCCATCCAGAGGGACCTTGACAAGCTTGTGAGGTGGGCTGATGCCAACCTGATGAAGTTCAACCATGACAAGTGCAAGGTCCTAAACCTGGGTCGAAGCAATCCCAGGCACAGCTACAGACTGGGCAAAGAAGAGATTCAGAGCGGCCCTGCAGAGAAGGACTTGGGGGTGCTGGTCGATGAGAAAATGAACATGAGCCAGCTTCAGTGTGTGCTCGCAGCCCAGAAAGCCAACCGTATCCTGGGCTGCATCAAAAGAAGCGTGACCAGCAGGTCCAAGGAGGTGATCCTGCCCCTCTACTCTGCTCTTGTGAGACCTCACCTGGAGTATTGTGTGCAGCTCTGGTGTCCTCAACATAAAAAGGACATGGAACTGCTGGAACAAGTCCAGAGGAGGGCCACAAGGATGATCAGGGGACTGGAGCACCTCCCATATGAAGACAGGCTGAGGAAGTTGGGGCTGTTCAGCCTGGACAAGAGAAGGCTGCGTGGGGACCTCATAGCAGCCTTCCAGTATCTGAAGGGGGCCTATAGGGATGCTGGGGAGGGACTCTTCGTCAGGGACTGTAGTGACAGGACAAGGGGTAACGGGTTCAAACTTAAACAGGGGAAGTTTAAATTGGATATAAGGAGGAAATTCTTTCCTGTTAGGGTGGTGAGACACTGGAATCGGTTGCCCAGGGAGGTTGTGAGTGCTCCATCCCTGGCGGTGTTCAAGGCCAGGTTGGATGAAGCCTTGTGTGGGATGGTTTAGTGTGAGGTGTCCCTGGGCATGGTAGGGGGGTTGGAACTAAGTGATCTTGAGGTCCTTTCCAACCCTAACTATTCTATGATTAATTAGTACAGTTAAGCAAGTTTTTTTGGGGGTGCAACAGAAAGCAAATGGGTTTAACATTCAAAGACCATGACTGCTTTTGAGGTGTAGCAGGCAGGATGTTGATGATAAAAGGACTTACATATTATATCAATTATATACATTATGTATCATATAAACTATATATTATATAGCTGATATATTAAAATATAAAATTACCTATGTATAAATGAATAAAATATGCATTTATACATATTTGTATACTCCTCCATACATGTTTGTTTATATAGCATATAAATGTATGTATTTTTATATCTGAGCTCTTTCTGGCCCAAAGGAGGGACAGCCAATCATAGGGCTGCCTGAGTACGACAGTGGGTATGACAGTGTCAAGAAACGGCTGTCAGCTGGAGAAGCAGAAAGTAGTATGATATTTAACAAAGTGGTGGAGTCTTTTCATAAAACAGCAGCCAAAATGATACCCCTCTCTGTGTGTCTGACGGACTAACGGGTAAACTGGGGGAAGGTGAGAAGGAGTGGTTTTGTCAACCAATCACATCAACTTGTGTGACTGGAAGAAGGGAAGTGACTTCCAGGATGGATGGCCCTGGAGGCTTCTGGGAAGGCTGGGTTGTTTTATTTTTGCTAGAAGCAAAGGAGCAGGGCTTATCACTCTTCATCAGAGACTGTAGTGAGAGGACAAGGGATAATGGGCTCAGACTTAAAGAGGGGAGATTTAGGTTGGATATAAGGAAGAAATTCTTTACTGTGAGGGCGCTGAAGCACTGGAACAGGTTGCCCAAGTTGCGAATGCTCCCTTCCTGTCAGTGTTCAAGTCCACGCTGGATGGAGCTTTGAGTAACCTGACCTAGTGGAAGGTGGCCCTGCCTGTAGCAGAGGTTAGAACTAGATTATATTAAGGTCCTTTCCAGCCCTCACAGTCCTATGATCTGGTAGATCAGTGATGCCTATGCAACTGCCACTTCTCATGTAAGAATGTAAAAGAGGTGGTAGTATGGCTGGCAGAGCTGCTACAGCTAAATCTGGCAACAGAACTGAGATGAATGAACTTATGACAATTCACATCAAAAGCTGTTATCTGAATATATTTGGGTGAACTGACTTCTGTTTAAACAAAATTATTGTTTTCTATATTAATTGATATATCCCACAGTTTTTTGTAGCTGCCTGATTTGCAGCTACTGGGACTTGGGTAGAGGGAAATGTGTTCAAGACAGATGTATGGTATTTTTTGTTTGAACCTTAAGTCTAATAATTCAACAGTTTTAATGCATCACTGAGTGAATACCAACAAAGAAATATGCCAGTTAAGGCATGCCTTATGAACGCATGCCATTATGGAGATGAGGAAAATTCAGTATTGTAGTGATCAGTACAAGAACCTTTACCACATTGAACTTTGATTTTAACCACACAGGCCAGTGTCAGAGGTTTTGGTAACAGCTGCTTTAAAGCAGGAATAACATGAGAAAGAGAAAAAGAGTGATAGGAACGTCTGTATTTCCTTCAGTAAGAATGCCCTCACTCTTACATCCCTTACTATAAAGAGAACAAAAGAGGAATACTTCAATTTTCTTTGGAAATAAGTAGCTGGGCACGTGAGAAGAGGTAAACAAAATGCAAAAAATATCAGATTATAAAGAGTGCATAACAGCAAAAGAGAAAGTCAGAAATGCCTTCCTATAAGTGGCATTTTGATGTGGCCAGACACTGATATGCAATGTTCTTGGGATTAGGATTTTTTTTATTCTTTATTTTTGTATGATTGAATCTTCCTATGTAAGAAGGCAATGCATATTTGGTGGACAAAATGTAACATACAGAGGAGTGTAATGATTTTTCCATTATTAAATGACTGGCAGGCTGATGCAGGAAGATACATGCATTCACCGCCTGTTTTTCTGCTGTGGATTCTTAGTGGGTTTGCCTGCTGCAGTAGATATAGATTCATGAGGACCAAGATTTTGTCAAGAAATTTGGTTGTACCCAGAAATGTATAGCTTTGTATGAGTATCATAGTGCTAGATTTTGAATAAGAAAACAAGGGCTGAGGTATTATTTCAGTTTAACTCTGCCAGAGTTATTGCTTTTGAAATGGAAAAAATTATCTGGATTTTAGGTAAGGTCTACTGTAACTAAAATTTACATTACCGGGAGAAAGTCTGGGGAAAGTGTGTTTGAATAATGATGCCAAGTTTAAGCACTTAAAATAAAAGGTTGTTATCCAAGGTGCAATAAGGTAGCCTTTTCCTCTATTTCTTTTAATGTTAAAACCATTGAATATGGTATTGAAACTCTGACATGCATAACAACAATGTTCTACCACAATCACTCTATCAGTGCTTTAAAGCTCGTTATGCATATTGGTCAAAACATCTTGGGAGACAGGAAAGACAAGTGGTGAACAAATGCTGCAATGAGGAGTCTGTTGACTTGTCACAATGCTAGTCTTACAAATTTGTTTGCATGTCAAGACCTTTATGGGAATGAAAGAAAAGAGCTCAGGATAGAGTTTCTTGCCTTTCACTAGGTAACTTACACAAAGATACTTCTCTATGACATGGAAATTTTCTGTCAGCACGTTATTTTGTGGCTCGTAGATATTCTCTCTTACTGCAAGGAATTGTTTAAGAAAAATCGTAGTCTTTGGAATTAATCGCCATTTCCAATTTGGCAGCTGGTTTCCTAGGATTAACTATTTTTATTGACAACTTTTACACAAAGATTGTTACACAGCTCATAAGGATTTTTGCTTGGTTGGTTTTGTAGTCATGTTAATCCTTAGCTCTGCATGATGTCTTCTGAAAGCTTGCTGGTATCTCAGGTGCTACTAAGATCCAGTCAGTACTGAGCTTTTTCCTTCTGTTTAGCAACGCATTTGTAATCTGTTATCAGAAAAAGAAAAATTGATGGTTTCATAGATGCCAAAAATAATCACCTCTGGCAATGTACTGACCATTAGGTAAGTTCAAATAGGTACTAAGGGGAAACTTTAATGTTACGATTTAACTTAGTTTCATCAGAACTCATCCATACTGACAGAAGGTAAATGCATGTAAAATAAGAGTGAAGCCAGTCTGAGAAGTGATCAGCATTTCCCATTGCTAGCTCAAACAGCTTCATTCAGCTTGTGAGTGTTTTGGACTACATTCCTGGGCAACTAACTCTCTGTACACATGCTATTAGAAGTAACCTGCATGCTTAAAATGAGGCTTTGGGGGTTGTCTCCGTAGGCTGAAACCAAAATGCTACTGTTGTGGTTTAAATAAAGTCAGCCATAAACCGTACAGCATGTCCACTCACTCCCCCACTTCTTGCCCTCCCCCTGCTCCTGGAGGGACAGAGAGGAAAATCGAAAAGAATCCAACTCCCACGGGTTGAGATAAGAACAGTTTAGTAACTAAGGTATAACACAAATCACTACTGCTACCACCAATAATAATAATGATGAAGGAAATAACAAGAGGAGGAGAATGCAACACCTCAGCATCAGCCAACCGATAACTCCCCCACCCCTTCCAACTGAGCACTGACCAATCCCTCATCCAACCCTGCAATCCTCCCCTTCTGGGTAACTCCCAGTTACATCTTGGGCATGACGTGCTGTGGTATGGAATACCTCTTTGGTCAGTTTGGGTCAGGTGTCCTGTCTCTGCTTCCTCCCAGCCTCCCCTCCTCCCTGGCAGAGCATGAGGCTCACAAAGTCCTTGGTCAGACCAAATATTTGAGCAGCAACTAAAAACATCGGCGTTATCAGCACTGTTCCCAGGCCAAAAAATCAAAACACAGCACTGCACTAGCTACTAAGAAGGAGAAAAATAACTGCTACTGCTGAACCCAGGACAGCTACTAATAATTGGAATGTTACTAATATGATTGATACTACGAAGCTGCAAATATCCTTTATGGATTTTTTTTTTTTTCCAGTGATCATGACTTGAAACACATAAGGAAGAGGCACAGAGAAAGAGACCTAACTTTTGAAAGCATAATTGAAAGTACCAATATATTATGATTTTTTTTTTTGATGTTAAATCACTCTCCTGACTACTGTCTGGATGACTTTCATTGTTAAGGGGGAAAAAAAATAAATATTAGAATAACATATCTTCTTCCACAAGACGGAAAAATATTTGCAATATAGAAAAATACATTCAGTTTCTAATGTGATGAATGGAAATAATGCTGAAATTAGGTCTCCATGCTCTTTTGCTCCAGAACAGCTTAAGCACGCTTTCACTAAGAAGGTTGTGAAGCTGTGTAGACACGTTGTGAAAGGCTACTAATATAAAGCAAGATAAATAGTAGTAACTATAGCTGATGATAAAACAAAATATATAAGAAAATCCTGCAGCATATCCTAATAAGCAGTATTTCTTTGTGAAGCAGGTTCATTCTGAAATGATGCAAAGAGTGGTGTGTGACTTATTAAAGCCATGGGTGGAACATGACTCACTGAATAAACTCCAGCTGTGGAAAAAGGCTCAGAGGAGATGGACAAGGGCATTATGCCCATGAAGCTCAGGGTGTGACTGACAACAGCTGTTGCAAAAAAGCTGACTTTATCTTACCACAGAGGGGAGCTTTCTTTTAAGGTAAATGGTTATCAACAGTTGGGTTAATCAGCTGGTGGAACACACGTGAGCGTGAAAAGAATGAGAATGTCTCCCTGAGTTAGCCAGACTAGCATGGGATGGGAGTGAATACACTGCTAGCCCAACACAGAGTATACAAACTAGACAACTAGCAAAATAACTTTGAAGACTGCAACAGGCTTGACCTGCCTTCAACAGCTGTATTCCTTCTTGGAGACTAGAGACAGCCAGCTTTGGCATGATGAGCATGTTATCAGGAGTCATGCTGGTATTATGATTGAAATATGTACTGGAATTACTATAATTTGGTATGTGTAATTTACCTTTGTATTGTATTTTCAGTACTTTTTCTTATCTCTCTGCTCAATCAGAAATTCCGTGCAACATCAAATACATCTAGATAGGTAAACTCGGTATTAGATGTTACACCATCCACACATGGAATACCTCAAACAGCCTGGTCAGGCAGAATTGGACTCTGACATGGTATAACGAAGGAATGAAAAAATAATATTTTCTCCCACCTTTTCTGCATTATAGACGCTTGAATAATCATCTAATTGCATTACAGTTCTTCTCTCTGTGTGTGCATGTTGCCTCTTCAATTTTCTGGAACATGAGGTAAGGGTGAGGATCCTGTGATACAATGGAAAAAAAAGTGTCCAGTGCAAGGTAGCAACAGTGACACTTTTTTTGTATCCATTTTTAATTATTATTTTTTAAATATCTTTGGCTCATCGTCTTTTTTTGTTCTTTCTTGAAGTAAGAAAACTGCTTGAATTTTGAGTAATAAAAGAATGATAATTTATGGCTCTAGGTTTTTAATAAAACAAGCCCACAAGCTTCCTGTAGTAATGTTATCAGAGGGATAACTGACAAAATACTGTTTTATAAGGCCTGTTGCATCTTCCCACGTGCAATATGGTTTGTATGAATTAAGTTATATCTTTTACTTATCAGTTATTAATATGCCTAACATTTTGAAACTTTTAGAGGGCTGGATCACCTCTCTTATGAAGACAGGCTGAGAGAACTGGGATTGTTCAACCTGGAAAAGACTGGGTTCTGAGAGACCTTATTGTAGTGTTTCAATACCTTAATGGGGCCTACAAGAAATCTGGAGAGGGACTTTTTGCAGGGACATGTAGTGACAGGACAAGCAGCAATGGGTTCAAGTTAAAAGAGGTTAGATTTAGATTAGATAATAGGAAAAAATTCTTCACTATTAGGCTGGGGAGACACTGACACAGGTTGCCCAGAGAAGCTGTGAATGCCCCACTTCTGGAAGTGTTTAAAGCCAGGTTGGATAGGGCTTTGAGTAACCTGGTCCAGTGGAAGGTGCCCCTGCCCATGGCAGGAGTGTTGGAACCAATGTTCTTTAAGGTCCCTTCCAACCCAAACCCTGATACAAGTCTACTATTTATGGTCATGTTTTGCAGTTTGAGATCACTTTAAAAAGGAAGGATTATACTCTAGTTTTTGAAAGATGTGGTGGTTTTGCTTCATGGAATGTTATAAATGATATTCAGCACTACAATGCTGAGTAAAATGTTTTTTTCATCTTCTTGTTGCCGCAGAGTCCCCTGTAAGAATAACCTGCTGGCAGATACTGAATTTTTCCAGTATTGTCAGTAACAATTTTACAAGCAATTTCACACAACACATACATTTTCAATGCCTATGAAAAGGAAAATTCATGTGCGTACATATGTATGCATATAAATATCTCATTTACTTATTTTTTGTTTATGCGAATGTTCCTGAAAGTCATATAGAGCTCCATCTTATGATTTGTAGTTTTCTGCAGTTTCACCTAAACGAAACTAAATATGATGTAGCTAAACAAAACGATTCTGTTAGCAATGGAAAATTTCCAGTTATAAATGCCTTTTAAAATATTCCATGTTAGCTGTATGAGCTTCTCCTCATGGAAGGAGTGATGGGAAGTGATCATACAGAGGTGATGGGAAGAAGTTGTACCATTTTACCTGTTATATGTTCCTATATAACAACTGGAATTATGTCCCATCTAGAAGAATTATAAGTGGTTATAAGTGTTTTTAGTCTGAACAAAGTTCTTCTGTATAGGTCTTCATATAAAAAGAACTGGACTTGCTATTTCATTGCACAGTTGTTCATTTTGAAGTTTATATAGTCTCCACAGAATTGGCAATAGTAGTAAAAATAAATTAAATAAAATTAAATAAATAAATTAATTAAATAAATTAAAATAAATAAAGTAAAAACCAAATAACACTCCCTGCCATTTCTTGTTAGAAAATTAAGCAGCTGTAATTCTGAACATGAAGTGGGAATAATGTGACTATTTTGCAGATGTTTCATGACCCTAATCACATTAACTCAGCCAGTTCTTTTTCCCTAGTATGAGCTGATGGTAATGGATGGCTTCATAGAACTTTCAGGGGCAGGTACAAAAAGGTGATTTTGGACAGGAAAAATATTTTCTGTCATCCTAGCAATGTCAAAAGCAAGACATGAGTAGCAGAGAAGTTGAGAATAATGGCTATTATTTTATTGGTCCATAGAATCTTAATTTCTGTAGCATTTGGAGGATGCTAGAAACTACAGGGTTTAAATGACCCTATGGAACTTTCCAAGGCCATTGAATCAGAGACATCACATGGGGAAGGAATGACTTCAGTGCTGCTGATGGAAATTTTTATAGGCACCTTGCTGTTTCCCATGGTGGGGGAAGATGGTATAAACTAATGACAGGCAAAAGGTCAAATGCTTCAGAGTACATAGGCACTAAACTGATTAGATGTTCGTCTGAAGTTTACACAAGTTTTTTTTTTAATCTTTTGGGGTTTGCAAAATTGTTTTACTATCCTAAGTAGTATGTTTCTTCTTTGCATTCCTGGTCTGCTTTGGGTTTTGGTTTTGATATTTTTTTATTTTTACCAAGGTTTTTATCTGAAAATATACCCATTATTTACCTATCAGAAGTATAGTATTTATAGTGCTATAGTAATATTTCAATTCAGATTCCAGCCTGAGTTCAGAAATAGAATATTTAGCAGAAAGAATAAATTCTTTCTTTACTATTAGTATGTTTTTGTGGGATTTTTCTTAAGATTTTTCTTGTATGCTGCAAGATAATAGCACTTCTAATACTGACTGACTTAAAAGCTGCTTTGCAGAAAAGGAGCTGCTATCCCTGGTGGGGACCAGGTTGAAAATGAGACAAGAATGTGCCCTTCAGCAAAGAAGGCTGATGGTATCCTGGGCTGCATTATGACTAGTGAAGTGAAGGGACATGGTCCTTCCCTCCTGCTCTCCACTGGTGAGGCCACAGGTGGTGTGCTGTGTCCAGTTCTAGGTTCTTTAGTACAAGACAGACATGGACATAATAGAGTCCAGTAATAGGGAGCTGAAATGACAAAGGGACTGGAGCATCTCATCTGTGAGGAAAGGCTGAGAGAGTTGGAACTGTTTATTCTAGAGAACACTTGAGGGGGAATATCTTATCAACATATACAAACACCAGAAGGGAGGGTTCACAGAGGACCCCTCCAGACTCTTTTCAGTGGTGCCCAGTGACAGGAAAAGGCACACTGGGCACAAACAGAAGCACAGGGATGTGAACATCAGGAAACACTTTTTTACTGGGAGGGTAACTGAGTGGTGGTGCAGGTTGCAGGTGGATGTTTTTTTGGGCAATGCCAGGCACTAGTCAGCTCTGCTTGAGCAGGGTGCTTGGACTATACGACCTCCAGAGATCCCTTCCAACCTTAACCATTTTATATCTGCTCAGTGTCTAACTAGAAAGAATATATGACATGGCTGTAGTTTCCAGGCTGAGCTATCTGCTTTTAAAAGGCAGGTAATAGAATGATGTATAATAGTGGACATCGAGCTTTATTGAAGTTAATTTAATTCTACTGTGCCATTGTAGTTAGTAGTACACTAGCATTTGGGAAAGAGAATAGTAAAAGCAGATAAATTTAGCAAAAAAATCGCATCTGAAAACTCAAATATGAAAAAATAATTATTTTTTGACATCATATGACACAAGGAATCTATCTACTGAGTTTTACTTATTCTTCATGGAAATCAAAGTGACCCGTGAAGATAAAATTACCTAAACCACTGGAAAATGTATTCAAACTAAGTTTCAAGTAAGGAACAAATTCTGGCAGAAGACTAATAGAATCACAGAATGGTTTGGGTTACAAGGGATCCTAAATATCATCTAGTTTCAATCCCCCTGCCATAAGCAGGGACACCTTCCACTAGACCAGGCTGCTGAAAGCCCTGTCCAACCTGGTAGCTGGTAACATGGAGAATGGGATCATTCTAGAGTCTAAGATGAGCAGCAGCTCTTCCATACTCAGTGTTTGTATGCAGAAATATTTCTTTATGTTATTTTGTTGGTCATTTTTAATTCCCTGCCTCTCCTCTCTTCACAGGATTTGGTTCACCCAGGTAAAGAGTTATGACATCAGTCTAGCACAGGGAAAAACTGAGCTGGCAGATGTTGCTATAGTCTTTAGAATCTGCCTGTTTGAGTGCTATATCCATATGACCCTCCCTAAAAAGTTTAGAAAACACTATTCCTAAGAAAAGATTCAGAAGAGTACGAAAAAAATATTCTTTAGCATTTAAAAAAGTTAGTCATTTAAATAAGCCACATACTTCCTCTGCATATAAAAAAAAAAAGGTTTATATATTTAATAAACAGTGTCAGGGACCAACCTTTTTCACTTGCAGTTTATTATTTATGACACCACTTCAGAAAGAATATAAATGTAAAGTTTGGTTTGTTAGTAATTTAAAACTGAGATTGCCAGAACTGGATTTTGTATTACTAGAATGTGTTAATTTTTATCCTATCTGTCTTCTTTTATTTTTTTTTTTCATCAAGTACTTTTTCATTTAGCTTTGCCCTTCAATTTATTCAGACAAGCTCATCTTTGGTTTCGTTACAAATTGAGGTGAAATACCACTGTCTTTGGTAAGAACAGATATTCAAATAAGACTCCAGCACTGAATGAATTGGCAACTTTCACCAATAAAATAACATCAAAATAGAAAAAATGTTAATAAAAGCATTTATATAGTCTCACAGGTTCTCTTGGCTACTCTATTTCATAGTATGGTTTCATACTTGCTATTAGGCAGTTACTATGTTGAAAATGATTTGTATGTTTTCTGCTTAAAGCAAGCCTAACCTGAGGGACTACTTTTCAATCATTTACATTTAACCTATGTTGTATGGCATTGTACATGCTAATTTTAGCTGTGCATATGTGAGAAAAGTAACTTGCCTATATATAAAAATGGGCAGCTTCTCACTGTCAATGTATTTCTGTCATATGGGTCAACAGCACTCCTTGGATTCCCCTGCAGAGATAGTAGTGTGTGCATGCAAAGGAATAATTGGGTCTTCTCTAATAGTACTGGTACCAATTTTTGCTATGAGTAGTAAGGGTTTTTCTGGTAGGATCCCCAATTTATTATGTAGTTAATGCATGAGTAGCAGTGGTAGAGTGCATGTCAAGTGCTCTGAAAGTGTAGTCATTACTTGTATTGATTATGCTTTAGACAGAAAGGATCTAATTTGATTTTCAGGTCCCAGCTTGACTTTTCAAGGCTTATGGCTGAGACAGGAGGAAGAGGGAACTTTTTGATTTCTTAGCTTAGAAAATAAACTTAAAGGGGCAGGGGACAAACATTATACTGCTTACTAGGAGTTTATTATTCTTTTTTTTTTTTTAAATAATATAGTAATAAGAAGACAGTATGTTTATAAATTAATTTGTAGCTAGGTTTAACTTTGCCTATAAAATGTCTGGTCTAAATCTCACTGCATAATAAAACCTAATAATCCTTTGGGTCTGATTCTCTCCTTAGTAATTGTGAAACTCTGTATGATCTCTTAGAACTATTTGCTTTTTTATATTGGCTGTTTAGTTTTATGAATTACAGCAGCAGCATATTACAGCTGGTCCTACTGTGCTAAATACCAAACACAAAGCAAGGGACAATATCCTCCCCAAGACCTTACTATTTAAATAGATTAAAAGATTAATAGGAGCACACAGTTGAGAAATGTCTTGCTCAAGGTTACCCATCAGATCTATAGCAAAACCAGAATTAAACTGGTCTCTCTGTCTTGGGTGGCACACTGTTAATTGTATCACAATGCTTCTGGAAGTTAATTTGAAGTAATATTTTCAACTTATGCATACAAATTGCTCTAAAACCTAATTGTGATATTCTAAAAGGCAGCTTGGTGGGAATCAAAACCCTTTGACAAGGGAAATGCAGGGTACATACTCATACCTAAGGCAAGGCTTCCTTTTTTAATTTTTATCATCATCCTTTGACAAGAAAATGCTTTGAATACTGTAGGCAGCCTTTACAGACGACCCTTCATGGCACAAGAGTAGAAAAGAGGCTTTTTCTGCTCTCAAGCTGCCTATTTAGTTATGAAATTGTAGTCCGGGAATTTTTCCTGCTGCTTGAGTAACTGTCCTGGGTTCACCAGTAGCTGTTTTTCTCCTTCTTAGTAGCTGGTGCAGCTCTGTGTTTTGACTTCCAGCCTAGGAACAGAGCTGATAACACTGATTGTTTTTAATTGTTGCTAAGTAATGTTT
This sequence comes from Lathamus discolor, assembly GCF_037157495.1. Taxonomy (NCBI): domain Eukaryota; kingdom Metazoa; phylum Chordata; class Aves; order Psittaciformes; family Psittacidae; genus Lathamus; species Lathamus discolor. The sequence goes on along the minus strand of NC_088887.1, from coordinate 27,024,234 downwards.
ATTCTGGCTAAGGACTTTGTGAGTCTCATGCTCTGCCAGGGAGGAGGGGAGGCCGGGAGGAAGCAGAGACAGGACACCTGACCCAAGCTAGCCAAAGAGATATTCCATACCACAATACATCATGCTCAGGGAGGTAACGGGGGGTTACCCAGAAGGGCATGGTCTCTCTTCGGGGGGGGGGGGGGGTGTGTTGAACTCATTCAGTGGTGGTATTGTGTTCTCTTCCCTTGTTATTTTATCATTATTTTCATTGGTGGTAGCAGTAGTGATTTGTGTTATACCTGAGTTACTGGGCTGTTCTTATCTCAACCCATGGGAGTTACATTCTCTCAATTCTCCTCCCCATCTCGCCGAGAGCTTGGGGGGGGGGGAGGGGGGGGTAGGGAAAGAACGGGAGAAAAAAGTGGGGGGAGTGAGTGAACAAGCTGTGTGGATCAGTTTAAACCACGACAGTAACACAGTTTTCTTGGGTCCCCAGGAAAAGCACACTTCCAGATGTGACCATCAAAGGCATTTTCCCTACTGATGTGGTCCTATAATCTGTAGAGAGCTGTAGAAGTTTTCTGAGAAGGAATGACCAAATCCTCAAAGACAGGGGCAGTCTTACAAAGAAGTTATCCAATTGAAAGTATTTAATAACTGTTGAGTCCAATTGGCAATGATCACTCAGCTAAGGTCTCATTTCAAATTAAAAATTAAGTCTAAATCTGGTAAATCTCAGCATAGGTGATATTCTAATCTCATGCAGCACTAGAAATACTATTTTTAACATACTTGAATAATAAAGCAGATCCCAAACCATACATTTTGTTTTTGTGGAATCTGTTTTTGTTTCTGCAGAACCTGTTTTTGTTTCTGCGGAACTATTGCAAAGACCCATTGTAACCAAGCAAACATTGCATGATTCATGCAGGCTGTGTTTTCTTCTGATTGACTACACGCACTGTAAGACATCATATCCAGATTGTCTCTGCTTCTATAAGCCATAAAAATAATTTTAATCTATGAAGAATACATGAATAAAATTGCAACAACTTATTTAACGCATTATCATTAGGAACATACATTCTTCTTACGTTTTTATCTCAATGGGAGCTTGAAGTTTAGATTTGGAATTTGAAAACTTTGGCCATTGTCTATGAGTGAGAATTGTTTTTTTCTTGTCGAAAAAAACAGCTATTTTGAGTATGTATTTGCAGCACATGCACTGCATTTTTTTTTTTTTTGCAATTATTCTAGCTAATTTTTTTCATCACCTTTCCCTGAGGGCAAGGATTGTATACCACAGTTTCTCAGCAAGCTGTAAATAAATAAAGAACTATTTTGTCTGATCAAAGAATCAGTCAAGACATATGACCCATTCTCTTTAGCTATCCTATTACTACTAAACTGATTTTGAAAGACACAGTGAGGGAAAGAGAAGGTAGTGAAGTAAGATAGATAAACCGAAGGAAATGCCCTAAAATAAAAACACATATTATACGTTGTATATTGTATAACTAGTTTGAATGGGATATGCTAGCTATTTCATGACGAATATTTTTATCGCATTCCAGGTATTAGATGGAGAGGCTTTCCATTACCTGATTTTTTTTTCTGAGAATATACTGATCATTTACACTCTGAAGAGCTATAATTTGAAAATTAAATGTAAGGAACATTTTAACCATTTGATCAAAAGAAAGAGACATTGATCAAATCAAATCAAGACAAATGGCTATTTTAAAACCATCAAATACTTTGTACAGCTCTCAGACCAATAACTATTTTCATAAATTATTCAACACATTTTTTACTAAGAAATACCTCACTATTTGTATTCTAGTTACTCACAAAGATTAGGAGCATTCCCACATAAAATTCTATAGATATTTGCCAAAACATAGTTCTAGATTAGAAACTCTAATGGAGGAAAACAATGTGCAGTTCCATGGCAATCTAGAAAAAGTGGTGTAATTGAGTAACATCCATAATTATAAAAGATGATCAGTATCAATATCTTCAATGAAGCTGGTAAGAAAACTTACATGAATAGTTCAGTTAAGTTTGTGAGTTAATATTTAACAGGCACCAAAAGGCTGATCTTTGTGATACAGTAATTTTATTGTGCCTATTAAAAATAGTGACTTTAGATTTCTATGGTTCCGATGTGTTTTATGGCATGTTATGTAAAGGAAAGCTATTTATAAGAAAGGTCTGCAAGTGCAAATCTTTCTTTGTTACATTGGCTGAATAACTGTCCTTCTTACAGTCTCTGTGTTTGTTAGACATAGGTCTCTCTGTTCCCTTAGTCTGACATTTAAGAGTAGGGAAACAACAAAAACTTCAATCATGTCTTAAACCTTATCACACTGGAGAACAACTTTACTGAAAGTTGTAGCAGCACTATATTAAATCTGACAAGGGCATGATCTCCTGTGCTGTTGTTTTTATCATTACATACCTTTTATGTATTTTGTTAGGTTTTTTTTCCTGGTGGTCTTTCCTACAATGGATAGGATTTGGTTAAATGACTGAAGATGGACATGTTATTGTTTGCTTGCTTTCTTAACCTGAAAGCATTACACAGTATAGACTGTCTTTGTGCTTTCTAGTCCCTTCAAATACTTAAATAATTTTCAGCATGGGGTCTGAAGCTTTCCTGAATTTAAAGGCATCTGTCTCTTCTCTCTCACTATCTCAGTATTAGTTTTCCCATTTATCTGACCATATGCATATTTCTTCTGGTGTCTTTCAAATCCATTTCTTTTATTACATAATATTAGCACGTATTCCAATTCTACGATCCTTATCTATAAAAGTATGTCTAAAAAAATTGCCTGAAAATATTAAAGTCTAAAAAATTAAGAGAATGTGTATATTTTTCCTTTCTGTGATATTCTTTTCCAGCCTTTATTTTTTGTTCTTCTCCTTTTGTTCCTGTGGGTTCAAATATATTCTTCAAGGAATATGTTGTAAAGAATAACTTCTCATAAAATTAACATCCTAGAATGTTTTACATCTTATGAATGCTGAAGTACACAATGTGGAAGATGGCACTTGTTCCCTAGGAACTCATGGTTTTCTACTTCAGAAACCTTGAAACATCAAAAGCATTTATTTTCAGCATTAAAATCAGCTTCACATTAATCTCTTCTCCTTAAAAGCATTAGACTATTTTGTGGAAGAGTTGAAGGCAAGGTTACAGTAGGACCTTGCTGGTTTGCTTTGAACTGTACCTCTGGTGAGGGATTATGGAGGGAAGAGGCACTGGGGCTAAAAATATGAAAGCCAGTGACTTGGAAAGGGTAGCCAGCCTTTTGCCCTATTTGGGTGATTCAGCAGTGCACTTAAGGTGAAACGTAAGGCTGTGGTTCTGCTTTTGTTTTACTTGTATCTTTCAGACATAATTTTCAGCAGTTGGCTACTATTCTGCCCAGTGTGGAAAGTATAGTTATGGACGATAAGTGTGTTGCTTTTATCCTTATTCGGGTGTCAGTCATAATTTGTTCAGTGGCTGCTAACAGGAAATGTCCTGCTAAAGTATCAGGTTAATGAAGCTTTTATGTTAATGGACATGATTAATGGGAGACAAATTTTAGAAGAGCTAATATGATATATTGCTCAGAATTAGTTTCCATGGCCTCATGTAACCCGGTAACATTATAGACTTATGATGCAGTGGGAGGGAAGGGGTGTTTAGATCCAGCAATGAACGACATATGAAACTATAAGAGGTAAAATACAGTCCCACTACCTGCTGTGAACAGCAAGAGAAAGAACAGAAAAATAAGGCATCTTTTGTCCTTATATATATTCTCCATTGAGTTCTCTGAAAGTCTGTAATCTGTGATTCACAGGGGGCTTGTGGGCAACCAAAACATAGAGTGTTGCACAATTATATGGAGAAAAACATACAGGAGGAAAATTCTGTTGTTTTATTCATATAGTTTAGGTAGGTTTAAAAATTCTTGTAATAAAACCCATGCTAAAAGCCAGACACATTTGAAATGGCTTTTCCCTGGATTGGTGTTAGACCAGCCTGAAATGACATGCTTAAACGGAAACTCAGTTAACCTCATTTGTTTACCTTTGGTTGAAAAAGTGTTCAAATTCATGATTGCAGCATGAATATTGACTTTTACTGAAAATTTGATCAAACATGTTTATTTTTATTGTGAAATTTTAATTACAATGTCTGTGTAAAATTTTAAAATGTGCTTTGGTACAGAACTTGATGTTTGGGACAGCCTTCTGTTTGAATTTCCAAAATCTGATCCTGAAGTTTGCAAGCAGTATGTGTGCACATCTGCAGAAATGTACAGGTTATGAAGTGTTTTGTTAGAATACCTTGAAATAATGAGGTATGTCTCCAAAATTTACTAAGTGAATTTAAATTCAAAGTCTTTCAAGGAATGAGATACAAACTGCATGAAAAATATCCAATGAAGAAATGTGGGGAAATTGCCTTATGGAAAATTATAAAGTTAGGTGTCAAAATCCTCTAGAATTGATTTAGGTATTAATTTATAAATGCTTGTGAAACCTTATTACATTTTTCCTTATTGTCTTGACTTTCCCATAATTTTTAAGAGGCATCTTAGGTACAGATTTTTTGTGTGTTAAGCTGCCTCAGTCTTCACTGGCAAAGGCTCTGACTGCACCACCCAGGTCTTAGAAGGTAGACGCAGGGACTGTGAGAATGAAGACCTTGGGCCCACTGTAGGAGAGGATCTGGTTCAACACCATCTTAAAAATCTGAGGGACCTGATGAAATCTATCCACGGGTCCTGAAGGAGCTGGCGAATGAAGTTGCTAAGCCACTGGCCATCGTATTAGAAAAATCATGGCAGTCGGGTGAAGTTCCTGACAACTGGAAAAAGGGAAATATAACCCCCATTTTCAAGAAGGGGAAAATGGAAGACCCAGGGAATTACAGACCAGTCAGTCTCACCTCTGTGCCTGGCAAAATCTTGGAGCACATTCTCCTGGACAGCATGCTAAGGCACATGAGAAACAACAAGGTGCTTGGTGACAGCCAGCATGGCTTCACTAAGGGGAAATCCTGCCTGACCAATTTGGTGGCCTTCTATAATGAGGCTACAGAATTGATGGACAAGGATAAAGCAGTTGATGTCATCTACCTGGACTTGTGCAAAGCGTTTGACACTGTCCCACACAACACCCTTCTCTCTAAATTGGAGAGATATCAATCTGACGGATGGACCACTTCGTGGATAAAGAAGTGGCTGGACGGCCGCACACAAAGAGTTGTGGCCAGTGGCTCGATGTCTGGCTGGAGACCGGTAACGAGTGGTGTCCCTCAGGGATCGGTGTTGGGACCGGTCTTGTTTAACATCTTCATTGCTGACATGAACAGTGGGATTGAGTGCGTCCTCAGCAAGTTTGCCAATGACACCATGCTTGTGTCATTGTGTCATGCTTTGGTTGATACACTGCAGGGAAGGGATGCCATCCAGAGGGACCTTGACAAGCTTGTGAGGTGGGCTGATGCCAACCTTATGAAGTTCAACCATGACAAGTGCAAGGTCCTAAACCTGGGTCGAAGCAATCCCAGGCACAGCTACAGGTTGGGCAGAGAAGAGATTTAGAGCAGCCCTGCAGAGAAGGACTTGGGGGTGCTGGTTGATGAGAAAATGAACATGAGCCAGCAGTGTGCGCTCGCAGCCCAGAAAGCCAACCGTATCCTGGGCTGTGTCTAAAGGAGTGTGACCAGCAGATCAAAAGAGCTGATCCTTCCCCTCTACTCTGCTCTTGTGAGACCTCACCTGGAGTATTGTGTGCAGTTCTGGTGTCCTCAACATAAAAAGGACATGCAACTGCTGGAACAAGTGCAGAGGAGGGCCACGAGGATGATCAGGGGACTGGAGCACCTCCCGTATGAAGACAGGCTGAGGAAGTTGGGGCTGTTCAGCCTGGACAAGAGAAGGCTGCGTGGGGACCTCATAGCAGCCTTCCAGTATCTGAAGGGGGCCTATAGGGATGCTGGGGAGGGACTCTTCGTCAGGGACTGTAATGACAGGACAAGGGGTAACGGGTTCAAACTTAAACACGGGAAGTTTAGATTGGATATAAGGAGGAAATTCTTTCCTGTTAGGGTGGTGAGACACTGGAATCGGTTGCCCAGGGAGGTTGTGAGTGCTCCATCCCTGGCGGTGTTCAAGGCCAGGTTGGATGAAGCCTTGTGTGGGATGGTTTAGTGTGAGGTGTCCCTGCCCATGGCAGGGGGGTTGGAACTAGATGATCTTGAGGTCCTTTCTAACCCTAACTGTTCTATGATTCTATGATTCTAATTTTTGCTATTTATTTTCCTCAGCAAAAGCAGTGAAGATTTTTTTTTTTTCTACTTGTGTTGATCACTGTGATAATAACTGCTACTGAAATGCACCAGGAGGCCCACAGTGTTAGTTTGGGTTTTTTTGTTGGGGGTGTATTGCTTTGTCTTTCTAAGTAAAGAAAAAAATGTGCCTGTGTAATTCTTCTCACTCATGAAGAGCTTATTTTCTTAACAGTTGCAGAAAGAAAGAGAACAAAAAGTCCCTGCAAGCTCAGAAAGTTTCTGTGGTATTTTCAGTTTCTTGTTTCAGAGAGCAGAGCAGAGTAGAAAAGAGCTGCTGGCCTTTACATGAGGGCACAGTAAGTCCACCAGTGAGGAAATACTAGAATGACAGGTTTTAAAGAGTAAGTCTCTCCAATTACATTAGCTGTACACACCTTTCTCATGGTGGCATGTCATACTGCATGTGTTTTTATTGAATTTGCTTTCCTTCTTTTTTTTTTTTTTTTCTTAAATAAAAAAGGATATTATCACTATCCTAACAGGTAAGATTTTCTTAAATATAAGCGTATAATGATATCAGTTGCACAGCTTAGACAGTGGATATTCAAGTGGATGAAAAATAATCATGCAAGTTTTGAAAATGAAATAATGCTTTTTATTGAAATATCAATATTTCTCCATTTTTGAATGCTGGTGAAGCTCTCAGGTTTTTGTAAGATTTTTAAGTACACCTCTTCCTCTGCTCTAAGAAAACAAAATATTACAAATTCTAGGGAAATGGATAAAGGTGCCAAAAAAATATCATGCCTGTGTTGGTCAGAAATCACAGAATCAGAAATCTTCTCTAAAGAAGAACAAAGTTAGAACTTGGATTTATGAATTTGCTGCCATATGTAAAGCTACACACACAAGAAAGTAACTGAGGAATTGAATGTGCTTGTTTACAAAACAAAATTGTTGCAATACATTTCCATGTTTGTAAGTGCTCTGAAATATCTCGAACTGGAGAAAAGAGAATGTTACTGATTGTTTTTTTTTTTGTTTGTTTTTTATTCTTTCTACTCAATATCACATAGTCTTTTATTTCTAATATAAACTAAACTTTTTTAATCTGTCTAAACCAGTTTGGTTTTCCAAAATAAACCTGCCTCTATGAAGATTCATTCTGTTTTGACAGAAGAGGGCAGTGTGTCTTTACAATTGTTCATGGAAAATATGCATATTATTTTAAAGATCAGTCTCGAGAGAGTATTTTGAGCCAATGAATTTAAATGTAATAAATGCCCTCTGAATATGCTACTTAGTAAAAATAACAGGCAATGAAAGAATAGACATTAAGGTTGCTTAATTGTTGTCAGCACTGAATTGTACTGACCCCAGGAAAAACACGTAACCTTTAACACTACACAGATGATTGATTTTTTGTATAATGTTCAAAGAATATAAATCTATAAACCACCATCATAGGTTAAAAATGGTAAAATGGTAAAAACTGAGCCCAGCACTACTGCTTTGCAGAATGTATTAAACATATTAGTATCAATAAAATAGCTTTGCAGGAATTCAACATATGAATCAGCACTGGCAGTTCTGCACTTCAGGGGTTATCCATGCTGCTGTAGTGTCACCCTTTGTAGATGAAGCAAACTAAAAAAAAAAACAATAACAGTTTAAGAAGGGAATAAGGGAATTAAACAATTCTATTTTAAAAGCTCTAAATCTCAGCTGACTTCAAGTACTTGGTAGATAGGCCTTTTAAGATAAGGATGTTTGCTAAGTCTGGGCCTATATGACATATATTTCTACATCCTGAGTGGTTTTTTCTTCTGTTTCTGCCTGAAATAATGTAAGACAGGGACATGTTTCTCCCTTCCCACCTCCTTCCTAACAAAACATTGTGGTAAAGTTATTCCTTCCTTATATTAATACTTTGCCCTTGCTTTCCAAGCATTTTAATTCCATAGGGGATGGATTAACCTGACAGCTCTTCTTTGGGGAGTACTGAGTTACTCCATATCCAAGAAGATGAGGCTTGTTTGTATGGACATAGGAAACCACGTTTCTCCACTGTTTAATGCAAGTGATTGTGTAAACAGGCATTGAAATTTGGTCTACTCAGGGCCAATGGTGTAAGCTATATCTTCTTCTCTTATTTCCATGCAGGCTCCCAATACTGCTGCCAGCCTCATTAACTTCTTGACAGAAGTAATACTTAATCATAGAAGAGTCCTAGTAACAAAATGTCTGTTCAGGGAACAAAAAGCAGGTTTAATTAAATATCTTATTAAGAAAAACCAAAGGAATTGTACTGAGGAAGGGAAAAAGGTATTTATAAGTTAATTCTTTTTTCTTGCTTTCATTTTATAAGTTTGTTTCTTTTCCTTCTCTGCCTACTTCTCCAAATAATTTTCATTAAATTCAGTGCTTGGAGCAAGTAGCTCTGCAATCCAGACACATTTTCATGGAAAAGCAGTAGAACAGAAAGTGGTGGTACAAGTCTCTCAGTCTGCTCCAATGGCAGGGAAAAATCCTGCTATAGTCTTCAGCTTTTCCTTCCTCTGCTGCTCACAGAAATACCAGGTATAAGTTGTGGTTCACTTGAAAGAGGAGGCAGCATATCAAGCCTGTTCATGTGAGCTACCAGAAAAGTCCTCAGGTTTAGTAGCACATGAATTTTATGTAGTAGTAATGTGAATGCATTGGGAAGCAATGAGCTGAAGTGAGAAACTCAGCATCTTATTGACAATTGCCTGAACAAGCCTTTTATAAAGTCTGGTGCGGTTGTCAGGACTGTGACAGCAGCCTGCCAGAGGCAGTGAATAGAGAGATTGGCCTCTTGTGTTCTTTAAATGGTCCAAATTTCTGCTACAACTTCTGTTATGTTTTAGATGTTCATAGGTGCAAAATGACTCTTCATAGTAAGACTGCACAGCAAAAACCTTTTTCTTTAAGCCTATGTATCCTAAACCAAAACTTCTGAGAAATGCGGATTGCCCAGTTTTTTGATTGATACTTATGCTGTGAATGTCAACATTCTTAGTTACTGTAGTGCTCATTAAAGAAGTCACGAAAGTAGATAATGTGATCTGATAAAAGGAAACATTTAAAAATATAATTAGTCGTCTTTGGAATAAAATTTTAAAGCAGTGGCATTTGATATGTCCCTATGCTAAGGATACATGAGATCAAGTACAAGATGAGATACATTATTCCTACAGGTTACCAGATCCTTTGGGAAATAAAAGTAATTGTTGGGGTATTTTTTTATTATTATAAGGTTTTTGCTTAGAGTAATTTACTGCTTTGTCTGTGCTTGCTTTATGCTTGCTATTTTTTTTTTTTTTTGTCATTTTTGTTCATAGTACTTAGTTTCTTTGCATTCATACACTTCCTGGGGTTTTAGGACTGACATCTAAACTGATCTTACCTTTGCTTCTGTATATGAGCCTAACTTGAAGAATTGTAGAATTTTTATGTTTTCTAATAAAACTGGGAAATCTCCCATCCACAGTGGCAAAGAGAGTACAATGAGCCTAAATTTTGAAGAATTCTAAAGAGTGAGGAATTACAAACTTGTTATTAACTATTCAACACATTCCACATTTATCCTAAAAAGACTGAGGCCAAAATACATTATTGATACAGAAATTTATACGGAACCAGATAAACACTGTTATTAACAGACAGCAACTGGAAAAATACATTGCTTTTGTGCTCTGTTGTAACGGTGCACAGTTGCCTACCTGACGCACTCCTGAAAACCTTTACCTCTGAAAACGGTGGCAAACAAAATGCATTTCCATAAATTTCTGCTGAACAGAGATGAATATAATTTTATTCTTAGGTTGTATTACTCAAAAAAAACCTTCTCATGTAAGAATTACAAAGTGCTTTGAAAATACTTAATGACCAGCAGACACCCCTTGTAAAGCAGCAAATACAGCATAATCGCAGACAATAAAGTGAAATTATTAACTGAAGCACCACAGAATTTTTTTTGTTGTGGGTGAAATATTAAAAATCTTCCCAGTGCTCAGATAAATATTTTTATTTTCATGTGTTTTTGCCTATGTCACAAGGTATGCTATACATATTTCTCTTGAAAATGGTTTTGAAAGTGGCTGCAGTTTCAACAGAAAGTTAAAAAGTATATTGCTTCAATGTGGTGAGATGCTAAAGATGGGTGTTTCAATGAGGCATAGGTGACCTTCAGTGTGCCATCTTTTACTGCCCTCTTCACACATCTTTTTGAAAGCAATCTGCCAGAATGTTATGCCCATGAAAACATAATTAGCCTGATTTAAAATAAGGCTTCAAGGTGATTTGTGTGTCATGATTTCAAGAGTAAGGGAGGTCATAATTTTCCAGGGATTAGTTAATGGGTAGTTGTTTGTTTATTTTTTAACAGAGAAGATAAATATATTATGGATTAGTATAACAGTCTGTTTTTCTTGAAGTGTTTTTTAAATACTATACTTTTAGTTTCAAATATCTTTTTCTTGCTAATTAGGAAATTCAAAATTAATTAAATTCATTACATAGTAAAGTCGTTGACTACAACATTTTGTGAAGATTTTTAAACAAGGTTGAAATCTAGGATGCTGTTTGAATTTCAACAACTTTAACTTCCTTTTTTTCTCTTCTAATTTCTCTACTTTTAAAGCAAGTTACACAAAAAGAAAGGATATGCAAAAATTACTGTTTATTTGCTGTCCTATACTTCAGTTGAATATTACATAGTCATCAGCTCCTTGCTGTAACTGAAGACAAAAAGTGCTGTGATGCTAATAAATTGAATTAAGTTATCAAAAAATGTAAGACGGAAGGTCAGACATTTTCATCTTTCTTTTATAGTTTATATAATTTCAGTCAAATTCATTTTATATTTTTAATGCAGATACATTTATAGGTGTATTCCTTTTTCATATCCATGATTTAAAGGAAATAATTTGTACAGATACAAGTAGAAGTTGAAGTAAATTATTTAATCTGTCAAGGATATTAATTTTTGAAATGTTAATACAATAGCTCCTTTAATGACTAAAGATTTCCTAATGTTTTTAGAATTATAGAGTTGATTTTAATGTGGGGGATATTTTAAGCAAATTTTTCATTCTCTTCTCAAGATTTATACAGGAGGGTTTTCTTCTCTCCATATTTTCTGGTAATAGCTTCATTCAGATACTAAATGTGAAGCAGATATGTGCAATTCAGTTGTAATAGACAGAAAGCAATTTATAGAAATTTGGCTGACAGAGATCAGTGTGAATATGCCATTTACAAAACACTTTTTTCTTCTTTGTTCCTTGTCCAAGAATATTAGGGATTCCTCTCAACCTATCAAAAGCTAGGTCTAAGACACATTATCTGACACATACAGAATAAGAATGATAAGAAAAAAACCCTAAAAGATGGTGTCTTTTATTCCGTCAAATTAACCTTTTTTTTTTTTTTGTTCTTATATTTATTTTCCAAACTAAGGATTGTTTTGTCGTTCTTATTGTAGACAATTAATCCCTATGTAGGTGAAGTCCACTGTGGAAAATAAGGAAGTCTGCAGGAAATGGTAATCCCAAACAAATGTATTCAAAACTACTTTAAAAGTATGGATACAATCATAATGACTTAAGCTCCAGCTCATGCAACCATTTAATTGATTCAGTTCAATGTTGAGGTGACCTGCTGTTATATCCAAAATGAAATCTGGACCCATATAAGTCAATTCTAGTCTGTTATAAACTGGATCTGTGCCTTCTAAAAGAGCATAAGTTATGAAGGATTCATTGGATAAAATTTTCAAAGACGCTTCAGGATGCAGACTTTTATACACACTATTGAATAGTGTGTAGCTGAGCAAATTGGAATGTAAAGGACTGGAATTTTGTCTGTTTTTCTTGGTTGTATATTCTATTATCCTTTCCTTGATGACCAACAATATAAAAAAAATCTTCAATCCTATAAATATTGCATGTCAAACTGCAAACAACATAAACCATCCATACATTAAGTGCAGTTATTTATGTATGGATTCATTTATTTGCAGTATTTCAAGGTAGTTAATAGATAAAGTGGAAAGTATATAATACATTGTGTATTTTTATTCAAGATAATCTTGCTATTTTAACAGTAACAAGCTGTGTCTGAGGTTTTTCAATTCTGTTTTGTTCTTGTCACCTATGATTTGATGCTGTCCTGTGAAAAGATTGTGAAATAGCTTTTGGAGGTTGTGGAGTAGGATGTAGTATCCATCTGTAAGGGTCTGCTGCACTGTTTTGGGTGGTAGGAAAGAATAAACTGATTTCCAGCCATAGAATATAAAAATATTAAAGCACCCATGCTGACAATATAAAACATGGTACTAATACTTGCCTGCTTTTGCTTTGGGCATTAATATTTTCTATCAGAAAAAAAAATCTTAAATATACAAATAATTTGCACCTGCATGTTATTTTAGTCCAGCTTTTGTTGCTGGTAAAAGTTTATAAAGGTCTTTTTCATTTTGACTCTGGGGTACTAAACCTTGAGACCTGATGCTTGAAGTAATATTGCCATTGAACCATTGCTAAACCAAACTGTGGTTATCTTTTACTCACTTTTTTCTGTTGTCGTTGTGTTCTGGAACATCCTTCTCATGCTGTATTTTTGGGTTGGGTTTTGTTTGTTTTGGGTTTTTTTGCCTTAGCAGTTGCAAACTTCCACAAACCAAGGATTTCTAAGCCATGGAAAAAAAAAAAAAAAAAAAAAACACCAAAAAAAACCCACCACCACCATATCCTTGGAATTCTGCTTTGTTCAGCATTGCTTCCATATAAATTCTTCACTATCTTGGATAGCTCTAGATACAAATATACAGATCTACATATCTGCAAAAAAAAAAAAAAAAAAAAAGAAAAAAAAAGAAAGGTATCTAGTCTTGTTTCTTATCATAGAATCATATAGTTTTAAAAAGACCTTTAAGATGATTGAGTGCAACTGTAAACCTAACACTTCCAATTCCACCACTAAAACATGTTCTTATGTGCCATGTCTACACATCTTTTAAATACCTCCAGGGATAGTGACTCAACCACTTCCCTGGACAGCCTGTTCCAGTGTTTGATAACATATTCAGTGAAGAAATTTATCCTAATACCCAATCTTCACCTTCTCTTGTGCAACCTGAGGTTGTTTCCTCTTGTCCCATTGTTTGCTACTTTGGAGAAGAGATTGACACCCACAGCACTATAATCACCTTTCAGGTAGTTGTAGGGATCGATAAGGTCTTATATCAGCGTCCTGTAGAAACACGAGACAGGCTTCAGAGAGCAACTATGGCTGCAGAATACTGTGATAGCACTACACAAGGAAATAATTTTGGCTTTTTGAATGTTACATTACCATGTTCTGTTGGCATAATTTTAATTATTTTCATTTCATTCCTGACATGGATATATAGATTTTTGTTTGATAGCTGAATCTTTGCAAGAATGGTTCAACATACAGTATGCTGAGTGTAGGTGTACCCAATATAGAAAGAAATGGAGAAAAAACTCCTATGACATAGAGTGAAGAAAATAAAAAATTAGTAGGTCCCTGAGTTTACCACTTCTGCTCCTGAAACCTAAATCTCTAATTTGAGGGGATTTTTTTTTTCTCCCAGATAAGACAGTATTAGTTGTAATTGCAAATATTTATATGCATATATATATGTATACTCATATACATCAGTGTTTTATAAACCAGACAGGCTTGTCAAGACATAAGCAGTGATTGATACTTTGCTTCCAAATATATGCAAATTGATTTTAAACTGAGAAAGAAGATAAATGGGGCAGATCTTCTACAGATATAAATCAAACATCCTTATTGACTCCAGTGACATTATGCCAACTTAAATCATGAGGGCATCAGGAACATTTAAGTTTCAAAAGTGTATCTGGAAATCTGTATTATTTTAAACATTAGCCAAAATTTCTGTAATTCTATTGGTTTCAAGGGAAGACACCATACTTATGGAAAAAGTCAGAATTTGAGGTTTTTTTATGCTAGTATTGAAGCCTCTTTGATAAGCAATACAGACTTCTCATCCAAGGCATCTATTTTGCTTGCAGTGGAGTTACTTGTTTTATCAGTTTCTTATAGGATACATGGAAAGCTTCTGTGGCATTGGCCTCTGGGACTCAGGAACCCCTGAGTCAGGCAGAGGCCCGTGGACCCTGCTTTCTTCCTCTCTCCTCTACTGTTGTGTATGCTAAACAAAACCAGACAATACCATGGAAAAAAATAAAATAAAAAGTGACACACAAGTCTTTTGTCTGCAAGAGACAAGTCATGAAATAATGCTACAGGTAAAACTTAGTTGCTCCATTTTCCACTGCACATCACATTCTGGAAAAAGGACGCTAAAATGAGGAAATATGGAATCAGATGAGAGAGGTTGTTCAGGGCTTGTTTTGGAAAATTTAAAGGCACGACAGATTAAGTTTTTTGAATGTATCATTGTGTTTATAAAGAGAGACTTTAGTTGAGAACTTGTAAAAATTGAGAAATTGTGTGAAATCTTCCTTCAGTGTGAAGAACAGTGACAGTAGAATTTTAACAGTGAATTTCCTAAGTGTTTCATTTAAACAAATGTCAACAAGAGAAAAAAATCTTGGTTTTCTATCATATTCAAATACAAAGTGAGCCATCATTTTGATACTTCCAAGTATGAACAATCATTTAAATACAGCAGTTACTGTTAATTCTGAATATTTAAATGAGTTACAAGACATGCTCTGGTCACTCAAGTTATTAAAACATTCTCAACAAGCAACATTTCACAAGCAAAAAATCCTGGCTAAGCATTCCTACCTGTATTATAACTTCCTAACTCTGTATTATCTTTAATTATATCAGTCCCATACTCCATAAATTTTCATATTTTACTTCTCAGTAGTTACAAAAATGAACCTAAGTAAAGTCCATGAATGAACCTAAATGAAGCCCATGAAACTTTTTGAGTAATTAATACATACTATGCATGTTTCAATTTCAGTTCTATAAGCAAAACAATCAGCCTAACTTCTTTTCCCTTTATTACTCTTCCAAATCTGTAAAGGACACTGGTGTGATTTAGAAATGGTATTTTCAAAAATGTTATGGAGGAAAAGATGGAATAATAATGTGCTGGTTTTGACTGAAGTAAAGTTAATTTTCTTGATAGTAGCTGGTATGGGGCTGTGTTTTGGGTTTGTGTTGGAAACAGCACTGGTAACACAGGGCTGTTTTATCTATTGCTGAGCAGTGCTTACACAGAGCCAAGGCCTTTTCTGGTTTTCACCTTACCCCACCAGTCTGGGGAGGCACAAGGAATTGGGAGGAGACACATACGGAACAGATGAGCCCAAGTAACCCAAGGAATATCCCATACCATATGGTATCATGCTCAGCATGTAAAGCTGGGGGAAGAAGAAAGAGGGGGGGACATTGGAATTACGACATTTGTCTTCCCAAGTAACTGCTGTGGGTGATGGAACCCTGCTTTCCTGGAGATGTCTGACCACCTGCCTGCTGATGGGAAGTGGTGAATCATAAAATCATAGAATAGTTAGGGTTGGAAAGGACCTTAAGATCATCTAGTTCCAACCCCCCTACCATGCCCAGGGACACCTCACACTAAACCATCCCACACAAGGCTTCATCCAACCTGGCCTTGAACACTGAAAGGGATGGAGTATTCACAACCTCCCTGGGCAACCGATTCCAGTGCCTCATCACCCTAACAAGAAAGAACTTCCTCCTTATATCCAAACTTCCCTGTTTAAGTTTGAATCCATTACCCCTTGTCCTGTCACTACAGTCCCTGATGAAGAGTCCCTTCCCAGCATCTCTATAGGCCCCTTTCTGATACTGGAAGGTTGCTATGAGGTCTCCATGCAGCCTTCTCTTGTCCAGGCTGAACAGCCCCAACTTCCTCAGCCTGTCTTCATACGGGAGGTGCTCCAGTCCCCTGATCATCCTCGTGGCCCTCCTCTGGACTTGTTCCAGCAGTTCCATGACCTTTTTATGTTGAGGACATCAGAACTGCACACAATACTCCAGGTGAGGTCTCACAAGAGCAGAGTAGAGGGGCAGGATCAGCTCTTTTGATCTGCTGGTCACACTCCTTTAGACGCAGCCCAGGATACGGTTGGCTTTCTGGGCTGCGAGCGCACACTGCTGGCTCATGTTCATTTTCTCATCAACCAGCACCCCCAAGTCCTTCTCTGCAGGGCTGCTCTGAATCTCTTCTCTGCCCAACCTGTAGCTGTGCCTGGGATTGCTTCGACCCAGGTTTAGGACCTTGCACTTGTCATGGTTGAACTTCATAAGGTTGGCATCAGCCCACCTCACAAGCTTGTCAAGGTCCCTCTGGATGGCATCCCTTCCCTGCAGTGTATCAACCAAAGCATGACACAATGACACAAGCATGGTGTCATTGGCAAACTTGCTGAGGACGCACTCAATCCCACTGTTCATGTCAGCGATGAAGATGTTAAACAAGACCGGTCCCAACACCGATCCCTGAGGGACACCACTCATTACCGGTCTCCAGCCAAACATCGAGCCATTGACCATAAATCTTTGTGTGTGGCCATCCAGCCACTTCTTTATCCACTGAGTGGTCCATCCATCAGATTGATGTCTCTCCAATTTAGAGAGAAGGATGTTGTGTGGGACAGTGTCAAACGCTTTGCACAAGTCCAGGTAGATGACATCAACTGCTTTATCCTTGTCCATCAGTTCTCTAGCCCCATCATAGAAGGCCACCAAATTGGTCAGGCAGGATTTCTCCCTAGTGAAGCCATGCTGGCTGTCACCAAGCACCTTGTTGTTTCTCATGTGCCTTAGCATGCTGTCCAGGAGAATGTGCTCCAAGATTTTGCCAGGCACAGAGGTGAGACTGACTGGTCTGTAATTCCCTGAGTCTTCCATTTTCCCCTTCTTGAAAATGGGGGTTATATTTCCCTTTTTCCAGTCGTCGGGAACTTCACCTGACTGCCAGGATTTTTCAAATATAATGTCCAGTGGCTTAGCAACTTCATTCGCCAGCTCCTTCAGGACCCACGGATGGATTCCATCAGGTCCCACGGACTTGTGCGCGTTCAGATTTTGAAGATGGTTACGAACCAGATCCTCTCCTACAGTGGGCCCAAGGTCTTCATTCTCACAGTCCCTGCATCTACCTTCTAAGAACTGGGTGGTGCAGTCAGAGCCTTTGCCAGTGAAGACCGAGGCGAAGAAGTCATTCAGAACCTCAGCCTTCTCCAAATCCTGTGCAGCCAGTTCTCCCAAGAGCTCCCTCAGGTGGCCTATGTTGTCCCTAGTCTCTTTTTTTATTTGCTACATACCTGTAGAATCCCTTCCTGTTATCCTTAACATCCCTAGCCATGGGCCTTAGCTTTCCTAACCTGGTCCCTAGCTTCCCAGACAACATCCCTGTACTTTTCTTAGGCCACCTGTCCTTGCTTCCACTTTTTATAAGCCTCTTTTCTCCTTTGAATTTTCCTCAGCAGTTCCTTATCCATCCAAGGAGGTCTCCTGGCCCTCCTGCCACACTTCCTTCTAGTTGGGATGCAGCACTCCTGAGCTTGGAGCAGGTGATCCTTGAATATCAACCAACAGTCTTGGGCCCCCCTGCCCTCCAGGGCTATATCCCATGGAACCTTACTAAGCAGGCTCCTGAAGAGGCCAAAGTCTGCTCTCTTGCAGTCCAGGGCAGTGAGCTTGCTGCACGCTCTTCTCACTGTTCTGAGGATCTCAAATTTGACCATCTCGTGATCCCTGCACCCAAAGCTGCCCTGGAGAATCACATTCTCAACAAGCCCTTCCCTGTTGGTGAGCACAAGGTCAAGCATGGCACCTCTCCTTGTTGGCTCCTCTATTACCTGCAGAAGAAGTTGTCTTCCACACAATCAAGGAACCTCCTGCATTGCTTGTGCCGGGCAGTACCGTCGCTCCAACAGATGTCAGGGTGGTTGAAATCCCCCATGAAAACAAGGGCCTGCGAGCGTGAGGCTTTTCCTGTCTGTCTGTAGAGTGCTACATTCACAGGTTCTCCTTGATCAGGCGGTCTGTAACAGATCCCCACAGTAATGTCTCCCACGGCTGTTTTCCCTTTAACCCTGACCCACAAACTCTCTGTAAACTGCTCACCTGCCCCCAGACAGAGTTCCACACTCTCCAGCCTATCCCTAACATAAAGGGCAACTCCCCCTCCCCGCCTGCCAGGCCTGTCTTTTCCAAAGAGCCTGTAACCTTCCATTCCAACACTCCAGTCATAGGAGCCATCCCACCATGTTTCTGTGATGCCTATTATATCATACCCCCGTAGATGTGTACACATCTCTAATTCTTCTTGTTTGTTCCCCATGCTATGGGCGTTTGTATACAGGCATCTGAGCTGAGCTTCAAATGAAGCCGTCTCGTTGGCTGGAGCGGCTGGAATGTATTTACATCGATCCGAGCATTTACTCGGATATATTTGAGGCTCCCTCGGAGGCTCTCGCTGCTCTGAGTTGAGGCTCCTGGACGCTGAGCTTCCCCCTCTCCGGTGTTGAAGGTATCCTCTCTCAAGCTACTCACCTCAGCAATTCCTTGTTTTGCTTTGTTTGCATGCACAGCTTTTGCTTTACCTACTAAACTATCTTTCAATTTAAATTAGACAAATAAATAAATTTGTTTCAAAATTTTTAGATGAAACCCATTATTTTTATTCTGTTCCACTATGCATTCTCTATATTCTCCTAGCTGCTACAAAATCCAGCTTTTTCATTGTCCATTGATTTCTCTCTGGAATTTGTCTCTATAACCATGACACCACATTCTCTCAATAATTACACTGTCACAAGCTGTTATTTTCCACTCTTTTTCTGCAACTCTTTGTAGGAGGAGGCTTGTAGGATGAGCAGCGAGCATATGACTGGTACAGAACACACTGCAATCATAGCTGAAAGCTAAGAGTGAAATTGGACAGCCCTAATAAAATCATTAATTAGTTTACGAATGCAGTTCTCTGCAAATTGAAAACCTGAAAAGATCTTAGTTTTTTAATGATTTTTACTGATTCCCAGAAAGGAATATGATTTAATAGGGTAACTCCATAGTGGGTCATCACCCAGTTGCTGTAGGACGCGCCATACAGGTCTGTCCTGCTGGCTGGATGTGGCTTGCTGAAGGTGCAAGATCTGACCCCCAGGCTTGGTTCCCAAGGGTGTGCACTCCAGCAAATAGAGTCTGCCTGTTCCTCCTAGCCTTTACACATTCTTTGCCTTTCCTATTTGACTAGACTCAGCTTTTCCTCTCTACCAGCTCCTTGTCTCAATCCAGTACCCCACCATCACACTTTCTGATTATGCTTCTTTCCTTCTTCCTCCATTTCATAATCCATTTCTACTAGTAATGACCTCAGCTCAGTCACTTCTGCTTGTTTCTATTCCATACTTCAGTGTAACTCTCCTCCCATTCTGCACCTTCTTGTCCAAGTCCTTTTGCTAAGCCAGCTGTAGTCCACTCTATGTAGTCCAATCTCTTATTTCAATGCCTGATAGCTGTACCACACTTTCATTCACTCATGGCTCCTTATGCTCTCTTAGTCTCCCCTGCTTTCCAGTTCTTGATTTTAGCTGTAATTTTTCAGCAGGTTTTGGTACTCATACAGATTCTTCATCTCAGCCTGCTCTGTGCAATAGCCCTCTTCCTCATCCTTCACAGATGTCTGTGGTGCTAGATTTTTGTCTCCATATTTGGGTTTCTTCTTCCATGCCTGTCTGAGACATGCCTGTTAGCACATTTCTAGTGCGTGACTTGAAACAACTGTAGTGGATTGACCCTGGCTGCATGCCCACCAAAGACATTCTATCACTCCTCCTCCTCAGCTGGGCATGGGAGAGAAAATATAGAGTCCTGTGGGTCAAGATAAGGACAGGGAGAGATTCACTAATTACTATCACAGGCAAAACAGATGGAACATGGAGAAAATTAATTTGATTTATTACCAATCAAATTAGAGTAGGGTAATGAGAAATAAAAAATAAGTCTTAAAACACCCTCCTCCACCCCTTCCTTCCTTCTAGGCTCATCTTTATTCCTGTTTTCAGCTGTGTAGGGGAATGGGGAATGTGGCTGCAGACAGTTCATCACATGCTGTCTCTGCTGTTCTTTCCTCCTCAGGGGAAGACTCCTCACACTTTTCCCCTGCTCCAGTGTGGGGTCCTTCCCACAGCACACAGCCCTCCATGAACTTCTCCAATGTGAGTGCTTCCCGTAGGCTGCAGTTCTTCACAAGCTCTTCCAGAGTGGGTCCCCTGTGGGGTCACCAGTCCTGCCAGCAAACCTGCTCCAGCTGGTGGGCTCCTCTCTCCATAGGGCCACAGGTCCTGCTAAATCCTGCTCCAGTGTGGGCTCCCCATGGGGTCACAGCCTCTTTCAGGCATCCCCCAGCTCTGACATGGGGTCCTCCCTAGGCTGCAGGTGAGTATCTGCTCCACTGTGGATCTCCATAGGCTGCAGGTGGAGATCTGCTACACCGTGGACCTCCATGGGCTGCAGAGCACAGCCTGCCTCACTATGGGCTGTACCACAGGCTGCAGGGGAATCTCTGCTCTGGCTGCAATTGCTCCTACACAGTAACTTTTGCCCCTTCTGAAATATTTTATGTCAGAGATGCTACAACTGTTGCTGATGGGCTCAGCCTTGGCAAGCGGCGAGTCCATCTTAGAGAAAGCTGGCATTAGCTCTATCAGACAGGAGGGAAGCTTCTAGCAGGTCCTCACAACAGCCACTCCTGTATTGCCCCTGCTACTGAACCTTGCCATGTAAACTCAATGCAATTGACTGTGTTGTTCCTCTCTATTTCAGCTGATGTATATCCAGTGTAGGCACCTTGTTAGAACCAAAACAAATGGTGAAGTTTTACACTGCCCACCTCTACAAATGTAATGAAATAGATTTTTTTATCATTAGTATTTGTTTTAGAAATTGTAAGCATTTAAAGTAAAAGAATTTCCAACCCAGCTGAAAATTTGTCACATAAAACTTAATAATTTAAGTTTGTCATCATTGTTAGCAGCTGAAAACAAGATATTCTAACAAAAGTTGGTGGGAAATCTTACCAAGATGCATGCATACTTGTCTCTTTAGATTATGTTCTGTTTAGCCGCTTGGCTTTTGTGTGATTACAGGACAGTAACAGAGACTAAATCAGCAACAACTTTGGGGTTTTTGGGTGGGGAGTTCTGAGAGCAATGGCCAATCAGAAGATAACAAATGGCACAATCAGTGTTTATAACGATTATGAAATGCTTGTATAAATTCATGCATTCTGGCTGATAATAGCCTTGAGCTAGAGTACATGGATTTGCATTCTGAATAGTTACAGAGAAATTGGCTTTTTGGCTGAGATAATACTATACCCATATAATGAAGAATAATGCATTTTCTTATAGACTGCACAAAATAAATTCGTAGAAGAAAATAATTTTAAAAATATGAGTATCTAAAAATAGTGCACTTGGCCTACAGCCAGCATTCCTACTAATATATTTTGACTGAGTACAAATCTTGTTATTGAAGATTAGCCTCTGTCAGAATGAAGACTCAGTAGAAATACAGCTGATCCTGCTTATGAGGAACTTTGCTGAAGTAAAACTCACTTGTAAAAAAGGATTTGGAAAACACATCTGGTGAAGATAACCCTTTGGTTACCAAAATTGTTCAAAATATGAAGTGGAAAATAGAATAACAATCTAGCTAAAATGGTTGTTTATGAGATTATTTCCTTATATTTTCCTTCATATTTCAATATATTCAAATTCCAGTGACAAATAACATTTCAAAAAAAAAAAAAAAAAGAAAAATAATAGTAATAGTTTGGGGTGATTTTGGTAAGCTTAAGTTGTCATGAGATATTAAAATAAACTCTGGAAAAGTCAATTGTTTTATCAATATTTTATCCAACAGTGTAATGATTTAGGAGGACATTTGCTTCAGAAACATATTGCACAATCATACTTTTGCCAATATCAACTTATGTCCTTATTTTGCTTTGCTAATTCCTATATATAATCCTTGCTAGTATCTGCACCAACATATACAGTACAGATTCATGAAGTGTGCTCCTCATTTATCTTGTAAGTATTCTATTTAAAAAAAAATTATGGGAAACCAGTGCATGAGTATAAAATGAATGATTTTACTTTTAAACAATATGGAGTACAGGATCTTAAAAAATAAAATGCAATTGTTCTGTCAGTAACTTATTCTTGGTTTAAAATGATGGTGTATTAAATTCCAATGTAAAGTAATTTCAATTAGACTAATGAAAATTAATTATGATAATTTCCAACATTAGGAATATCAGTTCAGTAACTTCTTTATACATGGCATTAGAATTTTTTTGGTAAAGTGTCATGCTACAAACATAAATGATATTGTGGTAGTAATAAATTACAAAAGAATTATACAAAATAAATGACGACCACATAAAATGATACTGCTCTTTAGAAATTCATTATATATCTTGCCAATGTCCCTGTAGTAAGTATATCAATATATGCTCCTTACTGTTGTATAGCCTTGGCATTAGGTAATCATGACCATGATACTTTTAACACCAAAAAAAAAGAACCATAAGAAACAAGATAAGTGACAGAGCAGCTTGGCAGTCACCAAGATCAACCCACCACACCATGTTATGCATTCTGTAGACCTCTTTTTCAATAGTTCTATACTGTATTACCTTGGATTTTTATACGTAGGAATTTTGTGTTTCATGATGTATAAGGAGTTTGTGGTTGTAATGCCAGCTGAGATACATACATGTATTTTTACATTACAGGGTGAGGAAATGCTCCATGTATCTCAGATCCATCTGATAGGAGAGACTTCCAGCATTCAGTAAACTATTTAGGCAGCCCCACAATAATGTTCAAATCTTTTTTTCTTCTTCAGTTCCAAGTGATGATGGAGAGGAAGAAATTACACGTTCTTACTATGATAATGCTTTCTTCTGTTAATTTGCATCTAGCTG
Organism: Lathamus discolor; assembly: GCF_037157495.1. Taxonomy (NCBI): domain Eukaryota; kingdom Metazoa; phylum Chordata; class Aves; order Psittaciformes; family Psittacidae; genus Lathamus; species Lathamus discolor. The sequence goes on along the minus strand of NC_088887.1, from coordinate 27,000,925 downwards.
TGTTTTATGAAATTTAAAGTGAAATGCTAATATGCTGATTTAGCATTATCTGTTATCCCTTGTATAATGTATAAAGATGTGAAATTTTAACTCTCTATGTTAAATTTTTTACGTGTTATATAATAGAATCTGTTAAGAAGCAGAGTCTTCGTTTATATATTTGAGTTTGCTGTCTGCTATGTACATTCTGATTTAACTTTCTCCTATGAACAGGAGAATCCTAACAGGATCACTCAGAAATATGATGACAGGCTTCCTGTCAGTCTAAATTAATGTTTTTTCTTTATTTCTACAATAGCAGAGCACTGTCCACTAGTATAGGAGGACATGAAGCTCTATAGCTTGTATGGGAAAATTCACCCCAAGTTCTCTCAGTATTTGGATGAACTGATTTTCTACTCTGAGAGGGAACTCAGCATGCCTTTTTATTGTAGCTCATGAAACTTTCCACCCCTGAGATCCAATTTCAATATATGTATAAGTATATGCATTTACATTTAAATGTATGTTTCCACAGGTATATACAGAATTGAAAACCTTACATCCTATTTCAAATAATTAGATGAAACTAGATTATAAAAAAGGGACTGTGAGGATTCAGACTGGGGGTTACTGTGTTATTTTGATTAGAACTTTGACAGAGGTGTTGGAGAGAACACAGTGGGATATATAGTTAAAACTGCCATAGATGAGAAGAACTAGACTGTAGTGTTGTGAACCTACAAATAAGGATTCTAACCAACAGAGACATAGTGAATCTTGTCACACTGCTGTTGGCAGTTTGTATTCCTTTCTGTGTTGTTTAGATCTTTTGCTTGATTGCTTTTGTTTGTTTTACCCATGTGTTTCCCTAATAACATGTAAATCTAGCCTTTGCTATTTGTCAGCATCTTGGCAGAAACAGAGCTCACAAGGAAAAAAATAATCTTGTTGTTGATTCTCAGTAGCTTCTGCCAGCATAGAAATCACACTGATTTCTTCAGGGAAAAAGAAAAGGAACCCAAATTCTTTTCCTGGCAGCATACCCTATTTTTGTGCTATGTTTGTAACTCTACACTGCTAATTGCAAAGTCTTCTGTTAGATAGCAGCTTTTGAGGACAAATTTTCCAGGAATGCCAAAAAAAGTGAGCAGATGGAGAAAGCATGGTGACACAAACAGAAACAGGAAAAAAATATTAGAAAATGTTACATTTTGGGGATTAAAAAACCAAACCAAACCACAGAAACACCATTCTAAACCACCATTTCTAAGTTCTCTACTATGAATCTTTGCCTCTACTATGAATCTTTGCCACAAACTTAAGACTTTTTCTTTGTTTTTTAAATCCTTGAAAAGTCCAGGTACAAGTGAATAAAGTGCTGGTAATGGCAATAAGCAATACTTAGAGTTATAGACTATATTCGGGTTTTAGGCAAAGGCTGATCAGTAGTGACTTATTTAGAGGACTTGTAAACAGCAACTTCAGAATGTATCAGGAGCTTAAATACTTTCTAATTCCAGTCATATTTACTGATATCTGATTTTATTTGTTACACAATCAACATCTTCTATTATCATGGGTAGTAAGAAAGAAGGTTTTTTTTCCAAGTAAATAGTGATAAATACTGGTTGGATTTAATACCGTGATTACTACATCTTAAGTGATAGTTTTGATAGACTCTCTTCAATAAAAAGCTCGCATTTCATTACTTCTTTACATTTCAAATTTTAAGTGGTTACTACAATGTCTGAACCAGTCTCTACGGAAAGCAGACAGGCATTTTCATGCTTATATCAGTTTTTAAAATGCAGATAATTATCAGCAGAAATGTCAGACATTTCCTTTGCTTTGTTCTTGTATGCCTTTATGTTTTGTACCCTTTTGGATACAACTTGTATATAGTACGTACATTTGAATTATTAAGTACAAGAGATATAGACTGATCTGTCATTCAGAACCACCTTTACAGAAGCTTACAAAGTCAAGTCACATCCATCTAGTTCCTGACACATAAGATGCTCTGATAACCTAACCCTTCACAATTATGTTATCACTGCATGTATCAGGCTTACTTCTTCTTTATCTCCTCCTTTACAGAAAAAGACAAAATTTTACAAATAGTTCTGAGAAATGAAATTATTCTCAACTATAGTTAGGAAAAACAAGGTTCTGTATGATTGCAAGCAGCCTTGTTTCTCACAGAAGTTTGCATTCCTAGTAGTGTATATTATAGTCTATATTACCAAGAGAACAAAGTTAAAGTTGAGTATGGAAGGGTAACTTAAATTCAAAGGTTTGTTAATGACAAAATTGTCAATTATATGTGTCTGATTTAGAAGGTGGTAAAATGATTAAGCAACAGTTCTGTGATATGATGACATAAAATAAGGATTAAAGAGTAATTCAGTGTTATTTCATTTAGGTATGTGTTAACTAAGATTAATTATAGAGAAAGCCAAAATAAAAGATGATGTCAAAACAGTTGTGGGTTGATGAGTTGTGTTCAAGCAAAATATTTTAGCTTTGTACCTATAAAAGTGAATGTCCTGAAAAATACTGACTTCTGAATTTAGTTTCTTTTCATATGTTAGTCTCTTAGTATTTAAGTTGTTTTTGCTTGGATGGCCCAGAGTACTATTTTAAAAGACAGAAGAAAAGACTTCTTTTTTCTTTCAGTTCTAAAAGTAGTAAACTGACTGATTGACTTTAAGCAGTAGACAACAATATGGCAGCTGCAGCAGGGAAATGGGGAAATTCTGGAGAAAAATTGCCAATAGCCAGAAAGCCATTCCAGAGCAATGAGCAGTACCTGCCAGCTATTACATCAGTTATGATTTTTGGACTGGTATCTGAATTCAACAGTCAAGAAATTAGCATCTTACTACCATTTGAGCTAGGGTTGGTTGTTTTATTTCTTAATGGCTGATGTTTATTTGGCTGGATTTCATTCCAGCATTGGTATCACATTATATAATATGGTTTGTTGTCCACAACAGAAAATGGGTACTAGAGAATTGATGGTCACTTAATAGGAATTTTGATAAGAATTATCAGAAGGTCATTCCAGGACCCATAAAGAAAAAGTGATACTGACACTATTTGTGCTACAATTCTTACGTCAGTTCTGCAGATAAGGAGAGCTTTAACTTCCCAGATCTTCAGACTAGTAATTATCGCAGATATTAAACCTAACTGGAAAGAGCATAGGAACAGAAAAAAAATGGAACTTCTCATGTTACAATGAAATAACACGACTTCATACTGTAACTATAGTTCATAAGTATCATTCTTAAATAATACCAAATGTTCTAAAACTCACATCTGTTGATGACATTTTCCATCCAGACTTATTTTCTTTTGATATGCAATACTCTGTACTTCTGCTTTAGTTACCTTTTTCTGCATCAGAAAAGAAACCAAAAGGCTAAGTGAAAATTGTGATTCTATTCAGAAGCACAAGGAAGGCAGAAGATTACTTATTTCAGAGCTCATTTGAAGTGATTTTTGAGGCTTCTTCAGATGTATTATATATAAAAAAAAAAAAAAAGAGAGAGAAGTTCTGATAAATCAAAACCAAAAAGAGAATGATCAGGAAAACAAACAATAAAAAGAAAATTGAGTTATGTGTTGAAAAGATATTTCTGGACTTTCCAAGCAGAAAATGCCCTTTCACGAAACAAAAAACCCAAATGCCTGATTCGCAGTCACTTGAAGGCACTGTGGTAGATTAACTTGTGTGAAAATTCTTCACTACAGTATGAAAGATTTGGAAATAGTGCTGCAGGAGTAATAGAGCATTTCATTGCTCCATTTTAAAATGAGTTCAACCTTTGCGTGTTAACTGTTAGAAATTAAACTCTTCAGGCATAGTGAGGTATGACAGTATTGCTAATGCCAAAATGTTATCCTATAATGAAGAAAAAGTTGCACTTTTAATGCACCCTCTTTTAAGAAAAAAAAAAAGATTTTTATTCTGCTATAAATGTGAATGATTAAGATTAAATACTTAAAGATGATGATCATCATAGGGAAGTAAACTGAGTTTCAGTAAGAATTGCTTGTGTTTTTTTCCTTGTTTCTTAGAAACAGGATTATATTATCTTCTTCATCTTGACTTTAATTACGTATGTTTCCATTCAAATTAATATTTGCTCAAACTGAATCGGTATATCCTGAGTAATAATGACTAGCAGAAAATGTGTAATGCTTTTTAATATTGCATAGTCTCATATTAAAAATTAAATTTCCATAATAGGGATGTTGGTTGATCAAAGGGCCTAAGACGTGTTAGAGCTAAAAGATTATTTAAGATTAAAAAAAACAAATTGCCTGTATCTATAAGCCTTTGATATGGGCAAATATAACCAATTATTGAAGAGTTTTTTAAAGAAGCCAAAAAAAGTTTATAGGGAAAAATTTAGAATTAAGACTGTCTGCACATAGAAGTTGCCTGATGAATAAGTGTGTTTGCTAAATCAAAACATATACTTAAACCATTCATTAAGATTAAAAGCTTCTGGAGAAACATCTAAAAAATAAAAAAAAAAAAAAAGAAAAGGAAGGAAAACAACTTCACAGAAACTTAAGATAAATGTGAATTTAAAGAGAAAAGTGTAAAACCAAAATATTCTCTTGTTGGTATTAATTTTTTTATCTTGAAGTGTCTCAGCTTAATCTTCTTCCTCAGCAGAAATGATGGAACAGTAAAGTGTGGTTTAGGTGTATCCAATGAAATCTCTCTGATCCACTGACATCATAATCCGCACAGAGTAACAGCTGTTTTCTTCTAGCATCTCAGCAAACTTTAAATGAGCAAGATCCATAATAAGGTTTTATATTTCTAGACTTCATTAATTTTTATACAGCAAACCAAAATACACTTACTGGAGTAGAAAGATAAGTCTTACACAGTTACAAGTCAGTAACAACTATGGAAACAAACCAACACATTTTTAGTATGTACAAGGTTGTTGTTTTGTTGGGTTTTTTTTTAACTTTGATTTTAACTTACATGCTAGTTCAAAATGCACATTTCCTTGTACCTGTACCTGTGCTTTTGATAGTGTTCACAAAGTATGTGTTCACACTTTTGAAATCTACACATATCTGATATTTCTCATAAAATCAGTTCTAAGTCTCAGGAGGAACGTCATGCAGCTGTCTAGACAGAACTGTCTGTTCTGGCCTAGATAAGTTGCTAAACTCTTTGAAATCCTAGAGTGACTTGTAAACACAGGGGTCTCCCCAGGCTAATGATACTGGCATCTCTATGTTGGCTAAGGCGCCTTCTTGGCAAGGCAGTCTACAAAAGCAATGCCTGCATTCTAGCAAAAGTACAATTACAAGCAAGCATTTTGTTAGAGTATGTGAAGGTAAGATTTTAACAACATTATTTTTTATCATAAAGTACTTTACAAGTTTAAACTATTTAATAAATGATTAATTTAGTAGACCATATCATGTCCATATTTATAGCACTGAGATCAATTATAATGAATTTCAGTACCACTTTAAAATTTATCCTTCAATTTTGTACCCAATAGTGTTCAATAAAGCATAATTCTAAGTATATATCAAGACAAGTCTGTAGTGTAAAAAAACTCAAAAACTTCAACACAAAGTAGTTCTGGCAAGAAAATGAGTTAATATCTTACTCAATATCCCCAAACACAAATGAACAAACACAAACAGAGGAAGGATAGGGGGACTAGGAAGGGGTGTGTATGTGCCTGTCTTTTTTCTCGACTTTTTCAAGGATATAGCTACAGATAGATCTGGTACATGAACAAACCCAAGAGCTGAACTTCAAATAGACGCTACATTTCAGGGAAGCTTTAGAGGGTGATGTTCTAATGGCAATTTTTGGAATCCTAATTATTACAACAACAAACAAATCTATGTTCACTTCCTTAACAATTTAGAGACATTTACAAAGCGATACAGGGTACAGGGTGTGGGAGTTCACAATGAAATAGGAAAACACAGTTTAACAATCTATCAAACTGATTTGAAATAACTTTCTACAATTTCTTTTTATTAAAAGCAAACTTCCTTGCAGAGAAAATAACACTGCTGACTGAAAAAAAAAACCCAAAACTAGCTGTCAAGAGGTTGCATGTTTCATCAAAAGTTTTAACATAATTTTGGCCTTTTTAAAAGCATTTCTCTGCTTTGCTACTTCAAGTTCAATTTTCATTTGCATCTCTAATCATCGTAACCAAGCATTTTCCACTTCTTTGCTGTTCAGCTTTTAGCACAGACTGTATAATTGTATAATGCTTTAAAAGATCTTAAAAATGCAGGATTGACAGTAAAAATATTTCTGTGGATTAAGTTATTTTTATACAATAGAGAATCTTTCTTACTGCACTGTTACATATGTATGCTGGAATAATATTTCTTTTTTTTTAATGTCTTGTTTTGTAAGAGGAAAACCCTCGTATGGGATTTTTATGGGATTATTTTTTAAAATATGTTATCATTTGTGATAAAAATGTGGTTTTGGTATTCCACTAATTAACAGAATAGAATTATATTTCAATATATCAATTCCTTCATTGTGTTGTGCTATTGCAGAACCTGTCAACAAGGGTACTAGTTAGCCTTGCTGCCTTTGGTTTATTATATGCCTACAGTTCTCTGGCAGATGGTGAGATGCTGTATGAATAACAAATAATGATACAGAAAAATAATAATGACACACTTTAGAAGCTATTTAAGCCTCTCTAAGGATATTCACCTTGTAAATTAGAAACCTTTCCTTCATGCAACCTATAAATCTTGACAATATCAAAACCAATGCCTCTGCTGAAACACTGGTCTTTTGAAATTACAATGATTATTTACATCATATATTACCCTGCATTCCAATATTTTTCAGCAACTGGAATTCTTGACCAGATAATTTTTACCCTATTTGGAACAATTCTCCAGCCACATACTTGTTTTGTTTTTTCTACTTCCTTCCTTTTTTTTTTTTTCTCTCATTTTTTCCCCGATCGTCCAATATTTTTCGTTAGATTTTTTTTTTTTTTTTTTTTTTTGTCCAAATGGAATTGCCAAAGGGAAAATTGCTTGAGAGTTGAAGCATGTCGGTTCCAATATGTATAGCCTGCAACATCCCGGAACCCATTTGCCCTGTGTCCCGTGGCACATATTGCATTTTATGTCTCCAGGAACTACAAACAGGCAGCAGTGTAGTTTGCTAGCTAATATTCATACACTGAACTGTGCTCTTCTTAGAGCTAATACCTGTGAAACTGTCAAATACAGATCAGTTTCTACCATTATCTCATGAGCACTGAGGCACTGCTTTGACTGAGCTGCACAGCTGCCAACTGCATGTTGCCACACATAGTTACATAGTTTTTTCTTTTTCTTTTTTTTTTTTTTTTCCTGCTGAGCTTTTGAGCTTGGAATAAATTCACAGCCATCAATCAACATATGCATGGCAAACTTTTCAGCTAGAAATTCTAGTAGTATTAATTTTGCTGGATGTGTTTGTGACCTGTGCCAACTATGATGTGGTTGTACCAGTTTATCTCTCATTCAGTTGAAGTGAGAAAGGTATATGTTGCCATCTTCTGTTCCACAATTCATTTCTATCATATACAGAATTTGGTCAAGTACTTAATTTTCATGAAATGATAAGGAGCCTCCAGCTTTCCAGCTGTCATGGTTTAAACTCAGTCCGTAACTCAGTACCACGCAGAAGCTCGTTCACCCCCTCTCCATTTCCCACTCTCCAAGCAGGATGGGAAGTGAAATAGAAAGAATATAAAACCCACGGGTTGATATAAGAACAGCTTAACAACTAAAATAAAGTAAAATATAGTGACAATAGAAATAATACCAGCCATAATAGAGCCAATAATAATAGACCCCCCAAAAAAACCCCAAAAAGATAAATGAAAATTCAGAAAACACAAGTGATGCACAAAACAATTGCTCACCACCCACTGACCAATACCCAGCCTGTTCCCAAGCAGTCCCTTCCAGGTAACTTCCCCCCTGTTTACATACCGAGCATGACATGGCATGCCCCTCTATCCCAGCTGAAACCAGGACACCAGTTTTCTGAAATTTTAAAAAATACACCTGGGTAGTTTGGTTTATTAAAAAAAAAAAAATAAAAAAAAATTAAGTAGCTTTGTTATTGTTTCATTTTTAATGTCTTGCTCTCACGGAAACACAGAACTTTTGACTTCTTGGGTAGTTTTGCATTTGAGTTTGTTGCTGCTGTTGGGTTTTGCTTGCTTGTTTGTTCAATAGAAAAATTTACTCTATTACAACAAGCTGAATTCTAGTTGAAGGTATACTGTCCAGAAATGCCCCTCTTCGGAGGTTTTAAGAGAAAGGGAATCTATGTTCGTTGAATGCTTTAAATATTTTCTAAATCAAATTGCCTTTGTTCTTCATCTGCGTATTTTCTTCTGTTGGTGGTCCTTTTCACATATAAAAAAATTGCTACGGCTAAGTACCATTTAACATGTAGCAGAAATCTTTCTGCTCTGCTACCATTTACTAAAATATCTTAGGGTGTGATCTAAAGGCCATTTATTTGGTTTGTGTTTGCATATGCTTTAAGGCACCTCTATTGCAGTCTGACTTCAGCTGGGTTTTATTCTCCCTGGAAAAGATGCAAAGACTGTCTCTACAAGCAGGAGTTTCAATCCATCTTTGCTATTTCTTTTCATTCTGCAAGAAGCATTTAGGTTTTCCTGTGGAATGTATACGTGTTATCTAGAGCTGTGACTGAGTGTGTAAATGCCATAATTTCAGAGATGACAAAGCAAGTACTTCTGGCAATGTTCTCTCTGTGCAGAGCTTATTCCTTCACATCTATTACTTCCTCAAATAAAAGCAGGCTGTAAAACACAGTTGATGCATAAAGTGCTCATACGGTCCTACCTCAGGCAGTCATCATCTTAGCCATCACATAGCTTCCTGAAACTAGTGAAGGTGGATAACATGTCCAGAAAAGAGGAGCAGTCGGGATATTTCTTCCTGGGCTTTGTATTTTTTGAATAAAAAAAAAAAAAAGAAGAAAAAAAAAAAAAGCTACTCTTCAGCATTAAATCTGTATTCAGTTCCACGGGATTTTAAGACATTTTTTGTACTATAGAGGTTGATGTTGCAGTTATCTGGACTGGAGGGTTTGGATCCAAAGAGATCCATGGAGAAAGAGACAGAGCAGCCACAAAACTGTTACATGATCTCTAACATACTGCATTGGGCAGTGCAGGGAAAGAACAAAGAGAAATTCCATGTGTCCCCCAGTAAATCTGTGACTGCCTGGAAACTAAAGTAGATTTGAGAGATAGTTTAACTGTAAATACCTGGAGTCAGAGTTTATCTTGCTCTTCTATTTTTAAAAAATCTACCACAATGAAGGCCAGGAAACTGCTTTAAGCATCTCTGTGTTTAGAAGACTGACATACCGCAACAGAATTTCAATGCCGAAAATCAATTTACTTCAGTGCATATAAAAACCCACAAACAAACAGAGATTTTTTTTCTAAGAATACTGTAATTGCTTTATTTTTTATGGTTGTTTTAAATGCTTAGTAAGCATGTCTTCTGTTTTATTTCTCTCTTCAAGCTTTCTAGAAAAAATGGAAAAGGGAAAGAGCGTGTCAAAGAAGGAAAAGCATAGGGAAAACCTGAAATGAAAGGAAAATGTTCCTTTGGACCAGATATTTATATCTTGCGAGGAACTCCTGATCTGTTTAGCTTCCATTGAGTGAGGACTCCATCAGTGCAGCTCACTCAGGGATAGCGATTGAGAGGTTACCTCCTGTTCTGCCTTTTCCTCTTGTTCTTGTGATAGCCCTGTTTTGTCTTCCTTTACTAAATGAGCTGTCTTTTGTGTCCATTTTCTATTGTGTATAGGAGTTACTGATATTGGCAAAGGTTTCTGCAGTTCCTGTCATTGGGGCTGGAGCAGCTGCAGTGTCTGTTGCAGGGGTTGGGGTAGTTTCAGTGTCTATCATGGAGGCTGGAGTAGCCACAGTCCTGTTGTTTTGTTGTCAGATCCACCTTCTTTTCCCCTTGAGGGTACTGAATCATGTTGAGCAAGACAAAGAAGGCATGGGCCAGGCCCCAGCACATTGCAGTGATTTGTCTCTCTGGAATTGCCAGGATGACAGTATACTTTTGTCAAATATTTTCCTAGTTTTTCCAGATTCTGTAGTTGTTCAGGGGTGGAGTTCCAAAACAGTAGAGGTGTTCACTGTCCTAGGCACTTGTCCATACTATCCCACTCACCTTGCCACTTATAACTATCCAGCCTTGGGAAGATCTTTGGATGGCATTTTCGGATTGATGTTTACAGAATCACAGAATCACAGAATCCCAAGGGTTGGAAGGGACCTCAAAAGATCATCTAGTCCAACCCCCCTGCAAGAGCAGGGTAACCTACAGTACATCACACAGGAACTTGTCCAGGCGGGCCTTGAATATCTCCAGTGTAGGAGACTCCACAACCCCCCTGGGCAACCTGTTCCAGTGCTCTGTCACTCTTACAGTAAAGAAGTTCTTCCTGATGTTAACGTGGAACTTCCTATGTTCCAGTTTACACCCATTGCCCCTTGTCCTATCACTGGATATCACTGAAAAAAGCCTAGCTCCATCATCCTGACACCTACCCTTTACATATTTGTAAACACTGATGAGGTCACCCCTCAGTCTCCTCTTTTGCAAGCTAAAGAGACCCAGCTCCCTCAGCCTCTCCTCATAAGGGAGATGTTCCACTCCCTTAATCATCTTTGTGGCTCTGCGCTGGACTCCTTCAAGCAATTCCCTGTCCTTCTTGAACAGAGGGGCCCAGAACTGGACGCAATATTCCAGATGCGGCCTCACCAAGGCTGAGTAGAGGGGGAGGAGAACCTCTCTTGACCTACTAACCACTCCCTTTCTAATGCACCCTAAGATGCCATTTGCCTTCTTGGCCGCAAGAGCACATTGCTGGCTCATGGTCATCCTCTTATCCACCAGGACCCCCAGGTCCCTTTCCCCTTCACTACTTTCCAGCAGGTCAACCCCCAACCTGTACTGGTACATGGGGTTGTTCTTCCCCAGATGCAAGACTCTACACTTGCCCTCGTTAAATTTCATCAAGTTTCTCCCCGCCCAACTCTCCAGCCTGTCCAGGTCTCGCTGAATGGCAGCACAGTCCTCTGGTGTGTCAGCCACTCCTCCCAGTTTTGTGTCATCAGCAAACTTGCTGAGGGTGCACTCAGTTCCCTCATCCAGGTCATTGATGAAAATATTAAACAGCACCGGTCCCAGCACCGACCCCTGAGGAACTCCACTAGTCACAGACCTCCAGCTAGATTCTGCGCCATTGACCACAACTCTCTGCCTTCTTCCTTTCAACCAGTTCTCGATCCACCTCACTACTTGATCGTCAAGCCCACACTTCCTTAGCTTATCTATGAGGATGCTGTGGGAGACAGTATCTAATGCCTTCCTGAAATCAAGAAAAGCCACATCTACCGCTATACCATCATCCCTCCACCTAGTCACTTCCTCATAGAAGGCTATAAGGTTGGTCATACATGACTTCCCCCTCATAAAACCATGTTGGCTGTTCTTAATGACCCCCTCATCCTTGATATGCCTAGTGATGGAGTCAAGAATAAGTTGTTCCATCACCTTTCCAGGGATGGAGGTAAGGCTGACCGGTCTATAATTACCCAGGTCCTCCTTCTTGCCCTTCTTATAGACTGGGGTGACATTTGCCATCCGCCAATCCTCAGGCACCTCTCCCGTCTCCCACGACTTACCAAAGATGATGGAAAGTGGCCTAGCAATGACCTCCGCCAGCTCCCTCAGCACCCGTGGGTGCATTCCATCCGGACCCATCGATTTACAGATGTCCATTTTGCATAGCTGATCCCTAACCCAATCCTCATCTACCAAAGCAAACTCCTCCTTTGTCCTGACTCCTTCTGGGGCTATAGAAATCCGGGGCCCTGGGGGAGAGTCTGCAGGAGTAAAGACAGAGGCAAAGAAGGCATTCAGCACCTCTGCCTTCTTTATATCCTCTGTCTCCAGGGTACCCACTTCGTTCAGCAGTGGGCCTATATTGCCTCTTGTTTTAGTTTTATTTGCTATGTATTTGAAGAAGCCCTTTCTATTGTCTTTAACCCGACTAGCAAGATTGAGTTCCAAGGAGGCCTTAGCTGTCCTAATTGCCTCCTTACATCCTCTAACAACTGTCCTATATTCCTCCCAAGCGGCCAGCCCCTCCTTCCATAATCCATAGATTCTCCTTTTCCACTTGAGTTTGCCCAGCAGCTCCTTGTTTAACCACGCCGGTCTCCTAAATCCCTTACTTGACTTCCTACTCATTGGGACGCTCCGATCCTGAGCTTGGAAGAAGCGGTCCTTGAATGCTAACCAACTATCTTGAGCCCCTTTACCGCCTAGTACCCTTTCCCATGAGACTTCCCTTAGCAGTTGACTGAAGAGGCCAAAGTTGGCCCTTCGGAAATCCAGAACTGTGGCTTTGCTAGGTATTCTATTCCTCCCACACAGGATCCTAAACTCCACCATCTCATGGTCACTGCAGCCAAGGCTGCCATTGACCGTCACCACTTCGACCAAACCCTCCTTGTTGGCGAGTACTAAATCTAGCAGCGCTGCTCCCCTAGTTGGTACGTCCACCATTTGCATTAAGAAATTATCATCAATGCACTGGAGGAACCTCTTAGACTGTGAATGACTGGCTGTGTGAGTCTTCCAGCAAATATCGGGGTAGTTAAAGTCCCCCACGACGACTAAGGCATGTAGTCGCGAGGCTACTTCCAGTTGCCTGTAGAAAGCCTCATCAATGCTGCGTGCATTGGTGTACAGGCATTTCAGGGAGACAGTCCTAGTACCCTTTTTCCCCTGCGGGACAGGGTCTAAAAAGCTATCCTTTCCCACAAGTGAAACAAGAGATTGATAGTCCTCCTTAGCCCGCCATCCTTCAATCCCTAGCATGTTCCTCTTGGGCTTGTCCCCAACAGGCCCAGTTAAATCCCCTCCCCCCTTCCTAACTAGTTTAAAGCCCTGTCAATAAGCCCTGCTAACTCCTGCCCCAAAACCCTTTTTCTTCTCTGGGATTGGTGTATCCCGCCTGTCACCAGCAAACCAGGTGTCCCATACAGCAGCCCGTGACTGAAAAACCCAAACCCCTGCCTTTGGCACCAGTCACGTAGCCATACATTAACCTGCAGAGTCTTCTTATATATCCCTTCACCCTCGCTTGCAACAGGTATGGAGGCAAACACCACTTGCGCTCCAGACCCTTTAACCAGCCGTCCCAGGGCCCTGTAGTCTCTCTTCATTGCCCTTATGTTCCTCGTAATAATTTTGTCACTGCCAACCTGAAAAACCAGCAGTGGGTAGTAGTCAGACGGCTGCACCAGTTCAGAGAGCTTCTTTTTAACATCTCTAATCCAAGCCCCAGGCAGGCAGCAGACCTCCCTGTGGGGTGGATCCGGTCGACAAATGGGCCCTTCTGTTCCCCTCAGAAGGGAGTCACCCACCACAATTACTCTTCTTTTCTTCTTGGTTGGGGAAGTTCTGAGGCATGTGGGTGAGTGACTAGCCCTGGGTGACTCACTAGATAGATTTGCCTCACCATCTCCATTCACCTGGCCCTGAATTTCCAAGACCTCGTACCTGTTATTCAAGGGCAACTGGGAGGGAGGAAGGGATTGTGAGGGTTTTCGCTTACCTCTCCGAGGAGGAACCTCCCTCCATCCATCCTTGTCCATTAAGCTCTCTCCTTCTGTCTGATGGTAGGAGGGAAGGGGATCCATATCTTGTTGAACCACTTCCCTCTGCCCTTGCCTTAGGGTGTGGTTCCACCAATCTATTTCACTTTCACACTCTCTAATGGCTCTCAACCTTTCTACCTCCTCCCTCAACAAGACCTAGAACACACTCAGAAGAAATAGCAATAACGATATGCTGGTTTAACCATCCCAAGGATACTGAAAATTCTCAACAGCAATCTTAATTAGCCTGGAGGAGAAGGGATGTGTCTCCCACCTGGTCTGGGTTTCTAAGGAGAAAAGGTTAAAGGTATAATTATTAATAGTTTTCAGTAGATGGCTCCAGAAGTACAAAATGAAAGCAATGCTGAGTACACAGATTAGTTTCATGGCCAGCAATTCTACCTATCTTAAGCCAGTGTTACAAAGTACAAGAAGATAACCTTAGCCCAGTTCCCATGAATGGTAAAACAGCACAACAGGGAACACATACTGCAAGTGTACTGTCTAACACTATTTTAAGAACAAGCACAACAACTTCGAGAGAAAATAGATCACTGTGACCAACGACTATTAGTATATAGATATATATATATTTCTATCTATAATATAATGAATGCTTATAAGAAATTGGTTCTAAGATGTTCTAGTCAGTATCACACAGGTGCTCATGTTCACACACTACCCCCAGCCCCTGCCAGTGGGATGGGCAGGAGAATTTGGAAAAAAAAAATAAACCCTGTGAGTTGTGTTGAGATAAGAACACTTTAATAATTGAAATAAACTATAATAATAATTAATAATAATAATAATGACAACAAAAAAGAGAGAGAAATAAAACCTAAGAAAGACAAGTGATGTAAAATACAATTACTCACCACATAGTGCCCAATGCCCAGTCTATCCGCAAACAAAGATCAGCCACTTCTGGCTAACTCTTAATGGGCTTGATGCTCTATGGTATGGAATATCCCTTTGGCTAGTTCAGGTCATCTGTCCTGGCTGTGTTCCCTTACAGCTTCTTATGCCTCTTCTCACTGGCAGAGTGTGGAATTCCTTGACTCAGGGTAAAAAAATACTTAGCAACAACTAAACCATTGGTGTGTTATTGGCATTATTCTCATACTAAATCCGAAACATAGCATAGTACCAGCTATCAGGAAGAAAATTAACTCTGTACCAGCTACTAGGATGAAAATTATCCCAGCTGAAACCAGGGCAACCATCTTCTTTTTAGGTTCTGTTTGGGTTCTCAGAAAACATCAGTTCATGTCTTGGCCTTGAGGTTTCCTGTGTCACCTCTAACAAATCATGTATGCTACTGTATGCCATAGTGTTTTTTGAAATATATGAAGTAGTAATCTGTCTTGCCAGAAGGATTTAATGTTAGATCTATGAAACCTGTGTGACTTGCATAATATGCTACGAAAGGTCAGGAAGAGGAAGAAGAAAGGTGAAGAAGGACTAGAATAATGCTTCCAACAGGAAAGAATTACTGATGGCTTCACTAGAACATCACTGTACCTTCAGGAATGAACAAAGAGCTCCTCTGGGTAATAAACACAAAATATTCAGTCCTTGCAAATCATCTTTTCAAGAAACAGAAATTCGTGTTCCAATAGGTTTAGAGGTTTAGATGCTGCAGCACATGTTGTGCAGGACTTCATATTGTTCTGCTTCATTTGAGGGCTCTGCTTCCTCTCTAGGTACTGTAAAACAGGCAGAGTTGTGTCAGACCTTAGAAAACTTGAGCTGTCTCAAGCTTTTGTTAGTCTATGTTCATCGCTATTGGAAAGTCATGTAATTCTTTTGTGATTTGCTTTTTCCTGCAGGGACAAAGGTGATTAATTATGGAAGACAGGCTCCAGAACATCAGGCTTTTAAACTTCTTGCTCTAGACAAACCTCACACGTAATCCTGGACAGATTACTTTCTCCCAGTTTACAGCAGTGATGATAATTTCTCACCAATGATCTTCATAAGCTCTTCCAATTATATGACAAAATTTGGGAGCTTTCTTGCTATTCATTTTTTGTTTAGAGGTTTTTTCGATATGACTCATTATGGGTGTTTCTATGTGCACTCTAATTCCAGAGCTGTCACTTAATAGGAAGAGTATACACTAAAAGAAGGCAAGTTCTATATAGAAGAAGAGTTTCAGAACAATGTAATCTCTGGATAAAATGTGAAAACTTTAGGACACCAAAACCCCTCCATATAAAAAAAAAAAAAAAAAGCTTGAGCAAAATCATAAATGGACTTACATCTATACATAAAATGCTCGAGAGTATTTAGAGCACACCCATCTTCAAAGTAAATGATAAGCATACTTTCTAAAAGTTGTCATACTATAATTTGATTTTTTTTCTCATTAAAGCAGTAAGTGCCTGATATTTTCTTCTGAAAAATTTTCTGAAAGTAAATTTTCTGAAAGTCTTTTTAAGCATTCAGACATAATTGTTTGTTTTGTCACTTAAATGTATTTACAACTTCTAGAAAAAAAGTTGTATGTGTGCTAAGTCTATATGGAATATGTATTGAGAAGTCATTATGATGGAAATTTCGTAAAAATAATCTTTGGATGTCTCAGAAAATATTTTTTACACCCTTCATTTTAATTCCATGGGAAATGATAACGAAACAGGTGATCATTAAACCTAATGAAGAGGAAATTTCAAAATCACTATATTTGATCGTTGATTTACTTACACAAATACCAATAAGGGTTATTATCCATGTGCTTTGTGTGTATTAAAAAGGGAGATGATTAATTCTTTAAAAATATTCTAAGATGGCTTTTTTTTTTTAATATGGAAGTGATCACAAATATTATATTATGTATTTAGAAAATTATTTTTCTTTTGTTATAAGAAGACAGAAGTTTCCCTACTCCAAAATTCTTCTGAAAATTTTAACTTTCCACCACTTTGAAATCTGCCTTTTACTGTTAATCTGAAAAATCTTAAATAATATTTCAGAAACAATCTATTCAAAACTGAAATGAGGAATGTATACCTTAACCTCTGCTTTTTTATCAAGACATCTTTGCAACTACCCATTGTATCTTCAAAAGAATTATAACTGAATTTAACAGTGAGCATGGCTTGCACATCTAAAGATTTTCGCAGCTTATGATCAGAAAAGTTGTTGTTTTATTTTTTCTGTCAAGTCTAGTTGTGAAATACTGAATATGTTTCATTGCTAAAATAATTTGCTAATGTGATCAGGATATAACAATTGAGATAGATGGTCTCAAGCACATACAAATCTGTCTCTGTATCTTCAGTGTAATGCAATACAAAGACTGAAACATTTTTTACATTTCAGTGGCTGACCCAAAGATATGCTTTTTAATCAATATTTTCTATTGAGTGGGTAGTTTTGAAAGCCAAAGAGCAGCCAGGGAGAATTGTTCTTTCATCACTGCCATCTGACAGCTCTGTTTCACACATGGTGTGTGCAAGTAAATTAGCACCTACCTTGTTTTCAGAAAGACTGACTGAACACCATCATCTGAGCATTCTCTTTGGAGAAGATGCTATCAAGGAATTTAGGACTGCATTTCTCCATACAAATTATTAAATTGGTTTTTATTTAAAAAGGTTTAAGTTTTTTTTTAATCAGGACTCAACCAGAGCTCCATTTCAAAACCACAGGATAATAGAATATGGTGCAACTCCCTTTGCTTCCAACCCCAAACCTTTGATAGACACCCAAAACCTTTATAAGCTTAAGAAAACACAAATAACTAGGTCACTTTTTTTTTGTTTGCTTTTTTCTCTCTTCTTGAAATGTTGCTTTTTAGACAGATCCTATTAGATCAATCCACTACTTTTAGTATCAGCTGGAGTTAACTTTTTTCCTTTCTCTTATCTCTTCTCTCTATAGCCCTCAAAAACCCTCAGCCCTTTTCTGTTGCATGTCAGCATCCTCTATCTTCTCTATTCATTCCTGCAGTTCACGGGTTTTCTTTCCTTCCTAACTGTGAACCCTTTTCTAACTTCTGAATCTTCTTCCTTCAGAGCTCTGTCCACTTTTTCATTTCCTGCTTAATAACAAAAGAAAGGGAGCTGTAGTGTTTCCAGCATATGCTTTTATCACATGCTTGAGAAACTCATTATGTAAGTGGAATTCAAGTTGCCAATCTCTTTGTGCTTGTTTTTAAGGGTTCTTTAATAAAATGAGATCAAAATGAAAAAAAAAATGTATTTTTCATATAGAGTAGTATTAGTAGTTCAGTACTTGATGGCGCATGTAACGGAACATAGGGAAATTATTTACGCCATGCATATAACATATGTGTTTATTCTTTATGTTTCTGGAAAGTAAGTACTTCTTGAATAACCCTACACACACACACACACCCATTATCTCATCTAAATAGAGAAGAACTAAATCTCCAATGGAAATGCTGTCAAGATACTGTAATTCAGGAAATGAAATGCTATGTAGAAAGACACATTCTGATAGTCTTGATAAAGCATGCACTGGCAGTAGAAATTTTTCAGTAGTCAGTATAAAGCAAAGCAAATTTATATTTTCAGCATAATTTCAAATGATGCTTGGTGTTGAAGAACTGCACATCCCCTCCCTTTCCCAACCCCCTATATTTTAGGATTAAGAAAAAATATTATTTTATACTTGCTCTTATTTCTTTTTTTTTTTTTTTTTTTAAGCTTTATGAGAAGAAATCTTTAGTTAATATTTAATTTTCTATTTAGCTTAATTTAAGAGAGTGTCATGTAGAACAGTCCCTGGAGAAATACCCAGATTCCCTAAAAACATTTGGTGGAAGAAGTGATTTGTCATAGAAAGCATATGTAGCAAGAAGTAAAAAGATGCCATTACAATGTCAGCAATCTCTTTCCCAGATGTAGAAATAATTATATCTTCCTATTCTTGGCAAAGAAAGCAAGGTACTATAACCAGTTCATACTAAAGAATTTATTTTTTCAAGATTAACTACCTCATTAGATAGTGGTGACTGACTCTCTAATTGAATATATGGATTGTTTTATAGTACCTAGGAAAGTGCTTACTTTCAAATTCATTATACACATGTACAGACATTATTCTATTTTCGTATATGATGTTTCAGAGGCTGCGTATTCATAAAGTAGAGGAAGAAAAGTTTACTGAATCAAGATCTAATTTCAGATAAGAAATTTTCCTACCTGTAATTTATATTTGTGCTACAAAAATTGTCATGTAGTTTCTTTTGCTAATAGCAACAAATCATCAGGTGGTAGATAAAAATCTGGTAAACTTCAGGAAAAAAAATATTTTTTGCAGCAATCTGCTATAACTGATGGTTTTGGGTAATTAATAGGACTTGATTTCTTTGTAATATAAGTGTCCTTTAGTATTAGGTTCCATTAAAGGCTGTACTAAATAAATATTTATGGCAGTGTCTACTCATTGAGATAGGGTCACTTAGAGTATTCTATTAAAAATACATTTAATATACTTCTAGTTGCCACTCAGTAGGTTTGGGAATTGATACTTTGACCAGCAGCCTTTGTCAAGATACATGGGGAGAGGTCACGAAAAATCTATTGGTCGAAATGTCAATTAGCTTGCCTAAAGGATTATACCTGTGAGTACTGCAGCCTATTTTTAAGTAAATGGATGATCTATCTCAACAAAAGGCCACTTTCATGAATGTATTATTGAATGTTCTAATTAAAATAAATTACCAAATTATAATGTACATATAAAGTGATGCATTTGAGGCTCCCAGCAAGCAGTCAATGGGATATAATAGTGGATTATATACAGAAAGATATATGTGTTAATGTTCTTAGCAAAAGAGAAAAAAAAAGAGAAAAGAAAAAAGAAAAGAAAAATTAAAGGCTCTTATAAAAACAAATGCCAAGTTTATTATATGCTTCCCAGAAGGTGAGACTAAGGATTTGACTATAGCACTTGCTCTGTAACAAGGTGAAGAACCCCAAGCCAGTGATAAACAAGGTAGCTCAGGTACTAGAAAATGTTTCAATATGTGGAGCTCAGTGAAATAGCTTTGGTGTTTCTTACCTTATCTGGGAGTCCAAACATATCCTTAAAGTGGTGGTGAAAGGACACCCAGCACTCAGGCTTTAAAGCACAAAGGGAACAACCATTCCAGATTTCATACACTGGCAAGATGAAAAAAAGTTTAAAAATTAATTTTTTAACTTTATGTGTCACTAATTTGCCCTTGCAGCTGTAACAAAAGAATAGCATTCTAATAATTCTAATAGAAGCACCCTATGCTATTAGTTTTTGCGGAGGTTATTTTTATCCTAAAATGCATCAGTGGAGCCTAGACAAACTCAAGGTAAAGCAAGAATGGATAGTAGTAAAACAGGAAGTCTAGCATACTGTCCTCCTAAATGAGATCATAACTATCAGTAAACTCATTTCTCTTTTTTTTTTTTTTTTTTAGCAGAGAAAGAGGCAAAGATATAGGAATGAACCTTGCTAACCTTAGTAGCATTTTGATACTGCATGGGCATTCCTGACACCTCTAAAACAGAAGTAAATATTTCCTGGAAATTCCCCTTTCATAAGTAAAGATTGTTTATTCTAGAAATGTAAGCCTCATTTTGATCCCTACCAGTCTGTATAAAAGGGCTTTACTGAAAAACGTTGTGGTTGCATCATAGATGACAGTAAGACCATCACACTGCAGGAGGTAAGAGGGACAAAAACACATGCCAAAGTCAAAAAGGAGGCATAAGACTGCAAATGTTCAGTTTGAATTGCAGTTTATCAGTAGGAGGAATGCAAAGTCCAGCATGCTGTCCCAGATGTCAATCTCAGTCTGAGACCAGTTATGACCTTGATAGCAAGAGTGAATGAATTTGTTACCCGAGCATTTTCTCAAGGGTTTTTATCTGAAGGACTGGACAAAGGAGTCTGAGACAGAAGACAAATTTCTACTTGATTAAGCCCGGTAAACCCACTGAGCAGTAGGAGTTCAGGAAACATAAAATAATCTCTAGGCAAAATAGGCTAACTCAGATTTTAAGATCCTTAGATCTAAAAAATGTGAGTTTTCTCTGCCAAGGTGTGAGGGAACAGCAAAATCTTTTTTTGTGAGAAAATTAATTGAAGAAACCTAGCATGCTTTTAAGTTATTTTGATTTTTTTTAACTGAAAATAGTATTTCCTGATTTTTAAATAAAAATTAACATCATGCTCTGCTTATTGTATGTTAAACAGCATTGTCATTAGACGCTTTATCCTGAAACGAGCAACGTAGCTAAAGCTAAGTTAGATAAAGAATTTTGTGCTTGGAGAGTGGCATGGAGAATGGCATCCAAGTTCTTGTATAAGTTGGAACAACTATGTGTTGTTCTGCATTCAGGGAGATAAAAAAGAAGACAGAAATAAACCAATGCTGCAGCCATGGTGAACAGTGAAAACGGTGGACAGTTCATTAATAGGGCTGTACTCATATTTCTGAAATATTTTATATAAAATACTTCTTTGAACTTTGACTTTGAGCAATATAATGTGATTCTGAAAACAGAAGCTGTAAGAAAAAAAATTACTATCCCAATTATTAGACAATGGTAGTTGTGCTGCATGATTTACAGCTATTAATAGTTCCATTGGCTAGTGACCACTCTACTAGACACTACAATTTATAGTAATTTAATACACCAGAATTTATGACTGCTCTATAAGTAATCTGTCTGAGAAAAGCAATAGCAATTTAATTTATGACAATGTAATAAATTATTTTTCAGCCATGTTTACCAAGAACACTACTTGGATGATATTTCAAAAGCTAAACATATCTCGTAATGATTGCTTGCTTCCAATCATCTATCTTATTTTCTGTTTCTGGTGTCAGATTAAGTTTCTTATCTTTGCAAATGGAACAGTTTGGAAACAGTTCTGCATTAACAGATGGACAAAAAATGTTCAAAATATACTCTTTGTCTGAACTTCTAGACAACAAAAATGACAGATGCAATTTTGGTCAGTTTATGTGTTTTAAACAATGAAAAGCTGAAAATATCTGATTCATATTGAATTTAAGCTTGATATACTATAATCAAAAGAGTTAATTGAGGCATCAGATGTATAGGTTTATTCTTCTCTCACTACTGTTCTTTTTTATATTAGGGAATTAAGTGCATGTGGTCACACTGACTCTCTCCCCTACTGTCCTGCTTCTCTTTGATGCAGTATAAGCCTTACTATATAAAATAACTCGTAGGATCAAAACTCGACACATTTATTCAAAAGGATGCCCCAAAGTATATATTTATACTTGAATAGCTTTTAGCCTGAAGTTTTTAGTAAACAAGTTAAACACTAAAAATAGATTTTTAAATTATTTTTAGAATTTCAAAGAAGACCTATTGATATTTTTGCAATACTATACGGCAACATATTATGACCTTAATATAAATTAGAGACAATTTATATTTCATTATATGTTCATATTACATATAAAATCTATGTTACATATAAGCAGAATATAGTATATAAATATATTACCTTTTGACGGCAATAATTCATATATGGATTTTCTTTATGAATAGATATGTTTGGGAAGTAAAAGCAGGAATTGTAAATAAGTATCTAGTTATACATATAATTAACAAAAACAAGGAATAGATCTGAAAAAAGCAATTAATGTGAACTTTGAAAGTAAATATGATTAAGAATTAGAAGTTGTCTAAGAATATAATTAAAGGGTGTATGAAATAATTAGAAGAATTAATGTGAATTGTTATACATAGAAGTGGAAAATGTAACTCAAGATTTTTTATAGTAATCAAAGCAAAAAATTAGGGAGGAAATTAGAGCTCTGGGGTATGAGATGTGAGATGGGATGGCAGAAGACAGTGAAATTATTGAAATATTAAATTAATACTTCCTTAATATAATTACAAAATTTAACACTAATGGATCATTGGCTGTCAATAGCTTCATGCTTAATTCCGTGCATGTGCAGTTAGGCTTGTTTTCTCTTCCTATCTCAGTATGGTTAGATTTGTAAGTTAGAGTTGAATTTTAATTATTTTTTTAAACTTCAGAAGCACAGAATGGAAATAGTTCCTTTCTACCACTGAAATTTTTATTAAATTTTTATCATGTCTATTTAATTCACACAGTTCTTTGATATCCCTAGAGAAAACATCACTGCTGCTGTTAGCTTCAGCATCCTATAAAGGAAAATAAATCCAGAGGATTGCAGTAACAAATACTTCCTTGCTGTCCTTTATTTTTTTTAATATATAGTATAAACAAACAAATGGTTTTATATATAAAAATGCTGAACTGAGAAAGTAGATTCTCCACTAGCTTCAGCTGACTTTGATAGGAATACTGAAAATACAAGCCAAAGTATATGATTGAAATAACTGAACTAGCTTTAAAAAAAACAATCAATCAAACAAACAAAAAATTATCTCAGTAGCAAGCCAGTAAATGAAGTATATACTAAGTTGATATTTAAAGATTTGAAGTTTATTTGGAATACCTTAATTATACAGTCAGTTACTTAGATGCAAAATGGCTATTTAAATCAAATTTCAGAGAATTAATACTCACATCTAATATGGAAATTATAACATCTCATGTTTCCTGTAAAGATTTCATTTCTTATCATCTACATGGACAATGGGAAAAGCAGATTCAATACTTCTATATACTGTCAGAAATAACAAAGCAGATCTAAATATGTTAGGATTTCATCTTTCACAGACTTGAATTCTTATCAGTCTAATATATGTGTAACTAAGGAACTGTTTCTCTGTGTATTTTTCTTAGCTAATTTTAGAAATACATGCTCATTTACCAGTCAAATCAGCCATTTAGTTCTTAAAACAATCCAATCAAATTATAATTAACCCTTCAAACTAAACATGGGACTAATATAATCTAATTCTCGGGTCTAGCAATAGAGTGTGGGACCTGAAAGTGTCTGATCCCCTGCAAGTAAATTCAGGGCAGGCTTCAGCCTTGTGTTTGATGCCCTAGTCTCTCTTTTCTCTTGGTAGAGGCCTTCGTTATCCCAAGTAGCTGTGTGTAGAGTCCAATGTGCAATTTGGTTCTCCTTGTGCTCCAACAAACCTTGACGCTGGCAGCAGACCTACCTGAGGCTTCAGCTGATCATTAGTTTAGTAAATGCAGGCTTGGATTACATTTCCTAATTTAAATCCACAGGCTGGATGAGTCTTTAAAAGTCTTTATCACCACTTGTCCCGTCTGATAATATCACAAAACAGGTATCACACTTGTTACCTGCTCTAGTAAATGTGACAAATTCTTAAAACATGTAAATAAATGAAGGGCAACTTGTGATACCTGCATTTAAGGAAGAGCCATATATAGGTCAGTGCTAAAAAAATATCCTGAATGTTTTCAGAGAAGTATTTTGATAGAGAAATCTCTCTTTTAATCCTTTGTGAAATTGGTTTTGGAGCAAAGGTGAAAATGTGGAATTCATAATCAAAATAAACAACAGGTGTTCTGAATCTTTTTCCATAAAAAATTCATTTAGAAAGAGCTAGATGATGTGAAAAATGAAAGAAAAATTATTATGATCCAATTAGGTACAAATTAAGTGAGGAAATGTGGTTTACTACTTAGCATTTTAAACCCCTTCCTTTTAAGTAGATGAAGATTTAGTAACTTGTCATTTTTTTGAAAAAGTAGTTGGATGGGAACTGTCTTTGAAATTTGCAACACATTTAAATAGTCAAAAGTAATTAGACTCTGTTATAACATGTAGTGCCTGCTGTGTGAGTCATTAGCATTCTCACAGTTCAAGTATACGCATTGATAAAATTATGATGAGTTAGCAGAAGCACCAACTCAATATTAATCCAACCTTTAGACAAATATTGTAATAGGATTTGCACATTTAAGGGGCAAATTATCCTCTCAGTGTGTGCTCTGTATATCTAGGGTATTAATATTGATGTGCCTTGAAAGAAAAATACATCCATAATAACAATTACATTTAAGGTTAAAATCCATATAGGACATGATATTATAAAAATATTTATCATTTTCTCCATAGTTCTCAGAATGTGAAATGAGGATCCATTTTTTAATGGACTCTTTTAGAGGACTGAATAATGGTTAAGAAAGTGCATTTTTCTTTGGTTTTGTTATTGATTCTATCTGCATGGATAACTTCTGTACCTTTAATGT
Source organism: Lathamus discolor (assembly GCF_037157495.1). Lineage (NCBI taxonomy): Eukaryota > Metazoa > Chordata > Aves > Psittaciformes > Psittacidae > Lathamus > Lathamus discolor. The sequence goes on along the minus strand of NC_088887.1, from coordinate 26,976,014 downwards.
CACTGCTGATTTACACTAACTACAGATCACAATCTTTGTGTAGTGGCTACCCAGTTGAAATATACTACTAGTACACAAAGCTGAAAATTATTCTGTAGTGAGTAGTCGCTGCAACTGAGCCAGGTATCCTAACAAAATGGTAACCTTAATTGACTGATAAGCTAGCTCTTCTCCAGTCCTAGCTCTTCCTCTTTCTCTGTGGACTTCGTCACTTCCCTCAAAGCTGGCTGCTGTTGCAAGAGGGAAGGCTAGTAAGTCTGACCATCTTAATCTTAATTCTGAAAGAATTATCTTACAGAAAGGCACCACTGGGTGAAGAGCAGAATGGGTGAGCCGTACTCTATTTCATTTGGAGGCATAAATGTAATTTTACCAGCAGTCTCAATACAATAAGCCTGGACCCAGTCCATCAGGTAGGCTACTAAGCTAATTCAAGACTGAACATGTGGCCTCTTATTTCTTTATTCCAGCTAGCGGCTTTGCTGTTGATGCCTGTAACAGTAAAGGGATTCAGTGTTTGTCTTGTGCCTCCTAGGAGAGGAAAAGATTTGTATTCCCTTAGGATCAAAGAAAAGAGAAACTTAGCTAGCTGTCTCTTTCTCCAGAGAAAATCTCTATACCTTAAATCATGTTCTTGACATTATGTATGCACCTGTGCAAAAAAAATCTCAGTAATTTGATCATTGGCATCATTTATTCCTCAATGTGAGGTTGTTTTGCACAAAAAGCCTTCAGTTTGACTTTTCTGTCTCTGTATGAGGTGTCAATATTCTTGCAGGTGTGTTGAAAATGAGAATGTTATTATCTTTTGCTACTCTGTGCTTGTGGAAGTGCTTCAGAGATAAAAAAACATTTGCATTCACTTGTCTCCTTGAAGCCTGAGCCTAGATAAGCTAAAGAGGACAAGTAACCACTTTCTTTCCTTGAAAGTGGTGACTGAAACTTTTAGGGAACATGGAATTTACACCCAGCTCTATGAGGTTGTCCTGGGTTCAGCAGTAGCAGTTATTTTTCTCTTTCTTAGTAGCTGGTGCAACACTGTGTTTTGACTTTAGGCCTGGGAATAGCACTGATAACACAAATGTTTGGTCTAACCAGGGACTTTGTGAGCCTCATGCTCTGCCAGGAAGGAGGGAAAGCCGGGAGGAAGCAGAGACAGGACACCTGACCCAAACTGACCAAAAAGGTATTCCATACCACAGCATGTCATGCCCAGGATGTAATGGAGAGTTACCCGGAAGGGCTAGGACTGCAGGGTTGGACGAGGTATCGATCGGTGCTTGGCTGGGGGGAGTGGGGTGAGTTATTGGTCGGCTGGTGTTGAGGTGTTGTATTCTTTCCTCTTGTTATTTCTTTTATCATTGTTATTATTGGTGGCAGCAGCAGTGATTTGTGTTATACCTTAGTTACTAAACTGTTCTTATCTCAGCCTGTGGGAGTTGCATTCTTTTCGATTCTCCTCTCCGTCCCTCCAGGAATAGAGGGAGGGCGAGAAGGGGGGGAGTGAGTGGACGGGCTGTGTGGTTTTTGCTGACTTTGTTTAAACCACGACAGAGGTCCTGCTGGTTTAGTTGCTAGGACAGATTATCTGATTTCACTTGTGCAAAAGGAGAATCCACTGACTGTATTTGGCTGCTACAGATGTAGATACTCAATGGAGCTTGAGACCCTTGGAACTAGTGGCTTTACTGTAGTTTTACAAATTTGAGGGTTGAGTGGCTGCAGGAAGCTGTGAAGGGAATTCAGGGGTGATGGGAGTGTGAAGTAGAAAAGGTGAAAAAAAGGCAGACTGTGACATGATTGTTAGCTTGAGCAGCAGCTCCTCTTCAATTAGCACTATTTATAATTAAGAACTTCCAAAAATACTTTTCACTGTATTTTTCATCTAGAAAAAATTACTCTGCATCTTTTCACTAATGAAAATAGATAAGAAAAAATGGTAATAAGTGCATATTTTAAATTTTAAACAGCAGAAGAAAAATACATAACTGGAAAAAACCCCTCATGGTTTCTTGAGTGTCCACGTCCAGGCTCTGTTGGGGGGCAACGGGGGCCTCTGTGAAGACACAGCCAGTTCCAGCTGGATACAATAGACTCATCGCAGGTCATGGCTGATCCCTGCTGACACAATGGGGGCATTTGGGAAAGCCTGGGGGAGGAAGGGAAAAATGCTGGATGGAAATGAACAGTCCCAGAATGGTTGAGGTTAGAAGGAAACTCTGGAAGTCTGGGCCAAGCGCCCTGCTGAAGCAGGATGACCTACAGCCAGATGATAAAGACAATGTCCAAATGGCTTCTAAATATATTCAGGGATGGAGGCTGCAAACTCCCTGGGCAATCCATTGCAGTGCTAAGTCACTCACACAGTAAAAAGTGTTTCCTTGTGTTTGGATGGAAACTCCTATGCTTCAGTTTGTGCCCACTGTCTTATCCTGTCACTGGGAACCACTGCAAATGCCTGGTTGCATCATTTGTTCACCCAGCCTTCAGGTATTTATATACATTGATAAGATCCAACTTCCCCCCCCCCCCCCCCCCCCCCATTCCTGAGTCTTCTCTACTCAAGACTAAAGAGCACCAGCTCTCTCAGCCTTTCCTCACAGGAGAGACATTCTAGTCCTTTATGCATTTCTTGGCCTTTCGTTGGATTCTCTCCAGTATGCCCATGTGTCTCTTGCAATGAGGAGCTCAGAACTTGACACAGTACTATAAGTGTGGCCTCGCCAGCATTGAATACATAGGGAGGATACCTCTCTAACCTGCTGGCTGCGCTCCTCCTAATGATGTAGCCCAGGATACCATTAGCCTTCTTTGCGGGAAGGGCACATTTCTGGCTCATGTTCAACCTTGTTTCCTCCAGGACTCCCAAGGCCTTTTCTGCAAGGCTGCTTTCCAGCTGGGTGGCCCCCAGCATATAATGACGCTAGAGTTGCTACTTCCTGGGTGCAGGACTTTGACTTTCCCTTTGTTGAACTAATTTGCATTCAAGTTAACTGTTCAATGTCCCTATGCCTTCTCACTGGGAGAGGAAATGCCAAAATGCTGCCATTGATTTAAACTTTTTGCTTTCTCCTGAAGGCTGTCGCAGTATGAATCCAAAGATAGTCAGGTTTAAAGTAGCATATGTTCCTGCTCACACACTGGAAGGGTAACAAGAGGATCACCACTGAAATTGAGCTATTTTTCCCCTCCACACCAAAATCAGTAACCATCTGCCTTCTGAGCTTCAGTAAATTAATTTTGATAGTATCCTGGAGAGAAATCCTCTTACTTGTCATGTTGTCACACTGTGATCCCCTGCCTGGCTTGGTAATTTGCAGAAGCAGAGGGAATCTGTCTCCTAGGGCTCATGGAAAAAACATTAAGTAGAATGATGAGACACCAACCAAACCACTACCCTTTTTCTTTCTAAGGAAACAAGGCTTATGTGAAGAGTGGAAACTGAGGTCGGACAAAACAGGTTATACTTGGCAGCAGCCAACCTGAAGTCCTGAAGGTGCGCAGGTCCCTACCCTCCCCAGCACCAACCTTCCCTCACACTGATGAGACTCTGGTGTCCCTTCTATTTTAACAGATGCTGTGCGCTGAACATGACATCTTCCTTTGCATGGATTCTGCCATACCTGTGAAATTCATCTTCTTATCCTACTTGGTCAGAGTAACTGATTCCATTCAGATTCCCCATAAAAGGGTCCTTCTATGCAACCAGTATTCCATATTCAGGGTATATAGCCAAAACACATTGATCTTTTACTGGAGGGGATTTTTTTTAATGACAATGGATTATGGTTTTTTCTACAAAAATGGCAAACACAGTTATTTAAAGGAATGATTTAGCTCAATATCTTAACAAAGAAATAACTCTGTGTTGATTGCTAGCTAATATGAACAATATTTGATGTAATATAAGAGTTGATCAAACTGTAGAGAATAAAAATCATATTCTTGAAATCCGTCTTTAATTTGTTCTTATTATTATCTTTGCATTTCAGATTCCTTCAGTGGGACTAGTATCACTTTAAAATACAGAGGTTTAAAAACTTCCTGCAAGTTTGAGATAATCCGTAACTAAAGTGATTTATATTTCCTTTTGATTATTATTTTTAACATAAGCAAGACAACCTTTGTCCGTAAACTGGAATAAAAAGCAATCCTTGAAAATCTTGCAGATAAAGTGTTATTTCAGTTTTAATTTTGTACCTTTATAGGGTATTTTCAACTGACTTATATAGCATTTTTGGAAAGAACAGAGACAGTACTAAGCTTAAATGTATTGCAGCAATATTAAAAATTAACCTTTCTACATATTTAACTCTGTACCCAAACATAGCAGATGCTATTTTGAAATAAACTAATAGATGCTTTGTACAATTAATTAGCCATTAGAATGTAAGTACTTGTTTAATAATATTCCTGAATATTATCAATAGCTTAATAATTTATTTGAATATATTTTTTTCTTTTCAATTGTCTATTTAATAATCTTTAACTAGGTGATTTCATAGTATTTTCTAGTATGTTTGGATATAAAGATCCAAAAAGGCTCATAAATTCCTCTCACTGTCTAAGCATGCATTAAAAATATGACCATTTCTAAGTGAGACTCCCATTAAGTGATACTGTGCATGAGGAAGAAATGGTAAAAGTAAAAACATGTTAATCTGTTGGCAAAGTGCAAAAAATGCAGGATTATATCTTTGTGATATAGACTCCTTGTGCTTCAAGGTATGAATTTCAAAGACTTTTTTCTACCACAGGAAAATCAGAAAAACATAAGTAGTTTTGCATAAACTTTATGTCAATGTAATAAAAATTCTATTATTTGGAGAAGGGTTTTTTTTAGCTGTTGCTGGCCAAAGTAAATAAAAAATAAAAAAAAAGGCATCTAACAAACATTTAAGCTATCTGATGAGTACCTGGTTGTAAAGTCATTGTGATTATGTAACACAAGATTAAATGGTGAAAAAAGATAATTGTGAAGGTCAAGAGATCCATTTTGTGTTTGCCTCAAAACAACTCAAAAGACAAAGGGCTTGACAGCTCACTGTGGCTTGGGCACATGGCCGGGGTGGCAGAGCATGGATCCTGCTCCAGGAAGATGGGGGATACTTCTCTGCAGTATCTGCCTTGAGGCTGTTGCCGGGGAAGATCAATTGCCTGGGTCTGGGGCTCACCATATCCCTGTGAGTGAGTCTGACCTGTGGGAGGATTCCAGGAGAGCCGAACCCTATAAAAAGGCACCGTCCTGCAGCTGTATGGCTCATTCCTCCAACTTGGACCATAGCGGGGTCCCTGATCACAAGGGCTACAACTGAAAAGACTACATCTGAAAGGACTCCCACTCCCTGACCGAGAAGATGTTGCTGAATCCATGGGGTAGGTGATGCTATTCCTTTCCTTTCCTTTCCTTTCCTTTCTCCTTTTCTCAAACCTCGGATCTTTTATACGAATAAGAACCTGCCAAGACTTTTGTTCTCCTGACAGTTTTAGGGCAGTTTACAATAAAATGAATTGTTGTTTGGTTTTCCAACCTCTGGAGGCTCTGTGGGTGTGTCATGTGAACTGCACAGTGGCAAAGATCCCCGCATGCTGGGCCCGCCGGGTGGGACAGGAGAGTTACGCAAACCAAAAGTCTGTTTTGACTTTCAAATAGGATTCTGAGAGACCATTTTTAGAGGTAAAACACATGTGGCTTGCAAAGAAGTCAGTAACTCTTAGATGAGAGTTTAGACCTATCAGTAGAGAGACTAATTTTTACGTCTTCATTGTCAAATGTAAAGCAACACAATACATGATTCTTAACATAACACTGGTAAACTATTGCCCATGTCAGTCAAAAATTATTATTAATTGTTAAAAATGGGGACTTAGAAAAACAATAGGTTTATAGGATCCTACAACGTCTCCAGTGACATTTGTGAAGAACAGGCAGCTATTTGCAGGTTCAAAGCAGTATCTACTTAACACTGGACTCTTGAGTCTAAATACTCTGGCAGTTTAGAAAGCCTTCCTACTATCTTTAACATTTACTAGAACTAAAACCCGAAAACTACTGTGACTTTTCACCAGCAACTCAACATAGGCTAGCACAACTGTACCACCATTTACTCTGCCAAATGCTTGAGGATCAAAGGAAATTAAGATAAGGCACTAATTAATTTAAAAGAAAAAATTGTCTGTGATTGTGTTCAAAACAAATTACCTTCCCTTAGTTACATAATTTCCTTTACACTCACTAACTCCTTTACTTCCTACAGGATTTTACAAGAGCTCTTGCTCTTTTGAAACTTTTGCTATGTTTGGAGGCTTATGTTTATTCTCACCTCATTCATTATGCTGGAGTGCCATTTATAAAAGCTGCAAAAATAAAATATGCCCTCAATTCTGGAAACTTGAGAGCTGTGTTTTTTGATCAGAACTTTATTTTCTATAATAAAATGGACCTGAGTTGCAACTAACATAACACCAGAAGTGAATACAGTGGAGTAAAGACAAAGTATGAAATAGTATGTCATTCTCTATAACAATTAGAGGAATAAAGTATCTTTCTCATTCTCATCTGTTACTTGGGCTTTACCTTAAAATAGTGAAAGATCCTATAAAAGGCTCAAAATATTAATATAATGAGTGATATTTCCAGTTTCTAAGGTATTTAGGAGAGAAGACTTGTCATAAATAATAGAGTGTTCTTTCTTGTGCTTTGTTTCTGATAAGATATAGACATTTAATTCACACAGGAAATGGAAAAGTTATGTAACTAATAGGTAAAAGTAGAGCAGAACAAGGAAACTAAAGTTGTGTTGATGAAGAGATATTTTAAATAACCAATACAGACCAGCCATTATGCTTGCCACATTATTTCAAAACTGCATGACTGCAGGGACACTGTAATTAACCTAGCATAAATCAGACAATAATTGGGGGGGGCGGGGGGGGGGGGGGGGGAAGGGAGGAAGGAGGAAAGAAAATCAGCAGTTATGCAATTCTAAGAAATGTATCCATGGTCTAACATGATTTGCATACTGCTAGAGTTCAGACTTTCTTTCTAAATAAGATCACAGAGAAAATCTGCCGGAATTTTCTGTGTGCTGAACCATTTTCTTTCTTCATCACTGTTATCTTTCTGGTTTTGAATGAAGCATTTTGTGTTTTGTTGTAAATGCCAGGCTTCAAGAACTGATTGTTCTTTTGTTGCTTTTTATTGCCTTGATACTGCAGGGCTTTTTATCTCTGAATCTATTCTGAGTGCTAAAATTATATTGAACTTTGCTTATTTTTTTGAGAAGACTTCTTTACTAAAGCAGGAGTGATTTGAGGGCATAGCATTTGAGAACATCTGAGTATTTCCCCAAAGAGGTTGCCTGACTGAGAAATTATGGGTATTGTATTCATAGAGTGACTCTTGTTTTCCCCCACACCTCCCCAGGTTTTCCCCCAACACTAAAACTCAAAGAAAGTATATATATATATATATATATATATATATATATATATATATAAAAAGGATACACACAAGTAGTTTAAAGTATTCATGTAAATATTTACAGAGTTCCTCCACATAAATATTTGCCTCTGTAACTTCAAAGAAGTAACTTTTAAATATACTGAGTTTACAGTAAAAGATTAATATTTTTAGATTTTAAATTTATATATTATTTGACAAATATAAAATAGTCAATTTATGCACATTGTTTTTAATAAACCAGATCAGATTAATTAAGTACAAATCGAACTGTTATTGCCTAACCCCCCACCCTCAAAAAAAAAAAAAAAACCACAAAAAACCAGAAAAAAACCCAAAACCTCTGAAAACCCACAAGAAAACAAAACAAAAAAAAAAAATCCATAAACAAATCAAGGAAAAGATTTCTTTTAGAGTTTTACTACTTTAAAAACCTACTAAGTAGGTTTTTAATTTTTTTATTTCATTTTTATATTTCAATTTCCATTGTAAAATAAGATAGAAAAATACTGCTATTCATGTAAAAATAGTCCATATTTGTCAACTGAAACTTTTATATCTCTTTTACGAATCAGTCACTGAATCCAAAATTAGGTGTTTGTATAGTTCCATTGCTCATGAGCATTTGATAACACGATCATTTACTTAGGTTTTTGCTCGTCAGGATTTCTGTCTTAAAGATTATATGAAAGTGTCTTATCACCGTGCACTGTGCCAATGCCAAATCTCAAATTTTCTATTTTAAAATGTGAAGAAACACTTTTAAGTCTCAATTTGGCATAACAAAGAATGGACAGAGGTTTTAAACCATCTACATTTCCCTCATTTCAGTTCAAGAATTTGTTTTCAGTTGTAACTTCTCCTATGTGATTTTAGGATACTTTTGACAGAAAGAAGTGGATAATCAAAAGCACAGCTTTTGGTTATCTGTACAAAACTCATGGTTCCAGAAAGAGCTGACCTGCATTTCCTTAAGTGTTCATTTGATCTTGATCAAAGAGTTAGAGCCAATGAAGGGGATTTGGGTCAAGGCATTCCTTTCTCCATGTTGTCCTTACATCATCAGGACTGCTGGGTGCTTAAGGCTGGAGAAATAACATCGTTCACAGTGAAAAGCCTAAAACTGTTCTAAACATGAACTGGAAATGTTACACTCCTCTCAGAGTTGTAGTGTTCCTAAGAAAGATCCTCTGGGTGGCCCACACCTACAATCTTCCACTTGAAGTTTCATAAGGTTTTTCAATGGAGAGAGGCCCTTGGGCTGTGTAAAATGTTTCTGGGATATGGTGTACACCACAGGTTCTCACAAGCAGGTGAGGTTCATCTAACTAATGTTAGTAGAAATGCACAAGATGGTGACTAGATTGCTCTGTTAGCAGTTGGATAATGATGAGACAATCCCAGTGTAAATCGATGGGTCCGGATGGAATGCACCCACGGGTGCTGAGGGAGCTGGCAGAGGTCATTGCTGGGCCACTTTCCATCATCTTTGGTAAGTCGTGGGAAACGGGCGAGGTGCCTGAGGATTGGCGGATGGCAAAGGTCACACCAATATATAAGAAGGGCAAGAAGGAGGACCCGGGTAATTATAGACCGGTCAGCCTTACCTCCATCCCTGGAAAGGTGATGGAACAACTTATTCTTGACTCCATCACTAGGCATATCAAGGATGAGGGGGTCATTAAGAACAGCCAACATGGTTTTATGAGGGGGAAGTCATGTTTGACCAACCTTATAGCCTTCTATGAGGAAGTGACTAGGTGGAGGGATGATGGTAGAGCGGTAGATGTAGTTTTTCTTGATTTAAGTAAGGCATTTGATACTGTCTCCCACAGCATCCTCATAGATAAGCTAAAGAAGTGTGGGCTTGACGATCAAGTAGTGAGGTGGATCGAGAACTGGTTGAAAGGAAGAGGGCAGAGAGTTGTGGTCAATGGCCCAGAAGAGGTCTGTGACTAGTGGAGTCCCTCAGAGGTCGGTGCTGGGACCGGTGCTGTTTATTATTTTCATCAACGACCTGGATGAGGGAACTGAGTGCACCCTCAGCAAGTTTGCTGATGACACAAAACTGGGAGGAGTGGCTGACACACCAGAGGACTGTGCTGCCATTCAGCGAGACCTGGACAGGCTGGAGAGTTGGGCGGGGAGAAACTTGATGAAATTTAACAAGGGCAAGTGTAGAGTCTTGCATCTGGGGAAGAACAACCCCATGTACCAGTACAGGTTGGGGGTTGACCTGCTGGAAAGTAGCGAAGGGGAAAGGGACCTGGGGGTCCTGGTGGATAGGAGGATGACCATGAGACAGCAATGTGCTCTTGTGGCCAAGAAGGCAAATGGCATCTTAGGGTGCATTAGAAAGGGTGTGGTTAGTAGGTCAAGAGAGGTTCTCCTCCCCCTCTACTCAGCCTTGGTGAGGCCACATCTGGAATATTGCGTCCAGTTCTGGGCCCCTCAGTTCAAGATGGACAGGGAATTGCTTGAAGGAGTCCAGCACAGAGACACAAAGATGATTAAGGGAGTGGAACACCTCCCTTATGAGGAGAGGCTGAGGGAGCTGGGTCTCTTTAGCTTGGAGAAGAGGAGACTGAGGGGTGACCTCATCAATGTTTACAGATATGTAAAGGATGGGTGTCGGGATGATGGAGCTAGGCTTTTTTCAGTGATATCCAGTGATAGGACAAGGGGCAATGGGTGTAAACTGGAGCATAGGAAGTTCCACGTTAACATCAGGAAGAACTTCTTTACTGTAAGAGTGACAGAGCACTGGAACAGGTTGCCCAGGGGGGTTGTGGAGTCTCCTACACTGGAGATATTCAAGGCCCGCCTGGACAAGTTCCTGTGTGATGTACTGTAGGTTACCCTGCTCTTGTGGGGGGGTTGGACTAGATGGTCTTTTGAGGTCCCTTCCAACCCTTGGGATTCTGTGATTCTGTGATTCTGTGTTTTTTTTTTCCAAAGGTATACCAGGGAAAAGCACAGGAATTTTGTTGAGCTAAGATAGCTGAGAAGCTGATAACGGAGCTACAACTGTGGCTCAGCCTGTGACATGTCACCCTCCCCAAACCTCAGGGAATCTGCTCTTCGTTAAAAGCCTCTGTGCTTCCCGTCCCTTTGGGCAGAGCAATTTGGGTTTAAGATGACTGTAAGTGGAATGGAAACTGTATACATTGTATTGAATAGAGATATTATGAACACCTGTCTTCTTTAAATGAATACACTTTCTTCTTTGCTAATACTTCAAAACAGGACAACAGTTCAATAGAAATATATGTTAATTATACCATGTGTGCAATTATTTTATCCGGGGCTTTCTGTGGCTATAAGCAGACAAATCACTATACCTTTGATCTCTGGTCACACAGACAAAATGCATCTGTTTTTCTGTGGGATGTTTTTTCCATTTTGGATTATTTTTAAGGTATTTATCAAGATGTGTATCTATAAAGTTTTATAAGTTATTTGCCTGAATTTTGCTGAAATAAGATTAGTAACTCAACTGGATTCATTAGGTAAAAGGAATGTTTTAAGATCTGAGAAAATATATACAGAACTTTTAGGGAAACTTGAGCTTGGCAGCCATTTTTAATGTTGCCTCATATTACTTCTTTGATGGGGATTCTGAAACTAAGTGAGGAAATGATAGCCTGTAACTAAGGTTTCAAATTTTCAGTGTGTATGTATTTGTATGAATCTGGTAAATGCTATACTATGCAAGAAAGCAATTATTTTGTTTGATATCACAGTCTGCATATATACTAGTGAGCACTTCCTGAGATAAGCAAATAATTGATTAATATAATCGCTCAAACTTCAGCTTTGAATTCAAATTTAAATTCCTGTTAGTACATTAATACTTTCAAGAAATAGTTCAGTCACTTAAGTAGAATATAGTAAGTAAGCTACAGCAATTAGTGATTGTCAGTACACACTCCTAAAGTGTGTACTGCATCTTGAAATCTTATTAATATATAGCATACTTTTCTTTATAATAATTGAATTACTAAAATTAAAATCTTGTCAAATACATTCAGGAAAATAAAAGGGGTGCATTAATAAGAATGCTATTATGTATTTACAGCCCCTTTACATAGCTATTTAAGTGAAAGTCTTTGTTTAACCATATATAGAATTAATGGTCATTTTGTAATGGAAAAGGTCTCCATGGACTATGCTTTTCCTTTCTCATTTTCCTTAATTAATTTTCTGTTTTCTAAGGTTTTCTGTTTGAATCATTAGAGGAACCACATCCACAATGCAGATATTTTAGATTTGCTTTTGTTCCCATGTGACTGTTGAGCGTTTCCTTGAGTATTAGGCATTTTCCATAAGTTCCCTTGGGAGAAGGTGTACATTCATGTAATAAACAAATTATGAGCCATTAAAATTTATAGCTGTAAAAAATGAGCAGAAGTGCAAGGCATTAGACATGTTAAACTGTAGAAACATTGGTTGAAAGGAATTTCATCCTGTCTAGCCTCTTTCCTGAAGCAGGACTACCATTAATACCGCAACATGGTACCCTCTTTGAGGATCACACTATCTTCTCCATTACTATTTTTTTTCCTGATTTCCAGTCAAAGCTTGTGGCCATTTCACCTTGTCTGTATTATTTGTCCATGCTGAGAAGAGTTTATCTCCATCTTCTCTGTAACACCTGTAGGAGTAGGTGCTACTGACTGTCCCTTGGCCCAAGCCCAGCTTTCTCAGTAGGGTATGTACTGAATCCCTTTGGCAATCGCAGTAGTCCTCTGGAGGTCTCTGTTAGTTTCTTAATGTTCATTTCAAACTTGTCTTGATCCAAAGCATCAGTATCTAGTAGAAGATGATAATCACAGAATCACAGAATCCCAAGGGTTGGAAGGGACCTCAAAAGACCATCTAGTCCAACCCCCCTGCAAGGGCAGGGTAACCTATAGTACATCACACAGGAACTTGTCCAGGCGGGCCTTGAATATCTCCAGTGTAGGAGACTCCACAACCCCCCTGGGCAACCTGTTCCAGTGCTCTGTCACTCTTACAGTAAAGAAGTTCTTCCTGATGTTAACGTGGAACTTCCTATGCTCCAGTTTACACCCATTGCCCCTTGTCCTATCACTGGATATCACTGAAAAAAGCCTAGCTCCATCATCCCGACACCCATCCTTTACATATTTGTAAACATTGATGAGGTCACCCCTCAGTCTCCTCTTCTCCAAGCTAAAGAGACCCAGCTCCCTCAGCCTCTCCTCATAAGGGAGGTGTTCCACTCCCTTAATCATCTTTGTGTCTCTGTGCTGGACTCCTTCAAGCAATTCCCTGTCCATCTTGAACTGAGGGGCCCAGAACTGGACGCAATATTCCAGATGTGGCCTCACCAAGGCTGAGTAGAGGGGGAGGAGAACCTCTCTTGACCTACTAACCACACCCTTCCTAATGCACCCCAAGATGCCATTTGCCTTCTTGGCCACAAGAGCACACTGCTGGCTCATGGTCATCCTCTTATCCACCAGGACCCCCAGGTCCCTTTCCCCTTCGCTACTTTCCAGCAGGTCAACCCCCAACCTGTACTGGTACATGGGGTTGTTCTTCCCCAGATGCAAGACTCTACACTTGCCCTTGTTAAATTTCATCAAGTTTCTCCCCGCCCAACTCTCCAGCCTGTCCAGGTCTCGCTGAATGGCAGCACAGTCCTCTGGTGTGTCAGCCACTCCTCCCAGTTTTGTGTCATCAGCAAACTTGCTGAGGGTGCACTCAGTTCCCTCATCCAGGTCGTTGATGAAAATATTAAACAGCACCGGTCCCAGCACCGACCCCTGAGGGACTCCACTAGTCACAGACCTCTAGCTAGATTCTGGGCCATTGACCACAACTCTCTGCCCTCTTCCTTTCAACCAGTTCTCGATCCACCTCACTACTTGATCGTCAAGCCCACACTTCCTTAGCTTATCTATGAGGATGCTGTGAGAGACAGTATCAAATGCCTTACTGAAATCAAGAAAAACCACATCTACCGCTCTACCATCATCCCTCCACCTAGTCACTTCCTCATAGAAGGCTATAAGGTTGGTCAAACATGACTTACCCCTCATAAAACCATGTTGGCTGTTCTTAATGACCCCCTCATCCTTGATATGCCTAGAGATGGAGTCAAGAATAGGTTGTTCCATCACCTTTCCAGGGATGGAGGTAAGGCTGACCGGTCTATAATTACCCAGGTCCTCCTTCTTGCCCTTCTTATAGACTGGGGTGACATTTGCCATCCGCCAATCCTCAGGCACCTCTCCCGTCTCCCATGACTTACCAAAGATGATGGAAAGTGGCCCAGCAATGACCTCTGCCAGCTCCCTCAGCACCCGTGGGTGCATTCCATCCGGATCCATCGATTTACAGATGTCCAGATTGCATAGTTGATCCCTAACCCAATCCTCATCTACCAAAGCAAACTCCTCCTTTGTCCTGACTCCTTCTGGGGCTATAGGAATCTGGGGCCCCCGGGGAGAGTCTACAGGAGTAAAGACAGAGGCAAAGAAGGCATTCAGCACCTCTGCCTTCTTTATATCCTCTGTCTCCAGGGCATCCACCTTGTTCAGCAGTGGGCCTATATTGCCTCTTGTGTTAGTTTTATTTGCTATGTATTTGAAGAAGCCCTTTCTATTGTCCTTAACCTGACTAGCAAGATTAAGTTCCAAGTAGGCCTTAGCTGTCCTAGTTGCCTCCCTACATCCTCTAACAACTGTCCTATATTCCTCCCAAGCGGCCAGCCCCTCCTTCCATAATCCATAGATTCTCCTTTTCCACTTCAGTTTGCCCAGCAGCTCCTTGTTTAACCACGCTGCTCTCCTAGATCCCTTACTTGATTTCCTACTCATTGGGACGCTCTGATCCTGAGCTTGGTAGAAGCGGTCCTTGAATGCTGACCAACTATCTTGAGCCCCTTTACTGCCTAGTACCCTTTCCCATGAGACTTCCCTTAGCAGTTGACTGAAGAGGCCAAAGTTGGCCCTTCGGAAATCCAGAACTGTGGCTTTGCTAGGTATTCTATTCCTCCCACACAGGATCCTAAACTCCACCATCTCATGGTCACTGCAGCCAAGGCTGCCATTGACCATCACCACTTCGACCAAACCCTCCTTGTTGGTGAGTACTAAATCTAGCAGCGCTGCTCTCCTAGTTGGTACGTCCACCATTTGCATTAAGAAGTTATCATCAATGCACTGGAGGAACCTCCTAGACTGTGAATGATTGGCTGTGTGAGTCTTCCAGCAAATATCGGGGTAGTTAAAATCCCCCATGACGACTAAGGCATGTAGTTGCGAGGCTACTTCCAGTTGCCGGTAGAAAGCCTCATCAACTCCTTTGTCCTGATCAGGAGGTCTATAATAGACCCCCACAACTGTATCACCCGTGCCAGTCTGTCCCTTAATTCGTACCCACAGACATTCCACTTGCTCCTCATCCGACCCTGGACAGAACTTAATACATTCTAGTTGCCCTCTCACATAAAGAGCAACTCCACCACCTTGCTTTGCTGACCTATCTTTCCTAAAAAGGACATAGCCATCCATGACCACATTCCAGTCATGCGAACTGTCCCACCATGTCTCTGTAATTGCCACTAGATCATAACCTTTAGACCGGACACAGACTAACTCTTCCTGTTTATTCCCCATGCTGCATGCATTGGTGTACAAGCATTTCAGGGAGCGAATTCTAGTACCCTTTTTCCCCTGCGGGACAGAGTCTAAAAAGCTATCCTTTACCACAAATGAAACAAGAGATTGATAGTCCTCCATAGTCCGCCATCCTTCAATCCCTAGCATGTTTCTCTTGGGCTTGTCCCCAACAGGCCCAGTTAAATCCCCTCCCCGCTTCATATCTAGTTTAAAGCCCTGTCAATAAGCCCTGCTAACTCCTGCCCCAAAACCCTTTTTCCTCTCTGGGACTGGTGTATCCCACCTGCCACCAGCAAACCAGGTGTCTCATACAGCAGCCCATGATTGAAAAAGCCAAAACCCTGCCTTTGGCACCAGTCACGTAGCCATACATTAATCTGCAGACTCTTCCTATATATCCCTTCACCCTTGCTTGCAACAGGTATGGAGGCAAACACTACTTGTGCTCCAGACCCTTTAATCAGCCGTCCCAGGGCCCTGAAGTCTCTCTTCATTGCCCTTACCCTCCTTGTAATAATTTCTTCACTGCCAACCTGAAAAACCAGCAGCGGATAGTAGTCAGACGGCTGCACCAGTTCAGAGAGTTTCTTTTTAACATCTCTAAACTGAGCCCCAGGTAGGCAGAAGACTTCCCTGTGGGGTGGATCTGGTCGACAAATGGGCCCTTCTGTTCCCCTCAGAAGGGAGTCACCCACCACAATTACTCTTCTTTTCTTCTTGGTTGGGGAAGTTCTGAGGCATGGGGGTGAGTGACTAGCCCTGGGTGACTCACTAGATAGATTTGCCTCTCCATCTCCATTCACCCGGCCCTGTATTTCCAAGACCTCGTACCTGTTATTCAAGGGCAATTGGGAGGGAGGAAAGGGTTGCGAGGGTTTTCACTTACCTCTCCAAGGAGGGACCTCCCTCCATACATCCTTGTCCATTAAGCTCTCTCCTTCTGTCTGATGGTAGGAGGGAAGGGGATCCATAACTTGTTGAACCACTTCCCTCTGCCCTTGCCTTAGGGTGTGGCTCCACCAATCTATTTCACTTTCACATTCTCTGATGGCTCTCAACCTTTCTACCTCCTCCCTCAGTTCAGCCACCTGCCTGAGCAGATCATTTATTTGCTCACAGCGAACACAAGCAGTGTCAGTGGCTCCCTCCAATACCAGTGCCAGGCTCAGGCATTCGCTGCAGCCAGAGACCTGCACAGCTGCATGTGTGCAGGAAGGCTCAGTCTGGATACCCACATTAGTACTCACTACAGCTTTTGATCGTGTTGTAACCATGATCTATCTGGTCAATCAATCCGTCTACATCTTTCCACACAAACAAGCACTCCTTCCTCCTCCTGTACTCCAGGCGAGTCCTCTTGATGAGGCGGTTAGCCTGCTTCCCTGCCCGCGCGAACTGCTGTGCAAACTGCCTCGACCCTCTCTGTTCGCCGCGCTCCTGGTCGCTGCGATAATCATAGAATCTAGATCTGCTGCTGCTGGTGTAATGGAGCCCAGGATTCAGCCTGCTCTACTTGTAACAGGAGCACACAGCTGACTTAAATTCAGCCTGACATTTACTGTCATCTCCAGGTGCCTTATATCAGGCCTGCTACTCATCCGGTCAGCTCCCAGGCGCTATGCTGCTGTCTCCCAGGTGTAGCCTTTTGCACTTCTCACTGCTGCGCTTCATCGTATTATCTCTGTCATCAAATTGACCAATGTCCCTGTGAACTATAGCTTTGCTATTTGTTCTCAGTCATTCCCCATAATTCAGTGTTGTGTGGTGGAGGTGCATGCCATCATCCAGGTCATTGATGAAGATCTTGATCAAGGTGGGCCCCTGTACAATCTTGTCATGTACTGTACTCATACCACCTGCCAGATGGGTATTAAAGTTTTAGTTATGGCCACTGAGCCCAGCGGTTCAGCCAGATTCCAGTGCAATTCGTAACCTGTACTACTTCACATTGCAAAGGAGAATGCTACAGGATATGAAACCTTACTGAAGGATTCAGCATACATTGTATGCGCTGTGTGTTCCTCATCCACAGCTAGTTAGTAAACACTACTCTCCCCATGTCCACGCAGGTAGACGCAAGTATTTCTGGCCACTCCTGTTTGCAAGGTCAAGTGGTAACTATACTGCTGAACTAATCTAGGGTAAAACTGCAGAAAAGTAGTTAATTTTTAGGCCAAATCAGTTCACTACTCTTTCCCGTACAGTACTCCAGTTGTTACAAAACAGAAAGACTGGTGGAAGGTCAAGGCTCTGGCCCAGTATTTCATGACTAGAGGAATGAAAAATAATACTTTACACAAATTGCTGGTTTCTCAGAATTGTAGGGGGAATGATCTGCTTGCCCTCATGGCTACAATTTTTAACCTATCTTTTTGTGTGGCTTCCTTGCATGCTGCATACGGATAGGTATGAGCTCCATATATCGTTCGCACTCATTTAAGAACTCAGACTGTCTCCTGAGTAAAAGTAATTAAAATTACTGATTACACTATAAATTATTGTGGGATACCAGGGTTTTATAATTATAATTCATCATCATAAAATGCCTGACTATTAGCCAGATCTCAGTGAGCTGGGATCCCTATCCAAACTGCAGCAGAAGTCACATTCCCTTTACTAAAGGAGCTTATTATTAAAAGAGAAGCTCAGAGAAAGAGAAGCCACAAAAATGGAAGTATATCATTTGCAAGGTAATAGGAAAAAGTCTTATGTCATAGTCTTATGTCTAAGAGAAATGGCATATCCCCTGTCTTTAAATATACATACCTTCACAGATGGCATTTCGGCTTTTACTAACAGACTCACATGCACAAAGTAAAAAAGATGTGGAGAGGACAGGCTTAATTCACTCAAGCAGGTTTAAATTAAAAGATTTAAAATAGTCAAGCATATTTCTGAGTGTTGTGGCTTCCTGCCAAGCCTGTAAAAGAAGACTGTGGTGTTTTCTTTAGAAAAAATGAGGTATTGTATGTTTGACCTTACTTGTTCTCATTTTGTTAATGATTTTTTTGATTTTGAAAAAAAAGAGCTATGATGCCCCCCCCCCCCAAAAAAAAAAAAAAAAATCATAAGGAGCAGCATGCTTGTAATTTGTTTTTTTTTTTTTTTTAATTTACAGATTTTCTCAGTCTGATGTAGAATTTTCATAGTTTTGGAGTGTTAAACATTAAAAGAAATTACACTGAAAGGAAAGGGAATAAAAAAATACAGGAGAACTGAAATATTTTTGTGCCTTCTACAAAAACACATTCCACATGCATTTTACTCCACATATTCAACTGCTTTTAAATACAGGCTTGACTTAATTTTTTTTTTTTTTTGAGATCTGGTTAGATTCATATTAATTGCTTTCTATTTTACCATTTTACATAGCTGATGGCTTTATGATATGTATGTAAATGTTTATTAATTGTTCAGTCACTTTGTTTGTCTGACCTTGTGTCGCTTGCATGAAATCCCCATAGCTCTGCTCAAAATCCTTACAACATGGGTTGGAGAACCTTGAGTTGGTCTTCAAAACAGAGCTAAATTCTTCTAGGTGCTGAGTGAGCAATGAGTTGTGAGTGGGAAAAGGACTGCTGAAAATCTATTGTCCTTGGCCTGTGTTCAAATGACAGCTTTCTTTATTGACTATGCATTTTTCAAAGGCGTAAGTGCTTTCCCATTTTTCAAAGTTCCAAAGCCCATGAACCTTAAACCACTTTCAGGCATCTAAGTGCTTTGAGAGCTTTTGAAAATTTGAACTTAAGGTCCTCTGTTTTATCCACATACCATACAAGTATTAATAACAGATTTACAAATTTCTGTACTCTTAACTTCAAACCTTTACCTGAAAGGTAAGATTTATAAATAGATGCATTATTGTTCATATGATGAACATCCTAGCCATGCTTAGATTTTGTAGCAAATAAGCTGTAGATAAGTTTTTTTTTAACAATAGTAGGTTGAGGAAATCTTGTTTTATCGAAGAGTGTGACTGTTCAGTGAGTATATGCTCTGTATATACACATGTGAAATACTCATCAAAGCCATACCTTGACGTAAATTTCCTCTATTACACGTGAACTCTAAAGCACTGTGTGACAGAGCTAGCCAATCTGAGGACCAGTTAATATTATATTATTTAAACAAGATAAAAGAGTTCAAGAATAAGGGAAACTTAAATCTCAAGTGTTCATCTGATGGCTTACTGGGATATGGGAAATACAGCTGATTTTCTTTTAAATGTTATTTTCAAAGCATAATTAAAAAAAAATATTTCTGTAGGTATAGGTGAGAGTTGAAGATGTGTAGATATCAGATTTTTTTCTCTTTTGCAATTTTATTTGGCACCAGGAAAATATTTCTGATCAAAACTGCCCCTTTTGGTCTAGAAAAACATTTTGTCAAACAAAAGTTGCTGGGGTTTTACTGTGAAGTCTAATAAAAATTTCCTGGTTTCAAGCAACCAATACATGGTTTAAAGTTTTTTTTTTTTGTTATGGTCTTTATATTTAACCACAACAAATCTTTCCAACTACAAGGGAAATTTAAACTATATTCTATTAATCAACTAAAAATTGAACTGTCATTGTAGCTTCATTAGCTGAAGTATAAAATGTGTAATGATTTTTCAGTTCATCTTTTGTTTATTGGACTATTATTTTTAGTTCTCCTGCACTAACAAACCTATTTTCTGTTCTAATCTTAACCTGTCACAACTAATGTAAATTAAAAATATTTTATTTAATAAAAAATATAAATCTTTTGGTGGTGTATGTCAACAGCTCTCCTAAATCTATAACCCACATACTGTTAAGAAGAATTTATTTTACTGTAAATATAACTGAATCAATTACCAAGTTACATATGTCTGTGGCTCAGTGTAGGGGCAGATGATCCTTTGATGTATTCCCTAACCTAGATTTTTTTTTATTTTTACAGGACATTTGGAACTAAACAGAATGAGATAAATGGAACTAAGCAGAAACAGAAGACCTGTCTGTATCTGTCATAAGACCATGCTTTTAGATCTTTCATAGAAAGAAAAAACCCCCACCTTACTCTTGCCATTAATTATTTGGTATTTTTCATCCTTTTAATAATTTAGTTTCTAATTTGTATACCCTAGATATATTTGTGTTCAGTCTGTGCAATCATCATGTTTGTAGTACTATTTTACAGGTCAGGAGTAACTGTAGATACTTTACCTTATTTTTTTTTTTTCTCAATATTATTCCTAATTTTCTTACCCACCATTTGGGTGAGTGGGCTATTATCACTGATGGCACATTTATACTTTTGATCTTGGATCTTGAACAGATGGATAGCAGGCTGGAACATGGACTACTTACAGGTTGAACAGAATGGTCTAGTATAAAATATCACACAGAATGTTGTATATATTTGAGTTTTAAGATGAAACCACCAGACATACTGGAATATCTGAGTATGTGAAAAAGTACTATTTTTTTTAATAATGTAAACTTAAATCCCACTTACATGCACACCTGTTCTGGCTGTTGTTTCCAGTTTAATGTGTTTAGGGAGGCTTGTATCTCTGAACTGAGAGTAGCTCTATCTTTTTGACATTTAATTTTGTTTGTCTTTTATAAATGTCGTAGAAAAAAAAATCATTTGACATCTGTTACATTATCACTAACATCTGTCTTCATTAACCATTGTTAAATATATACAGACTACATTAAAATTCAGTTGATTTTTTTTCCTCTTAAGTCACAAACTGATTTAATTTATACAAAGTTCTTACCATAACAATTGCTCATTGAAGATTTAATGAGTTCTCACATTTAGACTGAATTTACCAAGGGATCTGTTTTCCATGAATATGAGGGAATATCTAATAGCTTGTTCTTTGCTTTCCTTGTGCCTATTTAAAACCCCTCTTTTTTGCTTCCCAATGTTTGCATATAGCCATACTAGTAAATAAAAAGTAGAATAGGTTACATTTATGCATTATTAAAAAATATATATAATGGGGGCGTGGGGAGTGGCAGTCTCTAACAAATTGTGAGAAAACGTTAAGATAACTGAGAAAAGTGACCTGAAAGTGCTGTCTTAGTTCAATAAAAGAATGTAAAGCTGCACAAATACATCCTGCCTAAATAACTTCAGAATTGCATATTTGCATGCATGCATACGCTGAATTTGTGAGTACAGTAGTTGCATTGTGAATTGTCAGAGCTGGAGTCAATGAAGTTCTTGGGAATAAGATTACAGAGACTGCCTTTTTCCCTCTGGCTCTCTCAGTTGCCTATTTACAGAAGATGCTGTCTGGAGGCGTGGTGTGATGAATACTGTGACAGCCACCTTTTCCTAGGATCCCTGGTTCTGCTTCACTAGAAATGGCAACAAAAATAGCCAGAAATGTTCTATGTGTTATGGGAGAAGATAAGACTGCTCTTTAAATAGGACACCTAATGTATTTGTGAGATTTTATTTCTCACAAATGGTGGTGATTCTTTTGTTCACACAGAATTCAGGCAACCAGTGTGTACTGATCTGGCTAACATTTACAGGTCTCTATATGTCAGCAGAGATCCTGAGTGGAAATACTAAGAGTTTCTTTCTTACAGAATACATAAATAATGTTGGAAAATATAGATCTTCTTTTGTTTTTCAATAAGATGCATTCTGTTCTCCTTCGCAAATATTTTAAGAAATGTAAATTAGACTTCTATTTGATTAATTGGACTTATTGCGGTAAGTTATATGTCCATTTTAAACTAGTTGGGTTTTTAACTAGTTGTTTGGTTATACCCATAATATAGTTGAGTGTACCCAAAAGAATGACTTACTTCACCCCTAATAGTTTGACTCAACAGTCAGTAACTTTACGGTAACTTCTTTCCTGTTACGATACCAGTTGCACAAGGCAACCACTCATTCAGTGCTTTTCAGAAAATAGGCAACATGTAAGCCAACTTATGATTCTTTGTGCACGTAATCTTGTTGTGTCACTTGTTAATTGATTCTAAAGGTTCTTTTAGTTTATCACAACATGATATTATCTATTGTAATATTGATGTAATTAATTTATTTCTCTGTTGCTTTGAGTTGAACTTATAAGGTAGCTAGCTCACTCGAATCTCCTTTGGAGCAACAAGATACCCAAATGTAAAATCAAACAACTGCTCATTTAAGTAGAATTCACCCAAAATCTTGCTGGCTGGCACAAAGGAGTGAACAAAAATGAGGGGAAAGTGAACTTTTAATAAAATTATATAGATGAAGAAAATGGAGACCTAGTTATATTTTCAGTGAAATAACATTGTAATATGGAAAAGCAAAATTTCATTATTTATATGATAAGCAAAATTTCATTATTTATATGATAAGCAACTGTCGCTATGTTGGAAAGGTGCCAATTTATAAAGTGCAGATAATAAAATAACTTCATAACAAAGCATCCTTCTGGCATTAGAAATAGAGGGACAAGCTGTGCAGTAGAAGAGGTGCTTTTTAAGGTTTTAAATTTTCTCTAAAAGGAGTCACTGCTATGTGCTCAGGTTTATCCCAACACCTGATGTAATAATCAGATGTGGTTTCCTCTGCAAGTTCTAAATACTTTGGTATTGGGTGTTTTTTTTAAACACGTACATGTTTATCTTGGATAGAGCCTTCTTTGATTTGCAGATGTTCTTTCTTTCCTTTTAGGGTTTGATTTTTTGATTCAGTGCTTCTAGTTGCAGAAAATGCAGACTAACTGAAATAAGACTCAATACTAAAATCAAAAGACAAGACAATGCAATTCTATCTTTGCCTCACATTTTGAATTTCTGGAAAAGTCCAAGGTTTGTTGACATTCAGACCTTTGTCTTTGGAAACTTTGAACCTGAGTCATTCATTGTGACTGCTCTTAGTTTACACTAATTCCATGATAGATTCTTAATGCTTCTAATAGAAAATTAGGCCAGAGTTTGAGAAAATTGAGCTGCTATGGCAACTAGTCTTTTTGAACATGAACAGTAGTAAAATACATGTAATATAGTTCTTAATTAAAAGATACCTCCAAATCATAATTTATACAGTATATTTAACTACCATTATTTTATTTGTTAGTAAGTAGCTATACAATATTTCAGGTCCTCTTCACCTTTTCCACCGTTTTCCTGTGTTAGTTATCTTATTAAGATGGAACCAGACATGCTTTTTTGCAAATGAGATGGAAGACCTGAATCATTATTCCAGGGTCTTTCCTGTAAGAAGCATACTATCTTCAAAACATGGCAGAAAAACAAATCTTATGCGCAGTATTTGCCTCTATGCGTGTTCTGATTTTTCAGAATGAGGTAAACAATTTCCAGTAGGCAATGAATGGAGAACTGAGCTCCAAAGTCACTTATATTTGAAATTATTTGGTATTCGGCACTTAACAGAGCTAAGTGCCTGTTTTAAATATATGAATAAGGTTCACATTAGTCTTGAAAATACCATTTTCTGTAAGTAAACTTAAAAAAAAATCACATATGCTTAATACTATGTCATGGTTTAAGCCCAGCCAGCAACCCAGAGCCACGCAGCCTCTTGCTCACTCCTCCCCCTTCCTACCCCTGCTCCGGGAGGGATGGGGAGGAGAATCAAAAGAATGTAACTCCTATGGGTTGAGATAAGAACAGTCCAGTAACTAAGGTATAACACAAAACCACTGCTGCTGCCACCAATAATAATAATGATAAGGGAAATAACAAGGGAAGAGAATACAATTGCTCACCACCCACCAACCGACACCTAGCCCTACCCGAGCAGCAATCTAGCCCTTCTGCATAACTGCCCTCAGTTTATATATCGGGCATGACATGCTGTGGTATGGAATACCTCTTTGGCTAGTTTAAGTCATGTGTCCTGTCTCTGCTTCCTCCCGGCTTCCCCTCCTCCTCCTTTGCACAGCATGAGACTCAGAAAGCCCTTGGTCAGACTAAACATTACTGAGCAACAACTAAAAACATTGGTGTTGCCAGCGCTGTTCCCAGGCTGAAAGTCAAACCCACAGCACTGCACCAGCTACTAAGAAGGAGAAAAATTACTGCTACTGCTGAACCCAGGACATACTGCAAAGTCATACTGAGAAGAAACAACAGTTTCTTTCCACATGGAGGACTGAATTTACATTAAGCACAGGATCCATTTGATTGCAATAAAGTTTTAGGCACCCTGGGACAATCAAAACTAACCTTAGCAATATTGTATTTCTTTGTGAAAGTAGATTCAGTTAAATACTTTTTATTTTTCTCCAGTTTTCTGAGGAACCACAAACGTGAATTATGTATGATTTTAATTTACTACACAAAAGAGCAGCAATCAAATCAAACTTGGGAAAGTCTGTATTTGCATACATGTTTTGTTAAATATCAATCTCTTCAATAAGAAAAAGGCCTTTTCCAGTGTGCTTCTTGATTTCAGTTTTCATGATTGTGTGGTAATGTGTCATTTCTTCTGCCTGCAAAATTTATTGGAATACCTAAATTATAGTGTTATTAAAGAAAATATCCCAGATTGTTTGTGTTTGTTTGCACTATATGTAGGTAGATATACGCGATCTAGCTTATTGGGGCCCAACGTTCAATGATCCAGGAATCTGAAATTTGTTCAGAGTAAGTATTGACCCAATAAAGTTAATGTTAAAATCTGTTACAGACAAGTACAGAGCAAAATCAATTCTCTTCGTGACAAATTGGGAAAACAAAAAAGGCTGCTTGACTTCAGAAACTCAGCAAGGTTGTCTTCTTTCAGATTTGAAAAAGAACAGTTTCACTTAAACTGGCTGGAGTTAAATTGAGAATGCTATACACAGTTTTCCTCTATTTTGGTAAAAAACAGTTTAGATGCTGTTGAAGTGGTGGTTGAATATGTACAGTTAAGGTTTTTGATGAAGTACAGAAATGCATGCCTCGGGTAATAGACATGATCTTCCAGATGAAGAGTTAGGAAAGATCTCATGCATTCATTGTATAAAAAAAAAAAAACCAAAAAAAAAAAACCACCAACCAAAAGAATTCTAACACTGTTCCCACATTTGTATTAATAAGGCAGTGATTTAAATAATATATTAATATAATAAATAATATATTAATATAATAAACGTGTTTAGAAAGCATCTATTGTCTCTGCAATATTATAATCCTCTTGCAATTTTATATTACTACTTGTAAGCTTATTTCTGTTTAAACAAATTTTAAATCATCCCTCACTTTTACATGTGATAACTTAAACTTTGAAAATGAGTGCATTCAAGTGCAAAAATAAGATTTATTTTATGTATTTTAACTTTATGCAGCAAGTTATTTATAATTTTCTTCTGCATGAATAAGCAAGATATTATACTAGTGTAACTTCAACCTCTAGTTGTTAGACATTTGTAAATAATCTGCAAAGAAATTTCAAATCAATATAAAGTAAATTTGCCTGACTTATTAATACAAATTACTTAATCTCTTTAAAATAATTCTATGCTTAATCTTGGTAGCAATGTAATGTGGAAAGAGATAGTATTTACTTGTAAATACTGCATATTATCCGAAGACATTAATTTACAGACTCAAGACTACTAAATCTTTAGAATTATTCGAATTGTATTGTTAAGGAATATTATCACCTTTTTTGTATTAGCGTTTGATACTTATCAGAAGCACATCTCTGACATAAAATTACATTTTTCTGTCTTCCATGAAATTAAAAATCAGATAACCTGATTTCTGTGCATTCAAGAATGCTCTCTTCTTTTTCTCCTGGGAGGCAGACACAAGTTTATTTTTAGACTTGGTGGGCTTTTGCTGAAAAATAAATTAAATTGCTCAAGCAGTTTTGTATTTTAGTATATGTTGTGCAGCACTAGAAGGAAGTGCTGCCTTGAAAAAGTTGCAGCATTTGCTGTAGAACTGAGGGAAACTCATCTTGGGGTTGTCTTCACAACTTCCACTTTATCTATGATTTCCTTCTGTAACATTTTTAAAATTTATTTCTGTACTGGGACAAGAAAATTCCCTTTTCTTCTACTTCATTGACCACACAGGACCACATCCTTTTGATCATCCCATATATCTTCACATGTAGCATCCCTTGATCTAAGCCATTGCTTCCCAAGGCAAAATCTTTCACAGCTTCTGTTAGCCATTCATGTAGCTAAAGAATGGACATTTGTGATCATGTGGTGAAAAGGATCAAGTCTTTTTGTTGTTGTCAGAATTGTCATGCACAATATAACTCACATTTTCCTTAGTTAAATAATGGGTAATATAAGAAGCCTCCATTCATTGTTTATCACTGAATCATGAGAGCGGCAAACTGAAATATTTGAAACATGATAGGTTTTGCACTGCCTGAGCAACATTGTCCTTGTGTGTGTGCATGACTATCTTTACATCATACTGTTGAATTATGTGGAAAACTTGGTGACTATAATGTTTGATTCCTCATTGTGTAAAAAGGGATGTAAAAGAGGAGCCAAATTAGATAAAAACTGTGAATCAGTGTTTCTTAATATTCTCATGCATTGTTTTGAGACTAAAGGTATTTTTATGTACTGAGTCTGTAGATGAATCTCTTTAGGTAATGATTAATTCAAATTACTTTCCAGTTAAAATTGTTGTCCACGTATGATGGTAACATTAATGCAAATTCAAATATCCTTGTTATTCAAACTTTTAAATGTTGTTTAAATTTTACTGTGGGTTCTATTGCAGAA
The DNA here is from genome assembly GCF_037157495.1 of Lathamus discolor. NCBI lineage: Eukaryota > Metazoa > Chordata > Aves > Psittaciformes > Psittacidae > Lathamus > Lathamus discolor. Next base: position 26,949,217 of record NC_088887.1, on the reverse strand, counting down.
GTTAACATTAAAAGCAATAATTTTTTGGCAGCTAAAATTAGAAAATAACACTGCATTCAGAATTCATACTTTAGATAGTCTTGAAGTGGGGGTTAAACTAGAGGTTTTCTAGAAACATTACACAGTGAAATCTGAGATTATTATAGCATATATTAATATTTACTGAAAATAGTTGTAAAGTGAAACTTAAATTTTGTTACACTGCAGAGAAAGTAATTTGAAAAGGTATTTTCTCAGTGGTCCTAAACAGTGACTGATAGCACCAACGCCAAGATGCATATGCTCTGGAGGGAATTTCGTAATTTATTCTTCTTGACAGCCTCAGTTTTAGAGGAAAAAGTGTTTTAAGTAAACTGTCTGAACATTTGGAGTACATATATGCCTGCATGTTGGCATGCACAGTGCTTTGTATTGCACTAACTGGAACTTCATGAACATTCTCCATTTTCTTGCACTCCTGTTTATATATACTGTAATTGCAGTTGTTGTGACATGCATTTTTGCTTTCAAACTCAGTATTCACATCTTTCAAAGACATTTGAAAGTTAATCAGCAGAATTGATTTCTTATAGTGATAAACAAACAAATACAGACTTCTGGAATTTTGTGAAGGTGAGTTTGCGTTTTTATGTATTGTATTTCCAGTCCATAACATTAGCAAAATGATAGCACGCGTCCACCAACTTTTTTCCATTTTGATACATCACTGCCTTCTAATTCCTACTTGATTGCATTGCTGTATTTCTCTCAACAGGCATACCCTTTAGGCTACCAAAAATAATGTTAGCCAGCTGCATTTAGAAGTACTTCTTGATGTTTACTCTGTATTTGTTCTTTTTATGTTTCACATTTCTATCATCTGTTCTGTATCAGATTTCTTACTGATTTTAAACTGTGCTGTTTAGGTTTTTGTACATCTTTAATTCTGTCTCAATCAGTTTACGATTTCAAGTGGTATGCAGATTAGACTCTTATGCTTATTACTGTTCTTCCAGTTAGCTTTAAAAATTACCTTGCATGTTAAGAATTTTTTATTCTCACATTTTATTTTTTTTTCTGCTTGGTTTTTTTTTTTAATTTTTTTTCTGCTTATAAGTAGATTTAACAATAGGACTAAACGGTTTGCAGTCAGGACTTTTGCGCTTGGCTTCCCTGTGTTCAGAGGCAGTTCTAAATGGGAGAGGAAAAGGGAGAAAATAATCGAGAATATTCTTTCTGTTGTGGAGAAAATGCTTCCTGAGACTTTCTAGAAATAAAATCTTTAGACTGGCATAGTAATTGTATTTTGTGCTAAGATGGCTTATGCAATTTATAATTGCTTCAAAACCTGATTCTTCAGAATTCTATGCAGCATGATTATTTTTTTTATTTATTTACTTTTCATGAAACACTAGCCATAGCAAGTTTAAAAACATTCTGGCAAAGTATGGAGACAGACTTCTCAGCAGTAGCATCAGAAAACATAGCTCACTGCTAAAAAGAATTGAACACTGCAAAATTTCTTAAGCTGACATTTAGAAGGCTATCTATACTACCTTCCAGTATTCTCAGTTTATAGACTTTGAGAGGGTTCAGTTCCAGTTCCAATTCATAACTTTATCAAAATAAAATGTGAACTGACAAGTTAGCCAAGACTTAGGTTACCAAAGTGGGGTACTCCAACAATTCCAAAGTAGGTGGGTAGGTGGCTTAGAATAATGAAAAACATCTAAAAATGTTTATCTTTTTAAGTTCTCAGCAGAACCTCTAATTGGTAATTCTGGAAAGAGATGCTCATGATGGTTAAGATTTACAAAGACAAAAGGAAGGCTTTCCTGTGTTTTCCTTTTAGGGGCAGAAGTTATACTACAACTTCTGGGTTTAATAAGAAAGTATTAGTTTTTGAAATACAAAATATTAAGGAACATCTCTCCAAAAGTGTGCAGTAGCCATTTATGCTGTTGAATCACCACATCTGATGTAGTGCCTGGCAATATATTAGATGTCCGTATATCTTCAGTCTCCTAGAATTCAAAATATTTTCCTCAGTGTTACATTATTTTATATTCTCATCTTAGTGCATATTTCACTATTACCTAGATTATGGTGCATCCTCCCATCCACCTAATCTCATAAAACCAAAAGATGGATATGTGTTCCAGGCGTCTACACTTTTTAGCAAAATTCCACATGAAACTGTATTACGTCACCAGCTGTTAACCAGTTAACTGTTAACACCTACAAATATCTTGTTATCCAAATTTTGTTGAAGAAGTTTTTTTCTGAATGCAAGGTTATCTAACTCCCCTTTGATTTCCACTCCTTTCTCAACTACTAAAAAAAGGTGCAGTCTAAAAATTTCCATGATGACTTGAAACCTATCCCATCAGCTTATGCACAATCAATCTTTCTGAAACTGCTGTCTGTATTTACAATTTTCAGAAAACCTGAACTTCAGAATAGAGTATAAACTACCACAAGTCAGGGTGAAATAGTTTCTGATGTACTCTCATGTTTTAAACCCAGCCAGCAACTAAACATCATGCAGCTGCTCGCTCATTCCTTCCTTGCCCTCTCACCCCGTAAGGTGGGATGGGAAGAAGAATCAAAAGAATGTAAAACCCATGGGTTGAGATAAGAGCAGTTTAATAACTGAAGTACAATATAATACTGATAGAATCATAGAATCATAGAATAGTTAGGGTTGGAAAGGACCTCAAGATCATCTAGTTCCAACCCCCCTGCCATGGGCAGGGACACCTCACACTAAACCATCCCAGACAAGGCTTCATCCAACCTGGCCTTGAACACCGCCAGGGATGGAGCACTCACAACCTCCCTGGGCAACCGATTCCAGTGTCTCACCACCAAATGATAAAGGAAATAACAAGGGGAAAATATAAAACTAAAAGGGAAAAAAGGAAACAAATGAAAGTGATGCAAAATGCAATTGCTTACCATCTGCTGGTTGATACCCAGCCCGAACCAAGCAGTGATCGGTCCCTTCAAGGTCAACTCAGCCCACTTTATATACTGGGCATGACATGTAGTATGGAATATCCCTTTGGCTGTTTTGGTTCAGGTGTTCTGTCTCTGCTTCTTCCTGGCTTCTCGTGCCCTTCACTGGCAGAGCAAAAGACTGAAAAGTCTTTGACTTAGAATCATAGAATAGTTAGGGTTGGAAAGGACCTCAAGATCATCTAGTTCCAACCCCCCTGCCATCAGCAGGGGCACCTCACACTAAACCGTGCCACCCCAGGCTTCGTCTGACATGGCCATGAGAACTGCCAGGGATGGAGCATTCACAACTTCCCTGGGCAACTCATTCCAGTGCCTCACTACCCTAACAGTAAAGAATTTCTTCCTTATATCCTATCTAAACTTCCCCTGTTTAAGTTTAAACCTGTTACCCCTTGCACTGCCACTACAGTCCCTAATGAATAGTCCCTCTCCAGCAAACCTATAGGCCCCCATCAGATACTGGAAGGCTGCTATGAGGTCTCCACACAGCCTTCTCTTCTCCAGGCTGAACAGCCCCAACTTTCTCAGGGAGGTGCTGCATCCCCCTGATCCTCCTCGTGGCCCTCCTCTGGACTTGTTCCAACAGTTCCATTTCCTTTTTATGTTGAGGACACCAGAACTGTGCACAATACTCCAGGTGAGGTCTCACAAGAGCAGAGTAGAGGGGCAGGATCACCTCCTTCGACCTGCTTGCTGGTCACGCTCCTTTTGATGCAGCCCAGGATACGGCTGGCTTTCTGGGCTGCGAGTGCACACTGAAGCCACCTCATGTTAAGTTTCTCATCAACCAACACCCCCAAGTCCTTCTCTGTAGGGCTGCTCTGAATCTCTTCTCTGACCAGCCTGTAGCTGTTCCTGGAATTGCGTGAGCACTACTTAGTAACAGCTAAAACATTGGTGTGTTATCAGCTTTAATCTCAGGCTAAATTCAAAACACAGCACTGTACCAGTTACTGGAAAGAAAATTCCAGCTGAAACAAGGACAGTGGAATATGGATTATTTAATACAATCACACATGCACTCTCATAAATTTTTGATGCACTAACATGAAATTGCTAAAATTCTCAAGGTCTTCAATCTAGACAAATAGTATTCATATAGTGTTTGCCATGTTGGCTGCCACAACTATTACCCTTTCCCTGGATTTGTAGGTAAACGTGTGAATGTTTTTGTGCTGCAATAATTTAACTTTGTGGAAATCAAGCAGTAATCCACTAATAAAATCACACAGCATAATTATTTTTAAGTGACAAATGAGATGTACATTCTGTAATCTGATAGTCAATGGTTGGTGTTAGTGTCCGTTCCATATGTGCCTCTGAAGATCCTTCATAAGAAACGAACTTTAGCTTCCGTAAAGGAACATATATAGCTTATGTGAGTAAATTTCATGTCCAGAAATTACTCTGAAAATTCTTTTGTATGTCTCCTTAGGAAGTTACATCATGGATAGAAATGACTAGTGATTTTCCATGCTACCTGATTTCGCTTTTTGTTCAAATAAGGATCACCATGTGAGAGTAAAACATTAAGAACAAGTAGATTTACACATTTTAGTAGTTAATGTAGTATCAATCATCTTATCCTAGACTGGGGATCAGGGAGGAAGCCATGTTAATCACAGTGACGTGAATTTTAAAGGAAAAACTATGCTGCAGCTAAAAGCTTCCAGCATCAATATATTTCATTCTTTGATAAAGTCTGTCTTGGAATAGCTGTAGAAATAATAGCTGTGATGATTGGTCTTGTTATGTAGATACTTGTAACACAGCTACTGGATGCTGAGATTTTCTATCAGCTCCATATCATTCATCCAATAGCCTTCAGATTCTAATAACATGCAATTTCTACCTACCAGTGCTGGACTTTAAAAGACAGTTCAGATATTGATCCAGCAAGGCAATTAATATCAGGCATTGTTCCCTTTCTACTGAATCCTTTCTACTCTGTCTGGCTCATTGAACATTCTGCACATAAGTCATTGGAATCAGTGTTTCATTTTTTAAAAATTTTCAGTTAATTTCAAAAACTTCATGAGAGAACTTCCAAGTCATGAGTGTATTTAATTTTTGGGTACAATGAGCCTGACTTTCATGTCTTAGTCATGAGAAGAGATACGTTTGGCTGAATGAGACAGAATTAGATAATGAACACCATTTGAACAACATGTGAAGATTATGTCTTAAATACTGATTAAAAAAGAAGTTATAGAGAAAAAGGTAGATGCCTATTCTAAATAAAGAGGAGCATTCCCCTCTCCATCTGCACTTCTATTGAATTTTTGAAACGCAGATACTGCGGTGCGAAAAATTAGAAAAGTGATGAACACTAGATTTCTGATCAGGTCAGGGGCTTTATACACACTTAACATGAAGTTAGAACTTCAAAATGAATTTTACAGTTGTTTATAGGTGATTTATGCTAAATGTACATTTTATAGCACTGATACCATAAATAATATATAGACTGTAAATACTTAACTAATTATATGATCTCAGCAGAAAAATATAGTGAAAATTTAGCAGTTATAACATTATTTTCTGTCTACGTAAGGAAAAGTGCAGTAATTCCTCAGCAAACTTCTCCTGTGTATGTTTTTCAATGGAGAATGAATAGAAAAATTTGATTCCTTAATTGAATGATTTGTGCAAAACATTATTATTATCCTTTGCAAATGCTTTCCTACCGCATGAACAGTCAAAAAGATGGCAGAGGTCAGTGTCCCTCATCTTTACTTCTTTTAAGAGAGAGACAGCTGGGGGAAAAATAAACCGACAGTGACCATCGTTACATCAATAATTGAATAACTCAATTTGGCGATTATAGGCAATCTCTGGCTATGCTATCATTTTATTGCCGTGTCCATAAATGCTGTAATAGATTTGTTTCCTGACAGCCTGCTATTTTATGTGACGTCTGTTTCAAGGCAACCATTTCTGTTCTTGCTTGATAATTTTTAATTTAGTGTCTAGTTCTTCAGTTAATATTACATAAATACTATTTCTGGCCTATAGTTGACTCTAATAAGGACTTTATATGCATATTGAATTTTTTTTCAACCAGTACTATATCATCACTTCTGCATGGTTTCAGAACATGCAGTTAGTTTAAAAAAGTAATTTCACTACTGATTTACATAACTTGAGATTCTTTCTTGAGGCTTCATTTATCTGCTTTATCTGCTAATATTTTCTACAGCTTCTGCTACAGAGTAGCTTCAAGAACCTCTTGTGCTTCTGTGGCAGTCAATACCTCTGGTATTAAATATGTCTGCTTCAGAATATAAGTGTGATAAAACAGTTAAAGCAGATCAGCAGCAAAAACTTGTACTCCATTTGAATGTAGACTTTTCAAAGAGCAGAGAACTTCTGCCTTTACATTCAGATGAAACCTGTCCTATGTACATTTTCATCAAAGATGTATCATTTATGTACTTTTCTTGCTGCTTTTAGAACCTGTGTCAAAAGATACTGGAATTCCATTTCTAAAAAGTGAGTTTATTTCAGCTCTATACAGGTACATGGTACTTCAGTAACTACCAGGAATATTTTTTTAGATAAACTCAAGCTCTAAGATCATGTGAGATGATACAGGTTTCAGAAATAAATTCTCCATGTGTCTGTAGTTCATGGATTAATAGTTTCCTGAGACAGGACTGTAAAGAGAGACAGATTCTTTCTTCAGGCTCCAACTGGTATGATTAGAATCAGTAGAGAGCATCTCAGGCCTGTCAGCTTATTTTTTTCAATTATACCAGCCAGTCCAAGAAAAGCTTTTACCTCTCCCAATAAACCTTGTCTTGCCTCCAGTACTAGACCCTCATGACCAAAGCAACACTACCTTAGTTTACTGCAATATTATCTAGAACACTGCTAATATCTGTAGCCAAGCCTTTCATATATATAGTTTCACTTCTCTTTGTGTTTGCTACAGATCATACTTCACAGCTGAGCAGAGTTTTGTTCTTATTCCTGTCAGTGGATATTAGATGCAAGAATCTCTTTCATTCACTCCCCTAATCTTTTACTGGTAGTTGGAAGAGGTTAAGCTGGTGAGGATCATATTTTCAATTTTCTGGTGTATGTTGTGACCTGCTTTTTATATTTAGGATGTACCGCTTCAGGTGTATTCAGTTCCATTTTATACATTGTGGTCTTGTAATAGAAAGGACAAAAGGATTGACTTTCCATTAGCTACCAGTGATCCCACATTTCTTCTTTAGTGGGGTTACTTCTCTAAATTGCGCTTTTTGTATCAGGATCCTGTGTGAACCATATGATACCAACCTGCCCCAAAATTCAGCAGCTCACCCTCTGGGAATATAACATTACTGAGAAATGCTCTTAACCTCTGCTTTTTAACTCACGCTAAATCCTTCCTATGTTAGGGTATACCTGTTGCATTTAAAATTATCAGATAACTTTCTTGAGAGATACTGATTAAAGAGTGATCAGGTTGTTAATCCATCATTCTTTTAGCACTAGAAAGAATTAAAAAAATCATTATTTTCAGAATTACCAATCTTTTATTCAGCTGGAATAAAAACACTAAGAAATAGTCTTTTTAGTTAAAAGGGAGAAATAGCCATTTATTGCTAATCTCCTTCTTCATTAAAATTTTGTATGTCAACTTTTATCCAATTTGATAGAACCATTTAGGTTGGAAAATACCTTTAACATCATGGAGTTCACCTGTTAACCTAGCGCTGCCAAGTCTACCACTGAACCATGTCCGTAAGTGCTAAATCTACACATCTTCTGAACACATCCAGGGACCATGATTGTCTCAAGCACTTCTTAGGGCAGCCTGTGCCAATGTTTGACAACCCTTTTGGTGAAGAATTATTTCCTAATATTCAATCTAAACCTCCCCTGGTGCAACTTCCATTGCCATCCAAAGTCCTTTCACTTGTTACGTGTACAGCTGGTTATGCTTTGTCTGACACATCCCAGAAAGCAGTCCACCCTCTTGGCTGCCAGGGCATGCTGCTGGCTCCTATTGAGCCCAATGTCAACTAGCACCCCAAGATCCCTTTCTGTAGGGCTGCTCTTGGGCCATTTATCTCCCAGTGTGCTTGCGTCAGGCATTACTCTATCCTAGGTGCAGGAACCACACTTGACTTGCTAAATTTCATGCCGTTTGTAATTGCTTAGTTTATTCATAAATGCCCCAGTTTATCTAGATCTCTCTGCAAAGCTTCTTGTCCTTCAAGAGAGTCAACAGCACCTCCCAGTTTTGTATCATCAGCATCATAGTGGCCCTAGAATTGAACCCTTAGGTACACCCTTGGTGACTGATCACCAGCCAGATGTAGCCCCATTCACTACAACCATTTGAGGTCTGCTCTTTAGCCAGTTCTTCATCCAGTAACCATAATGCCACAGCATTAGTCATTCCTCTAGCCCTTTCATGGTATCCATTTCAGTAAAACATTATGCTCCGTTTGTCTTTGTCCTTTCAAAGGAGTCATGCTAAATGCTATCTCTTCCACATTTAGACTAGGGAAATTAAGGCATTTTATCAATTTTCCCTTGTACACATGAATGAACTCTTCAAAAAGCATTTTATTAAAAGCTTATGAGTTGCAGGAGTAGGTAGCTGACTGCAGACATTATACAAATGCAGCATTAGTTTATATTTCTGTATCTAAAGCATGGAATATCTGGCAAGAGCATCACTAAGAGCAAAGACGTTTATTCTTTGTGTTGAGCTTCTTGATTCAAATAGTAGTATTTTGATGCTTCTGGCAGTATGTAACCAAATCGGCAGCTCAGTAAGGATCTCTATTATGTAGCAGGAGTGGACATTGTAGCTGTTCAGTGTCCTGGTAACTACTGAATTACTAGTCTTAAACACATTTTCACGGTTTCTGGAGTCTGGCAGTACAGTTCTTGCATTTCAGTGTGACATTAAGACTTGATTACATTTTCTATTTGTATTTCAGGCTTGGAATCATGTTCTGGGGGGGGTGGCATGGTTGGATGTTTTTTGCTTTTCTTTTTCTTCCTTGTATTTCATCTGTCACACTGGAATACCACTTAGTAAATCTTTGATAGCTGAACCTATACAGTATTTTGCACACTTATGAAATGAAACATTCTCTCTGGGGCTGCTTAGTAGTTTCTAATGAAACTTGTTTGGTTGTGGCTTCCCTTTGCTGCCTAACACTGAAAAGCCTTGTGAGCAGTCACAGTTAGCTTATTAGTTGAAGTGAAACAAGGACAACCCTGAGGCAGTCCAACCACATACCTCGAGTGACTGTTGAACTGGAACTGGACTTTATTTATTTATTTACATTTCAGTCAAGAACCTCTATATGACTGTTGGCCTAGAACTGACTTCAGTGTGTGATTGCCTGAAGTCATGGACTTGTGAATCTCCACGGCTCCTAATTCAGCAGCAATCATGTAGGCATAAGAGTCAGGGATGGGAGCTGGGAGGTAAGAGAGAGAGTTTGGGACAGAAACCTAATAAGCAGTGTTGTCTCAAACCCCTGTTTGTTCTGTCAGAACAAATATATATAGCCAATATATTATGGTGAAAGACTTATTTAGAGAATAGAGACACTTTACAAGCAGAAAAATGTTTCAATAGAGAATTGACAGCTAGTAGTACTAATGATTTATTAAAGTCAGGCTAAATTTGAGCTGGACAGTATTTTATTTTTGTTTTCTGCAGGAAAACATTCCCATTTGAAGCAAATGCCATAACACTCTGGTGAACACCATTATTCTGTTTTTGCACAACTTCTTCTGAGAGCCTGCAAAAGCCTGATGGTTGTGATGATCTTAAGCCCTTTTGTAATGCCTGTTTGTTCACCACTGACCTCTTGATCTCCACCTACTTAACCTCCATTTGCAAATTCCCACTATCTCAGCACATGTGGAAACTTATACCTGTTGTACAGCTAAACTCTGTGGGCCACAGAAATTATAAATCCAGTTAAACTGACAAGAGTGTTGATAGCAAGATCCCTGTTTATTTCAGTATGAGATTAGGAAAATATGTTTTCCACTAACTGTAAAATGGCTGTGGCCTTACAGAGTAATCTTTTGCCGTCGCTTCTTGAAATCATATTGCATGCTCATAGGTTTTCATCCTCAGACTCAAGTCATTACAGAAAAGATATGAATCAAAGATCAGATATGAATTAAAGATTTTATTATTAATAATTAACATGTTTTTAGAAGGCAGTTATTGCCAACTGTTCATTTAATTTTCAGGCTACGTTAGGAAATGTATCAGATATAATCCATTAAGTTGACTTATTTAAAATAGGCCATATGTGTTTGTTGCTTAAGTCTTACTACTAAATTTACTGAAGCTGTTAAGGAGTCACCTAGAATGAAGGGTTCTTGAAACGATAAATCAGCATGGGTTGGCTGCAGTGGCAATTAAGTTAAGTCACAAAGCTATCATCAAGATGACTTATTGCATAGAGTGAAGGAGCAGAAGTGGAGGTACCTGGTCAGGCTTGGTGACTTGATTATATTTGGTGCAGCTAATTACCCAAGTCCTTCAAAACTATGCATTAGTAGATGAACTGGCAGCACCAAAACACTTTTTTGTTTCTGGATTAGCGTCCTGGGTTCAGCAGTAGCAGTCATTTTTCTCCTTCTTAGTAGCAAGTGCAGTGCTATGTTTTCATTTTTTCGCCTGGGAAGACAGCTGATAACGCCGATGTTTTTAGTTGCTGCTCAAATGTTTGGTCTGGCCAAGGACTTTCTGAGCCTCATGCTCTGCCAGGGGGGAGGGGAGTCTGGGAGGAAGCAGAGACAGGACACCTGACCCAAACTGACCAAAGAGGTATTCCATACCACAGCACGTCATGCCCAGGATGTAACGTGGAGTTACCCGGAAGGGCTGGGACTGCAGGGTTGGAGGAGGTATTGGTCGGTGCTCGGCTGGGGCGAGTGGGGAGAGTTATTGGTCGGCTGGTATTGAGGTGTTGTATTCTTTCCCCTTGTTATTTCCTTTAGCATTATTATTGTTGGTGGTAGCAGTAGTGATTTGTGTTATACCTTAGTTACTAAACTGTTCTTATCTCAACCCGTGGGAGTTGCATTCTTTTCAATTCTCCTCTCCATCCCTCCAGGAGCAGAGGGAGGGCAAGAATGGGGGGAAGTGAGTGAACGAGGTTTGTGGTTGGGTTTAAACCACGACAGTTCTTTTTGGCGCCCAGCGTGGGGCACGAAGGGTTGAGATAACGACGGAGATGATCGGATGAATAGTTGTCACAATGCTGATTTATTGGCTCTTAAAGTTGTTTCTCTTGATTTCACAGTTTCACAATGCTGTACATTACTTAGAGCCGGTATTTGCTGTGATAGTCTTTATCAAGTGTGGGGCTTGGGCTAAGGTTCTTGTTTCACTGTACTTTATGGCAATGACTTGTAATACGAGTGGGCTCCGGCAGCAGGGTACGTGGCCGTGGACTTGTACCTGGCCGTCCCGCTGCTCTTCACCGTCCTGGCCCTTGTCCTCGCCTCCGTCTTCGTGAGGCTGCAGGGAGCCGAGGGGGAGCGGCCCCGGGAGCCGGCGGCGGCCGAAGCGGCCCGGGAGAGCGGCCCCGGGGACCAGGCGGCGGCGGGAGCGGGGCCGGAGGCCGGGAGGAAGGCGGCTGCGGGGCAGCGGGGGGAGGCGGCCGAGGAGCCCAGCCCCGCGGAGGAGCCCAGCCCCGCGACGGCCGAGAGCGTCCCCCGGCAGCCGCCCGCCGAGCCCCAGGAGGACGCAGGAGCCCAGGCAGCATTTCCCAGCACGGCAGAGGAGGAAGAGCTGCACTCGGGAAAAGAGAAGCTGGTGGTGGGAGAGCCGGCAAGCACGGCAGCTGCACCAGCCCCAGGGACAAGTACAGCAGCGTCATTGGAGAGTTCTGAAGGGTTTGAATGGCCTTTGGGTACCCTTGGGACCTGCCTGCTGATTGTGATGGGGATCAGCATATTGGCACACACACAGAATCACAGAATCCCAGAATCCCAAGGGTTGGAAGGCACCTCAAAAGATCATCTAGTCCAACCCCCCTGTAAGAGCAGGGTAACCTACAGTACATCACACAGGAACTTGTCCAGGCGGGCCTTGAATATCTCCAGTGTAGGAGACTCCACAACCCCCCTGGGCAACCTGTTCCAGTGCTCTGTCACTCTTACAGTAAAGAAGTTCTTCCTGATGTTAACGTGGAACTTCCTATGCTCCAGTTTACACCCATTGCCCCTTGTCCTATCACTGGATATCACTGAAAAAAGCCTAGCTCCATCATCCTGACACCTACCCTTTACACATTTGTAAACATTGATGAAGTCACCCCTCAGTCTCCTCTTCTCCAAGCTAAAGTTCTACTCACAACCATTTTGTCTGATCTCAGAAGTTAAGCAGAGTCAGGTTTGCTTCTTGTCTGGGGTTAGACAATATGGGAGGACCAAGAGATCTTCCCCAAGGCTGGACAGTCATGAATGGCAGTGTGTGTGGGACAGTACGAGCCAGTATCTAGTCCACTGGGCCCCTCCAGTGCTTTGGAAGCATCGGAGATGGAAGGCAGCTGTATGGAGTCCCCAGCAACAAGCTGCAGAAACTGCTGAAGGGAACTGTGAAATATTTTGAGCCTGGTGGGCCCATGACACTTCAGGCCATCAGGGCAGAGATGCAACACAGAGATGGACTCATGATCGAGGGGTGGACTTGGCAATGGACACTGTTGCCCAGGTTATTCACGAGTGTGACCACTGCACACAGCCTCTCCTGCTCTGAGAGACTGTTACAAGAGATGGACCCTGACATCATGGATCAGATGGACTCAGCAGCTTTATAGGGACTGATTCATGCACTAAGATAAGAGTGCACTGAGATAAGAGTGATGGTACATTGAAAATGTGGGATCTGAGCATGACGTGAATGGTATGGAATAAGGGGTGGATACTGTCCTGGGTTCAGCAGTAGCAGCCATTTTTCTCCTTCTTAGTAGCTAGTGCGTGCTATGTTTCCATTTTTTGGCCTGGGAAGACAGCTGAGAACGCCGATGTTTTTAGTTGCTGCTCAAATATTTGGTCTAGCCAAGGACTTTCTGAGCCTCATGCTCTGCCAGGGAGGAGGGGAGTCTGGGAGGAAGCAGAGACAGGACACCTGACCCAAACTGACCAAAGAGGTATTCCATACCACAGCACGTCATGCCCAGGATGTAACGTGGAGTTACCCGGAAGGGCTGGGACTGCAGGGTTGGAGGAGGTATTGGTCGGTGCTCGGCTGGGGCGAGTGGGGAGAGTTATTAGTCGGCTGGTATTGAGGTGTTGTATTCTTTCCCCTTGTTATTTCCTTTAGCATTATTATTGTTGGTGGTAGCAGTAGTGATTTGTGTTATACCTTAGTTACTAAACTGTTCTTATCTCAACCCATGGGAGTTGCATTCTTTTCGATTCTCCTCTCCGTCCCTCCAGGAGCAGGGGGAGGGCAAGAAGTGGGGGGAAGTGAGTGAATGAGGTTTGTGGCTGCGTTTAAACCATGACAGTCTCTGACCAATTTCTTTCAGTGAATTTCCATTCAGTCCTGTTCCAAATTGGATTTTTTCTCTGCTAGTATAGTGAGTCAATTCTAAATTTGCTTGTTGCTTCCATGATGACTTTTTTTACCTTCTTCCAGTTTTAAATCTCCCATGGCATCATTTGTACTACTCCCTGAAGGTGTTATTTGTATGCTTTTCAATACATCTGTAATATTTTTCCTGACCTGTTCTTGCTTCTTCATTTTATAAAGCTGTGAAGTGTGGTGTTGACTTGTTAAAATACTAAATGACAAGTTTTCAGTTGTTGGTTTACTGCACACTGTGTAGCTCCATGCATATGGAGTATGTTATCTTTTTGGCTTTGCATTGCCATAAAAATCCATTAGTCATACAAGAAAATTATAACATTTTGTGGGTGTTATACACATAGGATCTGGGTCACCGGTGTGTTGCTATACATTTCCTTCCTATCAAAATCTTTTCAGGTGTGGCACATAAAATTTAAATATGAAGTTAAACTACTTTCTTCTGATGCAGCTGTAAGCCAAGCACATTATCAAATATGAACTATCTGTAATAGCTTTATTATTGTCTATTTGCTAAGCTTTTATAATACTTATGTTAATGGTTACGCAAGCCATATGCAAATTGTTATATCTTATATCTGTTTATTCTTCTGTGAGAGGTCTGTATTATTAAATAAATTTATAGAAATTAGTGTTACAATATCATTAAAAAAAGACTGCTACCAGGAGTATATTTAAGCATTTCTGTTGCACATCTTGCGATATAAATACAACAATATAAGCATAAATAAACAGGAACAGGCATATGCATAAGTATTTGCAAAATTTTTTCTCTATTTATTTGAATCCATTCATATCTTTAAGTCTCATTGGAGGACAGTGGGTGTATATAACATACTTTGCCATTGTGAGGTCTTTCAGCTTTAATCAAATCATTTGGTATAATACAAATGCTTGAAAAGAAATACTGGATATTCAGAGAAGGGTCTTCTCTGATTTTCATCATGCTATCTTCTTAATCAGTTCAGAAAGGAGATCTGAACTTCAGTATCTGAAGAGGGCCTAAAACTGTGCTAGAGAGGAGGGATTCTTCATCAGGAACTGTAGTGATAGGACGAGGGCTAATGGGTTAGAACTTAAACACGGGATATATAGGTTAGATGTAAGGAAGAAATTCTCACTCTTTTTACTGTGGAAGTAGTGAGACACTGGAACAGGTTGCCCAAGGAAGCTGTGGCTGCCCCATCCCTGACAGTGTTCAAGGCCAGGTTGGACAGGGCAGTGAGAAACTTGGTCTAGTGTGAGGTGTCCCTGCGCATGGCAGAGGGGATTTGAGCTAGGTGATCTTGAGGTCCTTTCCAATGCTAACCAATCTATGATTTTGTGCTCTATTCATTGTTTATTTGGTGTTTTTTTTTGTGTGTGTGTGTGTGTGTTATTGGAGCATACACACTTTTTTTTCCAATTTAAAAACTTTCATGACAGTGTTCATCTCTATAGGCATTGCAGTCACTTTTGTTGTATAGGATATATTACCACAATCATTTTGATTGTATTTTTTATCCTCTTCTCTTTTGTTATGAAAAGATTCACTCAACCACAGGAGATGAAAGTGGATAGATAATTTACATTATGATGATAAGCTGTGTGCTTTCCATCTCTATATATTCAGTTCATTTTAAAGCTCTGAAATAGTAGCTTTTCATACTTAGTATCACTGTATATATGCTTAGAACATAAGTACATCGTTCGCTTCAGTGAAATTTTCACAGAATTAAACTGTGCCTGATCATATATATAAATATCTTTATAACAGAGCATATGATTACAGAAGACTGTTTAGAAGAACCTTCAGTATATTAACTAAGTGGAATAAATTCAAGTTTACCAAATTAACCGTGAATTTATCTAATATAAGGTTTGGATTATACTAAGGTATTTTGGGAGGAAATGCTTAATTTGAGAAACTTTGGATAGAATCGTTTTACTTTCTCAATGCTTACTTACGGCCATTTGTAATTTGCAGATTTACTTTTTACTTTCAGTAAAGCTTAGCCACTTTTTGTATGTTTCCATAATTCATGAAATTATCTGTAATTGTGTAATTAGTGTAAATACATGCAATCACATTTATAAGGTATAATTACAAAGTGCAATGCAATAATTGTGATGTGGAATGTCATAAAGGAATATATATTAAAATTCTTAAATGTATAGTCTGAATATTCAGAAGCTGGTATTTAACGCTGAATATCAAACTTGTTTAAATGTCAATACCAGATGGGAAAATTTTATGTTAATAACTAAAGCTGGTCAAGATTACTGTGACAAAACAATTAAAAGCTGAAATAATTTATAGAAACACATTAGTTTTCCAAAGTGCAGGTGAGTTTTCATTGCTTGCCAAAAACTGAAGCATAGCAGTTTCCATCTGAACATCAGAAAAAAGTTTTTCACTGTGTCATGGTTTAACCACAACTGGCAACAGAGTACCACGCAGCCACTTGTTTACACTCCTGTCCCCCCAGTGGGATGGGGAGGAGAACTAGAAAAAGGTAAAATGTGTGTTTAGATAAGAGTACTTTAATAACTGAATAATTGACAATAAAAATACCAATGAAAAGGGAGACAACAAAAAGAAAGGGAGAAATAAAATCCAAAACCAGCAAGTGACGCAAAATGTAATTGCTCACCACTCACTGGCTGATGCCCTGACAGTCCCTGAGCAGCGATCAGCGAGTGGCTCCTACCCAACTCACCTCAGTTTCTCTACTGATTATGACATACTGTGTTGTGGAATATCCCTTTGGTTAGTTTGAGTCCTTTCTCTGCTTCCTCCTGGCTTCTTATGCCCCTCCTCCTTGGCAGATCATGGGAAAATGAAAAGCCCTTGACTTAGGGTACGCACTATTTAACAACAACTGAAATGTTGGTGTGTTACCAGCATTATTCACAGAGTCATAGAACCATATAAAGGTTAGAGTAGGAAGGGATCTTAAAGATCATCAAGTTCGAATCCCCGGGGACACCTGAGGACCAGGTTCCTCAAATGTGCTCAAAGGCAAAACACAGCACTGTATCAGCTACTAGGAAGAAAATTAACTTTTTCCCAGCTGAAACGAGGACACACTGTGAGAGTGTAAACACTGGCACACACTGTCCAGGTAGGTTGTGGAGTCTCCCTTCTTAGAGGGGCTTTTGTCTTTAAAAAACAACTAGACATGATCCTGGGCAACTGGGTGTAGGTGGTCCTGCTTCAGCAGAGGGCTTGTACTAGAAGACTTCCAGAGGTCCCTTCTGATTTCAGGTCTGTGTTTCTGTGGTAAAACCTATTACCACAGGTGTCATGGTTTAAACCCAGCCACACGGCTCATCCACTCACTCCCCCACTTCTTTCCCTCCCTCTACTCCTGGAGGGACAGAGAGGAGAATCGAAAAGAATGCAACTCCCACGGGTTGAGATAAGAACAGTTTAGTAACTAAGGTATAACACAAATCACTACTGCTACCACCAATAATAATAATGCTAAAGGAAATAACAAGGGGAAAGAATACAACACCGCAGAACCAGCCGACCGATAACTCCCCCACCCCACCCATCCGAGCACCGACCGATACCTCGTCCAACCCCGCAGTCCTCTAGCCTTTCCAGGTAACTCTCCATTACATCCTGGGGCATGGCGTGCTGTGGTATGGAATACTTCTTTGGTCAGT
Organism: Lathamus discolor; assembly: GCF_037157495.1. Taxonomy (NCBI): domain Eukaryota; kingdom Metazoa; phylum Chordata; class Aves; order Psittaciformes; family Psittacidae; genus Lathamus; species Lathamus discolor. The sequence goes on along the minus strand of NC_088887.1, from coordinate 26,931,984 downwards.
TTGGGTCAGGTGTCCTGTCTCTGCTTCCTCCCAGACTCCCCTCCTCCCTGGCAGAGCATGAGGCTCAGAAAGTCCTTGGCCAGACCAAACATTTAAGCAGCAACTAAAAACATCGGCGTTATCAGCACTGTTCCCAGGCAAAAAAAAAAAAAAATAAAAAACACAGCGCTGCAACAGCCACCAAGGAGAAAAAAAATGACTGCTACTGCTGAACCCAGGACAACAGGTGTAAGCCAGGTTTTTTGTTCAGGAATAGTTTCTATAACTGTGTTCAGATAGAATAAATTTTCACAGGTGAAATCTTAGCTCAGAGAAAAATCAATGCATATGTGATTTGTATTTTATTGATTCTAGGAGTTTGATGATTGTATCAACATAGAAAAGATTATGGCAAGGTTTTGACATATAAAGTGGCTATGCCAACTTTGTATGTAACTTTAGAAACCACATAAAAATACTGGAGAAAGTTATCTGCAAATGGCATATTTCCATGTAATTATATTCTCTTTTATTTTCTTAACAGCACTGTGATGTTACTGCAAGTTCTGTACTTGTTCAATAAATAAATTACTTTTATTATGCTTCGGGTTTTTTTAAGTTATTTATAGCCTGATTTACATTTTCCACATTAGACACTAACTTTGTATTCCATACTGTGTTAGATGACAGAGCTGAAACAAATTATATGTATTTGACTTCTGCTTTGCTTGACAGTAATAAGCACTGTTCAGTTAGATGCAGCTTAGGCGTCAGGCGCATATTACTCTAATAGTATTACTCTGTCAGAATAGAAGAATGATTTGCTCAGAACCAAACATATTTAACATTAGTATGTCCCCATAGTCTTAAAATAAGAACTAGGGCCATTTGACAGTTATTATTGAGTATATAATTGGATAGGCACAGCTTCTTTGAAAAGCATATGCATTGTAATACCTGTATATGATCAAAAATGGATATTCCTTCAAGAATTTCTTAAACTCTTCCTTTCTTTTCTTTTGCATACTATTTCTAAGCAAGAAAAATCAGTAAGATTTTCTGCATTAATGGTGACTTAGAGAAAGAATAATATTGCACTGATTTGTTCTTTCTGCCTATAGAAATTTTAGCTGAATGTCATGAGGTAATCTGTTTCTCTCCAATACCAGGAAAATACACATGAATATAAGAAAAGAAAAGGAGTATAATTTTAATACAGAAGTGTCGTGGTTTAAACCGATCCACACAGCTTGTTCACTCACTCCCATTACCCCCCTTCTTTTTTTTTTTCCCTCTTTCTTTCCTCCCCCCGCCCCACTCCCCGCTCCCAGAGGGATGAGGAGGAGAATTGAGAGAATGTTGCTCCCACAGGTTGAGATAAGAACAGCCCAGTAACTAAGGTATAACACAAATCACTACTGCTACCACCAATGATAATAATGATAAGAGAAAATAACGAGAAGAGAACACAATACCACCACTGAACGAGTTCGACCCCCCACAAAGAGAGACCGTGCCTTTCCGGGTAACTCCCAGTTACCTCCCTAGGCATGACGTGCTGTGGTATGGAATACCTCTTTGGCTAGCTTGGGTCAGGTGTCCTGCCTCTGCTTCCTCCTGGCCTCCCCTCGTCGCCGACAGAGCATGAGACTCACAAAGTCCTTGGCCAGAATAAACATTATTTAGCAACAATTAAAAACAATCGGTTAAAAACAAAACTAGGGTGAGCGGGTCCTGCTGATCACTCCCTGACTTTCCAGTCTACGAATCAGCTGATGGATAGGAATCAGGGAGTCTCGGTTGGTGCGATATTGCCGTCGGTGCAGTGTTGTGATTGCAATTGGCACTTGTTGTTCTTCGACTTTCAGCAACCCCACAACAGAAGGATGCTCTGAGAGACCAGGCAAGGTGCTCAATTTCCTCAGTCTCCAAAGCAGCAATACCAAAAGCCTGTCAGTACCCTTTTGGGTGTTTGAAGTACCCTCTCCTGAGGTAGTCTATGCCAAGGATGCATGGAGCCTCTGGACCAGTCACAATGGGGTGCTTTTGCCATTTCCTCCCAGTCAGGCTGATTTCAGCCTCCAGTACAGTCAACTCTCGGGATCCTCCTGTCACTCCAGAAATATAGATGGGTTCCACCTCTTGACAGCTTGACGGCATCAGGGTACACTGTGCACCGGTATCTACTAGAGCCTTATACTTCTGTGGGACTGATGTGCCAGGCCATCTGATCCACACAGTCCAGTAAATCCGATTGCCCCCTACCTCCACCTGGCTGGAGGCAGGGCCCCTCTAATAGTCATCACAACGTTGGACACTTAAGTCATATTGAAAGGAACTATTCTTCGTTATCACAGGAGCTGGAGTAAAATCAGCTCTTCCACTCCATCTGGGGACCTGCTCACCAGAGACTGAAGCCACAGCTTTCATGGGATGATGAGTCTTGGCCCTTGCTACCCTCTTCAATTCACTCACCTGTTCCTCCTAAGCTCAAGTAGGTTTTCCATCCCACTTCATCATGTCTTCTCCGTGATCCCGCAGATAAAACCATAGGGTGGCTCGTGGCCCATACCTCCTGTATCTTCTCTCTCAAAGAATAGGACGCCTTTTGCTAATAGCTGAGACGTGTGTTGGTACGCGTGAGGAGCTGGATAAATCAGATAGATCGTCCCTCAATTGTTTGAGATCCTGGGACAGTTTTTCCACAGCTGAGATGATGGAAGGGGTGAGGTTGTCTTCGAACTCTCAGAGTTTATGAATCATTTCATCCACTGTTAGTGGTACTATGTCATTCCAGGTTACTGTTGCCAATGAATGGGCATATGATGACGGCGCATTCCATGTTAGTTTTTGCCACATGGGTCGTTTACATTCGACTTCATCTGGGTCTATGGGTATATCCCCATTATTTGGCTTGATGTGATAGATCATCTCTACAATGGCTGATTCCCTCAGAGAATGGATGCTTTTGTCTAAAGTAGTCTACTTGGCTGAACGACTCATAACATTGTCCTTGTATGGAAACCTTTCTTTCACAGCTGCCAAGAGCCACCTTCAAAGACTGAGGGACTTTTTCTCTCTTGCAATTGCTTTGTCAATTCGCCCTTCTTAAGCAAGTGATCCCAGCTGCTTGGCTTCTCTACCTTCTAGTTCATGACTATCAGCCCCATTGTCCAAACGTCGGAGCAACCAGGTGATGATGTGCTCTCCTGATTGATGGGTAAAATTTTTTCACATATTCTGTAGCTCGATTGAGGTCTGAGGTCCAGAAGTCACCTCTTCTTCTTCGTCATGTGATGCTGACTCTTGATCAAATGCTAGACTGGGTGGTGAATACATTGTTTCTTCATCTTGATTCACCCTTCCTGCCTCTTTTTTGCTTTTTCTCTTGCTTACAGGGGCAACCGATATTGGTACAAATTGGTCCTCTGGTTTAGCTGCAGTGATTATCACTGTGGTTTGGGTAGCGACTGTACTTGTCGCTGGGGGTGGTGTAGCTGCTGTGCTTGGAGCTAGAGTAGCTGCGCTGACTGTTGTTTTGCCATCAGATGCGGGGACATTTTTTTCCCTTTGAAGGTTCTGGATAGTGTTGAACAAGGCCCTGTAAGCATAGGCCAAACCCCAGCACGTTGCCATGATTTGTCCATTTCTGGTATGGCCCGACTGACCACACACCTCATTTAAGTGTTTTACTAATTTTTTCCAGATTTTGCACTTGTTTGGTGGTGAAATTCCAAAGTACTGTAGGGGCCTACTGACCTAGATACTTGCCCATAGTATCCCACACACCCTGCCACTCATGGCTGTCCAGACTCAGGGAAAATCTCTTGGTCCTCCTATATCATCGTTTAACTCCAGACAAGGCCCAAACCTGACTCTGCTTAACTCTTGAAATCAGACGAAATGGTCATGGGCAAAACACATTCTGTATGCGTGCCAACATGGTGATCCCCATCACAATCAGCAAATAGGTCTCAACAGTATTAAAAGGCCATTCGAAAACTTCAAAACTCTCAAATGATGCTGTAAATGGTTTGAGAGAGGGGCTGGGAGGGTAAAAGAATGTCTCCTTCACAGGCTGACCACCCGAGAAGGAGAAAAAAGATGTGTAATTGCTAAGCACTTTTATTATATACCTCCCAAATTATAAAGGTGTTGACCACACTGGGAACATAAGCCAGATCAGTTTCATGATCGATGATTCTGTTGTATTACAAGTCATTATCATAAGGTACAATGAGACAAGAACCTTAGCCCAAGCCCCACACTTGAAAAACACTACCACAGCAAATACTGGCTCTAAGTAAGGTACTATATACTGAGACTGTGAGATCAAGAGGAACAACTTTGAGAGCCAATAAATCAGCATTGTGACGAGTGACTATTAATCCGGTCAGATCTGTTGTTATCTCAACCCTTCAGGCCCCACGTTGGGCGCCAAAGATAGCTGTCGTGGTTTAAACCGATCCACACAGCTTGTTCACTTGCTCCCACCCCCCCCCCCTTTTTTTTTTCCTTCTTACGTACCCCCACCCCCTCCCCGCTCCCGGAGGGTTGAGGAGGAGAATTGAAAGAATGTAACTCCCACGGGTTGAGATAAGAACAGCCCAGTAACTAAGGTATAACACAAATCACTACTGCTACCACCAATGATAATAATGATAAGAGAAAATAAGAGAAGAGAATACAATACCACCTCCGAACGAATTCAACCCCACCCCCCCCAAAGAGAGAGCGTGCCCTTCTGGGTAACATCCTAGTTACCTCCCTAGGCATGACGTGCTGTGGTATGGAATACCTCTTTGGCTAGCTTAGGTCAGGTGTCCTGCCTCTGCTTCCTCCCGGCTTCCCCTCATCCCCAGCAGAGCATGAGACTCACAAAGTCCTTAGCCAGAATGAACATTACTTAGCAACAATTAAAAACAATCGGTGTTATCAGCTCTCTTTCCAGGCTGGAAGTCAAAACACAGAGCTGCACCAGCTACTAAGGAGAAAAACGGCTACTGGTGAACCCAGGACAAGAAGTTATTTACTAAATTTCCCCGTACCGCAATTCATTTGACTGTGGTCTTTCAATTAATGAAAATAATTTTGTCTATTTATGTTTGTTAATCATGCTTGTTTGCATCGTACCTATATTGCACCAGTTCTGTGCTTCAGGAATTTTTTTCCTTCCTCCTTGATACATTATATAACTTTAAGAGGAAGCATGGTAAGAGAGTACTCATCTTCTGAAGTACTCCATATTTGGCACAGCTATGGGATGTAACTCTTCTAGGTGCTCAGCTGCTGAGAGCCTGGTAATTCTGAGGGAGCATATGAGAATTACCAGGTAGACTCTGGAGAAGGAATGTTCCCTCAATTTAAACTGCTAGTCGAACTGTCTCTTCTTTTGGCTTACCTTCACATCCCACACCTTCTTGTAGTTTCTTAGTCTTCTCAGTTAATCTCAGTGACCAATCCAGGCTTCTTTCTGATGCATTCAGTATTGTTGCATTATGTCCCTTACAGTAGGTCTGCAGGATATTTATAGTCTAAAGAAAAATTCTTCATGTGCTGAAAAGGGCTCTTTAGCTCCAGGTATCATTCAGACAAGTGATAGAGGACAAATGCGTCAGTACTGAGGTAATAACTAATTACAATTGTTACTTCTGTATCCAATCTCTGTTATCAAAGCATATTGCTTCACTAATAACTATAGAATCATAGAATGGTTTTGGTTGGAAAGGACCTTGAAAATCATCTAGTTCCAATCCCCTGCCATGAGCAGGGTTACCTGTCACTAGACCAGTCTGCTCAAAGCCCTGTCCAACCTGGCCTTGAACATTGCCAGGGATGGGCAGCCACAATTCCTTGGGCAACCTGCCTCACCACCCTCACAGTAAAGAATTTCTTCCTAATGTCTGATCTAAATCTACCCTTTTACAGTTTAAAACCATCCCCCCTTGTCCTGTCATCACATGCCCTTGTAAAAAGTCCTCCTTTAGGTATTGGAAGACTGTTCTAAGGTTTTCCTGGAGCCTTCTCTTCTGCGGATTGAACAAACCCAACTATAAGAATCTGTATTTTGAATATAATGTATTTGGGTATCTCTACACAGTGGTCTGCCTATTCACCTTTGTTGGTACCTTTATAAAAAATAAAATGTAATCAGATGCAGGTATTTCTCAAATTTTAAAAAGGAAAGGGGCCCTTTGAATGTTTTTATGTCACATTTCGTAGATTCTTATCTTTTTCCCCATTCTTGCATTTTTTCAGCCTATCTTTATAGGAAAGGTGCTGTAGTCCTCTGATCCTCTTCGTGGCCCTCCTCTGGATGTCAAGACCTTGATTCAAAATCACATAAAATCAGCTTTTGCATTCCAGAAACATAATTTTTGTAAAATCTATGTGCATGTCATTTTGTTTTGAACCTGAAATTATCCCATGTATTCTAAATTCACGTACAAAACATTTCAGCCCATGTGAAGCCTCCTTACTTCCCTTGGAAAAAATATATCTATATGTTAGAAATACATAGTAATATATAATGTTTTTATTTTCTTGTTGTAGAACAAGAGTTTCACTTTCAAAAATAATTCTAGTTCTTAAAATATTCAGATTAACATGTTAATCATACAGTAACTTCTGTATTCCTCACTCTTTTTTCATATTGTTCTGATGATAAATTGCTTCAGTGGCAGCTTGACTTTTTTAACTTGAAAGCTTCTAAGTTATGAAGCTGAATAACACCTTAGGTGAAGTAGGACTAAACCATATTTTTCACCTCTGAGTTGTTTTTTTAACTAAAGAATTAGCTTTGGGAATCGTTGCTGTACATAATTTAGTTTTAACTGAAGCTCCAAAAGTTACATCTAACTGTAAATAGAGCTTTAGGGAAAAACGCATGGTATAAGATTTGAGAAATAATTAGGGGATCATTCTCAGAGATGTTTTGATAGGGAAAAGAAATACTTGTATGCACTGAGTTATGTTCATTATTATAATTTAAGGATCTGGTCTTTAGATGTAGCTCTGGCTGATCAGAATTAGTGGGCTGGAGCTTCCACAGCACACCTGAAGAAAACAAGAAAACACAGACAATAGTTTTCATCAAATGGAAAAATGAGAACTCAAATCTGTGTACTTTGAAAACACATATTTCTGATTCAGGAAAGTCATTGTGGAGCTTTAGTAGTTATGTAGTAAATTATAATTTAAATGTCTCATGATTTTCATACATTCAGAAAGAGCAATTCTGAAGAGAATGTTTCTTAAGAAACTCTAGTATTGACCTTGTGAGTGAAGAGAAAGGACAATGGACATTCATGTTCAACAGCTGTAATAACTTCTCTAATTCATTATTTCTAAAAAAACCCACCTTCATTCTATATGTGTCCTCATTTTTCAGGAAGGCATACAAACTAAAAATGCAGATCCATGTGTTCAAAGAATATGTACTTCTTAATAATTATGTTTTGAAAGCTATTGAGCATTACATTGTAACATATTGTAAGTATGGATGAGATTCTACATGGGGAAGAATAATATGATATTTAATTTCTTAAAGAAATAGTATCAGATGTAGAAGAAATAATTGCAGCCTGGAGCTGGCTCCCTAGGGGTGGTTGATTCTTCATGTCTGCCAGTGTTTTAAGAGACTTTTGGACAATACTTTTAATAACATGCTTTAATTTCTGTCTAGCCCTGAAGCAGTAGAGCAGTTGGACTAGGTGGTCCTTATAGGTCCTTTTCAACTGAATTATTTTGTTCTGTTATAGATTAAACATGGTATTTGTGGCAAATTTTCCCACCTGTCATGATTAAGTCTGTATCAAATAAGTATAATTTTATTTCTGAATAGTTTTCATGTGTTACTGTTAGCAATAATAATTAAATTTTTTCCAAGTTGTGTAGATGACTAAGATACAGATTCAAATATATCAGTATTGGCTTAAATTACATGAAACTGAAACATTACTTTTGGACTAGAAAAATATGCATTCCGTAAGATGTTAGCGATGATTAGTATCTGTTTATGTTTATGAGGAGTTAAACATCTGTTTGTAAATAGAAATAAACATGAAAGCAACCTTTGACTTCTAGAACTTTATAATTAAACTTCGTGGTTTAAGTCCATTAACTGTATTTCCGCGGAACCTCAGATGCTCAAAACAAATTGATATTAATTGCTATTAAAGTTTTCTCCACATATTAAGAATATTTGTCTTTCGAACTGTAAAGGAAAAAAAATGCTTTTTTTCTCCTTCTGAATAAGAACATATACATTACTTGTGTAAGTTTCTAAAGCAATACAGTAAATAGATAGTGCTTACCTCTACTAGTATCAATTTCAATTTAGAAATTCAAATCATATGTGATTTTGCTTAAAATAATTACATATCTCTAGAAATGGATAAAGAGACTCTGTCCAGACGTCTCAGGTGTTATTGTTCTAATTCTACATTTCCCAACAACATATAGCTAGATATGTCTCTAAGAATATATATGAATCTCATGCACTATATACTTACAGGTGTTTATGCATGTGTGTCTATTGCTGTTACTCAGACAAGCTAAACTTTCTGACTTTCTGAATAACAAAATGCCATTAATTCTAGGAAAACAAGAGTTTTATGGCTTACAATACAGTTTGTATTCTTACAAACTATTGTTTATTTTGCTTTTCTTCCAGTTCTAATGAATATTCGCTTATGTGGCCAATAATAATTTTGAAAGATTACAGTTTTGCTACAATGCATTTATAGATCACTAGATCCAAACACTTGTAAAGTAATATTTAGAGTATGGTTATTACCAGAAAAGTGGCTATACTCTTAGCATATTCTTACACTGTAAATCTCTGAGACATATTTACTTGCATTACTTATTATTTGTCAACATGAATGCAGATGAAATTCAGTACTAGTCAAGTACAAGGTAATCTACACTGCTACACAATTTCAACAACTCATACAACATATTAAATTGTAAATTAACAGGAACTGCCCAGGAAAATACATTCAGTGACATTATAGGCTGTTCAACAAAAATGGGATAATTCTTAATTTAGTAGGCTGTTCACCATCGAAGACTGAATTTGCTAGTTTCCGTTCAGGGAAGAACAAGAAAATATTGCTATACTGTTACAGAAAAAAGAAACCCAACAAACAAAAACCTACCAAAAATCCCACCCCCCCAAAAAAAAAGAAACCCAAAACAACAACAAAACAACAACAAAACAAAAACAAACAAAAACCAAAAGCCAACCAACCAAAACACAAAAAGAAAACAACCCCAAGGTGAGAAAAAAGAAAGAAAGCCCAAACAAAATTTTCTATTACATAATGCTACCTGAATTCTCAATGAACCCTTTTCTTTCCAAAACCGGTAGGCTTGGAGTGAACACGGTTAAAACTGACTTTGGGGAGTGTGTGTGGCTACCAAAAAATGCAAAAGCAAATGACTGTTGCTCAGAAGAGTACAGTATAATCTAGTAGCTCTTTCTCACCTGTAAAACGAGAAGATCCAAGAAGATCCTTAATAAAACTAAAAATCAAGATGTTAAAAATCAATAATACATGAAGAATTATTACAGTAAGCATCTGTTAATTAACAAGAAATTTCTTGACCACAAATGCTTGTTAAAAATATAATTTTTTGGAATTTAATTTTATATGGATATTTAGAAAGGGGTCTATTATTATTATTTGGCTTGCTATGAAATAAGTAATTTGTTTTAGATCATGTGTTCTTTCTTCAAACATGATAAAGCAAATTAGGAGCCTGTTTCATTTGTTCTAGCTTTTCTGTCTCTCTGGCTTCTTTAATACATTATTTCTACTCTTTTCTTACTGGCTACCCTGGATTTGAAGAAGGCTGAGGTTCTTAATGATTTCTTTGCCTCAGTCTTCACAGGTAACTGCTCTAGCCATGCCACTCAAGTCTTGGAAGGCAGATGCAGAGACCATGAGTATGAAGACCTTAGGCCCACTGTAGGAGAGGATCAGGCCTGAAGTCCTCTTAATGAGGAATTCATGAGGAATGATGAAATTCATTCACGGGTCCTGAAGGAGCTGGCAAATGAAGTTGTTAAGCCACTGGCCATCATTTGAAAAATCATGGCAGTCAGGTGAAGTTCCTGATGACTAGAAAAAGGGTAATATAACCCCCATTTTCAAGAAGGGGAATATGGAAGACCCGGGGAATTACAGACCAGTCAGTCTCACCTCTGTGCCTGACAAAATCTTGGAGCAGATTCTTCTGGAAAGCATGCACATGAAAAACAGCGAGATGGTTGGTGACAGCCAACATGGCTTCACTGAGGGCAAATCTTGACTGACCAACTTGATGGCCTTCTATAACGGGGCTACAGAACTGATGGACAGGAGTGAAGCTGTGTCCTTAGTAGTCCTACTTATATGCATTTAAGATTTTTAGGGTTAGGGCAAAAACAAGTCCCCTTGCTTATGAATTTTTCTTTCCAGCTGTGTAGCATTTCAATACTAAATGTTGAAGTTGGCCTGTTAATTAATGCTGCCTTTAATTTTTCCTGCACTATATTTATAATTGGCTTTCCTTTTTTGATGCCATGAATATAAATACCATATATTCTCACCCTATTGGAAAGCCTTCGCTATCCTTAACTTTTTAGAATATTTTAAGTTCTTTTTTCTAAATGTTGGATTAGTCAGAGGTGGTATAGATGCAAGACTCAGACATAATATTACATTAATGTGACTACAGTTTAGAACAGAATATTTCAGTTGGAAGAGACCTACAAGAATCATCTAGTTCAGCTGCCTGATCAGCTATTTCTGACAGTAGTGACTTACACGAATTTGAAGATTTGTGATAACTCAGACTTCTCTATGACTCTTCATGGAGACATGCTTAATACTTGTATCATGGTTCATTCCTGAATTAACTAAACTACACTAAGTAAAGAACACTTTCATTTTGAATTCATGTCATGCATATATGACTTAATGTAGTTTAAATAATCCCCTTTATATGTTGTGATTTATTATTTCTTCTTGAGTTACTTGTGAAAGATAAATTCTTACAGAAATACTTCCTCATTAGGTCAAAAATATTCCCAACTGTAGATCTTCTGTTTATGTATGACCCTTACCTGAAGTACCAGTATTAAGCTAAACAGATATTAATCTGCAAAGGACAGACTAGATCATCTGTTTTTATTTTTTTTAATCCCCCAAGGCTTGCAGACATCTAAACTGATGTTTAATTTTATGGGCATTGTCTTCAAAGCGGGTTGTTCACCATGGGGAAAGTGAAACACATAACTCAGCCCATACAGGAGGAGGAAAGTAAAGAGAAATGTTGAGCACTGATTATGGATGGGAGTGAGCTGAACAGAGCAAAAATAAAACAATATAAACCTTGGGGAAAAATAGGAAGTGAAAGCAGATAATGAAAACGGGAAAAGCAAATAGAATAAAGGACAAATGGGAAGTATGTGACTAGTTTTTCAAGGAGTATGTGGTCCCCACTGATTACAGTCTTTTGAGGGATCGTGTCTCTGGAGTACAGATTTCTAAAGCTGGTAGAGAATAATGTTCAGTGCTTAATTTATTTCTCACCAAATCCTCCAGTATTCTTAAACACCACAAATACATAAGAATGCAGAGATTCACCTTAACATTCCAGGTTCTAATTGTCCTGTTTTGGTGAGTAAATAGTGAATTCCCCCAAGGGATGAACTCTGAGCACTCCATCTGTGACCTATTCCTAAATATAAAAATAAACAAGATGATGCTTATTTATGTTTATAATTACCAGCTTATTTTCAGAAATGTGGCCATGTTCATCGCACTTGCTGTCAGTGCCCCCATTTTAAATAGTCATATATTGAGTACATATAAAATAAGACATCCAAAGCAACAACTTCAGAAAAAAAGGGGAAGTGTATATAAATAGGTATTTTGGTTTTGGTTTGATTATGAAGCCTTTAATTTAAATTTCAATGCTGACTAAAACAAGCCTAGCTCAGGATTTGCTTTAAGCTTCAGCTGTATGGAGCCTAGAGATACAAACATACACTTGGTCTCTTCTTAGTCTTCCCTTTAAAACTTTTTATGGCTACTTTAAAGAGGATATGTTGAGAAATGATGGCCATTCTTTCTTATATTCATCTCTTTAGTTGCCCTTGATAAAATTCATGTCATTAAGACCAATATATATAAAAAGAAAGCCTTAAAAATGGGAAAATGATCTGCTTTAACAGACTGATAGTTCTTACACCACTATGATAGCTGTAACAGTGTAACAAAATAATATTTAGTTATCTATATTTGCATGTATACAAATGTATGTTTACAATTATTAAAGCCTGTATATTTGCATGGTACTATTGATTCGAGAAAAATGATGGGAAGTTGAACTAACATACTTTTAAATATTTTTGTTACTTTGAAAACTTACAGTAAGAACTGAACGTTTTCTGTGAACCAGTTCTCCCCCTCAAATGTCAAAACATGGAATACCCAGCCAATTAAAAAGGCAGAACCTGTGGAAGACAGAAACAGTGTCGCACAGCTAATTAACATGCATCTGTACAATTACCCAGCCAGGCAGGAGGGAATGATGAATCCTTTAATCCTAGTAAGAGCACATAACACAGTACTTCACATTTCAATTAAAAAAAGAAAAGAAAAAGCTTTCTATTTGCTACCATGTTCTTGAAGGAGCAAATTAATAGAGCGAAAACCAGAGAGCACAACAGAGATCAGCTTCTTTTGTCTTTCCATGCAGCAAAGTTTAAGTCTTTACTCTTGGGTGTATATAAAAAAACAAAGATCTTTTTTCCTTGGTAAGTTTTTTCCAGTAAAAGAAAATTTAGAAAAATATTTTAATGTTATCTGCTTAGTAAGTAGCAGTTATGTTATTACACTTGTCAAATCAAATTTTTACTGCAAGTAAGACACTTCTAACTGTTCTTTATATCTTAGTGGAATGTCATAATGGCCTTGTGTATCAAGGATTCATGACTGATTTACTTATATCATGTACTTTGTCACTACTAACATAACTAAAACAGCTATGTCTTTATATCAGTTGATACGTAAACTTCAAAACCTAATTAAAAGTTTATTACAGAAGTCCACAACATTTTGCCAGGGACAGTCAGAAATTTAACTGGTATCTGCCAATTCGCGCTTTAAGTAAGTGTTAAATCCATTTCTGTGCCTGAATTTTTGTCATTTTTATATGAGAAATGATGTTCAGTCCCATTCATAAGAGAAGTAAGACCTACCTTCCGTAAGATGTAAGCTAGAATTCTTAAACAATTTTTCTAAAAGACAAAGCAGTGTCATAGTAGTACACATATTTAAATTTTCCAAAGAAAGTTCAATATTGTCCAAATAAGTGTTTGTTGAATATTAATCAGAGAAAGAGGTTTCTTGCTCCTTAGAACTACTGTTCAGACTATTGATGTGCAGCTGGATCTGATTTCCCAGGTGACTGGGACAAAAATATTCACAAAAATTACATTAACAGAATAAATATTTTGTGCTGACACAAAACCAAACATACTAACTGTTTTTCCTCTTTTGATAGCTATTCTTTTAGTATTTATCAGCACATACCACATAATTTCTTCAGTTCTAAACAAATACAGATATTATTTACTCGTCATAAAAAAATGTGTAAAGGTGGCATAAGAAAAAAGGCCTACATTGTAAGCTTAAAACCTAAGCAGCTTCAGAAGCAAGAATTCTGATGAATTTTATTAACTAATACCTCAAATGAGGAAAAGCTTAAATGTTCTTGTTTCCTCTGAGAAAAGACAACATTTTTCTTTTTAAGAATTAAGGGTTCTAATACTGCCTTAAGTTTTTCCAGTCTGTCTTTTATCTTAACTTTTCTCTCTCTCTGATTTTCTTTTAGATGTTCCTGACTTCAGTTGAAGCAAGGAAACAAACAAAAAATCCTCACCTTATATAACCAGTTCTCATCCTCTCTATACTGCTTAAAACCTCACCTGCTTCCTGTCACTCAGGGTCACGCTACAGAGATCATCACATTTCTTGAAAATAACATTCAGGCTATGCAAAGTTCTCCTTGTCTCAGACATTTATTTGAATACAAGTATATGAAAGTTTCTGGTTTTAGTTATAGAGCAGCTCTCAGAGGGAGCTCTGTACCCCGACACAAATGGCTTGGGTTTTATTATATGCCTTAGACTCAGGAGACCTCATGTAAGAGATTCACAAGACCTCTTCTCCAAAGGGAGAAGTTTTGACCTATAAATACTGTTTTAACTGCTAATGTAAAACTGTTCTTACTCCTTTCAGATATTGGTAGATAAACAACTGGTAAGAACAGATTGAACCTCACCTCTTCTCACTCTGTTCTCTGCATGGTCTGACCTTGAGATGCCTGTATCATTTTTCTTACTACTCTCTTATTCTGATAGTATCCATAACAGAAATCTATGGGAAGATAACCTTTCCAGTTAAAAACACTCTCAAGCCATACTAGTGAGAAATAGAGGGAAACAGAAACTTCTGTACTTTTTACAATAGGGTCACAACTCAGACAGTAAAAAAAAAAAATGCATCTCCTGATGAACTTGGGAGGGTATAATAAGAAACATAGGAAAAAATTAATAGATCCTAGCAGATGTGCATTTTTTAAAAATGATTGGACCTTTTATTTTGCTACATTTTCTTTTGTATTTTAGGAGGATTTCTGTGCATGTGTATTACATCTATATCTTAGAATTTCTGTCTGCAGTAATTACATAGTATAGTACAGTGGTGCATTGGGAGCCTTGCAGAACACACTGTATTCAAGGAGTGATCTTTAACAGGTCATGCCTGCTCTTTTGGGCCTTTTACTCAGGACTTGAGAAGCCTGTACATTATTAATATAAGCTGTAGCTTATCATATGTTGAAGAAATGGAAACTGTATGTAGACAGAGGACTGGAATGTACTGATCCTCATCAGGACACAAGCAGACATTAAGGACTCGATAGCCCACCCAACAGTCAACCTGAATAGGCACAAATGCGTTGTGCTGCATGTTTGGCATGGCTTTTGGGATGCACTGGAATGCACAAACTTGTTGGCTGCAAGATAAACTCAATCAGCTCACTGTACCAGAGGAGGCTGCAGGCAGCTTCCACTTGTGAAAGGAGTTGGAGCAAAATGTTCTCATGTGAACGTCCTTTTTGAATACAGTTGTTTTTGTTTTGTTTTTTTTTTTTTTTTTAAGAAAAGGTATATAGTAGCTAGAATGAACAAAAAGTAGGAACCCCTGTCCACAGACAGAATCTGTGTCTCATATGTAGGTAAAAATCTGTGTGGTCTCCATCTGATGCTGCACAGATGGTGAGGCCCCCAGCATCTGAAGACAAAAAAGTTCTGCAGTCTGTACTGTGCTTACTCTCCTTGTTGTGTATTAAACTACCTATTTTATTAATTCACTTGTTTTCAGGCCTTTCTCATTGAGACTGAGAAAGAGCCCTGCATTGTTTCTCTCTTACTTCACTCTCTTCTCCATTCCCACAGCAGATACAGTCAGGAAAATTTTACTGTGTTATATTTCCAGGCAAAGGAAAATGTCCTGGAATATTTCAGTTAGAATGTTGTTGCAACTACAACTGCATCAGTCAGAGATGCCTTCTTGAGCGTAAGTCATTTTAGACCTGATACTGACCTTAGAGTGACTACAAACATAAAGAAAGCGCCCTTAAATCAATTCTTTTCTCCCTAGAAGAAGACTTTACTTAATAGTAAAGAAATTGATGCAGTGAGGTAAAGATTTAAGAATGTTATTTGGGAGTTTTATTTGGTTTTAAAACAGGGAACTTAGATCAGACTTTGTCCCATGGGGCTTCACTTTCTCAAAATAATCTAGAGTGTCTGCTTAAAATATTACATGAATGTGAAAATGCCAAGATGTTGTTCACTTTGCTTTTCTGATACGTGTATATTTAAAATCCATAAATCCACCTCTTAATATTATTTTGCATCTACATAGGACTGATACCTACATCTTCTTATGTAGATCTATTCTGTGCAGTTTAAATATAAACAACACAGAGTCTAGAAGTAAAAATAAAGGAAAAAATTGCCTCTATATTCTATATCCTATGTCTCTACACCCCTGGTAATACCATACCATGTCAAGAAATGAGACTATCAATTCTGGAAGTGGAATGAGGATGTGGAAGAAAAGTAATCTAGCATGAATATGAAACAGGGCATATATTCCACTGTCATAGTTTTATGACTATGGCCTTGACAAGTGCTTTTATGGAGCCACTGTCTCAGACCAACCTACTTACATAAGGCAGAGATGAACATGAAAGAGGGAACTTTTTTTTCTCTATCTAAAATATGAAGTGTGCAATTTTTCAGAATTGCTTAGGATTTGTTCCCTTACTTCAAGAGCTCTCTGTTCTGAAAACTTTAATAGATTCAGTGTTTAAATTTCAAAGGCTAAATCTTGCCATTGTTGAATTTACTGGATTATTGAAATTGTTGAAATATTCAGAGGCAGTATTATAGAAGAAATTATGTAAAAAATGTGAAAATGTCAATCAACTGGTTCCTTTCATGCTTCATTATACAGTAGGATAAAACACATAGGTTTGCATTCTGCAGGAAAAAAAGGAAAGTAAAAGAATATTTGTTTATTAGTTTAAGGAAAGTGAAAATGCTGTCCTGAATTCTATTCTTCAATTTCAAATTTTGTAGACTAGCTGAATTATCTATGCTTTTTTACAAGTTTTTGTGAAAATGATATTTTTTTATGCTTCCCTTAATATTTCTTCAGAAATGTTCTCATAGGTGACTTCTATTTTCCTTTTTTCTTTTTTTCTGTAATGTCCTGTGATTGTCAAATTGAAACTAACCTGCACAAAAGTAAGAATACTAGTCATGACAACAATAAAAAAGTAATCTATAGAGGTACCCAGTATCAACGTAAATTGAGGGAAGGCCACTTGTCCCTTACACACTACAAATGTCTCCTCTTGTTTCAGTTGCTTACATTTTTATATGTTGTCAATTAACTTTGGGTAATATTGTTTCCTGGTTTTTAGAGCAATTAAAACATTACTTAGCCATATGATATACAGTTTCAAAGTATATTGTTACATTTTTACAGCTACTATTCATCCAGACAAAAAACTCCAGAAGTGTCTTCCGAGATTACTGACATTACTGGCTAATTGTAAAGTAGTCACTGTTTAATGATCAACACAAACTTATGTGATCAAAACTTATTTTGTTGGTGTCTCGAATGGCTGCTTTCCATGCTGGCTTCTAAGACTATAATCAATTCTAATTTTCTCTGTTTTCAATAAAATCATTACTTTTCGTCACTCATATCCTGTGCTTTCTGGAATTTTATTATTCTGTCTTCCTTTAGTTCTCTTTTTTATCTGTATATCAATTATTTACTGTCTTCTTTCATTCTGCAAGTCCTCCCTGAATGAGCCCACTTGCTTATATGGATTTAAACTCCACTTCTAAACAAATTAATCTTAAATTTATTAATCTTTCATATTCCTCATGTCCAATTTAATATTTTATTGGTCTTCAGTATCTCTCTCTCACTCCCAGAAAGCCAACATGGTGAAAACAGGTCTAAGTTTTTTCCTGAAACTCTACTGACTACCTCTGTTCTTTTCTGTGGTGTTTAATCATTCTTGTCTTTAAAACACAAAACAGTGAGGATATTGTCTTGTATTTTCCTTTCCTCACTGCAGATGGACAGTAAGCAAAACCTATTACATCCTTCTAAAATTTGCTTTTTTTTTTTTTTTTTGCCCTGCTAACAAATTGTAGATCTATGGACATTCATTTTGATTCTTTAGATGCTTATCTCAATAATATTAATGACATTCTCATCAAGTCTACAGGCAATTATGTTAATGGGGGCTCTTTTTCTTTTTTCCTAGATTGTGTGGGTTTGTTGTTTTGTTTGTTGAGGTTATTCATTTGGTTGGTGTTTTTTTAAGTTACACCACTGTTTTTCCTAATTCTTTATGGCTCATGTTCAGTATTCTTGCAAGCTCCTGAGTGCAGACATATCACAAAGTATGATAACTGTTCTTGGTCCCATTCTGTTATCCTTTTCTGTTTCTTCCCTTCTCTTCAAATACTGATAACATCGGTCATACTTGGTTCTTTAAAATCTGCCAAAGGAAGTAATTTCCTGTGTACTACAAAAAATTATATTGGTCTGTGAAGCTCAAAAGCTGTTCCAAATGTTCCTGCACCCTCTCTTCTACCTGCTTTTCACATGTCCCCATCTTCAGTATCTTTCCTTTAATGTTCCTGAATAATGTATCTTCAGTTTCACTTACGAGAGAAAAATGTATATTAGTACAAGCACATATACTTGTTCATCACCAAGACTTGTCAGCAAGGTCAGATGAGATGATCTGTACAATGTGGTAATTTTTTTAATGCATGACTGTTTATATTGTTACCACTTTCTTCTGTAATTATCACTTGTGGCATTCTACTGTGTTGAAATTAAACTAGAATATTCTCTGTGAACAGGCAAAACCAAAAATTGTTTTAGCTTAATTTATGAGTATCTTGTGGAAATATAAAGTAAACAAGTATTTTGATTGCCTTTCAGAAACATTCTTACTTCTGTAATTCAAATTAGTATGCCTGGGAAGGTCAATATTTATTGATGAATATATTAAGACACAGTTTATTACTACCTGGTGTTCTTAACTGGAATGCCAGTGGATAACACCGGCTGGCTTGCCAACTTGATCTGGAAATGAACATAGTAGCAAACAGATTAATCCAGAGTGGCTGTGAGATAAAGCATAAGGGAAACCTTATCCTCTTAATCTTATGCATGAAAGTACTGGATGGATTGATCCTCATGGATGAAGAGAGTGAAATCTTCAACATCCCCAGCTGTTGTACAGACATAATCATTGGCCATCAGCATGCATTATAACCATCTGCTTAGATGGCATTATTCCTGCTCACAAGGTGATATGTCAGTTAACTAGGCTACAAATGCCAGTTCTGTTACTTGGCAGCCTTCAACTCTACAAGAGCCTTTTTTTAAATGTTGGGAAGAGTATCACTTTAACATCCAAACTTCATCGCATCAGTCACACCTGTTCATATAAGTATGCCAAAAAATCAGCATGAAAGAACTCCTAATAAACATTTTTGCAACCAAAACATGCAGGATGCAAAAATGTGTAATAAGTTACATTAAATAAATACTTAGAGTACATTTATAAAAAAACAAAACAAAACAAAACAAAAAAACCCACCCCACACCCCCACACCCCCCCCAAAAAAAAAACCAAACAAAACCAAAACACATAAAAAAACCCCACCAACCCACAAAACTTCCTGGAATGAAAGGATGCCAGAAAATCATGTTAAACAAAATGGAGACAGGCTCATGAACTATAGAATGGGATGTGATTTATGCTTCCCTTCTCTCATAGGAGCAAGAGCAAAAAATGAAGAACCCCGTTTCCATTTGTCTTCACAGAATAATAAAAAAGAAGTGATAAAGACACATTTATCCTCAACAGATTTCATTCTGAGGCCATGCCTTTATTCTTTTCTGAGATTATTCTAATACTGTCTGAAAAAAAACTTCTTAGATTATTTTGTGAAGTACATTATGGAAAAGCGGTTTTAAAAGCCTTAAAAATCTATGTAGAGTAGAACCACTCAGATCAACATTTTATTTTCAGCAGTTAAGCATGCCAAATTTCTCAAAGAGCTTGCTTTCTGTTTTAGAGAGCCAGATCATCTGAAGAAACAACTCTTAAACTATTACAGCAAGTAGATATATTTTCATATTTATTGAAATCCTAAGCTTTATATTCCTTCAATTGACTAGCTTTATTTTTTGATATACTTCCCTAGATTAATAGAGTAGAACATTGGAAATACAAAATTCATGTATCCTGTGTTAATTTTAAATACATGTTTATTGGCATGAAAATTGCAACCTTCTAGCTTTATTGGAAGTTCAGATTTGCAGAGTCCATGTCTTTGGATTTCAGGGTTTTAGTTTTCAAATTAAAGATTTTGCTAATAATTGATGGTTCTCTGTAATGCAGGAAAAGATTTCATTGTTTACACAAGTTAGTCTCATTTTTCCTTCTCACAGATATTTTACTCACATTTTACATGAAAGTGGTTCTTCCTATGCTAGGGCAAGAGCCTGCGCTGTTGGGACAGGAGCTCTAAAAGTCTGGAAGCAGGCAGAATGTAATTGTAGCCTTGAAGAAGAGGATGGGTTGTTACAATCTGTGAATGATCATGTGTGTTGCAGGAGCTTGGAATCCGTAACTGCAGTGAACTCTGCCTACAAGGTGGTGGCACTCTCATTTTGTGCTGATGTCCGACAATAACCACTTACGCTGGCACAAAACACTGTAGCATAGACCCTTATGGGTCTCACCCTGGGCATGTGCCTCCCACATTCCCCATGCAGTCATTTTTGTTTTCTTAGTTGCTGCTGCATATGCTCAAGGAGTTACTTTCCATATTTTCCCTTTAAAAGGATGTTTGGAGGAAAAATTAATCTTAGAGGAGGTCGGAAAACTCTTCTAGCATGTAATTGCTTTAAGCACTTAGTCTCACCAGTCATTCTTATCGCACATTTCTGTCATGGTTTAAACTGAGCCACATAGCTCGTTCACTCACTCCCCCCCCACTTCTCCCTCTTTCTTTCCTTCCCCCTACCCTGCTCCTCCCCGCTCCTGGAGGGATGGGGAGGAGAATCGAGAGAATGTAACTCCCACAGGTTGAGATAAGAACAGCCCAGTAACTAAGGTATAACACAAATCACTACTGCTACCACCAATGATGATAAGAGAAAATAACAAGAGAAGAGAATACAATACCACCACTGAACGAGTTTGACCCCCCACAAAGAGAAATAAAGAAAAGAGGGAGAAAAAGGAAAGAAAAATGAAAAGAAAAGGAAAAGGAAAGAAAAAGGAAAGAAAAAAAGGAAAGAAAGAGGGAGAAAAAGGTGGGGGAGTGAGTGGACGAGCTGTGTGGCTCGGTTTAAACCACAACAGTTTCTCACCCTATTTTAACTTTGTCTCCAGCTTATTGAGTTAGGAGTAAAATGTTGATGCTTACCTGTCTATGAAAGCTAACTGTACCTTGCTTAGTAAATCAATAGCAGTTTAACCTAGAGCTTCAGATATTACCAACCTCCACCTAGCAAAAGTAAGGAGATACTGGGGGGGGGGGGGGGGCAGAAATATTTCCCTTTTTACTGCTGTTTGCACTGCTGAGTTAGCTAGAATAGTAGAAAGCTTGGTGTCACACTACCTTAGCACTTGGATTTTACTTGTTTTTTGCCAAAGACATTGATACAAATTGAATTCAAGCAACATTAACTTTAAGTTAATGCCTTTGCATTATGTGTGTATGGGAATGTGAAAATATTTGCTGATGTTTGTTGCCAGAATTTGCAACGCAGGTTACAGACAGACAGTTTACTTTCTAATGTTTATTATTTGCTATGCAGCTTTTTCTTCTTGCTTTAAAAAAATAAGGCTGGTATCTGTATGATTGAGCCTGTTGTAGTCTTGGAAACAAAATAGCTATTAAGCACTACTGATAGACTTTTCACTGGGTTTATTAGGAGAACAGGAAATGCACAGAAAATGAAATGCAACAACCTTGTGTCAAGCATATTGGATCTCAAGATACAATGTCTCTTTAAGCCAGAAGCTCTGTCTTTTTGTTATTATTGTTTTTATTCCACTATAAAGTATATCTTTACAAGAAATCTATGTAAGAAGGAAAACCCCTCACTCTAGTAAAAAAAATTGAGGGTTTTTCAAAGCAAAGTAGAAGCAAGTTGGCAATGAAGGTGTTCATTATGATTTAACAGCAGTTTCAATAGCTCCAGCAGTTTATTCTGGTAGCTGCAAATATGATGTCTAAAGATTCTTTAAAGTTATGATGTAAAACTGCATTCACTGGTACCTGAGTGGAGAAAGGGTCACAGTTATGCTCAGAAGCAATGAAAGCAACTCAGTGTTCTTTGAAAATTCACCCAGAAGTTTTGCCTGAAAATATTGCAGATAATACAGTTTGTGTGAGATTGGAGAATTCTTTTGGTTTTGTTGTTGGCTTTGTTTGGCTTGTTTTGTTTTTGCTGTTTGGGTTGGGTTTTTTGGGTGGTATTTTTGTTGTTTTTGTTTTTTTGTTTTTTTTTTTTTTTAATTTAAACTGTTAACATCTTGTATACATTTAAAGTGTTGGTTCATGTGAAGAAGAAAGATTTCAAACTGAGACACTCTTTGCAGATTATTCTTTTTTTCTTTTTTTTTTAACTACTAAAGCTAAATAGAATTCTAGAAATTACTCTCTTTCATGAGAAACACTAACCTACATCTGTCCAACGGAGGTGACCTTAGGGACTTGTCACTGCCACAGTGTTATTTCTCAGTGTTGAACAGAATCTTTATTATAGAACATACTGGATTTTCAATAAAGAAAAGAAATCCTCTTTCGTAACAAGAAAAATTAATTATAAACCACCTATAAATGGAGAAGCTTTCTACAACTGTCCTAAATTATCCTACGTAGCCCAGAGGTTCAGAAATTATGCAGATGCTTTCACGTTGCTTTTGTTACAGACTGACATAGAATACTTATAAACTGCCTCCTGTGTCAAGACAGTTGAGGTCAAAGCAAGCTGAAGCATTTATATAAGACACAATATATTTTAAAAAATTTCAGAATTATGTCAGTGTACAAAATGAAACTTAGTCATACTCTGTTAAAATCCTAAATTAAATATCTGTTACAGAGGTTTTTATAGTATGCCAAAATCTTCTTCTTTGTGAGTTGCTTCAGAAACTCGTGTTTTTTTTGCCTGATTCAAGCTGCAGGAACAAGATCCATGTAGCAGAGTCTTCCTGCTTACACAATACTTTTAAAATGCATTTCAGGAATCCATTCATATATTAATTGCTGACCTCACCATGATGCTAGGAAACAGCCATTTTGCATAAATTACGCTGAGACTTTTCATGAAAGACATCTTCAAGATATATGCTCTTCACAATTGCAACCGAAGCAAATTAACATCAGGAGAGAAGTTATTCAGTGAGTCAATTGTCAGCTTGCGATTGCCATCAAGCAAAATGCTCTGTGGGAATTAACTATGAAGTACCTATTGTATGGTTCCAAAAGAGTGTTCAATGTTTCTAAGCATCCAGACCCATTAATGTAATCTTTTATATAAATTTGCACATCATATGGAGAAAAAAACCCTAGGTGCATATCTTTTTTAGCTCAATTGCAAATGAAACAAAAAATTGTTACGTGGATTAAAGTAGTAACTTATAAACAAAAAGCAAATACTTCTTATCCAAAATTGTGTATTGTACAAGTTAATAACTAGTTACGATTGTACATATATTTAAGTAATTAAATTATTCTTCTGTTGCATTTGTAGAATAGTGACAATGTATGCTATTATAATGAAGCATTCATTGAAAGGAACTAAAGAAACTAAGACTGAGACTCCAGACTTCTGCTGAAGTGACAGTTGCATATACCAAAAAGTTTCACATCATGGATGACTATTAAATCCCTTGAGTCAAGGTAAACTTGGCAACTGACTATGAGAAGTGGTGTATTAGAACAGTGATGCCAACTCATACAGTTTATTTGGGCTGATCCTGCTCTTGAAATGTCCTTTTGCGGAGCATTTAAGCTCTTTCATAGCCAGCTATCCCCAGTAACTAGTAGATATGCTTCACAAATAATATAGGTATACATTAAGCATCTGTCTAGGAACTGTTTCATGATAGCAGTTTCCTTGAGTTTGGGTATTTAATAAAATTAATCTGCATGCAAATATATCGTCATATACCTTTTACATATTCCTGCCAAGAATGTCTTTTCTAAAAGAGATGTTTTTAAATGAACAACTTTTAAATGTTTGGGTTTATTGTTTTGGGGGGTTTTGTCAGGGCTTTTTTTTGTTTGTTTAGTTTTGGTTTTTTTTTTCCTTTTCTTTTAAAGGGAACACTAGAAAAGAGCACAGACACTAATACCTATCTGCTAATTAAGCTTAGATGATTGCTGCAGCTCAAGGAAAGAATAACACATTTATGCTCAGGAAAAAAAAAGAAGTAAAATACAGAGTTTACTTTTTGTATGGACTTCCATTCAGGATACTTAGAAAGAAGGTTTAAATAAAAAATACGAATTCTCAAATAGATACAATTTTGTCTACCAACCACAAATCATGGGAACTACAACTCATAATTCCCAGGCCTGTGAAACCCAAATAATTTTTTTTTTTTTAATTATATTAGTATTTTAATTCTCCTTTTTAATTTTAAAATATTCTAAGATGATGAAGACATTTAAGTTTATTCATGTCTTCAACTCTACTCATTAATGCTGCTAGGACTCTACTTCTAGGGCAAGGAATGGCGAGTAATCAGGAATAAGTTTTTTAAGCCAGGTGAACATAATTTCTCTCTGGTGCTTCTGCTTTCAGTATTCACCCGAGTTTTTAAAGCCTGAAAATAGACTTCCACTTAAATTCAGGTGGTAATGGCCTGAAAAAGAATTTATACCTGAAATTAAATGGCTGAATTTTTGAGAGAGCCTGGAGCCACCTCCAGTCTTGGTGTGAAATAAACAAAAGGAACAAATAAATAACCAGAAGGAAAAAAAAAAAAAAAAAAAAAAATTTTCTGGTTGATTTGGAAGTCATTTGCTTAGATTCTTACCTTAAAATAAGGCAGTCTCACCAGTTTCAGTTCATGTTTTCCTTCCTTAAAAGAAAAAAAGTGAGAAATGTTTTGTTTGGTTGTTGTTTTTTTTAAATGCTTAATATCTTTCCTGACACCCAGTCCTGCTAGAATAAAAACTTCAGGCTGCTGCTCAGATTCAGTTAAGCATATTCTGCCATGGACCTCACAGGACGCAGTCCTGTGTTCAGACCTGTGTTCAGTAACTCCTTTCTTGAACTAAACTACTAGTATGGAGACTGGTACAGTCATGAAATAAGCAGCCATGCAATGCATGAAAACACTCATTTCAGGTCTCCAGTGCAAAATTGATCCCTTGGATAGTCAGCAATGTTTTTATGTGACTTAGAATAATTATTCAGTGTGATAACAAAGTATATGTGTTAAATACATTGTGAAGTTATTAATGTTACTATTCCTCCCAGGTACACTGATATTTACCACAGAGAACTACAAATGGGCAGAGATAGAACCACTCATCAAAGTGATCAATTATTTCTTTTCACTAGTTGAGCAGCTCAGGAAGGCTGCAGCAACCGCAAAAATAGAGCAAAAAAAATCGATTAGAGACAGTCTTGAATGAAGTTGCTAGAGATTTTTTGAATTTTTTTCCTTAGCTTTACTTACTAGAGCTACAATGGAAAAGACAAGCTGTTATTGTCATAGGAAATAGCACCACCTCCCCTTTTTGTTTTTTGTTTGGTTTTGTTTGTTTGTTTGTTTTGGGTTTTGGTTGGGTTTTTTTGTTTGGTTTTTTTTTTCATATTTCCATGTTTTCTTTTTCCAAATATGAGGAAACTAAAAAGAGAAAAAAAAAAAAAAACAAAACAAAAAAAGCCAACATCAAAACCAAAACCCAAAAGAAAACAAAAAAAACCCCACTCAAAACCTTCATCCCTCTTTCTTTCTCAGAGAAAAAAAAAAATAGAATACTTCTAGAGGAAATGTGTTCTGCAGAAATAAAAACCCTTTGAGCAAGGGGGAAATAAAGAGGCAAAGAAAATAGTCCAGAAAAATTTTAAGAAGAAACCCAAGAAAAAAACTCCTTATGGCAGGGTTAGCTGGTCTTTGGAGTTGCCCGTAATGAGAAACTTCATTAAAGTAGAATTCTTCAAGACTCATCTGGTAGAGATGAAAGCTCTGGAAGAGCTCATACTTAATTTCAGGTTCCCACGAAAGATATTGTGAATGCACGTACATGCATAAATAGGTGGTTTTATTTGGTTTTATGAGAAATATACCCTAAATACATTAGATAATGATAATAACAGAATGAAATTTATAGAGTTCTTCACTGTTTTTTTAAACCAAAGATTCTGGTTTAACACCTGTGGCTGCTTATTCTGAGTCATACATATCCATGTCTTTCAAACTCCCTTTCTGGACCTTGCAATAACTGAATGAAAAGTTAAAATATAAGCCATGGGAGGGTTTAAGAAGCAGATTTTTTTTTTAATTATTATTGTGTTAAGGCATTTCTCATTCTGAATTTTCTTTTGCTTGTTTGTAAAAATTTTACATTAACTTACTGATCTACTGCCTCAAGGTTTGTCTATCAGAAGCCTGTAAAGTCACATAAAGATTCAAGATAGATACGTGCTTGAAACCACCTATGTATTTAAATTGAAAAGAGCTGACTATGCTTTATTTATTTATTTATTTATTTATTTATTTATTTGCTATTCCAGCTCTTCGATATAGAATTAAGATGAGTCAAACCCTCTTGTAACAGTGCTTTGTAGGACTTAAATTTTAGTGTATCCTACGCACACACAGATCATGTTTCATTATAAATGGAACAAAGCCAAGACCTGTGTAGAAAGTTGACTTTCAGCAGCATTGTAAATCAGGCACAGATTCCTATCTGATGACATTTTAATATAAGGAAAAAAAGACTCATAATGCATAGATCTTTCCAAGTTGCATCCCATACCTTTCAAAACCTCATGCCTTGACTGTGTATATAGCACTGAGATTGACAAGATCATGATTTCAGCTCTTATGTCGAAAGTGAATAAAATCCTCTGCCGTATCCACATCACACCCTGTCCCCCTTTTTTCCTCTTCCCACATCTCTGCTATGGGTTTATACATTTATCTAAAATTAGGAAATCTACTTCATTTCACCTCTGGCATGCCATTAAGTATCAACTTTCAGTAAAAGAAGTTAATGCATGCCTAGTAAGAAAATCCTTGTGTTGAGAATGTGTGTAAGTACTAGAAATGTGATGACTCTAAAAGTCTTTTTTTAATTTTCTCTTCAAAGAGTAAGTGATGTGGTTGATGGACACACTCTCTGCCTCGCTATGCCTGTGTTTGGGTTTTTCCGCATATTGTAATGAAGTGTAATTTTATAATTTCTTATTCATTTAAAACACTTTCTTTTTAGATCATTCCTTGTCATTTCAATCTAAACGATTATTTCTTAAAACCAGGGCAAAGTAAGGGCTTCCACAGTGTAATGTAGTGTTAGATACCGTGTTAGGATTCAAGTACATTTCTGCATGTATAATGAAAAATCCAAAATGGCTAAGTTGTAAAAAGGTAGTAACTTAATGAACTCAAGGTGATCCTGCATTATTATTTCCTTGACAGTGAAGGACAAATGGTTTTATTTATTATTAATGGATGCAACAGTTTTAATGTTCACTGATAAGATTAAAAGGTTAATTTGATGACATGTGAAAGAAAAGCATAGAGTAAACTGAGTATAAAAATATTTCTACAATGTGAACTGACTCTTTTCATAAAGCCATATATCAGAAAGTAGGCATTTGTTTCTGTACCAGATTAGCATGGATCCATATTATACATATATTTCAGCTTAACTGGCATCCAGACAATGGAGATAGGGAGTGTCTTTCTGGAAACTGTTGGTAGTCTCATATCCAAATGACCTTCAGTCTCAGACAGAGGTTCAGCAAATACGATGTGAATTTATTACGGTCTTCAGCATTTATTCAAAGAGGCACACTGAGGGACAAAGTCTAAAGAAATAATGTTATCCATCATGCCCACATAGGCAAAGAAAAAAACAGCCTAATTCTGTAACTTTTATTTCATTACTGCTCTGCGGATTCATTAGTATGAAGCATATTTTTAAATAACCACATGATTCTAAATAATAAACAGGAGCCAAAGTACTCATATTCCAGTATCAGTTTTTTATGTCTTACTAGAATTAGGAAAGGAAACAAGAGTCTGGAAAAAAGACTGTCCCTCCCCCCCCAAACAACGCTTCTTCAAGAACCCCATGTGTACTCCTCACTAATTAGGAAACTAATTCCTGTATGTATACTTCCCTTTTTTTTTTTTCCCCCTTTTTTTTTTTTTCTCAAATAATTGCAGTCTGATTCACACAAGCTGAGCTATAGAGTTAAATTGAAATTCCTGAATAACTGTATGCTTTCTAAGAAACCAACATGAAAGCTAGGGGAATAAATACAAGTCGGTTTCTTCCTAACCATGAAAATTGATTCGCGTTTACCATTTGCTGTTGTCATTGTAAGCTTTGTCATGAAAACAAGTAATGGAATTGTAATGTTGGTTTTCTTGATGTAGTTTTCGTTGCAGAATCTTAAAACTTCACCTGCTTGCATCTTCTCTAGAGCTCATTCTGACTGTTTTCCTCATCTGAGTGTGCTTATCTCAAAGCTGTTGAGCTTTGTCCAACTACTGTTCACACCTCTTCTTTTCCAGTGGTTTCTTTTGACTAAGTACTTACTGGCTCTCTGCTGATTACTACTTAGTAAGCAGACCTTGTGAAGATTTTAAAAGAAAAGAAAGTTCTGAAATACCTAATTGCCTATGCATGTGTTCTCATTTTCAGGGAGCTACAGAAGGTAGCGTAATTTCCTTATGTTATGTATGTTACTGTACACAGTAACATTATTTCTTATTTGAAATTGGTGACAGCAATTTACCAGCGCTTACCAGTCAGCCACCTCCAGAGAAGGCCAGTTCCAATCACAATGTGAATTAGTTTGGGAGGCTCATTCTGAAACTGTAAAGACTACTTTTTGTGTGCATCTTCTGTCAGGACTCAATGATCCTTATGGGTCCCTTCCAATTTGAGATATTCTATGGTTCTATGATAATTTCTGCTATTTGCATCATTTTAGGTAGATAGGTGGTTAGGTCCTTTTACAGTTGAATGTCTGTGCAACAAATTATGGTTCGTTGTGTAGTGACAGATTACTTTATAATGCATTTTAAGTAGTTCTTATGTGTAATCTCCTTAGCAGCCATGGGGACACGTTTGCATAATTGCCTCTAAGCATTAGGGATATCTGAGGTTTTGCCTCGTTGATTCAGATTATAAAGGGGAGATCAAGGTGATTTTATTGAATAGGGGAGATCAAGATAACTTAATCCAGCCACAAGACCATGTTGCCCACATGTTGATTTTGCCTGTGTTGAAGACGCAAGTGAGTAAGGGGGAATCCCCACAGATAACTACGGCTCGAGCGAACTGTGGATTTGGAGCCACTAACTAATTGAAAGCTGAGCTGGCTGAAATTATTGCTGCTGGAAAAGACAATGCAGTATTAGTGATTAGATCTGGATGAGAAAAATGGGAATATGTCCCTGAGATTAAATTATATTTGAGAGAATGGTATTATTATGTTTTAGTTTTGTGGTTTATGTAAACTACAGATCCTAGCCATCCTCATGTCTTATGGTCCCTTTTGGCAGTGCCATTACCACAGGAAGCTATTTCAAATGGACTGACAACTCATTTGTGTGCTGGAGATGGTAAAAGTAGCACCAGACCTCACAGACAAGATAATTACACCTGTAATTTGAATGAACCTTGCCTTCATAGGTAATTCAGCATTTTCCATATGTGGACAATCAGCTTGTCAGGAAAATGCTATGGATGACTGTACATCAAATGGACTAAGATGTAGCAACTATATCTAATGCTAGCACTGTCGCTATTAAATGTTGTAACCTTTTTAGTGCTTATAATCATTATGCTAATAGTACTGAAAATGTATACAACCTGAGTAATAGTAGTGGGAATATAACATTAACAGTCCACAGTGTGCATGTTAGCCGTGATACTAATTTTATTAACAATATGGAATTGCTGCCTATGGTACCAGTCATGAGACGTCTTTATTGTGATCGGGAATCAAAGGATCAGGTGCAATGGGGACTTAGTTGAGATTTCCATTCATGAATGAGAGACATAACAAAGTATGATTTGTCACAATGTATTAGTAGGGTATATATGTTTATGTTCATTGTGATTATTTGCCAGAAGGAGGCAGGAAAACATAGACGTGCAGCTGTTTTGTGACCTTCGTACTTGGTCGCACTGGGGTACCTGGCCAATGCTCTCGCTGTGGACAACACTGAGATCATGAGAAACTAAACGGCCTCACCAGTAAACAATTAGAGATCTGGCATAAAGCTGGTTGTTTTTTTAAGGGTATAAAAACAGGACCCTCTTGTGGCCAAATCTGAAGCCTCACCTATAGGTGTACACACCATGTAGGAATTTTCCCTATTACATGAGACTCCTAGCATCAGGCTGCAACAGGGCTTCCCAGCTTGAAGTACGGGCCTGGATGATGATTCCATGGTAACCGGTGATGTATTTCTTCCTAATCTCTGTTCTCTATATGCAGTAATGATTTGATGCATTGCTAATTTTCCTCTGTACTTTACTCGTATATGTATACATATATATACGATTTGCTTTATTGTACTTATACAGAGAGCTATACCCGATTTGTGTTAGTGTGCTTGTTTGCTTTAGAGTGTTTATTCGGTTTAGGGTGCTTGTTTAATAAACCGTGCATGTTATACAGCTTGTGTATAACATGCATTTTGTTACACACAATGCCTGTCAGCAGAATACCCGGTAACTTCACATATTAGTAATTTATGAATTTACAATCTTCTAATGGTCTCCATAAGAAGTTAACTCTTGCCATACAAAATAACAGCAAAGTCAAAATAAGCACCATTGAAGCAAGGAAGATATTTAGGGAATGACACTGCCAGAAGTCTCTACTTACTTTTGTACTCCTCTGGTAACAATGTAGATAATTCTTTTAGAGACATTCTATATGTATTGAACATGAATTTAGAGAACTACTTGAAACCCTTGGTCAAGTGAAAACTGGTATGTATTGGGGAAATAAAGATAATTTTCACATATTTTCTGGTGGTTGTCATTTTGCGTTAACACCTAAGTAAAGTCAGGGAAAAAGTTAGATTGCATTAACATTTGTGACAAGAATGGAAACTTTTGGTTTGGTAGTTGTTAGGTATATATAGAACTGAGGTTCCTCATGTCAGCTGGTTACTGTGGTACTGCTTGATCTATAAAGCTTTTATAGAGCTAATTCACAGAATCCCAGAATCCCAAGGGTTGGAAGGGACCTAAAAAGATCATCTAGTCCAACCCCCCTGCAAGAGCAGGGTAACCTACAGTACATCACACAGGAACTTGTCCAGGCGGGCCTTGAATATCTCCAGTGTAGGAGACTCCACAACCCCCCTGGGCAACCTGTTCCAGTGCTCTGTCACTCTTACAGTAAAGAAGTTCTTCCTGATGTTAACGTGGAACTTCCTATGTTCCAGTTTACACCCATTGCCCCTTGTCCTATCACTGGATATCACTGAAAAAAGCCTAGCTCCATCATCCTGACACCTACCCTTTACATATTTGTAAACATTGATGAGGTCACCCCTCAGTCTCCTCTTTTGCAAGCTAAAGAGACCCAGCTCCCTCAGCCTCTCCTCATAAGGGAGATATTCCACTCCCTTAATCATCTTTGTGGCTCTGCGCTGGACTCCTTCAAGCAATTCCCTGTCCTTCTTGAACAGAGGGGCCCAGAACTGGACGCAATATTCCAGATGCGGCTTCACCAAGGCTGAGTAGAGGGGGAGGAGAACCTCTCTTGACCTACTAACCACTCCCTGATGATTTTTTCCATAGATACAATTAATTACTACAGCTACACTGTTGGCAACGTTCATATTGATTTATTTGTGATTATCTATGGAGAAACATGTTTGACATATTCTGTAGGACTGGCGAAGGATACCTCTATGCTGAGAAGTAGTTTGCTCCCAATATCTAAGAAAGTGGGAACAAAAAGCTTCAATGCTTGAAAGAGCAGCCCTAAAAATAAAATGTATGTATAATGGGGAGAGAGGCAGAGAGCATAGGTTCATGGCTTCTTTCTGTGTCTTGGGAGGAGAAGGGGGAGACTTCTACCATAAGGTTTACTTTTAACTTTCAAGGGAAAATGATAAGCTCAAATTAATATAGTAAGCATGAATTCTAACTGTTAGCTGATTCATTTCTGATTGTGGTATTCCTAAGTAGGTATCAAATCCTTTGGGATTTGATGTAGAACAACTGTTGGTATGTACTGTAGCCAAGAGAATCAGTAAGTCTGTAGTGATTCATGACAGGCTGTTAGAAGAGGAGCATTGGAAGATTATTTGAGAGATGGAAGTAATTCACAGAGATAACACTGGAAAGATAGCAATAGTGTTTTATTCACATGCTATACACTCAATTACATAATTTTGATGCTATCTTGTTATAAACTAGGAGCCATGTGATTTATTTCCTTGGATACATAATTTGACTTCTATCAATTAATTCTTTTGACAAAAATAGACACTGAAGTGCTTATTTAAACAGTGTACTCACAAAATTACAGGGCCTCATCCATCATGGTTCTTACTGTGAGTTTTAGCTGATACTCCCAAGTCAAGCTTTTCTCTTCTACTGCTGTGACCTAAATAACTTACTGTAATTTCAGATAGGCTTTTTCAAGGTTTTGCAGTGTATCTCTGTGCCTCTGCAGACCATACTTCTATTTCCTCCCTTCTGTCCTGATTGACCTTCATATAATATAGTTCAGTAGAGATTAAAATTTGCCTGGAGACTTTATTTTGCTATTACTCAATTTCCTTTATAAAAGAACTCTGTTTTTGGGGGGAGATTAAATCCCTTACCACTGATTTCTGTCTCAGTTAACTTCTTGTTCTAGATAGTAAGAAAGTTCCTACACACGTTGCAGGCTATTTTAGTGACATGTCAGATTCTAATGACCCCTTGCATTATTACTTACAGGTATGCCCTTGTGCAAGTTTCGGGTGATGACTAATCTAGGACACACGTTTAATGTGTAAATGAAATGAGTTGACAGTGGTACGTATCTTGAAAATGACAGAAATTTCATTCATAAACCATATAAATTCATTTATCCATAAATCTCTCAGGGTTCCCTATAAAGGCAATAGCATTCATGTTTTGCCTTGTTGGATTTTGTTTGCTTGTTTGTTTGGGATTTTTTTGCTGTTTGGTTTTTGTTTGTTGGTCTGTGGGGGTTTTTTTGCTACAGTTAACTAGACGGTGCTTGTCTCAGTCATTCTTATGTCTTCTTAAGTGTTTAGGTGTCACTCTGACATCTGTACCTTTTCCTTGGAAATTTTCACCTATGGTTTGTAAGTCTGACACAGACTTTCTGCATTTCATTGGCTTGGATAGTTCTATCACAGTGAGAGTATTATTATTTAGTCTTGCTCACTGTGACCTGTAGCATTGCTGGTCTTATTTTTCATTTTGATAGTTCTACTGATTAAGAAATTGCATCTTTAGGTGAGGGAATGATGCTATGTAGATACTGATTATGGGTCATTTACATTTTCTGTTTCATTGCTTGGGAGAGAGTACTTTTCTCAGCAAGATGGCAGAAAAAGCTGAATGTTTTTTTTCCATATATTGAGCACTGAAGAAATTTAGCTGATTATTTTCTTTTTGCAGCAAACATTGATAATGTCCTTTAGCACAAAATTATGATGCTGTTTGCCAGCTTTACATATGCAGCACAGTTCTCATTGTTCAACAGGACTTTATACTTTCTGCTTCGCTTTTTCAGGGTTGTTGTACTTGAAAGAACATATCACTGAAGGTTTCTGACTTAGACTTTCTCACCTCCAAATACCAAGAATCAAGAATGTAATAGTGATGTAGGAAACAAGCCTTAGGAGGAATCTTAAAAAATGTGTTTGTGACAATTTCAGAAATTCAAAATTTATTCCTTAGTTTATCTGAATACATATGCTCTACTTTAATTCTTGTGTCATTTTTTAACCACCAGTTGTTATTAAAAATTATTCTGTATTTCTAACAGCAGTTATCCTCATAAAGAGGGCTATAATTGAAATCAATTTTGTCTGCAATGCTAGTACATATACGTACGGCTGTGATAGAGTTAACTTTATTCATAACAGCCCATACAGTGTTATGTTTTGGATTTGTGACTAAAACAATATTGATTACACACCAATGTTTTGGTTATTTCTGGACAGTGCTTGCACTGCATCAAGGCCTTGTATATTACTGTGCCCTGGGAGGGGCAAGAGATTGTGAAGGAAAATAACCTGAACAACTGACATGCAGTTACAAAAGTGGTATTCCATGCCATATAGCATTATGCTCAGCAATACAAATTGATTTGAGGGGCTGGTGGTGGACTGGGAGTTAGCCATTGTTCAGATACTGGCTGGGCATCAGTCTGCTTCTGGGAGATGAGAGATTGCCTTTTCATTGATGGCTTTCCTCCCGCTGTTCTTTTCTCACTCATTAAACAGTTTTTCTCTCAACCAAACAATTCTCTCATTTTCGCCTTCCCTATTCTCTCTTTCCTGTATCACTGGAGAGGGGAAGTGCGGAAGCAGTTCAGTTGTGTTTAACAGCTGTGTGGTGCTTAGCAGCTGGCTGGGGTCAACCTATCACACTACCCAAACCTATTATTTTTCCAGTTATCCAGCCTATCTGAGTTTTGGAACAAATAGTGGGGAAGAAGGGGAAGAGAATGATATTTAACTGGGCTTTAATAAGCATCTAAATCTAAATTCCTCAGAATTACTGAAAGCTGAATCCCAGACAGGAGACAAGATGGTGATTGATAATCTGGAATGAGAGAATCTACACAATATCTTCTAGGACCCTGTCCTGGTTTTGAGCAGCAGCAGTCATTTTTCTCCTTCTTAGGAGCTAGTAGTGCTGTGTTTTGATCTTTTGGCCTTGGAACAGTGGTGATAACGCCGATGTTTTCAGTTGCTGCTTGAATGTTTGGTCTGGCCAAGGACTTTCTGAGCCTCATGCTCTGCCAGGGAGGAGGGGAGGCCGGGAGGAAGCAGAGACAGGACACCTGACCCAAACTGACCAAAGAGGTATTCCATACCACAGCACGTCATGCCCAGGATGTAACTTGGAGTGACCCGGAAGGGTTGGGGAATGCAGGGTTGGACAAGGTATCGGTCGGTGCTTGGCTGGGGGGAGTGGGGCGAGTTATCAGTCAGCTGGTGTTGAGGTGTTGTATTCTTTCCTCTTGTTATTTCCTTTAGCATTATTATTATTGGTGGTAGCAGTAGTGATTTGTGTTCTACCTTAGTTACTAAACTGTTCTTATCTCAACCCGTGGGAGTTGCATTCTTTTTGATTCTCCTCTCCGTCCCTCCAGAAGCAGGGGGAGGGCAAGAAGGGGGGGGAGTGAGTGGACGAGGTTTGTGGTTGGGTTTAAACCACGACAGTTCTTTTTGGCGCCCAACGTGGGGCACGAAGGGTTGAGATAACGACAGAGATGATCAGATTAATAGTCATCACAGTGCTGATTTATTGGCTCTCAAAGTTGTTTCTCTTGCTCTCAGCGCTTCAGAATGTAGTACATTACATAGAGCCGGTATTCCCTGTGTTCGTGTTTATCAAGTGTGGGGCTTGGGCTAAGGTTTTTGTTTCACTGTACTTTATGGCAATGGCTTGTAATACGGGTGGGCTCCAGCAGCAGGGAGAGATGGACGTGGCCGTGGACTTGTACCCGGCCGCCCCGCTGCTCTTCACCGCCCTGGCCCTTGTCCTCGCCTCCGTCTTCGTGAGGCTGCGGGGAGCCGAGGGGGAGCGGCCCCGGGAGCCGGCGGCGGCCGAAGCGGCCCGGGAGAGCGGCCCCGGGGACCAGGCGGCGGCGGGAGCGGGGCCCGAGCCCGGGAGGAAGGCGGCTGCTGAGCAGCGGGAGGAGGCGGCCGAGGAGCCGAGCCCCGCGGCCGAGCCCAGCCCCGCGGAGGAGCCGAGCCTCGTGGCGGCCGAGAGCGTCCCCCGGCAGCCGCCCGCCGAGCCCCAGGAGGATGCAGGAGCCCAGGCAGCATTTCCCAGCAGGGCAGAGGAGGAAGAGCTGCACCCAGGGAAAGAGAAGCTGGTGGTGGGAGAGCCGGCAAGCACAGCAGCTGCACCAGCCCCAGGGACAAGCACAGCAGCGTCATTGGAGAGTTCTGAAGGTTTTGAATGGCCTGTGGGTACTCTTGGGACCTGCCTGCTGATTGTGATGGGGATCAGCATGTTGGCACACACACAGAGGGTGTTCTACCCACGGCCATTTTGTCTGATCTCAGAAGTCAAGCAGAGTCAGGTTTGCTTCTTGTCTGGGGTTAGACCACAATATGGGAGGACCAGGAGATCTTCCCCAAGGCTGGACAGCCATGAGTGGCAGGGTGTGTGGGACAGGATGAGCGAGTATCTGGTCCACTGGGCCCCTCCAGTGCTTTGGAAGCGTCGGAGATGGAAGGCAGCTCTATGGAGTCCCCAGCAACAAGCTGCAGAAACTGCTGAAGGGGACAGTGAATTATTTTGAGCCTGGTGGGCCCATGGCACTTCAGGCCATCAGGGCAGAGATGCAACATAGAGATGGACTCATGATCGAGGGGTGGACTCAGCAATGGACACTATTGACCAGGTTATTCATGAGTGTGAACACTGCACACAGCCTCTCCTGCTCTGAGAGACTGTAACAAGAGGTGGAGCCTGACATCATGGACCAGACGGACTCAGCAGCTTTATAGGTCCATGCACTAAGAAATGATGTTTTTCTCTGTGTATATGTAGATGTATATATATATGTAAGAGTGATGGCATATTGAAGATGTGGGATCTGAGCATGACGTGAATGGTATGGAATAAGGGGTGGATAATGTCCTGGTTTTGAGCAGCAGCAGTCATTTTTCTCCTTCTTAGGAGCTAGTAGTGCTGTGTTTTGATCTTTTGGCCTTGGAACAGTGGTGATAACGCCAATGTTTTCAGTTGCTGCTCGAATGTTTGGTCTGGCCAAGGACTTTCTGAGCCTCATGCTCTGCCAGGGAGGAGGGGAGTCTGGGAGGAAGCAGAGACAGGACACCTGACCCAAACTGACCAAAGAGGTATTCCATACCACAGCACGTCATGCCCAGGATGTAACTTGGAGTGACCCGGAAGGGTTGGGGAATGCAGGGTTGGACAAGGTATCGGTCGGTGCTTGGCTGGGGGGAGTGGGGCGAGTTATCAGTCAGCTGGTGCTGAGGTGTTGTATTCTTTCCTCTTGTTATTTCCTTTAGCATTATTATTATTGGTGGTAGCAGTAGTGATTTGTGTTCTACCTTAGTTACTAAACTGTTCTTATCTCAACCCGTGGGAGTTGCATTCTTTTTGATTCTCCTCTCCGTCCCTCCAGAAGCAGGGGGAGGGCAAGAAGGGGGGGGAGTGAGTGGACGAGGTTTGTGGTTGGGTTTAAACCACGACAGTTCTTTCCCGCTTCGGCCGCCGCCGGCTCCCGGGGCCGCTCCCCCTCGGCTCCCCGCAGCCTCACGAAGACGGAGGCGAGGACAAGGGCCAGGGCGGTGAAGAGCAGCGGGGCGGCCGGGTACAAGTCCACGGCCAGACCAAACATTCGAGCAGCAACTGAAAACATCGGCGTTATCACCACTGTTCCAAGGCCAAAAGATCAAAACACAGCACTACTAGCTCCTAAGAAGGAGAAAAATGACTGCTGCTGCTCAAAACCAGGACAGACCCCCAGAATTAATCCCATGCAAAGTGAGTGAAATCAGCCATTCAAACTAATTTAATCTTGCCCACCCCTGTTCTGCATCTTGTGATGTGATCTGGTTCAGGGTTATGAAGAAGAATCCAGCAGCAGGGATATACAGCGCAAAAGTACAGATGCTACAAGTCAAGAAAATTAATGCGTGAAACAATAAAGCAGAAAACCCTACCAAGGCTCACTGTGTGTGTGTTGCCTGTATGCTAATCCAGTGTTGCTCTTGAGGTAATTTTATTCATGACAACTCACACTGTTCAATGCCAGAAGCATTTTATGTGGTGTAGCTGGCCTTTTTTCCCAGACATTATGATGATCGTAAACAACTAATATTAGTAGAGTTAAAACATGCATAATGATCTTATTAATTAATTGAATATTGAGTGATATTTTTAGGTGCATTTTCCAATTGAGTACAGTGTTTCTGTGGTTGGATTCATCAGCATCACTAACGCAGATGTTAGGTTCTGCTGGTTTCTTCCTACTGCTTGAAGCAATACAATGGAAATTATATAGATTTATGAAACAGATCTTCCATGTTAGTTGTTTTTTCAGCTGTGATTGTTTCATGTTATTTTTCTTCAGCTGATGTATATTAAGATGGGTAAATTCAGCATTTTTTTAAAAAAAAGCTCATTAAAAGAGAATTATTTTGTCCTGTACCTTCAGTGGGAAACATCACCTGCTTCCCACCTTTGGGAAGCATTTTGATCTCCCTAGATCAGTATTTTTTGGCATGTCCAACAAGTTGTAAATGTTGCCTCATCGTTGCCCTTAATATGGTTCTTTTAAAGTATTTTTGGTTCTTCTGCAATGTTTGGACTTTCTTTGTTTTATTCCAGGTTCTTATCTCCTTTATCTTTTTAACATTTACACCCTAAGAATCAACTTTCTGTTGACCCAATTTACTGCCAAAATATTGCAGAGATTAGTGAGTGATTTCTTTAACTCAAGGTTTCAAACTGCAACAGACTGAGATAGCTGAAGTCTAGGCTGATGCCTGAAGCTGATTAATTCCTTCAGAACAGCGAAGTCTGGTGTATTTGCTCAAACCTGAAATGCATACAACAAATTACTACAGTTTCACTAACTGCTGATAATGCAGATTTGGGTTCCCTAAGGCAGATGAGAAATCTGGCAATGATTTTGGTACCAACTTATTGTTTGTTTGAACAAAAATAGGTAGCTGTTGCTTAGTAGAATGTGCATTCCTTAGCCCTCATACATCATGTACCCCTTACAATCTGCACTGATTATAATCTGTATGTGAAACAGAACTCTAGGAACGTACTTCTGAGTGTTTGATCTTCCCCAGGTTGACAATAAATGACATAGCTAGAGATTAATGTGGTACTACAACTACTCAATGTCAGTCTCTGTTGTCTTTTTTTTTTTTCTCTCTCCAGAATTTTCATCTGCAGAAGCAGTACCAGTAGCAAGCATTTTTCTTGTACCACAGTATGCGTGAAAATTGTGTGTGCCACCTATTGTGTGCATCACCATTTCTTCTTAACACAGAATATTTGTTGTTTGTGTTTTTTTTTCAAATACCTGTCACAACTTTTAACTTGTTTCTTAAATTTTCTAGAGTCTTTATTTTTTCATCAGTGTTATTTATCCTTGCAGATTTACTTATTGGCTTAAATTTGTGTGTGTATAAACATACAGAAACAGTTTGTGATTCATATGAGGGGTTTTTGTGTATTTATATACATGCATATGTACATACACATACAAACATAGTCTGTATAGTATCACCAGGCCAATGGCAAAACATAAAAAGGGGATATATAGAGATACATAGATATTTAGATGTGTGTGCATATAGAGATGTGTGTGTACACATATTTGTGCATACATACAAATATCCTGCATATGCAAGGGAGAATAGAACTTCCATGGCATAACCTGAAGTAAAATATTAGAGGAGAGCACTCCATAAGGTGGAGTCCTGCTTGTACTGCTGGTATGTTCAAAGTGAACAGGAAGACGAAGGCAGCAATGGACAATATTATTTGCAATACTCAAACAAACACAGCAATTCTGTGGCCACAACAGCATGTAAAAGTAAATGAAATCAGATGAAATGTGAGCATGAGTGCAGCAGTTCCAATTTTGTTAATTAGTCTGTATTCATGCTTCAGTGATGCTGCAATTATGCTACCTCATCCTTGCGTAGGCCTATTGTGCAAATGCTGTCATTACACTTCTAGTAGCTTATAAAACAGTGCATGATATGAGCCACATAGAGTTGTCATTACAACAGTGTCAATCCAGTACTATGTTTCTTAAACTATATAATTATTTGTCTTCACTGAGAAGTGATTTGTGAACCTATTTCTAGTCTTTTTGAAGTTAACTTGGTGATTTCTTTTATGTTACATTAAACACCTGCCACTAAAGTTTAGATAATTGTGTACATCTAGTTATAAAGTTCTAAAATGAGAATCAAAGTCTACACCTACTTTTTAATAATTGCATAGTTGTCAGGCTTTTTTTTTTTTCCTAATTACCAACAAAATATATTTAGAAACACTAGAAGAAGGAAGTATTAATCTATGGCATTAGATTTGTCAAATGAAGGGATTCTTCATTGCAATATGTTTTTAGTGCAGCAATTATTACATGTTTCAGTAACAAAAGATCCCATCCTAAAAAGCTGGGGGGAGGAAAGGGAGAACACTGAAACCACCTTTTCCCAAGAAACGTATTTAAAGACTGTATTTCAGATACAGGAGTA
This sequence comes from Lathamus discolor, assembly GCF_037157495.1. Taxonomy (NCBI): domain Eukaryota; kingdom Metazoa; phylum Chordata; class Aves; order Psittaciformes; family Psittacidae; genus Lathamus; species Lathamus discolor. Next base: position 26,891,622 of record NC_088887.1, on the reverse strand, counting down.
TTTAACTTTGAATTAAATATTCCACTGAGATGCTCTCTCATGGGGACCGAATCCAGAATCTCTAGAGGAAATTGAATTTTTTCAGTGTGAATTACAGAAATAGATCTGCCAGTTAACAAGAAGTGGCAGTTTTAGAAATGCTTTATTCACCTGTGTGTGCTCTTTTGGTAGCATGTTGTTTCTAGAAAATAGAAATTAACAGAATTAAAACCATAGTCACAGTCTACATCTCTCAGTTTACTATCAATGAATATTCTGCATTTCAAGTTACTTTCAAATGTTTATGTTCTTGGTGGGAATCACCAGTATTTTTTTCAGCTTAACAAAGCAGAAAAAAACATTTTTTATGAGAATGGATATAAAGAGATGGGAATTTGTGATTGGCCTGACAAATAGTTTATATTATAGAGTGGCTCACATTTCAGAAGTGTCTTTCTGTAGATGTTCACTGTCCAGTTTTGCAGCTCCATCACACATGAGATCTAGCAAACTTCTTTGAAATTAAAGCTTTGTTCAATGTTTGCTCTGTAAAATTTAGGTACAATTTCAGTTTTATAACATGTCAGGCTAATAAGTTATTTGAGCAAAACAATGTCTGAATATTTAGGCATTCAGAAGCATTTAAATGACCCTTAGATACAACAGTTTTAATCTAATTGCATCTAATTAAGTCCAGATAGTTTGAATAGCAATTCTGGATTTATTCTTCTTTCAAATAATTCCATTCGAAGCATGTTTTGCATAGGATTATTTATTAGTCTTTCTGAAACAGGTACATAACTGCATGCAGGTGTTTTGTTTAGTAATTTTAATCTAGTCAATACAAGGATTAGCCATTAAAGCCTTAGAGAAAGAGGTCAACTCACTACAAGAATGTTGAATCATAAAAAATATGATAAAAAGATGTGACTAGGAGCATTCAAGAATAAATTAACATAGAATAAAAACGTCTGATCATTCTCATATAAAGCTGTTCTATCTAGTGGAATTTTTAAAGTGTGTCTTGAAGTTCATGGAGAACTGGAGCTTAGCAAAAAGTTGTTCCTTTGATGTACCATCACCTGTGGCTATCTTGTCTTGACATTTCATTTAATGGAAAAAGATAAACATACCTTTACAATTACATGAAGAGTACAAGAGTGGGGAAAAAAAAGAGAAAAGTGTCTATCTATAAACTGTGATGTGAAAATATTCCAAGGGCCCCTTTCTTTTTAAAATTTGAGAAATGTCTAAATCTGATTAGCTTTTTTATTTTACTTTTTTTTTTTTGTATAATAAATGTATTAAGAAAGGCGAATAGGCAGACCTCTGTTTACAGATATCCAAATATATTATACTCTAAATATAGGTTCTAATAGTTGAGCTTGTTCAGCTTTAAGAGAAGGCTCTGGGGAGACCTTGTAGCAGCTTTCCAGTACCTAAAGGGGGCCTTACAAGAAATCTGGAACTTTTTACAAGGGCAGGTAGTAAGGTAATGAATCACTTGGGAAATATTATCTCAAGATGCAGTCTGCCAGATGTCTTTCAACTGTAGATGTCTTTCTAAAGAAGAAATTCTAGCACTTCCTGATATGTGTGCTTGATATGCAAATTAGATTATCAAAATGCTTCCTCATAAATTAAAAATCAATTAATTTTTACAGATACAGGTATATGTTTCCGATGAGTCATACCATTATATATTGCTTAGAATTTCAGAGGGAAAAATTAAAAAATAATCAAGTGCAAATATTACATAGAGACCAATATTGTAATTTTAATGCTACCCTAAAAGTTATCCAACTCAAATATCAGTGCTACTTCCAGACAAAGAGATCATAGATCAAAACTGATTCTATTGTGAGTGCAAAACCCACATATTATTACTGCCTTTCCCAAATTAGCTTTAACTGATACATAAGGCTAGTTAAAAAGCCTCTGCTGCTACACACAGCTATAGCGAAAAAAAGCATGGAACACATAATTTTTGTTTTCCTGAATGGGTTTCTAAAGAAGAAAGTAGAAAAAAAAAATCAGAAAAAAAAAAAATTGGGGGTAGAAAAAAAAAATAAAAACAACCCACTTTCACCATAGATAAATTCTTTTTCAATTCTGCTCAATTCAGTACAGATCAATATTGACCTACATCGAAATTCTCAGCTCCATCACAGTGTGCAGCAATAATTTTTCTGACTGTACCAATATAAATATAACCTTCTCTATATCTGGCAAGTATGTTCATACAAGAAATTATGACTGGACAGATGGTTAGAAATAATGCCAAACAGCTAATTGGACATGCTGCAGCACAAAACACGCTCTTTGCTTTTCAACATGTCAAATACACTTACAATCACCATCAGAAATCCATCCAGAGGCTGGACTAGCCTTCCTACTTCTAGATGTAAGAATAGTGCCAGGTCAAGCATATAGCAGTGAGCACAAAGATGAAAAGATGAGAAGCTCCTCAGATGAGCATGGGTGGAGTCACAGTTTAAGAAGATGGGGGATAGGGCCCTAAGTTTGAAGATCTTTGCAGGAAAGTGATGCAGCTGGGACAAATGAACAGCTATAATGGGGACCTTCATCTGCAGGATGTCACCAGGTGGCTGGAGATGGAGAAGATGAGGTAGGAGGAATGTTTTTACCCGAACAACTGTTTTCCCTGAGATACAACTGGGACTATGTTCACGTAAGTAGTCATTATTGCCAGTAACTGAGCTCGTTCATTTAGGAGTTCAAGTGCAGTTCCAAAGGCAAAAGTTTGCAACAGATATGAAGGAATTAGCCAAAGAACAGAAAGCAATTTCAATTTATTTCTCTTTCTTGAAGGTGAAGACATTGAAAATACTTATAAATAAATTTTAACTATTTTGTCAAATAAAATAATGTTTTACATTATCAAAGCACATGGGATATTTTTAATGCAGTCAAGGAATTGTACAGACAAATAACTGATAATCACCATTAGTTATTAGATTGCCCAGTATAGTAAAAAATAAAATGGCATTTCTGATAAAATAAATTACAGGCAGTTGAAGGATATTGTGGTGATCCAAGTAGATATTGTTAAAAGATATTTTATTACTGTTAATAAAACAGATATACAAAGCCCTAGAAAGAGTAAATGACAATCAATATTGAGAACTCAATGGAAAGATAATTGATTTTTTGTTATAACAGATTTCATACCTTGAGACAACCTTGGTTAAAAAGCTTATGAAAAAAATAATAATAAAAAAATGTAGCTATATTACTTAAAATAGATTCTAGAGGAAAAGAAAAAAAAAAAACACAACCAAATTCTAGGTGTCTTTGACATAAAAAAACAAAGAAGAAACTATTAAAAATGCCCATTTTAAGCTTGGTACTTAGTATTTGCATACAAGCCACCATATCTTCAACAGGATATCTTCTTAAAATGTATATTTACCACATGATAACCATGAAAAAATAACCCTTCTTTTTGTTGGGTCAGGAAAATAGGACTTCAGCATTTGAAGATATGTTATTAAAAGATTTTATAAAGTTACTTTTACAATCTTTTTGAATAAAGGCCTTAGTGGAAGCATGTGACAGACATAAATTCTTGAGAGAATACCTAGAGTACATGTTTATATACAGGACTCTGTACACAATTTGTTTTTGAGGCAACCAAGGATGTGTTTTAGCTGCAACAGAATTGATCTGAAGACAACTTCTAGTGTTCTCTCACTACACAAATTTTTTAAATATGTTTGAAATCTGCTCTTCAGTCAAAGATGGAAGCTTCCTTTGTTTCTTTATTACACTAGATTCATATAGAAAAAGGGATTCCTGGTTTTGAATTAGTTTACCAGATATTTGCAATATCTGGTATTAGATATACCAGATATATCTAATCTGATATTAGATATCAGATATTGCCTTATTTCAGTTTGTCCCTTATTTCTGTGCAGCTGATAAAGATCCACTAAACAGTAATTTTATACATTGTTTAAATATTTGCGTTACAAAAACTCAAACCATAAAATTCATATTAATATTTATCACAACTTATCAAATTCAATCTAAATTCTCTTTTGATTGTAAAAAGCTTAATTAAAATTTTTAATAGAAAAATGGAAGAAAGGCAGATATTTCATAGAGTTTAATTTGAATTCCTCTAAGTTCTAAGTTAAGGTAATTGATTAAATCCCAGGCTTGATCAAAATTACCATCAATAGGTTTGAATACACTTATGTGAAAGTGGATTTCATGCAAGTAAGAAACATGAAACTGAGCACTGTTACTGTAAAACCTGAAGGTTTCGTATTAATCAGGTTTCTAAGAGGGTGTATCTACAAAAGAATGTGGTAACATTTTTGATAAATGTAGTAATACTAAAGTCCTAAGGTGAAAAGAAAAAATACTTTTCATAACACACATTATAAAGGTTTAAAATTCTGGGAAGGAAGGAGTACAAGGAAGTTATTCATACTTCACTAAGGCCTCCCTGTGGTTCACAGCATGTAGTCAAGTTCTTCCTAAAGTCTAATGGAAGAAGCTTTGCACTTGATTCTTCACCTAGTTGTAATTTATTTTCTCCTGTACTAGGAGCATGTGCTGTCAGTTATTACTTAATTACATATTTTTTTAACTGAAATCAGCTGATTACAACTGTGATTACAACTGAAATCAACTTTTTCCAGGATTAAATTCAATGTTCTGCATTTGTTAAATAAAACCTATTTCTTCTAAAGTAAGTATGGGGAAACTACATTACAGGCAATTTTATTTTATTGTTATAGAAGACACCTGGGAAGCATGTAAATAATGCATGGCAGTTAGTAAAATTTGCAAAAGAATAATTAACAGTATTATTGACTAAAAATCTTCATGGATCTCCATTCACAGAAAATGTATTTCAAGGCCAAAGTAAGTTTCTTATTTTTATTTTGAAGATAAGTAATGAGCTTGATAGTATCAAAAAGAAGATTCATTACACTTACGACCTTCTTCAAAGGATGCCACACTATGTTGCACAAGTTAGAATGACTTAAAAATGATACATTTTTAGTCCAGAATTTTGAAGCAGTGATTATAAATATTTCTTCACACATGCATATGTGTAAAAAAAGTACAGTGGAATGATGACTAACTGACAATAGAATAATGACTAACTGAAAAATAAACATGAAGAGTTCAATTGCTGGATCATTTTCCTTGTTGCACATTTAGACATTGTAGTGAACAAATAATCGTAGTACTTACTAACATTTGTTCTTCCTTTATCACAAAAAAATGCCCTGAGTTTTGAAAGCAATGGACCAAGAACATATTTTGGGTTTTTTTCCTAGCTAAAGTTCAGCATATTTTTCTTTAAGAATATCTTCTTACCACTTTTGAAATAATTGCCATCTGTATCACAAATGTTGTTAAATGAGATAATATAGTTGTAAGGCTATCACTGTTTATGTCTCTTGACAATGAATCTGATTTGTGTTATGATTGTTGGTTTGTGTGAAAGAAATGCTTATTATGATAATATTTATCTAGTACCTTCCATCTAAAGATCTCAAGTGGGTTACAAAGGAGATGAATATCATTATCCCTATTTTACATAGAGACATATTTCTGTAAGAACTATTTAGGTCTAGAAAATTGCACAATGGATGTTTTGTACATTTATACAATAAGTACTTATTAGAAGGATAGAAGAGAGGAGAAAGAGCAGAAGAATGAAACAAATGTATTGTACCACCAGACTGTACTAGAATTTGTTTTAATGGTATTTGCAAAGCCTCCCAGGACTAATAGAAACCTGAGAATTTGGAAGTTAAAAGTTTTCTACTTAACACATTCGGACAGCAGTTCAGAACACTTTGTAAGGAAAAAAGCAAAGGAACTGAAACCAGCCAAATATATGGACATGGCAAATTTACTTAACTGGACTTCTTACCCCAAAACAAAGCTATTAGGAAAAGTTTTGAAATTGAACTCCATGAATTTAGGCCAGAATAAATCTATTGCAAATATATGATTATACCACGTAAATAAATCATGGTGAAGAATAATCCATTCTCTAAACTTCTCTTCCTCTCCCAGACCAGTTTGCTGAGTGGAATGAAAGCCACTGGGAGTATTTCTTTTAGCTTAGAAAAGACCAATGATTAAAAAGAATGGATTTTGTAATTTAACTCTCATTAAAGAATAACCAGTTTCTAATTGACTTAAAGCACGGGTCTATACGAAAATAAGAATAGTCTGACAAAGCACTGAATTTTGCTGGTAGTCAGCACTCCTGTAGCCTTTCATGACCATATCTAATTTACTTGTAAGAACTGGAACACTAAATGATTTTTCCTGCTACATGTCTTTTGAGAGTGCTGCAACAACAGAATTTCATATGAGGAAATCATAGCCTGGTATAAGATTTGAGAGGCAGTTCCTCAGGTTTTGACTGCTTGAACACTCCAAGATGGCCTTTATTGCCATCCAAGTGAACTGTATCAGTAAAATAACTTTGCAGATCATGAGTCCAAAGAGTGTCCAAATGGCAGTGGTGTTGGCTTGAGGCATACAATAGCTGAAGAAGAAGGTTCTGCTACTACAAGTAGAATCTCTGCTTGAAGTCAGGGAGAAGTAAGCCAAGTGTTACCCTAAAATGAGTTTCCTCTTTTCCTCCTCCCAGTGCAGTACTCCCCAGAACTAGTTGCTACAACTATTCCTTCACAGGCTCTTGAAAATAATCGGGGATTCATAACTGTAATATAGGATTAAAATGTGCATGATTTGCCTCCAAGTTGATAGCATGTGCTACATCTAGTGAATGGAAATCACACTATGTAAGTTAATTAGTTGCTACTAATCTTATGCAGTTACATTTGTGCCTTTCTGTATTGCCTTCTTGGTGCCTTGGAAACCTCAACTCTGACAGGACTGAGACCTTTCATGTTTAGAAGCTAAACTGAAATTAAATTTGTGGGCCTGCTTCTTGTGAGGAATTAAAGTTTCTAGTTACACTGTTACAGAGATATTTCTGTTTAATTACAGGGAAATAATACATGTTTTTTATCTCTCCTTGAAATGTTTTGAATGTTCCAGACAAGAAAATTAATTTTGAGCAAAGTAAGAAATAGAATTATCTGCTGTACAACTACCATTCTACACTTAATCAGCCCGTATTTCTGTGCTTCTCTGTACTTCATGACAAAAATGAAATCTGCTCCCAGGTATGCCAAATACCGATCTAATTGTTTTGACTCCATTACATTTCTCACCACAAAGATATTCACAATAAGTTCTATGAGCTGAAAGATACTTTTCCCTTAGAGCACAAATTTTAGCTCCAGTTAGGTGTTTACAGTTTTGCCTTGGAGCTGGGCTCTCAGTCCACGCATTTGTTCATAAGTTGCACATGTACATTTGAAGGAAAAACATAAAATCACATTTTGATGAAAGCCATAACTTCTTCATGTTGAATAACTGACAAATTTCACAGAAATACTTATAAAACATGTAATCAACGCCAAGTAATGTGTTCTAACATTATGCTTAGGAACATCTTAAGATTACAAGTACTTTAATAACTAATCTCTAAAGCCACATAACATTTAAATGTGGAAAAAAGTAGTCAAGAAATATACTAGTATAAATCAGTCAAATATTGTACATAAGAGAATTTAATGACATTATATAGTTTTCCTTAATGCCTCTCTTTTGTTTCTTTTTAAATTTCAAGGGTTGGTTTTAAGAACAATTAATTACAAATTGAGTTCTGAAAGCTCTCAACATTTGTTCTGGTTTGATATCCAAAATCATGCTCTCATAAACTGTTTAAACTCTGGGACAAACATAACAAAAATGCTAGCATGAAATTTTCTTGTTTTTAGCTACAAATGGATTCGTACCAAGCTGCTGACTTTCTTTTCCAGTAGTAAGATTCTTAAAAGTAAAAAAGCAAAATTCTGAAAATGAAATTTAAAAAAAATCACAAAAGAGTACATGCAGCAGAAACTGTTTCAGAAAATGTCTCACCACAGTGGGAAAATATTGGACAATCCAAAAGTCAAATGCTTACTTTTGTATTTGTAATAAAATAGAGAAGAGATGCAGTCTGTCAGAAAAAAAAAGTTTTGCAAATTTATTTTCTTCTCTAGCATTTAAAATAATTAGATTGATAAAGATATTCTTCCTTCTACTGTGCTACTAAAAGTCTTATTTTGACTTTCTGATTCATGTAATATAATACTTTATGTATTACTTCTAATTAAATGTTGGGGATTTTGTAAGGGCAAGTTCATTGTAGATTTTCTTTTGGTTTCAGGGACTCTGTTCTTGTTATCTATCAACAATATCAATTTAGAATAAAAGGAATAGTGAAAAATAGCAATTGACTAAGGCTACAATTTCTTTAGGAATCAGACTATCTTAAATCACTTTTAATTGAAGCCAGATTAAGATAAAATGTGAATTCACAAATTGTATCTGAAGCAGTCAACGCAGTTGCAAACTTGAGTTATGTGGGTGAAGAAAAGGAAGAAATCCTGTCACTTTACAGAAGATTACATGGGGAAACTCTCTTTTTCCCTCTAGATGATCATATAGGTATTAGATATTTCTCATACTTTGCTCTTCCAGGATTACATTAGGGAAGTCCTCTTGTGGGATGGGGAGGAGAGAATATGCCAGTAATATCCTTACACCTAGAACTCACTCTTCTCTTCCGTGTTGGGGACTGTCATGTGAATCTCTTCATTAACATTAAAGTTGCTCTGCGCATACACAAACTTCTCCTTGTTGTACTAGAAGCCATTTCTTGCTTTGCAAACAGTTAATTTCCTAATGTAATGTAAAAATCTCATCCCTTCCCTTGTGGCCTATCTGGCATTCCGAGGAACGTACCCTTCGCTGCCATCGTTCTGTGTCAGTTGATATGTTAAAGACATATGACTAAGTATCTAAATACATTTATTGTGTGTGTCTCATTATGGGCTCTTAAATGAGACTAGACATGAAAATAATTAATCACTTTAAAATGAAAGTGATTTATTGCACTGAGGTTTCTTTCAGATGGCCCTCCAAACTAATTAATGTTCAGTAGATACTTTTCTCCAATTAAATTTCTGGATCAGAAAGAACCTGGAAAACTTGGAAGTGATGATAAACAGAAACAATGGTTAATCAGAAAAGAGCAGTTTTTAAAAATGGGCAAAGAGAGCAGCAAGAGCACAGCATGAGCTAATGGCAGGCTAGAACTTTATCTTGGTAAACGTATGAAAAAATTATGATTATAATCAGACATAGTACGTGTTCAGTGTATAGCCATGATCCCTAATAACAGGGCAGATAGGTAGATTCTATTGTAAGGGGATAATAGATTTGCTTCATCCATTTAGGAGCCGCTTCACAGGAAAAAAAAAAAAACAACTCTTTGGAACTGAGTCCGTCTATCCCTTTCTATGAAGCTCAGTTTTCATTGCCTTACTGTTTGCGTGTTTTACCTCTGAGGAATACCAATCCACTACATTTGTTTCAGTTTTCTTACTGCAGCTGGATTCACCCACAGTGAAGACCCTAGCTGACCCTGGACAACTTTGCCTTTGAGGAAGATTCTTTTACCTTCCTTTGCAGGAAATAAACTGTGCCAGTGTATGACACAGTTTTTTGTTCTGTGTCCAGAATGCAAACTCTTTCTGCCTTCTTCAAAGTCTGCAACTATCCTAGAAAATTAAGGAGGAATAGAACCTAGGCTTTCAAGCTGGCACACATTAAGTACACTGTTCAACACGTTACCAGGTTTTGGCTTGATGCCATTCAAGACTCCTGAGCTCAGGGATAATACTGACCATACTGGGCAGGGTTATTCTTTTATGTTCTGTTTTAGCACCAGTGGGATTTTCCATCAGGTTAAGAGGGTTTGAATATATCAGCTATCACTGTGTTCCTCAATACAGAGTTTGTAAAATCGAACTATGAAATAGAAGTCTAATAGAGATTTAAAAAGCAAAATCCTTGCACATGGCCTCCTTATAAATGTCTGTCTCTCAAATAGTCTTTTTCTTCTGTAAAATCCTATCTTGCTAGGGGCAATATCAAATTAATGAAGATATAGAAGCTTTTAGAGTAGAGTTGCTAAAATGTTGTCTATATTTTAAAGAAAACTGCATTTTAAACATATTTCGACTCATCATATGCTGGTCCCTGAATTGCTCTAATTGTCAAAGTAGCTTATCATGTATTGAATCTTATACTGGTGGAAACTATCTTGCCATGTATATGTACACATATATATGCCATATTGTAAATGTGCATTTTGTTAGAACAATAAATTTAGATTATTCAGGTTGACTGCTACTGTTTCTTAATAAAACTGAATGTATATTAGGAGCTGTATAACAAAACTATCATAATTTTCTGGGTTCTTATCCTAGATGGAACAAATAGTATGTTTTCAGGTGTGTTTGAAAGGCATGTTTGAGAGGGGGAAAGAGAATAACTCAAAAGTAAGTGGGCTACATGGCTGTTAATGTAAAAAGAAAATGGACACAAAAGACTTGAAACAAATATAAACTTTACCTTAGTGAAATCATGCTAAGGAAAACATAGAATGCTTCTTGGTTTTAGAATTAATCTTATATAGTATTGAAATTGTAAAAGCTTAAATTTTTATGTCAGCTGTGAAGATGAAACCTGTGCTCCAGAGATAACTTTAAGGTGTGCTACACATGGCACAATGCATCTACTAAACTTTATGTGGAGATGTGTGGAGAAACACTGCAGTTTCTCTGTACATGTCTTATTTCTTCAAATCGTGGTCCAGATGTGCTCCCTTTAAGAAGGCTAAGAAACCAACATACAGAACCAGATTGTGCTGACTGTGAAACATTCAGAAGTATTTCTATGCCAGGAGAAAGCAAAATAGCTGATCAAACCATCTATGAGTTTATGTGGTATTTGTGAGTCAGGAGTTGATGTTCCCTTTTCAAATGCACCTCTTCTTAGTCAGTTTATGCTGGGAAAGAACTCTGGGGAAGAGTGTGAGGAGAGGCGTGAACTGTCCACAACCCCCATTCCCAGTCCCCCTGTGCTGCTGAGGTGAGAAGATAGAGGACTTGGGATTAAAGTTAAGCCCAGGAAGAAGGTAGGATTTTGGGGAAAATATAATTTTATTTCTTATTATTTAAGTTTTGATTGATAAATTAAATTAATTTCCCAAAGTTGAATCTGCTTTGCCCATTCACTAACTGGGGAGTGATCTGCCTGTCCTTATCTTGACCCATGAGCCTTTAGTTGTATTTTGATTTCTCTAATCAGTTAAGAACAGGGAGTGGTAGAGGGTCTTGGTGGGCACCTGGCATCTAGCCAGGGTCAAGCCACTACATTCCTTTTCTGGTGCTCATTGTGGGGCATGAGGAATTTGAGATAAGGATAGTGACTGGGAGATGTAACAGGCAAAACATTGAATATTTCTAGATAGCAAGAAGCAGAATGACTGTGTGGAATTTTTGTTGTACTTGTGGTGAAGGGATAAGAGATAGTGTGTGTGTAAATTGTCCACTTTTGTCATTGCAGTGATATTATTTTCATTTTGTTGATGAAAATCTAGTTTGTGAAGATTGTAGATTGCGTGATGAATATGTATTGATAATTCTGAAGTACGTGATTCTCACAGATGAGGGGTGTAATGGAGGAAAAAATGTTATTTTATCACACAAAATATGGAAAGAAGTAGAAAAATTACCTGAATCTGAAGATCTCAGTGAATGTTTTCATAATAATAGTAACAGTGATAATAATTTCCAATTTAAAGACATTTAAATTAAGCAGTTGGACTTCAAAGTATAATTTTTTTTCAATTAATTTTTCTTAATTTGTTAAGAATTCCCCTGGTTCTTTGTCGTGCAACTAATAATTATAAAATTCTCCCTACAGTGAATGCTGCATTAGCCATTGCAAAATATTGTACTATTGCAGTATGAAATATGAATAGAAAATGACTTTTTCTGCAAAATTAAGCTTACATCTTAAAATTTCATCAGGGAGCAACTGTTCTGTAAATAAGATGTAGCTCTGGTTGTTATATTTAGTTCTTACTGCAATACTGGCATGAACCTAGCTGGCAAAACATTGACTTCATCCTGCCATTATGTATTCTTACTTCAGCCTACCTTGCAGAAGCAGCTCAGGGGATTGACATTTCATTAGTGATAAAAAGATCTGGATGTTCATGAACTACTACTGTTTTGAACAGTTTCTAATTTATTACCCTTTGTCCTACAACTCTCAGGAAGATGCAAGCAAAAATGTAGTTGAAGTTAGACCAATTTAGTTTAAATTCTAATTTTAATATTCTCTCAACATGTACACAAGCACGGTGGACTATTTGAACCTCTGCATAAAAAAATGCACACAACAATTAACTAAGTCTGTGACTCGCTGCAAAATATGACCTAGTCATTCAGCCTCTCATAATTAATTCAGGCTTGGCCTTCCAAAGATTGTAGAGTAAACATAACATTCTCAGCTTGTGATAGCTGCTATCTGAAGAGGAAGATACAGACAAACTCCCTAGCACTTCATGAAGGAATAGCACTGCTACTGACTGTAGTGGCTTGTGTTCCTGTAGTCTATTCAGCTTAAAACTGAAATAAGACTCTTGACAGGTCAGCATTGGCCAAGTGTGCTGCCTTGGACTGTGAATGTGCAGAACTTCACTTATGACAGAATTTTGCAGCTATATTGGTGATCCATTCTGGTCGCTGTATTTTCCACACTGCCTAAAGTGTCTCTCCAGGGACACTGGTACACACTGGCCCCAGCGAGTGAAAAGACAGCAAGAAATCGATGCTTGCCACAAGGTTTCATATTTGCCACAGGCTGTACTCCATGCAGCATGAAGGACTGGTAATTTCATCATTAATTTCTTTTTTTTTTAATGTTTTCAGAATTACTGAAGAACAAGTTAGCCCAGCTGAACCAGAACTGCAAAGACTTTCTTTAGTCAAAAGGAGCAAACCTTCCCTTCTTGAACAGTAGTTAGGTTTTGCTCCTACATCGATGAATGAGTGACAATTATAGGTCTATTTTTCACACTGCACAGAATGATTCTGGCACTTATAGAATCATAGAATAGTTAGGGTTGGAAAGGACCTCAAGATCATCTAGTTCCAACCCCCCTGCCATGGGCAGGGACACCTCACACAAAACCATCCCACCCAAGGCTCTGTCCAACCTGGCCTTGAACACCGCCAGGGATGGAGCATTCACAGCCTCCCTGGGCAACCCATTCCAGTGCTTCACTACCCTAACAGTAAAGAATTTCTTCCTTATATCCAATTTAAACTTCCCCTGTTTAAGTTTTAACCCATTACCTCTTGCCCTGTCACTAGAGTCCCTAATGAATAGTCCCTCCCCAGCATCCCTATAGCCCCCCTTCAGATACTGGAAGGCTGCTATGAGGTCTCCATGCAGCCTTCTCACTTAAGTTTCTGCCATTAAATAATGTGCCCAGAAATATTTTAAATCTCAAATGAAATCCCAGAAGACCATGGCAGTACATTAGGTATGTGGCCTACCTTAAGGCTCCCCAGCTCAGAACTGGTTATTCAGCTTTTGCAGATGGTATCAGAGACCATCTACCCTATGGCTATTTGACCTGCTGCAAACCAGGATTTGAAACAGCTGCCTGAGCAAAGCCTCCTTTAAGAGCCAAAGACAAACTGCAATATCAGTGCGTGAAAATTACTTCTCTAAGACTGAAATTTGGAAATCATGGATGGGTAATCTGTTTTATTGCAAACAAGGCAGTTTAAAAAAAAAAAAATGATCTCATACTGTGTGCTATTTATGTGGTCTGCACTATTGACCTTTTATTTCAATATAAATAACAGTCAAAACTGCAATCTAATCAGAAATCAGTTAATGAGGTAGAAAATCTTTTTGAATGATAACTAGAAGCAAGTTGTAGTTCATCAGGATTTATAGTACTTTCTAGATACTGGTTATTGAGAGAAATTAGGTAGATAAAACATATCATTGCAGGCTATAACATCATTGCATAACAGCAGAAAAAAAATGTTTTAGTATCTGTTTACAAAAGCAAAGACAGACAAAAACCTGTGCTATCGTATTCCTAGAGCTATTTCAAATAAAAATTGAAATGGGATTGAACCCTTATTCAGAAGTTAGAGAATAAAATTTGTGAATTCTTTCCTAGATGTTCTTAACATTCTGAATTTCCTCCCTACATCTAATGCTTTAAATGGATAACCAAGGGATCTTTATTACACAAAACAGAATGCAGCAACTAGAAAAATTAAACTGCACTGTAAAATTGACAGATTGCTTTGTAAATCTGAAGCTTTCGACAGACTCTGTAACTGTCTCAGAGAATATACGAAAGCAAAAAGATCATCTTTTTGCTCCATTTACAGTGGTGCAGCCAAAGCACTACATTGGTTTATTCAGACCAATGTACAAGTACTGATATCTTCAATCCAAGTTTGAAAGAATTTCTCTGAGTTTTCTTATTTATGCTAATACTTTCAGTGAGGTGTTAAAAAAAGGTAAGGTAGAAAAGTTACTGTTTCTGGTAAATAAGAGATATAGGCAAATGTCCCTTTTACTGCCCTCAAAGTGAAAAGTCAGCTGGTGGTGAGCATGAAGCAATTTTATGTGCTATATAATCATATTCTTTCCAAATCTTGATTTTTGTATCTGGGTATTTGGAGTAAGAATGACTTCTGATTTCTGAACCTGTACTTTGGAGGTACACTGAAGAGGAGGTACATTTTCCCTTTGTAGATCAGTATGCAGAAAATAGGGATGGAAAAAAATTCTGTGAACATTAATTCTCCAGCTGGGAGGTATGTCCTGCATTCACTGGAAAAGTCATGTGGGGTTTGCAGTGGTGTTTGATTTCACCTGTACAAGAGACCTCCAGGTGCCAGGCTGCTGTATGACATTCAGGGCTAATGGACCTGTCAGTTTTCATTGTTCCTGTGATCATAGTTCCCCTGACAGGAAAAATGAAAGGTTCAGTTCCTATAGCTCACACCAGTAAATTCTCAGGTTCCTCTGAGAGGAAGGAAGGACTTTGTTAATCTCCTGGCATTTGTTTGTCCTACCTCAGTAACTGGAAGACTTTGAAATCTGCTGGTAAGTGGCAAAATTAAATATCATTGACCAGAATGAGAAGTTAAGATATTTTGGAAGATTTTTGACTATGTGGTTTCCTCATCAAGTCTTTAATCTGTTCTTCACAAGAACAGATAGCTGGTAGTCCTCAGGAAATATTTTTCATTTGTAGGAACATGCCTCTTTCTCTGCAAGATAAAAGTATGAATTTCTGTCAAAATAGTTTATCTGTGTTAACAGAAAATTTTTAATAAGGCTCCAGGAATACAATGTATTAATCATATGGCACTAGGAAATATTACACTGAGTGTAGGAGCAACAACCGGAGTTTTTCAATGTGCCATTAAGTAGTAAACTCACAGCTGGGTGATAGTGTCTAAGCAACTGTTGAGAAAAATAATTTAAAAATATGTCCAGAATAAAAGCAAATATGTATAAAAGTAAGGAAAGGTCAGTGGTTTTAATTTTCTAATTAAATTTTGTTCACATTAAAAGTGTTCTTTAGATAAAGCAGTGAAAGTGCTGTTTAGTCAAAGGGAAATATTGTTCTGAAGTGTTTAAAGAGGAGAACGATTGTGTGGGTACAACAATTTCAGTT
Source organism: Lathamus discolor (assembly GCF_037157495.1). NCBI lineage: Eukaryota > Metazoa > Chordata > Aves > Psittaciformes > Psittacidae > Lathamus > Lathamus discolor. The sequence goes on along the minus strand of NC_088887.1, from coordinate 26,875,946 downwards.
AGTTAATCAGTAAATTGCAGCAAAAACACATTACATGTCAAAGACAGAAAGAGCAGAGTATTCTGCACGCAATGAAATAATACTAATGCTCAATTTCCATTTGTAATCATGTTAGAATCTTCCAGGAGAATAAACTACAATAAAATATTAACTGATGTTTTCTACTCCTAGAAAAAAAGTCTATTATCCCATAAATCTAGAAGAATCTGAACTCTGAAATGCTTACATTTTTTACTGTCATGTAAAAGGGTGGCTTTTCTGGGTTTAGCAGTAGCAGTCAGTTTTTCTCCTTCTTAGTAGCTGGTGAAGCACTGTGTTTTGACTTCCATCCTGGGAACAGAGCTGATCACACCGATGTTTTTAGTTGTTGCTAAGTAATGTTTAGTCTGGCTAAGGATTTTGTGAGTCCCATGCTCTGCCAGGGCCGAGGGGAGGCTGGGAGGAAACACAGACAGGACACCTGACCCAAGCTAGCCAAAGAGGTATTCCATACCATAGCACGTCATGCCCAGGGAGGTAACTGGGAGTTACCCTGGAAGGGTACGGGCTCTCTTCGGGAGGAATCGAACTCATTCGGCGGTGGTATTGTATTCTCTTTGCTTGTTATTTTCTCTTATTATTATCACTGGTGGTAGCAGCAGTGATTTGTGTTATACCTTAGTTACAGGGCTGTTCTTATCTCAAACCGTGGGAGTTAGATTCTCTCGATTCTCCTCCCCATCCCTGGCGGGGGGGGAGGGGGAAGAAGGAAAGAAAGAGGAGAAAAGGGGAGGGGGGAAGTGAGTGAACAAGCTCTGTGGCTCGGTTTAAACCACGACAGCTATTTTTGGGCTTACGGGTTTGAGATAACAAAAGATCTGACCAGGGTGTGTCTAATTATATTTGTGATAAGCATTCATTGTTTTAGATTAATAGTCACTCGTCACAATGCTGATTTATTGGCTCTCAAAGTTGTTCCTCTTGATCTCACAGTCTCAGTATATTGTACATTACTTACAGCTGGTATTTGCTGTGGTAGTGTTTTTCAAGTGTGGGGCTTGGGTTAAGGTTCTTGTTTCATTGTACTCTATGGTAATGACTTGTAATACAATAGAACCATTGATCATGAAACTGATCCGACTTATGTTCCCAGTGTGGTCACCACCTTTAACTTTTGGGTGGTATATAATAAAGGTGCTTAGCAATTACCGAGCTACGGAATATGCAAAAAGATTTTACCTGTCAACCAGGGGAGCACGTCATCACCTGGTTGCTCCGATGTTGGGACAATGGGGCCAATGGTCACGAACTAGAAGGTAGGGAAGCAAAACAGCTGGGATCACTTGATAGAGAAGGGCGAATTGACAAAGCAATTGCAAGAGAGAAAAAGTCCCTCAGTCTTTGAAGGTGGCTCTTGGCAGCTGTGAAAGAAAGGTTTCCATACAAGGACGCTGTTATGAGTCGTTTGGCCAAGTAGACTACTTTAGACAAAGGCATCCATTCTCTGAGGGAATCAGCCATCGTAGAGATGATCTATCACATCAAGCCAAATAATGGGGATATACCCATTAATCCCTTTCAACATGGCTAAAGTGTTTGTCATGGTTTAAACCCAGCCACACAGCTTATCCTCTCACTCCCCCCCTACCCCTTCTTGTCCTTGCCCTACTCCTGGAGGGACGGAGAGGAGAATCAAAAAGAATGCAACTCCCACGGGCTGAGATAAGAACAGTTTAGTAACTAAGGTATAACACAAACCACTACTGCTAACATCAATAATAATAATGATAAGGGAAATAACAAGGGAAGAGAATACAACCACTCACCACCAGCCAACTGATAACTTGCCCCACCCCACCCAACTGAGCAGTGATAGAAACCTCGTCCACCCCTGCAGTCCAAGCCCTTCCGGGTAACTCCCCGTTACATCGTGGGCATGACGTGCAGTGGTATGGAATACCTCTTTGGCTAGTTTGGGTCAAGTGTCCTGTCTCTGCTTCCCACAAGCTCTCCCTCCTCCCTGGCAGAGCATGAGGCTCACAAAGTCAGACTAAAACATTTGTGTTATCAGCTCTCTTCCCAGGCCGAAAGTCAAAACACAGTGCTGCACCAGCTACTAAGAAGGAGAAAAATGACTGCTACTGCTGAACCCAGGGCAGTGTTCAAGGTTGTGATAACTATTAGAGGGGCCCTGCCTCCAGCCAGGTGGAAGTAGGGGGCAATCGGATTTACTGGACTGTGTGGATCAGATGGCCTGGCACATCAGTCCCACAGAAGTATAAGGCTCTAGTAGATACCGGTGCACAGTGTACCCTGATGCCATCAAGCTGTCAAGGGGTGGAACCCATCTATATTTCTGAAGTGACAGGAGGATCCCGAGAGTTGACTGTACTGGAGGCTGAAATCAGCCTGACTGGGAGGAAATGGCAAAAGCACCCCATTGTGACTGGTCCAGAGGCTCCATGCATCCTTGGCATAGACTACCTCAGGAGAGGGTACTTCAAACACCCCAAAGGGTACCGATGGGCTTTTGGTATTGCTGCTTTGGAGACTGAGGAAATTGAGCAGCTGTCCACCTTGACTGGTCTCTCAGAGGATCCTTCTGTTGTGGGGTTGCTGAAAGTCGAAGAACAACAAGTGCCAATCGCAATCACAACACTGCACCGGCGGCAATATTGCACCAACCAAGACTCCCTGATTCCTATCCATCAGCTGATTCGTAGACTGGAGAGTCAGGGAGTGATCAGCAGGACCCGCTCACCCTCTAATAGCCCCATATGGCCAGTGAAAAAGTCTAACGGAGAGTGGAGACTAACAGTAGACTATCGTGGCCTGAATGAAGTCACACCACCATTGAGAGCTGCCGTACCGGACATGCTAGAACTTCAGTATGAATTAGAGTCAAAGGCAGCCAAGTGGTATGCCACGACTGATATTGCCAATGCATTTTTCTCAATTCCTTTGGCAGCAGAGTGCAGGCCACAGATTGCTTTTCCTTGGAGGGGTGTCCAGTTCACTTGGAATCGACTGCCTCAGGGGTAGAAACACAGCCTTGCCATTTGCCATGGACTGATCCAGACTGCACTGGAACAGGGGCAAGCTCCAGAACATCTGCAATACATTGATGACATTATAGTGTGGGGTGATACAGCGGAAGAAGTCTTTGAGAAAGGGAGGAAAATAATCCAAATCCTGCTGAAAGCCGGTTTTGCCATAAAACGGAGTAAGGTCAAGGGGCCTGCACAGGTGGTTCAATTTTTGAATAAAATGGCAAGATGGAAGTCGCCAGATCCTTACAAATGTGATCAACAAGATAACAGCAATGTCTCCACCAACTAATAAGAAAGAAACACTATCTTTCTTGGGTGCTGTGTGGTTCTGGAGAATGCACATCCTAAATTACTGTTCGATTGTAAGCCCTCTCTATCATGTGATCCAGAAGAAGAATGATTTTAAATGGGGCCCTGAGCAACAACAAGCCTTTGAGCAAATTAAACGCAAGATAGTTCATGCAATAGCCCTTGGACCAGTCTGGACTGGGGCGGATGTAAAAAATGTACTGTACACCACAGCTGGGGAAAATGATCCTACCTGGAGCCTCTGTCAGAAAGCTCCAGGGGACACTCGAGGTCGACCTCTCAGCTTTTGGAGTCAGGGATACAAAGGATCTGAGGCCAGCTATACCCCAACTGAGAAAAAGATACTGGCAGCCTATGAAGGGGTTTGAGCTGCTTCGGAAGTGAATGCCACTGAAGCACAGCTCCTCCTGGCACACCGGTTGCTCATGCTGGGCTGGATGTTCAAAGGCAGAGTTTCTTCTACACGTCATGCAACTGATGCTACATGGAATAAATGGGCTGCACTAATTACACAACGAGCTCAAACAGGAAATCCCAGTCATCCAGGCATTCTAGAAGTCATCATGGACTGGCCAGAGGGCAAAGACTTTGGAATGTCACCAGAGGAGGAGGTGATGCGTGCTGAAGAGGCCCCACCATATAATAAGCTGTCAGAAAGTGAAAAGCAGTATGCCTTGTTTACTGATGGGTCCTGCCGTATTGTGGGAAAGCATTGGTGATGGAAGGCAGCCGTATGGAGTCCTCGATGACAAGTTGCAGAAACTGCAATTTAAGAACACATACTGTAATATCAGATCCTACATTTTTCAACATGCCATCGCTTTTGTCTTATATATACATGTATATACACACATATATATATACCCCACACACACACAGAGAGACAGATGTCTTTCCTTAGTCTATGGACCAGTCCCTATAAAGCTGCTGAATTCATCCAATCCATGATGTAGGGCTCCATCTCTTGTAATGGTCTTTCAGAGCAGAAGAGATGGTGTGCAGTCTCTGCAATAATTCCAGACCAAAAACTTAAACTCATGTATGCTTTCTGCCTTGTTGTAGATAATCATGCATTTTCCCCTTTATTTGTATATAAAAGGATTCTTTTTTGAAGTATGAATGGTGACACCTTTGCTTTTGAGAAAAATGGACAAAGCTATATAAAATGGGCTTAGACAAATAAATAGCCAATAATTTGGTAAACAGGCTCCCCCAAAGGATAAAAAGAATAGATTTCTAACCTGTAGGTGAAATGCTTGTGGAGATGGGTGCAGTGACATCAGTTGTGACCCTGCTCCCTTATCTAAGGCCCCTGAAAACTCAAGAGTCAACAGCTAGGGAAAAATATTTGGTTTTGTTACCCCACCTCCCAGTTTTTAAGTCATGTCCTTAGTGGTAGTGTTACCCTCCTCTGTATGGAATATGATGAACTCAGTTTCCTGGTCACATTGGACACAATAGCATTCTTTATAGGAAGAACAAAGGACTTCTGCTGTGACAACGACAATGTCTGTGAAAGTGTTTTATTGTGAGTAGAAGAAAGTGCATAGAGGATGGGAGAATATCAGGACAGGATTATACCTAGCTGTACATTACCACTAGCCATTTTCAGCCCACTGTGTGCAGCCAGCATGTACAGTCAATTTTGATCTTGCACTATAGCATCAACAGTGAAGGGCTATTAAAGACTAAGTCGATCTTCCCAGCCTTTACAGTACATTGCTTGTTTCTTCATATTATGGCTATTAAGGGGATTTGCTCTGCCTGGGCAGTTTGTACAAGCACAGGCTGTAAGAACTGCTTGTAGTCATCCCAAAGGGAGCCAGCAGAACACATACTGTAATATCAGATCTTTTCTTTCTACCTTGTTTCTGGAAGGCTACACTAATAGAGACAAATTTTAACACCATTAATTTGCTGCCATTTGCAATACTTTCTGGTTATGAGCAGTGTTATAACTGATAAAGTGAGGGGGAAATAGGACTCTTCTAAAATTGATTGGAATATTCTATCTCATTACATGGTCTTTGTGTATACAGGATGGGGAAGTGCTCTGATATATATATACACACACATAAATTATATATATATATCTATCTATAAAAAGTCCTCCTTATGTCTATTTTTGGATACTCATCCCATACGTAAATAAAATTATGCCCTTGAGTTTACAGAAATGCAAATGCAGTAAAGTTTTTCATATATCAGATTATAAATATGAAATATGCAAAGTTTGTTGATTTTCCCCAAAGTAGGTGTTGCAACCAGATATTTTCAATATTCAAACCTTCAGCTGCCTACTTCTGTCTGATATCAATAACTGTCAGTGTAAATGGGATGGGCTGCCCAGACAGGTAGAGAGATTTAAAGTAAGATTGCTTAGATCTCTCTTATAGCAAGCTCCTCATAAAAGACCAAAAGGTTTTAAAATTAATTAGAATAATTTAGTTTTTTAGAGCTCAGAGTAATAACGAGTAAAAAAGTTGTAGGTTTATATAGAGTACTTAAGTTCTGTCTTCCCTTGAATGCAAGTCATTTATTTTTTGTTTGGTTTAAATCAACTAAATAGGTTCCCAAATCACAGTGAAATCTTTGCAGTCACTTTCTCTCAAGGAAGCTCTTTCTGGAGCACCTGTATTAGTTTATCAGCTTAGATCAGCAGTACAATTTTGAAGCAGATCTCCCTTAGTGTGTCCTGTTTTGCTTTGTGAAAAAATTCTGGGAATTCAAAATGTGCTGACCTTGACTTTAATTAATTTTCACATCAATTCTTCAAGTAATTTGTGTGACACAGGTTTGTTGTGCTTACATTTATCTGCTTTTTAGAATCATTTATGTATCTAAGTTAATCAAGCACAAGAGTTCACAGAAGGTCAAACTGAGAGTTCACTGTTTCAATTCCAACATCAAGGAAAGTATATTTTTAGAAGTACTTTTCGTAACAATTGACAATGTTTATTGGTTAAACTGGATCATAGTCTCATGGTCATGTCAATAGAATAGAATCATAGAATCATAGAATAGTTAGGGTTGGAAAGGACCGTAAGATCATCTACTTCCAACCCGCCTGCCATAGGCAGGGACACCTCACACTAAACCATCTCATCCAAGGCTTCGTCCAACCTGGCCTTGAACACTGCCAGGGATGGAGCACTCACAACCCCCCTGGGCAACTGATTCCAGTGCCTCACCACCCTAACAGGAAAGAATTTCCTCCTTATATCCAATCTAAACTTCCCCTGTTTAAGTTTGAACCCGTTACCCCTTGTCCTGTCACTACAGTCCCTGATGAAGAGTCCCTCCCCAGCATCCCTATAGACCCCCTTCAGGTACTGGAAGGCTGCTATGAGGTCTCCACGCAGCCTTCTCTTCTCCAGGCTGAACAGCCCCAACTTCCTCAGCCTGTCTTCATACGGGAGGTGCTCCAGTCCCCTGATCATCCTCGTGGCCCTCCTCTGGACTTGTTCCAGCAGTTCCATGTCCTTTTTATGTTGAGGACACCAGAACTGCACACAATACTCCAGGTGAGGTCTCACAAGAGCAGAGTAGAGGGGCAGGATCACCTCTTTTGACCTGCTGGTCACACTCCTTTTGATGCAGCCCAGGATACGGTCGGCTTTCTTTCTCATAGCATCATTGTATATTTCAAACTTCTAAATAAAAACATCATGTTTTCAGCCTTTTCTATCATACATTTCTTCTCTCTGATTTTTCAGGAACTAAATAGAGTATAACACTTCCTCAGCAAATAATATTGCAGTTTCAGAATCAGTCTAAAACAGTCACCCTTTGAATGTCATATTTTCTCCTGTGATGTTCAAGTTTTAAAATAAATTTTATTTTTCACGAAACAATTTTCATCTGCTGCAAATTTATAGAGGCTTAATGTTAGCTGCTGTTTCTTAAGATGATTCAATATTATAAAGACTGTGATTGTTATCACATCATTCCTTTCAGAAATTTTAAGATACTAAGTGTGTGTGTTTATTTTCCAAATAAAACCATATTTATCTTCCAGGGTGTCAGGAATATTTCTACACTTGCAAATTTAAAATTTTGATATGGCTTGCTTTCAATTTAATGCAAAAATAATTGAAAATATATTCAAGGGAAGATCAAGTAGTGAGGTGGATCGAGAACTGGTTGAAAGGAAGAAGGCAGAGAGTTGTGGTCAATGGCGCAGAATCTAGCTGGAGGTCTGTGACTAGTGGAGTTCCTCAGGGGTCGGTGCTGGGACCGGTGCTGTTTAATATTTTCATCAATGACCTGGATGAGGGAACTGAGTGCACCCTCAGCAAGTTTGCTGATGACACAAAACTGGGAGGAGTGGCTGACACACCAGAAGGCTGTTTTGCCATTCAGCGAGACCTGGACAGGCTGGAGAGTTGGGCGGGGAGAAACTTGATGAAATTTAACAAGGGCAAGTGTAGAGTCTTGCATCTGGGGAAGAACAACCCCATGTACCAGTACAGGTTGGGGGTTGACCTGCTGGAAAGTAGTGAAGGGGAAAGGGACCTGGGGGTCCTGGTGGATAGGAGGATGACCATGAGCCAGCAATGTGCTCTTGTGGCCAAGAAGGCAAATGGCATCTTAGGGTGCATTAGAAAGGGAGTGGTTAGTAGGTCAAGAGAGGTTCTCCTCCCCCTCTACTCAGCCTTGGTGAGGCCGCATCTGGAATATTGTGTCCAGTTCTGGGCCCCTCTGTTCAAGAAGGACAGGGAATTGCTTGAAGGAGTCCAGCGCAGAGCCACAAAGATGATTAAGGGAGTGGAACATCTCCCTTATGAGGAGAGGCTGAGGGAGCTGGGTCTCTTTAGCTTGGAGAAGAGGAGACTGAGGGGTGACCTCATCAATGTTTACAAATATGTGAAGGGTAGGTGTCAGGATGATGGAGCTAGGCTTTTTTCAGTGATATCCAGTGATAGGACAAGGGGCAATGGGTGTAAACTGGAACATAGGAAGTTCCACGTTAACATGAGGAAGAACTTCTTTACTGTAAGAGTGACAGAGCACTGGAACAGGTTGCCCAGGGGGGTTGTGGAGTCTCCTACACTGGAGATATTCAAGGCCCGCCTGGACAAGTTCCTGTGTGATGTACTGTAGGTTACCCTTCTCTTGCAGGGGGGTTGGACTAGATGATCTTTTTAGGTCCCTTCCAACCCTTGGGATTCTGTGATTCTGTGATTCTGTGAGGTTTTTTAAGCTTAAAGAGTGCCTGAGTTAAGATAGCATGTTCAGTGTCAACCTGCCTGTGTTTGCACATAGTAATACAGTCTCTGAAGCATGGCAAGTATTTGGATGATGAAGGGAAAAGTACTACATTCACAGGTAAACTTTTTCTTCAAAGACCTGGAGTGCCAGAGTCCCTGAATAGACTCCTCGTAGGGTAACATTGGCTGCAGCCTTGAAAGCTATAGGTTAGCCTGCTAGCAAGTGGCGCTGACTGATTTCAAGGAGGGAATAGGAAGAAATCCCAAATTGGTGGAGTTGTGTCTTCAGAATGAAATGAGTGCCTGGATTACATCACATTATCGTATATCAAAGGAGTAACTAGTGCTGACAATGGAAAAAAAGAAAACAAGTGACACTGCATTGGAAAAGCATCTACTTATAGTTGTGTGTATGGGGTGGTTGTGTTTTTTGTTTAAATGTCACTGAGATGGCCACAATGAGAGAAGAAGAGCAAGTGGCAAAATGAAGACATTATTTGTCTGAGAGAACACTTTTTGCTAACAGAATTTCAATCAAGTGTGATTATACAGGAAAATGTAAATAGAAAAGATAGGGTCGAAATTATTGTTTGCATTATGTATAATGCAGTAGAGATTACAGCCCCATTGTGCCAGATCCCAAATGTGAACAAACATGTCATCTGCCACAAAGAGATTATAACATAAGCAGAAAAGACAAGCTTTTGTAGAGGAAAAGTAAAAAGATAGAGACATACACAAGTGACAAAGTGATCTGAACATAGCTGTAGAAGTCCTGTGTAATTTTATGCTACATTTTAAACCCCAGACTAGCCTGTTACTCTAATGACTTAATTCTCTAAATGACATCTAAGAATTAGGGTTATAGGGAAATTGTATAGTAGGGGTGCACACTTTTACATATTTATTTCCTGATTTAACTATTACTTTTTTTTTTTTTCTGGAGTGGTGAGTATTCAACAAGCAGTTTTTAGTCTCTTTGGGATGCTAGATTTTATGCACTGTGAGTGCATGTGATATTTCCATGCTTCTAGTATATTCAAACGTGTTTTTGTAACATATTTCTTCCTTCCATAATGTGCTGATAAAAAACTTGAGCTCTCTGTTATAAATCAAAGTATGTTAGAAGCATTGAAGTTGCTAAATACCTTCAAATGAGTTGTGTAGGTTTATCTTTTTGTCTGAAAGTGTGGTTAACTTAGCCAAAATTTAAAACACTCTCCTTTTGCAGCTACCTTTTAGCAACAGCCATATTCATACTTGTCTATGACATCTTAGGCATTTCATGTGCTTCAGGTGTGACTGGAGCTCTTTGTGGTGAAAGATGAAATTTTTGCCTGGCCAGTTTTCTGTGCCAAATTGGTTCACTGAACTCCTCATTTAAATCTGCCTTTTTGAAGAATTAATTTTATAAAATATTTTTTTCAATACATTTACATTAATAATCAGAGCATATTAATGAAATCCTGATCATACACATTTTTGGTAGAGAGAATCATCATGGAGACACTGAAAAAATTGGTCAGGCAGCAGGTTTTGAAAGCTTGGTATGAAGAAAAATTATGCAACTTGCCAGTTTCCAGAGGTGAGACACTGTTTTGATAAACTCACTTGTTCTTAAATGGGATTTGTAGACTGAAGGATCTACTGAAAGCTCTTTTTCATTGCTTTCTTCAAGACGTATGCAGACAGAAGAAAGTGGTGGTAGTGATGGGATAGTATTCATAAATGAGCAGACTCATTTGAGAAGGTCTACTGCTCCACTTACAGGAACAGGCCAGAGAGAAACTTCAGGCTAGATATTTAGGCTTTCCTTGTATTTTTGCAGGAGGACATTGAGGGTAAACAAATGAGATCTAAAATGTGCAGCATGCATGTCAGGAGCCAGAAGCCTGCTCTTCAGTAGAGCTTGAATAGCTTGGTGCTAGCTGGGTGGACACACAGGGTGGTCAGGTCTTGGTGTGGCCATTCTGCTTATCGGAGAAAGATGAGTGATTAATTTCATTGAGAGGAGAGGAAGGAACCAAAATCCCTAGTTATGGGGAAGGTGTAATTGTCTAGTCTGGTATGCAATAGTAAGGAAGAAAGAGACACTTTTTTTAGTTGCTTCACATGTCCCAGAAGCATTCCAAAGCAAAGCTGAAGAAATAGACTGAAGACATTTTTCTATATACCCCTCTTAAAATGATACAACTGAGACAGAAAAAGAACAGTTTTCACTGAGCCAGGAGGAGTCACCCAGATTCAGTATGATTTTTGAATCGTGATGGTTTTGTCACTTGGGAGAGAGGAGATTTGGCTCAAAGTCAATCTGTCAGAAACCATTGTACTTGGCAGTGTTTCATTAAACCAGAGATGTCTGAATGAAACATTTCTGTCTTGATAAGATAATTACTATTCTCTCTCTCAGTAGGAGAATTAGCCTCGATTTTCTTTCTGTGGGCTAGTCATGGTCTGGAATACCAAAAAGATCGAGTCCTTCAGAGGCCTTCTGGATCTCAATCAGGGACTGCAATAAACATGCGTTGACATTCTCAGGCTTTTCAAGCCTCCAATATTGTGTTTAGAGGGATGTATCTGAGGAGTAATTCTTTTTCACAGTTTTGTGTAAATGCTGTAAGCAGTTAGGTACTTGGGACTTCCCATAAAAGTCCAGGAGTAAATACTGAATCTGGTAATCTGGTCTAAGATTCTCTCTTTTTCTTCTTTTTTTTTTTTTTTGTTTTTTTTTTTGTTTTCTTAGAAACAAAACCATAGTTAAGTAAAATACCTAAACTGGCAAATGAAAACTGATCTCTTTATTTAATATCTTGCGCTGATTATTCTTACTTTTCATTAATTTTATGAACTTCTGGTTCTGGCTCCTCTAACTCAACCAACTTTCTTTCCTTTCTAAATAAGCAAATAAAATACTGATTAAGAATATAAACTCTGTGTCTAAATTTGTTCAAATTTCAACTGAAATCTTAGTAGTGTATATAGTATTGGATAATATTGAACATCTAAATGGAACATAATTTTAGATATACAATTATATCTGAAATATAAGGAAACTGAAGTACTCTAAATTTTGTTGTAATATAAAAAAAATATACAGTAATATAGAAAATGCTTCATATCATACTCAGTAGGTAAGACTTTTTATCACTGTCTTGAAAGCAAGCCTGACATAATGAAACAGGTTGGCAAAACAGTCTGGATTTCACCCAAGACAGTGGACTTAATAAGTGCTGTCACCCATTCCACTGGTATTAGTCCCTGCTGTCACCCATTCCATTTGTATTAGTCCAATCCATCTTGAAAGACTGCAGCCCATGAAAATATGACCTTTCCAAAACTATGCAGCTGACTGGTGTGGCTGAAGTTTTATTTCATTACTCTGTTTGCAAATAGTAGATGAATTTTCTATATGTTGAACAGATATATCTCACAGAATTAAAACTGAAGAATCTTTGAGATGCAGACTCTCTGCTTTTACATATATGTCCTGTTATTATATGAAACTCATATACTGGGACATTTGGGTTGCCTCTAAACATCAATGGTAGTTAAACAAATTTAGCTTTATTTTTAGTATCTTCCGAAACATTTAATGTTTTATGCATTCGTATTTATGTAGCTTTTCATATTTTAACATTATTAATAGCATACAATCGAAAAACATTTTCATTAATATTATGTTTAAAAATGTTTTAGAAAGAATTCAGTCTCATGTATGTAAGATCCTGAAACAAATTACCTGTTTGATGCAAGACTGGAGCCTTGAATTTGTCCCTAAGTAGGGAACATGAAAGTTAACTGTTTTCATTCCACTTTTTAAAGTCAGCTGCTGATATCTACCCTAATTTGTATTTTTCCTGCCAGTATCAGAAAGGAAATCAGAGGATTGGTGTGAATATTTAAGTTGACTTCTTAACTTTGTGTGTTTTCTCTGGGAGAAAGCTGTATCATGTGTAGCAAGCAGTGTGCCCTGTTACAATCTTCCGTTGTCCATTGTCCTGGGTTCAGCAGTAGCAGTCATTTTTCTCCTTCTTAGTAGCTGGTGCAGTGCTGTTGTTTTGACTTTCAGCCTGGGAATAGCGCTGATAACACCAATGGTTTTAGTTGTTGCTAAATAATGTTTAGTCTGACCAAGGACTTTCTGAGTCTCATGCTCTGCCAGGGACGAGGGGAGGCTGGGAGGAAGCAGAGACAGGACGCCTGACCCAAACTGACCAAAGAGGTATTCCATACCACAGCACGTCATGCCCAGGATGTAAAACTGGGGGCAGCTAGCCGGAAGGGCTAGATCACTGCTCGGGTCGGGCTGGGTATCTGTCGGGGGGTAGTGAGCAGTTATATTCTCTTCCCTTGTTTTTTTCCCCTTATCATTGTTATTATTGGTGGTAACAGTAGTGGTTTTGTGTTATACCTTAGTTACTGGACTGCTCTTATCTCAATCCATGGGAGTTACATTCTTTTCTGTTCTCCTGCCCATCCCTCAGGGAGCAGGTGATGGGGGTGGGGGGTGGGGGTGGAGTGAGAAAGAGTCTGTGTGGTTCTGAGTTACTGGCTGAGTTTAAACCATGACACCCAGTAACTTTTCTTAGGGTTTCCTTAGTAACTTTTCAACTTCTCCAGACTTCAGACTCAGTCTGGCACTTCATTACATGCAGATGCTCTCATCTTACAGGCGTCTTTCCAAAATAAGTAAATGGTATTAGACCAAAATTGGACAAATGCTTAGATGCATACTTTTTGCCTACTGTCTATAGAGGTTTCTTAGTCTCGGTCCAGGTTGTATGCAAACTCAAAGGTTTAGAGCAAAACCACATAAAAATTTAAGTACTTTGTTTGATATGCAGGTTTTATACCTTAATTTTAGTTAAACTTTGCCTATGTGATGTTTGAAGTTCATATTAAGAGAGTGAATTTGTTCGTCTAAAAGACATGTGTTTGCCCAGAAGGTTACTAGGTTTTGGTTTTGGAGGTTTGGGGTTTTTTTCATCCCAGAAGTGTGCAATAAATATACCCATATTCTGTTCCTTTGAGGATTTCTTATAATATGAATATATCTGTTCTGACTCCTTTTTTTTTTTTTTTCTACTGGAAAATGTTTCCTGGAGTTTAAACAGCAGTTATAAATATAATCAGTTCTGATTTTCCAGTCAGTGTAAAGCTGAACATCAGTTTTGTTGCATTGTTTCTTAGCTTGTAAATAAATCTGAATATAGTCTGCACACTGTGATCTTTCTGGGTGTGGGGTTTTTTTTGTCCTCTTTCAGAAATGCTACAAATTCAAATCAAAATATCTCTGAAGTCCTGATGCTCAAGGTTTTTGTACTCAGAATGCAATTGTTTTCTCTGTACAATCACCAGGTGATACAGTCCTTAATTGAAGGTTTGTTGTTTATTTTACTTATGATTGGGATTCCCCGCCTGGGAAATTTTAATTACTCTCTTTCCGTTTTGTCTAGATGACTGCTTCTGACTGTTACATCCTCCAGCAATCTCTGCAAACACAGAAAAAGAAGGAAAAGCCCTATCAAATGTAGCCAAATAATTGAAGAGAAAAAAAAAGATATTTAGATTTGACATCTGATCGAAAATATATACAGCAAAGACAAGCCAGGAAGCTGCACATTGTGTCAGGGACAAGGGGCAAAATACTACTGCTGCAGTAGGAAAACTGTTTTCCTCTTGACTGCTTTGCTTCTTTTAAGGAAAGTACAGTTGTGAAAGTGGCATTGCTGGCACCCTGGGGTAGAACCTATTGGGTACAGGGGCAGAGAGAACTCCCGCAAGTGGTTAGCAATTTTCAGTTATTATAATCTCTTTGGGCACTTTGTCAGTATAAACAGCAATAGTGCTAAAGATAATTTTTCATGTGAAAAGATCTGTAGGATAGAACCAGAAAAGATATATAAATCCTATTCTCTCCAGTGGGAGAAAGAGGATGGTGAGACAGTGAGAAAGAAGAAATTTGGTGCTTCAGATTACTTAGCACTGACCACAGACTTTTTAAAGAGTTTATCAGCCAGCCCTTTCCTGACTACTATAGGTTATTCAGATTAAGGTGAATATTAAAAAAACAAAACAAAAGAAAAAAAAAAACAAAAAAACCCAACAAAAAACAAAGAACAAAGAACCAACCAAGTGGCAGTAAGCTAAATAACTCATACTGAAAAGAAAAAAAAATGAAGTAACGTCCTAGCTAACATTTGCTAGTTTAACAGTTTTCCTCTTGGCTGCTTTGCTTCTTTTAAGGTCTGCTTGCTAGTTGCCTCTCAGCAACTGCCAATAAATTTTTGGTAAGTGCTTAAACTGCCTTGAATTACTGTAGGAATCACCTCTATAATAATCATCTCCACCATCAGTAGCATGTCTCGAATAAGAGCATACAAAAAGTCTTTCCCAATTCCAAAGCGAGGAGCTGAGTTTCTCAGAACTGTGAATCTTCAATGGCATCTGGCAGGGAGACACTGAAATTTAGTTCTTCTGACCTGTGGAAGATGAAAGGCTGGAGTCTTGCCTGTGTTATTTGTTTGTCCTAACAGGTCCATTAGTTCCTGAAAACTTCTGCCAAGTTGATGAACTGAAAGAAAATTAGATAATAGCCAGACAAGGTAATTATATTACCAAGGTATGTATACTTACTATGGTATATATACTAGGCAAGGTATATATATTGCCTAGCCAGGCAAGGTAATTTATAACATACCAGTTCCACAAGGAGCAAAAACCCAGACTCATTCTCAAGCAGTCCATATTCTGTTACAACTTCTTTGTCAAATTCGCTGCAATCGAAGTTTTCTTAGGTCCTGCAGCTGTACTTGTCTGACATTGTTCCTAATTTTTGTGTTGCTACTAAGTACAGATGTTTATTGAAATCCTATTCCTGTTAGAGGTTATTGCAAAATTTCTGTTAATTCACACAGATTTGGGGTAATGTCTTTAATGAGTGTGCATCGCATATTTTCCAGTGTCTAACATTTGCTAAACTCAAAAGAGAGGGAAGGTAAACGTTGTCAAGCCCTTAGGTTTCTTTGGCATAGCTGCTGCATACAAGCTGTGTCTCAAAAATTTTCTCTGTTGTGGAGGTTGTTTCACACCCTCTTGCACTTCTTTGGTGTTTCTGTAGGGAGAAGGAAGGGAAGAATTTGCTATTAGATTCTTTTTTTTTTTTTTTCTGTTAGTTTATACACTATTATTGGAAGAAGAAAAAAATAGTTTAATTGCACTCAATCTCATCTGATTGACAACTATATTAAGTGTAGGACCCAAGGAGGGGATGTATTATGCACAACAAGAGGAGGAAGAGGAGGTAAAAGAAGGCAACTGATGACACCTGGGATCTGAGCAGATTTTTTCCTGATTACATCTAGCGGCCATTGGTGTACATGGCTGCCCCCTGCTTCTTGTGCCATGGAGAGCCTCTAGCACCTGCCTGGGGAGCTCAAGGCAATCCCAGGGGGCTGGATATCATGCTCTGTGAGTGAGGTGCCCTCTGCACAGGGGACAAGCTCCATGAGTGCAGACCAGGGCTCTGGCTGCTCTTACTGCTCTGGTGACATCACCAGCATGAGTCTCAGGCATGAGGCAATGCAGAGCAGTGGCTCAAGAGCTGGAGGTGCAGCTAAAGAAGGCACAGGAGGAATGAGTCCTGCACGCACCTCATCACCATTCAGAAACATCTCTTTCAAAGCACTGCACTCACACCAGCAGGTACAGAGATACTGCCATGTGGAAGCCCCATCACACTACTGGGATACATCATCACCAAACCAGCAAATCATGAAGGTGTCAAGAGCTGGAAAAGCTTTATTAAAAGCACACTTGCTGCCTGATCCACTATATCCTTTGCTATTAATTTATGTTTTGTCTTGTTCAGACAATGAAACACACAGAGTACATTATCTTACACTTGTTCCATGCTTACCACGTTGTAAACCTGGCCAGAATTTAAGATTAAGATTTTCCCTATACTTTCAACATGATCTTCTTTACAAACAGGGTCTCTGTTAAAACTGAGAGGGATATAGTTTTTCGTATTATAATCATCTAATAATTCCTCACCATTCATGCTGCAGTAGCATGTGAATATCAGTCCAATGACTGATATCTTAAGTTTTATTGCATTACTGCAATGACGCAATATCTTAAGTTTTATTGCATTACTGTCATAATTCAGATGTTTTATATTGCAAATTATTTAAAAAATCAATCCTATTTAACTAAAAAAGTTTAAATATAAGCTAACTTAAGAATAAGCCATCTTTAATAAAGTTGATGACAAAGCATTAGAATGACTTGACCAGAGAGGTTGTGCATTCTCCTTCCCTGGAGACATTCAAGAGCTACCTGGACACAATCCTGAATAATGTGTTTCAGGTGACCATACCTGAGCAGGGAGGTTGGACTAGATGATCCCTGATGGTCCCTTCCAGCCTCAACCACTCCGTGATGCTGTGGATTTGGTTGGTTGGTTGTATTGAAAAATATGGATCTTTTCTGACTGATTTTCTTAAACTCTTTAAGACAATGGAGCATAATTTGAACTAGTGTGCTGACAATATTTCCATTACTGGTTGAACAGATAAAGAGAATGAATGTTATTTAACTGCAATGAGAATTAAATAATTATTTTTTAAAATGGAGCTTTGCGGGCTCTGTCAAATAAAACTCTATTATTCAGCCTAACTGTGTAAAATAATCCTGTTTAGTCATTGGAATGGCTGAACAGAATTATTTTGGGAGATAGAAATGGAATAACACAATACTTACGTACTACTTGGTAAATATTAATTAATCCCTTTGACATGGAATTATTGCCCTAATTTTTTTATTTCTAATCCTTGAAGAAATTGCTGAGCAGTGTTTCAGAAGCATCTATGTGTTTGCACTAGTCTTAAACTGGATTAGTTTCTGCAGCAAACAGATGATAGCTTCAGAAGTTTGGGCTATAGTAATAATAAAATGCTATTGGTTGCTACAGATCCAAATGGTTATTTTTAATGTAATAACCCAACAAGCTGCGAGAAAATCTTGTTTCTTTAAATGTTTCAAAATCTGACTCTTGATTAGATAATACCCTACGTATATAGGATTTGGCTCATAGAAAAAAATGTAACATTGGAAGTTTCCCTATCAATTTTTCAAGGATATATACTTGAAGTCCATGATAGGCTTAGAGCTATGATTTAGTTTAGGGTGAGGGACTACTGAACAAGACATGTTTATTGCCTCTTTTTGTTAAATTGGCTTGTCCTCTTTCCTGGACTACAGTTAGGAGGTCCCAAACTGAGAGATCAGCAAGAAAAATGTTCTGAGTTTCTGAATTACATGGAGAACTTTCACCAGTGTGGTAGGAAAAAAGAAGAGGGAGGATCATGAATAAAAATAAGTGAAGAAATCAAATGTGATAAAGTTTGCAAGTTTGTCCAAGTCTGTGTTTTAGAATAATTGAACCACTTCTTATTGTCCCTACAAAATAAGTATACAAGTACGTGAGGTGTCATATATTCCTTGCAATTTGGGAGGGTCCCAGCAATACTTGTATAGTTACACTATTTATGCTGAAAGGTATGACAGGTATTTGTTTTTCCAAAACAGATCTATGACAAGACTTCTGTGTGTTGTTACCGTAGCCTCATCTAAAGCCCAAGGCAGACTGACAATGAATACTTCTGATCTGAAGTGGCAGATTCATTGAAATCAAGGATATTTTGGGTTGATTGCTTCTACTCTGAAAATCATTTCTGCTTCTGTGTGTTTATCTATGTATGTGTGTATATGAGATTCATATGTATAATTTCCATTATGCGAATCCTTATCCTGATAATTTAAGGTAGCTGAGAAGCTAGATAACTCTGCTGGAAAAAAGTAAGTGTTTTAAACAGATTGTTTCCCAAATGCCTGTCCATGGATCATTTTCTATCTACTGCTCCACAGGTAAAAAAATGAGAAATTTTGAAGTCAATTTAGCCCAAAATTCTCTTGACATATCACAATTATAGAAAGATGTGTACTAAATACCATAGTGGGAATCCACTGGGAATATTCATAGTATGAAGTAGGTCTAAAATTTCCCATTTCCCTCTTGATCAGTTTAAAATATATATATATATAAAAAAAGTAAACCTCCAAAACCCAAAAAAATTGCATCTGTAACCAGAAGGATAAAGACTTTTCATTTTCTGAGTAAATGCTGTACATTAAACTAAAACAAATGTTCTTACATTGTGTTTTTAAAGAAGGCATTACAACATCTGTTGTACATAAATTTGCTTAATATGTTTTCTTTCTACAGTTACAGTTACATGTGACCAGATAAGAAATTTAAAACTATCACTCACTGCAAAGATATGAATTCCTAAAAAATATTTTATTTTCTGAACAGTTTGGTTTAGAACTGAGCATTCTTCCAACATGGTTTATGAATAATTAATTTTATTAACATCACTAACTATGCTATTTCTCTCTGAAATTATTTTCTAGGGCCCACACCCAAGACCAGTTCCCAGGATTCTGAGGCCCCTGCAGCTCACATAAGCTTGCCTCACATTTCTCACCTTCCTTCTTATTAGGCAGTGGGATAGATACTTGTCTCTTCAGTATGTCTCACTGACATAAGGGTACTTGTACTACACGTACAGACCCATGGATGTAGGGGGTTGCTACAGCCTAAAGTGGGCTCTCACATGCCAGGTGAATTTTTCTACTCCAGAAAAGATCTGCTCAACTGTTCTTGAAATCTCTGGAAAGTAAGTGATACAGTAACTTTGGTCTCAAATTCTGCATAGACTATTTGAGTAAGTATCTCCATGAAAAAAGAAGAAAGGAATTAGCAGGCCTCTGGGCTGGGTTAGCTATCGGGAGGTGAAACAGACTCAATTTTCAGAAACTTTCAATTTCAGATTTTTTTGTACTTGGGAAGGTTGTATAACAGGGGAGACTTAACAACAACATTACTGAGAGTTATATCTGGAAATGTAGTGGCAGGATTGCCAGCATCATCCGAAAATGAAAAAAAAATTTCAGGAATATTGAATTTGCTGTCTTCTCTGTGCCAGTGTGGAGACTTATTTTATGAGTAAAATAAACCTATCAGATTTTGAAACTGATGAAGATAAACCTGACCTGTGCTGTCACAGTTAGTGTCTATAAATCCATGAGGATTTTTGCAAAGATAAAAAAGTATTTTAAGTGTTCTAAATAGAGCATAATAAATTACTGTTATGTATATGACATGATTACACCAAGAGAAAAGGAATAAAGTCTTGGTGCTTGACATGAACCTGTATGCAATGGATATATCCTTAAAGGTCCAAACAATGGATAATTTGTTCTAGATGTTTATTTCCCAGAGAAAAAAAAAAAAATTTAATCCACAACTTAGGTCCCTGAAAGTGATTTGATGATTTGACACAGTTTAATTCTGAAATATGTCCTTTTGATGAAGCATTTTACACAATATGAAAGCCTAAATGCTATTCAGGGTTTGGGATTTTGTTTTGTTTTGCTATTTTTTTATCCTATGAAACATAATTCAAAATGCCAGAGTTTTCTAAAAATAAAAGGTCATATTTTCATTTTATCTGCTTGCTGTGGAATGTTCAGTGAGAAAGTCAGATTTTTATTTTTATGATAATTGAAAGGACTCTGCTTCAGGGGTCTTTTCAAAGGGGAGCTTGATTGCAGTGCATTTTTATAGTTTGTTTTATGTTGCAGTATCATCAAACAATATTTTGAGGAACCTTGACATTTCTGATGTTAAGTGGGGTTTTTTTGAAGGTAGAGAGAACAGATCATTAAGAGGCAAAGAAACTTCTTGTTCCTGTCACCAAATCTGTCTTTCAGAAAGGCAAGGATTGGGATAGATAAAAAGAAGAAATCTACATTAAATATAAAGATGGCTAATAAAAAGCCATCAGTACTGAAAATATAAATGTGCAATTAGTATTCTGTTTCCTAAATATAGATGCTTCTGTATATTAGCAAGATGGATGTGATTTTACAGATTACAATTTACAGTTAATTTTTTTCCAGGAGCAAAATTAGCAGAGTCTGGTATTGGGGACCTGGTGTTATTCTTGGATCTGCCCTGCTATGAACATTTGCTCACTTTTTGTTCCACTATTGTGCCTCTGTTCCTTTTTTGTCTCTTTTTTTCCACAAGGTCTGCAAAGGCTTTGATACAG
Source organism: Lathamus discolor (assembly GCF_037157495.1). NCBI lineage: Eukaryota > Metazoa > Chordata > Aves > Psittaciformes > Psittacidae > Lathamus > Lathamus discolor. The sequence continues at coordinate 26,855,219 of NC_088887.1, read as the reverse complement.
AAACTGTATTTCGTCATGTTTGTTCAGTTCCTCTACTCAGATCTTTGGCTGGACCCTTAAATGCACTTATAAAGTGAAACATAATTGTCTGATAATCTCAGTGAACCACAGTGAATTCTGTGTAACATATGAAAGTGAAATGTATCATGCAAATTACGGTTACCGCAGTTAATAGAAGAGATGTTCTTTTTTACACCAGCACATTTTGTTTTCACTGACAGCAGTTGTAATGATAATACTGCCACACACAATATAGGAAAAATACTTCCAAATTGTCTTTGGGCTATACCAGAACATATTGTTTAGTAATGGTGTCAGTGGGACAGCATGGATTTGTACAGATTATAGTTTAAATGTCTGAAAAAAACCCAGAAGCCCCTACTAAAAATCTTTTTACAGGTAATTGCACTAAAGCAAAAGTTGTTTCAAATCCTAGACTTCTCATTTTGGTCAGTATAACGTTATGAATTTATTTAATGAAGAAGTTGCATGAGTTATGAACCCCCACAACATATATGCCTGAAGAAACTCGGGCAATTCTTTCATCTCAGATTCCCTTTCTGTCTTTGAATACTGTAACTGTAATTCATCTTTCCATTAAGCTATTTTAACTTTTCCTCTTTCAGTGAAGCAATAATTGAGTTTTCTGACTAAAAACAGAATTCGTCTCACTTCTGTGGAGAAACAGGGGCAAAACCCATACCTGACATTGAAGAAAAATCTGTCTAAGCTTAATGCATTGTCAAAATTAGTTAAGGACACATCATCCCTGGGAAAATAATTTTTGTGTATTACTCCTCATATTGCCAAGGTAAGTGCTGTACTGGGTCGCTGCCATCTAGTCACCAGTCAGCTATGCCAGTCAGAGTTAAAACTATGCAAATGTATAAAGGAAGAAAAAATTAAAGAGTAAAACAATTTTGGATTTTTTATGTTTTTTTACCTGCTAGGAACATTAAATGTTTTATATTGAAATCAAAATATGCAAATGGGGATTCTAGAACACATTAAGCTCAGTCAAGTGTGGAGAAATTCTACTTACATGCAAAATGGCTGGAGGGTAATTTGTGTAGATTTCTGACAGCTTTTTTCAGTGTAGATTTTCTGAACACAGAGTTGTAAATAGGGCAGAAAGCAAGTAAATTGTAGTTGTTTGAAAGATAAAAATATTTATTTATTTATTTATTTATTTATTCTGTGTGGGACCTTAAATATATCAATATTGCAGAAAAAGAGTTAGTTAGAATCACATTCAGTTCTAAAATAGAGCTAAATTTAAGTGTTATGCATTATGGCTGGTGTTTATAAGGCCAGTTACAATAGATAGCCACTCATCTCACTGCTAAAATTCAGGCTTCTGTGGAATTGTTTACATATTAGCATGGAAAATGCCAGTTAGTATCTATAAATCTATAAGTATTTTTTCAAAGGTAGAAAAGTATTCCCAGGGTTAATAAATAAATACAAGTTTCCTGAGTGGTGATTTCTGACCGTAGAGTTGTGGATTAAACTGTGTGCTCAGAACCCAGATACTGAAGATGAGGATTTATGACAAGGGTTAGATGTTCTTGAGCAATGATCAAAAACTTGTATGAGTACTGCAGAGGAAATGGAATTCAAGACAGAGAAGCCTGGACTTTTTCTCACATTGTCTCAGCCTTTTTTGCATGGGCTGTGAAGCTGCTGGACTAAGCCCTAGGACCTGGGTGAGGGTCTGGTACTGTAGGGAGAAATGGTTATGCACTGCATCCTGCAGTTGCAGCTGCAGAGCAGAAAACCTGGCTTGCAGAGGTAAACAGTGCTGTCCCTGCACATCCTCTGGAACCTTTAAGAATTTATAATCCTACCTAGGTTATTATGTGGATTCTGTACTAAAACTTGTTAAGAACCAGAAAGTCTGGCTGCTTTATCTCGCAGTGTTAGGAATAGGAGCCGTTATCCATGTTCATTGCATTTGGACAGCACAAAGGAGGGCTGGCTTTACTGCTCTGCAAGCTTCCCCACTTAATTAAACCTTTCCCATATTGCCTCTTCTTCACCCAGAAAAAAAACAAAACAGATGTTTTGATTTCATGAGAGAAAATATGTGTCTCTGATCTGTACAGGAATGACAGATTTCCTACCTGTTCTCTTTGCTCTTTTTTTTTTTTTAATTGGTTTTGCTTTTGTTTGTTTGGGGATTGTTGGGGTTTTTGTTTTGTTTTTATTGTTGTTGTTGTAGGTTTGTTTTGGTTGGTTGGTTAATTTTGTTTGTTTCATTTTTGTTTTGGGTTTTTTCAATATAGGTGTTTTAGTGCTTGTAGATAATAAGAAACCAGAGATAGAGGGCTATGTATGCCATCTTCATGCTAGTACTTTTTTTTTGTACATCATGTCTTTCCCCAGTTCATGTATTTCAAAATATAATCAGTCTGAATTAAATTTATTTAAGGTTAAACCACAAGAGAGATATTTATTGGAGATTTAATTTAACCAAACCAGAAGCTTGGATCAGTGATTTAACTTTAATCACTCCTTTCTAGGGGGGATTTAAATTAATGACTTCATAATAGCTGGATTTTGTATTTCACAGGTATAGCTCCCATGATATTTAGGAAGACTTACTTACAATAAAAAATCAAAATGATATTAATGATCAAGTAGTAAGAACTTTAGACTGATCTTTCAAATCCTTCATGAAAATAGCTTTCATTATTGAATAATTCCAGTTTCAAGTTCAATAGCAAACCTTGCAACTTCTTTAAAGCAGGTTTCCTTGTAATGGGAATTTTTTCATGCAGAAGTTTGATAGATCTATTTGGTCCATTTGTCCTAAAATGTAAACTTTAAACCAGTCTTTTTCCAAACTTGAAAGCGAAGAATTCACTAAGCACTCTTGAAATTTGTTGCATTCTTGAGACATTGAGGCAGCAACAACAAGCGAGAATTTAGAATAGGATGCACCAATATATTTTCTTGTATGGAATATGAATCCTGTATAAGGAACACAATTGTTAAGTCATTTCAATTAAATGATAGGTAAAATATTAACTGGGAAAACACTGTGGAAAGCATCCGGCTAATATGTTTTACAAAAACCATAATTCTGAATTGTAAAATGATACCTGTACTGAGGATGCAGGATGCTCAGGGCAATGAGATGGAGTCAACACCATGTTCTCCAGTCTCTCTTTAGTGGATAAAGAACTTTGTCATGGTTGGAGAAATCCAAGGTTTTGCAAAATGTACCTCTGCAAAGGCTCTGGAGCTCTGAGAAAGCTCAAATGACTGAATTCAGCCTTGTGCAGTATGTAAGGTATACTTTTAATTCATGTAAAGTCTTGTAAAAATTCTTACAGTCCTTAATGTTAGTCAAAAGGATTATGGGTAAAATCATAGAAGAAATGAGTATGTTTTAATGAAAAAGTAATTACTTTCTATGTGAGTTCTTATACTTCCTTTAATACTGTAATATCAAAATATCTTCTAGACATACATTAACCACGGTGCTTAATGCAGTCATTCATGTATTCTTTCAGGAGTAAACTGTGTACGCATGTCATTTTTGGGGGTAGGCATGTTTGTTTGTTTGATTGTTTTTCTTGTATTAGAGAAGTCAGGTTAAAGTCTATCTTGCATCTGCAACTGAAAACAACGATCTTAGATCATGCACAAATTCCTTCCACAGTCAGAAATGGTGCAAAAAGGTCTATTTTCTGCAGTGACTGCCTGTAACTTGAATTCGAAACATTGAATTAATATTTTAATTAGTCATCTTCCTATCTTTCTGCTCACATAATGCGTTTGTGCCCTCTTAGTATTTGTGTGCCTTTCACACATAAAAAACATCAGGTAGCTTTCTTCTTTTCTTTCATGCCCAGGACAAAACACATTTTGTTAGTATTATGTAATGCATATGTTAGTTTTCTAACAAATAGCCCTGTTAGTGTAGCTAAATCTGGTGCCCAAAATCTCTCCCAGAGTAAAATCACCAGCAGAGGCAAGTTCAACTTTGAGCTCACAAAGTCAGATTGCTAAGACAGACTTATATGTGTGCGAAGACAAGTTTTTGTATTTCAGGTAAGTAACCTGTAACACACACTGTATTTTACCTGTGAAATTCATATATATATTTAATGATAAATATAAAATGAGACATGATGTCTGAACACGGTCTCATTTGGGAAAAACTGGTAGCTTAGCTTTTTCTTTAAAAAAAAAATGCATTTTTTAAAAAATATAAGTTCATAGTGAGACGCAGGGCACATAAAGCTATCTGTTTCTAGATTTGAGGAATTAACTACAAGTAAATTCACACTATATAATTCAACCTATATAAAAAGGAACTATGCATTCATATTTACACTATAGGTCTATGTGCTTAGAATTAATTTTTACATTCTTTACCATAACTTTAGTGTTAAAGGCTGTCAGGAATATCTTAGCATGAGCTCCTCTGGTGGTCATTTCCTCAGCATGAAACGGTGACTGCCCATTCATATTTCACTGCAAAATTACTCTTAAGGTAGAGGCAAATCCATTTGTAAACTAACAAGTTGCTGTAACTCTTGCCCACGTTTTTTTCTGAGTGTTGTAGGAATTATTTACAAATAAGAACTTATCCATTAAATTTAATGTTTGAGTTCTTTGATAACATGACATGCTAAAGCCATCTTGCATTATAAATACTAATAAAGGGCATGTGTAAATGAGTCAGAGATGAAAATTGTCTGCATTTTTCTTATTACATATGCAGTGTAATAAGTAGGGAAAACTGGTTAATGTTCACAGTGAAAGAACTCCTAATTGTTCTGAGCGCAGTTATTCTAGATCAGTTCTATTTGGAATCTATTTAAGGCAAGTGCAGATGAATAAATTAGGTATCACTGGGGATACTTTGTTCTTTGAAGTAAATCTTATTAAAAATTCTATAAGGGAGCAGAAAGGAATTTACATGTTTACAGGACACAAATGGTAACACTAAGATGAATTAACCACTACAGGGAAATCCATCAAACTGTTCAGCACTGTAAAAGAAATATGTATTTTGTAAAGTGGAAGCCAGAAGCTTGTAAGGAATGAAAATGTAAAATTTGGGGCAGCTACTTTGGAGAAAAAAGAAAAAAAAAAAAAGAAAAAGTTCACAAAAATCAAAAGAGTTAATATTTTCTTTAAAATTAATGCTGCCAACAAAAAAAAAAAAATCATGATTTGCTTCCAAATTAGAAAGAAGTGCAAAGACAAACCAATCTGAATAATTTTTTTCTCCTCACAAAATATAATAGCATAAAATAAAAAAAAACATACCTACTACTGATGTGAATAAAAGCATTGTAGGACATGGTTATGAAGTTTAGAATGGAAAGAAAATTGTAAAACATTTTGTTGGTTTTCCTTGAGAAGTTCTACATATAAAAATATTGAAAAATAATTTAGGAAGGACTGTCTGCCTATTCCTAAAAATATGTTCTTACAGTAGACGTTCACACAAATTCATCTTTTGCTGTAATAGTATCCTGTTGCTTAATGTTAAAACCAATTATAAATTTACAATGATGAAGTTAGCCAGGGAAAAAAAAAATGCAGTCATGTAGATTTTTTGTTCACAGAATCACAGAATCACAGAATCCCAAGGGTTGGAAGGGACCTAAAAAGATCATCTAGTCCAACCCCCCTGCAAGAGCAGGGTAACCTACAGTACATCACACAGGAACTTGTCCAGGCGGGCCTTGAATATCTCCAGTGTAGGAGACTCCACAACCCCCCTGGGCAACCTGTTCCAGTGCTCTGTCACTCTTACAGTAAAGAAGTTCTTCCTGATGTTAACGTGGAACTTCCTATGTTCCAGTTTACACCCATTGCCCCTTGTCCTATCACTGGATATCACTGAAAAAATTCAGAGGAACTAACTGGTTGTGAGAACAAAAACATTCTTCACTAGGTATTGCACTGTACTGTAAAAAATAGTCAAACTATTCAAAATTATGACAGAGTTTGCCTTCATACAAGTGTAATTTTTTTTATGTAAGTCATCTTTTTTTTCTTACTTTGAGGTTCTGTTGGCTTTCACATTTCCTATAACATCCTGTGACATCCATGTGAAAGGTGAAATTTCAGAGGACGAATAGCGAATCCTTAGAGTACTCTCATAAGACTGGGATCAGTCCTAGCTTCATAGCACATTTTTCATGTGACTAGCTACCTAAGTGCGTCTACAACACAATTCCCCTTATGGCTCTGAGGTGGCAATTGTGGCGTATCTTGACCATAATGTTTCATAACTAGATTGTGTATAACAAGATGTACTCTGCAGTATATTCACACGCTGTTTACATATGTGTATCTTGCAATGACTCAAGGCCTTTTCTGTAAAATGAAAACTAAAATTATATTTTCCTTCAATATTAACAACACAAGAAGAATGTATGCCTTCAACCAGAGAAAAATCAACACAGAAATAAGCATTCATATTCCAAAATACAGGAAATGTGCTCTGATCTGAATTTGAAGGCAGTAAGATCTGCTTTGATTGGGAGTCAAACTGTTCCCCAGAAATGAGAATAATTCCTAGTATTACACATCACTTTATAAATCGTGATAGATCAAAACTTTCCTTTGAGAGTGGCATGTTTTCTCCTTTGCAAATTACTAAGAGAATTCCGTAGCAGCTGCACTCACAGGGAAATACTAGCTTTCCTATGTACCCTAGAGATTTGAAAGATCAAGAAAATTAAGTTGTTCCAGACTTGATTTGAAGATGAGCTATTTATCTTACCAAAAAAAAAAAAAAAAAAAAAAAAAAGTGTTGAAACCCAGTTTACAAGAGACTGTCATTCCACAAATGAAACCAGAGTTGAGTGGACTGCTCTGAAAATCCTAAAATTGTTTATATTATTTTTTAATTGAATCCCAATAAAACACACGTGAAAACTCCTAACCTCTTATTCCGTGCTTGAGAAGGGTCAAAGATGAAAAAAGTGATGTAAAGGAGAATCCTTTACCCGCCCTGCTTGGCTGGGAATGCTGCTTTCACTGGAATTAGAGCCTTGTGCTCCTCTTTCTGCTTTACCTCCCTATGTAAGAGAATGTATTTTAATTTCTCTGTCCTGACAGCCAAAGCTTTCCAGTCAAAGCCAACAGTCAAAGACTAAAGTAGTGAAGCGGAGTGGGAGGTAGAAGGAAAATAAAGAAGCAAAGGCTTAAGTGCAGTGAAATTGCATGTTACTTAGAAAGGGGAAGTAAGGGGTTTGAAAAATTTTTATTTGGAAGACATCTATCTGTAGCAGCAAGGTATTTAGCCTAAAGACGTATTCATTAGAATTATAGCAGTGGATATGATAAAAAAGAACTAGAAGAAACTGAAATTTATGACAGTGTCCAGATCTCCAATGACAAACAAAATAAGACACAGGTAAAGTGGTTGCAAAATGTTAAATGGAATAATTGGAGCACAAAGTAACTCCTTTTTGGCTGTTGTTCTGAAATCAGTTTGGATTGACTGGAGAAGATGGAAACCACACTGAAAAGAATCAATTCAATAAAGTGACTCTATTTTAGAGATGAAGACACTGAATCAGTTACTTTATAAAGCATTTATGGATTGAGGCGAAGGATTTTCTAAAAGAGATTGAGTGATAGAATTATTCGGAGTCCAGAAGAGGTACAAGATCAGTTAGACATTAGGGAGAGGGTTAAGAAAGGAAGTAAGTGAAGCAAGAGCAGAATACCACAGGCTTCCTTCACATTTGCCATTTTTGTTGGCTATGCAGCAATTCCTGCCTTTTGTATTTCATTCCAGAATTTCATGAAATAAAGAAAAATGGTTTAAGAAAAATTAATGTCCTTTTGCTTTGTGCACTTACAAAAACAAACAAACAGTAAGACAGACTGAAGGAGATGGGAGAATGTTCGTAGTAAAACTCCTGTGAGATGATGTACCTGACAAGCACATCTAAGGCAATGTTTCTTGAAGTTCCCTGGAGAGTCAGGAAAATCAATGATCAGAGCCATTTCATGTTTGAGAGTCCTAGCGTGATCAACCTGCCAGCAACCTCTGGTAGGTACATAGACAGTGAACATCTGTGCACACTGATTAAGCTGAAGGGGATCGTGGTTACAGGGCAGCAGGCTGCCTGTAAGGACGCCAATCCCATACAGAGCAAAATGCCAAGCTGTGCACTTGCGGTGTGACTGTCATTCAGAATGAAAGTCAAAACAACAAAGTGGAGTGGTCAAGACCATTTATGGGTGTACTTACAGGAGGATTGCAGGGCGATATATGCTCTCTGTTACTGGCTTAGCAAAGAAGCAAACAAAAAGAGGGTGACCTGCCAGAGACAGGCACTGTTTGGACAGCCAGAATTAAAGCTTAGGAAAAAACACAAATGGATGCTTTTGCACCCTTTTTTCCATATTTTGTGGGTTTACGGGAGAGAAGGCAAAAGCAGAGGATATAAAATCTGAATGAAACCTGTTTTATACCAAGTTATTATTTCCTAATTCATCATAACAATCACATATTATAAATGCTTTGGTTTTTTACAGCTAAAAAGAAGCAGCATAGGCACAGACAGAACATCTGCTGCAGAAATCTGAGCAACCCAATGCTTCAGAGAGGAAATGACTGCAGAACAGCTCCACAGGGGATGGTTTGGATGGTTGTCAAGGTGATGTCACTCTGGTTCTCTAAACCTGTGCTTTTAAAAAGCAGTGGGATTGTTGGAACAGGGATTTCTCCAGCCACAGCCCAATCTGAGGCTGCTTTTTTATCAGCTTTATAGCTGAAGGTAAGTTCATAGAGTCTGCACTTCTAAGGATGGAGGCTTAGAAGATAGAAGATTGGGGAAGGCTATGGAGCATTAAATTCAGGGAGATAACAGTTGCATTATGAGGACACTAGTGTAAATAAATAAATGTGTGGGTGGTGACTCTTAAAAACAGTAATAAAAGAAAAAATATCGAATAATTTCAATGAATAGATAAAGTTGATAATAACAGTCTTCTGGTTCTTAGGCTTTTTAAATGGGCATTGCGCTTGGTTTTGTTATCACTAAAATAGAGAAAGTTAAATTAGAGCTTTAGTTTAGCTAAGGATATAAAAGGGAAGGTAGGATGCATTGTCTCAGATATTAAGACACTCTTATATGACTGAAAGATACTGTTGTCTTGTAAGCTTTACCTCATAAATCTGTTTATGGACTACTCTTTCATTTTTGCATTTCTTGGTACTAACCAGAATGCGATGTATCTGTCTTGAAGGACAAGGTATATAGTTGAGGAATTTTACTCTGTATTAGGTATGGATTTCCCTAATTTCATAAATGTGTCTCATAGGTACGTAGCACTTCAACATGCAGCTGCCACTGCTGGCACTGGAAATCAAACTATGGTATTCCTCTTTTCCCTGTTAAATCATGTAATTTCATTTCTATACTTCAAAGATAGACATTGAGGCATCCAGGAGCAAGAACTAGATAGAAATGGGAAATCGACCAAACAATTTAATGAAATACCGAGTGGAGTTGAAAAAGTAAAATCCATAGGTGTTTAGGAAATTGACCTTAATAACAGCCACTACAGAGACATATGCCATCTTCATACACACGTTAACAAGGCACTGTATGCCCGTTGGGGCATAGACCATATACAACTCCATCAGTCTGGTGAAGCATGTTCTTTGAACACTGTAACACTGTGTCATGTATTGTTTTGTACTTCCAGGGCTGATTGATGTGTGCTAACAAATATGACATATAATAAATGAGCCACAGTACTGCTTAGGAAACAGAAGTAAACTGCGCAGTGGAAAGGGTCTGCAATCCAGAAACCTGTCACAGGAGTCTCTGTATGGCCAACAAAGCCTTCACAGTGAGAGCAGGAGATGAGATTTTATCTCTGTTTTGTTTTGATTAAACAGAACTTTAAAGTGAACACCAGGAAAAAGATTTTTCGGAGAATGTTTTTTGTATAATCTCACAAAATACCAGAGTATGAAAAATTACTGTGGCTCATACATGCTTTTAATGAGAGAATGATTACTGTGCCAATGTAAATATGTTAAATTAACTCTCTCCCACTGTCCTCTCCCAGGAATCCCCTTAAATACCCCTTAAATCAACAGTCAGCAACTAAATTTCAGCGGTGACATGAGACCTATCTGACTGGCTTCTGTTTCTCACAGGTTACTGGTTGTGGATTAGTGGTCTCACTTATGAGGCCAGAAGAGGTTAACTCAATGTTAACAGGGGTTAGAGGGGCAGACAAGTGCTCAGACTACCAAATTTACCAGCAGGTGTGCTTGCCTTCAAGCCACTCAGGGTGTGATTTACAGCTACACACAGGCAACACGTAAGCATGAATATGCTGGCTCATATTCATGAGCATGCTGTCACACAGCACATTGTCATGTACTAAGCATTCCTGTTCTTCCTTTAGCAGGTAGGAATGAATAGGGTTTCCCTGTCAGTATTCTATAAAGTAGATGAAATTTATTTTTCATCTATTATTAGCTGTTGTTCTCTGAAGTATCATAGTTCTGTTTACAGTGCTGTTTTCCTCAACTGACACAAATTCTCATGTGGAAAAAAGTGTCCGGGTAGCTGTTTCACCATTGTCCTGGGCAGTCTGTGTTAATACAAAGTGAGCACAACTTGCTACCTGATCATATTAAGTATTTTAGATTTGTTTTCCACTGCTGTAAATGGCAATGCAGAAGACAAGAGGTGTGGCCTCCCTTAATTAATACTTGTTAAGTCACTTTAGTCTTTAGATTTCTATGATGATAGCTGGTTTTGGTCATCTGGGCATAAGGAAGATGCTCCATATCTTTTCTGCTGAAGCCTTGCTGCTAGGAGTAAAAAATTCAAAATTATATTTGCAGTACACAAAAGAGCATCATGCAGGGTTCCCTGCAGTGTCTTCCAGTAAACTATCTGTGAAGTCCAACAATAATATAACTTCTTTGCAGTTCTTCACAAGACCAGTGGTTAGCTCAGACGTGGTGTTCCCCTCATGCAGCCGTATCATAGTCTCTGAGCTGTGCCACTACTACCCTGTGGTTCATTCACTCTTCCAGACCTACACGTAAGTAAATCTCTTACAAGTTTTATTTCTCTAAGCAGGCAAAAGAAGCTCACAGTCCACCCTCTTTGTTTTCAGGAGTAAGTATTGCTTTGTTTTTCTGTAATTCTGCAACTTTAGTTCCTGTCTTCCTAGCACACATATGGACATGGACAAACAGAGATTTTTTGCAAGAACACACATGCACATGCATACTTGTCACCTCCACCTTCCATCACAGCTTATCTCCCTGAAAAACAGAAGTGCGTCTCCAGTTGCTAGTTAAGGCAACATTCAAATTTGAAAAGGAGTATGGACTTACTTACTTTTTTTACTTGGTGGCAAGCCTTTTGGTAAAGTTTTGGTTGGTTGGTTGGTTGATTGGTTGGGTGGGTTTTTTTCTGTATATTCCCTTTTCATCTTCTCTGCCTCTGGAATTATTTTCTATGGATTAAACAAATCTTTGTCTGAAGGGTTTTATATAGTGAAGGTTACATATCATAATTGTTTACAGGGCTCTCAGTGTTAATGCATCCCTCCATAACAGATTTTAAAATGAGTCAGTGAGCCATCAGTAGGATTTTTCACCAGAATGGCTATAAAGAGTGCTAAAAAAAAGTTATATCACATGAAATAAATCACCTGTGGGCAGGAAGAACATAGCATAAATTTAGAGTAACTAAATAAATGTTTTCTATTGTGAATAGATTACAATTTTTACAGTCTGGAAGTTTTCAGCAAGTGCTGAAGAGTTGTTCCCCATTAGTATGCTGTGATTAACCATGCAGAATAAAGTGCATAAGACATAAAATGTTATTTACTTAAAAGCAACTATCTTTATATCTTTAGGTCTTTGTTCCGATTAGATGGGGAAAATATTTTTCTGGCAGTTTTGCGTAATGTTTAGTAAAGTGGTGTTTCACAGCATAAAAGCTCAGGAATTTGGAACAAGAAGGGGAAGCAGACTCTTTGTTTATATATTCCATATGATGTAAACCTACCCGAGAAAAACTTCATTACAAATATTCAAAGCTGGATATTCTTCAGCACCTTTGGGATAATTTAGTTACTGACTATAAAGGCTTTTGGATCAAGTCGTTCATTTTCATTACTCAGATTCAGATGCAAACTGCATGACCTGAAACTTTATCAGAACACTTTCATGTGTATTTTGAAGCATTTAATTAAGTATTCAATTAATCACTATTTGCATGTTGGCCCTCTTGCCACTGAAATATAGTTGATTAAGAATTAGGCCACGTTTAAGCCTACATTAGCAAACATACATTAAGCTTTTAATAAAAGCAAACTCCACAAACACTGTATTCAGGCCCTGTACATGAGATGAAGAGGACTCCTCACATTATGTGTCTCTATTTAGGACACCACCATTTCAATTTAGTTAAATTCAGTTATAGTTGTTGTGAATCTGAGTGCATAATAATCCACGCAAAATAAGCTAAATTCGAGGAAGATTCATTCTTCTCTGCATGCACTTTATATTCCTTCATATATATACTAAATTGCATACAATGAAGTCTAAGATTTCATTAGATTTAGATTTTCTAACAAAGAGTAATCTACATGATTTACACTGAAGTTGTGGTCTTTACAACTACAATATCTCTTCTAATTATTGATGTGTTTTGCAATCAAATGTAACACATAATAGGCATGTATCAAAATTAGGAATTTTTAGTCTGTTCCAATTTCCCTCTGTGAGAACATTCTTAAAGAAGAGATACAAGAGACAACAAAAACAATGTTCATTTTCAGATAGCCCTTACAATAATGCGAGAATACTTGACTGAACCTATTGTACCAAAAGCAACCGGTATTTTGCCAGTCAGGTAAGAAGGGAAAAGGGGGAAATTAAAAGAAAATATACTTCTAGTAGGGAAATTTCCAGAGCTGGTCTAGAAGGTTATTAGTACCTAAAGATTAAACTAAAAGATTTTTCTGGGTTTCATATAATGTTTAGTTTGGGTTTGGGTTTTTTTCCCCCTTATAGTGTCCTTTTTTTATGAAATTACATATAAAGAAAATTTAAATAATTTAAATAATAAATGATTCAAATATTGCCAACATTCTAGCTGAGTAAAATTATGGAAAAGCTAGCGTGCCCTAGAACAGCGTAAAGATGCATATACCCACATGGATCCTCATCAGGCCTACAGAGAGGGATGTGCCCAAAATTACTAACCATGCTGGCATTTGCAAAGGAGAGGTCATGTCATATTTTTCATACAACTTATTAAAACCAGTTCCAGTATGCAGTTTTCAAGACATACAGCACAAAATAATTTTGACATGTTTCTCACAGAATTGTAGAACAGTTAGGGTTGGAAAGGACCTTAAGATCATCTAGTTCCAACCCCCCTGCCACTAATTATTCTTTCCATCTGCAGAAAGAGGGGGTTTATTAGTTCATTAGTTTGAACCCATTACCCCTTGTCCTATCACTATAGTCGCTAATGAATAGTCCCTCCACAGCATCCCTATAGACCCCTTTCAGATACTGGAAGGCTGCTATGAGGTCTCCACGCAGCCTTCTCTTCTCTAGGCTGAACAGCCCCAACTTTCTCAGCCTATCTTCATACAGGAGGTGCTCCAGTCCCCTGATCATCCTCGTGGCCCTCCTCTGGACTTGTTCCATCAGTTCCATGTCCTTTGTATGTTGAGGACACCAGAACTGCACACAGTACTCCAAGTGAGGTCTCATGAGAGCAGAGTAGAAGGGCAGGGTCACCTCCTTCGACCTGCTTGCTGGTCATGGTCCTTTGATGCAGCACAGGATATGTTTGGCTTTCTGGGCGGCAAACGCACACTGCCGGCTCATATTCATTTTCTCATCAACCAGCACCCTCAAGTCCTTCTCTGCAGGGCTATTCTGAACCTCTTCTTTACCCAGCCTGTAGCTGTGCCTGGGATAGCTTCGGCTCAGGTGTAGGACCTTGCACTTAGCATGGTTAAACTTCATAAGGTTATCACCAGCCCACCTCACAAGCGTGTCAAGGTCCCTCTGGATGGCATTCCTTCCCTCCAGCATATCAACCGGACCACACAGCTTGGTGTCATCAGCAAACTTGCTGAGGGTGCACTCAGTCCCACTGTCCACGTCACTGACAAAGATTTTGAACAAGACCGGTCCCAACACCGATCCCTGAGGGACACCACTCGTTACTGGTCTCCAGCTGGACACTGAGCCATTGACCACAACTCCTTGTGTGCAGCCATCCAGCCAGTTCTTTATCCGCCGAGTGGTCCATCCATCAGATTGATGTCTCTCCAATTTAGAGACAAGGATGTTGTGTGGGAGTGTCGAATGCTTTGCACAAGTCCAGGTAGATAACATCAACTGCTCTACCCTTGTCCATCAGTTCCATAGCCCCATCACAGAAGGCCACCAAATTGGTCAGGCAGGATTTCCCCTTAGTGAAGCCATGCTGGCTGTCACCAAGCACCTTGTTGTTTCTCATGTGCCTTAGCATGCTGTCTGGGAGAATCTGCTCCAAGATTTTGAAAGGCACAGAGGTGAGACTGACTGGTCTGTAATTCCCCGGGTCTTCCATTTTCCCCTTTTTGAAAATGGGGGTTATATTTCCCTTTGTCCAGTCCTCAGGAACTTCACCTGACTGCCATGATTTTTCAAATACGATGGCCAGTGGCTTAGCAACTTCATTGGCCAGCTCCTTCAGGACTCACGGATGGATTTCATCAGGTCCCATGGACTTGTACATGTTCAGGTTCTTAAGATGGTCTTGCACCTGATCTTCTCCTACAGTGGGCCTAGGGTCTTCATTCTCAAAATCTCTGCTTCTGCCTTCCAAGACTTGGGTGGTGTGGTCAGCAATTTTGCCAGTGAAGACCGAGGAAAAGAAGTCATTAAGAACCTCAGCCTTCTCCAAAGCCAGAGTAGCCGGTTCTCTCGATAGCTTCCAGAGGGGGCCTACCCTGTCCCTAATCTGTCTTTTATTCGCTACGTACCTATAGAATCCCTTCCTGTTATCTCTAACAAGTTTAATTCTAACTGGGCCATAGCTTTCCTAATCTGGTCTCTAGCTTCCCAGACAACATCCATGTGTTCTTCGCAGGCTGCCCGTCCTTGCTTCCACCTTTTATGAGCCTCTTTTTTCATTTGAATTTTCCTCAGCAGCTCCTTGTCCATCCAAGGAGGTCTCCTGGCCCTCCTGCCGCACTTCCTTCTAGCTGGGATGCAACACTCCTGAGCTTGCAGTAGGTGATCCTTCAATATCAGCCCAAAGTCTTGGGCCCCCCTGCCCTCTAGGGCTATATCTCATGGAACCTTACTAAGCAGGCTTCTGAAGAGGCCAAAGTCTGCTCTCTTGAAGTCCAGGGCAGTGAGCTTGCTGCACGCTCTTCTCACTGTCCTGAGGATCTCAAATTCGACCATCTCGAGATCGCTGCAACCAAGGCTGCCCTGGAGCATCATATTTCTTACCAGCCCTTCCCTGTTGGTGAGCACGAGGTCAAGCATGGCACCTCTCCTTGTTGGCTCCTCTATTACTTGCAGAAGGAAGTTGTCTTCCACATAGTCGAGGAACCTCCTGGATTGCTTGTGCTAGGCCGTACCATCACTCCAACAGATGTCAGGGTGGTTGAAGTCCCCCATGAGAGCAAGGGCCTGCGAGCATGAGGCTGTTCCTATCTGCCTATAGAGTACTTCATTCACAGAGTCCTCTTGATCAGGCGATCTGCAACAGATCCCCACATTACGACTCTGCAGGACACAGTAGGACACTTTGGTGCTTAAATAATCAATAAAATCAGTGAAGGCTGCCCTCGCCAACTCCATGGGTCAGGATCATCTCTTTTGCTCCTTCCTTGTCCCACAAGCAGTCAGTGATGGACCTGAGCAGTGCTCATGTGCTGCATGTGGGATGTGTCCATGGGGTTGGAATTCAGCCCTCCCCAACCACGTACTCTAGCCTTGCCCATCACGGGTGAGCCTGTGCGAGAACCTGTGCCCCATGCGCAGCAAAGGCTGCGAGGGCAGCGCAAGATGTGGTGCCAGCAGTGTGTGTTGAGGGTTGCCTGCTTCAGAAGAGGTCTGCAACAGCTCCACATCTTGAACTCACTTGTCCCCATCTGCATTTGCACACACACCTCATGCACGCAGCATCTCCCCCTGCACCCAGCTGACATTCTCCTGCTGGTAACTCCCCCTCCCTGCCCGCTTGCAGGGTCCCACATAACAACATCTGCGGGTGACCCTGGTTCCAGCTGCAGCTGCCAGCACCTGGTATCCCAAACCAGCTCCAGCCCCAGACTGTCTTCCCACCCTGCAGGATGGGGACCAAGGGACACACTGGGAGGAAGGTACTGAAGGGGGTAAAAGGCTTGGTTTGGGAAGCAGGATCTAACAGGATGCTGGGTGCAGGCTGCTCCCCACAGTGACCTAAGCCCAGGCACACTGTGATTCTGCGATTCCTTTTACTTGGCCGTGTTTCCCCAGCCTGGGGAGCAGCCCGAGAAGCCTTGGTCAGCGCTGGCACAGGCAATGCCCGACGGCAGCACCAGACCAGTTGCCCTGCAGCCACCAAGGGTTCGGAGTGAGGGTCCAGACCTTGGTCCCTTGCCGGAGCCCGTCCCTGCCCACAAATGCAGAGAGCCTGAAAGAGCTGCTCTGCAAGGGCAGAGAGCCCACGTGAGGAGAGTTGGGGTGCCCCAGCACCCAGAGCCAGCCCCCGTGGCTCCTCCAGCCCTGGGAGCTCAGAGCAAGTAGAAACCGCTTGTCTGCCACAGCAGCGTGTGATTGCAGTGAATACAAAGAGAGACTGGGTCAGAAGGACGTCAAGAAATGTATTTACAAAACAACAAAAATAAACAAAATAAACAGCAAAGAACAACTGTTCTTATCAAAAATACAACTCTTCTACCTAAAACTACAACTATTCTACCTAAAAGTACAACTCTTATTCTTAAAACTACACCTATTCTATCTAAAACTAACACTCTTAACGGAAAAACAATCTTCTAAAATAACAACAATCTTCAGTGAAAACAGGAACTCTTCTAAACAAAACTTCAAACACCGTGAAAACTCCCATCTCCACCAGCCCTGGAAAGGAGCAGCACAAGGTCATTTCAGTGAGGCTACTGATGGTCATTGTGTTTGCCACACACTGGGGAGAGCGGGACTGTGCCGCGGGGCTCAGCCCTGGCTGGGGCTGGGAGCCGGGCTCCACGCCATCAGACTCGGCTCGCGTGTCCCAGAGGCAGCGCAGGGCAGCGCGGCAGTGGCGCTCGTGCCGCCAGGATGAGGCCACCGGGCACCGTGTCCCTGCAGCGGGGCCGTCGCACACAGCCCCAGCCCCAGCGGGGCAGCAGCTGACCCACCCTGACTGCCAGCAGTGGATGGGGGCACGTGCTGCCTTACCACCGCTCAGTCCGTATCCATCGCCTCCTCCTCTTCCACCTCCACATCCACCTCCATCTCCTCCTCCTCCTCCACCTCTGCGTCCACCTCCATTGGTTCCCCTTGCAGCCCCACTTGGGTCCTGCTGGCGGCCTCTTCCTCCAGCTCCCGAATGTGTTGGAAAAGCCTAAGGCAAAAGCCAAGCAGAAGAGTGCATTGGTGCTGCCCAGAGCAGCGGGGCGCAGCTGTGGGACAGGGCTCTGGGCACCCTAGTCCCCTCTCGCTGCCTGGGCAGAGCCATGGGGCGCTGGGCTCCCAAGCACGTCCCCAGCAGGATGTGTCGGGAGGCCGGGGCTCCTTGCCCAGCAGCACCCACCAGCTCTGACAGGCTGGCGCCTGCAGCTGGAGCATCCTGCGCCTGCTGCGCTTCAGCACCTTGCGGGGCGGCAACGGCTTCAGGACCTGCCAGAGCAGAGAGGGCAGGGGTGAGCGGCCGAGCTCCCTGTCTGCGGGGCCAGGGCACAGACCCGGCCCCGCACCCGCCTCGGCACCCACCGGCTCCTTACTCGGTGAAGGCAGCCCTTGGCGTCCTCGCCTCCGCAAGGGCTGAGCTCGGCCACCAGCAGGACAAGGGTGGACTTCTTTTGGGGCTGCATTTCAGGTACCAGGATGGTATCCGATCGGCAGGGAACAAGGAAATGGGACTGGGAACAAGTGGAAAGGTCTGGGAGTAGGGCAGAAGGGCAGAACAGGAACAGGGCAGTAGGGACTGGCGTACACAGGTGGGAGCAGAGGAAAGGTGTGGGTTCAGGGGTGAAGGTCTGTGCCGTTGCCTGGGTACGGGCAGTTGCCACTGTAACGCGGGCTGTGACATCACCCCAGAATTCCAGATCTGCTGCGAGCAGGGGATGGGTACGAGCCCTGAAGGGGCTGCAGCTCCATGGGGGACATTGGGCAATCGTTACGTGACCCCCTGAGACGACAGAGACACAATTTATGGAATCATAGAATAGGTCTGGAAAGGACTTTAAGATCATCAAATTCCAACCCCCCTGCCACGGGCAGGGACACTTCCCACTAAACCATCCCACCCAAGACTCTGTCCAACCTGGCCTTGAACACCTTGAACACAACTTCCCTGGGCAACCCATTCCACCTCACCACCCTTACAGTAAAAAACTTCTTCCTTATACCCAATCTAAACTTATCCTGTTTAAGTTTTAACCCATTACCCCTTGTTCTATCACTACAGTCCGGTTCTACTGTATCAGGCTGTTCAACAACCAGAGAAACATTGCTGTAAAGGGACAAAATTAGATTTTTACACAATGTGTGACAGAATCATAGAATTATGTAGTCTGGAAGGGACTTCTGAAGGTCCTCTTGGGGCACCCCATCTACCACAAGTTGGACTGCTATCATAGTCAATGAGGTTCAATTCTGAAAATTTCCAAGGATAGAGACTCCAAAACCTGCCCATAAGCCTGTGCCAGTGTGTGGCCACTTTTGATGACTTTTTCCCTTAAATCTAGTTGGGATTTCCCTTGTGACAGCCTCATTCTTTTATTGTGCACCTCCGAGAGTAGTTTGGCTCAGTCCCCCTTATCATCACCCATTAGATAGTTGAAGACAGTTGTATCGAACACAGTTCACAGTGAGATACTGGGTAATTCGCCGCATTCGTCAAGGATCTGACTGTTGCAGAGGATTCAAATTGCTTATTAGAGTTTTCAGTCTTGCTGCTTACATTCAAAGATTCGTTAAGAAGAAGGAAAAAAAAACAAAGAAAAAAATGTAATCCATTAATAGGGTAACCGGACAAAAATAAACTCTCTGTTCATATTTGCTCTAGCTCATCTCTCTATTCCCAGAGGCTTTTCTCATTTATATAATATAGTTAATCAATTCAGGATACTAGCTATGCAAATTGTGAGTATGACTGTGGCAAAATTGGAAAGACACAGTGAGCAGTATGGTGAATATGTGACTATTCTTATGTTAATATGAAAAAAATGTTCCTTTTTATATTTTTCTTTTAATCTTCCAGACTATGTTTTTCAACATAGCAAGGTACTATTCTCAGTTTTAAGAAAAGGAGTATGTCCAGGACGTTAAGCGAAAATGTAGAGTAACTTTGGTACCTTTTAACTAGTAGTTTCTGTGTTAATATTCGCTAACACTCATTTTCTAAAGAATATAAACATTCACCTTGGGCAAAGGAGTTGTAGTACTCCAAACATCTTTGTGTAAGCATTGGAAAATTACACAGTTTGAATTCTTATTTTTAATATACTTCAATTAGCTTCAGCCTAATCTCTGGGACACCTCACACTAAACCATCCCACCCAAGGCTTCATCCAACCTGGCCTTGAACACTGCCAGGGATGGAGCACTCACAACCTCCCTGGGCAACCAATTCCAGTGTCTCACCACCCTAACAGGAAAGAATTTCCTCCTTATATCCAATCTAAACTTCCCCTGTTTAAGTTTTAACCCGTTACCCCTTGTACTTCAGCAGCTGCCATCCAGAGAAGAAAACTCCACAGTACTGGAATTTCTTTCCCCATGCATCCTAAATAGCCTGGGCTTGCTCTCTTATGCATTTCTAAATGCAAGAAATACTTTTTTTTCCAGAATACTTACCAAGGAAGAGCGAGCAGCTGAAAAGGAATAGTTTGATTCTGCTGTGATTCTTTTTTGAGCCTATATAACCTCTCAAGCATCCAATTACCTATTGTCTTATGTAACTATGATAGATTACACCAGGTTTGAGTTCCTATAGTGTTGGCATTGAGACACAGTAACCCAGAGCAGCAGCAGCAGCAGACCAGAACCAGTCCCTTACAGGTTGCAGGGGGGTTGGAACTAGATGATCTTGAGGTCCTTTCCAACCCTAACTATTCTATGATTCTATGATTCTAAGTACTAGACTGCGTTATCCTCAGCAGGCAAGTGCTCTCTTTAGTGTGTGGCTCAGGAAGCAGGGACTGGGAGGAGAACCTCATCCCTTTCTTCAGTACATGTGACTCCACAGAGGTGGTGACGCTAACCGCTTTTCTGTCAAATTGGGTCAGATGTGTTCTGCTGCCTACACCTAAGCCAAGTTAAGAGGTCTTGGAACCAGCAGGTTCTCTCCTCTCCTACCATTATTACAGCCCCACTCAGATACAGCATAACTGCATGTGTAGGCAATTCATGATCGCTTTTTTTTGTTTGTTTTTGTTCATAATGTTTCTGTTAATGTGCAAGTAAGCGTTCAAAATGACATCAGAATCTATTAGGTGTATGTATTTGAATGATGCCCTGTTAAGATACCTGCATAAAGAAGTTCAGTGTGGGACTTCAGGACCTGATTGGTTTTTGGATAGATCTTGCATTATTTTAGTTCTATTTTAATCCTGATCATCCTTATAACTCAAGTTATAAGTTGTTTTGATTGTAATAAATATATTCTTTCAGGTATAAAAGTAATGCTTAAAAACTGATACATAAAATAAGCATATAATGGTATACCTTTCTTTATTCATTCTTAAAAAGTGTAATTTTCCAAGATTTTCTGCATAATCCTTTAAACCCAAGTTCATTTTTTTTTTTGTGCAGGTTATGAGGCATGAGAAGGTGCTATCTTTGCTATTGGAAATTTTAGATCAAAAGAAATCTGAATTTTACATTATTTAGTATTTGTATTCTGGTAGTCAGACATGCCACAGTCAGAGGGACTATGGGTGTTTGTCATTCTCCTCTCTGTCTTCTAAGAAGGAAGTGGAAGTAGTCAAGCCATTTTCCAAGTGATGGCTAGACCACAGCAGAGAGCAGAATGAACAGTTTATTCAAAAAAAAAAAAAAAAAAAAAAGAAAATTATCTAATTTATAATTCTCTGGCTGGACTGAAGTACCATGTATGTAGTGTGACATGAAGTCAGTGAAAATAAACCTGGGTTGCCTATTAAATTCTGTTGAACTGAAATTCATTAGATGATGAACAATTTTGTTGCAGAAAGTCTAAAGTTTGTACTTATTGCTCAGCTGGTAAAAATAAACAGTTTGGTTTTGTCCAGTTTTATCTTATTAAGAGATCACACATTTTGTTGTTTTTTTTGGTTTGGTTTGGTTTGGTTTGGTTTCTTTTATTTTATTGTAGCACAAGGCTCCTAGAAATTTAAAATCAAGTGATAGTTTTTTTCTGCCTGATATCATTTGAAGCTGACTTTCAGTACTCTGTGCTGGGTGTACTGCTGTCCTGGTTTAAACCCAGCCACCAACTAAGCACACAGCACTGTACTAGCTACTAGGAAGAAAATTAACTCTATAAGAGCTGCAAACAGACAACTTCTGACAGTATTTTACCCTATGTTAATCATTAATCATTCTCTGAAGTGTCATCAGGACCCAAACCTTCCTCACTCATGATAATTTTCATTCTGAATAATTTTCCATGAAACCAACACCATACTGCAAAAAAAAAAAAAAAAAAAGGCCTTTTTGGATATAGTTTTATTTTGTTTTTTATACAATTAAAAAAAAAAAAACAACCCACAAACAAAACCAAAACAGGACAGTGGAGTATGAACCAGTAAAGGCTATAATACACTGTCCAGATAGACATTTTGCTTCTCTATTTTTTTTTTCTCTTATGACCAGCAGGATGAAGGTCTGCTTGTTTGCCTGGCTTATGGCAAGTATTCTTATTGCTTTTATAGGATTTTCTGAAGTGGCACTTGGCTTGCTCTAACTCAGTTTTTGTTTGCCTATTTTTTAGTCTGACTGCTGAACTGAAAATATAATTTACACAGTCTTGATAGAATGACATATTCTCACAGTTAGTTGCACATATTCCCCTAAAGCAATGCAAAACCATTGCACACTAAGATAATGAGATTAAAAAAATATATATTTCCTTATATTAAAAAAAAAATACCATAGTTTGTATTTCAAGCAGTTTGTACCCATTTCCTCTCATCCTGCCACTGGGCACCACTCAGAAGGGCCTGTCTCCATCTTTTTCAGTCTCCCCTCAGCTGTTTATACAAACCAATAAGATTTTCCCGAGCCTTCTGTGCTGCAGACTGAATAGTCATAGTTCTCTCAGACTTTTCTTACTTGAGAGGTGTTTAAGTCCCTTCATCATCTTAGTAGCCCTTTGCTGGACTTACTCTGTTACATCCCTGTCTGTCTTGTGCTGGCAAGACAAGAACTGAACAGTTAGAACACAGATGTGGTTTCAAAGACCTATATATTATTTTATTTTCCCTCCCAAAGGACTAAGTGGATAGCTGATGATTGAACCAGGGACATCAAAACGCTGAGGAGGAAAGAGAAGAGAAAGGGAGGAATCCTACATATCTAATCAGTGGGCTTTTTTTGGATGACTGAACACTTTGCATGAAGAATATTTAGCTATTCTTTTATAAATACATGGAAAATTCACATGTGCTCACTCCTACATTTGATTAAACCTTGGATTAGATCTTTAATACACTGAAATGAACTGATGCAAAGGGTGAGCTTGCGTAATATGACAGTAGTAGGTTTTCCCTCAGGAAAAAGTCGAATGTACTGGAATATTTAAAAGATATAAGAAGACTCTGAGAGTTGCAAAAGAGTATGAAGAAAGATTTTCCTTAACATAAGAACAGAAATAATAGGGCAATTTCAAATACAAGTGTCTGCTTTCTTCATCTAAATGACATCCTGTATGCCACTCTTACTTTTCAAAATTCTGATTAAACTGTTAGGTATTGAATTTGATCTGGCTGTAAGATTCTAACTCTGCTGTGTTAGTAGTTCTGTGCAGCAGGATACACATTGAGAATGCATAGGTGCAGATGCTGTAGGACAGATAGAAAGTGATCTAAACATTAGATGAGCCTTGGTAGCCAAAAGGTTTCTTTCTCATCAGGGAAGCCTGCTGGATTATCAGTATTTTCAGCGGTGGAGGACATGCTTTCCTGCTAAGTATATACTAGCTGGTCTTCTGTCCGGTCACCAGACTCTTGCTATAAGAGGTTGTATTTCCATGTGCAATATCTGGGTTCAGACATGGAGTTTCCATACCCGGAGTTTGAGATCTGTCTGTGCTTTCTGTTAGCAGCATGCCAGGGGTTTATGTCTGAATCACAGAATCATTGAACAGTTTGGGTTGTAAGGGACCTTCAAAGGTCACCTGTTCCACTCGTTCCCTGCAATGAGCAGTGACATCTTGAACTAGATCAGGTTGCTCAGAACCACATCCAGCCTGGCCTTGTATATCTCCAGGGATGAGGCATTCACCACCTCTCTAGGCAACCCATGCCACTATTTACCACCCTCATTGTAAAGATTTTTTTCCTTGTATCCAGCTTGTATCTCCTCTCTTTTAGTTTAAAACCATTACCCCTTGCTCTATCGCAACAGGCCCTCCTAAAAAGTCTCTTCTCATATTTCTTATAGGTCCCTCATAAGAACTGAAAGGCCACAATAAGGTCTCCCCAGAGTCTTCTCCTCTCCAAACTGAATAACCCCAGCTCTTTCAGCTTTCCTCAGAGCAGAGGTGTTTCATCCTTCTGATAATTTTTGTGGCCCTCCTCTGGACCCTCTCCAACAGGTTTATCTCTTTCTTGTGCTGAGGACTCTGGAGCTGGAGGCAGTACTCCAGGTGAGGTCTCACCAGAGCAGAGTAGAGGGGCAGAATAATTTCCTTCAACCTGTTGGCCATGCTTCTTTGGACGCAGCCCAAGATACGATTTGCCTTCTGGGCTGCAAGTGCACACTGCTGGCTTACAAAGGTGTGGTAAACAACAACGTTTAGATACTGCTAATTATTCTTTCCTTCTGCTGAAAAAGGGGTTTTATTTTTTTCTTGGTCTGTTGTTAGAGTCACAAATAAATGTGTGACAATTGGGCCGAATGTATATACATGCACCTGTTCCATTTGCTGCAGACCTTCTATAGTATAGGTTCAATTCAGTGAACAGCTTGAGGCATTTGATTAAAATTCTGATGCTTACTTTTAAGTTCACATGCCAGATAGATGAAATTTTTGGGTGTGAATTCTGAAGATATTAGCATTAGTTCCTGGGATACTATTGACTTCTAACGGGAGGTGGACCTCTGTTATAAATGTGCTCTGTGTTGTCACAGCATTAACCATCTAGTCTTAAAGTTACTAATAAAATAGTCAACTTGTCAATTAACTGATGGTGATAGAAAATATTCTTTTGGAAGTGTGGGTGAGATGACAAATTTATAAAACTGGTAGGTCTGCAAGAAAATAGAGGAGTGAACCAGTTTTGTTTATCACAGATAAATGTTCCTCTTTCAGAGCTGGAGCAGTATACTATGAATGCAAGACCTTGGCTGGGCTATAGGATTTTAGACAACAGGATCAAGATGCAGCTGAGGGTTTTTCCAGTTAGAAGCACTGTGATAAACAGGAGGACAAACTAAACTGTAAATTCAGTCGTGCAGATGTGCTTTGAAAGTCAGAAGATGGCAGTCTTTACTCATTGTTGAAGTTACTGCATTGCTTGACCTCATGATGTGAACGTTTGAGAAGTTAATAAAATTAATATGTATCTTCCCCAGTATTTTTAGTTGTTAAATTTTAATTTGAAGTGCATCTTGATAATGCAAAAATAACAGCTTTTTATTTTTTTTCTCAGAAATCATTCATGATGATGGCAACAAAAACATCACTAAATATTCAATGATTCAAGCATGAACGAAAAACATTTTTAGTATAAAGAAAGTTCTAAAAAGTGTGTAAAACATCTAAAAAAAGGCAAAGATGAGCATAGATGAATGTGTCCAACAGAAGAATTGACAGAGGCTGCTCAGCAATTGTGTGTGCCTGGAGGCACCTAAACCTCAGGATCTGATTGCATTCTGCTTCTGTTCATGTCAAAAATCTCCTCATGTAAGCAATAAAGAATTTAATATCTTTTCAAGCCACACTGGGATCCAGAAATTAGAAAGAAATGGGTCACCATTCCCTAAGGCTTGATCCAATAGGTGAATGTTGAACATGCCTGGTATGCACAGTAGTCTGCAATGTTAGCTGCCTGTCATAGACGACTGATCAGTGCATATCCATGGACAAATTTAGACTGAAGTTGCCCTGACACTGAGGGAAACTGAGCTTTTACCTTACCTGTCCTACAATGCAAAGCAAGGAGGTGCAAGCTGCTGATTAAACTATCATCCATAGGAATTTTTGTCCTGGGCAACTTTCATAAGAAGCCAGAATGTCTTCTTACTTTAGAAAATTCTGATTGTGATGAAGCAAAATGCATACATTTCTTGCAACAAACTTTGGAAAGTAAGAAGCCACCCTACCATCTGGCCTTATGCAGTAGGACATACAGACACATTCATTTTCTGACTGCCCTTCTGCCACAAAAATATTCAGTGCTTTCTTTACAGACAGCAACATATATCTTATTCTTGACTAGTTGTCAGTTTCTCCTATAATGCAAAAGATTAAATTGGGAAGGAAATAGAATTTGGGTATCTTGTACTTCAGATGAGACCCCTGATCACCAGGCTACCATAGCACCTTATATTTATGCAATTATATAAATATATAAATATATAATAATATATTAATAAATATGTAATATATAACATATATCTTTACATATTTCTATATAAATATATTAGATAACATATATATCATATATTATACATATCATATAATCAGACACATTATGTGCTGCCAGCACTTGTGATGCAGTGTTGAAGGGTTCCTTTTAGTCACAATTTTGTGTATGTACTGTGAATCTCACAGTATCCCCTTGAAGACACCATGGGTGAGCTTTAAATAGCTTCTTTCCTGGGGGAATCAAGTCTGAAGAGATGCTTGACTACATCTAGCGCAGAACAGACATGTCAGAGACCCTTGCTCACAGCAGGAAAGCAAATCTCTTCCACAGCCAGCCCTCCAAGTATGTGCCATGCATGCCTACGACCATCAGTGCAAGCTTCAATGCTAGTCAAGGCGTGATGTGGCTGAGCAGTCCTGTGATCAGAGTAAGCCACATCATATGCAACTTTGATCCTTCCTTCTTGTACTTCACCTATCAGTAACATATAAGTACCTGTCTTCCTGAAAACAATTGATTTTCAGCTCTTTTCTTTTTTTTTAAGCATTTTTCTCTCTTTGTCCTGTCCATTATACACAATTATTACCTTTTATTTTTTTGTTCCTGACGTATGTAAGTGCAAGCAGATAAGAGTACAGCCAAGATCTTGGTTTTTAATTTCTGGCTGGCATCCAAGCAGTTGCAAACTTAGGTTTAAAAGCGTTTACATTTTAAAAGGTTTTGATTCTCGTCCTAGTTAATGTGAGCCAAACAGCAATATCTGTGTTTTTAATTTGTAAGCCCAGATCTGTAAGACTTGATTACAAGCTTAACTTTAAATGCAGGAAGACTTCTAAGTGAAATGGGCTAAACAGGTTTAGCTAAACTTTTAGGCCTTCCTCAGGCTTATAGACTTCGATTTGCAATGTATTGAATGAATAGTGATTAAAATTCAGCTCCATTGACTTCTGCAGAGACACACTAATTTTAATCAACCAAAAATCCCAGACATCAGATGTCTAGTCATGTTTTTTTTTGATCAGTATTAAACTGATTAAGTATTAAGAAGTTTTCTATGCCTAATGTTGAGAAAATGAACAAGCATACCTCAGTTACGTAAGTAATATTTTGATTATTAAAATTACCTATTCTAACTAATAATAGCACCATGGTTCTTACGCCAGCTTAGCTTTGCTTGCAAATGAAAATGGAAAGATAATAACTTTAGGTTTGTTACTTCAAATTTGAAAGTTAGGAAAGCAATACTTTCTTAACAGTCCTGTTAAGGCTTATTATCAACATCAGAAACATTGTACCTAATGTTTTGTCCAAAGACATTTACAGTGTCTCAGTTGTAAATATTAGGTAGCAGCATTATTCTTTTTTTTCTTTTTAAATCCAACTTGAACACAAAGAATCCAGGAAAACTCTGTTACTTGTTATGCAAATATTTTAGAAAAAAATAGGAATCTTTTTTTAACAGGGAAAGGTAAGATGTAATGGGTAACATTTTAAACCAGTAGATTAGTAGCATGAAAGTAAAACAAAGAGTGGTCAGTGGAAAATGCATGTTTAAGTATATTATTTTACTTTTTTTAATATGTTTTATTGAAAACAGAAAACAAACAACAACAACAAAGCCCCCGGATTTGCCTGATTAGGTAGTCTGGTACCATATTGATAAACAGTGTATAAACACGGTGATAGGTCTGAGATTAGAGAGACTGATTTGCCAATTCGTTGCTCACTCAGTCTTTCAGCTGGTGAAACTCTATTGATTTAATTGTTTTATTTAGAAGTGTGTGTGCAGTGGGTGTTCAGGAGTTGTAAATTCGAAGGCTATTGCTTCAGTTGAATTATTAACTTATCCTTTGAAACCTCTTATCACTCCCCAAAAAATATTCTTATCTAATTTCAGAGAATGCCATAGTACAGAAATTTTAGAGAATAACTGTTCTTTTTCTGCATGAATGTCAACTGAAAGACTGGTCTGCTGACTCTGATGCTTTCCATGTCTCTTAAGCCAATAGACTAAGTTGAGATGGAAACTGCAGAGCAACTGGTTCCATACAGTGAGCGTTGGGTGTTTTTTAGGTTGTCTGTGTATTTAACAGAAGATAAAATGGGAGTTTTCATTTATGAAATATTATAACTGGACTAATAATGTCCAGTAAACCCCATGTTTTTCATCATTTTAATAAATGTTTCATGAAAGCTGCTCTTGTAATTATTTCTGAGCTTCTTTTAAGAGGTTTTTTTAATAAATTTACACCTTTTTGCACACATTAAGTTTTTAAGTCTCACTTAGCATTTAAAGTTTCTTATATGAGAAGAAAATTTTTATCTAACTGCATACCTTCTGTGATAAATGTGACAAAATAGATGAAGGCAAAACACAGCTCTTCTTACTTATCTATGTAAAAAAAGGTTATACAATTCCTACAAGGTGATTTGTAGGTAAGTCCTTATTTGAGATTACCTAGTCCTACAAGGCAGGTCCTAAGTCTTTATTGTGACTTTGACCTACAGAAGTCACAGAGGCACAGAGTGGACAAGAGAGTGACTTCCAGAAGTGGTTCACAGCTTAATGATTTTCTGCCTGCATCTGCAAAAATTCACTTGCCATTTTACATATACTCCTTAGGGTTCAGAGTTGGGTCAAAATTCAAATCTCGGAGTGAGAACGGCAGTGGAAGTACAGGGAGGAGAAGGACAGAGATTGTTGCAATATATAACAGGAAAAAAAATTGTTCAGGTCTAACTAGCATTAGACAAAAATTTTACCAATCATTTCAGCCAACATACGTAAGGAAAGAAAGGTCAACAGACTGAAAAAAAATCTGTCTTGTATTTGCAACAAAAGAATAGAGTACCCATTACAGCTGCAATATTTTTGAATTGGTATTTACAGGTCTTAGCTTGTTCCAGTGAAATATCTTTGAAATTAACTGCCACTATGTAATATCTTAGTTGATTGCTTCAATTCCATAATATATGCAACTTTCCCTCCAAAGTGATTTAGAACATGTTTTAGAGCATAATTTAGAGAATTAAGCTCAATTGTCTAGTAGCTACTGAAAGTCCACAATTTTCCCATTCATCTCTTCTATTGCATTGTATCTTGATAGATTTTAAATGCGTTGGTGTTAAAAACACAACAATGAAAATGCCTCTGTATTTCAAAAAAAAAAAAAAAAAGGGGATCCTCAAGGCAATGAGACTTCTTTCTTCAGGTAGCTGGTCCACATCTTGTCCATGCACCAAATCTAAATTTAGCCATCATTTGCTTTCCTGCTTCAGCTGGAAGGGTTTTATATTTTAGTATATCTTGTGGTTTAAACTCAGCCACACAGCCGCTCTCTCTCACTCCCCCTCTTCCTCCCCCTGCTCCTGCAGGGATGGGGAGGAGAATCAAAAGAACGTAACTCCCACGGGTTGAGATAAAGACAGTCCAGTAACTAAGGTATAAAACAAATCACTGCTGCTACCACCAATAATAATAATGATAAGGGAAATAACAAGGGAAGAGAATAAAACTGCTCACCACCCTCTAACTGATACCCAGCCCGATCGAGCAGTGATCTAGCCCTTCTGGGTAACTGCCCCCAATTTTACATCCTGGGCATGACGTGCTGTGGTATGGAATATCTCTTTGACTAGCTTGGGTCAGGTGTCCTGTCTCTGCTTCCTCCTGGCCTCCCCTCCTCCCTGGCAGAGCATGAGACTCAGAAAGTGCTTGGTCAGACTAAACATTACTTATCGACAACTAAAAACATCGGTGTTGCCAGCACTGTTCCCAGGATGAAAGTCAAAACCACAGCACTGCACCAGCTACTAAGAAGGAGAAAAATGACTGCTACTGCTGAACCCAGGACAATATAATAGACAAGAAACAATTTTTTTGGTAAATCAATATATTATCTTCTTTTCTTTTCTGGTGTATTGGGGTGAAGCTGAAACTTGTCCTTCAATGCTGGTGTTCATAGAAGTTTTTTGTACCTTGGCAGGTTCAGCAAAGGCAAAGAGAGACAGTGATCGTTTGACCAGGCTTCTTTCTTATAGAGTGCTATATAGCTTAATGGAGATGTGATAGGTGGGTGTGCACATAAACCTGTACACTGCAATTTCCTCATATCCCTAGCACCTACTTGAACCACCTGGCTATTGTCATTTAATTGAGGTAAAGGGTTTTCCACTCGGTAGAAGTAATTAAATCCCATTTGAAAACAGGACATAGATGTACATTTTCCTGCCACTTTGAAGTTCTCTAACCTCCTGGCTTATGGTATCATTGTCTTTCTGCCCCAGCAGGAATTTCATCAGGTACATAATATCATCAAAAGCAAACAATTCAAATACAAAATATGTTTCCTACTGCTATGTCATTTTGGCCTTTTTATGACTAATTTATTTGCAGTTTCCTTATAATTGTCTTTTTAATCCCACAAAAAAATGTACCCATATGAAAAATTGTCTTTTTCTATCCAGGAAGCCTACACCAAAAAACACTCAATGCTTCTAAAATTATGGCAAAAGTATGTGCTCCTAGACATTTAAATTTGAGAAATTCCACTCAAGTTCTATTTTCTAGATTCTCACAGAAACTCAGTGTAAATTTGCTACCGATTTGCCTTTGCTGATTTGATTTTCTGACTCTTACATCTTTGTATAGGTCAATTATTCTTGTTTGCTTGCTTTTGTGCTTCTTGGTCTTAAATACTGTGAATTTATTTCATAGTATATTTTGTAGCTGGCAGGTATGTATGTTATCAGCTCTCCAGTCAGCTTCATACACATGCCATACAACTACTATGAAGCTGAAGCATACTTGCAAATCAAGCTCCCCCTCAAAGCAAAAGCAAACTATCTAGGATGTAACATCTTTAAATGTAGCATTCAAGACTACAATAAAATCAATAAAGCTAACTACGTGTTTTAAAATAATTTAATCATAAAATCATAGATTACTATCGTTTAGTGCCAGATAAATTTTGAAAAAATTACTGGGGCACTGCACAGAATCACAGAATCACAGAATGGTTGAGGCTGGAAGGGACCACCAGGGTCCGCCAACCTCCCTGCTCAAGCAAGGTCATCTAGAGCACATTACTCAGGATTGTGTCCAGATGGCTCTTGAATACCACTAGGGAAGGAGACCCACTGCTCCCCACCATGTTTATCCAAGTAAAGAACATCTTACTATGATTATTTTTAACCAGGTAACCAGACAACATCAAAAAAAAAGATGAAAAATAATTTGCTTGATAGCTGGTCCACTTAAAATAAATAATACTAATTTGGAGTCAACACACACTGTTTGGATCAACATTGCTGAATGATGCTGATATATGGAAACCTGCTAAAGTACCACAAGAAATAATGAAGTTATGCGTATATTGCCTATGATTGTACGTTTCATAAATACAAAATAACCACTGGCATAAAAGCATGAGTTAATAGTATGGAATAACTGAAGATAAACATGCAAAAGTTGATATGTGGCAGTCCAGTCTTCTCACATTAATTCTGGCTCTTCTGTGCCTGTAGTCTCTAGAAAGCTGTAGTCTAATAATGTGACTACCTACTATTTCTAAAACAATACAAGGCATGACACAACTGTTAAAAAATAGACATTTATTCAAATACAGGCTGTCTTAACCTTTTTTTATCCAACTGTTCTGTAATGCTAAGCTGAGTAGAGGAAAGTAGGAATAACATTTTACTAGATTTTAGAGTAACAACTACAAGTGCAGGATCAGAGACAGCTGGCTACAGGTATTTCTTCTGGTTTAATATTCATGCACTATTGCATGAATATTGTTTTATCTTTTTCCCTTTCTACTGACTCTAATTTATTTTTTTTTTTTTCGAAACAGAAAATCCAGCTATGTGATCCACATTTTTCTGGCACATTTTCATTAGTTTAGGGCATGTGAATTTAATACTCTTATCAAGACAGTTACAACAATACCCTTTCACAATATATTGATTTAATATACTTTCAAAATATCTATCTGCTCACTGAAAAACTTCTGTAGATATTGTGTTTATTCAAAGTGGTGCTAAAAGATATGGTCGCATTCTAAATTTTGTAATGAAATGAGATACATTTAAATCTTTGCAAGAACAGTCTTTGAAATTCTTCTAGTGTCTTGAGATAAAATACATAAATACCTTTTTCAATAATACAGAAAAAAATAATCTTTTTAAGATATAACTTTGCAGTTTATTCATTCCCGGTCTGTCCTGTCTTTATTTCAAAACTGGCTTTCATACATCAGCTATTTACATCATTGTACAAGTTTAGGTGCTACTTTCTAAACCATAAAAGGAGCATAAAGAACATTCAGATATATAAGCACATTGAATTTCACAGGATTTTTTTAAGTTGTTGCTATCTGTTGCTTCCTAAATGATCAATGGCAGCTCTTATGATGTGCAAAATAAAGCTAATATTGCTATGACTCTCCAAGATTTTTTTGAAGTTTCCAAACATTAGTTAAGTTCAATTTTGTTCATTAGAGCATAGAAACATGAAGAAGATATACTAGACAGACAAGTGAAGTAACAAGCTAAATCCAAGTTGCCTTTCCTACAAACATATGCTGTTTTGAGAGTCTGATTTACAAAGGAAAAGGTTTAAATAAATGAAATACACTGATAACATAAAGCACTGACATTTTAAAAAGATTTTTTTTTAAATGATCTGTGATCCTTCTTTGAAATGATGCAACTCTGAATGATATGTTATAGCACTAACTGATATCAATTATATATATTTCACAAAAAAGTTAGGGAACATCCACTCTTGCAAGGATAATAATGTATAAAAGCTGCTAAGCTGTTATATATTTTCATACATCTTTCAATCTTTGCATTGATGTACAATGGCATATTTGATAAGGAAATTGTATGCCTCTTCTTTTTTTGCTGAAGAAAAGATGTTCTATTTCCCTGAAAAATCCACTTTAATCTTCTATGCTATTTATCTCATCTGCTTTGTATTCAGTAGAAATTTGATGTAAGACTTAAGCTGTTTTGATTAGGAATTCTTGGAGCCACAACTTGAACTAATGAGGTCAGCTCAACTTCAGGAATAATATTTATTTTATATATAAACTGTGCAATTCACTTGCAAAATAACTTTTACCTGCAGTGACCGCTGTAGAATATATTTTATTTTAACAGTTACCCAATAATGTTCTTCATAGCATGGGATATAGTTAGGAACACCATTTTACTGATGAAACTGAAATCTTCGCTATGTCAGCTTTTAGGGACAAGAAGGCTTATCTTGTCTCATCAATATTCTTGTTCTCCTTGAAGTTGTTAAGATAATGAGACTGAACTAATAAAGATCCTATTTAACATCATAGTAATACTTCATGCGTTGCAAGTGAGTTAATGGTTGCTATTTATAAACATATACATATGGTTTTCAGTGCCACCATGCTATTAAAACAATAACCTTTGATACCAACATCTAAACAGCCTTAAAGTAGTGTTTATTTGCGTGTGTAATAATAGCAATAATAATACTGCATGACAGAATTATGCACAAAGAGAATTTTAAAAATTCTTTTTTTACAGCACACTTCAAATAATTTCATGCTGAACCTTCTATCTTGAAAGTTAGTAGAAGCTTAAACTTTAATGACGTAATATTGAGTTTGCTCTGGAAGCTTGTTTAGCCCCATTTGCTGTTCCTACACACCAGATGAGGAAGTAATGGGGGAACATGTAAGGAAGATCTCTGGCACAACTCAGAGACAGGTAAAACGGGTATGAACGTCCACTGTGCAAATTTACAGAAAAGACATAGCTATTTTGCCAACCAAATTTTGCTACTCAGAGCTTCCCTTGTGTACATTTGAGACTCACACTTCTAGATAGGGTAGCAGATTTTCCTACTCAAAATTAGGTATTAAAAATCTAGTGTTTCTTAGACCTACCTGAGGAATTACAGTCTTCGAAGTGAATCATAGTTATGTTTTTTCCTGCTTACCTCTTTCAAATAATAGTAAAACTTTGTTATGGTAATAGTCCGATAAATTAATAAGACAAATCAATACTGTTTCTCATGGTGCTGTCAATCCACAATCAACAGTCTGTAAATCTGTTCTCTGTAATGATTTTAAGTGCATTCTAATTTCATCAGTCAATAAAGAAGCTAAGTGATAACACTGCTGAGTGCTTAAGCTGAAACTTTAAAGCTAATGACACTATTGAGGAGATAGGAGTAAAAAATAATACAAAACCTCTCTAAACAGGCTCACCATATGTTCTCTATGATAGCATTTCAGTGTCTGCTCCAGTGTCAGCTCTCAGTCAAAATGTCTGCAATAGCAGCAGTGGGAACCATAACCCTTGTTTCATCTCTTCTGCTAAAGTGATTCTCATTTCTGTGTCTCTGCATAGTTGGGCCTCTATTTCTTGGTTTCTCTTATGCTTAATATGTGCACACTAAACGTGACATACTAGAAAAGAATTTGGAAAAAAAACACAAAACAAAACAGCCCACAGAAACACAACTTCATTTTGCACAAACTGATTGTAGGTTTTCTGAAGCTAAAGAAATTATAACTACTGTAGGACTCTGTCTATACTTGCATTAATCCATCCATCAATTTTCTTCATCTATTCCAAAGTTTCTAAATCTTTTCCTAATAAAATCAACAGCAAATTGTACAATGGAGTTTCTGTAGCATCTGACTTTTTTGGAATCCTTTTCATTTTTGGGAAGATAAAATGCTGAGGAAAAACATCTGAATTCATGGCCAAAGGTAGATAAAATGCATTCTTACACTGAAGAAAATCCTCTGTTTCCCATATAAAGCTGAAAAATATAAATACTGCTCAATTTCTTAGGACATTAGTTAGTTTTAAAATAGAATTCTGCAGGAAGACTAATTCAAAGTTTGAGTAACTTTAGAAAATCTGGTTGCAAAATACCTATTTTTAATACATACTTTTCAAGTTAACTGGAACAGACAGAAGTTGGCTGAGGGATGGTGTGAAATGTCAGAAAGAGAAGATTTAGAGAATTCTGAAAACATAAGACAACTCTTATTGCAAATGTAGGTTACAAAGGGCAGCAGCAAAATATAAACTGATACAGTAAAGACTCTGAATCTGTTAGTGACTTCTGTGATAAATTACTCACTATTTCTATAAAAGAATGTTTAAAACAAGCTGTAGAGAAGAATCTCCATTGCAGAAATGTGATCATAATGATTGAGATGTGTATATATATATATATATTCCTACTGACTTGTTTAAAACTCAACATATAACAAAGAGTATTGTAAGAATGGAATGATACATTGCAAGCAATAGCAAACTTCATAAATATGGCTTGCCAGTCATCTCCCAAAACAAGTCAGAGATGAATTCTGTGACTTCATTAAAATAAAAATGAAGGTTAGTCTTAAAAACCTTCATTTATTTTGTTTCATGTCATTTATCTGAATATACAATAAATTAATTCCTCTCATTATATCCTTTTATTTTGGTCTTAAACTTGCTCTTATCTTCTTTTCTACTTTTTTTTTTCTTTTTAAAAGAAGTATCCCTATGTTTTTCAGTCTATGTGGAGTAGCAGATTTTCTGTAAAATTTTTTATTTACTAATCACTGGTGCTTTTCTACTTGTTCTGACGTTTACCAGTGTCTTCCCTCTATGCTTTTTCTCTCACAGTTCTAATCCTGTCCTTATTTCCCAGTATTCAGAGTGTATCCTTGAATAGATTCTAAGGAATCCCTAGAGTGCTTCTAAAAGATTAATAACAGATGATTTAAAATAACAATTTTTACCTCCGTAAGAAATCTAGGAAAAAAGTCAAGTTAATCTGAAAGACATTTATATACTGGTCTTCTATGTCATGACATTAATCTTCTTAGTTCTTACTAGTTTTTCACAATTAACCAAAACCACAGATTGAGAACAATGGAGACAGTCAAATGCTGACTGCAATGCAGGTACTGTGTTCAGATACATGATATTTTCTACTTTATTTTCCTAATAATACTTCTGCATGTTTCTACCATGCATTTAATTTTTACTTTCAAAGGAAAAAGATGCATTAAAAGAATAACAAGGGGGAAAATCCATTTATATATATCTCAGCCAGTAGCAAGCAACAGATTGAAATCATGGCAAGATGATTAACTGCTAAATGATTGTTGCAGCAAATATATAAGCCTAGCTGATGTAATAAACAGTGTAATTTAAATTTTCATGCCAATTCACGTTTGAGCTTTATTGGTTGTAACACTCTTCAGCCCAAGATGTAATACTCAGGTATAAATTCATTACTTAATTTTAGGATGAATACCTAAAGTGTGTAGATTCTTCACTTTTGTATAAACAAACCCAAGATTTTGGGTATCATACAGTAGTCTTATCAAGACTCCTTTGAGTAACCCTTACTTTGAATATTCCATTGATCCTATTGCTGTAACAGCTTCTAGAAAATCGTTGATTTCTGAATATTTCAATATTTTCATTGTGATAGTCATAAGTCCAGTTTCTCCACTGCTAAACCACTGGCTTCCTCATCTTTAGCTATAATTCATAAGATGTCATAACTTGTTAATTGTTGCATTATCTAAATATGGAAAATACTTTTTCATTTCATGTCTCTTTTGCTGCTACTCACATAACTTTTCTGGCTGGAAAGGAAGCACTGTTGAGAGTACTTTTTAATGGATTCACAAAGAAGAAAACTATGCCCAATAATCAACCCCTTCTACCGATGGCATAGAGTGTGGAGACACCTTCAGCTTTCCAGCCTGGGCACTGCAAGCAACACTGACTGGGTGGTAACAGCTTCAGTACCACCTGTAATAGCTAGTTCCAGCTTGTCTGTGTAGGCTTTGACCATGCTTCTGACCAAAGCATGACCACATGCTAAGCTGCTGGCTCATCACTATCACACTGGGACAACAACTGGGCTTCCTGTAGTGCCACCTCTCAGTCTTGAAGCCAGATATATTATTTACTCTCCTGCTACAGTTGTTTGAGCCCTAGTCTTTATAGGAAACATCACCATGTGTGGCTGCAGGACTTCTGCCCAGGCTCTCTCTCTGCTGGGGTAGTGAAGCATCAAAGGTTAGTTTGCACTTGCATGACAATATTGCTGCTCTTCTGTGACTGGAAGGTGGAAGAGGCCCTCAGTCTCATTCCTTCATTACATCTCATGTTTTACGATCTGTGTAATATGGGTTTATGTGACTGATAAAGCATCCATGGTTGAGCATCTACCTTTGTCTGAAAACTTCTGCTGAGCAGGGATGCTTATTGTTATTTTGTGTTGTAAGATGTAGGGACTTCCACTGCACTTAAGTGGGTTTTGGTCTCCAGAAGTGCCTCAGTTCAACAAACATCTTATTTTACCTTTGCCTTTTCTCATTAACATTTCTCACCATTTTTTTCACTTTAACTCTTGAAATTTTATGTTTACTAATGCCATTTTGTACCTTTTATTTTGGAATTCAGTCCTACATGATAAGTAAATCTATTTTTTAGTGCAGGAAGACACAGTAGTAAAGATTTCAATATATGTCTGCATTCAGATGAGAGTCCAGTTGCCTTCAAAATTCTGTATTTTCTTTTTTTCTGAATGCTGCTGTTTAATTTTAGTGTCCTTCAGTTTGGCATATGTAATAATCCTTTAAAGTCAAATTGCAGTTACCTGCTTATATACAGAGTAAGAAACATTGCAGGAGAAAAAAAGAATTGGGAATTGAAGAGTTGAAAAAAAATCTATTTAATTAATAAAAAATCCAGTTTTTTTTTTTTTCCAGAAAAAAAACCCTTTAGAATGTAGTGTTCTCAAGAGGAAAGGGCTATTTCTTTTGCCCTTTTCATACCAGGCATTAGTATGAAATCTTGTATGAAATATTTCATGAAATATGTATTTTGTTGTTAAAAATACATAATAAAAATTCATTTTTGGTCTGATTTAGACATCATACTTAAAAGGTCACACAGAAACAGCTACCTGATAAATTATTTAGGCAAGCATTTGCATTTGTATGGCACTTCTTCAGTATACTTTAGAAGTCCCAAGTTACAAAAACTTAAATTCAGCTCAGTATTGATTTTCAGCTGATAAGCTTCTTAAAATCTTCAGTAAATTAAAACTGTAAATTGTGGCTGCACAGTTAAATACTATATTTTTCTTTCTGGAACACGCTACAGGACTTTCTACAAGTAT
This sequence comes from Lathamus discolor, assembly GCF_037157495.1. Classification (NCBI taxonomy): domain Eukaryota; kingdom Metazoa; phylum Chordata; class Aves; order Psittaciformes; family Psittacidae; genus Lathamus; species Lathamus discolor. The sequence continues at coordinate 26,817,028 of NC_088887.1, read as the reverse complement.
TATATGCCCTATGGAGGTGTTACTGTTTTCATTTTGCTGTGGGCATGCTGTACTGCTTTTAAAGGGTCACAATGATGCAAGAGAGGGAAAAAAAATACTTTGCAGCTACTCACAGCCCTCATGGGTAATGTCCAATATAGCCAAGCTCCCACTTCTATGAGGATGGCAAGCATTGTTGTTATGCAATGGGAGATACATGCAGGCTCTGTGGCAGAGAGTTGGGTCGCATAGCTCCTTTGCATAGTACCTGTGAGAAGGGAAATGTTAGGGAAAGAGTGCAGAAGGCCAAGGCTTGGCCAGTAGTTACACTAGCAAGGTGACAACAGGAAAAACTACAAGGCATTAGAAAGAGCAAAAAGGAGTAATTTGTATGCAGCAGCTGACTAATCTTGGACTGGTGACCTCACAAGCAAGACAGCAACATAAGAAATGGCAGAAATGGGAAATATTGTTGATGATCACAAAACATTGGAGCTCAAGGTCCACAGAGGAGGGAGTAGAAGTATAACGGGTAGCAAAATGTGTGATTGAAAAAAGAGTGCAGAAATACTTGATCTCTGCAATATGGAGGAAAAATCAACCTGCTGCTTCAAAGATACCTGTGTCTTATGCTCACAGCCAGTAAGGATGTGGTGTATTTTTCTATCATAAAGTAGTATTTAAAGAGCTCTTCCTAGAATCAACAGACGACCATTTAGAACGCACTACTTCACCTCCTAGCCTGTTAAAGAGACCTTCATTCATCTTTTGATACTTTCTGATTCTAATGGAACTATAATGCATGAGAAGAACCTATCTTCTCTATGTTATTTCTAGACATAGCTAAAATTTGTTTCATCACAGCAATATTAATTATGGTAGATATCTTTATTGAATATTTGTTACTTAATTCCTCAGCTTGTCACTGGCTGCAGCAAAGTACAAAAGTGCCCACAAAATCTAAGGAAAACAGTTCAGCTGCATTTATCAACATCATTATTTATTCTTAGATATATGTTTAAATCTCAAACATGTCTTTATATTAATGCTATTAATAGTGATCCATTATATTTTTTCAGTGCTTGTTCTATTTATTGATTTTTTCACACATTTTTGTAGCAACAAATTACTGTTATCCTAGAACATCACTAGAACTAGTACAGACCACTTTAGAAGCAGAATAAAAGATTCGCCTGTCTGTGATGTGTACGATAATTTTTATCTCTGTAAAGTACAAGAAATCCTTAAGGTTTTTTACTGACCATCCAAACATCATATTTTGATTCAGAGAAGTTTTGCTGTATATCAACTCAAAACCATTTATACTGGAAAATGCTTAGCAGAACTACTAAGAGAAATTTTTATAGCAGATTTTTTTCTTTCTCCCTGCGGCTTTAACACTGGAAACAGGTTTGATATTCTCCTCAAACTTTATTTAATATTTAGTTATGTTTTATGTCTCAGCTAATGACTACTTAAATTTGTCTTCAGGAAAGTTTTACAGAAGATTATTCTTTGTTTTTCACCTACCAATCTGTATTAAAAAAAATCCCTTTTCTATGGTTAATTTTTTAAAAGATTTTGAAGTCTTAATGTTTGTTTAAGCTAAAATATTAAATTTTCAGAATTATTTCTCTTCAGCTTGTATAAATATTCTGCTGTTCTATTCCTCTTTTATTTTCTCTTTCTTCCCACAGTTTATTTCAGTGACACAATTAAATATTTTATTCTTTTGAAAGAGATGCTTTCCTTAAGAAGTTGTTTTCAATATATACAGTTATGCACTAATCTAAGTAAATACAATCTGGGCCCTGTTCAGAAAATTAAATTTTATAGTTCCATTATATCATACTCCACTTAAAGAAGACTGGAATTTTCATAGCAGCTTTACCTGGAAATATTAGGAATAACTAATTGAGAGCTGGATGGGCTAACATGAGTTTCAAAAGTGTTTTCAAATACTTTTCTGGACATATAAGCTTCTTTAGAATGGTGTTGGTTGACTCACAGAAGTCTGTCATATTTTCATAGGAAAATAAAACCTCATTTGGAGGTCTTGCAAATTTTAGGTTAATTTGATCTTTCATTTTGAGAGGGTCAAGAAGCTTCAGAAGATACTATTTACATGTTACATTGTGATGGAAGATATTATTCTAGAAAATCATAAATAAGAAAAATCAGTGTTTACAGTTGTAAATTTCTGGTGGTCCTGGGAGTTGTTCAGACTTTAAAGTGCTGTGAATTAAACCAGAATATGTCAACAGTTTAATCATAAATATATCAATTCACATTTCTTGTTGTACATACTGCCAAAGGCATACTGTGTGGCAGAAGAGCCTATCATGTTTTTGCTTCACTGCCAAGAGTTAAAAAGGCCAAGGAGGGACAAGAGATAGTGTGCAGGTATCATTTTTAATTGGAATTGCCTGGGCAAACAGGCATTTTTTGTTTTCCCACAAAGTGATTTCATGAAGACAAGACCTTTCTTGTTATTTTAGGTTCTCTCAATAAACAGCCTGTTTCCTACAATTCAGTCATCTAATAACAAACATTGTGTGTGGGGGTTGGGTTATTTGATTTGGTTGGTTTGGGGGTGAGATGCGTCAGTTTTGGGGGGGAGAGGGTGGTGTTCTGTCTGTGTTTGGGTTTTTTGTGGGTTTGGGTGTTTTTTTCAGTAAAACCGAGAAGAAATGACCTGCAAAGTTTCAGGTTTTGTTTTGTGTTTTCTGAAATATTTCCATCTTGTGGATTATCAAGTTGCACGGTTTAAAGAAAAAAAGAGAAGGGACGGAAAAAGAAACCGACAACGGTTCTTTGCTGAACGAAGTGGGTACCCTGGAGACAGAGGATATAAAGAAGGCAGAGGTGCTGAATGCCTTCTTTGCCTCTGTCTTTACTCCTGCAGACTCTCCCCGAGGGCCCCGGATTTCTATAGCCCCAGAAGGAGTCAGGACAAAGGAGGAGTTTGCTTTGGTAGATGAGGATTGGGTTAGGGATCAGCTATGCAAACTAGACATCTGTAAATCGATGAGTCCGGATGGAATGCACCCACGGGTGCTGAGGGAGCTGGCGGAGGTCATTGCTAGGCCACTCTCCATCATCTTTGGTAAGTCGTGGGAAATGGGCGAGGTGCCTGAGGATTGGCGGATGGCAAAGGTCACACCAATCTATAAGAAGGGCAAGAAGGAGGACCCGGGTAATTATAGACCGGTCAGCCTTACCTCCATCCCTGGAAAGATGATGGAACAACTTATTCTTGACTCCATCACTAGGCATATCAAGGATGAGGGGGTCATTAAGAACAGCCAACATGGTTTTATGAGGGGGAAGTCATGTATGACCAACCTTATAGCCTTCTATGAGGAAGTGACTAGGTGGAGGGATGATGGTAGAGCGGTAGATGTAGTTTTTCTTGATTTCAGTAAGGCATTTGATACTGTCTCCCACAGCATCCTCATAGATAAACTAAGGAAGTGTGGGCTTGACGATCAAGTAGTGAGGTGGATCGAGAACTGGTTGAAAGGAAGAAGGCAGAGAGTTGTGGTCAATGGCGCAGAATCTAGCTGGAGGTCTGTGACTAGTGGAGTCCCTCAGGGGTCGGTGCTGGGACCGGTGCTGTTTAATATTTTCATCAATGACCTGGATAAGGGAACTGAGTGCACCCTCAGCAAGTTTGCTGATGACACAAAACTGGGAGGAGTGGCTGAGACACCAGAGGACTGTGCTGCCATTCAGCGAGACCTGGACAGGCTGGAGAGTTGGGCGGGGAGAAACTTGATGAAATTTAATAAGGGCAAGTGTAGAGTCTTGCATCTGGGGAAGAACAACCCCATGTACCAGTACAGGTTGGGGGTTGACCTGCTGGAAAGTAGTGAAGGGGAAAGGGACCTGGGGGTCCTGGTGGATAGGAGGATGACCATGAGCCAGCAATGTGCTCTTGTGGCCAAGAAGGCAAATGGCATCTTAGGGTGCATTACAAAGGGAGTGGTTAGTAGGTCAAGAGAGGCTCTCCTCCCCCTCTACTCAGCCTTGGTGAGGCCGCATCTGGAATATTGCGTCCAGTTCTGGGCCCCTCTGTTCAAGAAGGACAGGGAATTGCTTGAAGGAGTCCAGCGCAGAGCCACAAAGATGATTAAGGGAGTGGAACATCTCCCTTATGAGGAGAGGCTGAGGGAGCTGGGTCTCTTTAGCTTGCAAAAGAGGAGACTGAGGGGTGACCTCATCAATGTTTACAAATATGTGAAGGGTAGGTGTCAGGATGATGGAGCTAGGCTTTTTTCAGTGATATCCAGTGATAGGACAAGGGGCAATGGGTGTAAACTGGAACATAGGAAGTTCCACGTTAACATCAGGAAGAACTTCTTTACTGTAAGAGTGACAGAGCACTGGAACAGGTTGCCCAGGGGGGTTGTGGAGTCTCCTACACTGGAGATATTCAAGGCCCGCCTGGACAAGTTCCTGTGTGATGTACTGTAGGTTACCCTGCTCTTGCAGGGGGGTTGGACTAGATGATCTTTTTAGGTCCCTTCCAACCCTTGGGATTCTGTGATTCTGTGATTCTGTGATTCTTTGGAGTTCTTTGGAACCTTAAGCTTACCATTTATATAATATGTGGTAACCTGTCTCTCCAGCACAGGTCAAGTTTCAGGACAGACGGAGAAAACCTACAGAATCCAATTTCAAGGAAATCTCTAGCTAAGTTCATAGTCCCCAGATAACATCTAAGATGTCTAAATAACATACTTTGAAGAAATATTTCAAAGATATTGCAGAGAAATTCAGCATGGAATTTCTAGAAAGAACTTAGGCAACTGAGTTTTTACATGACCATGGAACTTTACCTGGTGAGCAAGAAATCGTATTTTTTTTAAAATCCTTGTTACTTAGATCGACATGAAATTTTGTGTGCATTGTTTGCATGCATCCTAGCATAACAAACAGAAAGCAGCTCCTTATAGCTATTGTAACATAAACACAAATACAGCTTTTGTATTCTAATATTAATTTTCCATGGGATATAGTATTTTTGTTTTAATTGTCTTTTTTAATTTCAAATTCAGGAGTGCATAGTAAAGGTGGGGTTAGATTCAGCACCCATATGAAATTCTGTTATTGTCATTTTGACATATTTATTGATCTAGACACATAAATAACAGGTGGGGTAAGAATTATGCTAGCGACCCCATCTACTTACAGGTAACCATTGCCTTTTGTTTTAATTTTGAATAAAAAGTCAGAAAGGGAAAATGCTTTGAGAAAACATTAACAACTAAATATTTTAGTAAACCTTGCTGTGTCTGTAAACTCTAGTATCTTATAACAGTCTGAATATGAATCTTAGTCTTGTGATTTTTAAATTGAGTATATGAAACTGTCTACAGTTTAGTGGTTAATTTGAAAACCATGAAACAGGAAGCTTTGGCTTCCCCAGCAGCCTCTATACCAACATTTCTGTGTCCTTCAGACACAGATATGACAAGGGATTATAAGGTACCTCATGAAATTTACAAATTGTCGCCCAGGGAAATGCCAGCAACACATGGCTGAAAGCCATCTGAGATTTCTTCTTGATATTTGGAAATTAAAGCAATATTAACAAGCAAGCTATGTAAGGGCATTACATAAAAAATATGTTAGCTGCAGTTTTGAAGTAAAAATATGGAATTTTGTATCAGTATATTTAATTATTTATGGAATCAAAACAGCTTAGATTGATTTTTCAATAATGCATTAACTTACCTGCATACTGACAAGAGGAAATGAATCATTCTGATGTGAAAAAAAGCCTGTATTCAGTAAGTCTTAAATATAACCTTTTATACTATAGATTGTGTTTTAATTAGTAACTTCCAAATATATTGTGTATGTGTATTCTATATACAAATATGGAAATTGGAGATTCTTTGTTGAAACTCTACCTTATATAATATAGATCATATTAATCAAGTTCACTAATGTAAAACTATACATTCATAATGTCACATTTGAGCTTTATTTTTAGATTATCATATGGTAACATAAAAAAAGTAAATAATTTCTTTAATTATCTGTAGGTTTGCTAATGGGTTAGTTGGGTCTTTCTAAGAGATAAGTTGTTGAAAAAAATCCTCTGGATCCCAGAATTGCAAATATCCTAAGCCAATTCTTGCATCCATTAAAATATAAATAACTTAAAGTAGTAAAATTTATAGAAAGCTGTCATGCACTTTAAATTTCCATTCCTTGAATGTTGAGTTTTCGCAGTCTACTACAAAAATCTGATATGATGTGAGATCATTCTTCTTTTTACATATCCTAAGATGCCACAGTTATGTTAAGACTGTGTTTGCCATAGATAAGCCTGTTTTTTAGGGTTTGAAATTTCTTCATTTCTGACACTTTAGGCTTAGATTAGGCAGATTGACTAGGTTAGGGCTAGATCAAGTATCTGATTGTAAGGTAAAACTGGTTGATTGGGTTACTTCATGGTTATTACACAATAACACAAGGACATCCCGTTTTAAAATAAGTGCTCATGCTAACAGAGATAATTTTTAATGTGAATTTGCCTTTTGCAATAACTGTACTCAGCAAACTTTCAGTTTATTAAAATTCAGCAAGAAATCTATCTTCTTCCTGTTCATAAATTCCTAGGATAAGAGAAAACATGGTTCTTCAGGGTTTAGACATTTTCTTTATCTTTTTTTTCTTTTTTCTTTTTTATAAATAGCCTAATTTGAAGATATGTATCCTGTTCTACATGTAAGTCTCCCCACTACCATTATTATTTTTTAAATAATTTTTATTTGCTGCATTGCAATGGGACTTGTTAAAATGTAATGTCTGTGCTGCTAACCTGTCATTAACACCTCACAAATGTGTAGGTATCCCAAAGTCAATCATAAACCCCATGGATCTTGAGATATTCAGGAGAATTTAGGATTTCTAAACAAAACTGAGTTATTCTATGGTTTTGTCGCTTTTCAGAACGTTCATTCTAATGCTGCAGAGTCTTCCAAAGTACTGCAACTTCAAGCCATTCCTTTAGAATAAGAAATAGGTTACATTAAGATTCCTTAGAAGAGATTTCTGACAGGATCACCTTGGTCTCATGGCAGAATACCACCCTCTTTTAACGATTTGTCAGAAAGGACATCTGTTGATCCTCATTTGTTATCTGTGTGACAAATGCCCAATCTGATCAGAGAAATCCAAAGTACACAGGTTTAGGACATCATATATGAGTATGGCAATTCTGGAAGTTACCCTACACATTTCCATATAGGGAAATAAACAACTGACAACTGAAGCTCTTTTACACTGCGATTTTAAACTCGATGATTTTATAATAGAAACTATTGTTTTCTGTGTTATTAAAATAAATTTAATTTTGTTTTTGAGGGAGAAAGTTGTATACAATGAAAAATTTAGATGACCTCTGCACAAGGAAAATTGACAAATTATTGGTTGAACAACAACAAAAATGTTAGTACAAACACTGGCATTTAACTCATCTGTTTCTAAAAATGGTGATAGTAATGTCTTTGTACCTGTAAATCTAGTTAGCTATGTAGTTGAGCTGACAGTTTATCTAATGTTTAAGTCCCTTGTTGCTTTTATTTGTTCAGAAAATATTTTTAAAAACCTTATTATAAGATGTATATTGCCTTTTCATAAAAATATGAATATCTGAAATGTTGATAGACAGCTTATAATGTTTAATCTTCTAGATGAATTGTCAGTGACCTTCACACGGTCTATTTTTCTGCGCTTCAGCTTAAAATCAAAATGTCAAATTCCGGAGAAGCTCCTGAGCTACTTTGGTCAGAGAATGTTAAGAAGCTGAATTGATTTATTTATAAACTACAGAAATACTGGTCATCAGAATGAAGAGTTGTTTTGTCAACCATATGTAGATTAATGGGGTTTTAAGTTATTTTTTCTGCTCTAATATTTTTCTAAATGAATTTACTTTCAAAAGCCCAAAGACTACACTGCATTTCAAATGTGCTGAAAAGGAGAAAATAATAGAAAAAAAATTGCATGTAACTCAATTGATCATTAAATCTATGCATCCTATTAAAAATACTTGCAAGCTCTCCATCTGCTTTTTTCAACCCCAGTCTGTTATGCAAATGAGGAAAACCCCTTCATTAATGTTTGAATACACAGTATCAAAGACTCATAATTTTGTAAATTCCATAGGGCAACTGGCTCTGAACACATAGATAACCCCTGCACAGTTTGCCTGGGGGACAAAAGTAGCTCAGAATCAACTACTTAGTCAACCTTTGATTCAGAGAAAGAAGACTGTTCTTATTTGAATACATGTATTTCGTGAACTTAACATGACACACTTTCCTAGTAATTCTTCAGTTTAATCTCTTCCTACCTTTTATTTCATTCCCACCTACGTTTTCACCCCTCCTCACTCAGGCACTGTTGTCTGTCTCACTCCATGTCTGAATTTCACACTGCATTTGCTGTCTCTACCTGTCTGCTTCCAGCAGTATTGGGAGTGTCTCTGAGACAGTATTGACTATTAAGGCAGAGAAATGATAGTGACTACGCAACACTTTGAACAGACTTGGTGTTTATTCATTAATATGATGATAATATCCACAATTAAATTAAAGAAATCAGTGTCACAGCATATTTCTAAAGAGCTTTCACTTATATCTGGATGCTTTACCCATGATGACCTGCAGTCAGCCTTTACTCTAACACAGCTCTAATCCTGCCAGATATGTTAGCTCAGGCATATCAGTGAGTGAGTGCATTTCTTTGTCAAATACCAGGAGAGCAATGCTGCCACTTTCCAGCTGCACTTAGGAGTGATGATATGCTGGGTCCTTAGCTACATCCAGGCATCTTGGCCCTATCTTACATTTTCTAGGGCTCCCACCTCAGAAGATGCATTTTGGGCAGTAGTGTTGAGTTTGTTTCACACTGTCCACTGAGCTGGATACCTTGCTGTGGTGTGTCCCAGTAGACAGTCTTGGAAGCAAGCACTGGGGAGCATGAGTCATAAACATTGATGTGACACTGCAGGAGCCAGGCAGCATCCAGCAAGACAGGTGCCAACCTGTGGTTAAAGGGCAAATGTTAGCCCTTTAATTACTTTGAGACTTACTCCTCTGTACTCTTTACTGTGCTCCCTAGCATGTCCTACAGCGTCTGTAGTATCCAGACTCATTCATCATCTGGGATTCCGCTATGTTTAAAACCAGATAGTTCTAGAACATTCACTTTGGAATAAACAATTTGTGTTCATCTTCTCAGACTCTTGGGGTTTTGGATTGTGGATTTGGTCTACTGATATCTTAGCAAAACATTATGCTTCCTCAGCAATTACCTGTCAAGGCCAATTAGAAATATATTGCTATGGCTATATTCTTAATATTACTGCTCTCAGCTACAGACTATTAAAGTGACCATTATGTGACTGTTAGTGGACTGAGTGACCATTAGTTGCTTCCATTCTAAGAGTGCTAATTTCGTCTTGTATTGTTCCCTACATGACTTTTGTTAATATTGTTTATGAAATCTGTATTCTTATTAGAAAACAAATGTTACTAGATTTTTCTAGATAACCTTATTCAATATTTTAGCCTTAAAATCCATCCTGCAATTAAATTCAATGATTCTAAATGTAATTAAACACAATGATTCTAAATTCTAACCTGTTATCTTTACTAGCTCATTTTGCAGAAATTTATATGTATTAGCAAGACTTTGTTTTCGAGTTACACTATTTTTGAAAAGATAGATTGATTTAAAAATTGGGTAATTTTTTTACTTTCTGATGATTCTTCACCTTCACCAGCTTCTTCCATAACTTCTAAATGGTTGTAGTAGTTTGTCCTTGGTTAGTTGTCAGATGTCCACTCATCTGCTCTTGCTCTTCCTCTCCCCAACAAGACAGGGAAGAGAAAAAAAGGTGGAGAAGTCCATGAGCCAAGATAAAGACAAGATCGTTTGCCAGTTACCTCCACAGGCAAAACAGATGACTTGGGGAAATAAATACAATTTTGTTTATTGTCAAATAAAATAGTTTTAGATGGTAAAAAGCAAAGACAAATTAAAACACCTTTGTCTTCCTCTCTTTTCCCAGGCTCAACTTGACTTCTTCATCCTGAACTCCTCTACTGCACTATCTCATGTTTGCTATAGGGGTATAGGGAATGTGAGTTGTGGTCCATCCATGACAGCTCTTCTCTATCTCACCTTCTTCACACTTTTCTCCAGCCTCAGCATAAGTCATGCCCATGGGCTGCAGCCCTTCAGGACAAACCTGCTTTGGTGTAGTCTCTCCAAAGGCTGCAGTTCCTCTGTGACAATATCTACCTCCTTCAATGTGGAGTCTTTCACAGTCAGCAGGGAGACTACCTGTTTCACTGTGCTCTCCTCCAGGACATTCAAGGGAATCCCTGTTCTGGCACTTGGAAAACCTCCTCCCTTTCCTTTTTCTCTTCCCTCGGTGCTCTCAGGGCATTAATACAGTTTTCTAGTTCAGTTACTTTTCCTGTAATACTGAAAAGAATCAAAATTTGTTCTGATTCCACTTATATTTGAAAAGTTTGCAGTCAGAAATATATTGCAGAAAAATGCCTGAGCAATGTTTAGCAGTTTAAAGTTCTGTTCCTTCATGTGCAGTTGAGAGGGAAAGTCAGCTCAGGAAGTTGTGTAATCCTGTTTCCTGCATGTCAGCAAGGTGTCTGACTAGCCTGGAGAGTCTGCAATGGTGAAAGCGTGACAAATTCACAGATTCTATGACCTCCAGCAAAAAGGAGGACTGGGACCATTCTTTCATGGTATCACAGTGCCAACTACGAAGCTGCAAGATGCTGCTATCATCAGCTCATTGCCTTAGCACAAATTAACATATCACATTTCAAACTTCATCCTGAGATTAAACTATTTTTTCTACTTACAAATCATTAGATACATATTTGGAAGAGAGTCACGATAAGCTACAGTATCTCATCAATTACACTGGAATTGTTCTAAGAGTTAAAGAAGGAGTGTGTCATTAATAAAGAGTCACTGAGAATAAAGAAAGTGTAAATGACTTAGTAATTTGACTTAGTGGAGTGGTATTGTACTGTGGTTGTAGATTTTGCATGAAATTAATGCCCATGTGGGAACAAAAAAAAGATGTACAAACATCTAGTGACTGCTATCAAGTACTGACTAAATTTTAGTGTTCATAAAATATGAGCAAGTTACAGATTTTCAATTTGCAATATCCAGAGCATGATTACTTAGCATTATTCAAGTGCAATATTCTCAATTTTTATTTATCTATTTGTTATTTCTCTTTGCTGTGTACTTTGTCCAGTCTTTTTCTTGTCAGACTGATAAATTGGTTCTTGATTTCCTCTTTCCACCCTCACTTGAATCAGTCCTAAATGAGTAAATCCCTAATTAGGCACCAACTACCAGCAGATTGATGTTCCTGCAAAAGCCTACACAGAATCAAGTTCCTAGTGAAAGAATTAAAGAAAGGTCTAACACAACTGTATACTAAAATATTGCTTACATTGTCTGGTCTGAAAGCTAATTTTGTTTGACATGAACACAAGATAGTTGGCCAGAATTAAAGGGAAATATTTTAGCATAAATTAACTTGCAATGGTGTTGTTACGGTACACTGAGATAATCTAACTGCTCTGACACATGCCAGAACAAATAAAATAGTAAAGTTCCTTTGGGTATTGGGAAAGTCCAACTCAGAAATAGACACGCCTGAATAAAGCCATTTGAATACTTTATCAAGAAAATACAGCATACCAGTTTGAGTAAAGTCTCCATCATCTTTTACACTGTGTATTTGTTTCTCCCTTTGATGATATTTCAAGGATGGCAAATATGAATTGACAAATTTTTTTATTGCATACTAACAAAAGGGTATATGAAGGTGGCAATAAGATCAAAATGAGCTCATAATAATGGAAAAATCATTCAGGTCATGTACACAACATTGAAGACGTTAATCTGGAATTTCTAAGGTAAAAACTGATGCAACTATGCATGGTGACATTGCTATGTGAGAGAGAAACTTCATAAGGTCACAAACATTCTAGCGTACAAACTGTATATATTGTTAAAGAGTGAACTAAGTTCTTTTATCATGGATTACTATGTTTCTCAATAAAGAAAGACCAAGGTGATTGTTGATCTTTGCTTGACTGGGTTAATGAAAGTGAAGCTGATAATGCTTTGCTGAAATTATCCCCTGAAGGTACACTGCTGTATTTCTTGCCCATTGGTAGCTCATATTGCCTCAGTGCTCTAGAAGTTTTTATGGCTAATGATATAGTAAAGTTGTAGCTAAATTTATATTTATGTGAACACTATCATTGATATATATTATTATAATCAGTTGGCATATGTATGTGATAGAAGTACATTGGATAAAAAAAATGTGCCTATTTTATTACAAGTACTGGAACATAAATTTTGCACAGACTAGCTCACATCTTGGTTAATGATAGTGTTATTGCACAATATAGCACAATGAACAGAAGATGATAAGGGTCAATAGAAGTCTATGGCATTTCAGTGCCACTTACCACAGCAATATTTGACAAGATTCCTTTAATATTATTTCATGTTTTGTGCCTTTGCATATTGCAGCTCCTGAGAACATTCTGTGCTTTTTATCCAGTGAGAGAGATAAGACATAGTTGAAAGAATTAAATCCCTTCATGGTTAGCAATCATAATTAAAAATAAAAAAATATTTAGTACGTGGATTACCTCTTAATATAACTTGTTGGAAGTTAAAGTTTGTGAGGCTTTCTGCTGAAATGCAAATGTCCTCTAGGGGGAAAAAAATGTCAAAAATGAAGAATTTGTGGTTAAAAGCAAGCCTGAAGTTTTCTAAAGAGTTCTAAGATGTGTTTAATAGTCAGTAAGTGTTCATATATGAAGAGCTGGATGTAAGAATGAGATTGAATATAGGGACATGACATGAATTTTTTTGAAAATAATGACCTCACTAGAAGCCAGAGAGATTTCAATGGTCATGAGGAGAGAACAGAACTGGCATTAAAGAAGAGCACTGAACCGAGGAATGTTTAGGGTGGTGGTGGGGGGAAAAGTAGATTTTTTCTTCTACTGTCGATCCAAACTGAATCTTCCAGGTTTCTTCAGCACTACAAATAGATAATTGAAAATAAAAATTAATGTATCACAGCCAGGATGAAGAGTGAAGCTAAAATGTCTTAAATCCCTTTAATACCAACCCAATATAAAGTCATGGGTTTGCAGTAACAAAAATGATTAGTTTGACAGTTTTTTATCAAAATCAACAATTTTGATAAAATTTGTAACAGATAAATTATTTTATTTAAAAACGGTTAAAAATTGTTGTGTTAGAAATATTTTTCAGTACACTGCTCACAAGATTATAACTTCCTCTGTACTGAAATAGTGAGAGCAGTATTATTGTACGCGATTTTAAAGGAAGGATTTCCTTCTCTTGATGTACCACAGAAGAGTTTCTAAAGTATAATTTTCATCAGACATATTAATTATTTTCTGATGTCTTCAGAGGACAAAGCAATTATAATAATAGATGGTGTAATTACATGTTCAGTGACTATATAATAAGATTGCAGCTAGGCAAATTTGAGCTATATAGTTTCTACCCTATGAATGTTATTAAATTGAGTTGCTTTTCTGCTGCTAATTCTTTTCATAGTTTGATGATTCCAAATGTCTAAAATGCTCAAATATGAACTCATCCTAAACTATGTTGATTATTGATATTAATAAGATATTAAAATATTTTACAGTTTAATATTGGTTAAATAGTCTTTTTAAGATTGTATCTGTGATTCTGATCTTCCAGTGATCTTTGTATTCATTTTATATATAATCACTAAGACTGTCATAATATAGTGATCAATCAATCAGCTCTACTCCAGAAAACTATACATCAGGGTCTACATAAATTAAGGGGGGGAAGGGGGGAAATATATATGGGAATAGCAAATCACAATATCAAAAACAAACCAGCTGTCATCTTTGAAAATTTGTATGTCTTAATTTTTACATATGTCTGAATGTTCCACAAAAAATTTTTTTAATTGTGAAATTCAGTATTCCTAATATTGATATTTAAAATTTAATGGAAACTTTAAGATCTAAGCATTCCTTAAAAAAAAAAATTCTTATGTTGCTGTACAAAGTAACTTAAAAAATGAAGATATTCCTATGGTTGACTTTGTTATTCTATTGAAAGAACTATGTATGTACTTTATTAATATTATACATCTTGATACTACATTGTGAATTCTTTCCTACATTTTGCAGGATCTCACATAAGACTTCAATTCTGTTTTCAGTATATGAACTTTAGAAAAACCTTTCTCATAGCCAATCACAAGTATGCAGTCCTTGGATGATAATTTTAAAAGACAGTAATAGCTCTCAGGTAAAACAGTCAAAAGCTTAAATTATAAACAGGAATGAGTAATGCATATTGTGCCTTTTTTACCTTCCGTAATACAGTAGCTAAGTAAATAGTTATTAACTTCAGTTCCTCATTTGGAAATGGGCAGTCTGAACATGATAAAAAAGAAATATTTCTAGGATATTTGTCTGTAAGCAGAATCTCTGTTGGGTTTATGTGTTAATTTTATTTAAGCAATACACTAATAACAGTTTCCTGGCTGTGCAAAACAATGGCAAATTATTTTATTCTGGCAAAAGATGAACAAATGTGTAGAAAAAAATAAAAACAATGATTCCCAGACTTTTAGGTATGAGTTTCCATGTGGTCTCAACATCTGTATATGGACTCTGAAGAAAAAAGCTGTCTCAAATACAGATACAGTGTACAAGCTGTAGATAAGTAAATCCTGAAATACTCATTTATAATTATGAGATTCAGTTAGCTATCATTTTGCTGATAACAAAATGCCTCGTTCCTCTTTCACTTTGGACCTCTAAAAGCAACAGCAAAAATGTGCTCAATTGAAAGTGGTCTACCTCCATAGATTAACTATTGCCTCTATGAAGTGCCTCATCATTTTAACTAGTGCTGTTTATCTGCAATTTGCTGTGCTTTAATGCAGCAATATGGACAGGTACTCCACTTTCAGTTGTCATGGATTGGGTTTTTATTGTAAAACAGAGAAAAAAGTGTGACTGAGAGGTGCAAATGCTTCTGAATATCTGAGAAACACAGTGCCAACATAGTCATTGAAGAAGGATAATACTCTAGGGCATGGTCAATGGGATCAGCTAAACCAAAAAAATTGCCTGATAAAATAAGGCTGGTGTTTAGAAAGAAAGAAATAACTCAGTGGAAAAGATGGATTGCTTTATTTTGTCAATATTAGAAACATGAAACTCGAACTTCCTGTGGCAAAACAGACACAGAGTAGTGAAGCTGAAGCTCCTTCTTTTGCAACAGAACAGTCTGCCTCTTCACCCTTCTACTTTTTAATGAAAATAAAAATTCTGGGAGTGCAGATTAGATATTGATTACTGATAGAATTCAAGTTAAAATGTTTTGTTTGCTACTAGAATAACAAATTCAGAATTTTTTATTTCTCTAAAATTGTCTAGGTTAAGGTAGATTGTCTGCTCCTGAAGCATCTTGCCAAGTTGTACTTATCCATTACCTGTCTCTAACAAAAAAGAAAAACTTAATTCATTTTCTTGTTGCCATCATTTTAGAGCCAGAGACTGTAAGATACTGAACAGCCAGCACTCTTAACCAAAGGCCTTGGAAGTAAAATACCTCAGCACTACCTTTTAAGACTGGGTCAGTTATCTTTATTTCATTGAAATTACCTAACCTGCTTGGCATTAAAATACAGCTCTTAATGATAGCTTTTGTGATGTTTTATTTTCTTTCAAGATGTGTTTTAAATACTTTGTATATGCCACCATTTATTTTGCATTATAGTGTATAATCTACAAAGTGGACAGCCCAGGATTCTGAGTAATTTTCTCATTGAAAACAATGTGTTTCACTTGCCAATTTTCTTAGGCCAATTGGAAAGTAAGAAAATGGGATAATATAAACAACAAGACAGCATTCTAAGATGCAAAATAGCATTCTTTGGAAGTGAAAATATTTTTCAGTCCGCTGATCCTGGAGTTTGAATGAGAATGATAGGTATTGAAATCCTTCCAGCAAATGATAAAGGCAGTAATGACTTATTGGTACAGGCGCAAACAGCATTAGACTCAGAAGAGTACTTTATGTTGTTAGAGAGAGAGATTCTCAGCAATCTGGATAGTACAGATATACAAAAACTGGTTGAGCCTGTAAAGTCTTTGATGCCCTTTATTTGGCTTACTGGGATGGGTTTTACCTCCTAATTGACTGCATCTCATCCCCATGTGACTTGTAGTGACTGAGAGGAGATCCTTCACTTCAGGTCTTCATGACACTCTCATAAATATCTCTCTGTTTAAATAAAAGAGATTGAAGGTATTGATCTTAAAATATGGAGTACTGACTAATAAGACTCACTTCCATGCCCTTAAGGTCATGGAACACAACCTCCTGGAAGGCATGTGAAAGTAGTGCAAACAGCATAAAAAATGTACACAGAAGTTAGATATATAACAATAAGATGATCTTAGCTACTTAAAGAAGTATGAGTAAAATATGTCATTTCTGGCACATTATGCATCAGCAGATATGTTGCTTGGTGGTAATTTCATTTTTTTTTTTTTTTAATTATCTCAGATTATAGCTACATTTTTCACTGAAATAACTCACTGAATCTGTCCTTATACAGAATCCTCAGGACTTATACTTTAGTAAGTCTCATCAGATAAGTCCTGTTATAGACATGATTAATAATCTAAGTGGCTAATTGGTCAAGTAATTCTTATATTGTACTTCTTAAAAATTAATAAGTTTTACAACACATATTTTTACAGGATTTTTTTAAATTTAAATAACTATCCAACATTTAATAGAGTTCTCATAATGAGAACTGATAGATAATTTATGTAACATTTTTAATAAACAAATACATTTGCACATATGTGTAGGATGCCTGTTTACCTAAAGTACTTTCATGAATAATCATGGGTTTTTTTTCTGCTAACAATCCACTACCTTCACATTTCTGTACATTTTAGAGGTCTCAGTATCACTTTACATATTGACATTCATAACTAGTAACATGAGCGGTGGGAAAAAACCCACACTGACAAAACTCTGAGAATGTGGGAAGTTAGTTTGACTGTTTTATAAATCAAGTCAAACTTATTAGCCTTGGGTTACATTGTTTAAAGAATATTGAGAAATACAAAAAAATAAATGTGACAGTGAAAAATAAATTAAAACTATTTCACAGTAAACCAATTTAGACAACATAATTTGGAACCATTACACAACATAATTGCTATGAAGGATGAGTCGTGTCAAATGTAGAGAATACTGTAAGGATATTTCATTGAAGTAGTAGTATTGTTATTATACATTAAAGTGGGAACTACTTTATGATGTTTCATGTGTTAGGTAAAAACAGTACAACAAAGCCCTTTAAAAGCATGGTATGACAGGGGATTAGTTGACAGTGATTCACTAACCACCATACAAATTTTAACTTAAAGATATTCTGAAAAAAATAGACTTTAAAGCATATGCCACATAAAAAAACCTGAGAATATCAAGCACTTAAATCCTATGTATGAAAATTCTGCATAAATGAGATTGCATATCTTATGGATACAGAAAAAAAGTTCTAGATTTGGTTTGCATCATTCTTAAAGACTACTCCTACTTTATCATACGGCAAAAGCACCCCATTGTGACTGGTCCAGAGGCTCCATGCATCCTCGGCATAGACTACCTCAGGAGAGGGTACTTCAAACACCCCAAAGGGTACCGATGGGCTTTTGGTATTGCTGCTTTGGAGACTGAGGAAATTGAGCAGCTGTCCACCTTGACTGGTCTCTCAGAGGATCCTTCTGTTGTGGGGTTGCTGAAAGTTGAAGAACAACAAGTGCCAATCGCGACCACAACAGTGCACCAGCGGCAATATCGCACCAACCGAGACTCCCTGATTCCTATCCATCACTGATTCGTAGACTGGAGAGTCAGGGAGTGATCAGCAGGACCCGCTCACCCTCTAATAGCCCCATATGGACAGTGCGAAAGTCTAATGGAGAGTGGAGACTAACTGTAGACAATCGTGGACTGAATGAAGTCACATCACCATTGAGTGCTGCTGTACCGGAAATACTAGGACTTCAGTATGAATTAGAGTCAAAGGCAGCCAAGTGGTATGCCACGACTGATATTGCCAATGCATTTTTCTCAATTCCTTTGGCAGCAGAGTGCAGGCCACAGTTTGCTTTTACTTGGAGGGGTGTCCAGTTCACTTGGAATCGACTGCCTCAGGGGTGGAAACACAGCCCTACCATTTGCCATGGACTGATCCAGACTGCACTGGAACAGGGGCAAGCTCCAGAACACCTGCAATACATTGATGACATTATAGTGTGGGGTGATACAGAGGAAAAACTCTTTGAGAAAGGGAGGAAAATAATCCAAATCCTGCTGAAAGCCAGTTTTGCCGTAAAATGGAGTAAGGTCAAGGGACCTGCATAGGAAATTCAATTTTGGGGAATAAAGTGGCAGGATGGACGTAGACAGATCCCCACAGATGTGATCAACAAGATAACAGCAATGTCTTCACCAACTAATAAGAAAGAAACACAAGCTTTCTTGGATGCTGTGGGGTTCTGGAGAACGCAAATCCCAAATTACAGTTCGATTGTAAGCCCTCTCTATCATGTGACCCAGAAGAAGAATGATTTTAAATGGAGCCCTGAGCAACAACAAGCCTTTGAGTAAATTCAAAGCGAGATAGTTCATGCAGTAGCCCTTGGACCAGTCCAGACCGGGGCAGATATAAAAAATGTACTGTACATCACAGCTGAGGAAAATGATCCTACCTGGAGCCTCTGGCAGAAAGCTCCAGGGGACACTCGAGGTCGACTTCTCAGCTTTTGGAGTCAGGGATACAAAGCATCTGAGGCCAGCTATACCCCAACTGAGAAAGAGATACTGGCAGCCTGTGAAGGGGTTCGAGCTGCTTCGGAAGTGATTGGTACTGAAGCACAGCTCCTCCTGGCACCCTGGTTGCCCGTGCTTGGCTGGATGCTCAAAGGCAGAGTTTCTTCTACACGTCATGCAATTGATGCTACATGGAGTAAATGGGCTGCACTAATTACACAACTAGCTCGAATAGGAAATCCCAGTCATCCAGGCATTCTAGAAGTCATCATGGACTGGCCAGAGGGCAAAGATTTTGGAATGTCACCAGAGGAGGAGGTGATGCTTGCTGAAGAGGCTCCACCATATAACAAACTGTCAGAAAGTGAAAAGCAGTATGCCTTGGTTTACTGATGGGTCCTGCCATATTGTGGGAAAGCATCGAAGATGGAAGGCAGCCGCATGGAGTCCTCGATGACAAGGTGAAGGAGAGGGCGAATCGAGTGAATTTGCAGAGGTGAAAGCCATCCAGCTGGCCTTGGATATTGCTGACCGAGAAAAGTGGCCAGTACTTTATCTCTACACTGACTCATGGATAGTTGTAAATGCCCTGTGGGGGTGGTTGCAGCAATGGAAGCAGAGCAACTGGCAACGCAGAGGTAAACCCATCTGGGCTGCTGCACTGTGGCAAGATATGGCTGCCCGAGTACATAACCTGGTGGCGAAGGTACGCCATGGAGATGCACATGTACCCAGGAGTCAGGCCACTGAGGATCACCAGAACAACCAACAAGTGGATAAAGCTGCTAAGATTGAAGTGGCTCAGATGGACTTAGATTGGCAACATAAAGGTGAATTATTTTTGGCCCAGTGGGCCCATGAGGCTTCAGGCCATCAGGGCAGAGATGTAACATATAGATGGGCCCGTGACCAAAGGGTGGACTTAACAATGGACACTATTGACCAGGTTATTCATGAGTGTGAAACGTGTGCTGCAATTAAACAAGCCAAACGGTTAAAGCCTCTTTGGTATGGAGGATGATGGCTGAAGTACAAATACGGGGAGGCCTGGCAGATTGACTATATCACACTCCCACCAACCCGCCAAGGCAAGCGCCATGTGCTTACTGTGATGGAAGCAACCACTGGATGGCTGGAAACATACGCTGTGCCCCACGCCACTGCCCAGAACACTATCCTGGGCCTTGAGAAACAGATTTTGTGGTGACACAGCACCCCAGAGAGAACTGAGTCAGACAATGGGACTCATTTCTGGAATAACCTTATAGACACTTGGGCCAAAGAGCATGGCATTGAGTGGGTATATCACATCCCATACCATGCACCAGCCTCTGGGAAAATTGAACGGTACAATGGGCTGTTAAAAACCACACTGAGAGCAATGGGTGGGGGAACTTTCAAGCATTGGGATACACACTTACCAAAAGCCACATGGCTGGTCAACACCTGAGGATCTGCCAACAGAGCTGGCCCAGCCCAGTCAGAACTTTTACATATTGTAGAGGGGTACAAAGTTCCTGTGGTGCACATAAAGGATTTGCTGGGGAAGACAGTCTGGGTTATTCCTGCTTCAGGTAAAGGCAAACCCACTCATGGGATTGCTTTTGCTCAGGGACTTGGATGTACTTGGTGGGTAATGCGGGAAGATGGGGAAGTCTGAAGTATACCTCAAGGGGATTTGATTTTAGGAGAAAACAGCCAATGAACTTAATTGCATTCTGTTGCCTACTGTGTAATACTTTTATAGCCCATCAATTAGATGTCTTCAGGTCACCAGCGACTGGCCCTGACTTCCCTCCAAACATCTTCCCGACAGGAAATGAATGTTGATAGAACCAGATGAGTTCTGCAGTGGAGGAACGGTCAGCATCAGCAGGCAACGATCCAACACTGCACACAGCTTTTTGTGTCCTGAAAGACTGTTACAAGGGATGGAACCTGACATCATGGATGGGATGGACTCAACAGCATTATAGGGATTGGTCCATGCACTAAGAAATGATTTCTTTTTCTTTGTCTGTGTGTGTATGTGAATGTAAATATATATATGTAAGAGAGATGGTATATTGAAAATGTGGGATCTGAGCATGCCGTGAATGGTATGGATTAAGGGGTGGATACTGTCCTGGGTTTGCCAGTAGCCATTTTTCTCCTTCTTAGTAGCTGGTGCAAGCTCTGTGTTTTGACTTCCAGCCTGAGAAGAGAGCTGATAACACCAATTGCTTTTAACTGTTGCTAAGTAATGTTCATTCTGGCTAAAGACTTTGTGAGTCTCATACTCTGCCGGGGACAAGAGGATGCCGGGAGGAAGCAGAGGCAGGACACCTGACCCAAGCTAACCCAAGAGGTATTCCATACCACAGTACGTCTTGCCTAGGGAGGTAACTGGGAGTTACCCGGAAGGGCACGGTCTGTCTTTGTGGGGGTCGAACTCGTTCAGTGGTGGTATTGTGTTCTCTTCTCGTTATTTTCTCTTATCATTATTATCATTGGTGGTAGCAGCAGTGATTTGTGTTATACCTTAGTTACTGGGCTGTTCTTATCTCAACCCATGGGAGTTACATTCTCTCAATTCTCCCCGTCCCTCCGGGAGCAGGGGAGGGTTGGGTAGTGGGGAAAGGAAAGAAAGAGGGAGAAAAAAAAAGGGGGGGGGGAGTGAGTGAACGAGCTTTTTGGTTGGGTTTAAACCATGGCACATATCTAAATTGAGATCTGGTAGTTTAAGGCCAGCTAACTGAAGCTAATGATAACAACGTAATTTCCTTGAATGCTAGTGAACATGTCACACTCATCTTCTGACAGACCATAGGGAACATGACATATATAAGGACTCAAGAATCCACTGTTAGTCCAAGTAATGTTTCAGTTGTCTGTAACAGTACTTTATTGCACTTTTTGAACTCTATTAAGTTCATTCTACTCTATTAAGAAAAGATTCAGTAACAACACAGTTAAAATCACTACTGAGTCCCAGCAAATCTTCCCAGTACCTTTACCTTGTCCCTGGTGCTGTGGTCCAATGTCCCCATGGCCTGAGACTAAGTCTGATGCTTCTATCTTTTACAGAAAGACCAGGGAGGGATAGGCACATCATGTCCACAGATGCCACCCTGATATCTCACTGGAAGGAGCATGATGCTGGTGGCAGTCTTTCCTTTTCAGTCCTGAGCTACTTTTTGCTTTCTTTTCATACCTTTTCACTTTCATTTCATCTCTGAAACACCTGTCTGCTCCCTTTCCCCTAGATCCAAGGGAAGTGGTGAAAGCTGCCCTGCAGACCCTGAATAACTCTGGGGGCAGTTTGTCCAGCAGTGAATGCATGGGTCTGTCAGCCCCTTTCCCGGCAGCACGCTCAGAGCTGGAGCTCAGACAGGCTGGGCAATGGGCACTTGGCCATGGGGCAACTGATAAACCCAGCTCAGGCCCGCTCAGGTCAAGGGCAGCCCAACACCCCCCTGGACCTACTGAAGACTGAAGCCAGCCCCCAGCAGCGGCAAATATAATCATGTCTACTAGGCAACAACTATCAAAGATGATATGACTTAACCCAATTAAACTTAGTTATATCTTTGATCTGTGGAATTACTGAAGTTAAAATATCAGCAATTATCAACAGTATGTGTTTAGCTTGTTAGAAATTATTTTAATTAGTCCAAACATTTGAAAATATATAAAGCGTTTGATTAATGCCAAATATTGAATATCTATTTTTACATTTCTGTTGAGAGGAATATAGAAAAGCAATTTACATATTCATATAGACTTGTACTTTCATAGCTTAATTTAAATTTTTACTCAGAAATTACAGGTTGACCCTTATTTATTTCTTTCAAAGCATGTTTGAGGATGATGACAAGAAGAGGGGAAAGGTACAAAACTGGAACATCCAAATAGTGAAAGATGGATTTATTATTAGTTACATCTCCTGGGACATGCACATTCTATGAAAATAAGTGTAGTTAAAGTTGTAAGCATAAGGATATTTTATTAATGATTTAGAGTTATTGCTTCAAGAGTTTTACCTATGGTCAAATGAATTTTAATGTAGATTTTATTCTTAAAAAATAGAGCATATGCATATATGCCTCAATATATCCTGACATTAAAGATTTTTAATACACATTAGAGTTATGTTTTCTTAATCATATCAGCAAAACTTTTTTAGAGAAATTTGCACAACATCTGGTTGAATTTTGTTGTAATGCTATCTTCCAAAAGTCAAATAGACGAAAAAGGCATTTGGAGGGACTAACTAAAGGCAAATACTATAACTTACATGCTAGAAGAGTATGTTTCCAGCTATATTATGCTGCTACTCTGTACCGTCTATGTTTTTGCTAACACTTCTATTAGTTCATGCAATCACTTTTCTTCCTGCCTTGTTAGTAATGCAGTTGTATGGAAGAAAAATTAAGAAAAATAAATTGCTTTTTTTCTCAGGTTTTTTTTAAAGACATTTGATAAAAATTCACTGGTAACAAAATGATTGTGGAATTTACAGACATTCAGAGCAGATAATTCTGCTTTCAGTCTGCAAAGCAATTAATTGAAAGGGAAATATTCACAGATCTCTCTAAGCATATTCTTCTTCAAGTATGTTGCATCACTGGAAATATTACAGGGACATACTTGGTTGTCTTCTCTCAAACCTAAAAAGGACTAGAAATAGGAGATTGGCTATTCTCCTCCTGTTGTTGTCTTGTGCTTCCCTGCCCCCCCCCCCCCCCCCCCCAAGCTCTTCTGCTTTCATTCTGTTTGTTTGTTGTTGTTGAGTTTGGGATTGCAGGTTTTTTTTTTTTAATCAGTGGTGGGTTTTGTTTGTTTGTTTGTTTGTTTGCTTTAAAACTGTGAAAAATAAAGCAACAGTTCATTTAGTCATCAGCCTGGTGGTCAGGAACCCACACAAGGTGGAGGTAGGATGAAATCACCTGCTTTTGCAGTTTAGAAAGCCTCCAGCCCATTTGCCTTGCCATAGTAGTCAACAGATGACCTTTGCAGAGATATTAAGACATGTCGACGGCAATAAACTTTCCCTCTTGCAGCTGAGGGCACATGTCTGAAGAAATTATAAAATGGATTGGTCTTCTTATCTCATTTCTCTTCTGGATCCATCTAAGTTTAAAGTAAGACATATGAACCAAAGGAAGGTGGAATAGAGGGGTTTTTTATTGTAGATTGTAGCTGATATATATTTTTTGAAAAGTAGAACACTATCTTCTGTGTTTCTATTTCTTCAGTAGGCTTTTTTTCTCAGGTGCCTACAGTTCAGCCCTGATTAGGGGAATCTATGGTGCAAAACACATTCCCTTGCAGTGGCGAGACGATCAATTTCTGAATTTCTTATAGCATACTTGTCTCTGTTCACACTTGGTGTCTCCTGAATACTTATTTGCCTCTTAAAAGGAGAGGAGGAAGTACTTTTAAAGAAACTGGTGACAGAAGTCTGAGAAAAGTTTCTAAGAAGGAAGAGAAATTCTGGCCTCGTCAGAGTCAAGACTGAACTGTGTATCTGAACTAGTGCTCACTATTGCTGCTCACCATCATGACAGGGTGATACATTCAAAGATTTTAATGCTCTGAAGTTTCTTAACCTCATTGAATTGATGAGCAACTCTGCTACAATTCATGTTAAGTATATATCCATATAATGAGCCAATTTTAAAAGTACTACCAGTTTTAAAGTACTATTACACTTTGTTTGTCACAAATGCCAAGCATTTGTCTTCAAAATGTTGTGCAAACTTGTAAGAAAAGGAAAATACAACCTTTTCATAGTTCAATTAACACAAAATACTCTATGTATGATAACTTCAATAATGTTTCTTGTGAGGAAAGGAACTTCCTATACTTATTAATCCATCACTATGGAAGGTTTGTGAACAGAAGAATTAAGATTACGGTCTGAAATTGCATTTATAGAATAATCTGGAAAACTACATTTATCGTTCTAAGGCATTTACAATTATGAAGTCCATAGTAAAACCTATGCAGTTCTTCCTTTTAAATATTTAGCATTTATTTATTTACCCCACCCTTTCTATAACATTTGATAATAATAAAAAAGGAATAGCATATATTTCTTAAAGTAGTCAATGAAGTACACAGTTTATTCAACACATAGAAAAAGTTGCTTGACAGCTTGGAGTGTAAATATTGTAGCTTTATGAACTGTATGGATTTAGATTAGTCTTTATAGTTTATTTTCAAAACAACTTCATAACATAGAGAGATACCAGTCATCTTCATTTTATAGATGGAAACTTATGCACAGAATGTTATACAGAATAATGGTTGCTTATGTAGTTCACAGCAAGAAGTCACCAGAGAAAAGCCATTTTTTGATCCAGGTTTACAATCATTCAGGGCAGCATTATCACATAAAAGAGCACTTTTTTGGGCTTTCTGTAGCCCAGTGTGAAATAAATTATTTACTCATTTCATATGTCTTTCTAGTCTCGCAGTTAGGACACCTTCCATGGAACTGAGATACAGGGTTGATCCCAAGGAATAAGCTGAACCCCAGCCTGCTACTTGGAACAGCCAATAAATACTTCTTGATTTCACAGAATCATTGAGCACTTAAGGGAGAAAGGGACCTTAAAGATCATCTAGTTCCAGCTCCCCTGCCATGGGCAGGGACACTTTCCACTAGACCAGTTGGCCCAAAGCCCCATCCAGCCTGGTCTTGAACATTTCCAGGGGTGGAGCATATACAGCTGCTCTGGGCAATCTATTCTAGTGCCTCATCACCCTGGGAAACTACACTTATGTACTCCCAAAATATTTTTTTTCTTCAAAATGTCATTTTAATGGAATCTAATTTGCTGATTAGCAAAATCATTTTGATCAAATTATTATATATACATCTAGATAAGCATCTACTTATAGCATATAAAACAAATCGTGATTGTCCCACTGAAGTCCCTTACAACTGACAACACGAGGTGCTGGATTTATGTAAATATTGGCAATGTCTTAGGGTTTTATATCTTGATTTGGATTCCTGTGTAATAACCAATTGAATTATTTGGTTTATTTTAAATGACAGCTCTTTCTCCAAGTTGACTATAAGTCATAAAATATTTTTAGGATCCATCAACTATAAGCAAAATACTGGAAGCTTGATGCTACCTTTAAAAATGTTGTCCTGTTTGAATGCACTTTTTTACTGTCTTCTCATTTTTGTTGTCTTCTAATCCTAAATCCATTATCTCAGTGCTTTTTAAACTTCTCTGGATCTGCAATGTTTCCTTTAATCCATATAAAAAATATTAGTTACACTTGCTGCTACCAGTCATATTTCCTCTGATCAAATTGTGGCACTTTTTTTCGTTTGGCCTGTAATATTTCTAAGTTGTTGTACATATATTCATGTGAGCTGCAGTCACATATCCTGCCAGGCAACACTGGTTATTTAATTTTTCATTCAGCATCGAGCTTTGTACTTTACTTTTTCAAATACTCAACCCTTTCTTATGAATCAGGAGATTATAACACAAAGGTTGTTTACTTCATAGGTAAAATAGAAGTATTTTTCTCAGAATTCAAATGAACTTTCATTCCATATACTGTTGTATTACAATGAATAAATTGCAATTCCTGGAGATTTAGATAATGTTTGCGGTTTTGGGATAGGTTTTACCCACTTTTTTTTTTTTATTATTATTTTTAATAGAAGCAGAATTTCTATTCTATTTTTTCTTTTAACAGAGGTGACAATATGACAATAATTAACAGTCTTACTATTTGCACATAAATGATCTCATACCAGATATCAAAGTTGTTTCAGAGAATAAATTATCTTTCCCATAGTACAATATCCCTTGCATATCTACATTTATCATAGCCACACTTGAAGCACTTTATGTGGGTGAAGGCAGAGGAGAAAGAAGTAAAGCTTAAAAAATTGTATCAATAAACTTGCAAAGAAAAAAAATGGTCTGTGAATTAAATGTCTGTATGCTTTCCTTCTGGTATAAGTTTGCAAATAAACTTCCATCTGTTCCTTTTAATGATTATTAAGATAAGTAGATAGCAGAGAATTAAGATCTTTAGAACAATTTTCTTGGTTTTATAGAAAGTACAATTTTTATAAACAACATTTATGACTCTGAACTTTTAAGATGGATCTTGTGTTGTCTACAGTGCAACCCCATCCAGAGCAAGAGCATCAATATCAGTGGGCTGAGATAGTTTAAATATTGCTTTTTTTTCATACAATTCACCTAAAGCCCTAACACAAAAAAGCAATTTAGGATGTATTTATGCCCAACTGAAATCAATCAAATTTGTACATGGCCTTCAAGAGAAGGAAATGCCTCAGAGCTTCAGACCAGATTGTCTGCTGTTCTCTGCTGAGGGTGCCAAGCCAGGAGACAGCACACAGTTTACTAAGAATACCAAATGTTATTTTTCACTACTGTCAAGGCTGGTTCCTGTCAACATTACTTATCTGAACACCTTCTCATTTAAATTGTTCCTGAGAACTGAGCAAGTACTCCCTGCCAGTCCAGGTACCTCCTACTCCTGTGGTTCAGTGCCTCAGCATGCTCTGAAAGACATTCCAGGCTCTTCACCATGAAGAATTTGGTCTTGTCTGCCTTAGAGTATTTGTTAACTGGGTGCTTACTTAATAGGAAGCTCTAAGTGCAGTAAGTCCACAACTTTTTTCTTACTACTAGCTAATGGCTAAACTATTAAATGCAAGGAGTGAAAATCATCACTACCATTAACCTTTCTTCAAGCTATATTTTGAAAGGAAGCCCACAAAATTCCATAGTTGCAAGGTAAATTTGGCCTCTTGCCAATCCAAGACTTAATCAGCCATGTCACAGCAAGGACCACTGAAAGGATGCTGATTAGGCCTGAAGGGGGGATTGAGTGGGAAAAAGAGAAGGAAAAGAGGTCTGTACACTCCAGGTATGTGACTCTTATATTCATGTGGCTCCCTGAGTAGAGGAATTAAGAAACAAAACCCAACACTGCATGCATGGCCTTTCCATGCATGAAAAGTGTCATGCCATCGTCAGGCTATAGCATGCAGTTATCTAGATGATGCTATCTGGTATCCTGGAAAGGCTGTCATCAGCCCTCAATTGCATTCTTTAGCACATCCCCGGTGCATGCAACATGTACATAGCAATTCTACTGCTTTCCAAGAAGTGTGTTTGGCTTTTAAAATGTAAATTTTTGTTAGGAAATGATCTTCACCATGTGATCAGGTGAGCTGGATATTTCTACCTCTTCCTCATAAATCCACCTCATAAAATTATAACTTCCATTGACTGAAAAGTTAGTAACATTTGAGTGCTGAGCATTCTCAGCTCCACCTACAGAGACCTGCCATATGATGTCCTCAAGTCAAATCAGTTGCATCTGTTCTCAACATAATAATCTTCTTTTGGCTGTCCATATAACTTCACTACAACTGTCAAATCAGTATATCTAGAAGGAAAATTATTTTTATGATCTGAAGATTTTCTCTTATCATTTTTCTGAGATGCATATTATGGGGAAAATATTTTCATGGGTAATAAATACTTTAGTATAGCCTAGCAATTTGTTCTACATGCTCTTGGAGAAGAAAAAATGGAGTGACACATCTGTAAATCTCATTGGTTGTGAGCATTTATTTTTAATTTTTTTTTTTAACATTATATCAGGTTGGCAGATTTTTATTTTTAATTGACAAAGACTTTTGAAGTCTGGGTTTTTCTGAAGGTGAGTATTATTTCATACCACAATTATCTGTAAAACGTATATTTACCTTGGATGATCTAGGCTTATTTTACTGCTTAAGGCAATGTTTTCTATTCAGACACTTTGATGTTCATAAACTAAAGGTATCAGGACTGTTCTCCTTACTGGGTAAGTTGTTCTATCTCAGACAGAGATGTACACAACATTCACTGAAGTCTGATGATCCTGTATCTTGGCTGTAATAACCTTGCCTGAAAGCATTTCTGAAATAAGCCCAGCTCTGCAAAGTAATTTTCTGTTAGGAGAAGGAAAAATGAATTGAGCCTGTGCCTCTCAACACATACAGTCTGATACTACTTTTTCAGTACTTCTCTAGTTCTCTAGTGTAAGACTTGATTGACATCAGAGTTAGATGAATAGTAAAGGAAGACATAAATTTTTCTTCTTGCCATTATAGCAATATCTATGCAACTATCATTATCGACATTAAGGGCAGCAGTAATTATAGTGTAATTATATGTACATCATTGGTTTAGGTGGCTTCAGTTGTCCGCTGAAAAGGTTCAAAAACCTTTTCTCTATAATTGCATAAATGACAGTTCAAACATTACCATTAACTTTAGAGCTGTGGTAGTGCACTTATTTCTGACCAAAAAAAAATTAGCGATGCTGAGTGTTCAAAACTTCTTGAAGCCAAAATAATATTAGCTACAAAAACAGTTTTCATTCTTTGACAAATTAAATATCATTGGCGAGAAGTAAAGGAAAATAATATGGACAGTGTTTCTAACACTGAATCTGGGAAAAGCCATGATGGGAGTGACTTTCTAGTTATCACTTTATTTTTCTCATATTCCCATGCTGCTTTACATTTCAGTAAGTTTTAAAAAGTTAGTTCACACCCATGAAATTATTCTTTTTTCAAACTTGTAATAGAAAACATTGTTTTATAGGAAATAGTTGTAATTATTCTCAGATATAAAGTGTGTTTAGAGGCAAATTTGCCTCTCTACATATAACATAACATAACGTAAGGCAATTTTTCCCAAAGCAAAATCCAAGATTTATAGGAAAACCATCAAAAGCAATTGGCAAAGAGCATTTTTTAAAATAGTAAAATTAGAAGAGGAAATCAGTATACATTATATGTAAGGAAGAATAAAGAATTGACTTACAATCTATTACTAAGAGAATTATACGACAAAAAATATTTATTTGGATACTGGAGATCGGGAAGACTTTCTGCAGATTTCTGCAGTTAAAAAACTTAGTGGCATAATTTTAAAGAATACACAAAAGATTAATGGGAATTCATTTCCTTTTTCAAATCATTATATAGCTACCACCATCTTAATAAAAGGAACAGCTTAAAATCTAAAACTAGATACATTGACCTCAGAACAATGTGATGCTTAAACAGCAGCATAATAACATTAGTAGAAATAATCAATGGTTTTAAGAGAGTAAAGCTGTTGGTCCAGATGGATTCTTGAAAGTCACTACCTCCAAAACATCAATATTTTAAAAAAGGTTATTTAATAATTTTTAATCTAAAATTTATGATGTTAGCAAAATACAGTAGGAAGGACTGTAGCACTGACAAACAGGTCAGCCAAATACCTTCCTTGTCATTATGTAGTTATTGTAAGGCTTCTAGTAAACCTCAAATGATGTCCATTTTTAAAACGTTTACATTCCTAAACAGAACGAAAATAAAACAAAACATGAAGCACTTCTAATATTCTCTGCAATGAAATTGTGATAAACTCAAAAAGAATTTCAGATATATCATTTACTTGCCTCAAAAAAAAAAGAAAAATCCAGGAAATTAACTGATAGATTGAATCTTTATCTACTGCTGCACCTGAAGAGGTTTCTACTTCTGTACGAGTAAACCTGAGGATATAACTTGTTGCTCCATACTGTGGGAAAAGGAATCATATTTTTTCCCCTTATCCCATCTGCCTTCTACAACACTTGCATTTTACAACAAAGTGGCCTAATTTGCATGTCTTTCTACTGGTTTGTTATGACCTACTCATTTTGTGCCATTATAGACTATATTTTTAATCAGAAACACGTCTCAGGATCATCCTTTATTTCGATTTTTCTCCTGTGATTGTGACCAGAAACACTCTAAATTTTTGCACAGTACTACAAGACTGATTTCTCCTGTAGCTGTCTTCTGGTCCAGCTCCCTGCTCAAGCAGAGTCACCTAGAGCATGCTTCCCAGGATGGGATGATGTCCAGCTGGCTTTTGAATATTCCACAACCCTTCTGAGAAATTGGCTCCAATGCTCAGTCAGCCTCACGGTAAGAGCTGTTTCCATCTGTTAAGCTGAAATCTTTGTTCCAGATTGTGCCCATTACCTCTTGTCCCATCACTGGACACCAGGAGTGTGAAAAGAGTCTGGTTATTTCTAAACCATCTCTTCAGGTATTTAAATACATTGATAAGACACACATTTCCCCCCTTAACCCTAACCTTAAATTCTCCCACCTCTCCCTTTTGACCTTTTTGAAGATAGGATGCACTTTCTGCCAGTCATCAGGCACCTCTCACAGTCACCATGACTGTTAAAATATTTTTAAGAATGGTGTCACAATGACATCAGCCAACTCCCTCAGCGCCTGCGGGTACAAACCATCAGGCCTCTTGAACTTATGTAGATCCAGTGTGCTTAACTATTCCCTAACATGACTGTTTTCCACAAATGGTACATCTTCCTTCCCCCAGACTTTCCACTGGTCTCTGGTGCCTTCTCCAGGTCCTGTGTCACCAGGTCACCAGCTTCATTCAGCAGTGGGCCCACATCTTCTCCAGTCTTTGTTTTGCTGACTAGGTACTTACAAAAGTCCTTCCCTCTCCTTTGAATTCCCTTGCCAGATTCAACACCAGGTAGGCTTCAGTTTTCCTAACTGCATCTCTAAATGCTTGGACAGTATATCTGTACTTGTCCCAGGTTACCTGTCCTTGCTTCCACCCTCTATGTGCCTTTTTATTATGTCTGAGTTTGGCCACGAGCTCCATGTTCTTCCATGCAGGTTTCCTGGCATTTTCCCCTGACTTCCTACATGTTGGTATGGGCAATTCTTGAGCTTGGAAGAGGTGATACTTGAGTATGGAACAGCTTTCATGGACTTTTCTTCATACAAGGCCTCTTTTGATGGGACTTTTCCAAGCAGATTCTGGAAGAGGAAAATGTTGTCTCTCATGAAGTCCAGGGATGTGACCTTGCTTTTTTGCTTTGCTCCATCTTCTCAGGATCTTGAATTCTTCTGTCTCATGGTCATTTCAGCCAAGGTTGTCTCCAGCCTTCACATTGCCAACATTTGTAAGTGTGAGGCCCAGGAGAGCACCTTGTTAGCTCCTCTATCACCTGTGTCAGGAAGCTGTCAATATGCTTCCCAAACCTCATGGATTCCTAGTGCCCTTTTGTGTTGCCCCTTGCATAAAGGTCAGGGTGATGCAAGTCACCCATAAGGCAAAATTCTTCCGCTTTTCTGAAGAAGAACTCATAAGTTTCTTCCTCCTGGACAGGCATTTTGTAGCAAACACCCACCACAGCATAACCCACATTGATCTGGCCTCTAATCCTGACCCTTCAGCTCTCAGATATCTCATTACCCATCGCATGGCAGAACTCTGTGCAATCCTGCTGCATTCTCATATAAAGGGCAATTTGTCCTCTCCCCCTACCTGTCTTGTCCTTCCCAAAAAATCTATATTCATCCATGACAACACCCTAATTGTGTGAACTATTTCACTGTGTCTCTGTAATGGTATCATAGTCCTGCAGCTAATTTCTCTCGTGTGTTCCCCGTATTGCATACGTGAGCATACAGATTCTTCAGGGATGTACC
Source organism: Lathamus discolor (assembly GCF_037157495.1). NCBI lineage: Eukaryota > Metazoa > Chordata > Aves > Psittaciformes > Psittacidae > Lathamus > Lathamus discolor. Next base: position 26,784,504 of record NC_088887.1, on the reverse strand, counting down.
CACAGGTATTGTTTTCCTAGAAAAGACACAAAAGCGTTCCCCATAGTAGTTGCTCATGGTTATGGTTCTGTACTAAGAATGTGTTTCATGGTCATTATGCTATTCAACAAGGGGCATATGTTGTTTCTCTGATGATACAAGTCATAAAGGAGGATTACATCTACCATTTGATTTATGGTCTTAAATGTCATACTTGCTTTGTTGTCTGTTCTACTTTTCTTCGCCTAATTTGTTTTTCTTTTTCCTATCAGTAACAATATCTCCTGATGCATAGTAGATGAGACTAACAGGCATTCTCCTTTTTAGCATTGTCAAGATTTGGGTTTTGGTAAAGTGAAAAGAGAAATTATATATAAGTCTTCTGCCTACCAACAGAGCACTAGACATGGATTTCATCTGCTTCTCAGGGAATTGTCAGAACCATCCTTCTTCCCAGTTAGAACTGTCAAGCTCAGCTCATATTCCTTATCCTGTGACGTGAAAGTTATGAAGATGTGCAACTTCTTCCTCTCTCCCATCCAAACTGGGTTTCCTTTGGCCCTGAAGCAGTGAATTCTGAGCTAGCACTCCTTGAGTTAGTGCTAGAATGCTAAGTGTAGCTGTGTGAATACTGAGTCAAGCAATGTAGTACTTTGCTAGGGGACAGACAACTCAGCAATTTCTGTTCTGCAATCCATAGCTTGGTGTAAACAAACAGTCAGAAATTGTGGCAAAAGGAAGCATCACTTGCATAATATGTGCATTCACTTTCTTTATCTCCTCTATCTGCAGATTTGCATGATCAATGTCGTTATCAAAAAGCTAGAAAGGGAGAAAAAATTAACAGCTTAGTGCAGTTATACCCTGTGTGTGTATTTGCTTAGATATTCTGAGTGTTTGAGGAAACCTGAAAATATCATAGGCATTTGCAGAATTATAGATCTTTATTTTTAACTTGCAAAAGTAATACCCATGGTTAATGAGATTAAAAATAAACAAAAAAAAACAAGCCATAAAATTTATAATATTTTTAAACTGGAGAACAGGGAAACATATTCATATAAGACAAAAAATATAACAACAAAAAAGAAACAACAAAAACCCCAAACTGTAATAAACTCCTCCATCTTCCCACAAGCGTATTCTGATAATTCCAATAAGCAATTTCTCCCAGCACTATAGATCACTGAAATAGCAACTTTACACATTCAAGGTTTAATAGTCTAAAGTAAAAGACTGAGCAATATGCCTATTCATCTAATAAACCTTATTGATTCAGATTCAATTAGGATTTCCTAAGGGCAGGGGAAGTATTCCACAGGTTGCTTGAGTCCATTGATCATTTATTCCTATACCTCTTCTTGATATAAAAGGGAAAAAATGTCTTCTAAAAATTATTTGGGTAGAAGTACAGCCTGAATAGGTTTGTTATCAAATAAACTTGAATCATGCCTGAATACCAAAGTATGTAAAATAATTTGTCTGTGATAACTGAATTCCTAGCAAAAAAAAAAAAAATCTGAAAGTTATCTTGACCATTGTTGGGACTCGAAGGGATAGGAGTGAGTTATTGCATTGGTAATCTAGTACAAAAAAAATCCACCTCCAAGCATCAGATAAAATCTGAAGTTAAACTAGTACGAAATATAACAGTTCACTTTGCTTTCTCTGTGACATTTAAGGTTTTGTATCTGGCATAGTTATGTCTTGGATAATAAATGGTGTTTACAGGGTTTAAAAATTACAGTGTTTTGGGTTGTTTTTTTTTCTAAGTCTACTGATTCATTCAAATGGAGTGAAGGTTTTCAGCATTTCAGAATTATGAATATGAAAGTTAAGCTTCTTCCAAAATAATTTGTATCAAGTATCATTTAGACTTTAAAATAAACCTGACAGACAAGTGCTGTAACTATCAATCTGCAAAGATTATGATTCCTTTGAAGAGTAGACTTATGGCTTTTGATTCAATTAGAATAGAATCACAGAAGAATCATAGAATAGTTAGGGTTGGAAAGGACCTTAACATCATCTAGTTCTAACCCCCCTGCCATAGGCAGGGACACCTCACACTAAACCATCCTACCCAAGGCTTCATCCAACCTGGCCTTGAACACCGCCAGGGATGGAGCACTCACAACCCCCCTGGGCAACCTATTCCAGTGCCTCACCACCCTAACAGGAAAGAATTTCCTCCTTATATCCAATCTAAACTTCCCCTGTTTAAGTTTGAACCCGTTACCCCTTGTCCTGTCACTACAGTCCCTGATGAAGAGACTCTCCCCAGCATCCCTATAGGCCCCCTTCAGGTACTGGAAGGCTGCTATTAGGTCCCCACGCAGCCTTCTCTTCTCCAGGATGAACAGCCCCAACTTCCTCAGCCTGTCTTCATACGGGAGGTGCTCCAGTCCCCTGATCATCCTCGTGGCCCTCCTCTGCACTTGTTCCAGCAGTTCCATGTCCTTTTTATGTTGAGGACACCAGAACTGCACACAATACTCCAGGTGAGGTCTCACAAGAGCAGAGTAGAGGGGCAGGATCACCTCTTTTGACCTGCGGGTCACACTCCTTTTGATGCAGCCCAGGATACGGTTGGCTTTCTGGGCTGCGAGTGCACACTGCCGGCCCATGTTCATTTTCTCATCGACCAGCACCCCCAAGTCCTTCTCCTCAGGGCCGCTCTGAATCTCTTCTTTGCCCAGTCTGTAGCTGTGCCTGGGATTGCTCTGACCCAGGTGTAGAACCTTGCACTTGTCATGGTTGAAATTCACAAGGTTGGCATCAGCCCACCTCACAAGCGTGTCAAGGTCCCTCTGGATGGCATCCCTTCCCTCCAGCTGTCGTGGTTTAAACCGATCCACACAGCTCATCCACTCACTCCCCCCCTTCTTGCCCTCCCCCTGCTCCTGGAGGGACGGAGAGGAGAATCAAAAAGAATGCAAATCCCATGGGTTGAGATAAGAACAGTTTAGTAACTAAGGTATAACACAAACCACTACTGCTACCACCAATAATAATAATGATAAAGGAAATAACAAGAGGAAAGAACACAACACCTCAGCACCAGCTGACTGATAACTCGCCCCACTCCCCCCAGCCGAGCACTGACCGATACCTCGTCCAACCCTGCAGTCCTCCCAGCCCTTCTGGGTAACTCCCCGTTACATCCTGGGCATGACTTGCTGTGGTATGGAATACCCCTTTGGCTAGTTTAGGTCAGGTGTCCTGTCTCTGCTTCCTCCCAGCCTCCCAGCCTCCCTGGCAGAGCATGAGACTCAGAAAGTCCTTGGCCAGACCAAACATTTGGGCAGCAACTAAAAACATCAGCGTTATCAGCACTGTTCCCAGGCCAAAAAATGAAAACATAGCACTGCACTAGCTACTAAGAAGGAGAAAAATAACTGCTACTGCTGAACCCAGGACACCAGCATATCAACCGGACCACACAGCTTGGTGTCATCGGCAAACTTGCTGACGGCGCACTCAATCCCACTGTCCTAGTCAGCGACAAAGATGTTAAACAAGACCGGTCCCAACACCGATCCCTGAGGGACACCACTCGTTACTGGTCTCCAGCTGGACATTGAGCCATTGACCACAACTCTTTGTGTGCGGCCATCCAGCCAGTTCTTTATCTACCGAGTGGTCCATCCATCAAATTGATATCTCTCCAATTTAGAGACAAGGATGTTGTGTGGGACAGTGTCAAACACTTTGCAGAAGTCCAGTCAACTGCTTTACCCTTATCCATCAATTCTGTAGCCCCATCATAGAAGGCCACCAAATTGTAATGAAAATGCTATACAAACCTACAGCATGAAAATTAAAAACACATGTAATTGTTCCCCACAAAAACTCGCATGAGAAAAAAATTAGTTAATCAAACCCTGAAAACCAAGAAAATGTGTCATAAATTGTTATTCAACAGTTCATTATTTCTGAGGGAAAAACAAAAAGAAACAACTTCACTTGACCTTCATGTCTGCATACATCCATATTCCTTTGATCTGTTCATTAGGTTAAAAGAAAATTTAAGACATATGGAAGGCCTTTAAAAATCATTACTTTTCCTCATGAGATAAGAGGTATGTTGCTTTTCTGTAAGCGGAACTTTGTATCATTCTTTTTTCTTAACTGGCAGAGTTACACAATGCCATCACTGAAATAGATGACAGGGTGATGCTTTATCTTTCCTTAAGTGGTGTTTCAGGTCATAAATAACTACTGATTATAGAGCTTCTGCTTCTGAGTATGAATTTCTATTTGTAAGATCATCTCTACAAAGGAATCAGAACATGAATAGAATGTAGTCTCATTTTTGTGACATATGTGAAAGACCTAATTAATTAAATTTTGTAAATTTTTCAAGTGGATAGTCAGCTTTTCATCAGTGTATTAAATGAAAATGTGGCTAGAAATCTGTGCAGCTCAGGAATAAGTGCCTCAACAACACCAAACAAAAATTGGTTTCAAAGGTATATAGATGTGTGAGGATGGGCAGGTGTGCTCATGCACAGAATTATCTCAGGAGAAATATTTCAAGAGATAAATATATATAATATCTCAGGAGTGTTCTTAGAATTTTAAGGAAAAATGGTAAAATAATAGCATTTTTAGTATAAAAATTTCAGGACACTAATTCTCAAAGTGGACTTTGTTTTCTGAATTAATTTCTAGGCTAAGAATAATCATGTCACCCTCCGCTAATACTTTTCTCCCCTACTGAGCAGTAAAAAAAATAAAAATAAAAAAAATAAATATTCTTTCTCGCTTGTATTTTAGCACATGTGGGTAATAAATAATGAACATGAATTTACCAGTTTGTTAAAACTGTGCTTTTCTACAGGTATCTAAAATTTTACAACATTTTCACTTTTTCCCTACCACCATTTGCTACTGTAGGCTAGCATACTCCACTGAAGAAACGAGTTTTGAAAAGCAGAATTGTTAAGTGCAAGACAACCTATTGGGTTTTTTTTTTTTTTTTTTTTGTATTTTTGGACTTGCATACCTCGCCTGACAAAAAAATTAGTCTTCATTTTATATGAGTAGAAGTATATACTTTAAATTTTTAGAGAAATATGTCATACAATGAAACCTAAATTGTCCCATGTGGTTATTACCACAGAAACAGCCACAAATATATTGCTTCTGCCTAAGTGGAAAAGGAGAAGAACAGATAAGTATTTAAAGAACACTGAAGTTATTGGCACAGTTTTTCTTGTTTTGATTGTAATACATTTATCTGCAGGTGTGGAAAAGCAGCTATGCTTATCCCTCCACTCTCCATCACTTAACTCTTAAAGTCAATAACTTATTTCAAGTGAGCTGTCATAAATATGTAGAGGTCTCATTGATATTAATCTTCAACAAGCTTTAGGTATAGAAGTGGCCCAAGAAAAATGATCCTGTATATTGTCATATATTTGCCCGACTAAGACAAGGCTTGCGGCAGGAGTTCACTTCCTATGAGTCTAGAAAGAATCCACACCAACAGAGATTTTTAATGTCTCCCTGCTGCAAGAAACTCATCAGTCAGGGCTCACAAATCAACCCTGAGACACAAATCTATAGGAACCCAGGTTTCATTAGTTCTGGTCCTCCTAAAACCGCTTGGCTTGCAAAAAGAAACTGAAGAATCTTCAGATTTTTAATGAAGTTTTTTTTGAGCATGTAGATGTTCAAAACATACAACATTTAAGAATTCTAACTATTGTCAGACAACATTCAGTATGATGCTATTGTTAGAACTAGCAAAATTCTAGCTATATATCATTATGATCTGGTTTGTGTCATTTTACCTTTAAAACTTCACACTACTTGAATGTCCTTATTAGAATGCTGGCTGGCTTTTCCTCATAATAGAGATTCACAGAAATGTTCCCACATTATCTTCACTTTATATGTTCATTAAATGTTAGAGTTGAGTCTTCTTACATATATAAAGCTGTGAGTATCCTAAGGTCTTTGAAACAGTGATGTCCTTGTGATCTTAAATAAACATCGATAATGTGATGTTAAGACAGGAAAACATTCTCTATTTCAAATGGTACCAATCTGAGAATTTGAGAATTTTATATGTAACACTTGTTTTTAATATAATTCTTGGTGCATCTTAAAAAAAAAAAAAAAAAAAAAAAAGAAAGATATTGAAACAAAATTGGGTAAGAAACTAAGTTTCTTGCTCTTTATCCAAAACCAAGGTTTTCCAATGACAGTTTTATCTTCTTACAGGCTGGCCGGATGAGTAAGTGCACATTGTAATTTCTACATTAGTAAAGTGATGAATCAGATTCCTGGGTGAATCAATTTGTTGTCTTGCCATTTGATCCATCTTAATTAGTGATGAACAAGTTTCATTCTGTGTTTTAGAGAACAAATTAATGAAATACAGCATGAAGCACTGAAGAAATATTGCCAATCCCAGCTGCTTTCCCACCCCCCATCTACTTAGAAAGGTGATCAAGGGAGCAGAGTAAGTTTCTAAAAAAATTAAACAGATGTTTGATAGCAATGCTGAGGCTGCTGAAGTTGCACTATAACAAGGTGCCATCAATCTCAACTCTTCCAGCCTAACCCTACAAGCTGAAGGAACAAGGCCATTTTCTAAACTTCCTTGAGCTGCCTCAGCTTTGTAATGTTGTGCAGAGCATACTCAAAACACACAAGGACTGCTACAATCATGCATTGAAGGCACTACTTATACATACTTGGAATAGTCTGTAGAAGCCTGGGATTGCATGTAAAGAAAGGTAATGAATCCAGGTGCAAAGAGTATATCTAACAGGAACCATCGTGTTAAATGTGACATGGCTTTACTTTGTAAACATATTTGAGAAATTATTTGTTGTACTTTGTGCAGTGAAAACAAAATAATGACAATTTCACTAGTCTGTTAAAAGGAAAAAAAAACCCGAAACAAAACACCAACAAACCCATGAGCCAAAACAAAATAAACCAACCAACCAACCAACCAACCAACAAAAAAAAAAAAAAACCAAAACAACAAAAAAACCAAAAAACCACCAAACAATGACCCAAAGGACAGTAAAAAGTAAATTTGCAATCAGATTAATGTATATCTTTCATGTTCCCACATGAAGATACACTGGGTTTAAAGTAAGGGTGAGGCTTAGCTGCGGCTTAATACCTTTAAATTAAGAAATAGTTACCTTAATGAAATTCTAAAATGACACATTAAGTCACTGAAGGTAAACATTTCTTTGCTTCTCCTGAAGAGAACAAGGATTAGAACATTTCAGGTATAATCCTATCTAAATCAGTAGAAACCTAAACAACATTTTCAGCATTTTTAAATGTAAGTAAGAAAAAAAAGACAAACTAGCCTACTTCCAAGTATCCTGTGGAAACAAAAGTGTTTCACATGGGTAGATTAAGCAGAAAAGCTTTCTCTACTGGCCTTTTGGTCTTTATCAAACACATGTCCAGACCTGCAATAAGAAGGGTGCAGGCTGCACATTCAGATAACCCCAAGGAGACTCATGCCAGAGAAAGAAGAACTCAGGAAGCTGATAATTTTTTGTGGACTTCCCCCATCCCATTTTCCTAAAAAGAAACTGAAACTGTTGAGATTAGCACCCAAAATGAATTGGAAGAATAAGTGTACCACCAAGAAAAGGAGTAGATGATAGCAAGGGACTTTTGTCTAACAGTTTTAGCCATACTGCTAATGAGGCTTTCCTGCATTTGATAATTTGGACTCAGACTTTTAAAATTATACTTGAACAAACAATGCATTCTTGGCTCTGTATACATGGTGTGCTCCTTCTCATGGCATGTCAATTACAAAACTTGGAGTCACAGGACCAGAACAGTGTTCAAGAAGTCAGCAGACGAAAGCTTTATATAGCAGCAAAATAACACCATCTGTCTCATTCTCAATATCCTTCTTGATTATACTGAATATTTTGTTGGCTCTTTTGCCTGCCACTTGAACACTGAGCAGCTGATTTCAGAAAACTGACAGATCGTTTTCCAGAGGTGAGACTGACAGTTCTGAGTTCAGCATAACTTAGACATGGTTTAGATTATTTTTGCTACACGTGTCACTTTACATTCATCTACACTGTAGCTCATTATTTGCTAACTTTTGGCTCTCACACACCACTCTGTGAAATCCTTCTGCCATTTGACACCATTGGTTTGGTATTTGACTACCTGGAAGAGCTTAAATGACTGTAGACATGGTAATTACATTGTGTACTGACTTGTCCAAGTCCCTTTATAAAGATAGTGAGTAAAATCAGGTCAAAGATCGATCTACCGATGACCCAAAATCTCACTTGTCCCTGTTATAATATTTGATCTTCAAGAGTTTCTGTCATATTCTTGAAGGAATTTTCTATCTATGAAAAAGGAATAAATCTCTTACAAAGCAAGAAACTTTTCTCCAGTCCATGGTAGCTCAGTTTCCTGATGATTTTTAGTCTAGAAGTTTGTCAAGTGTTTTTGAAAATCCAAATGTTCTGTGCCTACCTGGAACTCCTTATCCATGTGGTTATTGACCTCTCTTATGCCAGCAGGCTAGTGAGCCAGGATTTCCATTACAAAAGCCAGACTGTTCCCTGACAGCCTTTCTCCACAGCCCCAGTGATCATATTCCTGGTTACAAACCCATTCTACAAGAGAAGGAAGTCAGATTCACCAACCTGCAGTTCCCAGAATTCTCTGTAAGAGCTTACTCTATAGAGATTTTATAGTGTATCCTGGTATCCTGTAGAGTTTTCCTTGTCTAACACCTTGTTCCCTTGGTGTTACAAAAACAGCTGAGCAGATATCTGGCACTGTGACCATGTGCAATGCAGTCGTAGTCGGCTGGAAGTTATACAATTCCACTTTTGAATTTTCCCAGATTGTGAAAATGTAAGTTAAATTATGACTGCTATGAGGGTTTTTTCTGTAAAAAAAAAAAAAAAAAGAAAGAAAAATTTGGGAAGCGATAACAGTTTTGTCATATTTTCATCCTACAATATGCAGTTAATGCACCAAGAAAGTTTAATTGCAGAAAGTAAGTTCTATAAAGTTTTTTTCAATATCTTTTTCTACACAAAATAAAAACATCATAAGTTGTGGTGTATGGGAAGAAAAACAACTAACATGGAAAATAAGTCCGTTTTCTAAGACACAGTTTTCCATCTGAATATACTGATTTGGACGAAGTAAAACCTATCAATCATGTGAAAGTACTGATTTGTAAAATCTTATTGTTCTATGTTGTAAAGGAAAAGTCTAGAAGCACCTTTGATATCTATTTTCAAAACAACATTCTTGTTTTGTAAGGTATTCCACATTACGATTAGAAAAATAGAATCCTAAATGAACCCAAGATACTTTCCTCTGGAAATTCTATTCTTCATAAATTTCTATAAGATTAAACTGAAATAATAGTTTCTTACATTAGGAAATTCCAATTACTATTCAGTTTGGCTACTAGTTAAATTGAAATATAGTGTTATTCTGCTCTTTTTCTTCTCTTTTTCTCTCCAAGCTTTACAAAAGTATCCTGAAAGTGATTTCTTTCCAGGGTTATCATCTCTGGACACTGCCATGGAACTTGTAACAATTTATTTCATGTGAAGATCAACATTATACCAGTGATTTTTTTCCCATCTGTGCAAGGCAATCCCATTGGATAACATGCTGTAAGGCTTGCAAAACAAGTCTTCAAAAACAAACGTTCAACAGAAATTGCTTTGGTAGCATCTACAGGAAACTCTGATTTGAATGAAGTGTCAATCATCAAAGTATTTGAACTGATAAAATAGATTAATGTGCAAATAAACAGGGTGTTTTAATATACAAATAACTCTAGAACTCTAGTTGTGGGAACATGATTTTAATAGCGCAAAGGTCAGGGTTTCAAACTGGAGAAGAAATGCATAATGCATCTGTGTGATTAGCAATGCAGGAAAAAGGACTGACATTGTGCAGTGAACATCCAAGGAAGGCACAGATCTGATGAAAGGTCATATCTTTCATCTAGAAGACAGAAGAATAAACCTTCATCAAGACTGGAAGTGAGCTCTTATTCTTCCTGCAGGATACTATTTGGTAAGATTGGGGAGCGAAAGAATGAATCAAATACAGTGTCTGTGAGGAAAATTTAATGAGGTCACCCTTCAAAAGTTTTTGTTTTGGGTTGTTGGGGTTGTTTTATTTTGTTGTTGTTGTCTTGTGTGATTTTTTTCGGGTTTTGTTTGTTTGGGTTTTTGCTTTGTTTTGTTTTTATGGAGGAAACTGCAGATGGTATAAAAATTCCTTTTTCTGACCTGGAAAAGTCAGAAGTTAAAGTTTTCCTAAAGGAAATTTAAATATAAAATGCAAAGGAACTGATTTAATAGTCATCTAATTACACCAGTTATATTTTAACTTTAATTAACATTAATAGTAAAAATTAGTTAAAATATTAAAGGCTTTAAATAGTCTAATTTTTGATGATTCTTTAATTTACTAATGTCTCAGTTCCTAAAATAAAGCCAAGGCATTTTTTTATGTTCTTCCTACTTCATAGATGATCAAAAGGAGTAAGGGTGGATATTGCATTAAAAAAGAGGGAAAAGCAGAAGTATTTGTTAAGGGGAATGGTTCAAAGATAACTGACCTACTTCTTGTCCCACTGAAAACAGCAATATCCCCAAGGGAATCATAGAATCATTTAGGCTGGAAAATACTTTTAAGATCATAGAGTCCGAGTGTAAACCTAACATGAGGTTCCCCACTAAACCATGTCCCTAAGTCCACCCATTTAAATCCTTTTAAATACTTACAGGAATGGTGACCCAGTCACTTCCCTGGGCAGCCTGTTCCAGTGCTTGATAACCAAAGTTAGACAAAAACACTTCATGATGTCTTCTTTGAACTTAGATTTAAATTAAAATAATGTTTCGACAGTCCTTCCCTTCTCTTTTCTCTAAAGAATACCTAGGTCAGTTATTAACACTACAACATGCAAGGAGTTGAATGGGACGTTAAGAGTATGGTATGAGAAGAAGAATTATGTAGGTCTGTTCATCTGTGATTTTTTATTTATTTATTTATTTATTTTACTTCTGTAATACAATGGAATGAACAGGTGTTGGAAATCTTGGAAGTTCTTTACTGGGATTAATGGATTTGAGTGAGAAAATGATTTTTTAAAGTAGTCTTAATACATTGTGTTGCATAGCTCAGTGTGGCTCTATATTAAACAAAATAGAGGTATTACTGGTAAGAAAATACAAGAGGTTTGTATGCTTTTGTAAGCCACTTGGTAGTTAGTGTCACATGAAAAAAAAAATCAAGTTTTCCACTGTATCAGCAATATCCCATAAGGTAAATATTAGCTGGAGGTGTCTGCTTGAACCAGAGCAAAAAATGTTGTCATTTATCTGAATAGTTTACTTGTGAGCTTGGTATTTCTTTTTAAATAAAAAGTCATTTTTCTATTTTTTTCTGTGCCTAGAAAGCTATAAATTGGCCCAGGAATGAGACTGGAAATCTTGATATTCAAAGGCTTGTGTATATAGCAGGAATGAGAAGTTGAAATGAAGAAATATCAATTCTCTATACAGAAATATCTGACTTGACTGAAGAATGTGTATGAGACAAGTTGTCAGAAGAGCTGGTTTGCACATCCTTATTTCATGTCTTTTAAATGTCTTGGGGGAATCAGTGTTTAAATGGCTGGCTATGCACCTTCAGCCTCAAAGGAATGTTTGTGTTAGATAATGATTTTGAAAAAGTGTCTCACCAAATGAACTCATGTAGGAGGTTCTATCCTTCTGTGTCTTCTATGGTTTTCTCTTCTCTCTCCCTCCTCAGAAACACAGAAGTGATTTCCCTGTGTCATAAATTGTGCTATAGTTTTTTTGATCCCTAAACTAAGTGAATAAAATCATGCTGTTAATTGCTTATTCGGCTTCATGTATAATTTACCCAGAAATGCTTATTCATTTTTCTGATTGCATGTGTGTGATCTCAGTGGGTATCCCAGTGGGTGAGACTTTTTCAGCTTCAGTTCCTACCTAAGTATTCTTTCTGATCTGAGTATAACTAGGAACAACTAAATGTAAGCCATTTTATTGTGAGTGTCTGAATACCAATGTGAATTGAAAGCTTTTCTTTTCAGTCTTGTCTCTGCATGTATTTTTTTTGGAAATAAGGATTGTAAACCAATATATCATCCTCTCTTGTTAGCATCATCTACGGATCACTAATAATATCAAGATTTACTGAGACATGTACAGTCTCTCAGCAGCAACAAACATCTGAAATTTGAAAAAATGTCTTACCAGGAAGTAAGTTTCTTCATTTCACAATTAGAAGTTTCTTCCTGATTTTTCCCTTACAAAAAAGAAAAAAAAAAAAAAAAAAGAAAAAAGAAAAAAAAAAAAGAAAAAGAAAAAGAAAAGAAACAGCTTGCCTCAGAACTATTTATGCCCTAAACACAGAAATGTCGAGACTCAAAGATTTTCCACTAAGATGTACCTAATCAATTTCAGCAGGATAAGCATGATGTAGACCACTTGGAAAACAGAACACTTTGGAAGCTAATTGCTGCTGACTTTATTTTGTAAATCTTTCTCAAAAAAAATTCTTATAGGGATTAAACAGTTTTAAGAGCTGAACAGCATTGACTGGTTGCTTTATTGGCCTTTTAAACCCCTGAGAGATTTCCTTGTATTCTGTTAGGGTAAAAAATTTAATAAATAATAATGTGCACAGACAGGAAAGCAAAAACAAGGCAAGGAGATACGTATAATAGTGTGAAACAAAAATACAATCACAAATTGAAATGGAGCAGGATTCCCCTAGTGCCTGCCAAATTTGTTTTCAGTTTAAGTAAGGTTTGCTTTTTACACTCTTGCTGCAATTTAGTTAGCAGAAGTACAAATAGAAACAATAAATACCTCTGTGCCTGCTGTGCATTAGGCATGGATTTTGGAAATAAATATATTTTGTTAATGATATGCAAGGTCAGATATATTCATGAGAGAAAGGGGATCAGGCTTAGAAATTGAGCATTTTAGAGATGCATCAGTTTGCATGTATGCGTTTTTATGTATGTAGAAACTAATCTTGGAAGGTCTGCATGCAGAAATAAGAATTTGCTGTTGTTTTCTTCTTTAAATTAAGCTTCCTTTTCAATTTATTATTTAATACACACAAATTACTCATTTAGTAACTGGAGAAGGTGGGGTGTTGAAGAAGTGATTTGATTTCACAAAGTTCTCAGCAATGTCTCATTTATTTTTCATCTGGATTCCAGAGCAATTGGAGGTCTGGATTATCTAGAGCATATTTTACTTATTTCTTGGATATAACTTCTGCTCAGTCCTTCACTGCATCTAGAGTTATCAAAGAAATCACGGTAGCAAAAATATTCCAATTGTTTTAAATTACTTTTTTTGTTTCTTCTGTATAATATGTGCAGAAGTGCCCATTTCGTACAATTACTAACTGGCATAAAACTAGAAATTTTAACTAGATATTAAAGGAAGTGACATCCATGTCAACTACAAATTACTTTGATTTAAATAAGCAAACTCTTCAACTTCAATTTATTTTTAACTTACTTTAGTGATAAATTCTCTTGAGAGATATTAAATAGTAATTACTACATACGTTCTTATCCTGTCATAACATTATGAAATGAAAATGCATTTCACTCTCTGGCTTGATGATTTTATTTTTTTTTTTTAATGGGTTCAAGGGCGATGTTTCATACTTTATTCACATTGATTATTATCTGCTACTGAAAATCCTAATTTCAAATGGAACAACTCATTGAATGAATTACTAAGCAATCTAAGAAGAAAGGTATTACAATGGTGCTGACAGTAAATATTGCTAAAAAGATGTTTTATTATTTTTCCCCAAACTCCAGGGTTTTTTTTCTAAATGTTTTCAGCATAACTTTATATATAGACATACAAGGTATTTCTCAGAATCACAGAGTCATATAATCACTTAGGTTGGAAGAGAAGCTTATGATCACGTCCAAAAGTCCACTGTTAAACCTTGTCCTTATATGCCACGTCTATATATGTTTTAAATACATCCGGGGATTGTGACATCTTAACCTAATGGACTTCATTTATTTGCAATAAAAATGACCCTTAATATAAGATTACCTTCAGAGATAAATACAATTCTTGGTAGAATTGTAGAGCAGAAGTCATGTTTTTCCAGTAACAAAGGTCATTCATGATTTCCTGTTATAGGATTCTTTTTTTTTCCAGTTCTTACATTTAGTCGAGTCATAACTTTTCAGCTGAATTTTTCAGGTCTTTAATTTCACACTTGATGTTTGCCCTGCCTACTGGGTCGGAGGTGGTGAGGTGGAAGAAGATTGGGAAAATGTCAGCCTAAAGGGAAGTGCAAAACAACAAACCAGTTGTTTCAAGTTTAAGAAAAAAAAGAAACAAGCAAACAAACAAAAAGAAAGTCTTCCACCCCAAAAAATCATGGGAAAAAAAAACAAAAACAAAAACCCACAAACAAAAAACAACAAACAAATCAAAACCAAACCCAAACTAAACCAAAACAAACAACCCAAACCGAGCAAAACCCACACAAACAGAAATGAACTCTATAATTGCCTTATGTCTGCTGACAGCAAACATCTGCAGAGCAGCCAAGATACATCTTACTCTGCAAAATTTTGTCAGCTCAGAAACATTTCACCTATCATGAGTAATACCCTCTAGTATCTAGTTAGACAGGTGGCTTGTATTATGTAGATAAAATCTGATACCAGTTGTTATTTCTTATTCCTTAAAGTTACATGTTAAAACTTTAGATCCTACCAAAGAATAATTTCAAGACTCTCATCTTAAGATTGTATTCATATAATTTTAGTTTCATTAACTTCATTGCCCTTTTCTGGGCAATTTGAAAAAAAAAAAAAAAGAAAAATGTTTTCAGAAGAAATAAAGGTAAAGGTAATCAGAAGACAGAAGAAAAGAATTTTAAAACATAAAGCATTAAACTGATGTCAGAATACTGAGAGAATGAGAAAAAAGAAGAAAAGAATAGACAAGCTTGGATATGCAAGATTTAAAATGCAAGTGCAATTACTGAACCCATCTTCAGCACCTTTTAAACCATACTTTAATCAGTTGTAGATTTGGGGAAACGTTTCAGGACAGTTTGTTTGGGTAGCAGTGTCCAGTCTAGCCACAGCAGAATGGAAAGCAGTGTGGGCCATGAACTAGGCTGAGGTGTTAACACCTTTCTTGTTGAGAGCTCACATCAACAACACTATATACCTACTTTGCAATCAGGTGCCCTTTCGCTTAGACATATTAGCCATATTTTCTGAGAAATTGTAAGAGCACAATAATATGACCACATAATGAGACTTGGAGCTCAAAGAAGAGACTATTGCCATGTCTATTAATTCATTCTAATAATTAACCTAACATTTATACTTTATATATTAAAAATAGCCATCAAATTCATGCTTGATATGAACTTGTTGGCTATGAATGAATGAATGAATGAATGAATGAATGAATGAATGAATGAATAAGTCTTGTGTGAATATTTGGTGTTCTGTTATGTAAGTGGTTAAAATTTGGAAAGGTTTGTTTCCCTGACACCTAGTTAGTAATGGCAATTTGCAAGTGAATACTCAGATTAAACATTTGAGGAATACTCTTCAGACTGGTGTACAGTTAGGAATTGTCCTGGGTTCAGCAGTAGCAGTCATTTTTCTCCTTCTTAGCAGCTGGTGCAGTGCTGTGTTTTTGATTTTCAGCCTGGGAACAATGCTGATAACACCAATGTTTTTAGTTGTTGCTAAGTAATGTTTACTCTGACCAAGGACTTTCTGAGTCTCATGCTCTGCCAGGAAGGAGGAGAAGGTGGGAGGAAGCAGAGACAGGACACCTGACCCAAACTAGCCAAAGAGGTATTCTGTACCATAGCACGTCATGCCCACTATATAAACTGGGAGCAGTTAGCCGGAAGGGCTAGATAGCTGCTTGGGTTGGGTTGGGTATCAGTCAGCAGGTGGTGAGCAATTGTATTCTCTTCCTTTGTTATTCCCCTTATTTTTATTATTGGTGGTAGCAGCAGTGGTTTTGTGTTATACCTTAGTTCCTGGACTGTTCTTATCTCAACTAGTGGGAGTTATACTCTTTCAATTGTCTTCTGCATCCCTCTGGGAGGGGGGTAGGGGGTGGGGGGAAGGGGGGAATGAGTGAACGGCTATGTAGCTCTGGGCTCCCAGATGGGCTTAAACCACAACAGGTATAAACATGGTTTGCTGTATCCTCAACGTCTGAATACAGATAAGTATGTTCATCTACAGGTTGCATCTATGATACATTCTGGCAAGATCCCAAATGATGCTGTTCTGTGAAACAAAACATCTTTGAATTCATTTAGAAACTCCCATTCTTTTCACGGTATTTTTTTCCTCTATTAGAAGGAGTGAACAGTGGATTATTTCAGCTCTTCCTGATTTCTTAGAGCTTGATTATATAAATCTAAATCCTTTCCTTCTAAGCTGAAGAGCTTTGGATACTCAATTCTTTTGTCATGTGGAATCTGTTTCATACTTTTTTTTTCTGAACATACTACAGTTTTCATACATCTCTTTTGAAGTGAATTGTACTTTGTACTGTTATTTTATATGCTATTTTATATATCAATCTTCAAACCTCACCTCTGAAGAAAATTTCAAACTGTTTGCAGAACATTACTGAACCTAAAAACCTTGCAAGCAGACAGCAAGAAATGCAAGAGCTCTCTGTTCAAAAGAATGTCCCTTTAACACAAAGATCAATGTGCAATGTGCAAAGCTAGCTGTTCAGGTCAATACTCAAGGTGTATCAAAACATTTTATTGCTGATGTTGATGGAAGGGGCACAGAGATCAGAGACTGACAGACACGAATGGAAGAGCATGAATGCAGTAAATCTGGTTGGAAAATTCCTGTTTATTTTAGTGGATCCAAGATGTGTCAATGCTTTTCAAGGTGGTGATAAGTAGGGGGGGAAGCTAAGCACCTTTGATTGGTATTTTTTATTTTTTGGTGTTTCCAAGGATTTAAATTATTCCAGATGCTATCAGATTTTGGTCTAGGTATAGAAATAGTAATGTCTAGTTTTGTACTTAACTTCAAATCATATAGGTAATATGAAGAAAGGCTGTAATTTCATCTGTACACAATGAGAAAAGAAGGAAAAGATAGCCTTTTTAACCCAATTGTTACAACATTAATATTTTTGGTTTTTTTCATCTTCCCTGTTTCACTAATCTCCAGTTTAATATCTTTCATTAATGTATTTCCAGGTTAAATCACACTTATGTGCATAAAGTGTGGAATGTATTTATTAAAAAATATTATTTCCTATTTTTTTTCTGCCATTCAGAATATAGCGGATCTTTTAATATTAAAAATTGATTTCCTGTTTAGACCAAAACATAGTTTTGGATAATCTTATTGTGTCTTCTTATCAGATTTTATATTTTTCCTTTCGTCCACCGTAATTTCTTGAAATCTCCTTCACACTTAGAAAAGTAAAAAGCATGTTTAAACTTAACTTTCAGTTTATTACACCTTTTTTTCCCCTAGCATTAAAAATAACTTTTATAATGGTCTTTCCAAGATGGACAGATGTGTGCATTTTACTACTAGTACAATGTTTCAGTTTCAAGGATGACTTAATCATACCAAAGTACTTTCTTTAAGTACTTTCATTTACAAAAGCCATGTATTAATGAATAGATGCTTGTTCTGCATCAAGCTGACCTTATAGTGAGTATTTTAACTTTCAAATAGCTTTCTTTACACCAATGTCAGACTTAAACAAATATTCTCAGTTGTGCATAATCGATGCTAAAACACAACTTAGACTGTATTTAATAGAAAGCTGCTCTTCTCCTTTGCCTTTCAGTGGTAAAATAGAGTTAAATAACATCCATCTAAATTTAATATGAAAATCTAAAGAACAGTTTTGATATTTCTTTAATAATCAGAAAGAAAAGAAAGCAATTTTTACTTGGCAACTGGAAAGTGTCTTAATGTATAAGACTGTTACTGTTTAATTTCAGAGCAAAAAGGTTTTACTAGAGCTGTAGTTGACTTTGTTTTCTTAGGTAGAGGAAAAGAATATTCCTTTTCTGTGTCTTTGAATAGAGCTACCTTTGGAGTACTCTGTTCCATTCTCAAAGAAAACTTACTGGTTACCAGCATTGAGACACAAGCCAAAAATAAAAAAAAAAAAAGTGGTTTTTGTTGTTCTGTCTCACTTAGGATATTATATTTACAATTAAAATCACTTGCAATAATCCAATACAAGGTATCTCAAAGAAAAGTTTACATTTATTCAAATTGATACTTAAATAAAAATCCTGCAAATTAAAACAGTAGGGCAAGAGGAAAATTCAGGTATTAGCACTCACAGAACTATACAAAGAGTTCATCAACAGTGTGATCTATCACCTGCCTAAAATGTCCTTTTATAAATAACACATTTTGAACTTTGAGTACATTTGTAATGGCTTTGCTGATTTCAAGCTTTAGTGGAGATAATGAATGAGATTAATTGGAGACACAGTAGTTACTGTAATGGGAGGAGCAAAATCAAAGTTAGTGGAAAAAATGCAACAGTTTATTATTAGCTGCAAAGGTACTCTGACTTATAAGAGTTAAAGCAGCAGTACCGGACTCTCATAAAGTTTATTAAATTTGATTTCTTTTGAATCTTAAATTTAATATCATAACCATTTTGTATTGCAATTCATTATTCAATAATCAGCCACTAATTGATCAGCCCCTTACTGAACTTCTATACTGGACAGTGGTATTTTTTGTGTTCTAGTGGAAAAGTGAAAATGATTAGATGAGAAGAAGTATATTAGGTGTAATTAAAACAAATGTCTTCAATCTCCATGTAAAGAAATATTTATTTCTGAAAATATGAAAGAAAAACATAAATATATCACATAGAATGCTACTTTAGGGTTTTCCTAAAATGTAATCACATTGCTGCGAGCATTCTTAGATTTCTTTGTGCATCTGGCAAAATAGCAGATTCATCTCTAAAGCTAGTCAGTCAATAGAAATAATATAAAATCCTATGTAAAAATTAGGATTATGTCACAGTCCAGCTGATTGTACTTCTCAGGTAAAGGTCTATAGAATATCAAGAAGTACTATTATCCTTATCAGATTCAAAAACATTCTATACTTTTTTAAATATTCACTGCTTTTCTGCTCACTGGATGTTGCATTTTATAGAAGAATTACACATACTCTCATAATAGCACAAAATTAAATTTCTAGTTCCTTGCACTTGATGAATTAATTAATTAAATGTAGAAAGTTAAACTAAGTGTAAACATGCCTTCTCTAAAGATGGCAAAATAATAGCAAGAATGTTATTTTTGACCTTGGTAACCTTTTCAGATACAGTTTTGATATTGACCAACCAATTGCTAATGATACACTGATGAATGACCTAAAGAAAGTGAATGAGTACCTTAGTTATTTTTTGTAGAAAAAGCAGATGGACCAGGAACAGACATGTTTCTGATACATGTTCAAAAGACCATTATACATTTTATCTGGGAAGACTATTATAAAATATGCAAATAGGCCTTGAAGGAGCAGGAAATTTTTACTTTTTTTTTTTTTTTTAAAGCTAAAGACATAAAAAAAATGATCCATCCCATATTTTAAAATTCCTGATAAAGCATACACGTGGTACTTTAAAGGCAGATATAAAGGATATTCTACTTAGTTGAACTTCAACGTAATACTTAAACTATGGCTTATAAAATGTTTGGTAGCTGTGAAAAAAGTTTTGTGTGTGGAACCAGGAAAATTTACCAGCATAAAGTAGACCCCAGCCCAGCCATTCCTTTTGAAGATAGTGAGCAGAAATTTCTGTTAATAAATTGAGAAACTGGAAATGCCAAATGAGAATATATGAAAAGTTTCCTATATGCACATGTAACATATGGCTGGCTGACCGACGTTTTGTCAAGTTCTCTCCCTGTGGAAATCCAAACTGGAAGATATTTCAAGAAAAATTACTGTTCTGGAAACTTGGTTTGTGGGCTTTCATCTATTGTTCGAGTAAGTAAATGCAGATCTGCCAGGACTGTATGTGCAAGGAACCAGCCAGGCCATAAGCCTATGGGGAAATATTGGGAGGCATTTTAAATTTCCAATATAAAAACTATTATCATTTGTCTTGATTCAGTAGGTGTGATTCTACCATGCCGCAGTCCAAAATGATCTCATAGAACATTTGTAAATCCAAGGGATATGTGGATGTATATTTCACATAGTCTGAAAAAGAACCAGTGCTAGGTTTCAAGATCATGAATCATAGAATCATGGAACGGTCAGGGTTGGAAAGGACCTTAAGATCATCAAGTTCCAACCCCCCTGCCATGGGCAGGGACACCTCACACTAAACCATGTCACCCAAGGCTCTGTCCAATCTGGCCTTGAACACTGACAAAACCTGCTTTTTTTTTTTTTTTTTTTTTTTTTTTAATTTTTGACCAGATAATAAGATTTATTAGTCTATCTGTAACAGGTGCAAAAGAAATTATTTTGAGGTCTCACAGTCACTGTTTTTGCCATGAACAATGTGTATGTCAACACATGGGGAGATTTATAGATACACAAAACATAACTGTGTTGCATGGAATTATGTTAAGTGCCGAGGAAAAGGAAGAGTTTAGAAAGTAAGGGTTGGCACTACAGAATCATAGAATGGTTTGGGTTGGAAAGGAACTTAAGATCATCTAGTTCCAACCCCCCTACCATGGGCAGGGACACCTCACCTGAGACCATGTTACCAAAGGCTCTGTCCAACCTGGCCTTGAACATGCTAGGGATGGAGCATTTACCACTTTGGGCAACCTGTTCCAGTGCCTCACCACCCTCACAGTAAAGAACTTCTTCCTTGTACCTAACTTGAAGTTCCCTTGTTTAAGTTTAAACACTTTACCCCTTGTCCTGTCACTACAGACCTTGATGCAGACTCCCTCTACAGCATCCTTGTAGGCCCCCTTCAGATACCGGAAGGCTGCTATGGGGTCTCTACATAGCCTTCTCCAGGCTGAACACACCTGATTTTCTTAGCCTGTCTTCGTAAACGAGCAGCTCCATGTTTCTGAGTTACCAGCTGGGCTTAAACCACTACAGGCTCTATCAGAGATGGCCACTAAATTGGTCAGTCAGGTTTTCCCCTTCACGGAGCTATGCTGATTGTCACCAACCACCTTGTTGCTTTTCATGTGCACGTTTTCCAAGAGAATTTGTTCCATGATCCTGCAGGGCACAGAGGTGAGACTGACTGGTCTGTAGTTCCCTGGGTCTTCCATATTCCTATTCTTGAAAATGGGGGTTATATTTCCCTCTTTCCAGTTGTCAGGAACTTCAGCTAACTGCCATGATTTTTCAAATATGATGGGGAGTGGCTTAGCAACTTCATTCATGAGCTCCTTCAGGACCCATGGATGGATTTCATCAGGTCCCACGGACTTGTGCACATAAAAAGGGTGTCTCGGGCTGTTCTCCCCTCCTGGTAGTAACCTGGTAGTCCCTGCTTATCTTCTAAGGTCTGGCAACTTTAGGATAGCTTGCCCACACACTGCCCCCAAAGAAATAGGCAAGGATTACAAATTATCATTTTTTTTCTCCTCAGATGCTTGAGTCTAGGAAACGTGCTGCTACAAGTATCATTTAACTGGAAAAAAGAAAGGAGCAATGTTTAAAGCTCAAATCACAAAGTAGTAGCAGTAATTAAAAAGTACTGGCAGAATAATAATAATCTGGAGGAAATTAAATAGTGTTCACATACAGTGACTCCTCAAAATGCAGAGTAACAAATTATTCAGGCAAGTTTCCTTTCCAGATACTAAGGAACCAAATATTTTCAGCTCAAATAAAAACATGTCAGGTAAAGAGATTTTCTGTAGATAATTACTTTTCTTTCTAGCAGAAAAGCAGTGAAACTTCCTTTTCTGCAAAGGAATTGAAACCAAGAAAGTAGGTTGTCATTCCATTTTCTACATGTGAAAAAATGCCTGAGGAATTCCAAGCCAGTTACAGTACATTTTTTAGGCATCTGCTCTTACCTCTGTAACAGATTTGCTATCTGTTCCTTGGTGTGGGCATGAAACATTTATATATTCAAATTAAGTATCTGCTCTAGCTCACCTATTTGCTTTAATTGTATCCATAGAATCATAGTATCGTAGAATAGTATGTATCCATGCTTTGCTTGAGCAGCATGCCCTGCTGACCCCTTGCCCTACTATCGCACACAGTTTTATTCCTAAAAATTGAGCTCCCATGTGTTACATTGCATGGTTGACTTCACATAGGGTCTGCTTTTGAATTGAAGTAATGAGGGTGAGATCACTGCCTTGAATTAAGAGAAAGAGACAATCTATCCCTCTGTCCTGGTTTGAGCAGCAGCAGTCAGTTTTCTCCTTCTTAGGAGCTAGTACAGTGCTGTGTTTTGATCTTTTGGCCTGGGAACAGTGCTGATAACGTGGATGTTTTCAGTTGCTGCTCGAATGTTTATTCTGGCCAAGGACTCTGTGAGTCTCATGCTCTGCTGGGGACGAGGGAGGCCGGGAGGAAGCAGAGACAGGACACCTGACCCAAACTAGCCAAAGAGGTATTCCATACCACAGCACGTCATGCCCAGGAGGTAACTTAGAGTGACCCGGAAGGGGTAGGGGGACTGCAGGGTTGGAGGAGGTATCGGTCGGTGCTCAGCTGGGGGGAGTGGGGCGAGTTATTGGTCGGCTGGTGTTAAGGTGTTGTATTCTTTCCTCTTGTTATTTCCTTTAGCACTATTATTATTGGAGGTAGCAGCAGTGATCTATGTTATACCTTAGTTACTAAACTGTTCTTATCTCAACCCGTGGGAGTTGCATTCTTTTTGATTCTCCTCTCCGTCCCTCCAGGAGCAGGGGGAGGGCAAGAAGGGGGGGAGTGAGTGGACGAGGTTTGTGGTTGGGTTCAAACCACGACAGTTCTTTTTGGCGCCCAACGTGGGGCACGAAGGGTTGAGATAACGACGGAGATGATCAGATTAATAGTCGTCACAGTGCTGATTTATTGGCTCTCAAAGTTGTTTCTCTTGCTCTCAGAGCTTCAGAATGTAGTACATTACATAGAGCCGGTATTCCCTGTGTTCGTGTTTATCAAGTGTGGGGCTTGGGCTAAGGTTTTTGTTTCACTGTACTTTATGGAATGGCTTGTAATACGAGTGGGCTCCGGCAGCAGGGAGAGATGGACGTGGCCGTGGACTTGTACCCGGCCGTCCCGCTGCTCTTCACCGTCCTGGCCCTTGTCCTCGCCTCTGTCTTCGTGAGGCTGCGGGGAGCCGAGGGGGAGCGGCCCCGGGAGCCGGCGGCGGCCGAAGCGGCCCGGGAGAGCGGCCCCGGGGACCAGGCGGCGGCGGGAGCGGGGCCCGAGGCCGGGAGGAAGGCGGCTGCCGAGCAGCGGGAGGAGGCGGCCGAGGAGCCGAGCCCCGCGGAGGAGCCGAGCCTCGTGGCGGCCGAGAGCGTCCCTCGGCAGCCGCCCGCAGAGCCGCAGGAGGACGCAGGAGCCCAGGCAGCATTTCCCAGCACGGCAGAGGAGGAAGAGCTGCACCCAGGGAAAGAGAAGCTGGTGGTGGGAGAGCCGGCAGGCACGGCAGCTGCACCAGCCCCGGGGACAAGCACAGCAGCGTCATTGGAGAGTTCTGAAGGGTTCGAATGGCCTGTGGGTACCCTTGGGACCTGCCTGCTGATTGTGATGGGGATCAGCATGGTGGCACACACACAGAGGGGGTTCTACCCACGGCCATTTTGTCTGATCTCAGAAGTTAAGCAGACTCAGGTTTGCTTCTTGTCTGGGGTTAGACCACAATATGGGAGGACCAGGAGATCTTCCCCAAGGCTGGACAGCCATGAGTGGCAGTGTGTGTGGGACAGTACGAGCGAGTATCTGGTCCACTGGGCCCCTCCAGTGCTTTGGAAGCGTCGGAGGTGGAAGGCAGCTGTATGGAGTCCCCAGCAACAAGCTGCAGAAACTGCTGAAGGGGACAGTGAATTATTTCGAGCCTGGTGGGCCCATGACACTTCAGGCCATCAGGGCAGAGATGCGACACAGAGATGGACTCATGATCGAGGGGTAGACTTAGCAATGGACACTATTGCCCAGGTTATTCACTAGTGTGAACACTGCACACAGCCTCTCCTGCTCTGAGAGACTGTAACAAGAGATGGAATCTGACATCATGGACCAGATGGACTCAGCAGCTTTATAGGTCCATGCACTAAGAAATGATCTTTTTCTCTGTGTGTATGTAGATGTATATATACATGTAAGAGTGATGGCATATTGAAGATGTGGTATCTGAGCATGACGTGAATGGTATGGAATAAGGGGTGGATAATGTCCTGGTTTGAGCAGCAGCAGTCAGTTTTCTCCTTCTTAGGAGCTAGTACAGTGCTGTGTTTTGATCTTTTGGCCTGGGAACAGTGCTGATAACGTGGATGTTTTCAGTTGCTGCTCGAATGTTTATTCTGGCCAAGGACTCTGTGAGTCTCATGCTCTGCTGGGGACGAGGGAGGCCGGGAGGAAGCAGAGACAGGACACCTGACCCAAACTAGCCAAAGAGGTATTCCATACCACAGCACGTCATGCCCAGGAGGTAACTTAGAGTGACCCGGAAGGGGTAGGGGGACTGCAGGGTTGGAGGAGGTATCGGTCGGTGCTCAGCTGGGGGGAGTGGGGCGAGTTATTGGTCGGCTGGTGTTAAGGTGTTGTATTCTTTCCTCTTGTTATTTCCTTTAGCACTATTATTATTGGAGGTAGCAGCAGTGATCTATGTTATACCTTAGTTACTAAACTGTTCTTATCTCAACCCGTGGGAGTTGCATTCTTTTTGATTCTCCTCTCCGTCCCTCCAGGAGCAGGGGGAGGGCAAGAAGGGGGGGAGTGAGTAAAAGAGGTTTGTGGTTGGGTTCAAACCACGACACCCTCTTACCAGGTGCTCGCAGAAATCATAAATGTTCAAGCAAGTCATTCTCTCCTCTTTGCTGCACATGCACTATGAGTTTTCCTCTGGGCTGGCCAAACCATATTACGGGTTCAGCTTGCTAACAGCTGAACAGAGTTAATAGTACTTTGAACTGAAGAGCCGGGATTTGGATTTAAACTAGAGCCTCCATGTTGACACTGGACATGTAATTTATATATTCTTTTGCTCTAGATTGAGTTTTCACTTCAAGTAGAGTTTGCTCTATTTATGGTACATTTTAATAAAGATATAGGTAGAACAGTGCCATAAGCAGAACAAATTACCTTAGGAAAATACTTACGAAATATCATCAGAAGGATAGCAGGTTCTGAACTTGAATTATTATATTTAAGAGAAGGTCTTTTCCATCCTGTAGTAAAACTTTGAATTAATATAGTACTTATGGATTTAAATGTGCTTTGTTTTGGAGCTGTGGAAGAGCAAGTACAATTAGATGTTTTTGAAACTTTATTTGATATACAGTGAACTCTATACCAAATTTAGATAGGCACTACCTACTTTAAAATATGTCTTACAACCGTACTTTTATAATCAGTTTCTGTCCCACTTAATAAAAAAAAAATATGTCAGAAGTAAAAGTAAGCTTTATTAATGTGAGTGAAACTCCTATATTAATCGCATTGCTTTAAAGGATATATTTCGCATAAAATAAGAATTATTTCCTTGCTTTTAAGATTTTTTTTTTCTTTACTCCTCTAACGGATAAAGATAAAAAAGAGACAGAGAAGGAAAGGCATACAGTAATCTGATACTACTAAGGTTCTGTCTGCTTTTTTCTTGGCCCCAGTACTTGGATATGGAAAGCACAGATCCTATCTCAGATCTCTTTTTAAGAACTGAGAGGACTTAGACGGAGCCTTCCTTGCTTGTAGCTACTTTGAATTCTTTTTGAAAGTTTGATGCAGTTGTAAGGTTAATTGTATGGCGGGAAGACTTTCTGATGCAATCACTGATTTCTTAATTGACTTAGAAATGCTAAGAAAATGTGATGCTTTGTGTACATCTTTTACCAGAGTTGGAAAATATGTACATGAGTTCTTTGACTGAAAATCTAGATTGACCCTTGTTGGAGTTAACCTTTGTTTTGTTATTTATATAGTTACAGGGGACTTTTGTTTAAAAGATAGTCTTCAATCTCATTCCATGTTCAGACATTGCTAGACTGGAACTTAAAAAAATAACGAATCATTGCCTAGTTTTGTTTTCCTTCCTTCCTTCCTTCTCTCCTTCCTTCCTTTCTTCCTTTCTTTCTTCCTCCCTCCCTCCCTCCCTCCCTCCCTCCCTCCCTCCCTCTCTTCCTTCCTTCCTTTTTTCTTAGGGGCCTGATATATTCTCCTTGGGGCAGTCTTGGAAGACATTTCTAGCTTATGATAATAGAGAATTGGGGAAGAGATGCTTTCTTCCCCAATAGGCGTCATAAATTCAAATACTTTGAATGTGTGATATTCAGCAAACATTATAATAGGGGTCATGCAACTATTTTAGGTAAGATGATACTCTTATTATAGTTATTAATTATTGACTGAAAACTTAATAGCAAATACATCATGTTTTTTCTGTTGCAACTGCAGAGTTCAGTGTTGGAATACACGTTATTGCAATGAGTAGTATAAAAAAATTGCTTCAAATCTAATATAAAGGATTCAACATGCATTACAAATCTTCCTTAATCTGAATCTTCAGTTTTCAGTGAGAAAATTTCAGCTACAATTTTGCCATCATATTATTATTTATGTTTTGTTAATTTTTGTTATATATTTTAAATTCCTATTGGAAAAAAAAATAATATATACAACAAAAAACACCTAACAGGAATCTCTGCTTAAGTGTACCTGAATCTAAAGGGGTTGTCTTTAAGTCATTTGAATTAATTAAGGTTTTGCTGGATTTCTTTCTATTGCATGCAGAAAGTATGGGAAGAATTCTTCAGGAAAAGATTACATAGTTCTAATATAACTTTTACTGGGAATTTTGTAGTATTAAGTTTTACTCAAGACACCAAATGGGGCCTGAACCACACTTCTTTTCGTACACATTAGCTTCCACTGGTTTTTTTTAGAGGGGAAATGGGAAGGAGGGGAGAAGGAGGGAATAATGCATATAAGTTAAAGAAGTTTGTAATTTATGTAGGAAAAAGAAACAGTTTGCTTCCAAACTTCATTTATGAAAAAATGAGAATGCTGTCTTCAAACCAGCTAACGAATCACTTTATTTGAAGGAAAAAAAAAAAAAATTAAAAAATCATGTGGCTCCTTTAGGAGCACTTTGGGAACTTTCATAGGAAGAGTTTCACTTATTCAGAACATTACTTTTTGCAATCTACATTTAATCTAGATTAAATTATAAAGAAATTTCAGGAAAAGAGAAGCGTTTTTGAGTGGAAAAACAAGCCAAATTAATTCAATATAGTATTATGTGATTTATTCGATTCACTTGGAAGAGCAAGGTTTATAAGAATGATTTGATTGTTCAGTGATTCAGTCTGAAAAACTTCTATTCCCTGAAAGACAGGTTAATTTTAAATTTATATCATCTGTCCAGAAATTTAATGAAATATTAGTTGCATTTGCAAATCTTATCTGTCTTTCTAGGTTATCTAGCTATCTTTCATTCCTGTACACTAATGAGAAAAAGAAAAGGCACAAGTAATTAACAGATTTTGGACATTATCCAAGAAGAAATTAAATATTTCCAAATAAATACAATTGCTTTAATATGGGCTCATGTGTTTCTTCTTCAAAACAAAATGCAATGATCAAACTCCCACCCTCACTAGAAGGTATCAAGAAAACCTCCTTGTCATCCTAGGAGAAAGGAAAGTTTTCTCTTTTGTAATGTGCAGCAAAAGATAAGGTGTGAATAAAAATTCTGTTACTATTCACAGATTAGGATTTTCCTTTTCTCCTTTCAGTGGTTCACAATCAGCAGGATAGGTTCTTTCAGTCATTCCAGTTTCTTATTTTGTCATTCCAACACAGGACAGGACAATCACTGCACCTGAGCAGCTACAACACGGTTCAAGGATTTATTTATTTGGTAAGAATCTCAGCTACAGCACTTATTTCCAGGTTTGTGATCTTGACAAAACTGAACAAGATAACATTTGTCGGAGCTGTGGGTGCCAGAGGGCAATCAAATAAAAGTTAATAACTGATGCACACCACAAAAAAATATGATTACGGTTTGAAGATCCGCTTTTGTTCTTGCTGCTGCAATCAAAACTCAACCTAAAGGCAGTAAAAGCTACAAAGAGCTACTCTTTGGGAATGCAACTTCAGTGCTTGGTAGACTGATATATGTAAGTCAATTAGTGCCATTTATTTGCAAGACAGTACCAAAACATTTCTGAACATAAAATTTATATTGTACATGTAAATAAACTAGATTATTTTCAGAGATAATGAGAGACTGTCTTGTCACTTTAATAATTCTCTAGTGTCATTCTTGCCATGTCACTGACTGAACAAAACTTTGAGATCTTTAATATTAGCAAAAATATCTTGTAAGAAATTTGATGCTCCCAGCACAGTGTACACATTCTGTTCTCTAACTTTCAAAAGCCCATTGGTAGAAAATTCATTGTACATTGTAAACTAATGTCAACAGCAGCCTTCATAGAAAATCGTTATCTTTAAATAGGAGATGGTATTGTTTTAGGAATATCTGATACTGTTTTGTTAATGAAATAAAATAAATTTAATATTTTCAAAGATTAAAAATGTAATGTGTTTATTTAGCTATAAAAAAAAGGTACACATTCTTACAGAAAAATTAATGTTTCACCAGAGCAGACTAGAGGGGCAAAATCACCTCCTTGACCTACTGGTCATGCTCCTCTGGATGCAGCCCAAGACATGATTGGCCTTCTAGGCTGCAAATGCACATTGCCAGCTCATATCCAGTCTTTCATTCACCAGTACCAAGTCCTTCCCCACAGGGCTACGCTCAATCCCTTCATCCCCCAGCCTGTGTTGATATTGGGCATTGACTCAACACAGGTGCAGGACCCTGCATCTGGCCCTGTTGAACCTCATGAGGTTTGCATGGGCCTACCTCTCAAGCCTGCCCAAGTCCCTCTGGATAGCTTCCCATCCCTCAAGTGTGTCAATTGTACCACTCAGATATTACCTAAATGTTGACTGAGAAATATGACATTCAGCAATTTATAAATAAGATGCTGTGTGATATGAGTATTGCCAGCTTCATCTGACATCTCTCAAAAGCTGGAGAGGTGAAATTTGTTGTGCAGCACCAGCTCTGATGACCAAAATCAAAATTAGCTGTTTAAAGAGGTGTGCTGGCTGGATTCAGAGGATGTACCTGACATTCCTGGTTGCAGCAATGGAGATGTTTTGTTTGAATCATCCTGTGCAATGGTCAGCCAGCCAAAAATTACCTCCCTGGAGCCCAGGAAAAATTCACAATAGAGAAGGTGAGTCCCTGTTAAGCATCCTCATATCTTTCTCTATCTAAGGGGTTCTGGCAGGAAATTTTATATTTTCTTCACAAGCTTCCTGGTAAAGTATATAGAGCATGCCAGTGCTCTCAGTGATTTAATGCATTTGAAAGTGCCTCATCATTTGCTAAATAACCAGTAGTTGAGATAACTTAGTTGGAAATTAAAATATGTGTGATAATATTTTAGCCTGAAGTATATACTAGTTTTTATTTTCTTTATCCTTACAGTAGATTTTCTTCCCTCACACAGTGATAAGCAATGATAAAATCCAATTATTAAGTTGGGAGCACTATTGTAACAAAAGATAAGTGTAGCTTGTTTCTAAATGTTTTGTCCTTTACCAGTAAATTGAATTTTGACAGTGAAAAATTGACATTTTATGAAATTGAGGTTTAGCCAGATCTGATATGCTCACTGAATGAAATGAAAGAAATGCATTTAATGCATAAACTTATAGATAGATATTTTCATTTAATATTTGTCAACCAGTATTTATGTAATTGTCACGTAAAAGGTGAGGGACTAGATTTTTTGGGGATTAACTTGCATTAAGGTTGCATTCCAAACTTATATTGAAAACTCCATTTAACATTTTGAATGTAAAGGAAATCCAATTATATGCATGGATTAAAACATACATTATATATAATATAATATGATTTCAAATATGTATAAAGCATTATTTTTAAAAAATGCATATGCAGCTCTTAACTGTATAGTTCATCAGTCTTAAAATGAAAGCAAATACCAGAACCCCTTAGCCTTTAGTGCTAAACACTTTTATGGAATATTTAAAATTCACTATTCCATCTATGTCTCAAACGTGTTGTATAGCCACAGTCCATACAACAAGACAACACAAAATGTGGATTAAACCAATAATGGGTAAATCTCAAAAGCCTTGGCAATTCAGTTGAAACTAAAAAAACCCACCAAAAACCAAAGAGAATATCTGAATCACTTCCAGGATCCAGGCTGATTATTCAAACCTTCTGGATCGGAAAATCTGGGCAGCAAAATACTGTGAGAACTGCCTGTGGTGTTCTGGTTTCTTGTGTCCAGTCTTAGCTGGATGATGGCAGAACCAAGACACAAAGCATTTACAGCATAAATAAAAAAGAATTGGCATTTTCCAATTAACCGAGGCAGAATAGTTTCCAAGTAATTTCAAGTAAAGGGAGGAAGGAAAGCTGTACCTTTGTTTTACCAGAATAATTCAATTAGCTCACATGGGTACTAAAAGTAGTGTTTGTTAGTACCCTGTAATTTTTAGCAAATGCCTACTTATACCTACAAAAAAGCAATAACATAGCAGTGGTATTGTTTTATATGTTTCATAATTTGGATGCAGCAGACTGTCCAACAGCAGAGAAACAATAATGGATTTTGCAATCATTGAAATTTCAGCAAGTCAGTTTTTAAATTTGTCATGTCCTGATAATTTTATTTCATGAAGTCTATAGACTATATAATACATATGCTTCAAAGCTAGGACATCTGTTGCAAATTTACAAACACAAGGTAGTTTGCCAAACTACCCAACAGAGACAGGAGCACACCTGCTCAAACAAGTTGGAAGAATTACAGATGTACAAACTTGACTTAGGCTTTATGAAACAGCAACAATGATTTCATAATGCTAAAAAAAAAAAATAGATGAAATGTCAGCTACCTCATCTGCAATTTATTGAATGATGAACACATCTGTTCATTTAATATTCATAACCAATGCCAAGAAAATTATGCTGCTTTACAGAAGTCCATTTCTATAAATGGAAGGATTATAAAAGGTCTCTTACGTTTTGATTTTCATAGTAGAATAAAAAAATCCAGTACTACATGGTACACCTCAGTGAATGTGTTGAACAGGATGGTACTTTAGGAGGGAAAAATAGCTAGACAAGCTTAATGAACTAGAAAATATCAGCTGAAGCCAACAGGATTCTGTGTTGACTGAATTCCCAGTGGATCAGGCTTTGTGTGAAGGGACAGCCACAGTGGGGAATAGGATCTCATCTAATGTAGTCTCTCGTAATGGGATCCCTATTATCTGCTCTAATGAAAGATATGTCTATAGGGCATTTTGCAGGCAGATATGAATTTACTCTGCTAGTTTCCTAAGCTGCCTGGAAGCTCTGTGTGTCAGACAATGAACCTTAGCTAATGCACATTGTTTCTCATTGCAGTTTATTAACCTAGATTTGACATAATCTAGTGTACCTACTTTGTTTCTGACATTTAAGTGGCTGGTTTCCAACTGGCTTCAAGTGTGGGCAGTTGTCAATGCTGTGTTCAACTGCATCTGAGCTTGAAATGCCATGTAGACATACTTTCAGCATTTAAGAAAAAGAGATAAATGCTGTTACCATAAAAGGTAAAGTTTGATGCCTTTTGTCATGGTTTAAGCTCAGGCCGTAAGTCAGAACCACGTGGTCTACTCACCCCTCTTCCCTCCCTTTCTTCCCCCCGCTCCTGAAGGGGTGGGAAGGAGAAGCAAGAAGAATGTAACTCCCAAAGGTTGAGATAAGAACAGTTTAATAACTAAGGTATAATACAAATCACTACTACTCACTAGTACCACTAACAATAATAATGATAAAAGAAATAACAAGGGAAGAGAACACAACACCTCACCACCTGTAGACCAATACCTTACCCCCACCCAGCAGTGAACTAGCCCTTCCAGGTAACTCTCAGTTACATCCTGGGCATGACGTGCTGTGGTATGGAATACCTCTTTGGCTAGTTTGGGTCAGGTGTCCTGTCTCTGCTTCCTCCCAACTTCCCCTCCTCCCTGGCAGTGCATGAGGCTCAGAAAGTCCTTGGTCAGAATAACATTTGAGCAGCAACTAAAAACATTGGTGTTATCAGTGCTGTTCCCGCCCAAAAGTCAAAACCACAGAGCTGCACCAGCTACTAAGAAGGAGAAAAATGCTACTGCTGAACCCAGGACACCTTTTTATCAAATCATACAAACAGGAAAGAAAGATTGGAAATTCTGTTTTGGTGATAACAAGCACTCAGGTATTTCCAAAGAAGAAAAGCTTTATGAGGACAGATTCTCATAAAGGAAAAAAATCAGAACTTCTAGCAATATTCTTTTAGATTTGAAAGTGAGATGACAGGCATAACAATACAGTATAAAACAGTGCTTCTTGAGTAGGACTGTCCTGGGTTCAGCAGCAGCAGTCATTTTTCTCCTTCTTAGGAGCTAGTGCAGGGCTGTGTTTTGATGTTTTGGCCTGGGAACAGTGCTGATAACGCCGATGTTTTTAGTTGCTGCTCAAATGTTTGTTCTGGCCAAGGACTTTCTGAGCCTCATGCTCTGCCAGGGAGGAGGGGAGGCTGGGAGGAAGCAGAGACAGGACACCTGACCCAAACTGACCAAAGAGGTATTCCATACCACAGCACGTAATGCCCAGGATGTAACTTGGAGTGACCCGGAAGCGCTAGAGGGACTGCAGGGTTGGAGGAGGTATCGGTCGGTGCTCGGCTGGGGGGAGGGGGGCAAGTTATCAGTTGGCTGGTGCTGAGGTGTTGTGTTCTTTCCTCTTGTTATTTCCTTTAGCACTATTATTATTATTGGTAGCAGCAGTGATTTGTGTTATACCTTAGTTACTAAACTGTTCTGATCTCAACCCGTGGGAGTTGCATTCTTTTTGATTCTCCTCTCCATCCCTCCAGGAGCAGGGGGAGGGCAAGAAGGGGGGGGAGTGAGTGGACGAGGTTTGTGGTTGGGTTTAAACCACGACAAGGACAAAGACTTTTCTGTCCCTGAGTGCTATCTGATCATGTCTCTGGGACATTTGAATGAACTTTAAGGCATGTAAATAGGGGTGATATTAAAAGAAAATGTCTAATTCTCATGCAGAACCCTGGATAAAAGACCATAGATTTTCCTCTACAAGATAAATTTCAATGGCAACTGTAGAGGCTATGTGTATGAGAGCTATATGTAGAGGCTATATGTATGGACTCACAACTAAACTGTAACAGCTGAGTTACCCAGCTGGTAACTCAGTGCTATGCAGACATTCACTCACTCCTTCCATTCCCCCGCCCGAGATGGGATGGGGAGGAGAATTAGAAGAACGTAAAACCCACGGGTTGAGATAAGAGCAGTTTAATAATAACAACATAATAATAATAATATTAATAATCATAAGGGAAATAACAAGGGGAGAAAATATAAAACTAAAAGGGAAAAGGAAAAATAAACTCAATAAAAAGCAGTGATGCACAATAAAATTGCTTACCACCCACTGACCAATACCCATCCTGTCCCTGAACAGCAATCACCCCCTTCAGTCTAACTCGCCCTGGTTTATATACTGGGCATGATGTGCTGTGGTATGGAATACCCATTTGGGTAATTTGGGTCAGGTGTCCTGTCTCTGCTCCCTCCCAGCTTCTCGTGCCCCTCTCCCTGGCAAAGCATGAGAGACTGAAAAGTCCTTGTTCAGGGTGAGTGCTACGTAGCAACAACTAAAACATTGGTGTGTTATCAACACTGTTCTCAGACTAGAGCCAAAACACAGCACTGCACCAGCTATTATTAAGAAAATTAACTCTATCCTAGCCAAAAGCAGGACATACACTTTGAAGGTTTTCTTATTGATGAGCTAGGTCATGAGGATCATAGAATTACAGAATGGTTTGCATTGGAGGGACCTTAATGATCATCTAGTCCAAACCCCTACCAAAGGCAGGGAAAACTTCCACTTGACCACATTGCTCAAAGCCCCATTCAACCTGGCCTTTAATGCTTCCAGGGAGGTAGCATCCACAGCTCCTTGGGGCAACCTGTTTTAGTGTCTCACCACAGTCCTGTAAGGAACTTCTTCCTTATATCTTCTCTTAATCTACTGTCTTTCAGTTTAAAGTCATTCTCCCTTACCCTGTCGCTACCTGCCCTTATAAAAAGTCCCACACCAGATTTCTTGTAGGCCCTCTTTAGGTACTAGAAGGCTGCTATTATGTCTCCCTGGAGTCTTCTCTTCTCCAGGCTGAAAAAGCCTAACTCTCTCAGGCTGTCCACGTAGGAGAGCTGCCCCAGCCCTCTGGTCGTATGGCAACCTAAAGCGTAATGCTGCTAACACAGCTCAAATCTCTGGGAAGATATCTACAAGATGAGGCGTTGGTGCAGCTTAGCTGGCACAACATCACAGAGAGACAGTACAATGTTTTTGCTTAACATGAAGTAAAAAGCATAATATTCAGTAAAAATAGTAAGTTAATGGTACTGATAAAACAGCAGAGTAAATAATAGCTCATCACTCCTACTACTTGTCATTTTTCCTATGTTTTTATGCATGTGGGAGTGTCAAGTAAAAGTAAACTCTTCTGTTCCCAAAGTATTACATCCTACCTCCTTGTGTACACAGTTAACAGCTAGACATACTACTCTGATTTCACAGACACACACACCCACAAAACCTCAGCCCTCCAGTGTACAGTCTGCAACCGGCCCACATCACATATAAAATACCTTTTTAATTTCCCTTTTTACGTAAAAAACCCTACAAATATTCCAGTCTCATTCTGAAAAAGAATGAACAGATGGGATGATGCAGTACAGAGAAGCAGTAGAAAACTCAGACAAAATAATCTGAGTGATAAATGGTTGAAAAGTGTCATAACTCAGAGTTAGTCCTCAGGAGAATACTGAGGTTTATAGAAACTAGGAAACTATAAAAACATAAAGCATGGTAAAAGTAAAAGGAAAATAAAAAAATATATTAATAATCAGAAACCTTTTAAGAATTCCCCATTTTTCTAGTCTTGGTGCACCTTTTATGAAAAATTAAATGTTTCAGTCAGTTACTATAACAAAACCTTGATAACTCCTCATTTTACTCAGTCATCTCCAATCACTCACTGAGGACAGGATGTGCATATGAGAAAGGGAGGAATGGAGGAGGGAGAGAGGGAGAAATGCAGGAAAGCATATGGGACATAAAGAGAGAAAAAATAAACTATATTGTATACATTCCTATGGTAATGGCAAGAAAGAAAGAACTGAAGCTTTTTGTTTCATTTTTTATTAGTTAAAGATCATGTTGGATGAAAATCAGGACATAAGCCAGTAAGGTACACTGGCAGCCCAGAAAGGCTACCATATCCTTGGGCTGCATCAAAATAAGTATGACCAGCAGGTTGAATGAGGTGGTTCTCCCTTTCTGCTCTGGTGAGACCTATCTAGCTTTGGAGTCCTCAGCACAGGAAAGACATGGACCTGTTTGAGTGAGGAGGGCTGCAAAAATGATCCGAGGAAAGGAGAACCTCTCCTATGGGGAAAGGCTGACAGAGCTGGGGTTGTTTAACCTGGAGAAGGCTCCAGGGATACCTTACAGTGACCTTTCAGTAACTTAAGGGGGCTTGTAAGAAAGATTGCATCAAACCCTTTAGCAAGGGTTCTTGCAATAGGACAAAGTGTAATGTTTTTGAACTAGAAGAGGTAGACTTAGACTAGATATTAGGAAGAAATTTTTTACAATGAGGGTGGTAAAACACTGGAACAGATTGCCCAGAGAAATAGTAGACGCCCCATCCCTGGGAGTATTCATGGCCAGGTTGGATGGGGCTTTGAACAACCTGATCTAGTCGAAGACATCATTGCAGAGAGGTTGGACAAGATGACCTTCAGCTCTTCCTACACAATCTATTCTATGATTATGTTACCAAGCACACAATACTGAAAGAAGAAATCTTTCTACTGTATGTGTCATGTAAACATCGATTGAAATCCTTGGGCTACGAAAACTTCTGCAAAAGAGGATGAAACTAGAGTTTTTCTTATAATTCATGAAGTAGTAAGGAAGCAAGGTAGACAACAGGTTCGTCTATTCACGAGGACACCTAGCAGTATAGGGAATATCTCATGGCATTTATATTTTTGGTCATAAATGCAGTTCTAGTTTACTATAAAATGTCTTCTAACATACCAGAGTCTAGTTATATATAACATTTTTCTTCTTTTTACATTCCCTGTAGGGAACAGCTTTTAGGAATGTTGAATACTTTGGGGGTTTGTAATTTCTGAAGGCAAGTTCATAGTGATTTAAGGACCGTATCTATATTATATGTCTGCGTCGGGTTTATTTTGCCCTCTGTGCTATAACCAGGGTTCTGTAATTGAAATATGAAAACCAGAAGAATACTGTCTTTGATGGACCAGTGTTGCTGCTCCATTATTACTGGGATTTCCTGATTTCAAGAAGCTTCTCTTTTGTGACTCTGTCAGTGTATTAGCACGAGATTTTTGTTTCATGTTTTTCTCTTGCAGTTCTATTAATTTGATTTTTAAAGCCTTCAGTTTTTCAGGAAGCATTAAAAAAAAAAAAACACCATCAAAGACAGGGCTTCAGTAAGCAACTTTAGTACAGAAGTCAGCTTTGAAACATTGCTACTAGTTCTCTCTGCTCTAAAATCTTTACTCTTTCCTTTCTGGCTTTTAAAATTGTGTCCTGTTCTCAGACCCTTGAAGGAAACAAATATTTTTAAAAGTTGAGGGTTTTTTTCCTAAATAAAAGTCTTAAACAAGTGCCTGACTTAGAGTTCTTTTCTTGTATTTTGTCATGCAAGTTACAACCTTTTTTTTTTCTCATTTCTCTGATTAGTCACAGTTTTCACTGTAATCAATTTTAAATACTGTTGCTGCAGTTATGCTGCTGCTCATCT
Organism: Lathamus discolor; assembly: GCF_037157495.1. Taxonomy (NCBI): domain Eukaryota; kingdom Metazoa; phylum Chordata; class Aves; order Psittaciformes; family Psittacidae; genus Lathamus; species Lathamus discolor. The sequence continues at coordinate 26,747,313 of NC_088887.1, read as the reverse complement.
GGGTTTTGATTTTCTGTGGTGGTGGCTGCATAGAACCTTACTTTTGTTCAGTGCATAAATCTTATTTCTTGTTCTTAATGCCAGTTAATGACTAAATGAGAGAATTTCAGTTACACTTTCAGGACTCTGCTCTTAGGACTTCTGATGTGTGGCACAATCTCAGAACAGATGACCCATTTCTTATTGCTGAATGTTTAAATTATATGGGTAAGCTTCTTTATATTTAAAGTAATCGTGTCTTTTGAGAAGCTAAATGTGCTCTACAGTGAAATATTAAATCAATAATCAACTAATTCAAACAAGTCACCTGTGAGATAGCAATAAAATATTTTTTGTGTATTAGAAAGACATCTCTAAGAATTTTATGGACCATATTTCACACCAAACATCTTCCTTTACACTTTGGCATTCTTAAGTAATAAAGCTACAAAAGTTAATATTACATAAACCCCAAAAGTAGATCAATGAAGAGAAGTGAGAGGGAGGAGATGAGATCTACTCTCATCTGTTGCATGGTGACAGTGAACTTGGCAGCACCAGGCTCCTCTCTGATCTGCAGAAACACTCAAGGCATTTCTCAAGTGGAAAAGGTGAGCACTAAAGCCTCTCCCCAACTGAGACATGGATCCAAGCCACCCCACCCCAGCACTCAAGGACCTTGAAGGGAATGGAAAGAGATGCTCCTGTGTCTGATTATGTAGTGGATCCAGGTCTGGAGTAGATGGGCATTCAACGATTGAAAGAAAGATTTATAATATGAGTAAAAATAGCTTACCAGGTAAAATGACATCATAAACTTGAAAGTAAATATGACACAAGAATAAACAGACGATAGAAAGATAACATGATGAAAGTAGCTTTAATTAACACAACCTGTTTCCCAGATTGCTACAGTTCTTTGACTACAGTGATAATGGATAAGCTGCATCTCTTATTTTTTACCTATTATGCTGACACTGTTGCATTTGCAGACATTTTTAATAGTTGCTAGTGCAACAGCTAGGAGCTGTCCCGTTTCTCAGCCCTTAACTCCACACTGCTGATTCAGGCAGACAGAATGTGCCTTCATTAATGTTTTAAATATGTTCTGCTCTTCAGAGCAGAGTTAGTACTGGACTGTGAACTGGAGAGAGAAAAGTGCAATCAGGAGTCGCCACAAAGTCAAACTAATTCATTTTACAGTTTTCCTTTGATAAAAGAGCTAGTGAATGGAAAATAACTGGTGTGATTTAGTCTTTTTTCTTTTTTTTTTTTTTGTTTATGTTGAGACAAAGTTGTTCTCTGTTATCCAGTGTTGTGTCCATGTACTAATAGGAACAAAATAGAAAAAAACCCAGCCAAACAAATTATATGACCCCTGTGTTTATCTCCACCGCAGATGGGCAATGCCCACTGAATATTATAAAAAAAAATAGTTCTTCCCAGTGCTGCTTTCTGGGTGCATTTTTGAAAATCAGCACACCCTCTGCTCAATGGCAGGGAGGACATGGAATACAGTTTTTATCACCCAGGGCTTCTGAACATCTTCAGATTTCTTATTAGTGCTCGACTTACACAGAAGTGGGGAGTAAACCTGTGAAATAGAATGACAATGGCATAGTTTATTTATTTGTCATACTTTTATTTCAGTTTAAAGTTGTTTCTGAATTTAGGTTTTGAACTTTGAAACAAGTTTTTTTTAAAGTTAGAAGATGTACTTTCTGGCTTATTAACCTGAAATTCCATCAGTCTTCATTTAATATCTAAATAGTCTAAGCATAGTACGATATAAAGTGTACCTGACATATTTTTGCTCTCTAGAGATACCTGCTGAATTGACTGTGTTTAACCTTTAGCTTAAGAAAGAACAGTTATTTGCAGCCTCATCTTATAAGTCAAAAATCTTTTGCTATTCTCTCCATCTTCTTAATGTTAAGAGCTAATTATTTCTGAGGGGCATTTTCCCAGTATCTTCTTGAAAATGTGTAGTGGATTTGACCTTGGCTGACTGCCAGATCCTTGTTCTCACCCCTCCTCATTAACAGGACAGGAGGAGAAAATAAGGTGAAAAACTCTTGAGTCAAGATAAAATCAGGGAGGTGGCTCACCTGTTACCATCACAGGATAAACAGAATTCACTTTGGAAATTAGTTTATTTTTTGCCAATTAAAAATAGAGTAGGATGATGAGACACTCAGAATTGAAACCACCTGCCCCCCCCCGCCACCCCACTTCCCTCCCTTTTCCACAGGCTGAACTTCATCCTTCATCCCTGATTCCTTTACCTCCTCAGTCTGCGCTGAGCCATGCAGTTGGGGGGGCTGGGGATTGCGGTCAGTCCGTGGCAGTTCCTCTCTGTCACTGCTTCCTCTTTGCACCTTTTCTCTGCTCCTGAAGGGGTCCTTCCACAGGCCTTCAGGACAGACATTATCGTGGCTCCTTCCCAGGGTCTGCAGTTTTTCAGCTCACCCTGGTGCTCACAGGGCTGTTTCTTACACTTCCTCCCTCCTGGACAGCATTTTGCCTTTTTTTTACACAAGCTTTCCCAGAAGTGTCACTATCTAATAAACTAATGAACACTAATAAACTAATGTACACTAATAAACTAATGTTTATTAAAGCATTAGTTTATTAATAGCTAATGTAGAGGGATTTTATAACCTCTGTTATTTACAATTTAAAGGGTCAAAAAGCTTCTTCTAAAACTTAATTTGCTGGCTCATGTTGCAAACAATTTCTACCTTCCAGAATGTGAAGGTAAAAAACTCTCAAATTTTGCCAGCAACACCCTCTGGAGTAATTATTTTCTTCCAAAGATAAAGTAACTGATGTAAGAGTTCTATTTTTCTTTACATGTGTGCTGTATTGGAGTATTTCATTAATTTGTTTTAAGCTGACTGACATTTTTATGAGCCATTTTAAGAACTATGTATTTTCATAGGGCTTTTTTGGTTCCATACTTATGTTACATGAAAAAATAATATTTATTAAAATATATGTATTACCTTTTCTCTCCCCAGCTAACTAGTCTTATCACTGGAGAATACTTGCAGATCTTCTCAAAGCATTGTTCAAGTACAAGTGGCTTTGGATAGTGGACAGCTATAGTGCATTAAAGGAGAGTGCATTTTTGTAGTGAATGAGATTGTTCCAACCACATGATTAATTTAAATGACAGACACATTAGATGGTAAAATATATTCCAACTTTTAGTCAGAAAAACTTGATGGTTAGCAAATGTGAAATCACGAGGCATGTGCCTGAATAGGGACATGTTTGTATATTGCAAATTCATGTGCCATGGTACTTCAACATTATATTGACTTGGGACATTCTGGAGAGACTTCACGCCTTTAAAGGAAAGAAGAAAACACACGCAGGACAGATGATTCAGGTAACATATGGTTCCTGCTATTTTAAAGAGAAATCACATTATTTCCTTCTGACGATCACACTGTGATTTCACAAGATAACAAGCACTTCCAAGAACATATAAATAGAAATGCGCATGGTGGATTTCACTTGCAGTAAATGCTGTAATATAAAAATTTAGCTTCAAGTCAAGCATAGAGAAACTTCTTAACTGGAGTGCAACACCAGATATTAAAGCTGAAATGAGATTATATAGCAATGTAATTTTTTAGTTTGGCTAGAAATGAACAACTCATTTAGTAAAATTTTATAAAAAGACTCTGACCTCTTTTATGCTTAGCTTGAGGAGAAGAAAAAATAGTTAAGGTTTGAGAGAGACAAGTAGTATGTAAACTCAGGTTTTACCTTAGGCTTTGAAATTCCATAACTCTATCCATTTGAGTATTTTAATTTATAAATTACATATTTTCAGCATGAACAAGAGAATCTAAAATATGCTAACCTAATTTGTACCTGAATCTTTTTCTGTGAGACACTGGAGACCCTTCTGGTCTTTATGTGCATTATGGAAAAGTACAGTTACAAATTTACCTAATGCAAGGAAGTCTTCCTCAATATGATATAACTAGCTCTCATGTCTGTATCATCCAGAATCCTTGAAATACAGAAGCCACAGTGAAGCATATTTCATTAGAAGGTTTAGCCAAAGTAGGTTGCAGTCTGGCCATCTCCCTTTAGCAGGTGGTCTTGGAAATGTCAGTTGGAAGGGTTTTCTAGAGACCATTTAGTCCAATCTCCTGTCCAAAGAAGACTATGACCAACACTAGACTGGGTCAGACGCAGCTTTGTCTGTTTTAATGTGGAAAATACTAAGAATGGAGATTCCTCAGTCTCTTGATGAACTCACTGTTCCATTGTAGTACCGCCTTCCTAGCAAAGAAGCTTCGCCTAATCCCATCTGCATGTCTACCATTTGAATTTATGGCCACTTCCCCTTGTTAAATGGAGTGTCACTTGGAAGAAACATTTAGTTCCATCATCTTTGTGACTCCTTTTAGGTGTCTATAGGCTGCCCTTAAATCAGACTTTAATTTCTTCTTTGCCGCACTATACAAACCCAGAACTTTCAACCTCCACGCTCCATGTACTGGGCCTCCTAACATCTTGTTCAGTGCTTTCCAAAATGTTAAGAACTGCAGTGACCCTTTTAACTCCAGGTTTTACTATGCATGGCATAGGCAAGTCCACAAAGAAAGGTTATCTGATTCATGCTAGTGTATTTATGCCACAGAGTGCCATAAGAAAGCCACAGGGCACAAAGACTGAGGCTGCAGCCCATGAAGATGTTCTTATCAATTGCATGAAAATTCGTTGAGCCTTAAAAAAAGAAAAAAAAATCCTCTAATGATCAATTTGTCAAAGTGGTTATAAAGTGTATAAAGGTACATGACAAACCAAATTCATTTACCACTGAAAAGTTCCTAATCAGTTAGATAAGCTCACAAACTGACTTACTGACATATTAATTAGGTTATATCTGTACTTTAAAAAAATACAGTGAGTTTTTTAAATGTTTATTGATTTTAAACTAAAAAAGAAAAATTATGCAAGAGGTAAAATGATTAGAGAAAAGACAAAAAATGATACTACTATTTCAAAAAAATATTTCTAATCCCTGTCTTCTATATTTCAGAAAGTTAATAGTTTGGACTGATGATACAGTTTGAATCAAATAAATAATTGTGAAGACTTCTTTCATACTGTGCTAAAGAAAACAAATAAAATAATCATATTGGCAAACAGGAGCATAGATTGCAATTACTTCCATAGTTACATGATAGAGTTATGATTTTAAGGTATTAACTGATTTCAAGTATTGTAATAATTAATCAAATGAAGGGAAAAATACTAAGTCAGCCCAGAAGTAGTAGCAGTTTATAGAATCATAGAATAGTTAGGGTTGGAAAGGACCACAAGATCATCTAGTTCCAACCCCCCTGCCATGGGCAGGGTCACCTCACACTAAACCATCTCACCCAAGGCTTCGTCCAACCTGGCCTTGAACACCGCCAGGGATGGAGCATTCACAACCTCCCTGGGCAACCCATTCCAGTGCCTCACCACCCTAACAGAAAAGAACTTCTTCCTTATATCCAATCTAAACTTCCCCTGCTTAAGTTTTAACCCGTTACCCCTTGTCCTGTCACTACAGTCCCTGACGAAGAGTCCCTCCCCAGCATCCCCATAGGCCCCCTTCAGATACTGGAAGGCTGCTATGAGGTCTCCATGCAGCCTTCTCTTCTCCAGGATGAACAGCCCCAACTTTCTCAGCCTATCTTCATACGGGAGGTGCTCCAGTCCCTGATCATCCTCGTGGCCCTTCTCTGGACTTGTTCCAGCAGTTCCATGTCCTTTTTATGTTGAGGACACCAGAACTGCACACAGTACTCCAAGTGAGGTCTTGTGGGGAATTGGCTTATTGAAAAAGGTCATGTAGATACGCTGCAGCTGGCGGAGCAAGAATGTGGTAAACACCAGAATCAGCAGGTCTAGGGCCAAGATGAGAACGGAACAATGTATCATCGCCAAGGACACAAGGTCCCTGGCAAGTCCAGGGGAAACCCCCAGCGGGCAAAGAATGCCCAAGATACCCACAGAACAAAGAACTCTAACACTTTAACCAATTACATTGTATCTAGCAAAATATGTATAACCTGATTATAAACCATATAAATATGTGTTAGGACTTGCAATAAACAAAGCTTGCTGTTAACTCATATTGAGTCGTCCAAGTCTTCCTTTCACGTCAAGGTCTCACGAGAGCAGAGTAGAAGTGCAGCATCACCTCCTTGGATCTGCTGGTCATGGTCCTTTTGATGCAGCCCAGGATACGGATACACGCACATGCACACTATGAGAGGTATGTAGCATAGACTCAAGTTATCAACCCTGTTTTCATTTCAAAATGCAACATTCAAGGAAGTAAAAGGCAAAATCAGTATGAACTCTGACAGTCCTTTTCACTGGCTGGAGACTGGACAAATACTTTAGAAAATAATAAAAACCAGAAACTGTAAAAAATAGGTTGGTTTTGTCCCCTTCTTCTGGAGGAAATTGGATATGCCTTTGTTACCTTTGTCTTATCTTCAAAGACCTCCATAGTTTGAAATAATAAACTGGTTCTTCAGTCAAGTACAGTCTGGGGGGGGGGGAGGGGGCGGTTAGCACTTTCAGAAGTGAAAGTTCATCTCAGTTTTAGAGCTCAGTTTTTCCCACATGACACTTTTTCTAAGAAAAGCATCTTTTGATATGATTATGTCTAGGTTGTTTGGAATCTCTTGCCCACCTGTTTTTGAAATTCCACCTTCAGAATTTTTTGAGATCTTTACATCTCAGTGTCTCACTTCTTGAACTATGTAATACCCCCTTTCTGTAACATGTCTACTTGTCTTACTACTCGTCTACTTCTTTTACATCTTCACTAGCTGTCTAGACATTTTCCATGTTAGAAAGATAATTCACTACCAGTGAAGCTTTAGTTTCTTTTACATTTAAGGAGTTTACTCCTTCGCCCCAACCAGATCTCACTGGCACTGAAGAAAGCTGAGTCCTCTGTTGCATTGCTCAATTTCTTCTCTCATTTCTTAAGCCCAGGCGTTATGGGGAGTGTTAATTGAAGACCAGCCTTACTTTCATAGTTTTAAGGAGACAGGATATTGATTAAAACAATGAAACTCCTGTGATTCAAATGGACCGTGCAGGAATTAGATTAAACCTGTGTGTGAGGAGTACAGAAGTACCATAGATGGATTAAACTAAAACTATTAATTACAGGAATAAGTGAAGAATGCATGCAGAGACACCCACTGTGACTTAGCTGACAAGTAGGTTTTGATTAACCTGTAGACAAATGGATATTTTGGCTTGGTGTCCATCAGATTGAGCCAAGTAAATATTCAAAAATATAGAAATATACTTTTCTTAGTTATAAGTAAAGATATTTCTGAAGAAGTTATATTCTGGGATCAGGAAAGAAAAAAAATAACCTAATTTTTATATCAGAATGGTGGATTAATCTGTACATTTGCAGTATTTTTACGGTAATATCAAAGCTTTTCAGACCTACGTAGAATGTTAGGTTAAAAAAAAATTCCCCAAACCAGAAAAGTGGTTAAAATATGTAATCCTCATAATGGGAAAAAAACAATAAAAAAAGGATTATAGGAATTCTAGAAATCACTGCAAATGGTAGCAAAGATCCAGTCTGTACTATAATAGAAGTTAGAAGAACAGCAAATCTCCAGTAAATAAGTGATAAAATCATGACAAGAATGTAAGTTATAATATGCTGCAAATACTGTAACAGGTGATTACTGCATACAATTATTGTTGGCGTATTTTTTCTACTAAAAGCACAGATGAACTGGTAAAGTGGCATCCAGATACATAATGCTATAAATATAAAAAACAATCTATGAAGAATGTGATAATAATTAAAAATACTGATTTTATGTAAACAAAATAAGCCCACAGGTTTACGTTTTTAATCCATGTGGATGCCTAAAATGCTAAAAAAATATATTTTGTCCAAATAAGCATATCAGAAGATCATTGGGGAATGACAAACTCTGGCCTCATCATGCTATCTAAAATGTCTATGGAAGTGGAACTAGTCAGAACCCTGCATTAATTTATACAACTAATAAATTAGAAGAATCTGCATTTTTTTGGTAGACAAGGTAATTTGTTTTCTATGCTTTATGTGGTATACATTATATGTATCTATATATCACCTACTGTAAAACTGATCATGTTATACAAACATCAAAGAAGGATAAGACTTTTATTTTCTCTAGATACATTGAAAATCTGGTCCTGTAAAATAGGTTTGATATTTCTGAATTCAAAATTATGCTACTGGACTTCATTCTATCAGTTTTTATTCAAATCCATCCTGCCATTCTACAGTTACCCCTCCTAATTTTGAAAAGTGTTGCTTCATGTCCAAGTGTCTGGTAAACAAGAAATTTCTCTTTTATCAGCGTATAATTACATTTTGAAAAGCCTAACTTCTAGGCATGTAGGATGAGATTCTGAACTGATATCTTTAGTGCTTAAAATGGAATTTAACTGTTCAGTCTCTGAGATGAGGAGGCAAACACTTTCTGCAGCAAACACAATCTGGGAATCATGTAAAAATGCAACAGATGTGTACGTGAGCAGTCAAAATCTTCCACGTAAATAAGACTTAGGTCCAGAGAACATTGGGGATTATGTCACAAGTGTTACTTGTCAAAAACTGACATGATTTAATGTCACTTTGAGAAAATATAGAAGCAAAGAAGGTTCAGTACTATGTATAGAGACCTCTATGGATTAGACTAGTTGCCAGCCTCAGACAGCAGTACACTGTACAAATGAGGAATTTCCTGTATCAGTTTCTACAGGTTTATAAGAATGCAAATAATCCCAGTGGTTCTGGAAATAATTTATCTGTAAGTATGGCAAAGTTCAAGTAGAATATGAAATGATGCAGAGTACCATTACATTTTTATTGAAAATTTGTTGTCTTATACATTTATTTTTGACCTGTCTTTAAAATCCAATTATTACAGTCCATCTTTTCAAAACATAAACTGTACAGTACAAAAAATGAACTCTTTAATAGATTTTCTTTTTTTGTTGCTGTTTTTAAGTAGCACAAAAGGCCTACTAGGAATATCAGAAGAAATGGGGATATTACCTTATGAGACGCACCTTGTGGTGCCTCTATGATGTAAAAGCAAAGCTGGTCAGCAGGCACAGCCAAGGCACACCTTGGTTTCTCAAGGCAACACCACTGTAGCTACCCAGCCCTGACAATGTTTCAGAACATTGTTCCCCTGTGAGCCCATGCCAGATTCTAAATGCTTGGAAATGCATTAGGGACCTTTGCTGTACAGAATTTTATGAGCAGTTTTGCATGTTAAGCCTAGTAACATGATGATGTGGAAGACATAGCTCATGTCAGATTGAAGGATTAATACAAGAGAGAGAAATGAGTTACATCTCATAAAAGACAAAAGGCACAAGAACAAATGGGAATATGTTGGCTGTTGATACATTCAAGGTTGAAATATGTGAGAGAATTTCTGCATCAAATTTGCAGTTACAGTCCTTTTTTTGTTCTCTCACAGATGTTGTGAGGAGATAGTCACATTAAGTAAGCCAGCCCCTCTGGATGTCTCAGCAGGCACAGTCTGGTCATACCTCACCATTCAGTGGTACTGTATACTTACGGGTTGCGAGATGGCTTTCTGTCTTCAACTTGATTAGTCTCAAAAGTCATTTTTATAAATCTGTTAAATGAACAAGAAAGAAATTACACTATTTCCTTACTGACTTGGAAAAAACTGCTTGCTTATGTTTCGATCAAATTACTTCTAACACAGTTTTCCTTGTTATTGTGGTAAAGTACTCAAAAAAAGGTTCAAAGGCCAGTTATCTTCCTTTCATCAGCTGTTTCAAAAAATCATATGTTCTTATATGGAGCAAGGAAGAAAAGTTTGTGTTCAGAAGTCTAATTTCTGCACAAAATATATAATTTTAACCCTCTGCATCTGCTTCAGATAGTTCAGGACTTCTGGTCTTACCCCTATCCACATTAGGACCTCCTTAGTTCTGTTATCGTCCTTATCTCACAGTAAAGGAAGCTGTCCAATTTGCTCATCCTGGTGCCATCTACCTTGGCATTTCTGAAATTCTTTTTTTTTCCCTTCCATAGATAACCATTGCTTTTGTCGTGTCCTGTCCTGACAAAGAGCTTGATTCATTTGCCAGTTCTGAAGAGAGCTTGACAATTCATGCTATCATTTCATGACTCGTGGTTTCAGCATGTGCAGGCCATTGATATCATTGCTATATATCTTTACCTTGAGTCACTCTGGCATTGTAACTTCACTGAGGTTTTGAAGAAGTGCAGGTGAAAAGTGCCACTGGATTGGAACAAATACTCGGTTACCTTAAGCTGAAGCTTTCAGGTGAACCACTTAGGGAAGTTATTACATGAAGTGATGATCTGTGATATCGGGAGGCAGGGCTACACAATTCAGTCTTTGCAGAGTTCTCTTTCTGTAGGGAAAAAAAACCCAAACCCAACAACAAAAACAAAAAATCGTCAAAACAAAATAAGACCTGCAAACCTACTTACAAAACTTTGTGATTGTTTTCCCCCTCCCACACATTTTTTCATGTCTATATGATGTCATGTGAAATATGCTTAACTGTAATACAAATTTCGTAACTACCCCTTCGTTTTTGCTGTTTTCCAATTTAGAGTGCACATTGAAGCTAACAACTTCAGTTCTCTCTCTGTAAGCAGTTTTGCAACTAACATAAACTTGAACCTGAAAGTACAGGAATATCTGTCAAGTTTATTGGGTTTGTTTGCTCTGGCTTATGGGCATGTTAAGTTTAAAATAAGAATTGACCATACTAAATAAAAAATGAGAATTAAGGCCATTTAATTCAAGGAAAAATAAAAGGTTAGGAACTCGTAACAGGCTATTTGCGTGTTTTAGGAAAAATAGATTAGTTGAAGCACTTTCTTCTCTTGTACTTCTTAGTATTTTTAAAGACTAATTTGTCAGCAGTAAAGATCAATGTACCCTAGTAAATGAAATTTACTAATCCTTCCTATGATATTGACGTGGATATCTGTGTTATATATGGTGATACCTGTTAAAAAATATCTGTTTATTTTTTACTGAAGTTTTAGTTTACTTTTCCCTAGCTGACAGGTATATTTTGAATTATAACAAAGCATTTTAAGTTGTTCTCTTTTATGATCTACAGTAATAACCTAAGTCTTTCCAGTATTGATTAGTCTTACAGAGCTGGATTTAGCTTCAGGGGGAAGGTAAGTTGTGAAAGGAGTTAGGATCAGTCTTCAAGATAATGCTGTAATTACTGTGTATATAGCCAGATATCTAGATACTTTTCAAATATACTACAAAGAGCCATATTAAAAAGGGGACTGTATGGACAGGAGAGGCTATTTACTGTCGTAAGTATAGAACAAACACAGACATAATCACTTTTACAAATAAAGCTATAAGCCATTGTAACAACCAAATACGCAAATATGAATCTTCTTCAATATAAAGATATTCTTCAATGTAAAGTAAGTTATTTGCTTTTTTTTTTTTCCTTATATACTTTTTTGCTTTGTTTTGTTTACTTTAGACTCCTGTACAAATTAGGTTATACCTGCACAGCATCCTAGTAGCATCCTAGTCAGACTTTGCAAAAATCTATATCTGGAGAACAATAACCTTTGCAATCTCACCTAAGAGTATTGATCTAAATATATCCTGCTGTTGGATTACTTGCTTTGCCTTACAGGCTCTACATGTATTGCTATCTATAATTAACCAGAGCCTATCTGGTCTTTTAATTCTCAAGCTAAGAGGGAACCAAAATGTAGGCTTTACCATGGCTGTATAGTCAGCTGCAATTCAGATCCTTACTTGGAGAAGTATGTTAGGTTACCCAGATATTCTGAGCAGATTTGCTGTTGATGAAGGGGTGATGCATTTTCTATTGATGAAGGGGTGATCCATTTTTCAAGAAGGGGAAAATGGAAGACCCAGGGAATTACAGACCAGTCAGTCTCACCTCTGTGCCTTTCAAAATCTTGGAGCACATTCTCCTGGATGGCATGCTAAGGCACATGAAAAACAACAAGGTGCTTGGTGACAGCCAGCATGGCTTCACTAAGGGGAAATCCTGCCTGACCAATTTGGTGGCCTTCTGTGATGGGGCTACAGAATTGATGGATAAGGGTAAAGCAGTTGATGTCATCTACCTGGACTTGTGCAAAGCGTTTGACACTGTCCCACACAACATCCTTCTCTCTAAATTGGAGAGATATCAATTTGATGGATGGACCACTCGGTGGATAAAGAACTGGCTGGACAGCCGCACACAAAGAGTTGTGGTCAATGGCTCGATGTCCGGCTGGAGTCCGGTAACGAGTGGTGTCCCTCAGGGATCGGTGTTGGGACCAGTCTTGTTTAACATCTTTGTCGCTGATATGGACAGTGGGATTGAGTGTGCCTCCAGCAAGTTTGCCGATGACACCAAGCTGTGTGGTCCAGTTGATATGCTGGAGGGAAGGGATGCCATCCAGAGGGACCTTGACACGCTTGTGAGGTGGGCTGATGCCAACCTTATGAAGTTCAACAATGACAAGTGCAAGGTCCAACACCTGGGTCAGAGCAATCCCAGGCACGGCTACAGGTTGGGCAGAGAAGAAATTCGGAGCAGCCCTGCAGAGAAGGACTTGGGGGTGCTGGTCGATGAGAAAATGAACATGAGCCAGCTTCAGTGTGCGCTCACAGCTCAGAAAGCCAACCATATCCTGGGCTGCATCAAAAGGAGCGTGACCAGCAGGTCGAAGGAGGTGACCCTGCCCCTCTACTCTGCTCTTGTGAGACCTCACCTGGAGTATTGTGTGCAGTTCTGGTGTCCTCAACATAAAAAGGACATGGAACTGCTGGAACAAGTGCAGAGGAGGGCCACGAGGATGATCAGGGGACTGGAGCACCTCCCGTATGAAGACAGGCTGAGGAAGTTGGGGCTGTTCAGCCTGGAGAAGAGAAGGCTGCGTGGGGACCTAATAGCAGCCTTCCAGTATCTGAAGGGGGCCTATAGGGATGCTGTGGAGGGACTCTTCGTCAGGGACTGTAGTGACAGGACAAGGGTTAACGGGTTCAAACTTAAGCAGGGGAAGTTTAGATTGGATATAAGGAGGAAGTTCTTTCCTGTTAGGGTGGTGAGACGCTGGAATCGGTTGCCCAGGGAGGTTGTGAGTACTCCATCCCTGGAGGTGTTCAAGGCCAGGTTGGATGAAGCCTTGTGTGGGATGGTTTAGTGTGAGGTGTCCCTGCCCATGGTAGGGGTGTTGAAACTAGATGATCTTGAGGTCCTTTCCAACCCTAACTATTCTATGATTCTATGATTCTATGCTATGTGTTTTTTACTTTCAAAAACATGTAGAGAAGGCTATATATAGAGAGAGAGTTGGTTTGTTTCTATGATAAGCCATTTGGTGGATTCCAGTGGGAAGTAAATCACAGTATTTCATAGTTTAGTGTAAAAAAACTTTCTCAACACAACCAAGAAACAGCATTGTGATTCCTTCTCTTGTACTTATGAAACAGCACACTGTAAAGGGCAATGTAGAAGCCCGCAGTCTACTTGTATATGATGAATACTTTTCTGTAATGTGAATGCCTCCCACTTGTTGAATATTAGAGCATTATCAATAACATAATAAACATTCAGGTTAAATCCATCTCTTCAAACTGAAAAAAAAAATTGATGTAGCAAAACACAAGCACATGCTTTGCATTGTTGGAACTCAAAAGACCTGGTGGCTGCATCAGTACTGGGACTCAAATGAGTGTGATAGATCTTTGTAGGAAACAAAAAGAAAATGGAAAGCGAGAAAAAAGATTAGGACATTTCAACAATTCTCAGGTGCTATTCTTACTTCTATGTGCTAGTCATTCTGGCTACTTGTTCAAAAATAAATTTTATAGATAATCTGCAGATCTCAAGCTGATCTAAAACAGCAGCTCACTAGTGATGCAAGCCATTTTAGCTAACAGACATTTGGGACAATACATGAGTCCTCATGAACACACAAGTTCATGAATGTAAAATTTTAAGAAATAAGCTTGAGAAATATTGTATTTACCTCCAAATTATAATTTTCTTTGTACCTAATGAAACATAATTTTGCATACCAGCATTAGTAGAATTAGTGTGATGGAGATTAAATTGATATTCGTACAATAATAAAAAAAAAAAAGACCAAAACTGAAAGGGGTATTTTTTAGTCTGTCAGTAAAAATATATGCATGCATGCTTTCATACACTGTAGAGTAAAAATTTGGTTAGGAAAGCATTACTAAAGCTATCTTTGTTATTAGCATAAATGTGATCTTACTACTTTCTGTATACAGAAGTAAGTTTTTAAACTGACTTAATTCCAAGTCCATCCTGGAATTATTGAGATGCATAGCTGAAACTGAACTGCTTTCATCTACTTCAATTATGCAGATTTGGTCAGCAGTTGAAATCTAAATTGTATGTCATCAATAACACATAATGCAAATGGAAAGAGAACAATGCAACATAGCTAATATTTTGGTAAGTATATCTGCTGATACATGCCAATAATAACAATTCCAATTCAGTTTTCAGGTCTCATGATAATGGTCAGGTTACAAAAACTGAAAGTGTGTCTCCTCTTAATGTTTACTATTAACAAGAGGAAAAAAAAGTAAAAGGAAAAAAAACAAACCTCCAGAGTTTTTCTTCTTTCAGAGGAAGGAACTTGGGCATATAAACTGTCTGCTAAAGTGAGTAAAATTGTCAAAGATGAGAAAAAATGAAATTATCTCCTCAGGGAAACTTAACTAATATGCAAAACTTTGTAATATTTTATAAACTGACTCATTAAAACCATGCCAAGCCTTAAGGATAAATTTCTATGATAAAATGTGGTATCCTCTAACAAAAAAAAAAAAAAAAAAAAAAAAAAAAACTAAAACCTCTGCTGCTATTTGTGAAACAGAAGGAATTTGAACAAAAGAGACTGTTCTAATGAACTCTAAGAGCCATTGTGGTCTTAATGCATACATTTGTTAGGAGATGATTACCAGAATTTGTCAGTGTTGAGCTAAAAGGAGTAAATTTTTAACTATATTTTAGCTCTCATAAAAATACTCAAAACTGAATTGTGATGGATCATAAGTATTCATTGGTTAAGTCTTTTTCTGTCTCTTGAGCTAACAGTGCCCAAGTCTTAGCTTTTTCATTAACTTACACATGATGATCTTTGTGGAGGATTTGAGCTTTCTCACTGTGTTTGTAGTCTCTCACGGAAAGCACAGGGAGAAAACCAGCTAGGGTGTAACCTATGACTCAGCTGATTCATCCCTGGCATTCTCAGAAACATGGTCTGAAATTTATTCTTTTACAATTGGCTTTATGGAGACTTAGTCCCAGAAAACATGTTCCCATTAAGACTGCCATTTGCCCAGGGAGATATTATTGCCATATCTTTATTCTTCCATCGGTATTCAGCTGGGCCTTTATCACATTCCTACCCACACTGTAACCTATTCCGAGGGCTTTGAATAAATTAACTTTCCACTCCATCATCACATTTCAAAACAAATTTAAAGGTTTCCTGGTTGTGACAAGGATTTCCCAGTTAATACATTCCTGAGGCCTCACTAGAATAATTCTATACATGTTTCAAACAGAGATTTCAGGTGTTCATCCACTGATAGCTTCTACCCCGCCTTTTGCTTTGCCTATAATCAGGTCTTTATTCAAACCAACAACTTCTGCTCTGTACTATTTAAATCTTTACCTTCTCATGAAATAAATTAATTCTGATCTCTTCTCCTGCCTTTGAATTAGTTAATAGACGCCTTTTCTCAATTTCCGCTAAGTCTCTGACACAGATACGCATTCAAATGTAGGAAACAAGGTTCCTCAATGGCACATAACAACAAATTATCAAAATGGAAATTTGCTGGAAATTTGCTCATGTCTGTTTGCATGTATTAGTCCTTCTCAACAAGTACTCCACAGTACTGAATTCCTTTCCTTGAGGTTTTTATTCTGACACATTGTTCAACCTGCTTTATGGAAAATGGTTAAAAGAGATTGTCTGCTGTCATAAAACCAATGTCAGTATTTGTAAATATTTGTAAATATTTCTTTTTCTTTGCCCACTGGTTTTAATTTTGGAATTTATTGAATATTTTGTCAAAAAGAAATGGGGGCAAAGGTGCTGCACTAAAAAGTAATCAGACCAAATGAAAATTTTGTCAGTATTTGATACAAGTGTATACTCCAGGTTACAAAGTAAAACAAAGTTCATTTTCCTTTTCAGTGATGGCTGTTATCCTTCCTGATACTTCTTTAAAGCAAAAGTTTGCAAGAGATGACCATGATTACAATGACACTGTCACTAACATGGCTGGTGTATTGGTATTTGTCACACTGTATTTGAAAGGAGAAGAGTTAGGTTTTCTGGCACATTCATGAATCCCCACTTTTACTTTGCGCATTACATTGCAATTCTTCTGTGCACTGCTGGGAAAGAAAAAAAAAGTAAATTATACCATTAAGCTACGATTCTCGAGGACTGAATGAGCACTGATGGCATGATTACGTTACAAAAATTCAGCACTGTGTCAGAACCTGAGACTGCTGCTGAATATGTTGGCATAATAGCAACACAGCACAATGTAACACCAATGGTGGTGGCAGAGTATCTATACCAGCCTGTCACACCACATGATTCTTGAGATGTGCTAATAAGCTCTGTCTGTGGAAGGATCTGTGTTAGCACGGCTTTCTTGCAGACAGGCCTAGTCTAGCTTCCAGGATGCTCTGTAGAAGAGACATTGTAACAAACCATAACAACATTATTAGACAGCAGTTGCAGCAATCATAACTGATGGTACGCCGTACTTCTAAACGGTCTTACATTAATCTTTTACACTCTTTACAATTATAACTAAAATATAGTATACCAAACAGTACTACAGAAGGTAATATTTCTGCATTCTTGCCACAACTTCATTCAGGCAATTGCGTTTTATTTTTTTTTTTTTACATATAGGTTTCTTCTCAATGGAAACAACAGTTTCATTGCATTTTGTGATTATTCTGTTTTAGTAGCCATGCCCTAATAATGCTCTCTAAACAAGAGACAAGAAAAAGCATGTCAACTTTAGTTTAGGTAGAAGGTGTGTGTTGGGCAGCTTAGCTTTGTCAAGACTGAGGTATTTGTGGTTATACATTTAACTAGGGCTTCCTCTTAAAAATATTAATGTTGGAAATTGAAGCCATGTTTAATAATATGAAATGCTCTACAACAATACTAGTTTTGGAGCATTACCTCCATACTGGCTTCACTGCTCATTCCCACCTCTTTGTGCTGCTCTTTCTTCACAAGTTCTGTCATACATTGCCAACAGTGTCTGATAAATTATCTGAAGAAAATTTAAGAAACGAAAAAGACAGGTTTTTATTTTTTTTTTTGTTCCTTTTTTTCTTTTTCTTTGTGCCATTTTTCTCTTATCAGATTCATAGCCCAGATATACAAATAGCTGTGCTGTCTGGCATAGTGGTGATGTGCAGTGCATCGATGGCAACAAAAAGTCGAGAAGAATGGGAGTGCTATAAATCAGTTTTGCTCCCAAATTGCTTACTGAAATCACAGCATATGGGAAATTTTAAGACTTAAATCTCTGGATTTAGGTGGCTAAATCCATTTTGGTACCCCCATTCTCTGTATCCAACCTGAGCATATTTCCCATACAGTCAGAGGGATGTTCTGTGTTATATAGAATGGTGATGTACCTAGCATCTGTGGTCACATAGACCTTATAGCTACTTATGATAGGCTGGCTAAGAAAAAAACCAAAACCAGCCCTCTCCACCCCCCCCCCCAAAAAAAAAAAACACAAAACAACAAAAAAACAACAAAGCAAAGCAAACCAAAAAATAGTGTCAATCATTCAGTCATTACTGATTTTCACTCTAACTATGAGACCACTGAAGTTGATAGGAATCTTAGACCACTTCTATTCTTGGACGTTCCAAAGGGGAAAATGATTTTGATTATTGGGGGCTAAGGTGAAAACTGAAGGGATGAACTTACATGAATATAAGGTATTTCAAATATAAATTATAAAAGCTGATAATAGATAAAATTATTGAAAGGAAGAAAGTCAAAATTTTCTTACCTGCAATTCAAACTTTCTGAAGAGATTAGGATAGGGCAAAAATATCCCCAAAATCTAAACACTTCACCATTTTATTTTTTTTTTCATTTTAATGAGTTTGAAGTTCTCTCCTACCTTTTATAAGCCTCCATTGTACAGATCTAACGTAAAGGTGAAAAAAATTTAGACACTGTGGCACAGCGGCACTTTCAATTTGTTTAGCATTCAGTTCAATTTTTCCTCTGTGTCAATCAAAGACAAAGAGACTTGGAAGATGATGGAAGTAGAGAAATGCTTTCTGGCATTAGGCATTTGTTTGCTATTCATATGGTGCTGCACCGTGAAGTGATTAACTTTTAATGGATTGCTTTGTTGGGGAGACCAAGTGAAAAGGAAAAACAAGTAAGAAGAGTTTGTGTTATACTCATTCCAGTAACTTCATCTGAAATACTCATTGACAGATCTTCAGCTGTTATAAATTGCAGTAATTACATAGAAATCAAATGAGTAATGTTTAATTATATCATCATAGTATCTTATCCTATTATTGTAATTATTAATTTGGGGGAGTTCACAAATATGTACTATTAAGGATATCAGTACATGATACCTACAGTGCCTTACAGTGAAACCATTTAGATGAATTAAGAAATTTTAAATTTCTGGGGATTATGAGTGAACAAAATAAATTGCTACGGGTGTTTTTCTGGACAGACACGCTGATTTGTCAGACTTTAGATAGCATTTACATTGCTGTAATTGGCTTCTGATCTTCTGGAGACTTAATGACCAGCTTTAACTTCCGCTTTTCCTGTGTAGACCCTATAACATCATCCCAGGGCTGCTGGTCTGATGATACCATCCAACAGCATACTTTGTGTAGCCTGCTGCCAGGGAGTTGAATAGACCTGGCCTGGCATCA
Organism: Lathamus discolor; assembly: GCF_037157495.1. Lineage (NCBI taxonomy): Eukaryota > Metazoa > Chordata > Aves > Psittaciformes > Psittacidae > Lathamus > Lathamus discolor. The sequence continues at coordinate 26,728,242 of NC_088887.1, read as the reverse complement.
AGAAACTGCTTTTGTGTGGATAGAAAGCTTATTCTGCACATGGATTAGTCCTGGGCTGGGCACAACTGAGTTGTCTGGGTAGTATGCATCTAAGGGGTGTCCCACAGACCTTCCCAAAATTCAAGAGCCTTACCAGTTATTTTAACTGAAGTATTTCAACCAGTGACTCTTCCCATCTTTTTCATCCACAGAGTATATACCCATCTTTGTACTTTCTTGACACAGTTATGGCTTATTATTGTCCAATTAAAGTAGCATCTCCTACCTTTTAAGTTACTCCCCATCATGCCTATCTCTGAATTTTATCTATCTTTGTCTATATAAAGAAGTACTATAGACTTTAGACTGCTTAAATAATAGACATTAGGCCTAAATACCTAATATGCTGTGTAGCATATTTTCTCAATGCTCTGACATCAGGTTAAATGCAATATCTATTTCATGAGCCAACTAAAGAGAAGCTCTGGGTGAGCTAAAAGTTCGAACTAATCACATTGACATGTAACACTGTGTACACTTATTTTAGTCAATATAATAGCAGCCTGCACTTAGAGGACTTCAACATAATGCGTAGACATGCCCTTGTTAAAAAGAATAATAAATCCTTTGATTCTCATTAACTGCCTCTCAGGCAAGGGAAAGGTATACACATTGTTATGTATAATTATTTTGTGTATTTTATATATATATATACATAGTGAGCATCACAGTGTATGTTTTCAAGTCAGCAGAAGCTTTTTTAACATTTGTTTGGACTGTAAAGCTGCTAGATGTGATTTAAGTACAGATGGTAACTTGGGAAACTTAAAGGAAGATCGAATTACTGAGTTTTCAAAAACTGTGACACCCCCCTTTTTTCCTTTTCAGCAGTAGGATTGAGATATATAATGACTTATTTATCTTATTTCTGCCTTATTTGTCCAGTTTCTGTTTTGATAGCAATCCTGTCCGTGTTTTCTCTCATTGTCTCAATTCAAGAATATTTTCAGTCATCAAATTATCACAATATTTTCGCCTTGTCTTTCTCATGATAAATTTCAGTTTCGTTTATAATAAAAATTAAAAAAGAATTTTTAATCCTTTTTTTGAAAAGAGAGTTGGAGTCTTCAGTGGAAATCAACCACATGGTACTAAATAATTTCAGTTAAAAATTTGCTGTGACTTGACCATGATAAGATATAAAAACAGATAAATAAGGGCAATATCTCATTCAACAGACAACATGAATATATATATATATATATATATATATACATATTTGGCAGGGGGTGTACCTTTCTCCTCCTCTTTTAACATCACAGAATACATCCTTTCAAGAACTGTATTTCTCTTTTATTTTTTTCTGGGTTTTGTGATTAAATCAATGTCATCTGGAGAACATAGAGCTTTACATCTCTTGTTTTTTCTAAGGTTCAAAAGCTCCTTATTTCATTCAGTTTTCTCAATTGAATTGTTGAAGTTCAGATTTTCATAACTGGCATCTCACACCCTTTTTTTTTTTTTTTTTTTGTTTTTTTGTTTAAGCTCTAGTATCAGCAAGTTTAAATTATGGTTTTCAATATGCATTTATTTTCCTTTTTGACAATTAGATCATTGTATGTCAACATTGGCTTCATCATGGGTGCAGCTGGGAACATTTCACAGATAAAGTAAAGGTCATCATTCAGCAGATGTTTACCATTAAAAAGATGTATTGAATAGACATCTTAGTTTAGTAACATCTCAGTATAGTGATGTGTCTTTTATAGCTAGAAGAAACAGAACATTTGAAAAATATTTGAGAACTTAAGCTTCTATTTGGAACATATCATTCTGTTCATGTAGAAAAATGGATACTTGAATAAATTTGCTTGAATTAAAATCTTTGACTTGTAAAAATACAGTATTATCAGAAGTTAACATTTATAATCAAAATATCTCCCTTGTCTTCTTACAAACTATAACGAACCCCACAATGTAGAGTTTCATCTTTGAGAAGCTGCCAGAAGCTTCCCTCTTGTCTAATAGAGCCAATGCCAGCTGCCTTTAAGATGGACTCGCCACTGGTCAAGGTAGAGCCCATCAGTGATAGTGGTAGTACATCCATGAAAACGTGTTGAAGAAAGAGGGAAAAAACGTGTGCAGAACAGCAGCAGCAGAGAGAGGAGTAAGAATATGAGAGAGAAACAACTCTGCAGACACCAAGGTTAGTGCAGAAGGTGTGGAGAAGGTGATCCAGACACTGGAGCAGAGATTCCCATGCAGCCCATGGATGTCCATGCAGGAGCAGACCTCTACCTGCAGCCCATGGAGGAACCCACACCAGAGCAGGGGGATGCTTGAAGAAGGCTGTGACCCCTTGGGAAGTCCACACTGGATTGGGCTCCTGGAGAGAGGAGCCCACACTGGAGCAGGTTTGCTGGCAGGACTGGTTACCCCATGGGGGACCCACTCTGGAGAAGATCCATGGTGGAACAGACTTGTTCCTGAAAGATGTACCTCATGGAAGGGATCCACACTGGAGCAGTTCTTGAAGAACTGTAGTCTGTGGGAAGAATGATGTTGAAGAGGTTCCTGGAGGACTGTTTCCAGTGGGAATGACTTCAGGCTGGAGGAAAGGAAGAGTGTAAGGAGTCCTCCACCTGAGGGGGAAGGAGTGGCAGAGACAATGTGTAAGATGATAGATAAACTGACCTCAGCCCCCTTTCTGTTTCCCCCTGCACCACTGGGAGTGGGGAGGTAAAGAAAAACAGGAATAAAGTTGAGACACATAGAAGGGAGAAGTGGGAGAAAAGTGTTGTAGTTTTTATTTTCATTACCTTACTCTGATTTGATTGGTGAGAAAAATAATTTCCTCAAGTTCAGTCTGCTTTGCCATAACAATAATTTCTGAGTGATCTCTCCCTGCCCCTACTTCCACCCATGAGCCTTTTGCAATGTTTTCTTCCCCCTGTCCAGTTGAGGAAGGGAGTGATAGAGTAGCTCCAGTGGGTACTTGGCATCCAGCCAGGGTTAACCCACCACATGTTAATAAAATTAAAATAAAATAATAAATAATAAAATCTAATTTTAGCACATTTTTTGTCAATGTGTATCACTATTTTCTACAAAACTAAACTCCTTTTTCAATTAAGCTTCACAAAAATATCATGTACCTTTCTCATAACACTGAAAAGATATTTGCATCGATAGCTGACATTCTGCTGTCTGGGGACTTAGTTCAGGGATATGACAATTTGGTACTTTTGAAGCTAATACAGCAATAAAGAAAAAATGTGACAAGCAAGATGGAAAATACTGATTATAGTAGAAATTTAATCTGAAAACTAAGCACCGCAATACTGGTTTTTAATGGCTTTAGAAGAATAGTCTTTGGTTCAGAGAGGAAGCTTTGAATGATTTATTGAGTGTTATTCGTATTACTGTTTTGTGAAAACAAAATGGTCATTTAAGTACAATACTTTCCCTCAAGAAGCACTATACAAAAGGTTTTGTTACCTCAGACAAATGAACTTGATTCTATGTTTTGTGAAAAAGTGAGAAAACCACATATTGCTAGGTATTGACAAACTAATACAGTCATCTATTTTAGAAGAACTGTAGAAACACAAATGTCAGCAGAAGATACACTATTGGGTTCAGATGAACAATTGAAACATAGAATTATAGAATAGAATAGTTAGGGTTGGAAAAGACCTTAAGATCATCTAGTTCCAACCCCCCTGCCATGGGCAGGGACATCTCACACTAAACCATCTCACCCAAGGCTTCGTCCAACCTGGCCTTGAACACCGCCAGGGATGGAGCATTCACAACCCCCCTGGGCAACCTATTCCAGTGTCTCACCACCCTAACAGGAAAGAATTTCCTCCTTATATCCAATCTGAACTTCCCCTGTTTAAGTTTGAACCCATTACCCCTTGTCCTGTCACTACAGTCCCTGACGAAGAGTCCCTCCCCAGCATCCCCATAGGCCCCCTTCAAATACTGGAAGGCTGCTATTAGGTCCCCACGCAGCCTTCTCTTCTCCAGGCTGAACAGCCCCAACTTCCTCAGCCTGTCTTCATACGGGAGGTGCTCCAGTCCCCTGATCATCCTCGTGGCCCTCCTCTGCACTTGTTCCAGCAGTTCCATGTCCTTTTTATGTTGAGGACACCAGAACTGCACACAATACTCCAGGTGAGGTCTCACAAGAGCAGAGTAGAGGGGCAGGATCACCTCCTTCGACCTGCTGGTCATGCTCCTTTTGATGCAGCCCAGGATACGGTTGGCTTTCTGGGCTGTAAGCACACACTGAAGCTGGCTCATGTTCATTTTCTCATCGACCAGCACCCTCAAGTCCTTCTCTACAGGGCTGCTCTGAATCTCTCCTGTGCCCTGTGTCTACATTCTAAGACTTGGGTGGTGCCGTCAGAGCCTTTGCCAGTGAAGACCAAGGCAAAGAAGTCATTCAGAACCTCAGCCTTCTCCAAATCCTGTGTAGCCAGTTCTCCCAAGGGCTTCCTCAGGGGGCCTACATTGTCCCTAGTCTGTTTTTTATTTTCTACATACCTGTAGAATCCCTTCCTGTTATCCTTAACATCCCTAGCCAAGTTTAGTTCTAACTGGGTCTTAGCTTTCCTAACCTTGTCCCTAGCTTCCCGGACAACATCCCTGTACTCTTTGCAGGCCGCCTGTCCTTGCTTCCTCTTTTTATAAGCCTCTTTTTTCATTTGAATTTTCCTCAGCATCTCCTTATCCATCCGAGGTGGTCTCTTGGCTCTCCTGCCTCACTTCCTTCTAGGTGGGATGCAACACTCCTGAGCTTGTAGCAGGTGATCCATGAATATCAACCAAGAGTGTTGGGCCCCCCAGCCCTCTAGGGCTGTATCCCATGGATACTTACTAAGCAGGTTCCTGAAGAGGCCAAAGTCTGCTCTTTTAAAGTCCAGGGCAGTGATCTTGCTGCACTATAGAATATTATAGGACATAAACATTAAGACACTGAAAGGTTTTATTCTAAGGGTTACAAAAGACTTTTGAGATTCAGGGATACTGGCCTAGCTAAAATAATCTAAAAATATTGGTACTTAGTAAAAAAATGCATTAATTGCACATGCTTGAAAAGCTTGTACTTTCAGTGCAGAAGCACATTTTGTGAAACTGTATTTCTCTACAAAGTGTTTAGAAAGAATCGTAGATTCGTTTGAGTTGGAAGGGACCTTTAAAGATCATCTAGGCCAACCCCTTGCAATGAGCAGGGACACCTTCAACTAGATCAGGTTGCTCAGCTCCTCGTCCAAGATGGTCAAGAGTGTTTCCAGATATGGGGCATCTGTCATCTCTCTCTGCAACCTGGTCCAATATCTCACCATCCTAAGTGTTAAAGATTTCTTCCTTACATCTTGTCTGAATCTCCTCTTTTCGTTTAAAACCAACACCCCGCATCCTAAAGAAAGATGTCTTTTGCTGATGAAGGGTTAAATTTGCAAGTACTTAACAGTTTCTTCACACTGTGCTTAACTTTCTGAATTATTCCCATATTAACTGTAGGAAGTGTTTAATTCAATAGTGTGTTTCCATCCTCTTAACTTCAAAATCCGACTTGGGAGAGTTGGAGCATATAAACTCATTTTCCCAGCATTTTTTCACTTTAAGGTTACAAACAGGCAAATCAGTTACTCATGTTATTTATAAAAGGCACTACACCGAAGCTGCCATTTCTTGATTTTGAGAAGTGTTCACATTGTGGTCAGAAACTAAGTTTGCTGCTTCTATATTCCATATCCCTGTAATTCAGGCACTGCAACACAGGCAGTCACAACACAGGAAACTACATACAGTTTATCAGCATGTTTTCATGACAACAAATCCCCAGAATGAGGTGGCCTGGGCGTTTTTTATGAAATCACATGTTCAAATTAAAATTAATGAACTAAACCCATTTAGAACTTCGAATTATTTTATTTCAGTAAAATTTCAAACCTGTGTATTCTATAACAATGTATTACTAGTTCTTAATGCGCAAAAATAATTCTTTCTTGGAGGGAAAGTGTCTGTCTTGGGATATAGTTGTTAAAGAAACATGATTCTATCTATGTCTTTCTTACTGCAGCTTCAGGTGACAAGAGCAATTAGGAAAAAAAAAACAACAAACCAAACCCAACCAAACCCAAAAAAACCCATATCTCAAAGAATATGAGAATTGCAAAGTGAAGCAATTGAATATTAGTATACAGCCCCCATGCATATCCATGACACATACTCCAGTAACATACTCCAGTAACACTTTCAGAGCCTTCATTTCCCACAGGACTTCCAAGCTACAGCAGGCCATATTCATTAGAGCTCCCTTCATTCCAGTCCATTAAAATAAGAAACAAGGATAATCCCTGCAGACATTAGCAAGCTGGTGTCCAAGCAGCCCAGCCTGGGATATGTACTGAATTCTCACTAACAATCTCCAATATTTGTGTAATTAGAGTTTACACTGCAAGCATAGAAATAAGGACTGATTCTTTCACACAAATGAGAGACAGAACAAACTTGTAAAAGTCCTCCTGAGCACCTGCAATTGGTGATTTTCAGTGGCTTTGTGAAGATAACAAATGTCAAGTCATATAGCAAACCCTGATAGATATCTAATGATATAATGAAATTTGAAACTTTCTGAGGACGTGTATCAACATAAGTGTAAACATGTATGAATGTACATTTAGACATCTTTTAGAAGAAATTAAAATGTCAAGCCTCTAGGAGCAGTAAACAAGCCTACCTTTTGCAAACTTCAAATGCCTTTGACAAAGTCTCACTGTTTCCAATCACGTGTGTGAGATCTATTTATTGATATGAACAAAAAAATGCATTTCTTCCAATCTTGTTTTGGAAAGAATGAATATATTGTCTGAAAATTATACAAGATAATCAGTCTTAGGTGCCGGAAATAGAAAACGTCAGCTGAAGTGCTTTATGTTTTGCATAGTTGTAATCATCTGAAAACAAGAGTTTATAATGGAAAGTGTCAAATAATGTTAACTGCCTTTAAATCATTATTATTGAACTGCCTACAGAAAACGCCTACTATTGTTATGGGAGAACACATAGCTCTTTTTAAAAGTAGCATTGGTTTGGAACACTGAAAAAGAAAGAGTGAACACTTAAACAAAGTGAATAGACTTGTGATTTTATTCCATTTTATTATATCTTTCATATGAATATGCATACTCAGATCCTTGAAGCATTATTCAAAGCTATTCTACAACCAACAGATGAAAAATATGCAGGTGATACAAAGCTGAATTCTGACTACCTCCACAGTCTCAGTTTATCAAACACATGCCATCTAATTTCTGGCAAGTCTAAGAAAACCCCAGTCTCCATTAAATGTTTGTACAGTAAGAACAGAAGGTACCTGAGAAGATAGATAGAAAAATCCTATAACCATGGAGAAAAGGTGGAAAACATGAGATAAGTTTTGAAGGATTGTATTATATTCCTTGTGGCACACAGCCAAAGAAGGGTGGCTTATATGAAAGTCTACTACCATGAAGAGATGGAAAACTGAAAATTAGAGCTACTGGCATAGAAGAGACAATCCTGGCAAGTTGCGTCGGCAGATGAAAATGTGAATAGCAACATTTGAGTAGGATCTTACCAGACTGTCTGATGTGAGAGACAAATCCAGTTACTCAGTACTCTAATAAGGTAGAGGGATATCACTGGGAAGGGAGTCTTGTTGAAATGCTCTCTAACAAAAAAAGCCTCTCTGACATGGATGGTCAGCATTGCACACCCCTTATTAGACAGTGCCTGGTAATATGTCAATCTATCCTCTGTAAATTAATTATTTAATTCTGTAGAATATGGCTGAAATTTAATTTTTTAGAGTCACTGTAAGTTGTATGAAATTTCCTAATCAAACTGATTTTTAACCATGTCAATTACACATTTTATTGATGAGGCATCATATCAGTTAATACTAATTATTTCAAATGAATACGGATAATTTCATTCTTCCATAGCTAAGCATATTTTTTATGGCCATGAATATGAAGGGCTGTTACTTTTTGCTGACAATTTCAATACTAATGGATTCTGTACATTAACAACTGATTTTCATCTAAGTGCTGAAATGCAGCACTTAATGCACTGTGCACAAATACTTAGAAAGTAATTTGTTGAAAGCCAAGTGCCATCTATTCCAGGTCTTTATATGCATTTTTGCAGTGCTGTATCATTTTTATCTATATAGACATGTACACATACATTTAAAACTTCAGCATTTTTATTACAAATATGAATTCTCTTATTATGCTCCAATAGAATTAAAAGTAAACTTCGCAAGTTGTGAGGTAACATCAGGAAACTAAGTACAGCACTTTTTTTCTGCACTGAAAACCTAAACTTTAGCAAGAGATAGGATTTCTATAAAGAACAGGAACTAACATGTTTTCCTTTCTTATTCAAAATTTCTATTAAAGTCACTAAAATGAAAAAAAAAAAAGTGAAAAGATAAGACAAAAAAGCTGATTATAATTGAATGCAGGCTGAGAGAGTTGGGCTTGTTCAGCCTGGAGAAGAGAAGGCCCTGAGAAGACCTTATAGCAGACTTCCTGTACCTAAAGGGGGCTTCTAGAAACCTGGAGAGACACTTTTTACAAGGACATGTACTGACAAGACAAGAGGGAATGGCTTTAAAATGAAAGAGGAGATTTAGATTAGACACTAGGAAGAAATTCTTATCTATGAGGGTAGTGAGACACTGGAACATGTTGCCCAGAGAAGCTGGGTCTGCCCCATTCTTGGAAGAGTTTAAGGCCAGGTGGGACAAGGCTTTGAGCAACCTGGTCTAGTGGAAGTTGTCCCTGCCCATGGCAGACGGGTTGGAACTGATGATCTTTAAAGTCCCTTTCAACCCTAACCATTCTATGATTCTATGACTGTATTATTGTGTTGCTCCTATTCAGCATAAAGTAGCTTGCACTTTTTATGCTCTTTTGTAACATCTTTAGTCAAATTACTACAAAATAATTCTGAGCTTAACTTACGAAAACACAAGCAGATATACTAACTACTAAAGATTTTGTAATCAATTTTTGCAACACAAATCCTGAACAGTGTAAATTTGCCAAAAAAGTAATGATTTTTTGATACAGAAAGATGTTAACAGGTACATTTTTTGTCATGAGACACTGGGAGCCAGAAATACTTGGAAAAGTATTCATATTCCCTTTAAAGTATTTTAAATTAGCAAATAACTTAAAGTGGAAAAATATATTTCATTATGCATAAATACCAGACAGATACAAAGGCAGACCCTGTTTGAAAAGTTGTACTTCTGTATGTGTTGATCTTGTTTCAAAAGTGGTAATCCTTTTAGTCAACACTCCTGTTCACCATGGCCTTTTTATTATACTAATGATAAATCACAGCACCATGAACATCAGACAAAATTTTTACATTCAGCCCCGTCATGATTAGAGTTAAAAAATTGTAATATTTGTGTGTTCTGTTTTTGTGGTATGATGCATCTTTTATCTTGATATAAAAAGGAATGAGGTTTATAGTGGTTTAGTATTTGCAACTTTTGAGGGTTTTTTTTTAGTTATAAATTTTAAGTTATGTAAGTATATAACTACCATCCTTATATTAGTTATATAAAATATATATATATATATATAGGGTTTTTTTAGTTATATAAATATATATATTGAGAAATATCTTAGGTGTGCCCTAGTATAAACCAAAAAAAACCCAACCAAGAAACATTAATCTGTTACATAAGAAACACATATATATATCTTTTTTTTTTTAACAATGAATTACAAACATTTATTCTTAGCGTAGTGTTGTGGTTTAAACCCTGTTGGCAAGTCAGCCTCGCAGTCCGCTCCCACAATCCCCCCACCTTCTCCCCCGCCCGGCTCCCAGAGGGGCGGGAAAGAGAATCGAAAGAATGAAACTCCCACGGGTTGAGATAAGAGCAGTCCAGTAACTAAGGTATAACACACACAGCTACTGCTACCACCAATAATAATAATAATAAGAGAAATAACAAGGGAAGAGAATACAATACCACCCATCGATACCAACACCGACTGAGCAGTGCACTAGACCTTCCAGCTAACTCTCAGTTCCATCCTGGGCATTGCATGTTGTGGTATGGAATACCTCTTTGGCTAGTTTGGGTCAGGTGTCCTGTCTCTGCTTCTTCCTGGCTTCCCCTCCTCCCTGGCAGACCAAGAGACTAGAAAGTCCTTGGTCAGACTAAACATTTGAGCAGCAACTAAAAACTTTGGTGTTATCAGCTCTGTTCCCAGGCCAAAAGTCAAAACCACAGAGCTGCACCAGCTACTAAGAAGGAGAAAAAATGACTGCTACTGCTGAACCCAGGACATGTAGTCACATTTTATTCTTAAAACACAATCTCTCTCTTTTGGGCACTGAATTGACAAGAGGATCAGATTGCCAGGGGAGTGGGAAAGAAGCACTTAAATATCTTCAGAAATGGGAATTACTCATATTAATTAGGAAAATTAATGGACTTCCTCTAGGAAGTACAGGGGAAAAGACTGGATTTTCTTGAGGCAGAGTTCGATGATATTTCTGAAGAAATTGCATGGCATGAAGACGTGAGAAAGACCTCAGTGAATCAAGAAATCCCTGTGAATCTTATGATATCTTAGGAAAGACTCGCCTATGTAAGTTTTGCTAAAGCAGTTAAAAAGCTGATGTGGAGAAGAAGAGGATTGTAGGTTTCTGAACAAGTTCAAATCCTGTCATTTACAGATATGCATCTATGCTAATTATTAGAGAGTTCTTCAAACTTCTGCTTACATCAGTGTCAAATCTATTTAGTTTAGAAGAAATGAAGGCCTGGTGTGTTTGTTGGAAGAAATACTGGGGAAGGCCATGGAGACCTATTAACTGACCAATATCTGCTACAAATATTAATGAACCAAACCATCCAGATGCATTTGCTAAGCAATTATTGACTTATTTATTCAGAATTTAGGATAAAGGGCTTAATAAATTGAAAGGAAATGCTTTTACTTCTGCTAATTTCCTTTAGTGGAAGCAACTGAGCTTTGCCATTGCCTTTCCATAGCAGCAAACCCCATCTCTCTTAAGTGTCTTTGATGAGTAATATTGCAAAGGTGTAAATTAATATATACGCATTTATAAAAGACTTCAGTTACTAACTATTGCTATGCTGAATTCCCTTTGCCTGGCAGTTACGTGCCCAGAAAGAATGACCGCCTTATTCAACTTTAGAATATTTATTTACTCTTACTCGCAAATGTTTCAAAATGAAGTGAGAAGTGCACTGCACTATTAAAACAAGCATAAAAGAAACCATACTGGGTTTAATGAGTTTAAAAGGCGTTTTGTGAGGATGCAGACAATCATTCATAATATCAAACCTGGAGAAAATCAACTTATTGAGTTTAATGACCTATTAATAAATTGCAAAGAATAAAACATGCAGGATTAGTCATAGCCAATTTTGGTTTTAAAATGTATTTTTGTTTCAGATTCTGTATTGAAGATGTTCTGCTTCTATGTTGGGGTTTTTTTTGTGGTTTTCTTGTTTTTTTTTTTTCCTTTTGTTCCAAGGAGGATGTCATCATTTTGTGGCTCTAACACCCCAGGGACAGAGGGCTTCAAAACTTTTATATCTGTGTGCTATCATTGTGCTTAGGCTTTAGGGCTAATGTAACTCCCAATTCTTAATGGAAAAGGAACAAAATGAGCATTGGAGTCCCTGCTGAGCAAGTCAGCAAAAGTTAAAGGTATCTGAAATTCTAAGTAGCTATGAAAAGTGATTGCAAGTTAAGTGCCTGCTGTTTTCTCTTAAAGCACTGCAATAATGTATAAATTAAACTGTATAAGAAAGAGAAAACTCTTAAGAAGCAGTTTGGGTTCTCTGTATGTGAAGATGAATCACTAATCTGTACTGGATAATTTTATATGCGGGGAGAGAGAGACCAATGAGGATTTCAATTATTTTATAGTGTTAACTTATTAAAGGATAGTTTGGCCTATAATTGTTTATCTGATGAAAATGTGCGTATCATTTTTAAAGAGTATATATTAGAGTAAAACCATTGACATACAGAGCTGCTTTCTCTCTTTTCTACAAGAAGGACAGAGAGGATTGCACTGGCACACATAAGAGTCTTAAACTGATCGCTTCAATTCATTGCTTTGAAAGACCTGAGGGAGTCCCAGTATAAGCTGAATAGAAGTTTTGGCTTTACTTGTTGCTTGTAAGGATAGTCTGGAGGATTGGGATTTTCCAGCCCTGCTTGACTAACCGATAAATAAAACATCTATTTAAAACTCTCCACAGAAGCTATTCTAGTAATATATTCTTTTCTTTATATAGAGGTAATGTTTCCACTAACAGATTATATTGATGTTGGCTCTCTCTGTTTCTATGCTACTGTGGTTTATGATATCTCAGGATTCTGTGTAGCTATGTAAATTGGAGCAGAAATACTTCTTCAACAAACCTATTGATTTAACTTCTTTCCTCTCACTTTGATGTCGTTCATTACTATTACCCTCCTACTGTATGATGTGGGCTCGAGATTTATTTTCTACAGCAGGTAAGCAAGTGCATAAGTGTAAGTAGTTTCAGTGAGTTCTAAAAAAACTCCCAAAAACAGAATAAAGACCTCATACCCAGCTGAAGAAAGTAATTTATGTAGTATTACAGTTTTTAAACTTGACATTTCACTTGTAATTCCTAACTGTGTAACTAATATGTGGGTAAATGAATATTACTAAATCTAAATAAATATTTGGAGTAGGAAACTGAAGGGAGGAATATGGTAAAATATAAAGGAGGCAAAGTAAAAATACCTCTCATCTCTTCTTAAAAAGCACCAAAACCTAACATTGAATAAAATGAGAAAAAAAGGCTGAAAATATGATTGAAATGACAGATACAAAATTAGAGATAGGAAATGAATGAATCAACATTGGAAAGAGTGATTAAAAAAAAATCAAGTGTTGTTTTAATAGTCTCACTGTAGAATGTGTATGTATTATATATTTGATCATTTTTGTTTCATTCTCATTAAAGGCTTAATTTCAAAAATGTAATTTATCATAATTTTATTTTCTCCTTGTCATCATTTTTTCTTCCTTTTTTCCTGTCTCAAATCTTTTACAAAATTGCTACAATATTCCCCATTTTGAGATTCCGTATGCATAGAGCAATTTCAACAGCAAAGGCAGCTGCTTGGGAACCTTTTCAAGAGGCTAATGCAGACATTTCAGATTACTCAGGTGGGTTTTTAATCAGACGCTCAAACTGAAAATCAATGATAGGAATTAGAACCTGGAATGTATGACTTTGAGTCCTATCCTACAGCCTCACTTCCTTTGTGTATCTGTAATTGCAACAGAAACCCTTTTCATAATTTCGTAAGATATACATCAGACGCTCTCAACATGCTGTATACTCCGTACTGTTAATGTAAAGCAATAATTAGCATAACTAAGGGCTTAAAGTAAGTAGAAGTATAAGGATTATTAAGGATACTATATCATTGAATCCGAAAAGCTTCATTTATCCAAATTTAGTCTTCTTTTGGGCATTCATAAATGTGTTTATTATCCATTCCTACTAAGTTTTTCTTCTTATACAACAAAAACTTGGCATGATGATCAAGCTGATCACGTTAAAATGCAGGTTTTTTCATGAATAAATTTTAACATTTTATTGTACAGCTAGTCATGTTGATGAAAACCAATACAATTTGATCCCTTTCTCAAAAAACCCTAAAGAAAAATACCAATATTTTCACAACTGTCTCTTGCCTTTAAAGGCTTTCCTTCATTGAGTGTCAGTCTTGCACACTTTCTTAATAAGTTACTGTGGCTGAGAATGCTCGAGAAAGAACTAATTCTAACCAGAATTAGTCTGGTTAAATTATGTGGTTAAACTATTAAAAAATAAAACTTTGAGAATGAGATTTTTAAGGGAAATTAAAATGGAAATTAATAGAAATATTTACAAAGAAGAAAAAAAATCCAAAAATATTTAGTTATATTTTTTTAAAAATATATATTACAGACCCTTATCCATGTTTAATAGCAGAAATATCTCAGTTGTGATTTTAAAAAGAAGAAATTCAGATGCATGGATAATCATTTCTAGAGATCCTCTCTCAACAAATGTATCTGTGTTACATGCAACACCCTGAGCCACTCCACTAAAAAAAACAGAATTTGAATGCCTTCTGTAATCGGGTTTTCTTATCAATTTCCCTCTGCTTCACCTTCTTCCTATTCTCCACTGAGAATGCCAGCATTTCCGTCTGGTTCTTCCAGCTCTTCTATTCTTACAAGAATATTGTGTAAGCATTGCACAAGCTTGTAATACCAGAATTGTTGCACAAGCTTACAAGAAGTGTTAGGCTTTGGGGAGAAATTCAACTAGAAAGAGATGAGGTTTTACTGTCATGTTCTGGGAAATATATACATTATAGATATGGCACTTATGGATATGGTTTAGTGGTAGACTTAGTAGTGTTAGATTAACATCTAGATGATGATCTTACAGGGTTTTTCTAGCCTACATGATTCTGTTATTCTGTGAAGTCTGTGGTTAACATATTATGGCCTCCCAACCACGTGTTAGCACAGTGATTTAATTGATTTTCAAACAGAGACTAAATCCTGCGCAGACATTTGGTCCAGCTCCATGCTTCTCTAAAATTTATTGATCCCCAACTGGTAGAACCAAAGACCATTCTTTAAGAATATTCTTTAAGGGTGACTCACCTCTGTCAGAAAAGAAAGAGAAGAAGGGGAGAAAATAATTAAGGCATATGAAATTAATGTGAATTGAAAAGGGACCTTACCAGACATTAAATTGTGTAAAAAATAAAAAAAAAAAAAGTTTTATAATCTCTTTTTATTTTGCAGTATTTATTTTTAAGCTATGTATTTAAACATGCAACACAAACTATTTGAAGAAATAGTTTAAGAAGCTCTAAAAGGGAAAAATGTCATTGAGATAGTTTCTGAAAAAGTTAGGAGATATTCAAATGTCTAAGTGTTTGGGTAAGATAAGTAAGAGGAAAATAAATCAGATTTAGCCCAAATCTAAATGTAATCATACAGTCTATAAACTTGTTTTTAGGTAGTTGATTATAACAATGCAAATAAATAAGACTGATAGAATCAGTAGCTAAAATGGGTTTGCCGGTGTTTTAACTAATAATTCTGAAAGACATTATTTTTCAAAAGAATACAAAATATTCTGTTCTGTGGATCTAATTGCCATCTGGCAAAATTATATAAGTTTTGCAACATAAAAAAAAAAAAATAAATTAAAAGATATAACTCCTTATCTCTCAAGCAGAGTGTGTTGAAAACAGAGGTGAATGAACGTAAATCCAGAGATACAGGTGGTTCTAGAAGTCTGCCCTGAGAGCCCTTGGAGGGTGTTGCTGCTAAATGCAAGGGAGGGGCAGAGACACATAGAAATCTTCTGGACTGGGGCTAGTTTACGCGGTGGCAGGTGTATGTTTTCTATTAACTGGGTACAGTTAACCTAACTGTTTTAAACTGACAAGACTATTTACAAATTTCACATCCTAGTGACTGTGGCACACATTGGTTTGACTGGTAACAGGGCTACTAATATTAATCAACACTGAACAGCACAAATCTCCATCCCCGACTTTTTGTTGACAGAAAGGACCTTCATACAATACCAGGTGGACTCAAGCTCTCTCAGGGTAATAAGTACTGTGTCTGCATTTAAGGTAATAGTGCCCTTGGGTTCGGGGAGTAATGAGACCTAATTAACCTCCACTCACTGTCTCTTTATCTTCTCTCAAGAAGCCATCTGTGTAACTAGAACTTGATTACTTTATACCTTCCCATACAGGAGTAGAGCTTAGTCTGGGTAGCACGTTTCTTGACACTGGTATTTATGTGCCTCTCACAGACAAGATGACTTTAGGTGGAGTTTCTCATGCATCTGTTTTCACCAAAATACCTTCAAAAGCCTGAGCTGCCAACTGTTAATATGAAAAATTAAGTAGATTGTCCCTAGCTTCTGCTTACAGCTTGGCTGCTCTTACACTGCCCATGGCAGTGGGCATGAGGAGGAAATAATTGCTTAATTTATTTGCTTCTGGGTGATGGTGCACATCTGTCACTTTCTTATTTCATTGAAATTATTCTAATTTCATTATTTCTTATTTCACTGGTACTTATTTCATTTATGCAGTCTTACTAGGTATGACAGGAGCTAACTATGCTCACTAAGAAGCATTTGTCATTTCAGCCACGTCAAGTACAAAGTGATAGCACAGTCTGGTACAGCTACAGGTAAAACAATTAACATCAACTAACATGTAATGATACAAACATTTTCGAAAGTTTAATTCTTCTACAGCACATTACTTTGTGAATTGCTCATGATGACTCCAGTATCCTGTCATGCTGCCTGTACTGCTCACCTGGACCATGCACTCAAAAAAGATAAGGAATGAATAGGAACTTTCTGATGCAGTAGACAAATGAAAAGTTTCTTCTGAAGCTTCTGGAACCTGGAAAAGCACTTTTAAAGATAGAGTAGCTATGCTTTATGATTTTTAATGTATAGGAGTTCCCCAAAATTACGAACCCATTATTTTAATATATATCTCCCTATCAATCCCTGCTCTGTCCCTGCCAAGAGACATGTTTATCAAAGATGGAGGCTTATGCTGCATGGAAATACACGCTGATTGAAGTTGCAACACATGAAACTATTGATGACAGGTGTAGTGAAGGGCAAAAATTATCTTAAGCTTGATGCAACTCTGTAAGAATTGTTGACAGGGGCCACAGATGGAGACTGCAAGATATAGCAGAGCAAAGGTAGCAGGCAAAGATGAACACTTAGATGATCAGAATGACACAGAAATAGAAGTTTGTAAGGATCTGAGAGCTGCATCCGAAGGGAAGATGCAACACTTGAAAACTTTGTAATATGAACCGCCTGAAAGGTCTGGGATCTCCTAAGGATCCCAGGAACAGCTGGTGGTAAAAGGGTAGTATGCGGGTACTGGGCACACACTGGGGTGTTGTGGAGGGGTGGTCTGGAGCCCACATAGAAAGATTCCTCCAAAAAGGAATTTAGATCAAACTCACCAAAACCATTTTGAGACAAAAGAAACAACAGAAAGCAATAAAAAATTACAAGAGGTTTCTCATAAAAAAATAATTATTGCTCTAAGTTTCTAATATATGTGCACATGGAAGCAGAGCCCACAAAAGTAATTGAAAAATGTGATTCAATTTAGACTTCTAAAACAATTAGTTAAATTTTGAACTTATCTGAATGACCAGTTATTAATTTAACAAGGATTAGTACATATGTAAAAAAATAAAAATTAAATTAGGAAAACATCATGTGTGGTAACTACTATTTGAAGTGGGAGACAACAGCATGATCCAACAGGGAGTTAAAAATGCCCTGACACAACAATTCGTCTTCGAATAACTGATGCTTTCAAGGTGGGAAAAAAGTTAAGCTTTTATGATTTGCATAAGAAAAGTTTATCTTCAATACAAAAATGAAGGGAAATGAAAAGTACAATAAATGTTTACTCCAAGAACTATGCCACTTCCTCTTCAGGACACACCATCAGAATTTTTTTATTAAGCAGTAAAAAATTTGCAATTTCTGAAACAAATATTTTTCATGAAAGCTAAAACTTGATTCCAAATAATAAGTCTCTCTTTCTCTTTTGGTATACATGGGTGAAAATGTGTTCTTTTGCTAACTAGCAAGTAAAACATAAAACTAATTAGCTTCCAGCCAAAGTGAATAATTAAGAAACCTTGGTGACAATTAATAACAATTGGTTATAATGAATAATTCCCTAGCTGTATTTCTTACTAATTAAATTTCATGAATAGAATTTTAATATATAGCTGAAATAGTGTTCATGTTGCAAATATAGAAGGGGGGGTCTGTGTTCTCACTCTTATTAAGGCAATTCATCTGATATGTAGTAGGTATTCTCAGTTTATATTGGCATACAATATAAAAAAGTATTCAATATAGCTATCAAAAAAGGTGAGGTGAAAAAATATTGTATGAATAGCATGCATCGGTTCTTGCGTGCAAAAGTAAGGTTCTACTTTCCATTTAATAATGCTACCACAATCCAAATACATTACTTTTTGACTTTTTTTTTTCTTTGAGTGTAATCAGATTGTGAAGATGAATGGTAGGAGGCTGGGGGTGAGAGAGAGCTTATTAATTTGTTTCTGGAGAACCATCATATTTCTTTACTCAGTAGTACCTAGATTTAGCAAAATAGCGGATCATCTGTAAGAGACATACATAGTCCCTGGAGGCAGAATTCCCTATTTGAGGTTCTCAGTGATCTGGATTCATAATAGCCAACAGTTCACTGCTGGGATAGTGGGAAGCCAAACAGTATGCATGTCTGAAATTTTTCCATCCTCTAGAGGAAAAATACATGTGAAGAGACAGTTCACTAAACGAGCTGAAATGGAAATGATATTTGGAAATATTAGCTTCATCCTATAAGTTGGAGGAAGGAGGCACAAACAGGCTGAATAATGAAGATGAGGTTCCTGCTTTGCCTTCGAGTCAGCTGTTACTATTGCTTCATGGGCATGGCACTTCATGTTGCAGTTCTGAAGCAAATCTTAAATCTAGTCTTGACTGATTTTAGATTTAGGTACTCACTCCTTCCACTTAACCGCTAACTTAGTTTCCATAGTTTTTTTTTTTTTTTTATTGGAGCTATTTCTGGATCTCTGTATCTGGCTGGGTTATGATTACTGCCACAAACATGATCCTAATAAAGTTTACTGTGCACCTACCACCCAGAAGAATCTTTTTGCATAAAGAAATTAACATATAACATTTTTCACATGTTGACAAGACCTTAATTGCCTTTTAAGTAATGTTAATGTCCATCAAATAAATACAGATTTCCTGAATTATTTTAAAGGACCGCCACTTGGAAACGTTAAAGCCTTTGTACTGTATTGAATCTTAGGCTAGCATCTGTTTTCAAAAAGAATAACAGGAGAAAGTCACATAGTTAACGGGTACACTTAAAGTAATTAATTTATGTGGAAAAGCAAGTCAGCGAATACACAACTAGAATTCAAAGGCTAATAATTTTTTCCTGTTTATTCAAAGGTAATGATCTTATTCTACTCCCTTTGGGGATAGGGGAGGAAGAGGGTAACTGTGAAATAAAGTTGTTTAGAAATGCTTTCTTAAAAAATAATGTTGTATAAGGTTAATGTGTTTAAAAAGAACAAACAGAAAACTAAGCAGATTACTTTGTTTCTCTCTGTTCATACAAATCAGAAGACAGAAATAGGAAAATAAAAAAGATAGTTTTGTTAGATAGTTTTGTTAGACTGACATGATTTGAACATTATTTCCATGGTACACAATAATATTGCTCTCACTTATACTGGAGACAATAGTAGGTCCTATTCCTTCTAGAGCTGGTTGTCTACGGAGGTCTTGGATTTTCTTGGGAGAAGCATTATCAAAAAGGGGGTTTAATGATAAAAATCCACTCTTCTTTCCCACTTTCATCACTGCTATATAATTGTCATTGATACACTCTCTCTTCATCATTCCAGAATTTATTATGCTGTCAAAAAAACACATGTAACGTATATAAGTAAGATTTAGGCCAGAAATTAACTATTTTTTTGTGCCATAGTCTTTGTGGAAAAAAAAACCATTTTTATCTAAGACATAGGAAAGACAATCTAGTTTCATTTTTTTACCCTGGAATTATACACGTGTCCTGGGTTCAGCAGTAGCAGCTATTTTTCTCCTTCTTAATAGCTGGTGCAGTGCTGTGTTTTGATGTTTTGGCCTGGGAACAGTGCTGATAACGCCGATGTTTTCAGTTGCTGCTCAGATGTTTGGTCTGGCCAAGGACTTTCTGAGCCTCATGCTCTACCAGGGAGGAGGGGAAGCTGGGAGGAAGCAGAGACAGGACACCTGACCCAAACTGACCAAAGAGGTATTCCATACCACAGCACGTCATGCCCAGGATGTAACTGAGGGTTACCCTGGAAGGGCGAGGGGACTGCAGGGTTGGAAGAGGTATTGGTCGGTGTTCAGCTGGGGGGAGTGGGGCGAGTTATTGGTCAGCTGGTGTTGAGGTGTTGCATTATTTCCCCTTGTTATTTCCTTTATCATTATTATTATTGGTGGTAGCAGTAGTGATTTGTGTTATACCTTAGTTACTAAACTGTTCTTATCTCAACCCATGGGAGTTGCATTCTTTTCAATTCTCCTCTCTGTCCCTCCAGGAGCAAGGGGAGGGCAAGAAGGGGGGGGAGTGAGTGAACGAGGTTTGTGGTAGGGTTTAAACCATGACAACATGGTAATTAGGACCGCATACATATAGATATTTACTAAGCAAATTCTAATGATATGCATCAAGGCTCCAATCCTCAAAGATGCTTAAATCTCACCTTAAATTACATGTAAGCATTTAAAAATCATTGAAAAGCTGGGCCATATTAATATAGAAATGATTGGAAAATTCTTTCAATTCACTCCTGAAACACCTTGTGTCCTAACTATCAGCAATACCCTTGGTTTCTTAGAGAATTTTAAATTCTTAAAGTCTTTAGTATTTTGCCAGGGTTGTTAAGGATAATAGGAAAGGATTCTACAGGTATGTAGCAAACAAAAAACAGACTAGGGACAACATAGGCCCCCGGAGAAAGCTTTCGGGAGAACTGGCTACACAGGATTTGGAGAAGGCTGAGGTTCTGAATGACTTCTTTGCCTCGGTCTTCACTGGCAAAAGCTCTGACTGCACCACCCAGTTCTTAGAAGGTAGACGCAGGGACTGTGAGAATGAAGACCTTGGGCCCACTGTGGGAGAGGATCTGGATCGAGACCATCTTAAAAATCTGAACGCGCACAAGTCCGTGGGACCTGATGGAATCCATCCGTGGGTCCTGAAGGAGCTGGCGAATGAAGTTGCTAAGCCACTGGCCATCATATTTGAAAAATCATGGCCGTCAGGTGAAGTTCCCGACGACTGGAAGAAGGGAAATGTAACCCCCATTTTCAAGAAGGGGAAAATGGAAGACCCGGAGAATTACAGACCAGTCAGTCTCACCTCTGTGCCTGGTAAAATCTTGGAGCACATTCTCCTGGACAGCATGCTAAGGCACATGAAAAACAACAAGGTGCTTGGTGACAGCCAGCATGGCTTCACTAAGGGGAAATCCTGCCTGGCCAATTTGGTGGCCTTCTATGATGGGGCTACAGAATTGATGGATAAGGGTAAAGCCGTTGATGTCATCTACCTGGACTTGTGCAAAGCATTTGACGCTGTCCCACTCGACATCCTTCTCTCTAAATTGGGGAGATATCAATTTGATTGATGGACCACTCCGTGGATAAAGAACTGGCTGGATGGCCACACACAAAGAGTTGTGGTCAATGGCTGGGTGTCCGGCTGGAGACCGGTAACGAGTGGTGTCCCTCAGGGATAGGTGTTGGGACCGGTCTTGTTTAACATCTTTGTCACTGACATGGACAGTGGGATTGAGTGCGCCCTCAGCAAGTTTGCCAATGACACCAAGCTGTGTGGTCCATTTGATATGCTGGAGGGAAGGGATGCCATCCAGAGGGACCTTGACACGCTTGTGAGGTGGGCTGATGCCAACCTTATGAAGTTCAACCATGACAAGTGCAAGGTCCTACACCTGGGTCAGAGCAATCCCAGGCACGGCTACAGACTGGGCAGAGAAGAGATTCAGAGTAGCCCTGCAGAGAAGGACTTGGGGGTGCTGGTCAATGAGAAAATGAACATGAGCCGGTAGTGTGCGCTCGCAGCTCAGAAAGCCAACCGTATCCTGGGCTGCATCAAAAGGAGCGTGACCAGCAGGTTGAAAGAGGTGATCCTGCCCCTCTACTCTGCTCTTGTGAGACCTCACCTGGAGTATTGTGTGCAGTTCTGGTGTCCTCAACATAAAAAGGACATGGAACTGCTGGAACAAGTGCAGAGGAGGGCCACGAGGATGATCAGGGGACTGGAGCACCTCCCGTATGAAAACAGGCTGAGGAAGTTGGGGCTGTTCAGCCTGGAGAAGAGAAGGCTGCGTGGGGACCTAATAGCAGCCTGCCAGTATCTGAAGGGGGCCTATAGGGATGCTGGGGAGGGACTCTTCATCAGGGACTGTAGTGACAGGACAAGGGGTAATGGGTTCAAACTTAAGCAGGGGAAGTTTAGATTGGATCTAAGGAGGAAATTCTTTCCTGTTAGGGTGGTGAGACACTGGAATCGGTTGCCCAGGGAGGTTGTGAGTGCTCCATCCCTGGCGGTGTTCAAGGCCAGGTTGGATGAAGCCTTGGGTGAGATGGATGAGGTGTCCCTGTCCATGGCAGGGGGGTTGGAACTAGATGATCTTGAGGTCCTTTCCAACCCTAACTATTCTATGATTCTATGATTCTTTGACTCCTCTCTTTTCTGGGAAATGAAGGGAATGGTCCTTCGATCCATCTCTCTTCTGTCACTCTGTCAATTAGTATGTATTTTCATATTACACATGTCTATAGGTATTGTTTTTTTCACCCTAAAATATTTCTGCTTCTTCCTAATCTTGTGGGGCTTATATTGCATTAATGATATTAATTCTGAATTTTGGCATACACAAAGTTAGACACTTTTACAGTAAAAGGAGGTATCATTAATAATATGAAAACATGAAAAACACAAAGCATACTGAAACTGTAAAATTGTACTTGTTTGGTACTAAAATATGCATGCAGATGTGTGTGCCATATTTGTCTATATTACTGTGGCAAATACAAATTACTTGTTGCAAGGCTGCCCTGGTTCCCCTCTGTTGTCCTGCCTCTGGCTGGGGGTGGGTCAGGCGCTGTCTGCCCAGGCACAGAGGGAGCCTCTGGTCCTGGTGGCACCTTGACATTATTTCTTTTTTTTCTGCTTTTCTTGTCACAGATCAGAAACAGAGGGCAGGCAGGTGGTAGATTGGCTTCTTTCCCGGAGCACTAGGAAACAGTTGTGTAACTGAGCAGCTGCACTATAAATTTCTCCACTGCCCACTTTTTGACTCTCACAAAAACTTCCATCTATCTTCTCTCTTATGCGTAAAGTGGATTTTTTAGGCAAGGACACTGCTCCTTGACTCCTGTCTGCAGCAATCACTTCTGTAATATACTGTTAACTGAAAGTAATTAAGCATTTTCATCGCTTATTTCTCTAAATCTGTTATGAACTTTTGTACCCATGGTAATATGCAGTAAGGTTTCCAGCTGTGTTCTCTATTTTTACTCCCTGCAGAAAACCTTCATCAGTATGTTCCACAGCTTGCAGTGTTTTATTTATTCACTTTGCAGTGTTTCTTAGTTCATATCTTCCTATGTTATTACAGTATACACAGCAATTATTAATCTTGGTAGGAACTCCTAGTCTACTGCAATTGTCAGATACTAATTTCATAAGTCCTTCATAGTGCATTCCATTTGCTGGGGTAGAGGCAGGAAACTTTTTAAAAGTTGCTTCAGTTAGAGAGGAAACAAATACCAGTTGACAGAGATTAGGCTGTGGTCGCATAATAGTAATTCTGTAATACCCATAAGATTTTAAATTGTCAATGTCATTAAAGTCTACACACTTCATTCACATGAAGATAGGCTAGTTACAAGTCTGTGAAGCATGTGTGGCTCATTTTCATTAGCTTCCTTAACAGACTGTTGTGGTTTAGCCACAGCTGTCAACTAAGTATCAAGCAGCTGCTTGCTCACAGCCTCCCCTGCTGGGATGGGGAGGAGAACTGTATTGGACAAAAATTCATTGCTTTTTAGATGGGCTGTATGTTGATTAATTATT
Organism: Lathamus discolor; assembly: GCF_037157495.1. Lineage (NCBI taxonomy): Eukaryota > Metazoa > Chordata > Aves > Psittaciformes > Psittacidae > Lathamus > Lathamus discolor. The sequence goes on along the minus strand of NC_088887.1, from coordinate 26,704,378 downwards.
GCCAGATTAAAAAATTGAAGTGATCCTGTTCTCCAGAAATCTGGTTAGGATTGGCCTTTATACAGTATGTCAAATCCAACATAAAAGATACACTGACACAAGTGTACCTGAGTCCACTTTGTTAGCGTAAGCAGTATAGCAGGGAAAATACTTAGTTGCTTATTTCTGCCAATAATTTTAACTCCAGTTTATTAATATTGAATTAAATGTAATTTTGTTTTTATGATAGTATTTTAATGTAATTCAATTGAATGATGTAGAAAGTTAAATTTTCTTCATGCGTTTTACCACTGTTCGTGCCTACAGCAATTTATAAATAACAAAATTAATAATTAAAAAAAAAAAAGTGTGTATTTCAGGAGAGTCCAAAAAATACTTAACATATTTCTTCTTGAGAGTATGTTCAAATCAGACTCCTATCTATAAGCTGAGTTTTTGTTGGTATCAACACGCTTTCATTGCTGAGGTGTTCAATAAGTATATGGTGCTGTCGTGGTTTAAGCCCAGCCTGTCAATTCAGCCACACAGCCCTCGCTCACTCCCCCGCCTTCCTCCCCCCACTACCAAAGGGATGGGGAGGAGAATTGAAAGAATGTAGCTCCCATGGGTTGAGACAAGAACAGTCCAGTTAACTAAAGTATAACACAAACCACTGCTGCTACCACAAATAATAATAATGATAAGGGAAAAAACAAGGGAAGAGAATAAAACCACTCACCACCTGCCGACCTATACCCAGCTTGACCCCAGCAGTGATCTCCTGACCCAAGGAGTGATCTAACCCTTCCGGCTAACTGCCCCCAGTTGTACCTCCTGGGCATGACATGCTGTGGTATGGAATACCTATTTGGCTAGTTTGGGTCAGGTGTCCTGTCTCTGCTTTCTCCCACCTTCCCCTCCTCCCTGGCAGAGCATGAGGCTCACAAAGTCTTTGGTCAGACTAAACATTTGAGCAGTAACTAAAAACATCAGTGTTATCAGTGCTGTTCCAAGGCTGAAAGTCAAAAACACAGCACTGCACCAGCTACTAAGAAGGAGAAAAATTACTACTACGGCTGAACCCAGGACAGGTTCTTATTAGGGTGTTAACATCATTACTTCCAAAGCAATATCACCACTACCATTATCAACCAGTTGATGTGAAGACCTCATGTGGCTTATGCCTGATACTGCAGGAACATGGACTTTGCAGAAACTTGGGAAATTTAGAACACTTAATTTGGGAAAGGAACTTAACGTCTAATTTGAGTATGGTAGATATAATGCCTGGTGTTTTCACTAGACACCTGAAGATAGAAGCTTCCTCTTCAGTTTTTAGGTATGACTCCAACTAACTAGCTGTAATACATTCATACACATATCCAGAGAAACACTTGAAGCCGTAAAGAATTTTTACTTCCTTTTTCATATTCTTCTTTAAGCTGTCATCACTGTTACTCCAAAACATTTCAAGTGATATGGTACATATATTTTCACTGCATTGAGATGCCCTGTTTTAGAAATAAATACATTTGGGGAAATTAACCTCAAACACCACACTATAACAGTAGTCAGTCAAGAAAAATATTATGTCAGGTGCTCTATTACTGCTTTCTATTTTTCATTTTCCTAGTGTCAAAGAAAAGACATGGGTTAGTAGTTTCCAGGAAAATGCAGCATCCTGCGTTCCAAATTATATTGTAAACCCTGCCTCAAAAAGGAACATGGGGTCAGAGTCTCCTATCCTATTAGTGACTGTAAATTTGCTAATGCCAGTTTTGACAAGAAATGGGTGTGGAAGGAGGACTGAGTTTGCCCTCCCAAAATACTGAGGAAGCACTGAAGGTTGCATAAAGACTTGAGGTCAGGGAGGGGAGGCTTAAAAGGGTAACCTGGATGTGACAAAGGCGTTTTTCTCTTCTGAGAGGCAAACAGTGCTGGAACAGAACACCAGAGGTGAGAGACTGAGACTTCAGAGACAACAGTCCCACAAGAAGGTAGTTCTGCAGCTGGTGGGCACAGCTGGCTCCAGTGCCAACCCTGGCTCTGCTAACATGACTGCTGGTGCCAGCTCCAGCCTTGCTCTTCATCCCAGCCATACCATTGCCCTTGAATGCAGCAAGTACAGGTCTTTGAGCCAAATAAAACCAGAAGAAATTGCTCAAATTGTGACACTAACACAACAATGTTGGTACTTGCAAGCCTTACAGTACCATTTGACTCCTCCAGTACTTGATTTTTCTCCTTTCTCATCTCCTCTCCCCCAGAAATTGGGTGATCAGGCTGTGTGAAAAGTATGAACCGATACTTTTGTTTATTTGCAATTCTTATTATTTATTTAAAAATAATCATATTAATTTTATGCTTCTAGGACAGAAAATTGCAAGGTTTGAAAGAAGACAAGTGAATTTCAGGGCCTGGGGAAAGCAGAATGGGTGAAATGTAAATAGGATACTTGAGCACAAATTAACAACTGGTGGCTAAGGAGATCACCCATACTCATGGAGTCAGGAGCTGATTTACAGCAATACAATAGAAATATTACAGGATCTTTTTTTCCTGAGTTATCTCTGCCATCCCTCCACAAACAACAGTATTTTTAAGAGATTTTAAAAGCATAGAGAGTTGCTGTTTCTTGTTAAAGTGTATGGTTACTGTTTAAGAGGTGTGCCATTCTCCTCTTTTACTGTTTTCTTTACATTGTTTCTGTTACTGAAATGGCCAGAATCAGGCAATATATGCTTAGGAAACTTTATGTCTTGATTTCCATAAAAAAATTTGAATCCTCATTTAGAAAGTAGTTGTTGCCTCTTCCTATTTTTTCCTGAGACCTGCAGCTATGAAAAAAAAAAAATCTAGCATCCTTTAATACCTAATGATTAGTTTCTATGGAAATCAAGAATTAATCATGAAAGAACCAAAATAAGAGCACAAAATAAAACTGCAACATGACCACAGAACAATTATAAAATTCATGTTCAAATTATTCAGATTCAGCAAGGATACAAAAATATTTTAGAATTAAAAGATTAATTTCCCTCAGTTCCATATAAGATAGAAAACATTTTACATGCCTATAAATCGTAACAAGTATTTAGCAAAGTTTGCCATGAAGCATGTTCTCAGGTATATTAATATTTTGATGAACTCAGGACATGAGTAATAGCTAGATTCAGTAGATCATATATAAGAACAGCAAAACTCAGTGAGTTGTAGTTAGCTGATATTCAAGAGAGTTAGGAATTCTGCAGAAGTTCTAAGACTATCAGAATAGAGACTTTTCAGGTCCTCAACCTCTCTGCAGTTCAGCTATTTTGCTACCCAACAAAATTCAGAAGAAATCTAGACTAACACATAAGGAAATATACCTGGAGCCTGCATTTTACAGAAAACTTATAATGAGAGATGAAGCAAGGATCTAATAGTTATAACATCAAGCACAATATATTCTCCTGATGTCCGTTATTGCTAGTTTAGCCAGTAAACGTAGGTGTAACAGTTGCATTTCAAAGTAACTGACAATTAGAAAATTCCATGTATTTTCTTTTCTCTGGTATATAAATGTATAGACCTAATCTACCTAACACAGCCACTTTAGAATGAGAACTACTTGTCCCTTGATTATGAAAAACATATAATGAAATCCTTGATATATGAAAGTCAGTAGGACATGCAATTATCTTACAAAGTTGTGAAATATTACAGAGCTAGTCTATAATAGTTCAGCTACAATGTCGATAGCTCAATTTTTTATTATGTGTTCTATAAATGTTTGGAAAACAGTACACTATAATATGTGATAATGTGATCATTGTTGGATGTCCTGACTGTATAGAGCTGGCCTCCTGATTTTAAGTACTAGGAGCTGTTAGCATTACACACTGAATTTCCTAGTACAGAAAAGATCAAGAATCCTATTTTCAAACTGCTGGCAAATTTTTTTGTACAACCCTTCACATTTACTGTACTCCTGAATGCATGTGCATACTTAGGTGTTTTTCAGAAGTCTCTAATTTAAGGGGTTTACTTATTTTCTAGCCTACAATTTGGTAAGTCTGTCTTTCTAAGGCAATTCTGAGGTGCTTCCATCCTTTGTGTTACTTGCAGAAGGTAATTTGAGAGTCCTTTCTGATCACTGTACTCAAAAAGCAGCCTGACTTTATCAAATTTCTCCATGTTCTTTTCAGCTTTTTATTTTTCCCTTCCTTAGGAGGGACAAAGACCCTAGAAACTTCTAACAGTCAATTATAATTTGACAAATTATTTCAGTCTAAAATATCTTAAAGTAGAACAACTAAGGCAAGGAAGATTTAGAAGAAACACAAATTAACAGTAGTTCATATGGGATACGCAATTTATGTGCAAACATGATTTAAAATAATTTTGTGTGTTACAAGATTAAGAAAAAATAAAATAATTATTACTCACAACATAACTGAAGTGATTTTCCTTATTGTATTTCAAGTTACTTCATGATAAAACAATACATCAACAAACAAATTTAATTGAGCTCAGATGTACAAAGGGACAGCATAATATAAATTTTCACCAATAACCAATGAATTATTCATTGCCTTGAAATGTTTTGGTCCTGGTTTTATCCTTGTAAATAGTTTTGTATCTTCCACACTGAGTTTAGAATTAAAACAGTGAAGCTGGTCTTTCTCCAGAAGCATGCAAAATGTAACTGTATTTTTTATTCTTAATTTGTTCTTTGCATTAACATTCTAGTTATGGGACAAGATGAATGAATTCTCCTGGTAGTAAAAATGTCTTGAAAACTAATTGAAAAAAAAAAAACCAACAAAAAAACCCAAAAAACCCCAACAACACTGTAATACAATTTTATTTCCATTGCTTCAAATTTAAAACTAGAATAGCTATCAGATGTTCTGAACCACAGTCAATTTGCTTTCAGCATGTCCAGAGGCAAATTTCTACATGACCTTACTCAACTTTCAACCCCAAGAAAGTTCTGAAGTATCACAGTTGACAGAAATAGGTATTCTAATTGAATATTCTCCATATTCTCCAAATATTCAATTGAATATTCTCCACTGTTTGACTGATGTGAAGCTGGAGAGAGTCCTTGGCTACAATGACCACAAAATGGTGGAGTTTTTGATCCTTAGGGTGGTAAGGAGGGTGCACAGCAAGTTCACCACCCTGAACTTCAGGAGAGTGGCCTTTGGCCCCTTTCACCTAATCCCATCAGGGTGAAATCCCATGGGTTTAGAGATTTCAATTAATCCCATCAATCTGTTGGTAGAAAATAACCATACAGACTGAGAAAACCCAAATAGAATTAACCCTGATTGCTACAATCGTTATCTCTGAATGACGCAGGGAGAGGAGTGGAACAAATTACAACGAGAAACAACATTAGCATCTTCGTGATTAACTTCCTAGTGTTCAGCAGTGTACTTTGTTCATGACTGTGCACCTGACAAGTAATATAATTACTGACTAACAAAATGTTTGGCAGAACAGAAGCTTGTGTAGTAGCAGAATACAGTGTAGATGCAGATAATGATAATCTGCAAAACTGTGGGTTTTTTTATTTCTGCTGATATAGTGGGAGATTAATGGACACCCACTGGTGATGAAAATAGACAGGAAAATAGGCTTATATTTCTGTATCTGAGCTGCTTATTTTTTAAATATTTGCAGGTGGGAAGAGCAGGATGGAAACTGATAAATACATATTTTTCATATAATCCATCACTGTTCTTCTTTTTCTATTTCCTACAGTAGCTTGCTTCTGCAAAAGCTGTGCTGGGTGTCCTTTGGTCATTCAAGAGACATTTAGCATCCCCTGTTTTCCTGTTTTGTTATTAAAAGGTTGCATGTGGGAACTAAAGGGAAAACAGGACACTGTTTTTTTGACATTTCTCATGAAAGGAAAGAACAGGTTTTTGGAGAAAAGATGGGTGGATATAAACAAAGTTATTTTGCAGTTGTTGTATAAAAACACCTGGAGACAGAGAAAGGAGGATATATAATTATTCTTTCAAATTTAGTTTCAAATAAATATTTATTCTGAAATAATAGTAAGGTCTAGAAACTGTGAAATTGTAATGACATGAGATTCTAAGTCAAACAAGACAGTTTATTGTACATATATGGTTTCTGTACTGTTCAGTGAAATTCTGGAAGTTGTTGAATACCCTTAACGTTCATTAAAGTAACTAGGATGTTGGAAGTATTCTCACTATTCTTCAGAAAATAGTCATTTCAGCATGAAATTATTAGTGCTGCAATAATGGACTAATTATTGTTTGCAAAGTGTTTTGGAATTCCAGATGAAGGACATTATGATATGGTGTTATAATGAAGATAGTGTGTAATTTTATTTTATTTTTTTAATAAAAACTCCAGCTGGATTTGTCCCAGTTTCATTCCTCAGAGTATTTTCCAAATGCAATGAAAAGAAAACTTGTAAAATTTGTTATAGCATTTTATCTTACTGATATTTTCCTTCGTAATTTTTGTTGGACAGTTATGTGACTAGATTCTATATCGTGTGGGCTGTTATGAAAACATAAAAAAAGGAAATTTTTTAGAAAAATTGTGAGGAACAGTACATGTCTAAGGTGTTGTGTATAGTTTTAGAACATCCTAATCAGAAGCAAATCTCAGCCTGGAATGCAATATTTAGAAAAACATACTAGGAGATATTTAAAAAACATTTGTATGCATTGTATGTATGTCATAAAGGAAAAGAATAAAATAATAATTTAATGAAATTGAGGAAAATCAGCAATATATACACCTGACATGTTTGTTTTTTTCTTTCCCACCTCATCCCCTCTCTCATTGTACACATATGATGGTAGGACCTTTGTGCTTCATTTGTGTTTCACTTGTTCACCTTAAAACTCCTTGTGTTTTACGTAAGGAACACCTTCTGCTTAGCCTGTTTTGTTGGATCTTCCCATTTCTCTAAAAGTCATTCAAGAATAAAACTATTCTGAGAAAATGTTCTGTGCCTGGAGAATCAGATTTTCCTCTATTTATGGTCTAGAAATGATAGAACTGTATATGTGTCTGTATGAAGTTTCTCTTCCCTTCAGATTAGAAACATAGGTCTTTACCAGTTTCTGTAGCGCTTCCAAATCACAGTAACATGAATCAACTGAAATGGTAAATTACTTTAAAATTCCTTATGTTCTTAATACCTCTTTTGCTCAAATTCAGAAATTAAACAGAAATATAACATGATGTATTTTATTATTAAAGCTGATCCTTTTATGAAGTTATGCAAGTCTTTTTCTCCAGGTTCACTACCAAAACAGTCTGAAAAAGTTTTTTGGGTAATCAAACAGTTTAGAATGTTGGCTTAAAAATAATTTTTTTAAAGATCAATTAAATTTTGTAATTTCCTTACAGTCCAAATACAATATTCTTTTAGCACACTGGAAAAATGTAGCATTCTTTTAATCCTAACTAAATTTTACTTTCTTGCAACTAAAAATCAGGCTCATTATCTGTCCTGGGTTGAGCAGCAGCAGTCATTTTTCTCCTTCTTAGGAGCTAGTACAGTGTTGTGTTTTGATCTTTTGGCCTTGGAACAGTGGTGATGGCGCCGATGTTTTCGGTTGCTGCCCGAATGTTTGGTCTGGCCAAGGACTTTCTGAGCCTCATGCTCTGCCAGGGAGGAGGGGAGGCCGGGAGGAAGCAGAGACAGGACACCTGACCCAAGCTAGCCAAAGAGGTATTCCATACCACAGCACGTCATGCCCAGGAGGTAACGGGGAGTTACCCCGGAAGGGCTGGAGGGACTGCAGGGTTGGAGGAGGTATCGGTCGGTGCTTGGCTGGGGGGAGTGGGGTGAGTTATTGGTCGGCTGGTGTTGAGGTGTTGTATTCTTTCCTCTTGTTATTTCCTTTAGCACCATTATTACTGGTGGTAGCAGTAGTGATTTGTGTTATACCTTAGTTACTGGGCTGTTCTTATCTCAAGCCGTGGGAGTTGTATTCTTTTTGATTCTCCTCTCCGTCCCTCCAGAAGTTGGGGGAGGGCAAGAAGGGGGGGAGTGAGTAAAAGAGGTTTGTGGTTGGGTTTAAACCACGACATTATCTTACCCAACAATATTGTGCCTCTTTTCCCAATTTCGAAATAACTAATATTCCACCCTTACTGATCAATATAATTAAATGATTATAGGCACAATCCTATGCAAGTTATTCTGGAATTGCACAGCATTCTTATATTTAAATATAATGTAAAATGGTAATAAATTATAATTTAAAATTGAGTTTGTATATGTGCTTATTTTATCACTATCGTATCCCTACTGAGAGCAACGACAATTTAACGAGGTAATACAATAAATTGCTCTCTGCAAGTCTTAAAAAAAGCCCATAAATCACTTCTCAGAAGTGTATTTCAAATAATTTAACTGATTTAATTAACCCTAAAGTAAACACACTAATTAGGTACTAGTGAAACAAAAAATTGAGACATGCTGGGATAATGAAAAGAGTGGCAAAGAGTGATTGAATTATCTTTAATCTCCTGTTTCAGGGGAATCATAATGAATAAATCTTATATTCATAATTTTTAGAAAAAACTTTAAAGTAGTTGCCACTCCCAATAGAAATATCCATCTGGGTAATTATTTTGCCTTCCTTCCTCCCCACAAGCCTTTCAAATCCCAGAAAAACTAGAAAATAAAAATTTACCAGTAAAAATCAATTAACGGAAAAGGCTTTGTTTTTCCAAAAACATTGCAAGCCTGTTGCATGACATCAATCAGTAGATTCTAGGAACTTCTGAGAATACAGACAAAATTACTGATGGCCACATATGCACCCAGGACTGGTAAGCATGCATTCTTAGCAATGAATTAAAGCTTTTATATTTAACTAGTAGAGAGTCAAGAAATACCAAAGGAGAAGGTTTTGGGTCAGAACCATATATATCAGCATCATTAACATCCTTGTTTACCCCATCACCACAGCTTAATCATTAGTTCACTTAACTAAAGAATAATATTTCAAAAATCATTTTTCCTGCCTTGTTTGAAGCTTAAATACCTTGCAGAGAGGACTTGTTTGCTTGTTTGTTTGTTTGTTTGTTTTGTTTTTTTTGTGGTGATCAAGTTCAAAATGGATGGCATTCACAATGAAACTATTGATTTTCAGGCAGTTCAACAAACTCTGTATATGGATCAAGATGTAAAAGAATTTCTTATTGGAGAATAAACACCACTGTACATTAAACGAGGGTTTATTTGTGTATTCAGAAGCATATGATACTTACTGACCTAGATACTCATACGAATAATGCATTTAACTTTCATTGAAGCAATGCTGAATTACTATGATCAATTACCTTTAGCATTCTATTTTCTTTGATTCTTTGTTCAGGAAAAAAAAAACCTCATGATTTTTTTTTTTTTTTTTTCAAAAATATTTGAAAATATTCTTTTGCATTCTCACTGGTAATCCTTATTTGTGTATATTTTATCCAAAGATGAATCATTTTTTCTGAAGACAAAAACTCTAAGTGACGTTTCTGATAAGATGCATTGCCTACATGGAAATGCCATTAAGTGCATAACATAAACAATAACACATTTTTCTGCGGATCACCCTTCATAGATGAAGGAAAAATAAGATTAATTTGCTGCCCACATGTTTCTTCCATATATTTTTGTCCTCTGATCTCGAGTTTTCAGACTGTTAAACTAAATAGGAACTGAGCAGCAAAGCAATTTAGGAAAATGGCTTAGAAACCAATTGTTTTAAGCATATGCTAAGGTGTTTTTTGTGAAGAAAGAAGAAGAAACTTTGTTAGAAACTTTAAAAAGATAAAATTTAATTATAAAACTGTCAGGTATTAACTTGTTTCTTGAAAAGGCAGATTCATTTATAGATGTCAAGTAATCATGACTACTGTTACTTTAAAAAGTAAGAGAGAACAGAGCATGTTGTTTAGCTGAAAATGTAAAGTCATCCTGTGCAGAGAATATGAAAATCCTTGTTTCATACAAGTACATGTTCTTAAAAACACTTGGTAGAGCTTGCTCAGCAGGTGAAATTTATCTATGGAAAAAATGCTGTTTATATTTCCAGATCAGTAGCTGAAATAATCGTCCTGATACAGGTATTTAATTTGTCAAAACACATACATATATAAGTGACCAAAAGATGAATGAAAGTGAATAGCAGTTCTTCACTGGATTTGGTTGTTGGATTTTACTGCATACAGATTACAAACATACCCAAATGTTGCAGATTCTGTTGTTCTCCATCTCAGCTTATGTTTTACTTAGCCTGACCTTATTCCCCATAATGAAAAGAAAATACAACACACAACTCTCTTGTACCTTTCATGCACTAAAAAATAAATAAAAATAATAATCTGTAGTTTGTTTAAGAGCACCTATGCTTTAGCTATGTGCTCTTAGATAGCCTTTTAGATAGAGCTGCTATATGTCATTGTGAGAAACAGCCATAAGGTAAACCAAGCATCAAATAGACTGTAAATCTTTTTCCTTTACACTGATAAGCTATTTAATACAAGGTTGTGTAGATGACACAGGTTTTCTTTACTGAAATACTCTGGAAGCAGATGAGTCTTAATAAAGGTCTGCAGAGCAAACAATCAACTAGGATTGGTTTGTTTGAAAATTTATTGAAATCAGAGTAAAAATGTGCATTGTTGTACAGAAAGATGTTTTGTAGGGTAGCAGAAAAATAAAAGATAATTTTTTTTTTCATTATTTGTTGATTTTATAAATTAATTTACATCCAACTGAACTTATCAAAACATCCTGAGGGTCTCAGTCTTCCTAACTTTTAGACTCATAATTTCTTTCTATCTTTCAATGCAATAACTTACTGTATACAGAACTCAGCTTCACCTCCTATTTCAGTAATAAACCACCAGTATTCCTTCATCCATTTCCACTCTCTCGCCCCAAAAAACAACCCAAACCAAACCAAAAAAACCCAAAAATCCAGCAAAAAATCCAACTGCTTCCTGAGAAACCCTTGCAAAACAATGTCAGGCTTGCCATCCAAAAAGAAAAAAAAATATTTGAAAGAGAGGAAACACCAGATCAGTTGCATTATTACATAGATCATGTTTAGTCTCTTACCAAAAAAACCTTTTTCAGAACATGAATCAGACAATCCCTAATGAATGAATTTACTATACTTTTCTATTTTGTAAGTTTAGATGGCTGCCTGCATATTGTTCCTGGATTTAGAAAGCCCTGCATGGAATAATGATCTGTTATTGCCAAATGATTTTTTGTTTCTTCTCAGGACTTTATTAACTGGCATCAATGTACGTATTTCCTTAGTACGAAAAATTAGTGTTGGTTTTCTTGAACAAATGTGAAGCAGTGATTAGAGTCAGAAAGTATCAGTTTATTGGGATCACTATTTGAAAATAGTATGACTGGATATTTCAAACAGCTCAGTTTTTATGGCACATGTTCAGAATACAGTAACATTGTGTCAGTGATATGTTCAGAAAATCTGACTCTGTCCTTTATCAATCTGGGAACTAGGAAAGAAGAAATAGAGTAGATACATATGATTCTTTGTTTCATCTTGTGAAGGGTCATCGTCTTTAAAGGCTCTCACATGAACCAATTATACTGTACGGTCAGCTAGAATTCAAACACTGATGAACATGTCTTTTCTTTCCATTGTTCTCTGATCAGTGCTTTCACAGTCCTTGTCAGCTTGTGTTCTTTTCCTCCGGCTCTGGTTTCTCATCTTCCTTTTCTGATTTAAATTCCTGCCCTTCTGTGTGACAATACAACTCCTCTTCCACAGTGTTTAGCTTTTTCCTTATCACTCTGCTTTTAAGTGAAGAATCACCCTTTTCTGTACTCTCTGCTCCATGGAATATTGATAATCCAGAACAGATAGTTTAATTGCTACATTTTCTGATATTTATCAGCATGGACATGTTCATAATCATGCACCTGATTAGTAAGACTATCTTGCAAATGGCTTTAAATTTGATTTGGATTTTTTCTGGGTATATGGGAGAAATTTATGTCAGTTAAAAAAAAAAAAAGCAGAACTAGAGAAGATTAATATTTGGCACTGCTCTGAAGAGCTAGTGGTAACTTCTGGTACTTCTGTCAATCTACATCCTGGCCTAATTTCCCCAATTTCTGCCTCCAATGGGTTGTTGTTTTTTTTTTTTTTAGCAGATATCCTATGCTTTAGGATTAAGATGTATTTCAAGAAAAATGTGGGTATGTGAACCAGCAGAAATGCTAGGAAATTTAACATATTGCTAAATGGGAAGAGGGGAGAGAGTGAAGTGCAAGAACATCCTTCAGTCTGTTCTGTATAAACAAGCATGCAAGCAAAAAGCATTAAAACAATTTATTCTATCAGGATTTTATATTGTCTGGAAATGCCATGTCAGGAATTCTTTAGCTTTGTCAAAGGAATTACCAACATAAATTTACATGGATTTCACAGGACTGATTTGTAATAACATTAGAAAAATTATAGCTCTTAGCTTAATTGAATGTGTAGTGCAAATGAATTCGCATAACTCCTATATTAAGAAATAACACCTAGTTAAATAAAATTCATACTACCTACAAAACATTTTTTCAATCATCATTTGATCAGACCACATAACCAACATCAAGCAAATAAAGCAAAAAATGTTCTTTCTCCTAAAAGAAAGTAAGAACCTGATTCAGTCCATCTTTCTCACAATATGTCATTTATAATTCCTCAAGTACATCTTCTGGTTTTGGTGGGACTTGATACCAAGTACTGCATTTCGAAAGAGCTGAAAGAATCTTGCTGTAGCTAATTTATTTCATTCTTACCCAGGCCTTGCAAAATATTAAGCAAAATTGGCATCCAGTCTAGTTGATGATGAAAAAAATAGCTCATTTAATTCATTCTGAATTTATGAAATGCTATGCGCTATAAATTATGTTGTACCATTAGGTTAGTATCTGCTTCAGGATTCACGGTGTTTTCAAGAGGAATGATTAAGGACGTTATTAGTAAATCTACCAAGAACAGGACACACAGCATTTAAACATTACCCTATCATCTGTGCAACAAATGTTCAGCATCATTATGTTTCCACAATAGCAATTTGCTACTGCTCAGTGGGGTAAGCAATCAATAAAGGCAGGTGATGGTTTTTATATCAATAGAAAGAGAGTACAGCTTAGACCATTCCAGCCTTTGCAAAATCAATAAGCATGTCTCTATATGGCAGAAAATTAGTCTCAGTTGCAGATGAGAGTGACAAGGTATGAGCTATAATTAACACAGGAAAGCCTTACAAATTATTCATCCCTCTGTAAAATGTCATTCAACTTTTTGCTGAGCATTAAATGTAAGTATTGTTTATATCAGTCACTAATCCACAAAGAGATGCCTTGAATCTTAATTCTTTCCCAGCAAACTTACAGCCTCTAAAAATGATGTTGTAAGAGTTTTTAGCAGAGTACACAAAGAATGCTTGATACTATTTGGATCTGTGTATGGAGAGAAACTTTATTTTTTAAAAACCAGGATAAATATATTTCAAATCACACTCAATAAGACAAGTGCATGAGAAAAATTCTGCAGTGAGTGGTTGCCATCAGAAACAGATAGTTTTCCCCTCATTGGCAAGTTGTACTTACAAAGGCACCAAAGAAGTAAAACCCATCTATTTCCAACATTTTCATGAGTTTTCATTTAGAACTGCAATGTTAATAATGGTTAACTTGTAAAACACAAAAAATAAAATTTGTCTGTCTGTTTGCTTTCTAGAGTACTCAGGATTCAACACTTTTCTCAAGTCCTTGTATAAAGACATCATCTAGACCTTACATGCAGATGAGTCATGATGAATTCCATAAAATTTGTTTAGATGACTTAATTAATGTTCAAGATATTTAAAACCTCTAAAATATGGTAAGTATGGAATTACAAAGTACTTCCTTCAAAAAAAAAAATCATTGATTATAACTTTACCCGTTATCTGAGGAAAAAATAAAAAAATCATCTCCACTTACTTCCTTATGTATCTCTAACCTAAGATACATTTAAATCAGTGTTAGTATTTTTTTATTTTAAATATCAGGCTTAATGCTTAAATTTAATTTAATTATAAGAAAGAATCATGTTATAAGCAAGAAGCTCAGAAGAGTTAGAATCATAGAATCATAGAACAGTTAAAGTTGGAAAGGACCTCAAGATAATCGACTTCCAACCCCCCTGCCATGGGCAGGGACAACTCACACTAAACCATCCCACACAAGGCTTCATCCAACCTGGCCTTGAACACCACCAGGGATGGAGCACTCACAACACCCCTGGGCAATCGATTCCAGTGCCTTTTTATGTTGAGGACACCAGAACTGCACACAATACTCCAGGTGAGGTCTCACAAGAGCAGAGTAGAGGGGCAGGATCACCTCTTTCAACCTGCTGGTCACGCTCCTTTTGATGCAGCCCAGGATACGGTTGGCTTTCTGAGCTGCGAGCGCACACTCCCGGCTCATGTTCATTTTCTCATCGACCAGCACCCCCAAGTCCTTCTCTGCAGGGCCGCTCTGAATCTCTTCTTTGCCCAGTCTGTAGCCGTGCCTAGGATTGCTCTGACCCAGGTGTAGGACCTTGCACTTGTCGTGGTTGAACTTCATAAGGTTGGCATCAGCCCACCTCACAAGCGTGTCAAGGTCCCTCTGGATAGCATCCCTTCCCTCCAGCATATCAACCAGACCACACAGCTTGGTGTCATTGGCAAACTTGCTGAGGGCGCACTCAATCCCACTGTCCATGTCAGTGACAAAGATGTTAAACAAGACCGGTCCCAACACCGATCCCTGAGGGACACCACTCGTTACCGGTCTCCAGCCAGACACCCAGCCATTGACCACAACTCTTTGTGTGCGGCCATCCAGCCAGTTCTTTATCCACTGAGTGGTCCATCCATCAAATTGATATTTCCCCAATTGAGAGAGAAGGATGTCGAGTGGGACAGCGTCAAATGCTTTGCACAAGTCCAGGTAGATGACATCAACGGCTTTACCATCAATTATCCATCATTTCTGGATCATTATCCATCAATTCTGTAGCCCCATCATAGAAGGCCACCAAATTGGCCAGGCAGGATTTCCCCTTAGTGAAGCCATGCTGGCTGTCACCAAGCACCTTGTTGTTTTTCATGTGCCTTAGCATGTTGTCCAGGAGAATGTGCTCCAAGATTTTACCAGGCACAGAGGTGAGACTGACTGGTCTGTAATTCTCCGGGTCTTCCATTTTCCCCTTCTTGAAAATGGGGGTTACATTTCCCTTCTTCCAGTCGTCGGGAACTTCACCCGACTGCCATGATTTTTCAAATACGATGGCCAGTGGGCTAGCAACTTCATTCGCCAGCTCCTTCAGGACCCACAGATGGATTCCATCAGGTCCCACGGACTTGTGTGCGTTCAGATTTTTAAGATGGTCTCGAACCAGATCCTCTCCCACAGTGGGCCCAAGGTCTTCATTCTCACAGTCCCTGCGCCTACCTTCTAAGAACTGGGTGGTGCAGTCAGAGCCTTTGCCAGGGTAGACTGAGGCAAAGAAGTCATTCAGAACCTCAGCCTTCTCCAAATCCTGTGTAGCCAGTTCTCCTGAATGCTTCCTCAGGGGGCCTATGTTGTCCCTAGTTTGTTTTTTGTTTGCTACATACCTGTAGAATCCCTTCCTGTTATCCTTAACATCCCTGGCTAGGTTTAATTCTAACTGGGCCTTAGCCTTCCTAACCTGTTCCCTAGCTTTCTGGACAACATCCCTGTACTCTACCCTGGCTGCCTGTCCTTGCTTCCATTTTTCATAAGCCTTTTTTTTTCCTTTGAATTTTCCTCAGCAGCTCCTTATCCATCCAAGGAGGTCTCCTGGCCCTTCTGCCGCACTTCCTTCTAGTCAGGATGCAGCACTCCTGAGCTTGTAGCAGGTGATCCTTGAATATCAACCAACAGTCTTGGGCCCCCCTGCCCTCCAGGGCTATATCCCATGGAACCTTACTAAGCAGGCTCCTGAAGAGGCCAAAGTCTGCTCTATTAAAGTCCAGGGCAGTGAGCTTGCTACACGCTCTTCTCACTGTCCTGGGGATCTCAAATTCGACCATCTCGTGATCACTACATCCAAGGCTGCCCTGGAGTACTACATTCTCAACGAGCCCTTCCCTGTTGGTGAGCACAAGGTCAAGCATGGCATCTCTCCTTGTCGGCTCCTCTATTACTTGCAGAAGGAAGTTGTCTTCCACACAATCGAGGAACCTCCTGGATTGCTTGTGCCATGCAGTGCCATCGTTCCAACAGATGTCAGGGTGGTTGAAATCCCCCATGAAAACAAGGGCCTGCGAGCATGAGACTTTTCCTATCTGTCTGTAGAGTGCTTCATCCACAGGTTCTCCTTGATCAGGCGGTCTGTAACAGATCCCCACAGTAATGTCTCCCATGGCTGTTTTCCCTTTAACCCTGACCCACAAACTCTCTGTAAACTGCTCACCTGCCCCCAGACAGAGTTCCATACTCTCCAGCCTATCCCTAACATAAAGGGCAACTCCCCCTCCCCGCCTGCCAGGCCTGTCTTTTCTAAAGAGCCTGTAACCTTCCATTCCAACACTCCAGTCATAGGAGCCATCCCACCACGTTTCTGTGGTGCCTATTATATCATACCCCCGTAGATGTGCACACATCTCTAATTCCTCTTGTTTGTTCCCCATGCTACGGGCGTTTGTATAGAGGCATCTGAGACGAGCTCCAATTGAAGCCGGCTCGTTGGGTGGAGCAGCTGGAATATATCTACATTGTTCTGAGCATTCATTATAGGTTCTGGCAACTGACTGGGTGTGTTGGGATGGAATAATGCCTCCCTCCCCCAACACATCTAGTTTAAAGCCTCCTTGACCAGTCTGGCAAGCCTCCTACCAAAACTATTCTTCCCCTTCTTTACCAGAGCAGCTCCACCAGCCCCCAGTAGACCTGGCCTACTAACTTCAGTCCTATGTTCAAGACACCCAAACCCCTGACTATGACACCACCCTTTTAACCATTTATTAACCTGGCCAATCCTCCTAGCTTTTTCTTGGTCCTCCCCTGTGTCCTGGAGAATTGACAAAAAGACTATCTGAGCACCGGAGCCCCTAACCACCTCTCCCAGGGCTCTGTAGTCTTTCTTTATGGTCCCCAGTCTACTAGTACCTATATCCCTAGCACCCACATGGATCACCAGGAGCGGGTAATAGTCCATGGGACTTACTAGAGCAGGCATCCTCCCTGTAACATCCCTGATCCGTGCCCCTGGTAGGCAACACAATTCCTTCGAGATGGGGTCAGGCCAACAGACGAGTGCTTCCGTCCCTTTCAAAGTAGAGTCCCCTATTACTACGACCCGACGCTTTTTCTTTGTAGCGCCAGTAGAGATCTTAACCCGTGCATAATCCGGCTGTTTGTGGTGCAAGTACGTTTCCTCGTTGGTCTCCTGCAGGACAGCAAAGCGGTTCTGCGTGGGGACAACAGATTCAGGAGGAAGCCCCTTGCCTTTAATTGTCCTTTTCCTCCTTCTTTTTTTTCTTTGTCACTAATTCCCAACTTCCCGGGTTGGTGGCCTCCTTCTTTCCTTCATGAGCTGCAGGGGAAGCTTGAGGCCCTGCACAGTTTGGGGCTGGAGCAAGCAGCCCTGCTTCCTCAGCTACCCTGACATCTTGAAGCCCGCTGATAGCATTCCGCAGCTCAGCCCCTGCTGCAGGAGGACCTCCACCAGGGAGCACCGAGTGCAGCCCTGCCCATCGTGCACCTTTCCCTCACCAGACCAGTGCGGGCACCCTCTACACTCCAAGCTCTGCACTGCAGCCTCCCCTCTCATCTGCTCTCTCTGGGTGCCTGCACTGGCCACCGCCGGGGCAGCCAGAGCAGAGCTCCCAGCGCGGGCCCTGGCCATACGACGGGTGCTCACCATCCCACTCGCCTGCCCGCGCGAACTGCCGCGCAAACTGCCTCGTCCCGCTCTGTCTCCGCTCTGTCTCCGCTGTCTGTCTCCGCTCTGTCTGTCTGTCTGTCTGTCACGCAAACTGTCTCGTCCCGCTCTGTTTCCTGGTCGATGGCGCTCCCTGGGGCGGGTTTTTAACCACTCAGAGTTGGTGCCGCTGCTCCTGGCTCCGCCCCCTGTGGGTCCCTGCTCGCGTCAGCGGATCTGCCGGCTCCTGGGCAGGTCCTGTCGAGGACTTGGAGCTCCCTCGGTGGCTCTGGCCGCTCTGAGTTGAGGCTCCTGGACACTGAGCTCCCCCCACTCCGGTGTTAAAGGCGTCCTCTCTCGAGCTGCTCACCTCAGCAGGTGAATTGTTTTAAAAATCACTGGTTTTGCAAAGAATATAGAAAGATCAGAAGTACAAATTTCTGAGTGTATGTGTCCATATATGGATCTGTTCTTTCTGATTTTCTAGAATAGTTTTGTCTTTTAGACTCCTGACAACTATTGCTCCTTTTCAATGAGCAGTTAGAGCAATAACATTTATGATAGTACAGCTTTCAACTAGCTGTATTTGAAGTTTTTGTGATGATTCTTCTAAAGATATAATTTTTAATTGCTTTTTACAGGTAGCTGTTATCTTTCTAACATTTTTATCAACACAAAAGAAGCTATCAGTAGCATTCTTTATCTTAGGTTTTTTGCTTCTAACATTTTCTTTTTTCAAATACCCCACCTTCCACTTTGTTTTCCTGATTTTTAAAATGCTACTCAGTAATAACTGTTTGGGATGACATTAAATAAACATCAATTATCTTAGGAGCTTTAACCACAGTAAAACTTAATTCTATGAGTCCTTTTGTATCATGAACTTGTGAATTTGAAACTTTTGCCTTGTTGGTGTCTCAGTTTACGTACAAATCCAGCATTCAGAGAGAAAAAAGGATGAAGTCTTCACAGACTCAGTTTCTTACAGCTACAGACAGAGCACTGGTTCTTTCTAGTCCTTGAACTAAGCCCTTGAACATAATTTGCTATAACATCTTTAATTCCTTACCGTTTCCATGTAAAAAAATTGAGCCAGTGGCTTCAGGACTCTATGAAGAATGGAAAAGAGAGGAATAAAAGTGCTTTAATGGTACAGAACTAACTGTTGTATAAATGACATCTCACATCTCCTGAAACTCTGGTAAGAACCTAGCTATTCACCTTTTCTGACAAGTATTTCACAAACCTATCTAATCAATGAAGAACAGCTTCGTTTTGCGTTGTATTTCTTCCTTTTTCTACTTCCTGAGAAGGCAGATTGAACAGTACTGTTTTCATCTGTGCTTCTGTCATACTTTTGTTGTAGGGAGTCTGCAGACTACAGTGCACGCCCATTGAGTCAAGGTTGAACATGCATCCGCTTTGCATTTATCTTCTTTTACTGTGTGAGAAACAGCTTCAATAGGAGAAAGCATCCCTTGATTGTAGGAGCCATGTGTACCCTGTACCACAAGGAAAAGGCAACATTCAGTATTTATTCCAAATAAAAAAGGAGGAAAATAACCCATTGGGTACTTAAGTCACATATACTGTCTTTTTGATGACATGTGCCTTATGTCTACCTCTAAAACATAAAGTACTTGCGCACTCCAAAAGGAAGTTGAGAATAAAAACATTAGATGGTGAAAATTTCAGATGCTACTCTAAGAGATGGATTCATGACATTAATTTGATAAATTCTTCAGGTCAAGTGAAGGTATTATATGTTAAACACAGATATAAAGATCTTTAAGAACTTCAAGTTAAACTGCAAACCTAGCACTGTCAAGTCCAACACTAACCCATGTACCTACACGTGCCTTTTAAATACTTCCAAGGGTGGTGATTCACCACTTCTGTGGGCAGCCTGGTCCAATAGTTGATAACCCTTTCAGTGAAGAAATTTTCCCTAATATCCAATCTAAATCTCCCCTGGCACAGCTTGAGGCCATTTCCTCTTGTCTTTTCACTTGTGAAATGAGACTGACACCCGCCTCACTACAACCTTCTTTCAGGTAGTGTAGGGAGCTATAAGGTCTTTCCTGAGCCTTCTCTTCTCCAGGCTAAACTCAAGTTCCCTCAGCTGATCTTCATATTACTTTCATTCCAGGCTCTTTATCAGCTTTGGTGCTCTTCTTTGGAGGCGCTTCAACACCTCAATGTGTTTCTTGTAATGAGGGGCCCAAAACTGAGCACACAATTCAAGGATGCTGTGGAAAATGCTGTCAAAAAAGAATAAGGGGTTCAAGGCACGTCTTGAAATGCTTTCAGATTTCCAGAAATGTTTTGTGAGCTAATTGTCACTCTGTTAAAATTGTGTGTTTCATTAATTCTGTGCTTCTTAGGTAAAATAGTTATAGATTTTATATTCTGTCGAAGTAGCTCAAAGCTGTCTCAATCTGCAACAGAATCAACCCCAGTTTCTTTTTCCCTATTTCACTATTTGCTACTGTATCATTTAAAATAGTACCAGATGTGCATGTCACTTGAAATGGAAATGACCAGGATCCAAGTTTGCACTAAGTGAAAGAAAGCTAAACTAAAAGGTAGGTGTTAACTGCTGTCTCCTGATTTCAGGCTGCTACCACTTGATATTTATAACATAATTCTTTTATTTAAAGTGAGTGACCAAGCATCCCATTGTGATCAGAACTGTCGCACAGAGTAATCGAATGTGCAGCTACTCAAGTGACTTTTACTATCTAAAAGACAAGCTAAGGCAGCTACCACCCACTTTCAAACAGCAACAGTCTTGATTTGAATAGAGGAAGTCTGCAAAAGTTTTAAATATTTCACTATGGAGTATTTTTAAGCTGTGCTTTGATTAAAATGAAACTATGCACTCACAACCGTATCCTGGGCTGCATCAAAAGGAGCATGACCAGCAAGTCCAAGGAGGTGATCCTGCCCCTCCCCTCTGCTCTCGTGAGACCTCACTTGGAGTATTGTGTATAGTTCTGGTGTCCTCAACATAAAAAGGACATGGAATTGTTGGAACTAGTCCAGAGGAGGGCCACAAGGATGATCAGGGAACTGGAGCACATCCCGTGTGAAGATGATAGGCTAAGAAAGTTGGGGCTGTTCAGCCTGGAGAAGAGAAGGCTGCGTGGAGACCTCATAACAGCCTGCCAGTATCTGAAGGGGGCCTATATAGATCCTGGGGAGGAACTCTTCATTAGGGACTGTAGTGACAGGACAAAGGGTAACAGGTTCAAACTTAAACAGGGGAAGTTTAGATTGGATCTAAGGAGGAAATTCTTTCCTGTTAGGGTGGTGAGACACTGGAATCGGTTGCCCAGGGAGGTTGTGAGTGCTCCATCCCTGGTGGTGTTCAAGGCCAGGTTGGACAAAGCCTTGGGTGAGATGGTTTAGAGTGAGGTGTCCCTGCCCATGGCAGGGGTGTTGGAACTAGATGATCTTAAGATCCTTTCCAACCCTAACTATTCTATGATTCTATTACAATATTCATTATATTGATTCAGATATGTATGTAATGTCACTTTTAGGAAAACCAATAAGAAAATGTAATTAGTAATTTTTACAAGACGTGTGTTTGAATTTTTTGCTTTTTTAAAATAATCTTAGAAAGATCATGACTTTTTCCTCTTATGATTTGTTCAAAGGGGTGTAATTTTGTACTTACATGAGTGAGATCCCAGCCAAATGGTGTTGTCTCTCTGAGTTAATAAAAGATACTGACTTGAATAAAAAGTCTCTCAAATAATTCTAATAGATACACAAAATTGACACGATATTAAAATGTGTCTACTTATAAGAACAAGTTTAGTCCAATTAAATTTAGTAGATTGATTACATATTTAAAGTTAGGAATGCATTTTCTAAATCAGGAACAAGTTTTTAAAAATAAATATATTCTAAGAATATGTGAGTTATTGTCCCTAACACTGCAGTTTCTCAGTTTCTGTGGAAGTTATGTGTCGTAGTTTAAACCCAGCCAGCAACTCAGAACCACGCAGCTGCTTGCTCACTCCGCTCCTTTTTTTTTTCCCCCAACTCCTGGAGGGTTGGGGAGGAGAATCAAAAGAATGCAACTCCCACAGGTTGACACATGGGATGAGAAACACAGAACCATAGCATTCAAGTGGTCTGAGGCTCTAGAGCAATACCAGTTAACTGAAGCCCTTTGTAGAGGTTGTTAGGTAAAGCAAAAAAAGAATTAACATTTTCCTATAATTCTTTCACGACCACCTATAGGAGAGCTATATGCTTCCAGTGAGATAACTGAAGGACAGAAATCTTCAAGTTACTGAAAGAGAAATGTGAAGCTATTTCATGATGTCTCCAAAACAAATTCAGGTAGCTGCAGATTTGCAGAATATTTTTGGAAATGTAGAAAATCCACTGCAAAAGAAAATTATTTACCATGACTCATTGCTTAATGCTCTCAATGATAGTTTTGTCATTGTCCTGTATTTTACATCCAGTTTCTATTACACCAAGCTGGTGCTTTCTGTTTGGTTTGAAATGCCTCTCTAGTGTCCCCAAATTCTCTGCCTTCTAGGGATATATTGAGAAAAGAATCATTGATACATCTAGGTACTGATCTTTCCAGTATGCTGCGGTGCACTTCCTAAAAAACTGGCTCGATGACTCAGCTCCTCCTAGCATTCCCTGACAAACTTTTTTAGCTGGTCAATGCATACACTCAGAAAAACCACGGGATTCCCTTGCCGCTTGTTTTTTACTGCTCTTCAGACTTCTGTGCTAAACTTACTCTACCATGCAGGTGAAATGATTTAGATATTTCCAGATATTTTATTTCATTTAAAAGAAGATAGATGATTAAAAAAGGTCTGTCGTGGTTTAAACCCAACCACAAACCTCGTTCACTCACTCCCCCCCTTCTTGCCCTCCCCCTGCTCCTGGAGGGACAGAGAGGAGAATCAAAAAGAATGCAACTCCCACGGGTTGAGACAAGAACAGTTTAGTAACTAAGGTATAACACAAATCACCACTGCTACCACCAATAATAATAATGATAAAGGAAATAACAAGAGGAAAGAATACAACACCTCAGCACCAGCTGACTGATAACTCACCCCACTTCCCCCAGCCAAGCACCGACCGATACCTCGTCCAACCCTCCAGTCCCAGCCCTTCCCTTCCGGGGTAACTCCCCGTTACATCCTGGGCATGACGTGCTGTGGTATGGAATACCTCTTTGGTCAGTTTGGGTCAGGTGCCCTGTCTCTGCTTCCTCCCGGCCTCCCCTCCTCCCTGGCAGAGCATGAGGCTCAGAAAGTCCTTGGCCAGACCAAACATTTGAGCAGCAACTGAAAACATCAGCGTTATCAGCACTGTTCCCAGGCCAAAAGATCAAAACACAGCCCTGTACTAGCTCCTAAGAAGGAGAAAAATGACTGCTACTGCTGAACCCAGGACAAGATCACACTCATTTAAAAAAAAAAATAAAAGGTAGAAAATCAGGATCATAAGTACTGATACATTTTACTTTCCATCCGTCCAAACACTGTTCTCTTCTTTAACTCCTCAGTGATTTCAGGAAACAGCTAAAATACTTTCCATCTGCTTATGACATGCTTACAGTTCATCTTTCATGCTCTTTTCTTACTTTCCTATTGTTCAACCAATGCTTTCTCCTCTCTCCTTTTAACAGAAAGTTGGAGGTTAGACTGAAGTGCACCTTATATTTCACCTTACTAATAGTCCAGCCCACACACTGTCAAGCAGCAGAGATGAACTCTGACAAACGTGTCCTTCCACAACAGAACTGACCCTGGATACAGCTGCTAATTCCCTTTTTATATGCTCGATAAGTTGAAATGAAAAATCAACCAAATGTCATCATTGCATCACTGAAAAATGAGAGGCAGTATCTCTGAAGTCTGAGGGATAAAAGAGACTGAGGTTAAAATCACAAACTTAGCTATAATTTATGACTTAATTAAACTCTGCATTGAAATCCTTATCTGGCAATACCATTTTTGCTCTTAAATTGTTGCAGCGTGAATTATTCAGAAGGGGCATGTGAATCTTAAGATTATGAATCTCAGAGTAGTGAAGCTCAAGAGGCAGCAACCAATCAGATAGGAAATGGGAACAGATGTACTGATTTCTAATGTTCTCAATTCCATTTTTCTCTTTTCAACATCTTTGCAAGATGACATCTGTCTCAAAAGCTGTGGAAAGTTTTTAGAAAATGTCATGCAAGAAGCCTAATAACTGATTTTTTTTTTTCTCTAAAATGAAAGACTTATCATATGTATCATCATGCTTCCTTTATGATTTGGATTGTTTGGGTTTGATAGAAATGTCTTTGTTCCTTAGAGAAATAAACAGGAACCCATATTATACAATATTGCTATGTACAGATATGACACTGCAGAATTGTGCCCTGGCAAAGGTGAAATCCTGTACATATGAATTATCCAACTATCACCATATTATTATCATAATATTATCATAATATTGCTATCATAATATTCTATATTCTGCATATCGTGTGTATAATATATAGTATTAATATATTATATCTTAATAGAATCATAGAATACTAGGGTTGGAAAGGACCTTAAGATCATCTAGTTCCAACCCCCATGCCATGGGCAGGGACACCTCACACTAAACCATCTCACCCAAGGCTTTGTCCAACCTGGCCAGTATTAACACATGTTAACAATGAATCATATTAAGATGTGGCATGTTAGATATACAATAAAATATATTAATAGTGTAATATATATTATGCAATATTAATTAAATGGTATTATTTATTATATAGTGTATATACTATTATATAATCTATTATTAATTCTATCCTTATTACAATATATATTTATGCTATATGATATATAATATCTATTTTATATTAATAATGTTATTAATTTTATGCTATTCAATTCTGTTATCTATAATATTCTATTATATTACATTGTTATGCTATGGTATGCTACATTATGTTATGTTGAGATTTCCATGTGCATGATCACAGAGCTTCATCCACCTGATGTTACCTTTTTAATTTGTTGTAAAATATAACTGAAAGATTGTGTATGTAACCCTGCTTTTTTTGGGGCACTACAGAATTGTGAAAATTTACTGCATTATTCAAAACACATAAAGGGAGTAAAAGGGAATAAAATATTTTAATTGATTTCCATAAACAAGAACCCACAAGATAAATGCCCTTATTTGAAAGAAGTGAAAATAATTTTATCAACTTCTGATGCACCTAACATGAATGCTTACAGAAGTTTGCAAAAAGCATCTCAATGACAAGTCAACATTCCTTCAACAGGGAATAGAAGAAAGAAAGCAAAAGAAGTTTTCATGAGACATATCTCCCCAAAACACTTCCCTTGATTTCTTGGCTGCTGCTGTTCTTAACAATTCAATGTGTTACTTCATTGGTAGGATATTGCCAGTATTTGAAATCGAGCATTTTTGTTTGTTTGTTTGCTTTTCTTCTTTTCTCTCTCTGGTCCTCCAAGTCATTTTACCTTTTTTTTTTTTTTCCCATTTTTCAGTCCAAAAAACACTTATGGCTGTATTCTGCTGTTCTTCTAGACTGTTTCAATACCTGAAAATTATATCTGCCTAGGACCTTTTCCTACTACATTAGAGGATGAAAATTAAAATAACTTAATGACTCAATGCCTGTAAAATTAGTTTCGTTTTATCACAATTTGTCCCATAAAGAAAACAGCTTCAGTGCAATCTTTGTGTTTTGTGCTCTGAATTTGGCATTTCAACTAAACTCTAGCTGCCCTTTTACTCAGAAATTCCAGGAAGATTCATTTGCAAAACACAGTACATCACTGATCACTTGGAAAATTCTGTCCTTGCTCACTCTACCTCATACCTGAAAAATGTAGATTAAAGTAGTATCTGGTTTAGCGGGCTTTTAAAACTGGTTTAAGCAAATGGCTTTTTTGCTTTTGTTTTCATATACTCATTAAGAGTTGTTTGGTTATTGCATTAGAAGGCTTTGGGAATCAACATGTAAATATAAATTTAGGAGTTACGTGCATTTAGTAATGGACCAAAATAATGCTTTAATCCCATCATTTTTGGCAATATGAAACTAAACATCAGTTTGAACAATGCATGATATTTGGATAAGATTTTGTTTACACATAAAGTATCATGTTTTAAAGTCACTCATGCTTTTTCTCCATTTCTGTTACAAAGAAAGCTGTAACAAAAGAGATAATTACTTACTTATTACATATAAGAACACTGAAGCGCTCCTTCTTAATTTTTGGGTCTACCTTTAGGTACAGAGTGTTTACTTAACAATATGCACCATGTTGAACAAAAAGGTCACCAGAACCTCAGAAACTGTAGTTGCAGTTATTGAACAAATGGGAATTATACATTGGAATCAGTTCTGGTAACAAGTTTCTCAATGTTGCTGCTCATTTTTTCCACCTCTGCTTGGTAAGATTATTGTCTCAGTTATTACACTACAGGGGACAAAAAAAAAACCACATCCCAGATGTCTTCAGTTTTGTAAAGAAATATTTGAATAGCTGTTTAATTTGGAGTTAAGATTATTTTCTCCTGTACTCAAATTTCATTTCCTGATTCATTCTGTGTGAACCCAATCTGTTCATTGCATAAATTGAACATACTGCATAATAAGGCAATAATTGTGTTCAACTATAGATGTTCAGATGAAAATTGTTTAATATTAAAACACTGATTTGTATCTGACTTTGTAATAAGATATTTTTTGTTTCAATGTACTGTATCTAAAATAGCCTTAATAACCATCTTCCCCTTATTTCTTCAGTAAGATGAGGCCAGCTGTACTTTTCAATCTAATGATGCTGATCTTTATGTAAATCATTAATAAAAATTGCCGTTGATTCAAGGATTAGTTTTCATGTAGCTTTAGCAAATGTAGAAGAAGCATTTTGTCAGATCCTACAGCTCCAGACAAACAGGCTGATTCAAACAAAAGTGTGCCTGTAAACATTCAAGCAAGTAAAGCCTAAAGTTTCACTGGGACAAAAAAAAAAATCCCTTAAAATTGCGGCTGCCAGGCTCACCATGTTGATAAACACAACTAATTGACTGCTGTGACTATTGAAATGGTTTGAACTGCTATTCACAGTAGTGATGGCTGTCCCTAACTACAAATTAGGGTTTCAAACGGTCCATATTCTTAAGTAGCAATAACTTATAGGGCAAATATCAAATGGAAATGAGGAGATTTCTGTGACAGCATTGAACAGCAGGTTTAGGATTGTGGAGATAGGTAGAGAGCTCTCCTTTGAAGATTTTTGATGAGACAACTGCTTTTCTCTTTAAGAAATAAATAAAACCAAAACCAAAACAAGCTAAACAAAACAAAACCCACAAAGTCAAACTGAAAGCCTTCTGAACTATTGGCTGTAAGATGAAAAGTTTTATTTCTATTTTTAGTGCGACCATTTCAAATACCAGACCATACAGCTGCCAACATAGATACTCATGGTTTCTAAGAAAGCATTCTGGTAAGCAGGAGAGAGAGTAGAGATGACAAAAGCAGTGATACCCAAAAGGAGTACAATTGAGAGAGAAATATTTCAACAGCTGAAAAAGTATACAACAGAATCAGTAACCTTCAAGCTATGTCCAAGTTGAACACAACTGTTAAGTTTAACCTGACTATATCAATTAATGAAACAATATGAAACAAAAGGTCCTTACTACCTGGGAAGAAGTGGTGGAAGACAAAGAAAGGTAGTAAGGTCATGGGCCTTCGTGGAAAAGACAGAGAATAAGAGGTAATTATTATCCACAGACCAACAAGGGATTTGATGAAAAACTGTAACGTTTAGATTCTTAGTGATACACTAGGATACTCAGGCCTTGGGAGTCAAATCTTTCATTTCGGGTCTCCACACAGATTTGTTTTTAACGTAGGTGCCTAGAGAAGACAACTTTTATAGAAACCTTGAAGTGTTCTCATTTGTCTCTGTCTGCTTCTAGTCTTAACAAGCATACAATAAGGTCAATGATAATCTTAACCAGATATGGAAATGGTATTTTCAACACTACAGAGTCCTTAGAGATTATGCAATTTATTTTGCTTTAATTATTTTTTTTAATTTACCATTGTTTTTAATTGCTATTAAAAAATTTATTGAAAGAAGTGATCTATTAATTCAGTCCAGCAAGATGTGGGAGGTTTTAGTGAGCTGGCATTTTTTATCATGTTGCTCCAACGGTTTCCTTAACTTTTTTGTCCTGGTTTCGGTTGTAACTGTTTTGGGGTTGTTTTCTTCCTAACAGCTGGTGCAGTGCTGTATTTTTTGCTTTAGTCTGAGAATAGTGCTGATAACACACCTATGTTTTAGTTGTTGCTGATTAGCTCTTACCCTGATCAAGAACTTTTCATTCTCATGCTCTGCTAGTGAAGAGGGGCACAAGAAGCTGGCAGGGAGCAGAGACAGGACACCTGACCCAAACTAGCCAAAGGGTTATTCTATACCACAGCATGTCATGCCTAGTATATGAACTAGGGAGGAGTTACCTTGAAGGGACCAATCATTGCTTGAGCCAGGCTATCGGTCAGCAGATGGTGAACAATAGTGTTGTGCAACACTTTATTTTTTGTTGCTTTTTTTTTCTTTCCCTTTTAGTTATGTATTTTCTCCCCTTATTATTTTGCTTATCATTAATTGTAGTAGCAGTATATTATACTCTAGTTATTAAACTGTTCTTATCTCAATCTACAGGTTTTACATTCTTTTGATTCTCTTCCCCATCCTGTCCAGGGAGGGTAAGGGGAGAGGGTGAATTAACCACTGTGTGGTACTGAGTTACTGACTGGGTACAAACCACAACAATTTCTCACTCTTCTGCAATCCTCGCTGATACTGTTAACAGCAAATTTCTAAATTCTACTCTAGGCAGTGATATTCAAACAAGGTCACCAGCACACACTGCGTTGCAAATATTCACTTCATTCATTCAAATGTCTCATTTACAAGAAGGCTGCGTGGGGACCTAATAGCAGCCTTCCAGTACCTGAAGGGGGCCTATAGGGATGCTGGGGAGGGACTCTTCGTCAGGGACTGTAGTGACAGGACAAGGGGTAATGGGTTCAAACTTAAATAGGGGAAGTTTAGATTGGATATAAGGAGGAAATTCTTTCCTGTTAGGGTGGTGAGACACTGGAATCGGTTGCCCAGGGAGGTTGTGAGTGCTCCATCCCTGGTGGTGTTCAAGGCCAGGTTGGATGAAGCCTTGGGTGACATGGTTTATTGTGAGGTGTCCCTGTCCATGGCAGGGGGGTTGGAACTAGATGATCTTGAGGTCCTTTCCAACCCTAACTATTCTATGATTCTATGATTCTGCAGATTGTTATACTTTCTACATCTGTGTTGAATAGTTACAGGGATAAAATATGCAAACTTGGCATGCATCTATCTTGATGTTACACTGTTCAGCAGTTTCACAGTCTGTTTGTATTGCTACTTTCTCCAAGTACACATATTTTTCATTAGCTACGTATTTCATTTCACCATTTCATATTCAAAAATATGTATTAATCTGACATATTGGGTTTTATCAGCAATCTTTTCAAAACCAGCAAAACATTAGTGAGCTATTCTTTGAATTTCTAATGTATACATATGCCATCATTTTGTTTCTTATGCCTAATTCTATGTAGAATCCAAACATACATTATAATGCTTGTCTCAGTGTCTCAATAAATACATATGCAGAAGAGTTTTAACAATGCTTTTTTAGTAAATTTTGTAGTTTCATGTTCATAGTCTTTGCTGAAAGAATAAAGACAAATATTTGAGTAGGTTTGTATATATGTTTTGCAAAATTTTAAGGAGCTTTGTAGTTTACTTTGAGAGAGATAACTTTTTTCAAGTTTGCAATACCAGCTTGTCAGCATATTCTTTTTTGCTTGGCAATATCTAGCTTCTGCCTAGATGCTGTTTTTTAAGTATGAAAGCTTCATATCTGTAGCTTTATCTTTAGATGTGTAAGAACCACAGAAATCATCCAGATATTGGCTATTCGTATAACAGCTTTAATTTCAGAAGTTGCACAGGCATAGAATCCATATTTAGTCATTAAAGGATGACTGTAAGTAGATATTTCAATATTCTTTACTTTGCTTTCCCTTTGTGCCTAGGCTGCTCTTGGACTTTTTAAACTACTGATAATAGATAACAGTCAGTATGGACATTAAGCCTACATGCAGCTTTAGGGTCAAAGTCACCTTCTCACATCGATATCTCCAAATAATGTGCACTGCTTTTCTGGACAAAATGAGCTAGATGAGTATGATGGCACTTCACTTTAAATCAATGCGTGCTGGATTAGCTACTTTAAACTAAATGATTTGGTGCCATAGACGATGTGCAGGTGGAAATGATCATTGCAGTCATTGCTTTATATGACTTGTGAAACAGAATGGCTTGGGTCACACTTGCAGGTTCCTAGAAGTGTTTATTACATGAGCTGTAGTTTAATTTGAGGACAGACTATCAGAAGAAAGAAGTATCTTTGTAATGCATAGTCTTCTGGAACCCAAAACTCACAGTAATTTTCCATGTTACTTTGTGTTTCTTTCCCACTAAGAATATTGTGTGCTTTTGCTCTGTCCTTTTTATTTTGTCTGGTAGGCTTAAGCCAAAAAGAACAAACTTCGGGTTTTTTTCTAGGTACAGTGTTGAATTGAAAGTACCAAAATAAGATATGAGTACTGTACAGACTGCACTGTTTTTGAAAGCACACCTGAACCATTCCAGCCTAGCAAGCTCAGGCTTCAGAAGCAAGAAATCTGAAAGTAATGCTAACCAGAGTTTCACCCAATCTCACTGGGCTTTGTGGTCTGCAGTGCGGATGTACCCACAAACTCTACTTTTCACCAATATGAATGTCTCAAATGTTAAAGCTGGATAAAGAAATAGTATTGGCAGATACTTGTATAAAGAACAGAGCATAAAAATTGCACTCTGCCTATAGCCTGCATGATGCAGAACTCTGAAATTTCTGCAGAAAGACAGCCTGGTATTATTATGGTCTTGAGTTTATTTAAAAATAGAAAACCAAAGTTATTAACTTAATTTTAGATGTTTTTGCTAATAAGTCTTATGTTATTCTCAATATGACATACCATGGAATTTAAGTATTGGCTTTATACAATTGTACCATGAAAAAGTAAAAGGAACATTTAGATGCTCACAGTGGTTGATTTTGCCTCCTATTTGTATAGAATGTAAAAAAATAATAAAAATGTTAAGTAGATTAATTTTATTCTAAAATTATTTTTCTGTGTTTACATTCTATGTTTACTTTTAGTGTATGTTTAGTAAGAGAGGTCATTGCCAGATCACTGAAAATAAAAACATTAGCCCTATTAGATTATTTGCACAGAACAGATACTGTATGTGTTTAAACACATGTGCCAGGACTCTATTGAAAAAACACTAATTCTGTATTGCTTAAAAACCATTGCTCAGAGAAGTGGTCTGTTAAAATATTGGTGTTTGTTATTTCCTACAAATGGCTTGATAGTTTTCATCCATGTGGCCTTCACTTGGGAACAAAAATATTGGGTCATTTTTACTTCAGGGTAACAATAAGAAAAACTAATAGTTTTTTGTTGTTTTTTTTTTTTATCATCATGTTGCTGCCAGCAAGTAGTGGGCTTCTGCTTGATAGTTCAGAAGTTCAGTCTTGGATATTCACCACCATCCCCACCCACACATATATAATTATTTTTCACATTGTAAGCTGTTTTTTCACCTATGACAGTGGGTAAAAGATCATTTTGCTAGGGAGCAAACTAGAAATATCCAAGCAGCAAAAATGTGTTGTAGTATGCCTGCATCTTGCTATCTTTCAAAAATAGAAGAAAAAAAAAAAAAAAGAAGAGCTGGAGAAATTTAAGTATTTTCTTGACATTCTAGTTCAGAATGTCAACTGAACTGCCTTTAGTCTCCATCCTACATAACTCAGACATCTGTCTAGACTGTATCTCTCATAGCTGTTGACAAGCACATGGAGTCTTATTAACTGTTCAGGTCCACTGACATCTGTTGCTTTATTATCAACATTGCTAAGCAGTTACAAGAAGAGTAAAAATTATATAGTTAAAAAATTTCAAGAAAGTTGCATTAAGCCGTCTCCTCCCCACCCCCCCACCCCCACTTTTTTTCCTTTACAAGTGATTAATAGCAAACTGCAGGGTGGTTTTTTTTCAAGTGGAGTCATTATTACCACAGAAAATTCTTATAAAATGTTTGGTTTTGCTGGTGTATGTATTGAAGAAGTAAAAAACAAATGAGTTGAAAAAATAAAGAAGAAAGTTAATAAGCAAGTAGGTAACACTGTGAAACTGCATTTCAAAAGCATCCCTTTGTTCTACAATTGAAGACACATCTTGGTGTCTTCAACTTTCATATCATAATAAACAGTGTCTTCCAGAGCTTCCCAAAGACAGCTTTATAACTTCCAGGCAGTAGGTGGACCTTGAGCTTAATGATAAAGGGATAATACCTTTCTTTCTGGACCACAAAAAATAAGTTTTACAGAGCTAGTATATTCACTGTCATTGTGGCATGGTGACATGCCAAGCCAAGAATCATAGAATCATAGACTAGTTAGGGTTAGAAGCGATCTTAAAAAGCATCTAGTTCCAACCCCTCTGCCACAGATAGGGACACCTTCCACTAGACCTGGCTGCTCAAAGCCCACCCAACTTGGCCTTGAAAACTTCCAGGAATGGACCATCCACAACTTCCCTAGGCAACCTGCCTCCGTGTCTTACCACTCTCATACTAAAGAATTTTCTTCACAATATCTAATCTAAATGTACCCTCTTTCAGCTTAAAGCCATTCCCCCTATCCCTACATGCCCTTATAAAAAGTCCCTTTCCAGATTTCTTGCAGTCACCCTTTAGGTACTGGAAGGCTGCTATAAGGTCTTCCCGGAGCCTTCTCTTCTCCAGGTTGAAAAAGCCCAACTGTTCTAGTCTGTTCTGACAGGAAAGGTGCTTCAGCCCTCTGATCATCTTCATGTCCCTCCTTTGGACTTGCTCTAGGAGGTCCACATCTGTTTTGTGTTGTAGGCCTCAGAGCTGAAAGCAGGTCTGCAGGTGGCATCACACCAGAGTGTAGTAGATGGGGAGAATCACCCTCTTCAGCCTGCTGGTCATACTTCTCTTGATACAACCCAGTACATGATTGGTTTTCTGGGTTGCCAGTGAAAACTTCTGGCTCATGTTAAGCTTTTCATCAACCAACTTTCCCAAGTTTTTCTCCTCAGGGCTGTCCTCAATACATTCTCCTCCCAGCCTATATTTGTGCTTGGGATTATACTGTGCTTGGGAGAATGATGAAATTTAAGAAATCTGTGTATTTAACTTCTCATTTCTTATTTTCCCCCAAGGATCTTGACTTATTGTTGAAACTACTGCAACAGTTTAAAAAAAAAAAAAAATTAAATGTACTGAAAGCATGGATTTCTCAAAGATTTGAACCTATCCACAAGTACTTTTCTTCTAATCCTAGAGCATGCAAGAACACTGTTAAAATGGAGCTTGTGTTTTGGATTTGTGATGACACCAGAGTTGATAGCACACTAATTTAGCTGTTGCTGAGCAGTGTTTACACAGTCAAGACCTTTTCATTTCTGATAAATGTTATAATTGCTTAGTAAAAATAGGTGTGGGTGTTCCATAATGATTGCATATTGGCCTATTAAATAAAGAATTATTTTTGCTGTAGATCATTTCAGTTGCATATTAACTCCATTATTATATTGTGTTTTAGTAATTAACAATCCAAATTACAATCAGTGGGGATTTAGCCACTAGTGTTTAAACATTATTTTTTTTTCCTTTTCCAATATAAAAATAATTTGTCTAAAATTGTCTCTCAGCATACAGAAGTATTAGTTTCCATAGCATCTCTGAATAGAATTTCAGGCTTTCACCAGATTTCAGTCTTTCAAATAACAGTTGGAAGTATGAAGATTGTGAAGAAAACAAAAATAATTAAATGTATGTCTTTTATTTACTGTATAGGTTTACAAGTGCTCATCAGTTTTGAGCACTAAATTATCTGTTACGCTCTAGTCTGTGCCATAAACCCTTTGGTCATAATAGTTCTTTGGTGTGACTGCCTTACAATATTAACTCTTTACTGAAACTCAGATAAAAATTTCTGAGCTTCCTAAAATTATTCTTAATAGTCTAGCTATCTTCAGCTGTCTGATTCAGGTTTTAGACTGAGAAGTAACTCTTGCCAACTTGGCTCAACAAGTTCAGAATGCTGTGTGCTTACAGTTTGGCATTTGAGAGCAAATGAAAATAAAACGTGGTTTGAAACTAAAAGGTCTCACTGTGTTTTCCTTTGTTACATGCACAGACTCAGCTGTCTTCTGCCACACACACATATGCGCATAAGCATATACACTCCCAAGTTTAAAAAGATCTTTAGGAAAAAAAAGAACAAAACCAAAACCAGACATTTCTGGCACAGAGTACTCTCCATTCACTGTATATTTTACTCCTTTGTTTGAATGGTCACTATTTTGCTAACTACATGAAGCAAACAGGGCCTTGATTGAAATGAGACTTCTACCAGAACTAAAGTAGCTGGAGAATCATATTTTTAAGCTGTGTTTTGCCCCTGCATGGAGGGATTGGGGAAAAAAATATCAATAAATAGATAAAGTGTATCCTCAGTAGGATCAATCCATCTTTTTTCTCTGTCATTAAGGAAATCTTACATTTTCTAGAATAGATTCTTGCCATTGTCTTTTTGTTAGGGCTTACCTGTCTGTTTTCAGTTTTTTATAGTTCTTGTGCTTGGCATCATTTATCTTTTTTAACATGTTTTCATTTGACTACACACTGCTGCATCAAATTTTGTGCTTCTCTCCCCAGTTAAACACAGCATTTTAAGATGCACAACTGCAGAGGTGGAACACAGTATAAATATTCTTAGAACAAGTTATAACACCTAGAGGGCTTTTACTCATGATATTTGTCACTATTTATGGATTTTGCTAAATGGGTGACAGTATCAGCATACACTGTAATATTCTCTGATTCTCTCCTTGTGACATTTGAGAAGCACATTCTGGATCAAGTCTTAATTATCTTTTCTTTGTGAGCTCTCTCCCAGTCCCATTCGAATATAGGCACTTCCAAATATTAGTGTTATTATAAATAGGATTTTACATCCACAAATTTACTCTTTTTTCCTCATAGTTTACCTTTCCTCCTTCACTAAGCAATAATAAACCATGCTTTTGGAAAATAACTTAGATAGCTTACTTTTAGATTTATATCTTACTTGAAAATAATCCTATAAGAACTACTAATGGAAGAAATTGAGTCAAACATGTATGCATGAGACCTCGTGAAGATGAAATACTACAGTAATGATGTTCTGAGAACTGACTGAAGTAAAAGTTGGTGTTTTTTGGATTGTATCATTGGGGTTTCAAAGACATTATAGTTTTCAAATTTCTAAGTAATAGAATAAATTTTACAAAATTAAGAAAGTGTTCTATTATAATTATGGGAAAAGGAAGATTAAGAGCCCATTTTAGACCCATTTCTGTCATGAAGAAAAAAAAAAAAAAGATGATAATTTACCAGTAAGCTCATTATATTTCCCTTTCTGTGCTACCCTTCAATCCACTTTTAAACACTCACTAAATGAAAATCAATTGTATTCGTGTGACAAGGGAGAATAGACTCAAGTGTAGGGTGTGCCTAAACTTTCTTATATGTGTGTGAATATTTCAGATTGTACTCAAGAAAGACATTTTAGAAGTTGTCAGAAGAAATACATGAAAATTTCATCAATAGCTCAAGTCAGCATATGTCACCCTGTCTGGCAGGCAAGTCATTTTCCATCATGATTCTGTGGCGCATTAATAATGTCCTTTACTTTTCACTACAGCTAGTAATACTCAAAGCTGCCAGTAGGAGTTCATAATTATTATGGTTCTGATAACAGTAAACAAATGTACAAAATGATACATAATTATCAAATCTGGTCTTTCATCATCCATTTAACTAGCTTGCCTTCACATGCCCTTTGCATAGCGTTCAGTATTATTTTGACATTTGGAAGTAAGTGTAATTTTTTGAGAGTGAAAAGGATGTGATATCTCAAAGTTCTTTTAACATTAGAGATTCCATAGTAAAAGACATCTGACAATAAGTTGTGACTTTCCCAATGGAAAGGTGAGCTTGTTCTTTCCCAAGAAACTGCAGGTGTATTGTGAGATGGTGTGGTGTGGCACATGGCCTTCATTACTTATTAGCTGTCTTACTGAGCTGGAATCGTGATGCAGTACCCAAATACAGCTTGCAGTCGTTATGTGCCTCTTTTCAGTGAAGGCAATGGCTTTCAGATCAAACTGTTTCAAATCTAGCCTCTTGGAAGTAGATCTTCTACCAAAGAAGCAGATTTTCTATTTAAGTACTGAATATGTTGGTGTATTTAAAGTCTTTTTTTTTTGCAAGGGGGGCCAGTTATACCAAGATAAAAAAGATTTGGGGTTTAGTCAAGAGAGCAGAAGACATAAAGCTATTCCCAGTCATGTGCCCTATCATGTGCCTCTATCTAATCTTGAACTGTTTTCTCTTCCTGTCAATCCTGATCCATTTCGGAGGATGGCACCATGATTACCTTTCTGATAACACCTTGCTTACCTGCCAGACCAGTCCTATGATGAGTAGCAGTTCTCACAGTGCACAGTTCTGCCAATGGAAAAATTGACAGGGTTTGCAGTGTTATGGATTTCCTCATGTCCTGAGACTTCAACTCTGTTTCATAGAATCATATAATCTTGGAATCATACAATCATAGAATGGCTTGGGTTGGAAGGGACCTTTAAAGGTCATCTAGTCCAACCCCTCTGCAATGAGTAGGACTGTCTTCAACTAGATTAGGTTACTTAGCGTCCTGTCTGGCCTGACCTTGAATGTTTCCAGAGATGGGGCATCTACAACCTCTCTGAAGAACCTGTTCCAGTGTTTCACCACCCTCAGAAGTCCAATCTAAATCTACCTTCTTCCGTTTTAAAAACATTACCCCTTGTCCTATCCCTACATGTCCTCGTAAAAAGATGGTCCCCATCTTTCTTATAAGCCGTCTATAAGTACTGAAAAGCTGCAGTAAGGTGTCCCTGGAGCCTTCTTTTTTTCAGGCTGAACATCCCCAAATGTCTTAGTGTTTCCTCACAGGAGGAGTGTTTAATCTCCCTGACAATTTTTGTGGCTCTCCTCTGGACCCAGTCGACAAAGTCCATGCTTTTCCTGTGCTGAGACCTGCAGAGCTGGAGGCAATATTCCAGTGGGTTCTCAGCATAGAGAATCATAGAATCATAGAATCATAGAATCATAGAATAGTTAGGGTTGGAAAGGACCTCAAGATCATCTAGTTCCAACCCCCCTGCCATGGACAGGGACACCTCTCACTAAACCATCCCACACAAGGCTTCATCCAACCTGGCCTTGAACACCGCCAGGGATGGAGCACTCACAACCTCCCTGGGCAACCCATTCCAGTGTCTCACCATCCTAACAGGAAAGAACTTCCTCCTTAGATCCAATCTAAACTTCCCCTGTTTAAGTTTGAACCTGTTACCCCTTGTCCTGTCACTACAGTCCCTGACGAAGAGTCCCTCCCCAGCATCCCTATAGGCCTCCTTCAGGTACTGGAAGACTGCTATGAGGTCCCCACGCAGCCTTCTCTTCTCCAGGCTGAACAGCCCCAACTTCCTCAGCCTGTCTTCATACGGGAGGTGCTCCAGTCCCCTGATCATCCTCGTGGCCCTTCTCTGGACTTGTTCCAACAGTTCCATGTCCTTTTTATGTTGAGGACACCAGAACTGCACACAGGTGAGGTCTCACGAGAGCAGAGTAGAGGGGCAGGATCACCTCTTTCGACCTGCTGGTCACGCTCCTTTTGATGCAGCCCAGGATACGGTTGGCTTTCTGGGCTGCGAGCGCACACTGCCAGCCCATGTTGATTTTCTCATCGACCAGCACCCCCAAGTCCTTCTCCTCAGGGCCGCTCTGAATCTCTTCTTTGCCCAGTCTGTAGCCGTGCCTGGGATTGCTCCGACCCAGGTGTAGGACCTTGCACTTGTCGTGGTTGAACTTCATAAGGTTGGCATCAGCCCACCTTACAAGCGTGTCAAGGTCCCTCTGGATGGCATCCCTTCCCTCCAGCATATCAACTGGACCACACAGCTTGGTGTCATCGGCAAACTTGCTGAGGGCGCACTCAATCCCACTGAAGAAGAAAGAGAGAATCATTTCCCTTGACGTGCTGTCCATGCTCCTTTTGATGCAGCCCATGATACAACTGGCTTTCTGGGCTGCAAGTGCACGTTCCTGGATTGTATGCAGCTTTTCATCCCCAATTACCCCTAAGGCCTTCTCCACAGGGCTGGTCTCAATCACTTCACCCTCCAGCCTATACTGATAAGATGCCCTAATTCAGCTGTAGGACCCTGCATTTGGCCTTGTTGAACCTAATGGAGGTTACACAGGTTCACTTCTCAAGCTTGTACAGGTCTCTCTGAATGGCAGCTTGTACCTCAGGTGAGTCAACTGCACCACCAGCATTTTTTTCATTTGAAAACTTGCTGAGGGTGCACTCAATCCCACTGCCTTGTCACTGATGAAGATATTAAACAGTACTGGCTCAATCCAGACCCTTGAGGAACACTACTCATTGCTGGTTTCAATCCAGAAATTGAGCCATTGACCGCTACTCTCTGTATGCAACCATCCAGCCAATTCCTTATCCACCAAATAGTCCATTGATCAAGTCCGCATCTCTCAATTTAGAGTGAAGGATGTTTTGGGAGCCTGTGTCAAAGGCCTTACAGAAGTCCAGATAGATGACAACCATAGCTCTTTCCTTGTCCACTGATGTTGCCAGTCTATCACAGAAGACCATTATGTTGGTCAAGCAAGACTTGCCCTTAGTGAAGCCATGCTAGATGTCTCAAATCACCTTGTGTCCTCCATGTGTAAGCTCTGTCTGGGTAGCCACATCAGTTCTGGTTAGGGCAGAGGACATCATATGTTTCTGCTGGAAATATGCTGGTTACCATAGCTAAACTCCTTCTGGGAGGGTGATGACCACAATTGAACTCACTTTGTGGGCTGGTAGGGTGATAATGACCTTCCTGCATGCCCTTCTGTGCAAACTGCTGTGTAAGTTGCCATAAAACACCCTGACTGATGCAATACACTCTTTTTGTCCACTCTGGTTGCAGGGCTCCTGGTCACTAGCACTTCTTGGCTGATTTCTGTAAGTGTGAATATACGGTTGGTGCAGACTCCTCTTTCTGCTGCCCTTGTTTTCTCTCATTCTATTAGGCTTTGTAAAAGTTCGAGAGGGTGTTAGAACTTAGTCACTGTCAAGACATGCTATAATTAACCTGCATAAAAAAAAAAATTGTAAAAATATACATTAATATAAATTAATTGGATTTTCACAAGTATTATAATTACCCATACTTTTGTTTAATGGTGTAATTTCCATGATGAAAAATTTGCAGCTTCTCTTCTTAATTATTAAACAGACACAGACCTTCTTTCTAAATTTCACCCCAGTTGCTAGGCTATTAATAAATCATCTTTGTAATAGAGCTGTTCAAACTAATGAATTTTGGATTTATACAAATATTCTGATAAAGCTACAAATTACAGTCTTTAGTAAATAAAACCAGTCTTATTTAACATTACTAATCTATGAATAAAGTGATTATAGCAACTTTGTTTGCCATGTTTGGGTATTTTTCAAATTACAATTAGACTATTTTTTCAGTTCTACACATCTGCCTATAACATCTTCTGCATGTGACTGATTCTGTTTTGGAGGGAAATACTTGGACAACGTGACAGGTCTTTTGAATCCAGCGTTCTCAACTAGTTTCAATGCTTTTAATATTGACGATGAAGGTTTTTTTTCTAATTTAGGCATCTCTTTAAAATTATATTTCAAATATTAAACAGTGAAGTGGAAGTCAGATGAGTAGCTATGCCTTTGATTTTTGTTTTAAGAGGAATATAAGGCAGTCAACAAAATACTTTTTCTAATAAATAACTTTTTAAGACTTTTTTTTCTAAGTGCACTTATATCTATACCACATTTTCCTCTGATTTTTCATTTTAATTACATTTGCTTTGACTGTGCTTACACCTTTCTCTCTGCTTGTTGCAAATAATGAGCAAATTAGTGCACTGGCATGCATGCTAATGCAAAATTTGTTTTATCTGTGTATTGCCAAATATTTGTAGAGACAAACTATAATTGGTATACAACATTATTCACAGATGAAACCTTGTTATAAGATATTGGTTCATTAAATAAAATAAATAGATTTTCTAACTGTTTTATCAAAACAGCTGGACTTAACAAAATACAAATGTTTACAATTAGTTGTACTTTAAAAGCTACTGATCAGGAGTTTGGGTGCAGAATTTGTCAGATGACAATATTCATATGTGCACTGGAGATCCAAATTAGTTGCTTTGGCTTTTAAAAAATGAAATTCACCCAAAAGTAAGTGTTTATTTAAAGGAAGCACATACACAGAATTGAACTATAATGATTAGTTATGAATTACTTGCCAACATACAACTTATATTTTGGGTCAGAGTTTCAGTAGGAAACAGCTGCTCATTATTTATGTAAGATCTATGGTAGGTCTAAAGAGCATCCTGTTACATGCCATGCATTAAAAAATTAAAAAAAAAAAAAGATAAAAAACTCAAAACATTTGAAAAATGGATTATGTCACTAAACTTTGCACTCTTGTTATACTTGAAAATTTCTTAGAGCTCTGTCTTTAAAAATTAACTTATTAAATGAAAATGTTCATTTATTTAAAAAAAAAGAAGTTTCTGTTGCAGGGATAAAACTCAGGACATGTTATAAACCCAGTAACAATATCAAATAAAAATAAACTAGGTAAATAATCTTATAATTTCATTTTCTAAACCTGGAGATAAAAGTCTCTCATTTTCACAAACGGTTCAACCTTGATTTGGTCATTTGTTTTAAATATAATTTTATTCAGAAACTTAGTCCATCTCACTATTTAGGACCTACTAGTGCGACTAAGTTATTTGATATGCTCCTTATTATTACAACTTTTTTAAAGACAAAGACTATTTCATCTTGAAGCCTTTAATCAAAACATAGCAAAGGTCATTTATTGCTATGACTAGATCAGTGTGTGCATGTGTTTAATTGGATTCCCTTAAAGAACTCTTTATACTGATGTAACGAGATTCCGCATATGTGTGCTGAGCTTAAGTCTTGATGATTATTTCAACTGAATGACTGTGGCATTTTCCTAGTTTGACATAAAATCCAGAAGCTGACACAGTAATGACTAACAAAATGGTTACTAAATGGTGTTAACTATTCTAGTTTCTGTAACATTCTTTTTTATGAGAAGTGGATAAACGGAAGAAACAATAAGGAAAAGAAATCTGCAGAAAGCAGAGGAAGAAGCAGAGTTATTTAAATATAGCTGGAATATTAGGTTGGCTAAGAAAATTTTACTGTTATCCA
The DNA here is from genome assembly GCF_037157495.1 of Lathamus discolor. Lineage (NCBI taxonomy): Eukaryota > Metazoa > Chordata > Aves > Psittaciformes > Psittacidae > Lathamus > Lathamus discolor. The sequence goes on along the minus strand of NC_088887.1, from coordinate 26,662,847 downwards.
AAGATTATGTCCAAGACAGTTGCTGTCCTGATAAAAACCAGGAAAATATATTTGCTCTAGGTACCTGGCTCCACATGGGTGTATCTGATTCTGGCAATTGGTAACAAGCTTTTGCTGAATCTATAGGATGAACAGCTTAAGTAGTTCTGTGTAACTAATGCTTGATAGTTATTACTTAATCAATCATTTAATTAATTAGCTTACAACAGCAGCTGCCTGAGCCATAAAACCTTCACACTTTTAATTGCAAGAAAGGTGGTATAAAGTCAAAGCTAGAGGTGGCAGCTCTGTACTTTTTTGCAGCTATAAAGCTCAAGCCTTGTCTTTGCAATGGCCGCTGACCTGACCCAGCTTCTCTCTGTGGGTGATGCCACTCTCCGGCTGTTGGAACACTACTGGAAACTGTGAAAGATCAGGAAGACTGAAAAAAATCATGTCCTTAGCTATCCATAGGTTATCTTGGAGGCTGTATTTCCACTTCACAACACGGCAGGCTGCAACCTACAGGAATTGAAAACTGAGTCAAGCTTTTCATCTTCTCTGAGTGGAATTTTGGTCTTCAAAGTAATTTCTGCACAACACCCCCCGCCCCCCAACCAAAAAACAACCAATCAAAAAAACACACCAAAAAAAAAAAAAACCCCAAAAAAAACCCAAACCACCCCTCCCCCCCAAAAAAGAGAAAAAAACCCCACCAAACCAAAAGAAACATCCACCCAAACAGTTATTGCTCCTTATCTCAAACCTCACTTACTGAGGAGCCAGCTCTGAAATACATTATTCTAATTTATTCTAGCTGCTTTCCTTCCCTGAAGGCAGACAACAGCTGATTCAGTAAACTCCAATGGAACAAGATGCTGTCAAACCATGAGTTTTTTTCAGTTGCAATTCTTCATGAAATTGGCTTCTTTCAGCAAGAGTCTGTTTCAGGGAAGGGCACTAGGGAGAGGGCATCCTGCTTTGAAACTTTCACTTTGAAATTTCTTGAAGGCAAATGTAACTATTTGTCTGAAAAATGAGGGTTTGGGCTTCTGTTAATCTGAAGCTGTAAAAACACCTCTTCGTTTTTCTGAATAAATGTAATGTAAAAGGTAATAAATACTGTCAGTTTCCTCCTTCACAATAATTTATTCTAGCACTTTTTTGAGTATGAGCATGGCAGAACAAGTGTGCAAGTTTTCGACACAGTTAATTTTTGTCTCATTTAATGAGTTCATTAACTGATATCAAATTATTCTACAGCTAACAGTATCAGAACACAAGCTTTTTCTGTTCTGTTCTGCCCACAGTTTAAATTAATTCTATCTGCTTTCTGTTAAAATTTAGCTTCAGTGATCTTTTCTGCATTTAAAGAGAAAGTGAGATATAACTGAATGCAGGGGAAAGAGGCAAGCAGTGAGAACTGAAAAAAAATCTTGTGGTTTAACTTAAATGGGAATAACTACATCAGCTGTACTGGAGGATTCATAATTTTCCTAGGAATCAATTCTTTTCAGAGGTTTTTATTCACGCTGCTAAAAATAAGCATTAGATCTTAAACACTAAATTGTTAAAATGTCCATTTTCATAAAAAAAGAGGGGGCAGTGGTTAAGACGGGTAAGTAGTGATGACAAAATACAGAAACAGGTGTCCTGTCTCTGCTTTCTCCTGGCTTCCCCCCCTCCCTGGCAGAGCATGAGACTCAGAAAGTTCTTGGTCAGAGTAAACATTACTGAGCAGCAACTAAAACCATCGGTGTTATCAGCATTGTTCTCAGCCTGAGAGTCAAAACCACAGCACTGCACCAGCTACTAAGAAGGAGAAAAATGACTGCTACTGCTGAACCCAGGACAATAAACTATTAGATCTAAACTCAGAATGAACTCTCTGAATGAATAAATCAATAAGAACAGCAGCTTGCTGTTTAAATTAACAGTTTAGGACATAGAAAAGCTTTAGTAGAAACCAAACTAAGCTTTTTGAAACACACCATGGTGGAAGAAAAATACAAAAGAGGTCTGCTGAAGTCTTAACTCAAAACCTTTCTTTTACTTCTATTTTCTGCCCTTTCATCCTCAAGAAAAATCTCCATATTGAGATTTTCATTTTACAGATTTCATACTTTGCCTCTAAGAATATAATCATAAAGTATCTGAACAGTTACATTCATATTGTGATTTAAGCAAAAATGTGTGCAAATAATATTTGAAAAACAAATTTTCACAGATAATTAAAAATACCAAACCCTGAGCACATTTCTTTGGAAGACCTTTCTACTTCCAGGTATTTGTTTAAACATAATCCAGTGTGTCTGTGGGTTTGGTTCATTCTGTTTGCATGTTCCCTTAAGTAATTTAGTTTGCTAGATTTCAAGGCTTTGTAAGATTCCACAAGGCTTCTCATGCATAAGCTGGTGCTGGTGAGAAAGACATAGTGCAGTAACCAGCTGGCACCCAGACCATTAGCATAGGTTGCTGTTTCAGCTTTGATTTTTACTGCTATCATTTTAAATAAAGATATGAATATATATATCATATTATTTTCATGCTATCTTAAAAAGATTGTTATAAGTTACAGGTCTTCACACTAAACAAAGAATTTGATCCATTTTTTGCAGACGGACTGCTTAAAGAAAAAGTCAGAGAGTACAGTTAGGCCCTGGTTAGAATCTTTGTCATCATGAAGGCCCCTAAAGGCTTCTTTACAACTATATTTAGGGTGTTTCTTGATGGTATGTTGAGGAGGGTCCTGAGCTGAAGTGGAGTATTAGAGCTCTCTCAGTTGAAAACAGGCAGAAGAAAGTCTGGGTTTCAGCTTAGTTTGTTTTGGTTGTAGGAAGAGAGGACTGGTGTGGCTTTTTTCTCTTGGTTTTTTTTTTTGGTTGGTTGGTTTTTTTTTTTGTTTGTTTTTTTTTTTTGTTTGTTTGTTTAAACAGGTGCTTGCTTATTTAAGCACCATTTCTACAGCAGCTCTTGATTCTGAGGCAATAATGAAGGAATCTGTACTTACATTTTAATACTGATGGAATTTTCTGCCTACAGAGACAGCACTAAGTCAAAGACTGTAGACCTACTCTCTGCTAATAATCATATAGAGACCGTACACACCCCAGAGGATTTGCAGTACATTACTATTTTGATCCTGCTGCTAAGTGGTTTGGCCCAAACATCAGCTTAAAAAAATAAGGTCTAGCTTCAGCCATATCCTAATGAAAAGCTAGTCAAGCCAGTTGTTTCTGTTGACAGTGAAGCACTGACTATTCTGCCTTTGTGGCAGCATGCCATCTCAGAGTGTCATGATTGATGATGAAGTCCCATGGAGCAGAAGAAAAGCTTGAACAGCTTCTGAAGAGATTAAAACAGTCTTTCAAGAAGAAAATAGGTGTCTGAAAAAGTAAATGCACACTGTGAAGTTGTAATCCCCATTCTCTTGTGTGGCTGAAAAAAAACAGACAATTTAGAGCTGTTCCAGTAAGCATTTTGGACTCTTACACACACTTTCTGGGCCTATGTGGTATAATCTTCCAGAATAAGAACCAACATAGTCACATAGTTAAATATTCAGCATTCAAGCAACACTCCTACAGGATCAGTTATATTGGACTGGTATTTGACACATATGTCAGAGTGCCTGAAACTATTTCAAGAGGTGGAAAAATTAGCTGGATTTCCAGAAGTCAGGCCAATGAATGCTTAAAAACTGTGCTCAGGCAAATCATTAGCTATCTGATGATAATTCCACAACATGGGAAATTGCTATTATGATACATGTGTTAGTGGCAGAGTTGCCAGAGCTGGTAGCTGTAGTGATGTTGTCAGCACCACTAAGCTGAACTAGCAGAATGAAAGGGAACAGAGAAAAACAGTCACAACAAGCAGAAGAATCTGCATTTGTGATGCCTGTGGCAAAATCTAAGTAAGTTCTCACCCAAACCACAAAAGTACACTCATCTGTGCAGTCTATAGAGACTACAAGAGAAATCAAATCCTGACTTTGATTTTTGTACCAACTTAATCCAGATTGTAAGAATATTCTTTTTTTGTTGTTTTGTGTTATTATTCCACATACATCTAGGCAGCTTCATGAATAACCTCTATAATCAAAAGTTAAAACTTTGCATATCAGGAATAAAATTTCTTATTTTTAGAAAAAGCTATCATAACTGTTTTCTTGAGTTTCTTTCAATATTTTCCATTAGTTTAATAATACTCTAGCAAAATAAGTCTTTCATGAAACATTATTCTTTAACATAAAATAATTTCATTCTCTTGAAGACCCAACTGATGTTTCCTTGCAGGTTCTTTTGAAATTGAGAAATATTCACAGAAATACCCATTGCACTGGAATATACTGTTCGATTTGCAGAACCAGAAGGAAGCTATCAGCCTCAAAGTGTTTGGATTTCTAACTAAATATCTCCATTCATTCAATATAGCCAGCTCTGTATCTGGCTAAAACCAAACGAGTGTCAGAAACACAGCAAGGAGTGGAAGAGATACTTTGCTGGTGAGTAGTAGAAAAGTTTTATCCAGGCAAAGGAAAATCAAACCCAAAAGCCAAACAGAACAAAACAAGGCAAAAAAAAAAAAAAAAAAAAAGGCAGAAAAAACATGATTTACACTGAAATGTGTGTGACTACAGTATGCATATGAACACTCTCATGTACGTATAATAAGGTTTCTGTGTGTGCATACAAAAAGAGAGGCACACACCACAATGAAACCTTTATCCAAATCACAATTCAAAATGGCCATATCCTTATAACTGAGAGTTGTATTAATTAAGACATTGTCCTGGGTTTACCAGTAACCGTTTTGCTCCTTCTTAGTAACTGGTGCAAGCTCTGTGTTTTGACTTCCAGCCTGGGCAGAGAGCTGATAACACCGAATGTTTTTAATTGTTGTTAAGTAATGTTTATTCTGGCCAAGGACTTTGTGAGTCTCATGCTCTGCCGGGGACGAGGGGAGGCCGGGAGGAAGCAGAGACAGGACACCTGACCCAAGCTAGCCAAAGAGGTATTCCATACCACAGCACGTCATGCCCAGGGAGGTAACTGGGAGTTACCCGGAAGGGCAGTCTCTCTCTTCGGGGGGGGGTTGAACTCGTTCGGCGGCGTATTCTCTTGTTATTTTCCCTTATCATTATTATCATTGGTGGTAGCAGCAGTGATTTGTGTTATACCTTACTTACTGGGCTGTTCTTATCTCAACCCGTGGGAGTTACATTCTCTCGATTCTCTTCCCCATCCCTCCGGGAGTGGGGAGGTTCGGGGTGGGGAGTGAGGGAACGAGCTTTTGTGATTGGGTTTAAACCACGACAGACATGAAAACATTCCTCTAAACTGTAGTTGAATGCTACAACTGCTCTCTAATGTGGAAAATTCCTGTGCAGAGGAGCTGAAATAAGACTATATAGGCACTGCTATTAATGCCTTTCACGTGAAAATGTAGGGAGATTTTTCTCAACCTCTAATGTCTGATTTGTCTATCAATGCCCCAGGAAAGCCAAGATGCTTGTGCCTCACCAGTCTGTCAGCATCCTATTATAGAGATCCTTCACCAGAGTCCTGCTGGATCGGATGGCAATTCGACTGACTTGTCCAGGGAAATGCACCAACAGCATAAGCGGGACCCCTCAGTGGGTCTTCCCACTTTATTTCAGCCGTTGCCAGTGACTCCTAGTGCCAGTGAAGGACTAATACTAACAGTTTACAGAATAACACTCTTTATTATCAAATGAAGACAAATTAAGGTTCAGAGATTCCCAGTGATAGAAGCTGTCTGCAAAAACAAGCTTAAAGAGCCTATATGATATATTTGGCAGGAAATGAATCCTGACCCTGAAAACAGACAATTCCAGAAAGATAATCCCTTATTAAAAGCATAAGATATTGTTTTTTCCTCATCACAGATCCTTATCACATGGGCACATCTGAAGACATTAATTTAATCTAAGACAACAAGTTAAAAAGACTAGGAAATAAAAGGTTTAAAAGACTAGAGAAAAAACTGGTACAGCACACTCAAAATATTTGTGAGATAAGTTCTGTTTGAAGTAAATGAGTAAGATATTATTTTAGCAAAATTTCTGCTTTAAAATAAAGAAGTCTTGAAACCGTATATCCCAACTTTCTTGAGGACTTAGATGATTAAACATTATACAGGATTAGTTCAATAATTTTTTCACTTAAGATATGTATATTGGAACTAGATGATCTTAAGGTTCTTTCCAACCCTAACTGTTCTATGATTCTGTGACTTGCTTTCCTGTGCCCACCGAAGGGGAAAAGTGGCTAGTTTACACTGGTGTTCCTCTTTCTCTGCTTTTGTTGTTACATTGTCTAGCACTGAACAAATAAAACAGACAATAGCATAATTTAAAGTCTCATCAAAGTTTATATTATATAATTTGAAACTATGTTTTTGTCATCAAATCAGTAACAGTAATTATGAAAATAACAGTAAAACACTTGTGAGCTTAACTTGTTTCTTTTTTGTTTAATTTCAGGTAATTCACATGCAGTCAATATCCTTTAAATGCATTTGTTTTCTCAGTACTTCATGTAAACTATCACTATGATGTAATCTCATCTGCCACACTTACTGCACATGCATTAAAATTATTTCAACTATTATTTCATATTACTTAAACAAATAAGCTTTCCAGTAAAGTATTTCTATTGTCAGCTCTCACAGGCTGTAATCTTAGTCTATGCAAAGAACTTGTGCAGCTGAAGGTTCATTCTGAGTTCTCTGCTCTACTCCTGGGCACAGTAAGGGAGGACACATGCTGAAATGGATAACCCCTCTGGCTCATTATGGGCACTCATGAGATTTCTGTGAAGATGTAACTCTTTTTTTGCTTCTATGCTTTCATTCCTTCCTTGTATAGACTTTTTACTCCCTTTGCTCTTGGCATTATCTTTATTATCAGCGTTCATTTCTGTTTTTTTTTTTTTTCTTGAAGTACTTAATTTAATGCATAAAAATGACCTTGGAAATATAAATTTTAAATTTTAAATTTAAATTTAAATTTAAAATAAATTTTAAATTTTAAATTTAAGCAAATTTAAGGTATTCCTCATAAGGTATTCCTCAAAATCACTTTGAGACCAACACACTGAAAGACTTTCAGACTCTATTTAAAGGTGAAAAGGAACATTGAAAGAGTTCCTGCCACCTGGCAAGTTTAATTTGCATATTTATCACTTGGTTTCAGTATAATTTTATAAACTGTTCAATTTTTTTTTTTTTTTTTTTTTTTTTTTTGTATCAGAAGCCTTCCTAAGAGGATTCCTTTATAACCTTCTCTTAGGAATGACAGTGACAATGATATGTAGCTCAATGTGCATAGGAAGGTTCAGTGAGCACACTTCAGGGAAAAATACATGTATCAAAGGTTCTTTTTTGAGCCATTTAACAATTCCTTTTACAATGAGCTCTACTTCCTATAATCACATACATTTTAAAAGTTTAATTTATGGTAGCATAATTTATGACTATGGAAATGTTGGACATCTTAGTCAAATGGTCCCTTGGTTGCCATAGATAGTCCAAGATGAACTGAAAATCCTGAAGAGTCTTGTTCAGTCCAACAAGTTATAACCTAGATTGCTGAAATTCATTGAACAGTCTCAGGTGCCACTGAAAGTCATGACATGGATGGGAATCTAGAGCAGACACCATTTCAACAGAATGCCGAATTGACAATTACACGAATGTATGACAGCAGTTTGGCACATTATCATAAATTACACTGAAGGAAAATACCATACATATGCATGTCCATTTAAACACAAATGCTGGTATACTTGTGTTATACAGCATTCATCATTTGTAACGTATGTTTGGACAGACCTTAACTCTCACTTCAACATAGGTCTTCAATTTGAAATTGAAAAACCGTCCATCAACGGCCACTCTCGATCAGTTGCTGAGGTGAGTAGCTTGAGAGAGGACGCCTGCAACACCGGAGCGGAGAGGGGAGAGATCAGCGTGCAGGAGCCTCAGCTCAGAGCGGCAAGAGCCACTGAGGAGGGAGCCTCAAGTCCTCAACAGGACTTGCCCAGGACTCGGAAGCTCAGCTCCCGTGAGGGGCTGACTCACAGGGGGCGGAGCCAGGAGGAGTGGCACCAGCTGGGAGTGGCTAAAAAACCTTCCCAGGGAGCGCGGTGACCAGGAGCGCGGCGAACAGAGCCGGCAAACAGAGAGCGTCGAGGCAGAGGGTCGAGGCAGTTTGCGCGGCAGTTCGCGCGGGCAGGCGAGCGGGCAGGGGAGCGGGCAGGGAAGCGTTCCATCCGCCTCATCGAGAGGACTCGCCTGGAGTACAGGAGGGGGAAGGAGTGCTGAGAGACGTAGACGGATTGATTGACCAGATAGATCATGGTTACAACACGATCGAAAGCTGTAGTGAGTACTAATGTGGGTATCCAGACTGAGCCTTCCTGCAGACATGCAGCTGTGCAGGTCTCTGGCTGCAGCGAATGCCTGAGCCTGGCACTTGTATTGGAGGGAGCCAGTGACACTGCTTGTGTTCGCTGTGAGCAAATAAATGACCTGCTCAGGCAGGTGGCTGAACTGAGGGAGGATGTTGAAAGGTTGAGAGCCATTAGAGAGTGTGAAAGTGAAATAGATTGGTGGAACCACACCCTAAGGCAAGGGCAGAGGGAAGTGGTTCAACAAGCTATGGATCCCCTTCCCTCCTACCATCAGACAGAAGGAGAGAGCTTAATGGACAAGGATGGATGGAGGGAGGTTCCTCCTCGGAGAGGTAAGCGAAAACCCTCACAATCCCTTCCTCCCTCCCAATTGCCCTTGAATAACAGGTACGAGGTCTTGGAAATTCAGGGCCAGGTGAATGGAGATGGTGAGGCAAATCTATCTAGTGAGTCACCCAGGGCTTGTCACTCACCCACATACCTCAGAACTTCCCCAACCAAGAAGAAAAGAAGAGTAATTGTGGTGGGTGACTCCCTTCTGAGGGGAACAGAAGGGCCCATTTGTCGACCGGATCCACCCCACAGGGAGGTCTGCTGCCTGCCTGGGGCTCGGATTAGAGATGTTAAAAAGAAACTCTCTGAACTGGTGCAGCCGTCTGACTACTACCCACTGCTGGTTTTTCAGATTGGCAGTGACGAAATTATTACGAGGAACGTAAGGGCAATGAAGAGAGACTACAGGGCCCTGGGACGGCTGGTTAAAGGGTCTGGAGCGCAAGTGGTGTTTGCCTCCATACCTGTTGCAAGCAAGGGTGAAGGGATATATAAGAAGACTCTGCAGGTTAATGTATGGCTGCGTGACTGGTGCCAAAGGCAGGGGTTTGGGTTTTTCAGTCACGGGCTGCTGTATGGGACACCTGGTTTGCTGGTGACAGGCGGGATACACCAGTCCCAGAGAAGAAAAAGGGTTTTGGGGCAGGAGTTAGCAGGGCTTATTGACAGGGCTTTAAACTAGTTATGAAGGGGGGAGGGGATTTAACTGGGCCTGTTGGGGACAAGCCTAAGAGGAACATGCTGGGATTGAAGGATGGAGGGCTAAGGAGGACTATCAATCTCTTGTTTCACTTGTGGGAAAGGATAGCTTTTTAGACCCTGTCCCGCAGGGGAAAAAGGGTACTAGGACTGGCTCCCTGAAATGCCTGTACACCAACGCACGCAGCATGGGGAATAAACAGGAGGAGTTAGAAGTCTGTGTGCAGGCTAAAGGTTATGATCTAGTGGCAATTACAGAGACATGGTGGGACAGTTCACATGACTGGAATGTGGTCATGGATGGCTATGTCCTTTTTAGGAAAGATAGGTCAGCGAAGCGAGGTGGTGGAGTTGCTCTTTACATGAGAGAGCAACTAGAATGTATTGAGTTCTGTCCGGGGTCGGATGAGGAGCAAATGGAATGTCTGTGGGTACGAATCAAGGGGCTGACTGGCACGGGTGATACAGTTGTGGGGGTCTATTACAGACCTGATCAGGACGAAGGAGTTGATGAGGCTTTCTACAGGCAACTGGAAGTAGCCTCGCGACTACATGCCTTAGTCGTCGTGGGGGACTTTAACTACCCCGATATTTGCTGGAAGACTCACACAGCCAGTCATTCACAGTCTAGGAGGTTCCTCGAGTGCATTGATGATAATTTCTTAATGCAAATGGTGGACGTACCAACTAGGAGAGCAGCGCTGCTAGATTTAGTACACGCCAACAAGGAGGGTTTGGTCGAAGTGGTGACGGTCAATGGCAGCCTTGGCTGCAGTGACCATGAGATGGTGGAGTTTAGGATCCTGTGTGGGAGGAATAGAATACCTAGCAAAGCCACAGTTCTGGATTTCCGAAGGGCCAACTTTGGCCTCTTCAGTCAACTGCTAAGGGAAGTCTCATGGGAAAGTGTACTAGGCGGTAAAGGGGCTCATGATAGTTGGTTAGCATTCAAGGACCGCTTCTTCCAAGCTCAGGATCGGAGTGTCCCAATGAGTAGGAAGTCAAGTAAGGGATCTAGGAGACCGGCGTGGTTAAACAAGGAGCTGCTGGGCAAACTCAAGTGGAAAAGGAGAATCTATGGATTATGTAAGGAGGGGCTGGCCGCTTGGGAGGAATATAGGACAGTTGTTAGAGGATGTAGGGAGGCAATTAGGACAGCTAAGGCCTCCTTGGAACTCAATCTTGCTAGTCGGGTTAAAGACAATAGAAAGGGCTTCTTCAAATACATAGCAAATAAAACTAACACAAGAGGCAATATAGGCCCACTGCTGAACGAAGTGGGTACCCTGGAGACAGAGGATATAAAGAAGGCAGAGGTGCTGAATGCCTTCTTTGCCTCTGTCTTTACTCCTGCAGACTCTCCCCGAGGGCCCCGGATTTCTATAGCCCCAGAAGGAGTCAGGACAAAGGAGGAGTTTGCTTTGGTAGATGAGGATTGGGTTAGGGATCAGCTATGCAAACTGGACATCTGTAAATCGATGGGTCCGGATGGAATGCACCCACGGGTGCTGAAGGAGCTGGCGGAGGTCATTGCTAGGCCACTTTCCATCATCTTTGGTAAGTCGTGGGAAACGGGCGAGGTGCCTGAGGATTGGCGGATGGCAAAGGTCACACCAATCTATAAGAAGGGCAAGAAGGAGGACCCGGGTAATTATAGACCGGTCAGCCTTACCTCCATCCCTGGAAAGATGATGGAACAACTTATTCTTGACTCCATCACTAGGCATATCAAGGATGAGGGGGTCATTAAGAACAGCCAACATGGTTTTATGAGGGGGAAGTCATGTATGACCAACCTTATAGCCTTCTATGAGGAAGTGACTAGGTGGAGGGATGATGGTAGAGCGGTAGATGTAGTTTTTCTTGATTTCAGTAAGGCATTTGATACTGTCTCCCACAGCATCCTCATAGATAAGCTAAGGAAGTGTGGGCTTGACGATCAAGTAGTGAGGTGGATCGAGAACTGGTTGAAAGGAAGAAGGCAGAGAGTTGTGGTCAATGGCGCAGAATCTAGCTGGAGGTCTGTGACTAGTGGAGTCCCTCAGGGGTCGGTGCTGGGACCGGTGCTGTTTAATATTTTCATCAATGACCTGGATGAGGGAACTGAGTGCACCCTCAGCAAGTTTGCTGATGACACAAAACTGGGAGGAGTGGCTGACACACCAGAAGGCTGTGCTGCCATTCAGCGAGACCTGGACAGGCTGGAGAGTTGGGCGGGGAGAAACTTGATGAAATTTAACAAGGGCAAGTGTAGAGTCTTGCATCTGGGGAAGAACAACCTCATGTACCAGTACAGGTTGGGGGTTGACCTGCTGGAAAGTAGTGAAGGGGAAAGGGACCTGGGGGTCCTGGTGGATAGGAGGATGACCATGAGCCAGCAATGTGCTCTTGTGGCCAAGAAGGCAAATGGCATCTTAGGGTGCATTAGAAAGGGAGTGGTTAGTAGGTCAAGAGAGGTTCTCCTCCCCCTCTACTCAGCCTTGGTGAGGCCGCATCTGGAATATTGCGTCCAGTTCTGGGCCCCTCTGTTCAAGAAGGACAGGGAATTGCTGGAAGGAGTCCAGCGCAGAGCCACAAAGATGATTAAGGGAGTGGAACATCTCCCTTATGAGGAGAGGCTGAGGGAGCTGGGTCTCTTTAGCTTGGAGAAGAGGAGACTGAGGGGTGACCTCATCAATGTTTACAAATATGTAAAGGGTAGGTGTCAGGATGATGGAGCTAGGCTTTTTTCAGTGATATCCAGTGATAGGACAAGGGGCAATGGGTGTAAACTGGAACATAGGAAGTTCCACGTTAACATCAGGAAGAACTTCTTTACTGTAAGAGTGACAGAGCACTGGAACAGGTTGCCCAGGGGGGTTGTGGAGTCTCCTACACTGGAGATATTCAAGGCCCGCCTGGACAAGTTCCTGTGTGATGTACTGTAGGTTACCCTGCTCTTGCAGGGGGGTTGGACTAGATGATCTTTTTAGGTCCCTTCCAACCCTTGGGATTCTGTGATTCTGTGATTCTGTGATTCTGTGATTCTGTGATATTGGACAATCATATTTAGCAACTCTACCTCCTATCAAATATTTATAACACTGGTCCCTACATAATTAAAAATGCGGAACAACAAGAAGTGCTCCTTAATCTGGCATGTCCTCTCAAATGAGTGTAACTGTCAATGCAGGTTAACTTCTCTGCAATTAAACCGATCTGCTCACCGTTCCTGCACACATCCTATATAGGATGACTACATGGAAGAACACTTGTCTCTCCAAATAAACAAAAAAAAGATGTAACTGTCCTTCTGGGAACAGAACTGGGAGTATTAAGTAGCATAGATGCTGAAATTTTAACAAATAGAATATAGTTGATAACAATTGATTTGCATAAACTAGAACACTCATTATGATCTTCTGATATAACAAAACTCCACTTTCTCATGTCTGAAAATTTTGTGGATCTGGAGATGAAAATACAAAGCTTTCTTTAAAAACAGCCCTAGGCACAGAATTTATGATCAGCTTTTCAGATCTAAACCCCTTTCCCTTTTGTCTTCCAACCTACTTTTATGAAATAATACAGCAAATAATATTGAAAACATTCTTTTTCTCCTAGGCATAGAGGTCTTCCTCTCCTGTAAGTGTATCCAATCGTTGAAGTGCAAAACGGTGAGCACAGCTGATGAGAAAAAAAAGAAAAAAAAAAAAAAACACAACAAAAAGAACAGTAACAGCTAACTCTAGATACATACATACATAGACAGACAGATGCCTGGTTCATTTAGAATAGGAAAGATTTTTTTCAGGTAACATTTTGTCTCCTTTAGGACGGACGTTTTCACTAGGTGGATATGAATATCTTCTGTGACATTTTTGTTGCTGGGCAACAGCCTGGGAGATATATAAAGATGAGCCAATAAAATCAAATTTTTACTAGCAGCCAAACCAAGATTTTCATATTCCTTGTATGGTTCTTAAAAAATACAGTGTAATTATGCAAATCTTCCTCATTCTGTTAGTTAAAATGTTTGTCAACTGATCAGAGTTAATGTGAGGGAGACAAAATACCCATATGGCATTTTTGTAAAGCATGATTATTTCAGACAGCGTGCAGGGATCCCCTTTGTACAGCTCTGTTCCAGCTCTGCCTGGAGCTGGAAATGATCCTTCAGCTGTTTCTCGCTGTAGCAGGGACATATGCTTGTGCCTGCCAGAGGGGAAAGTCCTTCCTCAGACTTGGCATCACATCATACAAGGCTTAGCATAAGGCATTCATTAAAATCTGCACTCCTCAAAAACATGTTGTAATACAAACCATAAGCTGTACTGGAACTACCACCTTGTTCAGCCTCATTGCCTTTGTAGAGATGATGCATCCTAATCTTGCTCACACCACTAGATCTGCACAAGGTAAACTTACTGTAAATGGAGACAGTACTACTAAGCAAGTCTTGGGATATGATACTTATTATAGGACAGGCTACATGTATTAAAGGAAAAACTGGCACCCTGTCCAAGCAGAAAAGCTGGATCCCTTTCAACTGATTCTTTCAAGTCTTATATAGTGTCCACCAGCCCGGCATTTGAAATGCCTAAAGCCAGACCAGCAGATGAACACAGGTCTGCATGACATGACTCATGCAAGATGCTTTCTTGTGACGGCTGAGCAAGAGGCATATCCCTTCCACTGACTGTGCTAGTGCATGTAGCATCTATCTGTCAAACTCAACAAAAAAAATGTAGAGCCTCCATGAGCTAATTTAGAAATGTTAACTTTCTGCTAGTCTTTTTTTATTTTTCTGGTTAATTAATAAGGCGCTATTTCTCAAGCCTTTTTCCCTCAAAAATATTTGAAAAGCTTCATCAATGTCGTCTTTAGATCTTACCCAGTTTTTCTGTAACAGAGTTCTCTACTAAAAAGACTTTCACTGTACAGAATTTAAACCCAGTTGTTATTAAAACAGAAGATTGAATCAGGCACATTTCTTCCTGATATTAGAAAAGTTTATTGGTTCCTGACATTTTCTATTCTGGATGTTGCTTTGTTGAATTGTGCACATATAATCCCTGCAATTTAATTTTCACTGGCAGAAAATGAATTGAGCTTTCACTAACAACACACTTGGGCTAAGGTGAAATTTCCTGTTTTCAGAGGAAGTATATTAGATAAGAATTGTTGTATTTAATGTATATATTTCTTAATCACCCTCATCACTCTCTTTCTTCTACCATTTAAGACAATGTTAAAAAAAAAAACAACAAAACAAAGCAAACAAAAACTAAACCAAAAACACACTGTGACATTTTATATTTCCTCCCTCTTCACAGAACCTTCATTACTTAATGTCCACAAGATTTTGAAAACAACACCAAATCACAATAACCAATTTCTTTTTCTACCTTCCTTATACATAGTACTAAGGAATGGTTTTATGTATATGTATTTCCAACCAAGGTTGGAAAGGACCTTAAAGATTATCTGTTGCAACACCCCTTCCACAAGGCTAAGTTGTTCAAAGCCCCATCCAACCTGTCCTTGAACAATTCCAGGAATGGGGCAGCCACAACTTCTCTGGGCAACCTGTTTTAGTGTCTCCCCCCCCTAGTAAATAATTTCTTTCTAATATCTAAGTCTCCCTTATGTCAGTTCAAAGCAATTCCCCCTTGATCTGTCACTACATGTCCCTGTCAAGTCCCTCTCCAGATTTCCTGTGGGTCCCCTTAAGGTATTGAAAGGCTACAATAATGTCTCCCCAGAGCCTTCTGTTCTACAGGCTGAACAATCCCAACTCCCTCCACCTGTCTTCACAGGAGAGGTGCTCCAGTCCTCTGATTATCTTTGTGATCATCCCTCTTGTGTTGGGAGCCCCAGAGCTGAATGCAGTACTGCAGGTGAGGTCTCAAGAGAGCAGAGTAGAGGGGCAGGGTCACCTCACTCGACCTGCTGGTCACACTCCTTTTGATGCAGCCCAGGATACAGTTGGCTTTCTGGGCTGCAGTGCACACTGACAGCTCATGTTGAGCTTTTAGTCAATGGACATCCCTAAATCCTCCTCAGGGCTGCTCTCAATCCAGTCTCCACCCAGCCTGTATTTGTGCTCATGATTGCCCTCACCCAGGTGCAAGACCTTGAACATGGCCTTCTTGAACTTCATGAGCTTTGCATGGGCCCACCTATCAAGTGTGCCAAGATCACTCTGGATGGCATCCCTTCCCTCCAGCCTATCGACTGCATCACACCGCTTGGTGTCACGGGCAAACATACCAAGGGTGCACTCAATCCCATGGTCTCTGTCACTGGCAAAGATGTAGAACAGTCCCAATCCCAATACTGACCCCTGAAGAGCAACACTTGTCACCAGTCTCCACTTAGACACCAAGCTGTTTCACTTCTCCCATCAATGCATGTCTGTTTTCATTTTGGTCATACCAGTAGTTTTAGAATCCTTGGGTTTTGCTATGGACAGAGTACCTCTACAGGACAAAATGCCAAAGTTCAGACATTTTAAATTCACTTCCTGAGGGAAGTGAAGAGATTATGCTTGCCAGAGTACAATATTTGGACAATGTCATTAATAAAAGGATAAACTGTTATATGTTATAATGAAGTGCTGCTTAGGCATGCACTCTCTGAAGAGAAAATCATCAGGAAGACAAATTTGAGCCAGGTACTGGTGCTGTCACCAACACCAGTGCACAAGAATGAAAGGGTAAGTAAACGTTTGAGATATGACCTGGAAATATGAGTTTACTTTTGGGGTCAGACATAGTGTGATTGCATTTCAGGACTCAGAATTTAGAAGGGAAATGATTTTCAAAAGCAATAGAGTTGGAGTTCAAAGTGTAAATTAAATTTCAGTTCTGTCCTGAAAGTTGTCCAAGAAGCCTGGATGAGCATAAGTATTATTCAGTATACAAAACTTTGGGTAATTTTTCTTTATCTTAGTAGCAGTGGTTGTCTAATACAGAGAATTTAAAACCAGTTGAGTAGATTATTTTGATCACTAACTCACAGTACTAGTTAAATTGACTGCATATATAACACATAAACAAAGAACTCAATGTTAATAAAAAAAATATGTCAAAATTTAGGGACATTTTGGAATTGAGACTGCAGTTTCATTGCATCCATTGATACTTGGATGAGGAATTTGCAAAACCTACCTCATTAGCAAAGTTCCAGTATTATATACCATGTCCCACTGGTTCTTAGAGATCTTTTCTGGTATAAGTTGTTATGCATATTTTAGGTATGTACAAGACTGCTAGTGGCTGGTGCTACAGTATTGTTATGTGTTCTCTGGGATCACCTCATTCAGTTACGCAAATTCCATGTTCATCAAAAAACAGCAGCCAATATCTTGATCACTTGCTTGGAGGAGATCAACTTTGGTAAACTATCTGGTAAGAGAACTCAAAAAAGAAATACTGAGACATAAGCCTGCTCTTTGATCTGTGGTCCAAGGTCTATATTAAATTGTCATCAATACAGTCAAGGTGGGCTAGATGTTATATCATATGGCTGGAATATGTTATCAAAACAGCTAAGTCACATATTTACATGATTCCATGACTTCAGTGGCAGTATGATTATACTTGAGGAAATAAAATACACAAATTGGTCCATGGAAAGTGACAGTTGTCTATGGACAGAGGACTTGACATCAAGTTGTATTGCAATAAAAAGTTATTTAGTTAGTCAGTCTAACCAGGCATATGCGATATAATGTGGAAACATACACTGTATCGCTGGTGGTGAGATGTGAAACAAAGAATCAAGCAGACTTTACAAGTCAAGGTCCAGATCACTTCAGGAAGTGCCTCTAATGTTGAAGAGCCACATTTGGTGAAAAAAGGGTGGGGACCCCTGTTTTTTAGAGGACAAGTTATCTTTCCCTCTTACATTTCATAACCCCTAAATCAACCCGAGATTTTGGAGACCTACTGCCATGACAGTATATGATACATGAACCTGATCATTCAACATGTCTGGACAAAGATCTAGTTATGAATCAAAACTTCATTATAAGACCACTCTTCAATCCAGTCATTTTAACGTCTCACCTTTTCAATCATGTCACTGCTGAGCATTTCCACTTGTTTCCAGCTTATTATTACGATACTTAGCCAGAATGACAGACTCTGGATTAACTTCTGAGAGAAATACACAGTTTAACTGCTAAAATATCTTACATGATTCTAGGTGGGATTTGTCTTCAAAAATTTGAGATAAAAAAGCATGCGTCACAAATGATATATTGCTTGATGGAAATCTTCAAAATCCAGCAGTAAAACAGCTGTCAGGTTTTGTTTTAAACTGCAGGGTTTATTCTCTTGAGACTTCAGGTTTTACATAACTTTTATCCCGTCTAATGTCAGTCTAGAGTGAACTAGACTCTAGTAATTTTAGTGGAAAATTCTCTTAGCTTGCAAGTATTTTTCAGTGTTTGTGTGTTAGTCCATTTGTCGGGTTGTGCTTAATATACACCATAATAAACTTCAGTTTATGTATCTTTTGGTCATGCTGGGAATGTATAAATAGCCAAAGGAAACATAACTCCCTGAAAAACACATTCTGCTTAATGTCAGCAACTGCTTAGTAGGCTCCTTTATGAGCTTATTTAAATCATGTATTGCAAGGTACAACAGAATTTTTCTGTAAGCTAAGTGGAACTGTCTAATTACTCTTCCTAAGTGAGTGCAACAGAACTCCTTGGCATTCTTCGGAGTACTTTCTCTTTCCGACATTTGCATTAGAGCTGCCATGGACAGCAGTGTGTGTTTGCTACCAGTAGTTAATCATCACAGGTTTTTCAAGCCTCCTCTTAAACATCAGCTGATTTTATACAAGCAGCTCTACTCTCAATTGGTTAAAATTTAAGGGCAAGCTACCAGGCAGTTTTAAAACGGAAACTAAAATACCCTGTTGTACCTTCTGCTTATTTGTAAATACTTCTGCTGCCTTGCAATTTAGTTGGACCATTTACCTAACTACCTCATGTTGATTGTAATCACTCATCTTCATTTTTCCCTTATGTACAGAATAAGAGAAGAATTTAAACTGCAGATGCTCCTCCTCATTTGCTTACAACACGTTGTGGAAATATTGGAAAGCTCAAAAAGACACAAGTAGTCCACATGATATCTCTTTTTTTCTTTCTTTCCCTCACCTTAGATATATATGTTATGTATATATGTGAGTATATATACCTATACACCCCAGTGTACTTTATATGTCCATCAAAAAAGGAAAAGTTCAGGTAACATAAGCTAGACTTTAAATACCACAAATAAGCCTAATCTATGTAAATGAAACCCATTAGTTGCAATGGTCTTAATGTTTCACACTGCCTGAAGTCTTGTCCATCATTTAAGCAGTGAATTTATTTATAAGAAATGAGAAATGTTTTTTTTTCATGGAATATGAGAATAACATGAGAACACCTATTTCTTTTGGTAAATGTTTTTCAAAATATATTAAAACAGGTATTCTTTTTCAAATAGAATTTGAAAATTGTTTTGATTTATTTAAGGAAAAAAAGGGCATGAACATTCTAACATTTTTTACATTTCTAATACTTTTATTTTTGTAATTACTTGTGCTTTACCTTTTCCCTACTAATTTTTAGGAGAAAAAAATCCTGTTAGACAAAGAGATCCTCTGAGGATGTAAATAGAAAGAAGGGAAAAGAAAGACATCAGTCTTTTGGAAAAAAATAGTTTCAAAATTTTACTTCAGAAATAAATCCTCTTTCAAAAAAGGGTAAAAGTTTTTACTTTTGCATCAGGAAAACTACTTTTCCATCTTAAACCAACAGTGGAGCTGTTAGAGCAAGTCCAGAAGAGGCTCATTAGGACGATAAAGGGGATTGAGTACCTCCCATAGGAAGACAGGCTGAGAAAGCTGGGGCTGTTCAGCCTGGAGAAGAGAAGTCTGCGTGGAGACCTCCTAGCAGCCTTCCAGTATCAGAAGAGGACCTGTAAGGATGGTGGGGAGGGAATCTTCATTAGGGACTGTAGTGATAAGACAGGGGGTAATGGGTTCAACCCTAAACAGGGGAAGTTTAGGTTAGATATATGGAAGAATTCTTTAATGGGAGGGTAGTGAGGCACTGGAACAAGTTGCCCAAAATGTTCTATCCCTAACAGTGCTCAAGAGGAGGCTGGATGGAGTTTTGGGTGACATGATTTAGTGTGTGGTATCCCTGCCCACGGCAAGGGGGTTGATAATTTTAAGGTCCTTTCCAACCCTAACTATTCTATGGTTCTATGATTCTATGATTATATGTAACGTTTACAAAAATCAGTACTGTGATCTTGTACTTACAAGAAGCTGTGAGGATTTTTTTTTTTTGTCAGTTTTAACGCTGTGTTATACTGAGCACTTCTGCTTTAAAAGGTCATTAAAAAATATGTTTAAATTTAAACTTCTGGTTTCACTCACAGCAATAACACGGTATTCTTTGATGTTATAGCACTACTTACTGAGGCACACAAACAGTAGCATGACGTCAGCAAACACTTCACTGCCAGAACTGAAATATGTAGTACTGTTTTATACACTGAAATTTAAGCATGTGCTCTAGTAAGAAAGCCCAGTGCCTGGCGGTCATCTCTTGGTCCCTTCTGCTTGCTGCTTGCACAGTGTAAACACGCTGGCTACACTGACATTGATAGTAATGAGCCATAAACACTGTATTGAGTTTGCAAAGCCTCAGCACTGATGTTTGAAAGTCTTTCTCTGGATTAACATTTCTTGACCTGCTTGCAGCTTCATTTTATTCAGTTTAGCTTTGACAGCAGTTTCTCTAATTGACCAGGCATCCATGGCTAGATTGATTTACTTTATGTTTATGTGAGACAAGCACAATTTTAAATAGCAGCAACAAGAAGCTACTCTGTGCAGAAAACATTTGGGACTAAAACAAAGACACAGTGTAAGGAAACAGCCTGGTACAACAGCAGAGGCTTTGTCAAGTAAAGCACAGGATGCTGAACACAGGTGCACAGGCATGGGATGGTCAGAATTGGGACACAGGGTGGCCCTGGAGGCCCCACAGCTATACACAGCTCACCAATGGTCCTTTACAGAAATGCAGACTTGAACAAAATGAGGCTTAAGAGTGACATAGACAACACAGAAATAGTATTTAACATATGTAAAAGGTACCATATATGTTAAACTTGGGTGTAATATGGAACTGCAGACCAGTGAAGCAGCAGAAAGATATAAAGTGTGTTACCAAACATAACGAAAATAAGGGAATCCTAGACCAAGGAAGGAGTGACCAGCTTCAGCATAATCCTGCCAGTGAAGGACTCCAGATGCAGAAGACTGTGTAACACACCCCACCTTAGCACCAGCATGTGTCATCTGGACCTTAGGACCGAGAGGAGCAGTGGCAGGGTGAGTATCACTCCAGGTGAAGGAGTAGAAACTAAGACATATAACAGATTCAACTGCATAATTTTTCTCTTTTTTTTTTTTTTTTTTTTTAACAATTAGAACTAGACTTACAATTCTTGAAGTATGGTACTAAGATTTCAGTCAGTAAAAATAAATTCTTAGCCTTATATACATATTTTTATATAATGTATGCCAGCTTTTTGCACATAAACATGATTTTGAGCATAAGAATGAATAATTAGACTGTTTGTAGGAAATCTTAGTATTACCAGAACAAAAATCAGTGCCTTGCTGGAGTGAAGGCAGCATGTTCTATGAGGCAGAATTCTTTCTTTAGAAGATAAATAACCTCCAGGCTATGTCAGAAAGCAAAATCCCTATTGATCTGTTGTTTTGCTCAGCTGAGGATAACACTTAAAAGAAGCAACACTCCCAGACCAGATTTGCATGACAAACTTTTTCTGGAACAGTTTGTTGATCTGGACTATATGAGGAAGCATGATTAACTACTAAATAAATTAGACTAGGGGAAAAATATTGATACAGGGTATACAGGGACAACTTTTTAACTTTTTTAAATGCAGCTCCAGCTAAGCCCTTTTCCCATAGAGGAACATCTGTATATTGGGTCATGAAGATGATTTATTTTCTTCCTGAACCCTCCCGAGTGACAGACTTCTCTACTTATCCTGTCAACATGTTCCCAACCATCACATTCCATTCTGGTACCTGTAATAGTCTTAGGTCCCTTCATATTCCTTCGAGTCTGTGAAACATCCTATCTTTTGTTTCTCTAATGTGAGTAACATGGGTATTTGTTGAGCCTTTGGTTCATCAACAACTTAGTTCCCTTTCAAGTTCTAGTTTCCATCTTCCACAGCTCTTTTTGCATGTTTTTTATCTGTCTTTCTTGCCTCATCTATTTTTTCTGTTCCCATTTAATTGTGTTCTTTTTTTCTGTTCTTCAGGATAAAACCTTTTCCTACTCTACCACTTTTGTTAGCCCTGCTTTTTTTTTTTTGTTGGCAGATGTCTACACTTCTGGAGTTGCCCATGCAGCTTCTGCTTTTTCCTGTTCCATTGTGTCAGTAAAAGATCTCCATGTTCAGACAGACCCACTCCAAAAAAAGTGTTACTCCAAAAAAAAATCCTGGCATGATTGCAAAATAAGCTTTTTCTTGATTTACGGATTATCAAGGCAGGTCAAATTAACTAGCTTTTGGAAAACCTGTCCATGAAATCCTAGAATCAAAGAATCATTTAGGTTGCAAAAGATCTTTAAGATCAAGGCAAACTGCAAACCTAGCACTGCCAAATCCACCACTGAACCGTGTCTCTAAATGCCACATCTATGTCTTTTAAATACCTCCAATCATTTCCCTTGGGCAATCTGTTCCAATGCCTGACAGCCATTTCATTGAAGAAATTTTTCTAGTACCCAGTCTAAGACTTCCCTGGCACCGCTTGAGGCCATTTCCTTTTGCCCTATCGCTTGTTATTTGGGAGAAGAGACCAACGCCACTCTGCTACGACATCCTTTCAAGTAGTTTTAGAGAGTGATGAGGTAATTCCTGAGCCTCCTTTTCTCCAGGTTAAACAACTGCACTTTCCTCAGCCAATCTTCATATTTTCTCTAGATCCATCAGCAACTTCATTGACCTTCTTTGTACATTCTCCAGCACCTCAATGTCTTTCCTCTAGCGAGGGGCCCAAAACTGAACACAGGGTTTGAGCTGTGGCTTTTCCAGTGCCAAGTACAGAGGGACAATCACTTCCTTCCTGCTGCTGGCCACACTTCCTGATACGAGCCAGAATGATATTGGTGTTCTTGGCTATCTGAACACACTGCTAGCTCATATTCATCTGGCTATACCTGCAGGTATAGCCTATACCCCCCTATACTCCTAGGTCATTTTCTACTGGGCAGTTTTTCCAGCTGCTCTTCCCTAACCCTGTCACATTGTATGGGGTTGTTGTGCAGGACCCAACACTTAAACTTGTTGAATCTCTGTTGTGGTGTAAACCCAGCCAGTAACCAAGTACCACACTCGCTCACCTCTCTGCCTCACCCAGGCAGGGTGGGGAGGAGAACAGAAAGAATGTCAAACCTGCAGATAAGAACAGTTTAATAATGAAAATAAAGTACAGTGTAGTAATAGTAGAAATATTATCAGTAATGACAATACTGATAATAATAAGGAACAACAACAACAACAACAAAAAAAAAGAAAACTCGGAAAACACAAGAGATGCACAACACAATTGCTCACCACCTGCTGACCAACACCTAGCCCAACCTGAGCAACAATCAGTCCCTTCTGGGTAACTCCCACCAGTTTATATACTGGGCATGATGTGCTGTGGCATGGAATACCCCTTTGGTTAGTTTGGGTCAGGTGTCATATCTTTGCTTCCTCCCAGTTTCTCGTGCCCCTTCCTCACTGGCAGAGCATGAGAGACTGAAAAGTCCTTGACCAGGGTAAGTGCTACAGAGCAACAACTAAAACATTGATGTGTTATTGGCATTGTTCTCAGACTAAAGCCAAAACATAGCACTGCAGTAGCTACTAGAAAGAAAGACTTCTGTTCTAGCTGAAATCAGGTCATTCTCTTTCAATTGGCCTCAGTCCACTGATCCAGCTAGTCCAGATCTCTCTGTAGAGCCTTTCTACTAATGATTAACTATATAAAATACTCAGATGGTAAATAAAGGAGATCATTTCTTGTAACTGTGTAAAATACCAGATACATAGTCTACTAAAGCCCATGGGATACAGCGTTTTCCTCAACACCTTAATTTAATAAATCTTACATTGGTCTAAATAACAGATATAAGGATATTGCAGCAAGCGCATGTTCATCTTGAGGATGTTGTGATGGAGCAGCTGGCCTTTATTGCTGTGAGGAGCCTTATGTGGCTCACACATCTAAGGACCCACACCTCTGTTCATGAGCGCAGGAGCCTGCTGCAGTGGCTTCTTGCAGGTTGGTTTCTAGCTGGTGGATCTCAGACCCAAGCTGAAGTCATGTCACCAACCCTGCCTCCCACTGCCCCTGGCAGATCTTCCCTGGTCAGGTCTCAGTCGGTCTGTCCCCTTGCAGTGCCCAGGGCTGCTGAGGGGACCATGGCCTCCCACAGCCCTGCCTGCCACACTCAGGAGCCATAGAGTGAGGACAGGGCCCTGCCTGCACCTGCGGCAACCCTGCCTTCACTGGTGTCAGAGCCTTCCCACCATGATCCCTGGCAGGTGTTTCTGGTCAAGCAATCTGTCCATAGGAATCATCAGGTACCCCTTTGCTTATGGTCCATCCTGCTCAGTCACTCCTGTCTTTTTCCCTTTTATTGTCTTCAGTCAGATTAAATGGCTGTGTGTGGGAAAACTGTTCTCTTTAAAATGAATCCTGAAGTCCACAGCTTTTTTTTTTTTTTTTTTTTTGTTTTGTTTTGGTGTTCAGTTTGTTAGCATTTGTTTATTTGTTAGGGAGAAGAGTGTTTCAAGACTTAGAAGGAAGGCAGAGTTTTTAATCCACGTAAAAATCTTTCCAAATTACCCAAATTTACCACTTCCAAAACGGAAGGTCTGGACAACTCTAGGGAACCATTTTGTTTCTGAAAATTTGCTTACATTTTTGTATCTTTGCAAAATTGTGAAAAGGCTAGAAATAGCCTTGTGCTACCATAAGATATCAATCTCAGCTACAGAAAAAGCCTCCTGCAGGTCAGGTGCCTTGGTCACTCAATCTTAGTAAGAGTGTTACGTGTTTTTTTCAATTACTTCTGCATCAGTAGAAAGCTCAAATGTTGGTGAGGAGAGATGTCCAATACTAATTTTTATGCAAAACATTGCATAATTTCTTTGAAGTTAAGAATTGCTAAGAAGATGAACCATTACAGCAAAAGGTCCTGCTAATGATGAAAAATGCAAGGTAGTATCCTGGTATTCACCATGGTATCTGTGGGATTCACCATTTCAGACTTGTTTGATGCTTAAGTACTGAACAAACTAAACTAATTCAAAGATAATTTTGGACTGTGCCTTAAGTGTGGATTTGGAAAATAATAAACAGACTAGGACCTGGAAAACTTCTACATGGGCTGGCTGTGGAGCTGGTAATACTGCAGTTTGCCAGCCAGAATCACTGGGACTACAAAACAGCACCTGCTATAAGAAGAAATGTGATATAGTGCTAATTAAATGAATGAATGAAACATGCTATTCTAAACTATCTCGCTATAAAATAAAAATAGCACAACAGTATTCTAGTCCTCTCTTCTCTCATGACATTATGTTATCAATACCTAATTGCTTCCAAATAAAAAGGCTATAAAGTATCCAAAAAAGCTGACAGATAAATACTCAAGTTTTAGCTGTTATTTCTATTGCAGCTGAATATAGTTTTCCTGTCATTAATATGTTCTCTAAATTTGTGCAGGAGTATTCTGTTTATTGGCAATTCTATCACTTCCGCTTTAAAAAGGACAACCTGCCATTTTCTGAAAGAAAGATATCTGGACGTTAGTTCTCTTTCTTATAGAATGGACTTTGAGGAGCACATGGCATAAATAAGAGGATCACAATTATCTCTTGGTTTTGATAAATTTAGAAAGTAAGAAAACCCTCAATCATACAAGATCTCTGAAAGGAAAAAGAAAAAGCTGTATTTATTGTCTGATTTCAGGGTTTTGCCCATCAGTATAAAAGATGCAAGAACTCATGTTAACCATGAGTTCACCTAATTCTGCAAATATTTCAAATACTGAATAACCCCTAGAGAGACTATTCTACCAAAAATCTGAGTTTTTTCGTGCCTTTCCCAGATGTAGTTAACTGAAGCAATAATGCACACACAGAATTAATTTACATAGATAAATTAAGTATTTCTAGGTTCACTTTCCATAATCATTGGAAAGAATAATTAACCTCTGAAAGTGTAATGCATCCAAAAATGGTCAATTTTTGTCATATTCTCTGGTATTTCTAAAAAATCCTTTCAAAATGCCCTTGCATGTGTAATAGATTGTATCAGATACTGGCTTCAGGGAAAACCAACATAACAAAACCAAAACAAACAAAAACCAACAGTGTCAGATAGAATTCAAAGTCATGCAGACTTCTGTTACTTCTATGTAAACTTAATTAATTAACTTAATTTTAATTCTATTAAAACTTAATTAATCATGAAAATTCTATTTTTAATTGTATTGCAGGTTGAAATATTACTCATGCAAAATCCTTCTAGAAGCAATAAAAAAGTACTTTCTTTTTTGTATTTTCTTTCTACATTTTGGTGGCCTACTTGTAATGACTGGACAGGGCAAGAGAGAAATATTTAGAAAGTAATGCAAGCTACTTGGTGACCAGCAGACCATGCAACTCAAGAGATTGTGAAGAAGGGGGAGATATAACATTTGAACGAAGTTGAAAAATAAGATATTCACATTTTTAAAAGAGGAAGGCTATTGTGAGAAATAAGTGCTACTGTTGGAGAAGAATGAGGATGTATGTAACAAAAATTTGAGCATCTGTAGCCAGTGAAAAGAAGAAAATATCACCACCTGAAATCTCATCCCAACTCCTCTGCCAACAAGAGATGGGTTAAGTAATTTTCCAGAAGTCCCTACTAGATAAATAGAGTCTAAATGGGTAATCTGGCTTCAACATCTCAATCTTAGATGATTAAAATTGATTTGAGATGGCTTCTGATGGTAATGCTAGAAATATACTGAAAACAATGAACAATAAAAACTAGATTTAGTTAAAACACCACTAATTTTCACTCATTAAAGCAAAAACAAGTAAATAAGTTTGAAGTCACAGAATCGCTGATTCGTGAGAGATCAGCAAGTCTGTTTCCCTGCCCTAGGGCACAATAACTTAGATTATAACATTCTTGACAGTGTCTCAGTCTAGTTTGTTCTTAAAGATTCGTATGGGTGAAGACCAATTCATTTACTTCCATAGCAGAAAACAAACATCCTGTCATCATAGGCTTTCTTTCCTGCAGCAGCCTTTTTAACGCTTTGGAGATCTGTACCATGTCCATTCTCAATATTTATTTCTTTTGACGAAAAGACCCACAGTTGGACACATTTAACATATGAGGAATCATTCTTTATTTGTCACTTCTGCAGTACATCCGATTTATTCGCAATGCTTCCAATTGTTCCTTTCCTCGTTTTTTTGACCATTTTTGGACATGTAGTGGTCACTAACTAGGTTAGATTACTCTCTTTTAGAACACCTAGGTGTTCTTGACTCATTCTCAGTTTACAATTCAGTGATGCATCCTGATGCCTTTACTGCATAGCTGCGATCTACAAAGTTACTGATTGCTAGATGAATTTGCCTGAGCAGCAGCACCTTTCCCTTTCTTCTGTTAAAGAACATTGTGCATCTTTCATGTCACATACCATCAATTTTCCAAGATAATTTTGAGTCCCAAATTCCCTCTCATGTATTTGAGGAATGTCTTTCAAAGTGATGCAATTTGTGAGTTGAATAAGCACATTTCTTCATTCTTATTGTTAATAAGAATATTGAAAACAACAAATGTCTAATTCTGCTTGATAACCTTTTGCTATTGTTAATAGCAAAATGCTGAGGGGCATTCAGATTTCAATGAGTTCACAGCCCAATACATTATTTCAAGCTAGACTATGCTTCCTTGTTTGCACAAAGAATGCCATGTGTCAGAAGTCTTACTAGCATGAAAAAATGACATTTGCTACTTCTTCTCTATCCACAAGTCTTATTGCCATGTCAGGGAAGGAAATTAAATTGGTCTGACAGAGCTTTTTCCTTGACAAATCCATATCTCTTAAAAGACATTTTCCTCACTCAGTTGTTCAGCTTTGTATTTCTGAACTGGAACTGGCACTGTCATGAGACCTCAGTTGTTTTCTAATTACCACAGAAATTTTGGCACAGAAAAGGTCTAAATTGCTTAGTTTTAAAAGTAATTTTTTATAAGCTTTTTAGTAGTTAGAAGAATATATAAACAAACTTTCACCTTACATCTGTTAGTGCTTTATTTGACTGCTGTCTCCAGTGTACAGATGGTTGAACTCTAAAACAACTTATTTTTACTTTTCTTTTTTACTTTTTTTTTTTTTTACACTTAACACTCAGCATTATCAATAAAAAGAGTATTTAATATGCGATTATAGTATGGGACATTCTGACACGAACAGTATGAGTAAAAGTTTATTCCCCTGAATTTGAGTTCTAGGGCAAAGAATTCTCCATACATTCTCCATAGGTGTTGTAATTTCCTTTCGTTCCCAGGTGCAGAAATAGCAATCAATTCTTAAAAACAAAAATGAAACTAAAAAAATGAATTCTAAACAATTGCCCATTCTAATACAATAATCTATAGTTACCTACTTTTGAGATGTTTTTTAAAAATGCCGTTAAAAAAGCTGACCATTTCATTGACGAATGGTCTTTATTTATAAAATAAAGAAAATTAGTCTTTATTTACAAAATTAAAGTTAAAAGTAATTTCAGTTTATGGGAGGGTCACTGTACCACACGCTATGTAATGATACAGCTCACACTGGGGAATCTCAATGTCTGATGGAAAAAATAATTTGTAATATTCAATAATCAAAGGTGAAAAAAAAATGCCCTGAGAGCAAGGTATCTGATAATAATTTTATTTGTTGTTTGCAACATGTCATGCTGAAATACAGAAGAGATTCAAGAACTTAATACAAAATGAAGTTATGTACTAAGGGGGTTTCTCTTTTCCTTTGTTGAATTGCTGAGGTGAGTAGCTCGAGAGAGGACGCCTTTAACACCGGAGCGGGAGAGAGTTCAGTGTCCAGGAGCCTCAACTGAGAGCGGCCAGAGCTACCGAGGGAGCCTCAAGTCTCGACAGGACCTGCCCAGGAGCCGGCAGCTCCGCGGACGCGAGCAGGGACTCACAGGGGGCGGAGCCAGGAGCAGCGGCACCAGCCCTGAGTGGTTCAAAACCTGCCCCGGGGAGCGCCAGGGACCAGGAGCACGGTGAGGCAGTTTGCGCGGGCAGGCCGAGGGGATGGTGAGCACCAGTCGTATGGCCAGGGCCCTGCCTGGAAGCTCTGCTCTGGCTGCCCCGGCGGTGGCCAGTGTAGGCACCGACAGAGCCGATGACAGGGGAGGCTGCAGTGCAGAGCTCGGGATGTAGAGGGTGCCTGCACTGGTCTTGTGAGGGAAAGGTGCACGATGGGCAGGGCTGCACTCGGTGCTCCCTGGTGGAGGCCCTCCTGCAGCAGGGGCTGAGCTGCAGAATGGTATTAGCGGGCTTCGAGATGTCAGGGTAGCTGAGAGGAAGCAGGGCTGCTTGCTCCAGCCCCATACTGTGCAGGGGCCTCAAGCTTCCCCTGCAGCTCATGAAGGAAAGAAGGAGGCCACCAACCCGGGAAGTTGGGAATTGGTGACAAAGAAAAATAACAAAAGAAGGAGGAAAAGGACAATTAAAAGCAAGGGGCTTCCTCCTGAATCTGTTGTCCCCACGCAGAACCGCTTTGCTGTCCTGCAGGAGACTAATGAGGAAACGCACTTGCACCACAAACAGCCGGATTATGCACGGGTTAAGATCTCTACTGGCGCTACAAAGAAAAAGCAGCGGGTTGTAGTAATAGGGGACTCTACTTTGAAAGGGACGGAAGCACTCGTCTGTCGGCCTGACCCCGTCTCGAGGGAGGTGTGCTGCCTACCAGGGGCACGGATCAGGGATGTTACAGGGAGGATGTCTGCTCTAGTAAGTCCCATGGACTATTAGCCGCTCCTGGTGATCCATGTGGGTGCTAGGGATATAGATAGTAGTAGACTGGGGACCATAAAGAAAGACTACAGAGCCCTGGGAGAGGTGGTTAGGGGCTCCGGTGCTCAGATAGTCTTTTCGTCAATTCTCCAGGACACAGGGAAGGACC
The DNA here is from genome assembly GCF_037157495.1 of Lathamus discolor. Lineage (NCBI taxonomy): Eukaryota > Metazoa > Chordata > Aves > Psittaciformes > Psittacidae > Lathamus > Lathamus discolor. The sequence goes on along the minus strand of NC_088887.1, from coordinate 26,633,087 downwards.
AAGAAAAAGCTAGGAGGATTGGCCAGGTCAATAGATGGTTAAAAGGGTGGTGTCATAGTCAGGGGTTTGGGTGTCTTGAACATAAGACTGAAGTTAGTAAGCCAGATCTACTGGGGGCTGGTGGAGCTGCTCTGGTAAAGAAGGAGAAGAACAGTTTTGGTAGGAGCCTTGCCAGACTGGTCAAGGAGGCTTTAAACTAGATGTGTTGGGGGAGGGAGGCATTATTCCATCCCAACACACCCAGTCAGTTGCCAGAACCTATAATGAATGCTCGGAACAATGTAGATATATTCCAGCTGCTCCACCCAACGAGCCGGCTTCAATTGGAGCTCGTCTCAGATGCCTCTATACAAACGCCCGTAGCATGGGGAACAAACAAGAGGAATTAGAGATGTGTGCACATCTACGGGGGTATGATATAATAGGCACCACAGAAACGTGGTGGGATGGCTCCTATGACTGGAGTGTTGGAATGGAAGGTTACAGGCTCTTTAGAAAAGACAGGCATGGCAGGCGGGGAGGGGGAGTTGCCCTTCATGTTAGGGATAGGCTGGAGAGTATGGAACTCTGTCTGGGGGCAGGTGAGCAGTTTACAGAGAGTTTGTGGGTCAGGGATAAGGGAAAACAGCCATGGGAGACATTCTGTGGGCATCTGTCACAGGCCGCCTGATCAAGGAGAACCTGTGGATGAAGCACTCTACAGACAGATAGGAAAAGCCTCACGCTTGCAGGCCCTTGTTTTCATTGGGGATTTCAACCACCCTGACATCTGTTGGAATGATGGCACTGCACGGCACAAGCAATCCAGGAGGTTCCTCGATTGTGTGGAAGACAACTTCCTTCTGCAAGTAATAGAGGAGCCGACAAGGAGAGATGCCATGCTTGACCTTGTGCTCACCAATAGGGAAGTGCTTGTTGAGAATGTGCTACTCCAGGGCAGCCTTCGATGTAGCGATCACGAGATGGTCGAATTTGAGATCCCCAGGACAGTGAGAAGAGCGTGTAGCAAGCTCACTGCCCTGGACTTTAATAGAGCAGACTTTGGCCTCTTCAGGAGCCTGCTTAGTAAGGTTCCATGGGATATAGCCCTGGAGGGCAGGGGGGCACACGACTGTTGGTTGATATTCAAGGATCACCTGCTCCAAGCTCAGGGGTGCTGCATCCCAACTAGAAGGAAGTGCAGCAGGAGGGCCAGGAGACCTCCTTGGATGGATAAGGAGCTGCTGAGGAAAATTCAAAGAAAAAAAGAGGCTTATAAAAAATGGAAGCAAGGACAGGCGGCCTGCGAAGAGCACAGGGATGTTGTCTGGGAAGCTAGGGACCAGATTAGGAAGGCTAAGGCCCAGTTAGAATTAAACATAGCCAGGGATGTTAAGGATAACAGGAAGGGATTCTACAGGTACATAGCAAACAAAAAACAGACTAGGGACAAAATAGGGCCCCTGAGGAAGCATTCAGGAGAACTGGCTACACAGGATTTGGAGAAGGCTGAGGTTCTGAATGACTTCTTTGCCTCGGTCTACCCTGGCAAAGGCTCTGACTGCACCACCCACTTCTTAGAAGGTAGACGCAGGGACTGTGAGAATGAAGACCTTGGGCAAACTGTGGGAAAGGATATGGTTCGGGACCATCTTAAAAATCTGAACGCGCACAAGTCCATGGGACCTGATGGAATCCATCTGTGGGTCCTGAAGGAGCTGGTGAATGAAGTTGCTAGCCCACTGGCCATCGTATTTGAAAAATCACGGCAGTCAGGTGAAGTTCCCGATGACTGGAAAAAGGAAAATATAACCCCCATTTTCAAGAAGGGGAAAATGGAAGACCCAGGGAATTACAGACCAGTCAGTCTCACCTCTGTGCCTGGTAAAATCTTGGAGCACATTCTCCTGGATGGCATGCTAAGGCACATGAAAAACAACAAGGTGCTTGGTGACAGCCAGCATGGCTTCACTAAGGGGAAATCCTGCCTGACCAATTTGGTGGCCTTCTATGATGGGGCTACAGAATTGATGGATAAGGGTAAAGCAGTTGATGTCATCTACCTGGACTTGTGCAAAGCGTTTGACACTGTCCCACACAACATCCTTCTCTCTAAATTGGAGAGATATCAATTTGATGGATGGACCACTCCGTGGATAAAGAACTGGCTGGATTTCCACACACAAAGAGTTGTGGTCAATGGCTGGGTGTCTGGCTGGAGACCGGTAACGAGTGGTGTCCCTCAGGGATCGGTGTTGAGACCGGTCTTGTTTAACATCTTTGTCGCTGACATGGACAGTGGGATTGAGTGCGCCCCCAGCAAGTTTGCCGATGACACCAAGCTGTGTGGTCTGGTTGATATGCTGGAGGGAAGGGATGCCATCCAGAGAGACTTTGACATACTTGTGAGGTGGGCTGATGCCAACCTTATGAAGTTCAACCACGACAAGTGCAAGGTCCTACACCTGGGTCAGAGCAATCCCAGGCACGGCTACAGACTGGGCAAAGAAGAGATTCAGAGCGGCCAGACTTGGGGGTGCTGGTCGATGAGAAAATCAACATGAGCCGGCAGTGTGCGCTCGCAGCCCAGAAAGCCAACCGTATCCTGGGCTGCATCAAAAGGAACGTGACCAGCAGGTCGAAAGAGGTGATCCTGCCCCTCTACTCTGCTCTTGTGAGACCTCACCTGGAGTATTGTGTGCAGTTCTGGTGTCCTCAACATAAAAAGGACATGGAACTGCTGGGACAAGTGCAGAGGAGGGCCATGAGGATGATCAGGGGACTGGAGCACCTCCCGTATGAAGACAGGCTGAGGAAGTTGGGGCTGTTCAGCCTGGAGAAGAGAAGGCTGTGTGGGGACCTAATAGCAGCCTTCCAGTACCTGAAGGGGGCCTATAGGGATGCTGGGGAGGGACTCTTCGTCAGGGACTGTAGTGATAGGACAAGGAGTAATGGGTTCAAACTTAAACAGGGGATGTTTAGATTGGATCTAAGGAGGAAATTCTTTCCTGTTAGGGTGGTGAGACACTGGAATGGGTTGCCCAGGGAGGTTGTGAGTGCTCCATCCCTGGCAGTGTTCAAGGCCAGGTTGGATGAAGCCTTGTGTGGGATGGTTTAGTGTGAGGTGTCCCTGTCCATGGCAGGGGGGTTGGAACTAGATGATCTTGAGGTCCTTTCCAACCCTAACTATTCTATGATTCTAGTAAACATAAAGTTTTCCTGACATGTTACCTGCATATTCCAAGAATATGAGAACATTGCCCTCAAGCAGATGGCTTGGTCATTTTTAAGTCTGTTTAGATAAAGCAGTCAGGTGAACTCTGTTTTTGAATGCTATCCAGTTGACCAACAGAAACACACTCTTACTGTTCTTGTTAGCTGTCTAATATTTGGCAAATAATTTATCTATTTTGCTTTGCTTTCTTCATGCAGTGTTCAAATATAAGATGGTAACATAAGAACAGCCCAAAGATCTATCTGTTATTTGTGTTCTCCTAATGATGGTGGTCAAAAGCAGATATCTAGGGAAGAGCATAAAAACAGGGCAAACATATGATGGCACCTCCCCGAACAGTCCTTTAACTGCCAGTAATTTTTGGCTCAAATTCCTTTTTTTATTCTCTGTCCAAAGGTCTCACAAAGCATGGATCTTGTTTCATAGTGACTTTCAGAAATCCTGATGAATTCAAATGAACAACCTTAGGTTTTGTGCTTCTGTATCTTTCTTGTACTTATCTTTATGTGAACAACGTATAATTTCATTAATCAGTTCCACAACTACTTTTTTAACCCTGCTTTTTTAACCCTAACCATTCTGTATTCTCATTTACTGGGAGTGTCCAAGATCGTGTTTAGATTTACAGGTTTATCTTCTCTCCAACTCCAAATTTCATGTGCAGAAAAGCTGTATTCTAGAATTTCTAACCATTGATAGAACTGCAAATTTGAAATGCAGGGCTCACAATAAATTGTCACTTATTTTACAGATTGCAGTTTACTTCATTAGGAAGTTGGACTGGTGCTCACACAATGCCCGATATCCCTACTGTAGACAAAACCTTATCTTTTAGATAAGACTGTAGTGTCACTCATTCCAGTCAGCCAATTAGTACTCTTTAACCTTTGTTTTGTTTTTTACCAGATCTGTGTTGAGCAATTCGGCTCTTTCAGTATAACCAAATAGATTTGCAAAAATCTAGAAAGATAAATTTCACTGCACATTAGGAAAGTACATTTGAGAACACTTTGACAACCAAAATTATGGGCTAAATATGACAACAGTGTTCAGTCGCTATTACTGAAGTTTTCACAGTATGATAAGACATTGTCTGCTCTCCACTTTTTTACAATCTCTTTCTTCTTCCTTATCAATTTTGAGGTCCCTTAATGTAGCAAATTGTTTCAGTTGAGTTAGGATAAATGTTCCCAGCTGATGATCTGAGAAGAAAGAAGTCAAGAGCATGAAAAACCTCTTATAATTTAAGAAAAATTTGTGATACAGATTTTTGTTATTCAAGACTGCTTTGTTGGCTTTCATTATTGACAATTTAAGTTCATCTCCAACCACACATGCATATAGGAAGACTTCTTTTTTTTTCAATTAAAATGTGCAATATGACTTCCATTTTTTTGAAAAAGCAGTAAATCACAACATGCATTTTTGATTGCTATACATTTGGGAAGCAATTTGACAAAAGCAAGGAGTTGGTATTGATTAAGGATAATTAGTTCTGGTGGGAGAATCATTTTCCAAAGTCAGCTTTCTGCTAATAGTGGCTAGAAGGTGAGGACAGAATATAATTACAGTATAAATGTTCAAATTTTGTTTTCATTTAAGCTATTAATAAATCCTTTAAAATTCATTTCTTGTTGATTACATTCTCTTCTTTTTATAATCTAATTTGATGGCAGTATTAGCCCTTTCAGACACAGATACGTGACATTTGAGAGTCAGTTAAATGCCAATTAAATCAATCTTCTATCTTTGCTGTTTAAACTGTCTGAGATTGTCTGTCCATAGCCATCAATAACCCTTCCATCTTAATCTTGATACCTGGGAAGGTGATGGAGTAACTTAATTGAATGTTTTCACAATGTATGCAGAACTGCCTCTCTCTGGGGGCTGTTCAGCCTGCAGAAGAGAAGGCTGTGTGGACACCTCATAGCAGTCTTCCAGTATCTGAAGGGGGCCTACAAGCATGCCAGAGAAAGACTATTCTTCAGGGACTGTAGTGGTAGGATAAGGAGTAATGGGTTTAAACTTAAACAGGGGAAGTTCAATACAAGGAAGAAGTTCTTTAGTGTGAGGGTGGTGAGGCACTGGAACAGGTTGCCCAAAGAAGTGGTAAATGCTCCATTCCTGGCAATGTTCAAAGACAGGTTGGACAGACCCTTGGGTGACATGGTTTAGTGTGAGGAGCCCCTGCCCATGGCAGAGGGGTTGGAACTAGATGATCTTAAGGTCCTTTCCAATCCTAACTATCCTATATTTGTATGATTCCTGCATATTTTAAACATCTGATTTGTATGAATATATAATGTCAAGCTCCAACCTGGAAAAGTCTTCATGAGGAACTTTATTACAGCTTGGATTTACTCCCTGTGGTATTGCTAGGAAATGAGCAGTGGAGGCAAGAGTGAAGAATTACTGGCCTCATAGTAAAGGCCAGCAAATTATTCATATTCTCTTGTATGATTTCTTAATATCCTTCCTATATAAAATTCTCTAAAATACCTTAGCTGGCACCAATGCTTTTCATTTTCATTGAACTTTAATGCATTCACAGGATTCAAAATATTTTCAGAGACTTTTCAATTCTCTTGATCCAGCACTTACACATTGCAATGTTTACGCAAATCAGGAAGAGAGCAATCTTTCTGATAAACAACTTAACCCTCTTCTATTCCTTGTGTTACCTTAAATGCAGCAGATACATGGCATTTTTTGTACATGTGGATATTTGTATAAGCTGAGATAAATGCCTGCTGGTTGCAAGGAGTAGAGATACAAAGCAACTGGGAAACTGAAATCAACAATTTGACTCCTGGATTCACAAAGGCAGCTTCAATAGAGCATTTCACCCCACTGTCCTGCTTCCAGCCTTGTGTTCATGTTCAGCTTTACGCTTTCTTACCTTTCTCCTGCAACACTCACTCCAATCACAGTCAATCACAGTCATCTGCAATTACATTACTTACTTCCTTTTTCATGACTGGGTTTTCACAGAGTGCTGCTGTGGTACAGAAGCGTTCCTGTTGTCCTGACCTGTTGGCTATCCAGAGTGGCAACATGCCAGACGTTTTCTGTCTCTCAGATTAGTCTTACCTGATTTTTCTTTACTAAACCGATGGTAAACCAGGGATGAGAAAGAAAAAGTATGCCTGAGTATTGTTGCATGTACAGCCAATGACGTAACTGAACAAGACTCCTGCACACACATACAAATGAAAAACACACAGGCATAGTTTTATGGATATGTATTTACAAGGACAATGGCTTAGCACTGACAAGTCCACCACTGAATCATGTCCCTAAATGACACATCCACGTCTTTTAAATACCTCCAGGGATGGTGACTCAACAACTTCCCTGGGCACTCTATCTCAATGCCTGACAACCTTTTCTGTGAAGGCATTTTTCCTCATATCCCATCTACACCGTTTATATTTCTAAATTAAGTCTAAAAAATTAGTGATAATAATGCTAAGTGGTTAGACACCACAGCAGCTTTGCCTATATTATATCATCATACTCTGAAAAACTACTAACTCTTATCCCCAGTATTGCTTTGGAGATGCAGAAATGAAGTCCAGTGACTTGTCCAAGGCCTGTGAGATGGTAAGTTTCTCATATGAATTTTAGTGTCAAACAACTTCATTCCAATTTATCATTCTAGGTGTCTCTTGCTAGCCCACATTATTTGGCAGATAAAATAATTTATTTGCAAGAAAATGCAATTACTTGAATTACTATGTCAGTCTTTAGCTATTCTGATTCACATAGCTGCAAATCACAAAGATGCAGATACACCTTACTTTACTATTTTTGTGCAAAACTCCTCATTAATATCTCAACTTGCTATTATTTCCTACAGTGATAATGGATATAATGGGTACAGCAGCACAGTGTGAGGATCCAGAACCAAGCAGTAAAATTTAAATGTCCTGCTAGCAAGAAAACAAAGCTTGTCACCACTGTTGAGACAGCTTATATTTACAAGTCTTCCATTTGTGACACATTATTTTGGAGGAAAATAGCTACTCAGAAACACATCTATATTAAGCAGTATGTTGAAGAACCTAAAGTGGCATCAGTTTTGGGTGTTGGTTTTGACAGGAAGCTAAGCAGACCAAGGGTCATTGAGACAAATGGAACCGAATAGGAGGTGAGGCTATGAAATTGTCCAGAAGGCCTATCCAGTGACTGCACCCAAGATGCTGCAGGAGGATCTACCCCAGCAGTGTTGCTAAATCTTACAATTTTACTGCCTGTTGCATTACACTTTGAATCTTCTCAAAGGCAACTGGAAGTTATACTAGTAAATTAGGATCTCTATTTCTACCTTCTAGTAGAAATTTCTGTATTTCTGCCTTCTAGTTGAAGATCTACCTTCAACTACAGGAAAAATATAAAATATGAAACTTATACCAAAATATCCATAAAGGCAGGCACAACAGCAGCAAATTCATAAAGACGCAGAACTTCTTGGCACAGATACACATCATCATATTTAAATTTGGTCATATATGTACTGCCACGCTTGTGTTTAAACACAAGAATTCAGTTTCTGAGAACAGGTCTGGAACTGATTCTGTAATCAGAAAAGAAAAAAGTACAGGTGAATTCATAATAAAATTCGTAATTGGAATACAAGGGTGATTGTGTAACCCTGTGCTGCCTGCCTTGAGCAGCACACAAATATGAAGGTATACTGTTAGGGAAAAATAATGTAATTTGGAGACATATGGACATAAATATATGGATTTGATCCTGAGTGATTATAAGGAATTTCATGCATGCTGGTTATTCACAAGCAAGTCAGAGCAGACAAAGCATCGGAGTTGATGGAAATAAGCCACAAAGACTTTTTAATCTAAGTTTTTATTTTAGAACTTTTATTCAATGACAGCATTGTTACATAAAGAAAGGTAAAGATTAATAATCTGATCTTCCCTTTCCTTTCCTTTAATGCTGTGGTAATTGACATAATTTTTAAAATATGGTATAGGGTCAATGTTGGTTTTATACTTCAGCCCTAATTAAATATCTTCTACATTAGTATTATAAATTCATTTGACTAGTAAGGAATTTGGGATCCCCCTTCTCTTATCTTGATATCACTGCTTCAGATTTGGGACTTTTTCATGCAAATCTCTGTCTTTGATAATGAGCTTTGAAATTTAGCAAGCTAGTGCAATACTAATGAGGTGTTTCTTTTGGTTTTTTAGTACCACAAGCAACCATATAAATTAACGTATTCCATTTGACTGGAGCATGTTTTGTGATATCTGTGGCCCTCAATGAACTCAGCAAAACCAGTACTCTGCATCAATGCATAGTTGGCAAAACCACATTACTTACTCTATATTCTGATGAGTCCTTTGGGCCCATTATGCTTTGTCAGTGACAGGTTCGACTCAACTCAAGATCTCAGTATCTTATTGGTAAAAACAAGAGATGGAAAAGTACTTTAACCCCCCCAGCTGCTACTACTTCATTACAGACTCTATACATATATTTTTTAGATCAAGGATCATTGACATGATAAACTTCAATAGTTGATTACACTTGTTTTCCATGTTGATGTCATGAAGGTGCATTAATTAAGTAAATACATTAAAGTTTCATATCTCTGTTGAAAGGCAGATGGTTAGTGTGGGCCTGACAAAATAAGACTATTCATATTACTGTAAGGATTAAACCCACCTAATTCAGGAGATCATTACCTGAAGGACACAGCTGAAGTTGTTCTGCAGACAAAGATAAAAGTCCTGCAACCATAAAGGTAGTCCTACTGAAGTTTGCCCAAGCTAGAGAGATGCATGTCTGTTTTGGAATTAACAGGACAGAAATAGGACAACACCAAACCAGATAATGAATGCAGATACTGTTCTGGTTGGTGCTTATATAATTTATTAAAATTTGATTGTGATGTAGCTCATTTATGCTCTTCATATTTGGGGCAGGGAGGTCATTATTGCTGAGATCCCAGCCCTCTGTCCATGAGTTTTTCACTCAAGGACCCAGTTTCTGCCATACAACAGACCATGAGCTGCAGGCACAGCACACAGAAATTCTTTCCATAGCTGCCCTTGGCACGTTCAACCACAGAGAGCCAAGAGCAGTAGCAGTGGTTTGTGGAAAAAGGAAAAACAGCTAGCAGCTGTAGCCTAAGAGGACTTCCCTAGAGCCACTCACATAAAAAATACTCCTGCCTGGAATATTTTTACCTCTCCAAGAGTGAACTTGAAGCTACACACATAGCCAAACCGATATCTATGATTAGCCACCCTGGGACTGTATATTTTCATCTTTTAACTAAAGTTAAAGCTTTGTTTGACTTTACCACGGCAAGTTCAGCACTTTTCAGGAAGGCGTGAATACTCTGAATACAGAAAAAGGATTATATAAGGTCAAATTCTAAACAATAGTACTTTAAAAAGGCAATGTAATGCTTTTCCATTGAAACTGACAAGACTTACTCTAAACCGAAACAAAATTACAAGGCAAACCTAAAATAAAATAAAATCTGAAGTTCTTAATTTCTTTGACGTTAGTTTCTCATCCATCAATCTGTTAGTGAATGAATTTTGACATAATTTTAATGAATACTTACTTATATAGGAGTTGTTTGAAACAGGGAAAGTTAATTTGAGGGTGGGAAGAACCCTTTAATTCAGACGAAGAGAATAGTCACACCTAGTAAAAGTCTAGTCAACCCTATATTTAGCACTAGCAGAATGATTTGGCTTAGACATCAAAACAGGGCTGAACGAGCAAATAATAAAAACATTGTTACTAACAAAAAAAAAAAAAAGATACTGAATAAGTGCAAGCTGTGGCCAAGCTTGTAGTGAAAAGTACCAAGGCTGTGGTTCTTCTCACTGTCTATTTTAAGGAGCTCAGACATCTGAATATGAACACAATTAAACTAGCTTAAAAATAATACAAGCACCTCAATTAAAGGTATATTTTCAGCAAAAACGAAGGTCATACCAAGCATGTAGAGCAGTTTCACTTGGGATTCTGGGCTAAAAATACACAAAGTAATTTATCGCACAAAAAATCAGACGTATAAAAAGTTTCAGTAAGATTTTTCGGTGAATGTAATAATGGTATGTTTCATTGTAGTTTTTCTTATAAAATATAATGTGAAATTCTAATATCCAAATCTGATCATAATCTCCATTTTGGTCAGATATAGATAAGGGAGATTCGAAGTAATGAAGAAGCTTAGACAGACCACTGAGATATTCCACATGATAATTCACAAAAAACAGCAATAACTTGGCTAAAGCAGAATGTAGGACTTCAGAAACAATATATTAGGACATTGGGTGAGTGTACATTGAAGAAACAATTACAATAGATACAGAGGCCAGTCTGTGTAGCCTTATAAACTTGTCTTGGATAAAAGTAAGCTGCATTTTGCTGAGTGTTGAGAAAGAGCAACTACTGGCAGCAATGTTCTGGCTTGCATGAGTATTTTAAATAAAAAGAAAAATCTTGCTTGGCCTGTTCAGTGAAAAGGGGATGCAGCACAAGCAACTGGTATACAAAAACTGAATATATATAAATCTATATACCTACTTAAAAAAATTACAGTACTCAGTATTATAAAGGACTCAAAGAATTGTGAGTGACATCTGAAATTAAATGAGAAAGACAAATAGAAGATAGTAATGAGGTCAAAGGTTAGTGGAGAATAGCTGCTGGAAAAGGGCAACATTCATTAATTACATGATTCTGAGCCTGGGAAACTCTTGACAATGCCATGACATCCAGACTCCTGCACTGACTGGGTAGACAACAGGCAGACTGTTGCACAGCAGTGTACCATAAAGCACACCAATGCTTTCATTTTCCCCATCTGCGTATCTTGTGTACAAAAGGTCAAGATCTCTGGTTTAGGCTCTCACATGCCCTGCAGACCTTATATATCCTTTCCTTGAGATGAGTCCTGTGAAACAGGAGTTGCTATTACTACTTCCTACCTCCAAGCCGGTGGGTCTTCAAGGCTTAAGGGAGCTATTAATATTAACACATTTAGCTTCATACTCAGAGTAACCATTTAGAGATCTTTGCCTTTCTTCGTTTATTATGCCTCCAAATTAAGAAGCTTGTTACAATCTGAAATAAAGTATGTCACCTATCTTATAAATTATACTAGATTTTTAGGTTTTACCAGTCACATAAATATGTTCCATTGCTTTCTGTGTCATCATTTAGATTGTTAATAATGATTTGCAGGTTTACTTAGATTTCTGCTACTGGTGTATCTGTTTCCCTTTCGTTAGGAATAAAGTGAATTACTTATTGAATATATTTCAATGTTGTCCATAGAAATGAAACACATTTTTTCAGAGAAAATTAAAGGAATAATACAAGATGATTTCTCTTTGGGTTTTAAACCCTTTATTTTATAATAAATACCATTAAATTCTATCAAATGAATAACAAGAAAGAGTAGAGTGAAGGTTAGGAGAAGATACTTGTAGTCAAAGGAAGGTCTTCACAACACAATTCAGTGTTGACTGAAGACGGGACAAGGATTGCAGAGAGTAGAATTAAATTTCTTATGCTTATATATCTTATAGGTCATTCATATTGTTCAATTGTATTTATGTCTCTTAAGAACAGTGTGTTCACATACTCTTTCTTTCTAACAAGTTAAGGTACATGACAACTTAGAAAGCTTATACCTTGTATTAAAAAGGCGGCTGCTGTGAACATCTCACTGCACTGGAAGTGCTTCCCTTGAAGACATGAAAGAAAACTCTTCAGGCTTGAAAGACTAAGTCACAGTTATTGCGCCTGATCTGTCAAGGCAATATTTCAATGGTGCAAAAACTTCCATCTGCATCAGAAATCCATTAGTCAGTGAACTTTAATGGCAGAATGAGCATAATGGGTGGATGAGCTTCTGCACTGCTTTGCCTGTTTTCTTTACTTCCTATTACATATGTGACAGTTAAAAATATTGACAAAGCATGAATTTGCACTTTAAAGAGCATACCCTTTGAAGTTTTGGATTAAATCAGCACACGATTCCAATGTTTGATACCTTACTAATAGTAACTGCAATTAAAAGACATTAAAAAACCCACAACCAACCAAGCAGACAAAACCTAACCAAAAAAGTGTTCCTTTTCCCCCTCCTCTCACCCTCCTAAGCATGACGATGACTCATGCTTCCCTAGAATTCTTCCAGGCTTGACTTTTGAGCACTGTGATGACTAATCTTGATCATCTATGGGACCGGGAAGATTTTTCCCTTCAATGCAATATAAAACAGATCAATTTGCCCTAAAATCTTCCTGTCTTCTAGTAGTACTTCTAAGGATCTTAGTTGTAGGATTCCTCCTCCACTTCTTGATCTGCATAGGACACAGAAACATGAAAACAAGTCCTGGAAAGCCTCGTGGAAGCCCAATAGTAGTGTTCTTAGTATATAAGATTAAGATTCCATACGTCTCTGCTAATGACTGCGCATCAGGAATTGTTCATTGATATCTGGGTGCTTTGACAGATGATATAAACATTAAACATCAAATGATGAGTGGATTGGAGGCAGAAGAATGGGCAGGTATACCTCCTCTTTGTCCTTTCACTTATGACCTGGATTCTAGAGACTGTCGCAAAAAAAGATTAAAGAAAATTGCAGTATTTTAGTTCTGCACACAATGATTTTCTTTTTCTTAACCCCTCCCCCAAACCTAATTGTCTCAATTAGTCCAAAGTAGTTCTATTCCTTAAAATCTTTAAATTAATTATTTCTTTTGTTTTCATACAAATATAAAATTATATTCAAAATTGCTAAAAGTATATGCCATTCACAATTGCTGTTGAATATATCTATCTTTGTATTGAAAAAAGGCTATTGCCTTTTAGTGATGTTAAAATCCCTTAAGATGAGCAAGGATAAATTCGTAGATGAGGTTTTACTCTCCAGTCCCTTCCACCTATGAATTGTAAGGATTTTTACAGATGCAGTGACAAATTTCAGGACCTACACTTTCAATAAAAGCCATGTTAATACACCAAGAGACATTACTCAAAATTTTAGCCATCAGAAAAGCCATGACAAGACTCTCATTGACTTAAAAGCAGCTGAAATTTTGTCCCTCAGTGTCTGTTAGTGAAACAGAGACACAGATTCCACACATTGGTGGAATTCTCTTGAATCAATCCTGTACCAATATCTGTTTTGCTGCATGGGACATATTTGGCAATCAAGGATAACATAGCAGGTCTGAGACTCAAGTCACAAATTTGTGGTTATCATTACCTATTTTCCTGGTCTGTAATATCAGTATGATTTTATTTATGCAATATAATGTGTGTCCCACAGGAGACATATCGCAAGAATTTCCACTGATTTCACTGTTAATTCAGTGCAGAGAATATAGGGCTGATTTACTTGTTAGCAGTTTTAAATAAATGCAACGAAGAAAAAGGACAGGGATAAAAGAGGTAAGTGACATCAACAGGATAAAGGCGCATTACAGTAAATCCTTCTATAGTTATTATGCCTACCTCTAGTTCTATTAACAAGAACATTATTTTATTTAACTTAGCAGATGCTTTACTACAGCCCTAAAGCTTCCTTCTCTTAGAATTTTCATCTTATTTGAAAAATAGTTTTAGAAACTTTCATTGTATTTGCATGGAATTTAAAAGGTCATTGTGTACATACCACAAATTTAGGTATGCCTCAGTTAATTATTTGTAAGACAAGTGGAAATGGTGGCTGCATTATTGCTCCATGTCAGAAAAATCTAATGTAAAACTTGTATGGATTTCAAAAGGAAATGCAATTTTGGATTATATTAAGGATGCAATTACACCCCATGCATAATCTAGCTGGCGAATTTTCTTTAATCTATTGCCAGTAAACAGTGATTGCTACAAACTTTTGTATTTGTATCTACTAGGCTTTGATATAATTTGTACAAATTTTACCCCACATTTTTCTCTCCTGCGTGCTGACTGGCATTTTATACTTCTTATTTGTAAAATGTAACAGATCATCGATACAACATATTAATTTTTCTTCTTTCCAGATGAGGCGACTTATCCTTTAAATAAGGATGTGCTGCTTTTCCTTTTTTTGCAAATTGTTAATGGATTTTTCTTAAGAATAACAAAGAAAAAAGAAAAAGTTTATATTATATAGGCTTTCCTTAATGACCATTCATTGCTAAAATAAGCTCTTTTTTTCCATAGAGATGGTTTTATTATGTTTTCCATATATATTTCAGTATTTAAAGTAAGATGTCAGTTTTAACTTTGCTTGAAGTGTTATATTATAGCTTCAGCACTACAAAACAGGTAATTAATTTTAAAACTAAAAGAACTACAAAACTTTTAAGCATGCTCATCACTAATGATTGTTGCTTAGCATCTCTTCCACAAGTTATCCTGAAAATGTCTGCTTTAATACGCAATTGGGGGAAGTGCCTTTAATGTGTATTTGTTTTAATTGCCTTGCCTATAAAAATCAGTGAATTTTATTAAGTAAACCATGTCTGTTTTGCATAGAAAGATTCATTCAGACTATATAGAGGTGCACCACAGAACAGTAATTGACTGCATTTAATGCCACTTGCAATGCAAAGACAAAAAAAGTGAGCTGTGTTCTACCACTGCATCAATCTAATTTTAACAGACACACATTGTATGGTTAAATATACGAATGCTGGAAAAGTGTTGAAATTATAGCTACATATGCAGGTCATTTTGTTCAGGAGCTGTCACTAGAAGGACTATCATTTCATAGACAATAGAGTGAAGAGACCAAGTACTGATCCATAAAATCAGAGCAAATGAATTGAAATTGATGAACCCCAAAAGGTTCAGTGCTTCTGCCTTAACTCTTTCCAATGACTTTTGGCTTAAGAAGTGCACTGATACCTATTGCAAGTATAGCTGGATTTAAATTTTAATCATTCTAACCATTTCATAGTTCCATGCTGTCAAATTCTGTTAGACAGTAGAGATGACAATAAATCTAAAACGTTCCTTTCTTGCTTTCAGAGCTACCCTCAAAGTCAATGGTAACTTACAAGACGATGACAAGATTGAGGTGTGCAAGGTTATATTTTAGCATGCTTAAAAAAGATGAACTTCCCATGGGACACACTTAAAATTAAATCTCCCACACTCAGATTCATGACTCCCACTCCCTTACCTGAATATCAAACTCTGGTCAGGACAGTGTGAAAAGGTTTATTCAATCAAATTTCTCCAGTCTAATTAACTTTTAATAAAACTGAAGTACATGTTTAAATTAAACATTTATTTCAAGAACATTTATTTACATTTAACTGAGAAAATGCCAAAATGAAATTCTTTTAGGAAGAAATTCTTCACTATGAGGGTGCTGAGACTCTGGAACAGGTTGCCCAGAGGATTTGTGGGTGCCCCACACCTGAAAGTGTTCAGAGCCAGGCTGGATGGGGCTTTGAGCAATGTGGTCTAGTGGAAGGTATCCTTGCCCATGGCATGGGGAGTGGAACTAGACAATCTTTAAGGCCCTTTCCAACCCAAGAAATTCTATGGCACTATGGAACAGTGTGATGAGTGCTTCTTTTAGACTAATCAGATAAAAACCCCACATGATCTTTTAGACTAACCAGGTAAACAAAAGCACATGGTGCACAATTAATTTTTACCATTTTTTTCATTTGAAACAACTAAATGAGATATTGCAAAGACAATTTTCACAAACTCTTATATGGCCTGTACTCAGAGGAGAAATCCAGAAATGCAGATTCAGTGCCTCTATATACATAAATTATCTGAAATAAGTGGGATGTTAGATATTAGATGAGTATCTAAAATTTTTCCAAATATCCAGTCTAAACCTCCCCTGCTACAACATTTCCTTTCGTCCTGTCAGTTGCTCCTTGGGAAAAGAGGGGAATTTTTTTCTCCAGTTCAATAAAATAAATGAATAAACAATATATACCAATTATTTCATTCCTATTGTTTTCTGTTAATATAAAGCTTTTTCTCATATTTTGAGAATCTGTAAAGTTTTTCAGCACGAGTCTTAATTTAAATACTAAAATCTGATACACATCATGTAAGCTATTTGTTGTTATTCTGTGCCACACTTCCATGCCTGTTTTCTTTGCTTTCCAGCCAGTACATGTAATTCCAAGAAACTACTCAGTCTGTCTTGAAACCACAAGTTTATTTACTGTGTCCCCTGTTCAAATAAATTTACAGTTTGAATAGTTACTATTTACAGTCCGAAAAATGTGACACTAAATAATTAATTTTTACAAAATCTATAATACTTGACGTGTTGTTAACTGATCGACTCAAAGTGGAAATTACATATTTCAGCTGGTTATACTTTACCTTCTTGTTAGTATTACAGTTTAATGAAAGATCACAGGTGAGATACTGAACCTATAGCAAATTTGAAAGTGAAAGATCGATTTTTTTGTTAGCTGTAAGAGACCATCACACACATTTTTCCCATAATCATCTGAAACTAAGAATTAAATCTACAGAGGATCATTGAATCATAGAATAGCCCAAGTTGGAAAGGAACCTTGAAGATCGTGTTGTACAACTTTTGTAGGAAAAGGATCCTAGATGCTAGAATCATAGAATACTTAAGGTTGGAAAGGACCTTAAGATCATCTATTTCCAATTGACCAGTATAATTTTCTATCAAATCTTGAAAACCTCCAGTGATGGGGACTCTACCACGTTCCTGGAGTTGGTTTTCTGGTGAATTATTGATCTTTGTGTAAAAAAATAATCTTTCATATACTGAGATGAACATCTCTGCCCTGGAAATGTTCCAGGTTGCATCGCTCTCAGTGCAACTTGTACCCATTTCCCCTTGTCTTCTCTGTGTGGTCTTTTGTGAAGAAAAAAGCCTCTGACCAGTTTGTAGACACACTTTAACTGTGATGAGTTCTCCCTTGCATCTTCTCAAGGGAGAAAAGGCAAAGCTCCTTCAGACTTTCCTCCAAAAAGATGCCCACTTTTTGGTCATCTTCATGGCCTTCCCTTGGAACCTTCTCTAGTCCAAATTAAATTATTACTGTTAGTTAAACTAACCTTTCTAAATTTCTAAAGCTTGAGAAATGAAGAGTAAAGAAGAAAAATCTATCTGCCTGAGAAAAATAAATCTTATTTTAACGTAAAATGGGGTACCTTATAAAGAATTTTAATGAGCTTGGAAAAAGATTTTCCAGGAAATTTTGGAAATTAGCAAACTAGATCCTTTAGTAAAATGTTCCTTCCTGCAAATTCACCATTTTCAAGTTAAAAAATGGTTTTATAGATTCCTCATAAAATCTGATTTATAATGAAAAAAATACTAAAACAGAACTGCAAATTCATATGAATGACTAGAGGAAAAAAAAGAAATATCACCATTCCTTTTTACATTAAAAGTAATAAATTCATTTAAAGAGAAATTCACAGTGCAGTGTCCCATGAGAAGCTTAAGAGAAGCATGAACTGAACCTGCATTATAGTCTATGACCTTAACTATAAAAATATGCAGTCTTGAAGCTGTATAATTATTAATACAAATGAAAAGATAATTACAACTATACTCTCCTCACTACAGTCATCCTTTTGTTTCTCTGTTGAGAGGAAAAAGCTAGTAGAGTGTCTCTGAGAATGTCATTCACTTTTATGGACTGCTATTTTCTCTGTGCCTTTTAAATCTGATTGTTAAACAGCTCAGAGTCTCTTTTGTTGAGAACCTCAGAAGCAGTTTGACGCTATCAAGGGCAGCAGCAGCAGTTTAGCTGCTGAAGGCTACACAGAGTTGCACACTTGTGACTGGAGGCTAGACTGAGAAAACAAAGTGTGTATTTCAAAAAATTCAGCTTTGATTTTGCAAGTCATGTCTTCTCTTTTCAGATACAGGAAACTTGATTACACAAGGAGGGTTAATTGATACACACGGTTTTGCTTTTAGTTGAGTTGGTTTAACAGAGTGCTGTGGATTGCTTTGGGTAGGATGACCACAATGCTGAGAAAAAGTTATAGCCAGTATTACAGTGTGTCCAAGGAACACAAAACAGAGCACCATGAGCAATACAAAGTGACATGAACAAGTACTTATTCCTGTTACTTCCATGATGGCTGACTCGTATTGTGCTTTCTCTAGCGCATATGATGTTCTGTGTACATTTTAGACAGCATAACATACCTAACACTAAGAGGAGCACTGGATAACATTACTGTATTGTGCACAAACGGATCAATACATTTCAAAGACTAAGAGTATTAAATGGTTAGGTTTCTGAAAGTCAGGATTCAAGCAGCACTCACTGCCTTATGGCTTCTCTTTCCTTCTTCTGCATGAATATGTCCTTTTGGCAGGACTGCCATCTTGGAGGGAAGGTGACACAGATGTTTCATGCACCTGGGTAATGCTAGAGTATATCAACCGGCTTTCAACTGTAGTTCTTAAGGAAAGAAGGAAAGATATGTCTTCTGGAATGCTTCTGAACCAAGCAAATCACAAAAGGAAATCCTGTAGGAGAATTTAGCATTTTCTAATCTGGGAATAACATGCAAGGAGAACAGAGAACTGGAAATGGTTGCACTGAAACAAATGGAGTCAGAAATTGTACTGCTCAGAGGATGGAGAGAAATATGGGAAAATATTTCAGGGGATTGTTCATTTTTTGCCTTAATTTCTTAAATAATCTGACAGGGTTTTACAAACATTCATCTGTGTATCTTTAAAATAAAATGAAAACATTTAAAGTGTTCTATTTTGCATTAGTCTTCAAAATAAATACTAAAGGATATGCAAAATAATGAACCCCCACCCCACCAAAATGTGAACAGCAGGGTGATGGTCATTTTTGTTATATTTCAGATTAGTAGAACTATACAGATTTCCTTTGTATTTCATAAGAAAATCAAGTTTATTTTCCCATTTTGTATAGATGTGCCTCTGTTCTAGATTAAGAAAATGCCCTGTAAATCAGCTTTCGTTTGTTTCTGAGGATCTCATAAAAGAACACAAAAAATATACCTTAAATAGAGTGGATTTGCCAACTTTTAATATCTGTACTCTTTCCCTCACTCTGTCTTAAATAACATTGTGCTGCAATTTAAATCTCTCAATAAGATGTAAGAGGAAATCATAACAAGTAAAGCACTTTATTTCCACAGCACTTTGGATTCGTCAGAGCAAAACACTGATACACATTATTACAGCCATAAACACAATGGAACTGGCGTTTACCTAAAGTAACACACAATGTATATAAGTATTAACACAGCAATTAGTGTAGTCATTCCTATACCAATATAACATTGCATTATTTAATGAATATAAATTTCCCAGTCTGGACATATGAAAACTACCTTATGTAACACATAAAAATTACATAACATGAAATAATTACATTTTCAATCAAATTTAATTCCTTTGCCAAAATCTCAACCAGTAACTGGCAGTAGAGGGAATGGTTTACAGCTTTGTTTGTTTAGAAGCTACTTTTTGTTTCTTCATTTTAAAGGAAAGGGTAGGTTTGTAATAGTCTTATTTATTTCACTACGTCATTGACCAGAGGCTAATACCATTCTGGTATTGCACTGGTTTTCTCAATATTTTTAAAAATTACATAGCATAGATGTAACGTAACAACAGACACTGCATTCTTAGGTCAGCTTACTGAGGAAGAGAAATGATTGAAATAGAAATTTCTGCTAAAATAATTACTTATAATTTAAAATGTTGCATTACTTTTTAAAAGGCTATATGATCCATTTTCTTTTCCCCGAATGTCTTTGACATATAAGAGGGGTTGTGGTTTTGGTTTTGTGGGTTTTGAAAACTATTATTATTATATTTTATTATCTGGTACAATCTATCCAGTAATAATAGAGGTTATCAGTTTGTAATTACGTTCTTAAAAATCTCTCAGAGATTTTTAGAGAAAAACAGTCTCCTAATCCTTCCTTGATTCCTTAAATTTTCCCCTCCATTTTAATTTGTAATGTAAATATGATGATCACAGGAAGCCAATACCTCTGAAGAAGAAAATCTCTTTGCTACTGACTCACAGCTTGGTAAAAATAATACTATTGAAAGGGGGAGTCTGACACTTTGAAAATATTTTTGAGTTATGAAAACTTTAAATGGCCAATTTAACTAAAATCTTACTGTTTCTGGGTTATTTGACTACACAATCTGCCTCCAAAACTATTCAACCTGCATTTGCTCAGAGGAGCACAGACAGAAAAACCTAAAATTTTCTATGCTTGCTCTTGAATAAAAGGTATTTAAAGAGGTATTCTAGTCTGTCACCAAAAAAAGTGACTTTTGAGCTTTTCTGGCCTGATGGTAATGGCAATCAGTTTGAATCCAGTTAATGTAACTGTACTATGCAATCTAATGGAGAATAATTTTAAAGGTTATTTATGCTGTCACTTGGTTCAAGACACGGCCATAAAGGATTATGCTTTCAGAGAAATAGTGTCAGAAAATATTCTCTAAGGTAAGACTTTTTTAAAAAATTATAAATAGATATAAATTTTGCTATATATGGAAAATATATTGATTTACTAATTTTTAAGAGATATAAAATGTATCTGCAAAGAATATTGTAGAGTGGAAAATGGTTTAGAACTTATGATTTTTTACTTCTGTTTTTTTCAGAATTAATGATGTGGTTTTGTTACCTTCCTCCAGACAGTGCAGAGAGGTCACATGCCTGCATGTGCCTTCACATTTAGCAGCTGGGATTTCTTAGCTAGCTTAGGCATATGTAGGAACCAGATTTTTCTGAATAAACATGAATGCATCTGTACAATTTGACTTAGAACACACAATATAAAGATTACAAATATAATGTTTACAAAATGTACTTTGTTGCTGTTTTTGTCAAACAAGCAGAAACAGAAATTTTCCACATCCTTTCACAGAAGCAGCTCGAAATCGTAAAACTCAGACTGCCCATCATCTTGCAGAAGAGGAGTAAGAAATCAGTTTTCTTTGTTACAATATATTGCAATCACCAGTAATTTTTTCAGCATTGAAGGATAACGGATGCCGTTTTAATGATGAGATATGATTACTGACCCAACGTATAGGAAAATTACATAAATGTGACTTTGTAGGCGGGAAATGAGGTCTGGGACATATTTTTGTCCTGGCTTGCTAGATTGTTATTGTTGACAGTCAAATGTGAAATGCATCAACAGGTTTTGGAGCAAAAGCCTGAACTGCTGCCTCTCACATGACTGCCCATGTTACCTCCCAAGAGAATATGCTAATGTTAGGCTCCTGTGAGAAAGCTGGATACCATACCTGCAACGTCATTTTTAATTCCTTTCTTCTTCATTATCCTTTTTATGACACATTTTATAATGAAAAGCATTTAAAGTTTTATAAGTAACTTTTAAAGTTAAAACTCAATGAACCAAGCAAGCAAGCAGAGGGGTTGGACTACAGCACCTGAGGACAAGACTTTTAGACAGGAGCACAGCTGAAGGCACAGTTTGTTACTTAGCTGCTTTATATGCTGAAGATAACCCTCTACTCAGTATCTGTCCATGTAGCATCCCAGACTATGAATCTAACTTTTTAATGTGTGGCACATGATTGAGATTTCGTACTCACCTTAAAAAACCTTTCAGACGGGGTGTTAGCTCCTGCCAGCTGAGGTATCAGCTACCTTGGGGTGTTAGTAATCACGTATGCTAAAATTGTTATGGGACAGCTTTTGACTGCTCAATTTTATATAGTTTAAGTGGTGTAAAAGAACTTAGTCAATGGCCTGTGTTGTACAAGGGTAAATGCTTACGGATTAAAGCATAGTTTGTTCTGTGACAAGATTGTATATAAATAATAAGAGAAATACTCTAATCAGATTTATAATGAATTTAAGGACTTTTATTAAATTATCTCTGAAACAGATTAACTTTTTTTTTTTTTTAAGTTACTGCTTGCAGTATATTTTTCTACTGGCTCTCATGTTTTTATTGCTGTTGTATTTCCATCATGCTTTTCACATGATGCATTGTCACCTTACTTTCTGGACTAAAGCGCCATTATGAGAACAAACTTAAACCTTTATCTCATAAGATGCAACTTTGTCCTTCTTGTTATTATTAATGATCATTGCTATTGCCAATGAGTAGACATTCAGCAATTGTAATTTTGCAATTAAAATCTCAGCTGAATATTTTATGAATATTAATAGTAATATTATAAATTACTATCCATTGTCCTCAGGGACTAGACAAATCTAATGTAATAATAATTCTATTAATTCGAAATAAATTTTGTTCAGCTCTACAATTCATTTCAATTAAAAAAATATGGACAAGCAGAACACTCTTGTTAAGTACTAGCAAGTAATAATCTGTAAGGCGGATTTCTTACAAGTCTGCTGTCTTTTGCAGGGATAGGAAAACTTTAGTAGTGTGAAGGGAAAATTAATTAAAGACCATGAAGATATAATATGCCAGAAGATTTGAACTTGCGTATATTTTGAAATAACCTAGCAAGATGACAGTGAAAAACAAAATGAACTGCAATTGTTAAGACAAAAATTATATAGGAATATTCCTTCTATTCAAGAATACAAGATACCTTCTTTCAGCCTCTTATATAAGGTAATATCCATATGGAGCAACTTTAAGAAAAGGTTTACACTCAGGTCTTCAGTGAAGACCTATCATCTGTATCTGACATTTCTGTCATCATAGTGTATCAATGTTAGGTGAAATAACACCATATTAATACTTTTTCCCTTCTATTAAAACATATGTCAGTTGGAAATTAAGTATGACTTCTCTTTATTTTTGAGCAGCTCATCATGTGAGCTAAATCAGTTCAGTGTATTAGCCCCCTATTTAAAAACTCTAATATAATGAAGGTCTCCAAGGAATCAGAGAATCATTATAAACAAATGGAAGAGTAGTAACAGAAAATTTTAATACATCAAAAAGAAAACCAGGAAAAAAAGAGATAAAATAAAGAAATATGTAACCTAAGGCCCATAAAACATGTAATATTTTTTTTTGTGTGCCAGGTACTTAGAGAAAAAGAATAAAGTATGGGATCTTCCATGAAGTATCCAAACATTAAGAACAATCTGAAGGAAAAAGTCATAAACTAGCATTTTACTCTTCAATTCTCTTTTTGATTTAGAAATCAGTAATCATTTCTGACAAAGTAATTTTCTCTCTAAAAAAACCTCTGAGTAATGAGGCAATTAAAAAAAAAACAAAACAAAGTAAGTTTCAAAGTGTAAATCAAAAAACAAAAACACCAAATCAAACCAAACCAAACAACAAAATAACCAACCAAACATGGAGGAGAGAATGGTAGAAGATTGACTTCAAAAGACTGATGTTTCAAATTAAGTCCCTTTGAACCATGGACCCTTTCCCTCCTTTCTTTATACTTTGACCTAATCCATGTATGGGAAATCAAGGGAGCTGGGAAATAGAAAGAAGAAATGGCAGAGGGAGGAGGGAAAGAACAGCATCCTAGAAATGCTTTAAAGGAATTGTGATTAAGAAGAGGTATCCAGAGTTAAGGAAAAAATTATACTTTTATTATTTAATAGATCCATATATGTATGCTTTCATGAGCTCTTTAGCATCATATAATGATTTTAAAGTGAAAGTTCTGGAAGTTTTAAATACCGCATTCCTTATTTTGAGGTCAGACAGTATATGCATCAACTCTTGTACAATTTATAGACTTCTTTATCTGTGTAGTTTTCTCTGTGAAGCCTCTTGCTTTCAATTACTTTCATTATAGTCTTTTATACATTAATGTGAACTAATAATTTACTTCTGTACTCATCAAAGATGCTAAGCCAGCTGCTCAATGGTACCCTTCATCCTCTACCTGACTCCTTTTTCCACCAGTATGATGGTTATATTAACACAGTGTCTCACGAGAGATTTCTGAAGCTCAAAAATGTGATTGGAAGTGCAGCTGAATGCCTCAAAAAGAACTCATCTCACGTCAGCATATGATCCTTTTGTTTTCTGGAGACACCTTCCCCAGACTTCAAGAATTCAGGCAACAGTTACTTTTCTTTAGACATTGCATGGCCCATGTGTGGGCTGTTTCTTTCTTTTGCTTTTTCACAGGAGTAGTCCTGTTAATAGAATAAATGTAGCACATAGTTATGTTTTATAGTCCCTATAGGACTTTGTTTTGTTTTGTTTTGTTTTGTTTTGTTTTAATGATGATTCAATTAAAGAGCCGTCCATGATAAAATGCCACTACTGAACATGCTTGACCCAATCAGGCTAATTGCTTACTCCATTCTAGAAGTCCCCTTTTTGTGGGGGTAAAGAGAACTCATGAACCATGAGTTTTAGAGGTCCTTTTATAAAAACGATTCAAGGTACCTAATCTGATGTTTTCATAGATATCCTTATGAGGAAACTTAACACAGTATTTTATTGATGGCACACCTCTTCCTTTTGAAAGTGTTCTGTGAATTGCAACATGAGCTAACATAATACTATGCTGATCATTTAATTTTGCAAAGTGATACAGCTCTGCATAATTGTATACGATATGCTCATTTCACTTTTCTTGTTACACTAGGAGACAGAAGAGACTTGTGAATGAAGATTTATGATGCTCTCACTTCTCATATATTGTCTTTATCCATTTTCACACAATCATAATATCACTGCCAGTGACAACACCTTTGAATTTTTAGATGAAAAAGTTTACAGCTTGTCAATTTAAAAAGGTATGTCAGTTACAATTTTTGCATAACCCTGTTATTTTGAAAGCTTTACAACTTGAGGGTTTCCCACCCAGGCTGGTGTTTGGTTGGTTGGTTGTTTTTTTATTTTCCTAAACAGGAAGAAATTAATAGCAACACAAAGAACTTCTTACAATGCATGAGATTGTATACCTTGACCCGTATATCTGCATGAGCCTCTCACACAGGCACAGCTGCTGCCTCTACATTTTTACAAGAATGGCAGAAAATAAGCCTACGCAATATGGGCAGAATATTTATGGGGAAAAAAAGATACAATTACTAACAATATTTATGTGCAGGTACTGGGAAAATTCCATGCTTTTAGCAAGCTATTTGATGTAATGACTGCTCACAGTTCAGAAAAGTTTTAACTGGATGAAACACCTACTTTAACAGGCATCAGCTTTACCAAAATAGTTTATAAAAAGGTGAATCAAATGTGCTGTGAGTTAGGGTAGGGAAAGAAGGTACTGGTATATGTATGTATTGTAATTTCAATGTTAATATCACTGCAATGGCACAAAGAGGCGACTACCCAGTGAAATGAGAAAATGCAACAGCGAAAGTCCAGGAACAGGTGAGGCATGTAGAGTGGGTGAAATGGACTAACAGAGATGGTAGCAGAGCCCAGGCCTTGGTGGCTACAAGGACCACTCCAGAAAAGAAGTGTCTTGAAAGTGTTTCTGTTTCCCCCTCAAAGCTTAATAGGAAAGTACTATTTTTTCCTAAAGTTTCTGCTGGGTTTTTTTGTTTGGTTTTTTTTTTCTCCCGTATTTTCTTTAGTGGTGTTAAATTAGATATAAACCAGAGTTACACTTGACTGAAGAAATAATATAGGCAGGCAACCCATGAGTCTAAGGGTGCTTATAAAGTCCAGGCTTCACCTAAAACAACTGAACTCAGAGTCCCATATCCCAAGAAAGGGGATGGCCTAGAGCACTGAACCTGGCACTGTTCCTATAGGGTGCAGGACTGGACTCAGAAACTAAACTTTTTCTAATCTGAGTTGGCATGCAACAAAATTAACAATAAACTGGTGTTTGAACAGGTATTCCTAAGTGCTAGCTCATAGATGATTGCACTAAATATAACTCCATTTTATATCTTCACATTTAAAGTACATTTGACATTTTTGTTTGTGGTGATTTTCATATATTCTGCCAAGCTATTTCCTCGTAGGTGAAAATTTCTTTACATCTGTGCTGCCAGGTTTTTGTGGGTATTTCTGATAAAAATAGATGGCCCTCTATTGCCTTTGTAGATTTTTCTCTGTCTGATGGTAAGGGGTTAAATGAGATTGATATAGAAGAAGCAAAATGGAACTGAATCAGTCAGAAATAAATGTGCAAGGGAAAAAGTTTGGGGAGGAGAACTGCATGCCTCTCTTGAGTGTGGCATGATGTCAGAACTCCTAAACTTTAAAGACACTGGAAGATCAGACCACCCGCAAAGCGTCAGTAAAAGCTGTCAGACACATAAAAAGGCATAGGGAGACAGAAGGAACATGCTGAGACTGTGCTGAGATGGCGTTTTCTCCAGAAGCAGTCAGGGAAGGGAAGTAGTACAGCCAAGGCAAACTCACAAAACCATGCAAGGAAATACTGAAATGAAGAACTGTAGATAAGGAGAAATATATAGATATTATTATTATTTGTTCCCTCTGCTATTTATTCCACATAATATATATTTGTTCTGCAGATTCTGTTTCTATGTCAGTACAAATTTATACCATTAAAGGCTCCTGCAGATAATTCCTCACAAATGGCAGATGCGGTATAGCTGCTTCTATTAGGTTTCTGAGAAACAAATTCAGCCTTCAAGTACTGTACAATTGGATCTCAGCCTGAATCAGAAGGGAGAATTGTGGACTTTCAACAGAAAAGTCCAAACTGAACTATTAATACATGTCAACTGAATAAATGTCAGCCGAACCCTATCAGCTTAGCCCTCATTTCTCATTAATATTTTTAAGATTTTAATAAGATTTAAATGAGTTTTCAATGGGAAATCACAGTCTATTCCACCTCAGTGTTTCCTTCAGTTCCAGAAAAATGCAGTATAATTCTCCACCACTTGCCCCAAATATTTGAACATGCAATGAAGCAGCACTTAAGAAATTTCTGGGCCACAATGGATTGAGTGGAAAATTCCTAAGTGTCTATGGGTTGGGTTTTGGTGGGTTTTTTTCCTAACAAAACACATCTACACATGTTTTTAGGAATGCTGGGAAGTTTCACTTGTGCAGAATGCTGCAGAGTCCAGATTCTGAAAGCAGCTTGGTCTGGAAGGGCCCTCAGGAGGCCTTTAAGTCCAACCTAAAGCATGGACAGCTCTAGCGTTAAACCAGGCTGCTCACAGCTTGAAGAGATGGGCTTGCACGACCTCTTGCAGGCAGCTCAAATGCTTCACTGCTCTCGGGGTGGAAAAACTTTTCCTTATATCCAGTCAGAATGTCACCTATTTCAATTTATGCTCATTTTCTTTAGTCATCCCACCAGGTATGATTGTAACGAATCTCTCTGCATCTCCTTGGTACAGACAGGCAGGGAGGTGTCAGACTTCCCAAAATTCTCTCTTTTCCAGACATAACAAGTCCCAGGCCCTCAGCCATTCTTCACAGGGCAACTGCTCTAGCTCCAAACATTTTGGTAGCCTTCCATTGAACTTGTCCCATTTTATCAATGTCTTTTACTGGGGAGCCCAGATGTGAAGCATACAGCGTGCTGAGTAGGCAAGGATAATCCCTTCCCTTCATCTACTGGCTGTTTATACAGCCCAGGAGAGCACTGTCTGTCTTTGCTGGCCCTTGTTCAGCTTGCTGTTATCCTAGACCCCCAGGGCCTTTTCATCAGAGCTGACTGACAGAGCTGACCTGACTGGTTAGTCTCCATCTTTTCTTGTTAAAAAATTAATATCATTCCTTTCCAGATAGAAAATTTATCATTTGCCCTTGTTGAATTTAATTAAGTTCACTCCTCCAACCTGTGTCCACGGGACACTGCATTTTGGAAACATTTATCTTTACAAACCACACTTGCATAATGAAATTGTAATGCATATTAGAAGTAATTTTGCAAAAATTTTATTGCAAAAAAACTGAGGTTTATTGAGACTCCTTCAGAGCTTGGTGTTTTACCTGAAATTCAAACTCAGAAATGCTCTATGCATCTTATGAACATGCAAAATGATCTTTTTTATTTCAACCAGTTCTAAATCACTTTTTCACAGTCAAAACTGTATCTTAGAGACTGAGGAACCAGAACTATTTTTCTAAAAACACTAATCACAGTGTTATTGGAATTTATAATTTGGAAGAGAAACTGAATCGGTCTGTGATTTCTGAGCGTTTGAAATAACAGTGCAGGCTTTGGTTTAAACCAAAGCACACTGGTAGCAGTGGGTTTTGATTCAGGCTCACAGAGTGCACAGCTGGCGACAGCAATATTTTAAACAGCCTCTCATCACCCTTGGGGAACACAGAACTGTACAGAAAGCTAGAGGTGTGCCAAATAGCACTGATTCTTAAATCCAATTTTATTATCATTATTGTCTCTTTTAGACACTATTAGCAATGTTTTCATAGATTGGCTTATGCTTTTAATGGTAAGCACTT
The DNA here is from genome assembly GCF_037157495.1 of Lathamus discolor. Taxonomy (NCBI): domain Eukaryota; kingdom Metazoa; phylum Chordata; class Aves; order Psittaciformes; family Psittacidae; genus Lathamus; species Lathamus discolor. Next base: position 26,604,526 of record NC_088887.1, on the reverse strand, counting down.
TTGCACAGCTGAAGTGTAAACATATGGCCAAAAGGAGTTTACTCAGCAAAGAGGTAACAATGACATTTTATGCTCTTAGAGTGAATACTTGTTATCCCCAATTGTTCTGTTTTCCCTTTAAATTCAAAATATCCAAATGAAAATTATTTCAGCCTTCAAATGGGTGTGATGATTATTTATTTTCTGTCCTTTTTTCAGGTCTGATTCCTGAAAAAAGAAAATTGTGCATGGAATTTACAGATTATATATGTATTAGATGTTTCCTAAACTGAATTAAAGTTACTCTCTCATTAAAAGATCCATACACCTGCATACACAGACAACCTTTAAGCTTGTATTCTGAATTACTATTAGAGTTCCATTATATCTATGAGAAGAAGCATAAAATCTGAAGGATCTAAATCAGTAAATCCAATGGTCCAATACGGCAGAAAGCACATTTTGATTGTACCGGGCTTTTATTTATGTCATTGTCTCTCTCAGTCTCTCTTTCCCCTTCTGTCTCCCTTTCTTCCCCTTTTACGTATGTAAACACACAGAGTTTGCTCTAGAAAAGATGACCCTTACACAACAAATATCAGCCACACTGTTTTGGAACCAAGCCAGCAAACATTTGCTTAACATTTCCAACATAACTAGCTCTATTGACTTAATAGAACTACTCCCACCCTATAATAACAGAAAATGAGACTCACTATTAGATCTCTACCTATAATTTAATTATAATTTCATTCTTTGTACAGTCCCAGAAGTTGTCCTTGGTAAATCACTGTAACAGCATTACACATCTTTCCTATAATGTAATTGGACCCTAGAAAACTTTTCTGAGCCCAAACCTTATTCAGAACCTTTTAAAAATAAACATTTTGGAAACTGTTGAAGAAATTTTGTTTTAAATTGATCTATCAATGTTAAAGGAAAAGTGAACATTTTGACCTTACAATATTTATTGCCGTTTTCAGGAGTTCTCTTAATGTCCAGCTACTGACTGGACATTCTATGCAATTCTCTAAATCTACCTTCTAGACACAATAATGAGGTCGAAAACAAATGATTGTTTGTAGTTCTATGGAGTTATTTTCACTATTTAAGTGTAATTCTACGAATGCATCTTGAGCACAAACTACTAGATACCAGTAATATGAACATGACTTAATAAATGAAATTACTTTGCTGCTCAATAATCTAACTGAAAATTTTCAAATTATTTCAGTAGGTTATTGTACAACACACTTATCCACAGCTCCCAAAGCATTCTTTTATTTTAGTTATTAATTTGATAATATGTTTTCAATTGCACTGACTTAAGTCAAATTCACCTTGCAATGTTCCAAAGCTTTTATTTTTAAAAACAGGGAGAAAGTAAAGTGTCTTATTGATTCTAAGACAAGCTATGAATGAATTAATTTCTGATAGGATATTCACTCACAGCAGTTGTGAAATCTTCGACTAAGTTATGTGTCCTGAATTTTTCCTTCCACTGAGTTCTCTCATGTATTGTAACCTTACTGGCGTGCTTAGACTATATTTGTACTCTGGGCAGATACCAATATATGTCTTTCCAACTACAGAATATAACAAGTATCTGACTGAAAGCAAGCCTTTTATTTTGATTAGGACACTAACCCCAGGTTGACTAACCTGCTTCAGCACAAATCTTGGTCTCTCTACCACTCACACATTTGTAGAATGCAAGAAACACCGTCAACCAAATATTATCCTTAATCTCACATAAGGAAAAAAGTTTTTATTTCAAAGGTCTTTTAAAGTCCCATTGGATTTACAAATATGCCAGAATGTCTACTTTCTTTATGAATAAGCATCTTTATGTTTCAAAACATATGTAATGAATAGTGATTTTATAGCAATTACTACTTTTACTCTAGGCCTACTGGATTCAGCAACCTCTTCTTATTTTCAATTTTGCTAAACATGAATTTTGAAGCTACTGTAGAGGTAAAATTATAGTAAGGAATGCTAAAGAGATTTTAAATGCTAATCTTCAGACCAACATCTTTTTCTTACTGAGAAAAGCTTTCATACATTATCATTAAATCTACTGGGTCAATTTTTGATGTAAGTTTACAGAAAATGTAAAATCGAAATTGTACCAAATCTTAATTTTTACCCAATTACATTACAAATAAAAGCTAAATATTGACTTTGTTTTGCTATACATATAATGCATATATATGCACACATAAATAAATATTTCTACATTTATGTACATATATGCATACATAAACATATTTGTATGCATCAGTCTTAAAACTCTGAACTACTGTGCTCCTTCTAATTAGGTTTATGATATGTAGAAAATAAACATACGTATTTGTATAAAATGCTGTTAATATGCTATGTAAATTGTAATAGAGATGTCTCTGTTGCTATTTATAAAATTCTGCAATAATAAAAAAATATCTAGATGCTATGGGAAAACATGAGTTTCCATTTACTTTATTTTTTTTCCATTGAAATAGTTCTGAAACAATGGCTTTCTGGATAGTAGCTGGCAGTTATGAGAGCCTTCTCTCTCAGGAAATAGCAGTACTACTAATTAACACATTTTCAAAAACCAGACTGTTGACAGTGAGCTGCAAGAGCAGAAAAAGGTTGCTAGGTAGCTGAACTCACAAGACCTGAGTTTTTATTCTTTGGGAGACAATATATTGCAAAGGTTGCAGCCCTGGCAACTTTCCTTGCTAAGAAATTTATTATTCAGTGACTGGAAAATATTAAATCTTTTTAATGAACTAATGGGTCATGTAAATCACCTTACACTTTAGCAAAATAATTTTTTAATCAAACATTATATGTTTAATTGGTTAATACTTGAGCTCCATTTTGTACATCAAAACCCCATCACTAATGTTAACACATAGATGATAGTCATGCTAGCTAAATGGATAGTTTAAACATTTATTGCAGTTTTCTCACTGTTTTCTTAATATCACAGCATCTTCTGTATTTTCAGCCTATCCTCTTCCCAAGGCCAATAAAGGTTCCATATATGTATATTTATATAGAAATAAAAAACCTTATTTCTGTATTAGAGCACTGCAATTTTATGTACATGTGCACACAGTACAAGGAATTCTTGTTTCTTATCATCATAGAGACATTTATAGAGCATACTGAGTTTGCAAAATAGGCTGAGATACTTTTAAGATTTGAAAAATCATAAGTATAAATGAGATGTAAGTTCATTTTCTGTGTTAAAACAGCACTGCAAAATAACATCTTGTTTATGCATATTATATATATCATGCATGTTCCTTTGCTCTCTTATAAAACCTTCATACATGATAGTATGACAGAAACTCCCTTCATTTTATAAAGGGTTTTAGTTCATAAGCATTTATATGCCATTATGAAATTATATGCTGAGAGAAGCAGGATCTCAGCAGGTGAGAAAAAACTTAGCAGTACACTGACCAAAAAGGCCCTATGTGGTGATTGGTCAGAGTTCTGGCGGTGAAAGTAACAGATTTTTAGCAAAATCTGCCTAACATCAGACTATGAGAACGGATAGTAAAAACAAAAACTGTTTTTTCATGGTGTTTTTGTTGTATTTCAGTGTGGGTTTTGGGGAGGGGTTGTTTTTGGTTTTGTTTTTTTTTCTTTTTGGTCTAGGAAGGTAGAACGTTTAGCAAAGAGGGTATGAGAACAGAGCACAAAGACAACGATACTTCCCTCCATTATGGTCTTTTCAACTCTTGGGCAATCAGCCATAGTTCAGCACAAATTATGCTGGTGAGTAATCCACCCCAGTTAGCACCATCCTATGATACTCACCAAAAAGCTTTTAATCAGTTTATTTTTACTACTCTAGGAACACAATTTAAATGGTCACCATTGCATGGTTGTACCTCGTGATACTGTGGGGTTAAGAAGTCTAAGAACAAGGTAGCTGGCATCATCATTGCACATGGAGAACAGAAGGAAGGCATGCTGCTAGTTAGGTGTGTTCCTAGAGCAGTGCAGTGTGTCCCTTGATCATTTCCTCTTCTAAAATTGTGTATATATGAAGGAAACCACAGGTTTAAATTTATCCCAGTTTTTAACATTATGAGAGTCATCTTGAAACATTTACTGACCTGTCATTTTGTTATGGCAAATGAGACATTGAACAAGGAATCATGTAGACCTGATACTAATTTCTAAATGGGATAATTATATTTACTTTCTTCATGATGAATGTCCTACTCCTCTGAGATACTGAGGACCCTCCATCTCCACTGAAGTAAATAAAATGCAGATGTGACCCTCAACATTAATTCATTCCCTTGTGTTTGCTGTAAGCACGATGCATGATTTTTCAGCTCTAACTAGACTGGAATAATAATTATAATCATCCTATTATCCCTGTGCTATAAATTAAGAAAACCTTGCTTTACAGTGAAGAAGCTTTGCAGATTTCAGCATATAAAGAGGGAAATGAATTGGAAGAGACCAAAGATGCAGAACTCTTGTCAAACATGTCTGAATTGATAGAAGTTGTGAACTACAGCTGCTAATCCAATGAACCAGATGGTATCAATTGTCAAACCAGGTGCAGGAAATAGGGTTGTTAGCCCTCCTGCAAATCAATTAGATCAGCATGAGAAATCTGTAAATGAATTTCCCACCAAACAAACAAATTGTACCAAAAACTGTTGTGGGTGTTCAGCTGAGTCATGAATGATTGGTCCTTTTGGAAGTAGCAGCTGCCATTAAATCTCTTTATTTCTTTTATGAATAAAAATACCAAAATTTAATTTTCAACTGTTAATGCATCATTGGAAGCTGCCTGATCCAACATCTTTCTTTTTACTGATCCATGCTAATTGGAAGTTTCAGAATGCATGAAGTATGTCACTGAGCTAACACCAGTTTCTGCTAGTTCTGTTCCAGTAGGCCTTATTTAGCGCAATAGACAAGTAAGTTTTTATTTCGCTTAGGAGACAGCTATTCCTAAAATGGTGTTTCTATAAGGTATAGGATAAGTCATCAGGTTTTGGCTGATATTTTCTAATGTTATCTAATGTGTGACTTTTTCTAATGAAATTTGATTTGTCGTTTTCCCAAAATGATACATGCGACAGGTTTCTTAAGTGACAATGGAGACTTGTGGGTTATTAGAGCTAGTATGAGGTTGTTTAGCAGAGATATTTGGGATGATTCCAGAGCAGTGGTAAGATGGAAACTCATGAATTAGGTTTCAGCAATTCCCCATATCATGTTGTTTCCTAATTATGACAGAAAAATTTTAAAGGAAATGTAAAAGAATACATTTAAATGTTTTCTTATATGCGCTCTGTAAATGATTTTCTAATTCAATATATAACAGAAATCTTGAAATAGCTTAAACACATATTGGCTAAAAATATATTTTATGCACATGTATATATAGATATATTTACATTGGCTATATTTAAAATGTTCTTTTAAATTATATTTTCATTTATCAGCTGAGAAAGACATAGAAACAGACTCAGTGTACTTTGGACTAGAATTAAAGTATATTTAAGTGATCCATAATCAACCTAATTCTCTCTCTGTAATTACTTTTAGAAAAAAGAAAGCAAACAAGTGAAGAAAAAATGCGCCAAGTGGGGTTTCTCTACATTTAAATCCTCTTACACAAAATGGACCACCACTGGGTTTGAGTGAAAGAGGGTACTCCTATTAAACTTGTGCTCTACAGCTAAAAGTTAATTGAAAGCATTAAAAAGATGTAGCAATCAGGATAAATATGTACATATCTGGATGGTTCTGTAGATTAAATTATCCAAAAAGAAAAAAACAAAACAAAACAAAACAAAGCAAAACAGGAAAACTTGGTGTATGAAGACAGAGTATATACCTCAGAAGATACGCTGCATGACAATGAACAAGGAAAGGGAAATTACCAGGAAAACTGAACAAAGACAATTATAACAACCTGTTCTCCTCACAGGAGTTCCATAGCCAGAATCCTGTTTTGTTTCTTAACAGTCCCTGATTGTCATACATCCCAGAACACAAAAGACTTTAACCAAATAAGCCTAAGCCAGCCACTTAGATTTCTTAAAATTTTATGCTGCTTCAAGCATTGATTAAGGATACAACTCTGAAATGCTCAGCATGCACACTATCCCAAGAAATGAGGAATAGTATGCTGTTTTCAGGGAAATCCTGGATCAGATATCATGAGAAAAATAACAAAGCCCCAGAAAAAAAAAAAAAAAGAAAAGATGCAAACCACATCAGAAGCAAATAGAGGCAAATATTCCACTGAACATGAGATGGACAAATTTAACCTTTGTATTTTCCATAAGGGTACTTATACAGAAATGATAATACAGTAACAAGAATTAAAAAAAACCCAACAATAACAACAAAACAAAAAAAAAAAACGATAGTGTAATTTTCAAGGATTTTTGTTACTGTTTGGTTCAGTATACAATTGATGATAACTTCAGTGTAAATTCAATACAACAAATAATGTAAGTGGATTTTAACATGAAGACCATCTTCAAAGGAATAGTAGCATGAAATTCAATCATACAGTTAACCTTCTGGTTAGGGCCATTTTTAGTTATTGTTTAAGACCTGAGCACACACACACATTTATTTTTCTACTGTAATGATACTAAATGTGCATATCTTAGGTTAAAAAACCAAAACAAGCTAATAAACATACAAAATTATACTTCTATATAACAAAGTTGACTGTACCTCAACATATTTACAGCTCTGTGGCAATTTCAATCAAGTCTCTAAAAGCTTCTTGTGGTTTACAAAAAAAAAAATTGTTGCATTTATTTTCTGAATTAGTTATAATTCAAAATAGCTACATGTTGAAGGAAATTAAGTAAGGATTATCTCCTGAGATGTGTGCATGAGGTAAGAAATGTCACTTTTACTACTATATATAATAAACTCTCAGTGAATGGACTATTAAAGGTTATTTTTCATTAAAGACATTATTAATCAAAGTGTTTATAGGGAAGAGGGTATTTTTACACTACACCTAACAATGTCTTAATGAAAAAGTACAAGAGCAATAATGAAGTCAGGAACTCAAAGCACACTCCCTCATTGCTGATGTTGCACCAAAAACTTTTTTCTGGGCAAAAGATATTACACATATTCATTTATTACAAAATCTAACTAGTGTTTCAGCAGTCCAAAAGTACAAATTACCTAATACAGAAAAACATCAGTGATAATATCCTTAAACTTGTTGCACAATGTTATTGCTTACCCTTTTCTGGGGTAGTTATGGTGGTTATGCACACCCTGAGTCTTAATGTCAACAGCTTCAGTCTTAAAACCTTTCAGTGGACTTTGGGGTGGGGAGTGTCACAGAAAGCCATCAGCATCCCGAGCCATTCACTGGAAGAGTGCAATGTTCCTTGCAGAGGTCCCTTCCTCTTCTGATTAAAGGCTTGTTTTCCCACTCCCACCTGATCTTTTCTGCCTGATCCCTTTCACCCCTTCCCAGGGAAGGGGCAAAAGCCGCCCCACAGACCCGCGGTCACAGGAGCTGTTTGTCCCCTAGGCACTGCCCGGGGCTGTTAACCCCTTCCCCAGCAGCACTCTCAGAGCTGGAGCTCAGACAGGCTGGGCAATGAGCACGTGGCTGTGGGGTGCCCGGTAAACTCAGCTCAGCCCTGCTCATGCCAAAGGCAGCCCAGCCATCCTCAGGACCTGCCACAACAAACATGCCTAACATGTTGAGATCCCAGTTCTAAAAGCATTTTCATGGCAGATGTAAGACATGCATTTAACTCTTCCACAGGCCTAGGAAAAGCCTGCATTTTTAATTCTATAGAACACTTGGATGTATTTTAGGTAGGAAAGTTAAATGCTCAGTCCTGTTCATAGAATATCCACTCCATGCATACAAAATAGTTGAGATATAAAGATACAATGAATATGTATTGTATTGGCAAGAATTTGTATGGGTTCCAAGATAGAAAAGAAACTGGATTCCTCTTAAATTCTCCCAAGACAAAGCTAACACCGAGCAGTTCCTTCCCATGTCAAACTCATAACTGGAGCTGATTACTCAATGAAATAATTCAGTGACTGAATAATTGGAACACACTGATTTATTGATTCAATTTTAAATGTACCCATTATTTGATCATTGTACTGTTCATCTTTAATTAGCTAATAAAACTCTAGCATATTAGTTTAGAAATATGTCTCATTAAGTGAGTATTTGCTTGCTTATGCTTTTCTTTTAAAGAATCCATAGTTGGCTCATAGAACTGATTTATTTTCTTTAGTTGCAGTATGTGTCATGAACTTGCAGACCACAACTAACTGTAGATAAGCAGCTTCTGAGCAGTTTTCCCTCCTTCTATTCATAAATAGAAATGGAGAAGAGTGTTTCGTTTTAAGTATATTTGCCCTAATATTGAATCCAAAGCAGAGTTGGATTTAACAGAATGGTAAATTAAAAAAAAAAAAAAATGAAAAGGAGGGTGGGGAGACAGGAAAAGAAAGGAAGTGGAGGGAAGGAAGAGAGGGAGGGAAGAAAGAAATGCCTCCTGCTAGTCAAGTGTTCTGTGAACATCCATTTAAGAATCCTCACATAGGATAGTGTGGTGCCCCATACTGAATGGAACAGATCTCAGCCGTTGAAACATAACCCTGAGAGGAAGACCAAAATGACTTTGCATTTTATATGATAGCCTGACTGTGCAGAATATGTTAAGCTTTAGAACTTCTCCATCAGTTCACTCTCTTTCTATTCCTGAGTGTCTTACCTCCTTGTACTGGGTCTGGTTGTGAATTTGCTTCCTAGCAGCCTGTATGCTGCTGTGATTAGGATTTGCGGCTGAAATAGTCACAATAGCACAATGTCTTGACTATTTCTGAACAGTGCTTGCACAGCTTTCCCATATCCTGCCAGTTACAACAAATCTTTTGTAGCATAATTGCCCTATAGACGTTTTTCCTAGTTAAGCACAATGAACCTAATCCACTACCAATCTAAATCACTGCCTCTCTAACCAAGTCAGTTCTGCACTGATCTAAACCAGCTGGCATCTCAGCACAGGAATCAAATATTTGAAGAATTCTTTCATTTTGTTACATAGCTGTAAATAATTTTCTTGAAAAGCCAGATTTCCATGAAAATCATAATATCAGAAATTAAATTGCCACTACACTTTCCTGTTATAGCAGAGTGTACACTTCTATTTTGAGAGTATAAATCAGAGACACTAGATTATATTTACTAGAGGAGCATCATATGGGAAAAAAAATAGTAAAAAAGGCACCACATATATTTCCGCTAAATTACTGGACATATTAATTGCAAATATATGATCTGTATGTAGAAGTCAAAGTCTGAATACACTACTTAAAAAAGGTATATCGTAGAAGGGTTGTCAACAGTAAAGCCACATATTAATTAAAAAGGGAAGTTCAAGATCTTGAAGTCATCTGCTCTTACCCAAATGCTCGCTTAAGTACAAATCAAAAGACAAAATAATGATTACAATGTTTACAAGAAGAAAAGACTTATTGATGTAAAGTGAGAAAACTATTTTGCTGACACTCATTAGGACAATTCAAAAAATATCCCCATAAAAGACTTAATTTAATTAAAAAGTAAATAAACCCAAAAAGTTTTCTTTGACTATTAATGAAAATACATCACCTGTCATAAAGTATCAGTGGTTTAACCACGGTCTCTTTCTTTCTGGTTATGACTGTACAAATCCTAAAGCAAAACAGTGCACTGCAAAGGAGAAATATATAAATCAAATGAGTGCAACTGAGCAGTAATGTGACCCTCTCTTGACTGTTCTATTGCAATACTGTTTTTTTTTTTATTTTATTTCCTTTAATAGCATCTTTCTGCTGAGTTCCTCATATGTGAGCTGCTGGAATATGTATGGAAACAGCGCTGTTCCACTGACTCTTTGCGAGTTTACCCTTTCTGCATGCAATAAACTCACATTTGAAAAAAATTACTTCTCTCCTTCATATTGGTTGAAATCAATGACCTTGGCAGTGGATGGAAGTCATGGTTGGTTGGTCTAACCTTTTCTGCTGGCTGGACACAGGAGGGACTTTCATGTCACAAAATGCTCTGCTGTTCCCAGTGCCATGGACCCTCAGAGGCTAAAAGCATTGATAACAATATGAACAGGCAGGTTTATAGCCGCTTCAAATATCTCTATGAGCAACTCTCAAAAACCCCAACCAAATTAGAAGCCAGTGTAGGTACTTCAGATATTTTTGAATCATTCTGTTTCTTCTATTAAAAAATCTAGCTATGAATGTCTAGAGATACTTCTGCCTAAATGAACACTTATTTAAATCATCCTTGTAAATCTTGTACATATCAGACAAACAACATAAATTTCTTGACAGATTCAATGTATATTTTAACCTTAATTTTTTTTTTTTTTTTGTGTGTATGGAGAGTGATAGTATATTAATTTGCTAAACAGAGTTTTATTTAAAAAACCCAAGCACACAGAAAGGTTAATAAGCAGATTTATTTGTTCTATTAAATTCTTAAAGAAACGAGTCACAATGAACCACTGACTTTTTTTTGTACTTTCAAATGGTCTGTACATTAATTTCAAGTTCCTTGAAGAAATCCCTTTTTTAGTTTTAATAGATCAGGATAGGTGAAACTTTCTGCTTTTTAATCTGTAAGTTGATTATGGATATCCCTTTGGCTGGAATCATGATCTGATGTTTAAAATTCACATTTAATCATTGTTAGTAACAGGAGTTATTGCAGCATTAACTCTCATTCATATTGAAAGTCACAGTAGTCAGTTCTGGGGCGTCAAGATTTGCAACATATCTAGATGGTCTCCTCCCATTGAAGTTGATAGGTAAATAAGGTTACCATATACTTGACAGTGGAGAGGAGAGTGAATAACAGGCTGCCTAGAGGTCCCCATGTGTTAGAGAGAGAAGGGGATGAGATGGTCTTGTGCGAATCACCAAATTACAAAATAGGATTGTATTTATAGGTATCCAAGAATCTCAAATTCTTCATGCTTTCAAAAACTAACCAACCTCTGACTCCTGGCCATTAACACTTAGTTTTTAACTTCTCCCACCCCAAACATTGCAATGCTTTCTAAAACAAATTCCTAGCTCATGACCACAACCTGTCTTATGACCTCATTATTTTCAACCCACTTTTTTGTATCCCTCAAATCTCTGACTTAGCCCCCATCAGATTTTCTCATTGTTGTCATACTCTGCAACCATTCTGCAGGTTGCTCTGCCTGTTTAAGACCTGTCCTTGAACTTCTTTGAAGATACAAATTCCCATTGTTTTTTGGTGAAGTTCAGAAGCCCAGCTGTAAGTGACACAAATCTTTTCATACTAATCTTATTAATATGAATGAGGCTGAATAATTAGTGAAGATTTGTGGGGGTCGTCCCTCGTCCCATCCCCCCCCCCCCCCCCTTTTTATGCATTCTTTCTCTACCATTAGATCACCGTAAAACATATTTAGAGACACAGATTAAAGTTACATTCGTTAGGTTTCATTTATATGAAGTAATTGTGAACTTCAGGTCTGTGGTCATATTTCTGAAGTGCGAAATAGGTCTTTGACAGAAATAGGTCTTTTCCAAAATAATCTCCCTGCACTAGAAGCTCTTATAATCAGCTTCATAAATTCCACTTCTCCAGTGGGCCAACTAGTTTTTCTTGCCTGGAAAGTGTGTTATGTCTGCAGGCAACTCACCAGGCTGCTGGCTAGGCCTTCTGGGTTATGTTAACTGGACAGGACACGGAAGACTACTGGACAATACACTACAAATTGCTGTACCTACCAGGTAACAGTGTAAGAATCTGGCAGAAGTTACAGACAGTGCCAAGAAGGATAGCTGGATTTCATAGGTGGTTACAACAGGGAGCTGTGAGACAGGTAAGGAAACACCTGTATAGAAGAAGGATCAAGCAGTCTGATATCATCATGACCTAAGCACCTACACACCTATCCATAATAAAGTATACTGGGTTTGTTATTCTCACTGATCCATACCAGTACCATTGTATCCACTGCATGCAGAAAACACAAAGATAGGTACATAGACCAGAATGTCTTTGAAGAGTATATACTATCTTTGTTCATATTTTCTATGATTTCTGTGTCAAGTCTCTAATAACTTGGTTTGGGTAGCCTGCATTTCAACAGCATTCTATATGCCATGTGAAACAGTACTTCAGGTGTGAATAACTTGTCTGCAGGCATAACTCCTTGCCATATAAAGATAGTAACCTTTAACTTGCACCTTATCAGTATGTTAATGCTGAGGGAACTGCATGAATTCAATGTAAATTGGATAGAACATGTACAGGCAAATACTTCAGAAATACCCTGCACCTCTAATGCTTATTAAGAAAGTCAAGAAAGCTTCCTAAGAATAAGCTTTTAATTCTGATGTCCTGGCTAAATTTCAGCTCAAGTAATTACACTCTGCTTCATTGTCCTTTGCATTTTCAATTAGACTTGGCATTCTTCTGCTTTTGTCCTAAGCAATTTTACAGTGTGGCTGTGCTCTATTAACTGCAGCATACTACACCACAAATGTACTGCGGAACTGGCCAAAGCAATTTCTTTCTATATAGCTTGTAATGTAAAACATTTTGATGCATTCCAGGAAGAATAGCTCTCTATAAACATATGGACACTTAGCATGAAATCAATGTAGCAAGCAAAGGTTGGCCAGCCTCTCTGGTCCTGATCCAGCAAAGCACTTCAACACATGCAGGCTTCTTTTGGCTTCATCTCCCATGCATAAGTATTTTGGTAGATTTGTGTTCAAATGAGAAAATTCTGTCTGATCTGTGATCAGAAATGCTGAGGCGGGTTCTGTACATTCTTTGACCCTATTCACTCATTTGGAGCAGATTTCCACAATCTCTCCTCTCTCAGTTCAAGTCACGATGTTTGCTGCAGCAACCACACAGCTTTTCAGGGAAAGAGTAAAAGATTACGGTATGTTCTGAAGGGAAAAAGAGCATCATTAGCTCTCATCTCACAATTGCCTTTAAGGAGAAATCAGAATACACCTCATCGCTGACACAAAAAATATCATAGTAATCTTCGGCTATTAATAAAATAGTCTTTGCTATACAGGATGCTTTGAGACCTGTATAGCTGATATCCACTTTCTTTTTTCATAGCTAATTTTATTAAATTAGGTTCAGTCTGATTAGTGGAACTTCTACAGTACATTTGCCTTCCTTCTGTAAGGGTCATTTTTTAAAAGTACCATGAATAATGATATCTTGTGAGAAACTATAGTCTAGGGTATTGTTTATTAAGATTTATGTTAAGCCCAATGTAAAGGTTAGGCAAACAGACACAGCATACACAAGATAAGATAACCACAATCGCTTACACCAACTAAACCAGAGGCCGCTTATGCAAACATAAGATAACTGCAAGATGTTCCAGGAACTGGCAGAGATAAGACGAACAACTCCATATAAGGACATAGGAGTAGAGGGGTCAACAATGGGACAAAAGAGGAAGACTTCTTACTTTGGCCTCAACGACCATCAGGAGGCAGAAAACAACCCCCTAACAACAGCTGAAGCATGCGCAGAGTACCTCCACTACTTCATGAACACGGAAGTAAAGATGTATAAAAAGGGACTGTTTGAACTGCTCAGTACGGCAGTTGGCAGAGCGCAGACTCCCCTGTCGTCCAGCGCTGTCTTTGCTCATATTCTACTTGCTATAATTAATAAAATTTTAATTGGATTATGATCCGTTGTGGTCTCAATTTATAACACATCTTATTAAAAAAAAAAAACCTAGCCCTATCACTTCTAGTGTAATGCTTGGACTTCTGTATTGCTTTTACAACATATACCAGGTTAGCAATACAGACACAGATCCCTACTATTGTGTTTACTGACTTTAAATGACAACTTACATGATGTATGAAAATGAGTCTATTTTTTTGGGAACTGGTAAGCCAAAAAAGTGTACACCCAATAGGGATTTGTTCTCAAGGAATAGAAATTCTCTTTTTTTAAAGACTGTGAAGGTACTCTTCTCTAATGTTATTTGAAAGAAATAGTACGGATATAAAAGACTCTCTACAGAGAAAAGCACTTTTAGAACAAAGAATTCTAGGAAACCTCTTTGAAATTAATTTATTAATATTAAAATCTTTATTGTCTTAATGAAAAAAAATCTCATTTTGATTACAAAAGCCTTAGAGTTAGATATAAAAAAAAATCAAAAGGTGTAATTATTCTTTAAATACAATACTATAAGGTGTCCTTATGTAATGGTCATTTTAAGACATATGACATCAAAGGCAACTATCTGATGATGAAAAATCAGAACTGATAAATATTTGTACAAGAATGTCTTTTTAGAGAAAAGCACAGATTGGTAACATGAAAACATTTAACAGGTTTGCATTGATTTTGCTTCATTGTTTGCTAGGCAACTGCTTCATTTAGCAACTCCACTACTGATTGCACAGATTCTGGAAAACAACATCACAATCAACCTACTTCTGTATTGAGGAGATGGGACATAGAAACCACAAAATAGCAGACATGGTGCTAATTGGAGCCAAATGGTTTGATTAGCCCTTGAGGCTGAATTTAGATGCGAACAATTGAATTAGGAGTTAGAGCGGGCAGTTTTCCACAAAGGACAATAGGACTACTCTTGAGAGAAGTACCAGCTCCTGAAGAAAGGTGCGGTCTGAACCACTGTTTCATAATGAATATATGAATGCATTAATAGAAAGTATTTAGTCATTTTAAAGTCTTGCACTTTCCTACTAAAAAATGTTGTCACAAGCTTCTGTTCTCCCAATGTAAAGGGGAGAAAATAAAAATCATTCCAAATAAGGGGGTCACATCAGTAAAGTAGTCTATCAGAAGGCGCTGGACAGTGTTAGTATATATACTATCTATTTCTACTATCTATAATATTCTTAAGCACTTCCATATGATTTTGACAGGTAAGCTTATGCAGCAGTATGTAAGAGAAAGTATACTTACCATGTAATCACATTTTATTTGAAATATTTTTTTAAATCAACTTGCAACAGTCTTTCAAGTGTTCTAAGAATATGTATTTTTTGTAAGGAAAACAGAAAAAGCTGCTTCTGAAATGCAGATAATACACTCATTTCGACAATGAATAAATTCACTACAAACCTTGAAGACACAAAATCTTTAGTGAGAAAAGGAAAACCATCTCAGCATATATGCTGACATGTCACATGGACCTACAGGCAGAGCTAAGCCCTGTTCTAATGTGTAGCTAATCCATGCACTGTAGAAATGGAAGCTAGAAAACAAGCAGCTTTTGCTTAACCTCCCTTAGGTAAGAGAGACATTAGCAGCTAATTCTTCATCTTGGATGTACTGTGATTGCAATCTTACAGTGATTTTAAAGTGAAATAAATACCTTATGGTTGTGATTATAAAATACTTCTTGCAAAGTCAAAAAGAATTATTGTACATCATGTTGCCCAGGCTCTCCTCTCACATCTCTAAGAGCTAGACTTCGTTGTATTAAGAGAGAAATTTTCCAACTGCATGTCCTTTTAAAAAGCAAAATGCAGTAAGAATGCCAAAAATTTCAAATCGTAGAGATCTCACACCCTTAAGTGCCAAGCAAAAAATAGTTTAGATTTCCATCTTAGTAAATAATGTAAATTAGTTTAAAAAAGAGACAATCCATTCTACTGTACATATTACTAAGCAAAAAAGTATGTTTTCCATATGCAGTACTCAAAAAAAATGTGTGCTCCTAAGTGTTCCTAAGGTTACCTTACAACAACCTATGAAGATCTCCTGTATCCTCATTAAAAATGCTCTAGCCAGTCATGTGTCAGTGCATTTTGGTTCATTTATCATTTGATCTCAGCCCAGGAGAGCAAAAAACCTCAGGGTGATAGTGAAAACAAAGGTAAAAATAATAAATTGGGGTGTTTTTTTTTGCCTTATTTGAGTTTGAAGGCTTGTTTTCATGTTCTCACACTAAACATCTCTTCCTGAAGGCAGTAATTAGGTTTATCATTCTTTTACCACTATGAGGTTTTGAGTATAAAAAAAAAAATCATAAAACTGGCTCAAAATAAAAACATATTTCAAGGAATCATACTTTACCTATAAATGTTCAGCCTCTTTAAACAAGCTAATGGTCTGTCCCATGATTTTTAACTATATTCTGATAAACTGGAAAACATTTTTTTCTACATAGGAAGTGTGTTTTCCTATTTATCTTCATTCTCAGTACTGCAGCTGACCACTTCAGGGCCGTCCACCATTCCTGCTTCAGAGCAATGATCTGTCTGATAAACCTGATGGCAAGCAGACAAGCAGTATTTACACTGTGACCACTGAAGCGCTAAGAGGCTACAGTACACAGTGAGAAGCAACTGTGCTTTCAGTGTAATCTTGGTGGTAGAATATATTTAATGAAAATGTATGATTTAGATTATACAGAGTGTGAATTGCTATGTTTCTAAATAGACAAGAAAACAATTGACAAATCTTTTTTGTTAACGGGAAAATATCTGCGATTTATCCTGTTTATTATCATTCAAATGCACTTAATTGTACTTTTGAAATACATTCAAAATGTGAAATGCAGAAGTAATCTAGTAATGCACTTCAGGACACACTGCAATCCAGAACAACAAAAGCCTGGGGGAGGCTTTCCTCTTCTTTTTTTAATTTTTTTTTTTTTAAACCTCTTTGTGATAATATTCTCAAAGAAATTAAGAGAGATTTTTAACCTCTGAACTTCACACACATAGAACTTATTCACAGGGAAGCACAGCTGATCAGGTGGCAGCCAAGAAAATAGTAGTCCTGGCCTTGAACACTTCTAAGGATGGGGCATCCACAGCTTCTCTGGCCAACCTGTTCTAGTGTCTCACCACCCGCATAGTAAGACTTTCTTCCTTATATCTGATCTAGAATTACCTTCCTTCAGTTTAAAGCCATTCCTCATTGTCTTATCCCTAAACACCCTTGTAAAAAGTCGCTCTCTATCTTTCCTGTAGGCTCCCTTTCACTACTGGAAGCTGCTATAAGGTCTCCCCAAAGCCTTCTCTTCTTAACCTCTCAAACTATTCTATGTCCAGCCTGTATCTGCATGTGCGGGACGTTGCACTTGGCCTCACAAAACTTCATGAGGTTTACATGGGCGATTATATCCTATGCAAAACAATTAAAATTATTCTCCAAAATGAATCAGCTGAATTAAGTTTCTAGCAAGTTTAATTTCCTTTTAGCGCAGGATTATATAAAGTATTAAGAATGTAAATTTGGAAAGAAGCAAACAAATATTAAAACCAGACACTTTCAAAACTATTTCAGTCTTCTTTGACCTTGGTATTCCTAGCCCTGCTGATCAGAAACATATGTCAAACTTCGTTTTGCCAAAGAGGTTGATAACTTGTTTCTATACTAAAACCTAATACCTACAATCGATTGCATTGTCATCATAAACCATTGCCATCCAGACCATTCCTCATATCCAGCGGCATATTTCAAGTATTTCTTTTGCAATAAAAGACACTTTAAAGCACTGTATCAGCTATGAGCAATAATGTTTCTCAGTCCCTACAAAGAAAAAAATCTCTCCAATGTCTGATTCTAAAAAAATCTGAAAAACAAAAAAGGGGGAAAAATATAAAATAAATACAGGATATAAATATATAAAAATATAAATACAGGAATTCATAAGGGATCTTATTAAACAGACTTATTTACACACGGCATCTGCACTCAATCACAGATACAGTTTAAACTGTAACCTTTTCTTTAATCCTACATGAAGCTTATTGTAATAATTGGGAGTTAAGATTATTAGACACCAAATCTAATTATTTTAAGATCATTGAGAAGACGAAGAAGCTTACATAGTCAGTAGAAAGATGATATTTTCAAGAGAAAGGTAGTGGCAACATGCAACAAAGAGGTTGAGGAAGAATGGAGTGGAAAAGAAGTTAGAGCATCTGCATCAGATATTTATGCAGATAGTGTGGATATTCCTTAGTGTACTCATTGGTAAGATGTCTAAACAGAGAAGTAAGGTAGGTACCAGATGGAGATTATGAACATAGATGATAGAATTACCCCATAACGTGTTTCTGAAGTTAACCTCTACTGAAAGGGATTTTAAAGACCCATTTGAAAGACCAGTTTGCAGGTCTATGTACTTTCAAGCACATGAGCACTGTAACAGTAGAACAGAGATAGTGCAGGCAGTGGGAAGCTACTATGAGGTCTCCCTTGAGCCTTCTCTTTCTCCAGGCTGAACAAGCCCAACTCTCTCAGCCTGTCTTCACAGGAGAAGTGTTCCAGCCCTCTAATCATTTATGTGGCACTCCTATCTATTTGCTCAAATAGGTCCATGTCCTTCTTATGTTGGAGGCCCCAAAGCTGAACACAGCACTGCAGGTGTGGTCTCATGAGAGCAGAGTACAGGTGTAGAATCACCTCCCTCAGTGTGCTGGTCTCACTTCTTTTAATGAAGCCCAGCATACAGATGGCTTTCTGGGCTGCAAGCACTGTCTGCTGGGTCATGTTGAGCTTCTCATCAACCAAAAACCCCAAGTCCTTCTCCTCAGGGCTGCTCTCAATCCATTCTCTGCCCAGTCTGTGTTTGTGCCTGGGATTGCCCTGACGCAGATGCAGGACCTTGCAAGCAGCCTTGTTGAACTTCATGAGGTTCACATAGGCAAAAGAGACAAAAATTTTTCATTCAACTAATACCAGTTGTATTTGACATGTTATACCAGCCTTCCCTCAGTTATGTCCACAAAATCCTATTATGATTTGTGTTTGCCTGAGTCATCAGGATCACACAAAAGCATCCAGTGAATTATACCAACAGAACAAGTTCATAAAAATCATAATTTGTTCTCAATTTATGAACCAAGAAAGGTATACTCATTGAGTATACTAGCTGACTGATAAGGATTCAATGAGCCCCTTTCAACATTTATGTTCCTATGACTGCATAGTACAACCTTGACTGAAGAAAATGTATGTTTTAGTTCTTGATAATTTAAAAGCTATCACCAGGGGCAAGCTGTAAGGTTTTCATAAAACCCTATTTATTCATCAAGAATACATTGTTTGTTATCTTAATGGTATCTATGAAGCACTGTGAATCACGACTTATCCCTATTAAATCTACTTTCATATTTCTTCCCTCTCCCATTCTTTCAAATCCATTTGGAGAAGTTGATGAGGCTGAATAAAGACTATAATAACAGGATTTAACGGCTATAGTATCTGTAGGTTGGCAAGGTTATAAGTGTTGAGTAAGTAGTAGCAAAGGCAGAGGAATGAAGGATGTTCTTGAACAAATCAAAACCTTTCAAAAAGATATTGTTAGTTAATATGCTAAGGAAATGATTCACTTTCATTGTGAGTGAAATTCTCTGTTCATGAAAAAATCATTAGATTGTTATTTCTATAAGCTTGTTCCTTTCCTTGAATTTTTTATCAAATGTCTTGCTTAGATAGTTTAATGTTTATAAAAGCACAGATTAACTAAAAGAAGCAATGCAACTAATCCCCCTCGGTTACAGAGGATTTTATGATTCAGAATCCTTCTGTGAATCAGGGATTTTACAGATATTGCGAGTAATCCTTTCTATAATTTGTAATTTGATTGTTCCACTGTTGCCTGACCAAATAGTTTAAACTAGGGATAAATGAACCTTCCACGGGAAAATATATTGTATTGTCAAAGTTATTTCACAGATACTGTTAAGTGTAAGCAGTACTGCCAACTTGATGCATGACATTAAGTTCATTTTAATATCTAGACTTGAGTATCTTACATTTTAGGGGATTGAGTGATCATCATTTTCCCTGAGAAATAAATTTCAGCTGAATGTGTGTATTTTTATTTGTTATTCTGTCATGTGAAAAAGTCAATAGCATTTAGCATCGAACCAGTCCAAGAATGAAGTGCATATATTTTGTAAGGCTATTTTACCAATAGTCCTACTAAAACAATAAATCGCACAATTACAAGTATTTCAATTTTCATATATAGCCATTCTTCTCTTGTTCAGTCTTTTCTTCCTCCTTTCGCCTAGCTCACATTTATCTTCCTTTCTTCCTCTAAAGCCTTGAACCATTGCTGCTCTTGAGCCAGACTGTTCTTTCTTCTCCCTGCTACAAGTGTTTAATCTGTTTTTATCTCTGTTGCAGTCCCTCAGTGATTGTTCCATCCTCTGTTACAACTCCTGGCTCTTCCCAGGCCTATTCCATTCCCTCACCATTTCCTTTCCTCTTTCAGCTCACATTCTTCTGCTCCTAATTTCTGACACATTCAAGATCTTGGTTAAGTTTTGCTTCTACATGTCTCAATAATAATTTTAAAAATGCATATATTGGGTCAATATTCACTTAACTCAAAAGTTTCTACTATTCAGCATTAGCTGTACAAGTAGAGTTCAACGAAACACCATTAAATGTATTGGACTATTAACCCACATTAGCAATGGGAGCACACAAAGTCACCCACCCACACAAGGACTAAAATGAACCAATATTCATTAGAATACAATCAGAAGCAAGAATTATTTCTTAATGATAGATGGATGTCAGGGAGAAGAGTGAAGGGAAAAAATTATGTTTGATGTGAGCAGCAATAATAAAGGATCAAACTAAACATTTGAATCATAACCTTCTAATAAAACATTCACTTCATTTTGAGTATGTACTTTGCAAACATATAATATCCTACTTGGCATTGCTTTTGGTTGATTAATTCTCTCCAGGTGTAAGTGAGGCACTTTCACTTACATGCTTCAATACACATACTCATTAGTCAAGTCATAACATACTTTTTTTCCCTCATCTTTTTAACTACCAGGAGCTGGACTAAATATGTGGGTAATAGAGAGGTAAAACATCCTCCCAGTCTGTTTATTACAGTAACTAGAGATAATGGAGTAGCAGTGCGTAATAATAAGGACCAGATCTTTCATTGGACTAGTGATTTCATGAGCAAAGTTGGCTGCTGGCTGATGATCTGGTCCTATATTTAATAGTGATTTACCTGTGGCAAAGACAGACACTTGCTATACAAAAATATAAAGAGGATTTCTAATGCATTAAGAAACAGGTAAAACTATTACAGACCTCCATTATTTCCCTGTGTGTTTGAATTTCTCAGCAGAAGTGAATTTTTTCCTTTTGTGTCTTTTTCCCCCAAAGGCTGCGGACGCAACACTACAAGCCTCCTGTGTTTCAGCCAGCTAAAAGTATTCCGCATACAATCCAATAAATTTATGAAGGTTGTCACATTTGCTAGGCTTCTGAGCATTCTGTATGCTGATGTTAAACTAACTCCCATGTGCAGTATTTATGACTATTTCATTATAAATGGGGAGACTTCATAACAAACTTCATAACAAACTTCATCAAGCCACACTATTTCAAATACTTCTGCAGTTTAGAATGAAAAAATATTTGAGGTACCCATGGTGTATTTTGATCCTACATAAAACAGTATCTTTAGTTTGTATATATAGCTGCTGTATATTAAGGGTCCAAGAATTACATAAAGATAGTAAAAGTTCATTAAATTTCACAATAGATGAAAAGTTTGTTAAATTTCACAATAGAAGAAAATAAGTCCATAAAAATGTCTATACAAGTCCCTACAAATTATGTAGATAGTTAGAGAACTTTTAAGCAAAAAAACTAGATTCCAAAGAGTTCAGATGTAACTCAGTAAAGGCTGCCAATATACAGAGTAATTTTGCAGTCTGCAATTTAAATGCTGGAGATTTCACTACTGTCTCCTGTAAGTTCATTAAATTATTTTTAGATCAAGTCATAATTCCTCTTGAAAAGTATTTCTCTTGAAATTTAGGTGCTAATTCCCCTATGCATGTTTTAAAATTCCAGCCCAAGTGTTTTATAATCAAAAGACTGTCAGTGTGTAAGTACGTGCTGCTTTGCTTGCCCATTTGCTTTTCTGATATTGCTTCACATTATGTGGAAACATATACGCACTTGATTGAACCTCTTTTTTTTTAAATTGAGCATATTGTCACTAATAAGAGTATTGAATGATTTCCGTAACAATTTTAGTTAGCTGATTAGGAAAAAACAGTCAACTTTTTGTGAATTAGTGTTGGAAAGAAGGTTGTCTAAAAGCCTTGCAACTGACACATATAATAAAGTAGAGGTAGGATAACTACCTAAGCACTGAATTACAGGAGTAGATACAAACACAAATGGTTACATATTCTTTTTTATTACCTCACACCCTCAACTTCTCTTACAATAGTCCCTCAGCCACTCGCAAAACTAGCCAAATGAGTGCTTGTTTTTTTGTATAAGCGTATGACCTCAAAATCTGGAAAGCTGGCAAACTAGTAGCAAATACACTTACACAAACTACTCAAGGGCAGGAAAGGGTATAGAGAAAGATAAAAAGAAAGGCAACACCCTACATTTTCAATTTATGAAATTGAAGAATTTTGGAGCTCTTCAGATGAGTTTGCCCTCTTCATGCTCCTGTGAAATAAATTTACTTTTTAGGGAACTCCAGAAATATACAGTTCTTGCAGTATTGACTGTCTTCAGCATTCAGCCCATCTTCCCTTCCTGCAAAACCTGTACAAATGCTATTGACTGTGGAGGGAATCTTCTGAGGAGTGCATCCTGACAGGTCTTTCTTCTTTACAGTTAACAAACCAATGAAAAAATTGCAGTAACCATAGATTTACAATGGGAGAAAAATCCAAGCTGCTCAACAGCTTAGCTTGCTTCTAAAGTTAATGAAGGAACTGTTGAAGTAATGAAGAATGCCATGAAAGTGATCATTTCTGCATATGAGTTAGCTAACTAAGACTACACTTCTTTCATGAAATACTGGGAATATCCTTGACTCAAAGCATAGCTATTACAATGTTTAATTTGAAAATTTGGCAAATTCTATCATATAATTGACATTTACAAAGTAGTTATATGAATGTGCCTAAATTTAACACCAAGAGCATAGATGATCATTTCATTATTGTAGCACTGAAGAGAAATCTATTCATCATTTATTTCTTTTTATATTGTTTAAAAGGATAGGATTGGTATTGGAAATAAACCTCTCAAGAAAATATTTATTTTTGTTGAAACCAAAGACACAAACTTTGTGTCAGATTTCAGGCAAAAGTGGAAAATTATTATTTTTTTTTTAATATTAATCTTGGTCAAAGTATTTTCATATCTTTTCTTTTGACGTGGGATCTAAGCCTGGGCACATGCAGGAGCCTATTTCTAAAGATACTGGGCTAACGTTTGCCTTTAAAGACCTCCATACTTTAAACCACATTACCTTTTTTTTGTTCTCTCAAAGTTACCAGGATTAAAATAACTTTTAGATCAATATGAGACACACATCACCTCTGAAAAAAATCTGGTCTATCATAGCCAAACAGGTCAGGGAGATTAGAATCCAGCAAACTGACAAATGAGAAGATAAACGCTGTAACTCTGAACACACACGAATGTGCACATACGCACCCTGCTTCTTCCCTTAGGTCTTATTCCTGAGTGTGATATCATGTTATATCCCTTTGGTCAGTTGGGGTCAGCTGTCTCAGCTTTGTCCCTTCCCAAATTCTTGCGCATTCCCTGCCTAGTCACTGAAGGGGCAATCTGAAAAGCAGACAATGCTCGGTACTGCATAATGAATAGCGAAAAGTCTTGTGTTTTATCAACATTATTTTCATCAAAAATCCAGAACATAGCACCATGCAAGCTACCATAAAGAAATTTAACTCTATACCAGCCAAAGCCAATAAAATAAGAATTATATACTTAAACTTTGTCAACAATATACAGAAGCAGTTCACATTTTCGGAAATACTAAGGCTATTTTTATGAAAAGAAATAAATCAACCATTGGTGATTTAAACTATTAAAAGCTGTCACTTTTGAAATAAAGATGAAAAATCCTTTTTTTTTTAATAATATTAGCAATATTTTCTTCTCTTTGCTATCCATTCTATCTTTTCCATCCATTATTACTGTCAATATATTTCACAGTTAATCAGATTATTTCTTTCAAAAGCATAAGTATTCAGATTCCAATGAGGGCAGATTTATTTTTTTCCAGCAAAGTACAATATTTGAAATATTTGAGGCAGTGAAGAAACATCTCAAGAATTACAGAGGATTCATTCTTTTAGGTCTTTACCCTTAAGATAAGTCTTAGTTGAGCTAAGACTGATCTTTAAGCTATTTAAAAATTATATTCTTATGTTACACTCTTCTGTAGGAACAAGGAAATCATGCTTATAAAAGTGACAACTATTAGTCTAAGAAAGACAAAAGTCTGATTGATAGAAAGTGCAAATGTCAAAGGAAGAAACCCTGCTAGGTTTCAAAGATACCTGAATCAAGTAGTCTGCTTTACAGACTGATAAACCATCCATTGAACTCCTCAGAAACCTGAAGTTACTAACAAAACTGAGATGCCACAAACTGCCTTGACAGCAAGACAAAAAATGTACTTTTTAAACACTATCTTTCATTCTTAATTTTTTAAAAGTTAACCACAAAAAGCTATGAATATACCATATGAACTTTGAAGGGGGTTGTTTTAATAGTTGTTCAGCAGTATATAATGTGTTTTGAGATAAAAAGAAAGCTTGATATATTCTTAATCAGATGCTATGAACACTGAGACCATCAGAAACACAGAAAAGCAAGGATATTCAATAAGAAAATAAAGCAGTTTAACTATCAGCAATGGCCTATATATAACATAAACTTTATCTGCATATGCCTAATAAAAGTATTTTTTGACAAAGGCTCCTAAACTTTTACACAATGCTGCTGTCAGTCTGAACTATCAAAACAGATCATGAATGTCAAATAAATCTATCACTACGCCTCTGAAATGAAGCCTGTATCACTCAGGTGTACTCTGTCATCCACATAACAGTGTATATACTACTTCAATAACATGACAATAGTACTTGAAGACCAAGCTTATTCCACATGATTTTATATTTCAATGTCTTTTTCATTCAGCTCATGAGTTTTCCAATCTTTAAGGCTTTATATAAAAACTAAAGATCAGAGTTGGTCATATGGTGATAAGTGATATTAGTACATATAAGATACATATTATACCACAATTTAATAACTGCACCAAATATAGATCTATGCTGTCATAAAAGGAACAAAAATATTCTGGGAAAATTACCAAGCATTCCCCCAAGCCAGTGTCCTGAGTTAGAACACTCCTCTCTTTCTTGTCACCTTGTAAAATATATTGCCTGTCTATAGACTTAGGCAGTCAGAAAATTACAAGTCAGGATAAAGGATGCCATTTATAGCCCTGCTTGACAACTGATGGGTTCTGTCTGTGTTTAACTTAATCCCTTCTGCTTCTGAATAGACCAGTATGGGGATCCTAGCAAAAATAGAGTTGTCAAAGTGGAACTTTCCAAATCTTCAGGGAAGTAACATTAAACCACTATCTCTTATTTAAAGCACCTTCAATGGTATCTGTTTTCACTCATTTGAATATTACCAGCCTTCACGCTTTGTCAGCAGCTGACTGACATCCAGCAGTGTTTGCAGTTGCTTTAAAGATGCACTTGTGTTTTTCAAATCACTATTGAAAACATTCTTGCTGGAGCACAACTGAGCCCTGTTTGAGCTGTTTCCTGGCTGTCTTTTGTGCAGAAAAGAGAGCTGGCAGAGGTCTATGTGTGCTGGGGTCTCACTGTGACTTAGACACAGGATATATTAGCCAGATTTCTGCACCTAGACTCCCAAAATTAAATTAGCTTTGCTAGTCTGCATGCTGTCAATGGAGTTCATGTCAAGAATTTCAAACAAACATTTGTTTTGTTTGTTATCCATTATCAAAACCAAATTTAAGGTGACTGATTTCAAATAATATGTGACCAATATAGTTCTTTCTGACCTTCCTTATCCTTGCACAGTTCTTTTAAAACTCCAAGAAGTCAACTTATAGAAGTTAAATATTCTAGCAAGTTTAGTAAGGACAGACTTAACTGCCTTTCAAGTCTGGATAATCTTTTCAAAACCTGCAGCTGTTCCTTTTATTTATTTTTTTTTTTAATATCATATACATTTTATCAGAATAAAATGCGTAGCATACAAAGAACACCCTTTCCTCACACAATACAGCACATCTGTATTTGTTACAGCGCTGTATTTACATTCTCACCAAGTCACATTATTTTTGCCATTTTGAAATAATAAAACTAATTTAAATAGTTATTATTAACAAAGATAATTCTTTGGTCCTTTGTTAGATCTATCTTATCTCCCCCTCAACAGTTCAGTTAGGCTTCTTCACTATATCCCTCAACAAAAGCAAACTAATAATTTACAGCTTCTATAATATCTCATTACAGGGACTGCTTTATTTTGCTTTACAGTTTTCCCCTATTTGCCAGAGGCTTTTCCCAAGGGACCACTTTCATCTTCTGTGGTATTCAGTTCTATGTGCTGAGTTTAAACATAGCTCTAAAGACCTAGGGGCATTTTCCAGGCTCATGAGGGGGTTAGGTAGTGTGTCAGTGCATAATACATAAATATATGTAATATTTCTTTCAATGAGGGGCAAATGAAAGGTGCAACAAGGACTGTTTCCATATGAAAATTACAAAAGATGTCTTTTATTAGGAGCAAAGTCTAGCTCTCCCATGTCAAAGTATACAGAATTCAATATTTTAAAATAATATCATCCATTACAAACATTATACAAAAAAAAAATTGGTCAGTGATAATAATATAGATTAAGGAGATTCAGTAAACCTCACCCTTTAAAAATATTTCCTTGCACAGCATTTCCTGCATAATTAGTTATGTTTTTTGGACGGGATCTCTACTGCAGAGTTTAATCTAGTAATGAACTAGATTTCAAAGATGTTTTTCAATCAATCCTTTAGTTATTCAAATTCATACCTAAATTGCAAGCAAATGAGAAATCCCAGTGAAGTTAGTCACATTCTAAAGGTGCTTCAGATTAAATATCTGTATAAACACATTACTCACTTAGGGCCCAACAGTGAAATATAAAGAGTGACTTCAAAGGTTTTCAGATACCTCCACTGGATTCAGAGCAATCATAAAGGGCTGCCAAAATCCCACTGAACAAGCATATGCCCAAAGCAGTGATAGATACAGTGAATTCCTTTAGAATTACATCTGTTGAAGATACAGTTATTATCATTTACACAGTTCATTTATAAAAGATCACAATTTCGTCCAGTGCTAAATCTGACACAACAGCAACAGTCCTAATGCTAGCACAACATTTTTATATTATCACAGCGACTGTGGTAGCTTTGTTAGTCTTCATGCCCCACCCAGAACCCTAAGGTATTGTTCAGAATTTATTTACACCACATTACAAATGACTGTCCTTGAATCAACTGCTCAAGACACTTTTTTTTTGATCACAGGTATTTCCAGGCATACCTACCAAGGGGAGAAACTAATGAGAGTGCAAATTAAGTAGTCCAGCAATGACAGAGAACAGTAAGACAGAGTCATTGGTGATAATGGAGGCAGGGCAACATGAGTGTTTATCTTGAATTCAAGATGAAGTCAGTTTTAATTTCAGCTTCAGAAATCTGAGCTCTATACTGGTAGTTTTCTTTAGCACTAGCTTGGGCAGATAAATTGAGAGTAAACTGAGAGTATAAATTTAGGTTTCCTTCTTGATTTATATAATTAGGGGGTACAAATTCACACAGAGGTTAGGTATTATTGATGACAATTAATTAATTTATTAATTGAGGACATTCTAGCAGCCCTCACACCAGAGGCTGGACCTACATGATCCGTTTTTGTTTAAATTCAGAATGAAATAGCTAACTAAGTTTTCCATCTCTGTTTACTGTGGTGTGTATAACTAACCTATATATATGCCATGTGAGGATCGTGAGGCACTGGAACACATTGCCCAAAAAAGTGGTAAACGCTCCATCCCTGGCAGTGTTCAAGGCCAAGTTTGAGAGAGTCTTGGGCAACATGTTCTAGGGTGAGGTGTCCTTGTCAATGGCAGGGGGGTTGGAACTAGATGATCTTAAGGTCCTTTCCAACCCTAACTATTCTATGATTCTATGTGTCTTATTTATGATATGCGTATTTCTATGTATATAGCCTTTATATACTGACAAAACAACTTATTAATGATTGTATTTCAACTGATTATTTAAGAGGAATTCCAATATGTAAATTACAAAAGTATAAAATTGAAAGAATAGAAAAAGTTATGAAATTGCCTTCTCTGAGAAGCCATATTGAAAATGCAGATATTTCACACCACTTACTTCTATAGAATTCAATACCTTACTGAAAGAGAAAAAAATTATGATTCTTCCACTGCTACCCTATTCCATTTATTTAAGACTAATGCTGCTTTGAGTAATTCTACAGGACTCACCAATGTCCCAAAGGAACAGTAAGAGACAGATACAATACTAAAAGCCTTCTTAAACTGGAACATATGGATTCAGTCTTGCTGCAGCTATTTTTAAAGGGCTGAAGGACATCACCTGCAAGAAAGTGAATCCTATTCTCATCCTTTCCTCATCAATTTTGCTTCTGTTTTTTTGCCTGCAAGATGTTCCTTAATGTCTTCACATGCATATATCCCAAGCTAGCTATTATTTACTTACACTGCACGCTACTTTATGCATGTTATATGTAAATCAGGATAGACAATTCACCATCTTGCAGGTTGATTCAACCTGTCAGAAAACTGTGCAAAGGAAACCACTCTGAGCTCCAGGTTGTCAGAGCCGGATTGCTTCTGGCTACCTGAGTAAACCTAATTCATATATCTCTATAGTAAACACAGTCCTCTGTAGAAACATTTAAATATCTACAGCTACACTTGTGAACAATTCAAGTGATTTTCAGTCACTATTGGTAAAAATAATGGTGTGCTGAAGGTTGATGATAAAACCCAGGTTTTACTAATCACAAATTTGAGCATTCACCTTTTACTGAAAAATTCAGAGAGTATAAATGTAATTACATGTATCTTAGAAGTAAAGGGGATTGTTCTTTAAATAATTTTATTTAGCTTTCTTTATTGATAAGATGTTATCTCTAATAATATCTTGATATCTTCCAACATCACAAAGTACAAACCTTTAGCAGAAAGAATAATGTAGTAACAAAACATGAGTGTGCAGGCATAAACCATAACACTACATCAAGGCAAACTGGTGTTTTCAAAGCATTATATTATTAGAAATGCCTATATCAAAGTAATTCTGTCAGAAGAAATAAATTTCAGCTAGTTTTCATTTATATAAAAAAAATATTTTCTAAAAAGATAAAATGTAACATTAGTCATCCCCTAAAGTGACTTTGGTGCTATGTAACTACTAACCCTTCCTGTAACAGAAGTTACAAAAATATTTGCAACGATGTTCTGTTTACATGAATGTTTCAAAAAGAACAAGAAAAACCTTTCATGACAGAAAATTTATTTGTTCTCATAGTTTCTATTCATAAGCAAATTCCACAAGAGCATAGTTTCTAGAAAACAGACATATGACCTAAGAGCGTAGAGCTAGTAAAAACCAGCAACTGACTGTAAGATAAATAGACAGCTCCTCCACTATTTTCAAACAATCCTCCAACCTGTTTCTATATAAACAGAAAAATCAGGAGGGCTAAGGAAAACAAACAGAGCTTCTGTTGTTCAAATAAACTGCAAATGTGAATCCAAACTCAAGTAAGGCTATAAAAAAATAAAAAGGAGCCTATGGGACTGAAACAGCAGGTCTCCTCAGTGACAACTGACCAAGTGCTTTCTGCAGATGTCTTGACCGAGTTTGTTTCGAATATGGGTGAATATTAACAGAAGGTTCTGCCTGTCATCACGTGGCTTAATGTCATTTTTCTTCATCCTCAATGCTGTTTCTATTGTTAACTCATTTTTAAAAACATCAAATTTATTTTAACTTATCAAAGTTCTTTCTTTCCTCCTCCCTCTTTTCCCCAGGAAGGTCTTGCACACTGACTGATTTATGCCAAGACAGTGGATTGTATTTTTATTCAAAATGTCGGATTTACAAGTTCTGTGTACTTATTCATAGATACTTTCATCTCTCTATGCTAAATGGGATTTTTTTATACTTCAAAGCTCGGATAGTTTTCTTTGGGGGGGAAAAAAAAAGAAAAAAACCCACCCCACAGATTCTCATTCTCCTGCATATATATAGGAAAGCTTGATGTTAAATTTCATGGAAATGTATGGTCAAGCATGACCTTATTTTAAAATGTAAATCTCAGTTGTACATGTTTTTGAAGCAAATAAAGTCTAGTGCATGCCTTTTTTATCTTTTCTATTTGGTTCTGCCCTAAGTTTGCCTGTCATATTAACTGTCTTTTTAATAATCTCCTAAACTGATAAGCCTTATTTATATGCTGGAATCTTAAAAGTATTAAACTGTTGATTTACAGGCGTGAAATGGTAGCTAACAAACTGGTTTTTAGATGCAGCTGTCTGTTCCTTTATGCCTAAGATTTCTCTTTCAATACCTGTGAAAAAATCAGTTTGGTCAGCCAGAACCTGGGGACATTCATAATACTGAAGATATATGTCCACAGATGTGTTCCAAAATCATTTTGTAATCTAATAAAATTAGCAAATTAAGTCAAATATTCTCCCTGTTGGTACCTGCAGCTTTTAACAAAGAACAGAAGAACCTATAACTAGACAATAAACAGGTTTAGAAAGTAAGGTGATTTTATGTAATCTTCAAGGTAAATGAATGCTCCTACTAATTCACTAAAACATGCATTTATACAGAGAATTAACTATATTTTCAAAGATTTAAAGTATTTCTTTATAAATAAATTAAAACAGGTATTTTATGAAATAATTTAAAATGTCAGAAAAACGATTCAGCTTCTTCACTGCAATTGTGACTACAGGAAGGTTATGTGTGACTGACTCCGGTTCTGATGTTAAATACAAAAACGTATACTGGTGGCAGAATTAAAAAAGGCAGAGTATCCCTGTGGATTTGCATCAGCAGGATGAATCAGAGAGACTTCATTAGTATTAATACACTGTGCGGTCATACAGTTGGAAAAAACAGTCATCCACATTTTCTCGTGCCATAAGCCTCATCAGATGCTCCTGAGTCATAGCAAATTTATGAAGAACAGAAGTGTTTAGCTGCCTACCAGAGATACTGGGATATTTAATTATGTGATGTGCTCAGTTAGTTCAGTGGTCAGTATGGAAAAATAATGCCTATCTCACAGAAAATCTGTGCTCATTTAATTGTTCCTGATTTGGATATAATTTCTCAGCCCGATCGCTTCCCCCTTAAAACTCTTTGTAGTCTCTCCAGAGACTGCTAATATGAACAAAAGAGAATGAGTTATGATAAAACATTTTTAAACAGAATACGATTCTCGCTGAGAAATAATGTGTCCAGCAAGAGGTTTCCCTGAAGTTCTCAGGACTGTTTATTTACTCTTTTTAAGAGAAGTGCTATCTTCATTACCCTAGTCCAAACTCCATGAGGTTCAGCTTCCAATCCAGATCATATAGTCCCTGAGTTGGCTCAGGTGTTTGAGGCACGCCCACAACACATGCTTATGGCATGACCTGGGTTTTTCTATATAAGCCACTGCACACCAGGCACTGTATGTTACAGAATCTCAAAATGACACCTGATGGTCACATTATGGCAATTGGATCCTTACTACCTGGTAAAGGATCAAGCTTATAACCAGAAGTAAGGTGGTTCTTTTCCACAGAGGTATTCTTGCCTTTTCTTAATGCTCTCACCTAATAACCTAAAGTATCACCTCACTTTGCCTTACAAATCTGTTTTCAATCAAACATTTCCTTAAATGGCAGGGGGTTTGGAGCTAGATTATCTTTAAGGTCCCTTCCAACACAAACCATTCTGCGATCCTATGATCTTGTCCTATGAATAAAAATAATAACTGCAATATACTTAATGATTCCTGAGTAATAGCTAGGGTAATTATTTTCCTGGTGTCTCTTAAGAATCATGACTCTAATACTAACCATTTGTCATATTTTAAAGAATTTCTTGCACTTTTAGAACTTTAGAAAAATTGGTAAAATATTGGGGTATAATCTAGTCGTAAAGTGTGATCTACTGATGATAATTTAAAATCAAGCCCAATAAAGTTATACATCCCTTCTCTGGCTACGTTATCAAGTGAATTAAAACCATAGTGAAATACACATCATGTGCTGTGTTTTCCAAATTTGTTAGAATAGAGTAAGCCTGTCTCTGGTAATTACAGACAAAACCAATGCCTTTAAGAGACTAACAAGGGAGTTGTTGAGTATTTGCTTAAGTGCCAATTAATTACCACTGAAGTTAGATTTTGTACTCTGATGACCTAGTTAAACAAACATTAATTACAACCAACTAACCTCTTTTTGGCATTGTCACATGAGGGGAAAAGCTACATACCTCCTATGGAAACAAAATTAATATGCTTCTGCAGTCACACATATGTCCAAAGGGTCAACTATTAACATTCCTTTGGGGACTCTCAAGAGAGAATAAACGTTTCCAAATAGGAAAGCATATAGTTCACATGTACCAACAGGAGGATAAAGGATTCCACTGCAATAATAAATGTAAGGTGATGAAGCTTTTAAAAAGGTTCTCTCAAAAGATAAGCTTCTTTAGAACATGAACAGAAAGGGGTAGGAAAAGGTACCAAGGGAGCAGTGAGCACAATCCAGCTTCCAGTCTCAGGGAACTGAAAGACATTTCAGTGGATGAAAAAGCTGAAAAACTTAAATAGGAAATGGCTGGTGACAAGCTCAGGCCTTCAGGTTTCTGCTATTCTGACGGTGAAGTAAGTGAACGTGCATTTGCTATAAAGGAAGCATTCAGCACACCATCAAGAACAGCAGCGATCACTGAGAATATTCTGAAGTGCTGCATCTAGGACCTATTGTGAATACGTACTTCCTCAGTGTGTGGTCTACCATTGACGTAGGTTATTAAACGTTTCCCAGGTTAGATGATTTTTATGTAAAAATGAATATTTCATATTCATCCATCGTGTGCCTTTTTCCAGAAAACAAAGTAGCCTCACTCTTTTCCTTCCCATCACCATAAAGGAAGAAAAAAATTCCAAATATTTCAAGCTCAACTCTGACATAAGGAAGACAGACCTTTTGAATGATACTTGGTTTAGATCCATACCTACAACCTTCCAGCTAATTTTCTTAGTTTCTATAATTATAATATCGGAATCCTAAAGTTATGGAAACAAAGCCGCCTAGTATTCTTTGAGGAACAAGTGGAACAATTTACACATTTAAAATTAAGCTCACGTTGTTTTGCTGCAATTAAGTAAAATTGCTATTTATGTTAATAGTTTCAATAGTCTCCATTAAAGCAGTATCAACTAACACAGTTGTCTGTCACATTAGTTTTTTAATTGTCAAATGAATGACTTGCATGTTTGAAATTTGCAAAATGAGAGGTATAAGAGAGAGAAACTGAGACAGTCAGGGCAAGTATGGTTAGTCAGTTTGCTCATTATTAGAATTTGTAATATGATAGCATCCAGAAACAATCAATCAAAATAAAAATGAAACCTGAAAAATAATTAAAATATATATACTGAAAGAGAAAATAAGGTATCATCTTAAAGGTTCTAACTTTGGTGGGGACTGTAAGAGTCTATGGGGTGAGGCAAATATAACCAAATGAAATATGCAGGCTTCATTATTATTACTCTTATGGCTGTGTTTGTGTTACAGTGTTTTAAAAATATTGGGTGCCTGGATCTTGGTAATCATCAGTTCCTCCAAACACATTTTTTATTCTTTAAATAAGAACACATAGAAGCAATTATTTTTTATAGTATTTTCAGTTTTCTTTGTATTAAAAATTATTTTACGGCAGTCATGTAAGCTTGGGTTTTTCTCTTGTTTTTCAGATTCTAAACCTGAATCCCATCACTGGTTGGCAGGGTATGGAGCATTAGGAAAATTTTGACACTAAGTACACCTACAGATTGATTCTATAGAGTTCTTTCTGTTGATTTTTTTTGGTTTCCAGATCCATCAAGATACGTATCTTGTGCCAAATAACATTTCTAAATTATTTTATGAAAATAAATTATTAAAGTTGTTTTATATGCAAACAATCATATACCTAGGTAAGGAATAGTTATCAAGATTACAGTTCACTATCACAATTAGATTTTAACACCTAAAATAATCTGAGAAGAGATGTCAGAAAATCATATTTTTTCATATCTCTCACACAGGGGGCTGGGAGGGAGGGAAGGAAGGTTAAAATCCCATGGTATTTGAAGAAATACAATTTCTGCACTTTTAAGGATGTAGAATTAAAACCTAAGTCCGCCACAACAAGCATTAAGACTGCTGTCTTCTTTAAAGATAGGGGAATCTCAAAATTTTTTTTCCATGAGGCATTTATCACAGTTAAACTTGAAAGTAAAATTCTGTTAGTAATTTTAGTGAACTACTGACATGTATTTATAATCCAACATAACTTACTGCTTCTAATAACAGAAAATCTTACATTCATGTTTTATTCTGTGATTTCACCAATGAATGTTGATAAATTTCTTGGTCAATACTTGAACAGTTCAAAACTAAGGAAATGTTAAGCATTCTGCTGTTTTTATTATTTGTACCTACAACTCCTGTAAATTGTAATGGTATTTATCATAGGCTGAATGAAAATAGATTCTTCAACATGAATCTTTGCAAAGTGAACGGAGATTAGAAGTTTATCCATCACATAAAATATGTGTTTAGGCAACCATATAGGCATAATGAAAGGGAAAAAATTCTGAATTAATTCAACATACTTACTTAGCATGTTTCTTCTATTAATTTTAGTTAATACTAAAATTCTATTTAAATAAGTTTATTAGGAAAAAAGTTATAGTATTCCCACAGAGCAACTGGGTAGTTTATCCTTTATATTAATAGGAAAGAGATTGGATTAATGTTGAATAATGTAGAATTGCAAGTGGGTTCTACTTTGGTTATGAGCTTCCTATAAAATTAAAACATCTGGTTTAAAATTTACAATTTCATGTGCCCTATTTACTCAGGAATGTGCCTAACTTTACATGTGAGAGCAGTGAGATAAACTATGTATTTAATTGTACTCTGTATTGGTGCCCTTCTCAATGTATGATGCTAGCATATAATTTATCTGCAGCTGCTTTCCCAGAACAAGAGTAAAAAAATTTTCTACCTTTTGACCCTGAACATGAGGGACAGGAAAAAGCCTTGGGGAGCCATACAGCTGAAAACACTAGCATCATTTGTCCATAACTCTAGCTTCTCACTTGTAGGCATTCCTTGTGTGAATTTAAAACTAATATTATGTATACATCACTAGCAACCTAGAAGTCTTCGGATCATGAGTTCAAAATATGAGAAATCATTGGTTTTATTACTGCCTTGGGTTGTTGAATGTGTTAAAGCCTGAAGTTTAACATACAAGCCCTATGATATTTTCAGACTTTAGACGGAAAATAAACTTCAGTAATAATAATTGTAATCAATAATTGTAATCAATAATTGAAAGCCTAAATATTAAGAAAAACTCTCAATGATTAAACAGAAGCATACTTTTCTTTCATCTTAAACGTGTTTGTTTTGATAATATGATTGTCATATAGAAGATGCTGAAAAAAAACGTTCTTACTGAAATTAATGTTTATCACTGGTTTTGATGACACCAGATTTCCTGTAAATTATAATTTTGGCTGCCCAAAAACCATGAGGCTTAGAAATGGTGGTTCACCATCCCTCTTAAAAATCCATGCTACAGTATACTGCTACTGTTACTAAATAATAATTTATGAAGCTCTGCTAGTTCAGTTGAATTAAATGAATAAAATTTCCTTCAAAAAAAAAAAGATGAATAAATAAGAATTTTTGATTAAATGAGAAAATCTTGGGGGAGCAAATGGGACTCGCCCTCCATATGCAGTTTCAGAGAGAGTCTGGTGAAACGCAAGTGCCATAGAGGGATGCAGAATAGTTGCATATTGTTTGCACTCCTATCCCCCAGGAATTCTTCCTTGGAAATTGTTTATAATAATGGACCAAACATGGTCAAAACAAATTAATTACTTGCCACCCGGATATTATTCCCCAGTTTCTGAATTTACTACAGCAAAAACAATTAATTTGGAAGGATTTTTTCTGTTAGAGACTGTAAAAATATATTTTATGTCTAACTCCTTATAGGTCTTCTGTTTAACCCATGCCCTGATGGTATCCCAAACTTAGATGAAAAAGAATCCTAGTAATTTATTAAACAAAAAGAGCTGTCAGAAATATGTTTCCTTCTTTTTTTTATTACCATCACAGCAGCAGCTTGCTAGAGAAGACCGAGAAGTTCCTCCATGAGATGTAAAAAGTAGAACTGAAATAGATTTCTTGCCACCCCCCTCCACAAATCACTGCTTCTAAAGAAGTATGTACTACCATCCTTTACACAAATGGGCCAAGCCCAAATTTAAGTGCGCTTTTACAGGCAATTCTCAATCTCACTGTTTGTGGTTACAAAGCTGTACTCATTTACACATTAATTTAATTTTCCTCCCTTCTTGTGTTAATTTATTGTAATAAGGTTTCTGTCCCCTTAGCTCACTTTCCCTTTACCCAAAATATAACAGACACTTTTCTCTCTTTTTGCTAGATAAAATTAAAAATGCACTTTCCAAACGCAAAAAGTCTCCTTTTTTGCTTATTTCCTTGACAGTGTCTGTTCCACTCTGAAACAGCTTCTCATGGGCAAGAATAAATTTTACAGAGTTGCAAAACTGCTTTTTCCAGGGTCTTATACAGTGGCATTTTTGTCTTAATTTCTTCAACTATCTGTACACTCAAAATCAAAACCCCTCCTGAAGTCTTGCATAGTATTATGTTCAGACTAACACATCTTTCTGCCTTCTAGTCATTGTGGCATTGTGTAGATTTGCTGAAGCGTTAGATTTATTGTATCATTAATTTCAGAATTCAGTAGCAAGTTTTGCCGAATCCCTACAGCTTCAAAGTGAAAACCTCAAACCTTAGCTGCTAACTCAGGTCAATTAGTTTCTAATTCCATAGGCTTGTCCAGTCTTGCCTGTCGGGGCATGGGGGAGCGGATCTTGTGCCACACTGCATGGTTCATGGGAGAAACCACAGGCCTTCCAGAGGCTGAGAAATAAAACAACAATTATAATTGTTTTTTACAATTTCAATTGTAATTTCAATTATAACTGAATTTACAATTTTACTGTAAACTGCTCTAAAACTGTGTCAGGAGAACAAAAGTCTTGGTAGGTTCTTATAAAAGATTTGAAGTAGGAGAAAGGAGAGTAAACAGAAAAAAAGCATCATCACCCAAACCAGCGATCCAGCGACGTCTTCTCAATCAGCGAGTGGATGGTCTTTCAGCTGTGACCCTCTCAGTTGTCTTCAATGACCCCACTGCCATCCTGGGTGAAGGAATGAACCACACAACTGCAGGACAGTGCCTTTTTATAGGGTCTGGCTCTCCAGGAACCCTCACACAGGTCAGACTCGCAGGGATCTGGTGAACCCCAAACCCAGCTCATGTTGTGCCCTGGCAGGCGCCGCAGTCTCTGTGCTACTGTCTCCAGGCAGTTTGTTGCCCAGGCAATTGATCTTCAGGGACTCAACACAGGGAAGCATCCCAGACCTTGATGGAGCAGGATCCTCGCTCTGACCCTGCCCCTAGCCGTCTGCCCAAGCTATAACAAGCTGTCAGGTCCCTTGCCATTTGAATTCATAGAATCATAGAATAGTTAAGGTTGGAAAGGACCTTAAGATCATCTAGTTCCAAACCCCCTGCCATGGGCAGGAACACCTCACACTAACCATGTCACCCAAGGCTCTGTCCAGCCTGGACTTGAACACTGCCAGGGATGGTGCATTCGCAGCTTCCTTGGGCAACCCATTCCAGTGCCTCACCACCCTTACAGAAAAGAACTTCTTCCTTATATCCAATCTAAACTTCCCCTGTTAAATTTTTATCCTGTTACCCCTTGTCCTATCACTACAGTCCTTAACGAATAGTCCCTCCCCAGCATCCCCATAGTCCCCCTTCAGATACTGGAAGACTGCTATGAGGTCTCTTTTGAGGCAACTATAAAATGGGTCATAATCTGTGGATGCACCATAGCAAATATGTCACTGATTTCTACAGTACAAATTCAAAACTTGTGTAAGTTTCTAATGCCACTATGCCAAGATAAATGAATCTTCAAAAATCAAAACAGCAGCAAATACTGTCTTTATTATTTTTTAAACTGATTGGAAAAACAGATTCTAAACATGAACAAAACATCACTCTAGAATGCAATCTAAATTCATCAAGATACAATCCAGGATTGTCATCTCTGCATAGCCAGTTGCATATGAGAAAGGTCAGCCACTCATTTGAAAACAATAGCTAAACCAAAGCCAATGTTCAGCTTGCATATTCCTTAGCCAGTAAGTATTTTAACTTTATTATCATCTAAATTCTTTTAAGTAGTTTAAAATGTATCTGTGCAAAGGTAAAAGCATTTCCACTTCTTG
The DNA here is from genome assembly GCF_037157495.1 of Lathamus discolor. Classification (NCBI taxonomy): domain Eukaryota; kingdom Metazoa; phylum Chordata; class Aves; order Psittaciformes; family Psittacidae; genus Lathamus; species Lathamus discolor. The sequence goes on along the minus strand of NC_088887.1, from coordinate 26,565,923 downwards.
ACTGAATGCAAACATGTAGAAGAGCATTACTGGCCAACAAAATTTTGTAGGATTTGAAAAAATCACATTATTGTAAGTGCAAAGTGGTAGGATAATAAGACAGTATATCAACTTTTGAAAAAATAGGGAATAATATCTGAATAAGACGAAACAATAAGCAGGAAAAATGAAAGCAGACCTTCAGCCTGCACAGCAGAGCATACAAAGTGCATGTATCTACAATTGCACAAGTTCACAATGAACCAATAATTTCCTGCTAAAAGGAAAGTACTTCTTTATCGCAATGGAGCTAAGTATCCCAGAACATCACGCTGGGGAAAGATTTGAAGGGGAAAAAAACACTGTTAGGTGTCCTTAGACCTCATTTTATCTACAGTGCAATCTCATTTTAAGCAATTGTCCACCACGATAGTACATTAAGAGAGATTTTATTTATACAAGTCGCTTCCATTACATTTTTATCATTACTGGGGTTATATTAGTATTATTGCAACTTAAATTTGCACCTTGTTATTAACCAAATTCTATTACATAATTCAAACATTTTTTACCTGAGCAAAAATATGTTTCTTCTTTCTGACTTTTCTGAGTAAAGGTTCATTTAAAATAACATTCAAAAAATAAGTAATATTAAGAAGCTAAAGCAGGCTTAAAGCTACGATTGTTATGTATGCCTCTGCCCTGACACTGTCTTATATGAAAAGATCAGGTCATAGGTATGTGAGACTCTGCAAAATCAATCCTGTACAGTGAAATTTGGAGCTAAAACCACTAAAGGTATGTTTTAAAATGTCACATTTTGATTCAAGTGATCTTTTTAAAGTCTTAATTAGTCTGAACTTCTTCAAAGGAGACAAATATAGTTGGGAAGACACATCGTGTAAAGACCATTTAATGTAGAACCTTGCTAAATTCTAGGAAAAAAAGTAATTCATTGGCATATTGCTTGCACCAGTCTACAAAAAAGTTCTATTTCTGCACCATAAGAAAGAAAGAGGCTAAGCAAAAAAAAAAAAAAAAAAAAAAAAAGAAAAAAAATCTTGTCATTAAAAAAAAAATATTGTAGACAAGAAAGTTAAAAAACGAACAAAAAAAAAAAGTCATTTCATGTAAAATTTTGGGAGAGCTCTGAACAAAAATAAAAGAATTCTTTTCCAGGCTGTTTTTTCATTCTCTGCCTACTGCTGCTTGAAGAATGCAAAAGAAGGAAGTAAAGTGAAAAATTACAGCATGTTTTCCTTTAAGACAAAATTTCTGCTTGTCAGAGAGCCATTTTGATTATAGTTGCTATCAATAACAATAGCAATTATGTATACTTATTAAACATTTAAAATATCATATGAAATGCCCAACAGCTTGGAATAAATATTAAAATTCTTTTTAGAGGTATGTAAAACATCACAATTTTTTCCCTTTTGATATATTAACATAAGTTTGCATAAGAATCTGTACAGAAAATGTCACCCATTGCACAAATTAAAATGCCAGTCTTCAAATATTAAGGTACACAGTGAGAGGGATATTCTTTGTGGACTGCATTTTCAGACAGTTAAATGGCACTGAGAGACTGCAAATATGAATTAGTAAATATGCTCCAAGGCATGGTATATAGTATTATAGATAGTATTTTTTAATTAGAAAATAGGCATTTATTTTCCTTAAGCTTCATTTTATAGGAAGGCAAGATTTGTTATTTAGTCTTTGTATATCATTTATGGTTGCTTGCTGTACCCAATTGTAAAAGCTTAGTTCCTAGATTTCCAAATATAAACTACAGTGTCTCATAAGCTACCTATGCATTTTGCTTCTGTATGTTCACACAGAATTAACTTTTCTTTAGGTACACCCTTCAAGTATTATTCTATAGCCCAGACTGACATTATGTACTTTTACATTGTGTTGCTGTAGTAGATTTTAAATAATATTTGAGAAGTGATTACTGATTACATTGATATTTTTATATTTTAATATTTTGCTATCTCAATTTGCAGTATACTTTGAATATAAAATGTCTGTACAAGATGATAGTTTAGAAATCCTCTATGGACTTGTAAGAAGCAACAGACAGTGTCACAGACAGCCGCAGCACACCTGACAGAGGCATTTTGAAAACAGAAGGTAGAATGAAAGCAACTTATAGCATTTTAACTTTCAAAATTAAAAACTTCCTTAATAATATAGTTCTTGGGAATGTACTACAATGGATTCACCTAGGCATGCATAATACATTCTTTTGAAACTAAAGAAACAATGAAATAGACTGAAGGAAACAAACAGTAATAAAAATCTGTGCAAAACTAAAAAATGCTTGACCTCTGTCAAGCATTTTGGTATTATCTTGGGGAAAAAGGGTGTCAGTAGAGACACTGAATATGAGCATACAAACACAAAATTTGAAGTTCTACTAACTCGTGTGGATGAGAGAAGAAAAAAAAAAGATAGGCCTTTCCTATAGCTCAGAAACAATTTAATTCAACCAGTCATGTCCTATTTATGCAAGTGTACTGTCTCTATACTACATCAACAGAATTAGGTTATGAAAAGTTAGTGAATTTTTAAATAAATTTTCTTAAAAAAAAAAATAAATCCCTTTTCCCACTGAGTTGTACACAGGCAGAACTGGGCCACTGATTTCTTTATCCACAAAGCCTGAGAGCCTGAGATCCTTTGAAGTGCTGAGCAGTCTCCCTTTTCTTTAACTCAAAATGAGAGGGTAAGGAGAGTTTGTTGTATGCCCACTCCTGGCTGGTTCAGGTCTTTGATAAAATACTCACACCTCTTCAGATGTCTCAAAGTATCTAATGTAATTTCAAACAGGCTGTCAGCCTAAGTTCACATATTTTATGAACCTAAGGAGATTTTTTTCTTAAATAAATAATAAATCTGAAAAAGGTGTAACCTTAGAATTTTATAAAGCCATTTCTTCTAAAGCATAAAGTTATGATTAGCTAGTAAAACTGCTTTTAGGAAAATGGATAAAGTAGCTCTAGGGTGAAGGGCTGGGTCTCTTTTCCCCCGTTAGAGAGATTTTTTTGTTCAATGTCAAAGTTGCTGTTTGGTTTAGACAATGGAAATAAAGGTTGATATTAAGGCAGAATTCCATATAACTGTTTTGATGAACCACATATTGTTTATAAATTCTACCTGAAAGGTAACAGGGTCATCAATAAACTCTCAAGATATTTTTCTTCTCCACATTGTTCACTCTGACGTTTAAAAAGTCAGCGTTTCTGCAAATGTTAAAGATCAGCAAAAAAGAATGGGTAGGAGGGGAAGGATTTTTAGAGCTTAACTGCTGTAGAAGATTCAACTCTTAAGTAAGGATTTGACTTGTTAAGAAGAAATTCCAGACCATTATTCTCAGGTTCTCCAAAATGTACAGTGTTAAATTTAAAAAAAAAAAAAAAAAAAAAAATAGAATATGTGATTTATTTTTAAATCACATATATATGTGTGGCACATATATATGTGCCAAAATAGCTCCTACTGTAACTAAGAAATGCATAAGAAAGCAGTGAAAGCATAAGGAAACTGTGATAGCAGCAACAGAAAGACGAGTCTGTAATAGCTACCACCAGGCTGTAAGGAAATGAGAAAAAGAGCATCATGCTTTGTACATGCAGACTGCTAGAAGAAAGGAGGTGGCACAGGAGACCAAGGTGTTGATAATTTCATCTCTGATTCTGAGTTCAGGATCTCATTTTTCTTTGTATCCTTTTCTTGTTCATTAATGTCTTGACAGTATGCTGCAGAATGAGAAAATAGGAAGGCACCTAGGCACACAGGACTACACCTTCCCTGTGCGCATGGAGCCGCATGCAGCACTTTCAGTGAGGCGGCAGCAGGAGAATGGCTTTGTGGCAGTTCAAAATCAGTATAGGGCAGGCTTTCAGATACTTGTCACCACAGCGCATGCTAAGATCTTGAGTAGCTCCATTCTCCCTTAGACAACCTTCAAGATCACAAGTGCGGAGAAAGCACAGGATGGGGAATGCAGAGCTGCATCCAGCAAAGCTCCCAAGCATGTCCCCTAATGCACACTTTCAGCCTCTCACCACCAGTGGTGTCATACACAGGAGAGGGACAAGAAAGAGACTTTCAGCTGCTGAGCAGTAGTTTGTCACCTGATTTCTGTCAACTCTTATCTTCTAGGGTGCTGCTTCATCATTTTTGAATTGTTTTAATAATTTTCTTGGGCTATAAGATAATCTTCACATAAAAGCTATCTACCTAATGCCACTTATGAAAATATATAAAAATAATTAAAAAAAATCCCAAAGAAACAAAACTAAAAAAATGCTGAAGTAATGAAAAGCTACAAAACATTGATCTCCATAACAACAACAAAAATTTATATAATGGACAGTAAAATATCAAGAATAAACTGTTCCAATATTATTTAAAAAATTACATAGAAGCACAGTTGACTGTGAAATACTTAATAGTGGGTTCTTTTAATGCTATTTTCAGACAGACATCTTTCCAAGGAAGATAAATCTGTATTTTAATTGTGTAATCATCTTTACCTTTAGTTGGGTACTTGCTGTCTGAGACAGGTAGAGTTAAAAAACTGTCTTTGCGATATAACTATGAAACTACTATTTTAGCTACTAGACTAGAATGCCTTAATTCTAATTGTTTATTTGGTGTATTTCTGATTCATTCCTTCTTTCTTATTGATAAAGCATCACCATTTATTTCATATCCAGCTTTCCATCCCAACTCACAGGAACTTTCATCAGCTTCTAGGACACTTAGCTTTTCACAGAGCTAAAATCCTGTAACAGAAGAAATCAAACAAAAAATGCAACACTGATGAAATACATGGGTTCAAATGTCACTATGACATGTATAATATCAACACTGCTTGGTGTCTGCATCCTAATCTCCCAATTAACTTCTTTTATATAGTTACAAAACCACTGTGATTCAAGGACTTTGCTTTCTAGATGATATTGGGAGTGAGATCCCCAAAATTTAACTCAGTTTTAAAATGACAACCAACTAAATTTTCCTGAAGTGGTGTGCTCTTTGTTTCTGTCTCTCTGTATATGTAGGGATATATGCAATCATATACACATATTTGCGGGTGTCCCTGTATTTATGCATATGACCAATATATTGACTGAGCTTTAAAATTACTCAATTGCATGTAATGACCATTTTATTAGCAACAGATCTAAGAATCTCATTTTCTATACAATAACTATTTTTACGAAGGGCACAGTTATTAATTAGTTAATTAAACAAACAAACAAAAAAACCCTCACCAGTAGAGCACATAAAGAATATCTAAGAACACCACTTACGAACTTAAGAACTTTTACTTTGAAAAATCAAGGAGGTCACCTGTTGTGAATCAGTTCTCATGGAAACAGTTGACAAGCCAAAGGTCTGACTGTAGTACATAAACTACATGAACATGAGAGCTTAAGTATAGTTTTAGAATATCATATTTAATTTCCTAGTAAGTACATTTAACTGCCAAGCTTCAGCTGAACGCTTTCAGCAATTTCTCTTCCTGATAAATATTGCATATGTTTTCTGAAAGCAACTTCAAAGGAAAGGAAACATAGATTCGGGACTTTCAAGACATTTTTTTCTGGAGTAATCAGTTTTATACACTTATTTTGTCAAGACATTTTCCCAGGCTAGTTACACAGTAACAAACAATCTGTATTTTAGGATCATCATAGGGACCATTGAATGGCTGTCCCTTTTAGCTACTATTATGAACTTAACATATCTTAATATACTGCCTGCAAAACCCAGCTCAGGCCAGCCACAGCCCAGCCACCCTCTCAGACCAGCCTGGAGAGTATCAGCACAAGTCTGGAACATGGGGTTTATAACTAATTGCTGAATAGTTTTTTTGAAAGCTCTGAAGAGTGGTGGGATTTGGTGAATAATTGTTTGGCATTCACCTTATCTACTACCTTCATAATTCTATAGATCTGAGTTGTAGCCCCTCTCAGACTTCTCCTCTCCAAATCATGACCTTTCAGTCTCACTTTGTAAAGCTAATCTAACCCTTTGATCATGCTAATTGCTCTTTCTTATGCTTACCTGTACCTTCTCTCTACTTCTGCTATAGCCTCTGTGAAGCACTGAGACCAGAACTGCAAGCAGTTCTTAAAGTGTGAATTTTCAGTGCATAAAACCACAGAGCTAGATTCAGGGAAAATTTCACTAAGAGCTGGTTCTGATTTTGAGTTTGGTACAGTTTGAGTTTTGTCTTTTTACAGGATGAGAGCAAACAAACAATACTGAAGCTAATCCAATTTGGAACAATCCAAATATAGCACAAATTGGTGGGAAAAAGGGCTCTAAATTATGGAGCCCTAAGTCCTATTAAAAAGTAGCTCCAAAGCAAGGATTAAGCTAATATGTCTATATATCTATCTCAAGGAATGTGGATTCCCAGCACAGTGAATTGACCCCATTAACACTACAGTGACATATGGAGAAATGGACAATATCGGCATCTGTAACCATACCCATATTTTCCCAAACTGAGAGATGGAGCATCTGGGCTCCCAGGGAAGTGGTTAAACTGCTTCCATATTCAACTGGCATTTTCACACATATCTGAAGGACTGTCTTGTGCAAACCCACATCCTCTTAGGAAAACACTAGATTAATCACCACCCAAATACGCTTTTAATACGTGCTCAATTGCACCCTTAAGGAAGAAAAGAACATTGGTCACACAAAATATCCAAAATACAACCAAGCAGCAAAGTTCTCTGCCATAGAAAGGCATTTCTTAGCCTGTTGTGCAAGCTCCATACATGCTGTCATACTGCAGTTAACGCATAACCCATTGGTGTTGAGGTGTCAACCAGGATATGCAGGCAATGAAACTTCATTATTGGGTATGATGTGTTAAACTGGGAGGCTCTTTAGTTCCAGCTTGCATCTCTTTCTCATCAGACTCTCTGCTCTCTTTTACTGTAGTCTTCTCTGATATTTTTAGTGCTGTCTTTGCACAGCTTGCTTAGGAACCTAAAGAGAAGCATCCCATACAGGGTTTTGTAAAGGGATGTAGTGAACCAGTAAATCTTGTCCCAGTTCCACATATATTAAGCTTGCTAGCTGGCTAACACAATTTTCTAGGTCCACTCCTCTATCCCTCATCTTCAGGGTTAATTCTGCCTGTACAAGTGACATTACAAGATCAGAAGTCATGGCAGTGGAGTTTATTTTCATATCAGTTCACTGTCTTCTTTCTTTACATTCTCCTTTTAGATAGCTTTATAGATAGCTCCTTGTCTTTTATGTGAGTCTGAATTTAAATGCTTGCTTCAGAAATATCTATTTTAATAGGCTGGAATGTTTTCAGTGAGAGCTCTGAATGCACAGTGCAACAAAACAAAAGAAACATTTCCAATAACTCTAGGGGTTAGATATTCTTGCTTTCCTGGGTGCAAGAAGTCAACATAAACCACCTGCTGCAAGACACCATAGTGAATGCCTACAATATTCTTTGCACTACATTTTATTACTAGATTCTTTCTTGGAGTAACCCTTCAGAATCTTTGTATCGACATCAGCACAGACTTGATTAGTATCAAGGCTGCCTGTCATGGAATAGTTGATGGTTGATGACAAAGCTGGATAATCATATCTTTCTAACATTTCAGTAATCCAGTCTGCCAACAGATTACACTTTGCCTTGGGCAACATTCTGTGAGAAATGTCTTTAGAGTATCTATTGTATACAGTTATTGAAAAAGCTGCCTTCTTATGCTTACTGAGTTATGCAGTCAAGAATACTGTGTTGGTTTTAAAGGTATTATTATATTGCTATAATATCATATTATTTTATTATTATATTATTATTATTATATTATTATACTATATAATTATATATTAAAGTATAACTGGACATTCTGCAAACCATGGAAAATAAATCTACCTGGTGTCATTGTGCTGTGTCTACGTGTGCTACTGTGTCTATGGTGCTGTGGTATGGAATACCCCTTTGGCTAGTTTGGATTCAATGTCCTCTCTCTGCTTCCTCATGGCTTCTTGTGTCCCTCCTCGCTGGCAGAACATGAGATCAGATACTGAAAAGTCCTTGATCAGAGTAAGCATTATTTAGCAACAATTTAAACACTGGTATGTTAGCAACATTGCTCTCAGACTAAAGTCAAAAAAACATCACTGCACCAGCTACTAAGAAGGAGAAAAATAACTGTTACAGCTGAACACAGGATACCTGGAAAAATGTAAATCTATGAGAGAGAAATATTCATAAAGAGGTTTGTTCTAACATGTTTTCTTACGTATTATTTTTCCTGACTATTTGCTATATCTGTTAGAACAAGAAGAGCATAGAGAGCTGGAAAGCTAGGGTGGGAGGAAATGCTTGGAAGCTTATTGAAGTGTATAACAAATTAACTTCTTTCTTCACAATGATTAGTTCGCAGATTTATCTCCACAAAGCCCTTGAAAAAGGATATTATTTAAAAAAAATAAATCAACTTTTAGCCTGTAGCCTGTAGACTCACAAGATGCTACTTGACATAGCTGTGTGGTTCGGTTGATATGCTGGAGGGAAGGAATGCAATCCAGAGGGACCTTGACATGCTTGTGAGGTGGGTTGATGCCAACCTCATGAAGTTTAAGTACAGGTTGGGCAGACAAGAGATTCAGAGCAGCTCTGTGGAGAAGGATTTGGAGGTGTTGGTTGATGAGCCGTCTCACAGCCCAGAAAGCCAACCGTATCCTGGGCTGCATCGAAAGGAGCATGACCAGGTCGAAGGAGGTGATCCTGCCCCTCTACTGTGCCCTCGTGAGACCTCACCTGGAGTATTGTGTGCAGTTCTGGTGTCCTCAACATAAAAAGGACATGGAACTGTTGGAACAAATGCAGAGAAGGGCCACGAGGATGATCAGGGGACTGGAGCACCTCCCATATGAAGACAGGCTGAGAAAGTTGGGTTTGTTTAGCCTGGAGAAAAGAAGGCTGCGTGGAGACCTCATAGCAGCCTGCCAGTATCTGAAGGGAGCCCATAAGGATGCTGGAGAGGGACTCTTCATTAGGGACTGTAGTGATAGGACAAGGGGTAACGGGTTGAAACCTAAACAGGGGAAGTTTAGATTGGATATAAGGAAGAAATTCTTTCCTGTTAGGGTGGTGAGGCACTGGAACCGGTTGCCCAAGGAAGCTGTGAATGCTCCATCCCTGGTGGTGTTCAAGTCCAGGCTGGACAGAGCCTTGGGTGATATGGTTTAGTGTGAGGTGTCCCTGTCCATGGCAGGGGTTTGGAACTAGATGATCTTAAGATCCTTTCCAACCATGACTATTCTATTCTATTCTATTCTATGCTATGCTATGCTATGCTATTCTAACTGGGAATAGTCTTTGACAGAGCACTTATTTGTATAACACAGATTTATTCATTTGACTTTATTATTCAAATGGTCAGTGATTCATATGGTCAGTCCACATTCTACTAGACACCAAACACCAAAAAGAATTCTACAAAATGGAGCAAAAAATTTTCTTAAAGTGTTAGATTCTTAATCATAAGATAAGGTGTATCTGATGGATCCACAACTGCAGTGAAGGATGCAGAGTGAAGGAGAGGCAAAACAATAATCTTCCATCACTTCCATGGATATGACCTTTTGTTTCCCCTCCTGGTCTGCTACTGCATTGGCTACTGATGCAGATCATGACATGAGGTTTGACACAGCACCCTTCTGAGAGTTTGCCAAGAATCTTCTGCAGCATGAGATGTCCATTTGTCAGCCTTTACCCCTCCACTCCTCATCAAGTATTCATTTTTCACAGTAGCAATAACAGATGTAGAGAGGGAAAATATACGGGGAATGTCACATTGCTGTCACTAACACTGGATATCATGTCATGCCTGAAAGAAATATGTTATGCTACATTATGAGTAAACTGCGTACCCAGGGTTTTGAGTGTTTGTAAGCCTGCTTTTTTAGTAAAAAACATAATCCTGCTACAAAACCTCTAATATGTGAAATAGGATGGTGTACAAAACTTACTGAATTATGTTGGAATTCCAGATATGGGTCAAATGAAGAGTATTAACTGAAATGGTATACAAAGTGATGATACACTCTTTCTCATAATGCATAAAATACTACAGTAGGAAATTTACATCTAAATAATTAAATTCATTACTCCATATTTTTGAAAATGCCTGACATTCATCTGCAGTCAAAATGCGCTAAATTCATTGAAGAAAAAATCCATCAAAGGCTCACTGCTGCACAGGTTTAGGATACCCAGGAGATCACTAAAGAAAAAAAGAAATGAAGACAGTGTCTGAAGAGTGGGCTTAGTTCAGAATCAGAATATTGTCTCCAATTTCCTACAAACCACGAGCTAGGAAAGTAATGACACAGTGTTCAAGAGTTTAAAGTGATTAAGTTAGCATTACAGATATTTTAATACTTTTACTAGCATATGAAATGATATATTGTAGCCACACAAATACATTTCCACTTATTATGGTTTGTGTATTTTTTTTCAATAAAGCAATCAATACTTATAATCTTCATTCCCAATAAAGAAAACAAGTACTTTAAATTTGGTTGTGTATCATTTTGTGTTGCTCCAAAAACGGTATATAACAAAGAACAATACTAAAACATTTTGTCAAATTATTTTACAGTTAACATTATTTCTGATAAAAATAATACTAAAATTTTAGCTGTAGTTTTGCTTTCTCCAGTATTTTGCTGCCCCATAAAAGCAAGGGAGTGGATGGGAGCTAGCTACTAGTGATTGCCTGGGCATCCAAGGGCTATAGACATTCTGAAATACTTCCACAGGAGCTGTATGTTGAGAATTTCATCAGGGGCTGCATTTACAAGTTGGAAAGCTGCATGAAGTTTGGAAATAGTCATCTGCCTGTATCCAGTATAGATACCAGTTAAAGCCTGAAGCTTTGTAAGTTACATAGATCATGGCTTCTCAATATGTCACTGCTATTAGGGTTAACAAGATGAGAGAATCTTGTTTTTTTTTTTATATTTGAATAATATTAGAGGATTCCAATGATCTAATTTGTTATATTATTAGAATAAAGGAGGAAAACAGCCTGAATTTTTTTTTAGATGCAACATGGTTACACTGTAGAAAAAGCTATAGGAAGACTACTGTTCTGGGTTCAGTAGCAGCAATTTTTTCTCCTTCTTAGTAACTGCTGCAGTGCTGTGGTTTTGACTTTTAGCCTGGGAACAGCATTGATAACACTGATGTTTTTAGTTGCTGCTCAGTAATGTTTAGTCTGATCAAGGACTTTCTGAGTCTCATGCTCTGCCAGGGAGCAGGGGAAGTCGGGAGGAAGCAGAGACAGGACACCTGACCCAAACTAACCAAAGAGGTATTCCATACCACAGCACGTCATGCGCACTATATAAACTGGGGGCAGTTACCTGGAAGGGTTAGATCACTGCTTGGTTGGGCTGGGTATCGGTCAGCAGGTGGTGAGTGGTTGAATTCTCTTCCCTTGTTATTTCCCTCATCATTATGATTATTGGTGGCAGCAGTAGTGGTTTTGTGTTATACCTTAGTTACTGGACTGTCCTTATCTCAACCCGTGGGAGTTACATTCTTTTGATTCTCCTCCCCATCCCTCTGGGAGCAGGCAGGAGGAGGAGGGGAGAGTGAGCGAGCGACTGTGTGGTTCTGACTTACTAACTGGACTTAAACCATGAAAACTACGTATAAAATCATCAGTCAGATTTTCAGCTCCTCCCACAGAGGTTGTCAGAGAATCATAGCAAATGTAATTTCTGTTTAATGATGACAAAATCTGATGTGCTACCCTAAAATTCCTAGCAGATTCCTTTTTGCTTGTCCATTGCTTTATTTCTGAATAGTAGAAGAAAGCTGCACAAATGTTATTGTATTTACTTTGTTTTCTTCTTTCATTTTTCAGGATAGCCCTTGTTAACCTAAAATTGAATGCAATGATTATCAGTGGGCTACTGAATATTAATTACAATATATTACTCCTGTTTATCTCACCCTCTAACCTTACTTCCATCTGCACAGCAGTTATAGGTTAAAACCTTCCTAATGCCTCTATGGAAGTTACAACAAGGGCCAGTCTCAGAGAATTAATCATGGCATTTAGGAAGAGTTTGCATAAAAGGTACCCATCAAAAGGAAGATATTTTCACTTCTCTCCAGATTTTGAAGTACTTGATAAGGACACTGTAATATCACCCAGCATCCAAGACTTGTTAATTGTATTAAACCCATTTTAATTTGCAAAGACAGACTCTATCTCACAGTTTACCCTGATGGTACTTCAGACTTTAAATTTAATTTTAGCCAAAGGTAAAGGAGAAACAAAGCAAAATAATAAAACAACATTAATTCTCAACACTACATAAAACCATTATTAGCTATCTGCATGTACAATCTGATTTCAGTCCAGTCCATCAATACCTATTCACATTATTTTTTGTAAGAAAGCCAGTCAAGCTAGCCACTGAAGTGGAAAAAAGTGTATGCTTGTTTGTAAGACTAAGGCCTGTGACTAAGTATTTACTAAAAATAAAAAAAAAAAAAAAATCATTATAAAATCATACCTCAGATGTTAGTAGCTCTGTCACAAATGCAATAATCATTTGCATTTACTGTATTTCCTTTTCTCTGTATTTAAGTGCTTTTGCCTTGCATTATTGTAAATTACAATGATGGTTAATATTACACTTCACCTTTTCCTACTCCTTCAGCTGACAGACTAAAACCAGTAAGAATATGATTTTTTTTCCATGGATCTGAAACTATACACTAAAGTCACACACAAAGACAGAAGCAAATACCAGTATCTGCCAGTATTCTCCATACTGCCTTACGCAGAAAGCTTGATTGAATTTGTTTTGCTGTACAGTATATTTATTATGGGTATAAATTTCACTTACATATTTGAAATTATGCTTTTTTTTTCTTTATAGTTCTTTAAAGAAACTTGCCACAGAAATGAACCATTTTCAAAGTGTTCTAAGTAGACTACCTTCTTTCCCAATAATCATTTATATGGTTCTTTTCCTAAGGCAGATTCCTGAGACAATAATGGCAGTAATGATTTACTTTCAAGACAGCATACACAAATACTTTATATCTGACATATACAATATTCTAGGTGCTACCAAGCCATTTTCAGCAGCGTTAACACTTAACTATTACTTATCCTGGATTGCCTTCGTTCAATAATATTCTGTTTAGTCATTATAAAAAGATAATTTGAAAGTAAGCATATAACTGTGACACATATGCTGACATATCTATTCTTCTTAAAACAGTAACTCTACAACAACTGCATTGTCATTTCATTGTTTTAATGTTTACAAAATACTGTTGTCTAAAAGTTTTCCTGTTCTAAATATGGACTCCTCAGAAAAAGATCTACAGCAGTAGATTCTTCATTTATAATTTTCACCTAATAGCTAGTTAGAAAAAAGTTCAAATTTATTTCTGCCTGCTTACAGCTAATCACTTCTGAATCCAGAATCCAGAATAACTAATGCACATTTTAAAATAGGTATGTTTCCCACTAACTTAATGAACACTAGGAATGATTGTGTGTAAATAAAAGGGTTTTTTTAATATTCCTGGGTTTGATACTTTTTGCTTAAAACTCAGCTATAAGGGAAAAATTGTAGAGCAGCAGATCTACAGAAATGCATTAATTTACTGTGCATCTATGATTATACACACTTACATATAGAAATGGCTTTATCTACTTATCATTATATAATCTTTATTAGCCTGATCTTCTGATAGTTAAGCTTGAGAACTGAACTTTTGCTCTTTGTGTGAGCAAAAGGCTGAAGACTGGTACATTATGGTAGACTGAACTTAGCCCCTTCAATCTACGTTACTCTCCTCCTTCATATAAATAAAAACACCAGAAAAGCTACTTGGACAACAGCTTGCCACTGACACTGTTCATCATGTGGCTTTAAGGACAACTAACATACATGCATGCATTATATTTTAAAACATGGGGGGGGGGGGGGGGGAGGGGCAAGAGGGGAGTGAAGTAGGGAGAAATCCCAGAACTCCTATTATGCCACTAGAAGAAAGGCTTTCGGAAAAATCTTTGTGAGGTGCCTTCCATTTTGTCTGTTTGCTCAGTACTCCTTCACATCTTTAAAACTGAATGCCACTGCAACTTCTCTGGCGCAGGTGGCCTTCCTGCTATTTTGCTCTCTCAGCAAAACTCAAAGAGACAACTGCCCTGGTGCTCATACTTTCTTCTGGTCAGATCAGAGTTTGCAAACATAATTTGAGAAAGTCTTGTCCCTCTTACTGTCATAGAATGTGTTTTTAATGGTTTAACAACATTTTGTTATAAAATATCTTCTATTCCTAACATTAGCTCTCCAAATCTTACCACAACTTTTATGAGTATTTTCAATTGAAAGAAAATGTTAAAATCTAAATGGCTGCAACCATAGCTTTTTAAATGTGCAAGTACTGATATTCCCTGTGATACACAGATTTTCATTTTCATTTGTAAGCCAAGTACATGTGAGCCATTGGCTATTTATGTAGGGGTTTTTTCATTTACATTCCAAACTGTAATAGAGCTTACCGCTGATCACAGAGTTGCATTGTTTTAAACATGTAATTTTTCTTACTGCACATAGTTCTACAATATTTAGAGGAAAAGGGAGAAGAACATCCATTAAAAGATGGGATGGTAAAAGTTTGATCTTTTGGCTGTGACTTTTGAGTCTGGATATGATGAAGACAGCAATGAAAAAGACACGTAAGAAGTATGCCAGGAGCGTGGCGGAGGGATTGATGAGAACCTGACCTGCTCTTCCCCAGAAAACTTAGAGGAGTAAAGCCTTCTTAATTCTGTAACTATCTAGAAACTGACTTTACCTAGTGATTGGAATAGTGACTAAGAACAGTCAAGAAGAAATATAAATGCTTAGACTGAGTTTATTGCTAACTCCTCAATTAGGAAGGGAGATAGCCGGTAGCTAAGGAATAGAATCGGATGACACTATGAGGGAATACAAAAAGTGAATAAATTTTTCCTAAGATGTTTTGTGCAATGTACCATGCTGTTCTATGATGTTTGCTGATCTGTGACACAGAAAAGATCATGCTATCGATAAATCAGAGATTGAATAATAAATTTAGATGCAACTGCAATCTATGTTCACTAATTGCTGGACAGTAGCAAAAGTTTCTACGATGGGAAAAGTATCTCATTGGTGCCTGTGATTCTACTTCAAAAAGAGATGGACACAGCTGTACAGCTGGAGCAGAAGTGAAGCTAGAGAGATATTCTGGAGAGTATTATTGGATCCACCTTCTGGATGTTACTTCACATTTGCTCAATTGGAGAATGATTATGTGCCAATTTGGCACATACTTCCTCTTCTCTTCTAGCTCGAGTATTCTGGCCATCCCAGTGAATTGACAGAGCCAAGATTGTAATCCCCTCTCCACCTTTGCTGGTAACATTGATCCCTTCAAATGATATATTTATGTCTACTGTTCTTTATTGTTGTTTTGAATAATAAACACCAGCACACCTTTATACATACACATGCTGAAAGAATATCAAAAAGCCCTTTTAAAAGCCCTTTTTTCTTTTATTTTTTCATTAAAATAAAATATTTCATTACTAGTGCCTACCTTTTCTTCTCCTGAAAGAAACCAAAGCAAAATAAAAAGAAGAATGATCATATACTATGTTACAGGCAAATTTTATTTGGTCATAAGATAGCAGACCACAGCATTATGAGTGTCATAGTCTAGTAATGATACATTTTCTGGAACTGACTGTTTTCAAATCTAATTTTAACCTGTTAATAATTTTATTGGTAATATTTAATAAGCTCTTTAAATAAATATAATTTCACATAATCAGTAAGAAAATGAACACCACAGATGTCTGTTAGGTGTTAAGGAATGAAAACTATTTTTTTTCCAAGATATTGCAACTCTTATTGATAAATTTCATCAAAATCTGTACTAACAACAGAACTAGAGGTGCAATGTACCAGAAACTTACTCACATATTTGACAAAATGTACTTAGTGAGTATCTGAGAAGCTAATTAGCATGGTATTCAACTTTAGTTGTTTTTACATCTACTTGAATCATTTTTCTTGATCATAAACATTCTGTAGCCTCAGTTTCAGACCTCACTGCGCATTTATTTAAACTTCAGGTCAAAATAAGTCCAACACTGACTACAAGCTAAAGTTAAAAGCGTATGCACTAGACAGACCTGAGTTTCAACTTATGATCATAGACAGCTGTATGTTACTGAACCTAGGACTATTACCCACTCCTGGTGATCCATGTGGGTACTAGGGATATAGATACTAGTAGACTGGGGACCATAAAGAAAGGCTACAGAGCCCTGGGAGAGGTGGTTAGGGGCTCCGGTGCTCAGATAGTCTTTTCGTCAATTCTCCAGGACACAGGGGAGGACCAAGAAAAAGCTAGGAGGATTGGCCAGGTTAATAAATGGTTAAAAGATGAAGCACTCTACAGACAGATAGGAAAAGCCTCACGCTCACAGGCCCTTGTTTTCATGGGGGATTTCAACCACCCTGACATCTGTTGGAATGATGGCACTGCACAGCATAAGCAATCCAGGAGGTTCCTCGATTGTGTGGAAGACAACTTCCTTCTGCACGTAACAGAGGAGCTGACAAGGAGAGGTGCCATGCTTGACCTTGTGCTCACCAACAGGGAAGGGCTCATTGAGAATGTGGTACTCCAGGGCAGCCTTGGATGCAGCGATCACGAGATGGTCGAATTTGAGATCCTCAGGACAGTGAGAAGAGCGTGTAGCAAGCTCACTGCTCTGGACTTCAAAAGAGAAGACTTTGGCCTCTTCAGGAGCCTGCTTAGTAAGGTTCCATGGGATATAGCCCTGGATGGCAGGGGGGCCCAAGACTATTGGTTGATATTCAAGGATCACCTGCTCCAAGCTCAGGAGTGCTGCATCCCAACTAGAAGAAAGTGCAGCAGGAGGGCCAGGAGAGCTTCATGCATGGATAAGGAGCTGCTAAGGAAACTCAGAGGGAAAAAAGAGGCTTATAAAAAATGGAAGCAAGGACAGGCGGCCTGCGAAGAGTACAGGGATGTTGTCCGGGAAGCTAGGGACCAGGTTAGGAAGGCTAAGGCCCAGTTAGAATTAAACCTAGCCAGGGATGTTAAGGATAACAGGAAGGGATTCTACAGGTACATAGCAAACAAAAAACAGACTAGGGACAAAATAGGGCCCCTGAGGAAGCTTTCGGGAGAACTGGCTACCCTGGATTTGGAGAAGGCTGAGGTTCTGAATGACTTCTTTGCCTCGGTCTACACTGGCAAAGGCTCTGACTGCACCACCCAGTTCTTAGAAGGTAGACGCAGGGACTGTGAGAATGAAGACCTTGGGCCCACTGTAGGAGAGGATCTGGTTCGAGACCATCTTAAAAATCTGAACGCACACAAGTCCGTGGGACCTGATGGAATCCATCCGCGGGTCCTGAAGGAGCTGGTGAATGAAGTTGCTAAGCCACTGGCCATCATATTTGAAAAATCATGGCAGTCGGGTGAAGTTCCCAACGACTGGAAAACGGGAAATATAACCCCCATTTTCAAGAAGGGGAAAATGGAAGACTTGGGGAATTACAGACCAGTCAGTTTCACCTCTGTGCCCGGTAAAATCTTGGAGCACATTCTCCTGGATGGCATGCTAAGGCACATGAAGAACAACAAGGTGCTTGGTGACAGCCAGCATGGCTTCACTAAGGGGAAATCCTGCCTGACCAATTTGGTGGCCTTCTATGATGGGGCTACAGAATTGATGGATAAGGGTAAAGCAGTTGATGTCATCTACCTGGACTTGTGCAAAGCGTTTGACACTGTCCCACTCGACATACTTCTCTCTAAATTGGAGAGATATCAATTTGATGGATGGACCACTCGGCGGATAAAGAACTGGCTGGATGGCCGCACACAAAGAGTTGTGGTCAATGGCTCCATGTCCAGATGGAGACCGGCAACGAGTGGTGTTCCTCAGGGATCGGTGTTGAGACCGGTCTTGTTTAACATCTTCATCGCTGACATGGACAGTGGGATTGAGTGCGCCCCAGCAAGTTTGCCGATGACACCAAGCTGTGTGGTCCGGTTGATATGCTGGAGGGAAGGGATGCCATCCAGAGGGACCTTGACACGCTTGTAAGGTGGGCTGGTGCCAACCTTATGAAGTTCAACCATGACAAGTGCAAGGTCCTACACCTGGGTCAGGGCAATCCCAGACACAGCTACAGATTGGGCAGAGAAGAGATTCAGAGCAGCCCTGCAGAGAAGGACTTGGGGGTGCTGGTTGATGAGAAAATGAACATGAGCCGTCCTCAGTGTGCGCTCGCAGCAAAGAAAGCCAATCGTATCCTGGGCTGCATCAAAAGGAGTGTGACCAGCAGGTCGAAGGAGGTGATCCTGCCCCTCTACTCTGCTCTTGTGAGACCTCACCTGGAGTATTGTGTGCAGTTCTGGTGTCCTCAACATAAAAAGGACATGGAACTGTTGGAACAAGTCCAGAGGAGGGCCACGAGGATGATCAGGGGACTGGAGCACCTCCCGTATGAAGACAGGCTGAGGAAGTTGGGGCTGTTCAGCCTGGAGAAGAGAAGGCTGCGTGGGGACCTAATAGCAGCCTTCCAGTATCTGAAGGGGGCCTATAGGGATGCTGGGGATGGACTCTTCGTCAGGGACTGTAGTGACAGGACAAGGTGTAATGGTTTCAAACTTAAACAGGGGAAGTTTAGATTGGATATAAGGAGGAAATTCTTTCCTGTTAGGGTAGTGAGACACTGGAATGGGTTGCCCAGGGAGGTTGTGAGTGCTCCATCCCTGGCGGTGTTCAAGGTTGGATGAAACCTTGGGTGACATGGTTTAGTGTGAGGTGTCCCTGTCCATGGCAGGGGGGGTGGAACTAGGTGATCTTGAGGTCTTTTCCAACCCTAACTATTCTATTATTCTATGATTCTATGATTTAAATAAGAATTTTTTCCATGGTTTATATTCTGATAGAACTATGCCTTATATCTTATATTTATATTGAAAAAAAGTTTAAGCAAATACACTGAATAGCAGAAATTCAAGCAAGCTGAAGAAAAAGAGATAAGAGAAATTATCCTACAGGCCTGCCTACAAATTCCTACTATAATGAATTATTTTTCTATTTAAATAATAAATACATACTATTTGGCTGAAAAGCCAGTGCTACCTCTGGTTATGAATGAATGAAAGATAGAATATATCTAGAACTGTAGTCTGTAATTCTTCTTCCTTACACACTAAAAACACTACGGGATAGATTTATGACTTGATGATGGAGTAACTAACAGCTTTCCAGATATTTTCCTTCTCATACCTGTCAAATGTGATACCTTGGTTACTTGCCTATGATATACAGCTCCATACTAAAACATTTACTGTATATTATTACTCTTTGTTGTTAACTCCTATACTACTGGAAAAACATAAAAGAGTGACAAGAAAGAGAAAAGTAGACTGCTTATTTGTAAGTAGAAAAAAACAATATTTTCAGAATGAAGATCCTGTCAAACGTCACCCTTTTTCAGTGCAGCCTTTGAAGGATCTGGCCCATTAAGTTTTAAAAAATGATGCTCAGTATAGGTTTGATAACTGAATTACCCAGGTTTAGAAATTGCCTGTCACTTCAAAACACTTCCTTGTCTGAAGAAAATAAACACTCTGCAAAACAGTTCTCTGTTGGTAACATTCAGGGAGACAGCTCTGTATCATTTATATTGGGAACATCTTTGGAAGAACAACTTTCCATGCATAAATATTAGAATCAGTTTCATTATAATAATTAAAAAAAAAAAGCTAAAAAATATCCATAGCAAAATGGCAGTGGCAAGGGGCAGTACTTGCACACTGTGACTTGGTTAAGTTTAGAATGGGCATCAGAAAAACTTTTTTACCAGCAGAGGGACAGCTTATGCAAAAGGGTATGAGGAACCTCCATCCGTAGAGGCTTTCAAGGCTCACTAGACAAAGCTACTGCTGACTTATTGCTAGTGAGGCAATAAACCTGGTTTGAAGAGAAGGTTTGGATAGATGACCTCCACAAGTAGCATTAAACCAACTTTTCTATGACTACTGTTACTAAAACTATGATAATTTTAAGTGCATCCTCCATAGCTGTATTCTTTTAGCGATTTTATAGTCAGTGATTTTTACAGTCGGTGGGAATGACTCTTCAAAATAAGATCTGATTTCTTTTAGCTGTTCACTTTAAGAAAGGATGAATTGTGCCCTGGACTATTTTGACAGTAAATGTGTCTTAGTCAGAGAACTTGAGATAAAGATGTTGAATTTCAGTAAAATTAACCCCACCTCCTCTGATCCTAAAGATGATGTACTGTTGATTTAGTTAGGAGTTGATGGTGTGTTTGTGAAACTTATTCTGTGTTTGCTTCAGATAGATAAATTTCATAAGTGGTCTGGAAGGGAATGGAGTTTAAACAACATAGCAGCTGTTCCTAATGAATTTCACTCAAATACTGCTTTAATGTTGACAGGAATAGCAACACTACATAACAATAATGCACATTTCAAGAAAATGAAAATCAGAGCCTTTTTGCTCTTGTTCAGTAGTTGCATTTCTGACAAACTTTTGAGAAATTTCAGCCTAAGTGATAAACTAATAAGTATCTCTTTAGCCCATTCATCATTGGCTTTGTCTTTAGCATCCAAATCTATACGCGTATAGTATCTTAACCTATATGCATACCTCGATTTTTGCATATTCAAATATTCAAAACTAAACTGCTAGATATTGAAAAATAAGAAATCAAAGTCTAAACCAGAACCTGATAATCTACAGAAAACGTACTTGGTCCTCAACAAAGACAGTAAAACAACATTAATGACTGTAATTTTTCAGCAAGTAGAATATTAAATGCATTCAGGAAAGAAAGTTATAATAAAAAACCCTCCTTGAACTAAAATAGAATTACATGTTGTTTTTCCTGAGGACTGAAAATTGATTCTAAAAAAAATGACAAATGTATGTTTTTCTTCTCAGAGGATGTTGTCAAATCGTATTGACCAAATGATTTCTGAAGGCCAGATGAACAAGAAAGAAGAGCATAGGTACTTCAATGCTCCTTATGGGTTTCAGCATATGTTTAGAATTATTTTTCATTGTTTGAATTTGTAAGATTTTTTTTTTTTTTTTTTTTACCATCTTACTGATAACTGATTTAATTTAACTTTGCTCTAAGGTACTTATTTTAGATCACATTGATTTAAATTGCTGTGGCTTATGGTTTGATTTTCAAAAGTCTGCAGCTTCTGTAGAAGCTTTAAAAGCATGTTCATGACAGCGTGCTGCAAGTTAGCAGCTTGTATGTTAGCAGTATGAGTTACCAGCTCATACTTCAGAGACAGATTTTCCAGAATATGCACACACGGTTATGCAACCAAAAGGAACCATTTTGGGTAGAGGTGGTCACCAGTAAGCATAGTAAGTCATTTACATATGCAAACAAAGGGTGCTCAAATGAAAAAATAAGACTGAAAAATGAAGAAAAATTAGAGGTATTTGGATACTGAGTATAATGTGGGAATAAATGTCATCTTACTATAGGAACTTAGGTAAAGATGATGAATTCAAAGTCAGTGGAACTCTGCTGATGAAGGTGACAGATTCTGAACCAATACAGCTTCATTGTTCCCTTCAAAACTTAGATTATTACTATTATAATTATTATCAGGAATTGACTCCTGTATTACTCATGTCCATGGCTCCAGACCATGATTTAGTCATCTGCCAATATTATCACATTAAATTGAGATGCATTGTAATATTTTTCAATTTTATATTGTCTTCCAGTGAACTTGTTTCCCTCAATACACTTAGCTGATGAAGTGGTGCTGCATTATTTAATCAGTAGTAACTTTAGGCACCATTATACCTTCTGAATATTGCTAATACTTAGATTATTTTGCTTGGAATGCCATTCTTCTGAAATACACTGCTTCTGTTTCTCTCTGTTCACCTTCCCTTGTCCTCCTTTGTACAAATAATAGCTAAATGATTACAGAAACTACATTCCTTTATTTGTGAAAAATAACATCTCTATTGTCTTCTCATCCGGATTTGAGGCAGACTGAGTTAATGAGACATGCACTTGAATCTTGTTTTTCTCCTATGTATCTAAGTGGTAACTATTATAGATCTGTTTACTTCCTTTCTTTTTAAGCAGTGTCTCACCTTTAACATATCTTTCAAATTACACCACTTGTTTTTAGAAGCATCTATGTTGCTGTTCATTTGGAAGCCTCATTTATTTTTAAAGGCCTATTTTGACAGGGTGTTTTTTTTTGTTTTTAAAATAGTCAGCTGTATGAGAAATTGATCCAACTAACATTCCTTCTTGTACTCACTGAAATGTTTCTGTGACTGGCAGGTTACATTGTATAGCTGTATTTTTTTACTTGCTTTATGTTTCCTTCAGCTACTTAAAGCCATTCCTTCTCCAGTTTATGCTAACAAGTGCTTTGGTCTTTGTAGTACTCACTTTGATGAGAATTTGGTTCAAGTTCTTGTTTTAACTGATCAGGTCAGACACTTAAAACTATTACCTCACACATGGCAGATAAATTCATTGGATAATAAACCAGTCTGGGATGGAACATATTTTCTCCATCACTTTCCATTTTGTACCAAAAGTGTATTAACAGAAGAATGAGATAATAAAAATATATAATATATGCAAAGAGAGTTTGGATTGAGTCCCAAAAAAATCTCTCAGAATACCAGTACATTTTATAGCTGTAGTGGGCGTTCACAAGATGTCTTTCACAACTACTAGAATGTAGGATTTTTAGATTTGTCACTTAGTAATGTTCAGTTTGACTACTCCTTGAAAGCTGCTTTCCTTAGGGAAAAATCTGAGCTTTCTAAATAACTACACAGTACCTGATTATCCAAGATTTTGGTACAACAAATTATGATTATAAAAATATTTTGAGATGAAAAAAGAATCCTGCAAACCCATGAAGAGTCAGTCAGAAAACAGTGTTGCTAGCTGAAAATTAACCTTCTTTAAATTAAAAGTTCTTAAGATTCTTTTGTTTATTTATTGTCTTTCAACTTTGTGCCTATTCACAGTTCCTGATTCATGAAACTAACGGACTGAAGGCAGAACTGAAGCCCAGCTTGTTTTCATAAATACAACCATCTAAAATTTCCTTTCTTACAAGGAAATCTAATTCCCTATTCCACTACAAAGCTAAACTTATATATATATACCTATATAAATTTTGAGTCACATTACTCATGTGAACAATTTTTAAATGATAGAGATTTCTGTTAAGATCATGGCCCAGACATAAATTATTCAAAATCTTATCAAGCGTGTTAGATACTAGGTAGCTCTTTAAACAGTTTTCATAATTTCCTCTGAGCCATTAAAATTTAGCATTCTGCTTTGAAGAAATCTGTTAATTCCCACAAGTCTCAAAAGGCTTAGGTGGACAACCTGTGCCCTAAACAGAACTTATTGACAATTAGTAAATATAGAGGAACATTGCAACCCATAAACAAAAGGAAAAAAAGTGCTGTTTTTCTATTCCTCTTACTTTACATGGAATCTGCATCACTGATGTTACTCAGACTACCCAGGGTCACTAAACACAGGAGGGTGTGAGGGGGTGTAAAAAATGCACAGTCAGCTCTTCCACTGACAATTAATTTACCATTTGTTTTCTGGAAAATTAATTTTCTCCTGTAAATTGCAGCTCAACAACTACCTTGGCATCCTAAGATTTCTTCTATGGCCTGCTATTACATGTTCTTAACTTTGCTCCTTATGTTCTCTGTTTGGGAGTTCTGGCAGATGTCACAAGCTCACAGCCAAATGGATCAGAGTTTCATAAATATGGAAAGCAAACACTTTTTGCAAGCACAGATATGTGGCTTTCACACACTGACATATTTTTACATCTCTTTTTGTCATTTTGAAATCTTACTCTGCTTATCTTCTGAGGCATACAGAAACTGGCAGCTGATTTGGAAATCCTCGCTTGTGCTGTAGGCAAAAGAGCTTTCAGGAGACCATTAGGGGCTGAAGTGCCAAAAGTTGTTTCACTGCTCAACTAAAATACTTCAAAGATGAAGTTTTAAAAGATGAAATTATCAAGAAGTAATTGTTTTAACACAGAACTAGAGACAAGTTTCCAGCTAGGCAAGTATATTAAATTTCTTTACTTCATTACTAACAGATTCCTAAAACATAAGAAATCAGCTTTGTGCTTTGGCATCCCTTTAGAACTCAGCTCCCACCTTTGGGCAGTCCCCATCCCTCCTGTACCCTGCCACTGTATGTCTAGTGACATACTGTGGCTGCCATTTGTATTTGTTGATTTCAAAGTAGGCACAAAATGTTTTGTATTACAATCAAATGTATTTTACTGTACAGAATAGTATTTCTTCACCTATTATAATAAAAATACCTAAAAATTACATAAATATTTTATTTTGTAATCATAAACATTTTGACATAATGTAATACAAACACAATACTCTATTTTTTAGAGCTTATATTATTTCTTTGTAATTCTTAGTGTGTTCCTGTTAAATTAATTGAAAAAATATGAGATTACTTCTGTAGGCCAATTTATACCTCTAAATGTGTGGGGATTGCTACTAAACTTAACTAAACACAATATAGTCTAATGCACACAGCAGGTGCATCAAATTACTAAGCAGACTTAGCTCTGTCATTTGAACAGAGCCCATTACTGTGGAGAGGAGTGATTTGGTGATGTAACAAGCACAATCAAAAGCTTAGGAAAAGCAGCGAAATCAAATTATGTGTATTCTGCAGTTATAGCAACCAAGGACTATGTGGATACTCTACAGTTGCAATACAATGTGGTTACAGAGGAAAGACTCATGAATAGTTTGATTTATTGCCGTTAGCAGGTGAAGGAGTACAATCCAAGCTTTTCATCAAGCATCTGCAACCATAGCCTTTTGAAAACATGCAACATTAAATGCTCCTTATTTAAACAGATCCACTATATGGGTTTTCAGTGTAAAATGTTACTTATGGAACTGACCCAATGTCCCCAAAATTCCATTTTAACAAGCTCTGATCACCGGTTTAAGAACACACTTTTTTTATACTGCTTCTACAAATAATTTTATTTTCTCTTTTAATTTGCTATTTCTGTGCTAGGAACTTCCATACATGCCACTTCTGATTTTGGGCTTAAAAACAATATAAAATAATACATCCATAACTATACTGGTCCTAGTGGCTGTCTTCCTCTCTACATAGCAAATAATAGTTGTCAGGATTTATCTCTGAATAAATTAGTTTTATATTTTGAATCCTGGCATTAACATTCAAAAACGTGATGGTTCTTTTTGGAGAGCTGGAAAAAATGGAAAAGCTCCTGAGTGGTCTAATTCACATTAGGCACTGAACTATTTCTGCAATATCTCAGATTTAGGGAAGCACAAACATACTGAAATGATTCTTCATCTCCACTGCTCAGGCACTATCTTTGAGAAAGACAGCTAAAAATCTCACTCAAGAGCATAGATCTTTTCAGAAGAGAATAGACAGTTCAATGAATAAAAAGTGTTTGTGATAGAGATGACCTCAAAGCCTAAAGCATGAGAAGGACTTTTGATCTGTACTTTTCATAACACGCAGAAAAAGGTTGAAATTCTAATCAACTGAAATCAACGGCAAAAATCTCAGGGTTTTACCTGAAAGGCCTGCAAAGAGGGAAGAATGCTGTGTTTAATTTTCTGGTGGTTTGTTTTTTTTGGGGGGTGGAGGGATCACTATAGAAATACAGACAGCAATTTTCCAGAAACAATTTTCGTATAAATTCTTGCTGCAGGGCTAGCGTTTGAATCTAAGAAGACAGCAGTTTGTTCAGTTTGCAATTGAACTGGAGGTGTATACCCTCACACCTTCTAAAGTGTGAAAGTACTCAGACCCATCTGCATCCTTCACTGCTTCGCCCACTTTTTCATGTGTTAATCCCAAGCAGTTTGAGGTAAAACTGTGGTTCTGACTCATTTCTGACATCTCTACTCCAATAGATTTTCTCTACTCTCACTTCAGCTTCAGGCTCTTTTAGGGTCTATGCTTTCAGCTCCAAAAGTTTTAGCTTTATCTGCATGGAGGAAGCTGCAGATGTGATGAATATCCCACTCATTTTCTGTTCCAGATGCAGAAAGCAGTTCTGGAAATCTTTTGCTTCCACTAGCTCCTGCAGCTCCATAGTGGCTGGCATATGATGCTGTCACAGCTGCACAAAGAATATGGCAGCTTCCAGGACACCAGGCCTGGAGAACTTCAGTGAGGTAAGGCAAAAAGCTGGTTAGCTATTTCAGACCAAGCATATAACTGAAAAAGACAACACAAATACAGAACACGAATGACAAAGGGCTGGGAACAGAACACTTGTGGAAAAAACATACTTGGTCAAAAAAAGTTATCTCACTTATGAAGACAATGTAGACCATGAAGCCTTTTTCTCTAGTCTCCTTTTCTATTCCTAGTACACAAACTGCAGAATAAAGTTAGGAGAGTTATCAGCATGCTGTTATTTTGTACCTTATTTTCTTAAAATACACTACTTAAATTGAAATATAAGAAGAAAAATAATGTTACTTCTCTGGAATAAAATTCCAGGAAAAAGAGACCAGGTAGGCACTGTGAAAAAGCAGCACCTTCATCCAGTGAGGCGCATAGGCACACACGAAGGGGGATGTAATGGGAACTGGTACTCTCTATAAACAAACAACATTTCTCCCTTTCTGTTTCAGAACTTCCTCCAACTCTGCAACATACCCAGAGACCATTTTCACCACTTTATTATTTGTCCTTGTTGCTTATCTTCAGACTTAATTTTCCATATTTGATGTTTTGTCTGCTTAATACCTTCTTTGAATAACATAATAGTCTGATATCTTTCTTTCTGGACTTATCTTTATCTGCTTGACTGAACTTTGTCATATATTTACTAGCCATTAGAAGATTTATATTCTTTTCATTTAATGAACAGAAATGACAGACAATTTTAAATTGCAGCGTTATTCATTGCAACTTGAGAAGTGAAAATTAAAACTTTAGCATAAAAAGCAACTTGACAATGGAATAAACAAACCATACTTTTGCCGTTTTTGCTGTAATTATTCAAATTAACTCACTTAGTCTTTTAATTGGATTCATTCAGGGTCATTATTTTTCTTTTGTGGAAAACAAAGGACATTTGTTGTGTGGTTATTTACTAATGCAATACACCATAAACACACACATACTAAAAAGGAAAAATGGCATTGAACCAACATTGTGTACTGCTTTATTAGTAAAATCCATCTGGGTTAGATACATTTGAAAGTTATTCTGTTAATACTTATATATAATAATTTCTGCAATAAGTAATTGAGAAGTTAAAATAAAAATGTTCCAAGTCATTTAAATGCACAATACAAAACCCAAAGCTAAGTAAACTTTTTTTGTGAAGTCAATAAGCTGTTCCGATTACACTATTTCTCTGTGTATGATATATGTTTTTCTATTCCAGATTTTCTTCATATTAACCAAAACTGCAGAAAAAACAAGAGCAGAACTCAGCTTCTGCACTTTATTGTCACAACCTGAAGCCTGAAGCTAAGGCTAAATAGGACAATGCTTCCATTTTAATTTTCAGAAATAATACAAGGTCTATTTCTTTTGTGAGAAGCCAATTCGGCAGAGGGTGTGGGGGTGGGGGAGGGGGGCAGTCTGCAGTGTACATCTGCACAGGATGCCTTTCACAGAAGAAGGATGAAGTTGACATTTTTGGCATTTTACTGTTAAATCCTGAGACTTTAATTGCGCGATTACATAAAATGCAAGTAGTAAAAAGATTGCTGAAGAAGTTACTCAGTGAAGTCTTGAGTCAAATCCATTTCACTATAAGTAAACTGGCAAAATAGGCTACTAGACAACTAGTTTTATGTGCAGATTAAAAATGAGAGACAGAAGGACGCATCTGTGTGAAGAATAGATGAGTCCTATACTATATCAGGGGTGCTGCCCTTCTGCCCATCCAAGTCTCTTCTGTCTTGTTCTTGGAATGGAGGAGAATCGAAGGATGGGAAATAACTCCATACCTAGCTGGCAGGAGTGTCCCCCTGTCCTTGCCATCCTCTCAGTCATCCACCTGCCTCCTCCCTTCCCCTCCTTGGATTAGTGGAGGATGCCTGGGGTCTTGGAGACTTTGAACTACTCCCAGTAGCCTTTTTTCCCCCTGGTTAGGGACAACCTGAAATAAATCAAGGAGTTTTGCATCAATCAATAGTTACTTGTGATTGTGGACACCTCACCTAAGACCTCTGTGCGTCAACCAACAAAGGAAAAATCCTATTGTTTTCCATATTTATAGGCTAATATATGATTCTCATTTGAGTATTACAGTGAAAACATGCACCTTGGTGAAACACTGCCATTTACAGCAACTTCTTTTAGTTTACCTCTGAACAGGTAAAAAATTTATAATAGTGCTCATGATAGTTAGCCTTGCTTCCTTGAACACTGCCATTGGTCTTCGGGGAAAAATGTTTTAAAAGCTGAAATCCAAAGACTTCCATTCTGGTTTTATTTGCCTTTTAAATTAACTGCTATTTCAGCCTCTAAATATTTTATTTGGAAAAATTAAAATTAAAAAAAGCCCTATACTTTGTTTTTAAAGCTACTTGCAGATCAAAAAATGTGATCAGAGATGGCTATTTAGCTATGAGGTTACCTCCAGGCTATCAATATGAAAGAACATTTTCCAGTGATTCTAGTTCAGATTTATCTCCCCTGAAATTAGTCAGCCAAAAGGCAGTCAGATGGTTCCCCAAATTATCCAGTTTCCTTTCAGTTGCAAAGACATACTCCAGATAAATCATTTCCCCTTTGTGTTTCACAGGCAGCACTTCAGATGGTAGACACTCATCTTGAATGATCCAGCTCCCTTTTATCTTGACCTGGGCTGCTGAATAGCCTGAAGCTTCCAAGATGTTTGCACACCAGGCCCACAAGATACTCTTTTCCTCCCCATCTATAGTTCTGCACAACACTTCAAACATTTATCCCAACTATCGCAGCTGCCTTTTGCAAGGAAAATGGCTTGATTGTTTTCTAATATAAGGAATAGAAAACAATTGGTCATTTAAGTGGAGACAGCAAGGAACAGGCATTTCCCAGACAGAAAAATCATGTTCCTAAATACTCTTCTTTCCCAATTACCCTTTTCACTCCTGACTCTGCATCAGGAGGTAACAGTTTCACATTTGAATAGTAGTATTATACTATTAAATGGTAATTTTATGTGCTTGCTAGATGAAAAGTTTAATGAAGGGATAATTCTTGAGAAAAAGCAAAGGTATGGGGAAATTAAAAGATCAGCAGGACTCTGCAGCTTCATGCGTTTCGAGGCAGCAGCCACATGCTGTTCTCCAGACTCTCCATAGCCACGATATTTATATGATACAGAAAGGAGCACAAGTCCTGGGAATTCTCTCATCAGTGTGGCCGTAAATGTCATGAATGTTCCACTTCTCACAAGTATGAAGAAGATGTGATTCATGTCTTGGCACCTTACATCTGCTTTAAATCATACAGCCAAATTCAGCTATGGAAATAGACAGCATCTTATCCCTGAGAAAGAGTATATCCCATGACCACCAGTATCCCATGACCAAGGACAGCAAGTTGAAGATCAAATTTGAAAAATATTCCAGAAACACAGAGTAAAAACTCTCAAATATGTACTTATCCAGAGCTTCCTTAAATAGAATAACATATACTTTCCTAACTTCTGGGAAAGCCAACTTTCCTTTAGCTCTTCTACCAATAACACCTGCCTGACGGTACAGCATGTACGAGACCTCTGGGAATTCCAACCAAAGAAGGCCAAGTGCAGCTACTGATTTACTCTACTTTGGGATAGATAAAGGGCAGTTCTGCAGTACTGATGAATGTTTTGTCTCCTGATGCTTGCTTGCATGACCTCACCAGAGCTAGATATGTTTCCAATGAGGTATAAAACAAACTGAGTTTCCAGCCCTTCTGTCCAAACTTATTCATCTTTCTGTACCACCACCTACATGTTTTGCCTAAAACATATCTCCACAAATTTATTAGAAGATAACTCTTCCAGTTACCTTTCACATTATGTTTGAAAATTAGCCTAAACCTTCACATCAATTCTTCAAACCATTGGTGGGAGTCTTACTTTTTGAAGCAAGCTTTTTGAAAAAGTCCACCCATTCTTTCCTTTAGATAATTTTGTGGGGTTTCTACCACGCTCTAACTCACAATCTGAATCCACATGATCTGACAGATTTGTCAGGCAGTAGAAAAAGTAGAAAACCTTTTGAAATTCAGAACACTTCTGTATGTCTATGAAGAGATTGACATATGGGATGGTTCTTCCAGTAGTTCACATGGATGCATATTTTAATGCAAGTTCTGTATGCATGCTATATATTACAGGGTCAGTTAGGGCAGAATGATATTAAGTTTTTCAAAGTTTTATCAAAAATTTTGTGTGAACTGAAAGAAAACAAGAACCTTGCAAGAGAGAAACACAGAGATGAAAAATAAGTGAATAAATTGTGTCTAGCTTTTCAAAATCTGTTCAGACTATAAGACAAATATTAGTGACCTTAAGAATGGATGTATAAAGACTTGGCTACTGAGGAAATACTTTGTGGAAACTACCTAGTTACAAAACCCAGACTTGTTCTGATGTGAAACAATTGTATTTCATAGTGAATATTTCATACAGGTACTTCTTATAATTGTGGACATTATCTGACTGCTGCCAGCTTGCTCACTGCAAGCAATATGGATTCTTCATTAATACTCATGTAAAACAGTGTTCAGTATTTTCAAAAGGATTTTTTGGAATAGCAAAAACCTCTTTTAAGTCTCAGTGTATACCCAAAAATATTAGGAAAATAAAGGAAACTGTGTTCAGGAGGAGGTTAATGAGCAGCCATAACTGTAGTGAATATTTAGTTTTGCTTCCTTTGAACATTACTCACAGTTTGAAATGAAGCTTCATGAGCCTTGCTCTATCAAGAATTGTGTATATCTGTTTTCCTAAAGTTGTACATAAATTACCTTGCAAGCCTTATTTCCATATTTCTTTACACATGATTCACCATGAGTAGGTAAGGCCCAGGATAAACCTGTTTCTGGAAGTTTTGGCTTCAAGGGAAGGAGGCATACTTGATGCTCTTGAAAAGAGAGGATGCGAAGAAAAGAGGGACATGCCTAAACACATCCCAGAAATTAACATAAAAATAAAAAATGAAGGATGCCAGCACAGCACGTGCTATTTAGCCAGACATTTTAAAGTCTGTGGCTTACCAACACTTATTGCTTACTAGCTTTAGTATGCCTCTTCATAACCACATAGCATAATCATGATAGCCAGGAACATACATGATAACTGTATCTGTATTATCATATCCACTTCACTATTGTTGCTCTAGACATCCAGATATCATATCCAGAAACCACTTTTAAGAGCAGAGCCAACAGCGACAAAGGACACCTGCTGCCTGAAAAAGACAGGTATTGATTTTTTTAATATGTTATTGGCCACAGAAATGTGAGTTGGTCAACTTTCTCTTTTTTTATTGCAATCAAATGGTGCACTAAGAATGTCAACCTCCTGAAGGATAAAAGAGAATTGTCACTATTGTTCTTCACCAAGTAAAGGATTTGGACTTACAGTGAAAATTAGATGAGCCCTATTTCCAGTCAATGTCTGCACCATATACCTGGAGATGAATTAAGTAAGGAAATAATGGCATTGCAATTCATAAATAAAAAATATATATAGCCTTCTTATGATGAGATTGGTGAAAGTGACAAATGGACAGAAAAGTGTATCTGTTAGTATCACAAATCTTGCATCACAAGTCACATCATCATGGACAAAATTGTGGGGTTTTTTATAGCCCTGAATTCTGAACAGCAAAATACCACCATGACATGGAATGATATGGGAGGTTATATAAAATTAGATAAAAATTCAGGCTAAAATGAATAAATATAAATAAAAATGTATTGTTCTCTTTCACAGCTGAAGACAATAAAACCACTGCAAGTGGCATTTATGAGAAAAAACCACAATTAGGCACTGTAGTATCAAACGTCTGGGAGAACCAAGAAGGATTACTGTAGCATTATAATGTATATTTTATGGAAGTGTGGTATTAATTCTTATTTTCTATTTATTAATGATTTTAAAGCTGCATAACCAGTGTACCTATGTTTCCGCTACGGGGAAAAAAAATCATAATTGACATAACTCTTCCCAGTAATTGGCTCAGAATGGAGCATATGTTAATTAGCATATGCTTGTAGGACATGAGTCCAGCTAGAGTCCAGTTTTGCAGCCATTTTCTCTGTGAGGAACTATTCTTCAGGAGATGGCTGGAAGATGAATTTGTAAAACCACTCTGTGAAGCAGATTTTTAAAAACGTGTTATTAAACCATTATATTTTTAAGTGTACTTTTTCAGGGATTATTTTTCTGCATGCATATGAAGCAGTATTTGCAGAAAGCCAAATGTTTCAAGACAAGCTGCTTTCCAGTTTTATGGTACATTGCTCCTCTCCGGATTTTCTGCCCACAGTGTTTGCTATTAAAAAGCTCCATCTCTAGTGGAAAATTTAGAAGGAGAATGGCCATTAAAATTTTGCTGCCTGCTCTATCTAGTAGAGTAATTTAATTGCATTAAGTAACTATTTAACAGATGGACTAGAATTATGAAGCTCCAGTAGGCCCTCTGAATGTCAATGTACTATTTAACATGTTATATTGTTTACCACACACCCGTAAGAAAATGGACCATACATATATTTGAACACAGATTTCACCATTTAATACTAAATATGGTTACTACAAGATATGGACATTTTCAACTTTTTAGAATATTAACAATTACATTCTTTTTTTAGATCACTTTTTTTTTTTTGCCACTAGGGAGTCCATTGTTTTCCTTTACAGGAGTTACTTAAATAGGAATTAATTTCAAAGAAGTACTCAATAAATCCTTTTTTGCTTATAGAACTGAAATGAAGAGATACATTTGTTGTGTGACAATATTTACACATTTCTTATGTGCACAATATGCAGTATGAAATAAAGAATTTGTCCACAAAATGCACAGCTAGTCTAATACTTCCTCGGTTTTAATTCAGTGCATGCTGCATATCTTAGCTGACTTAATTTGACAGTGATATGAATTATTATGATAGCATGAGGGTCTATAATTTGTTTGCTATAGAAGACCAATCTCCAGTAATGAGAGAATGAACCTTTGGAAAATTAAAAACATTCAGATGAGGAAAATACACTGAGAAAAACCTCCCTGGTACAAATATTCAGTTGAAGTCAATATGTCTACATCAATTTTTACCATTGAAGGCTTGAGCCTCTGCTATCATCAAGGTACTGCAGATTAACCAGTACTCAGTAGGATCTTGCCTTTCACCCACTGATATCTTTATTCAGATTGTATCATCATATGAATAGAGCTGTGAAAAGATTGACACATAATTGTAAGTGATAACTTTAGCCTTCTGACAGTCTCCCAGAAAGCCAAGCAAAATAATGTAGGCCAGTACAAATTTTTCATTTTCAAAACAAAACCATTGTTTGTATAACAAAGCGATGTTTGCATGTATCACAGCAGTGGAGAGAAGTGATTGTCAAAGGCTGAACTCTGCTGAGAAACATTTTTCCATGGTAAGTATTTCCTAGGTGATCTACAGTGTAGTTTCAAAGCAGAACAAAGCAAAAATGCTGAAGGTCTGAGTATATTTCCAAAGCAAACTTCTTGAAGAAGGGGGAGAAATCAGGGGGAGTAAAATTGGAGTCAAACAAAATTACAGGTAGATATTAAAAAATCAGAAGCAGGGGCCTCAGTAACAGTACTAAACTATATTCTCATCTCCAGCATAAGATTTGAAAGCAGGAGGAAGAAGGGCGGTTATCACTATCTCCAGCTACTGACGGTGTAGTCATGGTCTAAAATATTCAGATCTCATAGAATTACTTAGCTCTTAGTCACTTCCTATCATGAAACATCTGTTTTTCATTATTTTGTCTCATGATTTAGAAGCCAAACAGTTGGTAGGTGATTTATCTAGTGCAATTTGTATCTGGCTGACTAAATCTTAAAATCACTCCTTCTGAAATTATACGTGTTTATTCTCAGACCATCCCTGTTGTGACTCACTAATATATGTCATCCATTCTTCACAAAGTCTGAGTGATGTACAAAAACCCACTTTTGCTGAAGGTGGGCAAGTCAGTTTCTTTAAGATTTTAAATTAAAAGCACAATTTTCTTGCTCTCTAAACCCCAAACTTTGAATAGCACCATGGGTGCACCAGCAGGCTCTGATTGCTCTCACCAGCATGTAATCATCTTCCCCTGCAATCCTTTGCAGCCTCTCCCCACCTCTTTCTCATCCTCGGGCTGCCCTAGTCATCAACTTTATGTTTCCCTAGAAGAAGGAAGCACCCAAAGCCTGGGGGCAAGAAATTTCTCTGCAGTTTGGTGGGGAGTTGAGGCGGAGGGCCTGAGGGCTGCCACCACCACTGCCACCTAGGCATCATATTCCCAACACATCCATGCTAAGTATGACATCCCCAAATCATGGGCCAACCCTTACCACTGCACTGCCTCCATGCTGAGACCCTGAAGCCTCTGCTGCAGCTGCAGTCTCCTTCAGCAACAGTCCCAGCTCTATGCTGTGACTTTGCCAGCACCTTTCAGAATGGAAACACCGTCACCCACAATACGATTGTATTGATTAGCTCTCATCCAGCACCTGGGGTCATTTCCCCTTTCATCTCCCTCACAAGGGCTTAATATTTTTCATTAAAAATAAGAATCAGTGGGAGAGAGTTTGCAGCAGCATTTCACAGAAAACCAGTTACAGTGTGGGGGTGAGGGAGGGTCGGGGGTCAGGACAGCCAGAGAATGCTAGCACTCACAGGACCCTGACAAGAACATTAGGATAAAATAACCCTTAATAATTCAAAGCTAACACCTTACAGTAAGGTTGTGCATGCATGTTTTTCTCCACCAAAACCTGCACTGCATAGCAACTACAGAGGCTGCATGTTTCATTGTCTAATGAGAGTTTTCCTCTATAGCCTCTTCCCATAAGAGAAATGGAAAACAAGATTATTTATATGCAAAAAAATTACTTTGGTTGCTATTTATATCCACTCTGTATGTGTTCTTTCACCTATTAGTTGACTTCTGCTGGAAGCATAGTTTTCAAGTAGAGTTGGAAAATGATCAACTTTTCTTCTTCCTTGTTTGTACATTGTCTACAGAGCTATGCTTTGATAGCAAAGGCCTTGATGTATTCACAGTTATTTCTTGTTTGTTTTTTTTTTTATTTTAGGAAACATCACAGAAAGCGTAAAAGATGAGTGCTCAAAACTACTGTGTGATGCATGAATGAAAGATAGAACCCCCACTGTACACTAAATTGAGAACTGGAGTCTATGAAGCTACACACTGAAGAACTGGAATATGTCTTCAAATGCATACTAAAATACCAATGATATTGAATTATTCTACAGCTAAATCATCAGCAAGTTAACTTTAGGTACTAAAATCTCAAAAAATGTATTTTCCAATTTATTCATTAAGCCAAATGTATTTGCTTGAATAAAAGCAGCAAGAAAAAAAAAGGGTCCTAAGCTACCTCACCACTCTCATTCACAGAATTCGTATTTTGTCCACTAAGCTGAATAGACTCAGGGTGCACTGCCACCATCAGATCACTCCAACAACCACAGGGGCTGCCATGGAGAGAGCAACTGTCCGTCCTGTTTCTTCATCTTCCTTTACAGTGGCGGCAGCAGCTTTTATGCAGCCATTCAGTGAACTTAGCTGGCATGAAGATGCATGAAGACTGCTCCTCAGAAACAACCAATCAATAAACAATCAACTTGCATGGCCACAGGAAGGATGTCGGGGAACCTGGGAAGTGGGACTATGGAATTGTTTTGGTTTAAGTGCAGTCAGTAACCCATGCAGCCCGCTCGCTCACTCCCCACCTTTCTCCCCACACCGTACACTCTCAGAGGGACAGGGAAGAGAATCGAAAGAATGTAACTCCCACAGGCTAAGATAAGAACAGCCAGGTAACTAACGTATAACAAATCCACTACTGATACCACCAATAATAGCAACGATAAGGGAAATAACAAGGGAAGAGAATACTATACCAACCGTCAATACCCAGCCCAACCGAGCGGTGAACCAGCCCTTGTGGTGAGACAAGGGAGGGGCACAAAATTACAACATGGAATATATAAACCTTTAGAATCAGTTTTAAGTAATGTTAAGTTTGATGGCTTTGTAACAGTAGCAATGGAAAATTACTGAGGTGCATGATACACATCAAAAAACCAAAAAAAGAGTACAGCTACATACTGAGAATTCTTGTACAAGATAAGCTGTTATAGTTGATGTAGTGTTTGGCCCTATGACCTTAGTACAAAATGAGTGTAAGAAAAACAGGCTAGAAGAACAGGACACAAGGATAAGGAGTATCTGGGAATGGCAGGTGTCCAGGATGGGCTGCAGTTAAGCTAACTGATAAGTAGAAGGAGAGGAGGATTGTTATGTCTGTGGTGTTAACAAAACAGTTAAGCTGGTATAAGCATCTACTGAGCGTGCTTCAAAGGCTGCCAGAAGTGATAAAGATTGCTGGCAGAAGTAAACGACCCTCAGAGACCACCACCACATTTTTGTACGCATGTAGGAAACTTTCTGGAAAATGATGTCATTCATACGTAGCCTCATGAATACGTATGTATGCCCAGTGGCTATATAAGGATGGCTTGCATAGCAATACGCGGACACATGTTAGGAGGAGCTATCCCCCATGTCTCCCAGCACTGCAATAAAGAATACCTGCTTATCAACATGAAAACTTTGCTGGTGAGTTTGTTCCTGGAGTTTTCTCCAAATTACCAGGTAACTCTCAGTTACATCCTGGGCATGATGTGCTGTGGTATGGAATACCTCTTTGGTTAGTTTGGGTTAGCTTTCCCTCCTCCCTGGCAGAGCATGAGACTCAGAAAGCCCTTGATTAGACTAAACATTTGAGCAGTAACTAAAAACATCGGTGTTATCAGTGCTGCTCCTAGGCCGAAAGTCAAAAACACAGCACTGCACCAGGTACTAAGAAAGAGAAAAAATGACTGCTATTGTTGAACCCAGGTGTCCTGGGTTTACCAGGAGCCGTTTTGCTCCTTCTTAGTAACTGGTGCAAGCTCTGTGTTTTGACTTCCAGCCTGGGCAGAGAGCTGATAACACCGATTGTTTTTAATTGTTGCTAAGTAATGTTTATTCTGGCCAAGGACTCTGTGAGTCTCATGCTCTGCTGGGGACGAGGGAGGCCGGGAGGAAGCAGAGACAGGACACCTGACCCAAACTAGCCAAAGAGGTATTCCATACCATAGCACGTCATGCCCGGAGAGGGAACTGGGAGTTACCCGGAAGGGGCAGGCTCTCTCTTTTTGGGGGGGATCAAACTCGTTCGGCGGTGGTATCGTATTCTCTTGTTATTTTCTCTTATCAATATTATAATTGGTGGTAGCAGTGGTGATTTGTGTTATACCTTAGTTACCGGGCTGTTCTTATCTCAACCCATGGGAGTTACATTCTCCTGATTTTCCTCCCCATCCCTCCGGGAGTGGGGAGGGTCGGGGGGGGGGGGGGGGGGTGGTGAGTGGACGACCTGTGTGGATTGGTTTAAACCACGACACCAGGACAGGAATAAGCAGCAATGAGGAACTGGGGGTCGAGGTGGAGACATCTCCTTTTAGTTGGTGTATGCCCTTGTCTCAAATCCACAGTCTCACATTGACAAGAGGGAATGCCAGGGAATGAGTTGTTGTGGTGAGGAAAAATCTAAATTATATATAAATGGCAAGGAGCATCTCCAGTGATCTGGACCAAAAGGAGGACTAGATGCCCAAATGAAGTAAATCAATGCAGTTCTTTCCAAGGAAGTGCTTCATACTAACTGGAAGTTCAGGTTAAATTTTTACTTTCAGATTCACCAGCCTAAACCAGACTAAAGATACATTTATGAACTGGTTATTAATAAATTGGAATAAATCATTCTTTATCAGACAGCTGCATAATTTATCTTAATATCAATGTAGCTATATCTCTTTGCTGTAATGATTGGTTTGTCTGTTAAAGTAAGTATTTGGTAAAAGGATGTTTTTACAACCTAGAGATGTAGAAAGGTACACATACTTTAGCATCTGAAATATTTATAAATCAGCAACTCTGATGTGAAAAATAAAAATGCACTAGAACATATTAAAAGAGCCTCTGTCTTCCACATGCAAGCTCTGTAAGAAATCTCTTTTGAATACTGAGTTTATCCCAACTATACATAATATTGTTGGTTTTGAACTTGGAGAAAGTTAAATAGGTCATCAAATTCTGTTATTTTCCACATTACTCCTGTAACTCAAGAATATGTTGTCCTCAGAAGAATTTATCCAAATAGAAAATTACAAAATCAGAGAAAACAACCTCCTGAGACTATGATATGAATTAATAATATCCTTGTTTTACCAAATGCGTGTGAGATGGTCTGATTTTATATAACACTTCTTAAGACTGATTAAAAAAGTAAACACCAGCAAAGATTAATATACAAGATAAAATAAAAATATTAATTAAATACATAATGTGAAACAGTATTTATGAACTTTCCTAAACTTAAGACAACAATGATTATGACTGTCTAACATAAATTATGTATGTAATATCACACAGTCAATCTGAAACTGTAATATGTAACAGCACATCTAGAAATAACTTAAAAGATCCTCTCTGAGTGAATAAACATACATCAGTGTGCCTTTTGGTTAAGAGCCAAAAGTCATAGGCTGGAAGAATAATTAAATTTCATTGTCTACAAACTGGTGCTACTTAGTCAGCTTTCTCTGATCAGGTAAAAGAAAAAACCCAATAGAATATTACAGTTATAGTCAGTAATAATGAATATAAATTGAAACTCAGCTAAGTGTTTAGTGATTAAACTGAAGTACAACAATGGGGTAGAAGAACTTGGAGTACACAAATCAGTACACAAAAACCTTTGTTGCTTTTTGGGGGTTTTGTGTGGTGGCTTTTGTGTGTGTGTGTGTGTGTGTGTGTGCGTGTGTGTGTGTGTGTGTGTGTTTGTCTGCTTGTTTAGGGGTTGTATTTGTTGCTGCTGCTTTGGGATTTTGTGTGGGGTTTTTTGATTGGTTGGGTTGGGTTTTTTTTGTTGCATTCACACCTATCATTAAGGAAAGAGGAGACTACCTTGAATTAAAGTTCAGAATATCCCTCAAAGTGAATATTTTTGTCAGAACCACCAAAAGATGTACAACTGAACACCACAAGTTATTGCTGAAGACAAGAGTCCAGAAGTGATAAGAAAAGACTGCAACGAGAACAGGACATCCTTTTTGCTTTTTCTGTGGTTCAAGGAGCATCAGATCCTCAAAGGCTAATCTTATAATGATCCCACAGTTTCACTATGCTGCAGAAAATCCCCAAATAATTAGATAGGGTTTGATAGTCTGTGTACTGAATTCCCATTATGACAATGGAATTTGAATTCAGTGTTAAAAGGAAGAATTCAGTTAAGTGCTATGCAGAAATGGATTTAAACATGTACTTACAAATTTGCCATGGACAATGCCCATGCAATGAGTTATAAGCAAGAAAAAGCCTGAGTGATAATATTCTCTCTGAGTCATACAGAACAATTACTATTTTTAACATAATAGCATTTACAGGTAGCTTTTTCACCTTTTGGCATGAAGGTTAATTTTCTTTCTGGACAGGGAATATATATGAAACTCATTCAACATTTAACATCAAATGTTGTATTAGGAAGAATAGAAAAGAGGAAAACTTTGTAGACAGGTGCACAAATGTTGCAAGACAATCATGGCAGGTTGAAGGCAAAAATATAGTATGCAAAGGCTCTCTCAGGCTATAACTCAAAGATGCTGAAACCCTGCCTGCTGTCCAGTTTTATTAGCCCTTCTGACAGCAGCAACAAGGGCTACCAAAGATATAATATTTACAGAAAAACATGAATGGATAGAAGCATAATCCTGACACCAAAGCTATATAAAAATGAATAGTCAATAAGGGGATAAAGAGATGTGTGTACAGTGAATAAAATTAAAAGAAGTTTATGAAAAATTAAGCATATATTAAACACAGCATCAAAGTCTGACAAATTGATGAGATTGCAGGCAGCAGTGCTGAAAGAAAACGGACTCCAAAAGACATCATGGAAGGCAAAGAGCAAAGCAAGATAAGACCTTTATGAATGCAGTTTCTATATCTCATCACTGACTAAGTGTCACTTCTATAGTGAGTGCAGTATGTACTTTCTGAGATTGTACAGAGGAAACCATTATCTTTCTCACCACATTTTCATAATTGTCTTTAATTAGGCCATTTTATTCCATGATATACTTGTCTTTTCATGTCTGCCACTTATCACAGATCACAGAATTTAGATAATATGCTTTATCCCTTTTTTTTCACCTGATAGCTTTTTAAATAAGAAGACACATGAGGTCAAGAACGATATTGAATAGTGCCATACAGCTTTGAAATCTTTAACATGTTAGATTAGAAAGGGGTATTTCATGCCAGCAAGCAGATAAAAATTGACTTATTTAGTGACTACAAGGAGTCTACTTACAAGCGAACTTTATTTAAAAAGCTTTTTCTCTTAAAGAGAAAAAAATAAAAATCTAAAACCCAGGAAATAAAAAATGCTATTTATAAGAAATTTCTCAAATATAGCTTCAATATATGCTAAATCAAACATCATCTTTGCTTTCAGACATCTGACATATTAAAGCTGGTTATCTCAATAGTTGCAAAATTGATTTTATAATTCTGTTTAAGATCACATTCTCTTTGTGCAGGAACTTTTTAAGTCAACTACTTACCTCATACACACTATTTTTAAATGTTCTTTACAGAAGAAAGAATTGAAGCTTCAGCAAGAAAGCCTTTTCTGTACGTACACCTTTTTAGCTCAGAAAACAATATGATTTTGTGGACTGTAAAAAAAATGAGTTATATTTATCGCAACTCTTCGTCCCTGTGCCACCTTCAAATTTCTAATGCATAGTTAACTTACTTAAACAAAACTTGTTTCATGGTGCCGTGAAAAAGTGCATAGGTTTGTAAGTGGTGAAAACCATTATAAATCCTGCACTTTAGAACAGCAGAGGCCAACATGCAAGATAGAAAACTGTATGTGTGAGTCAGCTTTTTGCTGAAGTGCAAACACTCTGGCAGTTAAGGTATGAACGTAAATGAAGTCTACACCCAGCATGTTCTGAGTGCTCTTCCTGCATACACTGTCTCAAACTATTTTTTTCCAGATATACGTTTAATTGCACAATGATTTTTTTTAAACTTACATGTAAAACAATAAGCATGCATTAAATTAATATCTATTTAGAGAACACAGTTCTGTTACTGGTAACATTCAAATTTTTATTTCAACACATGAACAGATCATTTATTTTCACTTTTTGTTCCTTCTGGAACACTTAGAACATTGATAGTAGCTCAGAAATGATGACAAATGAGAAAGAGCAAACCCACAGCTATGTGAGTGTTGTAAACTTTGATAGTTTTCAGGAGAGGTCATTAGATTGCCAATTAACATAAAGCAATGGGTAAAAAGTGCTCAGAGGTTACTTGTTTTCCAAAGTACTGGCTAAAACATTATCAGTTCCCAGAATGACTAAAAAGCTGGGTTCAATAGCAGTCCTAAGTGTGTAAAGTCGGAAGAAAGCAGAACTGAGGAACTTAAATTCAAAATCCAAACTCTCAAATTCCCATTTATCTGTCATCTAAGCCTAAACTAATCAAATTCAATAGGCCACTGATACACATTCCCCAGGCACCTGAGCTTCTGTTCAAGTTTACCCCACTCTGAGCAGCAACCTTCTTATCGATGGCCTTTAGAAAAATGTACAAGGAGTACAATCTAGAAGGCTCATTTTGTGTCACCTATTTTAGGCTCAAAATCTTGTCATTGTCAAAAGGAAGTCAGCAACAAGTCGGTGGCCTAAATAAAATCTTAATACTCTAATGAAAATGTAAGTTATTGTAAGTCCAATTACAATAACGCTAACATTAATATGCCTCATTAATACAGGAAATCCTCATTAATAACAACTTCAAAATTGTTATACAAAAAATCTTAGGAACACTTTCCTCTGATCCTGTGACCAGCTCCTGACAGCCCCCTGGGTGCAGGTGGTATTGAAGGAATCTCAATGTATTACACTCAGCACATTTAGGTCTGCTCAGGGCTACAGTAACACCTCTGATTTCAGATTAGACATCCCTGAAAGTTGGTGCAAGGTAAGCTCCTATATAACTGCAACACTTTACACAAACACTGCAGCTGCTAAGCCAGTGAGTACTTCTACAAATCCTCCCGTTTTGAAGGACAGAGTACAAGCAGTAATATTTTCAATACCAAGCCACTCAAACAACATATTGTTCTGGTTTACTGTAGTTGCAGCTTTGACCTCACTCTCTCCAAGACTGAGTGGTCATACAGCTTTTCTGTTATCTAGGAGTGAACCTCCTCACACTAACATGATAGATTTGTGTGTTTGCAGCCCAGAAAGCTAACTGTATGCCGGGCTGCATCAAAAGAAGCCTTTATCTGTGTAAAGCACAAGCCAGGGGAGAAGAAATAGATGTTGTGGTCTCTGAAAAATAACCTCAATGTATGTAGAAATGTTTATGCAAAATCTAACAACTTTACAAATATCTTTTGCTACCCAAAACAGCAGGGCTGCCCTATTCACAGCTCCCTAAACATAGTAAGAACAATTCAATATCCTAGAAGGCCTAAAATGTAATCACCTTCCAATGTACAATTTGTCCAATAACTTCCAACTTCCAATAACAACTAGTCTCTTGGGTATTGTTTTCACATGTGTATAATTGTGTTTCTAGGAAGTCTTCCCATGTATGTCTAGACTTTTCCATTTTTTCAGAAAGCTCCTAAAAATACATTTTATGATTAGACCATTATTTCTAGTAAATGACTACAAATTCAGCATTAAAAAATGTCTTGAGCCTCTCAATGCTTTGTTAGCTGCACATTGATCTTATGCAGTGTGATACAATGATTAACTGGCTTATCATCCCATGTAATTTCATAGAGGTACTTGATTTATCAATAATAGAGGTTTTTTATCAGCATGGTAACAGGTACTGTGTTCAATAAATCTATTCAAAACTGAAAGGCAAATTCTTGCACCCCAAGCAGTCAATCTATAAATGTATATGAGTGGGATCAAATGAGGGTTTGGGGATTTACATCTTTTTTTCCTTTTATGCACTTGGAAATTATCCTGTCGGGACAACACAAGATGCTTCCTTTTTCCCAAATTTGCTTTTTACAGATTACTGAAAGAATGCACAAGCAAGCCCATGTAGGTGACAGAACCACTACTGCTTTGAAGAGAAATATCTCACACCTACAACTGTATCTGGAAGGGGCTACTGGTCTGCTCATTCTAGCTAGAAATTTGGAAGCAACTTCACAAGTGGTTTATATACAGAACACCTGTGATTTGCAGCTGAAACAAGGACTGTTTCTACACCATGGTCCCACCAAAGGGAAATATTTCACAGTGACCTCAGGTTAGAGGATTAAACCTATTACTGTTTCTAGCATACTGAATCACTGAACTTGTTAAAGCTATGAAGGTTGTTTGTAAACAAAGTAACCAGAAGTTCTCTATCAAGGTAAACACTGCTTGCTTTTCTACATGGACAATTATGGTCCTGTTAATCTATCAACCTTATGGTGGTGTTACTGCTTGTAAGTGTTGCATGTCTCCTGTGTGAGTCACTGCAAGGCCTAAAAAGTCTAACCCCAAAATGTGAGACTACAGGTACTGCAACTGTGATATTACAGGCAATTTCCAGGATAGCCTGGATCCTTCTCCCACCTGTACAGCCCTTGGAGAGGACAAAGGAAGGTGCATGCAGGCTCTATGGCAGGGAGGTGGGGTCATTCAGCTCCTTCTCATATTAGCTCATATTATCTGTGAGAGAAGAAGCATTACGGAATGAGCACAGAAGGACAAGACTTGACCTGTAGCTATACTAGCAAGTTAACAGCATGAGAAATTACAAGGCATTAGAGAGAGCAAAGAGGAGTGCAGCAGCTGGCCAGCCTTGGCTGGTGTCTGCACTAACAAGACAGCAACACATATGATGCAAAAATGGTAAACATTAGAGACAGCAAAGTAGGGTGGCAGCTTCACAGATTTGCTGACCCAAAGTAGTAATTGCCAGGGTAACCATGCCACACATACTGAATAAAGGTATAAAATTAAAATAAATAAGGGGTGAGGTTTTTATCTCGGAAGGCAAGAGTATGTTAGAGAGCAAGAACTTAGGAAAATAAACAGGAAAGGGAACTTAAATGGTAGCAGCCATGTGATTTGTCCTGTCCAGGAGCTGTTAGGCAACCTGATGCCTAATTAGCACTATGGAACAGGAAAATGAACCCCTTTGTGACTGTAGATACATCTGATGCACACTCCCAGAGTTGTTAGAAGGGGCACACCTTAGGGACTACACTTCCTAACCATATTTGCTACGGCTAATGATAGCTAA
Source organism: Lathamus discolor (assembly GCF_037157495.1). NCBI lineage: Eukaryota > Metazoa > Chordata > Aves > Psittaciformes > Psittacidae > Lathamus > Lathamus discolor. The sequence goes on along the minus strand of NC_088887.1, from coordinate 26,521,096 downwards.
CAGTGAAGGGGAGGGTATTTTCAAATCCAAAAAAAAATTTGCTGGAGACATAAGGAAATAAAATACAAATGTGAAGAAAAGGGAAGGTGGAGGTGTGGAAGATGTGGGGTTTAAGATTTATACACTCCACTCCAAAGAATATTGATCTAGCCATAATCCTCTGTAATAACCATGGAAACTTAAAGGAAGTAAGCTAAGCAAGTTTAAGTTAATAAATAAATAAAAAAGATTAATTCTCAACAGGATTTCAATATTTCCCACTCTTCACTGACACTTCTGAAATACCAGGAAGATTCAAAAATCACTATAGAGATTAATATAGAATTGTATAATCAATCATCCTATGCCCATAATTGCCATCAAACATCCTTCAACTTCTCAAATGTAGTGCTAGGTCCTGGAAAGACAATTTCTCCTGAAGAATCAGTCTCATAACACAGCCCCTTTTAAGCTAAAATGCAATTTTCTCTCTTTCACTGTTTATTAATTCTTTATCTGGGCAGATTGTAAGGGTAGTCCACATTAACAGCTAAGTGACAAAGAAGGAAACATATTTTTTACTTGCTCATTTGCAGTCTGATCTATAGCATAAAAAAAAAAGAGAATATATAGAGAGAGGTATGAAGATGAGGGAACACAAAGACATCAAGGAAGTGCACTTTTATTAAGGTATTCTACAAAATAAATATTTTTAATTTTGTCTATTAAAATCCTTATGGCATGTTAGATGGAAGTCTGCGATCCTAGTTTCTCCAAAAATCAGCTAATTAACTTTCCTTTCACAGGGGATATATGTTCACGATGCTTTAGGGAAACAGTTCTAGCTATGAAAACTACATCCTTCAATGCAATACAGCCTACCCAGAGCAGCATCAGATTAAAACCTATGTGTAAAAGGCAATGTAGAAATTTCTGAAGACAACTGTTAAAGGAAAAGAAGGACTGAATCATTCACACTGACAGTTTATATTGTTGCCTGAGGTGTTATGTATGACTCAATTTGTAAAAAATATAATAAACTTAATGTCTCAAGAAAAATATCCAGCTTCAAAAGGGGGACCAAAAAAAACTGAGGAAAAATGACAAGATTGCTGGTGAAGCCTTTGTGAGGGATCTAAGGAAATGTCTCACTGCAGGAAAAGTTAAGGATCAGGGGAGAAGATGGAAGACAAAGTCAGGCTGCCTGGTAAGACAAGGTTAAATCCACTGGCAACAGTGAGTATATCAAAAGACAAAAGTTAAATTAAATGGCAGAGTGAGTTAATGAAATGGCAGCAATGAACTAGAAATAGGCCAAAACCCAAAAGGCAGCAATGGGAAAGTTAATCAAATGGCAACAGTGAGGTGAAAAGTGGCAGAGTTAATTAATGGCAGCACAACTCAGACAGATAGTCAAATGGCAGGGAAAGATTAAAAACTGGCAATGCTTATCAGCAGTAGGTGACATGCGGACTGTGTGGAGAATCCAGAAGGTGGCTTTTGTGCAAATGCTGCGCTATCCTTTTGTAGGAGGCTAGGAAGGCTCTTCCTTGGAGCCCAGCAAAGCCTGGAAGAGCCAGAGACAGCTACAGCTCTATGCCTGCTGGGGCTGTACGCAGCAGCTCTGCTGTGAAGACTTGGTGCTTATTCCACCAGGAAACGGGAGCGGTGAGAGGATGAACTCACTCTTCTGGGGCTGTTTTAGAAGGGACTGTGCCCCAGAGTGGCTTCTTCCATATTTTGGCTGTAGCTGACAGTGTTCACAAAATATCCAGAGAACTCTTTAAGGGAGGAAAAATAGCACTAAATAGCATTTCTGATTTGGAAACAAGTTTTTGTAAAACAATTATGTATTCCTAAATTCTGACCCCCATTTTTTTATCTGGTTACCAATGCATAGCCTTGCCATCCAACCTATGAGAATTGAATTTCTGTGAGAGCCATCGGTGAAAACTTTTGAAGGCGTTTTGAAAGGCCAAGTACGCTAAAGCTACTGTACCATTCCTATTAGCGTGGTTAACGCTTTTGACTACGTAAAAACCATCAAGGGACTTGTGAGCAATGACTTATTCTGCAAAATGTCAACTTATTTGTTGTTCTTAGCCTATTGAATTATTTATATTTCCATTCATTGTTTTTTATAGCTTCCACCAACTTGCTTGAAAACATGGTAACTGCAAAAGCAAAGCCAACAGAGCTTTAGTACACTAACAGTGGGTTGCAGTCAAGCAGAATATTATTACTCATCTTACATTCTTTAACCTTTGACCAAAAAGTGAAACAAACCATAGAATGATTTTTTTAAGAAGAAAACTCAAAGTAATATATCAGCAAAATGCAGTAACTGTCATCCTGTGTGACTAAATATGAGCTTCCTATACACCAAGAATTTCAGAGCCAAAGACACAGAAGAGAATATAGGAAAAAAAAGGTCTGTGTTTTCTGTCCAGTGAAGTCCAATGGTGAAAAGCTTGTTCCACTGCTAATGAAAATTAGCAGCTCCTTCTCTGGAGAAACAAGCCTACCAAAACAAAACCCAAAAATAGATACAGTGTACAGCTAAACATAAAAGCCAGCATCTTTAGTAAAATGAACCATTAAGACTAACATTTCTGTAGCAGGTTGTGCACTTCGGTATTTCCTATTCAAGGGTGTGAACCTCATCTATAAAACCATCAGTCAATCAGTACTTTGATATATTCACTGCAGTGACCTTGTATTTACCCAAGAAGCACACACTCATCTACCATAAAGAAGCTTAATAAAATCTGGTCTAATTATAATGAACATTGATGCAAGCTATCCTCAATCAAAATGACAAGTTCAAGAAATGAGCAATGAGAAGAGACTGGAGTGGATGAGGTGGGGTCTGATCAGCTTCAGAAGAGATGGTATATAAAGATGCCTTATATAAAGACACCTATCACCTCTACACCAGAAATTATTTACAAAACAGTAACAAAGCTTATGGGATCATAAAGAGAATAAAGCTAAAACATTTTAGAAGGAGCATGATAATCACCTGATTTGCCTTTTCCAGGATTCAGAATATTATTTAACCACTGATGCATTGACAAGAATCTTTACATTAAATCTTGTTCCAAGATTAAGATATGACAGACAGTGCTTGAAAGTTACAAGTTCATACAATTATATTTGTATGACGGCACAGCTTAAGCTCTCCATCCTTACATTTAAAATATACCTAAAAAATCTTAAATTGTTACAGTGTGTGCCTGCTGTAAAAGAAAGTAAAAATTATTTGTATGTAATTATGACTAGCATATCTTAGAGCTATCACAAAGACAACAAAGTATCTCTTAGTTTTCCTAAAATCTCTGTAACTTTAAAAAGGAAGCCATAAATTCTAAGATACTAAGATGTAGAAAGAGTTGGGTTTTTTTTAACATGAGTCATTTCATCTGTATTTTTTAGTTAAAAAAGAAAAAAAGACTGAAGTGTCTTTCTTAAGCATTTGTTTACACACAAGAAAAAATGTGGCATTTTAAGTAAAATATCTGTAAAAATATCAGTATAATGAACATATCTATTATTTTCTTAAAAAAAACATGTATCTGCTGCAATACTAATTAGTGCTCATTAAACAAGAAGTAAAATCCATTAGATTTCTGACAACTGTGTTCAAACAATTAGGCTCATAAAAATAAGACTTACACCTTCAATGTGTGATTACATCATTTCTAGGTTTGTGCCAATGAAAATGAACTTGAAACTAATTTTTCAACATCCAGAATCTTCAAGCACTTACTGCACCTGGGTGCAGATTCTCCACTGGAGCAAACTCTTATAGCTATCCAACTGCATGAGAACAATTTATACAGTTAAGGACATGTTCTTTAGAGGTAAATAGTGGAAAATACTAAGTTTTGGAGACATAACTTTTCCATGACCTTTCACCATATTTGCATTAAGACAACACTTCAAAGGTAGCAATGCTTCTCTTCAAAATAACTGCCATGTACAAAAACCGCATGTAAATGAAAAAAACATTTAACGCTTAGTAGAGACCTGACATCCCCCCACCTCTAGTGAAAACTGGGAATGAAAAGAAACTGTCCTGAGTAAACTTAACCCTTCCATATCATCCAGAGCCTGTCTTCTGTTTTCTGCAGGAAATGTAGATTGAATTGTTTATTACGTCTGAACGCCTGAGCATTATTTACCCAATGTGTCTGCCAGAGAGATGAATGTACGCAATGCATGGGTACAAGTTCAAAACTGGAAGTATATTCCTGGTTAATTTTGACGGCTCAAAAGGAACACTAAGTCAGGGGATGGAAATACATAAAGTTTAGCCAAGACCTGCTATTTAAATAAGCTGGTTTTAATGCAATGAAAGGGTTGAGAAATGATCACAGGAGCCATTCCATATACAGACTTTAGAGCAGCAGACAGTAAAGCAGTGATAGAGCGTCAGACTTAGTCTGATGATGGTAACCTCATCTAGCAGGAAAGTCACAAGGAAAAAGACTCACAGCACAAGGCAGAAGAAGACAAAGCGAATAAGCATTTTACATTTATTGTATTTTCTCCATTCCAAATTCACTATTTTTAGTGTATCAATAAATTCTCACCTTTTCTGTGCTCATTTACTATAAAACTTATTGTATATGCTGATGTTTATGAATATAAAGTGTTCAAAAGCTCCACAAAAAGGGTTATTTTAGTTCTTCTTCTTTATACTATTCCAGGTAATAAAAATACTATTGCATCTATAATACGTGTGATGACTACATGTGATAGGTGATCTTTTTTAAAAAAAGTTGTATTCAGTACTCTTTTATGCCCCATATGTCTCTAAACAATAAACTAATAAACACTTTGCTCAAGCTGAAAGACTGATTGGCTTTAAGAGAAAATAATGAGATGTGCCATCTCATGTTCCTAAAAGTCAAAATAGGACTTTATGCAGGCATCCCTTTATTTTGAAGTCTAATACACAAGCTACACTGAGAAGAAAATAGTCAGCCACAGACTTGTATCAAAGGATGAAGGCTCTCTGAACTGTTAATTAGTGTCTGTAAATTGCAGTATTCATTTTTATTACAGCAAAGTCTTTTTAGACGTGGTTTTTATTAGTCTTGATTGTTTCAGCTCTTTTGGAAGGCAGCCATTATGTTTTGTCTATTCTTCCCTTCAACACATCACCTTGAAAATGTGTCACTTTTTGCTGTTTCTCACACAAACTCATGAAGTTAATAGTAAAGGGAAATTAGTTTTCAGTATGATGATGGCATTGAAGCTTGCCACATAGTATACTCACAAGCCTTACATTGTAATACACAGATTTTCATCTTGTCATTAACTACAACGACTTGATTCCATTTATGCTAATGTGAGCTGGACATAACCAGTAAATGGTTATTTTCACTTTCTTGTCTGTGAAATTGAAATTATAACCAGTTATTTCACATGCTTACTTGGAGAACGGAATAATAAAAACTTATCAGCAGATTTGAAATGTTATGAGTTTTCAATATGTTTTTCTAATATATTATTTTTCATATGCAAGTGTAGTAGGTCCAGAGCTAATAGGAACACATAATAGACCACTCTTTTTTCCTCATTTTACGTCTTCTAAAATTCTTCAGAAAATAAAAAAAAAAATCAAAACTCCATATGCAACACTTGGTAAATTGAAAGAAAATGCCGTTTGGTGTGAGTTAACAAAAATGTGGAATCTCTTTTAATAACACAATTACATTACCTACATAAGCTGGAACCCAAATGGTAAATTTGCACTTTAGAAGAATAATATTCAGTTCTTAACACTATTTTTCCTCTAATATATGTGGCTACTTATCTCTTTCCTCCTTCAGAACAAATCTAAAGCCTCTTAAATACAAATCATCAAAAAAAAACCCCAAAAACACTAAGAGAGAATGTGTCTAGGAAAGGCTGATAGTTGAAAGTTTACAGCATGACAAAGAAACATAGGATCTTTAGGATGTGTTAATTCTAGTTGGTCACAGAAAAAATATGTGGGAGAAGTAGTTACAGGGTACTTTGGTCAAAGAAACCTCCATATTTAATATCATTAGCTGGCAGCTTGTGGCTTATGTCACTGTATCTCTCTCCATTGTTGTTCTACTGCAGATAAATTATCATTGCAGCAGAGCCATGTACCCTTAACACTAGTTACAGTCTGTCTTTTTCAGTTCAATGAATATGTATTTATACATAATACATGAATAGAATCATAGGAGAGAAAAACAGAGATATGCATGAGAAAATAAGCATGCTAAAGTTGGCCAAAGTACTACTGTATATGCCTACACCCTTTTTGCACAGCCAACAGAGGCAGCCTGAAGCCTTTTCTAGACTTCCCAGGAACATCTTATGGGATTTTCAGAGGACTCTGGGAACTCTTGAAGACAATCAAGGTGCCTGCCTCTGCTGGGAGGTTGTCACTGCTGGTGAGCTTCAGCAGCAAATGGGACTGCTGAGGCAATCATGTGGATGACCTACAGGGCATGGTCTCCAGAACCCCTTGGAGCAGCAGCTCCCCCCACTACCTTAGCTACCCAGCGTACCAGAGACCATGGTTCAGCTGAGCTCCTGAGAGAGGATGCAGGTCTCCAGGTTTAGGACTGCAGGAAGTATATGGGGATATAACTGGAGTCACACCAGTAAAGGACTACTAAGATGACTGAGAGGTTGGCACATCTGATACATGAGGGGAGTCTGCGACATTTAGGACTATTCAGCCTTGAACACAACAGTCAAGAGGAATTTTTTCAGTGTGAGTGTGGTTGAACACTAGAACAGGTTTCCCAGAGACATTGTGGAGTCTCCAAAGATAGACACAGTTCATCCACAGTAACTAGCTTTGGGAAAGTTGGTCACCTAAGAGGTCAAGTGGAAAAAGAGTTCAAGCCAGTGAAGGCAACAAGGAATGCTTAAAAATAAAAAAGAGGTTGTTACTACCATTTTAACAGTCATGAATCCAAACCTGACACCATTTTAATGTAGCCTAATATACCACTTACTACATTACATAGATAACTCCATTACTATATTTTGAAAACTCTAACCAAGCGGGTTTTTTACATCAGGTAACATAGATCACAATATAACTTTTTTAGGAGTCAACCTACTGTTAGGGTAGTGTATCGAGTAACTCATTCACCAAAGTCTGTGATTCAGCCCTGTTTGGCCTGTAGATTCCTACACTGTGCTGTTTCATATCTCTTCAGAAGTATGCCCTCACCCACACCATCATGCAATAATGCACCAATTCTTTAGCCCTCCTCTCAGCTACCTCCCTTGACAGTTCATGGGTTTGTTACAGAAAATACACCTCCTCGCCCCTCATTTCTCTTTATTCTTCATTTTGGTTTTTACCCCCCAAAACTAATGATCTCCTGACACTTAATCCTTTTAATTTTGTTTTTACCTTCATTGTCTATCATTAATCCAGCTTCACAAATTCTTTACGTCTTTCTAGACCATATCCCTTATTATTACATTTTCATTACTTTTTATTTTATTATTGTCTTTTGCTTTTTTGCCAACTTTTTGTCTTCCTTATTTGTCCACCATTTACATCCAGATTAAAAGCAATTTTAACTCTGAGTTGGCTATTTTCATTGAAACTTTCCTTTTAGCCTATTCTAATGTGTTTAATTATTTTCCACTCAGCCTGATTTTCCTCCATGGCAGTATCCTGTTTGCCAAAGATCAATGGGCAGTTAAATATCACAATATCTAGTGTGGTTGTTGCAGAGAAATAAACTATTGTGTATATTGATCATGTAAGTGCTGAAATGCCTAGGGTTTCATAAGCTTATGCAGTAAAAACTGACACAATCTGGACTTTAAAATCTACTTTAATAATACACAAGGGATTTATATTAGTAGCCCTGCTTGAGCGCAAGTGGAAATCTAATATCTTTTTATCCTTTCCAAAAAATGTTATTTTTTATATAGAATTTAGTTCCATATTATCAAAATGAATGCTTGAAATGAACAATAAATTGGTTTACATATTCAGGGAAAATGCACAGTTATAAAATAGTTACATTCTTAAACTACTATCAGTAAAAATTTTTGTAAATCAAAATGAAAATAGATTTTCACAGGTAGGTATATTAACATTTATCATTACTGATGGAAATCAGTAAGACCATTTGATGATGGGAAAAACTGAACTTGAGTTTAAACAAAATAGTCAAACCTTGCCCCTGAAAGTGGAAAAATATGAAATTACCTATTATTTTGATTGAGCAGTGAAGACAGCCTTCATATGTATGGAGGAAAGCTTACTTTTGACTCTGAAGGTTTACCAAAAGACTCGCTAGAATATTATTAGTGTGGTTAGTAGATTGTTTACTATAAGGAAGCCTTCAGTCATCATTTACTGCTTCTCTACCTAGAATAGTGACAGCTCCTATGCTATTAAACCATTTCTCCTTATATTTTCTAGTACTAGCTTCCCCTGGCAGGTATTAGGATCAGTTCCTGAAGTTTAGGTAGCAAAATATAATCTACAGTCACTGAAAATATACTGAAAACCTTCGGAAGAACTTCAAGTTTAGAATAGGATGTGTCTGTCTCAGATACTAGTAATGTCAACACAAAAATCAATCTTAATTAATGCCATGCTAGTTTGCTCACTATATACCTGACTGGTTTTGTTCATTCCTATGCATGCTAATTTACCCAAGCCCTTGACAGCAGATTGTGTGTGATTAAGAGGGCAGCACTGAGACAGTCATTATCAGTGTTTGCACATTTTTTGTTATTATTTTGTCAAATAGATCATCATGCTTATCTTTACCATTTCCCCTTATCTTTTCCACACTGTGTTCCATTCATTATTTTTTACCATTTGTGTCACACTCTCATTGTTATTCTGTCTTTGACATTTTTACTATATGGAATTAGATAACTATCATACTGTTTCAGACATGTCCATTATTACCTTCTGAAATCCTTGTATCATGATTGCACTAACAATGTAATTAAGTAACATGTCAACATGTTGGCCCTAATGCATTATTCATCATTTGTCAAGCTATGATCCATCATAATGGCCTACTGGGAGCTTTCAAACAACCTCTTTTGATCAGCTTAATCAATTTGCTGCTGTTGATTAATGTTGCTGTGTTAGTGAAAAGCATGCAATTGCAAAGTATATCAAGTTTTACTCCACATTATCTGTTATTATACATTTGCATATGGACTGATATATGTACACACGTATATGTGTGCAAGTATATGCATAGCAACAGCAGGAATCAAATAGGACTTTTGAAAATCTAGCAATACTGGTTTGGGAGGAAAAAAAAAGAAACATGCATGTATGTCCTAATTTTACACCAATCTCCCTTTGCCTAGCAAGTCAAAATCCCTTTCTGAAGTGTTACTAAGGCACATTCTGGCATATTTTGACTATTACTATATGGTGTACCACCATAAAGTACATACATAACATTGACACAGCTGATGTAGGCAAGATGAAGATTCAGTGCTGATAGTTTACAAGGAACAGCGTATTGATATTACTATATTGTTGGTCTTAACAAAAACATTAAAAAGACAATTGCTTAAAGTATTTCTGTAACAATCTGATATCAGCAATATGCAATTACCAGTTGTATGATTTCCTTCTATGTAATCTGAGATCATAAAATGCACTTTAAAAGAAGAATCTGATATATCCTTCTTGAATTACTTTTACCTCCTACTGCCCTTCTAGAGTTAATACTTTGCAAAGAGTTCAATCTTTTATTTCCAGCATTTGGTGTGACATGTTTAAAACTTACAGATACAACTCTTGATACAAGAGAGCTTATTAGGATATTTAGCATCCAGATTTACATACCACTGATGCTTTAAACTTGCTAAGCATTTATTTTGAACGATGTTCATCCTGATGTGCTCAAAGTCTGGATAAAAAGAATTAACAAATCATGTTTTAAAGGGAAATGAAAATGACCTCTGTGAGATCACAAAACAACATATACAGCAATAGAAATAAATTTCTATTTTCCTAACCTAATGCTACTACTATATATATAGTGCTACTTCTGTAAAAGCAGGATAAATGGGTACTTTTCTGTATTTAGTATTGCAAGAACAGGACTTTTCATTAGTATGAAAATATTAAAATAGCTATCTCCTTGAAATAACACAGCAGTTTTCAGAATGAGTTGAGCAGAATGTTCCCAGAAACCCAAAACCTTCTTCCATGACATCCCCTCCATCATCCTTGTGTGTGTCTGTATGATTGAACATGATAGTTATCTTGCATACAAATTGTTCTAGACACACACTTGATGGTGTTGGCAATATAGAGCAAAGAAAGATGACCAGCAAATGTCTCCAGAGAACTGAAAGGATATCGTTCTAAACTCTGAATAATGCAAGGTCGTTATCATTAAGAGAGAAAAAATGAAGAGTAAGATAGCTGCCTCTTGTGAGCCAGATGGCTACAAAACTAATTACATTTTTTTTTTTTTAACAGAGGATAAGAGCCAGAGAAAATTCCTTCTTTGAACTTAAGTGGAGAACTCAAAATGCTGGGTTAATCCTCTGGATCTTTGTACGCATAATCTGAGGAGGGCCTACAGCCAGGGTTTGTGCTACTCTTTAAAAGCATACTGTACACCTGGAGGTAGGTTTTTGGTGACTTGAAGAACTAGGTGGTTCTTGACTACAATACTTTATGATCAATTATTATCCATTTTGATCCAAAGGTACTATCAAAAGCACTTATTAAGACCTGAGCTGTGTGAAGAGATAAGAGAAAAAAAGTAGGAAAATTAATAGCTCAGTAAAGACCTCTTGAACCATATTTGAAATAGAACTAAGGATAAGTTCTACAAATGTACAGTAGAAAAGCACTCAGATGAGCAGGTACCAATTAGTGAAGAAAAGCAGCAATTGTGTCTGATCTTTGCCCAAGAATTCCTCTTGCCCTTGTATTCCCTTTCATGCCTATGCACTAGTTTTTACTAATTGTTCAATCAATTGCTACTGCTCATTAACAACTCTTCTACCTACTGATATAACAATGAAAGTATTAGACCAAGATGTGAGCTCATTTTTTTATGACATAAATGTACATGGGTAGAAAATGGCAAGCACTTAAAACAATCTCATAATAGGCACAATCTAAGGTCACACCACTTTCTTCTTTTAAAATGTACAATGGAAGGGTTTGAATTACAGTTAATTCTACGATTTTACAGCTTCAAAGTGTGTGTTCTTCATACTTAGTCTATAAAACATACGTAAACATATACATATATAGACAAGTATATATACTTGTGCACATTTATGTGTAACAATTCACATCAGAATGTTTCAGAAGATATTCAAACATAATAATTGGCCTCTAATCATTCCCTCTGCTTCACATTTTAAATAATTGGAGATTTCATATTCTGATCACTGTGAGGTGCTAATGACTTTTTCAAAAGAAAAGTTGTAACCAGCTGAGTTAATCATATGGTACACTCTGGTTTTATAAAATTAGGATAAAATGCTGAATAAACCTATACATTTAATTCCATATTTCCCCCAAAGCTTGAGGAATCAGAGAAAATGCAATATTCTGGTGAGAAAAGGAAAAAGATAGGAGAGCAGAAATGTAACTACACATTCACAAAGAGCGAAAACAAAAAAAAAAAGAAATGCTGGATTAACAATTCCATGTTAGTTTTTACTGTAAATGCTTTACAGCTTTATCTAATCTTTTCTAGTAATTAACATCGTTCATCATGTTGCTTCTAAAGTGAGATTTTAAACTCCTTGGGAATAGAACACAAACTTGATTTTTCTGTATGAGGCATCTAGCAATCTTCTGTGGTTCTCTAATAATTTTATTCCACAAAACATTTGTTAATTCATCACACATTGAACCAAATTAATTTCAAAATTTAACACCAACCTCCCTAAAAAATCTTTCATACAGATTTCTAATAGCTGACTGCAATTTTATGTAAATGTTTTTAGATGGTTTTAAGCTTAAAAAAGAGTTTCAGAAAGCCTCAGGATATTTGAGTGACATTGACTCCTAATGAGTATGAACAGACTTAACTAACATCACTATATTTTTAGACTACCTGTCATAATTGCTGGAAAGCCAATGAATTATATAGAGTATTCAAGAGCCCAAGTTACTCGTGCAGGTGTAAGTTGAGCTTGATTCACTATCTCCTAATTTCCTCCTACCTTTCCATAAATTTCTTCTTATTTTAGCCTTCTCAGACTCCTGATAAGCCCTGTCCTGGGTTCAGCAGTAGCAGTCATTTTTCTCCTTCTTAGTAGCTGGTGCAGTACTGTGTTTTGGCTTTCGGCCTGGGAACAGAGCTGATAAACAAATGTTTTAGTCTGGCCAAGAACTTCCTGAGCCTCATGCTCTGCCAGGGAGGAGAAAAAGCTGGGAGGAAGCAGAGACAGGACACCTGACCCAAGCTAGCCAAAGAGGTATTCCATACCACAGCACGTCATGCCCAGGATGTAATGGAGAGTTACCCGGAACGGCTAGGACACTGCAGGGTTGGACTAGGTATTGGCAGGTGCTCGGTGGGGTGGGGTTGTGTGAGTTATCGGTCAGATGGTGCTGAGGTGTCATATTCTCTTCCATTATTTTCTCTTATCATTATTATCATTGGTGGTAGCAGTAGTGATTTATGTTATACTTTAGTTACTGGGCTGTTCTTATCTCAACCCATGGAAGTTACATTCTCTCGATTCTCTTCCGCATCCCTCCGGGAGTGGGGAGGGGGCTGGGGGGGAAGCAAAGAAAGAGGGAGAAAGGGAGGGGAGTGAGTGGACAAGCTGTGTGGCTCGGTTTAAACCACAACAGCCCTTATGTTTGATAGCTTCTGAAATGTTAGAAAATATATTATCTTTCCAAATTTCATATTTTGCATCAAAGCTTTATTCTGCATAATTTCTCATCTGTTGTACTGACTAGCAAACTCTTTTTACTTTTTCTAATCAGTGTTACTGTCCTAGAGCTAATGTTTTCTTCTTATTATGAACTCTTTGAACTAGAAAGGGACTCAGTCTTTTAAGTGTTATGGTGAATTGCAGTAGCAGTAATATAAAATACACTGACGGTCTATGATATAAGTAACAGAAGGCATGTAGGAACAAGCAGTAAGATACCCTGAAGTCACCAAGAGTTCATTTCTGCCAGCCTAGCTGTCATCACACAGAACTATTCCTTTTGCAATACAAAAATAAGAAACTACTCTCCCTACAGCCATATACACAGAACTGTTATCTTAATGGCATGCTAAAAACATCAGCATCTGAGAAACACATTTACTGCAGTAACAAAACTTAGTAACTGGAGACAATTTTTCATGCATTTGTTTAGTTTCGTGATGCAGTATTTTAAAACACTCCTGAATTTTTCAAAATCACATGTCACTACACCATTCAAGTGAGAGATTTTCAAAATGGTACCTAAATCAGTACAAATTTAGGAAGCATCTATTCTAATTTAAATAAGTAAATAAATAAATAAATAAATAAATGGAATAATCTCACTATGTTCTATTTCCTACCTACCTGAATGTGTAGTAAAGCATAAAGAATAAATATTAGTTCACCCGTTTCTACTTTTACAGCATTCAACATTCAAGTTATTATCATTATTCATTCAATAGCAATATAGAATGTGTAATGATTAAGTACACAAATGAAATATTGCATATCTCGTCTCGTATACTTTTACCTCTTACTAGTTTATAAATAGCTGTCAGTATGACAATTAAAAGATAAAAGACATTTTTACTAAGAGATAATACTTTATGTTAGCTAAGGCTGAAAAAAATTTCTTCATGTTTCCAATTAGATCAATAACAAATCTTCCCCGTAAATCCTACGCAATTATTTTGATACACATTTACACAAAATTAAAACATTAGTCTCCAGCAGTACTTTTGACAAGGAAAATACATAATGTGCATTTTATATAAGACTAATATGCAGCACTGGTATTTGCTTATTAACTGCTGTCTTTATGTGTTGTTTGCATTACTGAGTTTTGGTTATATGCATATAGTGATTGCGAGCACAGTAAGAAAAGTTGTAAAAAACCAATGCCTCTCAGTGCTCCAATATTAAAAAAAAAAAAAAGTTCAACCAAGACTACCTAAGAAAGCAACCATTAAGTGTTTTTTAATGGGGAAGTTCATACCGCAGCTTTTTCTGAAGAGCATGCACTTAAACAGTGCACAAGATGAAATTATCCCAAAACCTTTATTTCCTAATAATCAGGAAAGCCTGTATAACAGAGCCTCTCTCCAATAGCTTTGAATCTCCTTTGTACTGGGGAGCTCAGCACCGGTTCCAGCACTCCAGATGTCTCTCACCAGTTCTCAGGAGAGGGGAAGGGTCACCTTCCTTGATCTGCTGGCAACACTCCTAAGACAGCCCAGAATGCTCTTTGTATCAGATAATGTTGATCATTATCTAGAAAAGATTAGTCATCAACAACTAGACAGCATTATGCATTTATAAATAAAAGTTGACACAATGAAAAAGAAATACTGGAAACATACACATCTTAGCAAAATGACTTTACATCCTTTTCTAACTAGACAATAATGAATATTGAGTAATATTGAATGAATATTAGTGGTTGCGATGATTTTGACACTGCAGCTCAGTGAATTAAGATATTTTTGAAGTAGAGGAAAAACATGCATACTTTTTTCCAAATGTGAGAAAATCACTTAAGAAGCTATGAAATTATTACAGACTTAAGAAACTGATCTAAAATTTGAATCATATTGGTTTACCTCCTCAGAAACACCTAATCACAAGGAAGATACCAGCACATCACAGTAACAGTCTATGTGTATTGCAAACTACTATTCCTGGATTCCTGAATATCAGTTCACAAAAAATGCAGCCTTCCATTATCTGCTTATCTCATACATTATTGTATTGGTCTTTTTAACTTAGTTTACATAAACATACAAACATAGCTACAGTACTAAGACTACTGTCAAGACAAACTTGAAATGCAGACTTATCCACAAGTCACAGAAGTCACCAAAGCTCTCACTGGTTTAGTGACTTGCCTTTGTTGCCAGGCCTCAGTGTGATTCTTTCCATTGTGCACTGGCTTCCCAATTATTATGCCACATGTTTTGTCCAAAGACTATAGAAATTAAGAGTAGGTTCTGTGTCATAAAGTGGACAACTGAGAACTCTGAGCTAGTGCCAAACAAAGTACTAATGACAATAAGCACAACAGAGTCGTATCAGTGTGGAGATAATTATCTCTGCTGGGGCACACAGCTAATCAGCATAACTGTCAGGCCTTGCTGCTGCAGTTGTAGAGCTTTGAAAATTAAGATACTGTGCCAACCCAGAGTCGTGCTTGCTTGGACCAACGTTAGAGGACACAGAACAGCATGCTGAGCTACAACAGCATGCCTTGGAGTTCCTTAGTGGTCCAGAAATGCTTTGAGAAAATCAGAAGATGCTTTATTGCCACAATTATTACTACTTATTATTACTTATTTTTGAACTTAGGAGGGATTTTTTGACAGATTCTTCTTGCACTGCTGCTGTTCCAAGTTTCCCGTTTCAATCAGCTCAGATTACATGTTTTTTACCAAAAGATCTGGGCTTCTCTTTTTGATACAGCATGTCCTGACTGAGTACTTAAGCTTTAGAAACCAGCTTTTCCATGTTTTTAAAAAGAAATTTCCTTCAAGTCCACTTATCCGTGTGTCTGAGCTTAAAAACACTGGGCTGAAATTTCACTAGAACAATATGCTTGAAAAAAAATGCTCTGTAGATTTTGACTCTATTTGTCTGTGCTATTTGAAGCCAAATAAGTAGCTGGGCAAGGACAGTTGGAATCAAAGCAAATTGTATGCCCTTCAGACCTTTGAGATTAATGTTTTGACAATGAATTCGCTGCCACCAAATATATGCAAAAATATACCAGGCATATATCCCCATGCACAAGATTAAATACCATTGAGCGCCGGGTTACTAGTCCTGTCCTTGAAACAGAAACAAGCATGACAAATGTGAGGACTGTAATTATTATAAGAACTCAGGTATTTAACGTTTCTTTGACTCTGGCTTTGTTTTTCATTACAAGTATACACCTGGGCCAGTTGTCTTCCCTGTTTGTCCTAATTACTGTCCTTCTGTTGCTTTGTTGCAATTTTTAAGTAATCCATATGTTTGAATTGAATCTCTTTTCCATATGTTCTTTCCTATCAGCTGACACATGCAGAACAGGAAAGATAATCATGTAAGGAATTTAACTTATCTGTAAGCAAAATACTTAGTTTGAGTTACCACTTTCATTTTTATCTCAACTATGACTTCAAGAATCTATTATGACAACACCACATACGCATAAAATTGATATGTTTTCACAGAGAGCTTATCTTACAATGCAATATGCACTAGATTTATTATTTGGTGTGATTTCTTACTTTATGAATGTAACTGTACATGAGACAGATATATTGGTCAATATACAGACAGGTAGAGCCAAATACTGGTTTTAATGGGTGCAGACAATCTGCTGTATTTTCTATCATCTCAGACAAATCCTGACAATTTCAAACAGACAACAAAGTAAAATATAGTTCTTCTATTATGTTCTAAAAGGCAAGCAGGCAGTCTCTAAACAGTTTATGCATACAAAATTGTCTATAAATTGTCAGTAAACCTGGCATGAAACAGTTAAACTGGTGTCCTAGGAGCAGAAAATGCTCAGTTTGAGCAATCATTGAATCCTATACATATTAAGCCTTACATTTCAATATGCCTGCTACTAGTTTTCTTGTAAAAGTTATGTATATGACTAATTTCAAAACATTTTTTCTTTGTACAGCCAGGTAGGCAAACATAATTCAGTCTAACATAAAGTCTGCTTCAGTACTGTTCTATGAATGAGTCTTTTTACGGAAATCATTGCACTTCTAAAGTCCAAAATACATTGCCAACTGAGGATTCAAGATGTGGTAGGAAGTTACATAGCTGGAATATAACCACTCCAATTTTTTTTTGTTTACAAAATCCCGTTAACCATCATTTCATCCCCAAAATCTCTTACTACATAAATAGATGTCTGACGGCCAGCCTATCCGGGTTATGAAATCTCTGTACTCCCATAATTCCATGCTAAATCCCATCAGTACAAAACCCTTGTTTACCAACTTTAACTGAGCAAACATTCTAAATTTCCCTTCTATGGGATGTGTCTGCTAGTTGCAGACACGGTATTAAAGAAAAAAAAAGATATGTGCAAAACTTCACACATACCTACCCCACCAACCACAAGGGAAATTAATTCACCTTCAGAAAACACTCATTTTGTTTCAGTCTGCGTACCTGAGATTGTTGTATGAATTGACAGACAGACCTAGCTGAGAATTGCAATATACCACTAGGAAGCTTATTTGCAGAGAGCAGACATTTTATCAGTCTGACAGCACTATTGAATTCAAAACCACAAACAATTTTAGTCTGTAACAAACGGAACATTGTGCAGAAATAAAATAGTTGTGGTTGAAAAGCATATGCACTTTTTACCACTTGCAGTAATAAAATGAAGCAGTATATGTACATCGTGGGTGCTCACATCACATAAAGAGTTTACCAGCATCTTGACTACCAGGTACTAGTCCAAGAGGAAAGGTTTAGCCCATATGCTGAATAAATTATTCCAAAATCTGTTTCACAAATAATTATGTGGATCCTACCCCTTGTGGCTGCAGGTATGCTCTCTCATTGCATCCTCTGCAATGCCTCAGAGTCAAAATTCCTACCACTGGATACCATGCTAGATACAGACACTGTACCCATGGTGAGAGCATACACAGGTATCCAGACACTCTCCGATGAATTTCCTGGCTGTCAGACCCCAAAGGTTACTGTGGCCTGCTTGTCACACCCATGCTTTTTCACTCCACAACTCATAGCCCTGTCGTTTTCTGCATGGTGGTGGTTTTTGGAAGCAGCACACTGTAGGCAGGACATGCAGCCCACACATGCACTGTCATGTCCTGGGTTTCATGTCCATCAGGCACCAGATGGGGGCTGGTCCTCCACTTCAGGGAAAACCTCTGCAAGACACTCTTGGGGCTGCCCATGGCACACACGGACTGCCATCCATAAATGGCCATTTTGAAGCCATTATACCTATGTGATCTCTAAGCAGCCACAGATTAGCTACTTGTCTCCTTCTGCCATATTAAAGTGGAGACAGAGTCCCCACATCTGCCCCAGCCCAACAGGATGTCTGTGCAGCATTTCTGCGGCAGCCTCTGGGCTTTGCATGGTGCTGCCAGGCTCAGGCAACCCTGTATGCAGATATGGGAACCAGGACAAAATGCCAATCCAGGAGAATATGTATGAGAGGACAGCAAGGAAATCCGCTAAGGGAATCCCCAGAATGAGCAGGTAAACCAGAAGACCCATCTGATGGGTCTGTAAATCAGAAAACATTTTCAGGAAAGCTTGGATGGGTATCATGCCAGGGTGGCTATGGAAGACAACAGCCTAAGCCACTAGAGAGGCCTGAGGAGGCTGGATTCCAGGGATTTAACCTGTTTTTTCAAGCTCTAAACTTTTATCAGCAGATTTTCATCATCATTCTAGTGGTTCTGAAACAACTTTCTCAATAAACTTAATGGTCTGAACACAAATTATTTCAACACTTTCTTTTATCCTATTATGAAATTAATTTTTTCTCCAGCTGTTACTAACAGAACATGAGATTGATGATACAAACTTCTCAATTTGTTAAACTGCATATCTGTTTAACATTGCCAGAAACATGCTCTGTAATGAAATCATACAGAAAATAAGTTTTGTCTTACTAGGGTGAACTTAGTAAAAATTTCTATCTAATTCTTGCATAGGTTTTCTTCAATTGTCCTGACTTTCTCATAACAGGGGCTTTAGGAACTGAATTTCATATTAACTGTGTAGTATTGATCACTTTGCCATAGTAGAGAGACAGCTGCTGCTCCCAACCATAAATTCTGTATAGCAGAACCTAGATGAAGATCTGTACCTGATGTCAGCTACCATCTCCATTATAACTGTAAAGTTCAGATTAGCCGAAGAGGTAGCCCTTAATAAATACACAGTAGGACAGTCTCTGAAAATATGATGACAATGCCTTAAAAGAGTGCATCTGTCCTAGCAATGGCATGCGCATCATCCGCTTCTTTTCAAAGTTTTTTTCAATTTGTCTTGGATAAAAATGGATCATGTGAAGTCTATAATAGAGAAAGTGGGAAGGCACATCGTAAAGCTCACCAGAATCCAGTAAAGCAAGAAAAACAGCATATGAAAAGTGCATTAAGTAGAATTTAAAGACTAAAATGATTGCACAGAAGGAAGTGAACTGTAATCTTCATCTGTAATTGCAGGCCAGGAAAGTGGAAAGTTTATGAAAATCTATTGCTGAAATACACCAGAAGTTTGTGAGTCTTTGGAAAAGAAAACTTATGACTCATAAAAGGTAGATGGCAGTTTTTACCAATAGGTACCAAACTGTACAATATACAAGAAAATAAAAGTCCAGGAATCTTCTTGGACTTTGCAAGATTGTAATAACAGCCTTCATATTGATATGAATGGGGAAGGGCTTCAAAAATGGCATGTCTTGTTGACACCCACAGCAGCACTTATCTACCTGCAAATTCTCAGGGCAACCAGATCTGTAATAAACAGAGTGATTAAATCCTGGCAGCTCACAGAGGTGGGACAAGATGGAGATATTAACCAGTGTCATCATCTGACTGGTTCCAAGATGACACATCCAAAATCAGCACACTCCTAAGAAGAAGCCAGGAAACATGGGGAGGAGCTCAACACCTGGTGCCCCCTCATCCTCCATGTTACTGCTGCAGCCTGGACAGACTGCCCAGATAAAGGTGTCTTCACGCCAGAGTACTTGGTAGACTACTTATATAAGTTGGGGTGTTGTTGGGTTTAAGACTGAGTGTGAAATCACTTGTGCTTTAAATTAATCTTTCTTTCCTGAAAGGTATTGCATTGACCTACTGCAACATTATCTTTCATGGGGCAATTGGGCAATCATTATGTTTTCAAGACGTTCTGAAAGATATATAAACTGCAATAAGCTGTATATATGCATACGTATATCTGAGATGTATACTGTAATAAGCAATTCACATTTATGCATGCAATTATAACTTGTGAGATGAAATGATCCATCTGTCAAACTGGAGGGCCATCTCTAGTGCTAAATTATGAAAGAAAACCAGAATTCTAGGCCTGTTTTGATCCCATCCTGACAGGCAGTTCTAAAACAGTCCAGACGAGTTGTAACTGTTCCAGCACAGAAAAGAATGTATCATGATGTCTTTCAGTACCACATTGCAGACAACTAAATTTATACATCTAAATGTTGCAAAAGCAATTAAAATACATAAATATATCTATGTGGAGCCATTCTGGATGTCCTAGAATAACTGAGATACTTGCTTAGAGCTGCCATATGTGACAGAGTATCTATGGGAGTTCTATACCTCTTGGGATGGCAGGGTACCTTAGGATATCTAAAATGCTGCCAGACACCTAATTTTAAGCAGCTGAATTATTCTGTATGGAGAGCATTCAACTATGAACAGGTAAACAGCTGGTGTCATCTGGGAGTTTGTGGGGGTTTTGAGACATCCAAACAGAGCACACCAATAAAGCACAGCATTGGTGTGCAGCTGTGCTGTTCTTGGGTGGGACACCTCATGATACCTGAAGTGATACTGGAGAGACTATTTTCAGATACCAGAATGCTGTTCTGTGCATCTGGATATGTACTAAGTGTCTGTAGACAGAGCCAACACAGTTCTGGGAAACACAACTGGAATTAATTTTTTTTTTCAGTTTGAGATGTCCTTGCATATCCTGATGCCTGACTGATACAAAAGGCCAAGCATTTTTCTAGGTCCTGTGTCTTATCTGCTAGTTTCTTGTATATTCCTAGGACAGTAGACGATAAGACAGCTAACAGGGTCACAGTCAATTACACAAAGCACTTGCATGCTCCCTGATGCTTAGACATCTACATTTATTTTCCTGTACCCTCAGGCTGAACTCTGCCTGAGCAGGATAAGGACAACGTTGACCCAAGAGAAGTGGCAGATGCCACCCACTCCTAACCTTCTGGTGGGCGTGTCACAGTGGGCAGCAGATCAGCGGTGGCCATGTCATAGTATGTCTGGGCCATGACCAGCACAGGGGCCATGAAATGGTGTCTGGCTTCAGGTGAGAGGTGCCCTCATACAGACAGGAGCAACAACTGGTGCTGTGGCTTTTCGTCCATCCCAGTGTATTTGAGCAGGCATCAAAAGCCATAGATGTGTTTCCCAAGGAAACATTGTGGGCTGGGGCCCCACATCAGCTGCTGCCTGATATGTAGATTGGTCGCAGACATGTGGGTTGGCACTGTCTGGACAGGCAGCATGTCGCACCACAACACTGAGGGCTGAGGAACGGGAAGGTGGCATACTGCCAGCACAAGGTCCAGCCCAAGGCAGCAATTACCACATTTCAGCACTCCCTGTTGCACTGCAGGCTTTTCAGGGGTGTGACTGTTGTCTGCCCAGTTTTGTGCCCATGTTCTTCTGCCCAGGAAGTAGCACAGGCTACCATGGCCAGACACGTTACCTTTTAATATGTACCAATGCTATCTACTACTGGATGATCAGTAAGACTGAATACACAAGAGCACAAGTAGAGGTACATAAAGCACAACAAACATTTCCTGTCATGCTGCGGACCCAGACCCATCCTTACACTGATTCAGTGTTTCCATGTCTTCATTCTACAAAGAAGCCAAAAATAAATAAATAAATAAATAAATAAAAATAACAATACTGTGACTTAATCAGAAACACTGCCTCTGGACTACTGTTTCATTTGCAGTCTCTACCAGAGGTTGTATAGGTTGCATAGGTTGCATATAGATGCATAGGTTGTGGGAGCAGTATGTCTCTTGACCTGTGGGATAGCCATTCCTCACAGCATCTCCTTTCACCATTTCTCCTCCCTTGCCCAATGCCAAAGGGAAAAATTAGCATTTTCTGCATGTGTGTGCATCTGTGTGCATGTGTATGTGGTAGTGGATGCACACTGGCAAGGTTTCGTGATTCTGAGCCTCCCAGGACCTTGCTGTCACACAGTGTTTGGCACTGCTCTCCAAAAGACGCTGATGGCAGTCCTGTTAGAAAAGCATTCAGGCATCTTCAGCCTCACGATTGTCATGAACAGCTAGGGACAGCTGTTTGTTCTGTCATGAACCTCACAGGAGCTTTGGAGAACTCAAGAGCCAAAGCTCATGTTCTGCTGACAACACGCCTCATTTGTCATGAGGCCCTGATGAAGACTTCTGAATATTTTGAGGTACATAGAAGCACATCTTCAGATGAATCAGGTGCAGGCACATGTTGGACGTCAGAAAGCAATCAGCTCACAGAGATCAAGAGATATTCTGCTCCCACAACCTATGCATCCAGTAGGAAGTGCAAATGAAGGAGCAGTAAGCCAATACATAGTCTTGTCAAGGCCAGGGTAAAGAACCTAGACTTTCGGTCCATGGAAAATTATCTGGAAAATTCTGTGTCAAAGCATACAACTGTGTTAACAAAATCTGAATTTAGGCTGTATTCGAGAGACATTAAGAGTTGATAGAGAATATATATAGGTTTAATGTAAACACTGCTATTCTATGGGTCTTGAGAATGTCTGTTACGCAGGAAGATTTTTTGGCTCCCCATGGTGAAGACAATATAAAACAAAGTATTTCGCTGAAGTAGTATTTTCTATTATAAAACTTGTTTGATTAATATTTTGCAGCAATATTTTTCATCAACTATACTGAAAGATACATATTTTTCAAGAAATACACTTATTTATTTAAAATGTCTTAAATTACTGTCCATAATTTAAGAGGTGGGTAGTGAGGTGGCTAGTTAGATGGGTAGTGGAGACAAGACTTCAGACATTGCCAGTGTTGACATGCTCCTATCTGAGTCCTGTTAGCTGACCTCAGGGTAACAGGTTGAGGTAAAGCTAAATTACTCCCCAAAGCATGTACTCCTGTGGAACAGGCTGGTAAAAAAGAAACATAGCAAGTAATGCTTTTACAGTTCATATTGATAAAATCCTATTTAGATGAAAAAGAGAGAGATTATGAAAAGTGGCCTCTGCCGAGTTTAGGACACCAGATGACACACTGGAATATTGCCTGGTTGTTCTGTGGAATTTGTAGACAACAAAGAGAAAGGCCATTGTATCAAACCAGTGAGGACAGAATTACAAAGAAAATAATTTGTGGATACTTTATTGAATTATGATATACATTAAGAGTGTGGAAATTGGATTTCCCTAAACCTGCTGTACTTTAATTTGTAACTATAACATTCTTCCATTGTATTTGCTGAAAAATATTGCTGCAAACTATCAAAACCGATTTATGATAGAAAATACTTGTTCAGAAAAACACTTTTTGGTGGATTTGCAGAGCAAATATATTCCACACAAGAACATTTCTGCAAAATGAAAAGATATTTCAGAAAAAATCCAATATGCATTCTAAGAAAGTATGTACGTTTGCTTTTTTTCAGTACTGTTTTACACTTTCTTTTGGCATATTAGTAATGTCACATAATCTGACAGGCTACAGGGTGAGAGACTATATTATAAACAAATGAACAAACTAATGTATTATCCAAAATATTGCAAAAAAAAAAAAATTCTGGTCACGTGTCCAGGGATAGTCAAAGGGAAATTTTGACACTGGCTCCTTACTCAACAGCATGGAGAGTGCCTTTCTGGAAATCTATATGGACAGAGGAAGGAGATGTTCAGCAGCTTAGATCTTTGTTTACTTGTGTCTCTTCCAGGGAGAAAAATAAGAATTTTTAGTATTTTGAGATTTTTACTTCCATCTGTTAGAGACAAGTTATGCTAAAAGAAGAATAATAGTTCATATTTGTTCTGTTTTCCAGATAGCTGTTTTTATCAAAATGGATTTCCTTACATGATTCCTATTATCAGAAAACTCCATTTATTCAAAAGCTGAATATTTTTAAAAGTTTTAGAATTTTGCATCTTTTATAGCACAGAAAACATACCAGAGGACTAATTTTACTTTATATTTTGCACAGTGGCATAACTGAAAACGGGAGAGACATGTCTGCTTACTATGCATCCCTCACAATTTGGGAAGTAAATCTGCTAAGTGGTCTCAACTGCAGTTTCAGACAGTAAAACACTCACATTCCTAATGCTAAGTTGACTCCATGTAACAACCAATTAAAAATAAAATAGAAGTATGATACAGGAATTAAAAATTTGGATCAGCGAACTTGCTTGCATCTTTACGGTGCAGCTCTTGTGTCTCTGTAAAGGACTATTTAGGATATTTCTCCCAGGACATGTCTAAGTCAAATTGCATATATACTTAAAAAAAATATCTTTAAGCCTCCAAAAGACAACATTTTGTTGGAGCTTTGGCTTAATGGGGAATCAGTTGTTAACTAAAAGGAACCAAAAATTGTTCAATTCCCATAAAAAGAAAAGATTATAACAGCAATTTTTATAGAAAACTGGAGCATGCAACTGACTTCTGAAATTCTTACAGCCAGGAAAATATGTAACTTAAAACCTTTTACTTGTTAAAAAGTGTCATTCATCTTTAGAAATCCAACAGAATACATAAATATAATGATCAAAAAGTCCACAACTGTGATAACAGCTATGGAGCGATTGAAATATTTCACACATACAAAACATTTGATCTTCCAAATTGCAGATAAAGACGTAAACAGCTTTAAAGAACCACCTCATACCTACTAAACATATTCCTGTGGTTCAATACCACACTTAGAAAGGGACAACAGTTAAGTAGTAACAGCATTTTGGTAGGGTGACTTATCCAGCTACAGGAAAAGTCCTATTTGCGTTATTCTCATAGCAATACTACATTAGCAAACACAGAAATGGAAGAATATTTCTCTTGTAGAATAGGTAAAGGGGGACAGAATGTAACTTCTGAGGAATAAGCAAAGTACTCAGGTTGGTGAAGGAATCAAGACCATTTTCCTCACAGGTATTTAAAAAGAGGGAAAAAAAATTCTAATAAATATCTGTTTAGCAAGATTGCAGCATGAGAAAGAGCTCTCTCTCACTTATCTACATTGAGTCAAATATGATTATTATACAGAAAAGTGTACAAACTAGCACACTGTACAGCTACAACCTCAACATGGTTTCCTTGTTTCTCATCAATCTTGAAATGCACTCACTAGGTGACACAGCTTTTCCTGTGGAAAGCTTTTCCTGTTCTTAAGTTATGGAAAAAGCATAGAAAAGACACTAGGAATTTTATCTTCATCCTCACTGAGATTAATTAATATAGGCCCTACTAGATATTTACATTATTATTGGTGAATGATTTTTGTGTTAGCATGCATTTGGTTTATTTGTTTTACCTAGTCATTTTTACAAGTGGGTTGTGATTACTGTGTATGAATCAATCTATCCCTTTTGAATACACACCTCCAATGCACTAAAGTGGATGCAGTGAATAGCATTGTTTTGGGGGCATTCTTTCATAATGTGTTGTTTTGAAACTGGCTTTCTTGCAGTTATCTTTTTGCAATCCAGCTTTCTGTATCTCTCCACTTTCCACTTACAAATTCCTTTGGTCTGATAAAGTAAAATTTATTTTGTCATCCTCCTGGCACTTGCCAGCACAAGTGGGCCTTGGCCTTCCTTGTCACATCCCTGCATACCCTGACAATGTTCCTATAGTCCTCCCACTTGGCCTGTCCCTTTTTCCACCTCCCAAAAATTTCTTTATTGAGTTTAAGATTACTAGGACCTCCCTGCTCATCCATGCAGGTCTCCTGACCCCTTTGCCTAATTTCTTCATCATGGGGATACACTGGTCTTGGGCTTGGAGGAAGTGATGCTTAAATAATTACCAGATCTCTTGGACTTCATTGTCTTCTAGAGCCCTATCCCAGAGAATTCCTCTAAGTAGGTCTTTGAAAAGGCTAAAGTTAGCTCTCCAGAAGTTCAGGGTTTTAGTCCTGCTTACTGTTTTGCTTCCCTCACACAGCACTGAGTTCCACCATCACATGATTGCTACAGGCAAGGCTGCCCCAACTTTTAAGTCATCAATCAGTCTTCCCTAGTTTGTAAGTACAAGGTTTAGCAACACAACTTCCCTCATTGGCTCCTCTACCACTTGTAATAAGTTATCTTCAGTGATCTACAGGCATTTCCTGAACTGTCTGTGCTGGGCCATGTTACCTCTCCAACAAATATCTGGATGGTTGAAGTCCCTCCAGGACAGCCAGTGCCTATGACCATGAGGCTGTTTCCACCTGTCCATAGAGGACCTCATCAACTTCCTCCTCTGCTAGATGACTATTGCACTAGAGGAATGTGCAGTCCTACACACTTATATCTAGATTTGGCTTTAATGTAACAGGACCTCAGTATATTCTTCAGTGTCTCTGCTAAAGATATTAACGGAGAATAGAAATCAGCTATGAAACTATTTTTTTTAAGTCTGTTTTCTCTTTCTCTGCTTTCTGAGCTATTTCACGGAGTTCCATGGTATTTATTTGCTTGTAATTTTACTGAAGTTATTCAAATGATTAGTTCCATCTTTACACTATACGTTTAAAGAAAAATGAACTTTAAAGGTATTCAATTATGCTGCAAGGGTTTAGAGCTACGAGGGAAGTAAAAATCATTCATAATTAGTTAAAAAAAAAAGATTTCAAAATGTCAAATTCTTTTCTTGCTAGCGCATGTTGGAATGTATTCTGACTATTTCAAGGTGTACTGGGCTCAGCTGTAACAGTTATTTTTTTCTTCCTAGTAGTTGGTGCAGTGCTGTTGACTTTAGTCTGGGAACAATGCTGATAACATACCAGTGTTTTAGTTGTTGCTACGTAATGCTTACTCTGATCAAGGACTTTTCAGTCTCTCACGCTCTGCCAGTGAGGAGGGACGCAGGAAGTCGTGAGGAAGCAGAGACAGGACACCTGACCCAAACTAACCAAAGGGGTATTCCATGCCACAGCACATCATGCCCAGTGTATTAACTGGGGGGAGTCACCCAGAAGGCCTAGATCACTGCTCAGGTCAGGCTGGGTGTCAGTAGGTGGGTGGTGAGCAATTGTACTGTGTATCACTTGTGTTTTTTGTTTTTTTCCCCTTTCCTTTTTCTGTTTTATATTCTCTTCCCTTGTTATTTCCCTTATCATTATTATTATTGGTGGTTGCAATAGTATTTTTGTATTACATTTTAGTTACTGAACTGTTCTTATCTCAACACATGGGATTTACATTCTTTTGATTCTTTTCCCCGTCCCGCTCTGAAGGGGGAGGTGGCGAAGGAAGGGGAGAGTGAGCGAGCAGCTGTGTGGTTCTGGGTTACCTGCTGGGCTTAAACCACGACACAAGGGCACCAGGTGAGTAAGGACAAATTATTAAAAAATAAAATAAAAAAAAAAAGCCCTGTTACACCCAAAATAAAAATGTTGCCATGAGGAGATATAAATTGGATTATGTATTAATGAAATTAGTTCTGTATTCTAAGGTAACAAAGATTCCTTCTCAGGGAGCTGAGCATAACGTAATTGTATCAGAGAATGAGAATCTGTTCTTCTTCCAACAGGGTTCCTATTCCACCATCACAAAGGAATTATTCTTTTAAGAAGTTCAGTCACATCTTTTCCACTTTTGTCTCAGAAGTATTTTTTTTCATACTTGCCAGAGAAATAGCTGCCTCTCAAATCTCACATTAGAATAGCCAGAAGAACACAGCTACACTCTGACACCTGACATGAAAGTCAGTAAAAGCCTTGAGTGGTTTCTTGATTTCTAATTAAACCAGGCAGGTCTCTGAATCCTACAGAATTTCAAACAGTAAGTCAGAACACATTGTCTCTACAGCCAGAATGTCCAAACCTGAAAGGACTGAAATCCAAGAAGTCTTGCAGGAAATATGGTTAAAAGTTTTATGTTTGGAATAAATCTTTATAAGCAGTGAGGTTCACTGGTTTGGGTTTTGCCGTATACTCTGCAACAGTTCTGTTTTGCCTTTGATACCCAAACAATTCTGTTGCCATATGCATGGTTGTGTAAAGCATATTGATATGCTGATGACATTTATCAACAGCTCAAATATTTTCTATGTTTGAATGGAACTAAATTTTATTGGCTTGCAAATGATTGGCAGAACATCCATTCTTCAGACCAAACACTGTGCAAGAATTATATCTTACTCTAAAATATGCCAATTAAAACATAATGCACAATTATAGTACATATAATTTTAACTGCTGTATTTTATCATGCAATATTTTCAAAACAGTTTGAATTATTTGGCTGATCTTTCAATCACTAGCCTCAAATCTTTAGAATTAGACAAGTTTAGGTAATAAGTGAAATGATGAAACAGAAAGATTCATATTTAGAATACTAGCACTGCATTTTTTGCATTAATTCTGATAAAAGAATACTTGAATACCACAAGTAAAATGTTCTGATATTTGACTTACATGTGGAAAATATCAGATCTACCTTTCTTTCCTCTTCAGCAATCTACTCTTAGGTATAAAATTAATGAAGGTGCCTTATTATATTGACAGATGAAAAAGCATGACATTTTCTCTTTCTCAGAGCTTAATGACATACGTTTGCAAAAAAAAATATTAGTGGTATGACAAAACCCTATAATAGTAACAGTCCATCATTCTTCAGTTCAGAGTTCCTCACTTATTTCATAACTGACATGTTTAACATATCAGTGTATTAACAAGGTTTCTTCTCAAAGTGAAAATGGATTTACATAATTCTTTATGATTTTTATCTCAAAAGGGATATTTGAGATTATATGCATACTTAAGATGGTTATTTATGAGTGATATTTCAGAACATTTAAATAAATGTGAGTGCCACAAGATTGGTATTCATGTAAACGTTTCACCAAAACACACAAGATCTTGATTTATATCCCACCCACACAGCAAGCACATTATGC
The DNA here is from genome assembly GCF_037157495.1 of Lathamus discolor. Taxonomy (NCBI): domain Eukaryota; kingdom Metazoa; phylum Chordata; class Aves; order Psittaciformes; family Psittacidae; genus Lathamus; species Lathamus discolor. The sequence goes on along the minus strand of NC_088887.1, from coordinate 26,492,052 downwards.
TTATGTTTCATATTTATGACTATTATTTCTTACTAAAACAGCTTCTGAGGACTGGGGCCACAAGACCTGAATTCTGATGTAACTCTGTGGTTGTTTACTCTGTGCATTAGGCAAATGAAGCTGTCTGGCTGTTGGTGTGTACAGATTTAACTTAAATTAAAGGCAGAGATTAGAGCTTGTTTCCACAATCAGGCTGATTTGTAATTAAGTATAAAACTGTTATATATACGGTATTTATGATACTATGTAGGAAAAAAATAGCAAAGACTCCCTATAACAAGAAAGCATCTACGGGATATGCTTTGGGTAGGTCTGATAGGAAAGAATAAGGATAAATTGGAATTATTCTTTGATTTAAATTGTCTGCCACTGAAACAGGAATAAATTAGTAGCATATTAAAATATATATAATAAAATGCAAATAAATAAATAAATTGTATTTTACCTTGTCCCACTGAAGCATCTAGCAAATGATTTTTTAATTGGTTCCATTCATGTAGTACTCAGTTTCTTTCATAGCTATAGTGCAGCATCAGTTTCAAATACAAGTTTCTTATTAAAACCATGCTGTAATCCAGAAATGTGCAATACATGTTGTAAGACTGTAAACACTACTTCACTTCCTCCATTTTACATATATAACCAAGACCTCACAATATTATTAAAAATACAAAAAATTACTCCAATTAAGTAAAAAACACTTTTAGCCATAAATGAACACTCTGCTATAATACTTACAAACAAGTATGCATTAATTACTGTAGTCACAAGTCTATAGTAATGTGAATTTTAAACATCAAGACAAATCATACCTCTGTATCAGCCCAAGTGAAAGAAAAAAACTAGTTCATTATCACAGCAACCTCTGAAATACAAGAAATACAAACCTATAGAAAAACTGTTACATTTTCGCTGCTAAGAATGTAAGTTGCTGACGTTTTCTGAATATGTTTCTCTGTATCATTTTCCTTTGCACCAGTCTTCATCAACTTCTGTGACAGAAAACCCCTGAAACATGAGTTAAATGATATTACTATTTTTTTACATTCTTCTTTTCTTTTTTAAAGATGGTTGTTTGCAGGTTACGTGCATTCAAAACTGGGAAGATAAAACTGCCAATTGTCTCCCAGATTCAAAATAAAACATAATAGTACCTTAGTTCAGAAAAAGATATAAAAAACAGAGAACAAGTAAAAATAAAATATGCGCAAAATGAAGAGGAGGTATGAACTGCCAGTATGAAAAGTCAACATAGCACAAAGATTCCCATCAAACAAGGATCTCCTCCCAAACAATACTCAGCAGTTTCCTAGAGAAGAGTGTAAAAATAATGTCTGCTTGAGGAATTTATGAATAAATCTAAGTATTATGTTTTCTCTAAAGACACATATAGAATCTTAGCACAAGCAATTTCTATGCCTGTGGACAGCACACAAATGTTAGGTATTGTCTACCAACTACAATTCATTAGCTCTCTTCCATATGAGTCAAGATCTGTGCTATACATTTAACTATGTTCTCTGTCTGAAGCCCAGGAAGCAGAAATTCAATGAAATTGCAGGAATTGCAGAAACTGCAGAAATGCAATTCCTACAAGACATAAACTTCACCACTAGAGTTGCTGAATGCACTTATTGATCAGACAAAGTATGAAGAGTGAAAGAAGAAAGGAATTCATTGTCACTAACTCTCAGTTAAGAGCTTAAACAATGTGTGCTGAACTCAGTGAGAGTTGAGAGGTCATCTTCAGTTCCTCTTTGACTTTCTTGAAATCATGTCCTACTTGATAGTACTACAGGTAATCAGAATGGGGAGCTACTGGGACAGGATTGCTGTTCCGAAGTTAAAAGCTCACAAAGTGTCACAAACCTCTCCCTCCCCTTTAACTTTTAATGTAGCGATGAGCAAAAAGAAAAAGCAGGAGATATTATGTGAGTTGCAGACACTTCTGCAATTCCAGTACTGCCACTCTATAATTTGGACAAGGCTTAACATCTCAGTACTTCTTTTGTAATAGTCTTTGCATATATCTTCTCTTAGAGAACAATATAATAAACAATATCCATTACAAAGGCAGTGAACCACTTATGCTAAGACAGTAGCTCAAATATGCCTTCTACAGAAAAATATTTATATAAATGAATTAAACTATATGGGGTTTTTTGTTTGATTTTTTATTTGTTTGTTTTTCCTCCTACTTCTCTACTTGCTTTTCTTTTCCAGTGCTAGAATATATAAATTGGGGAAAAAAGACAAAAGAACAAAAAATTCAACAAAGCAAAGGTATTGAGGATATAATTAAAGGTTTTTCCCCCCATATTTCCTTTTCATTAGCCTGGAGACATGCCACCCAGTATCTAAGCTGCTGAAAAAGTGTTATAAGGTCCTCTACTTTCTATTTAGTAGCCTAATTTAGCTACATATAGGCATATATTTTGTAGCCTTTTGCCCATTTGCTGTACAATGAGATACAACAAGAAAGAACACTTTTCACTATCTCATTAGTACACTATGCACCATTTGTACCTGGTATATCTAGCATACGCAGGGTATAACCCCAAAATAATGGGAAAGTATAAATGTCAGTTAAATGTTGGTTGAATTACAGTGTTTATCTATATTTTTTTTGGTAATTAGAGTGTTTATTAATTTTTGTAATTTTAATATCCATCATGTGACTACAGTAACATAGTTTTGTTACTTTCCTGTACAGAAAGTAAACAGAAAAATAGTTTTTGATTAATGACTTACAAAGGAAAGCAACTAAGTGCAACATCAAAAACATCTTAAAAACTTCATCCATATGACAATCCAAACAAAACCATATTGTTTGCACCTCTATAAGAGTGTGCCTTTAAAAGCAGCAGGGTTTGTGGGTTCAGCCTTTGAATACTCAAATTTCCTGAGTTTTTTATCTAGAAAATTTGTATTTAGAAACAGGGGAAAGAAGTGCTTTCAAGGTCATCTTGTCAGGAGCATGGCGGGATGAGGCTGAGCCCAGGAGGAAAGTCAGGGTGGCCAAGGTGCAGGCAGGGCCCTGCCCTCACTCTCTATCTTGAACATGGCAGGCAGAGCCAGAGATGGCAGCAGGGTCTGCCAGCAGCGCTGGATGACTTGAGGCGATGAGCTGGGGCTGGGGGTTTGCCAGAGAATGGGTCTAGGACCAGAGACAAGGGACTGGTGTGGGCCCACATGCTACTGGGACCAAGTCCAGGCACCAGCTGCTGACCAGGCTGAAGGAGACATGGGTTTCCTGTGCCCTCGGTGGAGCAGGTGGGGGCAGCAAGGACAGAGCTGCCTTGTGCCCCGAGGGTCCTACCACATGTACTGCCATTAGACAGAGAAATTAATCTCTTAAACAACCTGCATGACAGGTCTTGAGCAAGGACTGCTTGGGGACAGAGGCTGGGCAGCAGCACAGGCTATAAATACACTCATTACTTTTGTGAAAGAAAAGTCAGAACATGGAACAGATTTACACCAAAACAAAAGTTACTGTTTCTTAGAATACAAGAATTTCAGAAAAACCTTTAGTATCAAATTAGGCCAGGTAGAGTTCTTGACTTAGTTAACCATTTGCAGTTGTGGTGGATTGACCAGGACTAGGTGCCAGGTCCCCACCAAAGCTGCTTTATCACTCCCCTCCTCAGCTGGACACAGTGGAGAGAAAATAAAATTAAAGGCTTGTGGGTAGAGATAAGGACAGTGAAAGATCATTCACCAATTACTGTCATAGGCAAAACAGACTTGACTTAAGGAAATTAGTTTAATCTCTGACCAATGAAATCAGAGTACAGTATTAATACAACCAAATCTTAAAACGCCTTCCCCCCACCCCTCCCTTCTTCCTAGGCTCAACTTTACTTCCAATTTTCCCTATGTGCTTCCCAAGAGAGGATCAGGGGGATGGGGAATTGGGGTTGTGGTCAGTTCATCACATGTTGTCTCCTCATGGGGAGAAATCCTCACGCTCTTCCCTTGTTCTAGCATGGGACCTCCCATGGGAGACAGTCCTCCATGAAGTTTGCCAACATGAGTTTTTCCACAGACTATAGATCTTCATGAACTCCTCTACTCCAGTGTGAGTCTCTTCCATGGAGTGCAGTCCTTCCGGAGCAGACTTCTCTACCATGGGTCCCGCATAGTGTCATGAGTCCTGCCAGCAAACCTGCTCCAGCGTGGGCTCCTCTCTCCATGGGGCCACTTCACATGGGGTCACAACCTCCTTTGGACATTCCCCTGCTCCAGGGAGTGGTCCTTCATGGGCTACAGGTGAATATCTGCTCCAATGTGGACCTCCATGTGCTGCAGGGGGACAGCCTGCCTCAACATGGTCTGCACCACAGGCTGCAGGGGAAGCCCTGCTCCAGGGCCTGGAGCACCTCCTCCCCTGTTGTGTAGCAGTTTTTTTCTTCTTCTTAACTATGTTGCCCCAGATGCATTACCATCATCACTGACGGGCCCAGACTTGATCAGTAGCAAGTCCATCTTGGAACCAGCTGGCACTAGCTCTGTCAGATACACTGGAAATTTCTAGTAGCTTCTTTCAGAAGCCACCCCTGTAGCCTCCCTGCTACCAAAACCTTGCCATACAAATCCAATACAGCAATAGACAGAAAAAAAAAATACTTGCATCATCATGATAAATCTTGCAGCCTGGAGAAGACCATGCTGCAGTGAGTAGATATGCCCTTGAAGGAAGCTGCAGCCCATGGAGAGCACACACTGGAGCAGGTTTATCTTGAAGGGCTGCAGTCTGTGGCAAGGACCCACACTGGAGCAGAGGAAGAGTGTGGAGCTGCAGAGAGGAGCTGTCGTGGACTGACTGCAACCCTCCCATTGCCCATCCCCCTGTGCTGCTTGGTGATGAGGAGGCAGATGAGTTGAGAAGGAGTGAAATTGAGTTTGGGAAGAAACTGTTCTTAATGTTCTCTTTGTTTCTCACCATCCTATTCTATTTTTAATCGGCAATAAATTAATTGCATTTCCCCAAATTGAGTCAGTTTTGCTAGTAGCAATAACTGATTAGTGATCTTGCTGTCTTCATTTCAACCCACATCCCTTTCCATCTTATTTTCTAACCCCCATCATTCCTGTTAAGGAGGGGTAGTGACAGAGCAGCTGGTGGACATCTGGGAGCTGGCCAAGCTCAACACACCACAATGTTAGATGTGAATTTGAAGGAGATAATCATGACTTTTACAACTATCCTAATCCCACCTGAGGTATAACTCAAACACGAAGTACTTTTACCAATGATTTTCTTACTACCTAAAGGACAGTCCAGCTGATCCTTGATGTATTCCCTCTGATGCTCTCTGTATACCAGCATTAGCATTCCCAAACCATGGGGCTGGTCAGCTTGAAAACTAATCTCACAAAGACAGAGCAGGTTCCAACCATAGAAATTTACTGGCCCTCTTCCATATGTAGATTCATGACCATTTGTGTGCGACTCAGTTTATCTAGAGCAAAATCCTTAAATATTCAAAACACAATTAAATTCACAACATTGTACACAGATAGACTGTACGGGCTGTTATGGAGAGGAGAAAAATTGCCTTCTGTATAAAAGCTGTTTGATACATAGGTTTTGGATATGCGTCACATCTTTCAAGAACCTTTACAGAGATAAATAAAATGTTAATTACTGTAGCTATGCAATAGAAAGAGGTTATATACAGTACACAGAAATAATTTTATAGGAAAAATAGTCACTTCTGCTAAATGCAATAGCATATATTGCTATGCTAACATATACTGTTGCATCTAAAGGCAACTCCACTACCATTAACTTGAATTTACTGCTTTTGGAAAGACAGACTGAACAAAAGTAGACATCTGCAAAGTTAATAAGTTTTGTTTTATGTAAAACTCTGACTGAATTCTGCATACAGATGTTACCTGTGTCCATTTTTTTACTAAAACTGAACACTAACAAAAATTTCAGAGGAAATAGGATGAAATCTGAGATAAATTAGATGCTATCATAGGAAATTTTAAAAATTCCATAATACTGGTGGAGAGGTTCAGAAGGAGACATTGCTTATGATTCGAAAGCTCTAAAGCACTTGAGATTTATTGTAGCAAAAATAGAGAACGAGACTCAAAACACAGTATCTGATAATAAATAGTCCAAATGTATTCCCCACTATTATATCTTGATATAAATAGTGTATTTTAGTTGTATTAGTTAGTCTGTCAAGCCTGGAGCTGCATCATACAGCTACATTTAAATAATTACCTTTTGATGCAAATCCTTAGTCTTAATATAATTTCTGTAATGCCGCCAATTTCAAGGACAGGAGACTTTTACAGAGAAATCTGCATCATGTTGGGAAAAGGTTTCATTTTTATACAGCATACAATGAAGCACCTATAAACAAGGCATACATGCCATGCTTTGAGATAGGTAAGAATCCTGAAAACACCCTTGGTCTAAAGACAGTCTAATGATTGAGGTCCATAAGCATTTCACCATGAACGTACACATTATACTTTTGCAAGAGCGCCACCATGATTCTTCATTTTGTGGATAGAAAAGGTAGGAAAAGTTTTGTCCAGGCAGGTATGAATATGGTTGATAAAATACATCTATTTCTGAAGTTCTGTAGAGGGTATTGGAAAGAGATTAGATAAATAGTTTTTTTTAAAGGCTGTAGATAATGTTTTACAGTACGAACCTTTAAAAAAACCCCAACTATTTAGGTTATCAAAAAGGAAACTGATAGGTGATTAAAGTAGGTGCATATATTTCTACAAGTAAAACCAGTTAAGTACTAGTGGACATTTCCCTCTACTGAAGAGGAAAAACCCCATAGAACCCAATGTAATTCAATATAGCAAAAAATCAAGATGGAAAAAAAGGCCAGTGTTTAACACCGGTGGAGCAATCCAGGTTTCTGTATATATGACGTGAATGAGGAAAAGATCTTGAAACTGTATTTTAAAATTATTAAAAAAACCCAGAGTTCAAAGTTCTCTAAACTTGTTCGTATCTAAAAGTATGGAGTATACATAATGAATGACAGAATAATACAAAAGGTTTTACCTGCACCCAGTAGGCATGACCTCTAGTTTACTTCTGTATGAATATATAATGAAAACTTCCTAAATTCAGAATAATAAAGCCTTTCCTCTAGGCCGGCTATGTAAGCCCATGGGCAAGAGCTCTCTTTTTTAGTTCCCACTGGTAATGAAACACTTTACATGTAAAACAACATATTACGAAATACCCTCTTATCTTTCTCTTCTTTTTTTCCCTTATAGCTGCAGAGACACAGGAGCAGTCACCTTACTGCTTCTACCCTCATGTTTTTCACTTAGTATAAATTGTTCAAGAAACTTATCAGTTCATATACTGCCCCAGTGAATGCTCAAATTTATGGAAAAGTATAGACCTTTTCCTCTCACTGTAAGAAGATAAAATCAATAGAATTTACTTTTATGAATCTGCTTCTTATTAGTTTCCACATGTATCTAGTTTTAATACTCTAAGGACAACTTTAAAGAAAACCACATCAGTATTGCAGAATACATCATTATCACCAAAATTTAAGTCTTAAGCAAGATATGATAGAAATAGTCCTTGTCCCATCTCCAAATTCTGGCAGGGCTTCCTCAGAGCTTCCTGGCTGTCTAGCTTATGCTTTTTGTGTTGATCCAATTCTCGATTTTCTGACCTGTAATGTTGTTAAAGACCACAGGTATGTGCTATCAATGGCAATAAGAAACTGTTAAATGAAATGTGCATAAATACTAACAGAAGTTACTTGCCTGCAGGACAGCTACTTGCTTCCAGGCTCGATTTCTGATAGCTCAGTGATTTTAGGAGTTACAGCAGACTATAAAGAGTCCCTCTGATCCCTAGATTTTTTTCTTAGCTGTTGGCTTGCTATGCCAAGCAGAAATCTCTCTTCTCTCTGTGATATCCCACCCCTCTTCCTGTCATCTGCCATTCTCCTGTGCAATCTGGAAGTTACATTTCCGTGATGAGATCAGTCCCACCCAGGCAAGAACAACTCTGCCATTCATAGGATTCTCCTATGTTTAGCATGCTATTAATTACTGAGGATCCGTTGCAGCAAGGAATCTTTCAGCCTCAAGGAGTAACCTTGAGAGGTGTCCCTGCTCAAGGGGAGATCCTGTCTTACAGCCTGCTGCCATGCAGGAGAGATCAGTGGGCCCTTTACTGTCCACTATTTTAGAAAGTAAGATGCTTGCATGCCAACAAGATGTCTGGGTCATAGTTCCAGAACAGCTCTTGGATACCATGTTGCCATCTATCCCCCAAAGTCCAGAGAAAGCTGGATGCAGCCATCACAACACCTGCTGGAATTTATGGTTTAAGCTGGAGGAGGGGGGAGCACAACGCCCCAGGCAATTTCCAGCTTACTAAAGACAAAGTCTTATGGCAATAGAAATAGGTTGTAACAATACAGATCACTCATACAAATAGTAAATTCACCTTATTAGCAAAGGTTCTTAATATTTGCTTGGATATTTGATTAGTATTTGATTGGATACAGTAACATGTGCCAATATCTTGGTGAGAAGAGAAACCGTATTTCCCTAAAACCAAATATGGAATTTTCTAAGGATCATGGTCTAACTTTAAAAGAACTTACAATATATTTATATAAAAAATCATGATCTATAATGAAGTGCGAAAGGTCATATTTTACTGTTAATTATTTGGTAGACATGCTATTTTGGTTAGTCATGAGACCGGCCGACAGGGAGTACCAGGTAACATAATGTGCTTTTTCATGTTTTCTTTCTATTGCTCAATAAACCATTAGTTGAATTATTTAGCTGCATAATTAGTGTTAGCTACAGGGTATGTATCAAAAGAGATTTTTGGATTTACTCATCTGTAAATGTCAGGCTATTAATAATTTTACCGATAACTTCATGTATTGGAAATCACCTGTGATGAATTCAATATATGGAAATGAAAGGTCAGCACACTGTGTGCCTATGCACAGATATGCAGGCATGTGTGCTCAAATGGAATATTCTCTGAATATTAGAGTTCTTTCATGATCTCATATTTTTAAATAAGAAATTATATTGTCAATTTTGAAGACAAAAGAATACAATTTCAAGACCTCAAGATCTCCATTAAAGAAAACTGTACCTCTACAATCATTTTTAGAATGCTCAAATATTTTTTAAGCTTCTCTGGGAAACTAAAATATAATAGCGTTAAATTACTTATAAATATCAAGGCTGTAATTTTGTGTGTTCATATGTTTTTTTCCTCTCTAGCTCTGACAGTCTAATCTCCTGATAATATTTTAATAGATAGATACCCAAGACAACTCTGTAAAAAGTGAAAATCTACATTGTAATTCAGATACATTGTAATTCAGATACATTGTATTTTAAACCTCTGGAGCCTTTAATTAGCTATTTATTTTTCCTGGCTATCTCATTCTACTTTTGTTTGCATTTTCATTATTTCAGAAACAAAAACCCAGATTAGGTACAAATACACTTTTCATATTATGCTAGTTGTGCAAGACAACCTCTTAATGTTCAAATACGGCGCATCAAGCAATCTAGAAGTAGCAGCAAGGAAAATACAGATTCAAACATGAAGTTTTGGAGGTGTCTTAAACTTTTTTTATCTATTCCTTCACCATTGTATTTACATTTATTTCATTTACTCAGTTATTTACATCTGCAGAGAATCCAGGCACTGCTGACATCCTGGACCTTTCCTGCTTAAATACCAGAGGGGTTTTTAGTAAGTTTCAGCCCTCTTTACTACAGCCTTAAGTTATTATATGCTAACATGAATGATTCTGTGGCATTTAAGGAGAACAGAAGGTTCATTGGATCTTTATAAATTTTATTTTCTCTTTATATTTTACTTTCATGCCATCTCTACCCAGGTACATGACCTGATCTTAACACCACTTCTATTCTTTCATATTGCTCCATAAAACATGTCTCTGTGGTCACAAATGATCATGAATTTGTGACTTGGGAGAAAAAGGATAACAGAGAGACAATAAGGGCTCATTGCAAACACAGGCAATGTTTATGTTTGTCCTGGGTTTACCAGGAGCCGTTTTGCTCCTTCTTAGTAACTGGTGCAAGCTCTGTGTTTTGACTTCCAGCCTGGTCAGAGAGCTGATAATACCAATTGTTTTTAATTGTTGCTAAGTAATGTTTATTCTGGCCAAGGACTCTGTGAGTCTCATGCTCTGCTGGGGACGAGGGAGGCCGGGAGGAAGCAGAGACAGGACACCTGACCCAAACTAGCCAAAGAGGTATTCCATACCATAGCACGTCATGCCCGGAGGGGGAACTGGAAGTTACCCGGAAGGGGCAGGCTCTCGCTCTTCGGGGGGGTCGAACTCGTTCGGCGGTGGTATCGTATTCTCTTGTTATTTTCTCTTATCAATATTATAATTGGTGGTAGCAGTAGTGGTTTGTGTTATACCTTAGTTACTGGGCTATTCTTATCTCAACCCGTGGGAGTTACGTTCTCCTGATTTTCCTCCCCATCCCTCCGGGAGTGGGGAGGGTCAGGGGGGGTGAGAGGACAACCTGTGTGGATTGGTTTAAACTACGACAATGTTTAACACAACCTTTAAATGAGTTACTGTATTTCCTAAGGGCTGAATCCAATGGATACAGTCTACTAAAGAATATACAGCTACAGAAGTGGTTATGTTTTAAAGCCTATTTCCTTGCATTTATCCTTGGACTCATTATCCTTGTGTTCTGTATTAAGTTTAGGAAATCTGGAGTATTTGTGAGGCATACTCCCTGGGAAAACAAAGTTTCAACAGAAACATGCTCCAAATAAACTTTATGGAATTTACTTGTTCCCTTGAAGATATTTGAAGAAATTTAGATACCTAAACGACATTCAGAAATGTAAACTTTACCTGACTTTACTCCCTTATCTAGTACCTTATCTATATACCTATTTACGGTTCTTGCCTTGATTACTTTATAATTCTTGCCATGTTTTTTTTTTTTTTTTTTTTTTTGTCACGGTGAAAATGATGGTTCTGTAATGTAGTTTCACAGTATATTTTCTTAAATACGTTTATCTTGCACGTACTTAAATCACCTTACAAACTGCTTTACAGTGTTATGTTATAACCACCTGCTTTCTTGCCCCTTTGCAGTTTGTTTGCGTTTGAATGTCACAGTGAACTGATTCTGGAAAGATAAATAAGCATTACCTTTAGAAGTAAAAAATTTCAACACTCTTCAGGAAATTCTGATTGCTATACTATTATAGATTTGTCATGAAAGATTATGCTTCTTTGTTTTTCAGTCTCGCCCCATTCTGAAGGTTCCTACAACAGCTAGTACAGGAGCAGTTGAATACAATAAACTTAATAACTTAATATACTTCTTTATTTCCTTATGTAGCAGCTCTCCTAGTTGTTTAGAGAGGACAAGGAAGCTGTATGTGCTTCTGTTCTCTTGATTGATCCTGTTCTTCTCCCTTTTCCTCGGTTATATGAAAATAGATTTAGTACATTTTTCTCTCCAACTTTTCACCCAAATCCAATAGCTGTTGTCCCAGGAGTAAAGATGGGAAGAAAGAGTGAAAGACTCCAAATTTTTTAGGGATCAAGATATTCTAGTAAGGATTCTAAATGTAATGTCTAGCATCTTCTTACGTACTGGGAAGTGATAATGGAAACAAGGACTCTTGATACCTTCACAGCAGTAACGGACTGGCAGTGTTCTGTAGAATGAAGTAGAAAAAGCAGAAATAGGTAAGCCAAATAGGAAGAACTAATCGCGATTATGAGAGAAAACATATAATTTATTTGGCATGTGAAAGAAAAAAAATAAAAACCTAGCAGAAGAAAATGCAAATGAAGTGTTGTCTGTATATGTAGGCATTAAATGAGGGTACATAAATTCTGAGGTCAGTGACTACAGTTAGTATAAAACTGACTTAGATATATTGCAAAGCCTACTTTAAATATCAGTACCAATTTGGCTGTGGAAACAAGGAATGCAGCACGGCCTGCAAAACCCAGCCAAACTGCAGGTTACATGAATCTGCTCTGCTCTCAAGACCAGAATACTACTAGCATGTAAGACTAGCTATTACAGATCAAGTTGGGTATCGATGTAGTTTCTTTTATGCCTACCCTACAGACATATCTAGATGAGATTTATATATTTCAGATGAGTGTGACGGTGGATAGAGAGGCTGTCAAGGTTGTGGAAGGCAAGTCTAGAGATATGGTCATGCATAAGACAGAGCAATTATCATGGCAAAGCAGAGGCTGCTCTGCTTTTTCAAACAGCACATAAAAGAAGATGCAACCTTACAATCTGACAAAAACATTTTGATCAGAATAGACGGTGCATGTAATCAGAATGATTTCATTTCCACTAGTCTTTTTAAACCTTTTTCATTGTCCTTTTGTGACTGGGTATGAAGTATTCACTTCATGATAATTAGGTTTTAGTTTTCTCCCTCTTTATTCTGTGAAGAAGTTTGCATTGTTTACTCAAATGCCCAGTGGTGACTGTGTAGGAGTAGGGACCTCACGGAGAAAAATGAGGCTGTTTTCTACTTGCAGAACTACTGCTCAGTCTTCCTACAGCCTTAGGGCTCAGTGCAATAGTTAGATAAACTGTTTACCTTCCATAGATGGTTCACTTTTTTGCCTACAATCATTTAATTAAATACTTTAATATTTCAGTAGAAGCTAAAAGATGATCCAGGAGACTATAAAGACACTAAGATACTTAAGCCAAAGCGCTGTACTCGTAACTGTATATTCGTGATGTAAAATACCTAATTCTGAGTCATAAGAAAGGTCTGTAAGCATTGAAGCTTGATATTAAACACCCATTTGAATGATAAGTATTGAAGACAAATCTGACAAAGACAGAACTATATCTGCCCAGATATGATACTAAGGTGAAATAATCAAATAGAAGTATCAAAAGCAAAGCTAAGCAACTTAACAATACCCATGGGATTGGAAGGAATTGTTCTTCTGTGTTATCTATGGCTGCCAAAAATAATAAGGGATTGTAGCTGACAGGAATTATCTTAATTAAACAATGTGCAATGTCTCCATCAGTAAGAGTATGTGCTGGTGTTAAGGTGTTAAGCTGCTTTGTTTCTCTATTTTTTCCAATTCATTAACTATTCTTCAGCAACTTTTCAGCAGTCGTCCATGTTAATATCCATTGTTTCAATTTCTTCAGGTTGTTATTCTTCAAAGAATTTTCGTGTAAAACAAACTAAAAGGAACCTACTAAGGCCATTGAATTAGTGTATATTTTATCTTTTTTCCGAAGTTTTAACTGTCATTTATAAAATCATACCTCCATTTACACAAAATTACATTAATTCATTGCCATAGTCTGAAAGGTTTTTATGATTATGTCTATATTATTTTCTAAAATATTCAGAGATTATTTATTATTTTACATTTTAGGACATGTCCAAAGAAGAATTTGTAGAGAGTTCAGCTTTAGGTTATTTCATTTGGGTCTCTGTTCACTCTGTATCCAACACAATTTGATGTTTTCGTGTGATATTCTGTGGTTTTCTAGAAATGCTGAGTATATTTCTTTAAGTGAAGGCTATGCTGTTTGGTCACAGTTTCTAGCACCTGGGACATATTTGCAGAAGGACCAGTCCTTTTCTCACACTGGTCTCCTACACCTGCTACCTCAGGAATGCTTACAGCAGGTTAGGGAGTTAATTAATCTGGAAAATTATGTGCATTTCTAAATCCTTAGAGCAGCGCAGATTACATCTGTAATCCAAAACTTTTGGACATGCCTCCCATCTGAATGTTATTTGCTCATGGTTTGCTTCCCTAAAACATACCAGAATACTGAGTCTGAATTTGACAGGTGTAGTCAAGACCTCATTTGCCAGAGCAATACCATTGGATATGCTTTACACTGTAATGAATGGCTGACCAAATTGTCATCTGTAGCAAAATGTCTAGGTTTGTGAACGAGGAAAGCAGTAAATATTTACCTCAACTTTTGCAGTAAGAATTTAGACACCGTATCCCAGAATGCTCTTTTATCCTAGCTGGGAAGGTATGATCTGGATAGATGAGCAACTAGAGGAGTTGGGATGACTGACTGGTTTCAGAGTAGTTGTTAATGGGCAATACTCTACCCAGGGAACTCATAAGTGCAGTACCACAAGGGTCTGTTGGGTGATTTGTTCTGGTTAACACCTTCAAGTAATTGAGCACAGTCACCAAACTTGCAAATGTTGCCAAATTGAAAGGTCCATTTGATATGATTGAAGGCAGGGATGATATACAGATGCATCTAGACAGCTGTAGAAAAGGGCTGACAAGAACCTGATGAAATTCAATAGTACATGCATATTTCTACCCCTGGAAGGGAGCACCCCTGGCAGCTGTACAGCCTGGGAACTGCCTGGCTGGGAAACAGCTTTGTAGAAAAGGCTCCAAGTGCCTGGGTCAGTTGCACATTGCGCATGAGTCAGCAGCCTGTCCTGACAGCAAAGGTGACTAGCAGCATCCCAGGCTGTTATTATCATGAAAACAACTGGCGGATCATGGGAAGGGGTTATCCCTCTTTAACTGGCACTGGTTCAACTACATCTAGATACTGTGTCCAATTTTGGATCCCCAGGAAAAGAAAGACATTGATGAAGTACAACAAGGTCCAGATAGGACCACCAAGCCAGTTTGGGGCTGGAGTTCTTGCCCTGTTAGGAGAGGCTCAGTGGTGATGTTTTTTTCAGCCTGGGGAAGGAACAACTGCAGAAAAGACTTAGTGGCTGCCAAACTGTACCTTTGAGTAGGCCACTGAGAACAGGGAACCAATGATGCATAGAGGTAGAGAAAACAGGCATAAGCTGAACCAAGAGATGTTCAGGCTGGACATAAGGAGGAACTTTTTTGCCCGAGGGAAAAAAGCCCAGAGAATCTGTAATGGCTCTATCTTTGAAGGTTTCAAGACCCAACTGAACAAAGTCCTAGTCTGATCCCACACCTGATCTTGTTTGGAGCAGGATGTTGGAGTAGAGACTTTCAGAGGTGTCTTTGTGGCTTAATTATTCCAGGCTTATGGCATTTTTTCCACCCAAAGGTAGCATTTTATTAAAAAAAAAAAACCAGGAAAAAGTTCTATACTGAAGGTCTTTTCGGTCTCTTCCTTGTGATGGTATTAATTTGAGAATGTCAATAGCTTGTTTTGTTTTGTTTTGTTTTTTTAAGTTGGCGGTATGGCATGTTCTTAAAAAAAAAAAAAACCACATAATTTTTTCCTGGCTATATGCCAGTTAGGGAGTTTTGTACTAATATCTATTGTAAACATAAAATAACAATGCAAATTATAAACAATGCTGCCACAATACAGCACATCTGTCAGCAACTGTAGTAAGAATGTTTGCATAATGCGTTAATTACAGAAATTCTTCTCATAATTAATTTAGCCTGTTCATCTGAGTATGATATGGGCAGAACTGATGAAATGCAAACAGACATGCTCTGAGAAAAGACACAAAGAAGTAAAGCTGCATACGCAAGGAGTGGATTTCAGCACTTTTATCAGCATACAGCTGAAGCTGAAATGGAGAAGTCTAAATTATGTATCTGGATTGCCACCACAGAAAACTCTGCTCTAGTTGTATTGAAGGACAGCATTCACTGGCAGGGGAAAGAAGACAGTGCACTCTTCAATATGAATT
The DNA here is from genome assembly GCF_037157495.1 of Lathamus discolor. Taxonomy (NCBI): domain Eukaryota; kingdom Metazoa; phylum Chordata; class Aves; order Psittaciformes; family Psittacidae; genus Lathamus; species Lathamus discolor. Next base: position 26,476,358 of record NC_088887.1, on the reverse strand, counting down.
GCGAATGGGAATGGTGTAAGGACTCAGAAATCAGTTTCAGTGGACGCCGCATAATATATGACCTCACATCATCATCTGTTAGAGTGCTACCCTGTACTCTCTTGAGACCAGCCTCTTTCAAGACTGCTGGACCTTCACTAAGTCAGAGAAGAAACTTACCATTGTGATGTTTCCAGCTGCTTCAGACTAGTCTGAAATGAAACTAATTTCAATTAACTCCTGACTCCTAGTGCTGATTTTTATTTCCTTTCATAATTTCTTCCATGTTCCATACAGGTACAGGAGACACTCTTGTAACAGGTCATCTGCAAAGACAGACCCTTCTTCCCCCACACACTCTTAAAAGGATGGGGAGGAGAATAGAAAGAATGTAAATCCCGTGGATTGATATAAGAACAGTACAATAAGCAAAGCATAATAAAAAACTACTACTGCTGCCACCTATAATAATGATGATAAGGGAAATAACAATGGAAGAGAATATAAAACAAAAAAGGAAAGGGTGAAAAAACACAACTGATGCACAATACAATTGTTCACCACCCTCCGACTGATACTCACCCTGGCCTGAGCAGCTATCTGGGCCTTCTGGGTGACTCTCTCCAGTTTATATATACATGATGTGCTGTGGGATGGAATACCCCTTTGGCTACTTTGGGTCAGGTGTCCTGTCTCTGCTCCCTCCTGGCTTCTTGTGCCCCTCCTCACTAGCAGAGCATGAGAGACTGAAAGCCCTTGATTGGAGCAAGCACTACTGAGCAACAACTAAAAACATTAGTGTTACCAGCGTTGTTCTCAGGCTAAAGTCAAAAACACAGCACCGCACCAGCTACTAAGAAGGAGAAAAATGACTGCTACAGCTGAACCCAGGACAGCTACTAGTCTTCAAAGAAAGAGAGAGGGGGAGGGAGAGAGGGAGAGATGAAAGGAGGAAAGAAGGGAGGAAAGAAGGGAGGGAAGAAAGAAGGGAGGAAAGAAGGAAAGGAGGCAGGCAGGCAGGCAGGAAAACTAAGCTTCTGTTCTTTGCTGTTTGCAAGATTTGTTTTTTTAAATCACGACACTTTCCAAAGCAATCTATCAAATACTTATTCTCTTATTTAATTCTATCACTGAATTGGTAGTCATAGTATATGAATTTCTTTTCATTTGAAGCTCTTGAAATCTAAAACAGCCCTTCAATGATTATTCACTTCTTAGGTTCTCAATCTCAGTCGAAATTTCTATGGAAAACAGTACCTTTTCAAACCTCTCTCAAATTTGCCTTATTGTTAGACGCTCACTTTAATTCTTTAATTACCTCATTGAATTTTCAAACCATTCCATGTAAGCTGCTATGAAAGATCAAAATCAAAACAGTATTATATTAGAAAAAATTGAACAATAGTAAAGAATGAAATAGGTTTTTCTGTAAAATTTAAGGGCATAAGTATTTTATACTTTTTTTTTTTAGAGCAGAGTTTTCTCCTCAGTTAATGCCTACAGTCGCATTTCAAAAGTTCACAGGTTTAGACATTTCTGCACATAAGAGGTCTGCTACTACTAATAGTATATGCACATTAAACAGCTGTTAACAGAAACTGAGAGGTATTATTCCATTTGTGGACAAACCACATTTCTTATTTATTTTCAGAAGCATGCTTTTCATGCAGTTTTAAGAATCTCCTCTTCCATTTCTCCTTGTAATGTTTTTTACGTAGTTCCTACCAGCAAAGGACATTTTTTGGACAGTATCCCTCAGCATATTCAGCATTCATCAACAATTAAAATGCCAGAAAGTACATGCATTTTAAAACATTTTATTTCTTCTTTCCTAGCCAGTTGCAGTCACTCATAAGCTCTCATTTGTGAAGAAATTTTTTTATGTATTCAAAGATAACCCACTTTTAGGTATCAGATGAATATTGATATAATCTCTTTGATGAAAATCAGGTTTTAAATGCAAATTAGACAATAGGTTTTTGAATTATAAAACCAGACACTTTCCAGTCATCTTTTTTTTTTTTTTTAAGTTATGCTACTCTCTTGAAAGAGAAAATAGACTTTTTTTTTTCTGATTTAGTTTGATGTGATTGCTTTTATGATTTTACTGTTTCATTTTAAGAGGCTGTCTGAGTCTTATAGTGTAGACTCCTCCACAACCTCAAGAAGATCTCTGTAAAGGCTTTTAAAGTTTTCGAAGCATTATATATAGGAAGCCACTGCAGAATAGAAATACTCTGCATACAGAGAAAAAAAGCTGTAGTCACCTTGTGTAGCCTCAATGCTTCCTGCAAAGAAAATTAAATTACCACTAAGAACTGTCTTTCCTGCAAGGTCAATAAAGTTTCCTTGCAAATATTTGTTTTCTGGGTTCATATTAGACAGAGAGGATATCAAACCTAAGAGACTAGGAAAAAAATATCCTGTAGTTAAATCAAACATAAATGTTCACTATTTCTGTCATTAACAGCAATCTTGTTCTTGTGGCTTCAAAACTCATAATAGCAACAATTACTTGAATTTAAGTGCATTGCATACTATGAGAGGCTTCTAAAATATATAGCTGCAATATTTCTGCTAGATTGTATGAAAAATGGGTGATCAACCATTTTGTTTGGAAAAAGAAAAAATGAAGTTTACAATGATGCTCTACACTTTCATAAGTAATTATGTGCTTTTAATTTCCACAGTACTGCGGTGATCATTGCTGTAATGTCTAAGCTGACAGTTTAATTTCTTTTCAAAGTTTTAAGAAATTCTATTATCTTGTTGCCATGCTTCTGCACTTATAACTGCAAATTTAAATGCAAGGAAAGCAATCTAGCTTCTCTAGCAATGATTGAATATCATTGTATGAAACTTCAGTAGAACACAAAAATATTTTTTAAAGCATTTCTTATCATCCCAGTTAGGAAAAAGAAAAAGGCACAAAACCCTTTGCCCTTAGACACAGCTCTAAACTGTTTGTGTGAAAGTAGCACTGACCACAAATCAACTATTTGGCACTGAACAGGGCTCTCCTAAATGGCACCTAAAGGGATGTTGCTTGTATATTTAGTCAAATAAATTCACTGATAGGTCTACTAGAGCATTCTCGTAGAAATGCCAGTAGCTGGTAAAACAGCAACGTTAACTTCCTAAGTATTTCCTTCAAAATTAAGGAATAATGTCCAAACATCAGTGGAAGAGTCACATCACCACTACTTCTCTTGTGTGATGTTGTTAAGCGCTGCCAGAGTTGTGCCTTTGGGGAAACATAATTTTGAGAACAACTTTATTTCAACCTTGACTAAATACAGCACTGCTTCACTGAATGAAACCAATGAAAACTTTGGTTTGGAAAGAAACACCAGAGTCCTTGGAGCTGAAATGGGAAGGGAGTGTGTGTGTAAGCACTCCAACTCCTGCCTCCAGCTGAGTCAATTGTAAGGTTTTTCAGAGGTTTTCCAGGATCCACTGCTCCTCCAGAAAGCAACAGTTGCTTTATCAAAAGCTAACTGTATATGTTTTACCCCAAACCACAAAATTACTTATTGGCAGAACCAGGAATAGCCTCCAGTTCTTGACTTACTATACCTCGCTTATTCCACTGTGGTTCCCCATTACTCCATGAAAACACCATATAGGCCAATAATTTTGCCAACAAGCTATATTTCATTTTATTGGCCTTCTGTACTTTCAGTTATAAGCCTATTTTTCATATGTTCAGGGGGGATCTAGTATTTTCTGTCTTTTCTGTCATATTCCTGAATGTGGAATTACTCAAAGAACTGTGTGTCAAAGAAATAACAAAATTTAGTACTTTTATATTCTTTTCACAACAGATCAGTTCTCTGACAAGGATTCACAGTAGCAAGAAGGGACCAGATAAGCCACTGTCATGGTTTAACCCCAGCTAGCATCTAAGCACTACCAAGCTGCTCACTCCCTTCCCTCACAGTGAAGGAGAGAATCAGAAGGGTAAAAGTGAGAAAACTAACGGGTTGAGATAAAGACAGTTTTATAGGTAAAGCAAAAGCTGTGCACACAAGCAACGCAAAACAAGGAATTCATTCACCAGTTCCCATGATCAGGCAGGTGTTCAGCCATCTCCAGGAAAGCAGGACTCCATCACATGCAATGGTTACTTAGGAAGACAAACATCATCACTCTGAATGTTCCCCCATCTTCTTTTTCCCCCAGCTTTATGTGCTGAGCATGATGCCATATGGTATGGAATATCCTTTTGGTTGAACACTTGAGTTCAGCTATCCTGGCTGTGTCCCCTCCCAACAACTTGTGCACCCCCAGCCATTTGCTGGTGGGGAAGGGTGAGAAACACAAAAGGCCTTGTCTGTGTGTATGTGCTGCTCAGCAATAGCTAAAACATCCTTGTGTTGTCAACACTGTTTTCAGCACAATTCCAAACCCAAGACACATACTAGATACTGTGGAGAAAATAACTATACCTTAGCCAAAATGAGCACAACCATGTATCTGTCAAGGAATAAAGATTTTGACAGAGTGTGGAGATAGCTAAGACCATTCCTAAAGACCTGACTTGGAAAATATTAATTTTGTTCAGTTCACTTCACAGATCGTAGGACCTCCTCTCAGGTAGCTGAAAAAGAAGTTAGGTTCTTCTGGCATGCATTTTATAAAAAAGGTAGGAATACCTGGACTTGCTGTTACACAATGCCTATTACACAGTATTACTACATAATAGTACACTTTTACATAGTGTATCCATGTCTAGTTTGAGCAATGAAAGTGCATTTAAGTCTCTCAGAAGCTAAGCAGGTGTATTATTTTGTTGTTCTTGTTTAACATTAAATCGCTACTAGCAAAGGAGAAGATTTAGTACCAGACCCTGTTGCTTTGAGCAACGTGGACAAAAAGAGGAAGTGTTCAAAAATGGGTAGATGACGCCCTTAGTGACACAGTTTAGTAGAGGACTTGGCAGTCCTGGGGTAATGGTTGGGCTTGATGATGTTTTCCAACCTAGTTGATTCTATGGCTCTATGATTCTGTGAAAATAAGCACACATTTTGCTAAACACAGAGTAACCAAACAGCCAACTGTTTTAGATTAATAAAGTATTCAAATTACAAGATTTAAATGTAAGTCAAAAAGTTAAAAAATAAAGGAACATATTGATTTTAAATCTAAGTCATTCTGCTTTTAAGTTAATTCAGCGTTTACATCCTAAAGTATTATTTTGTCATGCTATTATTTATGGGTTTATAATTACATTTTCCTTGCATTGCTTTGCTTCTTAGGAAGTCTGCCTAATCTTGCACATAGGGAACAAAGCAAATTAACCTTGTAGAGTGAAGAAGGAATAGCGATGATTCAAACATTCTAAATGCATGATGTAAAAAACAGAATTTCTTTCATAGTCTTAGAGTCCCAGTTACCATTATAAGGTAGATATGTAATTTATTTTCTTTTATAATAGTAATTAAATAAAGTGTAATACAATTCAGAATAATGGGTGAAGCCTTCAGTATGTTGCAATTTTTTTTTTTCTTATGCCTTTATTGCAAATACAGAATGTGTAATTGATGCATATAAATAAAATCTGAGGTTGAATAGTAAAATAAAGTCAACATTTAAGGAAGAAGTTATCCTCTTTTATTATGAGTTTTGTGTTGCTTGGTAGTTTTTGGTTTGGTTTAGTTTTTCATTACAGTTACATATTGCTAATGTTTTTTATACTCCTTACGCTTAAAATATGGAAAATAAACATTATTTTTTTCCATAGTTATGAAGACAAAGGTATCATGTACTGTCAAGACTTCAGCTTCAATGAAAATAATGTTTTCTATTACAGAGGTAGAAATGAAATAACTGCCTGTGAAATTGTATGCACTTAATTATCTAAATTCCCTACTCTGAACACACTTAAAAAATTATAGATTATATTTTTTGCATTCAGAGTATAATTTCCAGTAGGCCACCTTGCATAACTCTGTTTCTTCATGTTTAAGAACTCTCTTCTCTTTACAGCTCCCTGAAGTAGAATCTTCATCGGTTTTTCATTAATTACCAAACTACCAGAAGGCTCAATGAATGATTTGAGATGTAAACACTATGATCTGAAATTCTGAATCATGTTACTCCCATTACAGCCTAGATTCTGATATACTTTCTCACATTGAATAACATATTACCTCCCACATAACCCTAATACATTAAAATCAGCCATCCATTAGTTAAGCTAGCACAGGCTACTTGCAGAAGAAGTACTTTTTGTACTCATAACAACAAAAACTTATTCTTGGAGCTGCAAATCTGTCTTGTTATTTCATCTGTACAGCCATGCTTTCTCTTCCAGTGGGCTTTGGTTGCAAAGGATTGAGATACCTTTCATTTCTCCAAGAAACACATAACTCTTCTGAAAGAAATTGTTCTCAGCATAAATAAGGCTTCCCAGTGCTTGAAATGTCTTTTCATTTTTAACTAAGTGTTTCTCTCAACAACAAAATTTAAAAGACACATCAGAAAATCTGATTTTTGTCCTCTGTTACTTTTGTTTCTTGTACTCACAAGTTTATTTTATATACACGGTCACAGGAGCGCTACCTGAAAGTGATGTAACATTTTTTTATGATGGAGATTTACATTTACACACCCAATTGTGAAACTACTTCTCATTCATTAAAATTGCCTTCTGAACTTTATCTAAAGTTAAGGAAGTCTGTTGAATTAGAGGTGCCTCTTTTTGTATACAGTCACTATGAATAAATTTTATATTCTATCACAGCTCTGAGATATCACCCTGAAAGTTTGCTAGTCAAAAGACTTCTGTTCAGGATTGATTCAGCTCACTGACCTAAACAGGGACTCTCTTACATCAGTTCACATGAAATGAGAATAACCTAGTTTAATACATAAGTTCCCAACTGGATGTTATATAAAAATGAGAAGTTTAGGAATTTTTAATATTTTTCAGCTTATCAGGTAGGAATTACAAAATCTGCACATCCAAAACATGCAATGAAAACACTCTCCAGATCCAGTGATATATTTTTACATAATGTGGCCATGTCAGTTGATTGCCCTTCGCATATTTCATGCAGGAGCAGATTCAAAAGAAGATGAATGCAAATTTATTTTTTTTTAAGCTATAAATTGAATGTTGACAATGCACATGTACTGTACCATAAAATATCACATCTAAACTATGAAACTATTTTGGGACTTAATAAATGGTAATACATCCAGAAATACAAACCACTGAACAGCTACAATAGAAGATACTAGAGTGAAAGAAAGAAGAAATTATTTTGACAAGAAAAATAAAATTATGAGAAGTAGTCTGGACCTGTCATTATGAGTTAAGAAAACATCAATCACAGTAGTTTAAACTAATTATTCTAATAATCTAGGTGCTTTTTGAAGTGCCTTCAGTCTATGTAAACAAACATGGAAATGTGAGACCAAACCAGAACAAGTCTGGGAAGTTGCAAGACACTGTAATTGACTTTATGTTGTTGTTTTCCTAATTTAGTCATACAAACTACACAAAAGACAAGAGCTAATGTTTGTTAATTCTTAATAAAGCTGCTTCAAACCTGAGCTGCTATGAAAAGCTCTATTTTAGGCATAGTGGAAGGAAATTTAAAACAATCAGCTCAGTGCACCACAACTCAATTCTAAACACTTCACAATATCAAGTAGCAACATGGAAACCAGATGCCTGTTTAGCTCTTGAGGTTAGGAGCTTGAATTTCTACATCCCATGTGCTTTGATAGCTTATCAATATTGCCTCTGAGTGTTCCAGTGCTCTACACAGGACACTTACCCATAATTTTTGAATTGGCTAATGACTTCTCTGTTAAACATCTTTCAGGTATAACACATCAAGAAAGAACAATGCTTGAAGAACATTAAACTGACAGAATGGACTACTGAGAAACTTCACATTACTATTTGCTACATACCACTCAGGCCATTCACATACAGAAGACCCAGAGCCATTCTAATTATCATCATACTGGTATAGATTTCTGATAAAATGCTAAGTACAATTCTGCCCATTCTCTGTCCAGTCACAAACCACAAACAGCTCTGCAAATCAGAAGACAAACGTGTCAAATTCCTTATATGTTTGAGCAGGCTGCTGCATACTGAAAGGCATCCCATAATGCCCAGGCACCAGGGCACAGAAACTCTCACAGGCGGCTGAAACTGATGAAAGACTTCTCCTTCCATAATAATATTTCCTTAGAAGGTTTATGGTGCTGAATTATTATACTAGCTTAACCTTTCATTCAACAAACCTCACATACAGCAAACACCTTAACTTGCTAGGATAGGAATCTCTCCTATATTAAAAAGACTGTGCAAGTATTCGTAATCCCAGGGGTAACTATGCTATATTTGGTGTCCTGTTTTAAGTTGCATGAACAGGGACAAAGTCAATTTAGGTTTAGGTATCTTGAGACACCAGCCAGAAAACATTCATGAAGAATCTGGCCTGTTGGAGTGCATCCCTGGCCACATCCCTCTGTCTGTGCGAACAGGAGCTACTGCCATTTCTAAAACTCTGACAAAATAAGCTGAAGGCTTTCTAGTAAAACTGCCCCAGAGTACTGAGCTTCCTAGTGTAGAAGATGTCTGTTGTGGTTTAAGCTCAGATGGCAACCCAGAGCCACGCAGCCACTCGCTCACTCCCCCCTCCCCCCCCCCTTCCCCCAGTCCCAGGGGAATGGGGAGGAGAATCGAAAGAATGTAACTCCCACGGGTTGAGATAAGAACAGTCCAGTAACTAAGATATAACACAAAACCACTACTGTTACCACCAATGATGATAAGGGAAAGAAGGAGGGAAGAGAATACAACCACTCCCCACCCGCTGACCAATACCCAGCCCAACCCAGCAGCTATCTAACCTTTCTGGGTAACTGCCCCCAGTTTATATAGTGAGCATGATGTGCTGTGGTATGGAATATCTCTTTGGGTAGTTCGGGTCAGGTGTCATGTCTCTGCTTCCTCCTGCCTTCCCCTCCTCCCTGGCAGAGCATGAGACTCGCAAAGTCCTTGGTCAGAGTAAACATTTGAGCAGTAACTAAAAACGTCGGTGTTATCAGCTCTGTTCCCAGGGCGAAAGTCAAAACCACAGCACTGCACCAGCTACTAAGAAGGAGAAAAATGACTGCTACTGCTGAACCCAGGACAATGTCAGAGAGATTAAGTCATGTTCCTGTGGCTTAACACAGAATCAGCTTCTCTCATGCAGCCAGTGCACAATATGACTAAATGAAAACTCTCAGAGTTTGCCCAAGTGAGATGTGGTCCCTTGCTGGTGCAAGTGCATAGCATGTCAAAATCTCTCAATTTGCATAGCAATTAGTAGACAAGGACAAGCTGTAAAAGCAAAGATGGACAAATCTGATATGAAAACAAATTTCATGCTGAGGGTTCTCAGGTGGTTTTAGCAGCACTGTCAAATGAGAAATATGATATGAGAGGAATCAGAATCTAATTAAACACTGTTTTCCTGCTATTTTATTCTGGCAAAAAAAGGAGGATTTTGACTCCAGTAAGCCTAAGCAAGACCAGTGTTTTTGAGATGCACTTGTGCTTTATACTTTGAAGAGAAACCTGCTAAACCTGCACATTTGCCTTTTAATAATACTTCTTAGGCTTGTCACACTGCTCAGGTTGAGCAGAGCACACCACACAGGAGAATTACACAGTGCCAAGTTTAACAATTCTGACCATAAGGTTGTTGCACACTGAGTTAGTGATTCACAGCACAGTTAAACTGAGCAGGTCCAAGCCTGTGCTGAGCTGCACTGGACAGACAGGAGGGTCTGGCCTTCAGGTTACATTGTGGTGTGCATATGGCTTCAGCACAGGATACAATTTGCTGTTTGAATGTAACAAAGGAGATCAGGGGCAGTTCCCATCAGTACTAGCAGGTGAGCTACTTTCGTGTCCTTGCCTCATCAAGAGCTGCAGCAGCAAGCTCCCATGGGAACAAACACTCTTTTGTTGAATCATAGGAATTATGAATATTGGTGGTTTATTTGTAAGAAAATCCCATAAAAGCTCATAAGAGCAATCAGAGAGGGCCTTCTAGGGATGGGGTCTGCACAGCATGCTATGTCCTGACTAAAGGCCACTTAGTGTTGCACAGCCTGGGGATCCCTAGCATTGGAAGGGATGCAGAATGATCTTCACTATTTTTTGTTACCTCTAATAAAAAGCATTTAAAATTGTTGTTCAAAGAAGGAGTGCTTTTCTTACTGGGTTCATAATAAACCAAGACACTCAAACTGTGTATTTAAATTCTGTTTTCATTCCTCTCCTCTGATCTTGAGGCACATTTGTTCTGAGCAAAATATTTGTTTTTCTTTCTCTGTTAGCAGGGAAAAGGATGTTAGGACTGAGATGGCTAGCGAAGAAACTTGTTTTTTAAAAAGACATGCATTACCACACTAACAATGCTAGCTAAACTGCTAATTAAAATGCATGAATGGTGAGATACCCTGAGACTTTGCAAAAAAAGCAAGATTGTTCACATCACATGTAACTGTCATGGCAAACCATGCTTTTAACTAGAGAAGTGTTACTGCTAATCAGAGCAGACAAAAGAAGACCCTTAATGCAAATTATTGCCCTATCATTCAGTGGGAGATTTTCCATTCAAAAATCTGTGTGATAGACCATCACATAAAATTATTATGTGAATACTAAAATGGAAAAATTCTTAATATTGTATAACTAGTACCAAGAGAGTCATTGGAGTGTTTGCTGGGCTGCCTCATAAAGATTGGTTTTCTATTTAAGAGCTTAGATACTCAAAATGGTGGGGGCAAATATGATTATGGAGTCCAGCCAAAAATCCTACAGTGAATAGGTTATTTCCTACAGATTACCTAAGGTCCTGGCCACTGCAGGGCACCTGAAAATTACACCCTTAAGAACAGAGCCAAAATCATCATATTAAAGGCAGCTTCTCACAGGCTTAACAGGTTGCTGACTGTCAAAAAAAAAAAAAAAAAATAATTGTAATGTTTTCCCCAAAATTCTACAGATTTTATTTAGACAGGTAAATACTACAGTGAAGGGCAGCATTTTTGAAATATTGTTACTTGCTTACCCCTTCTAGATATATTTCTCTTCTGACTCAAGGCCTGCACCTGTAATCAAGCATCAAATATGACATTCTGGTTTGCACTAAAGTTAAAAGAAGCTTTGGTATTCACCCTATCAAAATGCAACTGTTAAGCTAAAACACAAAAAATCGCCAGTGGCTTGTGGTGTTTGATACTGTGTTTGCTGGTTTACTTCATTTGCACTGCTTTAAACAAATATAAGCTCAGTTAATTTTAATGTACCTTGCCTTTAATACAAAATGAAAATGACTACTTAAAGAATGCACAAAACAGGCCTGGTAACATGTACTCAGGAAATTAAAAAGAAAAAAAAAGAAACAAACCACAATTTATTTGTAGAAAGAATTGTGGGTATTCAAACTTAAATTCTATGTCAGTGTAACTGCATCATTCATTGTCATTAGATTACAGGGTATTTTAGTCATTGTAGTTGGTAGGAATGCAGACAAAAAGATGACAATCAATGTTCTTTTCAAATAAATGTGAACCAGATATCAACAATCTGCTTAAATTATTCCCAATGAGCCATACTATTTTTATCCTGAGATAAAGCATCCTGAAGCAGGTTAATAAGTATAAACATTTATCTAAATTAACTTCATTCTCTGCTTTTGAAAGTATGATAAAACCTTCAATAACAAGCATTTTCTTTATTCTCAAGAACATAAATTGAAGGGAAAATATCAGTTTTCAAGTACTGAGACTGGAAGTAACTGATATAGTAAAAGAAGCTACTTAGTGGTGGGAAAAAATCTTTCCTGTTTTCAGTAACGAAAATTCATGGGAAAAAGAGTTTAGTAAATTAAAGAGAATTAGGAAGGCAAAGAAGCAACAATATATTTAGAATTCAGGCTGAAATATGTAGAATTAGAAAGTAATCAAGTGCTTTTATGATATACTTAAATCATCATGTATTTCTAAAAGGGCTAAAAATACACAGAACTCTATAAGGCATAATACCTTATGAATACTGTATATCAACAGATGTTGAGTAAGCTGACAGTATTTCTAACCATGTTTAATTGAAATCTGCAAATGGTTACAGTTGCTCTTCAAAAGATTCCCTTTGACATTACTTAGAATTGAATGAAGTCCTTAAGGTACTAAGACAGGCAGCAATTCTAAGCAGAGAACAAGTGATAGCTTTTGTAATGATGCTTAGCAGCTCCTTGACTACTGCCATTGCCTGAGGAGCATATTGGTCTAAGAGCAAGTGTTTTGTTTTTACACCAGGCAATATTGACACTTCTGTTCATGAACAAATTCATGTAAATAAAAGCAGCTTTATGAAAACTACCTAGTACAGCATCCTACCAAACTACTAAAATCTGTATTACAGCTGGGCATTTTTAAGTATCTGTATGAAATTATCAGTGGCTGGAGTTCTTGATAAAGTAAGAACTTTTTTTTCAACATATTATTTAAGTTGGCATAGGAGGGGGCAGAATACTGCTGTGTACTTTAAGCTCTTTATCTGTAAGGAGAAGAGGATTTGTAAATACTACCTTGTTTAGTCAAAGGATTTAAAGTCAGTTAGATGAATAAAGACTTTATGGAGCTGGGATTTTACTTTGCACACTTTATCAGAGAATCAAGGAAGTTTGCAGAAGGCAGTATCCTCTTTTTTACAAGCAGAGAGGCAAGCTACAGTAATATAAACTTGGTCACAAAGTAATTCAAGGACACCACTAAGATGAGCACTAGTCATTCCTTCCATCACTCCAAGACAAACAGTCGCAAGTGCACTGGTGGATAAGATGCTTTAGAATCTGCCTGCAGTTTGCATTTATTAATCAAATATCGACTCTAATTATTGGACAATGGTTATTTATGAAGTATCATATTTGTCTGTTCAGTAAGTGAAGGACAAAAATGTGAAAGAGTAGCAAAATTATCTGAAAATATAGCTTGCCTTGCAATACAGCTGTTCTTAGAACATCATTAAGAAAGCTGGAGTTTTAAAAAAACAGCTGTGTTGGTCAAGTATAGCCAGCTACTTAACTGGAAGGGAAAAAAGAAAATCCGAGAAAGCATTTTTCTGCCTTCTCTCTCTCTCCCACCTTGGCAATACATCAGCATGTGACTGAAATATGTTATAAACTAAAAAAGGAAAAAAAGAAACACAAACAAACAAATAAAAAAAACCCAAAGACTAGAAAGAAATTAGAGGGCAAAGATGACTGTTCAAGCTATTAATACTCTGAATTAAGAGGTCTAAACTGGCAGCCTCAATGGTTTTCAGTTTTGCTGCTAAATGGGAGCATTTGAGTTGATAGAAAGCGCTGATTAGGAACCTTCTCATCAGTAAGATGCCAAATTAACTCAGGGAAAAGAAGAAACTACAGAGAAGTTAGTATAAGGTGCGATATGAAGGATATTGAACAGGAATAGGATATTGAACAGGATATTGAAGGAATATGAGCAGCTTGGGGCTAACAAACCTGTCAAAACAGAGACAAGTTGCATATGTAAAAAAGCTCATCTCCAGATGAAAGCAAACCCAGATGAAATTATAGTGCTAAAACCCAGGAGAACAAGGTGACAGACAGGTCAAACACAAATTCTTTCTTTTACTCATGGTGTTAGATCCAAGACGCAGATGGAAAAGTGCCCACCCTTACTGGGGCTTCTTCTCAAGCAAAAACTCTCCTAGAATGAGGCTGTTAACATCACCCTTGCTGGTTCTAATGGAACAATAGACTACACCCTTAGATACACAAACTCCTTTGCCTCTAGTATCCCCTAGAAACTGAAAAACTACACTGAAATGGCACCAAAGTGACTTATAAGCAGATACCTGGACACAGTGGGAAAGTCCCATTTATTAGGCCATTCATTAATCTATCCTTTTTAAGCTTTTATGTTTTAAGTGTATAATTAAGTATAGATTGTGATGGGGAGAAAAATATATAGAAAGAAAGCATATAAGTTAGGTCTCTGTTCACCTTTGATGACAGAGTTTTTCAAATTTCCTAATCCAAAAAAAACCCCAACAAGTATACAAGAAAAAGACTAGTAGTAACTTCATGCAGAAATACACGAAAGCCAAATGGGAATGATATAATTTCTTGTATCATGGTTTGTGGTTCCAAGTCCTCATCTTCATAGAGATCCTTTTCATATCTTCTTGAGGGAAAAAGGGAACTCACGATAAACACTGAGCAAAGAATTTCTTGACAACCTATTTTAAAAATTATAAATAAATATAATTTAACCAGATTAATAATTATCATTAAAACATAATAGTTCCAACTAAAACAAGAACACATACTTAGTGATACCTCTAAAATTGCTATGCAAGAAAACTTAGAAAAACTTACGCCTTTCCCCTGATATTATGCCTACCATCCCCAGGCACCTCTGGGTGGCAGGAGTGCCATAGTGAGTCACCAGTGTCCCTGGGTCTCACTGGGAGAGGTGTGATGGTAGCATTGAGGTTTCCTTCTCTTCAGTTCTGGGGTCCAACTGAATTTATCTTTATGTATTCTCTTTGCATATATTCCCTTTTTTGGTACTTTTCCTGGTGTATCCTCAGTCCAAAGGGTATCCTCCCATGAAAAAAAAATAAAATAAAGTAAAAGACAGCAACAACAACAAAAAAACACAAACATAAGAAAAAATCTTATATTCCATTTGGTGAAAGTATATGGGGCAAGAAGAATTACTTTTTTAAAGTATTTGAACTCAGAGGTGCAAATTAGCCTGCATGGAACATGTAAGCATCCAGTTCAAAAACATGTGAAATTTATTACAGATTCAGAAATGTGTATGCACACAAAGTACTGTTAAATACAAGAACTTTCCTTCTTTCTGGCACATCGAACACTATTACACTCATTACCTTGATAATTACTCTTGATCTACTTTATCCCTTCCCCCAGCTATGGCCTTTCTCTCTGTCTTCTCCCTGAAGTTTCCATCATTCTGTCTTTCTGCTGAGTTACTTTCCCAGTAGAATATAAGTAATCCCTTTCTGTACCTATGCACACCATAACATTTTCAACTTGCTAGCTAAATTCATCCTGGTTGAATGGTGAAGTTTTGTTATGTTTCTACAAAGGCTGTGAAAATATACAACCAGGTAGTGGAAGGAGAGTACACTTGTCGTGGTGATGAATATCAAGCTCAAGTGTTGTAGACCAGAAAATCATCAAGAAAAGTGACATTACAAATAGTTTGATCTAAGAAAATGATGATTCAGAGCTCATACACTTTGGAACAACAAAGGCAGCAGAACTTCATTCACCCTGATGATGTAGATTACTTCTTTCATCTTATTTGTTTCTGGAAATTAAGGAGAGAATAAAAAAATATAGCCCTACGTATTGAGAAAGCCATAATGGTCTTATCTTACTCCACACATATTTTAGTGAGCAGAATTTTGAATTCTGTTTGCCTGGATTTCTTTAATATAGCACTAAAAACTCTGATATATTACTAATTTGAAATAGAATCGGTCAAGATTTTACCTCACCTGTTCTCACTGTGATATTTTTCAGACTGAGTTTGCATTGTACCATTGTCTTCTTTCCTTTGAAACCATGGTCAGAGGAATTAAGATCAGAATTTTAATATCTCTTACAGTCTGTGACAGGTGCTTTATTACCTCAACCTTTTCAATTTTCTGAATGTTGGTTGGCCTGCTTTTCCCTTCCACACAGTTTACAGCCTCACTAAACTGTGGGAAGAAAGGTACTGGCCAGCAAGAAAAAACACAAAATATTAAAGTTGAAGGTCAAAACTGTAAAAATCCACTGTCCTGTTTTATGTATTCAGAAATTTTAATAATCTTAGAAAGAACCCTTGGGCTTATATTATTTTAAGAATGAATAACTCACTATTGAAGGACTTTTAAAAAGATAGTAATGAAAGACTGCAATGACCAGAGTATACTTTGTATTTTTCAATTAAAAATAAAAATAAAATTTCCTTTTGTATTTTTCATCAAAATAATACTCCTTTTCTCCAAAGATATGAACTTTCTTTTTTAAACATTTATCATAAGAGCAAAGAAAATTGAAGGCTGGTTTCTGAAAACAACAAGGAGATTCCACTGTCATCCTCAACTCTCCATCTCTTTTTCTGTAATATCACATAAACTTGGCCATTTTACCCAGTGCATGGGAGATCCAAGTTTCAGCTCTGTCATACGTTTGAGAAGACTGAAATCTACAGTTTACACAGACCACCCTCTTGAAAAAGAGCATATTCTGATTTCTCTTTTATTGCAACTTTACAATATTTCAATATTCAGTAATTCAGAACCAAATAGTCAACAAAATAGCTTGTGTAGATGTGGTCTTGGAGACATCTCGTGAAGCAATCCTTGTCCTCACCTCAGTAAATAACTAATTTTTTTTGCAGAACAGTCTAAACAAGGCTGAAGCCATTTACACCACTGAGAAATATGCTACAAGCCTGTAATAATCCTCCTTTTCCACTGGAGTGTAGAATTTTTCTGATCTGCTCATTTCCTGAGGCTGAGAGAACACTCTGAAAAAGGTCGACAACATGCCAGTTATCTAATTGCATTGCTTTCTAGGGTCCAACTGAGGGTCACCACAAAGGCAAAATAGGAGCCGCAGGGACCCCTGCCTTCACCACAGACTAGGGGGTAGGGCAGTACACACAATGGTGGGCATCATTTGACCCTTGAGGAAGGCTCTGAGTTTGTGCTTTCCACCCCGTTCTTCCACTCTTGCCCCCCCAACCCAAAGCGAGTAACATGGTCAAATCAGAGAGTAGTGAGGTATCTGAGGAGTAACTTACTTATTAAAAGGAAAGAAACAGCTGGATTTACAATTACGTCTGAATAGCTGCAGAAAGATTCTTGGAAAAATAACAAATTAAGCTTACAGAAGGTTTAACCAATGAATGTAAGAGAAACATTATGACAAAGCATAACAGATAAATTAATTCTTTAAATCTCTTTTTCTTCATTAATTGAAAGGCTAAAAATTATCTAGAGCACCTGCATCTTCTGACAAGTTTCCTATAAAATGGATATAATTTCAAAGTTGAGTCTCCATAACATGGCAAGCTGCATTAGGTAACAGCATAGAACTGAGTTTTCATTACCTGTTTTTTAGCTACTCACAAAGACAAACATAATGCTGTTTCAGAAATACAGGTTCAGCATAACAATACAGATTGTTCTCTGTTATCCCAAATCTTTGCTCCAGCTACAGACTAATTGCATATTACAATAATAATAGCACTGATCAACTACAAATGAAGAAAGTCTGAATTCATTCATACTTAAACCTCCATGACTCAGGGAGACAGTCTTCAGCACAGAACAGATTCTTCCGTGCTATGTAGCAGCATGAAGCATTCTACAAGTATAACCATTTCTCATAAATCTCATTTATAAGAAAAAAAATATAAAAGCTCCTTAAATACCTGAATCACTCTGGACAATATAATGTGGTTATAACCTTTTTCCCCTAACTTTTAACTTATCATCCTTAAAAATACTGTACTACAGATAAAACCTTTGGAATTATGGGAGATTTTTTCCTAATGGACTGTAAAATATTCTGACTTAATAATATGTTTCATAAAGTTAAATAAAAAAAAAAAATAAAAAATTGAGCTCTCAATATGAGACCACTAAAGTGTATTCTTGTATTAGCTAACTAGGCTAGAACTTCTGTAAAAACCTTGAGCTTGGGTGAGATATTCCTTGTTTGGTCACTGCTACCAGTGGTTCAACACTGAAATCCTCTGCATATCTTTAATAAATTTTGTTATTGCTACCTCCTATTAAACAGTGAATTACCATCTGCTTCACCCCATGCTGATCAGCTTATGAAGTTCTTCAGAATAGTCACATTACCAGCTACAAAACCAGGATGTTACAGAGATACTTATATCTGTGAAATGCTGTAGAAGGTCACAGATGTATCCATGAAATGCTGCACATGCAGTTCATCCATCTGCCAGGTAAGAGGAGCTTATCAGCTTGTGTATAGAGATGCATTGTTTTTGGAAGCCAAGCAAAACTAGAACTACATGGGCATAGGTTACTGTCTCCCACAATCCCTATTTTTTAATATAGACAGGGCTTAAACAATCTTTTCAGTATCTCCAGAGCATATCTAACTACTGGCTACAGTATACACCTTTTTTTTTATTATTTTTTCTTCCGTTTAGATTATTCATGTGCATGATATTGAAAATGCTTAAATCAATTTTCCTG
Source organism: Lathamus discolor (assembly GCF_037157495.1). Lineage (NCBI taxonomy): Eukaryota > Metazoa > Chordata > Aves > Psittaciformes > Psittacidae > Lathamus > Lathamus discolor. The sequence goes on along the minus strand of NC_088887.1, from coordinate 26,458,069 downwards.
GAGAAAGTTAACTGTCAGAATTAGCTAAGAGGAATGCAAGTTGGGTAGACTAGCCTGCCCAGTTGCACAAGGATATAGCAAGTTTTGCTGTGGCAGCTGTGGAACTATTCCAGATTGTTCTTTTAGGAAATGGATGAATATTGCAAAAAAAAAAAAAAAAAAAAAAAAAAAAAAAAAAAAAACAGAAAAGCAAGTGGTATTTTCTTTCAGATTATGTCTGCCAAACTCAAAGCAAGTAATACTTGAATAAAAGTGACATTTATGTACACTAAATGTTTACAAAGTTCTTGATGTGTTCCTTGTGTAATTATCTCTCAGCATTGCATTCTGACAAGCAAGAAAGGCAAGAACAGCTGTTCTCTGCATAGCCAACTGTTACTTTAGCCTTTGTACAGATATATCTACTTTCAACATTTTTGTGTGCCTGTATACACACACATATGCTTACACAGAAATGCATGTATCTGTACACTTGCCGATAGATACTGACGTCTATCTGAGCGAGTGAGCCTTTCCTTTGCTGCACAGTCTGTAAGGAAACACTGGATCTGATGCTCCTGGTGAATGGCTTGCTATGTTGTAACAAAATTAAGTACTTGTGCTGGTTTTAGCTGGGATAGAGTTATTTTTCTCCATAGCGGCTACCATGGGGCAGTGTTTTGGAATTGTATTGAAAACAATGCAAAGTCAGGGATGTTTTAGTTACTGCTGGGCAGTGCTTGCACACAGCCAAGGCCTTTTCTACTTCTTACCCAACCTCACTACTGAATGGTCTGGGGGTGCACAAGGAGCTGGAAGGGGGAAAAGCTGGGACAGCTTAACGCACTGACCAAAGGGATATTCCATATATGGCCTCGTGCTCAGCACATAAAGCTGGGGTAAGAAGGAGGAAGAAGGGAATGTTTGGAGTGATGGCATTTGTCTTCCCAAGTAACCATTACATGTGATGGAGTCTTGCTTTCCTGGAGATGGGTGAACACCTGACTGACCATGGAAAGTGGTGAATGAATTCCTTGTTTTGCTTTGCTTGTGTACACAGCTTTTGCTTTACCTATAAAACTGTCTTTATCTCAACCCATTAGTTTTCTCACTTTTACACTTCTGATTCTCCCCCTCATTCTGCTGTGAGGGGAGTGAGCGAGCAGCTGTGTGGTGCTTAGTTGCTGGCTAGGGTTAAACCACAAGAGTACTGTGAATAGTCAAGTTTAAATAGATATACTTTATTTATTTTTTTTTTTGGGGGGGGGCAGGGAGGAAACAAACCAGGGTAAACCTTTGGGTTTGTTTGTGGTTTTTTGTTTGTTTGTTTGTTTTGGGTTTTTTTTTAAATCTTTACACTTAATGAACCACACTTACCGTCTTTCTGAATTTTATATCCTTTTGCGGACCACTCAGGAAGCAGAAAGCTGGATTCAGCTGTTTTATTCTCACCAACAATCCATTTTTCCACGTAACACTGTGGAGAAGGGTATCAGACGTGGTCTACAGCAAATTTTGAATATTACACTAGATCAAGCAAATAATAAATCCTCATTTAAGAAATTATAAACATACCCAGGATTCTCTCCTTGAAGAAAAAAAGCAGTGACTGGATTCATCAGTTTACTCGGGCCACTTAGCTCTGCTGAGACAACATGTAATATCTGAAATATTAATACCCTGGCTGCAGCTGTCCAGCAGCAAGCCAGTCTGCTTGTTCAGCTGATAAACAGGACCAGATGTAAAGCTGGTAGAGGCAAAGGAACCGCAGGCTGTAAGCCACCATCCTGTTTTCCAGACTACTTATAGAGGACATCAAGGAGAAGAAGAAATAGAGGCAAACTATGAGGTCCCCTATCAAAATCCTCTATCTGTACGAAAGATAAGAGTTATACAAAAATAACAGAATGTGCTATTGTGTCTCTAACATAACAGACAAATGTATAAGGCAGATAAACAGAACAGACCCGGGTAAAAGATAATTAATAATCAAGTACATTAAAGATGTTTCTCTGATCAATGGTACCATCTTTTAAAGCAGCAGTAGGTTTGTCTTGTTTGTTTGCAAAGCCTGACCTGGGAAGATCCATACTGGAAATTTTAATCAAAGCTCTAAAGTAATATTGCAGCACTATCGAAGGTCAGGAGTGGCTGCAATTTTAGTACCCTCTGCTTTGGATGGGACTTGCTTGCATAATTTTCTGGCAATCAAGCTCACAGTCCAATCAGAGCTTCATTTCAAATTTTCCAGGACTTTCCTACTGAGTTCTAAAGGATAATCCTGGTGTTTTTACTAAGTCAAAACACTGAGTTGATAGGTATTCTGGATAGGATTGTCCACATTCACATTAGAATAATATTTGTAGTGCTTTCTTGACAATAAGCAATTAGAGTAAACCAAAGATACCCAGAATCAAACAGAATAAAAATATGAGGGCAATAGATAATAACAAAATGAGCACAAAGGTGCTTTGAAAGAAATATGATATAAAAGGTAGTGATAGAAATAGAGTTCATCTATCGTTAAGTTTAAAATCTGAGCAGTGGGACTTCTAGTTTGTGCTTAACAAGACCTGCTTTACACTAATATTGCTGTTATACAGAAATTTCTTATTTGGTATCTCTTTCTAAGGGTTATTCAGTAAAAATTTCTAAAAGGAAAACTGAAAATATTTATTCTTAGATATATTCAAAACCAGATTTAATGACATTTAACCACTCACGTCTGTGCAGTCACCCATAACAAGTATATTGTTTCTATATACTGTAATTACAGTACAAAATAAAGGTCTCATTTGTACAACTAACCACTTAGTAAATGATAGGCTATGTTGATAATTACAGACATTGCTTAAATCACAAAATGAAAATCTTTTTCTAAGTTTCCTAATAATCTTCCCCATAGGCAGTTCTCCTATTATACATGAAATCTATAGAAGCCTTAAGAAATTGTCATAATGCTGAAATATTTGTTTGAGTAGTTCCTGCTGCCAGCAGCAAACTATAATTTATCACACTCTGGGATACACAGGCTGTCATTAATTCAGCTTGCATCCCTAAGTGCTTATTTACTCCATTCTGTAGTCACATGGCACAGATTTGGTCTACATGGCATCAGTAGAATCTCGGAGAATTTACTGATCATACTGAAAGTTATTCCAACTTTTTTGTCTATAATATAGTCACTTCTGCACAGGTTTCAAAATAATTTCACAGTTACCAGAGTTAAGGGCTGTAGAAATATTTTTTTACCTTTTTTTTAATCCATCTCTGATAGCACCTAAAAGGCAGGAGATTTTAATATGAGATTTGACTTGCTTCAACAAGCTTCAGATCATAAAGCCCATTCAGAAGATAAAACAAAGCAGTGGTGTAATAAGATGGAACTGATTAGCTATACAAACTGGACTTCAGCAGCAAATGTTGCTCTGAAGGGAGCTGATGTTAAATGCAATCTGGTTTTGCCTGAAGTTTTTGAACCCATCAATCCACCTGAAAATGCAATGACCGGTGTGTTCCTGTGTCACCTAAGTATATCTGAAAACTTTACAATGCTTTGATAGATACGCAAACAGTTGTTTTATGAACACAAATAAGGTGTACAAACTACATTCCTTAGTCTTGTTGTTCATATTAATGGCTAAAGTAACTGCAGCTTTTTCTGTGTTGTGCTTAGAAAAGTTTTGTATAGCTTGTATCACTGAAAAGTCTGTAGACACTCTCCCATTACCCTAGCAGAAAAATCTCTCAGTTTATTAACCTGTGGAATTTTGCCTCTTAGAACTAAAATAGACATGTTAATTGGGCTCTTGATTAGTTTCAAATACTTCCTTACCATATTATCATTTAGAACTCCAGTAACATCCAGAGGCTGGGTAGCTATGGATTGATAGTTCCTGCTTCAAAGATCTTGAAGTCCTGGGTTTTAGTTCTTCAGACACAAAAAGGGAGTCAAATTACATCAGTAAAAAAGTTATGCATTAAAGTACTGACTTTCCTATTTTCTACAGACACTATAACTGTCCAAGTTCTGATTCTGAAAATATAGGGTATTATATTTTCACTGGCAACGCCTTACCTCAAAATCTTTTAAACTGCTCCCAGAAATAATAGCTGAACAGCTGCCAAATTTGAATTATTCCAATACTGCTCTATTTGATCTCAAGGCAGTCAGGCTCTGCATGGCGTTCATGCTCTTCTCCTGAAAGAAATATTGAAATAATTTCAAAGCTTCAAGCAGGTGTCATGACTTAAACCCAGCCGGTAACTAAGTGCCACACATCCACTCACTCACTCCTCTCCTTCCACCTGAGCTCCAGGCAGGATGGGGAGCAGAACTGAAAGAATGTGAATCCCATGGGTTGAGATAAGAACAGTCTAGTGACTAAGGTAAAATACAAAACCACTACCTATTACCACCAATAATAATAATGCTAAGGGATATAACAAGGGGAGGGAATATAAAACCAAAAGGGGAAAGGAAAGAAAACAATAAACACAAGTGATGCACAATACAATTGCTCATCACCCACTGACCAATACCCAGTCCAACCTGAGCAACAGTCCGGGCCTTCTGGGACACTCCCTCCAGTTTATATACTGGGCATGATGTGCTGTTGTGTGCAATACCCATTTGGCTAGTTTGGGTCAGGTGTCCTGTCTCTGCTTCCTCCCAGCTTCCCGTGTTCCTCCTCAAAGGCAGAGCATGAAAGACTAAAATGTCCTTGATCCGGGTAAGTGCTACTTAGCAACAACTAAAACATGGGTGTGTTATCAGCATTGTTCTCAGACTAAAGCCAAAGCACAGCTCTGCACTAGCTACTAGAAGAAAGTTAGCTCTACCCCAGCTGAAATCAGGACAGCAGGGTAAACCAAAAGAAGTAGAAATAGAAATATTTTTTTAAGTTTTCACAAATTACAGTATAGATTACATATTCACTTCCAAAATGCAGGGATAGGCCACAAAGGATAAAAACATCACATTGCTTCCTGATTTCACTTAAAATGAAGCTGGGTCAAAGAAGATGATATTCACAACACCCAAGCTGCCTTTTTTTTGTTTTTTTTAAGAAGAGTTTATTTCGTAAGAGCAAGGGGTCTTCTGCCATCTCTGAGTCAATCTCAGAAGTACTTGCCTTTTTTCCTTGAATAAAAAGGAACAAAGGAATGATACATCTTTTCTGAGTCCTCCCTACTAGAGACATTTTTCTTTTCTCCTCCAATATATATATCAAGTAATTAAAAAAATAATTCAGCATTTCTAGTCCCAGTGAGCTCTTTTTGTGTTTCTAATCACCTCGTGCATTCCATACTCTGACTGACGAGGAAAAGACAGTTATTCTTCAGACAGGTGAAGGCTGCCATTTTATTTCTGTACAGAGAATAAGGGTGAAATTCCTAAGTGTTGAAGATGTCAACCAGTCACTCATCCAAAGAGAACTGATGAAAAATTTGACCTGCCTAAGAGATGAATTTTTAAATGGTTAAGAATATATAATTAAGAGAACTCAACATGAACACGAGTGTGCCTCTCTGTGGATGCCTACTTAAGGGAAACACGGTATCAAACATAATATGAAAAAATATTAAAAACTGAGGAACAAAATAAGTGGGAAAATATTTTAAGATCTGTGATGCTTTAAGCAATGTGATGCACTGTTCCAGTGGCTTTACCACAAGAATAATTATAACTGGTATTTTTCTTAAAACTTCAATTCACTGAGCTCACATGGTAATAAAAGGATTTTAGATTTACTTATTTTTTGTTCCTCTGAGTTGCAAAGAAATAATGAAAATATTTAACCTAAAGGCTGAAAGCCAGAAGGCAGATACTAGGAACCTACCTATTAAGAACCATTAATCATTAAAAAGTAATCTTATCTGATTTATTTTTTATTTTTTATTTTTGTTTTACTTATTTTTTAAGACCAATGTCTGAGTTTTGAATTCTGGATATTGGCAACTTTGGATTACCATCAAATTAATATTCATGGTTACTTAACAGACTCTCACAAACATTTAATGTTATATTATAGCTAATACTAGGGGTTCATTACTTATTGTGAACTGAGCTGTCTGAGATCCAAAAAGTGGAACATTATTTGAGGAACTACATAAGGATTTTTTTCTACCTCAAACTTCCTCAGAAACGTAAACTCTGGATATTTCACAAGTGACTAGCTTGTACGTGTGCATAAAGATTGTGGAATTTTGAGATAAGAAAAATATACTAGTTCAGGAAGTATGCTTCTTTAGGGAATGTATGTGTTATTTTACAGCCCCACTAACTTTCTCCAACTACTGTCAGTGTGAATTATTGAAAATAAATAGTACTAAAGTCTCTCTCTTGAATCTATTTATATAAGACACCCATATACACAGACAAAGACACATTCACATATGTCATTCATCATCATTACACATCATATTGCTGCAAGGCTTTGAAAAATCACATGGTAGAACTAAACACCTAGTGGTTCAATAGTAGCCTGTCAGAAAAAAAAAAAGGGTAAAATGTTAATACCTCTCTTCCTGTCTTTTATGTTGAATGAATTATTAATTTGCCATTTAACAGCTAACTGCATATTTGATGCTTTTTTAAGATAAATAATTATTTTATGAATCTTGAAGTATTTACACTGAATTTGTATGACTTTTTTTCTATGCTGATAGTTTAAACACTCTTTCATATAAAACACAGTGATTACTATTGCCTTGTCTAAGAGAAGGTTGTAAAACATGTCTCATTAATTTTATAAAGTCATCTAATTGATGTAAGAGAGTAGCAGAGATTTCAGCTCACAGCTGGAAAGCAAGCTGCGCCCTGGGGCTCATGAGCTTAAGTGCAGGCATCCTCCATGCCCTGGGCAGGAATCTATCTATAGTGCCCACAAGCTGAGTGGGGCATGTTGCACCCAGTCTCCTGCTTTGGCATTACTGCTATTTTCACATGCACACACAAACATTAACTGCAATGCAGAATGGAAAAAATGCACTTAAATCTCACTGCAAGACTGTCACCAAGTTTCATTGAACTGGAAGTGATTATATATGAATAAGCCAATTCCACCTTGTGCCACAAGTAGAAAAGTTGTACAAACATAGAAAGAAGATATGAAAACTTGAATCAAGGTATAAACAGAATTATCACACACTGATGTTTTCAAACTCGTGTTATAGAAGATTTCTCTGTTTCTTTTGTACTTGGTGGCACTGGTAAAAGAAATCATACCAGTGAACATTTACTTACTGAAATAAAATTCTTAGTATGTGAGTTTGTTCAAAGTGAAATTAACAATATCAAAATGACATTAACTTATCTGTGTTTCATCTATAAATTTCAATCACTGGGGAACAAAACCCTGCATATAAACTGCATATGAAAGGACAAATTCCTGTTATAGTAACCTTCTATTAAACAAAACTCTCAGCTTTGTCTTATGATTCTTGTTGTTCAAACTTTGAGTCTTCAGTCAATTGGATCAGATACAATGCAGTCTTTCCTCTTGGCAGTTAAAGGAAGGAGATTTACCAGGTTGCTTAAAAAGACATTTTTCATAAGCTCAAATCAGTTTTGGGAAGTAGTTCTTGTATCATATGATACCATTATTCTTTTTTTTTTCCCACTTTTAGTAAAGAACATACCAGTGGAATATAAGAGCAATCAAATGAATTAAAATGATACTAAAAAAATGAAGTATCTTAAACCTTTCTTTTATGATAATATCAAGTTACATGATTTCATGTGATTTAATAAAAACATCGAAGCAAAATTTTTCTTTTGTAAAAACCTAAAGCTTTTTCTCCATTGGTGTTTTCTAAGAATTTTTAACTTCTTAGATTTCTTTTGAGAAAAAGCTTATGAAATTAAAGCCAAAGATGTTTCCAAAGCTGATGTGTATTTGTCAGCATCACGATGAAAAAGGAGGATGAATAAAAGACTATAATATATTCTTCCATGTAATAATGTTGCCTACAGCAAAGCTGTATCACATGTCAAAAAGGATGACAGAAAACCAGAAAACCCTACTGGCCTTGCTCAAACATTATTATTTAAATAGATGTTGTCAACACTTTCTGAAGAAAACAAAAAACAAAACAAAACACCCCCCCCCGAAAAAAAATATCAAAACAAAACAGAAAAAAACCCACCTCTATTCGTAGTTGTGCTTGCATCATGCCAAACAATAATGTGGGGTATCTAAAACTAGGAGAAATTCTGGTAATGACATAACTAGCACTAGGAGCACTAAGCAAAAACCTGAAAACATATACTATAGACACTATTTTCAGAATGTAATCCCAATATTACTAATAACCCCAGTGAGAGACCAGTCAAGTAGTCTGTTTCAAAAGTGAACAGTACCCAGAGAATTTGTCCGTATCTCTATCACCTTTCACAGCACTTCTGTATTTCCCTGTACTCTGTAGCTAGTGTAATATGGGTAAATACTTCCTGTCAACAGAATTGTTGTAGTGATTAATACCAGTGCCAAAATTCCAGCTCTTTCTAAAGTGATCAGTATAAGCAGTTGATATTTCCAGAGTCTATGCATTTGATAGTTGATTGTGTATTTACGAGCATCATATATGCTTAATGTACAGTAGAAAAATACAAGAGGCTCTTGAAATATCTTTATTCCTCCTCCAAGTGACATTCATATAGCACTGTAAGAAATCTCATAAAAAAAGGAGACTTGGAAATATGCTCAAAACTCCTGAAAGTAGTAGGGCAAGAACCACAACTACAATTTAAAGGTATCAAAGGGAATAGTCAAGTGTTTACTGTTATACACGTGCTTACATATCTCACTGAATCAAAATCATAGTTCCCCTCTTTCTTTTTAGCTAAATTCTAAATGCACAACAAATAACTCTTCCTGGACCTTGCACTTTCCATTGTTTTTAAATCCATGAGGACCAGAACAACATATAAATATTAAAATGCGTAGGGGGGAGTTTCAGTCATAGTCAGAAAAGCAATTTGTTCTTGTACAAAATGGACTCGCAACTGAAAAGGATAGAGATGATAAGATGATACTGATGGCTGGGCAATGGTCAAATAGCAAAAATTCTTAGGTTTCATTGCATGTAGATGGTAACATAGGCTTTTATCTCTCCATAGACAAGTAGTCGAGTTAGTGCCTTCTGCTGACACAAAAATACCTGTGAAAACAGAAAAAAAAGAATTTTCCCTCCAGAATTCCAGATCTGGGAGATAGCTAAACTGAGGTATTTGCCCTTCGGCAGCCAGTGAAAACTTTTCTGAAATTAAGATTAGAAATGTGATGAAATGTATGGTCAGGTGTACAGTGTTTCAAGAGTCATACCACTTGGACACTACAAAAATTCAGCTTAGAGGTGACAAGAGCAAGAAGTAAACTGCTTTCTGAAATAGATGCTTTCAGAGGTGATGGCTACACTGAATTGACTGATGGGGGGGCACAAGAACTTCTGTGATGCTTTAAAACCTTTCCTGGTAACATACCAAGTTCAGGTGCATCCTTGTGCTAATTTCACCTGAAGGGCAGTAATGAACTCCAGCGATGCCTAGGGTCACACATGTCTATCCACTTGTGAACAAGGCTTTGAGGAAAGTCCTGGAGTAGCCTACAAAACTCAGCACATAGGTATCAAAAAGACAACAGAGTTTTGGCTTAACTCACACTCCCGAAGATACTAGTCTGTGCAAAATATGAGTAAGCCTCTTTCATATAGGTAATTATACCTTATAGACAATGGCTCCATCTTACTCAGTTCATACTGAGTAAATTAAATATTTACAATATTCTAAGGTTCGTTAGTGTTTCAATATACTCTCCATTTATTGCTTCCTCTTTCTTTCCCCCCATGGTCGCTTTTTCAATAGTGTAGCAAATAGAAATTCACAATAGGTATAATTGAGTTAGAATTATGTAACTGGTTTTTTTTATACACCAACATCACCTGTAAATCTTCAGGAATTCACTGCTCCTGCCCAGGCAGTAACAAAGCTTTTGCATCCAATACTGCGTCTGTAATGGGAGTTAAATTATTTCTAACATCCTCCTACCAAAATGCTCATACCATCCTTTAATTATACCCCAATCTTCTTGTATTTCCACCCTCCACAACAGTCCTTTGCACAATGATTTGTATTCATCCTTGTGCCCCGTGTTCTGCCTTCACTGCTCCATTTTATTTTGAATACAGACTTGTAAAGACCTTAGTTTCCATTTCTTAAATTGAAGGATAAGATTTGCTCTAAAAAAGGTATGTGTTAACTTCAGATGCTTTTAAGTCCCTGGAACCTAATCATTTGCAGTCTTAGGCCTGATAAAAGAACTTCACAGTGTTTGGAGATCTCTAAAAATTTTCAGTGAAAAGTAACTTCTTGACAAACTACTTCACTTTTAAAAAAATCTTCTTTCAGAGCATATAAGAGCTGAATACATTTTTAATCTTTCTGGAAATAAAAGTATAAAATCACAACAAAACCAACTCAACCCAAAGCAAAACAACAACAACAAAAAAAAAAGCCACAACAAAAAACGAAACACCCAAACCCCAAAACCCCAACTAAAACCCCCAAATTAGGTGGAATATAAATCACTTACTTTAATACAAAAGAGGATATTACTGACCAATATATATTTTTGCAGTTTCTTACATGTTCACAAGACTGGCTTTTATTTTTCCTTCCTATATTAAATTTTAATCAGTGGCATCTATTATTTTGGAAAAAAAATTAAGCTGCTTGTAAAAATAATCACAATTCTGTGATTCTTGAATTGCTTGAAAACATTTAACATATAATGGGATAGATGATAGGAGCTGTAGGTCAAATTCATCAGTGCAGATGGTTCTGGTGCATAAGAGAAAATATACGCTGATATTTTTATTCCTTGACACTAACTGTTTGACTTGCTTTTATTTTCAAATGTAAGTATATTTGAAAATAATTTTTATAAAGATATGTAATTGGACAGAACTGGGAAACATGCTAACAGATTCTAAGGCAACAGTGCATAAATGCTGGAAACTTTCCTTTATTTCAATATTCAGTGAAAATACTAAATAGAGTAGGTTTTTACAGAAGGATAGAGGCAGGACATATATGTGTATGTGTAAATGTGAATGTGCACTACTTTGAATGAAAGCCTTAAAAAGTCTTTCAGACTTTTTCCACTCATTTTTAGACATCTAGTTGTATGAAGTTAATATACAAGTCCTTTGTAGAATTTAAATTAAATGAATATGAAATGCTTCGGCATAATTATTCATTGCCAGGAACAATAACATTCATCTTACATCTAGCAGAGTTCTTTATAGTGGCCTCGAAAAAATTAATGGAATAGAGTTCACTCAACATTACTGCCTTAAAATCACTGTGTAACAAAGATTACGCTTAAAGTCTACTTCTTAAGCTATTTATATGACCCTACATCCCACCAACTGTAAGAAACACACTTTTCTGGAAGAACGGAGAAAATTATTATCATTTTGCTGTGATGAATTGAAAAATTCTCAATTCTTTTTATTTTTTTTTCCTAAGAGCACTCCTTTATGCCTACCTTACTGACAATTTTTGCATTTTTCTTTTCAGTCCCTTTCCTATTTGCTGAAATATGAACTCTTCTGTTAGTAATGGCAAATGCTGCATAAAGGCAACAACCACAGTCAAATCCATATATTTTACATTGAAGTTCAACAGACAAAGCAAGCCACAAAGGCACATATGCCAAAAACCAAACATTAATAGAAAAGCACAGAAAGGTTCAGAGCAGATATCAATTCTGTAGAATACTCAAAGTCTGAAGACATAAATTCTATTAAATGTTGTCAGGATAGTATCTAAAGATGGCTTTTTTTCTTTGTAAGCCTAACTGAAGAGATTTGCCTATGATGAACATCTCACTGCCTCAGATGAACAGAAGAAATATTACTGAAGAAGCTTCACATTAATACCTACAGACATTTAATTAATTTACAAAGTAACCCAGTGGGAACCCACTGAAGACCTTCGGAAGAACACCAATTTACTTATCTTGTCTGCCAATGCCATGTGTATGAATGAGTATGGCTTCTGAACACTCCTTTGAAAAAAGATGTCACCCTTAAAAGGAATCTCATATTTAAAGCATGTTTAACTGTCACCTTAAGTCAACTGTCCACTATTTATCCACATAAGAATGTTTTTCAACTAAGATATTTCATATGATCTAGACATAAAGATATATAAATTTCTCTCAATAGCATCCCCTTTCACATCGTGACTGCACATATTTAAAAACAAGGATGACTTCTAACAATATAAATGTTGAGTAATTAATACCTACTGGAATTTATTTCAAATAGGATTAATCAAGTAATTTTTTTCCCTGTAATTATTGATACATGACCTATTTGATCCATTAGAATATCTTACTCTAAACCATGTGTGAAAATCTGATCCTTTTTTTGAAATAAATTAATCTATGCAGGTTTGAGACAAGCTTATGCAATTATATCTGCATTTTAAAGTTTAGAAGGGACATATTTGCAGCAAAAAGACATAATTGTTATACAAAAAGTTTCTGTACATATGTGGAGGAGGCTGGAAGATAAAAAGCATAGTGTATTCAGCACAGTCTTCATAAGAAAATCAAACACTTCAGTAGACAAACATGCTAGTGGAAACAATTATGTGTAATGGTTTATTTTTCAATCCATGTAATTTAGTCTGGCAAATTAGCATAGATTCAAGACAGATAAATTTGTTTATGCAGACTATCTGAAAATAATGATTATAATTCAAATATTTATTAGGAAATGTCCCTTTACTAGCTTTTACAAGAACACTTCCACAGAAAATTCCACATCAAAAGGACTGTGGATAACAAAGTCTTAACTTGTAAATCAGGTGGAAATGGAGAGATTATTCTGCTACTAGATGCAACCTTCTCCCTTATCCTCAAGGATCCTGAGCTGAAGTTATCAATGTAAGTCCAGGCTGTCTGCTCCTCTGGAAAATTACTCTCTCATCTTTTCTTTGCTACCTGAATAAAACTTTTCCCTGAAAAGCTAAAATTCTCAGATTGGAAAATGGAAATGATTTAGGACGATGTTGTTCAATTCCACAAGTAATATTTCTCCAATTTCTGTTCCAAAAAATTGTGCGGTGGGCCAAGCCAGACATCAAGATTAATATCCCAATTAGCAAAGATTAATAAATAAATAAAAAAATCCTGCAAACTTCTGTTGAAGAGGATTTCAGACAAAAATGCTCAAATTATCATTTAAACCTGGAGAATATCCAACATTCATGTAAATTTTCATATAATACCACCATAACCAAACAACATTTTGGTTTGTTCTCTAAACTATAATATTAATTTATAAAACAAACAACAAAAAAAAAAAGTACCTATTTAAAAGTCTTTTTTGAGACAATGAAAAGCAGAATTTTCTAGAAGGCTTCTTTTTAATGTCAGGACATAAGTTTACAAAAGGAGCTGGAAAATGGCATTTGCAAACACTCATGGTTTTTAACAGACAAGACACTAAGAGAGGGAGAATTCAATTTATTTATTTGCTAAGAGATGCTTACAGACAAATAGATGTGGAATGTGGAAAATTATGGTAATTTCCTAGGAGGTACGAATATGGCTGTGGTTTCCAGATATCCCATGGTAGCATGTAGCAAGGAGAATAAGTTTTGAAGATGCAAAACACTGGTGGCTGAGGCAAAGAAGGTGCCTGCATCACTGACAGCTGGAAAGTATCTGTGGCTAGGAAGAAAAAAAGGTGCTTTGAAAGCATGATAAAAGAAAGAAGTATGGAGCTTGTTTCATGCAGATATACAAATTTTAGTTCATTTTATTAATTCATCCAGTTACCTTCACATTAATCACACCCTTCATCTGAGCCAGACATGACAAATCCAACTGATGAGAACCAAAGTGACACCAAACAAATAAAATAGTCACCATTCTTTTCACAAGTGTGAAGGAAGAATGGGATCTGTGCTGTTTGCTTGTACTTTTACTACATTATAACAGCATGTAGATCAGCAATTAGGCCCATTTAAGTGGCTTGTGACTATAGGATGAAAGAAGTTACATATTTTTCCTTAATAATTGGATAACTCTATCCCGGTATATTACACATGTGTAAGCCAAGCTATAGTTTCAAATATGAGTACTACTCTGTAAAGGTTTAGTGCAAGAGTCCTCTTTAATACACTTTCTAGTTTTTAACATCACTTTCTCCTCCATATATTACTACAGTGTAATAATTCCTGTAGGAGTACGCTGTGAAGCTATGGAAACCACACCTTTTATCCTACATCCACAAAAAGCAGGAGAGGAATTTAAAAGCCTCATTTGGGTCTGAAACACTGATTTTCAAGTGCTAACCTCCCAAATCATTGCCCCACCCTTACTATACTCACTAATAACAGTTCACACTATTACAGATGTAACTAAACTGGGGATCAAAAAATAATTAACTTTTCCCCATGACATCCTCTCATGACAGCCCATAGGACTGGAATGAGAAATACACTACAGAGCATTGCAGACTCACCAAAAATAAAAAGACAAACAAGCAAAAAAAAAAAACCAACAAACAAATCACAAGAAAAAATAATTATGGTCATGCAGATGGTCACAAAGACTATTGTGCTGTGTCTGCAGCACTTTGAACAGGGAAAAGAGTTTTTGAAATGGCCTGAAACAGGAGTTAGAACCGTTTGTTAGAAAAAAGCTGAGTGCTTCACTCCTTTGTAGAGAGTGAAAATAACTATAGCAAACAAATGGCCATAAACACCTATTTTCTAGGTGTTTAGTACTTTCTCTATTTACTCCCAATTCATCTTCATTAAGATCCTTAAATATCATATAAACAAATCCTTCACTAACATTTCACCTAGAAACAGCTCCAAATCAGTCCCTGTTGTGGCATTTCACAACAGGGACTCAAGCTGATGCAGAGACTCAAATCTTACCACCAAGCCCTTTTTATCCCCTTGTTCGGTACTTTCCCAACCTGCACATACATACAAGGTTCAATTTCATTGGCCCCTGTAAAACTCTCCAGGTAATTCATCCAATCACAGTGTTGCAGACTCTCTCACAACCCCCACCTCCTCTGGCCTTCAATGCCCCAGCTCATCAGCTTGTCAAAGCACCAAGGCTTCAGAGCTCATTCCCAAACTGTTCTTCATACAAACCTTATTGCCTTCACTCCCCACAGCCTGTGAATTGCCACACCTTTGTCCTACAGCAAGTTACTCAAGACTTTAAAAAACCTTCTAATAGTTGTCTTTCATTTTGATTTAGCACCTTTTTTCTTCCTTTTCTTGTAATGAATTCATTGTTGAACATCACCCACAACTTAAGACCCTACTACAGATTAGTCCAGAAAAAGATGGGCACACAAACACAGGATGTTAAGAGGTCCTAAAGTCCTTTCAAAGCTATGACTTGAATTAAGACAAAGTTATTCCAGATACAAAAGGAAAACAGCATTTCCACCAGAGCGCAGACAGGCAAGACACCAGCACAGGAAGAGGAGCAGAGCAACATTAACTTGACTGAATGCTTTGACAGGCACTTACAGCAGCTCTGCCACCCAGAAAAAACTGCGGACTTGGTCCCATCATCTGCCTTGACGTAAACACTGGGTTTCACTCATACAAGCAGATTTGCATAAAAATGAATTTTAGAAAAAAATTATTTTAAAAATACAGTGCACATTTCTCACTTCTGTCTCCTGCACCTGGTCTGGGTATTTCTGGTGCCTAAGCCTGACAGCATCTTCACACAGTACCACTCCTTTTTCTCCAATGGCTTTGAACCAATAGAACCGGAAGGGCTGGAGTCAGCTGCAGCAAGAGGCATGTGGTCGCAGATGACAAAGACTCCAGCAAAGTCGCTAAGAAAGATGCAACTGTTTCCATTTTGTCCTGGGTTCAGCAGTAGCAGTCATGTTTCTACCTAGTAGCTGGTGCAGTGCTGTGGTTTTGACTTTCAGCCTGGGAACAATGCTGATAACACCGATGTTTTTTGTTGTTGCTAAGTAATGCTTACTCTGACCAAGGATTTTTTGATTCTCATGCTCTGCCAGGGAGGAGGGGAAGCCAGGAGGAAGCAGAGACAGGACACCTGACCCAAACTAACCAAAGGGGTATTCCATGCCACAGCACGTCATGCCCACTATATAAATTGGGGGCAGTTACCCAGAAAGGTTAGATTGCTGCTCGGTTGGGCTGGGTATTGGTCGGTGGGTGGGGAGTGGTTGTACTCTCTTCCCTTGTTATTTCCCTGATCATTATTATGGTGGTAGCAGTAGTGTGTTTGTGTTATACCTTAGTTACTGGAATGTTCTTATCTCAGTGCATGGGAGTTGCATTCTTTTGATTCTCCTCCCCTTCCCTCCAGGAGCGGGGGGAGGAAAAAAGGCGGGGGAGTGAGTGGGTAGCTGCGTAGTTCTGAATTACTGGCTGGGCTAAAACAATGACAATTTTTTCTGGCGTCGAATGTGGGGCATGAAGGGTTGAGATGTCTTTTATATATATATATATATATGTACACACACACACACACACACACACACACACACACACAAAGAGAGAGATATCAGTCCTTAGTGCATGGACCAATCCCTATAAAGCTGCTGAGTTCATCCAGTCCATGATGCCTGGCTCCATCTTTTTTAACAGCCTTTCAGAGCAGGAGAGGCTGTGTGCTCTGTTGGTTTGTTGACTGCTGATGACACCGCAGAACTCGTTTGATCACTGCTGAGCTCATCTGGTTTCATCGAAGTTCATTCCTTGTTGGGATGATGGTCGGAGGGAAGTCAGGGCCAGTTGCTGGTGACCTGAAGAAATCTGGTTGGTGAGCTATAAAAGCATTACATAGCAGGCAACAGCGTACAATTGAGTTCATTGGCTGCTTTCGCCAAATATCAAATCCCCTTCAGGTATACATCGGACTGCCCCATCTTCCCTCGTTACCCACCAAGTACATCCAGGTCCCTGAGCAAAAGCAATCCCATGAGTGGTTTTGCCTTTATCTGAAGCAGGAATAACCCAAACTGTCTTCCCCAGCAAATTCTTTATGTGCACTACAGGAACTTTGTCCCCTCTACGGTATGTAAAAGTTCTGACTGGGCTGGGCCAGCTCTGTTGGCAGATCCTCTGGTGTTGACCAACCAGGTGGCCTTTGGTAAGTGTGTATCCCAGTGTTTGAAAGTCCCACCACCCATTGTTCTCAGTGTAGGTTTTAACAGCCCATTGTACCGTTCCATTTTCCCAGAGGCTGGTTACATGGTAGGGGCTGTGATATACCCACTCAATATGGTGCTCTTTACCCCAAACTTCTATAGAGTTATTCCGGAAATTAGTCCCATTGTCTGACTCAGTTCTCTCTGGGGTGCCGTCTCACCACAAGATTTGCTTCTCAAGACCCAGGATAGTGTTCCGGGCAGTGGCAGAACATACGTTTCCAGCCAGCAGTTGGTTGCTTCTACCACGGTAAGCACATGGCGCTTGCCTTGCGGGTTGGTGGGAGTGTGATGTAGTCAATCTGCCAGGCCTCCACATATTTGTACTTCAGCCATCATCCTTCATACCAAAGAGGCTTTAACTGCTTGGCTTGTTTAATTGCAGCCCAAGTTTCACACTCATGAATAACCTGGGCAATAGTGTCCATTGTTAAGTCCACCCCTCGGATCATGGGCCCATCTATATGTTGCATCTCTGCCCTGATGGCCTGAAGTGTCATGGGCCCACCGGGCCAGAAATAATTCACCTTTATGTTGCCAATCTAAATCCATATGAGCCACTTCAATCTTAGCAGCTTTATCCACTTGTTGGTTATTCTGGTTCCTCAGTGGCCCGACTCTTGGGTACATGAGCATCTACACGGTGTACCTCACCACCAGGTTCTGCACCTGGGCAAAGATACCTTACCACAGTGCAGCAGCCCAGATGGGTTTACCTCTGCATTGCCAGTTGCTTCCACTGCCACAACCACCCCCACAAGGCATTTGCCACCATCCATGAGTCAGTGTAGAGATAAAGTACTAGTCATTTTTCTCATTCAGCAATGTCCAGGGCCAGCTGGATGGCTTTCACCTCGGCAAACTGACTCGATTCGCCCTCTCCTCCAGCAGTTGCTGCAGCTTCTTGTTGAGGACTCCATACGGCTGCCTTCCATCTCCAATCCTTTCCCACAATATGGCAGGACCCATCAGTAAACAAGGCATACTGCTTTTCACTTTCTGACAGTTTGTTATATGGTGGGGCCTCTTCAGCACACATCACCTCCTCCTTTGGTGACATTCCAAAATCTTTGCCCTCTGGCCAGTCCATGATGTATTCTAGAATGCCTGGATGACTGGGGTTTCCTGTTCGAGCTTGTTGTGTAATTAGTGCAGCCCACTTACTCCATGTAGCATCAGTTGCATGACGTGTAGAGGAGACCCTGCCTTTGAACATCCAACCCAGCATAGGCAACCGGGGTGCCAGGAGGAGCTGTGCTTCAGTGCCAATCACTTCCGAAGCAGCTTGAACCCCTTCATAGGCTGCCAGTATCTCTTTCTCAGTTGGGGTATAGCTGGCCTCAGATCCTTTGTACCCCCGGCTCCAAAAGCCGAGGGGTCGACCTCGAGTCTCCCCTGGAGCTTTCTGACAGAGGCTCCAGGTAGGACCATTTTCCTCAGCTGTGGTGTACAGTACATTTTTTACATCTGGCCTGGTCTGGACTGGTCCAAGGGCCACTGCATGAACTATCTCGCATTTAATTTGCTCAAAGGCTTGTTGTTGTTGCTCAGGACCCCATTTAAAATCATTCTTCTTCTGGGTCACATGATAGAGAGGGCTTACAATCGAACTGTAATTTGGGATGTGCATTCTCCAGAACTCCACAGCACCCAAGAAAGCTTGTGTTTCTTTCTTCTTAGTTGGTGGAGACATTGCTGTTATCTTGTTGCTCACATCTGTGGGGATCTGGTGATGTCCATCTTGCCATTTTATTCCCAAAAATTGAATCTCCTGTGCAGGCCCCTTGACCTCACTTCATTTTATGGCAAAACTGGCTTTCAGCAGGATTTGGATTATTTTCCTCCCTTTCTCAAAAATTTCTTCCGCTGTATCACCCCACACAATAATGTCATCAATGTATGTGTTCTGTAGGAGTTCTGGAGCTTACCCCTGTTCCAGTGCAGTCTAGATCAGTCCATGGCAGATGATAAGGCTGTGTATCCACCCCTGGGGCGGTCGGTTCCAAGTGTACTGGATGCCCCTCCAAGTAAAAGCGAACTGTGACCTGCACTCTGCTGCCAAAAGATTCGAGAAAAATGCGTTGGCAATATCAGTTGTGGCATACCACTGGGCTGCCTTTGACTCCAGTTCATACCGAAGTTCTAGCATTTCAGGTACAGCAGCACTCAATGGTGGTGTGACTTCATTGAGGCCACGATAGTCTACTGTTAGCTTCCACTCTCTGTTAGATTTTCACCCTGGTCACATGGGACTATTGAAGGGTGAGTGGGTCCTACTGATCACTCCTTGGCTCTCCATCCTACGGATCAGCCTATGGATAGGAATCAGGGAGTCTTGGTTGAGGTCCGAGGTCAAGAAGTCACTTCTTCTTCTTCCTCTTCCTCTGATCCACATAATAATAACTCGCTTAGATTCTGTCCCATGTAGTAAGTGCATTGGCTCTTCATCTGTCTTCACTGTACAGGTTGCTCATTGTGCCTCGTTTGCTTTTCCCCTTGCATACAGGGGCAACCAATATTGGCATGAATTGGTCCTTTGGTTTAGCTGCAGTGATTATCACTGTGGTTGGAGTGGTTGCAGTAGCTCTTGTTGGGGTTGGTGCAGCCACTGTGCTTGGGGGTTGAGTAGCACCAGCAGCCTCGCTGCCTGTTGTTGTTGGGGTTTGAGTGACTGCTGTACTTGTCACTGGGGTTGATGTAGCTGCTGTACTTGGAGCAGCTCCATTGTCTGTTGAAGTCAGAGTTTCCCACATCTGGGGAAATCGCAGGGGTCAACACACTCGCAGTGCAAGAGGTGAGCCTTGCCCTGGGAAAACCACCTGCTTGATGATGGTGTATCCCCTGCCAGCTAAGTATAGTAAGTAAGTAAGTCAAAGTAAGTAAACCCCTACAAAATATGCTCCCTCATCCCCTTTAAAGAACAGGGGATTTGACACAATGCTGTGGAGCCTATGGTTTTACTATGCATACCAAGGGTATGCTAAGTTTCTCACTGTTCTACCTGTCATGGAAAATTTGTTGGATTACTGATTGGAGGCCACTTTGGCAAAAGTTTGTCTCTCACAGCAATTTTACAAGAGGAACGTGGACACAAAGTTAGGAGACTAAATCCATAAAATGGTCCTATCACAAAGGCAGTCTAGGGAAAATACTTCAGAGTAATTGCCCCAAACGTTTCCAATTCTTTGCTCATTTTTGCAGTAAAACTGAAAAAATTTCACAAGTGAACATTAGAAAAGGTTCGAGTAGTATTAAAAAATTCAAATAAAAAGCATTGTTTAAAACATTCTATACAGAGTTAAAAAAGATAGTAGATAGGAAGATATAGACAAGATCTGGGAAAATATTAAAAAGTTAAGTGAAGTTGCAGAGTGATAACTACAAACATCTGCATTCTCCATAGTCAGGAAAGATAATATCCCTAAAATTTTTAGCATCTGTGAAACTAGAATTAATATTTTAAGCGGTTGCTGAAAACACTGATAAAAATTTAGCTAACTATCCCTATGGACTTCTACTGTGTTAAAATGATAGATATCAGCTTCCATTAACAAAAATAATGAATTTGGAAGATACTGAAGTTAATAAAATCAAATTAGTTCAATAAAGCCCCATAAGTAAGGAAATGAGATTTATGGTAACTTATCGTATTGCAAATATGGAGAGAATTCTACAGAGAGGATTCAAGCTCTCTAAGCAAAAACATTTTTGACACAAATCGTTAACTAATTTCTGAAAGTGAGCTGCTTTTAATATACTTTGGATTAGTCTGGGATGCTCAATAGATACTGAAAATGTCAGTTTACACAAGTGAAATCCTTCCAAGAAATTATCTATTCAGCTAAACTACTATTAAGTAGATTTCTGAGATGAAGACTGGAACTTTCAGCAGATGAGGAAGGGTTCAGCCTCAAACATCTGATCTGTTCTTACTGTGGAGATGAGTGGGCTATGTTTTACCAAAGGACATTGAATTTAGGTCTCCCAGTCCAAGCAAGCATTTGACAAGTGTCTACATTGCTGAGACCACCTTTTTTTTTTATCTAATAAACATTTAATTTTACACAGAGTTGAAATTAAACATAGTATTTGCGCTCACTGCCTTCATCTATATAGCCACCACACTGTGAAAGAGCTGCATAGGGGGACCTCTGATCCCCATTCCTCTAAAGTAGTCAGGTTCATGGGCAAGACACTAGCTTTGATTTTGCCATTAGCTCAAAGGGAACACTCAGTGTACTGCATACTAAGAAGTAATGTGGTCATGTTAGAAAAGGAATGAAGCTATCGCCATAGAACAATTTTGTTTGTACAAACCTCCTGATCCCCAATAAATAATTTCCTGAGAAAAGAATCAGAAAAGGGATTTTTCCTCTGGGAAAGGAAATGGGTAACTTCTAGCATATATGTGCTGTAGACAGAATTATTATATAGAACTGTTCATATTTTAGACAGAGACACTGTATTTAATTTGTATTCCAGTACAAGAAAAAATGCTATAACATATTTGGACCACGGCGCATTGTAATTTCCTCAGCCTGAAGATGAACTTCAGCTAAAATATGGTCTCTTTGAACCTGTGGTAGCTGAGATCCATTTCCAAAATGGATTAAGAAATCACTATGTAGAAAAAGAATGGAGAATGACTATTGTCATCACTGTTCTTCAGGAATGCTATTCAGAAAATAGGTTTATATATTTCAGCTACACATACAGTAAATGCCCATTTTCTTGTTTGCTTCTTTTTATGCCATTGTTATTTTCACTCCTTGGTGCTCAAACGTGTCTGAAATGATGATTTCTCAAGCTCAAGAAGAAATATAAAATCCAGTTGCCTTATTTGTTGGCAATAGCTGTTTTCATTACTCTCTATCCAGACATTTCAATAGTCTACTGTATAATGTTTTGTTAGAATAAAAGCTGTGAGAGAAGACCTGTTATGGAAATGTCAATCATTACAAAAATAACCATCTTTTTTTATGGAACCTAATTCATTTACATGTATTGATCCACTAAAATGAATGATAGAAAGTATTATATTGCTATGACAGAGATAATAAGGCATATTCCTCTTAACAGAGTCCAAATCTTTCATAACAAGCCGTCTTTGCTATCCTTGTCTTTTAGTTTCACACTCAAACTTAAACAGATGGTCTATTAGGCTCAGCTGTTTCCTGCCCTATTCTTTAGGAGTGTAAACAGAAAATGCACTGTGCTAGATGTTTACAAATGCTTTTTATACAAGAATAGACAGCATAAGCTTATCATGATGCTAATAAAAATATAAATGCAGAAATATTAGATGTGTTTGTATTGGAACAAAAAATAAAACACCAGTATGACAGGCCCAGGATCTGAGCAGCTGGAAAACAAAACAAAACAAGACAAGACAAAACAATGCCACACAAACAAAAAACCTCACAGGAAATGTAATATTTGCTAAAAAGTAGTAATAATATCTCCACATGTATTTTTCCTGCAGTTTCTTACCCTGTAAACTTGAAAAATCCTATTATAGAGAAGTCATTAGGGCAACTATTATTTCTTCAAAGCTTTCTGACCAGACATTTGATCAGCATAACAGGTCTTTTTATAATTCTTTATAAATAATCATCTACATTTACACATCTGGTGTTTGTATTAGGTTACCTGTACCTGATTAGCTCAGGGACATGCAGGAAGCTGAGACTATAACTTAGAATGCCCATACATCCATACGTCTTCCAGAGATAGATAAGGAATTTTCTAGGAACCAACTGAAGTAGGATGCAAAATGGCTGAGGAGTCACCAAGTCATCAGCATACCTCCTCTTAGAACAATGAAATAAGAAGTCCATAACAATAAAAAAAAAAATAAAGTATACACTGCACTATAGTTTATGAGCTACCTTAAGTAGTTTATGAACTACCTTAGGTATGTTCACTGTCATGTAACACAAAAAGAGTTACTGTATGAGTTTGTTGGTCCTTAAAGAATGCAAGATAGAACACTTGGCACAACAATGGATTCACACAAAGTTAAGATAAATATATTTAGTCTGGTGAAGTGTTTGATATCTTTCTATTCTGTAGGCAAATATACAGCAAAATCATGTAATATACATCATCTGTTTTGTAAAGAGATGGTAAATCAAGGTACTGAAAACCCAGGAAAAGCTGATTCTTGAGCATCTAAAGCAGGTTGAGGTAGGTTTTTTAGTGCTCATAGAGCATAGCCTACCATCCCAAAGACTTTATGTAAAAGTCCAGAAAAAAAATATGTTCCTGATCTGTCCTCTGTCAAAAGTCTCTTTTTTTCCTTCAGCATCAGTTAATGTCACATATAAGCTCTTGTGAGTACAGGAATGACACTGAAATGTTATGTCTGTACTACATTTTTAAAAGCTATTTTGAAATGGCTGTTCATTTCGGGTAAGTTTCTGATTCCACACTCCCTCATAAGAAAGATATTAGATATAAAAATAACCTCTGTAATGAAAAAAATGATAAAGAATTTAACCCCCAGTTAGACAGTGATAAGTTTTTTTCCCTTGAATAGTGATCAGCCATGAAAAGGGTTTTGAACATAGACCCATTTGTTATTTCTGGGTTAGACAGCAGCAGAACAGCAAGAAAGGTATTTTATTCTGAGAAAAAGAGTATATCAAATGGTTAGAGACAGCACAACCAATAAATTTGCCATGCTTACTTTGGAAATTATTATGGCTGAACCACTGAGATGTGATCTGTGGGTTTCAGACCTCCTATTTTCCAATTTTGCTAATATTTAAGTTGAAAATACATTTGGCAGTAACATCTTTTTTACCAAAGCCCACAAAAAGCAGTTTCACAAAGAAACTTCTGCATGAATATATTCCTTATACACTGTGAAATACAGTACAACTTTAGAAGCTTACACTCATCTGGTTTTACTTTAAATTTAGCCTTGGATGTAAAAGGTGGCTTTCCTTGTTGCACATTGGCTGACTTTTTCAGCATCATCTTTAAAGCAAATTATGTTCATCTCGGATGCCTTGTGTTTCTGGAAAAGAAAGGGGCAGGGGAAGTTGAAGGCAGTAAGCATCCCTTTGATTTGAGATCCTAGCCTTGACAGTACGGCTATGTGAATTGGATGGGAACATAGATGTTGACAGATATAGCAACATTATTTGGGATTATCTTTTAAGTACTTGCTGAAAAATCTCTTATCGAGGCTAAAATATTATGAAGTGGAAAAAGGAGCCAAGCTAATGAAGAAAAGTCTTGCGGTTAAGAAAGGCTAGCTGCCACTTTCATTTTTATTTCCAAACAATACCCAATAAAGAAGAACTTTAATAAATATATATGTTTGATCACATTCTTATTAGCTGGGCTGCACTAACGAAACTGGTAGATTTTACTGTACTTGTCTATTTTAGGTACTTTCATATGTCATTTTCATGCTTTAGTTTAACAAGATTTAGTAAAAAAACCCTCAAATTGTGGCAAGCAGATCCACTAATAATGTATCATTTGCTAGTGTTGTGTTATAACATTCTTTTATTGCAAAGAGCATACTTGAACTGAGATAAAATGCGTAAATGTGGTTTCCTGGTTCTATGTTTCCTGCTTCCATAAAGACAGCAACTTTTAAAATAACTATTTTGCAAGTAAATCACACATTTGGAACACAGGTAACAGATATCAAAAGACATTGTAGATTGCTTCTGTGATAACAGAAAATATATATATATATATACACATATATATTTGTTTATCCTGCTATGTGTCTCAAAATTCTCTTCCATACATACCATTTAAGCATCCTGACACAAAGGCAGCACCAGCCTTCAGAAATTATAAGAAACACCAGAGTAAAATGGTGTAAGAATATACAGCATTAGAGAGGTAATTTAAACAGCCAGGCTGCTCACTTTTCTTTCATTTCCAAATGAAAATCCAGAGCTGGTGAAAGCTTGAGACATCAAAAACAATGTGTATTCAAAAATGCCTCTTCTTTTCCAGTTTGATTTCCAGTATAAAATCCTTGTTTGTCACAGACTGCATAATTTTAGCTGTCTATGCTGATGAGGAAGTATAGGTCACAAAGTTTAATGACTTGGCATCTGCAGTTTGACAGATTGGTATCAAAATACCAGCTGCTACAGGATTTGGACAACATTCGTTTGCAGAGATGCTTCTCAGGATTGCTTTCTGTGGTATCTTTTCTTTTAGCATGAATCCAGCATAAAAACATGCATATCTTACATCATCAGCTATGCTTTCCTGATAAAATTAGCTTTACAGAATAGATTTGGCTTTGTGGACAAATAGAAAGGCACAAAACCTGATTTATTAGTTCAAGCATGATACTGGTTTGACACCCTAACAGGCCAAATACACTGAATGAGTGTAACTTAGCATCTTGTTTCATACTTGGCTTCTTTTGGTTCTCTTATATATCCCACCCAGGTGCAGTTTTTGGAAGATAACTGAGAACAACTATGAGATATTTTCCTGGTGACTTCAAAGCTGTAGACAGAGAAATATAATCCAATGAAATTCAGTTGCTTATACTATGAAAACCTCCAGTTCTATAATCTTTTTCACTCCATCCAGATTTGCAAGTTTAATTCTCAGAGTGGTTTCTCTTTTTTTTATTTTGGGGGGGAGGCAGGGTTGGGTGAGTGGGCAGGTTATGCTCAGGAATGCCCAATCTGATACTGAGGCATTGTAACATATGAAACGACTAAATTTTCTTTCTGTCAAGGTCATGTTATGAAATTACTTGCAGGACACATTAAAAATTAATTAATGTAAAGTCCTGTCCTCAGCAGTTCTATCACACTGTGACAATGCCAAAACCAAACCTCAAGTTTTCCTACTTTGTTGGAAAAACATCGGTTTTCTATCAAAATATTTTGAGTCATTTTTTTGCAATTTCATTATTACGAGAAAGAGATTTTTACCAAGTCAAAGCATTTTTTTTTTCATTTTTCACTGGCAGAATCTGATGAAATAATCAAATAAACAATCAGAAACACTCAATGGTAATCCTTGTTTGAGTGAACCATTACAGACCTCCTCAGAATCAGAACATCTCACTTCACTCTCTGTGTGGGGCTGGACCATATGATTCACAGTGCACAAAAGAGCAGTTTTTAAAATGTGTCTATTTCAGTTCTGTTTCCCACTAAAAAATAAAAATAAAATATTGGAATTCCTCTGGGGATTGAAGTTCAGAATAAGGAACAGTATGTAAATATTTTAAACTACCTGCACTGGACAGTCCACTTTGAAAGCACCAGTTTCTTGCAACGATATTAACTAAGTACCTCAATATGCAATTTCTAATCTTCCCGCTGTAACTAATTTAAGCTGTCTAGCTTTATTTCCTGATATTCCACCACAGGTTTCTGACATCTAGAATTTAGCATTCTACATTGTAAAGTTGATATCAAAACACAAGCTGACTTTAAATCTCTGCCTTTCTAAGAATGCAAGAATTTCCACATGCTTCTCCTAGCAGACTTTTCAGACCTGTCATGCCAACGGCATATCTGAGGTTATTCCTCACAGCAGATCTTGATGAAGAATACTCTCTATAAGAGTATTTAGAGCTGTTCCCCTTATGCTACCAGATAAAGTTAATAATCAAGATCATGCTTCTGCTGATTACAGTGGAAATGGTGGGCAGATTCTCCAAAGCTGCTTACTTATGTCATTTTCCCCAACTGTGAGAAGAATCTGAAGTTACCTCTATCTCTTGTGAGACCCAAGGAATGTCCTCACACATATAAGGAAGTAAGGATTTTCAAAACATAGGAAACAATAATTAGGGAAATAAAATCATGTATGGCTTTTTTGAAGGCTACTTTCGAGTGTAAATTAGAACCTCACATGAGATCAGGTATAGCTGTGCACATGGCAAGTGCCTGCACATGCTTGTGTGTGAAGTCAGTGGTGAATTTTCACCCAGAAATCCAACCTCACCTTGATACTTCCCTAATCTTAAAACATTTATCCTTTCGATTACATCCTGATATGCAGCAAGAAGCTACTGCAACTTAATCTCATACTTCCCACTAGTTTCCTCTCTGTAGTACTTAACAGGTGCTATAAATTAATTAGAAAACTACTGACCATCAAACTCACCCCAGAGGGATGAAATTATGACAGCATCAGTTTTAATTTTGTGAATAGTTCTTCAATTTTTCACACCTGAAGACTGCATACTGTGAAATGTCAGCACTCTGTGAGAAAATGATACATTTTCCATTTATGTAAAATGTTCAACATGGAGGAAGAATCTACCTGTCACCAGAGAAGGCATTCCTCCAGTTTCAGTAATCTGGCCATATGATTAGGAACACTGTGTACTTTAGGAACCCTGTGTACTTTGGGAACTAATCCACAGAGTTGTAGAGGATTAGATCTTTATTTGAATCAATGAATTAGTTGATGGACATAAAATATCAAATGCCATGTTACATCTCAGCACCTACTGATCTGTACAAGCTGGTTGTTGTGCTACAGGTTAACTTGGCTTGCTTGACTGCATTAATTTACACTCATAATTTCCCCTTCAGCTCTGCTGTTTTGCTATAACATTACCATCTTTGGGGATGATTTGAGAGATCTTCTAGCAAGCATAATGTTTAATGGAGATGAAGTAACAAAATCAGGAGACCCGTTTGCCACAACAATGGCTTCGTTATCACCTGATCCAAAACTAAGTACAGACAGTACCTTACATGAACAAAATGCAGCAGTTTTACAGACCCCTGAGTCTGATCTCAGAAATAAAGTAAAAATATAATTCTTTTCCATAAATAAATGCAGTATGTTAAAGCAAATGGCAGTAAGGTGTTGTTCGTTAAATGCTGTGCAAAAAAAGCCACTTTTAGCCTAAATATTTACACTGCAATCAGACTGGTTCAAGAACCCGGTCTACAGCTGTGCTCTGCACAAAAGTAGTTTTAACTTGAGTAAGATTTTTGAAAATTCCCCCTCTTTTTCCAATCTTTTGCTAAAATAATTTAATTACAAAGAAATATCTATTTGATATCAATAGATGTATGTAAATATTTTACTACTTATCCCGCTTAACTCCCATAAACTATTTTCAGTTTTTTCAATTAAAATCAAATGGAAATTTGAAAACAAAAGCATTAAACCAAACCCTGCCAACGTAGCTATAGTTCATTTTTTTTTTTTTTTTAAGAAATTGTTATTCAGGATAGTGTCTTCCAACAACGATTGGAATTTTTTATTTGCTAATATAAAGAGAATCTGAAGGTACAGAATGTAATGTCCTTTGATGAAATTTTAGCAAGACCTAGAAGGAAATTAATTCTGCAACTCTTATTGTTAATGAGAGCTATTCAGCCAAATCTTCATGCACGAGTCACACTTAATATGTACCCCTTATGTTTTTTTTCTGCGTATATTTTAAATTAATTTCCATAAACAACTTCCCAGCAGTTATTTAATACAGTAGATCTAATTCTGATTCCACAAAGGTTCATTGATTCATTTCAGCATAAGCCTGAAAGTGTAGCAACATTAAAAGGAGCAAAGCATCTGACCGAACACCTTAAATACTTGCCCTTACATAACTCAAATAACTTCAATAAGCTAGCCCAAATTTACACCAGTAGAAGTGAAAACAGAACCCTTTTTCTGCAAACCAATTTGTTCCTTAGCTCATCCATGGTGATATTTCCTCATTAAACTTTCAGATGTGGTTTATCAACACATTGCCTGCTTGCTGTACTGGTGACTACTGCAGTGGGATTCAGTTTTGGCAGGCAGTATTTATTCTGTTCTGATCCTCCTAATTCTTCTCTTAAATTTGAGACTGGAACAAGTTATTTCAATAAAAATATATTTTTCAATGAGAGGTACTGAAGAAAATTGATTTCTGCTTGTTCCTCTAACCTCACTTACAAGAAAACAATAATCTAATATAATTAAATATTGGTCCTGTCACTCACTGCTTTTTGCATATGGTTCTTTATTTTCTTAGCATCTCTTCTAGAAGGAACTGCCAAGTTCAGCATAGTGAATTCTGTTGTATAGATGGAACTTTTTGGCTTACTTGCATGCATAGTAAGCCACACAGCTGGAGAAAACCCAACCACTGATCACACAAAATATATGCAGACAGAATGTACAGGCCATGGCTACATGTGTCAGTATTAGCAACAATCTATGTAACTGCGTTTTACTGCAGGTTTTCTGATTTTGAGACTTGATTCACTGGTGGTGACTGAGATGAAGAATGTACTGGACAGGCCTTCTCACTGTGTTGTATAGGTACCCGCTTGCTCTGCTTCTGAGACCCAGAGACCTGAGAATGTAGGGTTTGTCACACCTGGTGACACTCCTTGACGAAGCACCTACGTGCATAATACCTGTATGGTTAGCACACATATCACATGTGGAAAAGTGCATCAGTAAAAGTCCTAATACTATCTGAACCAGTTCAAGCTCTTTAGGATTTAGCACAATGTGATTGTGTTCAGATCTGCAGGCAAGCCAGTTATTGTACCCACTCAAATGTTGCTGTTTTCCCACTTAGTTTCAGACAGAGCCAAATGAACAACTTGAACAATTTTGCCTTTCGTTTTGCCACACTGTCTTTAAAATCTTCAGCCCACAATACCATGTGCCATGATACTGATCCTGCTAAACTCTGTTAGTGCAAGTTGCTTATGAAGTATAACCAGTCAGCTAAAAAATCCACTGTGCAGGCTGGAAGGGTTTACTCACACTTACAAAGCCCTGTAGAGACAGGAAAGGGACTGATCGGCAGGTGACAAGGTGCATTGGAAGCTGCAGATCCAACCTTGCATGCGGGCGGTTCAGGACATTGGTCACTCGAGATTGTCCCAGGAGATGACAGTCTTGTTCGGAAACATCCTGAATGCCTAAGCAGCCTTTTTTCCAACCGGATTTGCCTATCCCACATTGCCCTTAGTCATCGTGCTTGTAGTAAGCATGGGTAAACCCCCTCCCAAATCTTCGCTCACAAAGCCAAGCCATCATAGCCAGTCAGATAGTTTTCACAGGTGAGTGGGTGTTGACAATATGCTCCTCTGCTATTTCTAGCGGAGGTTTCTACTCCTCCTCATTGATACTAAAAAGACATCCACAGTTAGTTAGACTCAGATATTTATGTAATGGATTCCACCCTGGCATGCTTACTATTGGCCCAGAGACAATAAAATATATCAATTTAAGTGGCTTGAGATGATTTTTTGCTCTCATCATTAACAACAGAATGTGGTTTTGTTCTTATATTTTCATTAACAGTTTGTACTATAGAAAGTAAGTTTATAAAGTGTTTGGATTATGTTAGTCTGGGGAAAACCTGGAAATGAGCTCAGAGTTTATCAGCTTGTAGTGCAGCTTGAAGAGTGGTTGTATTACTGAGTGGCCCTTAGAAAAAATGTAATTATGACTGCATGGTGCTGCAGTTGTTAATAAATATTGCCTTACTTGAGGGTCTCCATAAACCACCTCTCTGTCCACAGCCCTGGTAGTTTGCAACCCAGATAAGCTACCATGAATAATGAGAGCTGTCTGCATTTTTATTCTAGGACTACCTCTATATGCAGCTTAAAGATTTCTTATGCATTTTCTCTGATATGACTATGCCATGTACTTATTGTCAGATTTTGCCATCTAATATTTTATTTGTAATTTCTAAGAACTAGAAAGCATGAAAAAGATAACAGAGCAAAGTCTATAAGAATACAGTAGTGATAACTTTCCATAATTGTCCTGAAAAATAAAAATGGAGCAATGAGTAGCAGAGACAGGATAAGATTCAGTCATTGGTCTTTGTATTCCTGGGAGAAGACAAAATATTGGTGATACTTGAAACTACACAGAATGCTTTGTAAAACATTAACCTTAAATAAGTTTGCATTTCACTCATTTGGACCTCAAAAGTACAACTACTAATCCCTGGAACCACTCTTCTAAGTAAAAACAAGGGCATGCATATATATTTGTAGCAAAAATTATTCTGACTTGAAATACTATAAAAATTTTATTCCAGCTGTCTTGCACCTTACAGAAAAAAAAATCTAATTAAGAAAATAAGCACAAAATCTCCCAAAGCACAAACTTCATATACCACACAAACCTCGAAGAGTAATTAATTTAAAGGGAAGAGAAGATATATCCGTACAAATTCATAAAGAAAACCCCATATAAAGTTGAAAATCTTATAAACATATAAACAACAAAGACCACAAAATATCCAGAGATTCAGGGAATTCATGGATTTACAGAAGCTCATTCTCTTTAAAAAAAAAGAAAAAAAGATTTTTTATTATTTAGATACTTAAATATCTGGAAAATATTTAGATATCAAACCAAAATAATAAGATATCAAAATATAATTTAAAAGGTTATAAGAAATTATTATTTTAAGTGTGAGAATGAATTATTATAAATTGCAAGAAATGAGACAAAAAAGCAGCAAAATTCTGCTTCTGGCCTCCTTTCGGGAGGAAGACAACATCTAAGCTAGGTGTGCTTGAAAAAAAAACCCCAAACAAGCAAAACAGGAAAAGAGGAGTGGTACACTGCAAGATCAGAAACCCTCACCAACAGAGAATGTTTCTCAACTAAAACTCACTATATTTAGTTGAAGATCTCCTCCTTATTGAAATAAATCAAACCCACATATTTCGCTTGGGTCTGCTTAACATTAATTCAAGCCACAGCCATAGCTCATGCCCTTTGGACTATTAAATTATCTCAGTATGGCATGCTCGGTACTCTTTGACTGACTGGGTCACTGCATCATGGGAGACACACTCACAAAGACTATAACTTGGATATCCCTTACGTATGAGCCACATTGTATAGGAGATCTGAATTTCAGC
Organism: Lathamus discolor; assembly: GCF_037157495.1. Lineage (NCBI taxonomy): Eukaryota > Metazoa > Chordata > Aves > Psittaciformes > Psittacidae > Lathamus > Lathamus discolor. Next base: position 26,425,985 of record NC_088887.1, on the reverse strand, counting down.
TAAATTAAAGTAAAACAGTATGCACAATGTATGGACATAACACTAAGTTAAAATACAGTACTTCAAACTTTTTTTAAAATTGCATGTTTTGTCACATTTGAAAAATATTTAAACTTTTTATTAAAAACAGAAGTCAAACATGAAACTGACACATCAAATGACATGCCTCATTTGTTTCATCTCTTCTATGAATAGTTTCTATAAATCAATGCTACTTGTTTTCTTTGAATACTGTAAAAACATTTACCATAAGTATGAAAATTTGTCGCACAAACCACAATCCTACAACTGTGGGTACAAACATCCTTCCCCTGCTTAATAAATTAAGTAAATCTGCAAATACACTCCTACATAAGAGCACAAATCCTTCCAAACTGATGGCACGGGGAAGCTTAGTTGGTATTCTTAATTGATTCAGGCATGCCTCATAGGAATATGCTGTGCTGTTCCTATGCTATTATCTCTCCTTTTTTTTTTTTTTTATGCTGAGAATGGTGAGATTGTCTATATTTCAAAGTTATTAGGATTGTTCAGTTTTGCTTGCTTTTTCATTTGCTTTGACAGACAGTACGGCTGAGAAAAAAAACAGCCCCAATATTTCAAATGTGAAAGAAAAACCCTGAGGCTGGAAGTTTCTGCTTTTGAAAGGAGTCCTGTAAAAAAGGAAAGCAGTTCTTTGCCAGTGCAACAGTATGCCTTATCAGTCCTTATGGCCTCACACTGTGAACCCTGAATGTACCTCTCTGGCTACACAAGTACTTGCAAATATTAAGCTGTAACTTCAAACTTGCTTAATCAACAGTAATTCAACCAGAAATGTGATAGAAAAATCATTAGGAAAAATAATTTTGCTGACACAGATTTCTATTAAAAGCATCTTAAACTGGATTGGCTTCACACAGAAAATGTTTTTTCTCCCCGAAACAACTGTGATTAGTCTACAAAAAGATTCATTTTTCCTAGAACAGAAAGTCAAACCAAGAACAGCTTTGTTCAGACATGTGCTAGCAATGGAAAAAATATTTTGTCTCTGGCCAAATGTCTGAAATAATGTTTTTATTCTGGAAGTGTTTTGCTATTTTATATTCCCCTCATTTTGTTATGCAGATTTCATGCTGTAGTCACAACAGTGTTATTAATGCCACTAACTTTATTGTGTCCTTTAATAAGGAAACCTGTGGTTTCGAATTAAAAAACACCACCAGAATTAACATTTGTGTAGTCATTGTGAAGGAGTGATTAGACTAATCAAAATTCTTTGATTAAAGAATGCTTCCCAAGTGTCTGTCCCTGATAATTACTATGCAACCACTACATTCTAGGAGATATAACTGAAAGCCTTCATGCATATGCTCTTCTACATAAAAAATCTCTATTTATTTCAATTTATACATATTTTCATACAGCTGGCACAACCAGTGCTTTAGTGTTTTGCCTTTTTTTTTTTTTTAACCAGCAAATCTTGTGGAACTTGCAGTGAAATCAGAATTGCTAACAACAGTATAAAAACCTGTAGTTCAGTTTTTTTAAGACAAAAGCAGACAGTCTCATTTTCTTCCTCTATTTCAAATTTCAGTGTGATGCCACAGGTTTACCGCACGCCATTGAATCCAAGGTCTCCCAAAGTCAAAACAAAACACACACAACTACAACAACAACTATTCAAAAAAGTCCACCTAATCTTAATACTATATCCTTTGTATGATGGTATGTGAATGTATCACACCTTTTTGATGCACTTATCCTTGATTTTGTAAAATAAAGAGATTATTCACTTCATTTTGCAGATTGCCTTCATATAACCAACATCTTGACTCAAGGCATCTGCAGCCTTCACTAGTTAAGGACACAGAAGATACCCTGGTTAAAACCTTAGCTAAGGTAATTTTCAAAGCATTATTAGTTGCAAACTTTTATTTTTCTTATAAAGCATTTGACAGGGGAGAGGCAGCATAAGAATAATTCTGGAGGAGGGAGAGAGCTAACCTTATGATCACAGCACTTGTTCCCATACTGGGAAACTCAGGCTCATCTCTGCCCTTTCCCCTGGGTTTCAGCCCTCACCTCCCCACTAGCAGATTGCCCTGTTTTCACACCAGGAAGTTGTTCTGGGATGAGAGAGCCTTCTCCAGCTTTCCTGCTAAATTTGCTAAATTTTGCAGAAGAGAAGGATCCAACGCCAAAGTGCCAGTGAAGAAAAGAAAGAAGAGAACCTGATTCTATGTTTTGGGAGAAGACTATTTCAGTGCCTGCTCTAAAGACTTTGAATGTACTTTACAATAAATAAAAGACATAAACACCCTTTCAAACAAAGACTAGAATCATCCACTGGATTATTCTCCCCCCTTGAAAGTGTAGCGGGATAAAAAGAAAATAAAAGTGAGTTACACCCTGAGTGTTGAAACCATTAGAAAATGATCAGAAGAGAAAATGCTCTTCATATTCTCTGGTCATATTTTTGAACAAAAGTAAAGCCCCCTGCAGGGAAGGTATACTGACTTAGATTAGGTGTACTAAGCACATAAATATCAGATTCTTTTTTTCTCCAAGCATAAGGCAGCAGATTTATTTCTGGTCACAATTTGTGGCTTTCAACATGCTTTAAATATAAAGTAGACTCCATGCTACTCAGCTATGAACAAGACACAAGAACATTTTCAAATGGGAAAGTCAGAGATAAAAATATTAATCACCTGGCTAGTTTTGCTGGCAAAATCTATGCACAGTTTTGAGAGCTGCATGCTTTTACTTAGACAGTGAACCACTCTTTTACACATAATAACAACTTGTCCAAGGTCAGACCACAGACTCAAAGCTAAGAGCAAGTTCCAAGATCAAAGGAGGTTTTAACCACTGCGTATTATCTCACCAAAGTTTAAGAGCAGCTCTAACACAGAACATAATTACTGCATATTTAATTGAAAACACTGTATAGGATAATAACAGTCCCTCTTTACAGCATATAGAAAATATATACATCACATAATCTCAATTTTTTCCTCCACTCACAATATTTGAATTATTTATATAAGTAGTAATTGGAAGGATGATTAAATAAAACCACCCAGAAGAAGCTGCGCATAAATTTCACTATGTTTCTGCAGTCACATTTAGTATCACAGCAAAACATACATAAACCATAAACCAAGCTTATGTCTTTAAATGTAAACATACAAATAGGTAAAATTATTTTCAATTCTTAATTGATCCTTCACCTGATAAAGGGTAGCTTAATGCTTTCATGTTGCCCCTTCTTTTAGAACACTGCAGGAATCTCCTCCCACAAGAGCCAAAAGCAACCAGCACTAATAGCACCTAATGTGTGCCAGAGCCCATCCACTCACACCACAGTTGCAGCAGTGATGCTTTTCTGGCAGAAAAATCACTGACGTTGCATCTGTAATAAAAACTGTTGGTGATTTGGTTCTCTGTCAGGCACAGGTGTTTATCTGATAGCTGTTCCTGGGAATTAATCTTGTGCTAAGTGCTCTGGAGGAAAGGGAAGCAAAAACCAAAACGGGATCCATCTGTAGGGTTTTATGTTCATATTGAAGCAAGACTGATACCAGGCTTTATAAATCTGTCAAGGGAGGTGGCTAGAAGAAAGAGGCAACAAATGCTTTAAAAAAAAAAAATATAATAAAAAAGAATTAGTCACTTAAAACCAGTTCCTTTCAATGTTTTTCCACCCTATCATCAATCTTTATTCACTGTGGCACAGCTGGCAAAAAATTACAAGGCAGATCATTACAGGTGAAAACTGAACCATGCTAGCAGAACACTGTGTAAAAGCCTGCTTAACAAACAACATATATTTGGTTTGTTGTTGCTTCAAACAAAGGTTAAATTTCCTAAAAATATCTTCTGAGGCATGAGCAAAGAATGGGTCTATTTCCTTTCATCTCATTTCAAATTTTGTTTAGTCTCAGTACTATGTTTCATGTTTAAAACATTCATGCTCGTGGTCTACTGATACTGAAAAATTAAAATCTTTTAGCATGAAGTTTAATTTCATGCATTACTTAATAAACATTAAAAAAATAATATCTTCTTTCTTCAAAAGAACAATATTTTATTACCAAAAATGTTACAGGACTTTAGCATGACTCAAAAAGTTAAGAGTATCACGTTTATCATGTACCCCACAATTATTTAGGTTCTTTGCTTTTACAATGTCTGGTACAAGGAAACCCTGATCCATGAAGTATAAGTAAATAAAAACAATAAACCACAGGATTCAAGATCTCTCAAGTCCTTACAGGCGGTGACTTTTTGGTACTGCAGTGGTACTCGAGACAAACACATATATTTAGTTCTTCCTCCTGTATCTGCCCTAGTCTAAACAACCACACTTATTTTGTTAGCCATCAGTTACAGATGATAAAAGAAAGCACCAGGACCTTTTAACTGTTAACTTGAAAGTCTGCTTATGTTAGTTCCTTCTTTCAAGTACCTCCCCTCAGGTATCCTGGGATAATCCTAAACCCAAGATTTTCCTGTGATAAAACTTGTACACTTTGAATTTAAACACGATTTAATCTAATTCTTTCACTTTTTTGTAGCTTTGGTTGAAATCCTAGCTCCAAATTGTTGAATGTAAAGCTTCCGCTATCTTCAACAGGGACACAACTCCAGAAACTGGGCTTAACTATCTCCTTACTTCATAATTGGAACTAGGACAGCATTAATTTAGAACTGACAAGAAACCACCTCCCTGCCTTCATGGGATGCAGAAAAATAATTCTGTCAAATCCCATTACAGATGAATCTTAAGTGGAGTCAAAAGAAATAATGGCAAAATCGGCTTACAAGGAGCAGACTGCCATTCACAAAAGAGTTCCCATACACTTGAGAACAACTACAACAAAAAATCACCTAAATAAATACAACACAGGTAACATCTAGAATAAAAGACTGCAAAATAGAAATAGGCAAAGAAAATCCATTAAAGAAATACAGTGAATTTTAATCTGATTACATTCATGAGACTCAGATGAAATTAGTGCTGTAAGTAGTCAGGGTAGTTAATATTCTCTGTGTATGGCAGTTGATGTATTTTTTTAATGAAGTGTGGGTTTCGACAATAATATTTATAGAGGAAAAAATGCATTTTTAGGTGTACCTGAAAAGCTTAGTCTTCTACTGATCCAACATTTCTATAATCCTTGCTGTTTAAGTATTCCATTATTTATGCCCTTTCCATTCACCTTTAAGCTAACTAAACAACTATTTTTCTCCCTCAAGAAATAATTAATTCCACTACAAGTTCTCCAGAACTGAAGTGTTTTAGAATCAGATATTCTGCAGTCTTAAATTTACAGATCCTATACATCAAGATGAAAGCTTAACATATGCCTGCAATGAATAATTTGCAAACATACACAAAAAGGTGGCTTCACTATAACCACCAACACTGTATTACTCCCCCTTTGTCTCCTCCCTCCCTGCCCTGGTTCTGGCAGAGTAGAAACCCCAAAAAGTCTATTTGGAAAACAAAATTAAATGCACAGTGCAGCTTCGGTTGAAAGGATGTGTGCAGGAAGGGTGCACACTCTTTTTTAACTAACAAGAGTTATGATTTGCTATGAGTTGATTCCATTCAGAAAACGAAGGAAAACGAAAGCCCAGATTTGCAGGAGCCATTTACCAAGTATTCTCTAAGGATACACTGGATGATCCAAACACGTGGCACAGCCTTGCAGCAGGACCTGGGCATCCGGCATCTGACCTCCATGATGAGGCCAGACCTTGTGGGACAAAAACCAACCAAGTTCTGGTTCTCCCAGTGGCAGCTCAGGTCTGTAGGCTATGGGGTGAAAGAAGTCCTATGGTAGCACTACAGCGTTGAAAATATGCCCTCTAATATTTTCCTCATTGAGTCTAAACATTTAGTTTTGTTTTTTTAGCATAAAACCAAAGATCAGTCTTTGAGTGACACATTGCCCAGCTTTATCCTTGCAGAGGTGCACTTTTCAGCTAGGATCACAGTCCAAACAGCAGCAATGGCAGTGAGTGGGTATAAACAAAGGTGGTACAACCTGTCATGGTACAAATTTCATAGAACCATAAAATGGACTGGGTTGGATGGGACCTTAAAGGTCATCTAGTTCCAAGTCCCCAGCCACAAGCAGGAATACCTTCCACTAGACCAGGCTGCTTGAAGACCCATCCAGCCTGGCCTTGAACAATCCCAGGAGTGGACGTGTTCCAGTCTTCCACAACTTCTTTTGGCAACCTCTTCCACCCTCACAGTAAAAAATTCCTTCCCAACATCTAATCTAAATCTACCATATCTCAGTTTAAATTACTCTGATCCCTCTGATCATCTTAGTGTCCTTCTTATAGACTCCTTTGTCCATGTCCCTCTTGTGTTAAGGGCACCAGTGCAGGGTGCAGTATTCCAGGTGGGGTCTCATGAGAGTGGAGTAGAGGGGTAGAATCACCTCCCTCAATCTGCTGGTCATGCTCCTTTTGAGGCAGCCCAGGATACAGTTGGCTTTCTGGGCTGCAAACACACATTGCCTGCTCTTGAGGTTCTCGTCAACCAACACCCCCAAGTCTTTTTCCTCAAGGTTGCTCTCAATCCAGCCTCTGCCCAGCCTGAGGTTGTGCTTGCAATTGCCCCTACTCAGGTGCAGGACCTTACACTCAGCCTTTTTGCAGTTCATGAGGTTCACATGGGTCCACCACTTCAGCCTGTCAAAATCACTCTGGATGTCATGCCTTCCCTCTAGCATGACAACTGCAACCACAGAGCTTGGTGTTATCATCAAACTTCCTGAGGGTGCACTCAATACTACTGTCCATGTTGACAAAAAAGGTGTGAAACAGCTCCAGTCCAAACAACATGTGAGGAATACCACTCATCACTGGTTTCCACTTGGACAGTTCATGCAAGGTAAGGTTCTATATTATTCTTAAGGAGCACCAAGCACATTTCTCTAGAACAATATTTGATCAATTATATTTCCCATATAAAACCTCACAGCATGGTTCTTGTGCAGTCTTTCTGGCTGACACATTGTTTATACACCCATCTTTCAGACCCTCTCACATAATCCAAGATGTATAAGCTATTCTGTATGTCAATAACTACTAATGGCTTCCTGAAAAGGTTTCAGTGTAAGTTCAGTGAAAGGTATAATTTAGGAAGCAGATTTAGCAAGCAGCAGATAAAACAATTAGACTAAAGATCTTTTGTGAAAGAAGTGGCTGGCAGTATACCAGCAGTGAAGGCTGACTTTGTAATTTAGCAAATAGATTTTATAAGTGGCACATACAACAATTAACGGAAAAATCTTTTGTGAGCAAAATAACTCATCAAATATGCACAGAGAAAGTACATTTGCATGAAAATGATGTGTAGATTTCCACTGAAAAGCAATCTATTTTTTCCTGCCTTTTTTCCCTTCTTTGTGTTACTAGGGTTTGTGGTAGGAGAGAAGTGGGAAACAGAGCACTTAATAACGGAATAAATTCCAAATGGGGAGTGTGGATAAATTTGAAGCATCAGTCTAAAAAACTCTTGCATTAGAATTCAATCATTCTGCACCTTAGCTATCCAAACCCTCTTTTTTTTTAATCAAGCTTTCTTGTTTTATGATTGCTACGCTTTATTGCTTTATTTTAACAAGATGCCTGCATCCAAATGTTGACTGAAACACAACGCTGTAAAATTATTTGAAAGGCCCTGACAGGCTGTAATTTCTGTTATTATGTATGGAGGAAGGGGAAGTCTGTCACCAGATTTACTATGCAGTCCTTGATCTCAGGTAACTATTTGCTTACATGGCATTGCAAGCTCACATAAAGCTGTAAAATGCTGACAAAAAAAAAACCCACATTTATTCTATGAAAAGCTTAAGACCTTGGCTATCCATTTGAAGTGTATTTGCCCCTTCAAATACATCAAAAGCTGCAGAAGATGTTGAGGGTTCCCTATGACAATTCAAAGCTGTAACCATGTCTTCCCAGTTGTTCTCTCCAATCACTGTAAAGTCTCTGGGGAAGAAGAATAAATTTGTTTTTCCTGAAGAAGATAACAGGATTCCAGCTCTATATTTATCTTGCTGGTGTGCTACAGAGGTTGCAGCGCTAGTCTAGACAGAGACTTACTGTTCAGCAGTGCCCCAAATCACTAGACTCCATCAAGTATTTTAAGATAGTCTGAACTATTTAGATAAATGGACAATTTAGGTCATACATTACCTCAGCTTTGAGAAAAATGTGGACCCAGGCACAGATTTTGTAAAAGGCCTCCTACCTGTGCTGTTACGATGAAGAAATGGTGAGAAATTATGTGGTCACAGACAAAAGCTCCACAGTTACTTTTCTATCTTTGTTTTGTTTCCATGAATGGACATTTGGGTGATACCCAATCTGGTAGACTTGAGCCCATGATATGATTCTGTCTGAACTGAAAAGCATATCAAAGATATTAGCATATCTTTTTTCCATCCACTCAAAAGACAGCTTGGCCTTTCCCTTGCTCTTACTTTTTAACTTTCTTGTTTCAATTTTTTTTCATGGAAGGATATTTTTATACATCCCAAGGTTGGGACTTTGTTCTTTAAATATGTTCCTCTGTTAACAAGGCTATTTTAACCCTTTTCTCTCTTAAGAGCTCAATGGAGTACCAAGTAACGTTTGTTCAAGGTATGTTAAACCTCTCCAAGAGAATAACTCCTGCATTTCCAAACTCTACAATTAATTTATAAATTATAATACCATCTTTTGAAACCATAGAAACAGACTATAAATATGTATATTCAGAGCAAATCTATATATTTGGCAAAGATAAAACAATAAGATTACAGATCTGACTTCCCTTCTTTGAAGAAAAATTATTTTCTTCTATAAAAAAAATTTAAAACTTATTAAAATGTGAGTCAGTATTTGACTGGAGAACTCACTAGAGTGATAGGAATTGAAAAGTATAGTATTTCTGTTCAGATAAAGTAAAATTCTCTAGTAAAATTAAGTTGTACTTGTTTCTTAACACTTGCAAATTGAATCCAGTAACATTTATGTTATTGCTGCAATTCCCAGTATTTAAGACCTTTTAGGATAGTCTCTCAATCACTTGAAGAAAGTTTTAGAGGTACACGAGAAACATTCTGCTCCTGCTAAATATTTCACTTTTCATAACTCCTGTTTATTATACGTGGAAAATACTTTTGCAGGCTGTAACAGCATAACTTAGCAGTGATCTCCCTTACACTACAACCTGCGAACAAGGATCTATAGCAAAATATTGGAATTTGGATTCCTACCTTCCCTCTTACCTTCAATGAATCATACAGTTCTTTTGTTTGAATAACTGACAGCTTGACCTGCAGCATGTAATGCTAAAGCAATTCATTCTGAACTGTAAAAAAGATGTGTCCACCTTAATGTCCAAATATTTATACACAGTATGTACCTGTCCCCTAGAAACAGTTTTAATTATTTCCCCTCAAGAAGCTATGATTGTTTTCCTCATCACTTTGTTTCAATACAATTTCTATCCCATTGATTGGTCAAACAAAAGATCTTCTAATAAGTGATATTTCAAGATGTCGCTAAAGATGAGGCTTATGGAAGGCACAGTAGCTCAGCACTTCTCACAGGATTAGCAATACACCCTTTGTCTTCAGGAGCAGATATTCTACTTGTGTTTAAAAACACACTCATAACTTCAGACAGCTCTTTCCTAAACAGTTCGATCCTCCATAAAGCCGCTTCTTTGTAGGACACAAAGCCAGGAATCGAAAAGTCTGATTTGAGACAAACTCAATGTGACTTTCTTTCTCAGACACAATATTTATTCCCATTTGATTTTCAGCCTTAGTACATCACTGTTGGAAGAATGGACATATCTCTAAGAGCACTACTGCCATCTTCCAGCAAAGACAACATGGCAACAATATGTCCATGGAAAGGCTAACTAATGGGGGCAGCTATCAACCCCAACCTGGTGATGGATTTCTTTTTTAATTGCCTGTTCTGTTTTAATCAGGAGCAGCTAGTTTGGTCCTTTCTGTACTTATTCTGGCAACAGAAATAAGAAATGTCACCTGGGAATACAATTTAGGGTGTTCTCAAATGTAGTGTCAAGTGACACTACCAAAACCAGAATTTCAGCAAGATATAAAGCACATGTAGATTTGGCCATTTAAGCAAGATAACAGGGGTTTTTGACTTCTCATGTATTCAGAGAAACCTAAACTAGTAAAGCAAAGGCGACATTATTTGGTTTGCTTTTAATTTAAGAGTCTGTAAGGCGAACTAATGCAACAGCTGTTTTAATCAGTAAGTGGGAATTATAAATGTCTATCAAATTTTAAGCTATGATTATTTTGACTACTTCTAAAACAAAGAGCTGAAAGACTCCTCACTAAGCACAAGGACTGGAACTCCTGCAATCTTCAGTTTAGGTTGTCTCAGAAAGGGACACCATTTTCATTTTGATGATGATGAGGTCACGTGACTGGCGCATAACCAGGAGACAGCTTCTTCCAGAGTACTAAGTGAAGTACTATCAAGACACTTGGTAAGCCGAGGCTCTCTGAAGTCACTTCCGGTAAGGCTTATCTAATGAGGCCCAGTTCAGTCTCTTCTGCAGGGCAGCTCATACCCCCATGCTCAGGCAAGTGCTTTTAACACCATTTACAAAGTATCCTTTGTGTGCACATAAAAAATGAAATGTCCAAAACAAAGAAAAAAGAGAAAAAAAAAATCAGTTATCTTCCACACTTCATTCATCAAACTTTGTGCAGAGTCCTGTCTCCTGCTGGAGGATAACTCTTTTGTAAAGGAACGCCAGCTTCTGAGCCCCTGCATGCACCTTCACTTCCCCCCAAGCTGAAAGGAAGGAAAGGAAAACAAGGAGACCACAGCTTGGGATGGAAAGAGGAGACGGTGAAGGTAGAGTACTGGTGATATGTCACAGTATTTTCTTCATCTCTAAATACGTACAGTGTTTGAAGATTTACCTGTGAGAGTAAGATGGACAATGAAGATGCAAAAAACAACATTACTGTCAGTGAGACCAACCAGACCTACTGGTGTTTTCAGCTTCTGTGAATCATCTGGTTTCTGAAAGAATGCTTCAATGATGAGCTGAGACTTAGGTATTTTAAGAGCTGCATGAAATTAGTTTCTCCTAAAATGTTGCTACAGTTTAACCTATGTGTTACAGATATTATAGTGCAATGAAACATTAATTTTAAATGCAATGTATGTTGCTGTTATTTTGAATATAATTTCACATAAGTCACAATCCTACATTCTTAGACTTTAAAGAGGTTGTCCACTTACGCAACTGGCATTTTTCAGCCATTTTACTAAGTCGTTTACTTGTATTCAAATAACAATTAAATAATTCAAATATCTATAACTAATTATTGTATCTTACAAGATTTCCTCCTCAGAAATCACCACAATCACGCATAACCTGAACATACACAAGTCCATGGAACCTGATGAAATGCATCCATGGGTCCTGAAGGAGCTGACAAAGGAAGTTGCTGAGCCACTGTCCATCATATTTCAAAAATCATGGCAGTCAGGTGAAGTTCCTGATGACTGGAAAAAGGGAAATATAACCCCCATTTTCAGGAAGGGGAAAATGGATGGCCTGGAGAATAACAGACCAGTCAGTCTTACCTCTGGTTAGACAGACAAGAGATTCAGAACAGTCCTGTGGAGAAGGACCTGGGGGTGTTGGTCGATGAGAAAATGAACATGAGCCGGCAGTGTGCACCCACAGCCCAGAAAGCCAACCGTATCCTGGGCTGCATCAAAAGAATCGTGACCAGCAGGTTGAAGGAGGTGATCCTGCCCCTCTACTCTGCTCTTGTGAGACCTCACCTGGAGTATTGTGTGCAGTTCTGGTGTCCTCAACATAAAAAGGACGTGGAACTGTTGGAACAAGTCCAGAGAAGGGCCACGAGGATTATCAGGGGACTGGAGCACCTCCCATATGAAGACAGGCTGAGAAAGTTGGGGCTGTTCAGCCTGGAGAAGAGAAGGCTGCGTGGAGACCTCATAGCAGCCTTCCAGTATCTGAAGGGGCCCTATAGGGATGCTGCGGATGGACTATTCTTTAGGGACTGTAGTGACAGGACAAGGGGTAACGGGTTAAAACTTACACAGGGGAAGTTTAGATTGGATATAAGAAAGAGTTCTTTATTGTTAGGGTAGTGAGGCACTGGAATGGATTGCCCAGGGATGTTGTGAATGCTTCATCCCTGGCAGTGTTCAAGGCCAGGCTGGATAAAGCCCTGGGTGGTATGGTTTAGTGTGAGATGTCCCTGCCCATGGCAGGGGGGTTGGAACTTGATGCTTTTAAGGCCCTTTCCAACCTTAGCTATTCTATGATTCTATAATTATTGGGTTTTTTAAATTTATGGGCAGGATGTGATGCTTAATTTGAGAACATGAATTTATTTTTATGGAAATCTGTTGTTAGTCTTCACTGTAAGATGTCAAATATCTTGGACTTCAGTGGAGTTCTATGTCTGAAAGTGTCTTCACAAGGAAGAGCTTACAAGGTAAAAGCATACAGGTATAATTTTCTCATACGTTCTTTGTAGTTTGTATATGGACACAATATAGGCATAAATGTCCATGTTCCAGCTTTAAATTAGTGGCTTTAAAATGGAACTTTCTTTAATGGCTCCTCTTATTTCTTTCTTTTTAAAATATCAGCTATTAACAAATAATATGCTCATTAAGGTTTTCATCATCTTGAGCTCTCTCCCAGTAAGTAGTAATAATCTCAGTGGTAATGATCCTTGACAAGTTTGACTTGTGTTAATGTACGCTAGTAAGAGCGTAGGTGATACATCCCCTGAGGTACCTTACTGACATAACGCACCAGCGTTCACTTTGCAGATTGCGTATCTGTAACGGTGCATGTTTCCTAGTTATTTTGAAAATGAAAGGCCATATCCAACCAAGCATTGTTAAGTAAAATTGAGTAAAATTATCGCGTCTATAAAGAAAAGTGTAAAAGGCTATAAGAAAAATGTATTCTTTTATGCTCACAAATCAAAAAGAAATTACATTTTCTGAAATCACCAGCTCCTGTAGAATATGCTTTGAAATTGAATCATATTATCACTTCAGACAGTACAGGAGGTATCATAAAATAATGGCCATGACATGAATTGCTTTTTCTCTAAGGACTTTCTGAAGTAAATACTAAGGTTTGATAGCATATTGCTTCAAATGGACTGCATCGAAAAGGGGGAGTGACTGCAAAAACATTTGGCCAAATTTATTTTCATGTGCAAAATGACTGAAATGAAATTAATAAGAGAGATGCATAAAACTAATTCTCATGTCTCGCAAAAAATATGTGAGATTTTATCTGTTCTGAATGGGCAACCTTCTACAATCTGATTAAATAACTTAATTTGGCAACTGAATAACTTAATTTTCATTATTTTGAAGCAATTATTTTAATAAAATCTCTTTCTCTAGTGCTTTTCCATATGAATTCCCTGTTTCATCAATGCTTGGGCATTCAAAAGTATTTTGAAACAGTAATAATCAAATCTGGTCAAGTGTCTGAAATTACTTATTTCTAAAGTGACAGGATGGCAAACATTTCCATCATTCCCCAACAGGAGTTCACCTCCAGAACTTATCTTTGCTGCAGTTTCTTCTATATGTAAACTTGACAAAGATAGGCTTTAGATACTTAAAACTACAGTTCTGGTGTGTGTTTCAGCCAGTTTGTGTGTGGTGTCCGGGGTTCAGCAGTAGCAGGCATTTTTTTCTCCTTCTTAGTAGCTGGTGCAGTGCTGTGGTTTTGACTTTCAGCCTGGGAACAGCACTGATAACACTGATGGGTTTAGTTACTGCTCAAATGTTTAGTCTGACCAAGGACTTTCTGAGCCTCATGCTCTGTCAGGCAGGAGGGCAAGCAGGGAGGAAGCAGACAGGACACCTGACCCAAACTAGCCAAAGAGGCATTCCATACCACAGCACGTCATGCCCAAGATGTAACTGACAGTTACCAAGAAGGGCTAGTTCACTGCTGGCTGGGGTGAGTTATCCAGTCGGCAGGTGTTGAGGTGTTGTATTCTCTTCCTTTGTTATTTCCTTTATCATTATTATTCTTGGTGGTAGCAGTAGTGATTTGTGTTATACCTTAGTTACTAAACTGTTCTTAACCTGTGGGAGTTGCATTCTTTTCAATTCTCCTTTCCATCCCTCCGGAGCAGGGGGAGGACAAGAAGGGGGGAATGAGAGAGAAATGGTGTGGCTGATTTATATCTGACTGGGTTTAAACCACAACAGTGTGCATACAGTTCACACATTCCTGTCCACCGATATAAAATTTAGAGCCTTAACAAGAAACTTTAATGTTATACTTTCATTTCTATCTCAGTTAAAAACAAGTTAGTTAATAGTAAATAACAACTTCATTTGTTCATTTTGATCAGTTTGACTGTCTCCAAATAAGTGGGAATATATTAATCTGTAAATATGAAAGCTATGAGATTTTTAAAATGTGCAGTCCTGCAGTATAAAAAGATGTATAAAGTTCATCTAAGATGAATTAAATATAAGCCCAGAAGGGTTATGGGTCTTTTTCCAATTCAGTTGTGCTTGAGAGGGCTTTTTATTTAGGCCAGAAAACAGAGAGGAAAAAAAATCCTTTCTTTATTTCCCCATTCCACATGAACAGCACTATCTGTGCATTCGACAAAGACTCCTAAAAGTGCAGAGATCTGTGGGAGGCTTCCACTTAAATAGTGGTTACTGATTAAGTTATCAAAATAAAAGAAATAGAAAAGGAAAAACAGCAACAATTTGTTCATCATCACTAGCACTGAAAGTTATATATGGTCAACTGCTGGAGGTCTGAAATAACAGCAGCAGTAGATGAAATTACCTGTACAAAAGATTTATTAATATCCAAAGGAAATATTGATTTATTTAATTTATTTATTTATTTATTTTAATTCCCTCTGCCCCCTGTCCTGGCTCCAGCAGTAGCAGTCGTTTTCCTCCTTCTTAGTAGTTGGTGCAGTGATGTGGTTTTTAATTTCAGCCTAAGAACAACGCTGATGACACCGATATTTTTAGTTGTTGCTAAGTAATGTTTAGTCTGACCAAGGACTTTCTGACTCTCATGCTCTGCCAGGGAGGAGGGGAAGCCGGGAGGAAGCAGAAACAGGACACCTGACCCAAACTAACCAAAGTTGTATTCCATACCACAGCACATCATGACCTCTATATAAACCGCGGGCAGTTACCTGAAAGGGTTAGATCACTGCTTGGGTCGGGCTGGGTATCAGTCAGAGGGTGGTGAGCAGTTACATTCTCTTCCCTTGTTATTTCCCTTATCATTATTATTATTGGTGGTATCAGTAGTGGTTTTGTGTTATACCTTAGTCACTGGACTGTTCTTGTCTCAACCCGTGGGAGTTACATTCTTTCCATTCTCCTCCCCATCCCTCCAGGAGCCGGGGGGAGAAAGAAGGAGGAGGAGTGAACGAGCGGCTGCATGGTTCTGAGTTACCGGCTGGGCTTAAACCATGACACCCCCCGAGAGCAACCAAAGCCAAATTTAATTTTGATATGCTAGAAAGCCTGTGAGCTAATGACTGGGAAGCATTTCAAGTGTCCACTTTCTGATAACAGAGGTTTTACCTCAGAGTAGATGAATAATATTTAAGAAATCAATTCAAAACACAGTAAGATAAATTACCAGAAACCTCAACAGAAAAGCAATAGAACAAAGTCATTTCAAGAAAACTATAAAGGAGATTAAGTAAGAAAAATCACTAGAAAAGAAAATACAAGACAAAGCACTGATGAAATTACTGGATAGGCAAAATCTGGACAAACAAAAGTTGTGGAAGGAGGAGGATTCATCAGCTACCACAGGTGCCAACCAGACACAACATAAAAGTGTGGGAGCATATGGAATCCAGCATGTACAGCTTAATACCTATATTTAAGACACCAAATAAAACTAAATTCTCCAAGTGTTTAATGTTGTGTCATACTCAGTGAAGACAGATTTTGGAAAACACAATCTTTGCCTAGAAACTTGTAAAATACATGTCAACTAACTACAGAGAGAATTAAAAAAGAGTTCCATTTAGTATAAAGAAAGCTGTCTCCCAAAGTTTAGTGGATGGGAGCCTAACCAGGTTGAATCATGATCAGACCAGAAATAGGAATGATAAAAAACAGGCAACCCAAGAACTTCTGGAAATGCTAACAGATATTAGGAGCGTAGAAGGAAACACAAGTTGCAAAACCTTCTGCTTATCCAAACATCAGATCCTGGGGCCAGGTTTTAAGACAAGTACAGAAATGAATGATGGCACAGCACCACCAAGATACAACAGACAAATAATGGTTAGATTGCACTAACAAACAGCACAGCAACAAAGACATTGAGGTCTGCCCAGGCAGTCTGATCTTGCCTAAAAACTGTATAAAGCACGTGGGACTGGGGGGGGGGGGGGGGGGCGGGGGAGACAGACAGATGCCAAATTAGCAGTAAGAGTCTTAACAACCAAGTTATTTGCCAGTTCCAGTAACTACAGACACAGAAGTTTATCCTCAGTACCAGGAAATCAAAAAGGATGAAAAATACTTGCCAGCAGAAGACAACCAGTTCTCAGTAAATAGTTATAGGCCAAAGTGGTATAGACACTACTGCAAGAGGAGTACATACTCCAGCAAGTAATACTAACATATAAGAACGCTCATAAAAACATTTTAAAATCTCTTTCACAAAATTTGTTCATTCTGGAGAGAATTATAGGGGGGGAAAAAAAAGATGAAAAATTTCCATATTCACATTCTGTGTGCTGTGAGAACTGGTTGAAAATTAAACAACCCAGGTTTTACATAGGTCTTTGGCTTAAACAAAAAGAAATCAAATAGTTAACTTGGTTTTGAACTAGACAAGACATATTTGGACTCTCACGTAAGCTAACAGTGAAAAAAAGAATTTGATCAAATTAAAAAATGCATGTTCTTTGTAGCTGGAATTTAAAAATGCTTGTTCTTTGAAGGTTAGCCAATGACACAATTTTCATGCAAAAGAATGATTCTGAGAGACAGAAGACTGTGATGAGATGCAGAAATGCCCAGAACCATAAGCATTACCATGGCAAGAATAATTACAGACAGCCGACAGAAAGACAGACAATATTTTACAAACATGACAGCAAGCTCATCCAAGGCAGCAGCTCATCATGCGGCATCCCAAACTGAAATCTTGGGCTGAGAGCTCTGTACAGGAAGGAGTAACAGTGCTCTAACACATGCTATGCCAGAAGTAGGAGCTGAAGAACCGAACCATCACCTTTATTTCTTCTGTTGTGCCAATAGGAAGGAGCAAGACATAAGCCACTCAGGCTATTTGCTTTTGTATATGTGAAGTCCTCATCACCATGTAATCCTGGTCCCAGAACAGAGCTTTTATGTAACACAGTATGACGCAATTTGTATTTTACTATGAGTTCCGTGTTACATCCTTCACATAAAATACCCACAGCTAGTAGAGTCAGCAGATACAGGGTCTAGTCAATTAGATGTGCACAATCTGTCATCAACATGCTGGCTGACACAGAGCTTTATTATGAAGATTTAGGCTGAAAGACATTAGAACATTCCCCAGGGATAACAAAATTAATTGACAAGCCTGGAGTTCAGTGTTACTGGGAATTGCCGTTTACTTTGCAAGTTATTTTCCCATGCAGGCAGCATCTAAAGAAAACAGAAAAAAAAAAAAAGAAAGTGGAGCACAGGTGTCAATGTGTTTCAATCAATTTATATGTGAAAAATTGACTGCTGATATCCAATGATGCAACTGTCAGGTTTCAAACATGCATGCAGTAGGGGGAGGTTAATTCTCACTCGATAATTCACTATGCCTACAAACTAGACTAATACACAATGAGAAGAGGTGTTTGATTATCATGATCATTATGTTTTGCCTTGCATGTGGTGAGCGGGCAAGCCACTTGTCTTTTATGTTTATTATCTGATAATAGCCCACGATCACTGACTCAAGAAAATGTAACATGGAGGCTGGATTCCTGCAAAAGAGAACTGGCAATTGTTTATTGGGAGGAACTGTCCTCATAAAAAAATTAGACATAATGGCCAATTCCCTAGATGTAAAAATGCTGGCCTGGAAGTCCCTGCCACCGGGAACCACAACCTCAAACCATCAGTGCTGTCATCAACGAGCTCCTACAAACAGTATGATCTAGATTTCTGGTATGTGGGATCATCTCTCACCTACTCTGCTGCTCACCAGAGCACAGACCCATAGAGTCTCTGCTTCCTTTGCAGCAGGAGAAAGAAGAGTGATGATCTCCCTGGGGCTAGCCCTCTCCTTGGCCAAACAAAGCACTGAAAAAATGAACCAATAATAGGAATATTAACAGCGCAGTGTCTGTGAACAGAACAGTATTTCCTCTAGTTTTAAAGGAACACATTCATGTCTATGCTGTTATGACTTCATTACCCGAGATAACTAGCTGAAATAATAGCCTTACAACATTGTACAACAAATAAACAGGGCATAAGTCATTATAAATGCCAGCCATGTAAAGGCATTTTATCAAATGTTAAAAGCCTAAATATCTCTGAGCACCTGCTTATATAAATTACTGATTAGAATGTGCACAGAATTTAATGTTTTAGGCCTTGGTTACTTTTGAAATAGATAACTAGAATCTAGCTTGCTTGGATCCATGAAAATATTACCATATTAACTCATTTATTTTTAATTTCCTCACATACAGTATACACCAAAAAAATCTATAGACAAAACTGGAGGTTCTTTTAAACAGATTAATTTATATGCATTGTGTCGGTTTAATGGAATTCATGAACTTGGAGGTACATATTGATGACAAATGTATTCTTCCTTTTTAAATTCTTACCTGTTCAGAACTATGAGGAACATATTTGATCAAATAAATTGCTGGTTCAGGATGAGTATTCATCCTGGCCTGCAGATGAACAAAAGATGTATGAACATTCAGAGACAGCAGATAGGATCCTTCTGTTTATACATGCATCCCCTAAATGTGAACAACTTTAGCTCAGTAATTTTCTTGTTTTTATTTCAGGCAGCACAGCAGCTGTGACTTCATTGCTTCAGTTTAATTTTAATTGAATGTGCAGTTTGGAATATGTTAAAAGGATCTACATGACATATTTTAAAACATTTTGTATATAAGACTGCTGAAAATCCATCACACTTTAAAATAAGAAGAGGATAAGTGTACTGTGCAAACACATGACATTCCTGGTCATAGTCCTCTTCTCTGCACCCCAATCCCAAACTTCATTTACCAAAACGAATCGGTCTATATTAAAACAGTAGTGCAGTGGATAATATTTGCTGCCCTTTGCCACCTACAATTTTTTACTGTGAAAAGTGGGGCTTTGAAATGTATCTGTTTGAAATATATCAATTTCCATTCCTAAGAGCTTTCTTTGGGGGGAAGTTCATTTATGAAAAAATTTTCATGACAAAATCAAAACACCACACATTTTTTTAACTAACCATAAACAGCCTTTCAGTGAAAAAAAAATTTTGAAACATTAAAAAGATTTTAATATTTAATTATGAAACTATTTTTGAAATATGAAATTTGTTTCTTTTTAAGAAGTGAGACCTGAAAGATAATATTTGACTTTGGTTTGAATGACATCCTGCATTTAAAATAATTTAGTTTTTAACTGTTGTGTCCACCAGTGAATTAAAGTATTTTCTCACTACACTCCTCTTACATGAATCCCTGGACTGTAATTGTAAGTATTATTTGTGTTTACCTAAACACAAATCAACAAGACCATTTTTATTCTGGTAAAATTTGTTTACAACTTAGCCAATTCTTTCATTGCACACCAGAAGTCTGTAAAATTGGGCCTATGCTAAAGGATTCCCCTCAATCCTAGAAGACTCAAGTCTGGGACCCAAGTTTGTAGGACAGGTATACTGGGGGCTGGTGGAGCTGCTCTGATGAAGAGTGGTTCTGGTAGGAGGCTTGCCAGACTTGTCAAAGATGCTTTAAACTAGATATGTTGGGGGACGGGGGCATCATTGTATCCCAACACACCCAGTCAGTTGCCAGCACCTATAATAAATGCTTGGAGCAATGTAGATATATTCCAGCTGCTCCAGCCAATGAACTGGTTTCATTTGGAGCTCGGCTCAGATGCCTCTATACAAACGCCCGTAGCATGGGGAACAAACAAGAAGAATTAGAGATGTGTGCACGTCTATGGGCGTATGATATAATAGGCATCACAGAAATATGGTGGGATGGCTCCTATGACTGGAGTGTTAGAATGAAAGGTTGCAGGCTCTTTAGAAAAGACAGGCCTGGCAGGCGGGGAGGGGGAGTTGCCCTTTATGTTAGGGATAGGCTGGAGAGTATGGAACTCTGTCTGGGGGCAGGTGAGCAGTTAACAGAGAGTTTGTGGGTCAGGGTTAAAGGGAAAACAGCCATGGGAGACATTACTGTGGGCATCTGTCACAGGCCGCCTGATCAAGGAGAACCTGTGGATGAAGCACTCTACAGACAGATAGGAAAAGCCTCATGCCCGCAGGCCCTTGTTCTCATGGGGGACTTCAACCACCCTGACATCTGTTGGAGCGACAGTACGGCCTGGCACAAGCAATCCAGGAGGTTCCTCGATTGTGTGGAAGACAACTTCCTTCTGCAAGTAATAGAGGAGCCAAAAAGGAGAGGTGCCATGCTTGACCTCGTGCTCACCAACAGGGAAGGGCTTGTTGGAAATGTGATGCTCTAGGGCTGCATTGGATGCAGTGATCACGAGATAATCGAATTCGAGATCCTCAGGACAGTGAGAAGAGTGTGCAGCAAGCTCACTGCCCTGGACTTCAACAGAGCAGACTTTGGCCTCTTCAGGAACCTGCTTAGTAAGGTTCCATGGGATATAGCCCTAGAAGGCAGCGGGGCCCAACACTCTTGACTGATATTCATGGATCACCTGCTACAAGCTCAGGAGTGTTGCATACAAGCTAGAAGGAAGTGAAGCAGGAGAGCCAGGAGACCTCCTTGGATGGATAAGGAGCTGCTGAGGAAAATTCAAATGAAAAAAGAGGCTCATGAAAAGTGGAAGCAAGGACAGGTGGCCTGCGAAGAGTACAGGGATGTTGTCTGGGAAGCTAGGGACCAGGTTAGGAAAGCAAAGACCCAGTTAGAATTAAACTTGGCTAGGGATGTTAAGGATAACAGGAAGGGGTTCTACAGGTATGTAGCAAATAAACAACAGACTAGGGACAAAATAGGCCCCCTGAGGAAGCTCTCGGGAGAACTGGCTACACAGGATTTGGAGAAGGCTGAGGTTCTGAATGACTTTTTTGCCTCGGTCTTCTCTGGCAAATGCTCTGACTGCACCACCCAGTTCTTAGAAAGTAGATGCAGGGACTGTGAGAATGAAGACCTTGGGCCCACTGTAGGAGAGGATCTGGTTTGACACCATATTAAGAACCTGAATGTACACAAGTCTATGGAACCTGATGAAACCCATCTGCAGGTCCTGAAGGAGCTGGCGAGTGAAGTTGCTAAGCCACTGGCCATCATATTTGAAAAATCATGGCAGTCAGGTGAAGTTCCCGACAACCGGAAAAAGGGAAATATAACCCCCATTTTCAAGAAGGGGAAAATGGAAGACCCGGGGAATTACAGACCAGTCAGTCTCACCTCTGTGCCTGGTAAAATCTTGGAGCACATTCTCCTGGAAGGTATAATAAGGCACATGAAAAACAACAAGGTGCTTGGTGACAGCCAGCATGGCTTTACTAAGAGGAATTCCTGCCTGACCAATTTGGTGGCCTGCTGTGATTAGGCTACAGAACTGATGGACAGGTGTAGAGCAGTTGATGTCATCTACCTGGACTTGTGCATAGCATTTGACACTGTCCCACATGACATCCTTGTCTCTAAATTGGAGAGACATCAATTTGATAGGTGGACCACTCGGTGGATAAGAACTGGCTGGATGGCTGCACGCAGAGAGTTGTGTTCAATGGCTCAATGTCTGGCTGGAAACCAGTAATGAGTGGTGTCCCTCAGGGATCGGTGTTGGGACCGGTCTTGTTTAACATTTTTGTCAGTGACATGGACAGTGGGATTGAGTCCCATTGTCCAGCTTGTGCCCTCAGCAAGTTTACCGATGACACCAAGCCGTGTGGTTCAGTTGATACGCTGGAGGGAAGGGATGCCATCCAGAAGGACCTCAACACGCTTGTGAGGTGGGCTGATGCCAACCTGATGAAGTTTAACCATGACAAGTGCAAGGTCCTACACCTGGGTGGGAGCAATCCCAGGCACAGCTACAGGTTGGGCAGACAAGAGATTCAGAGCAGTCCTGTGGAGAAGGACTTGGAGGCGTTGGTCGATGAGAAAATGAACATGAGCCAGCAGTGTGCACCCACAGCCCAGAAAGCCAACCGTATCCTGGGCTGCATCAAAAGAATCATGACCAGCAGGTCGAAGGAGGTGAACCTGCCCCTCTACTCTGCTCTTGTGAGACCTCACCTGGAGTATTGTGTGCAGTTCTGGTGTCCTCAACATAAAAAGGACATGGAACTGTTGGAACAAGTCCAGAGAAGGGCCACGAGGATGATCAGGGGACTGGAGCACCTCCCATATGAAGACAGGCTGAAAAAGCTGGAGCTGTACAGCCTGGAGAAGAGAAGGCTGCGTGGGGACCTCATAGCAGCCTTCCAGTATCTGAAGGGGCCCTATAGGGATGCTGGGGAGGGACTCTTCGTCAGGGACTGTAGTGACAGGACAAGGGGTAACGGGTTAAAACTTACACAGGGGAAGTTTAGATTGGATATAAGAAAGAATTTCTTTAGTGTGAGGGTGGTGAGGCACTAGAATGGGTTGCCCAGAGATGTTGTGAATGCTCCATCCCTGGCGGTGTTCAAGGCCAGGTTGGATGAAGCCCTGGGTGGTATGGTTTAGTGTGAGATGTTCCTGCTCATGGCAGGGGGGTTGGAACTAGATGATCTTAAGGTCCTTTCCAACCATAACTATTCTATGATTCTGTTCCATGATTCTATGATTTTCTACTGTGATTTTGTCATTTACAATTTTTATCACAACTGTAAAACTTCCAGATGGAAGTTCTGCAAATGAAAAACTTGCATACTGCTCTTATATTTCATTGACACCTTTTAATGGTCCATTTGCTGGTAAAGGGAAG
Source organism: Lathamus discolor (assembly GCF_037157495.1). NCBI lineage: Eukaryota > Metazoa > Chordata > Aves > Psittaciformes > Psittacidae > Lathamus > Lathamus discolor. The sequence goes on along the minus strand of NC_088887.1, from coordinate 26,402,762 downwards.
TTTGTGACATGTATGTAGGAATTTTATACTATAATTTTAAAAAAATGTGCAGGATATACTTTTCACTAACAAAGTAGGACTAATGCATTTGTTACCAAATACACATGCTAAAGTCACTTCTCTTTTTTTTTTTTTTTCAAGAAGAAATGTCACAAACCTTTTCTAATGACTAGAGCTATTCTTTCCTTTTCCATAATGTACAACATCAAGCAAGCCTATGTGCCTACACACCAGAAAGCAAATACAACATGATTAAACTGTTGAAGTATGCATATGTAGATACACTTTCCTCAATTTTTTCCACTCTGTTTTTTTTTAATTTTGATGACTATATATCTCTTTCAGATACACAATCCAATTTCTAAAAAACATTAAATAAGAACTCATTTTTGATGCTAAATTACTAAAATGATATTGTAATTATCTTGTTCTGATGCTTTCTATGCTAGTTTTCTTATTATTCTGATCATATCACCTTATGTCATTTTTTGAAGCTAATATTTACATTGTACTCCATCCAAAATGTTCTGTACACAGAGCTAGCTAATAAAGACTAATTGGTTATGTGATATTACAGACTTGCAACCTACAATCGTACTTGGTTAGAAAAATTAATGATAGCATCCTAAAAATAGAAGCTTTCTTGTTATTCTTTAGAACACACTGACACAGACAGAAGTCCATTGTATTGAAAAAATTAAAACTAAATTTATTTTTTAAATGCATCTGACTTCCAAAGTAAAGATAAGATTTCCTGCTTGGTAAACTGAACCTCCAGCTTATTTACAAGACTGAACAGAAATAATTTGTTTGTCATCAAGCTGTTATTTAAATCAACAGTCAGTAACAACAACTGGTAAGACTATGGTTTTCAGATTGTGTTGGAAATACATGTAAGTATATACATCAGGAGAACACATTCCTGTTTGCACTTCACAAAAATGTATTGATATGATATTTATACAAGTGTTTCTTCTAAGAAATAAATCTGTTCAGATGTAAAGAGACAGAAAAAATCAAGAAGCTGTTTGCAGCCTTAAATCAAGATAGTGCTCCTCCAAGATCAACCTGTAGAAGTTTAGGGGGAATAATATACACTGAAACCAAACAAATTTTATTTTAGCACCTATTGCAGATGTTCACTGTTACTTCTGGAAACGGCCAGTTATAACAGTTGCAGTTTTAACATGCATTCAACATGCAAAGCAAAACCAAATGGCAATAGAAAAACTAACTTTGACACCCACCCCCCCACCCCCCCCCCCAGATACATCTGGGAGTTAAACACACAACCACACTTTCCTGTACTAAAAACTTGACATTTTCAGTCAACTCTTATAAAATAAATCCCACTAGTGTTTCTTAAAAATTACAGCTTAACAGGTGTCCTAATTTCACCGTGGAAAATGTTAGCATGCAATACAGCTGACTCATGCCTTAACCAGCAGCAATGCAACCACAGCCATGGCTAATGGAAGTGAGAAAGACTTGTGCAAGTGTCAGACAGTGCTTCATGTAGCATCTTGTAGTCAACATCTTAATGCAAAAATAGGTTAAAAAATTCTAAAAAAGCCAAATTAGAAACCAGTTTTAGAAAATTTTATGTTTCTCCCCCCCCCCCCCTTTTTTTTTTGGTGGTAAGAATTACTTGTGAAAAATGTTGAAAATCATCTTTGAGGCATCCAAGACAAGCATGAAGTAGCCCAGGTCTGTGGACAACAAATGTATGTAGCAATCTAGTAAGAAATTTGATCATTAATATTCTCAGTTTGTTTATTATGGCCACAGGTGCAAAGAAATACTCAATGAGATTCCAAAATGGTAGTTCAATATTAGGCAAAACAGGATAGATATATAGCTCATAAAAAAAATCAAACCCAAGGCTTTTGCTGCATAACCTGCTTCAATGTATGCATAACTTCTGTATGTTTTGCATTCCTAATTTCAATAGCTCTTTTCCAAATACCCAAGCAGAATCTGAATATTCGCTGTTGATAAAAAAAAAAAAAAAGGACAGAAATGTGAAATAGCTTCTCCTCTGTTATCCCTACAAATATAAAAAAGGCTAACTTGTTATTTTGTAGGGTTTAAGGTAAAAATATCTTACAGATGGTATAACTTTCAGAACGATTTTTCTCAGCCCATGAAAAGAGGCCTTTCCAGAGGGAACAATTCTTCACTGCCTAAAAGCAGTTTTATCAAGGCTAGGAAAATATCTGCCTCTGGTTTTGTAGGAGATATTGAGGGCCTTCAAGAGCAACATGAGAAGTGTAGTGGAGGGGCAAGAGGGGAAGTAGATCAAGTGTTTCGCTTCTCGTTTTAACAACTGAGCCGAAGTCACAGATGAGGAAAGTGAATAAACTCTGAAATGGGGCTATAAAGATTATGTTAACCCACACTAATTAAGCTCCTTTTTACTGAGTGATTCTTCAGTTCCCAGTCTTGGCCAAGAGCAGCTCAAGTACTCTTCTATGTGTCAGCTTCTCGTGGCACCAAATTACTCAAAACCAGACCAAACCACTGACAGTTACAGAAACTGTCAAAACTATGAGGAAACATATGCTATGATCCAACCCTAGTCTCCCCGCAGGTAGCCTAAATTCGCTGACATGGCAGCAACCTGTGCCTCATCTACAGTGTCATCTCCAACAGCATCACTGATAATAGAGGCAAGCCCACAGAGAAATTGTCTAAAAGAGTATGCTATAAATCAGCATGAATCTTCAGCATGAAGAATAAGAAAATACAGCAAAGAAAGCATTTATTCTTTCATTATACAAGTGAAAGAAAAAACTATAATGCTACCATGAAGACATCTACATGTTCCTACTCAATATTGATTACAATAGATCAGCTCCTGTCACAGATACAGTGAAAACAGGAATGAACAAGGGAGATTAGAAGGACAAAGCACTCATGTTTTATTATGATACAGTGATATTACAAACTGCAATAATCAAAACCATTAAATAGCCCAAGATGACAGTATCTAGCAGATTCAACAAGGAAAAATGAAGTATGTTTTTCTCAAATTTGCTTATCTGACAGAGATAAAGGCTCATTGAAGTACTAGAAGTGATGCAGATGAGGTAGATGCAGATGAGGTAGTGAGGAGCCTCTCCTGGGTTAAGTTACTCTCAGGAGCTCCATGGGTCAATCTCTAGATTGTTTTTACTTCCCAACTGCCCCACACATTCCAGTGCAATACAGACTTAGCCATGGCAATACACTAAATATAAGGCATTGTGTCACTTTCACTGAAAGAAAAAGATTTTGGTCAAAAGTAAGAGCAAATGGCTGCTAACTATACTGTGCAAAGAAAGAAAGGTATTATAATTCACATATTTTTCTGTACAAGTGATCTTTTTCAGAAAAAAATCTGTACCAAAAGCTGTCACCTCTGCTTTTTTAATTTTATACTTATTTTAGTAAGCTAGTGTAGCAAAACTTACAGCACATACACACATCTAAACAGATAAAACACAATATACTTGCTTTGCTGTTTCTTTTGGTTCATGTTAATTAAAGTTCTTCAACAGCATGCAATAAAAATTAACTTAGCTCCAAGCTATAACCATTGCATTTCAGAAGCATGGCACTAATAAACTTTGTCAATGCTTTCACCAAAACTTGATATTAAAAATATGCAGAGAAATGTTTGCAAGGAAGAAAGAGCAACAGCGGCTAGAAGAGACAACCACAAAGAGGCACATAAATATGCAGTCCAGATTCCTATTTTCATTTTAAAGTGCCCTCACCCTTGAGTGAGCACAAAGAATAGGAGCAACTTGGCAGACTTAACAGTATCAGTAACAAAAGTAATAACAGCCAGATCTTGCTGTCTCTGTTTGACTGACAGTTCACTTACCTGCCTTCTCTTTTTTTACTTTCTCCAGTAACCACAAAATGTATTACATGTTTTGTATTGCGTGTTTTGCTTGAGTGTAAGTGCGCGCAGGCAAGAAACAATTTCTCTGATGGTATTACATGGAGCAGGCTAAATGCTAGGCTTTTGTGAGTGGCCTGAAACTTAATTTGTGCAGCTTGTGAACCATGCAGTGTTACACAGCACAGGCAGCTCTGCTCAGCTCCTGACTTACTTTCATCTTAATCCCCTGTCTATGGTTACATATTCCCATGTGCCTCATCTCAGGCTTAGGTATTTTTGAAGTAGGTTAGAGTAATAACAGCTATTGCTGTGTTCATATGGTAGCTTGAAAACTTCAGTTAAAAGAATAGGCAAGACTTTTGTCTTAGATAATCTCATACATTTACATTTTTTGCTTTGACTTTGATATCATTTGAGTCAGTACCAAACAAAAAACAAACCAACAAACTGAGCAAAAATTTGCAGCGTCATATCCAGTGTTACACCATAGTCATGAACACTTATATAAAGCTTTACACAATATACAGATTTGATAATTTTGATCATTGGCAGCAAAAGTCAAAACGTAGCATATAATATAGATATGTGAGGGAGGGGTGGGGGGAGTGCAGATGTGTGTGTTCTTTGAGAGAGACATATTTCATTGAAAAATGTTTTGCCCTTTCTAAATTTTGCCCATGGTTCTTGTGAGAAATACAGTATAATTATCTGCGTAAAAGTCAATGATTTACTAATGTTTAATTTCTATGCCTCTTAAACTTGTTGTTAGATCATTGTCGTGGTTTAACCTGATCCACACAGCTCGTCCACTCACCCCACCCCGACCCTCCCCACTCCCGGAAGGATGGGGAGGAGAATCAAGAGAATGTAACTCCCATGGGTTGAGATAAGAACAGCCCAGTAACTAAGGTATAACACAAATCACTGCTACTACCACCAATGATAATATTGATAAGAGAAAATAACAAGAGAATACGATACCATCGCCGAACGAGTTCAACCCCCCTGAAGAGAGACCATGCCCTTCCGAGTAACTCCCAGTTACCTCCCTGGGCATGACGTGCTGTGGTATGGAATACCTCTTTGGCTGGTTTGGGTCAGGTGTCCTGTCTCTGCTTCCTCCCGGCCTCCCCCCTCATCCCCAGCAGAGCATGAGACTCACAAAGTCCTTGGCCAGAATAAACATTACTTAACAATTAAAAACAATCGGTGTTATCAGCTCTTTGCCCAGGCTGGAAGTCAAAACACAGAGCTTGCACCAGTTACTAAGAAGGAGCAAAACGGCTCCTGGTAAACCCAGGACAATCATAATCTCAAATAACTACTAAAATTTCTTGAAAGAATATTCATGAGCCTGACACATTATTAGATCAATGTCCCTGTACCTATTTGTATGATTACTACTACCCAAGTAAGTAGTTTGTAACACACAACAGGAGAATTGATTTTTCCTTTTATATACGTGTGTATCTTAGAGGTATCCAGAAATTCAACTCCCACAAATAATGTCAGCAGAGAATACTCCATGATCTATAATGGTGCCTTAGTTACCTTCTATAGATATCAGACCTGATAACTGAGTATTGAGACTGTCACAAACTAAGAGAAAGTCATACACATTTACTAGACCCATAAAGTTGTTATTGTTCTTTGTCTCTGGATTTATCTCTTGCTTTTTTTCTTGTTCATTAACTGTTCAGTCATGGTTCCTGACGCAAGAGGCTGTTGTAGGTTGCTTCAGCCATGAGAACGTAAGAGAAAGAGCAAAGACACTGTCTCCACTTCATCCAGATCTCCTTTATATTCTTTCAGCCTATCTTTCCAACACATATTTTACAATAATTTCTATTACAAGTTTATATTTCAGTGGCTTTTCACTCCCTGAAAAATAGTACATTTATGACCAAGGACATTTTGGTTCTGGCAATTGGCAACCAGAAACATTCTGAACTATTAACAATAATCAAAAACTGTAACACGTACAAAGTCTGTGTCCTGGGTTCAGCAGTAGCAGTCATTTCTCTCCTTCTTAGCAGCTGGTGCAGCACTGTGTTTTGACTTTTGGCCTGGGAACATTGCTGCTAACACAAATGTTTTAGTCTGACCAAGGACTTTCTGAGCCTCATGCTCTACCAGGGAGGAGGGAAAGCTGGGAGGAAGCAGAGACAGGACACCTGACCCAAAAAGCCAAAAAGGTATTCCATACCACAGTATGTCATGCCCAGGATGTAACAGAGAGTTACCTGAAGGGTTGGAGGAGGTATTGGTTGGTGCTTGGTCGGGTGGGGTTGGGTGAGTTATCCATCGGCTGATGGTGAGGTGTTGTATTCTCTTCCCTTGTTATTTCCTTTATCATTATTATTCTTGGTGGTAGCAGTAGTGATTTGTGTTATACCTTAGTTACTAAATTTTTCGTATCTCAACCCGTGGGAGTTGCATTTTTTTCGATTCTCCTTTCCATCCCTCCGGGAGTAGAGGGAGGGCAAGAAGGGGGGGAGTGAGTGAACGAGCTGTGTGACTTTGTTTAAACCATGAGTCTGCCTGAAACCTGAAGGTCAGCTGTACCCAGTTACATCCTAGAGTTGCACTGGTGAAGCAGGTGAGAATGTTACTTGTCCTAACAAAGCAAAAAGAGGATAATATCCGTGAACATTTCTTTAGAATTTTCAATTAAAGTTTAAAACAAGTTACTTCCATTTTAAAATAGGCAAGAGGATTTCTAGCTGGATCCTTCCACAAGCAAGCTAAATATAAAGATAGGTACAAGTTACATCTTTTAACAAAGAGAGGAAGGGCATTTTTCTCCTGATGCGTTAGGAGAGCTGGATCTGAAGAAAGATGAAAACAGAGCAAGTTATTGATATTGGAATTGCCTAAAAATAATTAGCTGTTCCAAGAATCTTTTTACTAAAATTCCAGAGTTTCAGGTTTTCTGTAAAGCATACTCTGCTTAGCATAAAGGAGGACAAAGAACTCCTAGAGTGTTTGATAGGTATTTCATTCCCTAGAAAGAAGGCTCAGTGAAGCAGAATTATGAGTTTTTCATACACAATTTAATTATGATACAGACAAGTCATAATTATGAATCTATGAATATTTACTTTTGGAAAAAGTTAGCAGGGTCAGGGTCAATGGAAAAAGTGTTTAATTTAACAATTACCTGATTAAGAAAGTGTAATCAAAAGGGATTATAAAACCCCAAACAACAAACAAAGGATTATGCATTGAACGAGGGACACGTTGCCTGATAACTAAATACTGCTTAAGCAATGACAAATCTACTAATTCCAACCTTAACAGCTTGCATGAATATCAAGTGCTATTCAAATATTTCAAACTGTTCTACATGCTCTTGAAAACTCATTAAAATCAGGCCAACTTTTCATGCTCATTACAATCCATTTCTGTTTAATTCTTTTCTGAAACTTTCTTCATAATCAAAGTGGGATAAAAGCCAAACCAACAAGGTAAGTTTTTTGCAAAGTTCTCTGGATAGAACCTTCTGTCTATTAAAAGTAATAGAGACTTGCTAAACATAGCCTACAGTAGGTCTCACCATACTGTGGATACTTTTGAAAAGCAAATAATAAGCTAACCAATTATCTACATCAACAGGTGTTTTGGTTGGGTTGGGTTTTGGTTTTTTGCTGTTGTTTCTGGTTTTGCTTGGTGTTGACCCAAACTCAGGCTATGAGTCATCACTGTTTCTTTTCCTCTTCTGCTTGGTGTTTGAAAGATTCTTAGGGTCATGCCATATTGGCAAAACTAAATACAATTTACATACACAAATATCAATAGCGAGTTACAGGTTTGACAAAAAAGGTCAGAAAACTTAAATAGCCTTTAGCTCCTACTTTCTAAGGTTCTGCTATGAAACCGTGAAAGTTAAAGATCAGCAGCATTTATGCCAAGGAAGCCCTATAGCTAATTATTAACAGCTAAAATGAGAATAACTTTACAATAATTTTGGTACCCAAGTCACATAAATACTGTGCAATTGTACAGTCTAGAGGAAATTGGATTTTCTGCTCCACAGGAAACACTGATACTTCATTTTGTTTTCTATCAGTTACTGGAATAAATGGATATACATATATGTTAATATATCCAGAATTATTTTTTTATATATTATATTATTATTGGTATATTATAAATCTTTAATTATGAATATTTCAAGAAACATTTGATTAGAAAAGAGTGATGCATTAAGTTTGTCATTTTAGACCATAAATTTTTCAGAGTACAATTTTTTCTTTTTTTTTATATGTTCTATTTCAACTATATAGACTCCTCAATCTATTTAAAATAAAGTACACTTGACACTCTGGGTAGTCCAAATTTGATTACATAGGTCCTTTTAATAGCTAACATCAAAATCTGCCTTACAGTAGTCACCTTCTTTAGCACCTCCAATATCACTTATAGAGATCCATTCCAGATCCTCAGTGACAGTTTCCAGTTTAAATTTATCCAAAGTAGCTATTGTTCTTAGCTTATGTTGCTATTTTTCCTTCCTCACTTAAAAAGGACTATCATCTCTATTGGTCTTGGCTTAGTTATGATACATAAGGCATGCTTTCAGCCTTGCCTTTAAACAGCTTCTTCAATTTCTGTCTGATTTTCTTTCTTTTCCCATATTACTGCCCAAAGTCATCACTCTTCAGCGTGCTTTTTTGAAAAACTACATGCCGTATCTCAAACTCTCATGAGGGTTTCCCTCCAACACAATCCTAATGCATCCCACCATCATATTTTGTATTTCCCTAAGGAAAATCTTAGTTTTGCAGACACTGAAATTTCTATTTGGGGTCATTACAGAAAATTCATGTTCAGCACTACTAATCCAAGGGACATGTAACTCTGTTCCTGCCTGGTAAACAGAAAAGGTTTGGCTGTGAACACTTTCTTAAAAGATAAACATTCATTTCATTACTTGTTATGATTAACAACACTCTGCCAACAGAGAGTTGAGAGATCAGTTATTCTGCAAATGTCTGAACTCTCTGTCATAATGATAACATCAATCTACACAGCACTACTTGTTATGGGGGGAAAAATTGCTTTAGCTATATTCAGGCTCACTCTGTCATGGAGCTCATCCAGGAGCCACACCAGCTAGCACCTTGCTCTGAACAGCCCATTTCTCTTTCTGAAATTGCTTTCTACTTAAAAAAAAGAATAATCAAAAATGCCAATCTCAGCCACCTGAAACAATATATAAACAGTTCAGGCAATGTCACCTGGGAAGTGAAAGCTGACATTAGGGTACACTTAGGGCATCCTTTTGGAATCCAGAATAGTGAAGCCTGGAGCATTCATCCACTCTCTCTCAATCTCTGCAGGGGAGGAGCAGATCAAGAGAGAAAGCAGAGAAAAAGCACCTTGTGTTAGGCTGTATAACTTAGAACAGCTTCAGAATCTTTATAGAAAAGTGCCCTTGCTGCCAGCACTTATCCAGACCAAGTGCAGAAAAGGTGGATAAAAATAAGTGAAGATAAATTTCTGTTCCCATCCCTTTATTCCCAAGAACAGTTAGCATTTCAAAATGGGAGTTATGAAAGAGTGAAACTTGTGCTAGGTGGGCAAGGTACAATGTATGCTTTTCTGCTTTGTTTCTTTTATTTTCTCTTTTCTTTTCTTTTCTTTTCTTTTCTTTTCTTTTCTTTTCTTTTCTTTTCTTTTCTTTTCTTTTCTTTTCTTTTCTTTTCTTTTCTTTTCTTTTCTTTTCTCTTTTCTTTTCTTTTCTTTTTTTCTTTTCTTTTTCTTTTCTTTTTCTTTTCTTTCTCTTTTCTTTTCTTTTCTTTTCTTTTCTTTTCTTTTCTTTTCTTTTCTTTTCTTTTCTTTTCTTTTCTTTTCTTTTCTTTTCTTTTCTTTTCTTTTCTTTTCTTTTCTTTTCTTTTCTTTTCTTTTCTCTTTTCCTTTCCTTTCCTTTTCTTTTCTTTTCTTTTCTTTTCTTTTCTTTTCTTTTCTTTTCTTTTCTTTTCTTTTCTTTTCTTTTCTTTTCTTTTCTTTTCTTTTCTTTTCTTTTCTTTTCTTTCTTTTCTTTTCTTTTCTTTTCTTTTCTTTTCTTTTCTTTTCTTTTCTTTTCTTTTCTTTTCTTTTCTTTTCTTTTCTTTTCTTCTTTCCTTTCCTCCTTTCTTTTCCTTTCCTTTTCTTTTCTTTTCTTTTCCTTTTCTTCTTTCCTTTCCTCCTTTCCTTTCCTTTCCTTTCCTTTCCTTTCCTTTCCTTTCCTTTCCTTTCCTTTCCTTTCCTTTCCTTTCCTTTCCTTTCCTTTCCTTTCCTTTCCTTTCCTTTCCTTTCCTTTCCTTTCCTTTCCTTTCCTTTCCTTTCCTTTTTTTTTTTCTTTTATCCAATTATAAATTTGTCCCCCACATATCCAAAAAGCGGATTTTGGAAATCACAAAGCTTCAGAGCCAGTCTTTATTTCATACTCAGTTTGCAACCCTGGAAAAGAATTTGTCAATTGTCAAGTCATCCTAAAAACTTGTTCTTTGTTATCGTTGTTGTTGGCTGGTTTTGGGTTTTTTTTTTTTTTTTTTTTTCCCCAGAACTAGCTTCATGTACTTGCCAGAAGGGCAGAAGTAAAGCTCTTCAATAGATTATATGTTTGAACACTCACGCAGAAGTGAAAAATCAGGGCTAATCTCCCCTCTGCTTGAGGACAGATGATGTCTCTTCTTTCAGGAGACCATTTTGAGCACTGTCACAGAAAATAGGAGAATAAGACAACATCTCAGTTGTTCATCATTGCTACTTCACTTAGTAAAAATAATGAAAAGATATTGAAAATATTCACACCAGAGGGGATATCTTCCCACAGGAGTGCACTTACTGTTCTGACCAGCAGATTAAAAAGTAATCCCAGGATATTTTCAAGTTATGTAAGTGATTAATAAAAAATTAACTGCTCCATTATAACTAAAGACATACACCTAAGTTCTCTCAAAAGAGAGGACATGCAGTTCAAGCTATTCTTTGTCTGATCAGTTGAAGGAATTTTACCCAAGAGCTTGTACTAAAAATAAACATTTTGCTTTGTAATACACAGTCCTGGTCCCAAACTACCTGTGCTCACACGTCACTTTTCCCCTGTATGTATTTGTAAAAGATTTCAAAATCAGTCAGTACAAACCCCTGCTTAAGCTTTCTACAGTCAAATTACCACTCTGAAAACTTCTATAGCACTTCTTTTCACCTTCCCTATGTCCTCTTTTAAGTTCATTCTTTATTGTAGCCTATCACGACCATCAAGATGTAACTAATAGTAAAGAAAGGAAATGTGAGAAAGAAAAAAATTAGAAAATTATAGGTAAAAGAAAAGCTGTGAGCAGAGAGAAAAGCAGAGAGAAATCACAAAGAGTGTAAAGGAAAAGTGGCATTAAGAGCAGTGGTTGAGACAGGGTTGTGGGAAGTTGAATGAGTGACAGAAATGAAGACAACAGCAGAATAGGTCACTAGATGGTAGCAACTGGGCAGACAAATTTAGCTCAAGCACAGCTAACTAACCTAATCATAGCTAACAACAAAAAAAAAGCAAGGTTCCCACATAATTTTCTTTTTAAATACTAAGCATATGGAATTTTAAATACATTCACAGTTTTAAGAGAACTGCAGATGGGATCACAGGAAATCAGCAATGACCTATGCGGCTGGAGACCATACCAATGATGTTTTTTAACACCATATATCCATAAAATTTTACACTGCCAGGCGCACAACCTGAATACTTTCAGAACATAAAGCTTTGCAGAGCAAGTGTTGTGTCTGTTCACCCACTGCTGCTCTGGTGGGAGTATAGGTGCTGCTAGCTGGGACAGATGGCGTCACAGTCACCTTGCAGAAACAATGATTTTCTGGTAGTATTTCTCTTTCTCTTAGAAAACGAATATATTGACTAGCCCTGAGAAAAGGAGCAAGAAATTGATCTTTACAGCAGTAGGTGGCTTAAGTGGCAGACACCAGTGGTGTCTCCTTTGGTGATTTTGAAGAATCCCGCTGACAGGATCCCAAATCTGGTTCCCTTGGCAACCACAGATGATGCATGACTGTATTATGTTTGATTCTCCAAACATCATTTCAGCTCCTCCCTGAGATTTAGTTCTTGTTTGTTTGTCAAGCCTCTGTCTCTGAAAAGCATGTTTCAGTGAAAAACTCTGAAAATTAATCCTCCACCTATTTCTGAGTACAACATGTCCCTTCACTCAGAGAGATTTACACTTTCAATCAAGCAAATGAGATTGGGCTCCTCTCCAGATTTCATTGCCAGGACAAATAAAGTTCTTCCCAGGAGGGATAAAAAGAATAAAAGAGAATTTGTCACAAAAGCAAAAGTTATCCACCGCAGACCATCAGGTGGAGGTGACTGACTGGAGAAGAAACAACAGGTGAATGTTGATCTTGTGTAAAGTAGAAAAATGGATTATAAACAATGTATCTTTCAATCTAGGTTAAAGAACCAAGCAGAAAAACTGCTTGGGGTATCCTTTAGGCCATGGAATATGGGACCTAATTAGCAATTAAGAGAGCATTGTGATAGAAGGAGAATATGAATATTAATGAATATCAGACAGCCCTCCAGGATACAAATAACAGTATGATCCTGAAGGAGGACTATTTCATAGAAGCAAATCAGTTTTAATGTAACGATTACTGCATTTGCAAATGTGCAACAGAGGGTTGTACTAAAATGAGGCGTAGAGTATACTCATCCACTCATAACACAGCTGCAAATGTTACAAACCAAACGTAGAGGATGGGGAATATTGTTAGCCGTGACCCACCCTGACTTCAAGGAGAATGAAAATTCATGCACTACACGCATGAATGTACATGAAGTATATGCAAATTCAAGTACTCACCCCTAGAGGTTTTGCCATGGTATTTTAGAGGGTGCACAAAGAAGTAAATGTCTTTAGAGAAGCATTGCTCTATAGATGTGTTTCCTTTTTTATTTTCTTGTTGCTTCCCATCTCTTGTCCCCCTCCTCACTACAAGCACCTGTGTTAGCTTATTCTAGGCCTGATGCATCCCACAGGCTGATGGATTTCTTTGCCATGAGGGCACATTTTTGGCTCATGGTCAGTGTGGGATGCACCAGGGTGCCAAGATTATTTCCAGCAGGCCAGACTCCAGCCTGCAATGGGGTTTCAAATTATTCTTCCCCAGGTGTAGGAATTGTTGAACTTCATGACAAACACCCCTGCCCATTTCTCCAGCTTGTCAAGGCACTTCTGGAGGGATGCGCAACCATCTGGTGGGTCTATCAAGCATTCCACCCAGTTTAGGGTCATCTGCAAGTTTTCTGAGGGTGCAATCTGTCCCATCATCCAGCTCATTAATGAGTATATCAAGCAATATTTGACAGAGTATCTACCACAGAAGGACGCTGCTAGGGACTGGCTTACAGCTGGGCTTTATGCAAATGATCTCAACCCTTTCAGGCAAGAAGTTCATTGCATGCTTAATGTCAAGATAGTGGTTCTGTGAAGCAGCAGTACATTGCTCCATGACCCAACTGTTAGCAAGATCAGGATATTTAAGAAAACCTGTTCGTCAAAATTCACAGAATCACAGAATCACAGAATCCCAAGGGTTGGAAGGGACCTCAAAAGATCATCTAGTCCAACCCCCCTGCAAGAGCAGGGTAACCTACAGTACATCACACAGGAACTTGTCCAGGCGGGCCTTGAATATCTCCAGTGTAGGAGACTCCACAACCCCCCTGGGCAACCTGTTCCAGTGCTCTGTCACTCTTACAGTAAAGAAGTTCTTCCTGATGTTAACGTGGAACTTCCTATGCTCCAGTTTACACCCATTGCCCCTTGTCCTATCACTGGATATCACTGAAAAAAGCCTAGCTCCATCATCCTGACACCTACCCTTTACATATTTGTAAACATTGATGAGGTCACCCCTCAGTCTCCTCTTCTCCAAGCTAAAGAGACCCAGCTCCCTCAGCCTCTCCTCATAAGGGAGATGTTCCACTCCCTTCATCATCTTTGTGGCTCTGCGCTGGACTCCTTCAAGCAATTCCCTGTCCTTCTTGAACAGAGGGGCCCAGAACTGGACGCAATATTCCAGATGCGGCCTCACCAAGGCTGAGTAGAGGGGGAGGAGAACCTCTCTTGACCTACTAACCACTCCCTTTCTAATGCACCCTAAGATGCCATTTGCCTTCTTGGCCACAAGAGCACATTGCTGGCTCATGGTCATCCTCCTATCCACCAGGACCCCCAGGTCCCTTTCCCCTTCGCTACTTTCCAGCAGGTCAACCCCCAACCTGTACTGGTACATGGGGTTGTTCTTCCCCAGATGCAAGACTCTACACTTGCCCTTGTTAAATTTCATCAAGTTTCTCCCCGCCCAACTCTCCAGCCTGTCCAGGTCTCGCTGAATGGCAGCACAGTCCTCTGGTGTGTCAGCCACTCCTCCCAGTTTTGTGTCATCAGCAAACTTGCTGAGGGTGCACTCAGTTCCCTCATCCAGGTCATTGATGAAAATATTAAACAGCACCGGTCCCAGCACCGACCCCTGAGGAACTCCACTAGTCACAGACCTCCAGCTAGATTCTGCGCCATTGACCACAACTCTCTGCCTTCTTCCTTTCAACCAGTTCTCGATCCACCTCACTACTTGATCGTCAAGCCCACACTTCCTTAGCTTATCTATGAGGATGCTGTGGGAGACAGTATCAAATGCCTTACTGAAATCAAGAAAAACTACATCTACCGCTCTACCATCATCCCTCCACCTAGTCACTTCCTCATAGAAGGCTATAAGGTTGGTCATACATGACTTCCCCCTCATAAAACCATGTTGGCTGTTCTTAATGACCCCCTCATCCTTGATATGCCTAGTGATGGAGTCAAGAATAAGTTGTTCCATCATCTTTCCAGGGATGGAGGTAAGGCTGACTGGTCTATAATTACCCGGGTCCTCCTTCTTGCCCTTCTTATAGATTGGTGTGACCTTTGCCATCCGCCAATCCTCAGGCACCTCGCCCGTTTCCCACGACTTACCAAAGATGATGGAAAGTGGCCTAGCAATGACCTCCGCCAGCTCCCTCAGCACCCGTGGGTGCATTCCATCCGGACCCATCGATTTACAGATGTCCAGTAATTTACAGATTCCCTGTTGCTTTGCTCAGAGGCCAAAATCCATCTAGGTCAAAGTATTTCCCTGATACAGTAAAATAGAATCCTGTAGTTTAGATACTTAATTAGTCAGTGGTTTTATCCTTATCTGTGTGTTTAGTAAGTATTGAAGATCTTTTCTTCCATGAATTTCCCTAATTGCTTTTAAACTAATTTATACTTTGGCATCCACAACATCCTTTGGCACAGAATTCCACAGCTTTATTAAGCATGACTTGAAATAGTGCTTCCTTTTGTTCATTTTAAAACCTCCCATAATTTCATTTAATATTTTCTACCTCATTTTGCAATAAATAATGAATAAACATTGTCCATAATCTCTCTCTTGTTTTGGATATAGTTATTTAATTACGCCCCCGCAGATCTTTATCCAGGCTAAATGCTGCTACTTCTATGTATCTTTATTCACTCTTTTGAGTCTCTTTTACAGATCTTCTAAACTTCTGTTTATCTTCATATCCCTTCTTCTTACCTTTCCAGATTATTTTATTACCTTTGAAATGAAGGGATCAGAACACCTTTTTCCCTATAGCACTTTTCTGGGGTAGAACTACACTCAGGAGTTTTATCTCCTTTTTAACAGCTGAAATTTAGTGTCCAGAACCTCCCTCCTGCCTCCTCTCATCTCACTGATACACAGAGTCATGGTAACTGCCTCCTACTCAAGAGAAAGTCACCATGGTTATTAGGTGTTTCTATGCATACCCTCAGGCGTTACTGATGGTAACACCTAATAACCACGTCTACACACTGCTGTAGCCTGATTATTAGTCAAACTCTTTCTCTGCCATAGGGTATCCTTAGTACAAAACTCACAAATCTGTTGACTGGTACAAACATCCATTGCACAGTCCTGCTTCAGCTTCATGCTGTCTGCCTCAAAAAATCTTACTCTGTCACTACTAGCTTAGAGATAAAAGTGTACTATGATGTAATCCTGTATGTTGAACACACACCTACTTGTTTTTCTGAGCTCATGGTGTAAGTGAACCACACTGGCACAAGCATCAGTATTTTGTGAAGACCACTTCATGTACCAGACGCCATTAACTTTCATGGCAAGTAACCAGGCCCCTGCTATGCTCCATGAAGAAAACTCTGAGCCTTCCTTCACACTATCAAAGATAAACATATTTTTTTTCAACTTCTATCTGGACTTCTTTCTACATTTCAATTTGGAGAGGGATGGACGCAGAACAGACTGAAAACAGTAGGTCATTGGTGTCCGGGGTTCAGCAGTAGCAGTCATTTTAATCCTTCTTAGTAGCTCGTGCAGTGCTGTGTTTCCAACTTTCAGCTCAGGAACAGAGCTGATAACACTGATGTTTTTAGTTGTTGCTCAGTAATGTTTAGTCTGACCAAGGACTTTCTGAGTCTCATGCTTTGCCAGGGAGGAGGGGAAGCCGGGAGGAAGCAGGGACAGGACGCTTGACCCAAAATAACCAAAGAGGTATTCCATACTACAGCACGTCATGCCCAGGATGTAGAACGGGGGGCAGTTACCTGGAAGTGTTAGATCACTGCTTGGCTGGGCTGGGTATCGGTTGGCAGGTGGTGAGCAATTCTATTCTCTTCCCTTGTTATTTCCCTGATCATTATTATTATTGGTGGTATCAGTAGTGGTTTTGTGTTATACCTTAGTTACTGGACTGCTCTTATCTCAACCCGTAGGAGTTACATTCTTTCCATTCTCCTCCTCATTCCTCCAGGAGTGGGGGTGGGGGGAGGAAGGGAGGGGAGACCGGCTGCGTGGCTGAGTCTAAACCATGACAGTTGATTACTTGCTTATTCTTTTAAACCACCACATTTCCCCTTCCTCCTCCCTGCCCCTTTCCCTCCAAAGGTTGTGTGGACCTTGTGTGGCCTTCACAAGGTCCTCCTCCCCAGCTCTCCTAAGCCTTGACTTACTCAGTTTTATAGCTTTACTAATGCTGGGGTCTAAGAGTTCGTGTATTTCCAATTTTGTATTGGTTTTGACAGAACCATTATGTATGTTGCCAGCAGCCTTCAGGTCAGTCCTCTAGCAGTGAAAGTAGGCAAACTACTGAAAAAAAAGAATCAATTAAATACTTAATGAAGGGGAAATAATTGAATTCCTTGCTTGAAAAAGTGATTATTTAAAAATACTCAAGTTATTTTTTAGAACAGGTGTAATAACAACTGTCTTAATTCATCTTTGATTAGATGAGGCAATCAAGTAGCTTTCTTAAGATACAACTGAAAATGAAAAACTAATTAAAAACTAAGTTATTTGTGGTTAAAGGCCAAGTTCTGAAGACATACAAAAGGAAGACCACAATCCGGATTGTATTTGAGAGCTTTCTAACTGAAAAGTGATTAAATACATACAATATACAAACAACATGCACATTCTTCTATGTCTAGTTTTGTTTCAATGGTTAAAGCTTACAGCTTATGATGGTTAAAAATTTAGTGTGGCCTGAATGCCTCTTAAATAATAAATAGGGAACAGGCTCCTAACAAGAACTCTGTGTTGTTCTGTCCCTTTTTTCAGGTAAGTGAATGTTTCCCATTTTGAGTTCCCTTTGCTCATAGAATCTAAACATCTAGACATATCTACAACCAGGATGTCTGTGGTTTAATAATGCATACTGCAGTTCAATTAAAAATAGCGTAAATACATTTTCCACTTCAGTGCATAGATTTTGATCTTCTTCCCTAAAATGAATTAAATACATTTGTTTAAACTCCTAAGAACTGGGTGGAGGCTTTTTTTGTTGTTAAAAAGTCATCTATTTTTGAACACACTGAAGAACTGTATTACAGTACCTAAATAATGTAAGTGTGTGGTCAGTACGTGAAAAATTGCAAAAACCTGAAGTTCAGGGGGTTTGTCTTTATTTACATGGTCTTTGTTTTGCAAAAACCAATTACAGACAAAAATTACCTCCTAAACCAGAGCCAGAACTACACACTACAATTCCAGTCTTTATAAGCCGCTCCAAATTCTGTCTGGCTCTATTTCACATCCTATTTCAGATACTTTCCCTGGGAAGGATTCTAGAAGCAGTCATAGTATAGACAGAACAGTTCCAACAGCATAGAGCTGCAGCAAGAAATAAGCATGATTAACTGAAGTAATTATTTAGTACTTAAAATATGCATTGGGAATGGAACGTTAAATATCTTAAAAAAAAAACAACAACAACAACAAAAAAAAAAAACAACAACAACCAAAAGCTAAGTACAAACACCTTCCTTGATCACTGCATGAAAGCAGACACTGAGAGGAAAGGTAAGCCAGTGGCAAACTTTTTTTTTTTCTGTTGCTCTTTATCATTCAGAAGGAACCTGGGATATATATTCATTTTTTGTGAGCAACTAAAAGATAATACAGGAATGAGATCAAGATTAACTTTTTCTTGTAGCATCTTAACAGGTCTTCTAAATAAAATGTATCATCTTGACACTATCTCTCTTCAATGCAACAAGGCTTTTCACAGTCTTGTGATATTCTGAGAAACATGTTGGTTAAACCACTGTAAACAGTTTTAAAATGGGTTACAGTGTAGAAAACACATCACCAGAGTAGTCAGAAAGGGTTTACAGTAAAACAAACTAAAAAATTGTGTTGAAGGAAATCAGCCAAGTGTCTATCCTGCAGTCAGTACTTTTCAATCCTTTTATTAATGAGCTAGATCATGAAAGACTTTCCTTGAATTTGAAGGCCATATGAATTCAGAAGCTAGGATAAAGTTGCACAAAGTGTTTTCAGTGCTGTCAGGAATGACGTTACTAATTGAAGCAATATCTTGAATTACATAGGAGGGAATTCCATAATGGGAAGAGAAAATTTTCATTGGATAAAAATAATCATTAGCAAATACAAAAAGCCATGAAATAGCAGGTCTATAGGAAAAGATGTATGGGTTATAAAAGGAGATTTATCTGAAGACTGGGGAGACATGATAACTGTACCCAGTATGTGCTAAAAGCTTCCATAATAAAAGACATAATATGTTCTCCACTTTCACTTAAGAAGGGAACTTAATTTTAGATAGTAGCTGAAAAAAAACCTTAAAGTAAAAACCAGCAGAGGGGTTCCTGAATCTCCCACTACTGGCAATTTTTAAGAGCAAACTAGAGAAGATTTGTGAGGATTTGACCCTGTCTTGGAGGAGTGAGTTAGAGCCAATGGCTTCTTGAGATGACTCTAAGTCTTATCTTCTGTCATTATCAACTGACCTCCCTGTACTCAGCCCTTATATTTGAGTTGGAAAGAACCCAATATTTCATTTAATTGCCAGTTCTATCACAGTCTTTTTGCTAGCTGTGAACTTGCAATGTGCTAAAATAGAGCTTCAAATGTCCTGTTTATGTTATTTGTCCTTATAGTGCATATTTAATGGCCACTGCCACTAATAGTATGCAACAGCATCTTATAATTACAGTCTGATGAGAGCAAAGTGCCAAGAACTTAACAGCTTTCAGCACAGAATCAGCAAAGAGGAGTCACTCTTTCTCCCATATCTTTTATTTTTACGAAGTGTGAGATAAAACTCTCCTGCCTCACTTGATGTATGTCATCAGCTGCAAAATTGGAGCTAACCAGTTTTCATACCCTGCAAACCAGCAAGTCAGGAACTGAGCTGCAGTCATCAGTTAAATTGCCACTGAACATGCTGAGTTACTATGCTCTCATTTTATTAATTTTTCATTAACAGAAGTTGTTTCTAAGAAAACAAGCTATACTAACTCAGAATAACTCCTTATTCTCTTATTTTTCTGTCTTCAGATTTTGCATCAGTAGCTTGTATACTCCACTGCTTGGACACTGTAAAGCCTGGGATATGATTAGATTTACATATCTAATATATGTAAATCTATATGTATATGTAAACCTTACCTCTGTATGCTAGGTCTCCTACAAGAACTAGGTCTCAGCTAGGTCTCCTTAAAGGGAAATTGAAATGGTATGGCGTGACTTTTTGTTACCTTGCCGATCATATTAACTGTTATCATATATGCCCAGTAATGAAACATAGAATCATAGAATAGTTAGGGTTGGAAAGGACCATAAGATCGTATAGTTCCAACCCCTTGCCATGGGCAGCAACGCCTCACCCTAGAGCATGTTGCCCAAGGCTCTGTGCAACCTGGCTTTGAACACTGCCAGTGATGAAGAATTTACCAGTTGTCTGGGCAATTTATTCCAGTGCCTCACCACCCTCACAGTAAAGAACTTCTTCCTTATATCTAACCTGAACTTCCCCTGTTTAAGTTTTAACCCATTACCCCTTGTCCTGTCACTGCAGTCCCTAATGAAGAATCCATCTCTGGCATCCTTGTAGGCTCCCTTCAGATACTGGAAGGCTGCTATGAGGTCTCCACGCAGCCTTCTCTTCTCCAGGCTGAACAGTTCCAACTTTCTTAGCATGTTTTCAATCAGGAGGTGCTCCAACCCCCTTGTCATCCTCATGGCCCTCCTTTCGACTTGCTGTAATACAGCATTTTTTAATGTTTAATTATGAGCATACCAATCAAAACCATAGTTACAGATAAATAACTAGCACCTCAAGCTAAGAATGTGTCGTGGTTTAAGCCCAGTCGGTGACTCAGCCACGCAGCCTGTTCGCTTACTCCCCCCCACTTCCTCCCCCCACTCCCAGAGGGATGAGGAGGAGAATGGAAAGAATGTAACTCCCACGGGTTGAGATAAGAGCAGTCCAGTAACTAAGGTATAACACTAACCACTGCTGCTACCACCAATAATAATGATAAGAGAAATAACAAGGGAAGAGAATACAACTGCTCACCACCCGCCAACCGATACCCAGCCCAACCAAGCAGTGATCTAACCCTTCCGGGTAACTGCCCCCAGTTCTACATCCTGGGCATGATGTGCTGTAGTGTGGAATATCTCTTTGGTTATTTTGGGTCAAGTGTCCTGTCCCTGCTTCCTCCCGGCTTCCCCTCCTCTCTGGCAAAGCATGAGACTCAGAAAGTCCTTGGTCAGACTAAACATTACTTAGCAACAACTAAAAACATCAGTGTTATCAGCGCTGTTCCTAAGCTGAAAGGCAGAAACACAGCACTGGACCAGCTACTAAGAAGGAGAAAAATGACTGCTACTGCTGAACCCAGGACAGAATGTAACATTGTGTGTTTAGTTTACAGAAATAGGGTTAAAATACAAAAGATTCTTAAAATATTTCTAGATAACTCATTAGAAAGCAGCTTTTCAGAAAATGGCATGTGGTCCTGGCAGACAGCAAGATTAAGAGGAGTTGGAAGTGTCACTTTGCAGCAGGGAAGCCCAAGAACATCCTGGTTGTTACTAGCAAAAGTGTGGCCAGCAGGTCCAGGAAAGCGATTCTCTCCTTTTGCTTGTCCTGTTTTTCATTGAAGACTATCCTGTATGTAAAAGACACTGACATACTGGAGCACATTTCAGCAGATGGCACCGAGACAAATAGGTACTGAATCTCATGATGCACAAAGAAAGGCACTAAACTGAACTTCTTCAACTTGAAGAGCATTATAGTTTAAACAAAGTCAGCCATAAATCACGCAGTCGCTCTCTCACTCCCTCCCTTCTTGCCCTCCCTCTGCTCCCAGAGGGATGGAAAGAAGAATCGAAAAGAATGCAACTCCCACGGGTTGAGATAAGAACAGTTTAGTAACTAAGGTATAACACAAATCACTACTGCTACCACCAAGAATAATAATGATAAAGAAAATAACAAGGGGAGAGAAATACAACACCTCAACACCAGCCGATAACTCACTCCACCCCCTCCAACTGAGCACCGACAGATACCTTGTCCAACCCCTCAGTGCACTAGCCCTTCCGGGGCACTGTCCATTACACCCTGGGCATGATGTGCTGTGGTATGGAATACCTCTTCGGCTTTTTGGGTCAGGTGTCCTGTCTCTGCTTCCTCCCGGCTTTCCCTCCTCACTGGCAGAGCATGAGGCTCAGAAAGTTCTTGGTCAGACTAAAACATTTGTGTTATCAGCTCTGTTCACAGGCTGAAAGCCAAAACACAGTGCTGCACCAGCTACTAAGAAGGAGAAAAATGCCTGCTACTGCTGAACCCAGGACAAAGAGGCTCAAGGGAGAGCTTATTCCTCCCTAAAACTCCCTGCAACTGTAGTATGTTGTGAAGAAGGATCCATACTTTTCTCAGAAGTATGCAGTAGAAAGAAGGGTGACAGTGGGCACAAGTTCGAACACAGGAAATTTGTGACTCTACCTAAAGGATGATGTTTTTTACCATGAGAAAGATCAAAAAAATGGCAGAAGTTGCCCAGAGACACTGAAAACTCCATCTGTGGAGATACTCAAAGCTTGACAGGACAAGACTGATAAATTTGATTAAAATAGTCTTGCTTTGAACAGAGGTTTGGACTAGACATCGCTGAAGGTCCATTCTTCTACATTGCTTTTTAATTCTATCAAATTATCATGTTGTTTTGTTATATATAATAGACCATTTGAATTCCCTATGTATATTAATTCCCCAAAGTCTTGTGAAAAGACTTTCACCAATGTGTTAAGTAGGAATGCCTATCTTTGACCATTTGTCTTCAAAGAAAAGGTTTCTCATTTAGTTGTGCCTGTTGAGACCTGTTCTGCAAAAGGGCTATAAACTGAAATAGTACCTTTCAAAATAGCTTGTCTCCTATGTTTTTCTTGTCTTTCTGAGGAGTTTTTCTGCTATGAAGATAACTTGTAAGCATTCTATTTCCCCTTTTTTTCTCTCTGTAAGATATAATACCTGGGATTAGGGTGAAAACATGTATTGTAAAAACTATTTACCTTCAGCTACCTTGAGAATAAAAGCAGGGGATTGGTGACTTCAAATAAGCTTTGTTAATAATAATTTCATTACTGATAAACAGCAAAAGATGGGAATATCACCTTGAAAGGACACAGTTTTTCAACAGATTCTCAACACTAGAACATTATTCATCACTCTCTTGTGAAAATGAGCAATTACAAATAAATAACACTGAATCTAAAATATCTAAAATCTCATCACTGGGAAAAGTTGTACTGTGGTTTATGAGGTTTGACCTTTCAAAATATTGCACAATGGAAAATAATATATATAAAAAAAACTTACGCTGTTTCTGCAGAGAATTACTTGCACAATAGGAATTTATTTAAAGAGAAAATTGAATTTACTATATACGTATACTCGATATGAAAATACACTGTATAAACCACTAGTGCAAAGGTGCTGAAGACTTTATGCTGTGCAAATTAGAAAGTGTTTCTGCAACATTCAATTTCAGTTGTCTATGCACACTTTAAAATGCAAACATTTGTCAGTGTTACAGTATTAAATTGCCTTTTTCACAGCTCTGGAAATAGCAATGTAATGTTTCTCATTCTTTTTGAATATCACTTACAGTATTGAGAATTCTTGCCTACCACACCTGATTTTTAACTGCTTTAAATGCCAAGATATGCAGACGAAAAAATATGCAAAAATTAAAGTAATTCTGCATATTTTTAAAAAACATAGACACAGACTTCCATCAGCATAATTCCGGAGATGCTGCAGTTCGCAATGAAGTTAACTTAGCTAGACATGCATGTAGATCTCAGACATTAACTGCAAATCACTGGTAAGAGATTTTACTTCAAAGCTCAACTGAAGTTTGTAACACTTTCTAAATTGGATTTTCCAAGAAACCTAAGGGATTTAATCGCCTGTCTACCACTGAAACAAGAATGTAGCTGCGCTAAAAGAACAAAACCATAAAACATATTTAGGAACTCGGTGATCTGGACAGATAGATACCTTTAAAAAGTATTTGAGAGAGTCTGTAGGCCCTCCTGGAAACTGAACACAGGGCTAGGATTTATAAGAAAGCAGCTGTACTAAAGAGCTGCTACTCTCTAACCTAAAAATTCAGATCCTCAAAAGTTTATTAAGCTACCCATAACCTTGGAAACATCTGAAACCTAATACTGCAAATAGAACAAAACAATAAAATTGGCATAGTACCAAAATTATCTGCTTCATGACAAATGCAACATAGTTCAGTTAGTCACTTCACTTAAATGTGGAGTTCATACCCTGCTGCTGCTCAACAGGAGATGAGCAGTGACTACTATAGCACATTCTGAGACGCACCCTACAGTATCTGTTTTTGCTCCAAGCTGTAAAAGGAGGGAAGTTCCTCAGGAAAAGGAGAAAGAAAACACACCATCACTCAAAAGGTAGATAATAATAAACTAGCGACAGCCTATCTGAAATCTTTCTTAACTGTGGTATAGATTTCTTTCAGTAGAATAACCTCTTAATATTGGCTCACATGGCTGACAATGGTGGTCATGTGAACCCGGTCTCACATGGCTAATTATGGTCAATATAGGGAAAGGACAAAAAAACGGTTAGGAAAAAGTAGTGGAAGTCATTCCAAGTCCTGTCTTGGTCTCATCTGTCAAATGAACATTCTTAAGGGACATACTCAGAGGCAAAGAAACAACAAAGAAACAACAGAAAAAGTAGTTTTTGGTATGTCCAGGGTAGTTCAGTAAAGTGTAATCATTCCATCAGAACATCTTTTCAAGTACAGGGCTAAATTGATGGAAAACTGAATGTTAAATTACATGGGAATCACATGGTAGAAAAATACTATCCTCTACAAAACTGCTCTGAAACAGAGGAATCTCAGGAACAGAGGAAACAAATCATATAGTATATTTTATTTAAAGACCAATAAACTGAGACCCTTGTTGACACCAAAGTTGATTAGAAGGCTATATATACGTTAATAATGTTTTAAATAGTTTTGTCTGTTTCCTGAAATAGGCAAACATTTTCAGTTGAACTACATTTTGGAGTTTTTCCAGAGCCTTAATTATTCTTCTTGTCTTTCTTATTTTCTACAGTTCTGAACAATATTTGGAGAGAATCACCAGTCTTTGAGGAATTTATTAAACAAGACAAAACTGGTATTGCACACAATGTAAGCAGCTCTTTACAATGAGATTTCTTTTCTATTGGGCTTTTGAAAAAAAAAACCAAACCAAACCAAAAATTTTTGAGTCAGTAGTTTTGATTGGACAGCATGCAATCTTCTTCCTATAGCTTTATTCATGTTAAGAAATACCACCCAAAAATAAGTTAAACATAGACTTCTTAAATGTTGAAAAACTAACTACCCTCCAAAAAAAAAAAAAAAAAAACAAACAAAAAACTAAATGAAACATACCAAAAAACCCACAAAAAACAAACAAAAGAAAACAAAAATAACCAAAAGAAACAAAGCCCCCAAAAGAAACAAAACAAAAAAATAAGTACACACACACAAAAAAACAACAACAAAAAGAAAAGACATTACACCTGAGTGTGTAATGGTTGCTATCTGGTTGTGTATTAGTTATAGAATATTTAATAAAAGTAAATAGCAAAACAGTGTCGTGATTTAAACCCAGTCAGCCACGCAGTTTCTGCTCCTGCCAACTCTTTCTTTCCTTCCCCATGCCCCCTCACCCCTCCCCACTCCTGGCGGGGTGGGGAGGAGAATCAAAAGAATGTAACTCCCACAGGTTGAGATAAGAACAGTCCCGTAACTAATGTATAACACAGATCACTACTGCTACCATCAATGATAATAATGATAAGAGAAATAACAAGGGAAGAGAATACGATACCACCCACCAAAGTGAGCCCGACCCAGAAGACAGAGTGCCCTTCCGGGTAACTCCCAGTTACCTCCCCCAGCATGATGTGCTGCGGTATGGAATACCTCTTTGGCTAGCTTGGGTCAGGTGGCCTGTCTCTGCTTCCTTCTGGCCTCCCTTCCTCCCTGGCAAAGCATGAGACTCACAAAGTCCTTGGTCAGAGTAAACATTACTGAGCAACAACTAAAAACATTTGTGTTGTCAGCTCTGTTCCCAGGCTGAAAGTCAAAACACAAAACTTCACCAGTTACTAAGAAGGAGAAAAATTGACTGCTACTGCTAAACCCAGGACAAACAGTCATCACCTCTTTATTTGATATCAGAGGGATTGTCTATTATACTATTATTCTACAGTTTTTACTAAAACAGCTGCCCAAAGTAGGAAAAATCATCCTGTATTTTTGAGCAGCAATAGTGAATCTGGCAGCAAATCAGTAAGAAGTTTAATGAAACCTTCTGTTGGTGAGGTCTCATAATAAGTTCGCCTTGTGTATCTCATTTTGTATATCGATTCCAAGAGGAAAGGCTAAAATCAGTCTAATGTTTTTTCCATCAATAGTTCAAAAACATTTGAATGATAAGGTAATTTCAAAGTATTGTGTGCTAAATGACACCTGCAAATATGAATCTTATTGTCTAACATTTTGGCATATTAATTTAAACATTCACCCGGAAGCAGTCTAGAGAAATCAGTCTGCTAGATATTTGGATTCCTCATTATAAGTAGATCAACATATATTTTCTCCATGATCTATTTCAATTTCTTAGAGAGGGTAAAAAAATTATTGATAAAACTACAGTGAATTCTTTGTTTACTCAAGGATTTCCACATAGAAAACATCTGAAGAAGGGAATTATAACAGTGAGAATATTTTTATACCAACGTCTTTTGAAAGCTTAAATGCAGAGTCCTGATATGGTCAGGGAGGGATGACACTGATCAAGTTTGCAAGGTCATAAAATACAGGATTTGTCAGCTTGTATCTTGTGCATATATACATTCATTATTGGAGCACATTATTATTTAATAGGCAAAATACTGAAGACAATAAAGAACCTCTCTGAGATAATTGCCTCAGAATTCTTTTTTTCTTGAAAAATTACATGTAAAGATTGAAAGTTAATTTCACTTAAAATTTGATTGGGTTGTATAAAACAGTAACAGGAAAACAGGGAAGTCATATTTTTTATACAACAAATGCTTGTAATTTTATTTTACATCTTAAGCAAATGGGTCCAGAATACAGCTAATACTCATTTCTTGAATTGGAGATAAAAACTCTTTTGTGATTTTAATGGGAAATCTAAACTAAGAATTGCAATAAACTCCCAAGATAGTCTTTGTCTTAGGGTTTCTTTCTTTTTCTTTTATTTTTTAATGGTACTTCTAGGATCTAGACCATCTGAGCTTCAGATATTAAGAGGAAGAGTGAGGATTTACATATGTAAGTTGGAAGAATAAGAAATACTGTAACAAGAACTTAAAGAACATTACTGAAACAGTATCAAATCAGAATATAACAATATTGTTCTTGTAGTCCTTCCTACTGGTCATTATAAGAATACCAGACAAGCAGAAGCACAAACATAGGTCACCAGCAGAGCTTCAATGACCTTATCCTTATTAGGATAAAGTAAATCTGGCTTCAAGAATCCCAGAACCAGATCAGATGTTATGACTAAGAAGTCCTCATTTTAAACATTGTTTTCTTGTTCAGGATTGTTAAACGAGAGTTACATGTTTGGAGGGCTGTTGGGCAGCCTCTCTGAGGGGAGAACAGGGTTGCCAGGTGCTGGACACAGCCAGTTCCAGCTGTATCCAACAGACCCACTTCAGGGAATGGCTGAGCCCTTGAAGACAGGATGGTGGTGCCTAGGGAAAGCCTGGGGCAGGAAAGAAAAAATCCCTGCCCAGACGTGAGAGGTGAAGGGAAATTATCAGAAACAGCCCTGTGAGCCCCAAGGGAGGGAGAGGAGGTGCTCTAAGTTCCCCATCAGAGATTCCCCTGCAGCCCCTGGAGACAGCCAAAGTGGAGCAGGTGGACATGCCTGAAAGAAAGTGCAGCCAATGGGGAGCCCACACTGGAGCAGGTTTATCCTGAAGGACTGTAGCCCATGGGAAGGGCCACTGAAGCAGAGGAAAGGCATGTGGAGGAAGAAGAAGCAGCAGGGAGCTGTTTCGGACAACATGTGACTCCCTATTCTCCATTCCCTGTTCCTCTTGGGACAGGAGAGCAGTGAAATCAAGCCTGGGAAGTAAGGGGCAAAGTGTTTTAGATTTTTCATCTTTGTTTCTAATCGTCAAAAATTCTTCTAATTGGCACTTCAGGCATATCAAGAAAATATAAGCAACACTTTGCAACAAGCTTGGTAACACTTTGCAACAAGTTTGGTAACACTTGTGGCTGTTATGTAGTCCATAACCCTGGTATGGTGCAAGATAAATACTGTAAAACACAAAAACCTTCAGAACTTTTAAAAAATAAATGTCTACTAAATAGTTATACTTTACTGCTTTTGAGATTTTTACTCTCTTCTCTCCATTTAACATTCATTCAGGATGCCAGTATAACTTAGAAAAAACTGACACCATTTTACATTTAGTACCTTTTCATTGTTAATAAGGAAGAATGAATAAGCTACAACTTATTTCTTCCAGAGTCAGCATCACCCTACTGAGGTCACTGGCAGCCACAGGAGGATGAAGGCACCCAGAAAAGACCAGAAGAAGATTCCTCTGAAAAGATGAAAAGCTCCACTTGGAATATCAAACTTAACTTATTAAGTTGCAAATCTTCTTCAGCCTACTGAACACAACATACTCTATTCATATAATCTGACATCTGCAAGTAGATGAGTCCATTCATCTTTAAGCTATCTAAATTTAGTCTCCATGCATATAAAAAACTTAAGAGTCAAAGTTCCCCAAAGACATAAGTAAGCCAAAAGCTTCTGTGCTCACTAATGATATAGATTTCTGTTCTAGACACTTAATAAAATCTCTTTTTCTAGTTCTTATAAAAAATAAGGAAAAGGTCAAAAAAATAAAATCAAATTTGTCCTCCCCTCACTAACCATAAGCACTTCTTATTTCTACAGCAGCTAATGCCATTTATACTCCTCATCTCAATGCAAAAGTAATCAACTATGCACAAAGCAGGCCAATGAACTGCAAACCACAAGACACAGGGTGCCAAATTGCAGTCGACAAGACTTCAGAGATGAGAACTGGTTGCTGGCTAGCAAATAGCCTGTTTGATCTCCTACACCACACATTACACTGAGCCTGTTGCACATCACTGAAATGCTTCTAAGGTTTTTTTTTGCAAGGGAGTAATTCTTATCACTCTCCTCTCTCTGCCATATGTAGAGTCCAAAGGCAAGAACAGGTCTGCTAGAGCTGCCTGTGAAACCACCTCAAGAAAGGCACAATGTAAGCAGTTGGAACACACACTGGAACTGTACATGCATTTATAAAAGCACACTTCAACTTGCTTGAATGCTTCAGTGCATGAACAAATACAGGCATCTATACATGACATCTTGCCAGATGTATTAAGAGATTACTTCCTCCAAAGAGGTTTTATATCCTCTATACTATTCTTCTTCTACACATACAGACAAGAAATGTAAATTTACTAATGAAACTTTGAACAAAATTACAAACAGCACATATGACAAGTCAAAGCCACTCCTCTCTAGCCATTACTTTTTCCTATTATTTTTTAATCATTTTATACATCAGCATAAGTAAAATCATCAGAAGTTATGTTTTTGTTGGGATTAAATAAATTTACTCTTGATTCTTGAAACATTTTTCGTTATGATTTTATATCAAGTTAAAAGGAAAAATATTTCTAATTCATGTAAACTGAAAATATGTCATATTTCTGACCATATGTTTTGGTTTTTTTCATTCTGGTAGACTCACTAAATTCAGATATTGATGGTGTCTTGTGAATTTATATAATAATGGTTAAAAGTTCCTGCAGAACAATCAATTTGTCTCCTGCTGTTTATCTAATTCAACATTAATCAGCAATATTTTATTTCACTCCTCCTACATGCTCATGAAAAGGAGAGATCATCATTCAATTCCTGAACAATGATTAGGTGTGCTTCGTAAAACTGCATCTTTCTTAAGCTGTTTCTCTCAGAAATACCTATATAAATAAATGACAAAAATGAGAAAGTATATGATAGATCCTTAAAAAGACAATTCTTGAAAAAAAAATGTAGAAGAGTGGAAGAAAAAACACAGCTTTATAGTTGATAATATTTTTTCAGAGAGATCCATTGGTATGAAACCTATTAATGTTATTCTTGGGCTCTTTACAGGTATAACCTAGACAGTGTGGTCACTATGCAATTAAGATCTATCCTGAAGAGATCAAATCAACTCCATGTGTTTCTCGCAGGAGTTCTCACTAAGGAGTTCAATAAGGATGTTTGCTTCATGATGTTAATGAAAGCATATTATTGACTGCTTTCAGGGCTGGAACATATTCCTTCTTAGATTCTGAAATAAGTAATATATTTTTCAGGTGATGACAATTACCCAGTGTTAGATTTTGTATACTTGTAGCAGTATTTTCAAAACATGTGTATTCAAGTTTCTGGACTCTTTAGTTCTAGGAGTACTTTTAAGGTACAAAACCATAAGCAATTTCGTTAAGAAGAAATTATGCAAGTAGATTCTCAACTCTTCTCTCTCTAAATCCACCCTTCATTCTGCATAGACTTTCTTACATAAGCAACAAAGGAACACAGAAAAAGCAGAGCTTAAGTTGAAAAACAACAGAAAATAAAACACCCACAAACTACTTCTATTCCAAAGTGTTTCTAAATTATTCTTACTTCTTGAAAACACAGAAATAGGGGGCCAATCTTCTTGCATTAAAATTGTTCCCTAGGAACACATTTCCTTTGATTTAGTTACTTTCATTTGCTATTGGTAGAACACATTTGTTGTTTCCAAAGAATAGCTAAGAAATATTCTGAAGAATCTCTCTCATCCTGAGCTAGTAGGCAGTGCATGTCCCCCTGTTTTTTCTTTAAGCCTTTTGCAAAAAACACTGAAGGCACCTTGACACTAGGAGTCTTAATTTATCTGGTCACTTCAATCTCTCTCCTAGAAGAAGAAAAGGGTAATACAAGACATATGAAAAGGTTTCTTTCCATAAGTATTTCTCCATAAGTCAAACTGAAGTGCTATTCTAGGTACTGTATATTAAAAAGTGACATGCACTATTTAGGTTAAGGTTATGAACATAAGCAGAACTGTATTCACAGCTACAGCTTAACAAATGATGCCAAGAAAGTGAAAAAAACCCACCCATAACCCAAAACTGCTCCACCACCATCCCTCAGTGACCCACCACACATCAAAGGAAATCTTAGCCTGGAATTTTTCAGTCTGGAACATGACATTTTGGCAGCAGCTGACCACCAGCCATACAAATATATATGGCAGTGACTGAAAACAGAAAGCCTTTTTTGCTCCATAACATACTAACAGTTCATCATGTTTTCAAAGGTACAATGAAAAAATTTCACAGAATTGCTACTGAGGGCATACTGGAAGTAGTGCATACTCCCAGAATATACACACGTGACCATATTTATAGGTATAGCTAAGGTTACACCAGCAGTTCCATTCTAGTAAATCATCTTCTGATGCTTCATCACAATAGTAATGAAAGAAAGAACACTCTTTTAGATTTGAACTTTTGAACAAACCAAAAGAAATTTCCTCTCACCTTCTTAAGCACCATACTCAAGAAGAAGGATTTGAAAAAAAACATGCGCTTTTACCTTCTCCACCCTTCCCTGGCCACAGTGGCAGATGACAATGGATTGGGTCCAGGACAGAAAAGAACCATACTGGCAGGGAACTCAGAACAGGGTACCTATCCCACCTTTCTGGACAGAAACTATCTCACCCCTTCTCACCACAAGTAAACTGCTTCTGCTTTCCAAGGGAGATGAGGTGTCTCTTTACCACTGGATTTGTCAGAGTAATGTAAGCAGTTTACAAAAGCAGTGAATGAGAATCTGAGAGAAAAGATAATTTGCTATAGCTTTAAGTCATTCACCTAATAAAACTCAACAAGTTACAACCTGTATTGGGTAACCGACTGCCTTTCACTGAAGACATAGTAGCTCTCATCTTTAATATACAGTTAACATTGTAAATAGCTGGGTTTCATCCAACACTGATTCTTTTTCTATTTAGGGTGCCATTGCATGAGACTGCAAGTCCCCCATCTATTAGATCTTATAACTTGCATCAAGTAAGCTAATATTTTAGCTATCAGTAGTTCTCAGATTCCTTTCTGCGCGTGACAACTCTTTGTTTAAAGCAATTTAGCTAACTCTCCTGAGAAGATGAAACGATTTGCCTCAATAATCTTTTCCTCACTTAACAAGCTGTTAGTGTCTATGTGGACATTGTGTTTCTCATCTTTCATCTAGGAAGAAAATGAATAGAAATAAAAATGTGTTTGCATATGTGTGTGTGTGTATATACACACTGGACAATTCACAACAGGCTCTGGATGCTGTGCAGGGAGTTCCTGGCACCATGTGTTTAATCGAGCATTTACTAAATGGCATATAATATATTGTTTTCTTATGCTGCATTGTTGGGTTTTTTTATACAGCATTACATTAGATTGGTAATACATGTGTATGTGATATATATTAGACATACTTGTCTGAAGAATCCTAAAGATTAAGCAGATTCAACACATGCAGTTTGTCTACATTTTGTTTTTGCAGTTGTACATCTAAACTTCATTAATACCTGACAAAAGACACAATGTACTTTTCATAATTACAGTGCAAATCTGTGCTAAATACAAATATTTCTGTAACTTCAAGCTTAGATATATTTTAAATAAAAAAAATCAACTAAGAAGTAACATCCATTTTGCTGACAGAATCAGAAGATTAGCCATAATATTGAGGTTTTAACAGGAGGATCAATCCTGATACATGTTTTTGACATGAAATATTGCTTGGTGCCGCTTCTTGGGAAATAATAAATTCACTGAGGTGCTACATTAATCAGACCACCCATGACAGCTTTAATATATATCTCCTTAAATGAAACTCATTGCTTTTACAGGCACATAATACCATTTATCTGACAACTTTTAAAGTCAGTCTTTAAGCTCTACAGAAGAAGCAGGTGTCACAGGCAGATTTCTCATTGAATATTCATTGTGCTGCCTGCAGTATTTTGAAACCAATACCCACCCTAAGAAAAGGTAGGGAGAGATGCAGAATATTGCCCTCCTCAGAGGACTTTCTTTAAGGAATAATTATCTGAATAGCAGGAAGAACTGATTTTTAAAAGTAGTTTCATAGAGAGGAAAAAAAAATATTAACTATTTTAGCAGGAAACTAAAAAAAAAAAAAAAAGTGTATCATAAATTAACATATTTAGTGTAAAACTATGAATTCACATAGAAAATATAGGGAGAAGTATATCTGAAATTCATAGTTAATCGTTCATTCATATATTCTTTGACACACATTTCTAAGTACTATCTCTTCTTTGCTGTTGATCTTTTAAAAACAGGATAGCTTTACTTCACAACCCCAGGTCAAACAAGCAATGAAATATTTTGTGAGCTGAGATAATGTTGATTCATGAATTATTCTTAGGATGTGAGGCGGGCGGATGCCAACCTTATGAAGTTCAACCACGACAAGTGCAGGGTCCTACACCTGGGTTGGAGCAATCCCAGGCATGGCTACAGACTGGGCAAAGAAGAGATTCAGAGCGGCCCTGCAGAGAAGGACTTGAGGGTGCTGGTCGATGAGAAAATGAACATGAGCCGGCAGTGTGCGCTCGCAGCCCAGAAAGCCAACTGTATCCTGGGCTGCATCAAAAGGAGTGTGACCAGCAGGTCCAAGGAGGTGATCCTGCCCCTCTACTCTGCTCCTGTGAGACCTCACCTGGTGTATTGTGTGCAGTTCTGGTGTCCTCAACATAAAAAGGACATGGAACTGCTGGAACAAGTCCAGAGGAGGGCCACTAGGATGATCAGGGGACTGGAGCACCTCCCATATGAAGACAGGCTGAGGAAGTTGGGGCTGTTCAGCCTGGAGAAGAGAAGGCTTCGTGGAGACCTAATAGCAGCCTTCCAGTACCTGAAGGGGGCCTATAGGGATGCTGGGGAGGGACTCTTTGTCAGGGACTGTAGTGACAGGACAAGGGGTAATGGGTTAAAACTTAAACAGGGGAAGTTTAGATTGGATATAAGGAGGAAATTCTTTCCTGTTAGGGTGGTGAGAACCTGGAATCGGTTGCCGAGGGAGGTTGTGAGTGCTCCATCACTGGCAGTGTTCAAGGCCAGGTTGGATGAAGCCTTGTGTTGAATGGTTTAGTGAGAGGTGTCCCTGTCCGTGGCAGGGGGGTTGGAACTAGATGATCTTGAGGTCCTTTCCAACCCTAACTATTCTATGATTCTATGATTCAATGATTCTATTGGCACTTCAACCTATTGAGCTTATCTCAGACCCTTCACAACAGCAGTTGGTATAACCCAGCACTAAACATTGATGGTTTTTATACTATGGCTTAGCAAGTGCTTAAAGATTCTGGATCTCCAATTTTTAAACACCAATAAGTTATTATCAGCATTGTTCTTTTAAGAAGACTCCTCACAGAATACACAATTCAGTCATTTTCTTCTTCACAGACACACTGAACATAAAACCTAACCCTCGCAGGAATTTACTTAACCTAATGTGTATAACCTAATGGATGTACATGGATTGCTACTGTTGACCTCAAGATAGCCACTGTTTCAGATGAAGCAACATTCCCAAGCTACAACCTGCAAATCAAACTCAACTTGCAAGATGAGCAAAGGGCTTTCTTGTAAGAGGAACCAAAACAACTGGCACACCTTGGAAGTGAGGGGAAGAAACACTTTTCCAGAAACCAGGACAAGACTGTGGAACCATCTGCTCCAGAAAGATATTGATATTTGCTGAAATAGAAAGAAGACTGAAAGAAGAGACCTACAACACTAAAACTCGGATGTCTATTTAAATCTTTCGTTCAATCTATCTCCATAAGCAGTTCTAAGTTCTTGGTCTTCCAAGCTTTTTAGTGTGGTTGGCTGTTTTTCCTGAAACTGATCACTAAGTATAAGACAAGCAAAGCATTTCTAGCTTTAAGACTCTGTTTTACTGTTCATCTAGCCTTCTTCAAATGGACCGTAGGCTGCAGTTTTTCATCTAATATATCAGTCACACTTCCTAATATGAAATATCAAAATGAAAATGTAAAGACTCTAATTTCACCATTAAGTAGCAGTATCAATACCAGATTATAGAAATACAAAGTAATTAAAAACTTTATACAAATATTATTGCATTATTTACTGCATTCATTGAATCCTATGTGGGGTTTTATTTAACATGGGAATGCACTCAAAAAACATCTTCAAATCATCAAGAAAATTGTTCAGTGCTTCAGAAATGGTTGAAGGCAGCTGAAGCTGAGGAAGGGCAGGATTGAAGATGAAGATGAGAAGATAAAAAAGTTTATTGTATTGAAGGTACTACAGTTTCTCAACTGTCGCCAAATTCCTCACAATAATTAAAACTGAATTCTCATCAGTCCTCTGTTCATTGAGGAACATGAGGACTATCAGGCTGATCACTGGTAATGAAATAATTAATGAGCTAGAAATTCATGGTCATTATACATAGCACATGCATAGAGATCCAAACCAGTGAAAAAGCCTGGATCATCAACTACTGTGAATAAACAGATATCTACCAACACTGAAAAAATAACACAGGCTGATACATTTCAAGGAAATTGATAGACATGTATTTTTTCCAGTCTACTTATACACAGTTGTGCTGAATACAGTATTAATTTTAGCTTTCTCCCAACATCTAAGGCTTAGAGCCTTAAAGAGAAAAGAGTAAGCCATACTTAAGGTATAAGGAAGGAAATTTCTGCTACAAAAAGAAAGCAAAATATTTCCAACGTTTCTGTTTCTGCTACAGTTTCTTAGGGGAATGTGATAGTCCTTGTTGGCTTTTTATGAGAAGTAACATCATAGTACAGCACGTGAATTGTATCTGGAGAACAAAGTAAAACAGAAGCAAGTAATACTTGAAGCTCAATTTTCACAAGGTTCTCAGTAGCCCAATAAAACATAAATACTCTGACCAAAGTCTGAAATTCTTGTATCCTGGAATAAAACTTTAATTTTCAATAAAATGCTTTTTTGGCTATTTTAAAGAAAATTTAATGAAAACTTTAAATTGCTTTTCAACATGCTCCTGAAAAGTAGCAAAAAGACAATTTTCTGAACTTTTTTTTTTAATGCTTTTTCTTCCTCACCTCACTATGCAGAATAACCTTGAGACATGAAGTCAAAACTTGCTGCCGTGTTCAGTCAGCTACACTTAGACCTCCAGCCTAATTGGTTCTTGAAGGAGCAGCT
Source organism: Lathamus discolor (assembly GCF_037157495.1). NCBI lineage: Eukaryota > Metazoa > Chordata > Aves > Psittaciformes > Psittacidae > Lathamus > Lathamus discolor. The sequence continues at coordinate 26,366,573 of NC_088887.1, read as the reverse complement.
AATACAGGATTTCCCTATGCAAGTTCTCACCTCTTGCTGACTATTGAGATTCCATGGAGATTTAACTAGGAAATTGTCTCCTCCTTGCAGAAAGTTCATCCACTGGCCTACATCCATCTGGAAGTTTCTTCTTCCAAGTATTGAACCTGGTGATATTGGTGCTCAGAGAAAACAGGCACAACTTGGCTGGTAATACTCCAGTTCTGAGACTCACAACTCATTTGAGATTGAGTCCAGTGTCTATTCATACCTGCTTGTATGAAGTACAATATTCTACTGAACATGGTACATTGTCAAATCACATCTAAATCAGGATTTTCCTCAGATTTTATAGTAACTGAGTATATTGAAATAATGACTAAACTGCCCTTTTTTGCATACTTTTAGTTTAGTCATTTACAATATTTAGTCTCATCTTTCCCTACTTTCCTACTCTATACATTTTTTAAGTGAATATCTCTTTCTCTAAAAAGTCTAGTGGACAGCTGATTTTGATCTACATGGCTTAAATCCTTTCAAGTCATCTATATGGGGGACAAAAATCCATTTTCCTAAAAATATCATCCCTTACTTGTCTAGTTTCCTCTTTTACCTATGAAAAGAGGGGACAATATCTATATGGGGGACAACAATCCATTTTTCTAAAAGTATCATCCCTTACTTCTCTGTTCCCTTGTTTACCTATGAAAAAAGATTAATAACTAGCCAAAGGAAAGGCCAAAATGCTTAGTACACTGTGCTGGTCCACAGCCACACATTAACTTTTGCTTACATGATATCATTCAGCATGAAGAAATCCTGGGCAGGTTTCACTTCACTGAGTTTCATATTTTTAACAGTAAAGACATCTCCATTGAAGCTAGTCATCTAAGTTCACTTTAGGAAAAGGAAAAACGTAACCTCTGGGCACAATTTAGCTAACTCTTAATAAATGGCTGAAACAGGTCAGATGAATCATTCTCTATTTTTCTGCACTGACTATAAAAATAGCTTGATAGCTTGCATGATACTGTCTTTTCACTGTAGACATACATCAGTGGCTGGGAGGAGCGAATAAATATCAAACTTCTGACCACTCTTAAGAAAAGCTATGGAAATATATAGGATAACAATCCGCTATTACACAATCAAAAGGGAAGCAATAACATTGCATCAAAGCAACCAGAAAATATAAAAATGCTACTATGATCAAATGGTTTGAATTCTGCCAGCTTGTTATTTTCAAGGAAGAACATTCATACTGGTTTTGAGACTTAATTGCTGCAAATTATGGAAAGCAAGAACAAGTTATAGGTTTCCTTCCAGCTAACTACCAAATTCATAAACATCAGAACAGAGTAAAATGTACTGTAGAAAAAAAGTCTTCATTTTGTAGGGTCTTTAAGTTTACACAGAAATTTTTATACAACATATGAACTACAAAGCTCAGTCTCTTGGTTACTTAAAAACTGTAGAATTTATGTCCATTTCTATCTGAAATGCAGCAATGGGAAAAATAAACCAAACTTTAAAACAGTGAGAAAAATTAAGAAACTACCAAACTCTAATTGTTAAGCAAAACCTTCAAATCTCTGTCAGTTTCAACTTTCTAATAAGTTTTATGTACTGATGCTTCAAAAAAAAAAAAAAAAATTACTAAAATGTACTAAATATGCTAAACTAATAATAAATTATATAGTAAGAAAAAAACCAACCTATGAAAAGTAAATAAAATGCTTAACAGAGATAAAATATATTAAAGAAAAATGTGTTGCAAATACGAAAAAGTTAAGATAAAAAGGGCTTTCCACTCCCTCCCCCATTTGTTTATACCTTATTTTTAATCAAGAAAAATAATCAAGTATCTCATTTCAGATACTTTCAATGATGTTGCAGAAATCTAATGCCAGTCTGTGAAAATTCAATAAAGTAACATACCTGAAAATTTCTTTCTGGCTTATAGTATACTATCATGCTCCAGGTGAAATATCTATCCTATGAAATTACTTACAGTATACAGGAAATACAATTTTGTAGCAAAGGAGTCAAGATAGAATAAAACTAAGATTGCCAATGAATCTATTCCCATATTATTGCTAGAGATGTTTTTCATAGTGAACAGCATGGTCTTACTTACATATGTGTATTGACTTACAAAAGACTATTTGTACAAGTAAGTAACTATAGCTACTTACTGTTGCTGGCAGTGCAAGTGTCTACATACATTTCATTAAATAACTTACAGTGGTTTAGGACAAAGAATTTGTTATCCAACCCTTGTTTCATATATCCTTGTTTTATATAGTTTCCTATGTAATTAGCTTGGTACATATTTGATTCACTGGAGACATGTTCACAGCATTAGTGAAAGTATATCCTTATAAATCTAGCTACATATATGTAATGCATGACTTTCTCCCATGCTTCATGAATACGTTACTTTACTGAGGACAGATCTGACTTACTAGTGTTTCTTTGCCTATACTCCACAATTGTTACTAGGATGAACAGGCAAGAACACATCCAAAAATGTCTATGCAGTGCAGACAAACCCAGCAGCCCCTGACTTTATCAATAAAGACAGACTTAAGCAAAGGGAATTTTCTGAATAAGATTATACAGGAAGATTTAACCAGCTCAAATAAGCCAAGTTAAACATCAAGAAAATAACAAGGAAGCAGTGAACATTATTGTTATGCAATTGAATTTTCTGTGGCTATTATGTCCAGATTCTACAAACTGTTATTCAAGGCCTTAATTCCAAACAGTATTACTTATGCACATCTTTCCATTGACTTGAATAAGCTTACTAGTGTGAGCATAAATGCATAGCATAATATACGGGTTCTGTTTTACGTGTAGTATACTTGATTTCATGCTCTAATAATATTGTTGATTTATTTCTTCCATTAAGTAATCCTCTTGACTTTCTGTAATAATTAAATTGTAAGTTGTTTTCCAGAAGAGACGAAAGTGAAGCTATGTGGCAGAAAGGAGTATAAGAAAAACCTGGGCATTGCACTTGTATATCAATACTTTATTAATTTACCATAGACAGTTTATTTTAAAATGAAGAATTACGACATTCAGCAGCTGTACTTGCAGAAATAAACAAATTTATCACACATCAAGTCTTTTTGCTAGCTTTATTTAAGAGATTATAAGTCTGGTTTGTTTCATTCCCAGTCATATGCTTATCATTTGATGATGCTTCTTTCTTAGTGCTCTACTGAGGCATTAAAAAAAATACTCTCTCCAAGTCTTACAGGCTGCTGGCTATATATACACAATTTTATACTTAAATACCCTAATAATTTAGTAATAATAACTAATTTCATGATGAACTGCATAACAGCACATCAGATTTGAGAATGAAAAGTAGTTACAGAGCCATTCAACAACACTTGGTTTCTGTTCAAGCACAGTGCAACTTTGAATTCTAGTGTTAAGAAAATAGCATACAACCAAATTTCTTCTCTGCAAGTGATTTACCAGAAACGAAGTCTCCTTGTTCCTTTCCCCTCCTTCAGTTTCTGAATTGTGTATGCTTATAAAGTTTCACACATTCTGCTCTTTTAATCTGAGCAAATTTTCTGATGCTTCCAGGGTATACTTACTCATGTGAAACCTTCCAAACCCATAACTGGATTATCTTAAGGTCCTTTCCAATCCTAACTGTTCTACGGTTCTATAACCAAGCTAGTTATGTTCTTGAGTTGACTTCTCTCATACCTGTCTAAAGTTAAATCCCTGATCACAAAAAAAACCCTCTTCTGTCAAAGGTATTCCACTCAGGCCTACAAACCCATTCTTTTTATTTTCTAATAATAGTAAAACTTGAAACATTCTAACTAAAGATATTTTCATCAATAAAAAGATATCCTATGAATCTCTAAATAAAAATTAAAGTGAAATATAGGAAGACTTGAAAAGGATATTGCTTTTTTAACTTAGTTGCACATGAAAGCTCAAAACAAGGACTGATACACAAAGATAAGAGCAAGGACAAAAAATTTTGTACTTCTGTAGATATATAAACATATATATATGTATATATACTTCTTTGTATTTCTTACTCTTAATCCTGATATTGAAATCTATCCAGTATCTCCATATAATTTTCTTGCCTTTCTAGTATAAAAAAACCCAGCACCACCAAAGAAAAACCCAGCTTAGTAAGTAAACCGACAAAAACAAACAAAAAAAAAATAAAAAGAAGAAATTAAACTTAATTAAAGAGGGTTTGTTACTCTATAATAATCATTATGGAGATGGGAGACTGCATTTATTTGATCCTTGTGTTTTCTAGATTACTTAAAGGACAGAACATATATATGCATGCATGCTGCAGTGACAAGAAGTTCAAAATTACCATTTGGATATTTATGCAAATCTACTAATTATCAGAATATATAATTTACTTGTGCCCCCACTATGCATTGTGTGTGCTCTTTCCTTGAAAGGTGTTATGTTTATTACACAGGATACATAAAATCAGGAGGATGTCTCTGAGCACGATTAGACCAAAAAACCAAATTTAAGAAAGAACACGGCACGAAAAGGGACTGTGAGCAAAGAGCCCACAGCACACACAGAGACCACGAGCTGCCTCAGAAGTACAAGCAGCAGGCATGCTGAAAAGTCACCATGAAAAATACACAAATTTAAAGAGTATTTTATGGAACTCATTTAGAGTTGTAACAGCTTTCGAAAGTCGCTGGTTTGAAAGTAAACACAAAAAAATGTCGTTTAAGTAAGGCATAGGAGAACAATTTTGTTATTAAGCCATTAATTTTAAATCCATTGCACTAAACAGTTTTCAAAAGTTACCTTATTCCTCTGGATTTTTTTTTTTTATTTTTTTTTTTTTGAAAATCCAACAATCAAACACTTTCAAAGTCCTTTGGAGTGTTAACTTTAAGGAAGATGTAGGAGCTGCACATCCCATTAGTCCCACTAGGGGAAGAGAATGAGATGCAACAGAATTGTTCTCTTTTCCACCTTTCCTTCTTCTTTGCTGTTCTCTTTCCTTCTCCTCATCTGTTTCCCTTTATTTCTGAAAACAGAAGTCAGATCTTTGCATGGAGCTGAACCAGTAATCCACACAATTCAAATGTAATATTCAGTGTAGTATTTTTTCCCCAGGGTAGATTTAGATTAAATAGTGGGAATAAGCTCTTTACAGTGAGGGTGGTGAAGCACTGGAACAGGTTACCCAAGAAGTTGTGGATGCTCCAGCCCTGGAAAATGTTTAAGGCCAGGCTGGACAGAGCTTTCAGCATCCTGGTGTAATGGAAGGTATCCCAGTCTATGGCAGGGGGGTTGGAACTAGATGATCTTTAAGGTCCCTTCCAACCCAAGACATTCTGTGATTCCATGGATATGGCAGTAACAAGCCCACTTATTTTTCCCATTAATTATGTGGAAGTATGCAAGCGTGCTAGAGTAGAAATCCTAGTGCTCTCCAGTGGCCAAAGGAAACAAAACACTACTCTCACATACACACAGCTTTAAGCAACAGTGATTTGTACATCAGGCAATAATTTTTATCTAGCTTGTTGCCTCATATCCCTGCCCAAAATTTTGAAGGATCTCAGTATATTTCTCAGTTTTTCAGCATGTCTTCCTATCACTGAATGCTAAGCTGCAGTCAAGGGCAAATTCTGGCTGACTGAAAAGTTATGTTGGTTTTTAATTTATTCTTCTCCCTCTCTCTTTTTAATCTCTGTCTTTGGAATAAGCAATGCAGTACTATTTGCTGAGAAGCCTTTAAACTTTGCATTGCCCTGACATGAGGTTTTTCTTTGAAAATTAACAATTTCATCAAATTTGAGGGTATCAAAAACAGTTTATCATTTAAACAAAAAAAGAAAAAGTAAAGCTTCTTATCTTGCTCAGTGCAGAAAGCTTTCAGCTGAGCTTGGGAAGACCAGTAAGATGCGAAGAGCTATCATTAACTGAGGACAAGGAAAAATAAAAAAAAATTCTGGACTGTGTTAATATCAAAATTCATGGAACACAACATCCCCTGCAATCAATACTTCACATAGTTATGGTTAATCCCTCCCAAAACAGCCAAGTAGAAAATGGAAAGAAAAAAAGTGTGGAGAAAGGCAACAGAATGGACAGATATAGAACAGTTTCTGTATTTTATAATGAGTAAACAAAACACATTTCTTCAGCTTCAAAGGAAAAATAAAATTGACCACAGAGGGACTGAAGAGATGGCTAGAACATGATGGGTGATATAAAGAAAGCTAAACAGGGAACAATTATTCCCCATTTTTCATAGCACAGATTAGGAAACACACGATACTACCATAGTAAACAATTCAAAATCATGAGAAGGAATTACATTCTCCACACAAATTGTGATTAAAGAGTGAAACTCACAGGAGACCAAAAGCATAAATTAATTCATAAGAGGATAAATTCATGGAAGAGATATCATTTAACAGCCACTAAATACAGTGGTTTAATGTAGCCTCTGGCTAATAAAGCAACTAATCTTCTTGTTGCTAGAAACTGAAGGAGGAAGGGCTTCTCCAATTTACTCTGGTGTTACATACTTTGCCTACCATCTGCTACTGGGTACTGCTGGGGACAAGGCACTGGATTAGAGAGACAGTGATCTCCTCACTATGGCAATGCCAAGCTTAGAAAAACTATACTCACAGTAAATATTTCATTTTCAAATCCACTGTGGAATAATTTCACAAAAAATCATTTGTAAAAATAAACAGTTATGAATGCTCATCTAAAGCACAGTATTTACATGACCAATACCCATCAGTGCAAAGTGTTTTCAATATTTTGAATGCAGAGCAAGGGGCAGTGCATATTGTACTTCACTATAACAGGCATGAAAGGACTCTAAACTATGCTAATAAAACAACTGAATTATTTTAGTCTTTTGGGAAAGTATTTACTAATATATTAGTTTAAAAATCACATTACAAAAGTAAAAATCATTTGACATCAAACGGTAATACATACAAAATCTCACACTAATCACTAGCCCCAAAACTTCAACAACTCAAACCTAGATTATAATCTGTCCCAGAATTGAGAGTTGTTGTATTTGCCCACTAACAAAGTGAGACTTTGTCTTCCTCTCCGGCCAATAAGAATTCAATTACTAAACCAAAACTAAACCAAACCAAAAAAAAAAACCCAACATAAATGAATGCACTGTGATTGAATAAGAGGGACTGGTAATTAGAGTTCATCTACATGGTTTCCCTTGCATTTCTACAATATTAACAACCTTTGTTTTTCCTGAATACATAATATTGAAAACCAATCACAGAATCTGAATAATATCATTTACTTCTATTCTTTCAGTTGTTTTTGAAAATGTTGCCTATCTATAATGCAAACTTTGTTCCCTGGCATAGTGAATTTATTGTTTTATTGAATTAAATGTAGTGCAAACTGTTGTTGAAGCTGAGTACCAGCTTTTGCTCAAAGCATAGCTTCTTTTGCCTAACGGCTGTAGCTGAAATTATGCATCAGACATCTTATTCATCTTACCGAATGGACATTGAAAGATTCATTTGATATTCATTATCATAGCATATAACCTTTTCATCATCAGGGAGAGCCATCCTTGAATTACACCATTATAAAGGGAAAAAAAGCCTGTACAATTCACCTTCGTTAGAGCACAGAGGATTCTTTAAGAAGCTGAAAGACAGCTGACCCTACCTGCTGAGATTCATTGATATAAAAGATGGGAAGGGGCCCAAGGACTCAAATCTCGGCACTAAGATTTCCACTTTATGATGAAAGGCAATGTCTCAAGCAAAGAATACATCTGTTTCCCTGGGGGAAATGAGGGCTTAGCATTGCATGATTTAAAGGACACCCAAAAAAAATAGTATTTTATTGATACTGAAAGCCTTAGAGGAATTACTTATTACTTATATCAGTCAATAAGTACATGGCTTTAAAGTATCAATATTCTTAAGCCTCACAGAAAAAAATATTAAATAATAATGGCTTATCAGCCACAATCAGAAATAATTCCCTGTTTGCATCTTGTGCATTCACTGCTTTTATTTTCTCTTCTGGTTATTTGCTTTCTTTCCTTCATGAATCATTTTCATAGTGAAATCCTTGTCAAATTTCATTACAGCATGTCATGTCAAATCAGGGACATAGATGTTAATAATAAGATGCAGTAGTTCTGTGTTATATATCATTTTTTAAAACTTACATTCAAGACACTAAACAAAACTCTGGGAATAGAGAAATATTTGGCAAAATATGAGCTGCTGCTTTTAAAGGAGCCAGAAATTCACCTTGTCTGGTGAGACGTACTTACTAGAAGCACAAAATAAACTATGATAAAGGTAAATCATTCTGTAAATGGAAGGAGTCTTTAAAGAATCGGTAGCAAATTTTAATGACAACAAACAGTATTTTACGTCTTGTTGTCCTGAACTTTTTCTCAGTAGCATCCAAGATTTTCCAAATTCATTGAATAATTAATGAAATATAATTACATAAAGGAAGATAATTTTAATTTGCACAAACATAAACTTCTCACCCTTGCAATGTAGCCTTCTAGTCAATTTTACCTGTTTTAGAATAAAAATCTGAATGAAGCCTGAGCATCATGGTAATAAGAAAGGAAGTATGTCATACTATCTCCTAATTTTGCAAATATTTTGGTGTAACCTCTTTTTTTAACCTTATACAACATAGTTGTAAATCCTTTTTTTCAGGAAGGGAGTTATATCAGCAGAAGTATAGTTTGCTGTCTAACCTTTAACCAATCACTTGGCCAAGGCAGCACATAACCCAAAGATACCACTTTCACTTATTTTTCTGTTTGTTTTTCTGATACAATTACCTTGTCAAGCTCTTAAAAACAGCATCTTTCTTAAGATTACACATAAAACCTAATGCAAAGCTCAAAATAAGGTTGCATTTCCTGAACTGCTTTGAAGATCTCAGCCTTATGTTCTTCCAGCCAGACTGAGGTTTAATATAAGTATGAATAAGCCAGACCAATTTTATTACCTTTTGCCAGTTCTACATTTGTCATTACTACAGTTTGCATTCTTCATCAACTGTTTTCATCATGTCAACTGCTGCTCAGTCATTATTCTTACCTTACGAAGATAAACACTGAGGTCAGTTTAAATGCTGTAGTACAGGATAAATTATTACCGGAGTTGGAAGTAAATGATATCACATTTAAAAAAATTAGTTTATTTTTCTTTTTTAAAAATATCTATGTCCTGGGATATGTCTGTGTGAGACCATCAAGCCCCCAAGAATGGTCGCTATGTATGTGCGTACATACAGGGAGAAAAACAGAAACCTTGGTATGTATTTAGTACTATGGCTAGTTTCTATGTAGACAATATGCCTTTGAAGTCATAGACAAACTAGGTTTGAAAGTATTCCTTCATCAAAGCTAACTTAGTCTAAGTTGAATTAATATCAAACAAACACAAAAAACCCTCAACAAAAACAAGTATATTCTGCTACTCAATAGCCATCACTTTGACTAACTGCTTTTTCTACAGCTTAGTCAATGATATGGACAGAACTGAAAGCCTACGCTGCACAAAAAAAGGTATTCCCTGTATTAGGGATGTACTAAATCAATCTGTTTCTATTCAAGACAAGACTTTCATAAAACATAGAAAGAAGCATTCAAAAAAGCATACAAAGGCATAACAGCAAAGATGTACAATTAGTTCTACTTTTCATGCAACCCGTAATATTTGTTCCTGTTTAGAGAGATATTTCCCCTGCTAAAGTCAGGCCTGAATTTGAACATATAAAGAGTATGTTAAAGAATAAAATTAATTTCTGTCATAACTAAGTAAATGTCACTACCCAATCAATTTAGTGCATTTTTCCCATTTAACCAGATGAATTTAAGTTGCCACTGACATTTACAAAAGATTCAGTGAACTAAAACTTATCAGTCAAACTTCTAACTCCAGTTTGAGGAGGAAACTGCATACTTTATGTGTTAGGGCTATTCTAATCCTAGTTCTAGCAATCTACAGTTTAAATGGATGATGTTGTTTTCTTGACAAGCCTACTTTAGGTATTACACTTTCCCCATTTAGTTACATGTCAGAGAGAGTAAGACCTGGTAAATGATACAGGGAAATAACAAGATAAATGTCTTAAGGCCATGCATCCTCTTAGTAATTGCCATGAAACAACGAGGCTTTGTTAAGAGTGAAATTACAGTTGAGTGGTGCTCATCTGATGGCTGAATGGCCAACTCAACCTCTTAATGGTAATTAGCAGGCTACTTAAGTCAGTAAATGACTCCACACCACTTCCTTCTCCCCTTCCCCTTGCCACCCCATTTCTCTATTTACAAGAAAGTATTGAAAAAGGAAAGGGGAAAAAAAAAAAATAAGGCTGTATTATAAAGACTTCCTTTCTCCCTTTCCCATCCCACTCGTTCTCCCAATTACTTTGTAATTTTATTCAAGGTAGGATTAGTAAGCACTCCTACTTTTAAAGATAGCTTTTTAACAATATTGACATTTCTCTTCTTTTATGGAATTACAGGCAATCAATTGCTCAGCCAGCTTTGAAAGCTAGACATAATAAAATCCTATAGCTGATTACAAGAAAGTCTTTTTCTGTGTCTCAATTCTCAAATAGCAATGACAGTCAGCATTTTGCTCTGGTGGGTTGACCCTGGCTGGACAGCACCTGCTGCTCTATTACTTCCCCTTCTCTAAACAGAGAAGAATAACCATAAGTTAATTTAATTTATTGCCACACAAGTCAGAATAGAGTAATGAGAAATAAACTCCAAACATTAAAACTCTTTCCCCCCACCCCTGTCTTCTTCCTGGGCTCAGCTTCACTCCCAATTTTCTCTATCTCCTTCCACAGGGGCATAGGGAGATAGAAAATGGGGGTTGTGCTCAATTCATCACATTTTTTTTTACTGCTCCTTCCTCCTCAGGGGGAGGACTCTGTCTCACACACTTCCCCTGCTCCAACATGGGGTCCCTCCCATGGGAGAGTCTTCCATGAACTTCCGCAACATGAGTCCTTCTTATGTGTTGCAGTTCTTCAAGAACTGCTCCTGCATAGATCTCTTCCATGGGGTGCAGTCCTTCAGGAACAAACTGACCCTACAGTCACCAGTCCCACCAGCAAACTTGCTCCAGCGTGGGCTTCTTTCCCCATGGGGACACAGGTCCTGCCAGGAGCCTGCTCTAGTGTGGGATTCCCATGGGTTCACAGCCTCATTCAGGTGTCTACCAGCTTTAGCATCAGTTCCTCCCTAGGCTGCAGGTAAATATCTGCTCCACTATGGAACTCCATGGGCTGCAGGCGCACAGCCTGCCTCACCATGATCTGAACCACATGCTGCAGGGGAATTTCTTCTCCAGTGCCTGAAGCACCTCTTCCCTCCTCCTGCACTGACCATGGTGTCTGCAGAGCTGTTTCTCAGAAATATTCTCATTCCTTCTCTGGCTGCAGATGTTATTGAGACTTTTTCGCCTTCTTAACTATCTTATCCCGGAGGCACCACCACTGGACCCTGCTGACACTGGCTTTATCAGACGCTAGGGAAGCATCCAGAAGCTTCTCACAGAAGCCAGACCTGTAGCCTCCCTACTACCAAAATCTTGCCACACAAACACAATATAGCTGTTAGGACTAGATAAATTTTGTATTCCTTGACACCCATGACACATTTTGGTCTGCATTTTAACAAAATAACATTTAATTAACTTAATCCGTAGTAATAATACGTGACAAGATCATAGTCTGGGAACCATGTTCTGAAATAAATATTTTTCTCTCAAGTTTTATGATAGGAATAATATTTTCCTTTTTTTTTTTTTTTTTTCTCTGAAGGGTGAGGGTGAAATTTCCCAAAGGCATAAACGTTCTGTAGACCAAAAGCGATTTTCTAACACCTCTTTCCTGTACACTTATCCTTTTTCATCCACAGTGTCTTTGAAATGAAAAAGCAAGTTATTGCCTACGATGTTCTCTGAGAGGAACAAATTTAGCAAGTTTTGCCATTTTAGAAGCTTCATAAAATAAGGATTAATTAGAACTGTTCTGAAGAGTTATGCCTTCCAGGTCATAAAAAATATCTTGAGATTTAAAATATTAAAAAAATCATAAAGTACTTTTAATCGTATACTTAAAAATAATAGAATGAAAAAACAGAAGCTGAGTAGATGTATTCTTCACTGCAGGGAAGTTCAGAGCAGCGGTAATGTAATGAAAAGCGTTTAACTCTTACTAGATGGGCTTTCTGGTGTACTGATGATTTTTCTCTCATTCTCCCTTGGTGATAATGCACTGTATCAATAATCATTCAGAGATGAAAAGAAAATTGAAGTTTGGCATGAAAAACTTTCAAACCAGTATCAGAAAAATATTTTTTGCATATACCACCTCTTAGTTCAAAGGAATTTATCATTTTTACACCAGCAAATTTTAAACATTTTATGGAAATTTACTGTCTTAAAAAATAAGTAAATAACCTTAAGTTATTTTCTGAAGAAGCATTTATCAAGCTTTACTATTCAGTTAGGTTGACAGGTACATACTCATTTATTTGCCTGTTTACTCATGTATTTGCAGATGTGTGTTTGAGAGATACAGAAGATGCTCAAGTGTCTCAGATTAAAAGCCAGTATACAGCCCTGAAATTAAAAAATAAGAAGCAGAGAGAAACTGTAGAGGACATCTTTAGCCCCTTTCTATTACATGTGAATAAAATAAGCCTTGCATGCACTTGCCAGTCTTCCCACAGACTACGTATCTTCTGTCCCCAGTATAAAAAAACCCCACTTAATCAAATTTTATATATTTTGCAGTTTAATCCCTATTTTAGGATTCTTACACACATATCTGTATATATGTGAACTTCGGAGATCAATGAGCTTATTTATAGAGTATTGTTTTTCCAAGCCTCTTTTGAGTAAAATGATAATGGGTCAAGCAAGATTACTCCAAACAAATCACATGGCCACTGATCGTGAACAAAACCCCACTTCAGTAACAATTATTATTGATACGTAAAAGACAGAAATAAAAAAAGAAGACATCAGATGAAAAATTCCATTTTTAGGAGAATAGTGAGTTCACAACCTTCAAGTGGAGCATTTTTCTATTTTTGTTGCATAATGGTAAAGAGTAAATCTGGCGATTGCTCTAGAAATATAATAAAGGGAATAAGATGTTTTAAAGTCCAAATTTATTCAGGTGGCTAGCTGAAATAAGAGAAACTGTCTGCTTCCAGTGTCCTTGATGATTTTGAACTCATTTTATTTTTTTTAATCGTGTATTTTAAATATCATTCCCCTAAAAAAACCCTAAAAAATGTGTGCATGGTTTTTCTAGGTGAACATGGTAGACTAAAACCATCCATGTCTTAAAAGGTATTTTAAGCAGCTTTTGCTTGTTATGTTCTTGATATTGGTACTTCGACCCATTAAATTTCAGAATAAGAATGCCATTTTCTATATGTTTGAGGAAAACATAACATTCTAAACCTTTTGAGAAAAGCTTTCAGTCTTCATTTTCAATAGTTCGCATTGATCTTAAAGTTCACCCTTCAGGAAGGCTATAAGTCTACAGAAAAGTATTGACCAGAGCATGACACAAATATTTCCCCTGTTTAATTTCTTTTTTTTTTTTTTTTCTTTATTCAGCGTTGGAAAGGTAATAATGGCATTAACAGAGAACAATTTTTTCAGATTGCTTAGCAATCATATGCTATAGAAATAAGTTTGCTAGTTCATCTGTCATGCCATGCTATAACTAAAGAAATTGTTCTGTTTTCACAGATAATATTGCTTAGTTAATTTAGCACCTCACTTGAAATCTCTGCCTAAAGAGGCCGATTATCACTTTGCAACCTCCATTTTCAAACAGTTAACACTGGTAACAGAATTCACTACTCAGGTTGAATTCCCACTGATAGGTGTGGAAATCCACTTTGATTCACACCACCATTCCTGGCTAGCACCTTTGCTGGACAGATTTCTTGGAAGCTTTATTTCACCAGTGGTCACTGTTGCACTTGTTCTTCAATGTGCATACCTAACTGCAACTCCAGATAAAATTAATATATTGAGAAATGAATGAAGGAAATTTCCCCAACTATTTTATATTTATATTCCAAATCAGTACCAGTCAAAGAATAATCATATCACCAGCTTTTTTAAATAATATTATTAGACGAATCTATAGATATAAAATGTGCAGACGCAAACCATAAAATGTCAGCTGAAGCACACAAGAGAGTAAGGTATCTTCTTGGTAGTACTGAAAAAAATCTACTGTAATAACACATGCTTGAGCCAAGAAAGAGTACCTTCTTAAAAAGCTTCTGAAAAAACTTTTGAAGTTGTTGGCTAAGATGTCACCACTTTCACATAGGAAAGCAGAACTGATGAGATTGGGGTATGCCATCAAAATCAGCAGCAATTCAGATAGCCTAAAGACAGTTGGATTCTTTCACAAAGGTGTGTGAAGAACAGTGCATGAGCAAAACACTGAAAGAAAACCCACAACCATTCCACTATTTAAAATAAAGCTGCTATAGATAATTGGTCCATTAATACAGATTTCCAGCATTTGTGTCCCTTTTACATTCAGTTAGCAATAAATCCTGTTATTTTGTATGGATGTGATCTGATCTCAGCTTAAACCAAAGTCAAGGCAGACATCAGTCTTTCACCTGCGTCATATCTAACTATATGATTCTACAGATGACAGAACAGTAAATGTAACTATCTACTATTTTCTTCAAGAAGATCAAGATTTATTGCATGAAACCATATTGAAAAATATTTAAGAAATGAGCTGTATTTCCACAGAAGTTTAACATGAGATAAACTAAAGCTAATATTTTCTTCACAAATTTGCAAGCATAATCGAATCAGACCAGAATTCAAAACACAATGAAGATTTCTCTAAATATAGAAAACATTAGTCACAAGGATAAGTGAAAATGGAAAATAAAGATGAACAGGGGAATGCAGAGTATCTCAAAAGGCTTTAAACATGTTAACTAATTTCGTTTTTATAAAAGCATGTGAACAATCACTATCAGATTTCTATTACAAAAAGAAATTTCAAATAACTTAAAATAACAAATGAAACATGCACAAAAGGAAATAAGATTTGCTTAATTTTACAAGGTGAGTTTATAGTTGCAAACGCCCCTAAGTAGTACAAGATAAGAAAGTTACAGGAGGGACATCTACAGAAATACCAGAAATGGGAATCTTTAATCAAACACAGCTATTGGTATGATGTGCTGGCTTTACCAAATAATTTTTTTAAGCAGAGCAAAGTATAGTACAAACACATTCATTGTGACAGTTACATTTCCGTTGCATTTATTTGCTAAATTCAGCTAAGAAGAAATCAGTAGAAAAAGACTTAGGGGTGTTGAACATGAACCGGAAGTGTGCCTAGGTGGCAAAGAAGGCCAATGGCATCCTGGCTTGTAACAGAGATATTGTGGCCAGCAGGACTCGGGAGCTATCATCCCTCTGTATTTGGCACTGGTGATGCCATACATTGAATACTGTTTTCAGTTTTGGGCCCCTCAGCTTGAGAAAGACATTGAGGTGCTGGAGATTGTCAAAAGAAGGGCACCAGAGCTGGTGAAGGGTCTTGAGCACAAGTTTTATGAGGAGCAGCTGAGGGAACTGGGATTGTTTAGCCTGGAGAAAAGGAGGCCAACCTTATTGCTCTCTGCAACTACCTGAAAGGAGGTTGTAGTGAGAGGGGTGCTGCTCTTTTTTTCCAAGGTAACAAGCGACAGGGCAAGAGGAAATGGCCTAAAGTTGCACCAGGACAGGTTTAGATATCAGGAAAAAAATCCTCACTGAAAGGGTTGTCAAGCATTGGACCAGGCTGGCCAAGGAAGTGATTGAGTAGCCATCCTTGGAGGTATCTAAAAGACATGCAGATGTTGCACTTTAGTGGTAGACTTGGAAGTGATAGGTTGAGAGTCTTTTCCAACATAAATGATTCTACATTTCTATGATCCGATGATTAGATGGTTCTAACCTACAGTCTGTTGAGTAGTCAACAAAATTTAAGCTAACAACAAAAGCCCACAAAATTCAGTTACATATTTTCAATCCTCTTTGCCTACAATAGTAACATCAGGCTCTTAAGACCTTACTACATATCTTATTCCAGAATAGATGAGAGGCAAAAAAACACCACCAAAATTTCCTACAAACACATGCCTGCTAAACAAATTAATTTACAGCACTGTCTTGTTTCCCTTGCAATTCAGCACCTTCAGAAGGAACCAGACATGATACAGATACTGCTCTTCACAGATTATCAATGAATAGCCCTTGGGGTACTTTCACAGTGCAATTTCTAGCCAACATGGCTGTAAGGAATAGCTATGGACAGAGTATGTGCTACAGGAATTCTCCTCCTCCCCCTTGTGTTAGGTTTTCACAGGGAAAGAAAGATTGCTGATACTACTGCAACTTTATAACCCTTGCATTTGCTGCTATTATTTCTATGGAAAAAAATGTCAAAACATTAGTTATTATAGATAGAAAGGGGATACATGCCTCAAAGGTCAAGGGAAATCTCACTTTTATCACTGAAAAAGAAAATGACTTTTCCTTTTACCAGTTCAACTACCACATTAAGAAAGGGGGAAAAAAAAAAAAAAAAAAGAATTTTATTTACCTGTTCCATGCATTTTTATTTTAAACAAAAAGTAGTTATGTTGGGAGAGGAGCTGGCTTTGTTTTTTGGTTTGGGGTTCTTTTTATTGTTGGTTGTTTGGGTTTTTTGTTTTTTTTTTTCTTTTAGACATTCCAGTTTGGAGAAAATGTAACAGCTGAGAAGTGAGCAAAGTAGCATTTTGACAACAGTTCAGGAGGTAGGTTCTTTTTATCCAGTAACCTGGGGCTTTTGTTATTCACCTGAGCTCACCAATCTGAGCTTTTTGCTCAGATTGAGTTATCTCCACTCTTAGAGGAACTATTACTCCATCTTTCATGTTCCTGGAGGCTTCCCCACCCACAAGGCTAAAGGGGATTTCAGCATTTTTAAGCCATGTGTAAGTCATTAATTTGTTGAACCTAAGTTTTGAATACAACAGTGTCGTGGGTTTAGCAGCAGCAGTCATTTTTCTCCTTCTTAGTAGCTGGTACAGCACTGTGTTTTGACTGTGTTCGAACTTGTGCCCATTGTCACCCTTCTTTCTACTGCATACTTCTGAGAAAAGTATGGATCCTTCTTCACAACATATTACAGTCGCAGGGAGTTTTAGGGAGGAATAAGCTCTTCCTTGAGCCTCTTTGTCCTGGGTTCAGCGGTAGCAGGCATTTTTCTCCTTCTTAGTAGCTGGTGCAGCACTGTGTTTTGGCTTTCAGCCTGTGAACAGAGCTGATAACACAAATGTTTTAGTCTGACCAAGGACTTTCTGAGCCTCATGCTCTGCCAGGGAGGAGGGAAAGCTGGGAGGAGGGAAAGCTGGGAGGAAGCAGAGACAGGACACCTGACCCAAACTATCCATAGAGGTATTCCATACCACAGCACGTCATGCCCAGGATGTAATGGACAGTTACCCGGAAGGGCTAGGGCACTGTGGAGTTGGACGAGGTGTCAGTCGGTGCTCGGCTTGGGGGAGTGGGGCGAGTTATTGTTCGGCTGGTGGTGAGGTGTTGTATTCTTTCCTCTTGTTATTTCCTTTATCATTATTATTATTGGTGGTAGCAATAGTGATTTGTTGGAAGGGACCTTAAAGATCATCTAGTTCAAATCCCACTGCCATGGGCAAGAGCACCTGCATCTAGACCAGGTTACTCAAAGCCCATCGAACCTTGAGCACTGCCAAGGATGGAGCATCCACAGCTTCTCTGGGCAATCTGTGCCAGTGCATTACCACCCTCACAGTAAATACTCAACACTTGATATTGTATATCTTATATATAATATACACTTATCTAAGTACTTTTATATCAAGTAAAGCCAGCTATATACAGAAACAGATATTCCCATCCACTATAGCTCCTGAAATCAAAACCTTTCAAGTAAAGGAAAAGCACAAAATGTGAATGCTTCATGCTCCGGGATAAACACTAACCATGGACAACTTGGGAAAAAGCTCTAGTATTGTTCTCTCAGTGGTACAAACCCCAGATGGCTTATTCAGCATGAAACCTGTAAATTAGTGGTCAGTTGAAACTTACATTCTTCAGGAGAGAAAATACTTGCCAAAATAGAATTTTTTCATTCCTATCCAAATATGTTTAGTCTAATTTTGACTACCAGAGTCCTCAGAGATTTGTAGTTAGAAAACAAATTACATATAAAAGGCAATATGTATTGCCTTTCAGTACCAATATTTCTTTAAACTAATAGACTTTACAATGATTATCAACCAATGCAAAACGTTTGGTACAATATACAGCAGTATGCATTTAAGCAAATTATAGTTTCATAAAAAAAAAAAAAAAAAAGTAAATTTCTCATCCTGAGAGTTGAAAACTGGTAAAATTGAAGATACACTTAAAAAATTGGAGCAATATAAATTGAAAAAATATATAAGTAAAGTTTGTTTCGCTTAAGCTTTCATTCTCAAATTGGACCTATGTTGGTCAAGACAAAAGTGTTAACATAAAGCATTTCTCTTTAGGTAGACAACATTCATTTTAGCATACATTAAAATACATGCTATTCTGAGACTACTCTTGTATTTGGGGTTTGATCTTAACTAATACAATAATGTGTTTATGTAACTAACATAAACATGGAGAATAAAGCCAGACAGAAGACTCCATTACTTACTTCACCAAACCTTCAAATTGCAACTCAACTTTATGCATGACTTAGAAAAAGAGCCAGTAATTCCCATGCATAGTCACCCCATAAAGCACTCTCATTAATTAATTTTCTGGTGCTACCTATCACACCAATCTGGTGATAAGGAGCATAAAATAAAATACAGTCCAAGGAAATATGTGGAATAGCCATTATTAAAGCTTATCAGGAACACTGAATAGTTTGAGCCTCATAATCAGCTTCCCCTTACCATATCTCTTCTGTCCCAGCAACATTTTCTCACCCAGGCTGTCTTCCAAAGAACAAAAGTGATAAAAAACTGCTTGAGTTTAGAATACATGAGTTTTCTCTTATTACCCTGTTAGGAAAAAATTCTTCTGGAATACTCGGCATGTTATAATATGCACAGCAGGGAGTTCCCCCAGCATGCAAGCAGTCAAAATACACAAAGCAACATGCAGAAATGCTGGAACAGCTTTATTTCAGGTACTCCTGGCATGCAAAAGCAGTGTATTTGCTGCTCACCTCCATTATACATTTCATCATGAAGAACAGCCAGTCATGCACTCATGTGTAGTATGACCTACACTCATAAGCTTTTCTCTAAGCTCATAATCCACAAGTGCTTTTCTTCATGAAACTTTACATCCATAACAAATGTCAGCTTTCTGCTCCTAGTCAGCTCTACAAAATATACCTCATCTGTTTTTATTTTACATATATATATACATTATATATATATATTTATGTATGTGTATGTACACAGAATTCTTTCTAAACAGGAGTTTTGCTGCCTTGTCTGACCTGATAGCACATGATAACACATCACTTGTCTTCAGGTGATATGTAAAATCAGGGCAGATTAAATCAGTGTGGAAAATTAGAGGATTTTTTTTTTCTTCGCATTTTTTCCGGGGAATAATTGTGTTGATAATCACATAAATTGCTACTGCATTTTTAAGTTGATATACAGTTCAAAGATGAAATATGCCCATTTATCTGGTGTATACCATTAAAAAATGCCTAATCAAACTACCACAAAATGTGAACTCTAGAAAAATATGACACTGATTATATCCAGACATATTCTGAAACTATTTAAAGGTTTCAGGGTTGGTTGTTTGGGGTATTTTTTTTCTTTCTTTTACAAAAACCTGTAGAATTTTATGATTGGTGTTATTAAAATCTTGTATTTTGATAATCTCTATCATTTACTCCTATCTCAATTTTCTGCTATTTACTTCTTGCATCTTTAGAAAAAGTTTTAAGAATTCATCCTGCATCACTATAAAAATTCTTAGTTTGTTGAAATAATTCAGACAGCATTTTATTTAATATGTAAGAACTACTGGTTTCCATTGATACTAGCCAAAAGTTGCTTTCCAACACAATCAAAAGGGTATCTGAGTAGAACCCTTTTTTCACTGAATGTAAAGTATCATTCCTTCTTTCCTTTCTTCTTTTCCCACTTACCCTGTGTCCCTAACAAATGGGATGATGCTTCTTAAACCTACTTTAGATATTAAAATTTTTATTTCATGTTCATCCTAAAAGCTCTATACGAAATATGCTTAGATATATCTTTGGCACAAAACAAAAATATATTTCAAATTCTTCTCTATAAGCACTACATTTTGCTCAATGTTCCAGATCCACATTTTATCTTCTATTCAGATACTGTCTCCAAAAATTAAAATAGAGATCAAGCATGCTAATGCAGAAGAGAAATTTCATTAAAGCCCTGTCTAAATACATCTCTCTACTGTTCACGGGATTTGGACCACTGTTTGTCAACCATTGACTCAAATCCAGCTCAGAAGTTAATTCCATTCATTACAAGGTCCCAGTTTGTGATCCGGGCACAAAAAAGTTTCTGCTCTCAGTCCAGCATCTCATCCATCATCAATCCAGGTGTCCATATCATAAAAAATGCTACTATAAATGAAACCAGTTATGCAGAAGTGTTTATGATCATTGATGAGGCACAGTAGGAAGTATTTTCAAGTGACGCTTGTGCTGTACTCAATTAATTTTAACAACAGCTCCTCTTAGTGCCAACTGGAAAAAGCATAGAGAGGGAGAGAGAAAAAGATGAAAACTTCAGGTTCAAGAGGCTACAAATGTAAGAATTTTCACAAATACTTAAAGAATACTCCATAACCATCTTGACTATTGGAATATTTATTGTATAATCTTATCTCTTGAAGCTATAACGACAGGAAGAGTACAATAAATGGACTTCAACCTTCATATTTTGAGTAGGGAAATTTTTTACTGTGAGGGTGCTGAGACACTGGCACATGTTGCCCAGAGAAGTTGTGGATACCCCACCCGTGGAAGAGTTCAAGGCCAGGTTGGATGGGACTTTAAGAAACCTGGTCTAACGGAAAGTGTCCCTGCCCATGGCAGGGGGCTGGAACTAGGTGGTCATTAAGGTCACTCCCAACCCAAGCTATTTGATTCTATGACACTCTAGTCTGAAAGAAGAAAGAGCAAGAACATTTAAGAGCTTGTGCCAGGTGGAGAGGGGCAGGATAGTATTCTTGTCTCTCATCCTCCTCCCAACACCATCTACTCTTCAGCACTAAACTTTTTGCAGTCGGTGCCTGAAAAAAGGCAAATGTAGACAGATAAAGATGATAAAGCTAGTGATTTGCTAAACTTCAAATAAGAAAAAGAGGTGGAGAAAAACTGAATCTAAGCATTATCCTTACCTTACCCTGGTAAGCTTTAACCCTCTCTTTTTTTATCTTGAAGGGAATAAGACAATATAACCACACCCTCAACAAGTTTGCCAGTGACACCAAGCTGTGTGGTTTGGTTGATACACTGAAGGGAAATAATGCCATCCAGAGGGACCCTGACACACTTATGAGGTGGGCTAATGCCAATCTTATGTAGTTCAACTAAGCCAAGTGTAAGGTCCTACACCTGGGTAAGAGCAATCCCAGGCAGAGCTACAGGTTAGGCAGAGAAGAGATTCAGAGCAGCTCTGTGAAGAAGGACTTGGGGGTGTTGGTTGATAAGAAACTAAACATGAGCCGGCAGTGTGCACTTGTAATCCAGAAAACAATGTTATCCTGGGCTGCATCAGAAGGTGAATGACCAGCAGTTTGAAGGAGATGATCCTGCCCCTCTACTCAGCTCTTGTGAGATTTCACTTGGAGTATTGTGTACAGTTCTGGTGTCCTAAACATAAAAAGGACATAGAACTATTGAAACAAGTCCAGAGGAGGGCCATGAGCATGACAGGGCTGCAGCACCTCCCGTATGAAGATAGGCTGAAAAAGTTGGGGTTCTTCAGCCTGGAGAAGCATGGATACCTCATAGCAGCCTTCCAGTATCTGAAGGGGCCCTATAGGGATGCTGGGGAGGGACTCTTCATTAAGGACTGTAGTGACAGGACAAGGGGTAACGGGTTAAAGCTTCAACAGTGGAAGTTTAGGTTAGATATAAGGAAGAAGTTCTTTACTGTAAGGGTGTTGAGGCACAGGAATGGGTTACCCAAGGAAGCTGTGAAAGCTTCATCCCTGGCAGTTCAAAGCTGGGTTGGATGGAGCCTTGGGTGACATGGTTTAGTGTGAGGTGCCCCTGCCCATCAGGGGGTTGGAACTAGATGACCTTAAGGTCCTTTCCCACCCTAACTATTCTATGATTCTATTACTTTCTTTGGTTCTATGCTATTTCAGTCTTTCTTTTGTGCAGCAACATAAAAACTCTAGTGAAATAAAGATATCATCATTTTCAATACCTGCACTGGACTTTCTCATCTGTCAGTCTTAAGTGTCCCAGTTCACCCCTTCTCCTCTCTCTTATTTTTTTTTTCTCTTTTGTTAACCAAAGCAGTTACATTTTCCTTCATTATGAAAAACCATCCAGAATTCTTTGCTAACTCTATTCTGTATTCGTCATCTTTACATATTTAAGCATTCTATAACAAGCAACTTTTTAGGTTCAGAGACAAAAAATTGTTTTGAATTTTAAAGGGCTATTAATTTTCTACTTTCAAATGAAAGCACATTCATTTCTTCAGAACGTTTATTCTTCTTTTCTGATAAATCTAAGGAGTCACCATTAGCAAGGCCACAAAATTTCATGTTGAATAGAAGCTGATTTGTTTCATCACCCAGTCTCTATATTCATATTTGATGATGCATGCTTTTGACTTCTTGACTGTATTTAATTCCTTCTTATTAATGGTACACACTTGTCTCTTATCCCTCTTTGCAAAGATCAATTATTGATCCACATTATGTAACTGATGTATCTCTCCCCCATCTATTAGCCATGTGTTTTCAAGCATGTAATTTAACTGAACTCTTTCCTCCTATTATAGTTCCTCTGTCATCCATTCTTGACAAGCTCTGCACTTGGTTTTATTCCCTTTTCTTTGCTCTTCATTTTATCAGCCGCCAATACTCCCCTCCCTGCTGTACTCATTTTATGTTGCTATTAACTGCAGTAAAAGGAACTTTATCAGGTTTTCTTGGTTTGCTCTCAAAAACTTTGAACTATTGCTTAAGAAACATATTAAACATTTACAAAAGTAACAAACTAATATGCCAGCACTGAACAGATACAAAGTATAAAATCAGAATTTTACACTAAGTTTGCGCAGTTCTACGCTTCATGTGTGATGCCTGGTTAGCAAAGTATCCATCACATCATCCTCCTGAAAAGCAAGCTGTATCATTTATAACAAAATCAACTGCTCTACTGAGCAGTATATTTGCCTGTGTATTTTATACCAATACTCAGGTACTTTCTAAATCATGCTGGAACAAACAATCCCTTAGCTTGGCCAAGGTATCCTAAATACACAAACAGAAAAGAAACTTTTTTTCTTCCTTAAAGTAATTACATACTTCACTGATGAATGTTTTTACATATGGACATTTAGCCATGACCAGAGTGGAGACCAACAGCAGAACATACTGACAGTAGTTTGTCCTCCTCCTCAGCTTATCGCTCAAGAAGGATGATAAGATGCCATAAAAGCAATTTTCCAGCACAACAAATTATTGCAGTTCAATAAATGTCACTATATTGTCTCATCTCAGCTTGTCTGAGCAACACCCACAATTCTGTAACCGACGCAAAGGAACAATTTTTTTTCCCAGAACAAGCAGGACCAAAATTACCCGACAAGCAACAGCAGGCCTTTCACCATCTAGTCCATGAAATGAAAGTCACTACTCTGGCAGGAACAGTTGTGAGGGATAAATATACCAGCCACATATTCTTTTTGGTTAAATTCTGTCACCAAAATATGCCTCTCTACCACCATATGGGCTATGAGAACTTACCTGAGCTAAATACTACTGCATTGTGACCCACTAGCCCACTGAATTTCTTAAGCTGCCTTTTGTGTATCTTTGTAATTTTCCAGACATTTTAGACAAAGATAGCTATCACTTACAGTTGATATTTTTTTTTCTCTTCAACTAGCTCAACTTTAAGGATTACGTATATATAAAACACCTTAATATAATTTCAGTATCAGACAAATCAGATGATATTTCTAAGAAAGACAGGTCACAAACAGCCCCAAACCAACAAAATGGAAAATTTACCATGCCTCTTAGTAATCTATTCCAATGTTTGCTTGACTTCGCTGCCAGCAGTTTTCATCGTCTTTCTAGTTTGGACTTTACTGACTTAAACTTCCAGCTGTTGGATCTTGTTATGTCTTTGCTTGGCAGTCTAAAAAGACCACTATTATCAAGTAATAGCATCATCCCCTACTCAGTCAAATCCTCCCTTGCCAGCAGTAATTCACCATAATTTTTCTATGCAGATTAACAGCTCTGTAAGAAAGACAGGCAGGAATACACTTAGCACATTCAAGTTCCGTCTTTCCTTTTCACAATAATACAGGATTAATAGCTATGTTATTATTTAGATTATTAGTCCATAAATTGCAATCTATTCATATCCCACAGCTAAGCAGCATGTAAAAACACCAGGTGGTAAAAATCTGTATTTTTTCAAATTAAAATACATAAACATGCACAAAAGCCGTAAGAATACTAAAGTATGGAGCAGCACTTTCAATGGCTCACTGATTAGCCGAATTATTCTCAGGTAATTTGTTTTCTCTCTGGGAATCCTTATTTTATACTTTCCAGTGAGAAAAGCTCAATTTTTGCAGTACTGTTTTCCTGTATTAAGTCTACATGACTTTTCTATTCAAAAAGCCTCTTTTTAGCAATCAACATAGGTAGGTAATCAGAGTCCATTTACACAGTAAAGCAAGTCAAAATCCATTAGTACTTGCTTCTCTGAACTGAACTTTGCAGTTTATTCTAAACCATGTTTCAGTTTAACAAAATAAATGAATAGTACATACACATACTGAACCAGATATTTAAAATTAAAAGGGAGCTACTTTTTGTAATGATCCTGTTTTGAATGTATTTACTTAATTTTCTTTGAGAAAAGCATATTAGAGTTTGCCAAATCTGGTGGGTTTAAGGACCCAGGAGGATTCCTCTCATGCAGCTTAGTTGATGCAAGGCTGAAGTGGTTCCAAGTCCCCAGATGGAGCCAGTAGAAAGGCTTCCTATGTGTTCCCAGACATACAGATAGACAGAGAGGAACACACTATAAATATAATACATGTACATATGTTTATGTACACACATGGCCAGCCACCCAGATCAGCATAGGCAGAACAGTGCCTTTACCGGTATCCATGGAAGGCACAAGGCTCTCACAAGCAGGATTAGCACAGATGGCAGATGGCCTGACCATTCTCCTCCCTGGCTGACCAGAATCAAGTCTGTGTCTGGAACAGACAGATGCACATGTACGTTGTCTGTCTCTCCATTAGCTGGTTCTGGTGGTACCTGGTCTGGTCAGTAGCTGCCCTCAGACCATGGAGCTCCTCCAGCAGCTGACCTAGAGTCCTCAAGGTTTCTGCTTGCTGCAGTTGAAGGCACACAGACCTCTTTAGCCTACTTAAGGACTAGTGTGTGTTGTAGTTTGCTGGCATTCACCCAAATGCAGAACAGCCAGCACAGAGAATGGTTAGAAATAGGTTTTAAGAACAATGTAGAATAAACTGTGTAGTCAAGTTCAGTCAGGTAAGCGTATTAACCAGCAACCTGCATGCACTTAGCCACACACTTTTATCATGCTTGCCTCTCCATTTTCCCCACACTTGCTTAAGACGGATTCACTGGTTCACCTTAACCCTTCCCCACCTTCAGTCCCATAGTAAAGTTTCACACCTAACAACAATCCCCTTGAAACATTGCATGTTTTACACAACCTCCAAATTCTCTTCTCTTTGTCAGTTCTATGCAGAGAGACAGTAACATTTTGCTTTTCATAAACTTTCAGGGATATTACTGTTGACTCACCCCTGTGCATTTCACATCAACTAAAATGGTCTAAATAATTTGCCTTTGATAGGTTTTCTGAGGAACAAATTTAGTGCGTTCTTTTCAGTTTTCAATTATACTAGGGTATCCCAGCCTGCCATTGTTCCTCTGATAGTGGGTCTTTGTACTTACTGTGATTAGCCTTTAACCAGACTACCTATCAAAACACCCAGCCTGCCATTGTTCCTCTGATAGTGGGTCTTTGTACTTACTGTGATTAGCCTTTAACCAGACTACCTATCAAAACATATACCCTGATACTAGCTAATACAGAATAATTTTATGTGATTACACACAACCACATTATGTCATCACTGCATTTCACTTGTAGTATATAAAGGTACTACAAGCTCTACAGCAAATCAATTTTTATAAAAAAAAATCCCAACAAACAACTATTTGATCAGTGTAACAGGCTTGATACATACTTGAAAACTACAATGGTTTATTATTTAAGTTGGGAGGGGAAAAAATAAAAGATATTAAAGATTGAGTTGCAACAGGTACTATTCCAGATACCTACAATAAAACCTGATCACAGGAACAGGCTTCTTCTGCAGTGGAACAGTGGGAGCTGTCAGGAAAAATCTGTCATTCATGCTTGAGAGACGTGAGGCTGAAGCTCCTCCATGCCCCCAGGTCCAGGAAGTAGTAAGGCTGAAGAAACATTCCCAGCAAACATTCTCACAAAAGCACACACATATACACACAAGACAGCTGACCGCACAGGTCACAGGCATACAGAGCACTTGCACAAATATAGCACTATTACCCTCACCCCGCTGTCCTACGGCTAGACAGGATGGGGGTTGACTAGTAAGAATATAGTCACATGCAGAGGGTAGATCCCTCCAGTAACTGGCTCCTGGAGCCCAGGCTCCCCAGTTGCTGACATCTCGACATGTGAGCCCCAGAAGTTGCAGCCCTGCTCCAGTTGCTGGCATAGACCATCAGACACACGTATTGCTGAGCCAGAACTTTCCAGCTCCAAATAAGCAATCTTTGTCTGTGACATGGACAGTGGGATTCAGTGTGCCCTCAGCAAGTTTGCCAATGACACCAAGCTGTGTGGTTTGGTTGATACACTGGAGGGAAAGAATGCCATCCAGAGGGACCTTGGCATGTTTGTGTGGTGGGCTGATGCCAACTTTATGAAGTTTAACCATGACAAGTGCAAGGTCCTACACCTGGTTCAGAGCAATCCCAGGCAGAGCTACAGGTGAGGCAGAGAAGAGATTCAGAGCAGCTCTGTGGAGAAGAACTTGGAGGTGTTGGTCGATGAGAAAATGAACATGAGCCGGCAGTGTGCGCTCGCAGCCCAGAAAGCCAACCGTATCCTAGGCTGCATCAAAAGGAGAGTGACCAACAGGTCGATGGAGGTGATCCTGCCCCTCTACTCTGCTCTTGTGAGACCTCACCTGGAGTATTGTGTGCAGTTCTGGTGTCCTCAACATAAAAAGGACATGGAACTGCTGGAACAAGTCCAGAGAAGGGCCATGAGCATGATCAGGGGACTGGAGCACCTCCCATATGAAGACAGGCTGAAAAAGTCAGAGCTCTTCAGCCTGGAGAAGGGAAGGTTGCGTGGAGACCTCATAGCAGCCTTCCAGTATCTGAAGGGGCCCTATAGGGATGGTGGGGGAGGGACTCTTCATTAGGTACTTTAGTGATAGGACAAGGGGTAACGGGTTATAACTTTAACAGGGGAAGTTAAGATTGGATATAAGGAAGAAGTTCATGACTGTGAGGGTGGTGAGACACTGGAATGGGTTGCTCAAGGAAGTTGTGAATGCTCCATCCCTGGCAGTGTTCAAGGCCAGGTTGGACAGAGCCTTGTGTGGCATGGTTTAGTGTGAGGTGTCCCTGCCCATGGCAGGGGGTTGGAACTAGATGATCTTAAGGTCCTTTCCAACCCTAACTATTCTACGATTCTATGATTTTATGTTTGGTTGTTGTTACAGTGATAGCAGTACAGGCAGCACTCCTTTCCTTACCTATGTGTATGCTGTACCTACTTAGGAATGTAAAAAGAAGATTCCTCCATTAATTCGCCACTTCTTAAGCTTAAAAACATTTGATTTTTCCAGAGACACATCAGAAAATGCATAAAGACAATAAGCTCACTGATTCAACCAATAGTCAGGTACAATAACACAAATCCAGGCATGGACTAAAATCCCACTACAGAAGAAGACACTGTAAATACCAATTAAGCAAATAATTTCCTCAACACCTGACTGTGCTAAGACTAACTTAAACATGATATTTACAGGAAAATGAAGCAAAATATGATCTCCAGAATATCACATTACAAAGCTTACACATGATAACTAAAGATGTCAGATAAACATTATAAAAAACCCCTCATTATCTATTTTAAAAGGAAGGATGCTTTCTTATGGGTTAATTAATTGATGGCAATAAAGAACCTTTCCTGTTATCAACATTATTAACGGTAATAAATTACACCTTCCCTGAAGCAACATAAAATCAATGACTTTACAAGAAATTATTAAAACAATAGTGATGCTTTAAGAAAGCAATTAATTTGAAATATATGAAGGCTGTGATGTTAAGGTCATTATATTTTCATACATTTAATGATTTAGAGATATTTGATGGTACTGAGATAGATCTGTTCTCTTAATAACTAGTGTTTGCAATATTGGATAATAGGGATAGAAATGCTTGCATACACTTTTTGAGGAAAACACCTGGATTAATTAAGAAACCTGGTCAAGTGGCTAGTTGTCCTGGGTTCAGCAGTAGCAGTCATTTTTCTCCTTCTTAGTAGCTGGTGCAACACTGTGTTTTTGAGTTTTTGGCATGGGAACAATGCTGATAATGCCAATGTTTTTAGTTGCTGCTCAAATGTTTGGTCTGGCCAAGGACTTTCTGAGCCTCATGCTCTGCCAGCGATGAGGAGAAGCTGGGAGGAAGCAGAGACAGGACACCAGACCCAAACTAGCCAAAGGGGTATTCCATACCACAGCACGTCATGCCCAGGATGTAATGGAAAGTCACCTGGAAGGGCTAGGGACTGCGGGGTTGGAGGAGTTATCGGTCAGTACTCGGTCGGGTGGGGTTGGGGGAGTTATCGGTCAGCTGGTGCTGTGGTATTGTATTCTCTTCCCTTGTTATTTCCTTTATCATTATTATTATTGGTGGTAGCAGTAGTGATTTGTGTTATACCTTAGTTACTAAACTGTTCTTATCTCAACCCGTGGGAGTTGCATTCTTTTTGATTCTCCTCTCCATCCCTCCAGGAGTAGAGGGAGAGAAAGAAGGGGTGGGGGGGAGAGCGGACAAGCTGTGTGACTTTGTTTGGACCACGACACTAGTAAAAACTCAAAGTGGGATTATTGTTCCATACATGGAATAATTCTTCTATGTAGTTGTAGCCAACAGTGTCCACAAAGTTTGCTTTCTTTCAAAGGTGATGACAGGCTAGGTCCTCCAGGATTGAGTTTTTCTTGTGTTCAGCATGGGGCAAAGCCAGAGTTTGTGGTGTGGATGGCAGAAGATTAGCTTTACCTCCAAGACTTTCTGCTTTATATAATGTGTAATATGTTCTCAAGATATACACATCATATTTGAATGTGAGGTATGTAACATGAAGTCTATTTTCACTAGACCTGTTACTAGGTAGGGAGAAGGAAGAAAGAGTTTTACACAAATTGTAAACTTTCTCCTCTGCTTAGCACTGGTGAGGCCGTACCTTGAAGACTGAGTTTAGTTTTGGGTCCCTCATTACAAGAGAGATATTTAGTTGCTGGAGTGGGCCCAGAAAAGGACAACAAAACTGGTTAAGGACTTGAAGAACAAGTCTTATGTGGAAACACTGAAGGAACTGGGGTTGTTTATTCAGGAAAAGAGAAGGCTCAGGGGGGACGTTATCACACTCTACAACTACCTGGAAGGAGGATGGAGAGAGGAGGTGGCTGGTCTCTTCTCTCAAGTGATAGAACAAGAGGAAATGGCCTCAGGCTGAGCCAGGGGACTTTTAGACTGGATGTTTGGAAAGATTTCTTTACCAAAAGGGTGATCAGTCAATTGGAACAGATTTACCAGGGAAGTGGTGGAATCACCATCACTGGAAGTGTTCAAAAAACATGTGGATGAGGGCCTTAGTGATATGGTTTAGTGGTGGATTTGGCAGTCCGGTAACAGTTGGACTTGATGATCTTAAAGGTCTTTTCCAACCTAATGATTCTATGATTCATGAAGGAAAAAAATCCCTGTAAACTCTAATAGTAAACCACAACCTTCTGGAGCAAATAGTCATACTGTTCCTGAACGGAAAGTTTACTTCAAATTTACTGAATCTTCATATGAATTTCACAGATGTATAAAAAGTTTCCAAGAATAATCACTCTCATGCTAAATTTCACACTGCACTGCTTGTTGATCTTTCATTATAATTATGAAGTGGTTCTTCTCTTTCATCAATATGAATCCAAAGAATTTCCCCACAGTCACCTAGAAAAGATATATCAAAACTGAGTCTTGAGTCAGTAAGAACTGACACAGACTTATATGAGATGAGATAACTATTTTTGCTATCCAGTTCACTAGGGATTTCACCAATTGCTTTGGATAAGAAATTTTAACTTGGACTGCTTTAAAAAAAAAACACAAAAAGCAAACAAACAGAAAAAAAACCAACCGAAAACAAAACAAACAAAACAAAATTAAATTAAGAAATTCCTTTGAAAATGTAGCCAGGTCCCCACCCTTATCTTGTGTTCTTCCATCCACTTGAGAAGACTTGTGTCATTAGCTCTGTTCTCCTGGTTATTTCTCCCCAGTGTCTTATAATTAATTCTTAATTTTAATTAAAAATAAGGTAAATCTACTGCTGGCAATTAAACAGATGCATCTCTTTAAGGACTAAGCCAGAGGTCATAACAATTGTCAATAGTTACACAAACATGATGAGTATTAATTTAGCCTTAAGTGCTTAAGCATCACTTAACATGTAAACTGAAGCAGACTTTACATATAAATTAACCAGTAGGAGGTTTACCCTTTGGTGTTACATAACTAGAAAGAGGAAATTCCTGCTGTGGAAAACTATTATTTTGGTAGAGAATTATTGATAGAGCAGCTGAAGAATTTGCTTTTTGTATGTAGTCATGATACAAATCAGAACAAATGCACATGAATGAGAAACAGAAAGGGAGACAGCATGCTGTCCAAAACTAGAGGCATATGCCTGGAAAACAACTTACTTATTTTAAATTAAAAATTAAAGTGCTTTAGACACTGTCCTGAAAAGGTAAAAAATAATGGAGGATACCATAGTATGCGTCCACCTTACAATGACTGGATACGTTAGAATGCTATTCTCTGTCATTACTATAATCAATAAAAATTATGAAATTTACCAGACTGCTCTTTAGGTTAGATTGGAGGTAGATCTACTTAATTACTGTTGCAATTTGAAGACTTACATGTCTAGGAAGAGTTGTATCTATCCCAGAAAAACTCAGATTTGCTCAAGAAGAAATTAATAGGCAAATTTAATCATTTACTAGAGGTAAAAATGCATTTCCATAGAGCAAAACTTTGTGATGCACTTTTCCAGAATATTCTTGGCTTAATAAAACAAGGTGACTAACAAATGGTGTGGGATATCATCTTGGGTAATATTTTCCCAAAGCATTCTTCAAGCATATCTTTTTCTCATTTACACAATTTATGTAGCTAGTGTGAAACATCGTATTGAAACAAGCATTAACTTACCCTACTTTCACGTCGAGCACTCTCAGAATAACCTTATCAAAATTCCTGTCATCTGAAAAGCTCAATATAACCAGTGTCTTATTTAATAGATTAAATATATCTAATCACACAACCCACACACAGTCCAATTCACAACTTCAACATATGGTGTATCACATTACCCAACCAGCAAATACTTTGTTTCCTGTGGTACATCATCCTAGTCCCACAACTATCCCACTGCCATTTTTATTTCATTAAAAATTATTATTGTAATATTCCCCAAAAATGTTATTGTTCGCAGAGATTGCATTCTTTCTCCTTGCTCAACTCCAAATGCTTAACATGGTTTGCTAAAGCTCAAAATCTTCATCTAGCCATAAGAACTCCTGGGGTAGTGACCTTTTTTTTTCCATGTTGACTGAAATGCACTGATGCAAATGTACTTTGGTTTGATTACTGATCCTCCCTGGAGAACTTGGCTAGAAGCATAAAACAAAATTTCTCTAACATCTTAGAAGTATTTCCTTCATGTCATGACTGAATTTTCAACCTCATATATTAGTTGAATCCCACAGCAACACAGCTGTCTATCTACAGTCATCAAGCCAGAGGCCTGAGTCCTAGAGCTGGTAACCAAGCTAAAGAAAGAATTCATTCTATCACCACTAAGAAACTTCTTTGTTAACACAGAATACAACAGTTGTCATCACAGGGGTACATACAGGGTTTTTTGGATATAAACAAGTACATCCAGTGCCCCAGTTCTGGTCTTAATTTGAATGGTTGTATAGGCATTTGTGAACAAAGCAGCCTACAAGGCACACCAGCATTATATATGCTACTCATCCAGCCCCAATAATTTATAGCAAACCAAGCTTCCTTTCCCAACCGTGTTCCTATGTTTCTTTCAAAGCAAACCATAAGGCATAGGAAAAGTGTTTATTGGGCAACACAATCAGGGCACGCACCAAGCAATCAGGATTGTAAGCTGCACAGCAAAATGTTCCTGCCTGACATGTACAATAGCCATTGAAATGCTAACAAACAGCTGCTTCCTCTCTATCCATGTTCAGATATTTTAATATTACTGTAACAACTTGATAACAATGATAAGCAATAACTAATAGCATCCCAAGAGTCTGTTAGCAAGCAACATCAGAAAACCCATCCTAGCTTGACATATCCCATTCTCCTGTGCCAGGGCATCATGACTTTCAAGCCCTCCTCTCAGCCCACCAACCTTCCATGAGCCATTCCTTCTCCTCTCCCTTCTCCTTTGTTGAGACAGGTCTGTCCTTTGACATTCATCCCTGTACTGACAGGTTTCATTTTGTTCATACCCTTGAGGGACTCTTTATTTGATTCTTCGCTGGAAATGACTTCCTCTTCCTACTGACTACATGGGAAGCAGGACTACCCTTTTCAGCATCTTCAGTTAGATGCAACTATTTATTGTATCTGTTCACCTTCAATTTAATTCTACTTCAAAGACATGACTTTAAGTCAGGTTGAAGTCTGAAACACTGTAAGTCCTCCCTTCTAAATACTCAAGAAAAATTGTCTGTCAAAGAGCCAAGTCAGTTAAGGCAGAATTGAAACAATGACCAAGTTCTCTACAGATTTTTTTCCCTTACACTACAAACCAGTTTTTAAGGAATAAAGCACATCTCCCTCCCATTCCTTCTTAATTCTCTACTATATTGTTTCTCTCCACACTTTAGTTTACTTCTTTTTCATGGAATACCATGAAGCACTTCTGTCTTATTGCACACTGAATACCAGCCAAAGAATGGGAGTGCAGGGTTCTGCTTTGAATAATTCAGATAATACTCTCACAAGTCTGAAGAATTGTGTCATGGATGCTGAGAGATTTTAGTGTATCTCTCCAATAAGCATCTGAAAATCTAAATTGATTTTACATGATGGCTTTGAAAAAAATCAACATAAAATATGGATTATCAGATTTCTTCATAGTAAAGAGTAACAATTGAAATATTTTATAGGATGTACAGAGAATAACGTGATGTGACATAACTATTCAAAAACCAAAGATGCCATCTTTGATATTTTATTAGTGTTAGCCTTTTATACACCAGCTTCATAGGATCTTCTCTCTGCCAGCAGAAGCCCAGTGATGAAAAAAGGAGTGGACCATAAATGCACAAAACAACCAAAACTGCTTAAGTCAGGGTCTGAAAAACACCCTGTCTAAATCCATTTAAAAATATTTAGGCTGTAGCCTAGAGCTATACACAAGAGTGGTATCAAATGTTACACCATCCTGGTCAAAGTTTTACCCTCATAAGCTGGAAATTATGGCAGTCTTAACCATAGTTTGAGCAGACAGGGGAAAGTGAGGTAAAGGAAGGAAGTGAACTTGAACAGAGAGCAAGTGCATTGCTTTGGCCTCCACACCAACAATAAACGTATTATAATAAAGCATTAAAAAGCACGTAGCAGTGGTCACCGTTGGTTTACTGCCTCCCCTGCGCCAACATCTGTGAGTTATCTGTTGCCAAACCCTGGCTAGCCATCAAGAACCGATCTCTAAATTACCATGCTGATTACACACAGTAGTGGTTTTGCTGTTGCTTGCCCATCTGCACAAATCATAATATAAGCCAACTGCAGTTGACTTTAAAGACTGTTCAAAGACACCCAACTCAAGCATGATGAAGAACAAATCCCTTTTTTCCTTGCTAACATTATTTTTATCAGAGCCAAATTCTTTCTTATTAGCTAAACTTTATTATTCCAGAATTTGTTTCATACAGTTGGAAAACATGAGTCTTTGAATCAACTGGATTACATAGCCTTTCCCCAGATGTCCAATGGCAACCCCATTTCACCATGAGACAATAGACTCTCAAACTCCTTTAACTATGTAAATGAACAACATAATATTTGCTGTAAACATTTTCTTTTAAATACTCAAGCACATTTTGTAAGAGGTTTGGTTTCCTGAAAAACTCTGTATAAACTGTAGTGGGTTTTAATCACATTGATGCAGGTTATGAAACTCTCTGAAGACATTTATAAACTCATTAGTCTATATTAACTAAACAATCTCAATTTATTTTAAAACAAAACCTGTATGTGAGCTAACATCTAACACCTCAGTGCTATAGCAAAGGGGAGGAGTGGAAGAATGTTCTCAGCTACATGAATGCAAAAGTAAAATTCAATAAAAATAATCAGCTCTTCTTCCTTTTCCTAACTGGTGGCCAAAAAATCATCCCATCTCATCAGAGACCTTGGCATGGATCCTGTACAAAATCATAGCATTCAATTTCCCATGCCTAGCTCAAAAAGCTTTTCTTTGTGTTGCAATATTCAACAGGTAATTGATCTGAGCTGTTTTACATTCTAAGCTCTAGAGTGAGACTGGTGCTAATATTTTTGCAGATGAAAACTAAAGACAAGTCTTCATCCATTTGTGAATTATACATGAACACATTTGAGCTTTAAAATTTATTTGATGTTCAAATCTATATGATGAAAGATGAAAGTAGTTAGATCTGTTTAAACAGAAAATGATACAGAAGTTGTATGTAACGAGATGTACACATACACCACTCAAAGCAAAGGTGGTGTTGAAGCAAGGCCTTTTGTTTCATTGGCAGAGAAAACAAGAGTTGTTCTTGCATGTGACCTTGTAATGGGGGTCGCAGACAGCACTAGTGCCATACAGGGAAGTGCTTACTGATTTTAAGGCATTGCCCTGAGTAAGCCAAGAAATTGCTCATGAGAATTTAATGATTTATTATTGTGATTTATGGCTGACTTTGTTTAAACCACGACACTATTTTGAATACTTCTTGGCATAAAAAGAGAAAATCTATTGGGGTTTATTGCTATTAGATGTTGATTTTCCCTAATTTTTGTGTTTAATTCATGAGAAGACTTACCATATCCTGAAGTTGTAAATCTCAGTTACAGCCTAAAGAGTGCTAGAAAACAGACTTTATGCAGTGCTTCAGCTATTTTTCTACTACACTGTGCCAAACCAAAATAAGTCCTTTAAAATTAGCTCATATACCACTTAATTTTTGAAAGTTAAACTAGAAATATGCATATGGTCTCATCACAGAATACCCTGGTGACTGAGAGACATGGCAGTTATTCAGGGACACAGCAGTTTGCTTCTATATGCATTCTAAGAGGAGTGAAATCCTTATATGCATGAGTACACGACATGAAGGCAAGTCTATACGCATATTTCCAAAACTTAGGATAATATCAGAAGCCACTGAATTTCATCATGAAGCCACGCAAAACCAAAACAGGAATAAAAGAAATAATGCCAGGTATCTTCCAAGAATATTTAAAAAAGGAGAAGGGATAGGCAGAGGGTGGCATGGAGGGAACATGAAACATAAATTATATCGAGTGAAACATCAGATGATAGTATCCCACACTGAGTCATGGCATATGTAGTAGTAGACCCTGCAGTACAGAAACTTACTAAGATAAACATTTGGAAGTGGGAATACAGCTGGAAATCAGGTTGAAGCAATGAAGAAGCCAGTCCAGCATTGTTCTACCATTCTTCTGTATGAATTTTCAAGAAGCATAACATTTTCATCTACAAAGCATGATAGAAAGGGTCTCCTCACACAAAATACTCAAGGAAGATGGTAGTAATTGCACTTTGACTCTACTTGTCCCGGTCATTTTTCTCCTTCTTAGTAGCTGGTGCAACACTGTGTTTTGACTTACGGCCTGTGAACAGAGCTGATAACACAAATATTTTAATCTGACCAAAGACTTTCTGAGCCTCATACTCTGCCAGGTAGGAAGGGAGGCCGGAAGGAAGCAGAGACATGACACCTGACCCAAACTAGCCAAAGGGGTACTCCATAACACAGCACATCATGCACAGGATGTAATGGAGATTTACCCGGAACGTGTAGGACTGCGGGGCTGGACGAGGTATTGGTCAGTGCTCGGTCGGGTGGGGTTGGGCGTCTTATCGGTCAGATGCTGGTGAGGTGTTGTATTCTCTCCCCTTGTTATTTCCCTTATCATTATTATTCTTGGTGGTAGCAGTAGTGATTTGTGTTATACCTTAGTTACTAAATTGTTCTTATGTCAACCCATGGGAGTTGCATTCTTTTCGATTCTCCTCTCCATCCCCCCGGGAGTAAGGGGAGGACAAGAAGGGGGGGAGTGAGAGAGTGACTGCGTGATTTATGGCTGACTTTGTTTAAACCACGACACTACTTTGAATATTTCTTGGCATAAAAAGAGAAAATCTATTGGGGTTTATTGCTATTAGATGTTGATTTTCCCTAATTTTTTGTGTTTAATAATGCAGCAATTACCTGGCAAGATAGACATGTTCCTTTTAACATAGTTCCAACAATTAATCTCTAAAAGCAGTATGTGTCCATCTAATGGGATTGGGATACAAAACTCTGGAGATTGCTGGATGACCATTACCTATCAAACAATAAAATGAGCAACATTCCTTTCAGGAAACTACTGATCTTCTTATTTCATTAGCAGTTTTATTTTTTTCTGGAACTGAAACCTTTACTGGGGCAAGACACAGCTGTGGTAGGAGGCAAGTGAAATAAAAGACCAAGCTCAAACATGTGGAGACCATTACAGGATGCTCCATGAGCTTTGACAGACAGATTCCAATGGATTTAATGTATCTTTAAACATGCAAGCAGTCCTTTAACTTATTACATATCCCACTAGCCTAGGCACTCCATCCTACGTGGTTACTGCTTCCCCTGCCAAAGCTGACAAGTCCCCTTAATCAACACCCTAACACTGAAGTTCACTTGCCAGGAAAAACATGTTTCTACTCAGTCTGGACTGTGACCTGTGGTAGCTCTTGCAGACATAATTTTCCCAGTCTGTCTCCTTTCCTACAGGTCTGTAAATCCTACACAACAGCAAGCCAGTTACCTTAAACCTTCACAGGATGCTACTGTAACTAGGCCAACAGTGACTGGAAACATTGCATGTTGCTTGCCAGCATGTAGTTATGACTTATGCTTGCCTTTTTCCTCAGCTGTACCCTTTGCCTTGGTAGCTTGAGGGGTATCACTACTGAACTATTTAATGGTTTTACACTGCTGAATATATTTTTTAAGAGTAGAAAATAAACTAGCCTGAGTATGTCCTACTCCCAATTTGCCTTAAATCAGCAACAAAATGAACTATACACAGGTTTAATTCTGTATTTCTACTTTCAAACTCTTCATGACCATAAAACTAGAATGCCACAACAGTGGCACATCTTTTTGGTTATGAGCATGACAAAAATACAGGGACACATTCAGCCTTCGTAGATTTCTCATAAACCACCTTCACATTGCTGAAGTACTGTCCAATTGATGTTTTACAAAAAAGGTTAAAAATATGAACAATGTGGATCTTTGAAAAATAGATATGTAATCCTACAGCTTAGAACTTAAAATCTGGCTGGTGGTATTTAGTACTTTTTCCTTTTAAGTACTTCTAAAACGGAAAAGATTGTACAATCGACTGTGCTGTATACTTTCATTATATTTTCCATAAAGACATATTATAATAGCTTAGCTACAGTAAAACACATAGCAGCCATTTTATTTTGTTTTAAATTAATTTCTTGTACTTGGTATTACATACTTATAGTTTCTCTGTTTAGATTAAATAATATTAATGCTGAACTCAGCATACACAGAGTGCTATTAACCATGGGAATAAATATTTGGAAGTAAGGTTTTAAAAATTGCATCAATGTTGTAATTACACTTAATAATAGCTTTATATTGTAATTTAAAAGCAGTTTATCTTGAAGTTAAAGTAATAAAATATAACTGTATAAAATAAAAAGCCCTTCTATAAACCACCGATTTAATTATATTTAGAGATAATTGTGAACTAGTTTTATGATTCTCGTTTTGTGCTGTTTGTTTTGGTTTTTGTTTTTTTTATCTGTGTGCCTATATATATGTAGGAATATAGATTGCACACATTTTATATATATATATATATAGGCAGAGATATGTGTGTTTATGTTTTAATAACTTAATCAGATTGCATTGCCATGCTGTGTAGGTAAAAGTTTTCAGCATGGTGCCTGTCAACTGCTAAAGATAGTTTTCAAGTGCTCTGAATTCTCAGATCTCTACTGAAACAGGTTAGGTAGAAATAATACAGTTACGCTGTAACATGGGGATGAAAAAAAAAAAGGCAACAAAAAAAACTTATAAAGTGAACTGATTTGTCAATTGATTTTCCAGATTTCCTTTTCTAAGCCAAAACTTTGATTGACTTTGCAAGAATGGGCATCAGGACACACGAGTTTTCTAGCACGTTTTACTTCCAGCATATGGGTAAAACGCAGCGGGTGCTACATGGCTGAAAACCAGAGGGAGAGCTTATATGGTGTCATTCTTAGGGCTAGTTCTCTAGCCATAATGGGTTCAGGAAGAAAGGTGGGGGGAAAATGGGAAAAATCTTACCTTCCCAAGCACACATTTGAAATCACAACAGGCAAATAACCTCCACACTAGAAAGACATTCACAGCCCTGCTGTGCCTGAAGGCAATGTTTGCCTCATAGCATGAGGGAACACTAGCATCATCTGTTTGTTCTCTTTGCTGTTGATTGCTGCTTTCCACCCAACAAGGCTTGTTAGAAGCTTATCTTCCAACTCACTGTTTTAAGCCACTGCAAGTACCCTGCCCAGCCTCAACAGAAGTAGTATATTGTCTATACAAGTAGAAATAAGATTGTTTTTTATAAAAATTTCAAAACGTAAGTGATCACATGTGCTAGCTGATTCCTCTGGGTTTCTTGAGGCTGACTGTAACCTATGAGGTTCAAAACATTCAAAGCTTCCTTCTTTCTTGTTGTGAAGGACGTTGCATTACACAGTGTGTCTTATCTGAAGTACTATAGAATTTATATCACAAAAATATCGGTTTTTACGATGACATAAATTAACTGTGCTGAGATCCAAATTTTGTCCTTATCAACACTGTGCTGAAGCGAATTCAAAGGGTGATTTCTTGAACTTCTACAGCTGATGGCCTACAAAGTCAAAGTATTTTTCTTCAGCTACAGAAACAGCCTGAGACTCTGACATCCGCCCCTTGTGCCTGTCCCTGTTGGAAATCCCCTACTTCTGCAGGGGTGCCATAGACATACTTCCAGCTCAAAGCAAAACAAAAGAATTAAAAACTTCATTTTACTATTTTGGCTTATCCTGCAGCCTTACAGACAGATATGTGTGTGTAGGTACATGTCAGCACTGCTGAGAGACAGAAACATTTTAGATCACTGAGAAAAATTCTAGTATATGCGTAACCTACACCCTTATGTTACAGTCAGTCCAAGCATATTTTAAAGTGGTTGTCAGAAGGCAGAGTGTGGGTGTAGTTTAAATATATTTTAAGCTCTGGAAAGAAAGAGCCATTAAAAATGGCTTCTAGCTCTTCTCAGCTCTTTCCAGTTTTACAAGATGCCTCCCTCTCAGAAAGTATTTCTTTTGTGTAAAAACAAAACGTTTCAGTGAAAGCACTGGTAAGTTGAACTGCAACTGAAAGAATATGTGATATATTAAGAAACATGATTGATTTCAGAAATGTCAAAAAGCAAACTCCTGTTGGACATCACACTGATTTTGTATATCCAGAAGAATTTGATTTCAAGTTATTTCTTCTTTACCTCACTTGGCTGTCAAGAGCACATCTAATTTTAAGTCAAATAATTTGTATTTGATAAAATTAAGCAACATTAAAGCACTGGGTGCTGCTGGCAAGAAAAAGAAAAAACTCAAGAAAAATAAATTTTAGTTGGAAAGGTTGTGTTAATGTGTCTATAACATTTATTCGCCTTTGACAAACTGCAAGAAGTTTACAGTAACAAACCAAAAGTTTATAACATAGCAGTCTAAGATGTTCACAGATTTAACAAACAGGATGAGTCTAGCTGAAACCCGCTGTAAAAAGAGGTGAGATGATAGTATTTGAATGACTGGCATTGACCCTGACTTACCTTTACTTCACATTTTCTTGGCAGTACAGCAGTTTATCCGGCAGACTAAGGAATACTGGAACATCCCAGATTTGAAAGTATGCAACTTTTTTGAACTGAGCAAAAGAGAAATAAAGTTTCCAAGATGATTAAGAGCACTTTCAGACAGACAACCTGAAGTGCAGTCAGTCATTTTCCGGTCCTGTATTTCAGTTCCAGAAACACGTTAAAGCCTTTCACATCCATCTAACTGATATCCCATCACACTTCCCTGCTATATTTTATGAACAAAGATCTTTCTTATACAGACGAGCACCACAATTTGGCACACAGGCTGAGCCATTTTTGGAGGCGGAACTACTAAGTTTAATACTACTACCCTGTTAGTGTTCTTAGAATTGGTCTGAATTACTGTATTTTGTATGCTTTTTCTACAGCTTATTTTTATCTAAGGGAAAAGCTTACATATGCTGCTGCAAGATGAACCTGGGGGAAAAAAATTATAGCGAAGTATCCATACTGCAATAAAACTGCATTGTTTACATGCATGCACATACCTCTCCCACAGCCTTTCACTCTCAACTGGCTGTTCCCTTCTGAGTATTTTCTCTTCAAGAGGGCAAACAGCCATGAGCCCATCTCACATTCTTCTCCTGTGGTATACTATGTTTATACAAAGCATAGGACTATTAAGTGTATGCAGTACTTCTAAGTACCTATGAAACTATGCAACATCATGTTTTCTGCCCAGTTGATTAATATACTCATTAGAGCATCTGTATATTCAACCATAACATCCACTGAAGAACAGATGGAGCTTCTCTGCCAGTATCTCATGTGTCCTTTTAAACACATTTTCCAGACAACTGTTTTGTTCTCTAAAAATATGTTTAGATTTATTTGCATATGCATCTAATGGTGTCACATAGTGCTCTGGAACCCATACAAGCTAAAAAATAAATTTCAAAATTTCACAATTTGATTTTTTGTAGATTATTGTCTTACAGCAAAGGTCTTAGTTTCATTCAACAGTACAGATTTTTCTTCCTTGCCTTTTGAATTTTTAAATTAAGACTGCAGAGGAGACCCTCTGCTCTGTAGGCCACACTGCACCTCCAGAACCACCCCACAGTGATTTACAGGAAGGCAGGGCTGCTTTCTTATTGCTCTTTTCACTTTTTCCTAGCTAATTTCAGTGACTGTATTTTATGTATGCTTAAATACCTATTCTTGTTTTAATAAGATACACTTATCTTTTTGCCAACTCTTGCACTTGGCAAATCTGCTTTGTACGCATCCATTCTGTTTAGCTGCAACAAAAACTCCAGAATTTTAGACACATAAAACCAGACAACCACCACCTTAAAATCTCAAGACTGGAAGCTTAATGAGACTTCCATAGTTTTGTTAAATCAATTAGTAACTCAATTAATATACATTGCTATTGAAGGAAACAGTTTCAGAAAAGCATTTTGCTACCTAGTAAGCCATTAAAATGTATAACAAGCATGATGAATACATGTGGTATAACAGTAACAGAAGCTGGCATGATTGAAAACATTGGGGGAGTTTCTGGAATCTGAATGGACTACTCAAGAAAGCACCTATATGCATACTTTTCAAAGCTGGATCTCAAAATTAAGCAAAAAAAAAAAAAAAAAAACTGCATTTTATTTAAACATTAACTATTTATTCAAAACTTATTTGTTTTTCTAAGTACTAGTGCTCACGTTGGATAAAATACAAGGCTATGCAAGACTTCTAATTCCTTAATCTGACTATTAGTCTTAAACAAAGAAGTTAAGAATGCTATGCAGCACAGACTCTAAGACATTTCCTTACTGAAAATAAAATAAACAACAAAAAACAACCAAAACCCAACAAAGCCGGAAACAAACAAAAGCAACAATCACAAAAAAAACCCCAAACAACAAAAGCTCAACACAAAAAAAAACAAAAACAAAAACAAAAAAGAGCAACAGGAAGAAAACCCCCAAAAGCATTGCTTCTAAACCATTGAAGAATCAAGACTTACACAGTGAGATGTCCTAAGTATGGACTTTTTGCTAGAGAAAAATCTGTGTGTCACACACACTTGCACTCCTCTGAATCCAGCTTCTGGAATCTCAAGCTTTATTGTCCACCTACAGATGTAATTTT
The DNA here is from genome assembly GCF_037157495.1 of Lathamus discolor. Classification (NCBI taxonomy): domain Eukaryota; kingdom Metazoa; phylum Chordata; class Aves; order Psittaciformes; family Psittacidae; genus Lathamus; species Lathamus discolor. The sequence goes on along the minus strand of NC_088887.1, from coordinate 26,323,542 downwards.
GATAGTCATGTCCACAAATGAATGAATTTAAAAGAAAAAGGAAAAGCTGACCACACATACAAGCTTTAAAAAGTCCCATAGCTAGTAATATATAGTGAGACCATTCTACAGGCTCTGTTCTAGCCTATGTAATTTACTTAATTTTGAGATAAATGCTTAGAAAGGAAACAATGTTTCATGAAGTTTTATATCTTTTTCTTTACACATTTAATTTTTAGAAGCAGGGACTTTGTTTTGCAAAATATTGCACAAAGGAGCTGAGTAGGTAGATTGAGAGAGAAAAAAAAAAAACACCCAACCCCAAAAAAACATCAGAAGGAGCTGCATTATTTTTCTGAATCTGTCCTGGGAGATTACTTGCTCCAGTTATTCCTTAGACAATAAATACTATTTTATAAAAACAGCAAACAGGAACCATTTTAACTGTAAACATCTGCTATTCTGGATTTACATTTCAATAGGCTGTGTTGTTAATACTCAAAATTTTATGGAACCCTCTGGAAACACTGTAATATTACTCCTTAATACTTTTTTTTTACTTGCAATTTCTTAGGAGTTGCAGAATATGTTCATGTTGGGTCATTAATAATCATCATCATCATCATCTTTTTTTCCAGTGTTGTACTGTATTCTTTAAAGACGATTAGGATGTAATATCAATTGAAATTTATGTAAGACCATAACATCTTGATGACTTGTATTGAAATGAGCAAATATATTTTGATTTTTTTTAATTTGGCATGAGATTAACAATAGAAATTAGTTAATAAGTATGTTATGCTTTATAAATGCATTGTCTCCAATCTCTTTATTCAAGTTATCACAAATTCTTTTTAAAATATAACCATACCTCATCACTTTAAAACATTAAGAGTACAGAAACAATTTTAAACATATTTAATAGAGCTTTTCACTGCTAGTGAGGAACATATATGAAAAAAATGGTTTTCCTTTTATGTAGACATTGAGTTGGAAAAGGTAACAGATAAAATATATAAAACAATTGTTACAAGGCTAATACTAATTCTGAATAACAACAAGCATTCTTAAAAGCTTGTAGTACACTGCAAAATACATTGTTTTTACAGAGAAAGATAAAGATTTCAATGAAAAAGAAACAAAAAAAGAAGTGTTAAGAAGGTGTATTTGCTTAATTATGTCATGCTTACATATAATGACCATCAGCTTTCTGCAAGAGGTGGTCACAAATGGCTCAGGAACCCTTTCAGAAAGTTATTCTAAAAAGCTGATTCCAGAAAGCGGCAAACTGGAGTCACTCTAGCACTTGATGCAATAGAGAATTAAGTCTGTGACAATCCAGTACAGTGGTTTGTGCATCGAGAAAATAATATTTAGTTTTTCTCTCTCCTGAAAAAATCTGAACACTTATTTGATCTTTAAAAAAAAAAAAAAAAAAAGATAATTATTCATAAGACTACATGTAAGGTGGATAAATGGGAAAGGTGCTGCTCAGAATATTTTGAATATTCAAAAGAGCTGCAGTTGGTGTCAGCACAGGAAAATCTACTCAGAAATGATCCATGTGTAGAAGGCATGCATGTGCTTGATATTTAAATGTAAGTAAATTTGTATGCTCCCCTACTCGAGGAAAAGAGTAGAAGCAGGGTTTTTTTACTATTATTTGAAAAATTTTGATACTCTAATACAAGCTGGAAGGAAGACTGGACCTACCTGTGTACTTTCACTCCTAAAGATAAAACATACAGCATACAAAGCCATCTTAATTAGGATGGCACTCAGTTTTGTAGGGTTATTTTATTAGTGCCCCTCAATCTACTAAAATAGCTATAAGATAAATTCCAAACTGGTAACGTGCCACTTGGATCTGCGATAGTTGATCATACCGGCTGACCACAGGTCATATGCTCTTAATCATTTGTGACACTAGTGGAAAACCAGAAAAACAAACATTTAAAGAAAAGAATTATAAATTATAAAGCTCCGCCACACTATTATTTTATGACGCTTTAGAGTCTCAGGCATTTTCATGAAGTCAGGTCTTAATACTAAGATTCATCTACCCACTACTTCTCACAGAATCACAGAATCCCAAGGGTTGGAAGGGACCTCAAAAGATCATCTAGTCCAACCCCCCCGCAAGAGCAGGGTAACCTACAGTACATCACACAGGAACTTGTCCAGGCGGGCCTTGAATATCTCCAGTGTAGGAGACTCCACAACCCCCCTGGGCAACCTGTTCCAGTGCTCTGTCACTCTTACAGTAAAGAAGTTCTTCCTGATGTTAACGTGGAACTTCCTATGCTCCAGTTTACACCCATTGCCCCTTGTCCTATCACTGGATATCACTGAAAAAAGCCTAGCTCCATCATCCTGACACCCATCCTTTACATATTTGTAAACATTGATGAGGTCACCCCTCAGTCTCCTCTTCTCCAAGCTAAAGAGACCCAGCTCCCTCAGCCTCTCCTCATAAGGGAGATGTTCCACTCCCCTAATCATCTTTGTGGCTCTGCGCTGGACTCCTTCAAGCAATTCCCTGTCCTTCTTGAACAGAGGGGCCCAGAACTGGACGCAATATTCCAGATGCGGCCTCACCAAGGCTGAGTAGAGGGGGAGGAGAACCTCTCTTGACCTACTAACCACACCCTTTCTAATGCACCCTAAGATGCCATTTGCCTTCTTGGCCGCAAGAGCACATTGCTGGCTCATGGTCATCCTCCTATCCACCAGGACCCCCAGGTCCCTTTCCCCTTCGCTACTTTCCAGCAGGTCAACCCCCAACCTGTACTGGTACATGGGGTTGTTCTTCCCCAGACGCAAGACTCTACACTTACCCTTGTTAAATTTCATCAAGTTTCTCCCCGCCCAACTCTCCAGCCTGTCCAGGTCTCGCTGAATGGCAGCAAAGCCTTCTGGTGTGTCAGCCACTCCTCCCAGTTTTGTGTCATCAGCGAACTTGCTGAGGGTGCACTCAGTTCCCTCATCCAGGTCATTGATGAAAATATTAAACAGCACCGGTCCCAGCACCGACCCCTGAGGGACTCCACTAGTCACAGACCTCCAGCTAGATCCTGCCCCATTGACCACAACTCTCTGCCTTCTTCCTTTCAACCAGTTCTCGATCCACCTCACTACTTGATCGTCAAGCCCACACTTCCTTAGCTTATCTATGAGGATGCTGTGGGAGACAGTATCAAATGCCTTACTGAAATAAAAAAAAACTACATCTACCGCTCTACCATCATCCCTCCACCTAGTCACTTCCTCATAGAAGGCTATAAGGTTGGTCATACATGACTTCCCCCTCATAAAACCATGTTGGCTGTTCTTAATGACCCCCTCATCCTTGATATGCCTAGTGATGGAGTCAAGAATAAGTTGTTCCATCATCTTTCCAGGGATGGAGGTAAGGCTGACCGGTCTATAATTACCCGGGTCCTCCTTCTTGCCCTTCTTATAGACTGGTGTGACCTTTGCCATCCGCCAATCCTCAGGCACCTCGCCCGTTTCCCACGACTTACCAAAGATGATGGAGAGTGGCCTAGCAATGACCTCCGCCAGCTCCCTCAGTACCCGTGGGTGCATTCCATCCGGACCCATCGATTTATAGATGCCCAGATTGCATAGCTGATCCCTAACCCAATCCTCATCTACCAAAGCAAACTCCTCCTTTGTCCTGACTCCTTCTGGGGCTATAGAAATCCAGGGCCCTCGGGGAGAGTCTGCAGGAGTAAAGACAGAGGCAAAGAAGGCATTCAGCACCTCTGCCTTCTTTATATCCTCTGTCTCCAGGGCACCCACGTCGTTCAGCAGTGGGCCTATATTGCCTCTTGTGTTAGTTTTATTTGCTATGTATTTGAAGAAGCCCTTTCTATTGTCTTTAACCCGACTAGCAAGATTGAGTTCCAAGGAGGCCTTAGCTGTCCTAATTGCCTCCCTACATCCTCTAACAACTGTCCTATATTCCTCCCAAGCGGCCAGCCCCTCCTTCCATAATCCATAGATTCTCCTTTTCCACTTGAGTTTGCCCAGCAGCTCCTTGTTTAACCATGCCGGTCTCCTAGATCCCTTACTTGATTTCCTACTCATTGGGACGCTCCGATCCTGAGCTTGGAAGAAGCGGTCCTTGAATGCTAACCAACTATCTTGAGCCCCTTTACCGCCTAGTACCCTTTCCCATGAGACTTCCCTTAGCAGTTGACTGAAGAGGCCAAAGTTGGCCCTTCGGAAATCCAGAACTGTGGCTTTGCTAGGTATTCTATTCCTCCCACACAGGATCCTAAACTCCACCATCTCATGGTCACTGCAGCCAAGGCTGCCATTGACCGTCACCACTTCGACCAAACCCTCCTTGTTGGCGAGTACTAAATCTAGCAGCGCTGCTCTCCTAGTTGGTACGTCCACCATTTGCATTAAGAAATTATCATCAATGCACTCGAGGAACCTCCTAGACTGTGAATGACTGGCTGTGTGAGTCTTCCAGCAAATATCGGGGTAGTTAAAATCCCCCACGACGACTAAGGCATGTAGTCGCGAGGCTACTTCCAGTTGCCTGTAGAAAGCCTCATCAACTCCTTCGTCCTGATCAGGAGGTCTGTAATAGACCCCCACAACTGTATCACCCGTGCCAGTCTGTCCCTTAATTCGTACCCACAGACATTCCACTTGCTCCTCATCTGACCCCGGACAGAACTCAATACATTCTAGTTGCTCTCTCACGTAAAGAGCAACTCCACCACCTCACTTCGCTGACCTATCTTTCCTAAAAAGGACATAGCCATCCATGACCACATTCCAGTCATGTGAACTGTCCCACCATGTCTCTGTAATTGCCACTAGATCATAACCTTTAGCCCGCACACAGACTTCTAACTCCTCCTGTTTATTCCCCATGCTGCGTGCATTGGTGTACAGGCATTTCAGGGAGCCAGTCCTAGTACCCTTTTTCCCCTGTGGGACAGGGTCTAAAAACCTATCCTTTCCTACAAGTGAAACAAGAGATTGATAGTCCTCCTTAGCCCGCCATCCTTCAATCCCTAGCATGTTCCTCCTGGGCTTGTCCCCAACAGGCCCAGTTAAATCCCCTCCCCCCTTCATAACTAGTTTAAAGCCCTGTCAATAAGCCCTGCTAACTCCTGCCCCAAAACCCTTTTTCTTCTCTGGGACTGGTGTATCCCGCCTGTCACCAGCAAACCAGGTGTCCCATACAGCAGCCCATGACTGAAAAACCCAAACCCCTGCCTTTGGCACCAGTCATGTAGCCATACATTAACCTGCAGAGTCTTCTTATATATCCCTTCACCCTCGCTTGCAACAGGTATGGAGGCAAACACCACTTGCGCTCCAGACCCTTTAACCAGCCGTCCCAGGGCCCTGAAGTCTCTCTTCATTGCCCTTACGTTCCTCGTAATAATTTCGTCACTGCCAACCTGAAAAACCAGCAGCGGATAGTAGTCAGACGGCTGCACCAGTTCAGAGAGGTTTTTTTTAACATCTCTAATCCGAGCCCCAGGCAGGCAGCAGACCTCCCTGTGGGGTGGATCCGGTCGACAAATGGGCCCTTCTGTTCCCCTCAGAAGGGAGTCACCCACCACAATTACTCTTCTTTTCTTCTTGGTTGGGGAAGTTCTGAGGCATGGGGGTGAGTGACTAGCCCTGGGTGACTCACTAGATAGATTTGCCTCACCATCTCCATTCACCTGGCCCTGAACTTCCAAGACCTTGTACCTGTTATTCAAGGGCAATTGGGAGGGAGGAAGGGATTGTGAGGGTTTTCGCTTACCTCTCTGAGGAGGAACCTCCCTCCATCCATCCTTGTCCATTAAGCTCTCTCCTTCTGTCTGATGGTAGGAGGGAAGGGGATCCATAACTTGTTGAACCACTTCCCTCTGCCCTTGCCTTAGGGTGTGGTTCCACCAATCTATTTCACTTTCACACTCTCTAATGGCTCTCAACCTTTCAACATCCTCCCTCAGTTCAGCCACCTGCCTGAGCAGGTCATTTATTTGCCCACAGCGAACACAAGCAGTGTCACTGGCTCCCTCCAATACAAGTGCCAGGCTCAGGCATTCGCTGCAGCCAGAGACCTGCACAGCTGCATGTCTGCAGGAAGGCTCAGTCTGGATACCCACATTAGTACTCACTACAGCTTTCGATCGTGTTGTAACCATGATCTATCTGGTCAATCAATCCGTCTACGTCTCTCAGCACTCCTTCCCCCTCCTGTACTCCAGGCGAGTCCTCTCGATGAGCCGGTTGGAACGCTTCCCTGCCCGCTCCCCTGCCCGCTCGCCTGCCCGCTCGCCTGCCCGCGCGAACTGCCACACAAACTGCCTCGACGCTCTCTGTTTGCCGGCTCTGTTCGCCGGCTCTGCCCGCCGCGCTCCCTGGGAAGGTTTTTTAGCCACTCCCAGCTGGTGCCACTCCTCCTGGCTCCGCCCCCTGTGAGTCAGCCCCTCGCGGGAGCTGAGCTTCCGAGTCCTGGGCAAGTCCTGTTGAGGACTTGAGGCTCCCTCCTCAGTGGCTCTTGTCGCTCTGAGTTGAGGCTCCTGGTTGCTGATCTCTCCCCTCTCCACTCCGGTGTTGCAGGCGTCCTCTCTCAAGCTACTCACCTCAGCAATCTTCAGCTTTCATGTTTAAAATTAAATCCATTTAGTAAATTAACCACCATTAAATTGCTAGATGCACTAAGCCAAGACCTACACAGAAAAAGGTCACCTCTTTTTGCTCAAAAGACAGAACCAGAACTGGGTTAGTCGAGCTTTAAATTCAGTAAACTGTACCGATACACCAGGTAGGATTTCTTCAGAAACAGGACCTACATGATACAAGTCTCAGTGATTTAAGCAAAGTTCAGGAAAAGACATTAAAGCTAAGAAATTTTTTAACAGAATGAGGAGAAAATTCTCTCGCACACACTGTACTTAAATAATTCAATAATTACTTTGAGGAAAATTGCATTAGGATACTGTAACTTCTAACTTTGTCATTAATAGATATAAAGTAGCTATAAGAGCTTCTTCAATATAAAATTTGTTAGTTCCACAGCTCTAGTGGTAACTCGGTTGCGTCCCCTATGGTGGTGCTCATGTGCTTCTATCTGCAGGCACGAGCTTGTGTACAAGAGCAGTGAGAAGCAAAGGTAGGACATGAAATGCAGAGTTTAACCACCCATAAGAATTCCCTAAAGTATGTATGTCAAAGATTAGGAACAAGATGAAACAAATCACATACATCAGTCCATGTATCCTCCAAGAGGTCCAGTGGAACAGAGCCACACAATGTACAACACTTTTGAATTTTCTGACAATTTTTGTTAAAGCAGATTAATTTTAAAGTAAGCACTAGTATATAAAAATAAAACTTAGTGCATGAGTAGTAGCTTAAAAATGCTGAAATAGTTAATTTCCAAAACTGAATACCAAAGCTTGTTATATGCTTAATGGAAAGCAAAGCATTTGTCAGTGTGTACATACTAAATTATAAGTTTTATTTGGCCTATTATAAACCAGAAGTATTTAAAAACACGTCTTTTCAGAAACATCTAAAAATTAGACCATCTTCATTCTTAAAGAGAAACCTTAAAATATTTCACTTTTCACAACTTCATTACCCACTTTTACTGGCTGAAATAACTTGACATGGCCAACAATTACAAGTTGTTTTATCCAGACTATGCAAAACTCCATTTTAAAACAACTATGCTGATTTTTTAAAAAGACCAAATGTTGCACAGTTCATGACTATAGAGCTCATATGTCCTTCGTTCACTTTAAAAGACTTACTGAGAATCTCCTAATAGCAGAGAGAGAATCCTTTTTCAGTTGAGATTTGCTGTTCCAGAACTTCTGTTTATTCTTCCTGGAGAAAATTCATACTCTATCTCCTTCCAATCAGTACAGATTTTGGACATTGTATGTTTACTTCCCATTTCTTTACCAATAATGCTGTGGTTAAATAATTACTGCAGTTAAATGAAATCCATTATTTAGGATGTCACTGAGCAATGTTTTGCTTTCAGTTTAGAGCACTGCAAGGTTTGAGGCCAAATGTCAGGAGCGGGATTTTCCTTTCCAGTATTACCTAGTCCATGAACGTCTCCTATTTTCTCCCTTCGAAAGGAATAGTCCATTGTATTTGTATTACTTTGAAATGCAGGGCCACATTCATATTTTCAGCTACAGTACTGGAACTGGCCATTGAATAAGAGTGATGTATATTATACCGCATGCCAAAACTTTTGACTGTTTCACTTATGTTACAAATCAATAAAAACACATTAAATGACTGAAGATAAGGAGTCTGCAAACAATGAAATTCAAAGTTATTTAAACTTCTGCTATCGTATCTGAAAATTTACTTTTTGTTACAACTTCACTACTTGTCAAAAATTACATTTCCGCCGGTGCTGCTGTTTATAGTCCAAAAGGGACCTTGACACACTTTTGAGGTAGGCTGATGCCAACCCTATGACATTTAACCATGACAAGTGCAAGGTCCTACACCTGGGTCAGAGCAATCCCAGGCACAGTTACAGATTGGGCAAACATGAGATTCAGAACAGCCCTGCGGAGAAGGACTTGGGGGTGCTGGTCGATGAGAAAATGAACATGAGCCAGCTTCAGTGTGCACTTGCAGCCCAGAAACCAAGATTATCCTGGGCTGCATCAAAAGGAGCGTGACCAGCAGGTCCAAGGAGGTGATCCTGCCCCTCTACTCTGCTCTCATGAGACGTCACCTGGAGTATTGTGTGCAGTTCTGGTGTCCTCAACATAAAAAGGACATGGAACTGTTGGAACAAGTCCAGAGGAGGGCCACAAGGATGATCAGGGGACTGGAGCACCTCCCATATGAAGACAGGCTGAGGAAGTTGGGGCTGTTCAGCCTGGAGAAGAGAAGACTGTGTGGAGATCTCATTGCAGCCTTTCAGTATCTGAAGGTGGCCTATAGGGATGCTGGAGATGGACTCTTCGTTAGGGACTGTAGTGACAGGACAAGGGGTAACAGGCTCAGACGTAAACAGGGGAAGTTTAGATTGGATATAAGGAAGAAATTCTTTCCTGTTAGGGGGGTGAGGCACTGGAATGGGTTGCCCAGGGAGGTTGTGAATGCTCCATCCCTGGCAGTGTTCAAGGTCAGGTTGGACTAAGCCTTAGGTGACATGGTTTAGTGTGAGGTGTCCCTGCCAATGGCAGGGGCCTTGGAACTATATGATCTTAAGGTCCTTTCCAACCCTGACTATTCTATGATTCTATGATTCTATGTTAGTGGTATATTCACAAGAGGGTAACAAAGTCTAAATGCCATTTCAAGGTGCTGTATATGCAATTAGCAATATTTTTTAATAAAAATAGCAGGAGTAGCTTACCTAAATCCTCACATACAATAAATTGACAGATATACCTGATTTGTTTTATTTTTTATTGCATGAGTATTTCTCTTACTGTACCAAAGATTGCATTTTAGAGACAGAGCAGATTCCTCTGTCAAGGCTATTTTCTTAAATTTGATTAAAAAAAACCCAGTATTTTCAAATATCCCAAAAGACAAGAAATTATTTTTTTAATCATAGAGTCATAGAATGGTTTGGGTTGAAAGGGACCTTAAAGATTATCAAGTTCAAAGCTCCCTGTTCTGAAGGTGCCCTGGGCAGGGACATCTTCCACTAGACCAGATTTCTCAAAGCCCCATCCAACCTGGCCTGGTACACATAAGAAACCAGCAAACAGATTATTGCTGCTGTTACCTTATTTTGAAAATCTGTAACAGCATGGAAGGTAGGCAGTTCAAGCTATCAATCACTGTACATTGTGAATGACCATTTAATCCAATAAACCCCTCTTTTCCAGTGAATGCACTTACTGAAAAATATTATTGCCAGTCAATGAAGGCAGTACTGTTTGAGAAAACCATCTAAGGTCAAGAATGACATGAAGAGGATGATGAAGTTTGTGCATCTTATGGTTCTTCAAGGGATATATCAACTGCTTCCTAATATACTACACTTAGTCTTTAGACTTAACTGTGTATCAAAAGCAGTATGAATGAGGGAAAGTGTTACTTATTTCATGCTTGCTGACTGACAAACATCTATTTTCTGGAAAGGTAAACACATTAATGTTCATTTTGTTTTTGAATATAAGTTACATGCTGCTTCTGTTTGAAAGGGTAAAATTCACCTATGCTAAGATTTGCATGGAAGGTGCACCTGAAGTACCTTTTCAGGGAAATAAATCTTAACTATTTGAGCATTCATAAACCCACCATGCAACAGGTACTGTTTTAATACCCAAAGAATCAACACTACAGGGGAAAAAAAAAAAAAAGTGCTGAATTTAGGATGTTTTAGGAAGAAAATAAGTATTTTTTAAAAAAATCATCTTCAACTTATATTTTAACAGCTTTCCAGTAGTGATTGTTGCAGAAGTTGAGCTATTTTCTACCTTACAGCAGAAAAAATATGAGGCGTACAGTATACCTACCCACCCATCTGCTCTCCATTGGTTTTCTGTCAATCCCCAGGATGGCTCCATGCATTACTGCTGCTTTCTCACATACAGGGCAGCTTCTTTCCTCACCTTTCTTGCTTGCCCTTCTTAAAAAGCATGTATCCATCCATCACAGTGCGCCATCCATGGGACTATGTATTAATAAATGTCCAATGAAGGGAAATGTTACAGATTTTGTTAGGCCCTTGAAAGTACTAACATACTGAATGAAGAAAAAAGATAAAGTACCCAGGAGATACCACACATTAGCATACTGGTACTTCATGAAAAGTAATAAAGCACTAATTTCACAATTAAGTCCTCCTCTCGACCTAGTGCCATTCTGAAGTCTCCGTCTTAAGCATTCTTTTATCATTTGAACACAAACTCTACTATCCAGCCTTCCTTAGCTGAATGATACAGAAATTTAAAAACCACTTTCAGAAGCTGCAATCTTTCCTTAAAAGTGACCATTTTCTGTTTATAAAATCTGTTTATAAAAATCTGTGGCCCCCAGTCAGGAAGCTACCAACTGAAAAGTTTGATGCACCACCAAAATAACTATCAAAATTATTAAAAACAGTTTTATTTTAAAATTTAAAATAATATTTTGCAAAAAAAAAAAAAATCACATGAACTATAAAGTTTCATGGCCATTATGGTTTGAATATTGTCCTGGGTTCAGCAGTAGCAGTTATTTTTGTCCTTCTTAGTAGCTAGTGCAGTGCTGTGTTTTGATTTTTTTGGCCTGGGAACAGCGCTGATAATGCCGATGTTTTTAGCTGCTGCTCAAATGTTTGGTCTGGCCAAGGACTTTCTGAGCCTCATGCTCTGCCAGGGAGGAGGGGAGGCCGGGAGGAAGCAGAGACAGGACGCCTGACCCAAACTAGCCAAAGAGGTATTCCATACCACAGCACATCATGCCCAGGATGTAACGGGGAGTTACCCGGAAGGGGGGTAGAGGGACTGCAGGGTTGGACGAGGTATCGGTCGGTGCTCGGCTGGGGGGAGTGGGGCAAGTTATTGGTCAGCTGTTGTTGAGGTGTTGTATTCTTTCTTCTTGCTATTTTCTTTATCATTATTATTATTGGTGGCAGCAGTAGTGATTTGTGTTATACCTTAGTTACTAAACTGTTCTTATCTCAACCCGTGGGAGTTGCATTCTTTTTGATTTTCCTCTCCATCCCTCCAGGAGCGGGGGGGGCAAGCAGGGGAGTGAGTGAACGAGCTGTGTGGTTGGGTTTAAACCACGACAAATATAAAGTAAATAATTTACCTTTGCTGAGTTCAAAAAATTCAAGGAAAAAAATCCAACCCTCATGTTTTCAGAGGATTTCCTTTAAGGTGTGGTATATTTGTACCTAAAGGCTACTTCCCAACAACTTGCAATGAAAATAATCTTTTTTTCTTCTGAAAAGAGTGAGAACATGTGGGATTTTATTACAGCAGTACATGCCAGATCTCTGAGCAGTCAACACTCATAATTCTGTCTGTGCATGTTCTCCTTCAGACAAAAGCTTAAGAGATTTAAGTAAAATAGACACAGTGTGGAAGAAATCTGTCACATTTCACTGCCAGGGTCCAGCGATAAGTCAGGGAAGATGAGTTCATGTCCAGCTTTCTGTTTTAACAACACAATATCTTATCTTCCATTAATTGATCTTACCCTCAGTTATATCAAAACCCTGTAATGGGAAAATGAAAAACAAAAAAAAAAACCCAACCCAAAAACCAAAACCAAAAAGAAGAACAACAAAAAATGCAAAAACAAACAAACAAACAAACAAACAAAAAAAAAAAAACAACCAAAAAACTCTACCTTTGAAACCGTAAATATCTTGGTAGCCTATTTAAAACCTTAACACCTTAAATAATTCAAAAAAGACAGTTGTCATTTTGTCAGTTACAATAATATCATCCAAAACAGAAAACCTTTACAGGTAAAACCATCTTTAATATTATTAGAATAGAAAACTTACTAATACCACTAATACCCTTTTCTCTGTTGCTACGCTCATGTTCCTAATACCTATCTGGGTCCTAAGGCTGACAGGGTCACCTTTCAAAGGGATAGTGTAAGTGGAGGAGTGTCAAGGTGACTTGTCACTGTCTTCAAGCCTCAGTAAGGATACGTTCAATGTTGTTGGTGAGGTCCTTTCCTCCTCAGCTGTGGAGCTCCTCTGACTTTTCATGCATTTTCTTTTTGTCTCATATATTCCACCACACTTGCTGACCCCTGGACTCCCAAAGAAGGGGTGGAAGCTGCCCCACAGCATCCCCATAAGGTCTGTTTGTCACCTAGGCACCGTCTGGGTCTGTCAGCCCCTTCCATGGCAGCATCCTCATAACTGGAGCTGAGACAGGCTGGGCAACAGGCACTTGGCCATGGGATGCCTGGCAAACCCAGATCAGCCCTACTCAGACCAAGGACAGCCCAGACACCACCACCACATCCCCCCCCCCCCCCCCACCCCGGGACCTGCTGCAGCCTGAAGAATGCTCCTAGAAGTGACAAAAATCTAGTGCAGCACATGAATCAGACAAGCTTTGAAGAGTAATAAAAAAATCATCAGCAAAGTGAGAACATGTCTTGTTAATATGATTAAGATCTTTCTGAGAGGATGAGACAAATATCTTTAAGGTATTTCAGTACTAATCCTGCAAGTGATCGAATATATATTTCCCTAAACTGCTGGAAAAACATGACCCTCTGATCACTTAAATGTTCTTAAGTCAGCATCTTTGTCTTTCTGACAGCGTTAATAAACTAATGCTGGCATTCATGTTGTAGGAAATAATTATCTTTGACATGATGACCAGTTGTACTAAACCATGTCGTATGTCAAAGAACTTTCTCACCCAGCCCAAGTGCAATTACTCTTAAGCATCTGAGGCAAGAATACAGCTTAAACCTAGCTCTTGGATTAAACTAGACTCCACTTGTCTGACAGAAAGAAGCTTATGAAATGTCACCTGGCTTTTTTTCTACCAGGGTTTTTTCTTTGTCCTCATTTAGGATGCTGCTAGTGCCTTGTTGTTGTGGTTGATTTTTGTACATGCATGTATACACACATTTATATAGTTGTAAAATAATATGAAGAATTTGGCCAGTCAGACACATGTAGTCAGGAGATTTCTCACCAGGTATTTCTTGATTTTTCAACACTAATATTTTCAGTCTGATCATAGCATTTATTACATCATTTGGATAATCTTTTCTATAATGAAGGAATCCACTGGAAAAGACCACTGGACAAAAATAGATGGAAATCTAATTCAGAAAATAACAACCCTTTTCATAAATAGCTGTTCCCAAACCTTCTTCTGCTTCCTATCAATAGTCTCCCTTCATTCCCACCCCCTACTCTCAGTCCTCCTCCACAGATAAGAGTTTTAAGAGCACTAATTGGTTCACTTCAGGCAAAAAAAGAAAAAGCTTCCATCTGCCTGTAAGCTACATGTAGGATGTGTCATGCTGGGTGGTTATTGACAGCAGCGGAGGTGGGTGATGGTCGCTGCTGCTGCCCTCCCCAAATTTTCAACACATCAGTTAGCTTAACCTGCCCCCAGGTCTTTCCCTCATGTTTCTAACGAAGATGTATTCCAGTTTGATATCTATATCACTGAGGTAAAAACTTAAATTTTGTCACTGCACTGATAAGATTTAGAGATACTTAAATTCTTCCTGTCATCATATCTCAGGAAGTAAAAGAACTAACAGATCATCAACTAAAATATGTTTGGGAGTGAGCAAGCTGACAGAAATAGCACCCCATTTTATTGGTCTGTTTTTGTCTAAAGCAAAAATTAGTCTTATTTAATAGCATTAATTTAATATTATCAGTTAGATCACCTCAGCATTTTGAAGACCTGGGTTCAGCTGTAACTGCTGAAACCAAAACAACCACAAACCGCAGTTATCACCAAATGAGGATGAAATAGTTTTTCTTTTTGCATGTGCTAAATATCAACCTAATTTAATTCTGTCGCTTTAGCCAGAAGTCCTACTTAGTTTTTCATCCTGACTAAAGCGAGTGACCTCATTTTTTCAGGACAACAATGATGACAACAAGCCAAGAATAGAGTAAGATTTGAAAGCAACTATTTCATGCTTATGTCTTTTGGGGGCATTATTGATAAGGGAAATAAATCTAGAAAATTATCATTAACAGTGGCATGCAGTTACTGTCATTCATATATATTTTCTTATAAAATGAGATTTCCTAAATGGTGACAGGAAAAAGAATCAAGTGTTGATTTGAAACAGACTAATTTGTGTTATGAGGGGACAAGATGACGTTTATATACAAAATATTTGACTCAAATACATAAGCTTTCATGTCGTTATTAACAAGCCGAATAAAAATTGATCTCTGAAGACTTCATTCCTCCCATTTTGTTTCTCTTCGTGTAAAATCTGTTTTGCACAGGTAGGATATTCACTGAACATTCCTTTTCTATTTCCTTGAAGTGGAGAAATTGGAATTGGTTTCTAAATGAAAAGTAAAACCTCTCTTTTGTTGTCACCATACTTCAGATTATTTTAATTGTTGTTTCTATGGCTCAGTTATATTGACCAAAACATTCAGACTTCAGTCCTGTAAACTGTTAAAGAAGTTTAAGGTTTATTTAACTTGAATTATTAACATAAGTATAAATAAATATATTAACCTATATTTTCATAATAAGTCTACAGACCTTATTTCTTTTTAGTATAATAAGTTATTAATATAAACAGAATTTAAGACGTCAATATTCCTTATATCCATTTTATAGTAATAACTATTTTGATAATACCAAACACATTATTTATAAGCCTAGTGAATCTGAATGGAAAAGCATTTACTTCTTCCCAAGAAACAGTCATTATAACTAATCAACATTAGTCCCAGAAAAATGCAAATGCACAGGAATACTTCTTTGATTAAAAAATACTGTAGATCCATACTTTTGAAGATAAAACTTTCTTCCTGAAATTTCAATAGAAGTGTTGCATCAAATTGCTTTTTAAAACTGTCATTAATGGTGTATCAACTCTTTTGATTGTGATACATGCAACTTTAGAGCAGAAAGACTAATGCTGGCATTAATATTTCACTTACTCTTGAAGATTTCTCATTAGTTCCTGTGTGCTCAATTTTAAACAATAGAGTCATAGAATCGTACCATCATTTAGGTTGGAAAAGGCCTTTTAAGATTATCAAGTCTAACTGTAAACCTAACACTGCACATGAATAACCATGTCCCTCACTGCCAGATCTTGAGCAGCCTGTTCCAACTCTTGACAACCCTTTCAGTGCAGGATTTTTTCCCTAATATCTAATCTAAAGCTCCCCTTGTGCAACTTAAGGCCATTTCCTCTTGTGCTATCACTTTTTACCTGGGAAAAGAGATCAACACAAACCCTACATTCAGGTAGTTATAGAGAGAAATAAGGTCTCCCCTCAGCCTCCGTTTTTCACAGCTAAATAACCCTACTTCCCTCAGCCACTCCTCAGAAGACCTATGCTCTAGAACCTGCACCAGCTTCACTGCTTTTCTTTGGACATACTGCAGCACCTCAATGTCTGTCTTGTATTGAGGGGCCCGAAACTGAGCACAAGATTAGAGGCATAGCCTCACCAGTGCCAAGTACAGAGGTACAATCACCTCTCTGGTCCTGGTGGCCACAATATTGCTGATACAGACCAGGATGCTGTTGGCCTCCTTGACCACATGGGCACAAGCTGGCTTATGTTCAGCTGGCTGTGGACCAGCATCCCAGGTTCTTTTCCACTGAGAGCTTTCCAGCCACTCTTCTGAAGCCTATAGCATTGCATGGGGTTGTTGTGGCCCAAGTGCAGAAACCAGCACTTTGGCTTCTTACATCTCATGCAGTTGGCCTCAGCCCATCAACCCAACCCATCCAGATCCCTCTGCAGAGCCTTCCTACCCTCCAGCAGATCAACGCTCCCACCCATCTTGGTGCTATCTGCAAACTTACTGAGGATAGACTCAAGTTCCTCATCCAGATCATTCATAAATATATTAAACTGGCTTAAATAATTTGCCCTGGAGAACACCACTTGTTACTGACTGTCAACTGGATTTAACTTCACTCATCACCACTCTTTGGGCTCAGCCAATGAGCCAGTGTATTACCAATGGAGCATATACCTGTCCAAGCCATGAACAGCCAGTTTCTCCAGGAAAATACTGCCATAAACAGTGTCAAAGTCTTTACTAAAGTCCAAGTAGACAAAATCCACACCCTTTCCCCCATCCACTAAGTGGGTCACCTTGTCATTGAAGAAGATCAGCAAGACAAGAGGACAAAATAATTAACATAATTAAGAACATAATGCAAGATCAGGTAATAATTGTCACGTGTAGTTGTAAAGTAGCCAAAGAGATGTAATCAATGTTAAGAACAGGATCTTGCCATAGGTAACCAGGATCTAGCTTGATTATAAATTGAGAAACTTGTGTAATAAACTTTGCTACATGCCATCAGAGCTGTAGTCCGTCTGTTCCTTCAGGCGTCCTAATGAGCTGGTCTCTGTCACAGGACCAGCCTTTTATAAATCCAAATAGACTGGGTCTTATCACCTGATGGTCTTGTATGTGCCATGTGATGGCACTCAAGATGATCTGCTCCATAACCTTCTGTGGCACTGAGGTCACACTAACAGGCTTGTAATACCCTTGATCCTCCTTCCAGCCTTTTTTGTAGGTGGGCATCACATTTGCTAACCTCCAGTCAACTGGGGTCTCCCAGGTTAACCAGGACTGCTGATAAATGATGGAAAGTGACTTGATGAGCACTTCCACCAGTTCTCTCCGTACCCTTGATTGGAGCCCATCTGGCCCCATAGACTTGTATGTCTCTAAGAGGTGTAGAAAGTTATTGGCCATTTACGCTTGGATTATGGGGCTTCATTTTGCTCCTCATCCCTGCTTCCAGGTTGGGGGCTGGGTTCCTGGACAACAACTGGTCTTACCATTAAAAAGTGAGACAAAGAAGTCATTAAGTGCCTCATACTTTTTCTTATCCTTTGTTGCTATGTTTCCCCATATATCCAATAAAGGATGGAAATTCTCCTTTGACCTGCTTTAGTTGCCAATGTATTTATAATTTTTTTTTTTTTTTTTCTTTTGGAGCAGTAGCCAGATTAAGTTCTAGTTGGGCTTTGGCCTTTCCAATTTTCTCCCTGTGGAACCTCAAAATATCTTTGTAGCCCTTCTGGGTTACCTATCCTTGCTTCCAAAGGTCATAAATTCTCCGTTTCTTTCTGAGTTCCAGCCAAAGCTCTCTGTTCAGCCAGGCAGGTCCTCTTGCCTGCCAGTTCATCTCTTGGCACATGGGGACAGCCTGTTCCTGTACCTTTAAAATTTCCTCCCTAAAGAATATCACAACACTTATAACACTAATGAGGTGGTGGAAGAAGTAGGAAGCATTTAGGAGACAGCAACCATTACCTCTTATTTCAAATTATTGTCTTTTGATTCTGAAAGCAAAATTAATATGTGTTGTGTTAAAATCATGAATTTCATTTACCTGTTACTGTCTGTTTTCTAGTATACTTCCTGTGTCAGATAAAGCATGAACAGTCAAATATTAAATTAATATATGTTGCACCTGAAATTCATACAACTCAGTTATTAAACTAAAAGGAAATAAAAGCAGTTACAAGATAACAGTTGAAATAATAGTTTGTTGCAGAATTCCTGTTTCCGTTTGTGAACTGGGTAAACAGATACTGGGTTTATGTGTTCTGTATCGAGGTCTGAGAAGTAATTTTTATGTAAACTAGTCATACCATCACAATAATCAGTTCTGCTCAGTCACCAATACTGCAGATGAAACTGTGGTATAAGCATCAGCATCTAGGAACATCCACCAACCTCAGTTTGTATACACAGAGTAGATGCACAGATCATATAGCAATAACAAAACCCTTCCAACGCTTCTTAAACACAGGAACTTAGAGACTGCCTCAGTCTTTTCTTGGGTTTCAGAAACATCTACATTACTATGCTTCTTTCGGTCAAGAATTAATTTGGTTGCTTTTCTTTCTGATAATTTTTGCTTGCACTTCTAAAAAATCTGTTGAGGTATCCATCTAGTTGGCCACTAAAGGCTGCATACAAAAGACTAGAAAATAACATCATTTTGAAAATTCGGAACTGAAGTACATATGCAGAAAATTCTTTTTTATTAGTAAGTTTAACATATGGATACTTTCACACAAGGCGAAGGGACCTCATGTCCTGTTACAGTAACCACATACTTCCATTAAGCCACCAAACCTCCAATTGCCTTCAAAGGGACTCCAAATTTACAGTATATCCTCAGTAGATTCCTTCAAAGGGTAAAGACTTCAGAATTTGCTTAACAGGACTTCAGAATTTGCTTAACAGGTTAGCAGAACCTTAAGATGCAAACATATTCACCAGAAACAAACAAAAAAATTCTTTATCAGGTGTAATGTGGCATTTTTATGTACTTGCCTGCACAATACTTAAGACCACTCTTTCACTGATACCCCGTTGTCGTGGGGAAAGAGCTTGCATGCCCTTGTGAGGTTGGGAGCTGTGTTGGTGGTGGCGTATGCCTCTAGTACGGTCTCCCATGCCAGACAGGTTTCAGCTGAAGGGTCAGACAAAGTGTGTCCATGGGCAGGATGGGCTCACTAGCCTTTGGGCAGCCATCCTAGGAGAAGGACAACTCTAACTTCAAACCCAGGCAGATGGAACTTGTTTAGCTCTGTAAGGCCATCCATCTAAGAGAAGGACACTCTAATCAAACCTACGACCTGAGGACTTTGCTGTCACTGTCCAAGCTCATTAGGCCCTGGCAGATGAACCTCAGGTGTAGAGTGGGGCCAGTTCCGCACACACTGTGACTCACCTAAAAAATCCACTGTGCAGGCCTGAAGGGTTTACCCACACTTGCAAAGCCCTGTAGCGACAGGCGAGGGACAAAACAGCAGGTGATATGGTTCACTGGAAGTCGCAGACCCAACCGTGCATGCAGGCGGTTCAGGACATTGGTCGCTCCATAACGCCGTTGTCTCCTTTGAGAACTCACACAGAATTAGTCTCGAGGAGAAAAGACAATGTAGAAAGAATCGCACCCCGCCTATACCACCCAAGGAGACCTTTCATAGTGCTTTCTGCAAACAGATTTGCCTAGTCCACATTGGCCTTTTTAGTCATAAGTGTGCTTGTAGTAAGTGTGGGTAAAGCCCTTCCCAAATCTTCGTTCGTGAAGTCAAGTCATGATGATGACTTAAGACCAATTTTCAGTTGCGCTACAAGCTCATAGAGAAAAGTTACTTTTTCTGACTCTGAATTTGCAAAATCTATTGTGCTTTCTCAGATATTAGAAAGAACTTCCATAAGATAATTCCTATCTATTCCAGGCAAGAAACCAAACAAATGGGGAGTCTTCTGTAGCTGACTACTTCAGGAAGCTTTCAAAAAGTAGAAAAATCCTTTCCAATTTGCATTATATTTTTCAAAAGAAACTAGAAGAAAACAACGAGGGTGGTATTATTCCAAAAGCAGAAAACGAAAAACAACTCTTGGATCAAGGAGGTGGTTCTAAATTTTTTTTATTTAAACAAATAAAACAAAAAATACATAATTCCTCTCTAACTAGTAAAATCATACAAATGCAAAAACATTTTTTACCTAAACCCATCTGCTTGCTGGAATTTGTGTGCAGGTGCTTCTTTTGTGGCTTCTTTTTCGTTTTTTATTAGATATTTGTTTTCTTTACATTTATTAAGGACTTCTGAGGTTTAGAATTCCGCCATGTCACTCGTATCTCTCAGGTTACATAGAATAAGCAATGCATCATTATAACTCCATTGCTGGATGATGTATTAATGTCTGCCATAACTGTGACAGAAATACATTAGGATATTTCTGCTTAAATTTGAGAAGAGGAAACCTGAGACATGCATAAGAACTGTTCACACTTTACAAATCAGAATTATTTGTCTGAAGTCTGACCCATTGTCGTGGTTTAAACCAATCCACACAGGTCGTCCACTCACGCCCCCCGACCCTCCCCACTCCCGGAGGGATGGGGAGGAAAATCAGGAGAATGTAACTCCCACGGGTTGAGATAAGAACAACCCAGTAACTCAGGTATAACACAAACCACTACTGCTACCACAAATGATAATATTGATAAGAGAAAATAACAAGAGAATACGATACCACCGCCGAACGAGTTCGACCCTCCCGAAGAGCGAGAGCCTGCCCCTTCCCGGTAACTTCCAGTTCCCCCTCCGGGCATGACGTGCTATGGTATGGAATACCTCTTTGGCTAGTTTGGGTCAGGTGTCCTGTCTCTGCTTCCTCCCGGCCTCCCTCGTCCCCAGCAGAGCATGAGACTCACAGAGTCCTTGGCCAGAATAAACATTACTTAGCAACAATTAAAAACAATCGGTATTATCAGCTCTCTGCCCAGGCTGGAAGTCAAAACACAGAGCTTGCACCAGTTACTAAGAGGGAGCAAAACGGCTCCTGGTAAACCCAGGACACCCATGTATGCCTGAAGCACTGATTTCAAGGAAAGCTAAAACACTTTTTCCATTTGCAAATAGTTTTAGAAACTGTAGAAAAACAACTGAGACTTAAATTTGAAAATTAAATCCCTATTTTGTGAAAACATATAATTGCTTAACTATGCATCTGTGGATTTCATACTATTCCTGCATATAATGATAAGCACAGGCACATTTCTAGAGCTTTTCATTGATTTAAGTACTTAACTCTAAGGACCTTAACCAAATTTGGATGTAAGAGATTTGTCAGTGATATACACAAGACTGAATTTAGGATTTCATTATATTATGAATGATACTATTTTACTGTAGTGTATGGAATTTCCCATACTGAAACCAGAATACCTGCATTAAATTTGCTGAATTTGAAATTAGGCTGGTGGATTGTATTGGTCATTTTAACATTATTACATTAAAAAAAAAAAAAAATCAAGATTCTGACATGGTAATCTGTTAAAAGCCAAACATCTTTCTTCATACTCTTTGTTTTAACCTTCTTGGACCTCTTGTCCTGTAGTCCGTCTCCTACTGAAGTGCCTTCCCTCCTCAGCTGTAAATTTGATTTGCTATCAGAATTTTAACTTGATTTTCTTTGTCATTCAGACCATCTAATGAGCAGTGAACCACCAGCTTATTGTTGGTCAAAATAACAACATTAGGAAAGAGCTATCTAGCAGATGTAATCTTAAAGACTGATTCCCCTCATACACACTGCAAATGCTCTTAACCACACAGTGTCTACTAGATTATCATTAGCACACATTCATGTAACTAACCATAAGTAGCATGAGTTACATGCTAAGCATTTTCATAATTAAAAAATTCAGTCTGTTATATCCATTAAGTCACAAGGATATAATTATTGTCAGGTTTTACGTCTAGTTACTTGTACCTATCAAATATCGGCACCTCCAGATTAAGCATTTAAAAATAATCACTACTAGACACATACTCTAGCTAGACCTCATAAAGCAATTACTAACTAAATTCAAAACCAAACACAGACAAGGATGGGGAGTAATAACACCTGCAACCAATTTCTGCAATTATTAGCATGTTTAAATAACTTAAGGAAAAAAAAATGCTCACACATACATGACAAATACAGTACTTTCAAGATTTAGGAGAGGTTCTTAAGTTCATAAACAGAAACAGGTATCCTCTCTTTTAAGGTGAAGCTTGTTAAAGCATTTAAAGACACACACAATGTGTAAGAAAATTCAGGTACCTAAAACATGATTGTTATTTTCCATATTCTTGAGAATGGATATTTATCTTCAGTGTTTCTTTTTCCTTGCTTGGTTGTCTAAAGCACAACCTTCACCCTGATGATAAAATTTGCCAGCACTTCTAACCTACTGCATATTTGAAACTGGAAACAGTAGTTTATGTCTGTCCAAGATTCAGACGCATAAATAGACCTTTTGGGGAATGGAGAGCTAGTTGGTTTATTTTAGAAGGAGCCAAACAACACTGTACTGTCATATCTCACCTTTCTATGAAGCATTCTGAAGAAAGCAAAAGCAGATACTTATGCTTTCCTTTCACAGTGAACTCTCATTTTGACCTTTCAGCAGATCTGTCACAGCAGTAAGATACGTAGAAGGGTAAGCTAACCTTAGCTTACCTTTTTTTTCAATATGAAGCAAGAACAAACTACTAACTACTACAGACTACTAACAAAATTAGGTAGCAAGCACAATAAAGCACAGTATCACAAAGCAAGCACAGTATCACAAACTTATAATGGATTATGTTTCTTATTTGGCAGGATTATATTCTATCTTCTTCCAAAGGCTACTGAGGCAGATGGAATTATGGAGGCAGAAGCCAGACGCCTGCTCACCATGGGGCTTCTTTCTCGGCTTTGTAAATCACTTATCTCTTCTAAAGGGCCTTGACTTTAACTGGTGAAGGTAAATTGTTGTCCTGGGTTTAGCAATAAAAACTAAAGACAAACTCAAAACCCAAACCCAAAACTAAAGCTAAACCCAGGACAATTGTCATTTTGTAATTTCACAGAATCATGGAACTGTTAGGGTTAGAAGGAGCCTCTGGAGATCACCTAGTCCAAGCCCCCACCAAGCTGAGCAGGTTACACAGGAATACGTCCAGGTGGGCTTTGAGTGTCTCCAGAGAGGGATATTCCACAATCCCTCTGGGCAGCCTGTTCCAGAAAAGTTCCTAGCTACAGGAAAAAGGGAAATATGACCCCCATTTTCGAGAAAGGGAAAATGGAAGACCTGGGAAACTAAAGACCAGTCAGTCTCATCTCTGTGCTTGGCAGGATCATGAAGCAGATTCTTCTGGAAACCATGCTAAGGCACATGAAAAACAATGTATAAACAATTGTTGCAAAAGCAGTCTTTCACAATGAACGTGTTGTAGAGCAAAAATCACTATCATGCAATATCTCATCCTATATATCTGGGAAGTTAGCAATGTACTCTATGGAGTATGGAAACATATCATGCCCTAGAAGTGAAACTGTGTTATTAATGGGAGATGTTACAGACACTGAAAGGACTGGGACTTCATCCTGAAAATGATTTTCTGATAATTTCTTAGGAAGGAGATTCTATTCACTCTGAAATGAAAAATAGATTCTGGATGACTTCAGTGTTAAGAGGATCAAGCACTAATAAACAAATAAATCTATCATGTGCCTTTTTAGCTGCAGAATTTTAGCTCTTTATTTTTCATAGCTTTAGAAAAAATATCTAATTTGAACACAGAAGTCTAAATAACTGCAAAGTATTCTATGATTCTATGATTCTATTATGTACCTTTGTTGCTCAAAAAAAGCACCACATACTCAGCTTCCCAGTTCATGAGATACAAGAACTCAAAAATACAGTTCAAAACACTTTCCTGTGACAGCTACTGTATGCCACTATGAAACAAACCTGAACTTAGCTAGCCAAACAAATTATCAAGTGAGATAATTTGGATAGAGTTGGGCGTCAAAAGCAGTTGAGTCACAACTGAATACAGGTTAAAGTAGGAGAATAAATTAGCTGAAATAAATTAGTCAGCAGTGTAAAACTACTGATGGTAATGAGAATATGAACACCAGAGGTATCAAGGCTGAATTCTCATGTAACTTGAATTGGCTTAACCTTAGTCATAAATGCTAAGTGTCTTCCTTAGACAAACTGAACAGATTACCAGTCAGATCTCATTATCAATCTGTAATAGAGATGTAGTAAATCCTTGTGATATCTGCTTTAAGAATTATTTAACCTATGAAAAAAGTTAGTTTAGTCTACCAGTCTTAATATAGAATTGATATGCTTTTGACTGCATCTCCAAACACGGCTGTGACAGAATACATTACTGTTGATACATCCTCCTGTTAACGCATTGCATTCATATGTATCACAGTATTACACACAAAGATACTTAAGTATTTTAAAAATACAAATAGGCCACTATGCCGAGATGGAAAAACACCTGTTTCAATTCTTCATGACCCACTTATTTTATGAAGTTGTTACAAAATACTCTGATATTCTAAGATTCTGGGTATTCATAACTTACTGTATTGTTGTACAGAGCTTGCATACAGCTAAGATAAATGTTATTAATATATTGTAAACTTAAAATCTGAAATTTGTATGTGTTCATACATTACTGTAATCATTATCTAATAGTACTTTAGCATTTTTAGCTATTGATTGACAGGAAACAACATAATAAAGATGATGATAATAATAATAAAGGATAATTTGTTCCTTAATGCAGTTTACAGTGTAGCAGAAATTTGCTTTGATTACTGTAGGAATATCTTGCCTCTGCTTAGTAAAACATGATGAAGCAATATCAATTCCACAAGAAACACAAAAGAAACCCCTTTCCTCTTTATTGTCTTGTGAACAAAACACCAGAATCTCAGCTTCAGCACTCACAGAAAAGAGTAACAATATGTTTATGAGATGTTAAACATCACACATAGAAGCACCAAGGTAAGGTGAGATACTCCATGCACCAGGCAAAATTCAACAGAATGACTTCATTTATATACAAACATACACATGTATATGTATACACACACATGCAGGCATGTATGTATACGCCCACTTCGGGCAGAGATAATCCTGATCATTCTGATCATCAAATGTGATCTTCCATGATCACAATCATGTAATACAACTATTTTGGAGTCCTTAAGGCATCTGTGTAATCGCTATTTTTTCTTTCCTAATATCTGTTTTTTTAGAATTATCTGGTGCTATTACTTAAGAAATGACAGCAATAAGGTTTCTCTCAGTTCTTTATGTTTTCTGATTCATTACCCTTTTAACTTTGAAGAGGATGGGGGTACTATAAAGGTCTGACAGTTGTTAGTGAGTAGGGGGATTTAGGGCTTGTGTTACAGATTGAACAGGTACCCCATATTATCTGTGAGAAAGTATTCTGAAAGGGAAAAAAAAAATTACATCTTCTTAATATCTGTCTACTTTCAATATCTGGTATTTCCACCCTGGAAGAACTTCAGGTCAGAGTAGTTAAAGGTTTTCTTTGACAACTAAGGGAAAGGGAAGAACTGGAGACAAGAATTGCCAGTTTATTACTAGTACTTCATCTTCTCTGGTACCCTCTACAACATACTGGTAACTGAACAGGCAAAATAAAGTTTTACTCTAGTTGAAAGTGTGATACAGCTGTATCAAAGATACATGTGGTGGAAGAAGGATTATGACTATTTATGATAAAATTATTTAATTCCTTATCTTAAGATGGGTTTGGACAAAAACAACTGGCTATTATTTTCTGCCCCAATAGCTTTCAAAACAAGTATTTATATTCAACAAGGGTAGCCATATTTGATATCCAAAACCATACAGTTTCTGCTCACTGAATGAACTGAGGCTGATATAATTAGTATATGAACAGCAATATTTCCTAATTTGTTCACACCTCCCAGCCAAGATGTGGTATTGCCCTCACCCCAAAACATGCATAAATCATCTGCTCCCCTGTTCAACAGAATATCCTTGCAAGGGAGATGCTGGAAACAATTTAAGATACAACAGAGTAGGGTAAATCAAAGTGGGGGGCATTTCAGATGGTTGAAAATACTGTAGTGCAACTCTGCACGCAAATTACACCAAACCCCATTCATTTACAAATCTTCCTGTTATGGAATGAAATTATCACCTCATCATGCTTCTTGACCCTACAATTGTTATCCAGTTCTTTGAAAGTCTTTTGATATAATGGTGGAGGTTTTTTTTTTTTTTTTGAAGTGATGAAGAACATACTGAATTGAGTTTCTGCCAAGAGATAGAATGAAAGACTGGACTTTAGCCTTGAACTACATGGGTATCAGTTTCAGAAGAAACACTGAAGGAGCAGGAGGGGGAGAGGAGGGGAGGGAAAGGATAATTTTATAGAGAATCAGAGAAACTTCGTTAAAAAAAGAATAGCCTAGTTACTCTTTAGTATTTGGAAAAGCGTGCAATCTCTTGCTGATTTCTTAAGCATGCTGCTAGAAGTCTTGATGAAATTAGTCAGGTTATTTATATAAGCAACATAAAGCTTTTTTTTTTTTCTTTTTTCCTGCTTCTCATACAACATTAAAAATTGTTTCCATATTACATGAGACCCATCCGTAGGTCCTGAAGGAGCTGGTGAATGAAGTTGCTAAGCCACTGGCCATCGTATTTGAAAAATCATGGCAGTCAGGTGAAGTTCCCAACGACTGGAAAAAGGGAAATATAACCCCCATTTTCAAGAAGGGGAAAATGGAAGACCCGGGGAATTACAGACCAGTCAGTCTCACCTCTGTGCCTGGTAAAATCTTGGAGCACATAAGGCATGCTAAGGCACATGAAAAACAACAAGGTGCTTGGTGACAGCCAGCATGGCTTCCCTAAGGGGAAATCCTGCCTGACCAATTTGGTGGCCTTCTATGATGGGGCTACAGAATTGATGGATAAGGGTAAAGCAGTTGACGTCATCTACCTGGACTTGTGCAAAGCGTTTGACACTGTCCCACACCACATCCTTCTCTCTAAATTGGAGAGATATCAGTTTGATGAATGGACCACTCGGTGGATAAAGAACTGGCTGGATGGCCGCACACAAAGTGTTGTGGTCAATGGCTCAATGTCCGGCTGGAGACCGGTAACGAGTGGTGTCCCTCAGGGATCCGTGTTGGGACCGGTCTTGTTTAACATCTTTGTCAGTGACATGGACAGTGGGATTGAGTGCGCCCTCAGCAAGTTTGCCGATGACACCAAGCTGTGTGGTCCGGTTGATATGCTGGAGGGAAGGGATGCCATCCAGAGGGACCTCGACATGCTTGTGAGGTGGGCTGATGCCAACCTTATGAAGTTCAACCACAACAAGTGCAAGGTCCTACACCTGGGTCGGAGTAATCCCAGGCACAGCTACAGACTGGGCAAAGAAGATATTCAGAGCAGCCCTGCAGAGAAGGACTTGGGGGTGCTGGTCGATGAGAAAATGAACATGAGCCGGCTTCACTGTGCGCTCGCAGCCCAGAAAGCCAACCGTATCCTGGGCTCCATCAAAAGGAGCGTGACCAGCAGGTCCAAGGAGGTGATCCTGCCCCTCTATTCTGCTCCTGTGAGACCTCACCTGGAGTATTGTGTGCAGTTCTGGTGTCCTCAACATAAAAAGGACATGGAACTGCTGGAACAAGTCCAGAGGAGGGCCACGAGGATGATCAGGGGACTGCAGCACCTCCTGTATGAAGACAGGCTGAGGAAGTTGGGGCTGTTCAGCCTGGAGAAGAGAAGGCTGCATGGGGACCTAATAGCAGCCTTCCAGTACCTGAAGGGGTCCTATAGGGATGCTGGGGAGGGACTCTTCGTCAGGGACTGTAGTGACAGGACAAGGGGTAATGGGTAAAAACTTAAACAGGGGAAGTTTAAATTGGACATAAG
Source organism: Lathamus discolor (assembly GCF_037157495.1). Lineage (NCBI taxonomy): Eukaryota > Metazoa > Chordata > Aves > Psittaciformes > Psittacidae > Lathamus > Lathamus discolor. The sequence continues at coordinate 26,295,603 of NC_088887.1, read as the reverse complement.
GAGGAAATTCTTTCCTGTTAGGGTGGTGAGACACTGGAATCGGTTGCCCAGGGAGGTTGTGAGTGCTTCATCCCTGGCGGTGTTCAAGGCCGGGTTGGATGAAGCCTTGTGTGGCATGGTTTAGTGTGAGGTGTCCCTGTCCATGGCAGGGGGGTTAGAACTATATGATCTTAAGGTCCTTTCCAACCCTAACTATTCTATGATTCTATGATTCTATAATACGAAGTTTAGAAATATCTAGCCTGGCACATACACGTGTTTGTTAGAAATATTCTTTAGGCATTCGAAATGCCTTGTCTCTTCTGTTCTGGCATTTATTTTACCCATTAGCTATACTGGTTTTCCTTGTGTTTTAAGCTCCTTTCAACCAGTTTAAATAACACATAATTTACCAATATATTTCAACAGATATGAAAAAAGCTAAAATAGTTTAGCTTTTTATAACTATCATTTTTAGATCTTCATCTAGAAGGTGTTTGCAACAAAATATCAAGCTGGAAACCAAAACCAATGAAGTAAAAGACCCCTGCTTTTCTTTTCATCTAAGCATTCACTTTAAAACAAGTGGAACATGTACATGAAATAGAAACTTAAATTTTACTCAGTATTCATTGTTCAGGCTTCAGATTTGCAGTTGGATAAGTTGCAGTATAGAGCTCACAATTCAAAGGTAATGAAATTTAGTCAACTATTGTGAAAATGTATATAAATTACCTCCCACCATAACACTTTTAGGGAGTTTTAGTCTAGAAAATAGTATTTAATGGTGAATTTTAATACATTTATGAATACTGATATCATTGGTAGAAAGAAAGCAAATATCAGACAAAAACATCCTTTTCAGTTATGTTACTACGTGACACTATGTACTATCAGGAAACAGAGCAGACTGCTCCTGCATGCCCTACCTGACATTCTGCCTGCAAAAGACCCAACCCATGTAGCATGTATCTTGAAATTTTAAGGCCTCCTTCAAAAAAAGCCATACCATTCTGAAGCTGTGACATTTATGTGCTTAAAGTCTACAACACTGTCATTGAACAAAGCTACCTAAAGAAAAAAAAAAGAATACTATTATCATCAAAACTTATGATACTCATTAAGTCTTTTGATGAGCATAGGTGAATTTAATTGCTCTTCAGAGCCTGAAAGATAAATCGTAAAACCTGCAGACAAAATTAACAAGATCACCTCAAGAAACTGGTGGCTCCTTATTGACATCCCTGAAAATAAAATGGTCTTCGTATATCACCTGGGGATTCATCACTTTTGAGTAATGCATTCACCATCTGTGCTCATCCCAAACTGCTTCTGATAGAGTGTCTGAACTTCATAAATATTCTTGGGTAAACAACTCTCAGGCTTCCCCAGATAAGTGAACAGATAATTATTCACAGCCCTATTTTTCTAATACAGAAGTAGTAAAAGTAGTTAGCTAGACTAAGAGCATACTTCAGATCAATAAACACTCCTTAGGTTCATATACAAGGTTTTCAGTTTGCTATATGAAACCAACTGGGACATTGCATTCTTCAAAACCTGCTAGGACAGAGTAATATTCAGACCCTATCTTCAGTTTTCATCTGTTTCGGAGGTGAATGCTCCATGTCTGGCATTCTCCTTTATGATCTACTTCTCCAGTCATCTGAACAACTGAACCTCTCTAAAACCTCAAACCTCTCTAGGGAGAAAGCAATAGTGCAAAGAATGCAATAGTTTAACAATGAACTTACTAAAAACAAAGGGAGGACAGGAAAATAAAACAAATGTCATAATTCCCATTGTTTCCTTAACCTTCCAAGAAGCCTTCTGGAGTTTTCAGCATCTTGTCAGAAGGTCATAGCCTCTCCTTACTGCTTTTCAACTCTGACAGTGGCATCCCACCAGAGAAACTTTATCTCTTAAACCTGTTGGTGGCATCCTGCTTTTAATACTATGATATTCCATCATAAGAAGCTCTATTGAAAGTGCTGGCAAATAATATAACTGTCCTGCCACTAACCTTCACTGCCTTCCAAAGTGACATTACTTACCAGTGATAACTTCTACGTTGTTCTTATGAGACCTCCCCCCAATGCTGCATTCAGCTCTGAGGCCTCCCAAAAGGACATGGACCTGTGGAAGTGAGTCCAGAGGAGGGCCACAAAGATGGTTGCAGGGATGAAACACATCTCCTGTGAACAGGCTGAGAGATCTGAGCTGTTTAGGCTAGAGAAGGCTCTGTGAAGACTTTATAGCAGCCTTCCAGCATCTAAAGGGGACCTACAAGAAATCTGGAGAGGGAGTTTTTAGAAAGGCATGCATTGATAGGACAATGGGGGATAATCTTAGACTGAAAGCGGGTAATTTTTTTAGATATTAAGAAGTTGTTCTTTACCGGGAGGCTGGTGAGGGACTAGAATAGGTTAGACCAGAACGTTGCTAAAAAAGTGATGTTATTTTTCAGTATTTCTAGAAAAGAGATTTTAAAGTGAAGTTTTAATGATATATAAAAGAAAATACTGTAAGTTCCATCAGTTTCGAAAAACATGGCTTGGAAGTCAATATACAGCTCTTTGCCAAATGTAAGGTCCACAGATTCAACACAGACAAAAAAGCTACAACACAGGGGTCCATATTATGAAAAAAATATGGTCTTGGATCTTTCCAGACAATAAAGGGAGTTGGCCAAGCATTTACACATTACAACAGAGCACCTTGGAGAAAGAAAAGACATAACTACTAAAGTCTGAAGCAACAAAGCAGTGGATTAGCACTGTCAAGTTCCTCTTTTACAAAGTACAACTATTATTCATGGCTCCATTCAGATGGAAGGAATTATACCTATTCAGAATAAAAGAAGTTATTTTGTATAAATAAGGCTATAGAAAAATAAAAGTCATATCTAGCACTGTCAATATATAATGGCTTTGACATATCAACTGTCAGACAAATCTATTTTAGAACCAATATTCAACCAAAGCACAGTATAAATAGTAAACACATCCGAGCAAGCCCAGAGTACTTTTAGATTTTGAAGAGAGGAATATTCTTACTCTAAGCTAGTTAAATCCATAAACTGGGAACAGAATTAATTTTACGCCAGGAAATTACTGTTTTAAACAGGTTATACAAGGCACAGAACCATATAATTACCCTACACTTGAAATAAGCTCTCATTCAAAGAGAGGGAATGAAGTTAGCTGAAGGTACAGTATATGCAGGAGTGGGGAAAGCACGCCTTATCTGTGCAATGACTTGTACTTAACAGGTGGTTGGTTAGAAAATTAGCAGCTATTATTTCCTGCAGTAATAAATTCTAATATTTGAAGAAAGCAAGAACAGATGGATTGCCAGTTCACTGCTACTTGCCACAGCACAATGAAGATTTAATCTTTACGAAGAGCAATTCACCCTTTATATAACCATTGTACTAGCATTCCAGTATTAAGTTTTATCATTCTATTTTAAAGGAGAGTAGTTTCCCACACTCTTCAATTTAGAGTTTGGTTTTATTTCTCTTGATATTATGTACAAATTGCTCTAAGACATTTTAGCCTTAGTTAAAATACATGTTACCCATCAAATAACTACTAAAATCACAGAACACTAATACAGTTACAGTGATTTGAAATGTGTGCTTATGTGCAGAGATTTTAATCAAAGAAACTAGAAGTCCCCTCTCTTTTAGGCACAATTCACTCATTTTTATTTTGCAGAAGTAAAAAAAAAATAATGATTTATATTTACAACCATAACTTCTGTTGGTTTAATGAGAAAGGTTTCATATTCTTAATTGAGGACGTTCTTCCACTAAAATATACTGGTAGATAGGTAAGCACATCTGTTCATGGCTAAAGTAATATTTTATCATTCCCTAAAATATCTTCCATTTTGCAGACCCCTACTGTAAAAAGGGCCAGAAACATGTAACAGGGGAACACCTGTAGTTCAGTAACATTCCACACTCTGAATCTGAGCCATATGCCTTCTGAATTCATATTTTTTTTCAGTCTGACTTTCTAAAAATCTTTGCAACAGTACAAAAACCCTCGCATATGACTATTTTTAACTCAGAGTCACTTGAGCAAACATTTTCCACTATAGTTGCAACTTTGTTTGGAATACTGGTATTCTATTACCAGGCTTTTTGTACACAACATGACCAAAAAAAAAAAAAATAAAAATACAGGAATTTAATCAGGAAACAAGAGTGGATAAGTAAAACATATATTATTAAAAAGTGAGCACAGTACAGCATAAGAATTTCCTTCATGTAAAATGTGATATGAAACAGTTTTGACTTTGTTACTTGTTTTTCCTAGAGTTTCCTTTTTTTTTCCTAGAGTTTCCCTTAACTTCCTTGTGCTTGGTTTCCTAGGAATAGTCTTACCAGAAGCAGCAGGGTCCCTTCAGCCCCTGTCTTAGTCTCATTGCATTTTGTTTTGCTGTGGAGCTCAGCCTGCTTGCATTTTCAGCATAACTCCTCTGATTTCAAACCTTATACAGCAGAATCATCAATCTAGAGACAGCTCTAGCGTCTGCCTAAATAGGTCCTAGCTCAACATTCGGGGGCAACTGCTCAGTAAAACTGTATACAAACAGGCTCGTCAAAGAAGTGGCTTCATCACCCAGATAGAGACACACTTTAAAGGCACTGAAAAGATAAAGGAAGAGAACTCTGTGCAGGTAAAGGCAGAAACTTGAATTAATTCATCACTGAAATCTGGATAGAAAAAAAAAAAACAAAACCAAAAACAAACAACCCACAAATAAAACCAAAACACTATATTTTTTGTTCTTTTGCTTCTTATGCGGCTTGCTGAAATTTTGCTTCAGGACTGTTTTATTCCCTTGAATAATTACAAGACCAGTAGAGGGTGCTGAATAATGCTCAGTATAGCTTTAGGCTTTGTAAGAGCAACAAAATGTGACCTTGTTTTCGCATTGCAAATAGCAGCTTCTCTTTAGCCTGTACATCGGTTCTTACAAATTCAACTCATTGGATAAAAGCAAGCAAATCACATTACCCAACCTATTTACACATCTGCCTTTTTTCTCAACTCTCAGTTTTCATCTACTCAACTTAAAAAGCCTTTCAAATATTCACACCAATCCGCAAATGCACAGACCACCTCTTGAAACCCTGTAAGCATATGAAACAAGCTGGAAAGAAGCAGAGATTGAAAGCCTTTTAAATTTCAGCAAGGTCATGATGAGTCATCCTCTGTATACTGTTCTCAATCAAGGCACTGTTCAATCATCCTCTGGGTATTTAGGAAGGAGAAAGAAGCACAAATTTACGTACTTCATCAAATGTGCTTTTCATTCTTTTACACCCATATCAATCCATATAAATCAGAGAATAAATGAGAACATTAATTAGATTCTTGCTTAAACAAATTCAAAAAGAACTAAAAGGATACATTGTATTTTGAAACTAGTAAAATAAGTAAATTTTCAATATAATAAAATCTTAAACATTGGGGGCTGCCTGAAATCACAATTATTTTTAACAGAAAAATAAGTAATAGAAAAAATCATAATAATCTCAACAGCTAGAGCCACTAAAAATGCTATAATATGTTGACAGTGCATAGAAGAAATATTAATTTTAAACAAAAAAATTGGTCTCTTTTGATCACAGAAATACTCTATTCCATCATTACTTCTGGCAATCGTAAATTACCTTAGTCATATGAATTGAGAAATATGATCAACCTGCAAAATACAGGAAAAATTTTGAGGCATATCTGTTCTTATATGCTCAACAGCAACATACTTCTGAGAAGGAATTTTAAGGTATGCATTGTGCATTTTGCATGCAAATTTAAAATGTCATTCTGATTGAGTATCTTAATGTAGAGGCTGGGCTCAAAATTGTATTTTTCTACTGACCAGATCACTGACATAAGCCTTTGAAAAATAAGAACTTATTTGATTCCTTGTTGAAACAATCATTAACCTAGCTTAGAAATATGAGCACCTAATGACATCTGGGGAGAACATGTGCCTGTATCTCTACAAAAACATCAGGTTTTGCTGCTCAGTGACATTTTACACTAAGAATTTTTGTTATTACTGAGTGGCATGCAGTATTCAGAAGTTCATTTGATTCCCATTTCAAGGTGCTCTTTTCAGACCCAGTTATGGAATTGTCTTTGATTTTGCAGTTCAATAACTGCTGAACCTTGACATTTGCACAGGAAGCATTTGGATGGAGGTAAAAATACCTTTTTCTCCCTTACAGAAAAACAGAAAAGAACTGAAATGCTTCTTGCATAACATGATCAACTGCGGAAAACATTAAGAAAGAAAATTATTTAAAAGCTGTGGAAATTGAAACAGAAAAGGCATGTGGCTAGAGTAGAACTGTCTTTTTCAGGTATCAAAAAGAAGATCTTCCAAACCAAATATGGCCACTAAATTAAGTTAATTTTAGTAGTATAATACTAAAAAATTATCAGATCATCCAGCTACTCAAGTCTGGGTGTGTTAAGACATGCATGAAAAAAAATAACACTCTGCTTTCCTAGCAGTATTGTGGCATATGGAAGACAACTGATACAGGGCTCAGTATTTTACCTTTTAGGTTTTACCTCCTTTAAGTAATTTCTTCTTGTAATCAATATATGCAAGATTATACCGCAAGACCATATCTACAACAAAGTCTATGGACTATAAACTGTACAAAAGGCAGAGGAGATAGAAATTTCAGATTACAAGTATGCAACAGTAGGAGGAACTCAAAAAAGGCAAGAATTTGAGAAAATGGTATTTGAAAAAGATTAAGGTATATAAAAACCTCATTTTGCTATTCAAACCAATAATTAACCTCATTACAATATAAGCATTGGCACTATGCTTCAAAGATCTACTTTGATCCTAATGACTGGAATAAAATCTATCACTTCATTAACGATGTTTAACATGTACCAATACCCAACTCATTTTCTAGTTCATTTTTAAATGAAATCATAAGAGCTGCTGTGTTAACAGTCAACAACATCATCTATTACAAGTCTCTTAACATCAATACCATTACACTAATTTTCTAGGATTCAGCTTTATAAAAATATTATAGCTGCTCCATGGATTGTTTTACTATGAAATTAGTGTTGGCTGTGTATTTTTATTTTAAAGTGTGAAATTTTTTCAGTCGCATTCCATATGGACAAATAGGAATTTTGCCTACTTCTCCATTCTGTGTCTTTTCTCACTACCAACAAAACAGTAGCTTTAAAATTTTATTTATACTCTATCCCTTCGTAGATAGCACTGTTCAGAATTTCTTTACCTCTTGAAGCAGAGGTTGTTAAATCATAAAAACCAGCAAGTGTGCAATACTGGTCAGTCTTATGAGTTTTCATCAACCTGTTGAGTTTCTCTTGTATTTGAAAGTCATTTCATATTTTGGCAAGTAGATATGATATCGTAGTAATTCTTACTAGAAAAAGAGATTATTAGCTACCATACGTCCTGAGTTATGTTATATATGCTATATATATGTTATATATGTTCTGAGTTACCGGCTGGGCTTAAACCACGACACCATATAACTTGCATAAAGTGGAAATATATTTAGCGAAAAATAGTCTTACATGTAGAAATTACAATTTTTTCTGTTCTGTTCTTAAAAAGAAAAATTGAGGACATATAAAAAGATTTTGCTTAGAAAAATAAAGGGAGATGTAAAGGGGAAGATACACTATTTCCTAATCTTTCGCATTATATTTTTACTAACTGGTAAGTGATATAATCTCTTTCACCATCAGAGACTTCACATGTTTTTTTTCTGAATGAGATCATGGTCAGAAGTAAAAGTTAATAAGGACAGTAAACTTATTCGTGGTCAGATAAGATAGATTCTTGCCACTTTAAAACTAATGGTACCTGATTTAATTGATGCTTTCAATCAACTTATTACCATTTGATTCAAGATTCACCCTTTCCATTCACCTTCATCTTTTAAACAGCTAGCAGCAATACAAAGAACTGACATTTTCCTCAAGTATTCTGCATGCAATATGTTGGTTTATATAAATAAATAAATCAACTGAAAACCAAATGTGCTTACTAAATATTTTCTAAATATATGCAACTAAACAGAAACTTTATTCTCCAGCAGATATAAAGTATAATCTAAGGTATCTGAGACATGATAAATTATGCAAAGTAAGAATAAGCAATTAAAGTTCCTGTTTGCTAATCAAAATTAAAATTTTTAGAGCGCATATATTTAACTATGCAGCTGTCTGCAAAGCATCTGCCTGAGGTACAGATATCTCACCGACTTTGAATCCTCAAAAGCCAGAAAACAGAACCTTAAAAACAAATCATTACATCATTCTAAAAGTACTAATGTCTTAAAATGTGGGTTGGGAACAACCTACTTGCCCTTCATTTTTTTCCTTTGATTAATTTTGTTAGGGAGGTGATGAACTCCACCTCTGACCTTCCCTCCCTGCCCATCAGTTGGCTTTCACTGATGCAGGCAGCTTTTAAGCAACTCTAGTAGCTTAATCATCCCTGCAGAGCCTTTTTGTGGCTGGGAATTGCACATCTTTTATCCACAATGAGGAAGTGAGATTAATGACTCTGAGTAGCCCCAGTGATTTCAATATTCATGTTGTGGGTAGATGTGCTAATACTGATAGAAAGGCCTATTGTTTCACACTGCAACACTGCTAATTAACTTCACTTATGGCCCTTGAGCCTATGCTAAGTAATCTTGATCATGTGAGAAGGGTAAAATTGCTCTTTTTTCTGTCCCCTCCATTTCTCCTATTATCACTCTACTGTTCCAGCATCCACAGCAATGCTTTTCAATACTGCTGCATTTTTGCAGTCTAGACCCTGGAAGCATCACACTGCCAGCCTGTTTGAAACCTGGCCCTCCTTTTTGGCCCTCAAGCTTCACCTCCTCTTGAATCTTAGTCCAACGAGCAAGAATGTCTCAGTCATGCTTCAAACCTCAAGCTTTTAGCGCTCCAAGGACAACACACATGACTATATAACCTCTCAAGATGCACTGTCTACTGCCCTGCAGGTCAGATGAGAGGGCCTTGCAGAGAGCAAGCTATAGGAGAACACCTCTCAAGTAGCAGGCAGAGCACACTTTTCAAACCAGGCATATCCCCATGGATCAAAGTATAGGTGTCACCAAGGAATAAGGGCTGTGGCTGGCCCTGAAGCAGACACATTCAAAGCTCTGATTGGGTGGTGTAGGCACAGACTCATACCTCCTCTCCTAGTACTTAAGGGCCACCTTCCTGAGATGCTGAGGGCCAGAGGTACCTGAGTGAACAAAGCCAAGTGTAAGCTTAATAGGATTTTTCTCACATATTCTGAGGGCCTGTTGCTCACATGTGGTGAGCAACAGGCCTTCCCCACATACTCATTCCATCTATTCCCATTCATGTATGTCTATCATAGTCAGTGTGGGCAGAGCTGAGCATTTCTCTAGCTTTTATCCAAAAATAACTGTTGTGGTTTAAACCAAGCCACACAGCTCATTCACTCACTCCTTCCCCACCCCCTTTTCTCCCTCTTTCTTTCCTTCCACACCCCACCCCTGCTCCCCCCCCCCCCCCCCCCCCCCGGCTCCCGGAGGGATGGGGTGGAGAATTGAGAGAATGTAACTCCCATGGGTTGAGATAAGAACAGCCCAGTAACTAAGGTATAACACAAATCATTGCTGCTGCCACCAATGATAATAATGATAAGAGAAAATAACAAGGGAAGAGAATACAATACCACCGCTGAACGAGTTCGACCCCCCTGAAGAGAGCCCATACCCTTCCAAGTAACTCCCAGTTACCTCCCTGGGCATGACGTGCTGTGTTATGGAATACCTCTTTGGCTAGCTTGGGTCAGGTGTCCTGTCTCTGCTTCCTCCCGGCCTCACCCTCATCCCTGGCAGAGCATGAGGCTCAGAAAGTCCTTGGTCAGACTAAAACATTTGTGTTATCAGCTCTGTTCCCAGGCCAAAAGTCAAAACACAGAGCTGCACCAGCTACTAAGAAGGAGAAAAATGACTGCTGCTGCTGAATCCAGGACAGGTGTTTATTTACAGCAGGGTAAGACCCCCACACAGACATAGTGGGAAAAATTTGAATTTAACACTCAATGCAGAAAGCGCTGCAAGAATCAAGACTTTCATATAATAATTCGAGTAGCTGAGTGTTTCTAAAAAGCACCAAAGAGGATGCACCTATCTAAACTCTGGATACCAACATGTAAAGCTCCATGCCTGAGGTAGCTACCCTCCATGTTGCTAAAGCCTCTGCATGCAATCAACAGAAAGAAATGGGCAGTGTGAGTGTGCAAGACATTCAACCTACCATCAGCCCTCAAAGTGCATATTTTCTTCTCATTAATATAAACAGAAAATAATGGCAGCTCAAATGTAAATGTAGTGAGATAAATTTGTTGAATTACATGAATGCCAATAATCTGGATTTCTAGTGTTGGGGACAATTTTTTGATGCAGTTACTAGAGAAGATGATGTTCTGGATCTGCTACTCATAAATAAGCAAGCAGTCTCTAGTGATATAATAGCTAAAGGCAGGCTTGACTGTAAGGACCATGAGACAGTATAATTTAAAGATACAAAAGGAAGACAGCAGACTTTGTCTTGTTCAGTGAACTGATTCAGATGGATGTCATAGTAGGTTGTCCTGCAGTGCAAATGAGCCATCAACCGGTGTTTGACCTTCAACAACAGCATTTTCAACCACAAGAACAACCCCTTCTGATGTGGAAGAAAACAAGCAGATATGGCTTGGCTAAATGAGGAACTCCTAACCATGCTCAAATGCAAGGAAAAAAATGTTTCCAGACAGTATAAATGGGAACAGGCTGCTTGGGAAGAACACAGAAACATTACCCAGGCATGACACAACAGAATGAGGAAAATCAAACTGAAGCAAAAATTAAAACTAGCAAGGGACATGAAGGAGAATAAGAGCTTCTAGAAACAAATCAGCACAAAAAATTAAGACAAAGTTGGTCTGTTGCTGAGTGAAGGAGTTTAACTGACAGAGAAGACAGAGAATATGGAAAAGGGTGAGATACTCAGTGCCTCAGTCATTTCTACCACGGTCTGTTCTCAGATCTCACAGGTCCCTGGTGATAACAAAACTTAGGGAAGAATGGTACTCCCCACTGCAGAAAAGAAGCAAGTTAAGGTCTACTTAGGTAAACTGATCATACACTAGTCCTGAGATCCAGAACGATTATATCTGGAGGTTCTGAGGTGTCACTGACTTTGAGACCATTCTATCATCTCTGACAGATCGTTGTGACTGGGAGGTTCCTGATGACTAGAAATAGGCAAAAGTTACACTCTGAGATAAGAAAGAGGGTCAAGAAAGCTACAGGCTAGTCCAGCTCATCTCAGTCCTGGGAAGACTATGGGAAAGATCATCATGGAAGCCATTGCCATACATACGAGTAAAGAGGTATGACTGAACAAAGCCACCCACTAAGGGAAAGTAGAGTTCTGAGCTTCATTCTCAACACAACCCTAGACTTCTTATACAAGTTAGCCAAGCCACTTTTCAGTTGCTCAGTTTCTTTTTCTGTATAAGGGGTATTACATTACCCAGCACTCAATGGTGTTTTAAACTAACCTGATTTGTACTGATAACATTATCCAGCTCTTCAAGAAAGGATCTCAAAACTCTCCCCAGTGTCATTACCTGAAGGTGTATGTCCTTCAGATGCCTTTTTCTCTATCACATTAAATAATGACCTTTATAGAGGAAAGAGTTCTGTAATTTGTGAACTTCAGTTGGTTTAGCACATCTCTTGCCGAAATGTCACATTTAAATTAATATGCACACCATAACAGCAGCCTCAAATCATTAAAGAATTAATATTCAAAATAATTTCAAAGTTAATAGGAGCTGATACCCTTGACTCATCCCCTACTCCAGCAGAATGTACATTGGCATTATAAAGGCAGACCATTTCAAGCTTGTGTGGATCATTTCAGAACCAAGAGCTTTTCCAGGCATCTAACATTTACACTCGTGGTAGTCATTCAAGGTCTGTCACTTGACTTTGAAGCACTTTGAAGCACAGTCATCCACAAGCTTATCCCTTAGGCACTTGATAAGAGTCACGCTCTGGGTAGTCCTCAGAAAAATTTGGTTCATGTCTACTTTCACCATGTATAGGTTTAACGTGTGTTTTTTACTTTTCTGACAACTCTTATATTTAGGCTACTGTGAGATGCAGTTCTGTGTCAGCTCAAAAAGAAAACACACTGCTTTTTCAGAACCAGCTGTTTATAGTCAGGTGGTTTAACTCTTGACTGGTCCTGCCTAGAAAGAAACAGTACTGTAATATCAATTAAACATTGATTCTTGTTTTCCCAAGAGTACTGTACTTTCCAAGACCTGCTATTGTTTGTCTTCCATGGCAAAAAAAAAGCCAATGATAACAATTAAGTGCCACATCTGTCATTTCTACATCTTTGTTCTGTTTCAGATCAGCAAGATTGCAACTGGAAAACAAATACATAGCAACTTTAAAAGAGTTTAAGGGAAAAAATTATTCACAAAACCAAAATACTGCACAAAATTTAAGTGTAGTGAATCAAAAAATGCTCTGACAAATGAGCTGACCCAGGGCATTCATAGCTTACACTGTGTTTTTTTCACGGGAGCCCAGGCACTGCTGTGCAATGGACATGCCATTTTACCCATTACCTTCAGTCTTTCCAATTGCTAGACATAACAAAAGTATATTATGAAAATTGGCAACTGTCAATTAACTTTGATTTATTTTCAATTATTTCAATTTTCATACATAATTAGTTTTATAATTCCCTTAATATGCTTGAAAATTACATTTCTGTTTCCAACTTTCCTTGAATAAAAACTGAATCTTTTTTCTATTGAAAGCTACAACTCCTTATTTGTACGGGAAGAGAAGCACATCTGGCTTTTATGGCATACTTCTCTACTTGCCATAGCAGTAAACACACTTGTTTGGTCACACAGCCAAGAACTTGTACTTCCTTTTTATGACGTAGGTAGACAACTGTGCTAGATTTCTTGTATTCCTAGTATGACCTTACCTTGTCTGTGTGAAATATTAGTGTTTGCAACTATACTGCTTTTCCTAGCAGTCTCCTCACAAGTTTGTATACTACTAGATTATTCTCTTTATTTTAGCATCACCTGAAGTTGATTTAAAACAGATCAATCATGAAGAGCCAACTACAAAGTAAGCTTGGAGTGATTTTGTACTGGGGGGCTGTCGTAGTTTAAACCAATCCACACAGGTTGTCCACTCACCCCCCCCGACCCTCCCCACTCCCGGAGGGATGGGGAGGAAAATCAGGAGAATGTAACTCCCACGGGTTGAGATAAGAACAGCCCAGTAACTAAGGTATAACACAAATCACTACTGCTACCACAAATGATAATATTGATAAGAGAAAATAACAAGAGAATACGATACCACCGCCGAACGAGTTCGACCCTCCCGAAGAGCGAGAGCCTGCCCCTTCCGGGTAACTTCCAGTTCCCCCTCCGGGCATGACGTGCTATGGCATGGAATACCTCTTTGGCTAGTTTGGGTCAGGTATCCTGTCTCTGCTTCCTCCCGGCCTCCCTCGTCCCCAGCAGAGCATGAGACTCACAGAGTCCTTGGCCAGAATAAACATTACTTAGCAACAATTAAAAACAATCGGTATTATCAGCTCTCTGCCCAGGCTGGAAGTCAAAACACAGAGCTTGCATCAGTTACTAAGAAGGAGCAAAATGGCTCCTGGTAAACCCAGGACAGGGGCTTAAATATATGTTGCTTACAGGGTGAAACATTATTAACAATAAGAAAATAAACATATGATTAAAGATGTGTGAACATATAAATGACAATGTGAGTTTAAAATTTTGTTTAAACTGATGTTTAGTATTTTTAATACTGTAAACATATGGTCAGGTCAGGCATTCTCCCATGACTTCTAAATGCAGATTTTCCTCCAGGTTGCTGTTTTTTTGCTGTTTTGGGTGTTTTGTTTGGTTTTTTTGTTTTTTTTTTTTGGGGGGGGGGGGGGGGGAAGGGTTTTTTTGTTTGTTTGTTTGGTGTTTTTTTGAGGCATAAGGAAGTGAAACATCAATGACAGTCTCCAGTAATAACCCTGTGTATAGCCTGTCATCAGTGCAAGCTGGAGGTATGAACATATTCTTCCCATTTTATCTTGGGACAGACTGAAAGAGGAAAAAATACCCAAATTAACCTTGCTTGCTAGTTACAAACACATGGAGAACAATGTTTCCCTTGTTTTCCATGTACCTGTTTGCCCAGGAATTTAAAAATTTGAGGGCACTAATAACAAAAGGACCAGAAAACCACATGGTTATAAAATACAGAAAAAGATGCACAAAATCAAAGGGAATATAGACAACCACAAGAAATATTAGTAAAGTGTAAAGCTCTCATAAATGTAAGTGAAACGTAGGGTACTAAGAAAGTGAGTAAGTTGTAGAAGCTAGGATTAGTAGGTCAGCATGAAAATTTCTCCATCTAACCATGGAAAGAACGTTTCTCTACAAAAAGAACTAGAGATTTCTTATACCAAAGAGATTCTTTGGATTTAAAATAACTTCATAATTCTTATTTAGCATGCTGAATTGTCAGATCTGATATAATTCCAAGCAAGTCTCACTAATTTACTGACAACCTGAGAGAAGAACATACCCTCTCTGGCCATGAGCTGGACAGAATCACAACTGCTATTGAACCAGAGAGGACGCATTTTTGCTGTCCATAAAGCAAAGCACAGATCGCATTCACCAGTAGCTCACAGCTGGTATAAATACCTATTATTCCGTGTTCTTTCTGCTACATGACCACCAGACAACCACATTCGCTTTGGTTTTAACATAAACAATAGGGTTATTTGTTTTTTTTGTAAGGTATTTGCTGTCACTACACATCCGCCTGTACTGTCCAATATCTCCCTGAAATAAGAGGGAGATGAGAATCAGAAGTAGGTATACGAATGGATACCTTTATAATAGAGAAGCAGAAAACCACAAGGATGGTTGGGCACACTCAACAGCTATACACACACATACATATACTCATCACATCACTAAAAAGAGTCTAGCTCCACCCTCTTTGTACCCTCCTTTCAGATATCTATATACATAAATAGGATCCCTCTGAGCCTTACCTAGTCTAAGCAGTTCCAGCTCTCTCAGCCTTTCCTCATATTAGAGATGATTCAGTCCCTTATCTTCTTAATAACCCCTTTCTAGACTTTGCCCACTATGTCCTCCTCTTCCCTGTAGTAAGGAGCCCAGAACTGAACACAGTACTTCAGGTAGGAACTACTCTAATTTAAAAACAAACAAACAAACAAACAAACAAGCTTAATGTTCTTTAATGTTGGACAGTTGGATGTTCCTAGCCAGTGAGGGAGATGCTGCTTTTTCTGCTGTAATACTTTCCTCCAAGCTCGCTGCAAAACCAGTTTTGAGACTTAAGTATCTTACTCAAAAATTAATTTCAATGAAACGTACTGATCAAGACATTAAGCAGTCAAGGGGAGCACTGCCACTCACCTGGAAATAGAATCCTACTGATTAGGCAAATAAGTCCAGTAGAAAGTAAATAGGAAAAACAATCTCATTTATCACAACTCAGCATCAATGAATAGTTACAAGACACCTTATAGGTATAACCTGAGGGGCCCATACAGATCATTCCCCGTTCAGAGCTCACCAACAGGCACTTCCTAAGTACAATATCACCTACAAGCAGTCCTCTCCACTGCTGTCAGCAGGCCACAATTTCCATCCTGTGCCCATGTATTGAATCAGATGCACTCCACTGATTCACGTCACGTAGAAATAGTTTTGGTAGCCATAATGCTTATTTAAATAATCACATTGAATCAGGCTGAGTTTTAACTAATTTTACCTCTGAGAATGGAACAGAAATGCACCACAGCACACCTGTTTGCCCAAAATCAAACAAGTCTAAAGAGGCAAACCACGTCAGAACTAAAGCTGCTGCTGTTAGAATTTGTTTACACTGTCTGATCATACGGTCGATGTGTCACTCAGAGTTCAGTTCACAATACAAATATATAGGAGGCTACCAGTAAATTAGTGTAGGTTTAATTCACTCAAGCATATCTGTCATATCATCACATTTATACTGTTCTTATTGCCTTTTTAGACAAGTGTGATTTTTTTTTATGAGTCTATAAATAATTCCTTAAAACATGAGATAGCTAATATATTTGCTGGATCATTTATTAGGCACTACAAGAGTTAGCCAAAAGCTCAGCAATATCCACAGAGGAAAAAGAAGATACAATCACTCTTTAATAATCACCCTCCTTCACTAGCTGTCTGCGTCAGAACATCAGACTGTGGCAAGACAAAGAATAAAGACAAATGAAGCACCACCCCCCCCCCCCATTTTAATCCAGTAATGTGTAAGCAGTCCTTATATTTAGAAGGGTTTTTCTGCTTGTGTAACTGGATGAACTGAAGAGGATGGTATTGAGAACGTCTTTTTCCTTGTCATTTACTCCCATCACATAATGATGATGGAAATTTCAAATTAACTTCAACACTGTGTGCTTGAATATTCCCAGAAGATACGATGTTTGAGCAGTCTTAAGCATTACTTTTGTACAGCTATTTTGCAGAGGAAAGAGTGAATAAATTTGAAGCAGGCATGCCCCCTTCCCCAGCCTCCCTCTCCTCCCAAGCAGCCACTCAGGTGTGGAATAGCCTTAAAGCAATAACAGAAACAGAAGGAACTGAAGCAGGTGCCTATCAGCCATTTGATGACCATTTTGGTGTTTTGTCTCTCTCTTACTCATAGGAAGTATACATCTATCAGTTTCATAATAGGGAATTTTGAAGACCTTGTATTAGCCACTGCTATTTCTGTAGTCCTACTGCCATAAACACATACTTTCCTTTACATTTAATTATTAACTTTATGTATCATTCAATAATCCCAGAAAGTAGCAGATTTACATTTTAAATCAACCGGAAAACTACCTACTTTGGAGTTCTGTAGCCTCTGGAAACCTACATCCCTGGTAAACTCTTCAAGCCCCATGTTTACCACCTGCCATGCTTGTAGTCCTGAGAAACCAGAGGCAAAAGAACTCGTCCAGAGTATTCAGCTACCTCAGCAGGACTTTCAACAACAGAGAGGCTACATTCTTGGTTTTAATCCCCAGGATAGGTACATAGTTTCTTGTGACATTATGAATGTATATCTAAATTTCTGGGTTTGTATCTCTATCATAGTGCAAAACATAGGACTAGATCACAAGTATAGTGCTTTAAACTCAGTGACAACTCTGTTTCACTAAAGCTCTAGAAGAAAATTCAAGAACAAAACACTTCTGATAAGATTTATGAGCAACAGAAAATAGCTTGTTTAGAAGAATTGTTTGTTATCATAGAGAAGGTATTAGAAATAAAGTCTGCCCAAACACAGCCAAGTAAGGCTATGATAGAAACAATGAATGAGGGGAAATATTAAAAAATGAGGACCATCTTACAGAAAATCCTGTCTCTAGAGGTCCAAATTAACATATAATTCAATGAGTTATTAATGACATGCTGTAGTTAAAAAAAAAGCAGATGGGGCTGTTTATAAGCACTGCATATTCCTCAGAACTCTCATGAGGAAAATTGTTCCATGCCCTTATCCTAGCATTCTTTTGTAGCTTACGTATGGAAAGTAATACAGTAACCTTTATCTAGACTGAAGAACAAATAGGTGGTCTTAGGCTGTCTGATTAAATCCTGATCTATCAAGCAAAGATAGTGCTTAATATTCATGAAGCACTTAGCACTTTGGCTATTTTAAGCCTGGGAAAATATTCTACAACACTGAGTTAGGCATTAATTGTACATTATGTTGGTTACAGAGGAAAATATTAAAACAATATATTGTGTCTTTTCACCTAGAAGAATTACTCGTGACAGGAAAACCCTACCCTATATACCTCTCCTGTTAAAATGGATTTTAGCATTGGTTCTACTTGCTTATTCCAAGGATTCAGTAATCATACATTTTGATTGCTATAATTTACATGTACTTAAGCACTAGCTAACTCTCCAAGAGCAAAATTGCACCAACTCATCTTGAAGAAACTTTTCTTCTAAATCACAAATGTACTGGCATACAAATTAATACCACATATATAACAGAAAAGTTTTCACTCCTCATCCACATTATATGGAACAACATAAAAGGTATACTTTTTTTTCCCCACCCCTCAAATAAAATATTAAAACAATGTAAAAGCAAATTGGAAATTACTGGGTTTATCATATATCCCTTTCCACTTCCTAAAGGCATCTTTCTTCTTTTCAGTCTATTATGTTTGAATACTTTTAGTTTTGCCATACAACAATTCAGCCTAATGCCACTAAATCTCTAGGAGCTCAATTGGTGGCCTCTTATGGATAAGACAGCTGGTAAAACTTCGTTCCAAAAAGCCGCACTAAGTTTTTACTTGATGTTTTAAAAAGGGGAAAAACTGAATGAGAATGAAATTAGTAAATTTTAATATCTATTATTTCTGTTTTTCACTGCAGGAAAGTCATGGACCTAAGAGGACATCTAGTGAAAGAAAATTCCTGCATGACTTATGCCTTTGCCTTTTTTATGGGGTAGATACATGAGAACCCTCTTGGGATACATAAAAAGAACAGCAAAGAAAATTGTATCTAAAGTGAGGTGCTGAAAGACACCTAGTTGTCAGCAAAAGTAAAATAAGTCCCCAAATAAACCTACACTATTTAAAAAGGAAAGAGCACTGTTGGATGAGACCAAGGTAACTAAGATAATAGGTAGGAGATAGAAGCCTGTGACAGCTACTCATGGGAAGATGATGATAAGTTCTGTAATAACACTTGTAGTAATACTTGCAGATAAAAAGAGAAAGTCTTTTAGTCAAAATTCCAAAACTCAGTTTAAACCTCTCTATTTCTCAACATAAATGGAGAACCAATAAATATCATCCACTTGATCTGTGTAGACATTGGTGATATTGGTAGAAACCATGCTGAACAGTACTGAAGTATACTTCAATAATAAAAAAATGTAACTGGACAAAAAATACCAACTTCAAGATAAGAGACAAATTGGAAAGAAATTTAAAATATTTAGATGAAGAAATCTGAAGTGCCTAGGTGACATATTCATTCCCCCGAAATTTATGACCTTAGAGAAGAGAGCACTTTTTAGTTACTATCCAAGTAACACAAACAGTAGCCATAACAAAAGAAACAACTGGAGGATCCCCATAATGAGCTTAAACAGACTGAAATGGCTTTTAAACCAGGGTGTGTCATTAATTATGGCCCATGTAAAAGGGCTGCTTGAAGGAGATTAGGAGTCACCTCAATTTGACAAAATTCCAAAGGATTTCAAAAGAAGTCAGCTTGGAAAAAGAGTAGACATTTTAATCCAATGATCATTTATGACTGCAAGAGCTGGACCTTCCTAACTGAAACAGCTTCACTAAATTCCAGGCAGAGACTAGCCAAGGAGAAAGCAAATGCCTTTTCTAGAGGAAGCTTGAGAAAACAGATCACAGAAGACATCAGGTGTGAGATGCGAGAGACATAGCACATGTTTAAAATTACCTCAGCAACCCAAATCTTGCAGCTCCCTTTCCAAAAAGGACTTGTGACCAGAATTCTTCCAAGCAGAAGCCAGCCAGTCATATATAACTTTTCCAGTTCACAGGAATCAGGTTTGACCTTTGCAATAGCACCTTGGTGACCCTATCTTGCCTTGACAGTGTTATAAAAAAGCACTAATTCTAAGTTTCAGATTATCCCTGAAAATCACAAAGAATTTATTTGGAAAGGATTTTTATCTTGTTTGTAATGATTACTACCTCTTCTGCACAAGTGCACCAAGTGTTACCATCAAACAAACGACAACAAAAGTCTGAATGACAGACCTCAGTCTGTCATTCATTTGCCTCGGCCTTCTCTGGCAAAGGCTCTGACTGCACCACCCAGTTCTTAGAAGGCAGACGCAGGGACTGTGAGAATGAAGACCTTGGGCCCACTGTAGGAGAGGATCTGGTTCGAGACCATCTTAAAAATCTGAACGCACACAAGTCCGTGGGACCTGATGGAATCCATCCGCGGGTCCTGAAGGAGCTGGTGAATGAAGTTGCTAAGCCACTGGCCATCATATTTGAAAAATCATGGCAGTCAGGTGAAGTTCCTGATGACTGGAAAAAGGGAAATATAACCCCCATTTTCAAGAAGGGGAAAATGGAAGACCCGGCAAATTACAGACCAGTCAGTCTCACTTCTGTGCCTGGTAAAATCTTGGAGCACATTCTCCTGGAAGGCATGCTAAGGCACATGAAAAACAACAAGGTGCTTGGTGACAGCCAGCATGGCTTCACTAAGGGGAAATCCTGCCTGACCAGTTTGGTGGCCTTCTATGATGGGGCTACAGAATTGATGGATAAGGGTAAAGCAGTTGATGTCATCTACCTGGACTTGTGCAAAGCGTTTGACACTGTCCCACATGACATCCTTCTCTCTAAATTGGAGAGATACCAATTTGATGAATGGACCACTCGGTGGATAAAGAACTGGCTGGATGGCAGCACACAAAGTGTTGTGTTCAATGGCTCGATGTCCGGCTGGAGACCGGTAACGAGTGGTGTCCCTCAGGGATCGGTGTTGGGACCGGTCTTGTTTAACATCTTCGTCGCTGACATGGACAGTGGGATTGAGTGTGCCCTCAGCAAGTTTGCCGATGACACCAAGCTGTGTGGTCCGGTTGTTATGCTGGAGGGAAGGGATGCCATCCAGAGGGACCTGACACGCTTGTGAGGTGGGCTGATGCCAACCTTATGAAGTTCAACCACGACAAGTGCAAGGTCCTACACCTGGGTTGGAGCAATCCCAGGCACAGCTACAGGTTGGGCAAAGAAGAGATTCAGAGCGGCCCTGCAGAGAAGGACTTGAGGGTGCTGGTCGATGAGAAAATGAACATGAGCCGGCTTCAGTGTGCACTCGCAGCCCAGAAAGCCAACCGTATCCTGGGCTGCATCAAAAGGAGCGTGACCAGCAGGTCCAAGGAGGTGATCCTGCCCCTCTACTCTGCTCTTGTGAGACCTCACCTGGAGTATTGTGTGCAGTTCTGGTGTCCTCAACATAAAAAGGACATGGAACTGCTGGAACAAGTCCAGAGGAGGGCTACGAGGATGATCAGGGGACTGGAGCACCTCCCGTACAAAGACAGGCTGAGAAAGTTGGGGCTGTTCATCCTGGAGAAGAGAAGGCTGCGTGGGGACCTCATAGCAGCCTTCCAGTACCTGAAGGGGTCCTATAGGGATGCTGGGGAGGGACTATTCATTAGGGACTGTAGTGACAGGATAAGGGGTAACGGGTTCAAACTTAAACAGGGGAAGTTTAGATTGGATATAAGGAGGAAATTCTTTCCTGTTAGGGTGGTGAGACACTGGAATCGATTGCCCAGGGAGGTTGTGAGTGCTCCATCCCTGGCAGTGTTCAAGGCCAGGTTGGATGAGGCCTTGTGTGGGATTGTTTAGTGTGAGGTGCCCCTGCCCATGGCAGGGTGGTTGGAACTAGATGATCTTGAGGTCCTTTCCAACCCTAACTATTCTATGATTCTATGATTCTATGACCAAGTAGCAACATTCATTTTTTTGTCTGTCTGGAATTCCCACACCTGATGGTTGAAAATGGGAAGGTACTCAATATTTTAATTTTTGGTTAGTCTCCTCACTGAACTGATCATATTTCTTAACTGCACTTCATTTTTGTTTGAATTTTAGTGAGGCTTGTGTACATCATACTGTCGGCTTCTCAGCATAAATGGCATACAAAAAGCCTCATATAAACTGATTGATGAGTTACATACAAAAAATGTACTGTCAACACATTTCCTTATTTTATGTTCTAATTTGGGGCAATTGGTGTTGTCAGAAAGCCGAAACAGAATAAAATACAGAGACTGCTGTGGGAATTTTAAATAATTTATTACATTTATTAAATAATTTATCATTCAGATCTTGGAAGAACAGTCTTCATTGTCTTAACAAAGAGAATTTTTTACCCAAAGATTGTAAGTGAAGTGAGAAACTACAGAGAGAAGACAGATTTATGCCCAAGTACTTTAATGTTCACAGGGAAACAGAACACCTGGGTCAGAGCAATCCCAGACACAGCTACAGGTTGGGCAAAGAGATTCAGAGCAGTCCTGCGAAGAACTACTTGGGGGTGTTGGTTGATGAGAAAATGAATATGAACCAGCTTCAGTGTGCCCTCGCAGCCCAGAAAGCCAACCGTATCCTGGGCTCCATCAAAAGGAGCGTGACCAGCAGGTCCAAGGAGGTGATCCTGCCCCTCTACTCTGCTCTTGTGAGACCTCACCTGGAGTGTTGTGTGCAGTTCTGGTGTCCTCAACATAAAAAAGGACAGGGAACTGTTGGAAAAAGTCCAGAAGAGGGCCACGAGGATGATCAGGGGACTGGAGCACCTCCTGTATGAAGACAGGCTGAGAAAGTTGGGGCTGTTCAGCCTGGAGGAGAAGGCTGTGTGGAGACCTCATTGCAGCCTTCCAGTATCTGAAGAGGGGCTATAGGGATGCTGGGGAGGGACTATTCATTAGGGACTGCAGTGATAGGACAAGGGGTAATGGGTTAAAACTTAAACAGGGGAAGTTTAGGTTGCATATAAGGAGGAAGTTCATTACTGTGAGGGTGGTGAGACACTGGAATGGATTGCCCAAGGAAGTTGTCAATGCTCCATCCCTGCCGGTGTTCAAGGCCAGGCTGGGCAGAGCCTTGGGTGACATGGTTTAGTGTGGTGTCCCTGCCCATGGCAGGGGGCTTGGAACTAGATGATCTTAAGGTCCTTTCCAACCCTAAGTATTCTATGATTCTGTAATTTTCCTGTTCTATTTAATTTGCCTTTTTGCTGAAAGTGTGGAGAATTCTTTAGAGCAAATAAAACAGATTACCACATCTTCATTAGTCTACTAACAATTCTATGTCAAAGGAGCACAAAAAAGGTTTGCAACTCATGCATTTCTGAAAGTGTTAATTACTGTCTTTAAGTGCTTTGTTGAGCATAAATCTGTTTAAACTACTCTATTTCCTAAAATAAGACACACATCTAGGACAACATTTCCAAGAACAACATTACCTAAGCAACCAAACATTAGATATTTTTTGCTGTGTTTTTTCAATACTGTCCACATCTATAAAATTCAACACTCAAAATGCAATTAAGCAAAGAAGAAAAGTGTCAGAGCTGAAAATATATTCCAAAAGATGCAATACAAATCTTTAAATATTTGCATAAAGGAATTATGTATATGAGCGGCATTAAAAAGCTATACCTGGAGGGTATAGACTGTGAATTCAAAAATTACTTTCAACATCTTCTACCTTCTGGAGGCTATTAGAATTCACACAAACCTGCAGTTTTGCTAGGCTTGAAAACTCACATTAATGTTCTTTCCTTTTTTTATGCATTGTGTGAACAGCAGCAAAGAAAATATTATTGAATAATCATTAAACAACTGGGGAAGATTATGTATAGACTGTGTGTTTTCAGGAAAATGTTCTACTGTTCCTCTTTCTAGTATCTCTTGTTCTTACTTCATGGTTAAGAATTAATAATAAGCTTAATCAAAATCTTCAAGAATTTTATATCATTACTGAGGAAAAACTGTGAGGAAAACAAATTAGTTATAATATTAGATTATGCAGATAATAAAAGTAAAATAAAATTGCAATTCATGTATCTTTTTTAAGTTGTTCTTAAAAACAGCAAAAATGTTCCACAGTCACCACTCAACATGGGATTTGTACATCTCAACCAATTCAGAAAAATTTTCAACTCCTCAGCAACCTAGTTTCCTAGACACTAAACCCGCTTCTTTTTACATCTTACTGTTCAACCATCAAAGGCAGTAACAGTCATTAAAAACTTAAATTAAAAGAAATAATAATCAAACTTCACAAATAATCTGTAAGATCTAAAGTGAGTTGCAGAAAGAATTTATCTGAATAAACACTGATCAGACTGCCATTTTACACAAGCATTAACTGTAAAGAAATCCAAATATATGAAATACACATTGAAAAGTATTTGAAAAATCCACACCAAAATTAAAACCTATTAATTTTATTTAAACTAATTGTTCATGATTTCCCTTCCCCCTGAATGTACATAAATTTAGGACACAAATTTTTATTTCTGCTGGGTATCTTGACATGTGTGACAATTACCACATCACTAAACAGCCAAACCCAAACAAATGCAGCACAAGTGCCATTATTCTTTCATGTTTTAAGTCAGGTTGGCAATACATGTATGAAGTTGAAAATCTTGAGTATCAGGTTCAGCTCCCTCTTTTCCTTAAGGACAAAAAAGAAAAGTCTATACACATTGCTTGATACATTTAAATCTATGGAGGACACATGCACAGAGCAACTACAAAGTTTAGAGAAAACCTAGTGTGAAATAGTCTGGGCAGCCACAGAAGACAAAGGAATAGTTGAAAACAAAAACAAAACCAAAACAAACAAACAAACAACAAAAAAAAAAAAAAACCCGCTACAACTAGAAGTATACGAGACCCTATACATCAAATTGTATCTCTAAAGCTAACAAATAGTTTGAAAATTCCACTTCTCACTCAAAGGAGGATACAAAGTTCAGAGTTACATTTGAACTTGTCCTTTGAAACCAATGTGAGAAAGAGCTTGATGTGAAGTAAAGAAGGAAATGCCAACTTTTACCTCCTCCTGGAACAAGTGGAAATTGGGAAGAAAACAAGTCTGATATTTCACAATACAAACATCTCTCATATGTTTGTGGAGACGTGGTCCTCTTAACTCTAGCTTTCCACACCGAGTCTTTCAAAAGCAGACCTGTTTGACAGTGCAGTAGGTTAACCATGAAGGGGTTACTCCAGGGGGGCTTGGATCTGAGTCGGCCTCTTCAATAATCTGCACTTCTACCACCATAAATCATCATCTTCTGTTCATCAGCTGACTTCATTCCACCTTCACTGGTACGGGAAATTATTTTTTTAAATATTCTTTTTATGAGGAAATGCTTTGGAGGGAAATGTTTTTTTTTTTTTTTCCCCGTTTCTGGACTGTCCTTTTTGACTTTCTATGTCACCACGTCTCTTGACAAATAAACAACCTGCCCTAGTTTTTCCACTTTATCTATATCTGTACCTAAAATCTGGCATTTCTTACACATTACATGGATAATCACAGCTTTATATGATATTACTGATACATAGTAAAACAGGTGTAGCTGCTTTTACAGTGTAGCAAGGGGCCAGCTTCTGCCTTAAAGTAGTGGGTAAGCTCAGAGCCAAGAGTGAAATCCCTGGGCTGCCAAAGCATAGACCTTGCCACCTAGGGCCTATCCAACATTGGTAGGGAGGGAGCAGGACAGGTTGAGTGGAGGGAGGCCAGCCTCAAGTTCAGATCACCTTGGGAATCAGTAATAAGGCATGTCTGACGTCAACCTGGGAAGTCAGGACCAGATCAGGGTTCAGACAGTCAGGTGACTATCAGGTAGGTCAATAGCAACAAGGCAGGTCCAACATCAAGCTGGGAAGAGAGTTCACAGGTCAGAACAACAAGGTTCACAGCCAGGCAATAGGCACAGTTGTGACGGGGCTGCAAACAGACCCACCTCCAGTGTTAGTGGGTTGATGGCTCCAGGCTGAGCTGCAGTGGGGGCTCCTGGTCCTACAGCAGCACTGGTGGAGGTTCCGGGGGAGAATGCTCAGGGCCAGGAAGCCCCTCTTGGTACCCTCAGAGCTATGACAGTTACCTAGGCACTGTCTGCTTTTTCTGGTTCTACTGCCCCCAAAAGGTCCCCAAATCATCTGGGTCATATTGGTTATGTTACAGTTTGCCTTACATGTTCCCCTGGACAAACCATTTTATTTAGCCTTGATACCCATACCCATCTTTAATTAAGTTTAAACATTTTGTTACCTTATACACACAGAATCTACATACCTGAACAACATGGTTTTCACACACTTTTGTGCTCACAAAGGATCCTGTTTTCTATGGTATCTACTTGACTAGGGATCACTGATCTTGAAACACTCATTGGGCAGCAGACTGGTTCCTTCCAAGGATCTTAGTTGATGCCTGATACTCCATAGAGCCCTTCTTGCTCACAAAGTCAAAATGGCCTTCAGAATGTGGCCTGCTGGTTATCTGCCACTGGAGACATAACCATTATTCACTTGAAGATTTTCCATTAATGCCTGTGTGACCTATGAACATCATGAAAACAACATATGTATTTCAGAACTGAAACTCAAGCACTCCAAAACCTCATTCTTAACTTGAATTTTACTCCTGTGAAACATGAATTGCTTTAAATCAAATACAAAGTGTATTTAAAGACAAATTTCAATGTTTGCAACAGATGAGAAAAGGAAAATTCTCTGTAATATTTTCTCTAAGAAGTTCTCTTGACTTTTTTCAGCCTGATATAGACTTCTAGCAATGATTAATATTTCTGGATTTTTCCTCAAAAAATGATCAGCCCTTCATTCAATGAAAAAAATTAAACTACACACCCAGTCAATAAATATTTATTTGGCAATGGCAAGTTAATAAGGAATCAGCTCAATGACATTGATCAGCATTGGCAGTTCTCTGCTTCTGTAACAAAGTTAAATTTCTACTTAATTAAGAAATAAAATGTGGTTATGTTTTCAAGAGTCACCCCTCTTCTCATTAGATCCGAACATCTAGTCACATCATAGTCTAAGTATGCTGGTGGAATGTTAGACCTGCAAAATAGATCAGGAGGATGTTCAAAACCACACTAAATAATCTTTCTGTTTACCAGGGGAAGCATTAACTATTTCTTTAAGGTAATGCCTATCCACTCCAGGGGACACACCTCTGTTTCACAAGGGTTCATGTAACTAGATTGGAAAGCTCTGCTCTTTGCACTCTTGTTTAAACTTCTGTTTCAAATAATACAGTGTCACAATGTCTATTAAGTGTACGGAAAGTGCTCTTGACCATCTTAAACTATGCAGTGACCCCCTCGACATTCAGCTAATCAACACTGTACTTTTCTGTACTTTTTTAATTTTTGTGTAATCTTTATTAAAGAGGTCATTCTTTCCACTGAGAGACAAAGTTGCAGCATCTTCAAGAACAGATTCAACAATAGAAGACAGTGACAAAACAGGCGTCTGTAAGCAAATACTACAAAATCAAAGGAAATTAAAAAATTCACAAACTTTCCAAATTTTTAGCTAAGGAAGAAAGCAAGATGCAGCCCCTGTCTTCAAAAGTATATTTGACAATTGAGCTATGAGGTTACTTCAACTTCAGTTCTTTTTCTAATTCTTTTTTTTTTTTTAATTATTATTATTTGTTTGGGGTTTTTTGGTACAGCCATAGTAATTTAAGATTAGTTAAAACAATCAAAGCCAAGGCATTATCTTCCTGCAGTACAAGCAACTTTAATAAATATTATTCATGTCCCAACTATATCTGGGAGACAAGAAATGTAACAAAACATACCCAAAAAGAAGAAAGAAAGGGAAAATGATGTTTCTAAGAAGTGTTGCTGAAACTGCTTTCTGAAAAACCCTGAAGATCTAGAACTGCCATCCTACTAAATTTTTTTGACACCATAATCCATTTCTCTCTGTGGTGTCCAGACCTCTGACCTTTTTATCAAGTAAAAACCTCCCAAGACTGATGAATAAATTGCTAACAGAGATCTAAGAAAAAAGGGATTCTAGAAGAAGCAGCTGGAAAAAGAACAGTTTAAAAAACATTCTACAGATATTATTACCAAATACTATGTATATAATTCCAGTGTGTGAAACCCCAATGAACAGAATAAATTAACCCAAAAGTCCCAAATAGATTACTTTCCCCCAGTGCTGCAGCCAAGAAACACTGATCAGTTTGATATACTATATGCATAATACCACATACAATTCACAGTTGATACAATGAATAGAGCTTTGCAATGTACTTGTGGGAATGTTACCACTTGAAGTGGAGATGTTCCCATCACCACAGTGTCACTGAGGTTGGAAGGGACCTCTGGAGACCATCTAGTCCAACACCCCTGCCAACGCAACACATGCAATACATGTTGAACAGTTCAATGTATGGAAAACCACTACCTATGAAATTTCTATTTAGAATCATAGAATAATTTAGGCTGGGAAAGACCTTTAAGTTCATTGAGTCCAGCTACAATCCTAGCTCTGCAAAGTTCACCACTAAACAATGTCCCTAACTGCCATGTCTACCCATCTTTTAAACACCTCCAGGAGTGGTGACTCAACTACTTCCCTCGACAGCCTGTTCAGTGAAGAAAATTTTCCTTACATGCAATCTCAAGCTCCCCTGGAACAACTTGAGGCCATTTCCTTTTGTCCTACCACTTATTACTTAGGAGAAGAGACTGACACCCACTTCACTACAACCTCCTTTCAGGTAGTTGTAGAGAGTGATAGGGTTCCCCCTCAGCCTCTTTTTCTCCAGATATTACTACACGAGTTTCAGAGATTACTGCTGGAATTCACACTCTTATCATGTTGATTCTCAGAACAGCACTCTTTCTACTGATATGTGGATTGACTCCACAACTCGTTAAAGTTGTAAAGTAGGTATGCTTTTATTCAGCACTGAGGTGCATGGGGATAGTTCCTCCAAAGTATGCACACCCAGGGTCGTTTTTCCCATTACATTTATTCTCTTAAGGTATACATATGCATTAGATTACTCAATACGCCTATACATATATAGTATCTATCCCCGCTTCGTATTATAATGAGCTAGAAGGTCCTTTGCACCTGTGCAGTCACCCCTCTGGTCATGGGCTGGGGTCTCAAGATGAAGTAAGTGAGTCTTCCTCCTGTAGGTAGGGGTCTTCAAGATGAAGTAAATGAGTCTTCCTCTTCTTAAACTTTTTACCTTTTAGTCTTCACACATAGCCTTAGGGTTTGGTCGGTGTCCCAGCCATAAACCATCTGCTTCTCCCCCTTATCAGTAGAATCAGGCGCTTGTTTTTCTTTATCAATAGCCGCTTATCAATAGAACCAGGTGTCTGCTTTTCCTTATCAATAGAACCAGTAGTTAGTGTCTTTGTTCTGCTTAGTAGGCACGATAGGTATTTACAACAGACAAGGAAGCAAATTCCTCTAACCCCTTTGTACATTAATCAACCCTCTGCATCACTACCAAGGTACAGAAACCATAAAGATGAGAAATGAATGCGATAGGGAGATACATGTATAACCGTCTGCATTTTGTAAGAACCAAAGCACAGAAAAATAAAAGTGATTCTTTCATTTAACTGAGCACAGAAGTCAGCAAATTCCTGCCTCCTACAGAAAATAAAAATAAAAGATTATGAAAAATATTAATCATTTCACAGTATGGAATTAGAGGCCTGACTAAAATTCAGTTGGGTGTTCTGATTAAAAAGGACTTCAGACATTGATACTATATTTTTGTAGAAAGAAGGAAAATAAAAGCATAAATATAAATGGTCTGCAATCCTTTTAAAACTTGCATAACAGAAAACTTTTAATCAGTATCTGGAACATACTGCCTAGGTCTTTACTGGACATCCTTGATACTATATCTTTCCTCAGTCTGAGAAAACTTTTCTCAACTTGGAGTGTAGTCAGTTCTGCTTCAGTGACTACTTTCCCTTCAAAGAACAGCAAGACTAAAAAATAAAAACTCATATTTTCAGCGGTTTCTGCTCTGATACAGAGGAAAGTGTGTTTGGAGCTAGCAGGGAACAATGCATATAGCTAAAAAGGCAGGTGAAACCATTAATCTGCTACCTAGCAGAGTCTCTTGTCTTCAATACCAAAATAAAATTCACGTATGGGCTATAAAATTAATATTAAAACTCCCAGCAGAGACAATGTGCTCAAAGAAAAATAATTGGTTTTCATTAGTGTAGGTACAGACAAGGAATCACATTCTTGGCAGATTCTTATTCTTATAAAAGACACGAAGTAGAAAGAGAAAAGGAGGAAAGACTGAAAGTAGCAAAGAAAACAGAAATAGCGTCACCCGCCCCATGGATCCAGAGATGTCTTCTCATACAGGGAGTGAAGCCCTTTCAGCTGTGGTCCTTCCGGTTGTAGTACTTTCAGCTGTAGTCAGTGACCACGCTTGGGTCCAGGGTGGAGGAAGGAACCACGCAGTTGAAGGATGGTGCCTTTTTACAGGGTCGGATTCTCCTGGAACCCTTCTGGAACCCTCCCACAGGTCAGACTCACCTGCAGGGATCTGGTGAACCCCAGACCCAGCTCACGTTGTGCCCTGGCAGGCGCCGCAGTGTCTGTGCCGCTGTCTCTGGGCAGTTTGTTATCCGGGCGGTTGACCTTCACGGCCTCAGGGCAGGCAACACAGGGCAGCAAACCCCACCTTGGTGGAATAGGATACCCGCTCTGTCCCCCGGCTGTGTTCCCAAGAGACAACAAGCTGTCAGGTCCTTTGTCTTTTGAGTTGTTCTGAGACACACACAAAAAAGGTCTCTTGCCCTTCACAGTGCTGCGTAGATGATCATGCAGAGATCATCTACACCACGGAGTGCTGCTGGAGCAGAGAGTTTGAAACCCTGCAGAGCCTGGATCATCACTACGGAGGCTATGCCCGCTAGACTAAGCTTCACAGGATATTCGTCTGCATTTGACATCGTAACATTTCTAATTCCTTTCCTAAATGTTGGCAACTCCAAAAATTGTAGCTTCATGATTAACACCACAAAAAAATCCCCACATCTAGTTAAGAAAAACATATACGCCATAAATCAAAGTGAAATGACTTAGGAGGGCAGAAAAAAATTTTGCTCCAAATAGGTTTGATTAAAAATAATTTAATCTGTTTTGGATGTTTTGATCAGCAATACAATAAAAATAGTTATAAAATTAATGGGGACTGCATACTGAGCAAACTTTGTACAACCAATGGTGGAGCAGAATCATACTAGTAAAGCTAACAATTCAGGCCATCTGCAAAGTCATGCAGGTGGTTTCTTACACTATCATAAAAAACATACATATTTATACTTAGCTTTTTTAAGTACTCAGAAAGGAATGGAATTCCATTAGTGCTCACCAGCACGAATGGCGACTTAAAAGGATTCACAAATATTAAGCTTTGCTTCTGAGACTTGAGCCACACTGATTCCCAATACCAGGTCCTAATCCACTAGCACCTCTGTTTCTGATCCAATAGAGTGCTCTTAAGTGCTACCCTTAGTATCTTACAATTAAATATGTGAAAATTCTTAAAAATTAATGGGAAAAGCAGAGTAACATAGGATGGGACCTAACACCAACAAAAGAACATATAATTTGTAAGAGTAAAATATTCTGAGCGCTTGCTATTTAATGTAGCTTAAAAATTATTTATCATATATTTTATATACACACTAAGAAGTTATATTTTTGTATAAACATGATCACATATGCCCTTATCCATTTATAAACATGATCACATATGCCCTTATCCATTTCAGAAGGAGAAATAAAGACTACCAGTTACACCAATTCATAGACTGTAATCAGATCAGTTTCTTTGCTGTAATTGTTATTAAAAAAAAAAAAAAAAACAAAAAAAAACCAAAACAAAAAAACACCCAAACAACAAAACAAAACAAAACAAAAAAAAAACAAAAAAAAAAAAAACCACCTCAGGCCCAATACTTCTTTAGTTTCATCTGAAAAGCAGATTGATACAGAAAAAAATATCATAGAATCATAAAATGGTTAGAGTTAGAAGGGACCTCAAAGATCATCTGGTTCCAACCCCCCTGCCATGGGCAGGGACACCTTGTATTAGACAAGGTTGCTCCAAGCTCATATCCAGCCTGGCCTTGAACACCTCCAGGGATGGGGCATTCACAGCTTCATTGGGCAACCTGTTCCAGGGCCTCACCATCCTCACAATAAAGAATTTCTTCCTTATATCTGATCTAAATCTCCCCTTTTTCAGTTTAAAACCATTCTTCCTTGTCCTATAACTACATGCCCTTGTAAAAAGTCCCTCTCCGTATCTCTTTTAGGCCCCCTTTAGCTATTGGAAGACATCTGTAAGGTCTGCCCTGAGCCTTCTCTTCAAGCTGAACAAGCCCAGTTCTCTCAGCCTGTCTTCACAGGAGAGGTGCTCCCTGTGATCTTAATGGCCTCCTCTGCACTTGCTATTGATATAAACATCATTGGTAATTTTTTTTTATATTTTATTT
The DNA here is from genome assembly GCF_037157495.1 of Lathamus discolor. Classification (NCBI taxonomy): domain Eukaryota; kingdom Metazoa; phylum Chordata; class Aves; order Psittaciformes; family Psittacidae; genus Lathamus; species Lathamus discolor. The sequence goes on along the minus strand of NC_088887.1, from coordinate 26,263,314 downwards.
TTTCGAACAGACATCACAAACACCTATTTGATACATTTGCAGAGCCACAAAGTATAGGGACATATTGCCATTTGAAACAATTACTTACATACTTGCACTAGCATAGTAACAAGATACCTCTGCACTGCCTGTATTTCGGTGAAATTTGGCAGGATTGGTTACTATATAGATCATCATATTCAGTGAAAGATGCGAGACCTGTTGTGACATAGGATGTGCTAATGTAAGAGCATGGAGGAGGAGAGAAGTAATGGTTTAGAGCAAGGCTTCCTGTTTGCCATTTAAGAATAATAATTTGAACAGAACAGTTTCAGAAAAGGTACATGTTCTGACAACCCTATTCATGCTGGCACTGCTTTATGTCAGGAGCATTCAAATGAAATTCTGAGGTATTATTTGTACTTAAAGCAATATTCAAAACGTAGACTCTGGCCCACAGCATTCTGAGGTTTAACTGACAGGAAGGCTAGCATAAAGTATGCAATTAATTCCTAGCCCTGATCAGTGCAAGGATAAACTAAATCTGTTTAGTTTACCTGTACAGTTTACCACTGTACCAGATTTAGTATTATGGCACTTGCTTGTGACGGGACATTTCCTTCCTCAAAAGTTCCTCCACAGTGCAAGACCATAGCTTTCCATTTACCCCAAGTAGACGTTCAAGGGGAACACACACAAGCTGAAGTTCGGCACCAGAAATGTCACTTGCTCCATTACCATAGTTCATGAAGCACATAAAGCTTTTGTTGCACGCAGGCTCCAGTTACTGAACCAAGGATGTCCAAAGTCTTCTTCCACTTCTTTGGCTTTCAGAAGAAAGACATTAGTAAAATAGTTTGTCTTCTCACTTCTCCATGCCAGCAGGTCGTTCAGATACACTGTCTACACAGTAACTATCCTTCAGTGACTAGGTAGCCTTGCTCTGATTTATTTTGAGAGTTATACAGTGATCTAGTAAAGTGCTCATTTTATTTCAAAGCATTTTATAGAGCTGGTTTTTGAGTAGGTTATGTCAGATGTCTTCTCCAAGAGAAACTTATCCTACCCCTTCATCCCCAATAAGGAAAATGTCTTTATTTGAGGTTACCATGAGTTTGTACTTTTTACTAACTAAACCTTACTTTTTCTGAGGTTTAGATGTAACACCAGGTACAGCATCCCAACCTGGTGCAGCTTAAGATCAAGAATCTTTGTGTGTCAAAGTAACTGAAAATACCTCACCTAGCTGTTCTTCCACTCAGTATCATCTGAAACTAATAAGTCACCCTACGTTATCTTCCATATCATTAATTAACATAACACAAAGCATAACCAAAGAAAGGCTGTCACAGAGCTTCTCTTGATACATTTTTTTCAGTTAGTACTCCAAACAAACTTTCTATGTGTTCTTTTTCTCATCTTGAGAAGTTTTAAATAGAGTATGGTCACGAAAAACATGCTGAATTCTACATGTATAAGCTGTACTAGGGTTTTTTTCTGTTTTCAAACCTTCCACATAGCCTTCTTTTATAAAATTTTATTTTCTGTTGTTATTTTCACTAAGTTCTAGCACTACAGCTCAAATTTGTGATTGTTTCTTCTGGTACTTTATTGTATACCTACAGAAGGATTCATAACACCTTAGTTCACCCCCTTCTTTTCTGCGCAAAAAAAAAAAAAAAACCCACAACCAAACCAAACCAAAGTAATAAAACAAAACAAAACAAAAACAAAAAACAACCCCCCCAAACAAACAAATAAACAAAAAACAAGGAAAAAAATTGCCCATGGCAGGGGGGTGGGAACTAGATGATCTTAAGGTCCTTTCCAACCCTAACTATTCTATGGTTCTGCGATTCTATTTCTCTTCTTCCTTAATGTGGCATTTTACTTGAGATTTCACAACTTTATTAAATGTGTGGAGATGGTGTTCAACAAGCTCAACTAACTTGAAAACCTTTAACTCACTTAAGCATTTTCTAAATCCTTTTTCCTTAGATAAAGATGATAGAAGCTTGTTGCCAGCATTTGTTCTGTTAGACACCAGTAGTAATCCATTAGTGAAGACCGGAGCAGAGCAGCATTAAGCATATCAGCCTTCCTCACTTTAAGCATGAAGAGACGTCACATTCTGCAGTCCCACACTGCGGCACTACCTAACACTTGCTGGTTAGTCATCTTAATGATAATGTGCTTTTAGACTAAATGGGTTGTTTTCTTGAGTTTTGTTCCTAATTTTATTCTGTGCTTTGGTCATCTCAATGTTGAAATTACAGAAAAAAGTAAATGAAAAGAAAGGGTTAATTTACTGTCCATCATTTGCTTTTCTCTCTTTATGACTCTCATTTGTAAATGGTGAATAGAATTTTAGCAATGAGATCCCCAACACTTTTGGCTTAGACAATCCATTCTGCTGATAACTGCTTATATACCTTTGTAGTGCTGAAATACATAGACACTTGACAATCATTTATTTGTAGACAGCCTGTGCAACAGAGAAGTGCCAGATCCCTCATGAGTTAACATATTCATGTAATATGCAACACTGCAGTTGGCCAGACTGAACACTGGCAAAAAAAAATTTTTGAAGATACAAATGTAAACTACTTTTTCAGTTGGACAGAGAGGGTTAGTTCTGAGTTTATATTATCAATTGCCTCCAGCATCACTTTTGAAACCCATTCTTTTATAGTATGTTATTGCTCCAGGCACAACAGTTATGTCTAACAAATTATCATAATTCCCTGAACCCATTATTTACCAAATATCTCTTCTGTCTTAGCACTGACACTCTCTAGTGTCAAGCTGACGTAGTCTAACAGCCGTGTCAGATATCACTGATAACTCATTTTGCTTTACCAATAACCTTCCCCATTAGCCTATCTTCAGCAGCTGAGGTGTGCTCTTCATAAAATTAAAAAAAAAAATCTATTTGGGATTAAGCACATAGTGCCACAGTTAGTTATCACCCAGGACACACAGCTATCTGCACAGCCTGATGCTCTCTCACGCTTTGCTAAGTGTCCTCACTAGAAGCCTTTGGTCAATCTACAATCTATAGTAAGATGTATTCCCTCCATGACGTTGTTCCTCTTGAACAACAAATGCCATTTATAGCTCCAAAGAATCAAAGCTTTTTATTTCAAATCTCCATAATTGACTCTGTTCAGCCTCATGCTATACAAATCCTGGATGGTATAAGCATAACGCAATCTACGGAGCAATGTAGATGAGACTGATGGATTAGAAATGCTCCTCTTCAGTGCAAAGTGAGACATGGAACTTTCTCATAGCAGCAGCTGGAGACAGCCAACCAACCTATTATGAACTAATTCCCAGAATGGCTCAAATTAATACAGTGTTAATGAGGTACCATCCCTGGGATACATTCCCAATAATGTTCATGACAAATATGGATAGATGAAATACATTTATAATACAACTATTAATTTACAGCAGTACAGTTTTGCAGACTGTAGGCTAGAACCATAGACAAGGATAGACTGTGCTGTGAGCACTTTTTCTTTCAGTGAGAACTTTAATTCAGTTTTCCACAGTTTATCCATTTCAACAGATTCCACTGTCATAGCTTTACATTTCAGAGTAACTGGAAGAATTTATTGAAAGTATTAATACTCTGAAACAATGACATTGTTAATAAAGCTGCTCTGTTGGAGGTCACACTTACTCATAATTTCTGTATATATTAGACAATCAACTACTTCAACCTTCCAGTTTCATTAACACTTAATGACTAATGATATTTTCTACAGGAATGAGCAACCATTTAAAATATTTTGCCGGTGTATTATTGTTTCTTGCTTAACAGAGCTCCAGTTTTCTGATTTAGGAACAAACCCTCATGAATTAAGCAAGCAGTCATATAACTTTAATAGTGAAGATTCAAATCTCAACAACAGGTTTTTTCCCCACACAAAATCTTCAATAAACTCTTGTAAAATTCATATAGATATAAATATATACATGTTCATGCATTCATGTATAGGTAAATGCCAGCATTTAGTTATGAAATAGGAAAGGAAAAACAAAACTTTCTATCAGAGATTGTTCAAATCTTTCCATCTATTTAGTATCTATATAATTGGTTTGCTCTAATATTAATTCCATCCCTAACTCATCCACATACCTGGTGGCTATGTTCTTGAGTCCCTGAATGATTTCTACATGTAATAGTTGAATTCCAAAATAAAGGTTTTATTTCCGAAATCACAGATTTTTTGCAATTGATCTAAAGCACCCCCATTTCAAACTTTATATTTAAATAAATTTTACTGCTTTTAAAAAAGTATAAAGTGTATAATATACACATTCTTTCAGAAATATTTTCTAAACATATAGCCATGACAGGCATCAAGGGTTCTGCTAAACACATCATTGACAGGGTGCTCCCTACAACAGTGTTGTGTTAAACCATCTTCTTCCTCCATTGTCTCACTCTAAGTATTTTTAAAAATTTCCAAAAAAATTGAAAAGTATACACCAAAAACCACCTAAAAATCAATACTTAAAAAAATTCTGAACTACATTAAATACATCATTTATTTTTTCTGCACAGTGACAGCCAAAGCAAAGTCATAATCAGAGCAATGTAGTTACCTTGCTAACTGGTCCAGATCCAATCAAGCACTGCATGTATTTGCACACTGAAGCCACATATTTCTCTTAGTCAGCAGACAGCTATTCTCTCAGCTAAAATTGGTACCAGTTGATATGTCGTATCAACGCTATTCACGTATCATTACCCATGCCTAGACCCTAGTATCAGAAAGATGCTGGCACATAAGGATACTGCTCTGTCCATTACAAGGCTGAATCTCACAGAATACTAAAATGGCAACTGCTTCCATTTGGTTTCACTTTGGAAAAGATAGGACAATTTGGTGTTAATGTCTTAGGAAAGAATGCCAATGTTTTGGCTTTTGTCTTTTTCTTCTTTTCAAATTTCAGTTCAAGTTGCTAAAATAATAGAAGCTAGTATTATCATGACCAGGCATAACACCTCTTCTAAACATGTGTTCCTCTTCACTATCATTAGGTCTTCAGCTCTTTCTTGATGTTCAGTAGACACAATAAAAACTTTGTATTTATTATTATTAACTATAGTTAGAGGATACTATATTCAAGATAATATCACCTGCAGTTTGAGCTACCATATTTGCAAGAAAGTCTGCAGCTGTTAGCCTTTAATACACTTCCTATATGTGGTACTTTACACTTCTGTATTCTGCAAAGGAAATATCTGCTAAGATCCTTCTGTGTACAATAACTGCTCATGCACATTAAAAATAAGGCTCTTCTAAACCAATTCAACAACCAAAAATTTTACACGTCTATTGCTTGATCAATACATTAGCATCAGAGAATGCTGATACTGTAAACAAACCGCTTGCTGTTTTATTGAATGAAGAGTGCCTTTGATTTCATGTCCTAGGATTTTTTTTTTTCTCCTTTTTCTTAAGCATTTGCTTAAATGTCTTAAGGGAGGATTTCTCTTCAAACATTTTTACATGACCGAAATTACATGCCAGAGTTTTGTAGATTAATAAAGGTGAAATATAACTTATAAAAAATAATATTTATCATGTGCATGACAACTCTCTTTAAATAACAGCTACTCTCCAAGCTTTTAGTATTCTAATATATCACTCATAAAAATCCCCTTATTGCACAAAGGAATGCAACCATTAATGTTCACAGAAATTATGCAGGGCAGGTTTGATCTTTTATATCTTAAGAATCATAGTTTGATCATAAATGGAATTCGGAGCATATGGAGGATTCTGAAATTCAAGATTCCTTTGTGGCTTCTTTAAATATTTTCACCCAAGTAGTCCATTTAAAATAGATTAAGCTATAAAACTGCACAGAAGAATAGCGCAGTTTTGAATATCAGCAAATAAAACTTGACTATGTTCTATAAAACAACAATTGAACTCCTTGCTGCTGAATATCTTCTTATTCAATAACTATGATAAATTATCCCATGCTACATGTACTTGGCAGAATGTACATGCACTTCGCTCTAAGAGCTGTCCTATTCATCTTTTTCAGTCATAAAAACTTCTGATCACAATTATTTCAACAACTAACTCTAACAGTGCAAGCAGATTGTATAGACAAAACCTCTTCCAGGCCAAACCAGTAGGAAAAAAAAAAAAAAAAAAGTGATTTGCAGGGATATTTAATTAGCATTCACCTGTGGTAATAAATCACTCTGGGATGAAGCTACCCATTGAAAGGAAAATAGCTCCACAACCTCAACAGGACTTGAAGTTTTACCTTTAAATAGCAACTTATTACTGCAAGTTTTAGCAACTACACATGCAGAGCTGCCAATATATCCTGAGATGTTGTTGTGAAAGTAAGTGGCTTAGGTCACTTAAAGAGTCACCAAAGGTATTAGCAGAAACAAGCTTTAATATAAATTTACAAAAGCACAATAAAGTTCATTGGCAAGGTTTGCCCTACTACGTACTGCATGAGTAATACATATAAATAAAAATCAAATTAGAACCAATTAAGAGTGATTTATATAGAGGATGGAATGAAAAGGGGTAAGGGAATAGTCCAGGTGCAGCTGGATTCCATCTTAGGCTCAGACTCACTCAACAGTTTATGTCTAAAGGGTTTAACAGCACTTAATCATAACAACACCTACATGGTAGATTGACCACGGTAGATTGACCTATAAACATAACCATAATAATAATATTAAAGAGTCAAGATAACAACAAATATACTGTATTTTTTACAGGGTCTTCAAGTCAATACACACACATACAAGTATGTATAGACGGATGTACAAAGGTAACACACATATGCATATGTATATATATATAGGTAGTCCTATTAAAAAATCCACTCAAGAATCAGTGAAATACTCACCTCTATTGCCTAGTTTTTTCCTCAATGAGGGTTGAGTCTCCAGGAATGGGGACATCAGCCCAGGTCCCATCATCAGCCAACAGTCCTCCTTTCATGATCTTGAGACTTCGTGCACTCTGAGAGGTGCCCCATGCAGCAGGATATACTGGTGTAGCCTACTGCAGTCAAGAAGAGCTCAAAGGGTCTTAGGACCACTGTTTATAGGGTTGTGAGATGGTTAGTAAATTCACTCGGACCATTCAGATAAGGAATGTTCTAAGGCTATCAGGGGAATGAGTGCTCATCCCTGACCTCATCCCACACAGGAGTTCCTGGTACTGGTCATGCTGTCCTCACCTTAGCCTTGCAAGAGATCCCAATATGATTAAAGGATGCTTCATTGACAACCACTTACTCAAAGACTAGGCCTTGATACAAGTTATAGATATCATAGAACAGGCCTAAGAAGGCCAGAGGGAGGGTGGGGGGAGAATGTACCACCGCTGATGTCAATATAATTCAAAGGTTTGAATAGAACAATTTATTTAATCCATTACTGAATAATGAAGGGATAATATGAATTTTTAAAAATTAGTTGTTGTAGTAACGATTTATGATTGTGCACTGGTTTAGATCTACGAACTAGGGCAACTGTAATTACCTACATAGTAGGTAAGTACAGGATTATTTACCAGTATACTGGAAAAGGAATGGCTGGAACGATTTTTATGTCAAATATACTTTTTCATCTATATATAAACTAAAGAAGTTTGCCATATTTAAAGTACACTGGAATCTAAAAAGTCCATATGTGTCTCTAAGAGAGGGGGGCACCAAAATGTTGCAGCCAAGATTAGTACCAAAGTTTTATCTCACTTCAGCATCAGGTCCATAGGAAAGACCTATGATGGAAAACACTTTCTATAGATATCAACACGTAATCAAACCTGTATGCCAGACACATGCCACTGGTAAAATTTTAGAGTGAAGGTAAGGGAACAGATTGTTTCTACAATCTAACTCCAAAATTTATGAAATTACATTTATTTCATAATTATAATTTCACTATAATTTATTAACCACTTCCTTCCTTTACATAACCGGATTTAAACCATAAAGAGTTAGCAAAGCTTTTGCAGTTAGAAAACCCAAGCATTCATTAAGTAGAAAGGTCTTATTGCTAAAGGAAACCGTAACAAGAGACACACACCTGTCAGCCTGTTGTTCACCCTACAGCTGTACCCAGCCAAGCAGGTACTCCAGGATACTTCTAGAGTCAAGGAACTGACACAATCTTTCTAAAGTTTATCAGTCACTCCATCTTAAAAAATGAGGAATGTCAAGTCTTGCTGTGTTGTGTTGGCTGCCTGGATGACTCAGGATGCCTAGGTCAAAAGGAACACCTCCACCGCTTTAATTCAACACCACAAAGAACCCAGGCAAAAGCATAATTTAAAACCTATCACAAATCCATTTATGCAATTAAGTTCTGCATTCCCAAGGGCTTTGACTGTAAAATGTTAGAAGTAAATTGAGCAATTTCTAAAAAGAACAAGTCAGAAGCATATTAAAATATTGCAGAAAACAACAGTAAGAGAGTTTCTGGGTTTATTTGTCATTTCATGGTTTAAGGTGAAAGAATTAAAAATCCGGAATTATGGTTGTTTGACATTATGGATACCCTTCAGTTTATTTACTAAAGATGTCCTAATCTTTCAGCAATAAAACTGCTTTAAAGCCTTCTATCAGAACTACATGGCTCTGAGCGGCTTCACAGTATACCCACAGTTTTTAACTATGGTAATGCCATGTTATTGTTTATTTTCTCTGATTTAAAATTAGAAAACAGCAATGGAAATATTTTCATCAGAATACAGACTTCATTGAGTATATTGCTGAAACTGAAGTGAGTGACAGTTCCAAATGTGATACAAAAAATAAGGAATCTGGAGTGTTTAACTTGAAGTAGCACAACCTTTACTGCCCGTTTCTCTGAACCTGTTACTTAACAAGGCAAATACTTTCTACAGATTATTAGAACTCACAGGAGTTTTTAATAAACTGGAGTTCAACTCAAAAGCTTAAGTAGGTTTACGTTGAATATCTTTAGGTTTTCAATAGGTGTAAACTAAAATCTTCCAAACTGGAAGACTACACACTGATACGATAAATTATTAGAGCACATATTTTTAAACCAGTGCACTGAATATGAGAAAATCTAGATTATTTCCATTGAATATGACACACTTGTGTTACAAAAATATGCAAACACATGTGTTTTAAATGGAGGTCCACTTAATTTACTAGGGGCCCATTTTCTAAAAGCAAAAGAGGAATAATATTTCTTTCTCTGTTTGCCTATTGCATGGACAAAGATTATCCAATACTTGGAACAAAAGAGATCTTTAAGAATTTGTTAATAAAATGGATACTCAAATCTCTAGTATTTTAATATTAACTACAATTCAAATCACCACAAAACACCACAAAAATCCTAAGAGCTCCAAATCTGTAGAAAGCAAATACTAAGGCATCTTCCTGATGTCTTTAAGCACTTTTCCCAATTTTTCTTGAACTGAAAAGTCTAACCATGTTAGAAGAACATTCAGGAAAAAGTACAGGGATTTCAAATACACACAGATGCATCTGATCCAAATTCACTCAAACTAGTCATAGCCTTAAAGCTTAAAGAAAATGATAACTTTTATTATTATTGCTCTTTAAATTGCAGCCAAGAAGATTGCATTAAAATCTTGATCCTGATGACACCAGTGGGAAAACTCTGATAATCAGTGGAAAATAGCTGACACATAAGGTTGTCTGCATAAAGTTTCTTTATATTCAAGGCAGCACAACAGACTTGAACTACACTGAACAACTTTTCTTGTGATTGAGACATAACAATCCCTCAGACCTGCATTGTAAGTCTCTTGATCAATACACCAGTTAAACTAATTTTTATTCTTTGCTCTTATCTTTCCAGGTCCTGAGAAGCTCCCAAGAGCTTCAATCACAACTAAACATGTTTTTGAGCATATAATTTAAGAAATAAGCTGTAGGAACTGAAAGCAATAAGTAGCTTTCAAAACAGACCCAAATCTGGTTTTTATTCATTTTGACAAATTTCATCCACCTACTCCAGAGAAAATAAGGTGCATATTTCTAATTTAGTATAATGAACCCAGAGCTATGCATTTAAAAATCCTGGAACTAACAGTGTGCTAAAATATCTTACCTAAAGTGACAAGGAGTTTGTTTGTTTGTTTGTTGGGTTTGGTTTTTTTTTTTTTTTTTTTAGTTTTGTTTTGGTCTTTGTTTGTTTGTTTCTTTTGTTTCTTTTACAGGAGACATACTTTTGGTGGCAAGAGACTTCTCAGTTAAACTACAGTTGCCTACTCTAAATTTATTGGGCTTGATGAGAACGAACACAAAATCTATGCTACCTCTGGCACCATCAATCAAAGTGCTAGGCAGTAAAACATTGCATCTTAAGCTTCTTGATTGAAAATTCCTCATGTGCTTGCTTACTCAGATGTGCAATGCATGCTGATGCACCTGTGGATGAGGAAAAGTAGTGTGATAAACCAGTGATTTATTTCCTTCAAGATCAACAATATATTGAAAAGTGTAACAAATGAGAGAACTAGTAAGACTAGGAAATATTTTATTAAAATGTCAAAGGCCTGATTACCTTATCTTCTGTAATTTATCACTGTTTTCTCTCAAGACTAACTTTGCAAGACAAACTCAGAGGTCTAGAAAATTTCTGTAAATTGGTTCTCTAAAACTGAAATAGTACTTGTACTACATGTAAGGCTATTCCAGAATCACAGGAAGTGAGTGCAAATGAAAAAATACAATATTGAAAAGCTTATTTTTCCTTAGAGAAAAGTAACTATCAGAAATACCTTTTACTTAGATAACTTTTTTTTGTACATGACTGTATAAAGCAAGAAGAATTCTTTCTGGGGTTTGTTTAGGGGTTTTTGTATACCTACAATATCACCCAGTAAATATAGTTAATATTACAGAAACTTAAAAAGCCACCAACATGATCTGGTGGACATAAGAACAGGAGAAACAGAAGGAATGCAAGAACTCAAGGTATTCCTCAAAGAGAAAACTCAGTGCATATTCAATTATGATTATTAGACATAAGGATTTAATGGATGTAGTCTTAGGTAGAACTCCTCTCCACCCCATGCTGGAGAAAGTCACACAGATGTAAAAAGAGTAACACAAAAGACAATTCCATGACCCATGTCTCTGCCAGAATGCTGACTGTACAAGACTTGAAAACATGGCAGAATTATTACCCTGCCATGCAAATGTTTGTTTTCACAAGTAAAAGTAGTCATGTGGAGCTTTTGACTGCACTTCTGAAACTAATACTGCCCATGAATCTTTTTAAAATATATCTCTATAACTAAAAAAAAAAAAAAAAAAAAATATACTTTTTCTCTTTTCAAATTTCAATGTGCAAAAACATAAAAATTAGCCATCTTTATCTTAACTTATAAAAATATCAAGAGTGCTGTCTCCCATAAAAAAGCTTGAAACATTTTTTTACATTTTTAATCTATTAGCCTAAAAAGAAAAAAAAAAATCTAAAAAACAATTGTGTAGTTTCTCAAAAGGCAGCACAGACTTAATTGCAGAAAAAAATATGGGCAGGATCTTCTCTCATTAATATATTCCACAGATAACACTGATTTCTACAAAGCAAGTTCTAAAGTAATACCTTTATTTGAAAAGTAACTGAACCTCCTCCTAAAAACATCATATAGCTATATGCTAAGTTAAACATACACTTTAAATTTGTAAAATATCAGAGACTTCATTCATAAATTTTCAGTGATAAAGCTACCAGAATTATTCTATTTAACTTGAACTTCTATTTTGACCACACCATTGTCCATACTGTTGCTGTCTTCCATCTTGCTATATTATTGGTCTGTAACTTTATCAACCTGTTTGCAATCAGCAGCTGTGCACAGTTACAGAATTTTAACTGACCAGATTAGATTCCAGGTGGGCATCAGTGGCACAGGAGATGCTCAGAAGCTTTGAATAACAACAAAATATGCCTTTGCCTGTAGTTTGAAAGCAAGATAAAAGTAAACGTTTTCTACAAGCTAGAAATGGACTCCCATTGGTAAGCCTAATTGAAGACAGTTCAACAGTTGCAACAAAAATTTACATCTATTCTTTTCAGAAATAGAACTTTACAGATGAGTTCTGATTATTTCTCTCTTATGCACTTACAGCCATGGACAAATTATTATTTGTTTTATTTATGTTTGTTAACAAAGTCCTCTACCCTTTACAAATCAACTCACATTCTACAGTTATCACATTTCTTGAAGCGTTTCCAAATTTTTCTGCTTAATTTCTGTTGATACAGAAACACGGATTCAAACCTCCTAAGTTTCCTCTAAGTGTAAGCACAGCTATCTTGAAAACAGTTACAAAGGCACAGCTTATCAATACAAGTGAAAAAAAAGTACTCCTTGTATCTTTACTGTTTGCCTGTAAAACGTTAACATTGAATATTCCTGTAGTATTACAATTACTATGGCTTTAACTGTCTTTTTTAGCTGTGTTACATTCCTATTTCTCTCCAAAGTTTTGTGGGGGAATCATTAACTTTATCTTTCTAACATGCTCTAAAGCTTCTAGTCCACACAGTAAGACAAAGCCAGAGATGCATTTATTATTTAAACATTCATCACAGAGTAACATCAAAAGATGTTAATAACCATACTTAAATACCTGAAACTAAGTATGCAGGAGCTAAAAAGAAGTGCAAAATACAGGAAGACAAGTAGATTCTTGCCCTATTTAGAGCAGAAAAAAATAGTAATGTCCAGGGCATTAGACTTTTTTCCCAGATACTGAACAATAAAGCATCTTGTTAAGGAAGGAAAGTCATTGTTCTCTGCTGTGCTAAATAAAAGCCTACAAAACAAGATAATGCAGTCCCAAGATTATACCTAAATTCTATTAAAACCCATGAAAATCAGATACCTGCCTGGCTTTTAAGCACAGCTGTTGACATACAGAACATATTGATGCACACAACAGCTGGACAGAAAGTTCATAAATTGTACGCATTTTTTTCATGGGAGAGTTCTTCCTCCCTGCACTAACATAAGCTGCAACCTATTAAAAGATAACACTGAAAGCTAAGGTCAATAAAATATTAATTATAGTTTAAAAATGCACATTTAGTCATAGAAAATTATTACACTACAATTAACCGTTTTTCATATTTTAAAAATAGTACTTACAGGTATTGTCATTGAAAACTCAGAAGTAATACAGCACTAATTATAGGCCTTGGTAATGCCCATTTCAGATGGGAAGCATTTTCACATTTTCCCAAAGACAAAAGGATAAGAATATTCATCTTGGTAACACTATCCAAAATTCCTGTGGAAAGATTTCCACAATTGTCAGAAAAAAAGAAACAATATTTTTAAAATTTCTATTACAAGGGTCAGAAAATTGCTCAGTTATCTGTTTTACATCTCCCAAAGTTATTTTCTTTCAATCAACAATAAAGCAGGACATAATACAAATATATTTATTTCCAGCTCTTAGCCATATGCAGCGTATGAAATTAAAGTGTGTATAGAGCATTTTTCTGTGGCAAAATACACAGAAATTAAGATACTTTTTAGTTATGTAAATATCTTTAATCATGACCATTAGTATTGGTTTCTAAACCTAAGCATAGTTTTACCACATTTTCTTTGCATTACTATCAATAAAACCATACTCCTGTTTTCCCCCATGAAATATATTCACTTGTATTTTTATACTTTGATAACATTAACAAGTGACATATTTTTCTTGCTACTGACTTGATAAAAAAAGGAAATTTAAGGTTGAACCCCAACTATGCTTGATGAGACAATGAAACTTCTTAATATGCTGTTATAACAATAGCTATACGTTATCATCTTCAACTCAGAATTCCCAGTAGCTTAAGTCTAGCTTTCTTACACCAACACATAAAAGTCAAAAGTCAGGAATTATCAAATGTAACTCATGTAGTAAGCTAGTCTCCCACATGAAGAAAAGCATATTATGGTTCTAACTTATGAATCTTCCACGGAAGCCTTACATTGCTTCACACATCTCTTCAATATTGCTTTCTCTCAACAGGCTTGTCGTGGTTTAAGCCCAGACGGTAACTCAGAACCACGCAGCAGCTCACTCACTCCCCCCCATCCTTCCTCCCACTGCTTCCGGAGGGATGGGGAGGAGAATTGAAAGAATGTAACTCCCACAGGCTGAGGTAAGAACAGTTCAGTAACAAAGGTATAACACAAAACCATTACTGCTACCACCAATAAGAATAATGATAAGGGGAATAACAAGGCTACCACCAATAATGGAAATAATAAGTGAAGAGAATACAACCAATCACGACCTGCTGACTGATACCCATCCTGACCCAAGCAGTGATCTAGCCCTTCTGGGTAACTCCCCCCAGTTTATATACTGGGCATGACGTGCTGTGGTATGGAATACCTCTTTGGCCAGTGTGGATCAGGTGTCCTGTCTGTACTTCTTCCTGGCTTCCGCTCCTCCCTGGCAGAGCATGAGACTCAGAAAGTCCTTGGTCAGAGTAAACATTACTGAGCAATAACCAAAAACATCTGTGTTATCAGCTGTTCCCAGGCTGAAAGTCAAAACCACAGCACTGCACCAGCTACTAGGAAGGAGAAAAACAACTGCTACTGCTGAACTCAGGAGAAAGCTTTATTTGTTTTATATTACATCTGGTTCATCAACAGTTTATTATAAATAATTTTTCTTGAATCCTTACATTCATATATTTAAAAATGAGACACAAGAACCTCATAAGCAACAAAAAGCTTCCCAGAAAGCACTCAATTTTAAAAGGATACAATTTCCATTCTTTTCTCTCATTTTAACTTCATGTGCATAAATGTAAGTTGCTTAACAAAAATCTTATCAAAATGGGGTACGGTATGCTATACCTGCTTACATGAATTATACCAGACAGGAGCTGTAGGAATACAGGCACAGCATGCTCCAAATTAGAATTATGTACTATTGGAATATATGAAAAATACTTATGCATGGTGCCATTTGGTTCAGCTCATTTTCAGCAGAGCTCTTGCAAGTTACAGTAGAGTATGTCTGCATGCTTAACTAAGTGCATTAACATTTTTTTTAGATCAGGAATACACTTTTGAACCAAACATCTCATCACCTTTCACACTGCCTTGGTTTGCATTGCAGAAGAGTCTCAAGAGAACAAAATTACATCCCCTCTGAATTAAGGTAAACTGACATTGTACTTCAGAAGCATCTAAATCTTCAACTGCTGTTGACAGGACCAGAGCAGAGCCAGTTTGAGGTAAATTCCTTGAAACAGGCATAAACACATAAACATGCAGATTTCAGGTCTTTAACCATAAATGGTTTTGTTATAACTTTACTCTTGTTGTACTACAGTATTTACTAATCAAGACAAAGCCTTTACATACCTGCAACAAGCCCAGTATTCTTAGTGGAGCTGCAGGCAATACCAGCACTCTGATCATAACAGGCTGGGCAGACATTGAGACAAGTGTGTATAGGCTGGTGTCCTGGGTTTACCAGGAGCCGTTTTACTCCTTCTTAGTAACTGGTGCAAGCTCTGTGTTTTGACTTCCAGCCTGGGCAGAGAGCTGATAACACCAATTGTTTTTAATTGTTGCTAAGTAATGTCTATTCTGGCCAAGGACTCTGTGAGTCTCATGCTCTGCTGGGGATGAGGGAGGCCGGGAGGAAGCAGAGACAGGACACCTGACCCAAACTAGCCAAAGAGGTATTCCATACCACAGCACATCATGCCCGGAGAGGGAACTGGAAGTTACCCGGAAGGGGCAGGCTCTCTTCTCTTCGGGGGGGTCGAACTCGTTCAGCGGTGGTATCGTATTCTCTTGTTATTTTCTCTTATCAATATTATAATTGGTGGTAGCAGCAGTGATTTGTGTTATACCTTAGTTACTGGGCTGTTCTTATCACAACCCGTGGGAGTTACATTCTCCTGATTTTCCTCCCCATCCCTCCGGGAGTGGGGAGGGTCGGGGGGGGTGAGTGGACGACCTGTGTGGATTGGTTTAAACTACGACAGCTGGTAAATTGAAGAGTATGTCTCTTCTTTGAGCTTGCATCTTACCTGTAAATG
Organism: Lathamus discolor; assembly: GCF_037157495.1. Lineage (NCBI taxonomy): Eukaryota > Metazoa > Chordata > Aves > Psittaciformes > Psittacidae > Lathamus > Lathamus discolor. Next base: position 26,247,239 of record NC_088887.1, on the reverse strand, counting down.
TCCCAATAGGCCCAGCAACTCAAAGAGAACAAGTCTTCTGCCTTGCAGGCTGTTGTCTCAGCTATGACAAGTGCTGTATGGAGTCAGGGAAAAGGCAAAGGGAACAACGGATGCCTGACACGTGTCACCCTGTGGTTTTGCCTGCATGACTTCTGGAAGGGCAAGAAGAAGAGGGCTGATGCACCCACATGAGCTTCTTAGGTTGGAGGCAGGTGATTTATGAGGAAAGGGAGTGGCCAAAAATTATACATCAAGGAAGGGTACTCCACAGGACACAGCAAAATGTCTGAAGTAACTTCCACTTCTGATCCTGATGAAGGGACTTCCAGTTTGCAATTACAAGAATGAGGTAACGAATCCTTTAAACAGCAATAGAGGGGATCTGCTTCCAGCCAAGCAGAGGAAAGGGACAACTAGGTTTACTGGACTGTATGAAATAGATTGCCTGGCACATCAGACCCATGGGAGTATAATGCTTTGGTGAACACTGGTGCATAGTATAACATAATGCCATTGTGATACATGGAACAGAACCCATCTGGATTTCTGAAGTGACAGGAGATCCTAACTGTTGTCTTTGTTGGAGACTGAAGGGAGCATAAGAGGAACAAATGGCAGAAGCACCCTATTGCTGACCAGCCCAGAGGCTCTGAGCATCCTTGGTATAGGCTACCTAAGAGGAGGATACTTCAAAGACCCAAAAGGGTACCAGTGGGTCTGTAGTGTAGCCACAGTGAATACAGAGAAGACCAAACAGCTGTTTGCCTTGCCTGGCCTTTCAGATGATCCTTCTGCTGTGGGGTTGCTGTGTGTCAAAGAACAGTATGTTCCAGCTACCACCATGATGGTGCACTGGTGGCAATACCGCACCATCCAAAACCCACTGCTTCCCATCCATGAGCTGATTCATCAACTGGAGAATGAAAAGTCATCAGCAAGACTTAATCATCCTTTGATATTCTCATAGTGCCAATGCAAAAGTCTGATGAAAGGTGTTGATTAACAGCAGACTATTGTGGCCTGAACAAAAACACTACCACTGAATGCTGCTGTACCAGACACACTGGACTCCAATACAAACTGAAGCTAAAGGCGGGCAGGTGATATGGCACAACTGATGTGGTCAAAGCTTTTTTTCTCTGCTCTTTGGTAGCAGACTGTTGAAGGCTATGCAGGGAGCAATGAGTACTGGGACATTTAAACGCTGTGATGCACATTTACTACAAGCCACATGTCTGCTAAACACTAGAGTATCTGCTCACACACCTGGTCCTGCCCCTGAAAAAAAAACCCTACCTATGGTGGAAGGAGATATAGCTCCTGCGACACACATAGGGGACTGGCTGAGAAAGTCTGGATTATTCCTTCCTTGGGAAAAGGCAAAGCCATTCATGGGACCAGTTTTGCTCCAGGACCCAGGTGCATTTGGTGGTTAATGCAAGTGGATGGCTAAATCTGATGAGTACCTCCAAGATACCTAACCCTGGAGGAAAAATAATCATTTAAGTTGCCACCATAGTTGTATTTCATTGAAAAGTACCACAGCAGGAATCATTCAAACCAGTAAAAGATGAGCTTTGTAAGGAACCTGTTCAGTGCAGTAGTGATCCAACCTGAGCTGTCTTCTGCACCCAACGATTAAATGCATAACTTCTCCCCTCTCAAATGACCACCACAACAGGCAGAGCCCAAGTCATGGATTTCTTTCTTGCCCATACCACTACAGTTGTGGGACATCGGTGGCATGAGAAAGAGATTGATGACTGCTTAGTTGTCTGGATTCAATCCACAACAGCTAGTTATTTTTTTTTTTCAAGACAGAGTCAGATCCCATATAGTCATACAAAGTTTATCTAGAAATGGGATGCTAATATATTGTTTGTTCTGGAGGCCATTATTTTAGCCAAAGTGAAAGTGGCATGCATTTAAATACATTTTATTTTCTGCATTTACCCTTTAGTGCTCACTTGCTATGAAATATCACATACAGACACATGCTTATATAATTTGAATGTAATCAAACAATTTTTGGTTCTTATAGCTCACATCTCCCTGCCCAGTTTAACAAATGAGAAAAAAAGTAGATAGAAAAATCTTTGTGTTACCAGTACAGCTGAAACCTAACTTGAACTTAAGCTACCTTGCAATCATCTATTCCTACAATATGCTTACCCTCTAAGCAATTATAAGATTACCAGGGAGCAAATAAAACATCTAAACAACCTTTACTTCCTTTCATTTCCCACTGGGCTTTCAGTGGGAAGGAGATATTTCCTTCTCACTTTTTCATCTTCTTTTCTACCCCCTCCTCTATCTCTTCCAAATTATTTCTATACTACATACATATCTCAAAACATGAGCTTTTTGCCAGAAAACATGTCCTAATTTCAAAACTTGACCAAAATTGTAAGTTACTCCTGTAAACTCCCATCAAACAACCCTGTAATTAGTCACCTGCTTCCTTGAGGGCTGGTGTCACTCAGCATAAATCAGATAATGTGTTTTCTTATTTTTAAAGTAAGCATTTATTTTATTCCTTATGAAAGAAAACACTTGGGATTTTTTCCATCCGAGATAATGCAGTACACAAACTAAGGAGACTGAAGGTACCATATTTTCATCCTCATAGCTGAACAGCCCCCAGCAATTTTTATTTTGCTACACTAATATTTAAAGACCCAGATTTTAGTAAGTACATAATAGCAAGGGTAATATAGCTGGTTTGGATATAGAAAATTTCATGCCATACGACAGTTAGCATTTAGAGATTTTTCCACTCTGTCTCAGAACAAAAGCTGAAACATTTTTCCCTGACAGGGAAGGTTTTTCTTCCCTCTCTCCACAAAGCTTTCGTTCAGACTCCTGAAGACTGTCCCATTTTCTGCAAGGATGAAAGCTTTCCCAGGGTAGTTTGCACGGCCTGGACCACAAGCACTAGATTTACCAGAACTTCTTCAAGGTGGCTGGGAGAAAATTTGGTAGGATCCTTATAAACAATTCTCTTTCTTTCAAGCATTTTTTTTTTTACCTGAATCCCTCAGGAGCAATTCTGACTTTCACTATGTAATTGATTCTCACTTGAGTACAGCACACAGACACATACAGACTAAATTTTAGCAAAATTAGACTGATCTATTATGCTGGAGATGCAGCAGTACTAGTAGGATCACATACAATAAAATTTTTCCAAGGAATATATAGGGGTTTAAGGACAAATCAGGTAATGCATAAAATTCAAAAGATTATTGTAAAACCACAACAAACAAATGCCAAGGGAATCCTTAAAGAGACTGAGTCAAAAAAAAAAAAAAATCATATTCTCCCATGGTAACTTCCTACATACTTAAGCTGCTAGTCCTCAATACCACACCGACATCCTATTTCAATAACAGGGAGAAATGAAGTGGCACATGGGAGTCTCATACTAAACTTCAGTTAGCTAGGTAATAGAATGGTTTGGGTTGGAAGGGACCTTAAAGACAATCTAGTTCCAACCCCCCTGCCATGGGAAGGGATGCCTTGCACTAGACTAGATTGCTCAAAGCCCTGTCCAACCCAGCCTTGAATATCTCCAGGGATGGGATATCAACAGCTTCTCAGGATAACCTGTAACCAGTGGCTTGCCACCCTCACAGCAAAGAATTTCTTCCTAATACCTAATAGAAATCAACTTTCAGTTTAAAACCATTACCCCTTGTCCTGTCGCTACAGGCCATTGTATAAAGTCCCTCTCCAGATTTCTTGCAGGGCCCCTTTAGGTACTGGAATTCTGCTATAAGGTCTCCCTAAAGCCTTCTTTGCTCCAGACTGAACAAGGCCAGCTCTCCCAGGCTGTCTTCATACTAGAGGTGCTCCAGCCCTCTGACCATCTTTGTGGACCTTCTCTGTGCTTGATTCAACAGGTCCATGTCCTTCTTGTGCTGGGGGCCCCAGAGCTGAATGCAGTACTGCACATGGGGTCTCATGAGAGCAGAGCAGAGCAGAGGGGAAGAATCGCCTCTCTCAACTGCTGGTCATGCTCCTTTTGATGTTGGCTAGGATGTGGTTGGCTTTCTGGGCTGCAAGCACACACTGCCAACTCATGTTGAGCTTCTCATCAACAAACACCCCAAGTCCTTCTCAGGGCTGTTCTTAATCCAGTCGCCACCCAGCCTGTAGTTGTGATCTGGATTGCCCCAACCCAGGGACAGGACCTTACACTTGAACTTCATGAGGTTTGCACTGGCCCACCTCTTAAGCCTGTCAGGGACCCTCTGAATTCCATCCCTTCTCTCCAGTGTGTTGACCACACCACACAGCCTGGTGTCATGAGCAGACTTGCTGAAGGTGCACTCAACCCCATTGTCCATGTCACCAAAGATGTTAAACAGCACTGGTCCCAATACAACCCCTGAGGAACACCACTTGTCACTGATCTCCATTTGGACATTGAGCCATTGACCAGAACTTTGAGTGTGACCATGCAGCCAATTCCTTATCCATTGAGAGGTTCATCCATCAAATTCATGTGTCCCCAATTTAGAGGCCCCATCATAGGGGGACACCAAATCTGGCAGGCATGATTTGCCCTTTTAGCACAGCTTGGTGTTATCTATACTTACATAACTGTGCCTCCAAAAATAAACTCCCAGCATTTTCGCTCCTGAGAGTATACCCCTTGATAAAAAGCATGTTAACAGGCTAGGAAACTGTATTTTCTTTTCAGTCTAGGGTTTGGAACTTCCTATGTCTGTGAAAGGCAGGGTAGGCATGAAAGGTATTGCATGGTAGCTGCAACAGGATGTAATATCATTTGATGACCTGGAAAATCCCTTCCCACTATGTAACTCCAGCCCAATTGCAGTTCAAATTAGTAGGCAGTTCTCACAGTAAACGTAGTAAACAACAGTGTGGATACTAAGTATCCAGTATTGTCTCAAAATACAGATGTTTAGGTTTTGACCTTGAATAAAGGATAAAAAGAAGCAAAGCACTGGATGAATAAGTATCCCCATTTTTTAGGTTAACCTTTAAGAACAAAATCAGCAATACGTATGATTTAAATCCTAAAAGATCCTCTAGTTCCAGGATTAGACACACTCATGCTCTGTAACATTTTCACCTGAATTGCTTTCCCTGTTATACCACGGAGTTTACACAAAGTTACACTAAACTGCCACTTACAGCACCTGAAACAACTCCTGCCGTAGCACATTTCATAGCAATGCTAACAGATCCACATTTCAGAACTGCCTTAATTGATTGAAATTCTGTAGCTAAAGGATTAAATGAATGGCTAACTAACTACACCTGAGTTATTATTTTCTGTGCAGGGACTGGAAACAGCAGGGCAGGCACAGACGTACAGCAGATTGCAGTCTCCTATAGTCCATACTCATGTAACAAAATCACTCAGCAAGCCCTGTTTATAATAAAGTAACTCCTTAATCTCAGTTTCATGCTTATTTTGCCAGATGATCAGAAAATGTTAAATGCAGGTAATTCAACTTTGTTTTCCAGGATTTTAAGTTCTCACTATAGGCTCTTCAGGTCTCTTCAGTTATAAAAATCACACCAGTTTACGACTTGTTATTTTTTAGGAATTAACACAGTACAAAGCACACAACATTTCAGTCTAATAATTCACTCATATTACCATGTTTTATTAAAGAAAAGATATATTTACAGTAATGTTCTATTTATTAGCTATAACTAAGAAAGCAAAAAGTAAAACAGATTATTAAAATAATCATTCCTGAGGCATGATATTATCACAAGATCATGTAATTCTTTTGAAGAAATAACTCTTCTACTATCAACAGATACATTAACATATGTTCAGCTTCAACCCAATTGCATCATCAACAAAACTACTTGCATACTTAAATAAGACCTGTATATGTAGTTGTATAGATAAAAAAAAAAAAAAAAAAAAAAAAACCACAAAAAACACAAAACCCCCCAAAAAACCCTACAAAAGCTACAAACAAAACAGGACTTTGTTAAAATTGAAATATTTATTTTGGAGTTTAATTAAGCTTTTCCCTATAGTTCTACTTTCATTTAATCACTCAAAAAACCCTCTGATTTTCCTAGACACTAGTTTTCCTACCCCAACACCACTCACTGAAGACCTCAGCAGCTGTACATCCTTCTCCACAATCCCCTCCCTCTCTCCATAACAGCAGATCATAAGCACTATCTGTGACAAGACCAGACCTTTCCACCTGCCGAAAAGTTTGAAATTAGCCTCCTTTAGCTAGTTTCACTGGACCTCAGTTGTTGCTGCACAACAAAAAGCCTCTGCAGTTTTGCTGCCTGCTTATCAGCTGAATCCATTTAAGTCACTTTGGAGAAAGACTGAACAGCTACTATTCTGAAAATAAAGCTCACCCATTAAGAATACCCCTACAGGATAACTTCGCTCTTATCCACACAGGGAGCCATGGATTTTCTAACCTGAATCACATTGCTTGGAACAGCCACTAGTGGTGTCTCAACAACAATATTGGTATTGCAGCTACCACTGGTCAACAACTGTCATAATAATAGCAACAGATGGAGCAAAGAAAAACAGCAGGGGACCATTGTAGGCTGTAAGTGGTGGGGTTTTTTTAAAGTTCAAACACTGTTAGGATCATTAAAAATACTCTTAATGAAGGAAATATATTTTCCCTATGTTATGAAGTACTATTCTACTTAGGCTTTTATAACAATAACTTTTACAGGTGTAATTCATGAGATGATATTTATTTTATGGGCCTATGGTACAAATATGAATACTTACACATCCCAAAAGGCCACTACCAGACATGTAATATACATCTTCATGAAATCAAGGCAAATATAGAACTATTCTGTTTTAAATTCTAATACCTATTTTTATAAAGCATTAATCACAGTTAACATATTTTCAGCTACACAAGCAACGCATCATACCACTTGCATAATCTCTGGATTAAAGATCAGCAGTCCAGACTAATTACTTTATAACCTGGGGAAAATAAAGTTCAGCAGAGAATAGCTTCACTCATTAAGAGCTTTCCAAAGTATCTAATAGCCAACAGACTTTTTTTTTTTTTTTTTTGCTAATTGCAAACCATATGTTGATTCTATAAAAGACTTTCATTACAGATAGATTTCAAAATGAGGAATTCTCAAGAGGAAGAGGGAGACTACAACCCACAATTAAGACAGGCAGTAGAGCTAAACGGTCAAAAGTAAATGGTGTGGGGCAATGGGTAAAAAACCTCAGTAAAGACAAAACAAAGCAAAAGTCTGCCTTCCTCAAATTTATGTACAACAGTGCTCAAGGTCTGGGAAAAAACAATGAACTATGGTCACAAAATTCTGACTGTGGGAATAACAGAAATGTGTTGGCAGGTTTTGCATGACTAGAAAGCTGTGATGGACAGACTCCAACTCCTCAGGAGTGACATACTAGGAAGACTAGGGAAGGGAATTGTCTTCTGTGCAAAAGAGTAGCTCTGATTCAGGGAGCTTTTCTATAGGATGGAAGACAATCTTTTTGAGAGCTCATGGCTTAGGACGGGGTAAGAGGCCATTAAGGGTGACATCCTGGTGGGATTCTGTTACAGACTGCCTAGTCAAGGTTAGGAAGCAGGTGAAACCTGAGGAAGTCTCTGTATCACAGAACATTGTTCACATGGGCAGCTCTGACTTCCCTGACATCTGCTGGGAATGCAACATAACAAGACACAAGAAATCACAAAAGTTTTTGGAGCATGTCAGGGGATAATTGTCATATCCCAGGGGTGCATGTTCTGGGTGGAACAACCAAGGATGATACCTGGATCTGCTACCCACTAACGAAAAAGAAACTAGTAGGGGTTGTGGTAATCAGTGGTAATCTTGGTACTTACTACCTTAGCAACTATCCACACAAGTGAAGGCACATTAGCAGAGCACAGAACCTCAAGACAGCAGATATCACTTTATGCAGAGACTTGGTAAATGGGATCCCATGGGCAGCTTTTGAGCAGCAAAAGAGCTGAGGAAAGCTGGCTGATCTTTAAAGACCTCAAAGCACAAGGAACAGTTCATCCTTATGCTGCAGCAAGCAAGCAGACATACCAAGAAACCAGTGTGGCTAAAGCAGGAAACGCATGGCTCAAAAAGCTCAAAAAGCTCAAAAAGGTAATTACACAGAAGGAATTCAGAAATACTGCTCAGGCATTTAGTAATCCTGTCAGCATACTACAGCTTGTCTGCAGCTGAGCCTCACAATGGACATTATGGGCAACAAGGAGAACATCTGCTGCTGCACAAGCACTAGAAGCCTGAAAAAGGAAAATGTAGGCTCATTGTTGCATCAGACAAGTGATTTAACAGCAGACAGGTAAAGGATTAGGTACTCAGTGTTTTCCTTGGCTCAGACCTCAACAACAAGATCTCCTAGTCCTCTCTGCTTAGTGGAAGCTCAGGAAAGGAAAGTACCAGCAGTGGATAAAGATTGAGTCAGGGATCACTTGAGAAAGCTTGACCCATACCAGTCTGTGGGATCAGATGATCCACATTAAAGTGTGCTAGATAAATCACAATTGTCCCTGCAAGGTGACCCTATCATCTTTCAAAGGTTGTGAAGATCAGGGAAGATTTTGATCTAGTGATATAAAGTCAGGTGATCCAGCAATGCAAATAATTTGACTTCAAAACTATACCATTTGATGCAGTGAGGGCAAAGTCTACATAATCACCTAAGGAAGACTGGCATTTGCAAATATTGGAATACAAGAACACACACGACTGACTAAACTCATGAAATAACCATCAAATGTAGGGATTGGCTGTTCTGCTTCTGATAACCGAGAAAATCAGGATAATAAAACAAATGTTAAGACAGCATTTTCCAATCCCTAAAGCATTTAATGAAGTTTTTGAAATCCAAACCAAAAGCTCTGAGTCTTGAATATCCAACTTACTACTAATTTCCAATTTCAATTTAACACAAGCAGCTTGTGTATTAATAATACAAAGAAAAATGGAAGAGACAAACTCTTATTAATATGATGTACAGGCCTAAACCAATAATGACAAATTAATCCAGTCCTTTCTAGACCATACATTACCAAATTCGCAGCTGAAGAATACCATATGGTTTCCATAAACAAAATGATAACATTTAGAAGGAAACATTAATGTTAGATAATGTGTGCATTTAAGTTTACAGTATTCACATTTCAGATCATGAATTAATAAATGTAATTTAAAATTATTCATAGAGATACTTTAAGTACGTTACAAATTAAAGGTTTAAGATAATTTTTTTGGAACTGCAAAGAAGCAGAAGCTGACTGTAAAACATCTCACTGTAGGGTATTTAAACATTTCAAGCAAGAAAGTTTCTCTGTTTCCCAGAGCTACATGTAGAAGGCTGACTTTTAAAAAGGTTAATAACACCCAATGGCATGCCCTTATCCTTACATATAAAATCTGAGGATGACCAGTTGTGATGGGAAGAACAAACATCAGCAGCCATCCTTTAAGGACACAGACCCTTCGGGACTCTGCACTTTCATCACAGTGATGAAATCTGCCTTTAAATCTGTCTGAAAGGAAAGCTGACAAGATGCACGCATGCCAGTGTATGCTACAAATCCCTGCAAAGGCACTGAGTGCTCAGGGAAGCTCCTGACAAATTAATCTCTTTTAATAACTGTAGGGTTTTGAAATGATCGAACTTGTACTTTCCTGCACTGAACACCTTAAGGTCTGGTGACATATTTTTAAGTTCATGTTCCCTCAAGAATTATTCTTCCACTAGCTTATCTCCTTCTACATCTCTCCTGAAATCTTTAAATGAATTAGTTTTTACGGATTTCAAATTAAAGCATCACATTTTATCACAAATTACAGCCCAGAGTAGTTGATTATATAGCTGTAAGAGGCATCAGAGATTTCACCAAGTTTTCTTCCTGCTTCACTATCCTCATTAAGTCTTCTATTCTGCTAAACAAGGGAATTGAGATAAACTGATGGAACAAAAAAATGCAGAAGCTAGGACTTAATTCATACTGCACCTGTTTTAATCAATCCTAGAACAAAAAAAGGTCTAAATTATAGCAAAAATATCTTTAGATAAATTATTTGCCATACAGTTTCCACAAAACAGTCTTACTTCTACTCTAGTGTGGTAAATCAAAACACTTATAGTTTATATTTGCTATAACTAGCAACTGTAACACAAGTAGCAATAATTACTCCCAAAATGGCGTGTTTGCATGTTTGTTTGTTTTTCTCCTAAAAATTATTCTTTTCTCCTAAAAATGACTTAGCAAAAACGCTTCTTTATAACAAGGGTAGTCCTAGGCCAATATTTGAAAATACCCAGCATCTTCATATCACCAACATGACATGCACAACAAATTTCAGAGAATTGAGGGATGGCAATATATTTGAACTGATTCCCAGGCAGAATACAGGTTACCCAAGGACCCTTCCATACTACTGTAGAATATGGCTTGGCCTGACACTAGCAACAGGTTCGTATAAAAGAGTTTATAGCCAAGGGTGGCATATATTTCACGCACAAGCAAAACTCAGCTATTAAGAGAACTTGTTAAGCCCAGTCTTAAAAGTATGCAGCATGTTGTTAAGTATTTTGGAAAGACAACATGCTTTTCCAGTTATAGTACGTAATAACAAATTGGAATATCTCAATTTTTGGGGTGAGTGTATTGTTTAGGTTTTTAATGTGATGTGGTTTCAGGTGGTTCTATTTTCCTAGGTGGCATAATACTTCATAATCCCCAGAAACTGCTGAGCAGATACACTTTAAAAAGCAGAATTCTACAAATTCTGTTTCTGAAAATGTAAGATGTTTTTACATAATGGTCGCTATTGCTGTCAATGTGTTTTGACAGTTTCTTGCATATTTTTCAAACTCCTGTTTCCTCATTTCCCATTTGTAAAATTAGACTCATTGAATTTGGCTTCTTCATATGGTGGTGTGAAAATTCATTAGCGTTTGACAAGCGCAGTTTTGGGTGTTTTTTCTGTTGAGCTCCTTAAAAGCCTGTTGTGCAGAAGAACCTATCAAGAATCAGTATTTACTGGCCATTACAAGCTATTTAGTACAGAAAATCTGTATTACTGGCAAGCACAGACATCACAGCAAGGCACAGGTGATACAAAAATTTTAGTGGCAGTCATTATAGCAGTCATACGACATAAAATATCTTTCTATCAATTCATTAATTGACATGGACCTACTCTGAAATATTATGGGCTTGCCAGACTAGTTTGGCTAGTTAAATCTCAATTTTGCAATAAGTTTTATGCAGCAAAATCCTTGTGGTCATGTAGAATTTACTGCAAGACAACAATGAAGGTGATCATAGTTAACTACGCACAAATCTCTCATTTCAAATTTAATGCAAGAAATGCTCATATTTCTCACAACACCTCTGTACATCTTCATTTTTCAAGTTAGTCATTTCACTGCAATCCATTGCTGTGTCTTAGTACAAAGCAGAGGCCCACCTACAGAAGTTTTGTTGCTGTAGCCTCCCAAAAGTACAATCTCAGGCAGAACACCATATCCTCATTTTTAGTTTCTGTTTCTGTTTTGTTCAGAAAGCGTCATACCACTGTACTCAAGTCAGACATCTGCATTCAAAATATACGAATGAACACAGCACTTCTGGTTGCCATTACAGACACAGCAAATGGGTGCAAAATACCCCAGGCATCTCTGCAGCAGGATCTTGCTTCTCTGGAAGACCATGCTACTTGTTGCTTGGGCTGCAAGACCATCAAGTGAGGAAGGCAAGTTCTTAAGGGAGGAAAGTTGCAGGTAAGATCTTCAGGTCTGAGATACAGCTGCTCCAACAACTCCCAAATATCAATCCTTATCACTGCAGAATCATAAACCTTTTTTCAATTTGCAAAAGTAGAAAACTAATCACTTACCAAAGCAGACATAACAACTCCTTAAGTAGAAATGTACCACTTCCTGTTTGCTTTTTTTTATTATTAAAAAAATAATAAATTATTTAAATCTATTTAAGCTGATGAATTTATCTTTTCTTTTTTTCTTCCAAAAATAGGGATTGCATATGCAATGCAAGGGAAGATCCCTCTCTAGTCTCACTTCTAACCTATGACCTTTCCCTAACTACTGTTTCAATTAAATATGATGTACTTAAGTTGAGTATGCAAATGAAATTAATATAATGAAATGCTGGGTTACTTATTATGTTAACCTCATTAGCATGAGATTAATGTAGTGATAAATAGATTGAACTGTCTTTAACTGATGACAAACTGAAAATGGAGCACTAAAGAACTCCCACCACTAATTTAGATAGGAAACCAATTTCATTTTTCTAATGAATTTAATGTGATATGAAAACTGTATCTAGCCTTCAGTTAAATAAAACTGCATTTTTCTTAGTTCATTTTAAATACAATTGTATGTTTTCTTATTATCAAGCAGATGCTGTTATATTTACCTCTTATCTACCATCATTGATCTCCTTGTTTTCTCATATAAACTACAACTACACAACTTCTCCCATAGACAGAAGAGAAACCTGGAATTCTGATCAACAAGGAGCATAAAAGGAAAAAGACTTCTGAAATCAAAAGAGAAGAATTCACATAAAATTTACATATGTTCTTGTAAATCCAATGATAAATACCTCAGTTCAATATTAATTTACCCTAAAATGTTGCCTGGCACTACCAGTAAAGCAGATGAAGTTCTTCTACAGAGCCAGAAACGAACACTACTAGTGGCAAAGCACAAATTGAAAACCTTTTCTTTAAGGTAAATTTCCTAAGGTGATACCTTCTAATATGGAATATATTTGACTGATACATCTTCAATGGCTTAGTCCCACTTCATTCTTCTTGCACATCACAAGTATTTTTGGGCTTAACTGTTTATTTCTCAATGGTTTTACACATTTTTCAGTTTCATGAATGTATGTTACTATAAGCACTGTGAGATGGTAAAGTGCTTAAAAGCAAATAGAGAAATAAACATCTATTTGATGAGATTGAAATTCTGTTTGGAAGACCTTCGGAAGATTTGTGGGAGTGTGGCAATCCTTAGCTGTACAAATACATGGCTACCAATCACCAAGGAAACTTCAGTGTTAAGTATAAGTCATGGTCTAAGCCCAACCAGTAACCCAGAACCACACAGCTGCTCAATCACTACCCCCCCTTCTTCTTCCCCTGCTTCCGGAGGGATGGGGAGGAGAATTGAAAGAATGTAACTCCCGCGGGTTGAGATAAGAACAGTCCAGTAACTAAGGTATAACACAAAACCACTACTGCTACCACAATAATAATAATGATAAAGGAAATAACAAGGGAAGAGAATACAACCACTCACCACCTGCCAACTGATACCCATCCCAACCCGAGCAGTGATCTAGCCCTTCTGGGTAACTCCCCCCAGTTTTTATACTGGGCATGACATGCTGTGGTATGGAATACCTCTTTGGCCAGTGTGGGTCAGGTGTCCTGTCTGTACTTCTTCCTGGCTTCCCCTCCTCCCTGGCAGAGCATGAGACTCAGAAAGTCCTTGGTCAGAGTAAACATTACTGAGCAACAACTAAAACCATTGGTGTTATCAGCGCTGTTCCCAGGCTAAAAGTCAAAACCATAGCACTGCACCAGCTACTAGGAAGGAGTAAAATGACTGCTACTGCTGAACCCAGGACAGTATATAAAGGTATTCTCTTTTCTCCTCAAATATATGTAGATGAGCTTTGTGCTAAGACAACTCCCCTGCTTGTACAGGGTCCTTATTCACATTTTGAGCTGGCCTCAAGATGCTACTTGCAGCACTTCAAGTGGCAGGGTTAGATGTTCTAATTATCAGTTCCATTAAGTCCCATCAAATTCTGCCAAGTGATCTGGATCCTTGCCAGTAATGCAATCTGTAACTTCAAGTCCTACAAGCTCCCAAAGTAAAAAGCAGACATGGACTGACTTTACATCATCAGTCATGGTGACCCTTATATTTAAAGGCCAAATCTGAGATGCTGAAGGTTGATTTAGGGGTAAGAAGATTGAGAATACTATTGATTCTGCCAACACAAGCATGAAACAAAAAAGCTAGACACCTGCATAGATTTAAATTTTCCTTTGAAGGTTTCTGCAGTACTATCCCAGAAAAAAAAAGGCAAAAAAAAAAAAATACCCCAAAACCCAACTCTAATACAATTTATTGTTTGTATTAAACACTATAAATTGCAAATTGTGAAAATAAAATAGAGGCACAGGTGTATCTATTTCACTAAATTGATAGAAATCCTTCTTTGTAGAATTTAGTATGTTAATCTCAGAGCTAAGATGTCAAATTGCTTCAGGAAAGAAGACAGTCTTAAATTCATCATTATCATTTGATATCAATTTGAACAGAATTGAAACATTGGAAAATAGCTCAATGGCTGACAATATAAATCAAATTAGTTTTGGTTAAATAGAACAATGCATAGGAGTCTTCAAATTCCAGCTGGATGTAGTGCCTGACCCGCAAGGATTTAATTGATTAATCATGATTAAGGCTGATTTGACAACTCTGTATTTAACCAAAGACCATCACATTTTTCCACTTAAACTGAAGAATGACACAGGTCTTTTCTCAGGACCACAAAAAAAATATTCCCAAACCAACCAACAACTTCTTCATCTGTGTTGTTGCTTACAGAGGAAGTTACTGTTTCAGGAAGCTGGCTAAACTAACATGAGGTTACCCTGTCTTATTAGAAAAAAACCAAAGAACTCCTGTTAGAATCAGGTTTTTTACACGTTTTGTTTTCCCAATTATACAAAACACCAAAGACAAACTGTAATGGCAATTGGAGCTTGGATAACAGTTCTGCTAGCCTTGCACTTGCTACATGTATCTCACCCGTGCAAATACAGTCTATATGGCTATGGCTTCAGATGCCAGGAAAAATAAACATTTTTATAATTGGGCACATTTTTTCTTTTAGAAAAAGCAGCAGCCAGGGCAACATCTTATTCAATTTTCTGGATGTCTGAATGTTTTGATAAAACCTATGTACCAGATCTAAAGCACTGAGCGCATGATACACTTACTCTTTTATATCGGAACTGATTTTAACACTCCATAAATGTGCTACTTCATACCTCATGGAACAGCAAAATACATTAATAACAGCAACTAAAAGGGCTAAATGCTATTTGTATCTGACTTATATTCCATATCAAGAAGAAAGTTGCCAGGAAACAAGAAGAGTATTCTAAGCGCAAGCTTTACGACTTTATGGATGCATTTACTGTTATGAAGTTTCTAAAATATGATAATGGTAGCTTATTATTGCATGATCAATAAAAGATGTTTTCCTTGCCTCAGCTAGTATACTACCTGCAGGAGCAGGGAGAGAGGGGGGGCGGGGGTGGGGGGGGTGGTGTGGTGGGGGGGCAGTAAAAAGAGAGGGTAGGAATCTAACTCAATACATCTATAGGGGAGAGGTTTTTCCTTTCATCCACTGACAAAGAGTGACCACAAATTCGTCACTGATATCTTAGAACTGCTGTAAAACAAGACTGAGAAAATCTGCACATAGATAAAAGACTTGAAACTTCCTCCCTTTTACTAACATTCTATTTTTCTGCATTAATTTTGGGGACAGGAGTACTTGTTATGCTTGTTTTTTATAATAAAGTGATCTTGATAAGACTGCATGACCATGGAATGCCAATATATTGACAAAATGTAAACTGGAAACGAGGCTTATTTATTCTTATCACCGTAGTGGAGCTCCACAGAAATTAGCCTTTGGAGGTTTTTTCCCCCTCCTTTCTTAGGGTTCCCATGTAAAGCCTAAATTGTATCTTTCTCCAAATCCTTGTTTTCAATACTTAAAATTTTAGTTGGGCATTCTGAATAATGCTGATTTTGATGAATCATTGAAAAGAAATTATCAATTGGTCTTCTGCCTCTGTGTGGTAAAACAAGATGTCACACTGAATAGCCTCAACAATAAGCATCTTGGCATTGTAGTTAGAGAAATTAGTTTTCATTGATGGATCAATGCTTTGACTCATTTTAGTTAGAGGTTTTTCTTCCCACAAAAAAATGATATTGAAAACACATACACCCCAGTGTAGCTGTATTATGGACATCTCAGCTGCAAGTGTTGGGAGAACGCAGATATAGAACATTTATATAAAAACAAATATAAGACTTAGAGAACAACATACAGCATGAAGGCCCCTCTCCTACCAGATGCAACAGAATTTGGATTGATGCACAGAATTCTATCCATTTGTAAAGTCACCCACTAATATGAAACAGGTTTTGTGACTGGGACTATGGAAGCACTTAGACACACAGGTAGTCTCACAAATTCCTAATGTTGTCAGTGGTAATTAATAGCAGAAAATATTTGTCATTCCTTAAGTTATTAACTACTCTTTAAGTAACAACCACTGTAATAAACACACTCATTAACTTTTGACTTGTTATAAGTGCTTCCACAATTTTCATTCCAGCAGCCTTACAAGATTTGCTCAACCAAACCAATTGAGGAACCTCAAAGTCACACAAAACTTTCTGCAGAAACCCACGCACTCTTTTCTTGGAGATCACATATGCTGACAAAGACATTAAACCTTTCTGCAATTTGTTGAATTCCATCACTAAAGCACAAATGTAAATAAAATTGAACTAATAGGGATTAATCACTTGGAAAAGTCACCTTATTGTTGTTTGATATTGTTTTCTCAAATTCTCTATAAAGTGACACAATTTTTATAGGAGTCCTACTAGACATAGAAATTTAAGTAGCTCTGATGCACAATGAAAAAAAGTAGGAACTCCTATTTTATAACTTACCTTTAACTCCTTTTCTTCAGTGCTTCTGAACAACCAAAGTAGGTACATATTGTGGTAACAGTTCAAAATAAAAGTGACCTTTACAATGTCTTTGTTCCAGTAGAACACATTCTCAGAACTGGGTGACAGGCTACCCTCCTGGGCACCTGAAATATCCTAAGAAAAAGAAAGACCATCACAGAAACTGGGAATTTGAAAAGGGATTTAAAACAAATACTGCTATCCTGCACTCTATGGTTGCATAACTTCTTTCAACAAAATGAAAATGACAGTATTTTTTGGAAGCTAGGATAAATATAGAATATTTGTATGCAGTTTTTAAGTGCTTGGTTCTAGTTAGCACTGCATTAAAATCAAAATACAGTAACAGCAGAAGACAGTCATGCTGTACGGACAAATACATCGAAAAAATGTGTTTCATATTCACATTTTTTTCCTGAATAGAGGTAGTTCTAGCAAATAACTAAAAATATCCTAATCTAATTACATGTGAATTGTGCTGAAGTAAGATCTCGACACTTAGATGGATTCATTTAAGCTAGGCATCAGGAAGCTTTTAGGGTACTGTTGAAGAAGTAAATAAAGCTGGTTTGAACAAGAATGCATGACTTCAGAGATACAGTCACTGTACAAAGTGCATAACTTTTGGTTAATGGGACTGTTAAAATCCCCCAAGTAGTTGTAGACCAGCAATTTCCTCCTTGAAGGTTTTAGTAAAGAACAATGTGATCAGCAAAACTGCTGTACTTGACACTATACACAGCGAGAGCTCCAAATCTCCAAGCACTGGAAGAACCCAATGTAATAGCATTAACTCTTCCCTTTTCCAATACCAGTACTTCAAACACTGTTCTAGCCTTCCATTTATTTTCAGGCTGCAATGGAGCCACACCACACTATAGGTGCAGCTTAACCTTTGTGGTTGCTCCTATGTTATGAGGAAACCAGCGCTTCACAGACCTGGCTGTCTGTAAGGCAAACTGCTCATCACCATCTTCATTTTGGACACAAGCTTTGACACTCCTGACACCTACTCTGGGCATCTATGGTAAATAGTTTTGCAATTATGTCCTCTTATTAAAAATATATATACACTTAATGTCATTCTATTTGGATACCCAAATAAATTGGAAGACTTTGTGAAACAAGCATGCCAGTAAACACATATGAATTTGTCTTAGAGTGAAGGGTAAAAATCTGACATTATTCTCTGCTTCTTGAAACAGATGTTGTATTCTAATACTATATTAAGACACAATGTCATTTTTAGGGATGAAGGAATGCTTGAAATTAACGATGGTGAGAGCACATGAATTATTATTTGGCCAGCTTGATTCCAGAGCTCATGAGGATACCACACAAATCGCATTACTTTTACATAAATATTTGCATGAGTTTTGCAACTCTGTCACAATTCTGGCTGATGAGAAAGCTAGGTTTATAGCCCTTCTGGTTTTGTTTGCTTCTGAAACTGCATAGCTACAGTACTCATTTAACCTTTAAATTGCATGGGTTTATTTTTAAAAATGCTCATTGATGTATATTGTCACAAATCACCAGATCTGAGCTTGTTATGAGCTTCATGCCAAAATATTTGGATAAGTAAAACCAATATTTTTGAAATCTTGATAAGTGAAACCAAAAGTAAAATACTGAGCATTTTTCAGCCGCAATTCCAAAAGTGTTTTGCAACACTGTTTATCATGAAAAAAACCCCTAACAGTTAAACAAAATTCCTCACCACTGTACCTTTATGGATACTCAGGAAAAAGCATCTGGTATTCTCTAAATACTGCTATTACCCCTAATTTGAAAGCAATTGACACATTTGTCTTTGCCTTTTCATCCACAGAGAACAGGCTGATGAGCTGAAAGCACCTTGCTGGGCTTGCTTTAGGAGTAGCTGCTGCATCTCCCAGATGTATCAATACATTTCCACTTTCACATATTTCATAACCAAACAGTAGGTTCAGTTACTCCAAGCTCTTCAATCTTGTTTCTAGGGAACTCTTCAAAATAAGTACTGAAGTGTAAAAGTAATGTCAATGAAAGCAAATTAATGCAATACAACCATATGAGTCAGGAGTTTGCAAAGGCTTGAAGGCTCTGTATAAGTTTTCCTATGTAACTCTGAATGATAATAAAGCAGTACATTGAGACACAGATTTATTCCCTTTCTTCACCTTTGCAAGATTTGTGATTGAATGAACTTTTTCAATTCCGAGGATGAAAATGAGGTAAGGGAAAGAACTTTGGCATCAAAAAGGGCATGATTTGTTCCAGGTACAGGAAATCTGTATAACAGTGAATAACAGTGAATGGGAGGGTATTTTAGTAGGTTATATTAAGCTGCAATTAAATATCTAACAAAGACAAGCAACATCATTAACATTACTGAAGAATCTCATAATAAAGTTTTGGGGGGGTTTTATCAATTACTGCTTGCAATCTTAGTACTATTTTGACTGTGACCCTTTATGACCCTTCCCTTGTATCTCAGGAAGCAGTGAAGCAAACACTGATATCTTGGGGGGAAAAAAAAAACACACAAAAGCCAACATTCTTCCAACTTGTCACAAGTGAAAAAGTATGGCTTTACTGAGTCAACCTACTTTAGCTCCTGCCTACAAATGAGACTTGCACCATTTTGCGACCAAGAGCACTATGCTCAATGCAAGTCCTTCTGCATACTCACCCCAGGCATAGTAGTCTGAGCAAAGCTGAGGCAGTTTAATTTCTACTTCTACCTAGTCCCAGCATGTGCAGGTCAGAGGATGTCTGTTCTGAGTATTTTTCACCTAAGCTTTATGAAAAGCTCTGAGTCTTGGATAACCAAACACCCATCCACACAAGTAGCCCAGAGGGAAAGAAAAAGATAGATAATACAGCTTTTATTCATATAACTGTTGTAAGACTTCACTTGGTAGGCTAACATGTCAGGGAATTAAATCTGTATTCTGATTATTCACTGTTATACAAGCTCTTGACACTACCAAAATATGTACCTCTAGCAGTAAGTCACCATCAGGATTGCCATTATTGATCTTTAAAGTCAGTAACTAAACCCATCTGTAGGTTTTTGCATGATCTATCTTGATTTTCCACAGCCCCATCCTCCTACCTAAACCTATTAAACTGTCATCTGTGGGTTTGTATCATTTTTACTTGAGGGCCCAAATAAATTCTGCAGTTCTAATTTTTAAAATGCATCCAAAACTATGCTATTGCATCCCGAAAACTCCATTTTGCTTCATAATTTGTCTCCTGTTATCTTGGCCATGAAGGATAGCAGATTTAATAACTTTTAAGCAGTGGGATATCAGAAATGCCAGCATTAGAAATATTTAAATTAGACATTTGATATGCAATTCTCCGCTTTCCATCAAATGTTTTCAAGCTTTTGTTGCCCACTTCAGCAAACAGGGTTATTCTAGTCACATTTTTAAGGTGTTTTCTTTGATGTGCAAATAAATGAAAAAGTTCAGATAAGAAAATTCAATATATTTTGTGTACTTCACGTCAGCAAATCAAACAGATGATGAGAAGTTATTTTGTACTGAAGGCAGAAAATGTCAGAAAGCATATTTAAAATTAAATGTAGTAATTGCAGGAAAATGTGTGTTAATACGCTATTATAATAACAACAGGAGACTGCAGATGAAAGGGCAGAAATAAATTTAAAATATCTCTGCTAGTTATAACCAAGCACAGCACATGGAAGCAATATGCTTTTTATAGGTACAGAACCACTAGGCATACTTTAAAGGAAGCAACCTCATGCTTTTCTTGAGAATATAGGTACTATAAAAACTGAGGTGATTTTGTTTTAGTTACAATGTCTATAATTACGTCTACTTAGAATGATTAGTTAGTAGTAGACTTGCACTTTGAGCAACCTAAATTAGGATAAAAATAAAAAAAGCTCTGACCCATAAAAGTTACCTTTTTTGCCTACTTTTCAGCTATTCAGTTGGGCTATATTTAAGTTACAGAAACTACTTACAGATGTTTTTGGTTCCTGACAAGGTCACAAAATTGCTATCAAGCAACAAGATATTTCAATAATCAAGCGGGTAAACCATAACAAGAGTCACATCAGAATCATGAGATTGTGCTGCACACTGTATTCTGGATAGATGCTCTGCAATTAGTTTAAAGAGGTTTGTGAAATGGATGATTTAAGAACAAAAGCCCCACCATTACAGCTAATGTTTTCTCTCATAACTTGTTCAGGATACAGGATTTAGCTCATCCTGGAGCTTTTATTATTATAGACAAGATTGTACAATCTCTATAAAGCCATCTATCTAAATCTTGAGCTGAATTGGGAGTCTTGTTCTGCTGTTCCTCTAATCCACGTCTAAATAGAGTGAAAATACTACAACACTCTTGTTTTTTTCCCTCTGTAACCCATACTACCCAGGGGACAGGGATGCCTGTAACTGCAAGGATTAGTTACAACAGGATGTTTTGAATATGTAAAGTTTATTAACACTTTAGAAGTCTTTAGTATTCCATTTCACCTGTTGTATTAAGTCATATTGATCCCAAATGTGTACTTCACTGATTGCTGGCTAATTTTTCATCATTAATAAATCACTAAATTTATTAAACCCCTTTAATCCTGATTTGGTTAGCTGTATGTCGTGTTTCGAACCGAGCCACACAGCTCGTCCACCAAGCAGTGTTTGCCTGGGACAGGTGCCAGCCCAGCAAATGTAGAAGGGATTCTTAGAAATTAGAATTCATGCAGGTAAAATGTATTTCCTCCTTTTATTCATTTGCATGCAACTCCAGCTTGAATGTGCAACTGCCACAGGAGACCCACTGCTCAAATTTAGTGTGCTGGCCTTTCTCGAGCCTTACAGAATTTCTAAAGTGGAAAAAAAAGCCTTCCTTTCTGGGTTGCTAACTATGAAAAAATTGGAAGATAACAAAATAGAGGGTAATTTCATGTAAAATAAAAGAAAGTTTAAGTTTGGGGCTTTTTTTTTTTGTTTGTTTGTTTTCTTTTTCAACTGCTCCAGATCAACATTTACCTGAATTTTTCCAACAAGGTGAAAGAAAAATAGGCATATTCCAAGCTATATCCTGAGTATCAGGTAAAAGGTATAACAGATGAGCTAGTACAAGTTAGAAATCCTGAGTACACCAAAAGGAAACATCTGTTTCCACAAGTGTCTCACACAGTACTTCCGTACAACTACAGTGATGCACCACAGTACTGTTGCTGCAAACATTCAGGCTTCTCAGATTCTACTTCCTTAAGTCTTACTGTGATTAAATAGTTGTCCCTTAGAAAACTGCTCTGGATTTTCCTACTCACTGCTGAGATGGGGAACTGAAGAAATGACTTGTATAAGATGAAATTGATATTGATCCATTTGATTTATATTTCTGGAAAGTTTCATATGAGCTCATAGCTCATATTGTGATTCTACACAATTTCTATGTAGAATGTGTATTTGTGACATTTAGGAGCAGAGCAGTGAAACAGAAACATCAATTTCCCAGCAAGAAAACCCTCAAGAATTACTTCAGGCATAGAAGCAACTTGTTAAAAGACTTAAAAATCAACATCTGTCTCAGAAAGCTGCCATGGAAAACACTGACGATAAAACATCCTAAATAATGCTCAAAAAATTTGGTCCTAGAATTACTGATCTTTATTTCCTGTATTTACCTTTAAACATAAGTTAATCAAAACTTCTACAGAGAGGGGAAAAGCAAATCAGAAAAAAGAAAGCTAGAATCTTTAACTGCAAAAATTTATTTAAAGTTTTGTTAACATAAGTGCAAAATTCCTTCCCAAAATATTAAAAGCTATTAATGAAAATCTGAAAAATATGACAAAGATTGCATGACATCAACTGGTTTTAATGACTTACCTTCTTTTCATCCTTTAGGCTGAAATTGTATCAGTAATACGTGCTTTTCTGGTTCTCTTAGCTGCCCTGAGTGTTTTCTGTATCTAATGGTCTTTATAGTGCTTATTTAGTTCTCCCAAAGCTTCCACCTTAGAGAAGAAAAGCATGAATGCCAGAGGCTTATTAGTTTTTTCTCTAGACCATCATCTGTGGTACTTCAAAGTCACCAGGCATGTTTATATTGCTAATGGAAAACGGCAGTGATCCAGAGTGTGGTATGCTCTATCAGCTTCCAGAGGCTTCAATACTTGGAGTCATATACTGAGATGAACATTTCCCCCCAAGATTTTGGTGTGAAACATCAATTTAATCTACAGACAGATCAATTTACAATAGCAACAGGAAAGTTGAAGAGTGACTATAAGATGTTTTAAATACTTCAAAAGAAGACAGACAGGATCTGATGGGACTACATATGACAAAAGTATAGAAGGAATATTAAGTAAGTAAGCAGAGAAGTTAGTCATTACTCCTAACAGTTCAAAATGATGAGGAGTTTTCCTGTACATTCATTGAGAAAGACAGAGTAGAGGAACTAGATCAGTTTGTATGCCTTCTATAAGGAAAAGGAATTATTAAATCAAATAAAAAAATAGATGTGGAATAGCAGCATTCATACAAAATCTCTTAGGGAACTCACACATCAGCTTCAAGACTATAGACTAAGGTGTGAAAGCTATTGCTGTACCAGGAGACTACTATGCTTGCCAGGATAACCCTTCTCTACCAAAATGGATTTTCAGGGGATTCGAGGAACTTCTGACTGATGAGTCTGATTTCCATCTCTGCTAAGGTGGAGAGTCTACAGTGAAACATACAGTCAGAGCATACATATAAACAGTTTGTTTGGAAAGGGACAGTCTGGCTTTCTGGCAAGGGAAATCTCTCTCAACAGTCTGCCAAAGCTCTTGAAAGGTGTCAGATATCACATGGATATCCAGCAGGCATATCTGGATTTTCAAGAAGTCTTTAACAAGGTTTCACAATAGAAATTGCTACAGAAACTGATCTGCCATATGATTTGGGATCCTTCCATAAATTAAAAAGCTGATTAAGAGAGCAGGAGTGAAGGAAGAGCATACTGCTTCTTCAGGGCAGAGACGAATTAGTCCTGAGGCCTACAGACATCAGTGCTGTGATTGATTCATTTTATTCACCATTCATTGCAGAAAATGAAGTGCACTGTCAGATTTTCAAGTCTACCGACAACACTAAGCTTTTCCAGGTAGACAGCTGCCATAACAATGGTCAGTACCTCCCTAAGCTGAGTGTGTGGGCATCAGATGGTGTGTAAGCATCAGGGCAAACAGCTGCAAGGTTGTACACAACAGAAAAATTATCTGAAACATGCCTAAGTGATGCTGAACTCTGAACCCCAGACATAGGGATCCTGGAGTCACCAAAGGTTTCACTGAAGTTCCTTGAAATCTTTCAGTCAAGGTATAGTGGCAGACAAAAAAGCCAACACATTTGGCATCACTAGAAAGGATACAGGAAAAACACAACAGAAGCTTGCATTGAAGGCAGCTCTGATGTATGTCAAAATGCAGCTTGAGCAGCTGCCTCAAAAGGAAAAGTTAGAAAAGTCTGGAACTTTCATTTTGAGGACCAAAAAGCTGAAGGGGATGTGATTATGCTTCAAAATCAAAATAAAAAATCAAAATAAAAATGTTGTATGGTGTGAAGGCAAAACTGTTCCAACCAAATCCTGCAATACTGGAAACAGGGGGCACTTAATAGATTTATGAAATATTACAGAGCAGACTGTGAACCTTCAGGGACTTGGTTCTGTCAGGTTACAAATGCAGGCTCTATGTCCTTGGTTCAGCATAGCAGGTTGAGAAGGTGTTTGGATAAATTCAAGGACCACAGATTCGTAAATGGATATTAAATCAGACTAGGCAGGGAATTAGCCTCTGATGCCCATAACATTATCCTGGACACTATGGGGTGGGAATGAAGACAGTGAGGAGGTTCCCAAGATAAATAGATTCTTGTTTTGTCACTGGGCATAGGGAATTGGGCTAGCCAGACCACAAGTCTGACTCAGTAGTCCTTAGCTTAGGTTCTTATTTGTATGGAGCAGAAGTCAAATCACTGCAGTATAAAAGGGGCTCCTCTAGCCTTTTTACTTTAGTTATGCACAGCTGCACCTTTTCAGCTTACAAGTGAAATGGCATGCTTCAATTCCAGCCTCTGGAATGTGATCATGCAATTAGTTTGCATGATATGAAAGCAAAGCTCAATTCGTAACGCATGTTCATGTTTACATTACTTCCAAGTTTTAGCAGCAAGTTTATAGATTAACAAATTAATTCTGAAATCCACTGTTGGTTTTCTTTTTTTTTTTAAAGACCTTGCTTCGACAAGTTTCTTTTAGAATTGTGGTCTCTACTATTGAGAGCTAGCTGAGTAATCAAACCTGGCATCAAACATTGCGTTACTATTAAAAACTATTTAAATTATTTAAATACCTCTACATATAAGATCAAGTAGCTTGAGTGCAGAAAATGCCTACTCATGAGTCAGGGATAAAGGAAAAAAGCAAAAACAGATTTATAGGAGTCTTATCTCTTGGGCTGAGTGGGGAGGGGAGGAAAGAACAAAAAGAAAAAATCCAAACCAAAACATCACAACAAAACCAGGCTGATCCATAGCACTGGACAAAGGTAATTTTGTTTAAACTGTTCGGAAGCATGTGTAATGTCAACAAGTAAACATGCTCCTTTCAGCAGATGTCCTGGTAAACACATCCCATTTCCCTACAGAAAGCTGGCAATTGTTGGGTTGGAGGTTTTGGGGGTTTTTGATAGCTGCAATACTTCAATAAATTTAATAGGATTAATGTTCTCTTTCTCATATTATACCACAGATCTTTACTGAACACTTACCAGTTTGATGTTCTAAGGATTTTCCTATTTTTGTTTTAAGACCTTGTACTCTACTGAATCCAGATTGCTTGTAAGACCTCACAGAATCACAGAATCACAGAATCACAGAATCACAGAATCCCAAGGGTTGGAAGGGACCTAAAAAGATCATCTAGTCCAACCCCCCTGCAAGAGCAGGGTAACCTACAGTACATCACACAGGAACTTGTCCAGGCGGGCCTTGAATATCTCCAGTGTAGGAGACTCCACAACCCCCCTGGGCAACCTGTTCCAGTGCTCTGTCACTCTTACAGTAAAGAAGTTCTTCCTGATGTTAACGTGGAACTTCCTATGTTCCAGTTTACACCCATTGCCCCTTGTCCTATCACTGGATATCACTGAAAAAAGTCTAGCTCCATCATCCTGACACCTACCCTTCACATATTTGTAAACATTGATGAGGTCACCCCTCAGTCTCCTCTTCTCCAAGCTAAAGAGACCCAGCTCCCTCAGCCTCTCCTCATAAGGGAGATGTTCCACTCCCTTAATCATCTTTGTGGCTCTGCGCTGGACTCCTTCAAGCAATTCCCTGTCCTTCTTGAACAGAGGGGCCCAGAACTGGACGCAATATTCCAGATGCGGCCTCACCAAGGCTGAGTAGAGGGGGAGGAGAACCTCTCTTGACCTACTAACCACTCCCTTTCTAATGCACCCTAAGATGCCATTTGCCTTCTTGGCCACAAGAGCACATTGCTGGCTCATGGTCATCCTCCTATCCACCAGGACCCCCAGGTCCCTTTCCCCTTCACTACTTTCCAGCAGGTCAACCCCCAACCTGTACTGGTACATGGGGTTGTTCTTCCCCAGATGCAAGACTCTACACTTGCCCTTGTTAAATTTCATCAAGTTTCTCCCCGCCCAACTCTCCAGCCTGTCCAGGTCTCGCTGAATGGCAGCACAGTCCTCTGGTGTGTCAGCCACTCCTCCCAGTTTTGTGTCATCAGCAAACTTGCTGATGGTGCACTCAGTTCCCTCATACAGGTCATTGATGAAAATATTAAACAGCACCGGTCCCAGCACCGACCCCTGGGGAACTCCACTAGTCACAGACCTCCAGCTAGATTCTGCGCCATTGACCACAACTCTCTGCCTTCTTCCTTTCAACCAGTTCTCGATCCACCTCACTACTTGATCGTCAAGCCCACACTTCCTTAGCTTATCTATGAGGATGCTGTGGGAGACAGTATCAAATGCCTTACTGAAATCAAGAAAAACTACATCTACCTCAGTCAATTTCAGGTGGTTCCTCCACTAAATGACATGCTTAACAGCATCTGTCACATATGAATGGAAACAACAAAAGTTAAATGCAGACTTACAATCAAGTCTGTACATCAAGGAGTCAAAAATAATCAAGCAGGTTGTAATAGCAGAAGTTACCGTTCTTGACATTTACAGTAATGCTTAAATAACTTTCAGTGAAGTGAACTTCCAAATACTGTCTTTAAATGACCACACACATCCTACTTGGCAATGGTACTAGTAAACATTCCTTTGAATGAAATTACTTATTTAACTATGTTCTAAATACTGATCTACATGAAGATTGATGTTTTTCCTTCAAGTCATTTGCCTATGGTCTTCTTTTTCTTTTGTACAGGGACATTTTCTTTCTGAACTACAAGGGCTAATCAGCTATCCTCTGATACTTTCAAGTCCTCAGAAGCCCTTTCTTTACACTGATTGTAAAAATGTATCAGCCCTAATAAAGACAGTAATTAGTTTCCTTTCATTAGAAGGAATGAAAAAACTGTGCACAGTTGAATGACTGTGGTCACTACCAATTGAATACTTATGCCAGTGATGAAGACCAACATTTATTCATGGCTTTGAATAATCAGTTCTCAAAGGCAAGTGAGGAAAAGGTAAAACCAGCAAAGTTTCTTTAGGATACAGCACACATTACACCAATAGAAAATATACTATATGAAAATCTGTGGCGCCATTATGTGATCTACCTCCTTTCATTTCTCTGCATCTCTTGTTTTTCTTTATGGACACAAGTTCTTCAGAAAAAATCAGTGTATAAAACAGAAGACCAGAGCTAATCGTACGTCCAGCTGCTTTTGAAAATTCCTTCATAACCAGCTGAGCAACAAGACGTCATTAGGTCAATTGAACAACCTTAACTCTCCCTATCTCAGGGAGGTCTGCTGCACAGTAGCAGAGAAAGATCTCCCATGATATTCTTCAGCAAAAACTCAGATGAACACAGGATGGCAATAAAGCATTCCAATACATTTGTGGTAAATCTTTTCTGACATGGTATTAGGGACAGGAACTCTAAGAACAGAGGTGAATAACCAACCCTGTTAATGCCTATCAATATAGAATCTTGTCAGTACAAAAGTTTGGTTCAAATAGTGCTCCTGGAACCTGACATCAAGTTTTGAGACTACTACCTACAAGAGCTGTAGGATTTGGCCAAAAGACTGATTAAGGCAATTCAGAAAACAGAATGCTAAGACATTTCTAGCCACATATCTCAAGGTCATTAACTTACAGTGCTTTTCTCATGGCTTCTCAATTTTGCATTCAGAGAAGGCAAAAGAGAAATTTTAATTATCAGCCACCTATAAGAGCTTGTAAACCACAACTGAAAAGGAAATATATTTTTACAAATAACATTGCTATTAGCTACAAGTAGTTTTGGAAACATCACAGTTATGAATATTTTTGCTAGATATGTCACAGCCTTATAAAGGCATCTACAAAAATTATTTCCATCCACATTGTGATCATTTTGTAGAAATAGATAATAGGCTTAGCTAGCTTTAGGGCTACATTATATTAGGAGCTGTTGAAAAAAGCAAAGTGTGCTGCTGAAAAACATTCAATACATTCTACCATAGCCTGAAACATGACTTAGGGGTAGAGGAGTACTAAGATAGATTTAGAGTTCTAAGGTATAGTTTGATAAACACATTTACATATGAGAGAAACTATTTTTTATTACTTTAAGTACTAATATGATTCTAATACTAAGCTCTATAAAAGGACTTTAGCACCCATTAAGCTAAAACAATCTATTAAAGCACCTAAATAAATACGATTATCACAACATTCGAACTCTAGTGTAAGAGAAACAAACCGAACAAAACAAAACAAAAGAAAAAAAAAACCAAAACACACACACAGAGAACCCCCCCCCCCACAAAAACAGACAAAAAAAAAAAAACAACAAACAAACCCCAAAGCACAACCAAACAACTGCCGGAGAATAAGTTTATTATGAAGCCTGGCCAGTTACTTAGGTGCCTTAACCAGAACTGCAGATTGAGGAATCCAGGACTACGAGAAAAAAAATAAAATTCAATAACAAAAATTTTGCTCTGCAGACTCTATTAACTTCTGATTTACCTCACATTTGACATGCCTTCCTGTTAATGTGATCACACACAATGTGCTTCTGTTCTCAACAGTATTCCAGTAAGTTACTCTAGTTTCCAGAAATTCTCAGTAATGAGATAATTAATTTTTTTTTTTTCCAAAAAATTTGTGATATATATAAAACTCAGATGTCGCAAATTTATTCAGGAAAAAAACCTCCCTGATTGATGGCTTGGCTTCGCAAAAGAAGATTTGGGAAGGGCCTATCCACACTTACTACAAGCATGATGAGGACTAAAGGGGCAATGTGGGATAGGCAAATCCACTTTGAAAAAAGCCTGCTTGGTCATTCAGGATGTTTCTGAACAATACTGTCATCTCCTGGGTCAATCTCTGAGGACAGCAAAGTCCTCAGGTTTGGTACTTAAAAGACATCACAGACATCATCAGAAAATTTAAAAAGCTCATTTGAGCATAAGGGATTTCATTTTGCCATGTCTAAAACATTTATTGTAATCATAGTTTGTTTAAAAATCATCTCTCAATGGGATGAAAGACTTGACAATAATATGGGTTTATGTGTATTATTTCTCCTGTCTCCAGAAGACCATTTTGTTTTTGCTGAAAAGGAAAATATACCACCACAGGTGCAGTTAGAAAACAAGGAACAGGAGAATTTAGCTTTCCTTGTGTCCGTCCTTATCTCCTAGGATTCATCCTGACAACTCTTATTGCTGCAAAAAAGGACAATGGAGCTAGGCAATGGAAACTCATAAGGGAATCCAACTGGTGCAGAAAATTTATCACACTTTATGTAGCTTCATAATAACTAAACTAAACCTTCAAGTTTTTTTAAACTTTCATCTCTTTACAATTTTAATTCATAAAGATCATGTAAGGGAACTGAATTTCAGGACTAAACTGAAAGTTCTGGTATAGAAATGGCATTGATATCCTAAGACACCTTTTCAAAGAAAGATTCCTATTTTTCACCCATCATATTCTCTGCTGGTGAAAAGAAAACTACCACACAGATAACAAAAAATTATGCTTTAAAAAAAAAACATTTCAGGATAATGAAGGAAAATATGACCTAATAATGCACTAATAAGCAAAAGCTCACCAAAATACTATTTATGTAATGAGAAACCCTTTTGGCCTTGAGGCATTATAGACTGTGTCAATCTTTTGAAATGCAGAAGAGTAAAAAAAAAAAAAAAAAAGAAATTATAAATGCTCAAGCAGGACAAAAAAAAAATATTTTATACAGAAGGGAGTACAGGCTTACAACATAATCTCAACTAACCCCTTCCCTTTTAAGCAAAAAAAAAGAAAATGTAAATCACTTCAGGAAGCTATTTCACCAGCCAAGAGCAATAGGAAAGCATCTACTTGTAAATGACAGCATTACAGAAGGTGTTCCCCACATCCATGAAAGTTCTTAACACCAATAATCAACTACAGACACTCCTTAGTCTTCACTGGTCTGAATCTAACCACAAAAGCAAGACTCAAGATTATCACCATCTGACTGCTGTTTGGTCACACACATCTTGCAAAAAGATTTAGCAAAGTCTGATGAAACATAGCGAGCAATTCATTACCTCAGATCATGAATACACTACTGTGCGCATCTATGCATGCACTTAAACATGTCAGGTGAAAGACAACTATATGCTTAGGGTACATGTAAATCAGATTTCAACACATCTTTTCATGAATAAAAATTTGGAGACTATTGTATTTGTGGTCCTGTTATGTTAGCACTGAAGTACAGTGAAAGGAATTTGCTATTTTAGAAAATGCAAGCAAAAGCAAGAAGATCTCATTCCTAAAAAAAAACAAACCAAACCAAACCCCCAAAACCAAACGAAACCCAACAAATGCACAAACCAAACAAAATTCAAATGTGTTATTACAGTATATGAGAGAAAATAGACAACTTCTAGAAAATACAACACTTGGAAGTTTCACTGACTTGAAAACTGGAACCCCCCAACTGCCACAGTCAGTATCTGGTGATCTTTTTTTAAATCACAATTCAATGAAGCAGTCACCAGTTATAGTTTAAGTAGAAATATGTTGTTAGGAATAGATGGTTTAGCAGTAACTATTCAAACTGAAGTCAGACTTCTACTAACATACCTAGCTTGCTTTCCATGGTTAAGATTTTCATTCTACTCTGTATCATGTCGCCAGAAAGAAATCGTTTTGCCTTGCCAAGTTGTCCTTCTCCATATGCCTTTATGTTCAACACCACTCTATAGCAAATCTCATGCAATAGCATATCATGGCATTTTTTTACATCTACACATGTAGATTTACATTTATACATGTAAAATATATCCGGCACATTCCGCGTTATCATCATTAAGAGTGGGATGTATACATTATCTTATAGCAGTAAGCAAATACAAAGATTGCATCTTGCACATTGCCAGACTGATGATGAAAAAACATTTTCATTGAGGAGCAGCTTCAAGTAAAAGCTTTACCTTTCACTGTTTCTAAATAACATATTGGCAAGCTAAAAAACTCTCTCAATGCATTTGACTGTTGCTGATGAATGAGAATCTAAAGCCAACTACAATGTCATAGTGAAGTTGTTCATAATCCCAAAATCCTACCATTTACTGATGTAATCAAACTTTACATCACAGGAATCGAGATTTTTTTCTCTGTAAGTCTTCTAATATGGAGGTTTACAAGTTACACCTGCTTTATCATATGGTATGTTGGCACAAACATCAGAGTTGAAATTTAGTTTTCCACGGTCTTCTCCAAGAGTGAGCCTAAAGTCCGAGGAGATGTTACAAGGCAGTTCTTCACATTGAGATATTACTGCACATATAAAAGAAATGCCAGCATTAGATGCTACATGTTCTTCAAAAGAGGGAAAAAAAAAAAAAAAAACACCCAAAAATCCAAACCAAACCAAACCCCAGAAGTTTTAACTAAAAATTAAGTACTAATCCATATAGCATAATACCAGCCATAACATGAAGTTGCTTTTTACCTTTTTTCCGTTAAGGTGGTTGTCTACTAATTTCTGTGTAGAAGCAATATAACATGAGCTTCTGATCACTGCTTTATTTTCTTCTAGAATGATATGCAATTAACTCCAACAATACAACAGCTAAAGACCAGTAGCTAGGGGAGTACAAAGAAATCAATCTGGAAACACCATAGACAGCTAAAGGAAAAAAAAAAAAAACCAAAGTCATTTCAAATTCTTTCTGAAAATGCACTTCATGATCAAGCCTGTCATGCTGCAAGTGTTGGCTTTTGGTGAGGTTTTTGATAGCACATTAGTGTTGACACAATCTGACAAACATAGACTGTCTACTGCTACTAGGGACAGTAATTTTTGTGATCAGCTTTTTATATAAAAAGTAGGTCGGACTGACCCATGACATTCTGGTAGGATTTTTTTGAGGGAAGATTTATAAGAACAGTCCAGAATCTTACATTAACATGAATGGATTCTATAATTCACACAGAATCACACAGAATCCCAAGGGTTGGAAGGGACCTAAAAAGATCATCTAGTCCAACCCCCCTGCAAGAGCAGGGTAACCTACAGTACATCACACAGGAACTTGTCCAGGCGGGCCTTGAATATCTCCAGTGTAGGAGACTCCACAACCCCCCTGGGCAACCTGTTCCAGTGCTCTGTCACTCTTACAGTAAAGAAGTTCTTCCTGATGTTAACGTGGAACTTCCTATGCTCCAGTTTACACCCATTGCCCCTTGTCCTATCACTGGATATCACTGAAAAAAGCCTAGCTCCATCATCCTGACACCTACCCTTCACATATTTGTAAACATTGATGAGGTCACCCCTCAGTCTCCTCTTCTCCAAGCTAAAGAGACCCAGCTCCCTCAGCCTCTCCTCATAAGGGAGATGTTCCACTCCCTTAATCATCTTTGTGGCTCTGCGCTGGACTCCTTCAAGCAATTCCCTGTCCTTCTTGAACAGAGGGGCCCAGAACTGGACGCAATATTCCAGATGCGGCCTCACCAAGGCTGAGTAGAGGGGGAGGAGAACCTCTCTTGACCTACTAACCACTCCCTTTCTAATGCACCCTAAGATGCCATTTGCCTTCTTGGCCACAAGAGCACATTGCTGGCTCATGGTCATCCTCCTATCCACCAGGACCCCCAGGTCCCTTTCCCCTTCACTACTTTCCAGCAGGTCAACCCCCAACCTGTACTGGTACATGGGGTTGTTCTTCCCCAGATGCAAGACTCTACACTTGCCCTTGTTAAATTTCATCAAGTTTCTCCCCGCCCAACTCTCCAGCCTGTCCAGGTCTCGCTGAATGGCAGCACAGTCCTCTGGTGTGTCAGCCACTCCTCCCAGTTTTGTGTCATCAGCAAACTTGCTGAGGGTGCACTCAGTTCCCTCATCCAGGTCATTGATGAAAATATTAAACAGCACCGGTCCCAGCACCGACCCCTGAGGAACTCCACTAGTCACAGACCTCCAGCTAGATTCTGCGCCATTGACCACAACTCTCTGCCTTCTTCCTTTCAACCAGTTCTCGATCCACCTCACTACTTGATCATCAAGCCCACACTTCCTTAGCTTATCTATGAGGATGCTGTGGGAGACAGTATCAAATGCCTTACTGAAATCAAGAAAAACTACATCTACCGCTCTACCATCATCCCTCCACCTAGTCACTTCCTCATAGAAGGCTATAAGGTTGGTCATACATGACTTCCCCCTCATAAAACCATGTTGGCTGTTCTTAATGACCCCCTCATCCTTGATATGCCTAGTGATGGAGTCAAGAATTCAGTCATATTACTTGCATATGAGGCAGCAAAACAATCTTTGATGGAAAAAGATTGAACTGTATTTAAAATATAATTAAATGAAATTAAAGAAAAACTTGATGAATGTTTGAGCCTGTTACCAATTCTGCTAGAAAATGTCACTGACTAAAAGACTAATCATCACTTGCAGAGGCATAGATAAGCTCATGTACTGCATATAGACTAATCTCTAAAATATTTCTATCAGTTACTTGGAAAGCTTAATGAAGAGTTCAAAATTCATTTAGTCAGAAAAGTCTTAGTTAAAAACAGATCATAATTCTACTTTCAGCTTAAGAAAATGACATGTATGCAATATACAGCATTATAGATAGTAGTAGAGTTTTCATAGATGTTTTTATAGATGTCATACATGTTTTCATAGATGTATTTATTTACTTGTTACTGGTGCACTGTACACTCAAAGAATGTACTAGTCAAATATTATCCAGCATTTGAGAACAAAGAACTAATCGACACTGTCATTCAGAGGACAGCAGAAAGCAGACAGCATTGTATGTACATTTCAAATGAAAAAAAATAAAATATACTTTGTGCTCTCTGAAAACTTCAAATATCTTTATGCAGGTGAACAAAAATTACACAATATAGCATACTATTCCACTTTCAATTCTTTTTATTTAGAAAGTAAAAACCAGTTTCTCAACATGCAAATAGTGTATCGGGAAAGATAACAGACACAGTCTTGGGGTTTTTACACTGGCTAAACCACATAATTAGTGGCCACCTTGAAGTCTGGTCACAGTCTGAAATTACAGCTCATAGCCTCATAGTCTGTGAGCTGCACTTCAATTAGATCATAACATCACGTCTAACAGACCTTGCTGATACAGGAAATGAAAGATGTCTAGATTCTTAAAAATAGAGTTTCTTAGGGAAAAACTTGAGTATCTTATTTTCAATGAAACTTATCCCACACCTGTTTTCAAGAGCAAATGTTTGCATTTGCAAGGTCATATTTCTTTCCTCCAATACACAAAGCTTCATCAGAAATCCAGGTTAGATTCCTTTAAGTACCATTCACCAAAGTAGTTCCTTATGACTCCGAAATGAATTACCATTTCCAAGATTTTTCTAATCCAAATAAAGTATGCAAACCATTCCAATAAAGTTCTTAAAAATTCTTTTGTCATACTTTCCCTGCGCTATATCTCAGGAGTGTGTGTGTGCTCCTGTAGTACCCTCCATTTACATTAATGCATGCTACATCCACATTAATAACTTTTTAAGACAACTGCAATTAACATAAAACTACTCTATTCATTAAATTAAGCATGTGACCTAATGTGGTTCTAATACCATTTTCAAGAAAGAACGCCTTGAACTTTTTCCCAGGTTTGCATATTCAACACATAATTACAAGGTGAAGACTTCAATTCCGATTTTAAGTGAAAATAGTTTTAGAAAAAATTGGAACAGAACATAAAGAATTACTTCTTCCTGCATTGATTATTTAGGGCAGAATATATATAAAAAAATAAGTACAATGCATACATATAAAACACATGGCACTGCCATGACCTGCTAAATTTTATAAACCATTTTGTCACTACTGAATATTTTGTTTCCTGGAACAGATTATCTAAACCTCCTAATTCTTGCCAAAACAGACCCATAACATTTATTTCCCAGGACACATCCTGTATTTGGTGTTCAGTTGTAGGATGGAAGTCAGAAAATAGACTCTAAAGACACATCCATCCCCAGTGTTTCTGGGAAATAGTTAACTATTAGAACTACATGAAGGTAAAGCAGTCTTCAGGTAACGATTTACACTTAAATTTCATGTGACCTCAGAGCTTTAGCTCTGTGAGATGAATTCTCACAGATCTAATCTTACTTTTTACTTATCTTAGAGCACTTTGATGTGGGTTGGTTTGTTGGGGTTTTTGGTTGGGTTTTTTTGATTTTTGTTTGGTTGTGGTTTTTTTTTTGTTTTTTTTTTTTGTTTTGTTTTGGTTTAATTTTTTCTCAGCTCATTTATTTGGACTGGTGGCTGGTTTTAAAAAGCAGAAAAATTTGTTATTAAGTAAAAGAGGACCCTATTTTCAAAATCTACTATCATTTACTGAAGGTGAATACTCACACTTATGACTTTGGTTCTACTTTAGCTAATGGGCAAAAATCCTGAAGAGTGCAGAACAATAAAATTTTGAAGCTGAGTATGCAAATAATATACACTATATCCCTACATACAGTATTTCTTTACAGTTTAAAACCATGTTTGGTTCTTTAAAGGAGGTTAAAAAGGTGCAGGCTATATTTTCTTTCTATGTCAGTAGGCTTTCACTGTTTCACGGAGAGAAAATGTCTTCCTCATGCAGAATTTAAGCAAATTTTTTTTTTCTCTCTCAGGTCCGAGATGCAGCTTTCAGACTTATTTCTGCCATTTCAAATTTGTAGAGAGAGACAACTCAGAAAATTTTATATTAAAAATATTTACTCCAAGAGTATATAACAGAAGGTTTCTATAAGGAATGAAGATCACGTTGTGTTAAGTTAAACTTGATTGCATTCATCATAAACAAGAAATTGTGCTAGATGTGACATCTAATCCACTAATATTGCTAAAGAAATTTTTACTGATGAACACATTCAGTGGGGTACAGAATGTACCCTGAACACCTACCAGTCTGAAACAACAAATGTATTAACTGAAGATTGCTTAGTTCTGGAGCAACAACACTGAATGTATCTGGGTACTCCCAGTCTCCAATTAGGCTTCCGAAGTCTCACATAGGCCTGAATTTTTGGTGTAGAAACACCTAGAAGAGAGTTACTGAGATTATAATATGAAATCTGATTCATGTGAAACTTCCGACCACTAAACATGAGATCACAAAACTTAAAAAGCATTTTGGTTTCATCAAAGCTTTTTGTTTCTATGACTGAAACAAAGGCATTCAACTTTTTAGATAATATTAGTTTCTCATTTCCTGCCCTATCAACAAATTGAATACTGATATAAAATGCTAAGCTTGTAGCATTACAATGTGTTATGATTTATCCCTGTTCTTCAGAGGATTATTCTTCTTTTCTGTCCTCTGAATTTGCTTGAATACAGTTACTTAGTTTTTAAAAATTTGAAAAAAAAAGGCTTTCTTAAATCTATTAATAGAGTTTCTATTTTTCAGATGAAGCATTAATCAAAACCAACCATTTCATCAGTATTTAGCAGTTAAAGCTTATTAACTTTTAATTATTAATAATTAAAATATTTAGGTTGTAGTTAAAAAATATTTTCATCACACATATAATTTAGCAAACATTTAAAATGTCCTTAAGAATACTAGGAACAAAGACCCTTTTGTTCCATATCCACAGTGAGAACTTCACTGAAGTCTCCATTTTTGTAATTTCTGAGAAAATTACATTGTTTCACAGCCTGATAAAATTTGTTACACTCCAAAAGGCATTTTAGATCTACAGACTTTCCTCCTTACAAGGGAAGGATCTTACAAAGTCAAAATCATATACTGCGTAATTCAGTCCTAGTCCTAGATCTGTATCACAATTCTCTGTACAAAACTTAACAAAAAAAAAAGTCTATAAATATGCTGAGAAAGTGACAATAGAAAGAAAGAACAGCAGCAACAACAACAAAAAAAAAAGGAGATCCACAAAGGGGAAAAAAAAAAAATAAAGATCACCATTTGGCGGATAGTACCAGTATCTAAATGATTCATCAACTGAAGAGCATATGGGTTATGCTCTACTCCCTAGACTCAGTTGGAAAAACATCACTGTTCATTTTATAAGGTATTTCAATGATTTAAAGCCTTACTGGCAGAGCACTGCATAATAGCTGTAATTCTTTGTACTGTAAACCCAGCATCAGTGAAATTCATTCTGAGTAATTCTTATTCCTCCATCTAAGCAGTTTCTGGAATAATACAAAGCATCAGAGAACCTATGGAAAGCAAATAAATTCAACACCCACAAAATTACAGTCCCAGGAGTGTACTATGGAATCATCTTTTGGACATAAATATTAAAAAAAAAAAAAAACCTTTCATAACATATGCTGTATGCTTTATGTCTTTTCATTCAGCTAGAAGTGGCCCCTGTCACTACTACAAAATGAGCAAGTTCAAAATAAGCTTGTGTTTTCTGTGAGTCATTTTCCAACTGTCACCTCCTTTCTTGTTTAAATGGAAGATAACGGGAAGAAAAAGCTTTTTATTTGTCACTTGCTTTGACTGAACATATTTAGTATGCCATGTTTTCACTGTATACTATTGATCAGACAGCTTCCTACCATCCACAGGCCTAAAGACCACAGAACACCTAAAAGCTGGAAGACATCTCTGGAGATCACCTAATCAAATCGTCTGCTCAAAATACCACCAAGGCAGGGTGCCCAGGACAATGCTAGTCAGATTGTAAGCACCTCCAAGGATGACAGTACCCCTTAGGGCAGCCTGTTCAGCTATGCAATCACCATCACAGTAAAAAATGGTTTTCTTATTTCATTTCATGTCCATTGCCTCTTCTTCTGTCAGGACACGTAGAACCACTGACAAAAACCTGGCTTCATCA
Source organism: Lathamus discolor (assembly GCF_037157495.1). Taxonomy (NCBI): domain Eukaryota; kingdom Metazoa; phylum Chordata; class Aves; order Psittaciformes; family Psittacidae; genus Lathamus; species Lathamus discolor. The sequence goes on along the minus strand of NC_088887.1, from coordinate 26,208,849 downwards.
CTTTACTCCCCATCCTATCAGGTGCTCATGCACATTGACAAATCTTTCACAGCTGCAGTATATCAGAGCTGACCTCGAGGACCAGCAGCCAAATCCAGCAGGGTAAGGACAAAACACTCCCAAACCTTTTTAGTGTACTTACAGATAAAGAAATAAGTGAAGGGAACATGTTTTCTGAGTTTCATGCAGAGGTGTCCCTACCATATCTCTGCAAACACTAATTCAAATTACTTAGACCTACAGCTGACAAGCTGGACAGTTCATACCAGCAACAGCCGTAAAGCTGTATGTACTGTTTGGTCAATCAAGAGCACAAACAACTCAAGTGGAAAAATAGACAAATGTAATAGTCTCTAAAACAACTGACCTTAATAAATAGAAGAAAATCAGTATCTCTTAATATGAGTATATCAGAAATACTCCTGTAGGGTGGGCTTCATATAATGTGTAATGGCAACAGAAATCCTAAGCAGAAGGACACAACTGAGTCCAAGACCAGATAGCTCAGGTACTGGCATGAACAGTGAACATCCACTCGGCAGGGGTTACCTATGCTGTACTCTGTCAGCAAAAGAAGAAAACAACCATTCTTACTGTTTTATTCTTTTTTTAATGGCATCAAATTAGAAAATACAGGAAGATACTCATTAAAAACATAGGACATAGAGGAATCTCAAAACTCACCAGTAGTTTTGGAGAAAACTACATATTTAGAAAATGCTTAAGTCCTATTTATTATTAAAACAAACACCACCAAACAAAAAATCCCAGTGAACAAATCTAGCCACTAGTTTATCATCACCTTGTGAACAAGGTAGATCCGGAATGCACTCACAGTACATCCTTTGCAATTTATTTTCTAGCCTTCAGTCCAGTAGTTTCTCAGTTATTCTTAAAGACTGACTTTTTAGTGGCATGTTAAAGCACTAATAGTTTAAACAGTAAATAGAGAAATAGAGGTTTTATGCAGCAACACCATTCCTCATTCCACTGTATTTCTGTTTCACACAATATTACTTCTAGCTGCCAACATTTTTAAATTATCTGCTTCCTGCAGGAAATGTTTATATCCACACTAACCGTTGAGAAATACTGGAGAGCACGTTTTGTACCTTACTTTTTTGTTGTAATTCCTAATTAAGGTGATATGTGACAATTGTATCCCAAAGCATAAATTATTGCATGTGATTAAAATCACAGGGATTCGGAATTATTTTTTCTCATATTTTCTTCCCTCTAATTTCTAAATAATTGTGTCCTTTTTGTTTCATTTGGATGCTCCCAAAGTTGCAATTCAATCTGAAAGTCCCAAATGTCTTACAGAAACAAAAAATAAAGTTAATTTCAATTTTGTCTACCCATAAAACCTCATCTATGTTACTCAAAGTACTATACTGTAGTCTGATAGCATCAAATGAAATAAATGTAATTGTGGAGCAGTAAACAATTCAGAAGAGACAAATATGTCTATGGAAAGGCTGTCATGCCAATATGATGATCATCAGAGTTTCAGACACTGACCAAAAAGATGGGAGAGCTCTTTTACCACACTGTTGAGAGAACAGGATGCAAGACAGATTTCCTATCACAGAAGGAATAAGGCATGACAATTGTTCACTAAGCAGTAAGTGCAAATAACTGAAAAAAAAAAAAAAAAAAAAAAAAAGGAGATAAATTACAATTTTTGAATGGAACCTCTATGGTCTTTTTATCTCACCTCCAGCACTGAGAAATTTATAAATGAAGCCAAAACAATGTATGCTATGAAAGATGAGATTCAGTTGTCTGATACATTTTTTACTTTTGTTAGCTGAGTCCTTGGTGCTGATTATAACTGAAACAGAAGCCTTTAACGGGGAAGAAAGAAGTGTGCTAGAATAAAAAAATGCTATCCAACTGCTCTGCTCATCCCACTTAGTAAGATCTTGGATACTCTGCCACTATGTGGCATAGTTGTGTCCGGTTGACTCATCGCTGGATTCTCCTGCAGTGACGTTCTATCAGTTCTCCTCAAGAATGCTATTTCTGATCAACTCCAAAGGTAATAGATTTACTAGATTTACTAGACCTTTGATTTCAGTCAACATAGCTGCTCTGTCTTAAACCTAACCTGAACACAGTAATCACAGGGAATCATATAGGATATTTCATGTAAGGTTCCAAAATCCTTATGTGTCCAAATTCAAATCAAACCATCCATCTTCAAAAAGTATGACTCAGGCAGTACTTATAAGCAGGAAATTACAGTATAAAATACTTCTTAAAAAGGTATTTTATAGTGCATGGGAATTCTTATTTGGTTCAGATGTAGTATTTCAAAGGAGACATTATTGTGGGGAATACTGATGGGCAGATAGCAATTTTTATTATTTTTATTGGCAACTAATTAGTGAGACCATCACTCAGTTTGTTTGTTAAAAGACCATTTAAAATTATAGGGGGAAGCATTATATGTCATTTCAATTCACAGTCAAAATGCTTATTACTGAGCACCTACTGAAAAGATCCACTTATGCATGCAATATTTATATGCAGATAATGACCTCCACACTAGAAAAACAGGACATGCCAGAGAAAACAAATTAAATATACCTATTTATTATTCTCAATTAGAAAAACAAAACCCTCTTTGAAAATTTACTTGGGTAAACCAACAACTTTTGCTGATGGTTTCTGGAATTTAGTAAAACAAACTTTTAAGTTTTGATGTTAGTGAAACACCTCGGAAATATTTACTAATAGCCTTTTTGTCTCACTGATCTCTAAAATATAAATATCTTCTAGGATACCATGGTTATCATCAAAGGATAGATTGTGCCAGAAGCTTTTCTCACTAAAATATCAAAAGTATATCGCCTACTTTTCCTTTGTGCTTCTTTACATAGTAATTGATTACTGTTCCTCACAATGACAAGTGCCAATTATAACCGTGGTTTTTTGGAGGATACAGACCTATTACAGATGCCTGTTCTAGCACTGAGAATCTTTCTGTTCCTCCTCCATCTAATGCCTACATGTTAAAACATTAAAAACAAAGTAAAGGTGGAATTAACAGGTAAGAATTAATTTTCAGATTTCTCCTTCTACAGAGCCTCAAAAACCATACATCTCTTATTACTCCCACCAGAGACTGCCCCTGTATTTTGTGACTATTATTCCTTATTTCTTTATGACAGACCATGGACAGAAGTACAGACCACCACGAGACCATGCATGAGAGCAGCTCTGTGCACAGCTCTTCTGTGTACAGAATGACATCACTTCAAAAACATCTGGCCAATATACTGAGCAGCTAAGTAGCTTCAGCAGTTGAAATGCCGCTATTCTGTACTTACACAGATACATCAGCCCTTTACTCTCTAAATTCACATGTTCAATACCTCATCTACATTGCTCTTCAATGATCCATGTAGGGAGTTTTGCTATGTCACAGACCTAAACTAACACATACAGAATCAGTAACTTCTCCCCCTGTTAGAAAACCAAAACCCCCCAGTGGTCTCCCCTTCCTAGTAAATGCAACAGAAAAAGCTTATCTGAGAAAAAGAATCAATATATGGTTTACCCCTAACTACAAAAAATATTCATAGAGAAAATTAATGCAATGCATGATGACACGTTATTAAACACAACGGCAACACAACAGCAAAAACACCCTTTATAATTATTGATTGCATTATTTTGAAATATTCAAAGAATATTGTATTATGTGTTATTACAGCTATTATGTAATTATACCAATGCATTAAAATTTTTACGTATGTTAATAATTCTTAACAGATTCTTCCTTCAAGTACACTAAAGTCTAAGTTGACACTTAATGCAGTAATACAGAACTTGTAATCAAATACAGCAAAAAGCACTGTTTTATTTGAAGTACTTCCATGGATGCCATTCATACCACACCTGAATACTTCAGGATGTGAATGTATCTGTCCTCAGAAGAAACTTCTGAAAAAGAAAATTATTCCAATCTTTGACACAGAAAACACAGCAACAAAGACTGTAGTTAGAAAGCATTTAGGAATAATAACCCTTTTTGCCACACGGGGGCATTCGTTGCCCACGGCAACCTGGGGTCCTCCAGGATATCACCACTACCACCCCGTGCGTCTACCATACCTCCTTTTCCGAACTGTTTTCTAGTCTGTCCACTCCAAGCCTGTGCTTGGACAACAGGTTACTCCTCCCTAAGCACAGGTTTCCATGTTTCCTGTTGAACCTACATTCCCCTCTGCCCATTACTGCACCTCGTCAAGGCTCCTCTTGGAAGGCTGCGCAAGCATCTGAGGGTGCCTTTTTGTCCCATCATCCAGCTCAGTAATGAGGATATAAAGCAATACTAGACCCAACACTAACCCCTGGAGGACATTGCTAGGAACTGGACTTTGCCACTGATCAATGCCCTTTCAGCCCAGCAATTTAGCAAGATTTCAGTCCCACTCCACTGCTCATTTACTTAAGTCTACACTCCATCAGTTTGCTAATTATGAGGTGATGGGAGACAGTGCTGAAACCGTTGCTGAAACCACCAATATCCACTGTTCTCTTTATCCACCAAGTCAGTCACCCCATCATACAAACCTATTGGATTCATCAGTCATGATTTCCCTTGCTACTGCTCTTTAGTATACTGAACTCTATCATCTATGGTCACTGCAACAAGACTGCTCCCAGTCTCCACATCCTCAAGCAGTTCTTCCTTGTTTTTTAGTAGCAGCTCTAGCAGCACATCTTCCCCCATCGGCTTCTTCATCACCAGTGTCATCAATACACTCCAGAAACCTTCTTCATAGCTGATGTCCCACTGTGCGGCCCCCTTAACAGATGTGAGGGTGGTTCAAAACACGCCTTAGCCAACAGAAAATAAAACAAGGGCCTTTAGCCCTTTGAGAGTCAGTAGTTACTTTCAAACTGACATGCCTCTCCATATTGTACCCCAGTGATTACATAGGCCATTAAATACTACAAAAAAACTCCACACCATGACTTTGGTTATTAATTCATGTAATTAAAACAAATTCAAGTGTTGGAAGATTTTTTGCATTTAATGTACAATCCTATATAAAAGGATAAAGCAATAAATGATTAAAAATACTGAAAAAAACCCCAACTGTTTCCTGTGTTGTATCCAAAGAGAATTGATTGAGGGTTAAATAAGCTGTATATAACCTACTGTCTATCAAAACATACAGCACACTGTATGAGTCAAGGCTGTCTATATAATTTATGAATAGCAACTTAGTCTATTCTTCGTATGAGAATAACAATGATATGGAAATACAAAGCTCAAACATTTACAGAATGAGACCTTGAATAATTATATTCTTAGACAATCACTGTGTGTCTGAATCTAAGTTCTTGTTTCAAAGCCAATTTGTACCAAAATCCATTTAAAACCATGTATCATTTTGCTAGTAGTATTTCCATACTTTGGCTTAAGTATGCACATACTTGTGTTGTATACACATACTTTTGAATACATATTGTTTACAATACATACATGAGCATGGGTGTGAAGAATTTGAAGAGTTATATTGCATGAATTTAAGTAACCACTCCAGCTCATTACATGCATAAATACAAAAGTTGAAGGCCCTCGCTAACCAGCTAGCAGAAAAAAACAGGTGGAACCCTGCTCAGAGATGGACATGGCATGTGGGACTATCTCTGAAAATCTGTTGTATTATTGGTAGTAATACGTATTGGTTTTTATGTATTTTATGTTTTGTGTTCCTTGTCTTTTAGCACTAATCTGTTCCCTTATAGACAGTATAGTATATAAAACTGTCGCACAGGTAGTAAAATACTTGTGTGTTCCAACCACAGACCACGGGGTGGCGTGTGTCAGGGAAAATACATAATGGTCTGTGGTGAAACGCACAAAGATAGAAAAGTACTGTTTGTCCGTTTTGGCTCCTCCCTGGAGAGTCCTGTTTTGACTGCTCCCCAGAAAATCCAGCTTCGGTTCCTACCCGGAAAGTTCCGCTTTAGAACTCCCTGGAAAAGTCTTGACCCCTAGAGACCCTTCTAGATATTGCTGGCCACTTCTTCAGAAGTAGGCTGGCCCCCTGCATCAGAATGAATGTGCATTTTTGTCAGTATAAAAGCTCAAGCCTTATGGGATGTGGGGGAGGTAGAACCTAATACCAGCCAGGTCAAAGTTGGCTCTGTGGGGATGCCTGCTAAGCTTGAGCCTGCCACCTCACACTGTGATGATGATTCTCGGAGCTGCTTTCCTGATCGTCTTCACAGGGTCCTTGGGGTTGGTAAGATATACACTCTTCAGAAATATCCTTTCACAGAATCCCACAGAATCACAGAATCCCAAGGGTTGGAAGGGACATCAAAAGATCATCTAGTCCAACCCCCCTGCAAGAGCAGAACAACCTAAAGTACTGTATCTGTTACTGTTACTGTATCTGTTAGATTATCTATATTTTCCTATAGTACTAAACTAGTAGAGAGTTCCCTATTTGTCTCTCATTTCTCTCTCACCTGGAATCCTCGAACTCTGGAACACATATGCAGAAACGTTTCAGTTGCTTCAGCAGTTCAGCTGTAAATGTACATATTTAAAGTATATAAAAGCATATATAACGCAACATATATTTGTGTTTACATCATTCAAAAAAACTACTTGATTACCTGTTAGAATGTAACTACTTACAGAAATCCCGCATTAACAAATTGCAGAGAAGTATCATTAAAAAAAGAAACTATGAATTTCCTCAGTTAAACATAATTTACCGCCTCCCCTCTCCATGCTTCAAAAAAAACCCAAACATTCCAATGTAACAAAACTGTCAAAAGCTATTAGAGAAAGCTATTTGTGAATTGATGTTGTATGGGACCTACTTGAAGGTGAAGATTAACATAAATTAGAAGTGTTGTACATTTTTCCTTTTTTTCATGGAAGCATATATATCTTATCACACATGCTCCTAAGCTAATAGGTTACATATGAAATTTCAGTTAGAAATAATTTTTTTCAAATGACTCCTTGGTCCCTTGGGAAAATAATCTTCAAACAGCAAAAATGAACATCTATCAGAGACTGCTACCACTGCAACCACAACTAATCCAAACATTGTGTATTTTCCTTTCAGATTACAGAGAGTTTCTGGTAATACACAGAAAAAGATTTCTATATAGTATGGTACCAAAATTGCAAGTTTTTATCTATGCAGCAATTTGAGCTATTGAATCTGATTGTTGTTGCACAATGGATTTTAATTGGATTTCTTTACTGAATACAGTAATTTATGTTCGTTTTGTAATATCTACAGGGCCTGCCCACTCCTACTACCAGATCTGCCCAGAAATCCTATTGCCATACACCATTTATATCAATATTGCAATTTAAAGTGTGCAGAATTTTAGACAGATTTGATAGGCCTGCATTCAACTTTCTTGATGAGAAAAATCGAGATATAGTGTGGTTTTTCTCCCCAGCATATATCAATTTTGAGCTCCCAAAGCACAGGTAATCCAAGAAAACACCCATTCATCTGCAAGTAGTCAATGAAAAAGAAAAAGAAAACTAACAATGCTTTGTCTTGCCCAGGACACAGTAACATATATGTTGGCCTGGCTGGTCTCTCTTGCTGGCCTTCTGCAGTCTCAGGACAGAAAAATTTCTGAGGTGTAGCAGAGTTCAACTGAGTGAAAAAAAGAAGACATCACTCTTTTTAGGATTCCTCACATTAGGCAATAGAAAGAAAGAAGGCAAAGCCTAGCTGCAAGCAATCAAGTGCATCACTGTCCTTCTGTGCATCTAGGGAAGTACATAACATGCATGTCCTATTAGCTACAGCTCTTTTAGACAATATTCTGTAGCCACAAAGAGCTGATAGGAAAGCCTTCCACTAGATTCCAACATGAAGCCTGGAATTGCCTAGAGCAAACAGCAGCAGCTCTAAGAGATATAAAAATCCTTACAGGAAGCTGATTAGTCATGGTTAAAAAGAGCAACATGGAACAAACTTTTTCATTCTGACCAGACATATAGCTGGGGGAAAGATTCATAGTGACTGACAATGACTCCAACAAAGGCCTGAGGAATAAGGTACTTTTCCCTGAAAAAAAGATAAATTTCAAAGGGCAACATTGCCAGGGGTACCATTTTTCCTTGCCTGGCAAAGAAAATGGGAAGAATCAGCTTGAGTCACTGCTGTAGACACAAAGTCAATTTTTGCAAATGGCAAGAAGCCACCCCAGTGTTAGATTACCAGATACTGCACTAGTGTGATTATCAGAGTAGTAATCATACTGAAAAATAAAGTGTGCATGACAAAGATAAAGTTGTCTAAAGTCAGGTGGCAAACTATGATAAAATGTATTTCATTAGGACACTTAGTATTCACTACATTTAGATCAACAAGTTCAGTAATTTCAATATTATTTCTTTCTAACCCTTACATCCTGTACAATCGCTCTTTCTTCAGAGACAGTGAGCTTTAAAGTCTTATGTGTGAACAAGTTCCTTATTTACAAGAAATAAATAGCTTTGTGCACTTTTATAATGGTTGGGTCAATGTCACAAAATTAAATATTTAAATCGGTCTCCATGAATTTTTAAAAGCTTTAGAGACATTAAAATCTTTAATAATAGAATTAACATCTGATTTTATGAAACTTCACTGACAAAATTTTTTTCCAACCTTGCTCAGAGGAGTGTCTTGTCAATTAAATTTCCAACAGGCGAATGCATCCAAGACAAAAAAATTGATCTTTTCTACTCTTGCATATTTGTAGAATTAAGTTAACTTATTTTTTTTACCCTTAACTGCTACAATAAACTCTGTAATCAAATTATCTTTACATGGAACTCAAAGAACTTTAATCTTCCATAAATGTTTCTACCAATTCTTCCTACTTTGAACCTTGCATCCAAACAGGCAAGGGCACAAACTGTGGCTGGAGTATTTTACAGTTGGGTGCACAATGCACCACACCAGTTACTTGACTCAGTCCAGTGTTTCTTAAAATCAGCAAGCGGTCTCTCACTGATATACACTGATAGTGTTCTTGAAGAGTAAAAATTCATGACCAGGTTATTTTGCTCTCTTTTCTTATCTCTTCTATAAGTAATTTATATTTCCATACCTCAAACATAGGGATTATGATATTTCCTTTCTCCCTTGACCAACCAGGATAAACCAGAAAATAAAACAAGATTTTTATTCACGTGAATGTCCCCAGTCTCATACTGGCCAAACATTATCTAGGCTTTAATTCCAAATTGGCTGACAAAGAAAATCTGCCAGCAGCCCCACACTCCCTGCTGTCTTCAAAACCCATCTGTTATAACAAAGAATCCAGCGTTAACAATCATCCTGCATCTATTCCTTATCGAACTTACTCCTATTCTTTTGAACTTTTAAGTGTTACCTGTAAGTTGCTTGAAGCACTTTCCAATTTTTTCCTACCCATCTCCTACTTTAATTAAAGTGTCATATATGTTACAATATTATATAAATAATATTAATCATAATCCAAAAATTAAAATCAGAGTGAAAACTGTGTTTATAATCCATTAACAGCTGCCCACAAACAGAATTATGACACTTGGTATAAGCAGGCAGGTATTTTTAGTTTTTGTGAAGTTGTATAAGGCAAGTACAAGGTCCTGCCCCTGGGGAGAAACAACCCCAGGCACCAGCATATGGCTGGCAGTCATGCAGCTGGAAAGCAGCTTTGCAGTGAAGGTCCTGATGGACACCTAGTTGAACATGAGGTAGCAATGTGCCCTTGCAGGAAACAAGGCTAATGATCTCCCGGGCTGCATTTGGAGGAGCGTTGCAAGCAGGTGAAGGGGCCACACACAGAGGTGGTAAAGTCACACCAGGAGTGCTGGGTCCAGTTCTGGGCTCCCCACTGCAATAGAGACATGAGTATACTTAAGAGAGTCCGCTGAAGGGCCATTAAGATTAAGGGACTAGAGCACATCTGTGGGGGAAGGCTAAGAAAACTGGAACTGATCAGCCAGGAGAAGAGAAGGCTCAGGGGAGATCTCAATGAATACAAATACCTTTAGAGAGGCTAATAAAGATGAGAGCCAGGCTTTTCTCACTCGTGCCCAGTGACTCTACAAGAGGCAACTGGCATACTGAAACACAGGAGGTTCCATCTGAACATAAGTAAACCCTTTTTTTCACTATGAGGATGACTAAGCACTGGCACAGACAACCTAGGGAGGTTGTGGAGTCTCCCACCTTTGAGTTATTCAAAAACCATCTGCACACGGTCCTGGGTATGGTGGCTGTAGGTGGCCCTGCTTTAGCAGGTCAGATGATGTCCAGAGCTCCCTTTTAACCTCAATCATTCTCTCATTCAGTGAACTCTAAAACACAGGTCTCTGGCATGTTCCTGTTTTGCAGACCATGTTTCAATTAGTATCTAAACATATACTGGTGGAAGTTATTCTACACAAGGTTTCATGCAACACACAGTGTAGTTAACAAAGCTAGAAATGGATAAACCAACAAAAATCCTATTTGGCTACAACCTGATATCACACAGGATGGAAAGAGCTGCTCATGCAAAACTCTGGGATTCAGATATGAGCGCTTCTGATATTCAGATGTAAACGCTTCCAAGCAGAAAGAAGCAAGGTGTACTAATAAACATCCAAGTACATGGTAGAAACAGGTATTGTTAATGAAGCCTTAAAATAGATAAACAAAATGTCAGGTTCTATTTACATCTATTAGTATTTATTGGCAGTTTGAAAAGGTATTCCACAGTACTACAGCGCCAGAGGAATCTAATAAAAATATTAAGAATCACCAAGACTGCATACACTAATGAGAAATTATCTTCACAAGTTAAGAATCAGAAGGAAGTATAATTCACTGCTCTGTTTGCCAATGTCTGACATTGCGACACTCACAAGCATCAGCACATGGACAGTACAAACACTACCCTCACACAGAAAGGAGACAATCACCTCTTCTTCACAAGAAATTAAGATTTACAGGAAAACTACATAAAATCTGTCTAAACCATTGCAAGGTATCCTTTTTTTTTTTTTCTTTTCTAAAAATGCAGCTCTTGCGTGTAAGAGAGATCATCGTCTGTGTTTCAGGTTCTATTACACAACTACAAACTTTCAGATACACCCTTTATGGATTTATCTCTTGATCTGGCTGATGACAGTGTTTTATTGAACAAAGGCAACAAGCAAAGTAAATAATAAAACTAACAAGCAAAACCTCAGTAACAAGGAAAACATCAAAGCAAGAAGGAAGAGCACAGTTTTCTGCAGACTTTTCAACTTGCACTACAAGCTCAGTATAATATTATTTACCAAATTCTTTTCCATGAAACACATCTTGCAAATCACAACACACCCTTCTGGAGCTACTCACAACAGCAAAGCTATGACACTGCATATAGCAGAGGAGGAGTAGCATGTGAAAAGCAAACCATATAAAACCTGATACAGGGTACTGCAGCACAAAAGTAGAGAACAGCTGCTGTGAGAGAGTGATCAGTGCTTACTTTGTTTTTATTCGTGCATGGGTATTTCATCATCCAGATGAAACAGGCCCTCCAGCTTTTTTTTTTTTTTTTCTTTTTTTAATACGAGTGATAAAGAACACAGCACAGTACGTGTTATTACTGTAGCTACTTCATCTTAAGTCTCACACACGGGGCATAAAAGAAGTATGACCTTACCCAGATCAGGACTCCCAAAACAATAATCAATACAGATATTACCACAGCATTCTGCTTTCTTTATTCTGAGTCATGTAAACAATTGCCCAAGTCAAATTGCACATTTTATCTGAGCAACAGGAACAACAGTTTCTGTACACGCTTGAACAGAGTTATACCTTGCCTATACCTTGTTTTAATTATTACGATAAAATCTTTACAGTTGTTAAAATCCCACCCAAATGCTATTTGGGATGCTGCAGCATTTCATTAGGCTGCAAATCTTCACAAAAACCTCAATCCAATTACACTCCAGTGAATGCTTTTCTTTCGCACTCACATTGATCCGCCATGGTGTTAAACAGAGAACCAAAGTAAAATCTCTTTCATGCAATCCTGATGTTTCCAAGTAGTTAAAATATATGAAAATACATTTTATTTGCCAGATAACCACACTGAAGAGATCACTGGCCAAATATGACTTAATTTGTTTTTTAAATTAACATTTTCTTAAAGCACCTGTTTTCCCACTGAACATTTCTGATTTTGTGCTAAATTTTGTGCCCTTTTCTCCCCCCATTTTCCTGAAATGGGCAGATAATTCTTTTGTTAATCACAGTCTTATATACTGACCATTCTGATAAAAGCAACTCCTGTAAGTATACTACTAGGTTTCAGTAAGTAATACAGTTGAAATAAGGTATTTGGATATATGTAGCCATATAACAGAAGTTAATCAACAGTCTATCAATTGAGGTGCATCTCAGAAAACAACTCTTCATACTGATGATCATTTGTAGTTGACGGCAATAATTTAAAATTTTCTAAAATCCTCTCAGCGTTTGCTATCTGGAGGAGGCTGAAATATTTTTTAATATCAAGTAAATGACAAAATTTCTGTAGTCAGCCTTTGAGCTCTTAGAACTGGTCTTTCATGTTGGCATAATGAGCCAACAAAGGATTATTAAGTTTTACTTCAGCTTTGAGTCAGTTTTATTTTATGCAGCACTATTCACTGACAGTTTGGTTATTGCTTTTAGTATGTATTATTCTAATAAATTTACCAAGAAAGAAGGTAGAAATAAATACTGACAAGTAATGTGACTGAAGAGGTAAAGCACTGTGTCAGATATGTCAAAATACATATGCTACTTTACCAAAATACATATATTAGCCTGTCATGTGAACAGTATACCATGAATAGAACACAACAGAAGAGGGGGAGAAACACATTCCTTCATCAGCAACTCAGAGCAGCCTTTGGATTAGCTACAAACATGGCATTCTCCCTCATCCAACAGGTGCCATACCAGAAATCCACTTGTGTGCCCCAGCAGGATGTGGCCCATGACAGCACACTGTATGTCATGGGGGAAAAGGGACTTCTGTGAGTGCTTAAGACCATGCTTGTTTGCTTACATTCTTACATGCAAAACAATCATAGAATGGTTTGAGTTGGACCTTAAAGATCATCTAGTTTCAACTGCCTGCCATGGGCAGAGACACCTAGACCAAGATGCTCAAAGCCCTATCTAACCGGGCCTTGAACACTTCCAGGGATGGGGCAGCCACAACTTCCCTGGGCAACCTGTTGCAACATCTCAGCACTCACGAGACGCTGGAACATAAAAGATCCCATGTTTTAGCTGTTCACGCTGAATGCAGCAACACTGACATCAACTCTTGAGGAGCTGCACCAGGCAGCCATTATAGCCAGTGATGCAGGCAAAGATGGCAAAACATATTTTTCTTTATTCTTTTTAGCTTTTATTTAAGGCTATATCAAAACTTCAGCTGCTTTATACTGTTTTGAAGTACTTTGAGAATGCTCGCTTGTGAAACTGATTTAAAATTGCTCCTCATTTTCAGGGCATTGCAAATTTGATGTATATGGCCCATTTTTTCCCCCAGTCATCCTTAACACTGCTGATTTTACACGGTCTCCTGCATTTTATTGCACATTTACCTCATTAATTTCTCCTAAACTGTCAAAAGTATAATATAAGATTATACAAACTCCACTATTTTTCAGCCTATCTTCAATGAATTGAGATGCATTCAGGAATTATAAGAGGGAAGGAGGGAGTGTCATTTTTTGTCTAACAACATGTATGTGAAAGCACACTGTATATCTGTGTTAGATATGAAAAGGTTCAAGAAGCATAGGCTTTCAAATAGTTTATCAATTAATAGTTTAGCAATGAAATGAAGGTCACTAAATCAGCACGACGAATCTCAGAACAGATGGACCTAATGTCTAGCTCTCCCACATGGTGAAGCCAGCTATCTGAAAGAAACAGAGAGTCTTACCTGATGTTACCTTATTCGAAGACTGCATTTTAGATTAGCATTTAGGGGAAATTAGGTCAATACAATTCATCTGTCCTAAGGTGTCCTGGGTTGAGCAGCCACAGTCATTTTTCTCCTTCTTAGGAGCTAGTACAGTGCTGTGTTTTGATCTTTTGGCCTTGGAACAGTGGTGATAATGCCGATGTTTTCAGTTGCTGCTCAAATGTTTGGTCTGGCCAAGGACTTTCTGAGCCTCATGCTCTGCCAGGGAGGAGGGGAGGCCGGGAGGAAGCAGAGACAGGACACCTGACCCAAACTAGCCAAAGAGGTATTCCATACCACAGCACGTCATGCCCAGGATGTAACTTAGAGGGACCCGGAAGGGGTAGGGGGACTGCAGGGTTGGAGAAGGTATCGGTCGGTGCTCGGCTGGGGGGAGTGGGGCGAGTTATTGGTCGGCTGGTGTTAAGGTGTTGTATTCTTTCCTCTTGTTATTTCTTTTATCATTATTATTATTGGTGGTAGCAGCAGTGGTTTGTGTTATACCTTAGTTACTAAACTGTTCTTATCTCAACCCGTGGGAGTTGCATTCTTTTTGATTCTCCTCTCCGTCCCTCCAGGAGCAGGGGGAGGGCAAGAAGGGGGGAAGTGAGTGGACGAGGTTTGTGGTTGGGTTTAAACCACGACAGTTCTTTTTTTGGCGCCCAACGTGGGGCACGAAGGGTTGAGATAACGACGGAGATGATCAGATTAATAGTTGTCACAGTGCTGATTTATTGGCTCTCAAAGTTGTTTCTCTTGCTCTCAGTGCTTCAGAATGTAGTACATTACATAGAGCCGGTATTCCCTGTGTTCGTGTTTATCAAGTGTGGGGCTTGGGCTAAGGTTTTTGTTTCACTGTACTTTATGGCAATGGCTTGTAATACGGGTGGGCTCCAGCAGCAGGGAGAGATGGACGTGGCCGTGGACTTGTACCCGGCCGTCCCGCTGCTCTTCACCGTCCTGGTCCTTGTCCTCGCCTCCGTCTTCGTGAAGCTGCGGGGAGCCGAGGGGGAGCGGCCCCGGGAGCCGGCGGCGGCCGAAGCGGCCCGGGAGAGCGGCCCCGGGGACCAGGCGGCGGCGGGAGCGGGGCCGGAGGAAGGGAGGAAGGCGGCTGCTGAGCAGCGGGAGGGGGCGGCGAAGGAGCCGAGCCCCGCGGAGGAGCCGAGCCCAGCGGAGGAGCCGAGCCTCGTGGCGGCCGAGAGCGTCCCCCGGCAGCCGCCCGCCGAGCCGCAGGAGGATGCAGGAGCCCAGGCAGCATTTCCCAGCACGGCAGAGGAGGAAGAGCTGCACCCAGGAAGAGAGAAGCTGGTGGTGGGAGAGCCGGAAGGCACAGCAGCTGCACCAGCCCCAGGGACAAGCACAGCAGCATCGTTTGAGAGTTCTGAAGGGTTTGAATGGCCTTTGGGTACCCTCGAGACCTACCTGCTGATTGTGATGGGGATCAGCATGGTGGCACACACACAGAGTGTGTTCTACCCATGGCCATTTTGTCTGATCTCAGAAGTCAAGCAGAGTCAGGTTTGCTTCTTGTCTGGGGTTAGACAACAATATGGGAGGACCAAGAGATCTTCCCCAAGGCTGAACAGCCGTGAGTGGCAGAGTGTGTGGGACAGTATGAGCGAGTATCTGGTCCACTGGGCCCCTCCAGTGCTTTGGAAGCATTGGAGATGGAAGGCAGCTCTATGGAGTCCCCAGCAACAAGCTGCAGAAACTGCTGAAGGGGACAGTGAATTATTTTGAACCTGGTGGGTCCATGGCACTTCAGGCCATCAGGGCAGAGATGCGACACAGAGACGGACTCATGATCGAGGGGTGGACTTAGCAATGGACACTATTGCCCAGGTTATTCATGAGTGTGAACACTGCACACAGCCTCTCCTGCTCTGAGAGACTGTAACAAGAGATGGAATCTGACATCATGGACCAGATGGACTCAGCAGCTTTATAGGTCCATGCACTAAGAAATGATGTTTTTCTCTGTGTATATGTAGATGTATATATATATAAGTAAGAGTGATGGCATATTGAAGATGTGGGATCTGAGCATGACGTGAATGGTATGGAATAAGGGGTGGATAATGTCCTGGGTTGAGCAGCCACAGTCATTTTTCTCCTTCTTAGGAGCTAGTACAGTGCTGTGTTTTGATCTTTTGGCCTTGGAACAGTGGTGATAATGCCGATGTTTTCAGTTGCTGCTCAAATGTTTGGTCTGGCCAAGGACTTTCTGAGCCTCATGCTCTGCCAGGGAGGAGGGGAGGCCGGGAGGAAGCAGAGACAGGACACCTGACCCAAACTAGCCAAAGAGGTATTCCATACCACAGCACGTCATGCCCAGGATGTAACTTAGAGGGACCCGGAAGGGGTAGGGGGACTGCAGGGTTGGAGAAGGTATCGGTCGGTGCTCGGCTGGGGGGAGTGGGGCGAGTTATTGGTCGGCTGGTGTTAAGGTGTTGTATTCTTTCCTCTTGTTATTTCTTTTATCATTATTATTATTGGTGGTAGCAGCAGTGATTTGTGTTATACCTTAGTTACTAAACTGTTCTTATCTCAACCCGTGGGAGTTGCATTCTTTTTGATTCTCCTCTCCGTCCCTCCAGGAGCAGGGGGAGGGCAAGAAGGGGGGAAGTGAGTGGACGAGGTTTGTGGTTGGGTTTAAACCACGACATAAGGTTATCCAGGAAGCCTCCTCCTTATACTTACTAAATGGCATTTTTTTTTCAGATTCTCAAATGTCAGACCTTCGTGTTCTTCAGAAACCAGTGATAAAAAACGAGCTCTTTACAATTAGCTAAAATATAGGCAACAACTCAAAAGTCATAGTTAAATTTGTTAAAGATGTAATGTACATAACTGATTAAGGATTTAAGTGATCCATAAACTTACCAGTAAAAAGGACCTCTACCATAAAATAACACTTGAAACAGCTTGATATTTGACAGTTCACTTCTAAATATGCTGTAAATGCCCTGCATCTGTCATAAGTCATCCTGCACTTTATTCCTATAAAAATCCCTTCAGCTTTAATTATGGAGTGAGAACAAATGCCCCTTCACTGTACACAAAGCCAACTTATATCCCCAAGGAGCCGGTATGACAGCCCAAGAAAACTGGAAGATAGTATGAATTGGGCTTGCTTCCTTCAGCCTCCAGCATCCATCCAATATTGCAGACAGGAAAATGGCAAGGCAGAGTGCTCTTGGCATAAGCCTGACAAGTATAGCAAGATAATGTTTACCTTTGTCTATTTCTGATAGGAAAGTCTCAATACTATCCTTACCTCAATGAAAGAGGGGCTTGAAGGCAGAGTAATTGCTCGATTTTGTAACATTATGGGCATTTCCAGACTTACAGAGGTAGTAATTTCTACTTAGAAAGAAGTGTAAAATTAATAGCCAGTTTTATCAGTATGACATTGCATACATATGAGGCATAACAATCTCAGGTATTTTTCTAAATCACAACATCAAGACATTTCTCAAATACATATAAAAAGACAGGTAAAGAACAAGTCTTAAAAGAAAAAGGGTAACCATTTTGTAATTTAAAATAGACATTTCTACAGAAAAAGGTTTCTGAGCGTCTAAGTGTCTGTGCTAGTGCAACAGTTAAATATTTTTACCGCATGTCTTAAAGAACATAAACCAACAGGTCTGAAATTTACTCAACATCTGGTTTATTTCAAATACTAGCTCAGGGCTAACTCACACGAGATGAATTTATTTCAAACACAAAGACACCATTTCTGTTTTCTTGCAAGCTTCCAACTCCAATGGCATACTACAGTTGTACGAGTAAAAAGTAGTTTTTATAAAGGACTAAACAAATATTACTACCCATAGACCTTGTTTGATCACTTCTAGTATTTGGGCAGAATTCATCTCACCTAACTTACCTATCTTTAAATACCTATCAAAGAGAGATAATCACCTTCAATTGAAGGTTTTTCTTACTCTCCACTGATCATGCAGAGCCTACATGATTAGCTAATCTGGTAACATACATTTGAAATAACATCTGGTAACTGAAGTGTAACATGCTCTTTTCTCCTTCCAGAAAGACTGTTCAGAAATAAATAGTTTAAACACACCCATAACCTCTGGAGGACAATGACAGTTTTACTGCAACATAAATAAACTAAAAAAAGTCTTGCTGCCACCACTTTTTTATGCGCTTATCCTTCTTAATTTTTAGTCAGTCTTTCAAAATACATGGACAAGTGCAGAGGCATATACTTACATTTTATATGCATCAAATATGTGTTGCATGCTTCAGCAAATGCAATTCTATAGCAAATACAAAGGAATAGAAAACAGTTTGCCTCAAATAAATAAAAACTCAAGTTCTCCCTCTGGACCATTTCTACCCCTATCCCCCTTAGTGAATATACTTGTGTTATTAAACCCCACTTTCCTGTCAGAGGAAATGGATGATGGCTTTGAAAATTCTGAAACTTGCAGAGCTTGTTTCACTCTAATGCATGAAACTACTTAGCATTACATGTGTCTTCAAGACACACTGGTCTTCATCAGCAGAGTAGCCAATATTTGAAATGCACTCTTTTACTGAAAAGAATCCTTATTGGATTTTATCCAAAGTAAATGTATACTTCATGCATGACCATTGAATTCCACTGTTATTCAAAGATAAAAGATTCAGAATTTATTAAATGACAATTCCACTTTGAAAATGTAGGTAGGTGGTTGTGTCTTTAGAGAATTACTCAGGATCAATATATAGTTAAGTAGAAGAATAATAAAGCAACAGATTGTTCTAATAAAGAAAAAGGGGGGGGAGGGGGGGGAGGGAAAAGGATACCACATCTTACCACATTGTCTTAAAAAATTCCTGCTCAGAGCGTTTCACATTTCTAAGGCGTGCTAGACTCAGAAGGAGCCTCTGAGACACAACCACAGTAACATAAAAAACTCTCACATCTTGGACATATTTAAAACAGACCCCGAAGGTCTTTACACACAGGTAGGTCTGGTATGTTGCCTTAAAAGGCCAGCCATAACCTGAAGTGCAAACACTTTACTGTGGGATTCTTTCCCCATTTTAAAATTTACACTATTTCCTATTATGTTAAAACCACTCAGCAGTAAAGTTGCACTTCTCTGAGTCCACTGAAAGAAGAATCTGCATTTTTCTCGCTGTTATGCATAGCTCCTCTCTGAATAGTTTAAGAGGCATTAGTTGCACAAGAAATCAGAAGACGGCTTAGCTACATATACAGAAAACTTTTTGAAATTGGAAGCTAAAAGAAGGAGACATCCTCTTTTGAGGGATGGGGGCAGCACTGAACCAGCAGTGAGAAAAAACAGAGTCTGGCTGGATCTTTTCAAGCCTTATGTGTGATCCAGGTGAAGCCCATCTGCCAGAGTTTCCTCATTATAAGAGCCAGGAAGCTTGAACAGAGCCTGCTTATGGATCAGCAGTCAGAATAAAAGCTGAAGGGGATAAAACTGAAATGCAAAACTGAGAAACTGAGACCCCATAATCACATCACAATAGGCACATCTTAAAATACACAAGCAATAACAGTCTGTCCTGGGTTCAGCTTGAACCCAGGACACAGTCACATGACCTAAGAACTATATTATAAGAACATGTACAATTCTGTCATTTAGAGTTTTTGTCAGGCGTCCAATTAAAGGTCATTCTAGAAGTCAGGAATGTGTATTTCAATTATTCATTAGACAGATCACTTTTGTGGTTCAACAGCATGTTCCCTGATGGACAGCTTCCCTAGCTATCTTACACAACAACCACAGATGTTTTAATCTAATCAGTACCTTAAAAAGGAACAATGACAGGAATTTAAAACAACCAGAATGTT
The DNA here is from genome assembly GCF_037157495.1 of Lathamus discolor. Lineage (NCBI taxonomy): Eukaryota > Metazoa > Chordata > Aves > Psittaciformes > Psittacidae > Lathamus > Lathamus discolor. Next base: position 26,189,021 of record NC_088887.1, on the reverse strand, counting down.
TTAGTTTTCTTCCATGTATATCACAGGACAGGATAGTTTAGCCCATCTGATGTTCTCTTCCCTCCCCTTTCCCTGCCCTGGGATTCCTATGACCAGAAAACTCAGTGATTTCTTTTAAAAATTCTCTCCTACATTTTCACTTTAACATGCTGTTCCACTTCTCTGAACATTGGTGCAGTAAGTATTTTCAGACTGTTTGACCTTTCTTTAAAAAAAAGCAAGGAAAAAATCTATCAGAGCACAATGATTTTTCTTCTCCCAAAACCACACCAAGAAGCTTGCAAATGTATTTGTGCTGAGCATTATCAGTATTACTACATTGTTATCAGGCTCATGTATAATTACTTTCTATCAAACCCAACAGGCTGCAATCTCTCTGCTGCCTTTGATTTCCAGGTGCCTTCCTAGACACAGGCTCTCCACCTGTCAAAGATCCAGAAGAATGCCAAGACCCAACCACCTTCGCTGCTCAGGCACTTAACTGTCCAAAGGTGTCTCTTACAAACAGTTTTGGAGGTATGCATCAAACAAATAAGCACAGAAGTCAGCAGCAAATCTCAAAACAATGTCAGGTCAGAAGATCTGCGCAATTACAAAGGCATTTCCTTGCATCAGGTCACATACTACTTTTGATCGTCCGCTGAATGCTAGTCCTCTGTGTAAAGTTCACACTACAAAGCACTGGATCTCTCTCCTATAAGGGAATTCAGGTAATCTCTGTACCCACAACAATGAAGAGAAATAAAAGGGTAGCTGAAGGATAGATTAGCACACAACAACACTGTCAATATCAAACAGAAAGTATTACAAGAAGTCTTATTCACCAGTACACAGCAGCACCTCTCCAGTGCCTGTGCAATGAATTCTGACCACTAGCACAAACTGGTCTTTCAGTAATGTCCAGAGAAAATGTTACCTACACTAAAATCAAACTAAGATAAAAATAGCATGCACATACATCTAACCACATCTTTATTTTCCTATTAAAACATGACTGTGAAAGCTTTCCAGTTGACTTGTCAATCACACAGAATCACAGAATCACACAGAATCCCAAGGGTTGGAAGGGACCTAAAAAGATCATCTAGTCCAACCCCCCTGCAAGAGCAGGGTAACCTACAGTACATCACACAGGAACTTGTCCAGGCGGGCCTTGAATATCTCCAGTGTAGGAGACTCCACAACCCCCCTGGGCAACCTGTTCCAGTGCTCTGTCAATGCTGATCAAAAATTCTCTAGACTCACAGCTTCCTGACAGGTGATATACCATTTGCTTACCTTGATTTTCAAGTTCAGACCTGAAATTTTACCATATGCTGGTAAGATAAAGGGTAAATAAAGCGTAGTTCCTTTTTAGCAACTAAAAAGGCCAATACCCATCTTTTATCCAAAGCATATTTCATTTGAATAGACAGGTAAAATTAAACTATCCACTATCATTAGCTCTGTAGCAGGTATAAGACTTTGTTCTGGCACGTCCTGCCAATTTATCTCAGTATGAAATCGGAAGACAGGCATGCCAGAAAACAAAATGCACACTCAAATTTGAGTTTGCAGTCTGACACCGATACACAGAATTCCTAACACTAAGAAAAATTAATTCACTGGACATAAATGCATCTCCCAGATTGTCATGATAACATTATAAACCAAAAGGTATAAGCAATGCTTTTGTCAACCAACATTTAAAGCACTGTATCATTTGTCCTGCCAATCTGCATTTATTCTGCTCAGAATATTTTGATGGCTCAGTACTTACAAGCACTGTCAGAAGTCAACAGCTCCAGTACAGAAGCAGTTTACTGCTGCTCCTGCTGTAGCTGAACCACAGAAAATTTATTTATTTGCTAGTTTTCCTGTATATAATCAAGGCTTTGAAATATGTGTCCAGCACAAATGCAATGCAAGCAGCCGAATCTGGCAAAGTAAAATGCTTAAACACATAAAAGCACATTGCACACATTCAGGCAGAATCTGTCATGCTTCAGGATTTTATCCAATACTCACTAATCTTATCTATATCATTTGCACTGAATGTGAATCACTAAGATGGGATGTTTCAAAATACACTTAACTGTTCTCTAAGAGAAATGCAAGGGTTAGAATTGCTTACTGCCGTTTGGCACTGTTCACAGAAATCATGCCTGCTGCTCTGCACAAAATCTGAAAAACATTCAGATTCTTCTGTGGGTAGCATAGAAGTTCAAGACAAGTATGTTTGCTGCTCTTGTATATACTGGATTATAGATCTGATCTTAGTGTGAAATATTGGCAACATCCAATAACTAGATTGGATTAAGAACGTTGCATCTTCCCGAAGGTACAGTGCAACTTTCATAGTGTCATTGATGGCAGTGGCTTAACTCCTACACGCAGGATTCAAAAATCGAGGTACAGATTTCTCTTGATCTTATGCAGACAAACCTCCTGATACTTCAATGGTAATACTGTCTGTACAGTCTTCAGCATCAAGATCTTCGCTAGCAGAATACAATTAGATACATCCTGTGAAGCTGAACACTTACTCCTTCATACTGCCTCATGCCTGAACTTTTCTTCAAAATCCTTTGGACAGTTACTGTAAGGATGCTATAATACAAGGGGGCAGGAGGATGGGGTTTATTTAGTTCTACAAATTTATCTCCCAGCCTGAGTAATGTGTTATGGTGAATTATACATATGACTAATGATAGCATTGTATCCAGCTTTCCAAACTGGCTGCTGGGATGCACTCTGTTTCTTGCAAAAATAAGTTTATTTATCCTTTACTCAAACTGCTGAAGTGCAATAAAAAAAAAGAAATAAACTATGAAATGCAATTTTGATTTTGTTAGAATTTATTTTGCTGGAAGGTTTGAGGGGGTGGGAGCATACATGTTTTTTTCCAGAAGACCAGCAATAAATTGAAGCATTGTCACCAAAACTGCACTGCTTTTGATTCTCTGCCTCTAGAAGTGTTTTGACTGCACAAGTATATTCTCTGCATTACATTATGGATTGTGGTATTAGTCTCAGTAGCCCAAGGGAAACAATGCAATGTACAATAGCTTTCTGTTACATAATAAAAGTCATCTTCAGCAGTATGGGTATAATTGGCAATTCCAGTCAACAGTAAGCAATGTATTTTGAAAATGTATTTAGGTAGCATAAATAAGTTCAGCCTGAATATCAACAATTGCAGGTCTCCCACATTGCTTTGTTATCCTAGAAATCTGGGATAAATGGTTTATGGTTTTGTTTGAGTGCAGTGGCCTTGACTGCACTGTATGTTTCTCCTCTAAAACACATGATTCAAGTCCCAAATAAATGTTTTCATTACACCAGGTATTGGATTTTTTTTTTTTTCTTTTCACAAGCATAATGCTTCTAACCATCAAATTTTTACTGTTTACCTACTTGAGCACTGAATTCATTCCCAGAAATTATGAGGCACATTCACCTGTTATCAGAAGGTCTACAAGAGCAGCTTATATTACATTGACACAGCCTGCCTAGAAGCTCCAACAACCTTAGAGATAATGGAATATCCCTGGGAATGATAATAAGCTCTTCTCACTTTCCTATAAACAGTAGTGACTAAAGGGTTTCGGTCTAAAAGCAAATCTACACACATCCTAATTCAGTACTCAGCTCAGCCTCTTAATTTACACTTTTTTTCCTTCACAGGTAAAAAGCTACCAGCAACTGCCTTTGACTTCAGTCGCACGGATACCACTGAAGTGCAAAGACACACTAAGGGCTGCAATCCAGCATTTAATACAACCCTGACCTTGAGAGTAATAGTACGAATTTCCATTAATGTCTACAGGAATTACATATGCATGCCATGAAGAGCATGAACCTCTAAATGCTTTCATTGCATGATTTAGAATCCCCTTAAAGTGAGTATCATGGTATTTTAAGGACTAATTCTTCTCCCCTCACCCAGCCAAAACTCACATAAGGAAGAAAGGTTTGGACCCATAAAGCATACTGAATTAAAGCCCATAAAAGGAACCAATTGCTTACCAGAGTGATTAAAATCAGATATGTTTCCACAGGGAAAATAAGAAGCCTCTTTACAAAAAATCACTGCCAGTGGGAGCTAAAACTCCCTTTAAAGATATTCACTCTTTGCTTGAAGTATTTCTAACAGACAGTAAGTGAGGGAGTCATGAAACCTAATGCTTTCTTTCCTTTTCATATGTATACCTCTTTGCCCCTCCCCTGCTTTTTTCAATGTACTATTTTATTTTTTCTCAGAGACAGCTATGAACACATATACAAACATGCACAATTTCCCCTCAAAGTATTGCAGACAGTTTTATTCTTCAGTTTTTATCTTGTAATAATCCACTCCTCTTACTCACAAACCTCCTTGTCAACAAATATTTTTTCTCCATAATATAATCCTATTTTGCAACCAAAGGTTTGTGAAAACAAGAGAAACATCACAATTGTGCTAAGTTTTCATTGTATTAATGTATATATTAGACCAACATTTCATATTGCAGCACACAGTTGTGAAGGCATTTGAAAGAGACCAATTTTTCTTCAGAAAGCAAAAAAATTCTCAGCACCTCTATTTTGGTTTTGAGTAAAAATCCAAAACCCTCTAAAACTTCTGAGAAAATACGTATTTTATTGCAAATTATATTAACCTGTCATTTCAGAAGAAAAAAGTTTTACTATGAAATGAAGTTTTACTCTCATTTTTATGTCAACCATAAGTATTTCATCTGTTGTTTCTATTTTGTCCTTTTCCAACATGCCAGAGTTAGAGAAGGCCTAATTCATTTTCTCTTTAAAATAGTTCATTTTCAGCATCTTTCAACATTTTTGGGCTCCAACATTGTATTTGAAAGTCGTAGAAATATCTTCATCCTTCACAACATATCCTGTATGATTAATTTCAACAGAATTATATTCCCAACATCAATTTTAGTTACACTTGCAGCACAAGAAGCTCCTTTCATTACATGCCATGGATCTATGAAATCGATTCATTTTTAAACTTATTCATCATTGCACCTATAGCTAATGGAAGTCATGATGTTGGAACAACAAAATTAAGCTTTTTGTCAGAGGTCCAACGGAAATGTTCAAGATTAGGAAAATAAAGCTGTTAGACCTCCTCTCAACCCCACTTTAGGCAAAATCATTACAGAAGCCATAAGAAACTTTCATGTAATTACCTACAAAATAGATCTATCTCTGCACTTGCAAACATCAATAAAGCCAGACATTTGAATGATGCAAAATTAAGACTGTTCTTATGTATTCATATAAACTAGTGCTTCCCTCAGCCCTTCACAGCATTGCCAACTCATCCCTAAGTCCTTGCATGCTGGGGCAAGTTTGGGCAGTTGCAGGCAGGTACAACAACATTGAGCAATGTGTATGCTGACTGGCTGGTCAAGACACACGCCCTCATCAGCCATCTGGCTTTTACTCCTAGGCAGGACCCAACTTGTAATTGCCCTTCCACCAGTTAAATCCTCAGTTCTGATTTCCCTCCAAGATTTTCTTAACTTCGTGTCCTCAAGTCTTCCATTCAATTTGGTTCAAACCTAAACGTGATTTTAAGAACAGTTGATGAGCAGAACACAGTCATATATATACATATATTAAACAATTTAGGAAATGGAAAAAATGCAAGGCTCCATGATACCATTAGGGACTTCATTAAGCACATGTGATTTAGAAAACGTGAATCCTAAACCAGGAAAAAAACCATAGGAAAAACAGGGAGAAGAAAGAAAGGAATAGGAAAATGTTCAGGTAATAAATACTAGGGCATTTCATTGTCTTAGTTGAGTCATACATAGGATTAGTAGCACACCTATAATGCTATTTTTAACAACCTTAAAAAAAAATCTCTTTAAAGGAGTTACGATTCCATTATCTTCTTTATTTTTATAACTAGCATTATTTCCTCTTTGTCTCTCATATCTCTAACCTATCTATTTGAAAGTGACCTGCAGTAATACTAACAAGTCAGCAAAGAACACATAAACTGGAAGAGGACAAAACCAAACGGAGGTATTCATGAATTAAAAAACAAAAGGTATGTTTTCATTATTCATACTCCTTGAAGGAGTAATATACTTAGATTATTTTTGCCCAACACAAACCCTCCATGGAGCCACAGAAGTTTATGAACATGACAGAAATTATGCCTTTTGAAATCCTTCAAGGCAACTGATAACCAACAACTGTGAAATCTCATGCTTTGTGAGCTTGATGATCAGGAAAAAAAAAAAAAAAAAAGAGAAGATATTGCTCAGATCACACAGAGAAGCCAGGAAGTTCCAAATTGGAAGCAATTTTCAAATGAGTATACATGTCTTTATACAGTATTGTAAATATAAAAGTGTGCTCCATAGAGCTATCTGTGGTACTATTTACCATTCCTCTAGAGGCACACCAACTCGGTGAACAGCTGAACTTTCTCTTAAGAACAATAACCTTGAAAAAAGTTTGAATTCCATTCAGTCAAACATCACTAATAAACAAATGGAGACCTGCAAAAAATGTTTACTGCAAAACAGTACTTAGCACTTTACATAGCTGAGTTTCATATTCCATCTATCCCTGCTTGACAAGCCCAGCAGCAGATCAGCAGTGAACTGCCTGAAGATCAGCATGAGCTCACAAAAAGCCAAAGCCCTGCAGCTGATTCTTTGTACTACTTGACATACAAGAGTTGCCTTGCCAGAATTTAGTATGCTTACATTCTGTACTAATTTGTCAACAGTGGATACTAAGGCATATATATTGTCATTTTTCCTGAAGGCTCTACTAGAGGAGAAAAACTTCTAGTGTCTTTGCTGAAGATCACTGTGTGCAATTATTCAGTGGCAGCCTTAAACATTCCAACCTCAGGTAAAGTTCAGTTATTAGCCTTAAAAATGGAAGTTTTTCTGCTTTGGGAAGACAACTAAAATGCACAAGGTGGATGCTAAAAACCAGAAGCCATTTTCTTTTGGCTCAATAGGCAAAACTGCTAGTAGCTTTAGGTAAGACTGAGTCCATAACTGCTCACTATTCTACATTTGAACCACAACAGTGGGGGGAAAAATCTCAAAGTCATTACAACTTTATTAAGAGTATATCTACTCTGCTTTCATGCTCCTGGAACACTTGTTACTGAAACATCAATAAAGACAGCAGGTATAGGTTGTGATTCGATTACTGCGGCCCAGCAAGAAATGTCTAAAGAATGTAAACTGGTGCCTCTCCTCCGTCTGGCTTCTGGAGACCTTCTCTTTCTTAGGCTAAACAATCCCAACTCTCTTCACCTAGCCTCACAGCAGAGGTGATAAATGCTCATCTTCACGACCTTCCTCGACCCTGCTCTGATAGGTTCTCGTCTATCTGCTGAGGGTGCCAGGGCTGGATGCAGTACTTCAGTTGGGGTCTCATAAGAGTACAGGTGGAGAATCACTTCCCTTCTCCTCCTGGCCATGTTTCTTTTGATGCAGCCCAGGATATGGCTGGATTTCTGGTCTGTAAGTGCACATTACTGGCTTATGTCCAATATTTTGTCCACCAGTATCCCCAAGACCTTCTCTGCAGGCTGCTCTCAATCCCTCCATCTCCCAGTTTGTATTCATACTGGAGATTGTCCTGGGCCACACACAGGACCTTGCTTCCTGAGGTTTGCATGGGTCCTCTCCTCAAGCCTGCCGAGGTCCCATCTAGAGTTTCAACCATGCCACTCAGCTTGGTGTCATGTGCAAACTTGATGAGGGTGCACTCAATTCCACTGTCCATGTCCCCAGAAAAGATCATGGGGGTACAGGTGAATCCCCTGGGGCCTGAGGGAAAGATGCATTCAAATATAAGTGAATAAACTTCTGGACAGGGGAGAGCAGCAGGCCATGAGCAAGAAAGGCAGAATGTGCTTTTAAAAAAGGAACATGAGATCAGCATGGATGATCAAAAAATAAAGCTGCTGGGGATAATGGCTGAATTCCTAGGGCTGCTGGCCATGCTAATGCATCATTCCTGGTATCTATGGGCTTGGCTCCAGGTTTGATCATTTGCTCCATAGAAAGAGGTAAAAGGCTCAAATCGGAGACATATGCTACAATCAAGTACCTTGTTTACTGAATCCAGTAGGAAAAGCCTGCACTAGTTCAGCTGTTCTCTTTCTGTCATAATTGGGAAATAATATTTGATTTCATGGGATACGAAGTAAACAGGGCAGTGGAAGACATTAGAATGCAAGCCTCTGATAGGAGCTGACTTCAGGAAGTTTGTTTTTTATTTCCCACAGAATAGATTACAAGGTGGGAAACAAGCATCTCAACATGTCTGGATTACAGTTTTTAAAGAAAGGCAAACCAACAGCTAACTATTGAATAGACATGTTTATATCAAGCCTGAGAAGTTGATGGTATCTTTGGTCTTATTTTTCCTGAAGTCAGTTAGCCTTGAACCTCTTGCAGAATGTGATTATGGCAAAATAAAAAAAAATAAATTCTTTAATTTGGAACCAACACTTTTTCCCCACCTTCCAGCTGTTCACTGTCATGCCAAAAATGAAACAAATACTAAACAAGCTCCAAAGTTTAGTACTGTATAAAATGAAAAGGTAAAATATTAGTCCATGATAAAATCCAAGACAAATTTATATAGGAAACTTTTGTAGGCCTGAATGGTTTGGATGATATTTCTGTTACACCAAGAGGCCATTTGGGAGCACACACAAATAGGTTTTACTGGGATATTCTTCCCTCACTGTTCCTCAAAAGATGTAATGAATTTTTTCCATGCTTTTTATTTGTATGTTTTTCTCCCCTGTCTCTTAGTACGCAAACAGAACATTGAACAGAAACATGCCTACTCTTTTAAATTTGCTTCATGGGAAACATGGAATTAATTAAAACCAAAACACAGGAACAATCACCTGTCATGGGACGGGAGTGAACTCATGCACGTACATACACACACACTTAAAACTCAAGTTTCTCATTATGAGCAAGCTAAGAGTTCTCAACTGAATCTGAGAGAAGGCATATGCTGTCCCTCCAGGTGTCCAGTTAAGCATCTCCTACCAAGGTAGGAGAACTGAATAGAAGGTGATCCCTGTCAAAGCAACTGAATCCAGATGGTGAGGAATTTTTTGCTTCTCTTGATGGAACAAAAGAAATCCTAAGGGGCAGTTTTTAAAGGTTTTTAGAAAATTTTCTAAAATAAAAAATAAACATACAGCCAAAAAAAGACTACAGCTCTTTCTATATTGCTATACAGAAAGCTCGTAATAGCCCAGCTCCTTTGGGGGCTAAGCTATTAAGCAGTTAAACAGAAAGATCTCCCTAGGCCCTGGCAGATGAACCTCAGGTGTAAAGGATGGGGCCAGTTCCACGCACACTGTGCCTCACCTTAAAAATCCACTGTGCAGGCCCAAAGGTTTTATTCACAGTTGCAAGTAGCAAGCGTCCGTAAAGCCCTCCCTAAATCTTCGTTCATGAAGTCAAGCCATCGGTCAATCAGAAAGATCTAGATTAAAATAGTCTCCATGACCAACAGACACTATTTCTTACATGACACACAAAGGGAAGTACACAAGTGTTGAAAACTCTCAAATCATTTAAGTGAGAGTGGTCTGTGAACAACACCCACAGATACTTTGATACTTTAAAAATACAAACAATACCATATCCATCCTCAAACCCAGTTCTTTTGTGTTTGGGTTGTCTTGGTTTTGGTGGGTTTGTCTGTTTATTTGTTTGGGGGTTCTTTTTTTGATTTTCGGGGGGTTTTTTTTTTGTTTTTTTTAATAACCAGCACCCTCTCCAAATAAACCATGGAACAAAAAAAAAAAAAAAATAAAACAAAACAACAAAAAAACCCAACCAACCAAACAAACAAAAAACCCCAAAACAAACCTAAACCAACACTGCAGCAGTCAACATCATTCTGAGAACAGAAGAACAAGAGCAATAGCTGCAAAAACCAGGTATTTGTAATTACATCGTAAATTCCCTAGGAACTCTAAATAGACAACAAAACATCTACGGAAAGTGTTATTCCAGATGGTAGTTAGACTCCTGACAGCTGTCAGCTGAAGCATACCCATCTTTATCAAATAAAAAAGAATCCTGTATGCCAAAAAGATCTAAAATCATTCAATGGGACAACCTTCTCAATTTTAACTTCTTTAAACTGAATTTGCAGAGTTTCTCCCCCCTTTCCCTACGAACTGGGAATAAGGTGCTCTTCATACATGCCTGCAAATAATTAAATGTGTATTTTCAACAGGAGGGATAGGATGCTGGTGGTGAGGTCCCTTTCTTTTCAGTGCTAGGTTCCACTTAGATTTCTTTGCACACATTCGCTTTCTGTGGCCTGCTCCCTTTTGCCTACTCCCAGTTAAAGGGTGAAAGCTGCCCCACAGCCTCCCAGTATTGCCAGGGCCTGTTTGCCCCCCTGGCAATACCATATTTACTGGGTTCTAGAACATGGGGCTCCTGAAGCTCCACCTGTGTTTGGTTGGAGTAATTTTGGTAGTATTGCCTCTACCTATCTGCATAAGGTCACTAACCTTCTGTTCTCTGGGTGCAGGATACAAGGGAAGAGACTTTCACCTGGCACTATAGAGATTCATACCATTTAATATGGCAGAAAGAATGAACTATTTTGTTCATTAGCTCATTTTCTCTGGATTATTTTGTGACAATGTTGAAAAGCAGAATGAAAGACTGGAAAAAGACACACACGCAGAATCCTGACAAACTCCAGAGCCAGGAGAAAAAAGCATGGCATAGAGGTAGCAAACAAAATCAATTCAATATGCTTTTGCTCTTTTAGATTACACAAGGCTATCTGCTCTAGCAGATTTATTCTAGAGGTGTTCCCCAGTATGATTCATCTGCTAAATAAAAAGATTGGCACCTGTCCTGGGTTGAGCAGCAGCAGTCATTTTTCTCCTTCTTAGGAGCTAGTACAGTGCTGTGTTTTGATCTTTTGGCCTTGGAACAGTGGTGATAACGCCGATGTTTTCAGTTGCTGCTCGAATGTTTGGTCTGGCCAAGGACTTTCTGAGCCTCATGCTCTGCCAGGGAGGAGGGGAGGCCGGGAGGAAGCAGAGACAGGACACCTGACCCAAGCTAGCCAAAGAGGTATTCCATACCACAGCACATCATGCCCAGGATGTAACTTGGAGTGACCCGGAAGGGGGGTAGAGGGACTGCAGGGTTGGACGAGGTATCGGTCAGTGCTTGGCTGGGGGGAGTGGGGCGAGTAATCTGTTGGCTGGTGCTAAGGTGTTGTATTCTATTCCCTTGTTATTTCCTTTAGCATTATTATTATTGGTGGTAGCAGTAGTGATTTGTGTTATACCTTAGTTACTAAACTGTTCTTATCTCAGCCCGTGGGAGTTGCATTCTTTTCGATTCTCCTCTCCGTCTCTCCAGGAGCAGGGGGAGGGCAAGAAGGGGGGGGAGTGAGCAAAAGAGGTTTGTGGTTGGGTTTAAACCACGAAGTATGATTCATCTGCTAAATAAAAAGATTGGCACCATTTGAAATTTGTGCTTATAGACACAATGAGCTGGGGAGCTGTATTTCATATTTCACTGTCTGAACTCGTTTCAGTGCCTGCCTGCCAGACTTTAAGGTTGCTCAGGATTATCAGTCTCTCACTTTCACCCTAGTTCAGTAAGAGTCTTAATCAGGATAAGTCCTATTGGCTTCAATAGGATTTATTGCTTAAATTAGGCTGATGCTTAAGACTAATTCAGCAAGGTGTTTAGTCATTAGAGCCCGCCTGTCAAAATAGTATCCCTAATGGGAACAGTGATTAAGCAGTTATTTAAACTCTCAAATGCATATTTAATTTTAAATTCATTATTTTAGTACTGTGCTAAATAGAAAGGAACATAAGCACATGCTCAAGCTCACATGCTCTGTGCTTTGCTGCATGGATTTCATATTCTATGAAATATTAAATTAACAAGCTAGCAGAAGGATTTGTGAACTCTTTTACCTTTTTCCTGATAGCTTCAGTGGGAAATGTGCTATAAATACACACATATACACAGAAGCTTCAGTTAAAGGTGAAAAGAAAATCTTACATTTTTTATTAGCACTAGAAGAGGAAATAAATTAGCATTTTTGCATAGAAGAGCCCTTTAGGTTGTTATGAAGATGTTCACAAAATAGGCAAAAATGAAAACTTGGAAAGACTGTAAAATGTTATTACCATGAAGAAGTTAACTTGAGCGGAGATGAAAGTCAGCTCAAAGTTACCAAAACTTGGAAGAACTGCAGCACTACACAAATACCTGTTGTTTATTAAAGAAGTGGTGTATAGAGGTGAAAAAAATGCAATTTACTCAGTATTTATCGAAGCCTGATGAATAAAGTTTTTAAATGTTTGCTCACTTGAAAACAAAGCTGGTTTTGAAATACAAAAATCATTTGTAAAGAGATATTTAAAATAGTCTCCTGAGCTGCTGTTTTTTCTCCCTGAGAAAATGTTATTTCTACTTACAGAAAGAAAAAACAATAGAACCAAGCTGTTTATCTTGAAAAGAAGATATAAAACCCAGAGCAAACAGTTTAAAATGGCGATCCAAATTCATTTATTATTTTAGATAATGTTTAAAGAAATATCTACCCGTTAAAAAAGAAAACCAAAACATTCCGGTAAATTAAAAGCAGCTTTAAACTTACATTATGTTTGTCCTATCCAGCCCCCCTCATCAAATACCTGTAAATTGCTGGCAAAAAATTTCAGAGCAAAGCATATTAGCATAACCTATTAATCCCATATTTATACTGATATCGGGGCAATTGCTGAGGTGAGCAGCTCGAGACAGAGAGCCTTCAACACCTGAGCAGGGGGAAGCTCAGCGTCCAGGAGCCTCAAACCCGACCAACAAAAGAAGCTGAACTCTTCCACAGACCTTACCCAGCAGCCGGCAACTCAGCTGACGTGAGCAGGTGACTCACAGGGGGCAAAGCCAGGAGAAGTGGCGGCAGATTTAAACCGGGCATCATCGACAGCTGTTGGTCAATTGCTGAGGTGAATAGGTCGAGAGAGGACGTCTTCAGTACCTGAAGGTCAGGAAACTCAGCGTCCAGGAGCTTCAATTCAGAGCAGCAAGACCCACCGAGGGAGTCTTAAGTCTTTAACAAGACTTGCCCAGGAGCGGGCAGCTCCGCTGAGGTGAGCAGGGACAGCACCAGCCCTGACTGGTTAAAAATTCCCCGAAGGATTGCGGAGCGTCAGATTTGTGTGGGCAGGTGAGCAGGGTGGTGAGCGCTCGCCCTAGGACCAGGGCCCAGTCTGGGAGCTCTGCCAGAGCGTAGGCACCCAGACAGAGATGATGAGAAGGGAGGCTGCAGCGCAGAGCTCGGCATGTAGAGCGGTCTTTTGAGACGAAGGTGCACAATGGGCGGGGCTGAACTCGGTGCTCCCTGGTGGAGGTTCTCCTGCAGCAGGGGCTGAGCTGCGGGATGCTGTCAATAGCCTGAAAGATGTCAGGGAAGCTGAGAGGAAGCAGAGCTGCTTGCTTTGGGCCCAAACTGTGCAGGGGCCTCAAGCGTCCATCATAGCTCATGCAAGAAAGAAGGAAGCTGTTAACCCAGGAAGCTGGAAACTAGTAACCAAAAAAAAAAACCAAACCAAAAACACACACACACACCCAAAACAAAATAAATAAATAAATAAATAAAAAAGGAAGAAGAGGACAACTTAAAGCAAGGGACTTCCTCCTAAATCTGATGTCCCCACCCAGAACCGCTTCATGGCTCTGCGGGGGGGTAATGAGGAAACACACACCTCACAACATGAACAGCCAGCTGATGCACTGGTAAAGAAGATAACTTACTGGTGCTGTCAGGAAAAAGTGGTGGGTCATAGTAGTAGGGGACTCTGCTTTGAAAGGAACAGAGGTACCCACCTGTCAGCCTGACCCCGTCTCAGGGGAGGTGTGTTGCCTACAAAGGGCTTGGATCAGGGATGTTACAGAGAGGCTGCCTGATCTAGCAAGTCCCACTAACTATTAGCTGCTTCTAGTCGTGCATGCGGGTGCTAGCGATATAGATAGCAGTAGCCTGGAGAACATAAACAAGGACTACAGAGCCCTGGGAGAGGTGGTTAGGGGCTCTGGAGCTCAGATTGCCTTTTGTCAATCCTCCAGTATACAGTGGAGGACCTTAAGAAGGCTAGGTGGATTTGGCAAGTTAATAAATGGTAAGAACAGTGGTGCCATAGTCGGGTTTGGGTATTCAGAACATGTGACTTGATTTGGGAGGCCAAGTCTACTGGAGGGCAATGGAGCTTGTCTGAGGGAAGAGGGGTTTTGGTTGGAGGCTTGCCAGGCTGGTTGAGAAAGCTTTAAACTAGATGTGTTGGAGGAGGGGGGCATCATTCCATCCCAACACTCCCAGTCAGTTGCTAGTACCTATAAGAAATGCTTGAAGTGATTTAGAGGTATTTCAGCTGCTCCAGCCAATAAGCTGGCTTCATTTGGAGTTTGGCTCAGATGCCTCTATACAAAGGCCTGTAGTACGGGGAACAAACAAGAGGGATTAGAAATGTGTGCACACATACGGGGGTATGATATAATTGGTATCACAGAAACATGGTGGGATGGCTCCTATGACTGGAGTGTTGGAATGGAAGGTTACAGGCTCTTTAGAAAAGACAGGCTTGGCACAGGAGGAAGTGGAGTTGCTATTTATGTTAGGGACATGCTGGAGAGTATGGAACTCTGTCTGGGGACAGGTGATCAGTCAACAGAGGGTTTGCGGGTCAGGGTTAAAGGGAGAACAGCTATGGGAGACATTACTGTGGTGATAGCAGACCTCCTGATGAAGAGGACTCTGTGGATGAAGTGCTCTATAGACAGATAGGAACAGCCTCATGCTCACAGGTGCTTGTCCTTACAGGGAACTTCAACCATCCTGAAATCTGTTGGAGGGATGGTATGGAACGGCACAAGCAATCCAGGAGGTTCCTCAGTTGTGTGGAAGACAACATCCTTCTGCAAGCTGATAGATGGACCACTGGGTAGATAAAGAACTTGCTGGATGGCCGCATGCAAGGAGTTGTGATCAATGGCTCAATGTCCAGCTGGAGACCAGTAACGAGTGGTGTCCCTCAGGGATCGGTGTTGGGACCTGTTTTGTTCAACATCTTCGTTGCTGACATGGACAGTGGGATTGAGTGCGCCCTCGGCAAGTTTGCCAATGACAGCAAGCTGTGTGGTTCGGTTGATATGCTGGAGGGAAGCAATGCCATCCAGAGGGACCTGAACACGCTTGTGAGGTGGGCTGATGCCAACCTGATGAAGTTTAACCACGACAAGTGCAAGGTCCTACACCTGGGTGGGAGCAATCCCAGGCACAGCTACAGGTTGTGCAGAGAAGAAATTCAGAGCAGCCCTGTGGAGAAGGACTTGGCGGTGTTGGTTGATGAGAAACTCAACATGAGCCAGCAGTGTGTGCTCACAGCCCAGAACCAACCGTATCCTGGGCTGCATCAAAAGGAGCAGCAAGTCGAAGGAGGTGATCCTGCCCCTCTACTCTGCTCTTGTGAGACCTCACCTGGAATATTGTGTACAGTTCTGGTGTACTCAACATAAAAAGGACATGGAACTCTTGAAACAAGTCTAGAGGAGGGCCACGAGGATGATCAGGGGGTTGCAGTACCTCCTGTATGAGGGTAGGCTGAGAAAGTTGGGGCTGTTCAGCCTTCAAGTATCAGAAAGGGGCCTATAAGAATGCTGGGGAGGCACACTTCATTAAGGACTGTAGTGACAGGACAAGGGGTAATGCGTTAAAACTTAAACAGGTAAGTTTAGATTGGCTATAAGGAGGAGGTTCTTTACTGTGAGGGTGGCAAGGCACTGGAACGGGTTGCCCAGGGAAGTTGTGAATGCTCCATGCCTGGCAGTGTTCAAGTCCAGGTTGGACAGAGCCCTGGGTGACATGGTTTATTGTGAGGTGTCCCTGCCCATGGCAGGGGGGTTGGAAGTAGACGATCTTAAGGTCCTTTCCAGCCCTAACTACTCTACAATTCTATGAGTTTTGAATAGATGTTATTTTATATTCCCTGATCATTTATGAAGACAAAGGGGAAAACATTTGTCAAATAAATTGTTCATTAGAAATAAGTTACCAAGTCCTAAGAGCAGATGGCTATATGTTTTTGGCTAGTTCTTAACTACACTGAAACTTTGAAAGTGGCCCTGAAAACTCCAAAGATTAAAAGCTCAGTTTACATAATTCACAAATTGATGGAGAACTTTAAGCCACATAGCTGCAGATACTTGGCTTAGGGTTACATATATAGGTGTATATTTCCCTTATACTCTTAGTTCCAGTATTTTTCTTTCTGGAAGTTACCATTGGTTAAATTATCCCGTTAAAATAAAAATAGAGAGGGGGAGGAAGACATGCAAAGGTCTTTCCTGCATTCTTTTATTTCAATGACTTGAATATGCTATTTGGAAAATGGGATAGAAGAACTAGACAGACTAACATTTGGACTGAATTTCAGACTATATGTTAAATATTCTATAATGATCTTAAACCAACCCAAGAGGAAAACTTCACCATAAAGCTGCTGTACATATGCACATTTAAATTTAACCTTCTGCATACTGCAGATTTAAATTTATAAAAGGTCATTAGTAGCCAGTGCACTCTCAGACTGTGCCAAATTGCTCCTGTGTTACCTCTGTGGTGTGACTACTGATCAGGACTTTCAAGTGAAAGCAAAGAGAAAAACTATATTGTATATGCGTAGATATAGATACATATGAACACATGCACACACAGTTGAGTGCTTCTTCCTGACAAACTACTACTCAGATGAGGGGGGAAAAAAGTACACCTAACAGCAGGTTATGTGGTCAGGACTGACTATTTATCTGGTCAGCATTGTGTTTTACATTATATATAGAATCATAGAGTAGGTAGGGTTGGAAAGGACCTTAAAATCATCTACTTCCAACCCCCCTGCCATGGGCAGGGACACCTCACACTAAACCATGTCACCCAAGGCTCTGTCCAACCCAACCTTGAACACCGCCAGGGATGGAGCATTCACAACTTCCTGGGGAAACCCTTTCCTATGCCTCACTACCCTCACAGTAAAAGAACTTCCTTCTTATATGCAATCTAAAGTTCCCCTTTTTAAGTTAGAACCCATTACCCCTTGTCCTATCACTACAGTTCCTAATGAATAGCCCCTCCCCAGCATCCTCATAGGCCCCCTTCAGATACTGGAAGGCTGCTATGAGGTCTCTGCACAGCCTTCTCTTCTCCAGGCTGAACAGCCCCAACTTTATCAGCCTGTCTTCATATGGTAGGTGCTGCAGCCCCCGATCATCCTTGTGGCCCTCCTCTGGACTTGCTTCGACAATTCCATGTCCTTTTTATGTTGAGGACACCAGAACAGTACTCCAAGTGAGTTCTCACGAAACCACGAGTATAGGGGCAGGATCACCTCCTTTGACCTGAATATATATATTTAATGTCAATATTAAAATTAAGATTTTTTAATATATATATTTAAATTACATATTATGTATGAAATATTGTTTGTTTATACAGTCAGCCTGCTGGACCAAGTAAACAGTAGGACTAAATAAGACCAGAATCAACAAAAATTTTCAAACCAAAGAAAATAAATTAATAGGTTACATAAGTAAAATGTTAAAGGTATGCCATTTTTTTTTATTATTTTTTTGAAGAGTATGTACCACAAACATGAAATTTAGACATTTTAATTGACAATACAGTGCTGTCAACAAACACCACAAGTTAATATGAATACACATTTTCTCTCCTAGTATTCTTAGAGAATTCATTTTCTTCCAGTAGACCAAACTCACTTAATAGAAAAGCTATCCACATCCTTATGTGACAAAACACTTAATACTCTTTATGGATCTCTCTGGCTAAAGAGAAAATAGTTTGATGCTTCTGAATTCTGAAGTTGGTTTGTGTTTTTTTTTTTTGGGGGGTTGGTTGGTTTGGTTTTGTTTTTGATGTTTTTCTCTATCTACTTATGTTTTATCAGATGTTTTTAGTTTAGGACTTCATGGAGTACCAATAGACACACACAGATTATTTTAGAAAGTCTGTAAATTCTCTCTTTTTTTTCTCTTGGATGACAGGGGTTCATGTTTTTCTCAGACCTACTACAGTTTTTGGGTTGTCATTAACATGATTTTCATATGAGAAAATTGGCTTAGAACATGAAGCCTGGTCATCTCAACTTTAAAATAATGTATGGAAACATTTCTGTACAGTTGAGTTTGTACTGAATTTTAGGTTTTATTGATTTTGAAAATACTGGTTATCTTAAACTGTGAGAAGATAAAGCTATTTTCTGAGTGCTAGCTGGAAAACAAAATATTTATGTCTTAAGTGTAGAAACTCCCTAACAAATTCCTGTAGATTCTCCTGCCATTCCCTTCTTCACCTTCATGAACCACAATCCATGTCATTTTAACCAAGGGGCCCACTAGAAAGTCAGAATGGCCAGTGAGTACAGGCATTTGGCATCTGTGTACAGAAGTACACATACATGAAACATTTCTCCAGAATGGAAGTATTTCTGGAAATACATAAAGCATTAAGCATTATGTTTTAGGCTGCCCACAGAGAGTCTTCTTTTCAGAAAGTTGAGGTTCCTGATGATGTCTGTGTGTATGGGTCCCCAGCTGCTTCTCACAACAGCAACACTGGCTTACATGCCTGCCTATGCCCCCAGCAGCACCCTTATTTGCTCCTTTGCTCTTCTCTGCAATACTTCACCACTGTGGGGAAGCCATGCACAGTCTTTTTCCCTCTCACTTTTCTTCATGGGGGGAAGAAGTGAAAAGGGATGTTCATAGAGAAGGAACATATTTTTCTGACATGTGAAAAAGGTGCATAGAAACATATCCAGAAACTGCACACTCACAATGACACAGAAATGCCCTTCCATGCTCAAACATTTTAGTTCAAGTCAACTTAGTATCTGAGGAGTTAATCAATTCCGAAGACAGAAGTGAAAAAGAGTGAGTTTAACGCTGAATTTCTTTTGCAATTGAAAAGATACTTGAAGATCATTCATCTGGTTAATGAACAGAACTAAGTCACTGCAATTATTTACTGTTATTTCTTTTGTATCACAGTTTGTATTTCAACAAACATAAAATATTAGTTGCTCATACAGGTGAAAATGGAGGGGTGTCGTGGTTTAACCGTAGCTGGCAAATAAGCACCACACAACCACTTGCTCACTCTCCCCCAGTGGGATGAGTGGAGAGTCAGAGAGGTAAAAAATGAGAAAACTCATGAATTGAGATAAAGGCCATATAATGAGTAAAGTAAAAGCTGTGCACACGAGCAAAGCAAATCAAGGAATTCCTTCACCACTTCACACGGTTAGGCAGGTGTTCAGCAATACCCAGGAAAGCAGGAGAACTCCAGCTTTAAATTTACCCAGTGTAAAGAGGAACATGCATCTGGAATGCTCAAAATATTGGGAATGGTTGTTGCAGTTTCAGTCCTTACAATTCTGAGCAGTGCAGTCTTTTCAGAGGCTGAGCCTTTTCTGCTCAGAGGCTGGTGTGAAGCTATTGACAACTACCTTCCCTATGAGTGAGTGCAAAGAACTTGGAACTCTCCAGAGTTTCCGATGCAGCTGTTCTGAGGAAACGGCTGAGAGGGAATTCCCATTGATTACCTCACTGCCAGTGGGTTCAGACAGAGCTGGATGTGGTCAGTTGTCCTCCCAGCTAAACCCAAGCACCAGTGGAAGTGGCTGGGGACACCCCACTCTGTATCTAAGAGTCCTCTTACCTATACAAAGAGGGATGGATCTAATAGCTGTGGCATGTCATCATTCTTTCTTTGTTAATAGGAAATCACACACCAATTGAACAGACCCTGACATGGGCTAATGTTGGATCAAAGAAGAAAAGGTTATTTTCTGACTGGAAAAAGAATTAAAACAAACCCCAAACTTCTTTCTTATGAAACAACTCTCTCTCCAGCAGCTCACCAGCCAGCTTTTCCTTCTGTCTTCCTGCTCCATTTTTTTCTTGCTCCATTTTTGACATAACACAGTGAGCATCTAATATAAATTGTTTTGTATTATTTCTAGCTAACGTGTTGTGTACACTCCATTTCTATTTAAGTCATTTGGAATGCCATTAGGATGATAACTAACTAGGCAGTGAAAACTTTTCTTCTCCCTCTATTCAGCTCCCCATGCTTCTGCACATGTGGAGGATGTTAATTACCTTTAACAAAAGGTAAAAGTTATTCTAGTGAATGTTAAAAACCTAAACAGGTTTAAATTAGCATACTATGTCAACTCTTGCATACTAGTAAGTTTATTTTAGCTTAGCAAATATAGCACAGCTAGCTCAAAACATATGAACATAAAAATCTTTGCAAGAGCTGCACTGAGAGGTAGACATATTTATAAGCCATCAGCTACTATAAAGTACCAACTGTGGGGCATACAGCACTTCATCTTCTGCACACAGCTTTTTTTTTCTATCAATCAATGTGAGAGGAACCTGGGAGAGACTGTAGTATAAGGAATAGGTTATACTTGTATAAAGACAGATCTACTGGATTTAAGTGCAAGATATCAGAGAAAACATGCACAGCAAATAAGTATTAATAGTGAACAGTGTCCATTATCCTTTCCATGCCTGTGGAGTAAGACATAACAGAAAGAGCCTGTTTCCAGACTCCTTAAATGTGGTTTGAATTTGGTTCTATTAGAAAAGTGAAGCTTTGAGAAATTTACTACTAGTTATTGAACACACTGAAAAAATTTACTTCCCTTTTCTCTCTCAATGGATTTCACAGCGTATCTGACATAGTCTTTCTAGTTTTGATTTTAATTGTAGGTGTTAAATAGCCATCACAGATTTTACCAATGCTAGAGACTGACTTAATTCATTTATGTCATGTTGGGACTCATAACAACTTACCAGGGATTTTTCATATTCCTATTTTCATTCTCATGTAACACTGAAACCTTAGCACAGATGGTTTATCTTTATAATACTGTAATTTAATGTGTATTATCTCAGATATTTTGGCAGTTCTGGATGGTCTGAGGAAGTCAGCTGGCAAAAGAAGTCAAGCTGGTACAATATTGTGATGAAAAGGAAGCAATTATGATGTTTATTTCTGAAATATTTTGTAGCAAGTGATGAATATAAATTCATGTGTAAGTACAGATTTTTCTCACTAAAGAAATTAAACTGTTAAGAAACAACCCCAAACAAACAATCCATATCTGTCTGTATCTAACAAGCTAAAAACCTTTGCTTTGGGAAAATGCTGTCTTCATACTGTAACAGAGTAACATGGAGTGGAATATAAAAATACAGAAGAGAAGCTGTGCCTAGAGGCTATGCATAAGTAATCTGCATCCATCTCACCACAGATGTAATAAGACCTTAAATTATACTGATATTACATTTTAATCTTACCCAAAATAACCTATGAAATCCAGATATATGGTATATCTTAATTTAAAGGCCTTTTAAAGGCAATTACCATTCCTTGAAGTCCTAAATGCAGCATGTTATAGTTATTTAACTGTAGTAAAGAGATTTTTAAGTCATGTTACATGGTCATTCTGTAAGCAGGTCATTAGCAAGTGCCAAGTAAACGGGAATCAAAAATAAATCAACCCTATTCCAGTAGATAAGTTTATTCCAATAGAAATGGTAAGTCAAATGAAATCATTTAACCCCTTTATTATGGCTTTCTGCAATCACAGTAGCTAACTGTGTACTAGAGCCCTAATCCATATTATTAGAGAAATTCACAGTAGCACTCAGCTAGCTTGCATGGTCACTTGTCACTGCAATACTGCACAGTTCTACTCAGACACAATTAACTGTTGATAGAGGAAGTCTGAGAGACTCTTCACCTACCTTATAACAGTGAAGCACTGCGCCTGTACCCTTAGACAACCTGTATATATTGTACTCTTAACTGCTTCCATAAAAATTCAAATTGAGTAGACATTTAGAAAGCCTGACAGCGCA
Organism: Lathamus discolor; assembly: GCF_037157495.1. Lineage (NCBI taxonomy): Eukaryota > Metazoa > Chordata > Aves > Psittaciformes > Psittacidae > Lathamus > Lathamus discolor. Next base: position 26,167,008 of record NC_088887.1, on the reverse strand, counting down.
CTACCACGTCCTTTCCCAGTTCACCAGACTGAGGAGGCCACATCTCTATGAGGAAGCAGTTGCTAAGAAATGCCACCAAAATCTCCTAATGATACATATGCTCTGGTGTCCAACACACTGCTATGATCTGTCTACTTGCTCAGCTAAATGACTGAAGCATTGAAATTAAAATACAACCTGTCTGTCATATTTTTGAAGTTGAGGCCATGGAGCTGTTTTGACCAGAAGTATGGCAAGAACTGGACATCATGCATTAGGCATGAATGAATAGGGCCACCAGTGGTCCAAAGCCCCAAGAAAGGGGCTGTGCACACAGAGAGGAAGAAATAAGGAGCAGTATGCTTCTTCAGTTTGTCTTTTTTAAGATTCAAGTTTGACAGAGAAAAACTTACATAGTGCAATAAACATCCAATTACATAAATTGAGTTTAATCCTTCTCTAAGGCTACTCTAAAAAAAAACACCATAAAAAGACAAAATGCACGTAATATAATTTATCTGAACTCTGCAAAAACTCCACTGCAGGCAGGGCTTTGCAGCACACCTAGGTGCTCCATTCTTGTCAGTAAAATTAGTGAAATACAGTCTGAGAGGAAAGAAATTAACTGCTTGCAGAAAAAAGGGAATGTTTCAGTAGCTGTTTTGTATTCAGTATTAAAGAATAGGCTCAAAGTATGCAGGTCAGAATCCTGGATGAATATTAGAAAGAAAAAAACCCCAAACCCAAACAAACAAATAACAACCCGCCTTCATGCCCCCGAAACAAACAAGTGAAAACTCCACCAAAACGAAAGAACTCTACAAAGAACAGTGTGTTTTAGTACAATTCATCAATTATACCTTTCAGTGGCTTCACCATTCAAGACTAAAGAATGGAAAAAACAGGAACACAGAGTTTGACTTCCTTTGCTTCTTTTCTGAAATCTGTTTTTAATGAATCATGCTGTAGACCCATCAGTTTCACCAGCATACCAAGTTAAGGCAGGACCAGGACTTCACCGAGAATCTGGAACAGCTACCATCAATGAGCACAAACAGGAAGACTGGAACAGCTAAGACAGAAATATCCTCTGTGTGAAAGCCTCCCGTTCCCACTCAAAATTAAGAATAGAGTGTCAAGATATATCCAGAAAATTAAGATGAATTAGGATAAACTTCTGCTAATCACTAATTGGGACTACCAGTGAAAAGTAGCAGATCAGGAAGTCTAAAACTCCAGAATTAATAATTTCCACAGACATCTGCCCATGTCCCCACCACTGCAGCATAAGTTAAGGTTTCCTACGGTATCCATCTAACATTTCAGTCTTCTCCAAGTTGGCATGACAGATCTTCATATCACTTGCTTTTAATTGTTTAAAACAACCCTATTTTCTGCCAGCAAATTACAATTTTTGGTTTCACTTAAATATCTCCCACTCTCTTTTATTATTTCTATCACTAACCTTCTAATACATCTTTTGCCTAATTCTACACTATTTTACTAAAGTCCTTCTGCTAATTCCCTCACACTTCCCACTCCTCCAGAATAAAAATTATTAAACCCCATAAATAATTAAAAATTATTTATGCCCCCAATACAGATTTCCCATTAAGTCAGCTTGCCCTCCTTCCCCCTCCTCTGCTTTCTTTTTCTCGACCACTGCCTTTTTGTGACTGTAATTCTGTTTCCACACCACCTCAGCCTCCTTGGGGCTTTTAGATATTCCACCAGTACAAGCTGCAGTATCCAAACAACAAAGCTTGTTTAACAAAAAGCTTGCCTGTTACAGCCCCTCTACCAATAGCTCCTTAGAAACAAGAGAGAAAGCTATAACAACTTAATGTGCTTACCTCTGGGAAAGAGTGTAGCTGCATGCACCAGCCATGTGCAAAAGGGTCCCACCTCACTTGCATTTGTTTAACCTCTTCGAAGTTACAGTGCTGCCCTCAAAAAGGCCTAACAAGGGAAAAAAAACCCAAACCAAACCAAAAACAAAACCCCAAACCCACCCCAAAATACATCCCTCCCCCCCAAAAAAACCCCAAAAAAACAACCCAAAGTACAAACACCCCCTCCAACCAACCCCAAACCTAGAAGAGGGTATAATTCTGCAGTTACAGATGGTTAAGGATGTTCTCAAAAACATGTTTTGGGAAATACTGCTACTAAGTTTATGTTTCTTTTGCTGTTATGTTACTTAAGTATTTTTAGGAAAATTTGGGTGGTCTGGCATAGGGATGAAATTGTCTCTATTTTCTTAATAATAAACTAATTCATGGTCACCCTTTCACATAGAAATAACTAGCAGCACTTCAGAACAGTATGTCTCAACAAACAGCGTAATCTTTCAAGACAGCATAGGGTTTTGAAGCTAAGTATAGACATTCAGTTTCTTGTAATTCAATAAATCAGAATTCATTGGGGTAAAGCTAACAATATCACAATTACTGATAATGAGTCTGCTTTGTTTAGTTTGCCACTCAAACACCATACAGAGAAAGCAGGATTTGGCTATTGCTCTCATGATCAGTTATGTTAAAACACCAGCATACTAACAAAGTGACAGCAAAAAGATTTCTCACAAGGCCCAAGAAACCCCACTTCTAATCTAAGGTTTAAATCTTGCAAACAGCTTATGACTGTTCTTGTATTTATTGCAAGTAGTCTTCCTGAAATCAGTAAGAAAAATGGATCCATAAATCTTCAGCACAAAACAGACAAGGTGAGGAAAAGAAACTACTCTTTCCAGGCAACTGATTTGCTCAATCAAGCAACTAGCACCCAAAATGGAAATTGGATCCTCTGACCTTTAATCCAGTGCTTCAGCCTTTTTCTCAGTCAGTCTTTTGCTCTCCCACTTCAGACATACTACAAAATAGAAGCTTATCTCCCACGGATCTCATACAACAAAGCAATCTGCAAAAAGTACGATTAGTCTACTTGTAGCACTATACTTGGTTGAGAAACATGCTTACTGTGAATCACCTGAATGATTAACTTCTTACTGCTTTAACATGTTGGTTGTGGGCATTTACCCAATCCCCATCTCTAAAACTTTTTTTTCCTAAACCTTTAACCCAAGTCTGAGAATATCTAAACTTCTTCTTACCCCTCTGTGAATCTTCTATCCAAGCCCTGATAGCCCTGACTGTCCCTGTCTCCTGACCCCTGGAGCTCCTCTCATCCTGTCTACAACACAGGGCCCCCTGTGAGCCTCCCGGGACCACCAGTTCCTGCTCCAGCGGCACCTTAGGTGGGCCTGTCCCCATCTCAGCTGCACCCACATAGCAGGTACATCCTGACTACCTAGCTTGACTTTGGCCCTGCATCATCCCTATGGGCTCACTGCTGCTAGGGATGTCCCAGGTGACTCCTACAGCCACCCTCCTCCTTGCGTGAGAGTGGTGCCGAAGCCTCCTAGACGCCACACTGGTCCTGCAGCACCCTGTCCATTGGAGCTGCCAGCCCTCATGGCACCCTGACACTAGTTATCTTTCAGTAGCATCAGAGAAATCTAATACTAACTTTTACTTGTTTTTTTTTTTTTTGTGTTTTTTTTATTTTTGTGGGGTTTTTTGGTGTTTATTTTTTTACTTAGTGAAGTTAGCAGTAAATCCACCAGTAGCTGATAGACTTGCTTCAATTACTTTTATGCCTTTACATTATTGCTTCCCTCTCATGCCTGTATCCAGCAGACAAAGAGTAGAATTCTCAGAAATCTTGGACTGATACTGGAATCTCACAGGAAATAATCAAACACTTCCCTTATTCACATATGCAGCATATTCAGGTCCCCATCCTTCCGCATAAGATGAAAACATGGGCCTTTCAGAGGGCCATAGGGTGTTTCAGCTTCAGGAGTTTGTCATCTTGGTGAAGATTACAAGTGACAGTGTACACAGCACTGTGTATTGTATCACTAGATTATGCAAGTAGTGTTTATTTGCTTTCCTTTACTCAAAGAAGAAAAAATAATATCTAACAGAGTAAATGACTTCATTTTTTAAAAATACTACTTTCTATTGAATATATACTTTACAGACTGAAGGACAGAACAAAACACTGCAGCTGGGCATGTCATCAACACCAAGAAGGGCAAAACTATTCCTTCAGTGCAATAATTAACAGTTGCATCCTGTTAGGGAATGGCCTCATTACAAAACATGTCTATAATGAAAAGCTTTGTATAAGTAACCTCTAACACACATCACCACATTCATTCTGCCCTGCTTATCACTCAGTAGTTTGAATTTCACTGCAAGAGAACTGTCAATTAAACTTGCAGTACACTGTGCAAGGAGTCATTACATTTTCCAAATTCTTTTATTTTTTAAGGTATCTATAGTTCACAAATCCATTTGAAAGCAATTCTTTAAGAAATCTTAACGTTTGGTTTTTTTGGGAAGTGTCATAGCAGTACATAGCACCTTCCTATGTTTTGTGGTTAAAGATGATTTAGTCCTTCAGACACAAGTAACAGATTATTTTTCCTCTACTCTGTGATAAAAATAAGTAACAAAGCAAAATTCATTTGTATTTACTGCTTACCTGTAAATTGAAGGAGGACATACCTTGTGGCCAGTGTGTTGAACTAATTGACTCTTGAGATATCTGAATTAAATTTATACATCACTGGATGAAGTCCGGCTTTTTATTGACCAAGATGCACGACTACATAAAAACTTTTAGTGATGCACTGATGGTAACAGGACACTGAACCAGTTCCCTCAGGCTGTTTTTCAAAACAAGGGGACCTATATTCTAATTGTTGATGCTGACACTGGCATTTAGGGAAGGACACGCCTAAGATGTCTGCAAGGTCAGAGTTTAAGCATCTGTGGAAGGAAAAGACATGGCTGTCAAGACTTTGTTGGGCAAAGCACTATTTTTTATCTGTGTACAGCCCCTCCATTCTTTGCCTGGTGTGGTTTGCTAGAGCTTATGTTGCACTCAGAAAGCTGATGTTTAGGCCAAAATACAAAATCTAGCAAGTTTCCGTGGGAATTCAGTCTCTTAGGTGGTCTTAATTTTATTGGTGGTAAACCAGAAGTCATAGATGTTCTGCCATTTCAGGGAAGAGGATAAGCTGTATTGTTTGGGGTGTGCTTCACCCATTCTCCATCTTAGGGGAACACAAATCACCACTGCAGTAAAAGCCTATTTGACTAGAGCCTGTGCTCAACCTGTTATCACCAGTTCCGGGTAGTGCTAACACAGTTAAAAGACTTTTCGAAGACTCAGAGGTTAGCAAAACAAGCTAGCTTCTGCTGATAATAACTTTTGCTGGCATATACTAAATACCTTTAAAATAGTGCATTAATCATATTAATTGGAAAAAAAAATCTTTCAACACTAACATTTAGGGGCTGATCATAACGGGCCTCAAGCTCAGCTGGAGATTCAGGATGCTACAACAGTAGTTTTTAACAGCAGTGATGTATTTTGACAGAAAAGAGAATAATAAATTGTAGGGCTGTTTGAGCATCACTGAGTACTTCTATAATGGGGGAAAAATGATATGTTTCTTTTTGTCAGAAAGACTCAGAATGAATCAGGCATCTTGACAGAAAGACACTTAGCAAAAATAAATGTAACTACAACACTTCATTAAAGTAAAAGTATCTTTACTATTAATATACAAATGGTGAAGAGTGACAAATAATTGATATACTTTAAGCCATACTTTCAATGTCTTTCATAAATACAAAACCAGCATCTGCAATATTACTTCTTTTTACAGTATAGAGATATATATATACACAGCATTTCATAGGGACATCAGATTTTGAAACAATAAACAAACTAGCTCCAGTGGTAGCTAACTTATCAATATATAATTCAGGTGGTATATATCGCAAGTGGGCTGTTGACAATGTGTGGAGTAACAAAAACAATATATGGTATGCTTTAGCTTATACTGTACACAGCATACAAATACATATCGAGTGCTCATTGTAGCAGGAAAGCTATTTCTTTTTTTAAACCTTGTCTAAGTAGTTCAAAATTCTTAGTGAGAACTCTACACCATGAGCAACAGAATTATCTTCCTGGGGAGTCTGACTGCTTTATATATTTGTCACTGATCTATAGAGACTATGAGGGTTTGTTTTCACTTCCTCCAACCCTGCCTTTTAGGTTTAAAAAAGTAGCTTACCTATACGGCAGAGTTAAAGGATACAGCAGAGTTAACTATTCTCCCTCCTCTGGTTTTCACAGCTTGCAGTACCCTGACTTCGGCAACGCCCTCCAGCAGCCTCTCTTGTTTCAGCAGCTCCCCACTTCCCCTGTCACTGCTAAGGACATTCCCAGTATCCAAGCAATTTCTCAGCTCACTCTTTGGCACCTATTCTCTCTGTTAGTGGCTTTCCTGAAATGCCAGCACTGCATCTGGTCATCTTGCCCCCTCCCAATCTCACCTATGACTTAAAAGCTGCCAATACAAATTTGGCAATAAATATTTATTTCATTTCTCTGGGCTAAAAATGGCCAATATTCAAGTTTGAAAGTCAAACATCATGAGTCTTACAATGCCTGTTAAGAGAAGATAGACTTGTAAACTGTGATTTCTCAGAACCTAATCCAAAGCCAAATTTGTAATACAAAGGCTTCTTTTTGGCTCAGATTCAAGTAAAATGATAAAAGAACACATTAATATGTGCAGTGGAAATATTGAAGATCACTTAAGACTTAGTGAGTGGTATCCTCCCACCACTACAGAAATACTGTCAAGTGGACTGGGTACTCCAGGAAATTATATGAAAAAACCTGGAAAAGGGGGTGGATCCTCTTTTAAAAAAGCCTGTTCAACCATAATAGCTTTGCATCAATTGGCACAAGTATCTGAAGTTAAATAAATGGATTTAAGAAGAAATACTACTTACAGTGTTTTCATCTTTGCCTAAAGAAGTACCACAACTGCAATGACTTACTTAGCAGAATGTTTTCTTTCTTTTTCTTCTTTTACTTGTGGGCATCTAGTAATGTATGGGATAAAACTGTCATCAGACATTTTTATCAGCATTTCCTGATCAGTACTAACTCCTGATGGGAAAACCTCCTCTAAGCAAAATTTTTGCAGGAACTTGGCAGGACATTTAAGTTCCACTTACCCCTTAAAGTCCAATCTGCAAAAGTGACTTGATCAGCTGAGGACACACAGAGCCTCACTGAGATGTATGGATGAAACTAAGGCCCCAGTGAAGTCAGTTTAAGCCCAGTGATACCTGGATTCTACTGTGCCCCTTCCTGCAGCGCTCTCAGCACCCCTCCATAGATCAATTTGCAGTAGGGTTCTTGAGTTTCAGTAAATCATCTTTTTGGAGGCCCTTTAATCAGAAGTGAATGTCATCCAACAGATGCAACAATATCTCTACAAAGATATTACTATGACAGTTTACAGGGATGGTAAGGCCACAGATGACTGCAAAGCAAATATTCACTGCAGTTTTATTCCAGAGGTAAAATGGTGGGAAGACGCTCCACATAATCTTTCAGATTTAAGAAAAGATTTTAATGTTTTAGGTCTAAGTACGCAAATATAACTCAGGAGACTTTTTATCTGACTCTCCAACTTGATAAATTGGTCAAAACACCCCTACACACCCCCATGTGTGTACCTGAATCTTTCCAGTAGTAATACACCCGCTATGACCCTCACTAGAACTGTGATCTCAATAGATTTTTGCAAATTTTGGGTTTAGAATATTTATGTGACTTGAGAATACTACCTCCAGTTTACTTCAGATGAGTATTTCAGCATATTTGAGCAGAGAAGTATGTCATGGTAGAGTTTTTAAATATTTTGAACAGGCTTTGTAGACAAATTACTGAAGATTTTTCTTTAATAAAGCAGAGTGGCATGCTATCAAAAGGCACAAATACATTTTCATTATCCGGTCTAGGAAACAGAAAAACGGCATGATTATTATACTACAATTTGATGATTGGCACTTAAATAAATAATCAAAGTAATTACCACCATAAAAGGAAAACCACTTTTTTTTGCTAAACATCAATGCAGAGGCTGAAGACAGCAGGTGGAATTCACTATACCAGGGACTGTTGTCGAACAGCCTTTGTAGATGACTGTCATTGTGTGATTATATTGTACATATCTATGAAGAGATAGCAGGCCCAATCTTGCAAGGTCTCTTATGAAAGTACATCCATCTTCCTGCTCACATCAACCCCACTGGTGTCAGTGGGGTGGCATATGAGGGGTGGGTTCAGCCACACTAATTTCTTGCAAGACTGTGGCCTAAATTAATTAATCTTTGTCACAATAGACATTACCATCACCATAATAGTAAATATTTTTGCAACCACAAAAAAACTATAAAAGTCAAAAAAACCCAAATAAACAAACAAAAAAACCCCAAAACAACAAAACCAGAAAAAACCCTCCAGAGTACTTTTGTATACTAAATCGTTAAACACTAATTAAAACTTTTCTTACTGTTGTGGTAAATCAGAATGCAGGTCTACTGAAAAAATTAACAAGAAGCTCAAAATCATTTTACTTGATTTTACCTCTTATTTTTTGTTGAAAAGAGATTGTCACTGCCACATTCCATATCATTAACTAATTCAATGGCTCCCTCCCACCCTTGTTCCTAGAGTATGTTAGTGTAACAATTCAGATTACTTTTACAAATAGTTATATTTTGTCAACTCTTCTGACATTTCATACTAACACGTAAAATTACTTTTAGACAGAAAAAGTGACATTTATACAGATTTTTTTTTTCTTTTTAGTCTAGAATAGGAAAAGAAAGTAAAGAAATGATGTTATTCCACTCTACACGTATCTTACAAATTACTATGCACTGTCCTTCATTTTCAAATATTTGCACATATCAGCGCTTTCAAGCATTCTTTCATAGTTATAGTGTGGCTTTCTCCTGCATGGCATAAGAGTCAAAACACAAGAGATAACAGACCAAATGGTATGCCTGGACAGTCCATCAGTAATTTAGAACTGTTTAATTCTCAGCCTTCACATAGGCCAGCTGGCAGGAGACTTAACAGCAGGAAGAAAATAAATACTCCTGGAAATAACCTTTGATTTGTAATCCAATGTAGTGGGAAATACTTTAGCTTCCAATATTGAAATAGTTTTGTGGTATATTTTACTTGTAAAAACCATCACAGGCATATTGATAATAAATGTGCTGACAGGACCTCTTAAATTTTCTAATTCCTTCATACTGTAATTAGAAGCCATATTAGAAAATAAAACCAAAACCCAACAAAGCGAACCCCCAACCCTGAATATATAGCTGTTAGGCTATAAAGTTTTTTTTGTGTAAATCTTAAGAAGAAGTGCTAAAATTTGAAATGCACCTACAGTCGAGCCTAGACACTGTTAGCTCTGCCCACATTCTATAGAAACCTTGTGCAGATGGTCATGCTGAATTCAGAAAAAAAGCACCATTTGCCTAGCAAAGCTTGACAGCACCACCTAAGTTTGTGATGGCAAGTAGAAGAGGAAAGGATGTTTCCTACCTTCATCCCTGGTAAAAATACTGCATGAGATGATGTGGGCTGCCACATTATTTTCAACTGCTGGAATTTTCCAGGTCCCTTCCTTGCATTTTGATAGAGGAAAAAGCCCAGCTGCTAATATATACTTCATAGAATAATATATTTTCATACATAAGAGACAACTGTTCCTCTTAATTACAGCTTAGGGGCAGTCCTGCTCACTATGTACTTAGGAAGAAGCAGGACTGAGATTTAATAAACAAGCAGCTATTTGGTAGTACTGCCTACCCAGTAGTGGGAGTATGAGGGAGCAACAGTGAGAGGTCATAAAGGAATGTCTTCCTCTTTCCTTCACCCAGAAATAGTGTCTTAGTGTTTAAAGAAACTTCCTTTCATCACTTTCAAATTATTCTCCTTCCTGACTTTTATCCCACATTTCTATCTCCTCTTACCCATTCTTTTCACTTTGGTACTGGTTTTGTGGGAACTTGACCTCTTATCCTAGCCACACCAGTGGCATGCCTCTGTGCTCAACTACTTGGTTCATTGTTGTTACTTTCTAAAGTAAGGAAAAGTTGTAAAAAACCCCCATAAAATGCCTTGGGTTTGAAAAATAAAAAAAACCCCTATGTGTTAAATATGTCCTCCTCAGCAATTTCAATTGCACTAAAGATTGGGTTAACATGAAGGTTAACCTGTCATCTTCCTCAAATTTAAGGACATTCTTTTACATTTCACTTTCAGCTTTACTGCACAAAGTCAACCACTTTGCCATGACTTTGAAATATCAGCTAAGGGTTGATGACATCCTGTGGGAAACTGGGAAGTATAAGAACTGCAAATATGAGCAAAATTCAGATATAAGTCAGGATAAAAAATGATTTACTGAGTAAAGCTACACTTAAACCTCAGGTATAACTTAGATTTGGGGAATCCATAACGTACTCTACAATTTACTTGGTTAAATAGAATTTTACAATCTAGTTTTCTATATTGTTTATCTACATCTTTCACAGCACGATTTTGAAAAGTCTGGTAGGTGTGTATACACTATGCTGAAATAGAAACAAAATATATAACTCCAATTAGTGGCACCATTAAATCAATGGAAATAAATATGAACAAATTTTGCATCAAATAAATCAGTCAAATTTCAGTGATGCATGTTAAGCAGAATAATATATATGAACAATAAAAAAAAAAATCTTAAGAAACTCTAGACAGGAAAAAATGTATTTGTTCTAATACCAAATTAGCTTGTGTTTATTGTAAGGTTTCATTTAAAGCCAAGGTTATAATTAAAAAAAGTTTTATTTTCACACCTTTGCTGTTATTTTAGTTCACATGCAACCTCCAAACCTTTAATACAGTAAACCTGAATCATTGACATGGAGTCTTTCAGAATCACACTCACGTAGTCAGGATAAGGCCAATATACTGCTACAAAATAGCCAATATTATTTAAGTCTGCATGGCCATTATCAACTTGTTATTTTACCAAAAAAAAAGCCAGGTGAAACTACAGGTGGAGCTTGCTCTGTGTTTACTTCAAGTGATAAGCACAGATGGAATGACTACTGAGTGTCTGCCATTGCTAAGGTCTTAAACTTTACACTGAGACTGTTTTTTCTGTAAGGGCAACCTGCATTTATTTTTTTATTATAAATGGAAACAAATATAGTAGTAGATGTCACTTTATGTATGTAGCTTGCACTGTAAGATCTGGAGAGACCTCACGTGTTGTTTGTGATTAGGGGTGCTTTATAACTGTTCTAAATAGACAAATTTTATCATATAATAAATTACAGTCCTTATTCTGCAGATTTTTCAAACTTATACCATGGGACTTGGTGTCAGCAAAACTACATACTAAAACCATTAACCAAAAAATAGAAAGGAACCGTGGACAGAAACTGTTTCATCATATGTACACATGTACTAACTATTCCAAGCTTAAGTTTCCCAAGAAATTAAGGTCAGCTGTAAAATTTTGGTCACAGGGTTACTTCAATCCAAATGCATTATCCAGACAGCTGTAGTTTATCTTATTATGCTTTGCTATCATCTTCTTTCGACTGGATGATGTCATTAGCAACTTTGATTTCTATGTTTTCTGCATTTAAAGCTTCTTTCCCATTCTCCTCCTTTAGCGGCAGCTTCCTATCAAAGAAGAGAGGAATCATGGTAACACATAAATAATGTGTAAACTGGAATTTAAGTCTACAGTGTACATATTGCTTATACAGTTCACAGTGTTTCTAAAAACATAATTTACATAATTTATTGACAATAATGTATAATTATTTATATTATGAGGTTATTTGCTTTTAAAGAAATTCATATTGACTCTTTCCATTTCTATAAAGCCAGAAAAAACGAAATGTCACATGACAAGAACATTGCTGCTGCTCAAAATGCAGTTTCTGCAGTAAGACAAAAGAAGCAATAGAATGCCAAATTAATTGACCCGAGACAGTATAGAGGTATGAATTCCTTAGGATACTGTGAAACACTTAAAGGTAAGCCTTTTAATGAATCTAGATTAAACTCTTTTTTATGTCCATTTCCAAATATAAATTCAATTTTATATGAAATAGGAAATCTATCATTGGAGGTTATGCCAAGACATTGGTAAAGGAAAGAACTTTTTATAGCACAATGAGGTAATGGAAGTTATTTTATTACTTTGAAAATTCTAAAATTTATTTTTCCTAGATCACACTATCCAGCTGCACTAATAACTTATAGCTCTTTTAAGACTAACTTAGAGAAAACTCAGAGGAGTTTTATGATCCTTAATTCCAGTGGCAACAGTGTCTCCACCCTTGCTTTACAGGAAGGACAATCACTGATTTCATTCAAAAGGATCTGGAAAATCATTGATTCCCTGCTGTCAATAGTTAGCTGTGAAAAAACAGAAAAAAAAAAACCAAACCCAAACCCAAAATCTGTCAAAATATGTATGGTTTACTCAGACGTTCCCGTAATAATGTCTCCTGGGCATAATTGCCATTAATCGTGATTTCAGTTTGCATTTGCTTTCTGTTTTTAACTAGGGAATAGTGTGCATATGCCTTTTTTATCCATTACAACCAGTAAATGTTTCAGCAAACTTCCACAGTGATTGCTTCGATGTCCCAAAGAGCAATATACTGTTCAAAACCTGTCTAAGGAACCCCTTAGGAATCTCTTGTAATAACAGTGTTTAATAACAACAAATAAAATAGTGCAATACCCAAATTCCCAGTCTTATGAAATGCTGTCTGAAATGAACTGCTGTTTGTCTAGAGGTTAAACAGTGAGCACAACTTGTATCTCAGAGAAATCAAAGAGAAGACTAACTTGCTCTATTACAGTAAAGTATGTGGGATATATATCAGCTGTCTGGCTTTCAGCACAGACAAAGATCTCTAGTAATTGCCCATTTCACATGGCACACCCAAAGGAAACAGATTTCAGCCTACAACACAATGCCTGAAAGAATGGAAACAGCAGAACCAACACTAATCTATTTTTAAAAGAAGATAAAACATTGAGGCAGAGGAAGCATGGCTCATGAGACGCATTTTAGGTAAGCAGGCACCTGTGTTAAAGACCTGATCATGCAAAGCACTTCCATCAGTATTTAAAGAAAGACTGAATTTAATCTAGTTTTATATAAAGGCAAAGTAATTTCTCAAAAAATGTTGCTGAAAGGGAAGAAATATTTAGTCAAAGTGAAAACTGGGCAATTGACAGAATATACTGTTTTGGAAAAGTGGATTAAGAGCATGTTACAACTATTTTCAAATTAATTGAAATAGGAAGATTTGTTAGAACCCTGTTGAAGGATATTAGGTATTACTGAAATCCATGTTACTGCAGTGTGATAAAATTAGCCTTGCTTTCAGTGTAAGCAAGGGAAAAAACAACGAACCAAACAACCAAACTACAAACAAATCAAATGTTTTGCAAGTTTCCTCATCAAAAAGTCCATCGACCATTCCTTAACCTGATTGTCTTTAAAAGCTTGTAGGTTTTTTTTGGATATCAGGTGAAGTTATCAGTTTAGTTGTTGTTCAACATTATCCTTTTGACTATGACAGAATTTTTGGGTTTGGAATTCTCCTCTTCATTTGTTTCAAATATTAATTAATATTTAATCTTTAGTTCAGATTTAATAATTTTCTTCTTTTAATTAACTAAATTAAGTTTAAATATTTTAATTACACCAATTTTCCTATACCTAATTTTTCTTTAGCTACATCTACTCAAATTAATTTGATGCTTTTCAGCTGGGCAGACTAATCCTTTCAAATCTTAAAGTATTTTATAATTAAAGCTTTTTTTAGAAAAAAAAAAGATACTAGAGAACTTTAAAAGGTTCTTTTGCTTTAATCAGATGTTGGGTGTTATCAATCATTAATAATATTGACTTCTCTTAGTGCTGCAAGTGGCCTAAATGAAATAGTCTGATGATATTACCCATACAAAACTTTTAACTAGAGTATTTACTTTCCTATTTTACAGGAGAATGGCTCCCAGCCCTTTTGGTTCTGGAATTCACCCAGCTTCATTAACACTAAGAAAAACTCAACTAACATTAGAAACACAATAATGTCAGAATTTTTACATTAATTAGCAATGCAATTAGTACCACATTTCACGTGGTATTTTAATCATATCACAGAAATGTAATATGAAATGCACAGCTCAAAATCATTTCCTGACAGCATTATTAAAACTTGACTTGCAGGTGAAAGTGCTTTGTGCTCATCTGTCATGCATGGATTCCAAACCTGGCTTTGAAAAGAATCACCTGAGTTAAGGTAAAACGTAGACTGCTGAATAATATGCTGACCAATATAATGAAAATATTATTGTAAGATGAAGTAATCCCTTTATTAATTATTTCCCACAAATGATTAAATTGTATTTAAAGTTCTAAGTATAATTTGGTATTATTCAAAATAATTAAACTATTATTCAAAATAATTCAACTATTATTCAAAATATTTAATCCAATTTAAAATGAAGGCTTACCTTATATACCTTTAAGACAGCTATAATTACTCAGAATGAATCCCACCTTGTATGAACACTGCCTGCCAGGAATTTCCTTGAAAGTCTTCCTTCCTGCAAGCTAAGCTCTTCCATTCAAGATCCCTGCTGGTCATCCTTGCTCTGCCCAGGATATGCCTGGGTTTCAGCTTCCAGCTGATAGCACCTGTTGTTCACAATGCATTTTTGTGAACAAGTCTTACTTGTTCTTCCTACTGAGGGACTTCCATCCTATTGCATCCTCCTTTCCTTTAGTAGCATCTCACCCATACTTTCTATTGCTTCTCTGTTTTTTCAGTTGACCTGTGAATGAGCAGAAGGTCTTTCCATGTTCCCTTAGTACCAGTGTTCATATGTCTTGGATGCATGGTGATCTATTTATCTTTGGTTTCTTAAGTGACTCTGTCCTGAATCTTTAGCTGGCTTCTGTCCAGCTGTAGCTTGGACTGCTGCCTTTTGCCACTGGTTGTTGGAGAAGAATTTACCAAAAGGAAGCTCATCATTATTAATATCTCTTAGTAGACCTATTCTCCCAAGGACATAATTATATCAAACTCCTTATCAGTTGTTCCTATGCTTTAATTATTTTTTGTGCCACCCAGTGACTGATTCTTTCCCCCTCCCCCAGGATAATAAAAGAGGATTTTAACATCCTCATAGTTCACTTATGTCAGCTGTTCTAATGACTGGAACAAGTAGGAAGAATTGAACTGGATCTTTCCTGCTATCATGTCCCTTGCTAGATGCATCTCTCTTGTATTTACAAGATTTGGTGCTACAGATAGTCCTGAAGCACAAAAAAATGTGGCCCTGGCACCTTACCCACTAACATATCCGAGTCCTGCTGGGCTTTTACAATGTTTACTACTACATTCCCCTGACTCCTCAGATAACTGTGGGTTCTCTGAAGTGCCCCTCATTATAAATTCTAATATGAAGAGCAAACATATCACTAGTCATTCAACAAATTCCATAATTGTTCAATTAACAAAAGTTTAAAGTCTTCAAGTACAGGTTCTTTAAGGAAGTATATAGCTTATTGCACTGTTATTTTAACACAACTCCCAACCCCATTTACTAAAAATGCCACTGACAGTCAATAACACAGACTTTCTTCTTATTAAAGGTTCTGTCTTTTGCAGTTCTAGATAATAGTAAGAAAAACAATTTTCTTGTCATTTCAGAAATAGACTTTTGTAAGAACATCTTTTCCTTTCAAACAACAACTGTGATTTTATCATATAATCAACAAGTGATTTTTTATATCATTTTTTTGACAAGCTGAGAGAGATGGGGTTGTTCAGCCTGGAAAAGAGAAAGCTCAGGGGACACCCTGTACCTAAAGGGGGCCTAAAAGAAATCTAGAGAACGACTTTTTACAAGATCATGTAGTGACAGGACAAGGGGGAATGGTTTTAAACTGGAAGATGGGAGATTTAGATTAGAAATTAGGAAGAAATTCTTCACTATGAGGGTGGTAAGGCACCGGCACAGGTTGCCCAGAGAAGTTGTGGCTGCCCCATTCCATCCCCTGGATGGGGCTTGGAGCAACCTGGTCTAGTGGAAGGTGTCTCTGCCTATGGCAGAGGGGTTGAAACTAGATGATTTTTAAGGTCCCTTCCAACCCAAATCATTCTATGACTTTGTGATTCTATATTGACTACAGAAGTGTCTTTGTAGCCATGACACCTTTAAGTTTTCATGAGCTAGGAGATTTTCACAACACATGAAAAGCTCTGGGCTCAAACCAAAGAAACTAGAAGCTTTCTTTAATAATTTCAAATAAATTGACTTTTGAGGCTCAGGAATGAAACTCTTTAGCAATCAGTTGATGTCCTTTAATACCACTAGGTGGGCACTCTATAGAAAGAATGAAACTGTCAACACCTTTGTTGAAATACTAGTTTCTCTTCAAACTGAATTTTCAGGGGAAAAAAAAAAAAACAATATCAGAAGCTCTCACTGCAATAGTAAGCTTAGGAAGATACCAGCTTGCTTGTACCCTATCACAAATGCCACTTTATCCTCCACAGAGGTTTTGAGAAGTGTTATTCAGGTACAAACACCAGCCACTTTACCCAGTTTAATTTGTTCCAGGGGCTGCAGCAGCAAAACAGGAGAGGACCTAACCACCGGCACTTGGGATCCCCCAGCTCACAGCTGGTCCCTGTGACTCAGGAGGTAGCTGGAGCCTGTGAGCCTTGGCAAGAACTGCTGTTTCTGTGCTGAGAACAGCTTGCAGGGGTAGGAAGAGGGCATGAGGAAAACAAAGTGGCTACCCTTCAGCACTACTAATCCAGTTACACCACATCGACACTGAGCTAAGCTCCCAGTTACATGAATGAAAGCAGGGAGGGACAACCCAAGAAGCTGGGTTTCTAGAGCATGAATTCATTGTGCCCTATGTACAGGGGGTGTGTAGGGGGGTGTGTGTGTCTCAGTCTAAAGCTATTTCTGACAATCAGGATATTATTCCTGTGGAGTGTTTAATAACTGCTGGAATGTGGTAAAGATCAGCCGCACCTAACTAAAAAAATCTTGGTACTCCTACTCAGCCACCACTGCAGGGTCAGGAGAGCTGGATACTCGCTAACCTCCAAATAGGTTGTAGTGTAAAGATACTCTGCAGAATTGCTGCTATCATGGTATTGTCATCCAAAGGCTGGATAATGCCCAGATGTGGTTGTATACCTGCACACTGCTGCAGCACACCATTCTGGTGATGCTGTTTATCTCCCTCTCAGAAAGTGTGAAGCCCAGTCCACCCTTGTAGCCAGAAGGATCTTGTGTGAAACTCCAGGGAATGTCAGGCTACTTACTCTGGTTCTGTGAGGGGAGTTGTCTCATTTGGCTCATTTACAGGACTCCCATCTTCATGATTGGTAATTCTTTCATCCTCTGTTCTCATTTCCACAATTGGCTCTTTTGATCCATCCTTCCTAAAAATTATTAAAAGAGTCTTAGTCTTATATCATCATATTAACCATATACATTGCATATAAATAATTACCAAGATCCTTTCTCTCAAAAGTCAGCAAAGAAAAGGCAGAACTAATTATCAGTGACTAACACCACCGAGACACATTTAACAGCCTGTTCCCAATTCCTTGAAGTCTTCAAAGCAGCCTGTATCCATGGTTACTTGCCTAACTTCACAAACATCATGGATTAGCATCTCAAAAGAGCATTTTGTTTATGACTAAATAATCAGATGATGGCCTCTTCATGGCAATAGATGTAAACTTTGCTAACCTAGTATAATAAATATAGGACTTGATGCCTAGTTATGCTTGAACTTTTTAGGCAGTATAAAGAGCCTTTGTATTAGTATACACACTGCAGAACTCTGATATCCTGAGATTGTGACAACCCCAGCTGCTAAAACAGCATAAAGAGCCCTTGTGTGATAAGAAACTAGACTCTTCTGCTTGCACTAGTAGAAGAAACTCTTTGTTTCTATGTCATTATTTCCCCCACTTTAGGAACAAATGCTAGTCTTTCACATGTAAGTAAAAGAATAACTTTTGTGCTAACTGGACAATGAGTTGGAAGATGGAGCAGTACTGTCATTATGCTTTTGTTGATAATTATAGAATAGGTTTGGGTTGGAAGGGACTTTTAAGGTCATCTAGTCCAACCTAGGACAGCAATGAGCAGGGACAACTTCAAGTAGATCAGGTTGCTCAGAGCTCTATCCAACCTGATTTCCAGGGATGGGGCACCTATCACTTTTCTGAGCAACCTGTTCCAGTGTTACACCACCCTGGTCGTAAAAAAGTTCTTCCTTATGTTCAATGTACATCTATGCTCTTCCACTTTAAAACCATTACCCCTTGTCTCATCTCAACAGGCCCTGATAAAAAGTCTGCTCCATCTTTCTTACAAGCCCCCCTTTAGGTAATGGAAGCTGCTGTAAGTTCTTCCTGGAGCTTTCTCTTCTCCAAGCTGAACAACCCCAGCTCTTTCAGCCCGTCTTCATAGGAGAGGTTCTCCAGCCCTCCCATCACCTTCATGGCCCTCCCCCAGACTTGATTTAACAGGCCCATGTCCCCCTTGTGTTGGGGGCCTGAGAGCTGAAGGCAGTACTGCAGGTGGGCTCTCTCAAGAACAGCATAGAGTAGGAGAATCACCTCCTTCAACCTGTAGGTTGTCCTTCCTTTTGATGCAGCCCAGGACATGGATAGTTTTCCGGGTTGTGGGTGCACACTGCTGGCTCATGTCCACCTTTTCATTCACCAGTATACCCAAGTCCTTCTCTGCTCTCAATAATATTGCCATGATATGGAAATAGATGCTCAGTGCTACAGAAGTATTAATAATATTAGTACTAATAAACTTGCATATAATTTTAATCTTAAAAGGTAGATGAAAGAATACCCAAGATATATTTGATATTTCCAAATAAAAAGCTCTTTCTATGTAAATATTTCATCCCTATTCCTGTCATCAGATCAAGAATTGTATCCTGGAATTTCATCAGCCACAGTCTGGAAATACAGGGTAGCTGAGTTACAGATGAATAATTACTTTTACATTTAGCAGACTATTACCTGGACCTGTGATATTCTAGAAGAAGTCAGACTGTTACGTGCCATAGCAAAGAACTAGTTAAACCCTTGTCCAATTCATATATCTCTGTTAAACAGCTTGTTACAACTGTAATAATCCAACTTCTCAGAAAGTACCTGGAAAACTCTACTGTCCTCTGGAAGGTATCCTCAAGGAACGTCTTTGTAGGTTAAAAAAAAGTCTGGCACAGACAAATATGCAGGCAAGAAGTCTAAAAGATTCTTGTTATTTAAAAACAACAAACCAACAACCCAACCCTGCATGTGCTTCTTCACTTCCACAAGTGAAATTCTACTTTAAGATACACAAATGGTTACAATGCTAATTTCTGTTGATGAGACACAAAACTGTTATGATCTGTCAAAAGATTATGGACTGCATAGGACTGGTGGAGGGAATAAGAAGTTCAACTTGGTTTGTTTGTACATCTACAGTTTTACAGATGAACATAGATTATTGCATGACCAAAGCTTAAAAAAGACATTATTTGGAAACAGCATTCATACAGGACTGAAGCACTGCAAATGCTTAAAAATTCCACAGAAGGGAAAGTGATCTGTAGGAAACGCATGATGTAGTTTTCATTCCAGATGTCTGTTATGTTACACGCATTGTACCATCTCCATTCACTACATATGGAACATAATTACTAAATCTCTCTATATCCTACAATCAAAATGTAATATACAACTCTACCATAAACCCACTCAGAAATTCAGAATGCAAACTGACATATTTAAAACATGGAAATGTCTGTGCCTTTTAGAGAATAGCAGTTGGCATGAAATAAATTCAAATTCTGACTCTTCAAGCCTGTCTTGAAATTTCAGCCTCACAGTTTATTTATGCAGATTACAGACTAAAATAAGAACAGTCCCAAACTGTAAGACAGATTGACTGAAGATCACCCCAACAAGGAAAGAAATATAATTAAATATGGTAGTTGTTCTTGCAAAATAAGTGTCATGGAGGAATTAATGTTAAGTGACCAGGCTTTATGCTTTTCTGGGAGAGCATGAAATGTCATTTGGGTATGAAATGAGACATCAAGGTATAAACTACTGTTAAGTGACATTTGCAACTTTAGCTCCATAAGGTCTTCCCATTCAGGAGGTTATGTACACCAATTTGTACTTGGTCACTTCTTGAATGGAAAATTAAAACATAAACTGAAGTGCTGTGCTCAACAGGAAAGAACAGCCAAGTCAGAGTCGGAAGCTTCACATCTTGATTCTATTGACCTGGACATGCTAGCTTCAGGCCACAGAAAAAAATACTTTCTTCTCCTACTGTAAGCTGCGGAGAATTAGGAAACATCTATTTTATGACATAACTTCTATTCAGAAGCATTATTTGATCTGGTTTTGTTCCATGGAGCTGTTTCCAAAAGCCTGAGAACCCAACTAAGAAATCATTCTAGGAAAGACATAGACTCTTGAATCCCTATAGTCAGAACTAAAACCAGAACAGACACGACTAACAACAAAGAAGCTTGATACAGCTATGAATAATGAGGGCTGAAAAATCTGATCTCCCAGGCATGAGTACTAGAAGAGCTACATCACACAGTAATTGGACCAGTAAATGTTATTTAAACCACACAAAGATAGCATTCTCACAGATATTACAGTGTATGCATAAGAAATATATGTGATGAACATAAAGAGGAAATTAAGCTTTTCTTAAGTAAAAAAATGGAACTGCCTAAAATGACAGACTGCAAGTAATCCTCTTTCTGCTTACCTTTGGAAAACCCTGTAAATTCTGGGTCTTTAATGTACCATTATTTTATGCAATCAGTACTTGAATTGTTTTGCCAGAGATCTCACTCTCCACTCTTATCATTTAAGGGAACATATTTGCACATAAATGATCAGTTTATTCACATTTGTTTGATGAAGTAGCCACTACATGGGTATTTGTGAAGATCAGGATTGTTTATTCCCCACTTAATGTTCAGCAATCATTGACTGTTGCTATGAAGAACAATAACAGTCCTGAGTGTTTCACCCACATCCAACTCAGCACCCCCTTTTTTAAAAATCAACAATGCCTTTTATTCTTAAAGTCCATGGGCAAGAAACAAGATTTTCTATCTGAGAAGAAAAACTCATTCACGGATTTTCTACTATGTCCTTCACTCGCAGATTTACTGGCACTGTCACAACCATATGCTGAGGTTTTGGGTATTAGCAGCTCAAAGATGGATTTGTAGAAACAGAGTTACAATGATCTGTTCCTCATGGACCAAAGATGTGCCTATAACTTACTGAATTGAAATTGATTTCCTTTGTGTGAAGCTGCACAAAAATGCCATTTTAAAGCGAGGTATTGTAAATGACTTTTTGTGCTGATTTTTCTTTTAAGGCAACATTTGACCACAAACAATCCTATACATTTCAGAGGAACACTTTCCAAAGTAACAGAAACGTTTTATTAATTCCATTTGCCATGCCACAAAATGGCCATGAAGTTAACATAAGTTGGACAGCCAAGTTTCTTTTAATGAAGTTTCCAAAATATGTGATTAATACTCACAAGTAAGCGGCCTTTCCTTCTTCCAGTTCTTTGCTTTTTCCACTTGAACCACTTTTTTTCCCACAGATTCTCCTGGTGATGCACATTAGCAATCCACATTGTCGTACAAAGAAGCAGGTAACATCAGTCACAACCAGGATTAACAAAAGGGCTGCCACTCCCAGGCCGATGACAGCACCAAGTCCAAGACCATTAAAAAGAGTGTCTTGAAGGAAAGAAAATTAAAATTTATTAATAAAATTCAACCCAAACAACAGCATCTCATGAAGCTTTTAAGCTGTTGGCCAAGAAGCTAAAGGATATTTAGAAAAGAACCATTCAGAAATTAATGGAAATAATCAGTCTTGAAGATTAAGGACATATACAACTTAAAAAAAATCACACAAGAAAAATATTTCTACATAATATTTTCCCATTGCCAAAAATCCAACATAGCATAAATAATATTATTTGATAACAAAAAAATCACATCTTAACATTACAAGACTGAAATTATCAGCATGCAGCCTAAGAAAAACATTTTAAATGTTCAACATAATAGTTGATATAAGCTGTCATTTTTCACTTTTCAAATCAGATTAATTATCAGGAGTGCTAAGCAGAACTATGAAAGGATTAAGATAGTGCCAAAACAGTGTTTACTCTTGTAAAGGTCATTTTCTGAATTAAAATAGAATTCAAAAGTCTTAGAAGAAGATAATTAAAGCTATTTAATCTGCCAACAGTTGCAGTCTGAAATAAATTAATATGAGTAAAACTATGGATATTATCAAATGATTATAGGGTTAGGACCTCATTTTGTATAGTCTTGTACCTTGAAAATACATTCATACACTTCAAAATAAACATATTCCCCACCTGATCTTGTTTGCTGTATTTTTATTATGAAAGCTGATGCTTAGCTAATTTTACTTCATTATGAATCGCAGAAAAAATACTTTGTTTTGACTCACTGACATTTCCATAATACACAGTAATGCTACACACTGTTTTGAATAGTGTCATTCTTAGAACAACAACTAGTGTGTTTGTGAACTCAGATGACCCTTATATAGGAGAGAATTTGTATATTATCAATAAACTGGGCAAAAAAAAAAGAGGCCTCAGTAAAAGTTCATCTACCCATCTCATTCAAGAAGGTCTCAGTCTTGCTTAGAAATTGGCTAGAGACAATTGCCTTGTGTGATGCTATGTTCTGAGCGAACTCCTCAGGGGAATGGAACTGGTTTTTGTGCATGCTGATTTCTCACTTAGTGTTACCATGCCTTGAGAGATGTATGAGTCAGCAGTGCAGTACTGTATTTCCATTTGCAGCTGTACCTATACCTGTTGCTACAGTAGGAGCAAGATTTTTCTGACAGGAGATTACTTGAATAATATTATAACAAACATCAAAACATAGTATAATGTAATACAACAACTGTTTTAATGGGCCCCCTACTGTCATCTTTCTCTTCTTATTCCTCTGCCTCCCTGGTACACTGGGGACTGTTTTCAGATGAAAAATAGAATTTAAGATTTCATATTTCTTCTTAATTAACTTTTAAGAAAATGTCTATTTACCCTTTGAAATGTAATTTGAAAATTATTTTCCTGAGGACTTCTAAATCAGTACACACTAACAGAAATACATGTGTTGTTAGCCTACGTGATAGAACGCTTAAATGGAAAAGAAAACCTTTTTTCACAAGAAGGGAAACATTTGACTTCTTAGGTAATTGCTTTCATTGTTTATTATATGAGTTGTATTATTATAGAACTGTTCCTCAGAATGCTATTATGCAGTAAGTCAGAATCCAATATATCTATTTACATGGATGGATAGGCAGACAGACAGATATTGCTTTAAGTTATGCTCCTTTCAGAAGACTTAAAAGCCTCTATACAAATAACAATATTATTTATGGGTTTAGGGGTTTACACTTAAACAGGGGAAGTTCAGGTCAGATATAAGGAAGTTCTTTACTGTGAGGGTGGTGAGGCACTGGAACTGGCTGCCCAAGGAAGTGGTAAATGCTCCATCCCTGGCAGCGTTCAAGGCCAGGCTGGACAGAGCCCTGAGCAATACGGTTTAGTGTGATGTGCCCTTGCCCATGGCAGGGGCTGGAACTAGGTGATCTTAAGGTGCTTTCCAACCCAAGCCATTCTGTGTTTCTATGATTCTAAAAATAATGGCACAGCAATGAAATTATGTATAATTTATGTATTTACCCTGTCAGAAATGTTGGAAGTTAACATCTCACATGAAGTAATTTTCTTTCTTGTTTTTAAAATCAACATCCCTATTTAAATATTGTAATTTCTGCTACCTCTTCCAAAACTTGCTTTACCCATGCATCCATCCATCTATCTGATGACTTCCTATGTATATTTCATTTGCGTTTACCAGTCTGAATTGTCAGGAATATAAATAGATATTTAATTCAGGTTATTGAAAAGCTCATACATTTCAACAGATATAATACCAGTAAATTATGCAGTCCAGTTCTAGAGACCTTATACAGCCAAGCTTTCCTCTACATCTCTTTTCAACCACTAAACAGAATGTGGAAGATTAAAAATAGGGTAGTATAATCCATATTTTAAAGGGATTTGGGATGGCTGTGTTAATGTTGTGTTTTTAGGGGGTGTTTTTTTTTTTCTTTTTTATAATTCAGTGTTAACATACATTTTTCACTTCCAGTATCACTGGAACATTGTGATGTGGCAAGCTTCACACCCCGAATTATTTAGTGACAGAAATGCCTACACAATATTTTCACTGGCAAGTGAAGGAAATGTTTACAGTAACAATATTGCTCCTATGTGCAATGATATACATATTTATTTGTAACAGTTGTCAGGAAGACTTTAAGTTTAATCTTGGTATTGGTGAGATATCTGAGACCTAATTATTTGACTGCTGCATATCTTTCTATCTCTTTATGATTGATAATTTCCTTTTCATCAGCATTCTTCATCCTTACTACTGCCCCACATGTCCTAAGTCCTATTTTTCCTCCTTGCAACCCATTTGTTCATATGGGTTTCTGTTTCACAATGTTTTAAAGTATGATTTCTTATGATTGCCAGTACTTTTCCAACATTTCGTTCTTGTCTCTCCCACACCACAAAGAGCAACACGAATATGGCTGCACTTTACAGTGCGGTGAGAGGTATTGCTGTCATCAGCCTTCTCACCTGTCTCAGGCTCTTCATGTACTTTCTTCTTCTGAAGAAAGACAGAAATTGGACTGGTTTGTGTTTGAAAAGTGTATGTGTTATGGTTTATTTTTAATATTAACTAAAATATATAAAAATATTTTTTAAAAGTTAATCTTTGGCTTCTGTTCTTAAACTGCTGCACCTTTGAAGCAGTTTATCTGCTCCTATAGAAGTCAGCTGCAAAAGTAATGACAATAAATACTGAAGCAGATTTAGGCCTGTCCTGACTGCTTTCAAAAATCATATCCTAATACATCTATGATATCAAAACTGGGAAATTTTGTCTTAATACCTTATGACATCATCAGAAGTACTGATTCTGTGACTGGATGAAAAATTAATGTCATATTACATATAGCCTTTCAACCAACCTCGCAAAACACCTTTGTTATCAAAAAAATTTGCCCTAAATTGGACTGAAGTCAACTTTACTGTAACAATTTTTTAATGGTACAAAAAAATACATTATAAGCAGCAATGATTTTAAACATCTGTTGGTTTTGTTTGTATTTTTACAGTGATCCAATATGTACTAAATGGACTCAAAACACTAGTTCTACTTTGTGCTCTACAACAATAAAGTCTTTATGTACCTTTTTTCCCTAGTTGAAAACACACTTATTTTAAATCTTTAAAAATCAACGTTAAAGTGAATGAATCAGTTATTAATGATTTTGTGAAAAGGTTTATTGTACACCTTAGTAATCTAATCATAGTGGAGTCTTTTAAAACACTGCTTGAAAAAACAAAAATGTGTAAGTTCCACAGTCATGAATGAACTTTAATTATAATATTTCAAAAATATGACCCATTAAAAATGACATGCTTTGTGTCACATAAATGTGGTAAAAATAACATACCTTCTCATGATAATGAAGGAAACTGCCAAGTTTAAACAAAGTCATTTAATTCTTCCACTTTATTCTTCAAGCAAGTGTTTATCAATGAATACTTACAGAAATATACAAAACTTTCAGAAATGCAACAAAAAGAATTGAATCAAGTTTCTACAAATGTCATAGAAAGTGCTGGCAATTTTCAAGTTCTCATTTATTGACTAGGTTGTATTTCTAACTTCTATTACAATAATTGAGCATTTTTTCTCAAATCATTATTTGAATAGCAAAAAGCAATGAAGAACTTGGCAAGTAAAACAGAATTTCCCAGTGAAGAAAACTAACTGGTCCTTCAAATGTAAATTCAGAGTTAATTCCTTTAAGGAGTCTGTATTAGATACTCTAAAGGAGTGCAGGTGTAGAGAGAAACACGCCATATGTACACAGAGTGTACAGGTACTTTGTACCTGGAAAACTAAAACTATTGTTTCTGCACAAAGACACAGAAACTTAATATACAACATTCATATATTCTGCTTGATGTTACATGAATGTAAACACATGAATTTCTCTCACAGAATTTCTCTGTACTCTTACAGAATCACATTGTATATATTCAACTGCTGGTCTAACAAACGCTGATCTACTTGCAGACTTTGCATGTAATCTGCTTGAGCAGTGGGTTTGAACAAGATGACCTCCAGGGGTCCCTTCCAACCGCATTCAGTGATTCTAAGTTTTGTTGAAAAAAAAAAAAAAACAAGCTAGTACTGCTTTGTGCCTTTCTTCCTTTCCCCTCCTCCTCTGAAGGCATGCGTTAAAGGAAAGATGAAAGATGATTCTACATAGCCCTTAACCTTTTACAGTCATTTACGTTTTTAAGAAAAAAAAAAAAAAAACAATGATAAAACACATTTTCCTATGCTCATACAGTAGCACCAGGCAGCTACACTGGAATTTTTGAGAATGAATATGCAAGGATATTATGCATAAGTTTGTCCTTTCTTTCGGGTCAGTCTGAAGCTAAAGTAGGAACTACTCTCAAGCTAAAGTAGTTAAAAATTATGAGCTAGAGAATGAATTTGAAAATATTGGACTGGGTACTGATAGAAAAAAGTGTACTCATGTTTACCATCTTCTTGAACTGTGCTGTTTAAGTCTTTAAAAGGTTGCCCAACCATGATGGTTATTGCTGCTCTGTATATGGACATTGTCTTTGATTTTGTATCTGATCTGGAACTTAGAATCAAAGGCTTACAAGATGTATATACTCGTTCAAATCCTCTAAAAAGATAGAAAACATAGATCTTCAAAATTAGCATTCATTGATGAGCATCCAAACAACCATAATGTAGCACCAAGAAGTTAAAAAACTCTACAGGGTTTTTCTACCAGTTGCTATTATAATGGTGGAAGGCCAAGACCATTGCTAGGACAAGCACTGCCAAGCTAAGATCTGGAGAACAGAATGAAAAAGGGGATACACATCCGAACAACAATCATGTAATGATAAAAACAACGGCAAACCCAAAAAGATTTACCAGATACATTACAGAATTCCAGACCTGTAACATGCATCTATAATACAAGTTAACCCCAGATAAAAAAATGTATACAAACACTATGAAGTGGGTGCTGGAGGCAGAGTATCTCAAATACTCAAAGTACAGTTCTTCATTTTAATCATTGCAACTATTCATTTGTTTCCAGATGCTTTGAAATGCTTCATTTACTTATTTGGGGATATAAGTACATTCAACCTTGTACAAAATAAGTGGAAATAATTTCTCAACTGATAACAGCTAAAAGAAGTCAGTCTTTTATAAATAATTGTCTGGTATTTCATTGACTTGTAATGCTTTACATTTTCTTGTATTGAGAATGGACATACCTAAAGTGTGGGACTTGCACAACTTTGCTCACTGCCTCTGAAAGCATCTTCCTCCTTAATTTTCCAACATGAAATGTCTAAGAGGGGTTTAAATGGAGCTGTTGAGTTCTCCGACTCCTTTGCTACAGCTGATCAGGACTTTATGACACCTACCAAATCTTACAAGTTACAGGTATCCAGACTGAACCCTATCTTAGGTAGCATGTGAAAGTAGAATGTACCTTTTTTTTTTTTTTAGTGAGAAGAGTGTATTAGAAGAGGAAGCATTTCCTATCTTTGTGCAAGACCTTCCCATGACTAAGCACTCATGTTCCTCACTGAGATAAAAATGATGGCACGCAAAAAGGAGAAAACAACCAAAACAACCCTCCCTGCTACCCAAATTTGCTCCAACACTTTGGCTGCCACAGCCAAACCTGTGTGAGCTGCTTTTAGCAATTTAAACCAATAGAAGGTGGCTCTTGAGCCAGGTAAGTGCCCAGCAGCTACATGTCTACCTTCAAATGAAATAGAAAATCAATACAGTTGCAGCATCAACTTTTAATAAATTATGATGATTTTATGCAATATTTGCTGGTGGAACATATGATGCAAGAGACCATGACAGTCTTTTCTATCCCATTCCTTAATACAAAAAGATGCTAACAAGCTTATAATCAACATTATTTTTAATGCTTTTTCTTCCTCAGTGATTTTCCCTATAACATTCTGCTACAACAGATACTGCTGAAGGGCAGTGTACAAGCACATGAGGATATGTGCTCTGTACTGCATAACTTAGTAATATGTTCCGACAGATATGCTTGACACACAGCTTTGAAAAATAAGGGGACAGTGTTATTGATCCTGATGTAACTAAATAAATAGAAGATTTCCTCCAACTTTATTCCAGCCATAAATGACATATCTTCATTGTCTCCCATCTCCAGTGAAATCTGAGCCTGATTGCAGAGCAGTTTCAATGGTTTCACTGGCAGCAAGAGGAGCCATAAAGAAGAGGCTGTATACTACAGAAAACAGTGCGCAGGAGGGATGGGCATTCACAGTCAGGAGAGTCTGGTGCCACCAGGATTATCAATTATAGAGGTGTTGTGAGCTACTGAAATGAGCATGCCTAAAATGGTATCTATTAGAAATGGTATGGTTTTCTATACTTAGGCGAATGAGGGAGCTATCTATTATGGCAGAGACCCTCTTGCCTACAAGTTTTCTGAAATTACATTTTTCCTCTAAATTTTAAAGAAAAATTCCTTTTGGTATGACTCTTTCTAGGTACTAAGTAGGACTTCAGGTCTCATTTGCGCTAATGGCCTTTTACAGTATTTTTCATATGAAGGTGTCTTAAACAAGGCATATATGAAATACCTAGATAAAACAAATATTGTAACCGGCAACTTGAGTGTTCTTGTCAACGATACCTTGTCCATGTCCACTGAAGTATGAGAAGGGAAAGGAAAGTAGGCTGTATTAGCTAGAAAAATTATGCTGGGTTCTCAAAATACTATTTGGAGTTGTGGTTTACTATTTTTTTAAGCAAAGTTTTAAAAAATTATTCCTGACATCATCAAAGTATCCCTAAGTAGCCTTTAGAAGCAATTCTAATGTGCCTGAAGAATTATCAGGTAGCTACTACCCCTTTTTTCATGCATTTACTCAGCCACTGCAGGAAAGAGTATTTTTTTAGCATTGCCTACTTCCATGGGAAGCCCCAAAGAAAAGTGAGCAGAAAGATCCCAGCCCTCCTGTGCATTGAGGGGGAGAGGTTGCACAACAACGTCAGCCTTGTGGAGTTTGTGACTCTGCACGCAGGTTTTTAGAATGCTTTGGGGAAATGAGAATATTTCTATGTCCCAGTTTCCTCCATTCAAACTGACAGCAGATTTACTGAACATGTCTCTTGGAGGAATTTCTAAGAACCTGTGCAGATTAATTAAGATTGACATGGGGATTGAAAACATACACTTATGTGTGGTTTCAGTACTGCTGTAACATAAAAGAGTAAATTATTTTAACTGTGTTATTTAGAAGAATTCAAAATCATGCTGTGCACATTCCACAGAGACCTGAGAAATTTTTGCATCTTTATACTGGATGACAGCTCTAACCAGAGTACTGTAGTCAGGAGACTTGAAAAAAAGATCTAACTATGTTGGGACTGTATTTGAATTGATAAACTCTTTCAGATTTGACAGCACTTTCTTATAGCTCTTTAAGACATATGTTAAATGCAAACACAAGAGTGTTGAGTGTTACTCGGGATACTATATTTAAAATGCATAATTATTTTATAGCATTTGCTACAAAAAGAGAAGTTATAATAATAAGTGTTGCCAGTATATGGTGCATGTTTTTACTTGAAATAGTTGCACTGCTGCAATTGCAAGTCTCAGCAGAGTTGTACTTGCTGTAAAAGTGTCTTGTACCATTACAGTTCTCCCCAGTATTAAAACATCTGCTTTTGGCATACAATTGTTTCAAGCAGGAAAGTTAAATCAGTATGGATCTAGTGCTCAGGCTGCATGTTTATATAGATATTTCACTACTTGCCTCATTAGAGGAGCAGCATGACAGCCACCTAATATGAACAAAACTAAGAACCGAGGAATTAATGATTAATTAATGATTTTTTGTTGGTTTTGTGTGGGATTTTTTATATCCATTATTGGAGAAAACAATTGAAGTTTTCCTATTGAAACAAAAATACTGACACAATCTTAGAAAATCTCTTCAGTTACAAAATACTTAATGTAGATAACACCAGAAAACCAGCATTCATCAATAATAAAGAAAATACAGATAGAAATGCTTTAAGTCAGTTTTCTTTATTACAAAAATGAAGACAGAAATTGCATAAACTAAGATGAACTTTGAATAACAGATGAAAGACTCACAAAGTTACATACATTTCTTGACAATGTGTTTGGAAAGATGCTGAAGGACATTACATTTACACTATGCACACATTCTTCAGGAAGAAAGCAGAGAGAGGACAGCAAGTACTGCACGCATGAAAGAAATCAGTGGAGCAAAATGGCAGTGAAACATAAACAAGATGAAGAAAAAATGCCATTGTTTGACAAATTAAAATAAACTACTTTAAACCCAGACTTATTTTTCTTGCCTTTCATACTGTTTTTGAAAACAGAAACTTACAGAAACTGTAGTGCTTGCAATATTTTTCACACTAGTAGTTTTTTAGTACACTGCATGTATTTTCAAATGTATTTTGTTGGAAACATACACTGAGTAAGGATGGTTTACTTTGCTAATAATTACAGCTCACTTAACATGTATTACAATTAAAATGATGCAAAATTAAAATATTTACTAGAAACTGCCTCTACAAATACGTTAAATGTAAAATAAATATACAGAACTATTAATGAGGATATCATACAACCTAATGGGACTGTGGTGGCAAAAATTACTACAATAGTTTCTCAGAACATATAAAAATGGATGTTCCTACCTCAGTTGCTAGTTGATGTAAGTTTTACAAGATGCTAGTTGATCTCATTCTTGTAAAACATCTAAACTTAACGTAGCTCTCAAGCATTCAGCTTCCATACAGCTGCTGCTTCTAAACAGACAAAGTTGCTAGATAAGCTACAGCTGGTATTTGACACCACTGGCTTTATTAGGATGTTGTCATTGGCATTACAAGGAATAGGATTTTCCCTGTGAGCTTCCATCACTTACACATTAAGCCTGATAAACGCGTACCAAAGGAAAACTGAAGATTCCTTAGACGCCTGGAGAAATGGGATAGATGAAGTACAACGTAATAAACTCAAATGAGCTCTAGATGTAGCAAAGATTTCAGTGATGTCTTTATAGACCTCTGAAGCAAGATTTGTCTTTATACTGTTCAAAATACTTCCTAAAAGAGGTTTTTCTTTTTTTTAGTATTTTTCTCCTAAAAATCGTGAAATAATGAGCAATTAAAAGTCATCAATATACTGGACACTGAACAGAAGACTGGAAACTATTAGCACAATAAAAAATTATAAAAAAAATACTGTTTGTTAGGCGTAATTATTTAACTTTACATTTGTATACACGAGTGGAGCTTTTAAATTTAGTGAATAAAATTTGCATGCTGGAAAGATAATGCACGGAAAGCCCCAGGAATCTCACTAAGTGTTGGTCATGTGGTGGCTACTTATGTAATTAGAACACTCTATCTGTTTATCTTTTAAACATCTATTCTTCATATGCACATCATGTTTTTAATGTCAGTTGTTGGCCTTATACTTCCATTACAAAATTAAATGGAATATTATTTTGTTGCTTGATATGAGCATGTTTTGTACACCACATAAAAGCACACAGATATATTTTATTTCTGGGCAATATTCTTCCTATTTATCTAGACAGTAATTATATTCTAATACTATAAGAAATGATCACATTTTAATTGTATTATGTAAATAATTTGATTCGTGAATAATTTGTAAATGTTAGGAAGCTGTTGAAACTCCAGAAACAAGAAAAACAACAAGTAAAATCTGATTAGGACAGAAGCCAGCCTTGCAGTCAAAATGTTGTAAATCAGAAGATTTAAAAAATACTGTTCCTTTGAGATATACTGCTATATCACAGAATGATCATTACCCTTCTTAAGGTTCTGTGACACCAATTTGGATTTTAGGCATAACTTCAGCATAAAATAATTTAGGACTTCAGTCTAACAGATAGAATATTAGCATTTCAAAATATGTGACAATTTTGAAAAACTGGTAACGTTTTACACTGTCAATCATAAAACCTAAAATCCCTTTTACAATTACCACATTTAAATTAACAAATTTACTTATCTAATATTTAAGTACTAATGATACCAGAATATTAAATTCAATTTGTGAAGACATTCATCATTTTAATACAGTTTAAACTACAATTTTAAAGCTGTTCAGTCTATACCTACCAATAATAATTTAATTTGCAAATGTCTCTTTTCACTTTTTCCTCATTCTGGTCTGTAGAGACAAGATATTAAAATTTTCTGTATCTTCCTAAAGATTGTAAAATATATTGTAAAATAATCGTGCTCTCATTCTCTCATTGTTTTTAAGGGTAGAATTATGAAAAAATAATAAAGATAAATACAAACAAAACTGTATTAGTTATTCATCTCCGGAGATACATGACAACCCAAGGACATCATTCTCTTCTTCTTTTTCTTTCTCATTACAGAGGTTTTGGGACATTCCTCAGAACTGCCTGGCTCTGCTGTCACAGAACCCCTATAATATTGTTTTAAGTCATCCTCTTTGGACTTTGATGGGAAGAGTAAGGCCAAAAGAAAAGGACCATATTCAAAGTACCTGATAACCTCAAAATGCATAATGTAGAAGAATATAAATTGAAGCAGACCTTAAATGTCTCATTTAACAGGGGAAACTACGTAAGTTTCAGCTGAAGCTACCATCAGTTGGAAAAACTGGTAAGTGATCCAAATTTGTCTCTATCCCACTTGCACTGTGACACTGAGGATAAAAGCCAACTTGTCATTTATAATGCATATTTAGCTTCTAAGATTTCTCAAGGCTTTTCATTAGCTCTTTCAAAATATATCTGGAGAGCTCACAGTTGATCACCCCTTGTGCCCTGATTCCTAATCTTGTCTTCTTATATGCTTACCTGCAATGTTAGAATGATTGCTAAGATAATAAATTTGCAACTGGTAAAGAGTACTTCAAACATCTAACCAGAGTAGGAAAATTATTTAGAAATCGTCACTATTCTACTTTTATACATACCTCTAGTGTGTATGTATATGTATATATATAAGTATATAGTACATATACCTCTCCTGTCTTGCTTTATTAAAAAAATTAGAACTTTTTTTAACAGTATATGATAGGTAAAATATGTAAGAAAATGTTTAGTAGAGCTGCTTTAAGGTTTAGAATATTAGGAAATTAGGAAAATGCTGCAAAATAATGATATATCAGAATCAGACTCTTTGTGCAACCTTAATGAGACCCTACTTTATGTTTCATTCTGAGACCACCTAAGTTTTACTCAAAATCTTTTAATCCAGTGGCAGATGCTCACTAGTTACGGCTGCATCTGCAATTTGGTTTTCTTTATTCAGAACAGCAGTCTATCACTGTTGTGTCCACATGAGAAAATTCTTTCCTTATATGCATCCAGTCCCTATTTTACAATGGGATTGGAATGCAGAAGGGACGTGACTGCAGACAACAGCCTCTCGAAAGAATTTCCTGCTTCCCTGGTCGAACAAGGGGCCCTGGTGTTTGTGCATCACTGTGCTCCTGCAAATTGAGAAAGAGCTCCTGGCAGCAGGCGGTGGTGTGCTTGTGCTGAAGCACATTCTCTGGAGATCAAACTATTCACTGTTGACCAGTTGTGAACCGAGATTTTCAGAGGCTTCTAATGAGGCCAGACTTACACAGGGTGTTTTTTTATGGTTTTATTTTTTTCCCCTGGGAATACAGGCAGCATCTACTTACTACAGATAGATGTATATATATATGTATATATATATATAAAAGCAAAATGTTCATTCTCTGGCTGTAAGTAAAGATGTACTTGCAGGTTTTTTGTTACCACAGTAAAATAATAACAATAGTGACAACAACAAACATTTTCACTATCTGGATTTTAGAAATGGTTAGAAAAAACTGAAGCCTCTTGCAAGAGTTCCTGCCTAAGATGATTCTTCCCCCAGAAAAATTTAACATAAAAAATAACACTTGTCTAAATTGAAAATGTGTTCTCAAACTGAAAGTTTTTGATAACTGTTATGTGCAGCTAGCAATTCCAAATCCTGTTTTGTAGTTAAAAAGTGTCATTAAACAAGATAGCTTAATGTTAAGATCCCTATCCTTCATTAATTATTGTCTGTAGGTTCAATAAGCACATAAGTGCTAAACAAATAGGTTTTGTTGTAAGAATAACACTAAACTAAATAAAAGTCAATGGACATATTGACAGTGCTGGTGCATGGAAAAATAAGTTTTCACAAGACTGACTGACTGCGTGAAACCAAAATTTTGACTTTTAAAAAATTGGAATAGAAATTCTATTTCATCACCATACTATGGCCAGGCACATGTCAATTTAATTAATTTCAAGTTAATGGCACAGCATTAGCTTAAAGTGATAAAACAAAGTGGCAAGCGCTGCAGATGAAATAGCGGCCTCACTTAACACAGTGAGGGATTTTCTACAGAACGCAATGAAGCCAACATTTTTAGAATGGCATTTGTTTGAATTTCAGGTGCTTCATTATACTACACATATAAAGTATTCCTGTCAATAACTTAAGTCTTCAGATTTACACAAATGAATTCTGAAGACATCTTACTTGTAGTATAGGCCAGTTTTATAAAATGTTTGTTACTTGTTTTAGATGGTTAGTGGTTTCATTAATGATGTTCTAGAGTAAAGATTTCCAAGAATAAATTGAAACTGGCAAAATTGACCATAATTAGTATTTCTAAGAAATAAGAATATAGTTTATGGGCAAAGATACATAAAGACTTAAATTTGACCAACTAATTTCAAAGTTATAAGATAACAGTATTAAATCCAAGAAGAAATTAACTATAAGTGGAAAAACAGACATGTACAGTTAATTTACTATTTTTGTTATGTTTAGTAACAATTTGAAGGGCAGTATTTTAAAATAAATCTGCCTTAGCTCTAAAGCACATTGCTTTATTGGTTTATTCTGTACTCATCAGATGAATCAACCATAAACTTAGTCAACTGCACAAAATCAAATATATGCTGTACAATGTCTTTGTCAGCTCTTACTAAATGAACTTTTCTCTGAGGTTTTCTGTACATTGTTCTAGTTAGAGTTTTTAGGCCATTCTTTTAATGTCTAAAATAGGGAAAACTACATTTCCCATTCTGCTAAAAGTCAAAATTGAGTCCCCTGAATCTTCAAATCCAACAAATGCCATGAAATGGAATGTGGCACTGCTACAGTCAGAAAAAGTGTATTTGGTGGGCAGGGACCTATTTTATATGCGGAGGCATGGCTGGAGAGAGAGACACACAAAAAAAGTATGTGAAACTAAATACTATGAACTAAAGCAATTGATAGATTATAAATTAGGAAAGAAATGTTTGTTAAAATTCCGTAGAAACTATAAAATATGTCTATATTAAGCATATACTGTTAAGTGCATCATGGAAGGATAAATACAACTCAGTGAAAATGATTAACACAGAATAAAAATGCTCTCATGAAAGACCAGTTGGTGGTGTATCTGGAAAAACACGCAACTCACAATGGTAAGGTCAATGCATAGATTTCTTAGAATACAGTTGAGAAAGTATAATAAAATCATATTGAGCAAATTCAGTAAACCACATGGTCCAAGTTCTGTCAGACAGAACAGCCAAGCATCATATGCTGAATGTCACAGAACTTAAAAGTTTTTCAAAAAGCCAGATAAAGAAATTTGCATGCAGAGATTGAAATAATTACACTATTTAGGACCTTAACTAGGAATGAAAACTCTAGAAGAGCTATAGAAAAGTATAATTTTGTATACAGGACTCTGTTTATTTTCCTGTAAGTATAAAATCAAGAGAGAAAGAAAGAACATGTATTGCTTGACTTATCAACAGTATCAAAACAAACACCAGAAACATATGACTACAATGAAAGAAAAACCAGCAGCATTCAGCTGCAGGGACTGGCCTCCATTTTCAGGTCTAGTAGCTTCACAGCAGCTACCTGTGTAGATAAGAATCATTACAGAAAATCAAGAGTGTGAAAAAGAAGTAAATTTGAGATAGAAATTAAAAAGCTGACACAAACATGAAAAATAAAGCATCAAAAGGGAAAAAGTTACAATGGGAAAGAAAAAAGAGAAATGTAATGAATTTAATATTTACATTGTGGCAATCACTTGAAAGACATTATTCTAATAAAAACATCAAATGATTAAATTTTACTTGGAATGGTAACCATTGAAGTGCTCCGGACAAATTTGGATAATAAAGTACTCAAACTATGTACCTTAACAGTGGCAACATGTGGTTCTCCACAGCCACTGAAGTGCTAAACTATTTGGTCTAACTTGAAAACAATTTATTTAAGCACTTAATCTGAAGCATGAGACCAACTCTCATTTCACCTTGTGATTCAAAACTAGTCAGCCAAGCCCAACCTCAGTAGAATCTTTCACGCATCTTTTATGCTGGAGGTACCTGGAACTCAGGAAACTACAATGCAGTATCTATCAGAAAAGGCGACTATTTGAAGCAACAACACCAGCCCATTGGCTGGAAGAAGAAAACGTAAAAAAAGTCAGTAATTGCATAAAAAGAAGGTTCCAATCACACATGGAGATAAAGGAGAGAGAAATTTCTTTAGCTGTTTCTTCTTCCTAAAATGTTTATCTTGTTCCTGAAAAATCATAGGAGTCCAGAATGGACCACTGTCAAAACTGGCATCAATAATATGAAAAAACACATGACCACTGCAATTAGCACAGGCAGCTGGGTATTTACATATTAACTTTAATACTAGCGTGGGAACAAAACACAGTTGCTTTTCAAAACTTGCAACTTCTTAGAAATTAAAGTCCTCACAGTATGTCTGGATGCAATCCAGTGCAAATGAAGTTTGCATACATTTTTTTTTCTACTAATATTTATATTTCAAGTTCACTTTTTGGCATATAAGACAGTCAGATTTATGCAATACAGTACATGTTTAAACATCTTAATGCTCTTGACTGAATATTATTTTTTTGTCAGCTACAGCTAATTATACGGACAGTGACTAATATTAGTGTTAGGCTACTGTTTCGAAGGAGACTTCAAAAGGAATTGAAATGTGGAAAATACTGTGTAGCAGGAACAATAACCTTGGTTACATCTTGATTTACTCACTTTAAAAAGTGAACTTCACTGAGCTATAATGGACATAGATGAAAACTGATAAGCCCCATTTTTAATTTAAACTGTATTATATTGGTCCCTTATAAATTTAAGATTTAAAAGAATTTATTTAAGGTTAAAATCACTGTAGAAGATGGTTTGTGACATCTTAGCAGAAATATATTGGAGTATGCCTCTTATTCTAGAGAGCTGAAGAGAAACGCAAGTGGTAGATAAATCATTCTCTCTTGCCGTGTAATCAAGATGCAGTATTTATGTGCTATGCAAAGTCAAAGGATTTTTAGGGTTTAGGATTTGAGTCTTCCAGGGTTTTTTGCAACACACCTCAAATTTTGCTTAAATCACAGAACTGTTGCTTTGTGAATATGTTCTGGTAGGAAACATTCTTTGGGACATGGATGCATTATCCTCTTATAACATGAATGTCCCTCTTCTTGCACAAATATACATCTCAGTGTAGGTAACTATTAAGTAGAAAAGACAGTAATATAAAAAGACTAAGAGCTATTATTAACTTTACCCCACCCTCACACATAGCTCTACTGTGGTGCTTTCAATGATACACATTTAAAAAGAAATTATTATTGCTTAAGATGTTCAAAATTCACAAACATTTCTTTTTATTAAGACTTAAATAGTTGGTCCTTATATTCCAAGCAAAAAAAACCAAAACAACAAACCCACCAAACTTTGACACATCGAACTTCCAAAGTTATCTGAATGACAGCTTAAAAATATTTTTAGAGACTATATCTAACAATTTAATCTTTTATCTGGCATTTTGGGTTTTCTTTAATTATAAAGAAATATAATGTTTGCAATTACTTACAATAAATATTCTAGGCAAGCAAGAGTA
The DNA here is from genome assembly GCF_037157495.1 of Lathamus discolor. Lineage (NCBI taxonomy): Eukaryota > Metazoa > Chordata > Aves > Psittaciformes > Psittacidae > Lathamus > Lathamus discolor. The sequence continues at coordinate 26,128,715 of NC_088887.1, read as the reverse complement.
CCATACTTATAAACTGGGGCCTAGCGCTTCAGTATTTCAACATCTGTGAGGATTTTATTTTTTCTCATAGCATTCAAAAAGATAAGCAAGCTTAAATTCACAAGTTAAAAAATAAAAAAAAAAAATTGCTTTTCAAGCATAAATTCTGGGAATACAGAGTAATTCCCTGACAATTATTTGTTTTTTCTAGCATTCTACTGTATTTCTAATATTCAGCAGTAGTTAATTCCTGTGTCAGCTGTACTATAAGAACTGCATTTTATAAAAAATATTATTTATTTGGTATATGAACATCTGTCTGATGATACTGATAGAGTCTTTTTCTCCTTCTTTTTCTGAGAGTTCTATGATTTTTTTGTTAGCGACTTCTATCCCTTTTTATGTGAAAATTGTCTTTGCAGGGAATGGAGCAAACAGCTGTTTTCAGCCTACAGCAAGAACATGCCCTGTCAGTTACAACAATGCTCATCTCCAGGATTTGATGAGAAATGGCTCTCACACAGCAAATTCTAGAACTGGTATGCAAAACCAAAACAAACAGGCTTTGTGGGGGCTGTCATCTTTCTGAAGTTTTGGATATTAATTTATCTGACTGGTGGGATTCCTACCAGCTCCTGTTCTCAAAGCATGACACCACATGACATTTGAATGTGGTGTCAAAGCATGACACACATTCAATCTCTCTCTTCAGAACTTCAGAAAATAAAAAAAGTCTTCCTCCAATACAGGAGTACATGTTGAAGACTTTACTTTATATTTTTAACTTAGAATTATGATCTGAACAAAAGCAGACAAAAGTCTTAATTTTCAAGTTCTAATTTTGGAATAAAAATATCCTATAGCCTATGATAAAATATTGCAGGTAACTTCACAAGAATAATGCTGCAGCTCTTCCTTGCCTTGGGAATATGATCAGAGCTACAAGGAGACTAACATCCTCAAAGCTTTCCTTTTTGACTACCGCATTTTGTTCTTCATTTTAGATGTAACTAAAAACCTAACTAGTCAAAGCTATAGAGATAGACTAAGGAAACCTGTAAAGCACAAAATTGTTCAAAAGAGGCACCCATTATGGCCTTTATATTTCTGATCCTTGCAATGGAGGGTTTTTTTGCCTTTGGAAAGACCTTCAAACTCCTTCTGTGTTTTAATTTTCTTTCCTGGTTTAAATTTATTGTTTCTATATAAGCTGGTGCAAGGATCAAGGGGCAAAAAGTTACAACTACTCTTTCCAAAATTATTTTGATTGTTAAAAGTGTGTAAATTTCTAATTTAATATTTTTCTTATTGAGCTACTAAGAGTTTTACTTCTATCCTCAGATACCTATTTTAAAAAGGATTACAAGAACGTATTATTTTTGAAGCCTCTGTTCTCTGGCCAATTTAGTGAAATTGTCAACTGCATTCAAAAGTTACCAGAAGGCACAAACTGATGGATGTTTGTGCTGGTATACATACACATCTACATGGACAGGCAGTGTGGTCACAAGCCATAGGCTGAAAATCAGGACAAAATGTTTTTCCTGAAGAATCAGTATATAATTCAATTATTTTTCTGGAGACTTAAACAGGTGATTTAAAAGCCACAATGAATTTTAGTCTTAGCTCAGGTAACTACTGGCAGCCTTTTTCTTTGGAAATAAGACCACAAAAGAAGCTTACTGCAAATCCCCACAGTTCTCCCCATTTAACTTTTAATGATGCAATATAACATTTCCTAGAACTAAGAGTAAGTACTAGAAGTCAACTGCTGAAACTACCCCACAGCTAACTCTTCCTCAATGTGTGGACCTTTTCCAAAATAACACACTGTACCTGGAAAGGGCTTCTCTTCATCTGAGCTGGATAAGCAGACTGTGAGGTGGAACTGAAAACTGGCTGAAAGGCTAGGCCCAGAGGATGCTGATCAATGCTGTCATATCTAGTTGGAGTCCAGTGACCCCAGAGGTCAATACTGGGTCCAATCCTGTTCAACATCATCAGTGATTTGGATGATGGTGAAAATCTGCTGACGACAGAGATCTCAGAGGAGTGGCCGATACACCACGTGGTTCATAGTAACCAGGTAACTCATGGTACAACAGGTAACCTCATGAAATTCAACAAGTGCAAAATCCTGCTCCTGAGAAGGAACAACCCTTGTCACCAGTATATGGCTGGGGGCTACCCAGCTGGAAAGCAGCTTTGCAGAAAAGGCATCAAGTTGAACACCAAGTTGAACACAAGCCAGCTATGTGCTCCTGCAGCAAGGAAGGCTAATGGTAATGGCAGCTGAGGCCTTGGTTGTGCAAGCACACTTTTATGTGATACCCTGACCTTGAGGTTTGGCTGTAATCAGGTAAAATCTAATTTCAAACAGATTTGAAATTATCTGAAACCGAAGGAAAGTGCTTCAAAAGACACAAGAACTATTCAGATTGAAATTTTATTCATTGTTACGGTAGGTCAACAAACATTATGCACTTTTGTGGTAGGGTACAGAAAAAGAATGAAGAAGGCTGCTTTTTGGCTTCTCATAGCTGATGCATGCCCAGAATCAAGTCAGACCTTTGGAGAAAAGGGAGGTTATGCCTCCCTTCAGAGCTAGGGATACTATGTCCCAGGGAGTCTCTTGCAGCCCGTGGGTCAGGGTTGAAGGGATGGGAGAGACAAGGAGAGGACCTGCAGCAGGAGAGTCTGCTGTTTGGCAGCAAGTTGTGACAGGAACAATAACCTACTCCAGATACACAGATGGGATCATACAGAATTTATTTCTATCCCAAAAAAGTCAATGAATTGCTTGGCTGAGAGAAAAATCAAATGACTCACCCTGAGAGAAAATTGTGGGCATCAGGAAAACATACTTACATTTTTCTGTACTTAGTCATTTTCAGTTTCTGGATGAAAAAGTTCATCACCCTAGCTTCTGTTCTAATAAAACACTGTCTGTATAGTTCAAAACCCCTGTTTTGTCTATGCAATACATCATAAAATATATATATATACAGATTTAAATACATATATACACATATACCTGAAGCACTGATAAGAACTATTTTTATTTTTCATTTACTTTGACACCACTGAAGATCCTAATGCTGCATTTTTGTAATACCTACTTATAAAAATAGTATTTAGGATGAAGAGTAACATCTTTGCTAGTAGTGATGATGAGAGAAAAGACCATGTGTTAGATTGTTCCTCTTTGCTTATCGCTATGTGATTTTAAGCATTGGTAAGAGTCATGCATAATAAAAAAAAAGTAAATGAGATGCACAAATAGTTCGTCTCTTTTTTTTTTTTTTTCCAGTGATGTTAATAAAAGAATACTCTGAGAATTCATGCAGCTTTGGAAGCTAAAGTACCCCCAAACAACCAATATCACAAAGTGAGAAAAATAAGTCCAAGGGAGTCTTATTATAGCAGAATGCTTTTCTCATTTTCCCACTATTGCACCAAGTTACTAATGTATAATGAACAAGAAAAAACTTGCGATTAAACACAACTTGCAGGCATTAATATGGCCTTCCAGAGACACAGCACTGACTGGATAAAAGTCTTTTGGAAGACGGCACCTGTATAAATCTTTCGCCTCTAATTTCTGACCATTTTTCTAACATTTGCAGAAAGTAACTTCTTTTAACGCCTTTTATGTCATCTTCTTTTAAGATTCACTTAATATAAAACTGCAGATGTGTTTTTAGTTTGCAATAGTAATGGTTCAGAATGACAGATTTGGACAATTTTGTACCAGCTGCACAGTACAAAGACAGGTATCTGTCTCTGCCCTGCTAAGGAGCAAATGGAACCATACAAATGGGCTGTAGTGTTGGCTCTGGGAGCTGATGGACTTTTGTTGCTCTTGGTGGCACCTAGTCAGAGGATTTCTTATGGCTGCAGAGGTTAGTCTATGCTGTTTTAACACTTAGAAAGAGCTAAAAGCTAAGGCAAACATCTCCTTTCAGATTTTTTTTTTTTTTCCTTACAGGACTAGAAGCAGCTTAACACTATATATTTTCTAAAATACCACAAATCAGTACTGAAAATCTGGTAAAGACTTCACTCAGAGGCAATCACTGTGTTGAGTTGCACCTGCCTGCAAGTACTGCCCACTAGGATCCATAGTGAGATTTTGGAATACATAAAACACTACATTTAAGACTATGCCACTTTTTCTTCAAAGCATGATTGTTAAATACATGCTCATATGCCTAAGTAAAAAGTGAAATACAAAGATGGAATTGTGTCCTGGGTTTACCAGTAGCTGTTTTGCTCCTTCTTAGTAACTGGTGCAAGCTCTATCTTTTGACTTCCAGCCTGGGCAGAGAGCTGATAACACCGATTGTTTTTAATTGTTGCTAAGTAATGTTTATTCTGGCCAAGGACTTTTGTGAGTCTCATGCTCTGCCAGGGACAAGGGGAGGCTGGGAGGAAGCAGAGACAGGACACCTGACCTAAGCTAGACAAAGAGGTATTCCATACCACAGCACATCATGCCCAGGGAGGTAACTGGGAGTTACCCGGAAGGGCATGGTCTCACTTTGGGGTGGGGGGTCGAACTCGTTCGGCGGTGGTATCGTATTCTCTTCTCTTGTTATTTTCTTTGATCAATATTAACATTGGTGGTAGCAGTAGTGATTTGTGTTACACCTTAGTTACTGGGCTGTTCTTATCTCAACCCATGGGAGTTACATTCTCTCGATTCTCCTCCCCATCCCTCCGGGAGCGGGGAGGGTCGGGCGGGGGGTGGGGGGGAGGAAAGAAAGAGGGAGAAAGAGAAAAAAGGAGGGGGAAAGTGAGTGAACGAGCTTTTGTGGTTGGGTTTAAACCACGACAAATTGTTCACTCAAAAAAGTGGAAAGCAAAATTATATATACGTAGATATAATACACAGTCATGTGTGTCTATAAACACATATACACATACATGAATATACATACATTTATTTAAGGCTGTTTCAAGACCGTGGCTTGTTTAGCATTTCTCAAAGTCAGTTTCAAGGTTCCATTGGTAAACCCTTCAGTAAACCAGGAAACGTGCATTAGAAGGATTACAAATTTGGGAAGCTAATAACAAATTTGTGGGATTCAGTTAATGGACACTGTGTTAAAGGCCTAGGAACAGAAATTACAAAATCAAGTAGATCTATAGTTGGAGTCTGCTAAGGCTAACCATGTGAAAATTTAAAGGAATGTCTGTCTCATTTATATATCTCACTGATGCCAGACAGCAATTTTCAGTCTCAAGCTCCTTCCTAGACCTAAGATTGCTGATGGAAGATCATCACATTGTGTTATTACAGAATTTGACTGCCAGCCAGGAGCTGGTACACGCGTACTTCCCTAGCAAGAAGAAGTTGTGGATTTGGTGCCCAGGTAAGCAGAGTTTTGGCTTCCAGTCCCTACCCTTAGGGATTACTACTTTTGCCTTATATCCAATGGCTCTTGAAAACATAAGCTCCTTCTGCAGCAATTAGAGCCAGTTTTATTTCTTGTAATAACTCCCATTTCCCTCGTAAGCACATATTGATGGAAAACAAATGTACCCTTGCCTCCATTCTCTCTCTAGTTCTCTAATAAATTTAATTAGCATCCACATATTTTCACCAGAATAGTATCCTATATTTCAACAATCCCCAAATTGCCTCGGCATAAGTAATATCCATGAGATTGCATACACAGGTTCTACAGGTATCTTGTTTTTTAAATTACATTTAGAGCAAGACAGAAACGGTTAAGCTGAAGTGTCACAGATCTGGGCACATAGATAAGAAAACCTTTGGGTTTTCTAGTAATTACATGAATAATCAGGAAAGGTATCTCAGTCATCAGAATCTGCTAAGTGAGCACAAGATAGGTGATGCAGATTTGACTCAAAAGTCACATTTCATTCCTGTAGCCTATGTCTTTATTAGGACCTCGTTGTAGATGTCTAGCTGCAAATACCTAAGGCTCAAAGCAGAGAAACAGTGCATCTTCCAAGTTGACTGACGCCAGAAAGTATTCCCCTCAAAGCTGAGCATTTTATAAGCATTATCTGTCAAGTTTTGAAAGAGTAGGCTCATACATTTGCAACGTTATATATATGTATTATACTCCAATAATAATATAATACCATTTCAAAACAAGATAAACATACTAACTCATGAATATGAACATTAATGTTCCACTGATTCTAAGTGTCTTTTGACATTAAAAATTGCTTACAGAATGTGCTTATAATGGGAATTTCACACTCTTTTCAGTCTTTGCAAAAATAGTTGTCAAGGAAACTAATTAGGTCCACAATCACAATTACAATAAATATTCATATTAAAAAGTCCTGATATTAAATAGTGTAACAAGCTTCTTACAAGTACTTGAGGTTACGGGAGAGCACTGAAAGGAAAAAGCCCCTAAATATCTATAAACCTGTGTTCAGATAAAAATATTCTGTCTTCTGAAACTAAACTAACTAAGCTGCTTTTTACTTGAATGTCTAGAGACCACTTCCCTTATCATTTACAAAGGCATATCATGCTGCTCACAGTTACAGCAGCTGTGGCAATTATGTGGAATATTTCAAATAATTATAACAGGTTCAAGTTAGATTGCATGGCTTACCCCTTCCATTTACCTAAATAGGCTTTTATTTATTCTTCTGCTTGACAAATATTTTTATTTCCTTTGGACAACAGTCTTTCCTACATTTCTTTTGCCCTTTTATTTTTCTGAACGATGGCAATCACGAGGCACTGTGTTTAATCTGTTTTTAAAGCAATCTGTTTAAAAACAAGCACAAAGGGCCTACTGAGGCCCTGAATTTCAATCAAAATGCAAATCACCTCTCACTACTGCAATTCAAGTGCCTAAACCAAATATCTGTGCTAGAACTGGATCTGAACCTATTATTAAATTACAAATGCCTATTCCTTTCTATAAATGCAAGTCACAATGCTTCCAATATCAGCAAATTGTCGCAGAGACCTCAAGATAACTTCCCTAAAAATATATTTGAAGAAAACTTTCAATAGACAGAAAAAAAAAGTGTTATTTCAAACTTTTTTGATGACAAAGTAGTCTTTGACTCAAACTCATCACCACTTTACTAAGATCAATTCTTGTCAGATGTTCAAATACAAGTACAGGTAGAGATACAGTCTACATTTTAATATGTGACCACTATAATTATTTGGCATGATCTTAATTTGATTCTAATACTGCAACAGTTTAATATATAGCATACAGAAAGCACTATGTTAGAGGACCTAGCACCTGATTTTAAAATGGTAATGACGACACTGATCTAATCTGGAATTCATTATTAAAGATACCAGCTCATAATTTAGATAAAATGTTTGAAATATCTTCCTCATAATATATGTTTTATAAAAATTAAACCAACCTGTAATGTAAGAGAAATTGCCATCATATTTTAGGCTTATTCTGAATGAAATAATTTTGCACTGTTGCACCAAAACATAATTTTATGTTGGGCAGCATTAAAACTTGATAAACTGGTTACTATAGCACACTCACTCTTAAGTACTAAGCAGTTTTCCTTAAAAAAAAATCCAAAATTTCTTATTTACACACTTAAAATTGTGAACAACATTTCTGAAAATTTGAATGCTTGTAAATTGGCCTAATAGGAGGCTGCATGCTTACCGTGTTAGGGTGAATCAATAAGACGGTATCCAAACAAGACTATTTGAAGTCTTAACCTCATCAGACCGTAAAATAACTACCTTTATTACATGTGAATATATAAACATATATATCTTGAAGCACATGCAGAGACAGGATTGAAATCAAGAATTCTAGCAACTAAGTTTCTTACAGTAGACAAATTGCAACTTGTCTACTGTAAATACAGTATATACTGTATATACAGTAAATACTGTATTCTTTATTACCTGTCATCAACTGGGTTGAATATTCAGTGTTCTATATTTACAAATGACTTTATTACTAAGACAAAAGTAAGAAAGAGGGTCCCATTCAAGGGTTTTGAATCAAGTCTTTGCTGATAGAGTATGGTGTCTCAGGCTTTGTCAGTTAGTTAGACTTCAGTTACCTTATGTTCACCTACATATATTTGTGTACTATGAGTAGCTAACAGTTTATAGACAGAAAACACTCCAAAATTAACTTACCTGTAATAATGTTAGGCTTTGGTGGCATACTGAATTCATACAATGTTGGTTCAGAATAACCCAGTCTGTTGGCAGCTGTAATTTGTACTTCGTAACCCATGGTCCACTGAAGATGCTCTAAGATGATGTGGTCTCTACTACCCTGCACTTTTTTCTCTAGCCACTGGTCTTCCTTATCTTTCTGTGAATATACAAATATTAGTTTAAATACTCAAAATCAAGAATATTATAAGTATTATTTGTACAATACACATAAACTATGTGTCTACATGATGCAAAAAAATACGGAGTTTCATTTACACAGGTTATGAAGATTCAAATAATCTAATTTTGGCGTTCTGAATAATCAGGCTTTTGGTCTTTTGATAATTTCGACCACTCCAAGTCATGTTTCCATAATGTGGATTTAGGGATTTTGCAGGCAATCCCTTTAAACCTTTTGGCTTCAATTTATACATTGCTGAAATACTGATGTTTATCTTGGGGAACAGCAGGGTAATCATTTACTAATGCTGCTAGGAGTAAATTCTGTAAAAGGTTTACTTTATATAGATGCTTTGATTACATTTTGATCAGTGTTCTTTAAGAGAAACTTGCCATTAAATCCAAACTTGAACTGTTCATGAATGCAAGATCATACAGTAGTTATATAACGAAAATATACATTAACTGTAGCAGGATGTGGTACTATAGTAATAGTTTGCAAACTAGGTTGTATGCGACAGTATAAACACAACTAAGTATGCAGTCCTATCTCTACACTGCTGAGACACATGCAAATCATTAAGATGGTGCTCTAGAGAAAAAAAAAGTTTAAATTCAGATAATTAACTGTACAAAGAAAACAAATGAGGACTTCAGTTGCAATCTTAACTCTGGCATTTCATAAATTTGGAGCACTTACCTTTGCAGTTGCTCCTTTAAGTGCATAATACATTTACTTATTCTTTATACAAATGAGAACCACTGTCAAACACAAAAGCCTTCTTGTTCAAAGGAGTATCACTAACAGCGAGTAAAAATCTGTGTAGACCTATTCTTACCAAACACTGAGGTACGATAAAGTGGCAAAAACTATGGCTGAGAGCCATACTTCCAACCCATACAACAATACAGGCCAGTCACTGGATAAAAACTTTAAAGCAAAAACACCCCTTGAAGTACAGGGAGCATAACTTTTTGATGCAGACTACTATGCTTCGCAGCAGCTTAAATTTAGGGTCCTTGCTAAAGCACTTTGCTCTTGTCTAATAGAAGTATCAAACAAAATTGCATCTAAATCAGACAGTTCAGAGCCCAGTCATGCTCCTTGTACCTGTTTGTCCCAAGTCTGGAGAAAATAGAGTGACAGACCAAACTCCCTTATGAGCACTGCTGAAATAACTTATTAGCTATCAGCACTGAGTGTGATGGTTTCTCCACACTGACTTCATCTTTTCTTAAACTCTGTCTTGCTGCTTTTGCACTGGCATTTATACTGACATGACAGTACTGGGAATGACTAAAATAAGGTAAAACATCGTTCCAGGAATGTTTGCAGCAAGGTGAAAGTGTCTACTTGGTTAAGCAGTATTAAAAAAAAAAAAAAAAAGGTCAGGAGATGCCAACTTTCTTGAAAGCTGGCAGGAAAATATTTTAAGAAGTCTTTTCAGAAGACAATATGATAGTTTAAAGCAGTGACTTCACAAGAATTAATTACATCATGTTGATGCCTTATAGGTCTGTGCAATATAGGACAAATAGTGAACAAAGCACAAAATGGCTGATAATGTACATAATCTTAAAATGCACAGAAAGTCCAAGGATCTGGAAAGGTAAAGTCCCAGGTAAAGTGGAACATAGAGATAAAAAAAAAACAAAAAACAAAAAACAAAACCAAAACCCCTCCCCAAAATTTCCACAATGATTTATACGAATACAGCTTAAAATCCACTGTGCAGCACCAGCACCTCATCATGTGTGCCCAACCAAATTTAACAGCACTAAAAGCAGGAGCAATCAACGGGTAGCTTGAGCTGGTCCCCACTAAAATTACAGTTATCATGAGAAATGTGGTTGGGTGGTCACCTTCATTGGATGGGATGCTTGTCTAGGGAATCCCCACCACTGCTTTTCCCACCTGATTACTGGGGAACAGTTTTCCCTCATCTTTCTCTCTCTCCTCCTGTTCTACCCTAAGGTAATTTTGAAGTCACTGTATGCCATCAGCTTCAGGCTTCACCAGGGAAGCTTTGTAAAACTGTCTTCACCATCTTTGTGTAAGACCAGGAATCAGTTTGAAGCTGCTGCTCATAAAAATTGCATAGTACCTACTTCTCTGTAATACAGACCAAGAAGTGAAGCTTCTAATGAAGTGATTATAATAACTACTGCCCATAATATAAACGAAGTGATGTTAGGAAAGCAGTATTTGACAGAATGAAACATGATTTCCAGAAAAACAAAACAATCGCCCTAAACCAGGCTATAAAACTGCTGTATCTTAAAGGCTGTTCCTCTTCCAGTTAAAAAAACCCAACAAAATGGACAAACAACAACAAACTCTGTATGAAAATTAAATATGAGGGAACTAACTATTAGTAAGACATAGGCTGTTATGAAAAACAAAGAAGGAAAAGACACTGATGTATAGCTTGTTTTCTAATGTGCTCTTTAAATAGGCAAGTAAAAACACTGGTCCAGGTGCTAGTAATGAGGCTGGCAAGAGTTACAGGAAAGCTAATTAAATACAACCAATGGGGAAGATAGAAGAGAAACAGTCAACAGATAATTAAGAACTTTAAATAGCATCCATTCATTCTGATTAAACCACACACAAAAAAAATCATCATGCTCTTTTGTTGTAGGACGGTCTTCAATTTAGTCAAATCGCTTTTTCAATTGTAAGCTTAAGTAGATATGGATTTAAGGTCCAAGTAAAAGCTATCTTCTTCAGCAACCTGTTAAGTTTATCGTTACTGCTTAAACTGTACATTTATCTTTCAACAATACACACAAAGAGTGATGTTTTAGACTGTAATATTGTACTTTAGTCAAAACACTAGATGAAAATCAGGTTTCAAAATATATTCAGGATATATCCAAAATCATTTAACTTACTTAAGTTACAGACACCAATTAAATTCCATATACTGCATTCATACATTATGTCCAAGCAATTTATTTTCTTCTTTTTAATTATAAATACTTAGAGGCATTGTTACCTAAACAGGAAGCTCAACCCATGAAACTGCATTGTACCTTGCGTTGCGTATTATACTACCCTCTCTTCTTTACAATTACTTTTCTTTTATGCCAGCTGCACTCACTGGACTAAAAGTCGTTTAAGAAGGTCAGTTAAGATTTTGGGACCAGTGATATCAGAATAACTGCTGTTTATGTCCCCAGGCTACTCTCAAAAACTCTACCAATTTTTTCTCAATTGATTTGAAGCTAGCAATCTTCTTTGGTTACCTTATGAAAATCATACCATATGACAGGTTTAGCACTTGGACAATGCCAGAACAACCATCGAAGAGTTACATTATAGGAAAAATCAGGAAATGTGAAAAAAGCTATTGAAAATTAGGAAAGGGCCTTTCCTTTTTGGAACACTGAAACATGTTGTGCAATTAACTTCTCAAAGATTGCTTATTTCTGTTAAACACAGTCATCAATAGCTTCTATTTAACAAGCCTAAATATCTGATGTTACATTCCCAGTATCTTTTAGACTCTTGATGTGGACATGTACATCTGCTATTGCATTCTGGACCTTTTACTGGGTCTAGTCAGGTAAAAGTAGTATAATTTTCCTAAAAGAACACAAAGAAGTTATTAGAAAATGCACACTTTTGAATTAAATTATTTCCTTTTACCAGCTCTATAGTTACTTCTTCAAATCAGTAATTTCTAAACATAGTAAATCAGGAAAGGAAGGTTATTTTAGCTAGAAAGGTGTGTTTTCTAAACTTGCCGGTTTTAATGAGAGCACACCAAACAGACTGTAGCTGATCAAAGGCCAAAAAAATCTGCACAATGGCTGTTAAAGAACTGATATGTACACTGAAACTCATGAAAGTCCTAACAATTTGAAATGATTTAGCTTTTTTAAGCGGAACCTTGGAATCTAGGAAGACAGAAAGTATGAAACATGAACAGATAATTGATTTAATTTCAAATTAATATGGAACATTGGAGTATAGCTTTCTAACTCTAGGATGCTATCTATCAATACAGATTCATTTAGAAAAGATTATTAATTTGCTGCTCAAACAACCCTTAATTATGTAACTTCAGTGTCTGCTAATTTAATGCACTTCTGAGAGGTGAACATGAACGTTCCTCATTTACCACGTAACAAAACAGAGAATACAGTTTTCTTATTAGAATGAACTCTCCGTTACACCTTTAGAAAGAACAGGGTGCTTTTGTTTCTTTTTATCTTTTATTTTATAATCTTGCATTAGCAACCTAGTCACAAAACATACTATCCTATATCTTCTTTTTGTAGTATGCAAACCATTTTTTCACATTTCAAATCTTATCAACAGTCTTGGCTATATTAAAAGCAGATATTACTAAGCATCTGAAATACTTACACTTCTGTATTTGACAATATATTCCAAAATGGGGGCACCTCCATCATCTTGTTTAGTTATGCTAAGTTTAAAACTCTTGCCACTTTCTGGTTGCCCATGAATTGAAGGGGGACTTGGCTCCCCTAAAACAAGGTAAAAAAAAAGTAGATGATAATAACAATTCAGCAAAAGGTAAGTCTTAAATTACATCTGGGAACTTGTCCACAATGTTATTAATCAAAATCTTTAAAATCAACATCGTACTTCCAAGCACTGCAGAACAACCTTAATAAGTGTGTTAAATATTTTGCTTAGAGTATGTTCTAATGTAGACTAATTATCATACAAAAGGAAACAAAATTATGGGAAGTATGAAAGAAGTACTTGTTTAAGACCTTTAATCTTTCGACATTTTCAGATGTAATTTACTTCAGGAATGATTTAGCCATTAATTCAGCTAGGCTGGCAAGTTGCTACTCACACTGAAGTTTGCAGGTAATACTAACTTACAGAAAAGCACCCTTAATATCAAGCATGAGTTCTAGTCCTGTATGGAAGGTTGTAATATAGATGTAAGGTAAATTAACTCTTCAATAAATTTGCTGAGGCAAAATTATATACTTTCAGAGTACTCTGTATTAACAAGAATTTTAAAGAATAAGATTACCAAAAGCAAAACCAACTTCTTCTGCAATGTAAGGATAAATATAACCTTAATGGAAGGGTTAATAGCCAGTTTAAGGCACTTAGCTAATTTAAATTCACAGACTAATTATCATTTCTATACACAATGTCTTTTATAAAGTCTAATCAGATCCTAAATGAAAGTGTGTTGTTATACTTGTGTCTTATCTTCAAAATATCTGTAAATTTACATCTACATAGAAAGATACGGTTCTTTTAGAAATATTTATAGTAATTGTGTAAATGAGTGTAAATGAGAAAAAGTGCTTAATTTAATATGCTTCATGGTTTGTGATCCTAAATATAAACCACAAATTTGTCTAAGTCTCAAAATTATAGATAATGGGATAAATTTTCTAATTTAAGTTCATTCATACTACTTGCGAGGGGGGGGGGGGATAAGAGGACAAAACCATGATTTCTGAGAAACAATGTAAAGACTGATGTTATGCACTTAGGAGTAGCATGTAAATATAAAATATGTTATCCACAGTGAATAATAATTTAAATTATTAGCTGATCTGGCGATAAAATATTCTATTTACATTTTCATTTAACAGCTCAAGTATTACTCACGGACAGGTAAGGTCTGAAAGATCTCGATTTTACTATACTCTCCTTGCCCTTTTCCATTTACAGCGGCTACTTTGATTTCATATGTCGTATTTGGTTCCAAATTGCTGAGAACAACCATTGCTAAAGGAAAGGGAAGAAAAAATATGGGAACAAAATTTGATGAAGCAATATATTAAAAAAGTCTAGCAATTTCATAATTTGCTTGTTTCACTTGCAACTTAATGAGTCCCATTTTTCACAATCGAGAGGTACCAAACTTAGCTTTCTTGTTAATAGCTAAGAGTACCTTTTTTTTTCATTTGCATAAAATCACTGCTGTGACTGAGGAAGTTATGCATCTGAAGGAATTTACTGTCAGTGTTACAGAAGCTATAGGCAACAATTAAGGACCTTGATGGGGATTGATATTTGATGTTCAGATTGTGAGCACAGGAGACATGAATCTGGCAAAAAATTATCAGTTTTCATTCTTCTAGTTGGCAATAGGCATCTGATGCACATTCCAGCCACCTTTACACAGTTCACAGCTTGCCATTTTTCCCTTATGCACAGCAGTATCAACTGTCCTTGGACCACACTATTAAATGCATCTCCACATAGACTAGTGGTGAATTACTGGTGTTATGCTTTGCCAGTTCAACAATCTATTCAAGACCTAAAATGACAGATGGCTATGATGACTGAAGGAAGAGTTCTTAATTATCTACTGAGGATCTGAAAGTGAATTAGGCCTGTTTGTACATACTTAAGAGGAAGTCTATGGAAATACATATTAAATTATAGGCAAATTAAAGTGTCTGAACTTAGGACTTGCCTTCAGAAACCAAGACTGAATCCCTGGCAGAAATGTTTCACACGGCCTGAACTTATCTCTATGATTCTACTTGAATAAGCAGAAAGCAGCAGAAAACAGTGGAAAAAGCCTGCTAAAAAGCATATCATACAGCATTAATATTGTTTCTCTAGTGTACAGTAAGAAGTCTAGAAACAAAATCCAGAAAAAGGATGTTGGATCCTTTATGTGAATGCAGTATTATATATTACCACAGTACTGTATATGACAAATATTGATATTGAATAAGCACTTGGAAACTTCAATCCACAGAGTTTTTGGACCATTACCCTGCCTTTCCAAAAAAGCTTCCTTTTATTGTCTCTACAGCAATTGCCTGCTTGATGTTTGCCAGCTCTGTGATGAGCTCTCCAGATGTCAGATTCACAATAGGGAATGGACATAAATTGGATGGACTTTACTTCAGAAAAGCACATCAGTATTTGTCTTGCCCAAAAAAGCAGGGCTGTATTATCTTACAAAAGGATAAAGAATTGTGATGTCTTGAGAAAGAGCCTATAGTCTCCTTCTCAGTCTCTAGGGAGCCCACTTTTTTTTAACACAGAGAAATATTTTAATAGTTGCTTTAGGCTTGGTTTTCAAGTTATATATAATGAAAGTGCAATTATTTTTGTCAGTACTCTGTTATTCTTTTGAGTCCAGATTTATTAGAATTTCAATTTCTTTAGTTTTGGCACCAGACTGACAGAGGTCCCATTAAATGTGAAGCTAAATGGATTTAATGAATTTTGGAAAAACAGTAACTTTTACAATTCACACTCTATTATGAACATTTTGCATGAATTTGCCATTGAAACATAACTGCTTTCTTGTAAACAAAACAGTAGAACTACGTCTTCCAGCATATTTTATCTTTACCATATTTCCATGAGATTTAAAAATATAAAACTATGAAGTATAACCATGTAATGAAAAACTAAAGTACCATCAAGAGAGTAAGAATAGAATTTGGAGGATTATTATATATAACATCCAGTTATGGCGAGATGAAACTTAAAACCTAAATCAAGCAGTAGCAGTGTTTGACTTGCCTTTCAGCCATGATTACCTTTCCAAGGCTGAATAACTTCACTGAAAATAAACCTTAAGGCATACTAAAACCTAGTGTTACTGTAAATGTTTTTAAAATCTGAATAATATAAATGCATGACTATGAGTCTACACTTAACAAAACACGAATGCGTTAACTACAGAAAATCCAAGGATCTGATTCTATAAACACTTAAGTGACTCCTGGGGCCTATCTAAATGAATAAAATTACGTCTACATGCAGTATTTAAAGAATCACTGTTCATTTTAGAATCCCCTGCACAGCACTGTGTGTAAATACAGTAACTCTGACAAACACATTTATGGAAGTAACCGAACGAAATCTGATAGGAAAATACGTCCTGAAAAACTGGAACCACTTGTTATCAGTGATGGTATTATGTGAATAAATTTTATACATTTGAAAAAAATCACAACTATCTACTCCTGAAAATCAAAGAACCATTCTTGATCAGAATACTTCAGACATTCCAGTTGTAAAAGATATCTAGATTAAGAGTAAGAAACTACAGTATGTAACAAAAGTGCAGGGCTTAAAAGTAATCTAAAAGTAGTGAAACTTTCACTGTTTGGTAAGTGTTTTACATTTTTAAAACATGATCAGAATGGAAGAAAACAGTGCCACGATTTTGGTTTTTCTTTAAGGTATGTATCTGTCATATAAGTATAAAATCAACGTATTCATGTTTGCATATATAAACAGAACTCCTCTTGCAAGAGTCCACAGCTCACACTCCTAGCCAAAATAGATATTTTGTTTACAGTTTTCAATGCTACTGACATAATTAGGTGTAAAAATTCTGGTAATATTCTAAAAGAAATACAGGATTTACAGAATATGAATGTTGAAAAAACTGTTCCACTGCATACCATATGTGTAAATTATGCCATCGGTATATTCATTGGCAAATATCATCCCAGAGATAATGAAACTGAAATTCCTTTTAGTCTTTCAGATTTGATTTTTTTTTCAGGTTTTTTTCTACCTGTCCTATCTACCTGTTTCTGTTTTTCTATTTTCTCCCTAATCACAGGATCTGCACACTTTAACTGAAGAATTCAGTTTTGTAGACAAATTGGTTATGCTGGGATTATTCACACAGTGACTCGTTACATTGAGGAGTAAACTTCAAAGAGGCAAAACCAGATGATGATACTCTTGTGAACTTTACAGGTACTGTTGGGCTCAATTAGCATGTTGCACAATAACTCAGACCTTAGTATTTTCCATTTATAAGAGTACAGACAGGCTTCAAGTCACATGGTACCCTTGAAGGAAACCATGACACAAGAAGTTACGAGTTATATTGGTTTTGGTTTACTGTACTGTATAGAGAGTTAAAACAAAATTATACTTTTTAACAGGGTATGCAAGGAATATTGTGGGTGATTATTTTATTTTATAGACTAGAATTTAAAAAGAAACACAACAACCAAAAAGAATTAAACCTTACTGAACAGCAAAATTCAGTTTAACTTATTCTGTGGCAAGAATCCTAAAATTTAAGCAACATTAAAAATACATCTTTTACTATACAAATTCTTCTAATTTGCAAGCAAATCTAAAACATTAAAGGAGAAACACAGTACAGAAAAAAAAAAAGCCTGTAAAAATACATTAGATGGGTAGACAAAAATGCAGGACTCCATCCTATTTCAAACAGAGTGTAAGCATTTCTGTTAGAAAAGTTGATTATTGCAGAATTTTAACTGCTATCAAGATGAACTGGAGGAAAACAACATCTGACGTAAGATTTGCTGTGAAATGAATTGTACCATAATCCAAGTGAGTAAAAACAAAACCAGAAATCCCCAGCTGCATTTCTGGTCTAGGGTTAGATCGTTTATATTACCTGATTGCAGTAGAATGAGCTGGAAAATCTCTAGAATATTTTTTTTTTTTTTTTTCTCCAAAGGAAAGCTACCTCAGATCTCTTCTAAGGACTGCAATATATTACATATACCACCACCAAATCAAGAAAAGTTAAGGCAGCCAACAGCAGTTACATTAATCCCAGAGTAGAACTTATATGAGGTTAATTAACAGAAATATATCAATACATTCTTCTCATTGGAGATCTATCTGTTGCATACAACAACGTTATTTCAGTACCAAATGCAATCCCTTGAGGATGCCAGATCTAACTAAAGGAGGCATAAATTTATTTAGAAACAAAGTAGCTGAGACATATCATTGCTGAAATATCACCTTAGTCGTGACAGACAGTGACAGCAGTGTGAAATTTCTGTCAAAGATGCATTACAAGTTTTAGGATTTTTTTTTTTCTATTTCTTTCATAGAATCATAGAATGGTTAGGGTTGGAAAGGACCTCAAGATCATCTAGTTCCAACCCCCCTGCCATGGACAGGGACACCTCACACTAAACCATCCAACACAAGGCTTCATCCAACCTGGCCTTGAACACCGCCAGGGATGGAGCACTCACAACCTCCCTGGGCAACCCATTCCAGTGCCTCACCACCCTAACAGGAAAGAATTTCCTCCTTATATCCAATCTAAACTTCCCCTGTTTAAGTTTTAACCCATTACCCCTTGTCCTGTCACTACAGTCCCTGACAAAGAGTCCCTCCCCAGCATCCCTACAGGCCCCGTTCAGGTACTGGAAGGCTGCTATGAGGTCCCCATGCAGCCTTCTCTTCTCCAGGCTGAACAGCCCCAACTTCCTCAGCCTGTCTTCATATGGAAGGTGCTCCAGTCCCCTGATCATCCTCGTGGCCCTCCTCTGGACTTGTTCCAGCAGTTCCATGTCCTTTTTATGTTGAGGACACCAGAACTGCACACAATACTCCAGGTGAGGTCTCATAAGAGCAGAGTAGAGGGGCAGGATCACCTCCTTGGACCTGCTGGTCACGCTCCTTTTGATGCAGCCCAGGATACGGTTGGCTTTCTGGGCTGCGAGCGCACACTGCTGGCTCATGTTCATTTTCTCATCGACCAGCACCCCCAAGTCCTTCTCTGCAGGGCCACTCTGAATCTCTTCTTTGCCCAGTCTGTAGCTGTGCCTGGGATTGCTCCGACCCAGGTGTAGGACCCTGCACTTGTCGTGGTTGAACTTCATAAGGTTGGCATCAGCCCACCTCACAAGCGTGTCAAGGTCCCTCTGGATGGCATCCCTTCCCTCCAGCATATCAACCGGACCACATAGCTTGGTGTCATCGGCAAACTTGCTGAGGGCGCACTCAATCCCACTGTCCATGTCAGCGACGAAGATGTTAAACAAGACCGGTTCCAACACCGATCCCTGAGGGACACCACTCGTTACCGGTCTCCAGCCAGACATCGAGCCATTGACCACAACTCTTTGTGTGCGGCCATCCAGCCAGTTCTTTATCCACCGAGTGGTCCATCCATCAAATTGATATCTCTCCAATTTAGAGACAAGGATGTCGTGTGGAACAGTGTCAAACGCTTTGCACAAGTCCAGGTAGATGACGTCAACTGCTTTACCCTTATCCATCAATTCTGTAGCCCCATCATAGAAGGCCACCAAATTGGTCAGGCAGGATTTCCCCTTAGTGAAGCCATGCTGGCTGTCACCAAGCACCTTGTTGTTTTTCATGTGCCTTAGCATGCCTTCCAGGAGAATGTGCTCCAAGATTTTACCAGGCACAGAGGTGAGACTGACTGGTCTGTAATTCGCTGGGTCTTCCATTTTCCCCTTCTTGAAA
The DNA here is from genome assembly GCF_037157495.1 of Lathamus discolor. Classification (NCBI taxonomy): domain Eukaryota; kingdom Metazoa; phylum Chordata; class Aves; order Psittaciformes; family Psittacidae; genus Lathamus; species Lathamus discolor. The sequence goes on along the minus strand of NC_088887.1, from coordinate 26,109,189 downwards.
ATGGGGGTTATATTTCCCTTTTTCCAGTAAAGTTTTTCCCTTTCCCTGTAGTCTGAATCTCTACGACCACGTACTGAATGTAGACTAAATACGGTGCAGGTTAGTTAGCAGAGTGTTTTGATTCAGCAGCATTTTGCTGCACTTTTTACTCATTATTTTACTACTCGCAGGAAAAAACTGAGTCCACTGGTAATACTGGAATCTCTTTCAGAGGAAAAAATGAACAGCATTTTCATGAAGCCTAACGAGCTTTCTCTTTGTGATGACTCGTTCTTTTAAGGACAGAAAAAAAGACATGGAAAGAGAGCAGCGAGGAACTTATGGCATTATGGTATTGAGGTTCTGTACAAATGTCTCAGACTTCTGTCAATGTCACACAATCTGAGGAACTTCTCCCAAAACCTCTGTCTGCATGGGATGAGCAACACTGTTTTGTTTACTCTGTATGCTTACACAGTAGGAGGAAGAGTATAAAACCTCTTTTTCTAGATTCTGTGTGCTCACAGGAGTGTTGACAAAATTAAGTTAGAAACTGCCACAGCAGAGAAATACAGGGCGGGGGGGATGAAGACAGGGAAAGGGACAGGGAAGAAGATTTTGCTCCAAACAGGCAAAACTGTTTATTCACATGCAGAAACAGTCACACTTCCTCAGTTCCACCTCCCTGCCTTGTCCAAATAAAGATTAATTTCATAAACACTGATTCAAGCATCTGGCTATAAGTCAGAATTCAACTAACAAATACATGAATGTTAATAATGAAAATAATTCAAGTTGCACATTATATGAAAAAACATAATGATAGCAAATCCTACTGCCAGTGAAATCACTAGCATAACTTGCATAAATATATATGGAGACAACATCAAGCCTTAAGTAATTCCCTAAACCGTATACATAGAAATAAAAGTAGCCATTCTAAAAATTACAGACAAAGGCTTTATCTGGAATTTCCATAATTCTTTGCACTATAATGTAATTGTTGCTTTATCTTGGAATAAAATTTGTATTTGCTTAATTAACTGTGACTATAAACAATTACCTGTGAATAAAGATATACAGTGTGGTAGATCAGGTATAATTAATATAATGTTCACTAACATGAATAATTTCCATATAAAATACTTTTCAGTAGTTCATATAAAAAATGCACTTGGCAAAATTCTCATTGATATTTTGTGTTCAGCCCCCAATTCACAATTTCCCTGTAAGCTCCTTTTCTCCATATATTTAATTTTTATGTTTACTGGGTAGGATTCTGGGATGTCTGGATAGAAAATGAATCAGACGTAGCATTTTTATTTAAATAAAGCAAGTAAGAAAAGATTAAATAATCAATAGCACAATCATAGTTCCAAAATGTGAAGTGCTATAAATTAATGAAAATAAAGCAAGAAAGAGTGTAATCCAATGTCCTTAGAAAAGAACAAATTTTTGGATTGACAACACAGTTTACAACATATTGAACCAGCATGAATCCAGAAGATTGGTTTTGTCATTTAAGACACCTGTAACAATGAACAGGTTTTCTTTAGAAGTTAATTTTCTAATTTATTTATTTAAAAAGGACATGTATTTAATCTAAATCACAGAATAGCACACAGTATTAACAAAAAACAAACAAACAAACAAACAAAAACAAAACAAAAAAGAACAAAAAAATATCCTAGAAGAAATATTCCTGGAACAAAAGCAATTTACTGAGATGGATCACTGCATCAGTAAACAGTTCCCATAACTTTATTTAAAATAGAAACATACTTGAATGCACTACATATCAAGTAATTTATTTACACATACTAGTGTTAAGAAAAATAAAAAACTATTGTCTGTAATATTTTAGGCTAAAGGCTAACAAAAGATACTTGTAATTCCATTGATAAAAGAGCCCATATTATCATATCTTCTTAATTTTGTTATACCAATTTGACAATAACATAGAATATTTAATGAACAAATTCTGCCATCTGTACTGATTAACAAGGTGCCTGGTGACAGCCAGTATGGCTTCACTAAGGGGAAATCCTGCCTAACCAATTTGGTGGCCTTCTATGATGGGGCTACAGAACTGATGGACAGGGGTAGAGCGGTTGACATCATCTACCTGGACTTGTGCAAAGTGTTCGACACTGTCCCACACGACATCCTTGTCTCTAAATTGGAGAGACATCAATTTGATAGGTGGACCACTCAGTGGATAAAGAACTGGCCGGAGGGCCGCACAGAGAGTTGTGATCAATGGCTCAATGTCCAGCTGTAGACCAGTAACGAGTGGTGTCCCTCAGGGATCGGTGTTGGAACCGGTCTTGTTTAACATCTTTGTCGCTGACATGGACAGTGGGATTGAGTATGCCCTCAGCAAGTTTGCCGATGACACCAAGCTGTGTGGTCCGGTTGATACGCTGCAGGGAAGAGATGCCATCCAGAGGGACCTCGACCCGCTTGTGAGGTGGGCTGATGGCAACCTGATGAAGTTTAACCATGCCAAGTGCAAGGTCCTACACCTGGGTCAGAGCAATCCCAGGCACACTACAGGTTGGGCAGAGTAGAGATTCAGAGCAGCCCTGCAGAGGACTTGGGGGTGCTGGTCAATGAGAAAATGAACATGAGCCGGCTGCAGTGTGTGCTTGCAGCCCAGAAAACCAACCGTACCTTGGGCTCCATCAAAAGGAGCGTGACCAGCAGGTCAAAGAGGTGATCCTGCCCCTCTACTCTGCTCTTGTGAGACCTCACCTGGAGTATTGTGTGCAGTTCTGGTGTCCTCAACATAAAAAGGACATGGAACTGTTGGAACAGTTCTGGAGGAGGGCCACAAGGATGATCAGGGGACTGGAGCACCTCCTGTATGAAGACAGGCTGAGAAAGTTGGGACTGTTCAGCCTGGAGAAGAGAAGGCTGCGTGGAGACCTCATAGCAGCCTTCCAGTACCTGAAGGGGGCCTATAGGGATGCTGGGGAGGGACTCTTCGTCAGGGACTGTAGCGACAGGACAAGGGGTAACGGGTTAAAACTTAAACAGGGGAAGTTTAGATTGGATATAAGGAAGAAATTCTTTCCTGTTAGGGTGGTGAGGGACTGGAATAGGTTGCCCAGGGAGGTTGTGAGTGCTCCATCCCTGGCAGTGTTCAAGGCCAGGTTGGACGAAGCCTTGGGTGGTATGGTTTAGTGTGAGATGTCCCTGCCCCATGGAAGGGGGGCTGGAACCAGATGACCTTGAGGTCCTTTCCAACCCTAACTGTTCTATGATTCTATGATTATCCTCTTGTCCTGTAATAATTCTTTGCATCTAGGATCTAACTGTGGTAGACAGATTTTGGTTCTTATTCTTGTTAAAAGTGGTGTTATTTTTAATGCTAATCTTTTTAGCACACTTTTAACAAAAGCAATCTTCCGTATTTCAAAAAATTGCCAAAATTCCTAGGATATGTGAGGTATCACTACTAATTTCAACTTACTGGTGTTCTTTCCCATACAGAAACCTTCTAACTAGGCTAAAATGGAAATACATAAAGAGCTTTAAAACCACACAGTTTAAAGACATTTCAAAACCAAATGCTCTTATAATAACCTAATCTTTAATATGTCAGGCATCCTCAAGGTACACAGTAGACCTTAATTTTATTTATTAAATAATAATACATTATTTTAGAACAAGCTTTACTTTTTGCACACATCGCATTGTGTGCGTGTGTCAGTATTTATTTGATGATAAATTAAACAACTGCCATTATCCTAAGCTAGTTAAATGATTACTGGTTCAAATATCTTTTTATTACACACACACACACACACACACACAAAAAGGGAAAACTTTAAAGAAAATGCCTTTGAAGTCCAATAAAATAATGACAGCAGTTTACTTTTAACAAGTGCATATTCTTCCTACAGTCAGCAAGATCTGAAGAGCTACAACATTTTTATTAGCTTAATACTTTGCAACACATTTAAGTTGTTTCATGTTATGTACTAATTTTCTTACTCATCATGCAATTATCTAGTTTTCTTACAGTATTACAAAACTGCACCATGTTACAGATACAACTAAGTGGTGGCCTTTCTCAAACAGATAGACCCAACGTACCTAAGAAAATCACTCTCTCTTTACTTATTACTACAAATTTATCAGTACTCTTACAAAGTTCCAAGACACCAAGAATTCAGGCATTCTTAATGCTAAACCTGCATATGCTAAACTCTGTATATCTGCAGAGCCCAAAGGAACAAAAATTTCTAATATTGTGTTCAGGGAAGTAGAGCTATTACACAAAGTAATAGAGATATATTAGGCAAATTAATATATGTTAGCAAGTGTTGCATCTCAATTGAGACTGCTATTTAAAATTTCAAGACTTTGAATTTTATTATAATTCTGTGCACTAACAGTAATAAACAGAATATATTTATATCTACCTTTTTATCAGTTTTACCTATGTACAGAGAATTATGTACTATAACATACCACTGAATTCATTATTAGAAATTAAATACATTATTTTCTCTTTCTAAGCTACTTATTTTACTTGGTCAATTTTATGCTCCAAACAAATCACTTAGTCTAAATGCCAACAAAAGTAGTCTCCTATACTCTTGAATGGTATATTATCACTCAACAGATTTTTTTTAAGCTGGAAGCTCTTGTTAACACTAATTGTCCCATAACCAAGGCATGTTGTAGTTTTGGAGCTACCTAGGAAGCAGGTTATGACACAGTAGTTCTGTCCTTTGCTCCTGTAATCCATTCAATTTTTCAGCTCTGGAGCACTCAAAGTGTGAGAAAAAGACGCTACTTGCTCTGTTACAAAATGCAGGGGCTGGCAAAAACCTAACTATCACCATTTGAGGGAAGAATAAACCAACTCCTGGTGACTGCTCTCATCAAAGAGGCCACCCTCATAGTGACAAGCAAAGGGACTAGAGCATGATCCCAAATGTCTTTTAAGTCATTCACTATTGTGAAAAAGCAAAGACATCAAGGCTGACATGAATGATGATTTCAACAACTGCTCTTTTCCATCCTATGTGCAAAGTTAATTTTACTTAATATTTTTTTTCTTCCTCATCCTGTTGTTGCATACTATACTTTATTTCTTGCTAATGGAGAAAGAAAAGAGAGAAAAAAGAGTTGAAAGGGAAATTTGTTTAATGATATAATGATACGTAATACAAATAGGGCTGTGATAGTCCTCATTATTTTATGTGGCGAAAGGAAAACTCCATCCATAATTACTCCGTCATTCAATGACCTTGAAAATATCTGGAGAATACTCTCTTCTCAAGGAATACTCTTCTGTTTTGTATTACTAATTGCAGCATAAGTTTATATACACATATAAATGCATATAAACATAAATGCACTTTACCTCTTGTAAGCAGATTGGCAATGCAAAATAAATGCAAACGAATACAAATGCAGATTTGAAAAGCAGTTTGCAGCTTCACCATGAGTCTCATTTATCAGTTATTCATATCCAATATTGCACTGCATCATTCTTTACTTAATGAGATTTACCTTTACAAGCCAGATCAGCATGTTAGCTGCAAATTTGCTTGAGAGTGTGCCACCATGAAAAGCCTGAAAAGGCCCAATTAGGGACTAGCCAGGACTTAATAGAACAGAGTAACACTAGGAGAAATATATTTGGAATAACTGATTCTCTATTTAATTGCTTATTAAAATATCTATTACATATTTCTTGCAATTGAAGTATCTTGCATCTGTTCTTACAGCTTTTCAAGTCTGTGTCTTTAAAATAAACACCACAAGACCATAAATCACATTTTGCAGTGAGCTTTGACTGACTAAATGCAATTGCAAACACAGAATTACAAGCTATTGAAAAGAAGAGTAATCTTGTATATTGACAGTGGTTATATCTGCATAACGCTCAGTTGCTTTTAGATATGAACTCATGCTGTGAAGTAAATTGTCTGGGTTTTCTTCACTACTCATGACATTTTTTTCACCTTTGACTGTGAAAAGTACACTTCATTCTCCTGATGGTTTAGGTCTGCATAAAACCCTGAAATATTTAAACCTAGCTTTCCCTTTACATTTCTTCTCAGTTTCTAGGTTCTCTAATCCATCCATGTAATTTAGTTTAAGGCATTTATTTATAGTCAAACCTTTCTATCCACATAAGATTTTTACAGCGAAGATTAAGCTGGATGGAGGCCAGCAATAGTAAAGGAGATAGAATTAAAGGGCTGAATAACTTTCTCACATGCAGGTATACACACAAATTTATTTGGATAAAAAGTGGTCTTTTTCTTACCATTTAACAGTAATCTATATTGGTTGTAAATTGCATCCATTCCTTAACTTTTTTTTTTTTTTTTAATCATATGACATGTTGCAAATTGCACCATGACATTTTATTGGAAGAATTTAGGTTAATTAAAATTAAGGACTTTTTATTCATGTTATTTGTATTGAATCTTACACCACTATAGCTTAGTAAATCCTGCATATATATGCAACTCCCACATTCTTGTCATTTCAAAGGTGGTTTAAGCTGAGAAAACTAGCTTTGAATCAAGCTAACTATCCATTTAGGCTTGGCAATAGTATCATTAGGATATTAACTGATATCAGGAATCACCTAGGGGTTTTTTTTTTTTTTTTTCTTTTTACAGTATTATCAACTATTGCCTATTGACAACAGACAGTTTCTTAAATTAAACACTAACCTGGTCAATTTGACAATGTGACATTTTAATATTCTCCATATTGTGCATCAAATGCTGATGTACAAGTTTGGTATAAAGTGACAACAAATAATGGGGGTTTGGGTTTACAGTTTTTTTTAATCCATGTTTTCACTGGCCTTAAACTGCCTGCCTACCAGACTGCTAAATGGAGAATCAGATGCTGACACTGAATTCAGAACTCAGAAATGTGTTCTGAGTTACTTATGGCATCATTTAGCATGTACAAAAATCTCTGAGACTTCAGGTATAAATTACATGGGGTTCATACCTCTCAAGAATCCATCTGAAAATTCCCAGTTTAATGGTGAACTATTGTTACACTGGGTAAGTGTTTTAGTAATCAATGGGTACGTACTATCATGCTTCAGCACAAAAGAAGCAGGGAGTAAAACCTATAACCTAATATGTAGTACATGTGAATTCTAACCCATGTATCTATTATGTACACTGGCATGTACATAACTCCCTTTAAGGACATGTGTAGTAAAAAGAGTATCAGCACCAGGCATAATATGGCACAGCAGTTTAAAAATGTATCTTGGGTAACAGAAAATCATTTCTCTACTATAACACTACTGCAAGAGTTAAATGCATATGAAAACATAGTACAGACACGACCTTCTTTAAAAATCCCCTTATTTCACAAACAAGCCACTTAATACAAAATTTCTGTGTATAGAGAGATTAAAAACTCAAGACAAAGCCCTAACAAAGCTTTGAAGCTGGCCCTGCTGTGACCTGGGGGGGAGGTCTGAAGCAGATGGCCCCTTTCTTTCAGAATTATTCTATGATTTCATGAAGTACATGAAATCTAATGCACTTAGATGAAAATAATGAACTGAACCTGCTGAGATTTGAATGTGAAATTACAAAGAAGTACTTCTTTCAGATTTGATATCCAAATTGTCAAGAACCAGAGAGATAGCAAAAAGTTATGCTGAAATCAAGTATTAGCAGTAATGCTTAAAGTTTGAAAACATCTTCATAGCTAAAACTAAAATCATAAACGTAGTGGTCTTCAGTTTGCATAAGATTAAGATGCTGTACATACTTCCTTAGTATGTTTTTTTTAAAAAAAGAATTTTGTTTGTTATGCTTATTTTTCAGATATGCAGCTAAATGCCACTTGTCCACCAATCAATGGATTTCCTTTTCTTGGACATAGAGTGAATATTTCAACATTTCTTAGGTTTTAATATTTTGCATCCTTTCATTTTGCATTATAATGGAAAGTTGTAAAAACACATGTTAAATAAAGATTTAACCGCTTTCCTTACACAGCCTGATTATCCTGCCATAAGACTTTGAACATTATTGTCTCCTTCCATAGAATATTCAATAAAAAAGCATAAGCATATGTTGATAAAGCATCTCTGATGTGTCTTGATATTACTGCATGAAATACATTTACAAAGAATGTATTCAATAATTAATCATATATTTGGCATGTAATTTCATAGAGCTTCTGCTTTCTGCCATGCAAAGAAAAATCTCAAATGTCAAAAGAGAAACCATACTTGACCATTAAACTTCAAAACGCAAACAGATTCAGAAAAGCATCTATTAATTTTCTGTTTTGCTTTTCTTTTTTGTAAGAAACATTTTATGTTAATATCCTACAAATGCTGAACTAAGTCCAGGAATAATTTGGTTGAAAGACTTGAAACTCAATAGAACATCTCCTGAAACAAACAAAACAAAAGACACTAAAAAAGCCCATACATTTTGTTTTGTCTGGTGTGTTGTGTTTCTTTTTTGTTGTTGTTGACTGACTTGAAATGAACTTTTTTGTATTCTTGTTGAAGACATACAGAAGTTTTCAGAGCATGTTTTTTTTTCAGATTTCAAGTACATCTTCACAGTGGTTTAGGTTCGTGTATAAACTAAGTCCCTTTTATCATCCTTTTCATGAATGCATTATTTGCTGCCTCTGAACCAGAATTACTGATGTTTATAATTCTATTAAGACAAAACAAGAACTCAATTGCTTCACTATTAGAGTTATACCAGTGAATCTCACAGGCTTTTTAATAATGCAGGCTTTTTCTTATGAAGTCTTTGCTGATCACTCAGAAATGGAGCAGCAAATCTTTCTTTTTTTTTTTTTTTTTTTTTTTTATAAAATCACACAGAAGACTGCGGTAAATCAATTTTTCCCAGCACAGGTATCTTAGGCCTTCAGGCTGGTTTTCTTGTGTCTACAGAGAAGAGCATGGCAAACGCGCTTCACTGATTGTTATCCCCTTCTTGATGGTGCATGGGCAACATCTCACACTCAGGGATTTACCAGCTGTCTTACTGAAAGGATGCAAATGCTCCTGAGGGAATGAACCTTGCCTGTATTATCTGCACTTCTGTTACTTCAAGATCAATGGACTTCTTCACACTCCTGACAGGGTTATAAATGTCTGTCCTGACTGCACTGTTAGCCATGACTGTCCCTACCCACCGACCTCCCCTCAGGACTCTGACCCACAGGGAGCCCCACTGCACCGTGACTGTAAAGTGCAGCTATCCATAGATTTGCAGCTATACTTCAACAAAACAATTTGCATGTTTAGAAGAGCACCTAACAAGTGTAGAAAAAAATCTGGCTACCTTTTGCTAACTGAGCTCTTGGTGAACTATGATAGTGTTGATTATGACTTTTATAGGCTGAAGTTGGTGTATCAGATTTATTGATTGCTTCAGTCGCTGTGCTTTCCTTCAACAGCTGCAATCAGCAGACTTTCAAGCAATATTTTCTTCATTATAAAAGACAATGGGGAGGGAATAAGGAAACAGATATTCTTGGCTACAGCTTCAAAACTGGAATTTTCTCCTTAATTTGACCTGAAAATAGTTTACACTAGTACAGTTAGTCAAAAGCCACTGTTTTGAGGGATTCTTTGAAGAAATCAGCAGTATTCTTCCTAGATGAAGTGAACTGCAGGCTGATTGAATAGATTTGCACTGAATCTGTTTTATACAGCTTAATTTTTCTGATTAAACTTATCTATATTTACTGGACTATTGCTTACATAAGTATGCCTAGCAATTTTTGTAAGCATCTATTGTATATTTTGCATAAATAAAACCAGACAATTGTGATTCTACTTATAGCTTTTAGACATAATTATTGGGTCATAATAACAAGCAAATTAATGACTTACTAGCCTCAGAAGCAATTTCTTTAAAAAAACTTTTTGAAACATCTATTAATCTTTTATTAACACTTTAGTTACAAACTAACTTCTGTACAGCCATTTCCACATTTGTTTCATTGAGAAATACAGTTTTCATAAATTTTATGAGTTTATGGCTGTCCTCTGTGACTGTATGAAGACAACTACACTATTCCTTCTGCTCATAGTAGACAGCGATGGGAAGATGCGGTTTAGCTTTCACAGTCTCTGTACTGGAAGGCTAACAGTCTTCTAGGCATAACTTTCTCCGGCATGTAGGTTTTTCTCCCTCTTTCCTTCAAAAGATGGTTTCCGAACTTGCATATTACTTATGCTGAAGAATGGCAAGAAAGGGCTGCAGTGCTGTTTTAGCACTCTCAAGTTAAATCAGTCTGATAAAAGGACATCCTGTGAAATTTCAGCATAGTTTATCAATGGCTGCTGGGGAAAAAATTATGACTCATACATTATGCATGCACCATTACTTGAGATGTGCAAGTAATTAACTGTCCCTGTGTAAACAGCATTTATATTTGAATCTTAGCCATAAACTTGTCCCTAAAATGTGAACAGATGAAAAAAAGCTATTTTGTTTCCATTAAGGAATATTGACCAAGTATGGAAATTATGATGACCCAACTACAAATCATAATACAGAATACTGTCTGTGTGTAGCCTAACATCCTCCTCACTCAGCTGAGAATACAGAATACTGACTGTGTGTAGCCTAACATCCTCCTCACTCAGCTGAGAAGATACTGAGGCACAGAGGGGAAGTGGTTCTTAGTTACCAAAGCAAGATGAGAAACTATCTGAAAAACATGCAATTTCTATTATCATTCAAAAGACTTAAAAGTATCCTAAATGTCTCAAAAAGCCTAAAGGAAAACGAAGAGCCTTCCACTAAGAAAAGCCTCTTTAAATTTTTTCAGGAACTGAAAGTAGGGAGTTAGAAGAGGATATCTCACTGTTATCCTATTTTGACGCTCTTAAGTAGGCTAAAACATAAATGGAGAGGACATTAACCAGATGTTTCAGAAAACTTGCTGGAAACAAGCAAAGACAGGTTTTTTTTTCAGAAAGATTCCAGCTACATTTAGCAGTATTTTCGTTTTAATAAAGGTCACTAGGAGTGCAAAGACTTTGTTCTGGGCTGTTCTGTATGTGTTCTGGTAGCACATCTTATTTTTCTGGTTTGGCCCTATAGTACCTCACAAATAGAACAAGTTTTTAACTCATTACAGAATATCTGCAAAAACTTCCAATAGATATGACTGTGTCCCTTTTATTTCTCTATCAAATTACGCAGTGTAGCACCAACTTTTACGAAACCAAGATGGCTCCTTCCTAGCAAATATTTGAAATTCTGAAATAGTTTTTTATTTCTAAAGCAGTTCAGAGATAAATTAAGAGAAAAGATATACAATCGCAATCTTTCTAAACAGGGGTATACGGATAGAGATTTCAGAAAACATTATTAATTAAACAAGGAGGTATCATTAATTTTTAATACTGCCCAATGTCCTCTCAGCAAAGTTCACCTTCCCAATATTTAACTATTGCTAAGTATATCTAGATGTAGACCAAGATGACTTTTCAGGTTGTTTTCATATTTACTAGGTTTTGTCATCACTCAGAGTAGTCTTTGGTAATACATTCTATTCAGAGGTACCTTTGAGATGTTCAAAACCAGTGTGACCTATTTTGTTTTTTCAGCAAAACTCTCAGTGGTACAGTTGGGGGGACAATGAAATGAAGAGGAAAATATGTGGTTGAAAGAAGGCAAATTGGAAAAAGGAAGACATAGGGAAACAACATGGCAGCATTTAGAGCCTTTTTCTCAAAGAAGCTGCATATTCAATTTTAGTAGGAATGGCAGCAGAGATCCTAAATACCCACAATCTACTTCACAGCGGTATTGTCTTCATGAGGATTGCAGGGTTTTGTACCTGCCATTCTACTCTGTTTTTTAGAATAAATTACAATTCAAACAGTTATTGCACTAAAATAGTTCCAAGAAAGTCAAATCATGTTATACAGAAATCTTCAAAATTAGCTGTTTACAACTTAAAAGCATGTAATACTGAAAGAATGTTTCAAAATCAATGTGAACTTTTGCAGGAAGCTCCAGCCAACTCTAATAACAAGAGTCTGTCAAGTTATACATCTTTCCCCAATGTAATCAATTAATCTTTTCACAAACCTCACACTAACAGAAATAATAGAAAATAAAGTTTTATGGGAAGCAAGGTAAATACACTTTTCTACAAAGTTAACATAGAACTTTTTTTTCTTTTTTTTTGTCCTGGCTTTACATTTAAATTATGGATCCATATGATTACACTCCGTAGTCACTGGGCTTGGCCTCATTTGTGTACACTGCACCCTATTACTCGGACTGGTCACTCCAGTTTTTGTATTTGGTACAGTGTAGCAGTTCCCATCAGAGAAAGGTATTGCCCATTTGTTGAAGGAAACAGCTATGAGAAAAAAGTGTCAAACTTGATCTGAAACATAATATGAAAAAAAGGGAAGAGGTAGACTAATGTTCATTAATGTGTATGCCCTGCAACTGGAGGAAATACACTGTCTTCTTTAGATCTTCTAGCACTGAAAGAAAAACTAGCTTATTGGACTAAAATTAATGCTACTGTGATTTACAGTATTACATTTATACACAAAGTTTCTGTGATTGGTTAAGAAAAACAGAAAATAAGAAGTCTTTCTTTGAATACATGTTAACTATGTGTTCATTAATGTTTCTTTAAAATACTTCCGTAATTTGGAACATGGTCTGCTTAGTAGAGCATTTTTGTGTGGGGGTTATGGGATGCAAAAGGCAAAGAAATAGCACAGATCAGATCATATGCTATACTACATTTTTTTCTCCCATCACTGTGCTGATAGCTGCAAAATTATCATTCACCTCCTGCTGTATAAATCAGAAGACAGTTGGGGCTGCTTTAACTTGCAGTGCCTGTTAAAAAAATTGAAGGGTAAATACGGATGTAAGGAAATGAGTATCAGTTGAATGTATTATTAAAATTAACATTAACATTGCTCTATGTAAACATCCCACCTCAGCATGTACTTGCATTTATTTCTTTTGTACTTACTTTGAACTCCATGGGAGCGAACTATTTTCCAGGTATCTGAGGCTACCTCTTTTATATCCACTTGGTAATGATGAATGGGCACACCTCCATGTGAATCTGGCTTATTGAATAAAACTTTGGCAGTAGTTTGTGACAACTCTAAAACTCGTACTCCATAAGGATTTGATGGCACATCTAAAAAAATTACAAACATTAATTTAATAATCAGCAGCAACTAGACAGACCTAAACAGTTTATAATTTACCCCAAAAAGTTTCCTTAGCATCTTAAAATGTGAAAAAATAAATCTACAATATGATGCAATAATGTTTAGATTAGATAAACAGCTAAAGCTTTCTAAGAGAGAGCTGTAAGAAAACCGCATCTATTTTCTTGTATGATAAAATCATGCAAAACCACTTACAATTTCTGTCTTTCTTTCCTAATATGATCTTTTTTAATAGCTAATTTCATTATAGGGAAATGTAAGAGATTCATTTGTTTACTGTACAATTATGTGAAAGAGAATAACAAACTTTAAATCCAATTTAACAAGAGGAACAGTTATGGCTAAACAGATCATTCAGAGTCTGAATTCTTCTAAATAAGATTAAGACAAAAATGTACATATAATTTATCAATTTTTATGAAACTCTGAAATACAGCTGATAACATGAATCTTTTTTTTTTTTTTTTTTTCCAGAAGACTGGATTCCAAGCTACTAGAAAGGAATATAAATGGAAGGTTTCTATTACCTTTTCAGATTAAGAAATAATCTATGTAATAGGCTGAAAGAAACATTTTCTCTGAAATCAAAAGCAAGTATGTATCTTTCAAAATAGAAAAGAACTATGAAAATAAAGCAGGTGTCTGTAGGTGTTGAGATGCTAAATATGAAACAAAAGCGAAGAAATAACCTTGGGAGCTGTACATCTCTAAAAAGAGAAACATCATGCTACTTTTACAACGTAAGACCAAACTAACACATTGAAGACTAAAGACTAACTTTTCTAATTGTCCTATATTTTAAAGTGTAATAGCTACAAAAAAAAAAAAAAAAAAAACAAAAAAAAAACAAAAAAACCAAAAAAACTAGGAAGAATTTTAGTTCTGCAGACAGAATACCAGGGATCTGAAACACCACAAAAAATTTCTTTTGTGATACACCTGACAATTTTGTTTCATGCCTGCTTACAAGTTTGGCATTACTTTTGTCTGCATGGTATGGAAGATATTTTTATAAAGACATGTAAGAATTTGAGCCAAAGCCTATCAGTTGGTTAGTGGGCACTGAACTATTTACATAAATTGTGGTCTTTATTCAAGGGCTGTCAGAGAGCTGGGAATAACCACAGAATCAATATGAGCTTCACCCAGGATTGTATGTGAATGAAAATGAGCCAAAAAATGTTAATAAAATATTTAAGAATGGATTTAAGGACATATCATCCACAAATTCTCAGGAAAAGGGCACCTTCAGAAGCTACTCTAAAGGGCTGATCTGTGTAACCTTTTAACATCAGGCACATAATTTTTTCCAGTTGTCAGAGTGTATTAATGCTAATATTGTGCCTCTTATAGTCAGCATTTCAGAACACAGGTTTCTTGAAATTTCTAGTGCTTGGTGCTTATTGGGTTAAAACCTGCATAATTTATTTACATGGATGAATAATTTTAGTATTATTAAAGACCCAACTATATCAATCCATGACACAAAAGTTTTGAGTAGAATGCAAATCTCTGCTTGAGGGGTACAAACCCTCCAATCCTATCTTAGTCCAGGAAACATTCATTTCATCAGGATATATAATGTTGAAGAAATAGTTTTGAGTTGCTTGCTGCATAAGCACTGATCCCAAAATCAGAAGAGGATGATTAGAACCAGCCTGTGACTCCTTCCCTGCAGGTTCTCATTATAGCTGAGAGCAATTTTATTCTTTTTCCCCAATAGCCACAGTACCTTAAGCACCATTCTTTCTCTTCTTAGCTCAAATGAATGTTCTGACAGAGGTGGGAAAAATACAACATAAGAATGCGAGCAAAAGCAATCCAGGATAGCCGAAGTGAAGCAGCATATCACTGTATGAATGATGTGGATACCAGTCACTTGGGAAGATTAATATAGTTCAGCAGTACTGAAAATAAATGCTCTGTGGATTTAACTGCAAGCTGAAAGCTGCTGTGGATACCTATAATATTAGAAATGGTTTCCAAACACTTTTATTCCTTTTCTGTTAGAAGATTTCAATACAAAAGAAAACGTTTTGTTTAAGGTTGAATGAATATTTGATTACAATCAGGGTATTTTTATGTTACGTTTTTGCATGCTCTTTTTATAAGACAATTACTGTTATTTAATTTCAACCAGAACAATTATTTGATCAATGGTATGAAACAGAAGTGTGTTATTTACATATACAATTTGTTCTTGACTTTCATAATGTTAAGGAGATCACTTTTCCTTGTGTCTTTACATTTGCATAAGATCAACTGTAATAAACATGTCATAGGGAAGAAGACATTTTTCAAGAAGAACCAAATGTTTTCTACTGCAGATTCACATATAATTCCTGACAAATAAAAATATGATTCCATTTGGTAACAAGCATAACATGAAGATTCTGTGAAAAGCCAGTAAAATATTTTGCCTAACCAGCACAATGCAGTATGTTAAAAACTCATTTAATTGTGAAATACAATACTATTTTAAGTATGCATCCCACAATACAAACAACCCAAGCATGTAGGTAACTTTTATGCAGTTTTCAGAGTTGAACTATATAAGTTTTTAAGGTATGAGTGAATTTAACTGAAGAAAATACAACAGGAGATACATTCCTAGTCAGAATCAGTAACAAACACTAGCAGTTCCATTAAGATAGAATAAAATACCTACTATCTTTTTCAGGCTAGACAAATCTAGAATTTTTTTCCCAAAGATCATTAGCAACATAAGGAACTGAATTTAATTCTGTAGTTCTCTAACGAGTATGAATTTGATCATGCAAAGTAAACAGCCTTCTGGTCCAGATCTAGATAAATATTTCAGCATTTGAGCTTTCCCCTGTCAGCTGAAATTATTTGGAGCATTGTCATGATTTTTATCTTAGAATTGCAAGGCTTTTGGCTCAATGTCTATCAGGAGTGAAGATTAATTTGTAAAGTTGTGTACTCTGAATTCTGCAGGATAGAACTGTGGATGCTTCTTGTTCTTCTTTTCTTCTAAGACCAACCAAATTAATATTAGAGTTCAGCTGTGGGCACTGATAACTCTTTACTTTTATGGATATAAGTTGAGAAAGTATGGGCTTTATTATGATCTAAAGATCACCTAGTGATGGCACAGATTCTGATACACTTTCTCAGAAGTTCCACTGCTGTCTTTGTTGTCAATTACACTTCTGTCAAAACAAGGGATAATTCATCAAAAGCTCACCCTTTAAATTAAAATAAGTCATTAAAAGAAACAAGTGTGAGACACTTAGTCAACTTCATCTTCTTTCCACAGTGTCTATTCTTCTGTTCATTAAGTGACTGCATTCACGTATGATGTTAAGGAATCCCTTAAAAAATAAAACAAAAAGAGATCCCCAAACAATAACTTCATGTATTTTATACTTGGCAATAAAGCTGGTTAGCATGGATGAACTTTGTGATACACTGGCCTAAATTAAGTAGTATTGGTTTGGTTCCAAAAATATTATTGCAACTGATAGAGAAGTACACACAAAATTATGACTACATTTTTATCTCCACTGATATGTAAGTACTCTTTCAAGTCTAGTACTATGATTACCCAACTCATTCAACAAATGACCACCATTCTGGGGATTTGCTTTTCAAGCTATTTTACCTGACAATTTTACGGAAGAAAATTTTCTTTCTGACAGTTTAGCAATCCTGGTGAAAATGGAGAAAAGCAAGTGAGAGTAGGTAGTGGGGTCAGAGATTCATCTTCCAATTAGCTCTTGTCTGCTATGTCGTGTCAATATGTTCCTAGCGCAGTTTTGCCACTTTTCCTGTCTTTGTATATCTGGCATATAGATATTGACTGAAAGTAACTATGTCTAAACGCTGAACGTAAGTAGTATCCAGAGCAGGGCAGGGAAAAAGATGGGGCTACAAACTAGACCTTTGGAGTCAAAAACCTCCATGAAATAGTATATGCTTATACTTCCTTACAATTGAGAAAAATTTCAATATTAATTCTACAGGTTAGGCTCATAGCTAATTTTTAAACTATGTTCACTTTAACCCCTTTGCCATCCTAGAATAGAAGAACAGGAAAGCAAAATCTAAGATGAGTAAGGCCATGAGACATAGACATAAATTGGGATTTATATTTAAGGATCTCCGGATTCGGTCCAGCTGTACACTGCTATGTGCAAAATAAACATTAATATTTAAAGAAAATATTTACTTGAAAAGTCAAGTTTATCTCTAAGAAAAACATTTAAAATAACAGAAAGGAAAAATGCTTTGCTACTTAATAACATCTCTCCGCATACTGATATTTCACATAAACTCATCTCTCTGCATACTGATATTTCACATAAACTATGACTAAGCTACAGCTGGGCAAATCTAGGAATATCTGTGCTCACCTTAGGCTCTGAAAGCTATTGGGATAATCTGCCAAGCTTACCTGGTTTGCCAAAGCCTAAGCCTGTCACAGAGGAAAAACAGAGCATAAGAAGGCTTCTAAAAGTTGTTGTGATGTGAAGTAATAAATTTGCAGTGGCAAGAAATGAAAAAGACTAGTTCTTTTCACATTCTGCATGTTAGTTATAAAGCAACTTAAATGCTTAAGCAATGACAAAAGGAGGATGTCAACCATATGGTATTTCCAAGAGTTGATCACCGCAAGTCAGGCGATTAAAAGGTGATTAACCTTTTAAAAAGCACAGAAGTTTCTCAGCATTTACCGGTAAAGGCCAGCACCTTTCAGTGTGAAACCTTAGACAGGCTGCAATTCTTCAATTGTTTTGAAAGGTTTAAAGTGTCTGGAATTCAGGCTGATCCAGTAGGTCTGTATAATCTGAGTGAGCAGGTATAGTTTTCTTGCCATACAACATGGTATGGTTGCAAATCATGTCTAAATTCTGAAAGAAAACTTTTTCTATCGTTGGTAAGTCTAATTTCTTAAGAAGGGCAACAGAAATAAAGACAATGGCATCGTGACAGTACGATTACATTTTAACTAGTAGTAAATTAAAAAAAGGGTAGTTTTTTAACTACTAATTAAAAAAAGGTAGTAGCTGAAAACTGGCAAAGCAGAAAAATGGAACAAAACACGACACAACACGTCATTCCTGCAGAATTTTAAGAGGAAACTATTCAGTAAAATGATAATTATTTGTAAAATTTATCCTACCAGCAGACTTTGCTTAATACTGTCTCCAAGCTAGAACTAGTATTTATTTTACCAGACAGAACCATTGTGAAAGTATGCTATGCCCCAGCATTAGTACTTACAGTCAAAGACAGAAGGAAATCTGTCTATGGAAATGCATGAAAAAGTTTTATGGGCTTTAATATGGAAACTATCAATCATTAGGGCTTCCTAATCTACCAAAGTGAAGCAACAAAGGTAGTAAAACTAGAAAGAAAGCTGCATTTGACATTTTACATCTGTAATTATTGTGGTGGCTTTATCCTCCATCTCCCTGGTTGCTCTTCATTTCCAGCTTATTCCAGCTTAAGTGCAAAACTTGTAGCAGTGAACTACATTTGTTATTTGCAGGTTTTTATTTTTTAAAAAGTCTATTTAGATGCAAATGCTAATAATGTAAATCTTTCAGAATACTGAATATTATGCATTACACTCCTGTAAGTAGTGCCTAGCATAATGGAGCCTGACATCCCTAGCCCCATATAAATTGTACACTACAATGTTAAGGATACATATTAATTTCATGTCATTATATAGAATGTCTATATATAGCTCATGCTTTTCATAATAACTTCCCATAATTCTTTATTCATCACATACTTACTAAATATACCCTGACTTACCTTTTCATAATTTCAATACTTTTATTTTTTTAAGCATTCATCAAGCTTTCTGAAGAACTGAAAAAATATTACACCACTGCAATAGTAGAAAATAGTAAGCTGTTTGAAAACTGCATCAGTAACATTTCTGTTATAGTTCTATTAAAAAGCAAAAAAAAAAAAAAAAAAATACAGCTTGCACGGAGTTATTGGCTCTTTCTTGAATTTCCAGGGCTCTCATGTGAGAATTTGCTGAAGTACAATACATAATCAAAATATTGTGTTCTTTTCCAATTAAGAATGAAAAAATACTTTTTATTAAAATTAATTACTAGAATAATCATCATGCAGTATCATGCACTGCAATGTTCTGGGATACTGTTTTGCAAATCTAAAAGAAATATCATCAGATATGCAATATGTGTTGAGATGCTCTCGTAAGTACATACAGCTTTATGAAAAAAGTGCCCAGCAAAACCCATAACCTGAGTTTCTCTGTTTTCATTGGCATTACTGTTCAGTTTTCTCTTTTTTTTTTCTGTCCTGAGAGGTAAGACACCAGAGAGGTGCAAGTGGGGTTTTTCCTTCCCATTCCTATCCTGATTGACTGACTTCTAGTGGCAAGTCTTCTGTCTTCCAGACTAAGAAATTGAGAAATTATTCTGGCAGATTTCACACCGTACTTATACTGCTTTTCCCTTCCAGTGAAGTGTCACACATAAGAAATCCTAGAGATGATACTCCGGAGACAAGCGTAGCACCTAGCCCAACAGGACAGGCAGAACCCGTGCTGCTGTTAAATTTACAGACTCACATGTTGACGTAAAGAGACAGCATGCTACTGAAGAGAAACAGATGTAACTGACTAAAAGCAGAGGGTTATGTACAGTCCTTATGTTTGATGAATTTAATGTAATTCTGCAAATTGTATGCCAGCCACAAATATTTATATAATCATGCCCTGAGATTTTTTAGAGCTAAATCTACTTCCTAAATTAAATGATGACAGAATATATAAATAATAGATGTAGTTTACCTGTTCAAATCAAAGCTAACTTCCTGCACATCTTGAGATTTCTTAATTACAGACAGAATAGAAATTAATAATGGAATAGAAATTAGTTGTTTTTCCTTAAGATTTAGAGCATTTCTATTACTACATCAATTTTGAACATCACAGAGACTATTAATTTTTCATATTTAATGTCACATGTAGTACTGATGAGCTGCTCATCAGTACTGATGAGTCATAATTTTAGCTCTGTTATGGAAACTCAATTGTTCAAGGAATTCCACTGAAAAAAATAGTATCAACCAGTTAAATAATATTGAACATGACTGAAGATTCTATTAAACTGTTCACTTTTGGAATTTCTTTACGAAAAAAAAGATGAAATTATTCTAGGCATGACTAAAACTCTGTGGATCCTTATATTGGGGAGAGATTTGTAAAATAGAAAGTAAAGAATGTATTGTATGAAATTAGGACTTAGCTGAGGCTAGGGATGGTTACATGCAAGAGAAAAAGGTAATATATTTCTCATTAGTCACATGTAGCTATCAAATGATCAACAATACAGGTAATATCCTCCAAAAGTTCAAAAATTAAGGGGAATGCGTCTTCTGGATAATGTAAAATTGTAGCACATAGAAATCTGTTTTGTCAATAAACCCCCACATTTTCCTACGTTAGGAAGCTCAGCACTTTTGATCACTGTTCAAAGACAAAAAAATAGTATAGTATTCATGGTAAAAGTGTATGCTAGTAATCCATCCTTTAGAGGCAATGAGAAAAATTTTACATGCTGTGTACAATTAAGAAATTTCTTAATAAACAACTATTCTTTATAACTCCTGAGAAACCAAAAGAAAATAATCACCTTACTGAGCAAAACTATAAAAATTAAAACACCGGGCTGAGTAAGAAAGCCTCCCTATGTGGATGTGCACATTTCAGCAAAGTACCCCCAAAAGTCCTCCTAGCAGGGCTTTAAAGAGATTATTTTATTATTAAAAAACCCAAAATAACCAAAAGTTACAGCCGAAACATTGAAGAGCATAAAAAAAAACAAGTTCCTTTTTTTTGTTTGTTTGTTTGTTTTTAAATATACAAGACCTTGTTTCTATCTGTCCTCATTAATAAGTATCAGCCAATCTGGCAGTATGGTATGACCTGAAAGTTGCATGATGAAAATAGTCTGTAACAACGCATCACAATGGTTGTATACCTTTCAGCATGGCTGTACCTTTGGTACTACGAACTGCATTATTACTCCATAGATGTCATTAAAACTGGAATAATTTGCATCATCTATGAAGATACAAATGTTGGGAGCCCTCAAAGCAACAAGCATTAGTCCATTCCACAAGAAAATATACCTGAAAGGAGTACTAAGAAACTCGTTTGCCCTCAGTGAATAATCATTTCTGTCAAAGAACAAACATACAATCATATTTTTATATTTCCCTAAACAACTATAGATGGACCTAAAAATACTCAGAAATTCTGTAACGGTTGTAGAATATGTCAGAACTTAAATTTAAACCTAGCATTCCGGGTCAAACTCTGCTTTTAAATAACTAGGAGAGCAAATGAAGACAGAAGTATTTGACATCCTTGGTTTATCAATACCAGGGAGAAAAAGGAAAAAAGACTTTCCAAATTCTTTCTTATTTTTACTGCCTCCAAACCGTATCTCTCCACTGAAGTAATGAAAATACACTTATAAATGTAGGATGTAGTAAGGGCAAAGAAAAAAAGTTACTAATTTATTTTTTCCCATATCAGGCCTTCCTTACAATTAAAGCCAAAGAAGATTCATATTCAGAGGGAAACGGTTTATTTTATTTTATAGTGCAACTCAACTTTCAGAGAATTAAAATTAACTGCCAACATTCCATTGAAATAAAATACTCAGAGAAAAGTGTCTCTGAACTTAATTTTGATTAAAATAGAAAAAAAAACTAAAGAAAAGGGAACAACTTTAAACTTACCAGCTTGACCAAGTGTATACTCTTGATATCTTGTTCCTATTCTGTTTGTGGCTGTACAATTATATCGTCCAAAATCACTGTCAGATGTAGGAGCAATCTTTAAAATGAATATGGTTTGTAAATATTGGTTTCTAATTAAATATCAAAGTAAAAAAAAAAACCCAAAAAAGAATGAAAAAATGGGGACATTGCTCAACTTTATAATTTTAAACAAGAAAAAAAATCTAATAAACTTCATAGTTTTTTACACATGCTATTTGCACAAACTGGTATTTTGACTGAAATAAGCAACTAAAGGTCTGAAAATTGTTGATTCCTATAGGTGCTACAAGAATAATATTTTACTTTTTATTGTTTGCAGGATTCACAATACACCAGACAATGGGGGGTGGGGGGGTGGAGAAAGTAGATGTAACGGGATGTGGCTCGACTGTAAATTCAGTTGAGTAAGGATTTACGACTGAACAAATCATGGATAACATAGGTAGGTAATGCCTCACTGGAATCTAGCTTACCTGACCTACTCTTCAGGTGACTGTACAATGGGACAGCCACAGACGGTGAAGCATATTTTATGTTGTTAAGCCTTACTTAAACAGTTAAACAAAACCCTAAAGATGACCTTCAAACAAGAGTAAGACTATGTTTCATAGAATATATATCCTCTACTACTGAATCAAGGTTACTTGCTTAGACCTTAGGAAAAAATAAAGTTGGGTTTTTTTTCAGTCCACTGTAAAACTCTTGCTTGCGATCTGAAGTAGGTCCCCTAGTCAGCTTAGCTTTACAGCTTCTCAGCCTTTTTACCCATGGCAACGGAAAAGCTTACACTTGGACATAAGCCTGAAACTAGACAGAAATGAAGAAAACTGACTTCTTCCACGCCTGTGTAGGAACACAGTATGTCATCCCTGTAACAGGTGAGACTGGGGCTAGAGACACCAGTTACACTTTGCTGTGAATTAATTAAGGACCATGATTTGCTATACACTATTTCTGAGTCATTCCAAATTTGGTCAAGTCAATAAAGTAAATCAATAATTAAGATGCACTCTCTATCTTCTACCCCTCTCATGTTTTGTTCTTACAGGCACCTTTAAGGTAACAGTAGCTTAGTTTATTTTTCCAATGCCTCTATGAAGAAACAGCTGTTACAGCCAACTGCAGTTCCTTAGCACTTTACCCTTCTGCTTTGTTCTTGGCTGAAGTCACATAAATCCTTTTGAATATACATGTCACCACATTTCCTTTTTACATTTCCATTTCACATTTCCCTTTTAAGCCTTACCTCTAGAATCAGCTTTCTTCCTGTACTGTAGGTCTTCAGATGTGTTGTATTTTTTACCGGTAAAACTAATTTTCCTCTTCTCCATTGAACTGAGGCAGACGGGTTTGCTAGCACCTCACAACTTATATTGATGGGATTGCCTTCCCAAGAGTAATACATAGTTTGATTTGACACAAATGTTGGAGCATCTGGAAAAAGCAATACATAAATACATTAACTGTTTTAGTAAAACAAACTGTATACCTTTATCCAAGCATGCATGTTCACATAAAAATTTTAATTGATTGTTTTGGCAGTTTATCACAGACCCTGAAAACATCAGTATTCAATTTTGAGTTTCTTAAGCTTTTATTTTGTTAGCTTTCTCCTCCCCTGAAACCCTTTCAGCTGAAATTCTCAGGAAGAGAATACCTGCTAATTATATTTAGCAGGTATTCAGCATTCAGAAAGACTTTATCTCAGAAATTACAAAGAATGTTTATTCCTGAAGATGAGGAACTCTTCAGTCAGATACTGTATCACGAAGGGAGGCGACCTCTAAAATTTATAATATGTTAATTTGCTGATTTTATAGTTTCTTCTTTTGCTAGGGAGAAATTACATTCAGTCTCCAAATTTTCAAAGATGTGTAAGAGCTTCAACCACTTCTCACTGGAACTCTTACAGTTTATGAACTCTTTCTGAAGAGAGATGTTTAATTGTGTGAATAAACCTAGAAGAAAATAAATAAAAGAATAGCTAAAATGTTGCAATATATTCTATGCATGTCAGAAAAAAGTACGGTGTGTATTAGTACTTAGGATAATGTTTACACCAACTTCTTATGAAATCAGAAAGCTACAGACAAACAAAAAGATGGTGCATCTTCCTTAAAAAACTGCCTATAAATGGCTATGTTAAACATAAGTGCAAACACTGAGTATGACACAGTGGAAATTGCTGGCATGCAAACTAACTATGACTTTCAGATCACAGTGCCACCAGGAAAAAAATTCTGTCTTCTAATCATTCTTTCTCTAAGGTGCAGGAACAGTTTAATGGTCTCTAGAAAATGTGAGGCAGAACTATCTCTGTTCTTCTATTTATGTCCCGGGTAAACCACATTTTTGGTCTATTCAATATTTGGTTTTGTTTTTTTATTTTAATCCCACTTTTATTGTATTTTAACAATATTAAGAAAATATTCCTTATATTAATGCATGTCAGGGAAATTCTATAGCACTTCAATACCAAAACAGAGTTATCAATTACAGCTGTGATCATGGTATCTTTTTTAATATTTAAAATGCATCTATTTATATTTTTGTTTTGATAAATAGCTCCTAAATATTTCTATATGTGTGTCTGAAAATTCTATTCCAGTCTTCTCAAAATATTTTTGGGCAGAAAATGACTAGTAGGTGTATCAGAGACCAGAACTGACCATGTTTGACTATGCAGTAAAGTTTAGCTTTGGGAATGGTTTAAAATGCCTTCCTTTTTTTTTTTTTTTTCATGCAAAATTTTGCATTTTCTTGTATGCTTTTCATCACTAACTGTAGTATATTATGCTTAAGTGGCTACAGAATTACTGTTCGTGTAAGTACAGAAACACACAATATGCATGGGTATGAAAAAATAACAAACCTTAAAGCCAAGGCTTTGAAAACACAAGGTTGACTATTCTATATGTCTACAAAACTGATTCCTCCAGTTCTCCAGAATATCTAAGAAACAACTAAGTTAATAAACAGAACATTTATTGAGAAATTCTATGAACTGAAAATGAAGTATAAGCAAGTAAAAATGAGAAGATGGACCTTGTCATATATTAATATATGTTAAGGATACTTAAATGGAATATATTTTCAGTATGAAAAGAGAAAAAAGCTCCCATGAAGATCAGTAAAAAAGTTAAAACCATTAAAAAATAAAAATATGCTCTGCTTAGCTTCTAGATACCTCAGGATTAATTTATGCCTGACCAAAAAAAAACCAGAAAAATCAATCCAGGGTGTAAATGAACTGCTCTTTTTAAGCTTTTGCACACAGTCTTCTACCAGTTAAGATATAACATACTGGACTTTTAAATAGCTATATACAGAATTAGAAGCTTGAATATGATCCTTTTTTTTTTTTTTTAAAGCAGCCTGATGACATTTATTATATCTGAACCTTATGGCACTCTACTAAAAAACCTGGAAACCTTCAGAAAAGTACCAAAGTTACTGTTCATATTAGTTAGTATAGGCACATAATAAATCATAGAATCATACAGTGGGTTAGGTTGGAAGGATCCTTAAAGATCATCCAGTTCCAACCCTTCTCCTATGGGCAGGGGCACCTTCCAACTGACTAGGTTGCTCAAAGCCCCATCCAACCTGGCCTTGAATACTTCCAGGGACAGGGCAACCACAACTTCTCTGGGCAACCTGTTCCAGTGTCTAATCACCCTCACAGTAAATAATTTATTCCTAATATCTAGTATAAACTTACCCTCTTTTAGTTTAAAGCCACTACCCCTGGTCCTATCACCCCTGTAAAAAGCCCCTCTCCAGCTTGCTTTATAGGCCCCCTCTAGGTATTGGAAGGCTCCTGTAAGGTCTCTCCGGAGCCTTCTCCAGGCTGAACAACCCAAAACTTCTCAGTCTTTCTTCATGGGAGAGATATTTGAGACATCTGATCTTCTCTGTGGCCCTTCTCTGGACCTGCTCTAATAGGTCCATGTCTTTCTTGTGCTGGGGACTGCAGAGCTGAACATGGTATTCCAGCTGGCATCTCACAAAAGGGGAGTAAAGGGGGAGAATCACCTCCTGTGACCTTCTGGTCATGCTTTTTTCTATTCAGCCCAGAATAAGGTAAAGCTTGAAAGTACTGCTACAAGCTTGAACTGTGAAAGATTATTATTTTTGGACACATAAGGCAATCCGAATGAAAAAGATGCCTAGAAGGAACAAAGACAACATCACAAAGGTACAAAACGAAATAAAACTATTGGGCTGATACCAACCTTATGAAGTTCAACCATGACAAGTGCAAGGTCCTACACCTAGGTCGGAGCAATCCCAGGCACAGCTACAGACTGGGCAAAGAAGAGATTCAGGGCGGCCCTGCAGAGAAAGACTTGGGGGTGCTGGTCGATGAGAAAATGAACATGAGCCGGCAGTGTGCGCTCACAGCACAGAAAGCCAACAGTATCCTGGGCTGCATCAAAAGGAGCGTGACCAGCAGGTCGAAGGAGGTGATCCTGCCCCTCTACTCTGCTCTTGTGAGACCTCACCTGGAGTATTGTGTGCAGTTCTGGTGTCCTCAACATAAAAAGGACATGGAACTGCTGGAACAAGTGCACAGGAGGGCCACAAGGATGATCAGGGGGCTGCAGCACCTCCCGTATGAAGATAGGCTAAGAAAGTTGGGGCTGTTCAGCCTGGAGAAGAGAAGGCTGCATGGAGACCTCATAGCAGCCTTCCAGTACCTGAAGGGGGCCGATAGGGATGCTGGGGAGGGACTCTTTATTAGGGACTGTAGTGACAGGACAAGGGGTAATGGGTTAAAACTTACACAGGGGAAGTTTAGATTGGATATAAGGAGGATATTCTTTCCTGTTTGGGTGGTGAGGCACTGGAATGGGTTGCCCAGGGAGGTTGTGAGTGCTCCATCCCTGGCAGTGTTCAAGGCCAGGTTGGATGAAGCCTTTTGTGGTATGGTTTAGTGTGAGGTGTCCCTGCCCATGGCAGGGGGGTTGGAACTGGATGATCTTGAGGACCTTTCCAACCCTAACTATTCTACGATTCTATGATTCTATAAGAGTAGGATTCTGTAAGCAATTATAACTTTAGAATGGCATTTTAGAGTAGTTAATATTATGGCATCAGTAACAGCTAAACCCAAGCTGTTCATTTTTCCAAACAAGAAAGAAACTGAGAGGTCAGCACTCCAATTAGAAGTAGTTCTGGATAACCTGCATAAGAAGACTATGAAAGAGAAGCAAACTCTGGCCTGAAATCTGTCTTTAATATTTAGATATCCTTGTTAAGTATAATATCTGAGAACAATGATTTTAGAATAGGCTAATACATCATCTCTCTCATCCAGAAGTTAATTCAATTAACAACTTCAAAGATCTGCCTCTGGGGTATGTTTGACATTATACACAAAATTGGATATGGCAAATTACCTGATTCAGCACATGCATCCAGACAACTATGAAAAAAACCCTATTGTACAGAATCAGATTTGCACTTCTTAATTTAAGGATGCAGGTTTTCAAACTTTTGGCTATTTCCTCCTCAAATAATTTTGTTTTCCTGGATCACACAATGAAAACATATGACTCAGACTGTCATGTGTAAGATGCTGGGACGTTTCATGCAGCATATTACTGGAAGGCTCTCTCTTAGTTAATACTGGCATAACCTTCCTATCATCAAGGACTTTAAGAAACCACATCATCTACCAAATTTAAGTACTTTCCTTGCCATCAATGCTGTAAAAGTACCTTAATTTTTTGTAAGTCTGCCACAATTTGCTTAATAGCCATCCATCTTTCTCTGGTATATTTTCCCCTCATACCTGTTTTGCAGTAGTTAATATTTTCTGTTTTGGGATGAATAGCTTTTCCTTGGAGATTAAGTAGAAGAAACTCTCCAGACAGGGAGTTTGGAACCAGATAATATTAAGGTCCTTTCCAACCCTAACCATTCTATGAATCTATGCTTTCTACACACAGTGCTATCCAGAAAACAACGACAAAAAAATCTCTAAGAAACATTAAGGAACAGACTAAAAACCCAAACAAAATTGTTTAAATTACCCTGTATATCCGTTTCCAGCATGCTGCACCCTTAATATACCTATAACTTATATCCCTCAGATCTCCAGTACAGTGTACTCAAACTCACCAGGTATTTCCCTCTTTACATTAGCCCTGTGCTTCTTCCAATGTGTTCAATAACTGTAGCTCAGAGGCAGGCTCTGTGGTGTGAGGGACCTGCCTCAGACAACTACAACCAAAGCTACATGCCTCAGGTTTACTCTAAGTATACTGAGGTTTCCCTTTCAACCTAAACTTCAAGTAATGGCAAGTTAATTGAAGAAAAAAAAAAAAAGTGTTGAGATTATAAATCTCAATTTAAGGTATTTTATTTTGTTCAAATTTAAAAATTTCAGCATCACACTTATCATACCACCTGATGATTTTCTTCATAACTCTTAGGTGTATTGCTTGTGCTCAACTGGATCTGTCTTGGAGGTAGCTTGTGCTCAACTGGATCTGTCTTGGAGGTACAGGACAAAGGCTATGCTGCTTTTGTTCATTCACAGGTCATCACTGTATATCACTTAACAATGACTTCCAAAATTCTGTTGAATTTTGGAAGTACAATAATCAGTTTAAAAGTTGCACATCAGTTATCAATTTAAACATTTAACATTTTTAGCCTTTAAGACCAACTCAAAAAGTAGAACCGTCTTCAAGGAAACATCAGAAAATTCTTTCTTGCCTTTTTTTGTGTCTTTATTTTTCAGAATTGCATAAGTGAAAAATTATGTCAATAAGAAAGGATGCTGAGGCATACAAACTTATTAATAGAATGAGTAAATAATCAGACGAGAAACAGAATAGTATACATTCCAAATTGCTTTCTTCTATTAAAAGAAAAATAGCCAACATGCTATTAAATATCTACTTTAAATGACATTAAGCTCATTGCAAGGTCAACAAAAACATGCAGTATAGAGCTCTATTACGTAAAAATTTAGAGAAATTCCTAACATGACTATCACATTTTAACAAGTCATGAAGTTGACAAAAGTTTTTATGGTGGAATTTCTGTTCTATAAGTATTTTTACACCCTCTTGGCCTAAAAAGTACGTAGATTTATTATACAGATGAACAAAGTATCATTTTAACCACTTTGCCACACTTGCTGTTGTGACATTAGAAAAAGACATGCATTCATCTCTGCCTCAGTACAGTCAGTTTTGATTAAATGTTTTTTTGCAAAGTGACTGTCCAATAAACCTCATCTTTTGATCAGAATTCAACGTTCTTATCACCTTTAAGTTACAGCAATGGCATACCAAATTTTCTTCTATGCAAGTGAACAAGTAACCAAAGGAAAATTGGAACTCTTACAAGTGACATTCGCGAGCTCCAAAGTCATGTCAAAATTATCACATGTATTTCATGATGCTGAAGACTGACCTTTTCTGTATTTGCTTTCTCATTTTAATCTATAAATTTGACAGAAGAAATTTCACTAAACCCATTAGTATTGTAATAGAAAACATGCGTAATTTTCCAGAATATTTCAACATTTTGTTTCTCTTGACTGCTTTTACTGTCATTTGTCTCTTTTTTAGGCCATATGATCAGTTTTGTTTCCTGGCTGTTAGTTAGGGCTGGGCTCTCATGATTAATATGGCTGAAGGGAGGGTGAAAAGATGGAGCCAGGCTCTTTTCAGTTGTGTCCAGTGACGGGATAAGAGGAAATCACTTCCAATCTCACCATCCCGTGATTCTGTGACTAGTGATGGTATGTTGCTAAACTGATTTCTTTCAACAGAAATCAAATCCAAAGTATGAACTGTCTGCATTTATTACAGTTTATGACAGCAGCAGGTAGCTGCAACATTTGTGACATCTGTTACGCTTGTGACATCCTGCGCACAGTAGTATTTCCACTGATTCAAAGCCTTGCTTCCTTCAAGGTAAATGGAATTAGTAGCTCTACTTGTTCAACCTGCTTTTAAATCATGCTGTATATTTTTGTAAAGATATAAAATCAAACAGCATGAATCCAAGGCATCTGCCTTAACTGCAGTGCAATTGCAGTACAGCTAAGTAACATAAAATGAAAAGCCAGAAGACTTAACTCAGGAAAAAAGTTCAATATTTTAACAGTAATGAGGTTCATTTCAAATTGTGGTGGGGAAAAAAGGGGAAAAAAAACCCTTTTCTGATGAGCAGTGCAGTAGCATAATGACCACTGCACAGGTTTCTTTACAGGTAAAGACAGTGTTGCACAGGCTATATACAATCTTTTTTTGGTTCCATCAAAAGTACCAGCTGAACGTTGGTACTTAACAAGTAAGAAACATAACTTAAAAATACAGGTTTGCATGAAAACCAGAGGTAAGAAAAACTCATTCTTGTAAGACACTTTAAAATTATTAAAATGTGTTTTTTTAGAAATTGCTTTCTAAGAAATATTCTCTGTCAACCACTTGTGGTACAAAAAAATGCACCATATTACTGAATGTTAACATATTTGTCATAGTTGATTATATTCCAAAACACTAGTCTTTGTGTACAGTGTGGAATCAGGCATTTTTGGACCATTCTGCATTATCAATAATGAAATTGGGGAGTTTTAACTGAAACAGAGTGATATGAAAACTGGTAATTACAGTTATGTAAGTTATGTAAGGATGTTTCCCAGGTAGTAGATGGAAAAGCAGACTTCCAAAGAATATGGCTTAATACATTTTCTCCAGTAACAGAAGCATTCTCTAAAGGAATTTGTACTTGGTGATAGCAATCAGAGAGATCAGCATCTTGCACAATAATATGCACCTAGGACTACAAAATTAAGTGCTGTAAATACTTTCAACAAAATAAAGATGTAACTGTCAGGGCAAGTAGAGAACCACTTTTAAGGACCACAGACTGCTTGCTGTTACTGGCTTGTTTAAATCCTTTCCAATTTATTAATGCCATCTGTGCATCCTAACAGCATAATACTATAAAGAATGATGTCAAAATAATATTTTTTTCATTCTCAAATACTAATCAAAGCAGTGAATAATTTGTGGAACCCAAGAAATAATGTGTTCTCTCATGAGAATTTTTCTTCTTTTAGTCAAGTCTGTATTATGCTTTCTAAGATTCCTTCATAATCCTAACACATATTTTTCAAAATAATTACATCTGAGCTAAAAAGACAAAAATGCCATATAGAAATGAAAATATATGCATAGGAAATCTCTAACTTTGAAAATAGACTGATATTGTTACATGTATAAATCAAGTTATAATTCACCCGGATTTGTACATTTAACTTCCTTCTGTCCTTCTGAAAACCTCATCTTAAAGTATGTCCTGCTTCATCTGCTATCTATTTTTATCATGGTTTCTATCACTATAGACACATCTTTATAACCAATACCTAGTATATGTCATATATGCCATCACACAGTAACATCTCTATCAGTTAGCTACTAGTAGTAATAGTAATTATTATTATCCAACACACACTACACTTCATATGCATAATAAAATTTCACAGTTAATGAAATCCATTAATAAATACTTTTAATGATATATTACTTTTTTATGTTATTTTAATTTTTTTTTTATACTTAATATTAGGAAAAGTAAACATAACTGTTGGCAAAGATGACTTTGTAGGAAGAAAGCCTTACAAATGCCTCTGGGTTTCCTATAATTCCTGTCTGCCTAGCATTTACTTCAGATAAAAGGTAGGGTTAACTGTGCCTATTTGGTATCAAACCTGATAATATCTTCCTCTCAGAAAGAACTGCTCTTATCATCAAGAGCAACCCTAACAGAGAACAAGGATAAGGCACAGAAAGTCTCTGCAATCCTACTGTCGGTTTATGTCTGATAGGGGTCACTAAGTAAAAGGATGAGACAGTGACACCAGAGCACTCTGTGTCTCCATTAGGCTTGTTTAACTGCACTGACATTTAAGGGTGTGATGGGAGTGTGCTCCTCTCCTGACTACACAAACTCTCAAATATTGTGAAGTATAAAAAGAAAACTGTTGTAGTTTTTTTATTAACTTACAGAATGGCATAGGTGTATTGATTAATCCTTGCTTATTTATTTCTATTTTAATTTTAAAACAGTTATTGAGGTTTATACTGTAACATTATGAAAAATAATCATAGAATCGTAGAATAGTTAGGGTTGGAAAGGACCTCAAGATCATCCAGTTCCAACCCCCCTGCCATGGGCAGGGACACCTCACACTAAATCATACCACAAAAGGCTTCATCCAAGCTGGCCTTGAACACCACCAGGGATGGAGCACTCACAACCTCCCTGGGCAACCCATTCCAGTGCCTCACCACCCTAACAGGAAAGAATTTCCTCCTTATATCCAATCTAAACTTCCCCTGTTTAAATTTTAACCCATTACCCCTTGTCCTGTCGCTACAGTCCCTGATGAAGAGTCCCTCCCCAGCATCCCTATAGGCCCCCTTCAGGTACTGGAAGGCCGCTATGAGGTCTCCATGCAGCTTTCTCTTCTCCAGGCTGAACAGCCCCAACTTCCTCAGCCTGTCTTCATACGGGAGGTGCTCCAGTCCCCTGACCAACTGCTCACTAGTTATTACACAAAGAGGCAGCCATACCAGAAAATATTCTTCTCAAAACTGAAAAAGAACCGTTAGTGCTGATGACAACACAGCATTGTATGGAAATTGTGATAATGAAGTACTAATAGAGTCTTTGCAAAAAAGTTTATGACAGACACTAGGCTGATGAGAGATGAGGCTGCAAAGAAGACACTTCCTCTTGGGGACGCTATTTAAAAAAAACAGAAGTCTTCATCATTAGACAAGTGCTTTCCTTCCTAAGCAAGACAAAAAGGCAGTTCATACACCAGTGCAAAATTATTTCTAAGTGAAGAAAAAAAAAATCCTCTGACTCAATCAGAATATTGCATCACTCCCAAAATATTTCTGCTGCATTATAATACAACAATAAATGCAATATATTCTGTTATACAGTAAAATGAATCATTACAGTGATGATATAATAAATCTATGTTTTAAAAATCATGTCTTCTCAGAAGATTTCTGAACTCTAGAAAGATTTATGTTGTATTAAGAAGTGTGTCTAAACAGTATGCTATTCCATTTTCTCAAACGCTATATTTGATTATCTCCACATATTCAAGTCTGCAATAACATAATGAGAATATATTACTTTTAAATTCTTAGCAACTGTTCTAAAACTTTCACTTTTAAATGTGTCTTAAGACTATAATAAGGTATCAAACATTTTATTATGCCCTTTAGTAAGAATTCTGTGCTGTTAATAAATTCTCGATCTCCAGTCACCCATGTTTCATAAAATGCGGTCCATACTCTACTGAATACAAAAATTATTAATATTTGATTTCAAGGCATAATAACCATAAAACTTTACAATATATATACAATATGTTATATGTTACATGTATTTTATATATTATATAATCTATAAAATACTTCCTATCACTGTGCAGAATAGGACAGGATTTTATAGAAATTTTACAGAACCTTCACTAAACTTGCATTTTTATCTAGTAAAATGTTTTATTTAATTTATATACATATAACGATAGTTATCAGTGCACCAGTGAACCTAAGGATACCAACAGAGTACACTATTATGTTCCCAAAAGAGTAATAATATTTTGCAAAGTTTCAAATCCTTTCATAGGTCTATTTTTTGAAGAGTAGCTATGCAAAGCTATTTACAGTATATTTATTTTTTAGGTCTTATGGGACCTTATAGGCTGGAAATCTCTCCATTCCTAACATCCAATTACAACTTTGATAATTTCTCATTTTCCTTGCAGATTTATTTCCTGTGTCATAATGCACTACTTGTCTGTCAAAAAGATGGAACACGCAACTGTATACTAAAGCCACTTTCAGAACTCCTTAGGAAATCACTCAGTGGTTTACAACTGCTGCTTATCTTTCTGTGCCACAGATCCTATTCCAACATCTATCCTCCCGTTGGAAAGACATTTACTGTCCAGAGTCTGAATCTCAGACAGGCCTACTCAAGCCATATCTGAAATGTAGAACAAATTAATCTAGAAAATCTCTAGCAAAAAAGAACAACAATGAAATAGAAGGGATATTTTTGCCCCCCCTTTTTTTTTCTTTTTTCCTTTTTTAAGAGCTTCGCCTCCTGAATTAGAAGAACAGTTTGAAGAGATAATTTTCCAATGAATTTTTGTGTATTTCAAATTTGTATTCTCTGATTGCCTTCTAAAGACCCAGGCTCTTCTCTAAGCAAATTATAATATCCTTTTCTCTTGGATAAAATTCAAAGGCTTTGAATAAAACAATTTCTAGAAGTGATTGTCACAAGCTTTATAAATCCAGGAGGGGTTATAAGAGGAGCTAGAGACTTGATGGCGATTAGTAACTTAGAGAACTAGGAAAAAAACAGAAGACTGTTGAATCTTATAAGGTTAAATGCAAGCCTGAGCTATTGATCAAATCAGTCCTTAACTTATTTCACAGTAGTCTCCATTAGCCCAAAGAACTGAAGTTATTAAACTTAGCGGGTTATACTACTGGAATATGATTTCAGATTAAATCCTTTCCTGCTTAAATCACCAATAAGGGTCTTGGCAACTTCAGAAAATACAGGATTCCTCCACAGAATTCAGCAGCACTAACTGCAAAAGGACATGATTTCTTAAATTATACGAACTTATACATGAACTACCAGGAAAAAAACCGACCTTCCATTAAGAATGTACTTCTTTTTTAATTTTTTAAAATAAATTTAAAGAGAAAAAAAAAATTAGAACTTACATTCAATATCAAGGTACATGCTCTTCTGGTGCCCACCAATACTACTTGCAGCTTCACAGTCATATCTCCCTGAATCCGACAACTTCACATCTTTAATATGCAGTGACGATTTTCCATGCTGCCCTTTGACTTCTATACGGCCATCTGGGCTCTGTTCACATTGATTCAGGAAAAAGAAAGGTTTTATATATATATGTATATTTATGTATGCTTTACATATTAAACACCAATGACAACTACAACTGAAAGCATTTCTTCACCTATGGTGAAGTTATTACTGACAGCTAAGCAACTTCTAAATTATCCAAATTAAAAAAAAACCCAACAAAACAACAGAAAAATATGTTCTGTTTCTAGGTATGATAATCAAGGGAGCAAGTACATGCTTAAAGGAACATTGTCAAGATAAACCACAAGAAGTATCCATTTATGACTAGGATAGTGAACTGCAGGCTCTAGTCATGAAAATGCATACAGTTAAAATCATAGTATCTTACAGTTAGCATTAATTCTCATCCTTAAAAATATAACTGTGAAACTGAATAGAATACCCCCTCAAACAAGGATCAGAACACAAATCCAATCATAGATTTATTTTCACTATTCACATTTTCTTCTCAGAAGATCACATTTTTTAACAATTGTTAAAAAAAAAACCCATTATCATAAATGCAGCTGGAATTTCTGGATTTCTTTTCCATAACATTGCATGGAAAGAGGCAAGAGAGAAAAAATGAATGGTGGATTCTGATTTTCTAGAATATAAATTTTATATTTAGGAACTTCATAAAAATCCTCATCCTTAACACTTCCCCACCCCTTCCCCAAAATCTATTTGAATTTCAAAAGTATGAAAATACTAGGGAAAATGAAATAAAACAATAAAACCAAATCCTCTGCTTGACACTTCAGCCTTCATGGAGTACTTTACCTGAGAAAAGTTATTTAATCAGGCTCTACTCTTTACTTGTTTTGTAGCTTTGGGAAAACTTGCTTTACTTCTTTCTTTTATCTTTTTTGAAGTAAAGAAAAAAAAAAAAAGGCTGATAAAAATACTGATGTTTACCTACCTTCTTTATTGAGGAAGTTGGAAAAAGGAGGGCAAACCAGTAACTATTTCATTGTATCACATCTAAACTTGAAACATACTTTAATGTCCAGTCCTACAAATGCATACACTCAAGTTTACTGCTTTTTACACTAAATACCCATCAAGTGGCAGCTGATATTTAATTGATAGCTTTAACTCTGTAAAATTGTTTCTTCACTGAATGCAAGAGAAACACACACAATTTAAATCTTAAAATATCTGACATAAAGCAAACATATGAAGCATTCTGTATATCATTATTTCTAAGGAAAGAAAAGTATTCTGATTCCCCCATCAGAATCCAAGAGCACTGAATTTTATTTCTTGTGAAAGCCTCAGAACATAAGTTACTATGCTAGCATAGGTTAACTAACATAAATTAGTTAGGGAATAGTAACACTAATGCAAACCTAAAACCCTCTGGATTCGTAAAAATTAGTAACTAAGACCACTTAGTCACCTTTTATGAAATTTCTAATGCTGAAAATTGTGTCTTCATTATACCTTTAAAAAAGGAAAGAGAAAATCTATTAAGTTCCTAGGAAACATACTACAGTACTGAATGTCATGGATTTTGAAGGGAATTCTTGGGATAATGAAAAAGCAATTTCTTTAAAATGAAACATTAAATATTGTTCTAATTTTTTTATATACAGGGTACTTGTTTTATTTAAGTATAAAACAAATACTTTGTATGACACAGTTAACAACAGTATTATTTACCTATGGGTTATTTGCTTCTTTTTTAAAGTATCAAGCATGTAATACAACAGTAAATCTACATTATTCCTACCTAAAATGTACGTTCCTACCTAAACTGTATACTTCAGCGATTTTATTTCTGATTTTACCTTGATTACAAATATTTCCCTAAGAAGTCACATTTAAAACTTGTGAAGACATATGCTGAAACAACCTGTAAGTATGAATCACAGATGAAGTACTGCATATTGTATTAGTGATTCATTAAGAGCTACTCCTATAGCACTAACGTAGCGCTACACAATAGAGTAGTAATAGAGAACAGGTATTGTCTTTGACCTTACAATGACTTACTTTGACCTACAATAAGAAGTCAAATTCATTCTTAGTACTTTCTCTTGGCACAATGCAAAGTGTCTTTCTGTGATATTATACTGAATTGTAACAATACATTCACTCAAGTTCTTTCACCATGATTTTCCAAATTATATCAGAGATTCTTCAGCTAGCCCAATTTTGTTTCCAGTAATAGGTTACTAGAAGCATATATGAAAAAGAAAGGAAAAAAAAAAAAGAATTAAAAATATATATATTTCAATGGTAATGCTTCACTCTCTGAAAAACAAACATGTACCAGTGGAACCTTCTGTGCAGTATGGTCAATAGGATTCCTGTAAAAAGAGTTAAATTATTTATATTCCTTACTGAAGTCACTAAAGGTATTTTTACAGAAGTCTAAATTTTACAGTGCTATTTTGTACTTCATAACAAAGGAAGAGGGTATCAGTTCAATACTAATCCCAAATACTATCATTCACTATATAATTCATTGAATATTTAATTATAATTAATTACATATATTCCAACTCAGATATGAGGGTTAACTGATGTTAAAAACCAAATGTAATAAAAAAAGCACAAAGAACCTTAAAATTAAATAGCTTTTACAGTAACTTCTCTCTATTGTTTCTAGTTTATCTAATTATTTACCAGTACTACTGGAAAAAAATTGGTCTCTGAATACAATGAATGACAGAATATTCTGCATAGCCACATCATCTATTCTCATCATCAAATATATGCTAAGTAGCATTTTGAGAGGGATCTATTAGGTTAAGCAAAGTCCACAAACCCAAATAAAACATGTAACAATTGTAGACAAGAATATTTGCCCCAAATTATCATAAAAATACCCATTAACTACAGTTTATTTCTACTTTTACAAAATTGTCTGAAAATTATTACAATAATCTCTTTGAAATTACTTATAAAATAATGTAAAACCTATAATGAGATGTTTTCTACTGCACTGCTCAGAGTGTGCATTATACTCTGGCTTCTTCGTGAAGAGTTTAAGGCCTATTCCCTTGTCCTGTTCTGCAGGTTGATTAGTGTACAATTCTATTACCTCTTCTGCAAAGATGGTGCAATACCTGATTAAATATACTCACTGATATTCTTGAACACACAAATGTGTGAAAGAAAACAAGAGGGTAAATACAAAGAAAATTTCAACAATAAATAATCAAATAAATAAATAAATTAAAATGCTTTGAAGCTGTTGCTTATGTCTAGAGAGGGCTCTCAGAATATCACAGAGTCATAGAATGCTTTGAGTTGGAATGGACCTTAAAAATCTAGTTCCATACCCCTTCCATGGGCAGGGACAAATGCTAGCTAGTATGATGAATTTTCACAAGTATTTAAAAAATACTAGTGTGGCTGTATTACACTGTTCTATGGTATAACTCAGTTAATAGAGATCTGGATAAATAAATCAAGGACATATTGTGATGACACAAGAAGTACAGTAACAGTACAGTCATGCTGAAGGACAGCTAGGAACAAACATGAGGTACGCAGCAGAGACATGGAAATTGACTACAGCAAAGAGCAGTGAAGAAGCTGAGACAAAATTTGAACACACTGCATTAGCCCGAAGCAAAACCTGAACCCATGCTCCTTATATTTTCCTGCTCTTAATAAAGAGCTTTATCAAACTAAAACATTCAACAAAGCAGAAGTCTGCATTCATACTGATTCATAATGTCAGTCTTCTTGCTTAAGTTTGAACAGCAAATGCACACTGTCATACAGGGGCAGCACTAACCTTGGCGTCTGCACCCACTATAGCTTTATAATCCTTGGTAAAATCTTTCTGAGGCTTATTTCCCTCCTGCACGAAGTATGGAGAGCATACGTCAGCACCATGTCTGGCACAGTAACACAACAGAAAAGAAAGAGCGCACATGGGAAACAAAGTACACTGCAACTGCCCAGGAGTCCTCAGTAGAAATCCCCACCAGGAAAAAAGCATCGGACCTGCCACTGGAGACGAATCAAAATACAGATATAACTCTACCAATTAGTTATGTTACGCCTGCCTGAAATAATCATGGACACCTACTAAATGGGAATATTTTTTTTTTCCTTTCGAAGGTTATAATGGGACAGATGTTAAATACGCACTATGGTGTTTTCTGCTAGACTGAGTGAGTACATGTGCTTTTTTTTTTCTTCCTTAGTATTAATAAAGAGTATAAAAATAGACAAAACAAAAACCTAAACAACCAGAACTGTCTCTGTGGTTCAATATCATGATTTCTGCTTACTCACTGAATTACTCCGTATCACCTATCACCATGGAGCATGAATAATCAGTGAGGTCTGAAATACACCTGTGGTAAATGCAGTTCCATACAGATACATGCATATTTCTTAAGAAAGATCAGTGAGCAAATATGTTAACAGGTGCTTATACTGTAAGACTTTGGAGGAATCATTTCAATAAACAGACCATTGTGTATCCTGAAAATGGTAAAGAAAAACAAAGTCTTTAGAAGTTACCTTCTTACAGCATTTTGAAATTCACAACAAAATCTTAAGAAATCAAAATATATTTCATCATTAATGTTAATCAGAGAATTTCAGAGAATTCATAAATAAAAGTGGGGTTTTTTAGGGGCTTTGGTGGTGGGTTTTTCACCAGCATAAAGGTAAAACAAAAATTGACAGATCTTCAACATAGACTTTTATAGTGTTTTACTCAGGTAAACAAATGGGACTGTTACTTTATCCACATAAAAAAAATTGTTACTTCATCCACATTAAAAAAGAAAAAAATATAAAATCCCTAAGTTAAGAATTTAACATTTCATGGAAAAACGCCTTTTATTTTGAATACTGATAGCAATCTATTTTTCTGCCACTGTCAAAATAAAATTCTTCTATACAGGTTTCCAAATAAAATTATCCTATACAGGTTTCCAAATAAAATTATCCATAATGACAACACTGAAGTATAAAACAATGCCTTCTAGAAAAACCAAACCAAACCAAAACAAAACAAAACCAACCAAATCGTAAGAACTTTCTGCACTTGCAATATTCTTACGATATGCAGCTTAACCCAAATAAACCCTACATTAAGCATAAAATGGGAGGTATCTCATCACTTGAGATTAATCCTACAGATTTTGTAAAAGTAAACATGTATTTTGATTTTGATAAAATCCTTGTCATGCTAT
Organism: Lathamus discolor; assembly: GCF_037157495.1. NCBI lineage: Eukaryota > Metazoa > Chordata > Aves > Psittaciformes > Psittacidae > Lathamus > Lathamus discolor. The sequence goes on along the minus strand of NC_088887.1, from coordinate 26,069,079 downwards.
ATACGCTATTCTACTACCTGACTTCTTTCCTGTTCTGCTCTTGTTTCCTAAACTGCTCACATGTGCTGTAGTGGCATACATGAATAATTCCCTAAGTTCTGACGGGCTGACACTGACCCAAAACAATGTTCCAGAACTCCCAAGGCAGTACCGAAATGATCATAACCATGTATTTCAAGGGTTCCACTTGCAGAGATAATAGGGATATGATGAAACAACATAATCCACAAAAATATAAGAACAGCTGCTGGCACAGAGTAACTTATTCAGGTATCATGGAATGCTCTATCTGCACATTTCCATTGCCACTGTAGTAAAAAAAGTGTGATTTCTCATAAGGAGAAAATCAGATTATAACAATGCATAGAAATTGGCATTCTTTTTCAATTTTAAAAAGCTGCACTTGGGGAGAGGTGGATGGAATTAGTTATTGAGTTTGATTTATCAACCATTTTGCCAACTCATACTGAGGAATTGTAATGCCAAATGAGATGAAACTGCATGGCTGCCAAAACGTGCATTTTGGGCTGGCTGAAAGCAGGAGTGGAAGGTGAGAACAGATGCAGAAATTGCTGACACGCTTGTAGCTGGATTTTGGTAATATTACTTGAATGGTTAGAGCAGCTGTGACTGGGTTGATTATCTTCCCTCCTACAGAGTTTACCATTTGGCTGACAAAGTACTCTTTCATCCCTGGAAGTCAAATTGCAAGACTACAGTCAAAAAATACCTAAATTTAGTTTGAAATCTGGACAAGTTGAAATACCTTTATTTGTTTTTCTTCTAATGTTTAAAGCTTATTTGTGATCTAAGTCCCATTACTGTCCATAGTAACTGAACACTGCAGGTCAGTTTTGCCTGTGACGTATTTACCAACTATTATTCTGACACATGCGTGCTTCAGTGATATTTTGGACATGCATTGCATGTGTTAACAACAGAAAGAATGAAGAAATGGTGGCTGAGAATTGAGTGTGCTTTCTTCTGTAAAACTTGTTGCAATATATTCAAGAACAGTCATTGTGAGAACAAATAACTTGAGTAAAAACTGCAGGACTTTTTCAAGTTCCTCCAAAGATGCTGCTGCAGATGTACATGGTAGAAGGTCCTCACACTGGGGAGCGGGGGGATGATTTGATCCTTCTTCAGGGTAAATTGTCAAAAACTGCCAACTCATTATGTTGTCTTGGTCAAGTTCTGAGTACACATCACTGAATTTTCAAGGAGAAAACAAATACTGATCAATAGAATCATCTTTGGGATTTCATCAATACCATTTTTTAGGAAGCTTTCTGATCTCAGGTTGTGTTGATATCCGCATGAGCGGAAAACTTCAGATCACATACTTCAGGCTGACTTTTCTTCTATGTGAGATTTAAGCAGATCATGATTGTTCATGAAACTGTTCCTTGAAGCAGCATGAAAGATAAGAACTTCTGCGACCTGACATACTGATGCTAAATGGTGATAAAATTCCAGAAGTCTATTTAATGCAAGTGACCAGCAATTCCTAGTCTGAAAATCTACCTTTGATGATGAGAAAGGGCTGTTAGTCACAACAGCCACCATCGTGTAGAAGCTGATGGAAGCTCCCTTCTGGATTATGGATGGTATATTCACAATATTTCCCATTCTCTTCTGGTAAATGTATTCTATCCATGCACCTGTTGGAGACAGCAGAAAATTCCAGAGTATTGCTAAGTGCATATGCCTTAATGTCCAGTGAATAAGAATAATGCTACAGCAGTGTCTTGGACTTCAGTGGTTTTTATAGGAGACCTTGTGATTCTTTTAGAACTGCAGCTTGTTAAATAATATATGTTATCATGCTGCAAATTCCTGAATTTGTCAGGATTTTTTTTTTTCCACAAGGAAGAAATTATTGAAGAACCTATTGTGTGTAGAGCTATAGTGTAACACCAGGGAAGACACAGAAAGCTAATCTTGAAGAAAATATCGCTGTTTTGATTTTCTGTTCATCTGTAGACATAGCAGTTACTTCTAAAGAATTTAGACTGGAAACAGGAGCAGGTTCTATGCAGGTTGTTAACAGCATGTATAATCTCAGGAAAAATGTACTCTTGAAAGCTTCTTATGACTTTTAGAAATCATGAACTGATATTTGATTGATTCAGGCTGACTGATTTCAAACTTAAGTTGTTACACAATGAGATGACACAGGATATCTAATACATCAAACCCACTTACTAAGACCAGAAATAGAAAGCTGAACTTTCCTTGATTTGTTTTCACTCATGAAAGAGTATGAAAGTAACAGAGATGACTACTTCCACTAAAGATGTAAATCATAGGAAAGAAATGTCGATGATTATTAATAGCAAAATATTAGCATTATATGAAAAAAACTTGTAGAAGAAAACAAGCATTAGTGCTGGCCACAAAAAATAACAGTACTAACCACAAATGGTTGTTTGTAAGTATATCAGAAAAATTACAATGGTAATATTTACATACGTACTTTGTAATTAGAGATTCTGATACAGGCATAAATACTGTATTTAATGGTTTCATGACTAAGAATTTTGCTGATCTGAATCTACTCCAACACTGTATGATTTCATAGGTGACTCAGATGGATTCAGACCAGCAAAATTCTTGGGAATAAGACCATTAAGTACAACATTGCTATTCAAGACAGACTTTACATGAAACAGTCACCATAAGTAATGATTTTACTATACAATTAAATCTTAATTTAGACAATCAAATATTATTGCAACTTGATTCTTTGGTTAAATGAGAATGAGTCATAGGTGATTATACCCCAGCTTTGTAAATCTTTAAAATGATTGCAAAGTGTAACTTCAGTAGAAACTGGAGAATCACCCTTTTCAAGGAGACCTGCAAGGTATGAGTAAGGGAAGACTGTAGTATGAATCTGTAAGGGATATAGGACTGCTCAGGCTTAAAATACTAACAGTGATTTGCCAGAATTTATTCTTTAGTGACTATTCAATCTCTGTGCATCTGACCAAGAATAATCACTATTAAATACATACAGCATCAGTAGCAAGAGTATGGTTATTCAGACTAGGAACTTCAACCTGGTCCTGTTTCTGTTTAGGTCAATTCAAATTTGAAATAAATATTAGTTCAACTGTAGAAATAACTAGTATGGTGAAACTATACCACTGTACTACACCAAACTGCCCATACAGAGTGAGTTACAAAACTGTGAAAGAACAAGGAAACATTAGCACCAGGATGCCAGCTTTCCTTCATGTAGGGATTGTAGCCCAGTAAATATGATTTTCCTGTTACTAGTAAAAACTCTGCACTGCTCCAGAGCAGGGTCTTGGGACCTGCCAGGGGTTGCCTTGGTCTGAGGCGATTTAAACTTGCTTTATGTTTGCCTAGCTCTACGCTAGGTACCACGTATGGCAAAGGTCTAACAAACATTAGCTCTTTAATTTAAGTGGGACTGGAGAAGGCAATTCTGTAACTTTAATAACTAACTGGTGAAAACAGAAGGGGGGAAAAGAAAAAAAGAAGAAAGAAACCAAACCAATCTGTAGCTGCAAGCCCATGAAGAGAAAGCATCTAAGCTGACTGCAGTACAAAATGGACAAAAATAATTTCAAGTTAACCCAAGGCAGGGTTAATTTCAGCCTTCCCCCCCTCTTCCCCCCCATATTACTTAAAGTGTTCTTATCACTGTATCTTGAGTGAGAATAATTGTTTATTTTGTTTAAACTGCTAAAATATTACTCAGACTGATAACAAGTTCTTGGATAAACATGGGTTGTATGCCCACAAAACTCTTCTGCAAAAATATAAAATAACCATTAAAATGACAACCACACCAAGAATTTAAAAGTATTTTCACAGAATTCAGGTTCAAACCATGACACAGTTTAGCTTTAACTGCAGGAATAACTGATGCAATGAAGGTATGAAGTTATAGAACAGAGAGCAGCATAATAGGTGTTTTTTTTGTTTGTTTTTTTTTGTGGGGGTGGGGGGAAGAATCATGATGTGAGTTTTTCTTACTGGTTTGTTCATCAGTTGTATGCAGCTTGGAATCCTTTCCAGTTTTCTATAAAGCTGATATGTATTTTTTATTAAAACCACTATGACTAGACAGTAGATAGGATGTTTGTCTGGAAAATGGGATGAAGCGGAGCCCTGCAGGGGCTTCTTTAGGGGAGGGAAAGGCACAGAAAGCCATAAATTAATAACTTGAGTCATGAGGAGATGGCAATTGTCTGCAGGAGGACACAGATCCACATCTCACAGACCAAAAAGTCTTTGCTCATAAACCCTAATAATTCTGTAGGGCTTTTTGCAACTATAGAAAAAACAGCAAATTATTCCAGTAGCAAGCAAAATGGAGAAAATGAGCTAACCTGGACATATCTGAAAGAGCACAGAAATATTTGTTTTCATGTTATTTTATGAAATCGGTATCATCCAATAGAGTTTCTCTATTTACATTTCTAAATATATTTATATATATGTCTATAAATGAGAATTATGCTGACCATGTGAGTCAAATTGGGGGGAAGCTGCTATGGAAAAAGTAAAATTTCAAATAAGTTGGAAATCAGAGATTGCAACATGGCAGTACAAGAAAAAAAAAAAAGTCATTATTCTAGAGAAAGTAACACTGAGAAACAAAACCCCAGAACAGATCTACATCTTATTTTCAGTTGCCTTAGAGCATTTCCTACTCAACTGCACAAGTTAGGAAACTCAAGGAATACATATTATTAAATTATCAGAAGTTGTGCATAGTAAATTGGTGAAGAAACAGATCTGTAACAACTGCTAAAAGACTGAAGAGACCACGTGGATAATTTAAACACAGCTAAAAAAATTAGTCACAGCTCTAGGATTCTCAGGTACATAGACAAACTGTGGAGGAGTGAGGGAGGCCTGGAGAAAGGTAACCATTTAGTGGGAAGGAAGGAAAGGAAAAAGAAGACTGAGGAAAAGCACTGAAAACCAGCCCTGAAGCCATCAAGGTGGGAGAAAGAGTGTGTGCTCCAGGCATCAGAACGGAGATTCCCCTACAGCCCATGGTGCAAAGCATGGTGACGCAGGCTGTGCCCCTGCAGCCCATGGAGGTCCCCAGTGGAGCAGATATCCACACTGAAGCCCATGGAAAACCCCACACCTCAGGAGGTGAACATGCACCCTGAAGAAAGCTGCTGCCCATGGAAAGTGCACTCCAAAGGAGGCTGCTGCCAGAACCTGTGGCCCATGGGGAGCCTGCACTGGAGCAGTCTGTTCCTGAAGAACTGCACCCTGTGGAAAAGACACTCATTGGAGCAGTCAGCCGATGGGAAGAACCCATGTAGGAGCAAAGGAGAATAGGGACAGGAAATGGTCGCTTGGTGGCCTGCTGGTAGAAGTAAGACGTTTCTTTCTCTTTTGTACAGCTACTACCTCCCAGCATCTAATCCAGTTAAAAAAAAAAAAAAACCAAAACAAAACCTCACCACACCAAAAAAGTTACCAAAAAAGACAGTTGCTGAGGTTAGCTCATGAGAAAAAGCCCATTATTTATTATTTTGGCATCTGCTATAAGGTGAATGATGCACATGTAATCTTTTACAACAGCACAATTTCATTTCAACAGATGTGATGATAAACATAATAAAGACAAAAGGACTAATATGTTTATGTAAAACTGTACATTTTTATACAGCATTTCTATAGATTTTTAAACACTATTTGGGCATATTTGCTAAATACTATGACCTGTGAGTTCAGAATTCTTAAAGAATATCCATGAATTTTAAAGTTCTAAGAGATCTTAATTTTAAATGCCTGCAGTATTGCTTTTGGGTGAGATGGTGATAATTCTGTCTTAATAGGGCTTACTATAGAGTTTTGGTATCACTGACATATCTTTGAATCTGAGATAAGAAAGCACTAGTAACTGTAGTCTAAATAACATTACATATTCCATACTGTAAATATTGTCTAACCTGAATACACGCTAATTCTCTTTTTTTTCCCCTCCTACATTTAAAAGCTCTAAAAGAAGCCACTGTAGTTTCTGATGAGAATCTGTACTTAACATTTACTAAATTACAACAGAAAACATATTTTGATCGACAGACTGTAACTCCAAATAAGGCTTCTGAAATGTGCTGGTACTATTGTATTTATTCAGTTTGGAACTCTAAATATTCACAGTATTGCATTCTTACCATAAATTTCTATATCAAATATCTACTTTTGTATACTACTTTAAAAGTAAAATTTTGAGAATAGTATGTTCAATCCATTTTTACCAAGTAATATAACCCTGAGGCCTTTAACATTATATATCAACTACCTATAAGATATACTAAAGAATGTTAGATGATCAGCTTGCATTAAGGTAAAGATTACACATACTATTAATTCATTGACCTTTGGCATAAATGTCACAACTTGATTTGTACAAGCAGAAATTTATAGAAAGATAAAAATCTTATTGTTGATAACACTATTTACATCATTGCAACATTCAGGAATTTCAGTAACACAGATTAAGTCTATGCATAGATGGGAGTTATTTTAACCATGAAGCTCAGACCTATGGTTCGATTATGCAATCCTAAGAAATATTGTTTGCTGAAATTCAGAAGCTAAATTTCAGAAGTAAGGGATGATGCAAACAGTCTACACTTTTCGCAATGCAAAGAAGTAAGACTCTTGCATTATGCTTTTGGTTAAGTTGCACAGCCTCCTAACTATCATAGTTGATAGACATATACTGGTCCATCAGCACTGTCATGTTAAACTGCCATAACTTGACTGTGTTTGAAATCTGAGAATTGGTATTAACAGGAATAGTGTACTAGTTGATGCACCCAGGGAGAGTGAAAATGTGATAGGAAAATACGGGGTTTTAACAGCATACTAACAACATTAGTAAATTATTAAGAACTAATTATTACACTGAGTTTAAATAATTTGTTAAACAAAACAAACAGATTGAAAAATAGAATCCGGGCCGCTTGCTTTCATCCCAGTTTTGCCAAAAGTCTAAATACTTATTTTTCCCTAATATGTAAGCATACTCAAATTGCCTTTCAGTTTAGGAAAACTGCTGACAGGTTTTAACAGCATAAAATAATTTTGCCAGCATTGCACTGCTGATTGTGCCATTCATTGTGGTCATTTCCTGACAGTTTTCACAGTATGTAGAAAATGCAACATTTCCAAAGTCTCTGGAGAATGTCCTATAGTACATCAGTGAACACTACCCAATGACTCCAGTGTCTGTATCACTTAATGTATCATCAGATGTAGGATCTCTATTTCATCAGACAAGTAACAGCTATTTGAAAGTTCTTAAACTGTTAGCAGATAATACAGCTCATACTTAGGCAGAAGCTCATGAAATGATCTTTTGTGTAGTGGAATGAATGAATGAATATTCAAGTCCAAGCTGCACTGGTATTGTGGGAAATGTTGGTCCACAAAAATTCCCTGATAATTTCAGTCTTCATTAGTGTAACAGACAGAATATCATCACCAATGACTAAATGGAAAATGATAATACTGGAAGGGAAAGAAATGCCGTTTCCAAGGGTGTATGGCTTTATTTCAGCCAGTAAATACAGCACGACAACCTACAGGAAGTACCCCAAAATAGCTGCTTTGTGCATAGATAGTACATAAGCAAATGGATTAAAGGGGATACAATTTTTAAGTTTGAAATATAAATTAGGTAGAAATATTATCCATTTACAGAATAGATAAAACCTTTGTACTTAATTTAAGGTGTAATATTAAACGGCTAAATTTGTCAAGTTCCTAAATAAACATCCTTCTTTACCTAGGTTGTTTATAAACTTTTAATATAGAAGAGGTATTCAATTTTACATTTCCTTGGCTTTTTGTTACCTTTAAACCTGTCTCTGCTTACTTAATTCTGTCCCAATGCAAAGTGACCATAAAGTTTTACTGAAAGGAAAAAAAATGCAGAAATGAGAGTTCTGAGCGAACGTAGTATCAATACAGTCATCCACACAACATGAATACATACATGGCTGTGTGTATGTACAGCCATTTTGGTCTACTCTGCATAAGAAAGCACACAACTTCTTTCCTAAAAGAGGAACAAATCTGCAGGTCCCTCTGGCCATGTAACTGAGATTTGGTTTTGTCACCAACCAATCCTGCACTGGGGAAGAGACTATGGTGTAACAAAATAATTTCTAACTGCAGTTTTGGCTTCATTTATGTACCACTGCAGATATTGTTACCTAAGAAGTGCAGCTCGGGTGACTGACTGGGCTACTTAAGGACTTTGAAGTATCCCATTAACCTGCAGCTTTCCTACTATAATACTTCCTCAGCTCACACAGGAAATTAGCTCTTTATTTCTAATCACATATAATCTTACCCTTCCAAAATCAATCTTCCTGCTAAAATAATGTCACTTCCCAAAACTGTACACTCTGCTTTTAGCTCCTTCTAGTTAACAGAAGAGACTGTCCCAATTCCATATTAGTACAGCTGAACATGCCATAGAGAAGATTAAGGAGCCCCAAAACATATGGAGCTTTCTACAGATCAGATGACTTATGAGAGTATGCTATTTGGAACTCATATGTGCTCCATGTTTTGCAGATGTCATAGCGTATACATATGTATATTCTCAACAGAACTATTTGCCTAACATTTAAGGCCACCTTTCTGCTTCCTACTCACTCTCAATTCCATTTATTTACCTTCTCCTTCCAGTCACAATATTCTCCTCCTTTATTTTACAGCCTTAACATGTGCAGCCCACCATGACTCATTTCGGGATTAAAAACAAAATCAAAAATCATTGATGCCTGCTTGTCTGCAGCATCTCAATTGCATAATTAAACACAACTGCCACTAGCAACATAAACTATTCTGGCCTGCAGGCTTGTGCTAACATTACAACAGCAAAAATATTCTATGATATTGTAAGTAGAAGCTGTTCATACACCACGTAGGTGAAACAGGTTAGAATAATTTTCTTCAACAAGTTAAGGAGACTTGACCTTTACATTTTTACAACTACTGAAAGAAAAGTTCCTGAGATTAATTTATAAAGACTGGGATTTGTACAGCTCAGAAAATGAAATAAGTCTCCTGGGATTAATAAAATACCCTCAATTTATCTATGTTTCCTCTTTTGGGGTGATTAATTTCAAATAAAGACATGAACCTTGAGGAGCAAGAATGTAACAAAACTCTCACTACTATCTCAAAGGAAAGGCAATAAATTTGCTGAAACTGCAACACTGCTTTTTGTGCAGTGACAATAGTTTACACCAGGAGTAATTTTTTTGTTGTTGTTGTTAACATTTATAATAATTGGAGTTAAGAAGCTTGGGGAAAAAACAGCTGACCTTTACAAGAAAAAGATAAAACCAACCAAATTATTTACCTTTGCCTATTGCATGATCATAAAAGCTATGAAAATTCTACAAGCTCCAAACAATTATGATTGGCATGCCAATATAAAGCAAATTCAAACTTGGAAAAGAATTTAATTGTTGATCTGAGCTCTCCAGTATTTGGAAACAATGCCACAGAAAATTTCACAGGAACACCCAGATTATTTTGGTAGGTAGATGTGGAAGAAAGCAGAATTTAAGCTATCTCCATAGTCTTCAGTACAAAGTGGACAAAAGAAGAACGGTTTAAGGCATTTCAAAAACATTTGGTGAATCTGTATCAAATACATACAAAATATACTATCATTTAATATCTTAAATCCAACACTCAAGTTGCAATTTGTTTTTTTTTTGTTTGTTTGTTTTTTTTTTTTGTGTGTGTTTTGGTTGGTTTTTTTTCTTCGGGGGACGTCAAAAGATAGGAGGCATATGCAGTTTTTCGTTAACTGGTTACCTCACACATGAAGCGTTATCAAAACTGAGTAACTGAGTATCAGATACTGAGCTGTGACCTCTCTGCACTGAATCATTTCATTCATTTTACATGTTTAGATCATAAATTCTTCAGGGTAGATTGCGTCTTTGGACACATGCTACATATAGTGGAGCTACTGTCTTGTATCAAGCGCCATCTGTTACTGTCATTTTAATTCCAAAACAGGGCTTGAAATGGTAATTACAAACACTGGTCAGCTTTCATATTTCTGCTAGAATTAGATACTAGGAAAGCAGAGCAGGAAACTGCCCTTATACTTCTGCAGTATGTACAGGAATCAATGACATTTTTGGGTCAGAGAATCAGTATATGCTCTCCTTTAGGGATGTGTGTAGATATGTACGTACATGTCCAAAATCCATTTTATAACTGATTACAGCAAATCAAATCCAATCACTATCCTTCCTTCTGTTCCACTAAAAGCAGCTCTTCTGCCTCTTTTTTTTTACTGGGAAAACAGCCAGGCCTGCTGGATGCAGAGAGATCTGTAGGAACACACCATTCTGAATCACAGATGAAAGACCCAGGGACAGGTTGGCACATTAGTGCAGTGCTGGGGAGTCAGGGACTAGAAGCACAGAGGCAGAGTTTGTGCACCAAGCAGAGTTTTGGCTTGATGCTTTAACAGCAGATGAAGCTCCGGTCTTGGACTAGACCTCCATTTCCATTTTCAAATCTTTAAGGGTGAGCCAAACACCTTCTGTTATGCTTAATCATTCATTTGCTCAGGCTTACCCACTGTCATGTATTTATGGGGTATAAAGCTATAAAAAGATTAGAGGTCATCTAATGTGAGTGACCATAAAAACTTTTCATTTAAACTTTCAAAAGAGGTCAGAGGAAGGGGAAAGACCCTTTTTTTCCAATTATCAGTGAAAGAGGGACCACACACCGTGTGGAAGATTGTTCTAAAGTCTAACTGATAAAAGGACAGAGGAAAAGGCTTCTTTGCTTCCAGTTTGAACTCACTTAGCTTCAACTTTCTCACACACACTTCTGATGTACTGAAAACCCTTTATCAAAGCTATATTTTCCCGAGATAATTATAGACCTCTTACTCATTAACTTTATCCTCCTTAAGCCCAGCAGGGTTATTTCTTTGATCTAAGACTCTGGTGCATATTTTCCATTATTTTGGACATCACAGCTTTAAAACTCATGAAAGCCTATGTCCTCGTTATAAGATCTATCAATCATTTAAAAGAAAACATTTTGAATCTATGCAGGCTAACAGTGATCTCACATTCAGCCTTTTTCCTTATCCACATGAGGTATGCTTGCATTTTAGCATAATAAGAATGACATGACTGAGGAACTACATGCTAAAAGTAATGTGTCATTAAAAAGTAAGAACAACACTATTTTTTTAATTATCATCATGTTAATTTTATAGTTAAAACAGTTCTTTCACCTTCTATGGAAAATATTAATCCCTTAAAAATATTCTTAATTCAATAAAAATGCTGGATAAACTGCAGTCTGTACCAAAAGATGCTTTGAAACTAGTAAAAAACTCAAAAGCTGAATTCACTGAATGTAGATGATAATTTTAATGTTCATGCAAGTATGTCTAGTGATAGTCAGGACTTCATATAGCCATAGAAATAACAATTTAAATTTAAGATTATGTTACAACTCCCCCCATTTTCTTCAAATCACCTTTTCCTTCTTTTTCTGTGTGCAAAACATTAAATTATTCAGTAATTTAATTACTGCCAATTTTATTCCCTATTCACCTAATTTGATAGGAAAGCACAAGCCAAGGCTTTGGCATCGCAGAGCTGGAGGACAACAGGGCAAACACAGCAGCATATTTTATAGCTCAAGAACATACACAGCATTTTAGAACATTTATTCACCATTCAGCCAAAGCTCTCCCATGAGCAATACAGAGTTCTTTCGCTGGCAAGAACAAAAGGAAACCATATAACTGCATTTACACGCATTCTTTTTATCTTCCATGTGCAGTATGTTAGCACACTAGTAGAAAGTGAGTATAGGTTTTTAGTCTGGTTGTCAGTATTATTCCGTTACACCACAGTTCACAGAACGCTACAGGAAGACATCTAGACAGTTTAACCACCTGGTGTTTGAATTAAAAATGTAACACTGTCCTTTTTAAGCACTAGATGAATTTCGGGGTTCAACTGCACCGACATTTTCTAGCTTCTTTGATTTGCTTTCGTTTTCAATTTCTGATATAACAAAGTTATTTTAGGAACATTCCAAACATAAGTGAAAGGCTACACTTGTAACCATCGAACCAAGTGTAGTCTTCGTGGCCAGAAAGATAACCTTTGACTTTAAGTAATTAAGGAGGAAAGAATCTGATTTATTTTAATGTAAAGCTATTAGGGGGAAAATAAATAAATAAATAAATACTGACATGTTGCTCCAAAATGGAAATCACAGAGCAGGCAAGTGTAGACAAACCTCGCATATACTGCCTCAATTCCAGGAAAGGTCAAGTCAGAGACTGGACCAGACCAGACATTCTCCTTCAGAACACAAACAATAGCAGCACATAATTCCTTAACATACAGCAATTCCCTATAAATTGATGGACTTACTATGTGTCATATGCCCTCAGTGGGATGATTGCTGTATAGGTCTGCCAATTGTTCTTATAACCAACAACTATGAATATGCAAACACCTGCAAAAAGACATTATTTTCCTAATCGATTATCTGGAGTAAAAATTCTGAACCAGCTGGCCAGAAATATGGTATCTCGTAATTTAACCAGCACAGAGAAATTCTGCGGTTTATGTAAAGAAATTTAAAAAGACAAACAAGCAAACAAACAAACAAAAAAAAACCCAACAACAAAACTTATTCAAGTGCTAAAAGAAAATTATTTAAAAGACATGAAAAACAGCTCTGCGGAAACTGCACAGGTAGGAATAAAACTACACTGTTCCATTTCATTTTCACCCTTCCATCTAACAGCAGTTCTTGTTCCCACAACTTTCTCATTTTCATATTGTAATCTTTCTCTACTCAATTTACTTTAGTCATAAAATGTGAAAGGGGAAAACAGATTTGGACAATAGGCTCAGTTTTCAGTTATAGACTACTTGTTCTGTGTGAGGGAAAAAAAAAGAAAAATAGGGAAAAAAAAATCCCAAACATCAGAAGCAGGAAATAAAGAACCGCAAAATATTCAGAACTTTTTATTTCAGATTTCTATATGCTCCACTGCATTTTGAAAAATGCTGGACAGAGTCCAAAAATAGTCAAGAACAGATATGGGTAACCATTATGATCAAGACAAAGCTAAAGCCCTTAATAGGAATTATGTATGAAAACTTAGGCCTAATGAGATGAATTCTCTTTCAGCACTTTAATTGCTTTTTCCTTTGTTGTTCTTTCATATATTTTTTTTTTAATTTAAAATTTAGACTCTTCTCTTACTACCCTGGAAAATAGCAATTCCTTTCAATTCCAGAGGAATCTAGAATTAATCTGTTTCTAAATTAATCTTCTGCTTACAAAAAGATGATTAGCCAGAGAATATATACTTAGATATTTTAGACATTAAAGGCTGATTTACCTTGTCACCTTCAGAGAAAGTTACTCCATCAATGGCCCTTTTCCAAGTAATCTCTGGGACAGGTTCTCCTTCTGCTTCACAGATAAGGGTGGCTTTCCCATTCTCAAACGTGGTTTCATTTTTAAGCTGTATTATTTGAGGCTGTACTGTTAAAAATACAGATTATATTACTCATGCTGCACAAAGAAAGTAACGTAAAAATCTATTTTACCTTTATTAAAGGCTTAATATTACCATCTATAAAAGCAATCAACTTTCCAGCTTCGAGTTGCACAACAACCATTTCTGTATGTCTGATGACCTGGACTCTTGGCTCAGTACAGCTGACATGCCCAGCACTTACTGTCTGTTCCTTTGCTGGGGTGGTGTGGGATGGATCCTGGCTGATGAGGCCCCTGTCTGGGCGGCTGTGTTTGTGTGCTCTGTTCCTAGCTCACTGTCCCTTAGGGAGCAGCCACCCTCACTAATCTCTGGCACTCTGAGAATGATGCAGAGATTCAACCATAAAACAATGGTCCTGCACCTAGGCAGGATAACTCCATGTACCAGCACATGGAGTACTAATTGGTCCTCAGCTCTGCAGAGTGGACACAGAGGGTCCTTGTGGGCAAGAAGTTGACAATGAACCAGCGATTCACCCTTAAATAGAGGAAGCTCCAAGAATCTTAGCCATTTGCATAAAGACCTGATAGAGTTTAGTAGAGATAGAGCCAGACTCTTCTCCGTGATGGCAGGTTACAGGCCAAGAGGCAATGGGCACAAATTGAAACACAGGAAAGAAAAAGCCTTTTTTACTGAGAGGGTGACTAAAGAGCAGAAAAAAAAGCTGCTGAGGAGATATCCAGAGAGATCACTGTAGAGTCTCCATCCTTGAAGATATTCAAAACCCAACTAGACATGATCACAAGTCACCTGCTCTGACTGACCCTGCTGTGAGCAGAGGGCTGTACTAGATAATTTCCAGAGATGCCTTTCTGCCTTAGGCATACTTTGATTCTATGTAAATCTGTGTTTGTCTTCAAATACAAATTACTGGGGGGGAAATAGAATTACTAGTATTCTTGAATTTTGATCTTTAGCAATGTCTGTCTTACACAAATGACTGAATTTAACAAAATCCCTAGATAACAAACATACTGTTCTGTAGAACCGAAAAGACCTCTGATATGAAGTTATTAATCCTTACTTACGAAGTAAATTGGTAATAAGATACATTTTAAAAATTCCAGATATTGTTTGCATTCTTCAAATCGTTCCACTTTATAGCCACAAGTACACAGCAACTACAGCTCTCAAACTATACTGTACCTTGCCAGGTTATTTACATATGCAATTCAATTTCTGCTTAGAGGTGAACACTTTTATTTAGAGGACTTATCTGTACAATTTCATATACAAACTCTCTTGTAGAACTGTGCATAGACTATCACAGTCTTCCATGACATTCAAATACCTTAAAAAATGTTTGGGTTCTATAAATTCACTCACATGTAACTATTAAGAAGTTTCTCTGAATCTATCCATTTTACACATTAAATGAGACACACCACTGGAAAACCTAGCATGTAATTGTGTAGTAAGAATATGATTCAATATATTTACACACAAAACCAGTAAATAAAGTTTACATGAATGAATTAAATTTTGGCAGCTCTTAATATCTATTGAAATTAATGTATTATCTATGTAGTTTTCCCAAGTTTTGCTTTTGAGGAAGAACTACTATAGTATATTCTATACGAAGAAGAATATAAACAGAGAAGTGTCCTATTTTCTAATGGGATTACTGAAGTATACACTATGCAGAAGAGTAATACCAGCTTATGTTAGTGGATCCAAGTGGGAGAGAGAACAATTTAGATTGGAAGGGACTCTAGGAACTCATCTTTATCAATCTCCTCACCCATACAGGGTCAACAGACCTTGTTCAGATCAGATTTCTCAGGGATTTGCTGAGCACTATCTTAAAAAATGCCAAGAACAGAGAGTGCAGAGCCTTTCACACCAGACTGTTGCAGTGCCTAGCTGTCCTCATGGTGAAGAATAGTTTCTTACATCTAGTTTCCTGCTTCATTTTACGATAACTTTCATTTATGACTACTGTCTCACAGATGCTCCATTCAGCATCATGAAGAAAAATAGTAAAACCAGGTTCAAACCTGCTATACATCCAGATATATCTTCCACCTCTCTTTTACCCATTTCCAACACACCATTCTTGGTCTTCTCACTCCTTATCTCCACACTCCTGTTGCTTATCTACTGTCTGTTCATGCTTAACTACTACAGTAAACTATTGTTTACTGCACAGAGATGAAAAACAAGTAATATTTTGCCTAACAAAACTCTGAACTAATATCCTGCTTCATTAAGGTATAATCAATGGCAAGTGACATCATGTGCAGAACGAAAATACCCTGTGTGATCAGGGACTCTTGAAATGTCAACTGGATCCAGCTTTAATGGATGCACGAGCAGGCAGTAAGCTAAACATTACAGCAGGACATCAATTTGGCCAAGAAAAGCTGAAGCTCTCCTCAGTGGTATAACAAGGGATATCAGTTGAAAGAACTACAAAAGAAGAATTAAAAGTAAAGGATAACTATGTTAAACTTCAAGATAACTTCAGTTATTACTCTCACTTTCAGGATCATCCAAATGCATACGAAATATATTACTGTGGTACCCAGGTGCTCTATTTCTATAGCCATGTCACCTGGCTACAGTATAATATGTTCTTTCCTTTGTCACTATTGATATAATATCATTTCTGAAAACAAGGAAAGAGCTATTGCAAATATACCACTCATTTTAAAAAAAGCATCATACATAGCACTTTATATCAAAAATTTGCAAAATTTTAAATTACATTATTTCCATCAGAACGAGAGGATTTCCCCAGCTGCACACCATCACAAACAATATGATCTGCTCAAGATGATGCATGTTCTAAAACAAGTAACTAATGCTTTTTAGTTTTTAATTTTAGACATATTCTAAATTACTTTAAGGCCTTCAAATGGATCACTACAAGACAAAAAGGTTTAGCTTGACATTTTAGACACGAGCAGCTGACATTTAAAGGAATAAGCACTGATTAATCATCAAATATATCTAGATGACAGTTATTACTAAGAAGAAGCAGAGTGCTCATATGGGGGATATTATTTAGTTGCTTCATTTCTGTAGGTCAGAAGTCGTAACTTGCTATTTATTAGAAATTTTTACACTGATACTTTTTATTACTTTTTGGACATTGGAAAGTATCAAAATACTTCTGTGTACATGTAAATAAAGATATTTATTTGAGAATGCCAAGACAGTACTGAAAGAAATATTGAAACACTTGTTTGCTGCCCCATCTCCAATTCCTTAACTGTTCTTTTTAAACTGACATGGTTATTTTCAAACTGAATTGGTATTTGCTTGCTGTACTCTAGTAAATATAAACCAAATTAAAATACAGGGTCTTTAAGTGTAACCCCAGGAATCCTCCAGGCATTTGCTGCTTTTTTCAGTCAAGAATATTTGTATTACAATGTACTTAAAATAAGTAAACTGAATGAACTGACTGAAATGAAAGAAGGCTTGAATACAAAAAGGAGTTATGCTTAAGCTCCATTAAAATTATTTTATTTAGAAGGTAAGGAACTGCTTATTACTAGAGATGCGTTTTTTAAAATATTAACAAAGCAGTGCAGCCAAACAAATGATATTTACTGGTTAGAAAGTTTGTTCTCTGAGCAGAGAAGGTTGGTGTTAAGTTCTCTAATACTTCTTCAATAAACAGATTTCTTTCAGATTACTTCCTTGGTCTCTCTTCTGTATTTGTCTCAGACAAGGGCCAAGCTCACTGCTGTGTACCTACAGCCTCCCCAAAAAGCTTAAGAAGAACATGGATGGCAATCTGAGGTTCTGGATTTGTGATTTATTGGAAAAAGTGCACAATTTATTGAATTCACAGAATTCTACCCATATCTCTGAATTTTATCAGATGTCTGTGTTTTCATCATAAGTAGCACATATATAAAACTTAGACAGTCCTGATTATATCTCATTAAAAGAACTGTTTGAAGCAGTTTTCTTAATACAAACATGGATTTACTGTTAAGAGGTTTAGTATATGTCTCTGTTGCTGGCTGATAGGATTTGTTGATTAATATGATACATAAGGAATCATACTCTCACACCATCATTATAGATTGCATCATTTTTTATTTTAAACAGTAGAGGAGTTTCAAACAGGTAAGGACGTAACAGGGAGGAAGAAGTAACACGGAAAACGTATGAACTTTTGACACTAATCTTTAACTAATTCATTGCACTTTGTGAAGATGAATTTGGTATACTTTATAATACCTGGGATGAGCAAGAACAGGTAATTTCATGCACAGATCCATGGGATCCCCTTCCTAGATTTATCGGTGAATTTAAATGAAGAGTTTCCATGTATGTATTGAAAAGCATCTTAGTGGAAACAAAAACAAAATACAAAAACCCCTCAAACAATGACCACCTAATTAGGTGTGCTCCAGGCACTGTAAGAGGAATGCAGTCATTAAGCCTGAAAATAATGGAAAAATTTAGGCAACCTCTCACCCCAACCTCATTATAGACTCACTGCAGCCTTTTTTGCTTACAAGATGCATGGCTTTTGAAGGCCTAAATGTTTTGATTTTTAACATCTGAAACACATCTAAGAGTGATAAGACAGGAGAGGTCAGGTACATTTCCCCCCATCTGCCTGATGACAGATAATAAATTAATAATAGCATTTACTTTTCTTAATGAAATTCACATTGAACACAGCTGCAGAAACTTTCCTGCTATACAAAATTCAGATTATTCTTAAAAAGACAACTAGAAAATAAAAATAGTATGTGCTTAAACTGTACTATAAAGGGTCTTTTGTAATGATTATTGAGGTATTTTCCCCTCATTTGACTTTCATGAAATAAATTGTCAGAAACTACTGAAATGCCAGTGAAATATTTTAGATACGTTTAGAGTACCCTCTCACTGATTATGTAGGCAAAATACAGCCTGCAGAACTTCAAATTAACTTATGCTAGAACACCTTGAATTCTTTTCACCAAATCAGATAAAAAAATATTTTTTCTCTTTCTAGAAATAGAAATTATTAGACATAGGAATGCTTCTTTTTATGGCATATGTACAGAAGAGAGAAAACCTACTGAAATGCTCAATTGTTTATGCATCATCAAATAGTAGAACCAAGCATTTGAGTGATTACAGAATGGAAATGAGCAGTTAAAAGAACAAACAAAATGAAGATATAAAAGTATGCTTAGAATATAAGCACTATTCTTATAAAGCATAACTATGACTTTAACTAAAGCTAATTTTGCTTCATTTAGCCTGATTAGACTTTTCTTATTAGTAAGTATACGAACACTACTACCATCACTCTAAAGAATAATAAATGAATGTTTAGGTCTGAGAATGTAAGATGATGTACGAATGCTTTTAAGGTATCAACTCTTCTTGTCTGCTCCTAAATCAATTGCTTGTTACTATGTTATTTGGAAAATTATTATTCAGATGCCCAAAGCTGTTAAAATATGGTTGTTTCATAATTCAAAATGCTAATGTCTCTGTATCTAAATGCATATATATGTGTGTGTGTGTGTGTAGATCTGTATCTATATAGATATATTTCTACTACCTAGCAGAGACAAATTCAAAAAATATATATAAAGAATTCAAGGAAGAACTCCTATGGTTTCAAGCCATTCAGAAGGACTAAACATAAATGAATTTCTATCAAAAGCCTTAGTACAAGTCCTAAGCATTAATATGAATGAGCACATTTAGGTAGTAATAGATAATGATAGAGAGAACTACTGCATGGAACAGGATAACAGACAGATGAGCAAATCATGATCAGTAAGAAATCCTCTAAGGAAAACAGGGATTTCTTTACTGTTTCATGTCCTATTAGGAAGAATAGATAAAAAGCACTAAGAAAGATGAAGAATTTGGGAGAATGGGATGTGTGCCTATAGGTTTCTGTACACGCGTTAGTGTTGCAGAAGAACTGTCAGAATAATAATTTGATATCAGAACAGCTTTTTTTAACACCGATACTGGAAACAAAGTTGTTTAGCAAAAGAATCTAGGTCATACATGGAAACGAAACATATGCAGCGGCTAGACGGCACTAAAATGGGCATGTTCATTGAAAAGTGCAGAGTACTAAAATTTTAAATGCTGAACACTGTAATTTTATTATTATTTTTATTGCATTATGGTTACATTACTGTTATTACAAGTTTCAACCTTGCTAGAGCCCTGTCCTAACAGAAACAATAGTTGTTGCCCCAAGGAGTTTGCATTGTAAATTAAATCAAAGATAGCAGGTATGTGAGACAAGAAATCAATGGAGTGGGAAAGAATAATGCAATTGAATAGGTCATTTTAACAGAAAATGGCTGTTTATGAACTATTTAGCTGTACTAATCAGCCATCTGCCTTGCCATTTTCAGGCTGCAGTTTTTCGAATACATTTAAGGGAAGTAAAAGTATGACAAGTTGTTGGCTCTATGTACAACTGAGCTTAACCTGTGTGAAAGAGACAAAAGAAAAAGTAATCTTTTTTGTAGGAGAAGATACAACTCTACTCCATATTTTCAGAGTTAAAGTAGAGGTGAACCTCGTAAATGTAATATTATACTAAAAATAGAGTTAGCTTTAGAGATTACAGAGAAGGTAATAGGCTTAATTTATGATAGTATCTCCTGAGGTGTCTTGGTTTCAGGTGGGATAAAGTTAATTTTCTTCTTAGTAGTTGGTACCGTGCTGTGTTTTGGATTTAGGATGAGAATAATGTTAAGACACCAATGTTTTAGTTGCTGCTAAGCAGCGTTTACACTAAATTAATGACTTATTCTGCTTCTCACACCACCTCACCAGCTGGGGGGGTGGGTGGGGCGCGCGACATAAGAAGCTGGGAAGGGACACAGCTGGGACAGCAAAACCAAACAACCCAAGAGATATTCTAGACCATATGATGTCATGCTCAGTGTATAATCTAGGGGGAAAGCTGTCAGAGGACCATTGTTCTTGAACTGGCTGGGCATCGGTTGGCAGTTTTCATGTTTTAACTTTTACACTTTGAAACTCAGATACAATATTTTTGTTACGACATCTGCAATCATAGCTTAAATAAAAATCAAGAAAGAAAAACCAATAAAAAAATTAGGAACACCTCTGCCTGATGTCTTCTTACAAAAAAAAAAAAGGAACACTTTTTTCACCCTTTCAGAATTATCCCCTCTTTCTCCTCTTTTCTTGCAAGCAGCCAATTTTTAAAGTAAAAACAGAGTGATTTAACAATTTAACATTGTTGTATTGTATCTGAGTAGCAGAAAGCAAATGTTGAAGATAGCCTTTTCTAAATTAAATTCAGGTGTAAAGGTTGAAGTAGCCAACAGGGAAGAAGAAGCTGTAAAATTACACAGTGGTTTGCTGCATCAGTAGATATCTTGCAGGAATACTGTTCCACTGAAAACTGTGGATTATCACCTCAGCTCTCTAGTGTTTACATTTAAAAAGGAAGAATGGAATGTACTATGCAGTACTTACCAAAAACTCGAAGGAGCGTCTGTTTTTTATCATTTCCTGCTTTGTTTTTAGCATTACAGATATAAGGACCCGCATCAGTGTTCTTTATATCTCTTACTGTTAGTTCTGCATTGCTTCCTCTTAGCATATATTTTTCATTTTCTTCAATAAGTTTACCATTCCTAAAAAAAATAAGAACAATGTAAAAATCAACCAGTAAGTTCCAAACTCTGAAGCAATGTGCTGTGAATGCATCAATATGTTGAAAATAACTTTTGAGGGAAGAGACTTCTATTATGCTCAAAAATGCAATACCTCACTTAGTATAAACTGGCAGCATGCATAGAAGGGAGTTGATTTTAGCATAACCAATACTGCTCAACAGGATGAGAATGTTTTTTCATAAGAATGTGCACATTCTAGACACAAAGCATTCTGAACTGCACTTTCACGTTCAAGAGCCCAGCTTCGTAAACTCATTGTCATGTTCTAAATATATATATATATTGAAAAAGCTGTATCTTTATTCTTAAACGTTCAATATTGACTTAGTGTTAGAAAAATGCTTGTGAATAGAACATACAGCTTATACTCAAAGAAGTGCAGAAGGAAACTGGTCAGGCACACATACCTGTATGTGAGGCACATTTACAAGTAAATTAACTAAGTGTAACTGTTGCAGTTCACATAAGTAACAATGTACCAACTTAGAAAACATATTTTAAATCTCACACAAGTGGAGATCTCACACTTGCACACCCTTCCCAATTATTTCCTCTCAGTTGTTGTTGGCTAGCCACAACTTAGTAAGCAGGCATATCTCCAGATGTTGGAAGGAGTTCTGATCAGATGGTACAGAAATAATAAAACCTGTGAACAACTCTGAGGGCTGATCAAGGCTTGACCGGTCCATTTGAGCACATTGGCATATTAAGAGTTATCAAAACAGCTCCCTTTTCAAGAGTGCAATCTTAACTTTTTTAATTTCTTCTAATTCTGCCTAGTTTGCTGCAGGCTCCTTTTGATCTTATGTCTGTTGAATCAACATCTCCTTCTCACAAGCACCTACATGTAAGATTGCCTTATTTTCATAAGCACTGATAATCCTGCTGACAATTCCAACTTCTTGAAAACAAACTATTTAACTATTTATGAAATGAAACCAATATGCATTACTGAAATATTCTCTTCCATTCAATACGCCTAGTTTAGAATATACAGTTTTATTTCAAGATTGAAGCAACAATGATTTTCATGTCCTTCTCACATAATGCTGATAACTATGCAGATTTCATATTTTATAAAATCATATTTTCTCTAAAAGAAAATACTGCTTCTTTCCTGGGAACATTAATATCTGTTAATAGGATTCCCCTGGCATCTATATAGCTTACATTTTAGTGTCATTTTGTAAATAACTAGTCCATTTAGCTGTCTGCTTCAAGACATTACTGTGATACTTGATCATCTCCTTTCCAAAGCAAATCATAGGAATTGTTTTGCAGAACAAAAGAGATCTAATTTTCCATAGTTGGTTTCACCAAAAAATTTAGTGTTTTATGTTAAGAGACAGAAGTCTATAATCAAGGTAAGAAGTAGCTTCCAAATGCCTGTTATGATAATTTCTAAGCAGAAATGAGATTATAAGCATTTCCCTGGACCCTTTAGTGAACAGGAGAGATTCAGACTGATGCTCTGATGTTGGAGAACAGCATGAATAACACATTAAAAGTGGATTATTTCTTTTGTCAGATAATTCTATGTCCTGTCAATAAAGATAAGGGGATTGATCCATCTAAACTTCATTAGTGTAAATTATCTCCACAAACATAAACAATCATCATTTTTCAGCAGAACTATTCACATAAGTAAAGATTTCCAGTCCATGACCTGTATCTTTGTATCTTTATCTTTCAGTCCTGGCTAATTTAAGTCTATTAGTGTATTGCTTCTTTTCAGAGTGTATGCTTTACAGTAATGTAATCAGCTTCAATAAAGATATCAGTTAAGTGGTGAATGAATTAGATTCTCTCGGTCCATGAAATACCAACAAAGTAAACATGAATACTAAGTACAGCAGCAACTAAACCTTGATGACCTTTCTTCTTGACTAGGTATTTCAAACTGACTAATTTGTAAGTGAACTAATGCTTCTTTTTTTTTTTTTTTTTTTAAGTAGATTGACACACTAGTTAAGATGCCTCCATTTCAATTTTACAAAACCTTAAACATTGTCATCACCTGGAAATGAAAAGGGTAGATGCAAATAGTTAAAGCTTTTCCACATTAGCTACTGTCTTAAGGAGCTTAAAGCCTGAAACTACTATTTTGTCCAGAATCTTGCTTGCTGTCAACACAGCGAGATACATATAAACCAGCTGAATAATACTGTCACTTACTTTAAAACTACAGTTATTTTTTCATGACCTAGCTGAAGCTGACCTGTTATATCAGTTCACTGGATGCAGTTCCACTTGTTTGTTAAAAAAGAAACACATAAATTTGAAGTTAACTTACATTCAACATCAAAAAGTACACTAAACAGAAGGAAATTTGGAGTATGACAAGTTGGCCATTAAGACTGATAAATCGATTCAATTAGGTTCTCAATGTATGACAAGCATTTTAATA
Source organism: Lathamus discolor (assembly GCF_037157495.1). Classification (NCBI taxonomy): domain Eukaryota; kingdom Metazoa; phylum Chordata; class Aves; order Psittaciformes; family Psittacidae; genus Lathamus; species Lathamus discolor. The sequence goes on along the minus strand of NC_088887.1, from coordinate 26,045,417 downwards.
TAAGATAAATCAGTTTTGACAGACTTTCCTACCACTGATAATGCTTTCTAGATTTTTTTCAAGATCAAGAAAGATTATGTTAATCTAGTTTTCCTATGCTCAGCCTAATTTCTAGAGAAAAGGCACCCAAAATATTCTAGGAAACTGAAGTCTTTATCTTGACATATCTGCAAAATAAGTTGAAGGGCAAGGAGAATATATCAACTGATTTTGAATCCTTTTAACCAGCTACCTATATGTGAATGAAAAGGGACCTGAACAGGTCAGGACAGAGAGCTCAGATTTGATGCAGAAATTTAGTCCTGGAGAACAATGTAGAATGAAGTTTGATTCCTCTCGAAGAAATAATGTAGCTCCTCCCACCTTTTTTTCCTTATTTTCATATCAATAATAATATCCTGTCATGGACACCAGGGGCTTTTTCCACCTGCTACTTTACAATATCTCACTGTCAGCAAATAAAAGAGTATTTTCAACTGCCAAGAATTTACAGCCTAATAAGACAAAATAAAAACAGAATGAAAGAGGTCAAGAAAACCCCACCAAAGCAAACAAAATAAACAAACAAAAAAAAGCACCAACAGGGAAGGGAGGTACATAAGTCAATATTCCTCACTATGAGATAGCTCTGAAATAGGAGCAGAACAGAAGCTTCCACATTTAGGATTCAGTAACCAGTACGCAAGCCTGTTAAGCTTTTGTAAAATCTTTACAAAAGATACTTAAGGAATGGTTTAAAAAAGTCAGCTGCCTCAGGGGCTGGCAAACCAAAAGAAAATCCTTCAGTAGACTCTGATCGATAGACACAAAGTCTGTGTCTTTCCAAGACATTTAGCCTGTGTAAATACTGTAATATTTATAAAATATTGACAGAAACCCACAAGTGTAAACAGAGATATTCACAAGCTGTGGAAATTTATGCATTCTTTCTTAACAGCATAAAACATTAATTTTGGCTGTCTTACACCTTGCAACAAGGCCATTTAGGGTACACGATTTCAGACAACTCTTAAGAATTTTGGCTGGGTAAGACAGACATTGTAAAAAATTAAAGACATTAAACTATCAGAACAGTCAACCTTCATTTGAATTCACTATCAGTTTTTTAATCTGGGCTCTGTATATTTTGTTTTCCTTTTTCTTTTTCTTCACTAGATTTTTAATTCTAAGCCAAATGATACAATTAACTTTGCATTCTATGTATTTGCATATCCTGAGATTCAAATTGCACAAGGGAAAAATTTAAAACCAAGTATGACTTTTGGCATGTTAAGATGTAGGTATCAGTCAAAGAAAGCTAATATTAAAAATGAATCCAACATTGTTAGAAGATTCCAAAGGAGATTAAGAACTGCTGGCAATCCCTTCTATGTCCTTCTATGAAAATGCAGTGACCTTTTAATTCACCTGAAATAATGTAAGTAGATGCAAATTACTCAGGTCTAAAATAGAAATGTGCACTGGTGTGAGGTGTCTGAGATATTTTATATCCCAGGACTGATACATTTGTTAAAATTGAAAGAACATAGAGTCTATGGATATTTAATTTTTTACAAATGTTATATAGTAAGTGTTCCCAAATGATAAAGCTATATTATCTTCATGTTATTGAGAACACCAAAAAGCACACGAGCTTTAAAACTGGTTCCATTTTCAAAACGTATTACATTTTAAAAATTACATAAACCACCCTTGAAACTTATTCAGTGAAACATTTCCATATCCTGTGGGTGTCTAAAGCAATACCTCCTTATGAATCTCACTGAAACAGAGAGTTAGGGTTAGACTGTTTTTACAGATGGGGAAAATGTTATCTCTGTCATCAGTACTACTGATCTGTATTGGATATCTATTGCATAACTGCATAAGTTTTTACCTGATGCATTCATATGCAGAAGTTGTGAGATTCTTGCTTGTATTGAGATACAGACTCATTGCTTCAGCTTTATTTGTTTCCGCTTAGATATGAAAAATCATGTCAGTATGCTATTTTAGTTACTTCTTACATTTATCTCACTTCCTGGCAACCTGAGTGCAATTGTATTTGTCTGAGTTCATTCACTTACTAATGCTGAATCTAGCTTTAGAAGTCAGAACAGAAATGGGCAGCAAATGCTCCTAAAATTCAGTAAAAAAATTAAGGTTGCCCAGCTTAATGGACCATGATAGAAAATCATGACACATTAAAACAATGTGCTCTGATGTGCAGACCTCAACTAAACTTACCTATACCAACTGATTTCAGGTGGAGGTGATCCAGCGGCTCTGCAGAATAAAGTTATTGCCTCTCCTCGATCTGCAGTAGCATTAAAAGATTTCTGTAGCAAAGTAATTGCTGGGGGAACTGAAAAATAAAACATCATGCCCTATTAATGGAAAAGAAATTATGTTATGTGTTTCTAGAAAAATCTAAACCACAGGACAGGATCCTTTACTAACTTTGGAATTTATAATTATACTTAGGAATCAAGTTACAATATGAAAAATTGTTACTAGTATTTCTTTTCTTAAACACAAGAATTTTAATCATTATCAGTTTTTTTTTTCACTAGAATATTTTTTGAAAGTCTTTTTAAGCAGTTCAATCTTTTTGCAGAACTTTTTAAAGTTCTGTATGTCTAAAGCCAGATATAGCATGTATAAGACATAATAAAGTTATGATGACCACTTATTTAACTACCTTTATCTTTAATCTATTCTTTTAAAACAGGTGCCAGTATGTAGTAGCCTTTCATCATTGGCCTTGCCGAATTGATTCGTGGCTCTGCGGGCCAACAATGAAAAAGACCTGTAACGACAGAAGAGACACTAAAGGCAAGTACGGCAGCCCAGTCTTCACCACAGATAACAACAACTGCAACTACAGTGAACTGAACTACTAGATATTACAATCTGAAATTCAGTCTTGCAGTGATTGTCAATGTTCTGTAAATGATTAAAAACAGTAATCCAGGTTTTACATAGATCTCATTTACAGCGATATAATGAAACGCAATGAATTCTATTTACATGGTGCATTTTTTAAAAATATTAAGAATTACATTTCTAAGAAAATATGAAGCAGACATGACAACTGTATTACCCAGTTCAGTCAGGATATTTAAGAAGCTGACATATTTTAAAACAGGCTATGATAATCAAGTAAAGCAAGAAGTCAATCCGACAACTTTTACTGCTTACCATTCACAATAACAATTATGTCCCGAAAGTCAATTTCTCCTCTTGCTTCCACTCTTCCTTCACATCTGTATACTCCTTCATCACTTTTATTGATGTTAAGAATTTGGAGATTATTGTTTGCTAATACAGCAAATCGATCTAGAAAGGCAAGAAAGAGATGAAGTGGTGTTAGTAAATCAAGACAACATGGAGAACGCTAACTTAAGTGAGTAGTATTAATGTACTTTCTCTATAAAATCAGAATGCTCATTGACAAAATACTCATTAATTTAAAAGTAAAATGTCAGCCAAGAAATTTGTTTTTTCCCCAGTCCAAAATACATTGCCATTTCTTAAAATTAAATCTAGATTTTCTATCCATAACTTCCTGCTCACTCTGAGGAATCATAAAATGTAAGTTAAATTTATAAATTACTGCAAAATGAGTGGAATATTCATGAACACCTACATAGAATTTAAAAAAGATTAGAGATGGAAAAGAGATAAATCAAACTATAATAAAATAAGAATTTGCTTCTTCCCTATCTATATTAAGCAACTGTCTTTGTGCTCATTTTATGGCACTATGCAGCTTGCTTTCTCTCCTCTCCTCCTGTTTCTTTGCTTATTCACTAATACTCAGTCATTAATGTATCTTGCCATAGTTTAACACTTCACAGAAATGGGTATGAAGACATAATCCAACAAAGCAGTCTACCTTCTGCAGAGTGCAGCAAAAACTGAAATTCAATGGACTTTTTGAGTAGCTCAAGTTAATTGAAAAAATCAGATTCTGAATACATGTGCATGCACTTTCCTGCACATGCAGAAGCAAAATTATAATCTGTAAGAGTAAACTGAATCTGATTTTATTTTATTCTCTCCTTTATGTCTGAACTACTGTATTGGGTTTACATGTCAAGATATGGGCAGCAGTTGGGCTGCAGGGCAGCCTCTGTAACGAGTGACTGGGGCTGCCCTGCACTGGATCCAGACAGATCCAACGGATTCACCAGAGGGCATGGCTGAGCCCTGCAGACGATGGTGGTGCCTGGGAAGGGCCGGTGGAGGAAGGGAAACAATAACAATGTGCTCAAGAGTCAGAAGCGAGGAAAACATGACAGAAACAGCCCTGCAAGCACCAAGCTGAGAGAAGGTGCAAGGTGAGGAAGTGCTCTAGGCACCAAAGCAGAGCCCCCCTGCAGCCCTAGGAGAAAGCATGATAGAACAGATATCCACACTTGCAGTCTGTGGAAGACCCCATGCTGGAGAAAGTTTATCCTGAATTACTGCACCTCATGGGAAGAACTCATGCTGGAGCCATTACGGACTGACCACAAGCTCATTGCCCATCTCCCTGTACTGCCTGGGGTTCATGAGGTACAGAAGTCACAAATGAAAAGTGAAATTGAGACTGTGAAAAAGAAAGGGGGTGTTACTGCATTACTTCTCTCACCATCCATCTCTATTTCACAATAAATGCAAGTAATTACCCCTCGATCGAATCCATTTTGCCTGTGCTGGTAATTGGTGAGTGATCTCTCTGTCTTTATCTTGAACCATGAGCTTTTTCACCTCATTTTCTCCCCTGGTACTGTTGTATTGTGTTTAAATGGCAAGGTTTTGCCAGTTGTGTGGGAGGCTGCATGCGTGGCTTCTGCTAGAAGCTTCCCCAATGTCTGATAGAGTCAATGCCAGCTGGCTCCAAGACAGACTCACTGCTGGCCAAGGCTAAGCCCATCAGTGACAATAGTAGCACCTCTGGAATAACATAGTCGAGAAAGGGGAAAAGTTACTGCACAGGAGAGGAGTGAGATTATGTGAGAAACTGCAGAAGGAGCGAAGAGGTGCTTCAGGTGACAGAGCAGAGATTCTCCAGCAGCCCATGGTGCAGACCATGGTGAAGCAGGCTATGCCCCTGAAGCACATGGAGGTCCATGGTGGAGGAGATATCCACCTGCAGCCCGTGGAGGACCCCACACCAGAACAGGGGGATGCCTGAAGGAAGCTGTGACCCAGTGGGAAGCCTGTCCTGGAGCAGGCTTCTGGCAGGACCAGTGGATGGCCCTGTGCAGATAGGAGCTGGAGCAGGTTTGCTGCAGGACTTGTAACCTGCGGGGGACCCATGCTGGAGCAGTCTGTTCCTGAAGGACTGCACTCCATGGAAAGGACCCATGTTGGAGCAGTCCATGAAAAACTGCAGCCTGTGGGAAGGACTCACATTTGAGAAGTTCGTGGAGGATTCTCCCATGGAAGGAGAGGGCCCCAAGGGACCCCACGCTGGACCAGGGGAAGAGTATGAGGAGTCCTCCCCCTAAGGAAGAAGGAGTGGCAGAGACGATCTGTGATGAACTGACCAGAGACCCCATTCCCTGTCCACTGTGCTGGTGGTGAGCCCAGAAAAGAAGGCAGGGATGGGGGGAATGTGTTTTTTTAAGATTTGGTTTTACTTCTCATTATCCTACTCTTATCTGATCGGTAATAAATTAGTTTTCCCCAACATTAAGACTCATTGTATTTTTTCTCCCTTGTCGAGCTGAGGAAGGGAGTAACGGAGCAGCTGTGATGAGCACCTGGCATCCAGGCAGGGTCAACCCAGCGCGCCTGTTGGAGGGTGAGACAGTGGCTGCGTGGGTACCTTGAAGCTGACCAAGGTCAACCCACTGTAACGAGTCAAATTAATGGACTCTTTTGAGGAGAATTACTTCCTGCATTTCATCGTATGTGTTTTTTTTTTTAACAACCTGCATACTTGTTATTGAGCTCTTTCTTGTTCTATTTGAATCAGTGTCATTCTATCAGTATTGGAGGATGATAACTGTCCTGGGTTCAGCAGTAGCAGTCATTTTTCTCCTTCTTAGTAGCTGGTGCAGTGCTATGTTTTGACTTTTGGCCTGGGAACAGAGCTGATAAAACGAATGTTTTAGTCTGACCAAGGACTTTCTGAGCCTCATGCTCTACCAGGGAGGAGGGAAAGCTGGGAGGAAGCAGAGACAGGACACCTGACCCAAACTAGCCAAAGAGGTATTCCATACCACAGCACGTCATGCCCAAGATGTAACAGAGAGTTACCCAGAAGGGCTAGTTCACTGCAGGGTTGGACCAGGTATCGGTCGGTGCTCGGCTGGGGGGAGTGGGGTGAGTTATTGCTCGGCTGGTGCTAAGGTGTTGTATTCTTTCCTCTTGTTATTTCCTTTACCATTATTATTATTGGTGGTAGCAGTAGTGGTTTGTGTTATACCTTAGTTACTAAACAGTTCTTATCTCAACCCGTGGGAGTTGCATTATTTTTGATTTTCCTCTCCATCCCTCCCAGAGTAGAGGGATGAAAAGAAAGGGGGGGAGTGAGAGAACGAGTTGCGCGTCTGGGTTTAAACCACGACATAACATTTACTAGCAATGTACTAGCTTCAACTAACAATCAAGTGTCATTTTTCACTTTGCTTTCCTTTTTGATTCTGGTAGATTTTTAAAGCATGCTAGATTTCTTACAACACAGATATTCCAAAACTGTGATAAACAACACCTGGTAGAAAAGCTTTTATGTAGTTACACAGCTAAGAGTCTGTTCAAAGAGCATATGCAGATACATAGTTACAAATAAAACAAAAAAGGTTCTATTTCATTACCAAGGACTCTATCAGAAAATTAAGACAAATAGGAAAATAAAATTTAATTATCCTTCACCTCATAGAGGTTTACAGGGTATCAATGTCCTAAACACATTTACATTAATTATGTCTAGTTTATTAAAGTAATGCTTGAACATTAATGCTATTTCATACACTACCACATACAAATTATAAAATCTTTTTCTTTCCCATCCCTACACAATTCTAAGAAAGCTGTGCTTTATAAAGGTGAAATGTAGCCTCTCTTTAAGCACTGGTAACATTTTTCCTTTGTTAACATATATATTTAATGTATGAGATGAACAAGAGGACTGGAAACCACCCTAATTTCTTAATGTTTTATCCTTTGGTAGGCTTGTTAAAGAATAGTTCATGCTGCTGTAAAAATGCCACTAAGCATACACAATGATACTATTCTCATTCAATGGGAATAAATTCTGCATAGATCACGTGCGTCAACAAATGCAATGAAACCTTGACAGGAAAAGCTTAGATCTTGTTAGACCACTACTCACATGTAGTGTGGAACATTAAGTTGATTCAAGCCAGTAGAAAAATTGGTAACACAACATGAACCATTAAGATGTTGTGCACACAAATAATGTTCGCTGTCCCACGGTTATCCTAATAAAAATTGTCCCCTATATTAAATGGATTACAGTTGGTGGATGTGGACAGTGACTCAGCAATACACTCCTCCAGCTCACTGCTATGTTGTGGACTCAACTCACTCAACTTCAAACACCTAATTTAGTAGAATGGTCACACCACCTTCCACTTCAGTCAGATGAGACACTAAGCGGTATGGATGGCAAGAGGGATTGCCCATGTCTTTTCAGTTCCTCAAAATCAGAGCTTGAGGAAGTTTTGGATTATGATTTACAAATTTTACTGTGTTCTAAGGCATGTACCAGGCTAGGACCCACAATGTCTAACAAAAAGGTTAGGCATAGCTGTTCATTCTAAGACTGGGACATGACTAAAGACCCATTGAATTAAAAATTGAAACTTTCAGAAAAAAACTAAGACTCCTATGAAATGTGTCCCTCATACAACCAATTCTGTCATTCTTTACGGGAAGGACTGTAATTTCTTCTTTTAGACCAAATGTAAACACAGCATGTTCACAATCTTAAACACAACTATCTTTGAGATGACATTCAGCTGAGATTACATCAGACTGAGGAAGCAGCAAAACTGGATGGCCACAGACTACCCATGATCTAGAGAGCTAGTCTGGCTGATTTGAAGTCTGTTTTATCTAGTTTTTCAGAGTAAGAGAGAATGATTTTTTTACGGCTCACATCAGTCATAAGATAACATGTGGTTCTCTAGAACTGCAACTAGATGGATTTTCAAAAAGTAAATGTTGAGAGTTTTCCAGAACCTTCTGTCATATAAAAATTGTGATCTTGAAGAGAATCATCTTGCATAGTAAAAATAGCTATGCAAGGAAAAAAACACCAAAACCCCCAAAAACCTAATAAAATTACATTATACTGAGAATATAAAGCATACAGAAAACATATCCAGCTGTATACAAGTTACAATTTTGCATATGTATTATAGTTACATACCACACCTACACTACATTTATAGATTACTGCTACTCTCATAGTGAAATTCTGACATAGTTTAGCAATCTGAGCAGTGATAGAACAAAACATGCATGTTTATATAGATCATATTATATGTAGACGTAATATATGTTAATACATATATGTAGCATATACGTATTAACAGGGTAGGTAGCCCTGTCTTCTTCTAAGGTCAGCTTCAACTATAAACCGATATACAAATGTCTGTATATGGAATTTTTCAATTTGCTTTAAGCAATGTAGAATAAGTTGCGTTTAATGTCCTTTGAAGTCCCAGAATTGTGCAGAAACAGAGCAAGTCACTTAGGACTCCCAGATAAGATTTGGTTGATGAAATAAATCCCAATCACTTTCATAGCTAGTAAAATATCCCTGACTCCCATACAATGGAATTATGAATCATGACAATTTAGCTCTTGGTAACAATAAAGAAAACCTTTGAACATTCCCAGAAAATGATGCTTTACATATTGCCTTATTAAACCTTAAACAACACAAGATGAGAAAGACTTTTGGAGGTCATTGTTCACTTAGGTTTCTTCTGTTTGAGTTTTTTTCTTTTATGAAATAGTAAGGGACAGACACCCCCCAGTTTCGTACTTCCATCTCTGTTTGCAGAACTCAAAAGAGAATATAAATCCTAGGGTGATCTAGTGATGGAGCAGATAAGGTTTTAGGAACAAACAGAAAGTTACTCAGAATGGTGAGAGACTATTTTACCTACAGCTATTTTAGATACAGACCTACTATACAGGAAAAAATCTTTAAATCTGTACTTCTGATTTTGTATACAGGTCTTCTGGGAGAAGAAACTAGTCTTCTGTTGTAACGGAATATACAAATACAGCTACTAGTAACTGCCAAGAATTGGCGAAGCTGAAATAGTCAAAAGTCCATGCTACAAAAATCCTACCTGTTGTAACATTTAAAATGGAAGAATGGTCAAGAATATAACAAAAAAGCCATGAAATTAAAGCACTGACATTATCCTATGCCCTTCTATTATGTCAGTGCTAGAATGGCTAAAATAAAAGCTGCTTTCTCAGGTCCCCCAAACGAACTGCAGTATACAAGCCAATCTGGATATGAAATTATTCAGTATTTTAGCTTACTATGAACTAAAACCCAACAATTATTTACTTCTTTTTCTAGTAGGTGCCATTTAAAATATGACAGGCAAATTTCATGTTATTTAAAGTTATGTAAAAAGGTTAGGGGTACTGATCCTTCATAGTGGATTTTGAAGCTGGAAATGTAGCATAAAGCAGAGTCATTTTATCACGCAATGCCTGAAAAAAATTCTTAACTGTAAGAATTTGACTATACCCTTTTTCCACCTGCATTACAAACCCATATATATGTAGCCAAAATTCACAAATTTCATAATGTCTTATTTTCAAATGATTTAAAATGCTGCTTCCTCCCAGGCATGACCAGGATCTTATCTGGATAATACTTTAGAACAGAACACAAGGAAACTATTCTGGTGTTTAAATTAGAACTGGTTTCTATCGTTGTACCCTTTTTAAATTGCAAGCACTGTGAAAGAAAATGGTTAAAGAGACAAGTTGACACACTGAAATTTAAAAATTCCTAATTTTCAAAATGTATGATTTTGAAAAAGAAAGGAAATTTTGCTTTATTCCTTTGCTAATCCAACAGCAGCAAACCTGACTGGGAAAAAAAAATTAAAATAACGAAAAATTTGTGACAGATCTTTGATGCAATTTTACTTTTTCAAGCTCTGCACAGTGCAGAGTGAAAACATGCACAGTGAAGTTTTATCTGTGCATGTTTTAAAAACTTATTCAGTTCCTATATGGCAGCTCAGGAAGAGTTCCTGCAAAGAAGTTCCCAGCAATCTTTTGGGTATTTGGACCCTCATAATACATCTAGACAAAATTCCCAATTGGAAAAAATGATACATGAAGGAACCCATTGCATACGGATTCTCTATAGAGACCACATGACTTGGTGAAATTCTACTTATGATGACAGGCTGATCAAAATCCTCCACTATAATGTGATGAGTCTTCTTTTACAATAATATTTTAAAATTAATTAGAATGTATAACTTAAAGAGTTACCAAAATACTAACTGTCAGCAATAGTTGTGACTTCCTCATTCCGATACAACCAGCTGACAACAGGAGCAGGTGAACTAGTAACATGGCAAACGACTTCTGCATCTTCTCCCTGCCTGAACTCTTGTGGAGATACTATGTCTCGGAAAGTGAGTTTTTCTGAAAAGGAAGAAAACAGAATATAGTAAGTGTCTTCCAGTTCACTTACCATTGAAATGGTATGTGACACCAAATCAGATAAAGATGACTATTAAACATTCTCATTGTGACAATACAGATTTTTTTTACATAGTTTAATTTTTTCAGATAGGACTCAAGTGGTCCTGGACACATGACTTCCACTCTGTAGAGATTACTTCACAATAATTTTGCATTATGGAAATCTTTGTTTTGTTTATCTAAAATGAGCATGTTTTATAAATATATTTTCCATTGTTCCAGAGCCCAGTTTTGAACCTCTATATTTTTAGACATTTATATATTCAGGTTAATAGCCTATTTACTCTGTTGTCCATTTACTCATGATCTTATCACTGAATTAAAACCTCATGTTTTTATTCCACTGAAACTTCCATCAAAACAACCAAAATTATTTGGAGTCTTATCAAAAAGATGGAACTTTAGGCTCATTGACTGTGAAAAACATCAGCTGAATAAAACATAAAATTTTAAAAGCCAGTGCGAAACTGTATGGAAAAAAAACTTAGTATTATTAAGTCATAAGAAATTGTAGCATTTTTGGGGGGGAAATAACAACATATTCTTAGGCCTGATGAGGCTTTTAATTTTTCCAACCCCAAATAACCAAACTTGGTATTTAATTTTATTAGTGGCCTGAATAAGTTCTGTATTATTAGAATTTAGTGTTAGAAGTCCAAGACGACATTAATCCATGATGTCATACAAGATCTAATGCAGAAACAAATTTGGAAGATTGCACACAGAATAAACAAACTGACCTACGTTCTTTAGGATCAGAAACTGACAACTACATTTTAGGGAACACTTTGGAGAACATAAGTCACATGTGCAATTCCACCTCAACTTTTTTGTATTGGTAAAAGTGCAGGCTCAAATAATCCACAGTTCTCATAGCAGAGGGCGCACACTTTTGTTATATACATCTCTTACACACTTCTATAAAATATTTTTATGAAATATTTGAAGAATGTGACCTTATGTAAGTCAGAAGAAAAACTCTCACAGACATCAGTGAGTATTGAAGCAAACCCTAGGATCCTGCATTTTCCTTACAATACATCATAAACACAACAATGAAACCTTCGTCTGACTGTTGCCACAGATCTTTGTATGTCTTGTATAGGTCTTCAGGCCAAGAACAGGAAAAGGCTGACATAAAAAAAACCTAATTCAGTCTAAAATCCACCTTTTAATGACACATATTGCACTTCCTGCACTTTTATTTATGCACGTATTTGTAGCATTTTGTAGATATTTTTGTAATTAAGAATTAGGTTGACATAACTTCTTCTTGTATTTCCTGTTTTCTATGAGGGAAGTGATCTCTAATATTATAAAGTAGTCATCCATTTCATTTAAGTATTTGTTGTAATATCTATTAACTAATCTGCAGGAGATGCAATTATTTGGAAGATAAGGTTCAGAGCCTAGAAAGATATTTTGTATAGGCTTTACTTTTTCAATAGCAGTGGCTTTTAAAACATAGACTTTCATTTGATAATATTTTACTTACGATAAATTTCCAAAACAACAGTAGCTTCTTGAGTTTGTCCTTTAGCATCTGATGCTTGACATCGATATATACCAGCATCTTCTATATCTGCATTGTAAATGGTTAGACGTGATCGAACACCTTCTTTCTGAACAACCACTCTTTGACTAGAAACAATCTTCTCTCCTTGTGGATTGTACCAATCTATGTTGTCAGGCTCACCAATGGCTATAAACAAAACCAAAAAAACAATCTAACATTAGAAATTTGACATGCTTACCAAATGCACAATGTCTACACAATGTCAGAGAACTGCTAAATTCTGAGAGTTGTGAGAAAGTCTGTAGAAAAACAAGCAAGGCAAAACTGCAGGCAGATGTCTTACTGTTGAGACAGAAAAAAACCCAGAAAGATATAAAGTCTTAAAAGAAAGAAACAAGCCATTCAGCAGCCACTGGATCAACAGGTCATCAGTCAGTTGCATTGTCAATGTAGTCAGGCCACGTGTCATTGCCAGTGGAAGATGGCAAATCAGCAGCATCAAGGATCCGTATCAGCAGCTGCAAATGCAAACTCTTCTGACTAATACCTGTCTCTCTGGCAAAAACATTTTGTGTGCCTCATTAGGCTGGAGAAGATAGTAAAGCTTAGCCTTGTAGCTTATTTAACTCCTTAGATAAGACAAGTGAAACTATTTTAACTAAAGAAGCATCCTAAAATATATGAACTACTTGCATTCATACAGACAATTCAACCTGCGCTATTCAGTCTGTAAGAAGTAGTTTCTAGACCAGAAACCAATGAAGATCTACTATTTATCACAATTTTCACAAGTCAATGTGAATATACAAAAATACACTAACTTAATACTGTGAACCAATTAATACAGTTTCAAATTATGTACTCTAACTATGCTATGATTCTATGCAGAAGGTTAAAAAAAAAATAAAAATGTATCTACAAGAAAAGTGAATACATACCTGTGCATGTGAAGAACTTGGATTCACCCACACTGAGCTCAACTTTGCTAAGTGAAATTGTAACTTGAAGCAGAGCTGAAAAATATAAAGTAGGTTATGAACACATTTTGGCATTCATCAGTTAAAATTTTATGTTTTCAGGTTTTGTATTTTCTGTTTCTGTACTATAGAGCCTGTGAAATAAATCTGAAAAGTTTCAGCTAAGAATTGTATCTTTTGAGCTGGAGTATATATAGAATTGGAGAAAACAATCAAAATAAAGAAAAGATGTTACACGAAGGATAACAGCCTCACATACTAAAACTTCTGACAAAATTAAAGAAAAAAAGAGTAGAAGGGATTGAAAAACACATAAACAAAAACTTCAGTGTGTATCTGAAGTTTTAAAAAATACTGTTTCAAGAATCTGAGGTTTTCAGTCTTGAAATGTAATGATTATGGTTTATTCTGTGTATGTGTAAATATTTCACCTTGTTGAAAACTGCAACACAAACACTGAATATATAGTGTATACTCAATGTTCCAAGCTCTCTAGATAATTTTTATATAATTGGTATGAAAGTACAAGAGCATAAACATCTCTAGAAGTGAGAGGTACTACATTCCAAACTAACTTTTTGGTGTGAAAAAATTTAAATTACTGTTAACATTTTGTACCCTGACCTCCATAAGAAAACAGCTAAGAAGAAAAAACCACAAAAAGCCCCCAGGAACACATCCTATTTCATGCAAAAGTAAATGCCTGTGTGTACTCTGTTTGCTAATGTCAAAACCTGTCAGTCCATAAAGACCATCAGGAAGAAGACATGACTACCTAGAGGTGACAAAGAAACTGAAGAGGACTGTAAAAATGTTGAATATAGTATCAGAGCACATACTAGTACCATTTTCTTTGCAATAGCAAGGAAGACAGTGAAGGCTACTTTGGAACACAAGCATAGCACTGACAGGGAAAGAGACTCTGATTCTTACCTGTAGCCTTTACGTCCATGGCACCAGAAGAAAGGCCAAACTTAAGAATAGGAAAGGAAATGCATTTCGGACAAAGTTTTTTTTTTTTGTCTTAATAAGCATCAAGGAGTAATAAATCACCTAGGAGGCTATTTGAAGCCTCATTTCTTTATTTACCTGTGAGGCTAAGCTCCATTTTAATCTCAGGACATGTAACTGTCTGGTTGGAAACTGAGTTACTAATCAATCCAGTGGTTGGAGAATTTAAAGAGATTAGAGCCCAGACACTTATTTCAAATCACAGACTCATTTCTTAGGTCCTGTGCCACCACTTGTCTGTATATTTTTATAAAGTTTGTAGTCTTGCAGAGTTACTTCAGAAATATGTATGCCAGCATTTCAGCAGTATTGCTTCAATGACTATTTCATTGCTTAGCTCCAATTAGTAAGTGATGTTGAACTACATAAATGTAATAGATTAAGTAAAAAATGTCAGGTAGAATGTAAGGAACTGCATGATGAGAGGTGAAAAGTTAGAAAAATATATTTTCCTCATCAATGAAATAGGTATTTGAGCCTGTAAAACACAGTTTTGGCAAACAGCTGAACTCCACTAAAAATTCTTAATGTAAGTACAATTATAAACTCTGTGGAGATATGCTAGCTACATCTCTGAAACCAAAAGGAAATAATATTTTCTACATATGATACTTTAATATTTACAAGATAGAAAAATATAAGACCATCTGTTCATTTTCCCCAGCTCTGCTTCATGTAAATAGAGCAAACCAGAAAGGAAAATATTGCTCAAGTGATTAATCTAGCAATCTGTGCTTATTAAGTAGTCAGGAAAATAGTTCAGTTGTTTGCTAGAAGAAGGCTCACTCATCACTTACTGAAAGTAAAATATCGCAAAAAGACAACCCATCTAGAAAGTTTTATATTACTTCCAAATTTATTACAAGTAGACCTACATAGGTGCATTAGAGCACTATAAGCTGTGATGAAGATGGCATGCAACATATGCGCAATTCAAGTTACTGCTGCACACTAACAGCTAATGGTTTAATATAAAAGGGAGTTGTTTGTACAGACTGGTCAGAAGGTCTTTGAACACACAGGTGAATGCTTATTTTATCAGGTCAGCAAAGATGTTAAAAAAAATTCAAGTCAGTAGAGGCTCTGTCTAGCTATGTTAAACTAAGTCCAGAAACTGACAGTATCGACAGATGTGATGAAATACTCTCAAGTTTTGTAACTAGCTGCAAAGAATAAAAAAATAATAAATAAATAAATAAAAAAGCAAGATCTAGAAAATGTCTTCTTGTACACTGGAGTGTAATGCTACTGTAGTATAGCTGTTCTAGGAACAAGTAAAGTCAGTCAGGGCTTCATTTAGTCTTTAGTACATGCTCAGTTTCGTAGCAGAAAAAACCCCAAACACTCTTAGCACTAGGGGGTACAACCAATCCCTTCCCTTTTGATCATAGTAATTATAAAAGAATTAATATCAACTGTACCACACTAAGCAGATTCTGTTGAATTATTCCTTAATGCGTTTAAAAATCACTTAGGAAGATAAGTAAGACCAGTAATAAGAAGTCTATTTGTTCTGTTAAATATGAAGACAGATGACAATTCATAAGGCCTAATATGCAGTAGACTAATTGATTTCAGTACCATTTGCAGAAGTATCCTTTCACATTCAGATCAATAGATCTGAACGCATTTTTGAATTTACTGTTGAGCAAAGAGACAGCACTCTGCTACGGAGGTATCCTTCTAAATATGTTGGGCTGCAAACCCACTGAAAGGGAGAGGATAACGTGAAGGCAGTAAATTGGAAAGGGCATAGCTATGAAGACAAAACAAAGCACAGCCTGGTATCAACATGGAACAAAGGAGAGGAGAAATAGCTACAGAGGCTAATTTTGATGGCTTTGGCAGTGGCTTCTAGGAAAAACAAGTAGACTGCAAGACACAGCTGAGGACTGTATTCTTTGTGAAGGTCCTAATTCAGTTTTCTGACGACAGTTACACCCTAAGCTATTAGTAAGCTTTGACTTCAATTAGTAAGCAAACTTGCTTGGGTGATGTGTTTTTTCTTTCAGTAAATGATTACGATAGTATTTAATATTTAATATGTTTAAAAAAACTTGGCTTTATTTTTTGCGAGCATGAAGAAATTAGTACGTTTTTAATTGGTATAAAATTCAACCCCAGAACAAATATTCACCCAGTTAATCCTTTCCTCCTTTATTATGCAGGCTTCCGAGAATACTCTGCTTAAATCAACTGACTCTCAGATAAAAGCGAATGGGCTTTGAATGAAAATTACACTAATGCAATCCTTGCAGAAATGTATTCTCCCTTAAATTTCTAAGATTTTCTAGTTTAAATATATTTGAAACACAAAAAACAGTGCTTTGTTTTCTTTTATAACACTATACTTTACATACTTTTGGACTCCTAAGCTGAAATAAGAAAACAGAAATTATTAAATGTACACTGAACTTGTTAAGTAGCAGACAATTTAAGGGCATTTTCCTTTAGGGCAAATGCTTTTTTAGACCCTTTTTTAAAAATCTCAAACAGTTAACATATTTCCACTATTAATTTAGCAAATTCAGGAATACAAAACCATTATACAATCCATAAAGTTACAGTTCTTTAAGAGAAAGTCTGGTCTGAGCTGCTTAAATGAGTAATCTAATAATGGGGAACCATACAGCTCTGCCCGAAAGAACTCCATTAAAACAATAGTACAAAATAGAACTGAATTAATGTCTGATAAGCTCTTTGCACTCATGAGGCAGAATTAACAAATAGAACTAATGTTCACAGACATCTTAAGTCACCTAAGGTACTTTTTTTTCTTCATATAGACAACGAAGAAGACTTCAACACTGTAGACCTTTGCAGTCAGATGTTACAGAAAAGAACAATTAAAACTAATGGCATCATTACTAAAATGATCATCATTAAACAGCAAACCTTCAAAAAAAGGTTGAACAAACACAACAAAATGCTAGAAAAAATAAGATTTTATCACATAGTGACACATTTATATCTAAGTGAATTGTCTATGGGGAAGAAATCCTCTCATCTGCATACCCAGTGAAAGGAAATAATGTTCTTATTGAGTTTGTGAAGACTATGGGACTCAGTTTTTTAAAACACCTTATACACCTGTAATCCTTCAGGAATAAAAAATAACGCTAAAGATTTTTTTTTTTTTTTTTTTTTTTTGGAACCTAGAGTGAATATTTAATTCACATAGCCTATTCAAATGTAATGCACTCCAAATTTTATCATTTAAATGTACTTTTATGTTCTTCTCAATTTGTTTTAGCAGTTTAATAAGTCATACATAGGGTTTTTTTTCTTTAATTCAGACAGCATTCTAATATCCTGTAAGCACTATAACCTTGGGGGTTTTTCTTATGAATAAAGATATATTAAGTGGCACAATCATAGCCTGCCTTGTTTTGCAGAAATATCTGAAAGACAAACTGCATCTGCAAAGCCAAAGCCCAAGAACTTAAAATCTAGGGAGGATGGTTATTTTTCAACTTTGTAGTGGGCAGGCTACTGCTAAATCATAACATATCACTTCTCTAGGGTGTGACAGTACTGAAAGATACTTGTTATATTCTTAATTACTTGACATCGAGCTTCATAATTAATTAAGTAGCCCAGTATAAATGAACTTTACATTTCATCACATTAGCATTAATTTGGATTTGTCAGTAGGAAACACAGGCCTGATACAGTTCTAAGGTTTTAGCTGAATCATTATGGATTCTTTGTTGAATTTCTATCTTATAGAATACAGAGTGGTTTATTTTTAGGTAGACAAAACAGTCTTTGTGTCATCATGAATTCATTTCCTACATCTGTTGAAGTGACATTTTCCCTGATGAGAAGAGCTAGAAGTCACACAAAGTTCAAACTGCCTTCTGAGGCATAACAGATGTTACAGGGGTGAAATGCATAATGCAAGATGACCAACATGATCCAGCTTTGTGCAACAATGGTCAAATATTGAAGCACAGTCAGAAAATCCTGTTTAATACTCTTTTCTATGACACTTGCAGAAGAAACAGTAAAATAGATAAGCTATTCATATCTGAGTAGAGACTACAACAAAAACAGGACATTGATTAAACAAAGTCTGCTTGTTGTAACATTATTCTCAATTCTTATCTCAAACAGATGTTACTCACTAATGTCCCCCACCACCCCCCACATTAAGGAAAATATATTTTAGAAAAAAACATAAATGTAAAATTACGAGTTTTATTAAGATTTCCCAGCAGATCGACATTGGGAGCTCAATTCTCTCAAAATTTAAGAGATGGGATAATGACATAAATATTTAAATATAGGTCTAGAAGCTCAACCTTATTCAGATATTCTAAAGAATATTTCATCAATATTTAATCCTGATGTAAATTTCTAATCATGACTTAGAAGTTTATCTCCAAAATCAAAATGAAACTACATCTGATAAAAAAATAATGGAGATATCTAATTTTATTTACTTGGAAGTCTGTTTTTTTGTCAAGAAAAATTTTCTGTTAGTGAAAGGCATGACTTTTGGAAGACTTTAGCTATAAAATGTATTCTGACAGACATGACATGATGCAGGTATGTAATTCTATTTAAGTTATTTTAGCTAAATTTAGCAGAGCTTCTTATTATGAATGAAAAGTATAGTGAAGTTTAAAATTCATTGCTTGATAGAATATTACATAATTTTAACTGTAAAGATGCATGCCAGGGAATCTTTATCATACACTAATCTCATACATAAATAATTAAATAAGTATGTAGGAAAGAATTATATAAAATAGTATGATTATACTTATCAAAGCTTAACACCACCTTAACAAAATCTCACACTGAAAATGTTTCTGTTTTGGGGTGTGTTTTTTTTTAACAATAAACAGAAAGAATTATTTTAAGAGCTTATAAATTTTAAGAAACATGCTTCCTAAATTTAAAATTACCCAGTCAGTGAATTCTGAACTTCAAAATTTCTCCTACACCCAAGACAGAATATCCAAAACACCCAGAAGTGCCTTAATAAACCTGAAAAAAAACCCAGACCTTAATCTTCAAAGTAACAGTTTTTCAGTAACAGCAAACTACGATGAGGGATGTAGAGTAAGTCAGAGGGCAGGCACATGCTCGGTGGGTGGGCTTATTTTATATTCAATCTTAAAACTCTTTTTCTAAGTAACAAGTCAATTGCTGAGGTGAGCAGCTCGAGAGAGGACGCCTTCAACACCGGAGCGGGGCGAGCTCAGCGTCCAGGAGCCTCAACTGAGAGCAGCCAGAGCCACCGAGGGAGCTCCAAGTCCTCGACAGGACCTGCCCAGGAGCCGGCAGCTCCGCGGACGCGAGCAGGGACCCACAGGGGGCGGAGCCAGGAGCAGCGGCACCAGCCCTGAGTGGGTAAAAACCTGCCCCGGGGAGCGCGGGCGACCCGGGCGGGTCGAGGCAGTTCCCGCGGGCAGGAGAGCGGGATGGTGAGCAACCGTTGTACGGGCAGGGCCTACTCTGGGAGCTCTGCTCTGGCTGCCAGGCGGTGGCCAGCGCAGGCACCCAGACAGAGCTGATGAGAGGGGAGGCTGCGGTGCAGAGCTCGGGGTGTAGAGGGTGCCTGTGCTGGTCTGGTGGGGGGAGGGTGCACAACGGTGCTCCCTGGTGGAGGTCCTCCTGCAGCAGGGGCTGAGCTGCGGGTCGCTGTCAATGGGCTGCAAGATGTCAGGGAAGCTGAGAGGAAGCAGGGCTGCTTGTGCCAGGCCCAGACTGTGCAGGGGCCTCAAGTGTCCATTGTTGCTCACGGAGGAAAGAAGGAACCCGCTAACCCAGGAAGCTGGGAACTAGTAACAAAAAAACAAACAAACAAAAAAGCCAACAAAAAACCAAAACAACAACAACAACAAAGCAAGGGGCTTCCTCCTAAATCCGATGTCCCCACCCAGAACCGCTTTGCTGTCCTGCAGGGGGCTGATGAGGAAACACACTCCCACCACAACCAACCAACCAGCTGATGCACTGCTAAAGAAGATCACTACTGATGGTGCCAGGAAAAAGAGTCGGGTCATAGTGGTAGGGGACTCTACTGTGAAAGGCACAGAGGCACCCATCTCGAGGGAGGTGTGCTGCCTACCAGGGGCACAGATCAGGGATGTTTCAGAGAGGCTGCCTGATCTAGCAAGTCCCACTGACTATTACCCACTTCTAGTGATCCATGTGGGTGCTAGTGATACAGGCAGCAGTAGCCTGGAGAAGATAAAGAAGGACTACAGAGCCCTGTAAGAGGTGGTTAGGGGCTCTGGAGCACAGACAGTCTTTTCGTCAACTCTCCAGGACACAGGGGAGGACCTTAAAAAGGCTAGGAGGATTGGCCAGGTTAATAAATGGTTAGAAGGGTGGTGCCATAGTTAGGGGATTGGATGTCTTGAACACAGGATCCAAGTTAGTAGGCCAGGTCTACTGGGGGCTGGTGGAGCTGCTCGACGATGGAGGGCAAAAGTGCTTTTGGTAGGAGGCTTGCCAGGCTGGTCAAGGATGCTTTAAACTAGATGTGTTGGGGGAGGGGGCATCATTCCATCCCAACACTCCCAGTCAGTTGCCAGCACCTATAATAAATGCTTGGAGCAATGTAGAGATATTCCAGCCGCTCCAGCCAATGAGCTGGCTTCATTTGGAGCTCGGCTCAGATGCCTCTATACAAATGCCCATAGCATGGGGAACAAACAAGAAGTAGAGATGTGTGCACATCTACGGGCGTATGATATAATAGGCATCACAGAAACATGGTGGGATGGCTCCTGTGACTGGAGTGTTGGAATGGAAGGTTACAGGCTCTTTAGAAAAGACAACCCCGGCAGATGGGGAGGGGGAGTTGCTATTTATGTTAGGGACAAGCTGGAGAATATGGAACTCTGTCTGGGGACAGGTGAGCAGCTAACAGAGTTTGTGGGTCAGGGTCAAAGGGAGAACAGCGATGGGAGACATTATTGTGGGGATCTGTTACAGACCGCCTGATGAAGAGGACTCTGTGGACGAAGTGCTCTATAGACAGATAGGAACAGCCTCACGCTCACAGGCCTTTGTTCTCATGGGGGACTTCAACCACCCTGACATCAGCTGGAGCGAAGTTACGGCCTGGCACAAGCACTCCAGGAGGTTCCTTGATTGTGTGAAAGGCAGCTTCCTTCTGTAAATAACAGAGGAGCCAAGAAGGAAAGGTGCCATGCTTGACCTCATGCTCACCAACATGGAAGGGCTGGTTGGAAATGTGATGTTCCAGGGCAGCCTTGGATGCAGCGATCATGAGATAGTCCTCAGGACAGTGGGAAGAGCGTGCAGCAAGCTCACTGCCATGGACTTCAAGAGAGCAGACTTTGGCCTCTTCAGGAACCTGCTTAGTAAGTTTCCATGGGATATAGCCCTAGAGGGCAGAGGAGCCCAAGACTGTTGGTTGACATTCAAGGATCACCTACTAGAAGTTCAGGAAGGAAGTGCGGCAGGAGGGCCAGGAGACCTCCTTGGATGGATAAGGAGCTGCTGAGGAAAATTCAAAGGAAAAAAGAGGCTTACACAATGTGGAAGCAAGGACACGCGGCCTGGGAAGAATAGAGGGATGTTGTCCTGGAAGCTAGGGACCAGGTTAGGAAAGCTAAGGCCCAGTTAGAATTAAACTCGGCTAGGGATGTTAAGGGTAACAGGAAGAGATTCTATAGGTATGTAGTGAATAAAAGACAGATTAGGGACAACACAGGCCCCCTCCAGAAGCTATCAGGAGAACTGGCTACCCTGGATTTGGAGAAGGCTGAGGCTCTTAATGACTTCTTTGCCTTGGTCTTCACTGGCAAAGGCTCTGACTGCACCACCCAAGTCTTGGGAGGCAGACACAGGGACTGTGAGAATGAAGACCTTGGGCCCACTGTAGGAGAGGATCTGGTTTGAGACCATCTTAAGAACCTGAACGTACAGAAGTCCGTGGGACCTGATAAAATCCATCCATGGGTCGTGAAGGAGCTGGCAAATAAAGTTGCTAAGCCACTGGCCATCATATTTGAAAAATCATGGCAGTCAGGTTATGTTCCCGATGACTGGAAAAAGGGAAATATAACCCTCATTTTCAATAAGAGGAAAATGGATGAGCCATGGAATCACAGACCAGTTAGTCTCACCTCTGTGCCTGGCAAAATCTTGGAGCACATTCTCCTGGAAGGTATGCTAAGGGACATGAAAAACAACAAGCTGCTTGGTGACAGCCAGCATGGCTTCCCTAAGGGGAAATCCTGTCTGACCAATTTGGTGGCCTTCTATGATGGGGCTACAGAACTGATGGACAGGGGTAGTGCAGTTGATGTCATCTACCTGGACTTGTGCAAAGTGTTCGACACTGTCCCACACGACATCCTAGTCTCTAAACTGGAGAGACATCAGTTTAGTAGGTGGACCACTCGGTGGATAACGAACTGACTGGATGGTCACATTCAAGGAGTTGTGGTCAATGGCTCAATGTCCAGCTGGAGACCAGTGATGAGTGGTGTCCCTCAGAGACTGGTGTTGGGACCGGTCTTTTTCAACATCTGTCTCAGTGACATGGACAGTGGGATTGAGTGCACCCTCAGCAAGTTTGTTGATGACACCAAGCTGTGTGGTCTGGCTGATATGCTGGATGGAAGGGATGTCATCCAGAGGGACCTCAACATGCTTGTGAGGTGGGCTGATAGCAACCTGATGAAGTTTAACCATGCCAAGTGCAAGGTCCTACACCTGGGTCAGAGCAATCCCAGGTACACTACAGGTTGGGCAGAGAAGAGATCCAGAGCAGCCCTATGGAGATGGACTTCAGGGTGTTGGTTGATGAGAAAATGAACATGAGCCGGCAGTGTGCACTCGCAGCCCAGAAAACCAACCATATCCTGGGCTGCATCAAAAGGAGCGTGACCAGCAGGTCCAAGGAGGTGATCCTGCCCCTCTACTCTGCTCTCGTGAGACCTCACTTGGGAGTATTGTGTGCAGTTCTGGTGTCCTCAACATAAAAAGGAGATGGAACTGTTGGAACAAGTCCAGAGGAAGGCCACAATGATGGATCAGGGGACTGGAGCACCTCCTGTATGAAGATAGGCCTAGAAAGTTGGGGCTGTTCAGCCTAGAGAAGAGAAGGCTGCGTGGAGACCTCATAGCAGCTTCCAGTATCTGAAGGGGGGCTATAGGGATGCTGGGGATGGACTCTTCATTAGGGACTCTAGTGATAGGGCAAGGGTAACAGGTTCAAACTTAAACAGGGGAAGTTTAGATTGGATATAAGGAAGAAATTCTTTGCTGTGAGGGTGGTGAGGCACTGGAATAGGTTGCCCAGGGAAGTTGTGAATGCTCCCTCCCTGGCCGTGTTCAGGGCCAGGTTGGACAGAGCCTTGGGTGGGATGGTTTAGTGTGAGGTGTCCCTGCCCATGGCAGGGGGGTTGGAACTAGATGATCTTAAGGTCCTTTCCAACCCTACCTATTCTATGATTCTCTATGTGATAGGATGAAAAGAAACAGCCTGAAGTTGCACCAGGGAAGGTTTTCATTGGATATTAGGAAAAATTTCTTCACTGAAAGTGTTCTCAAGTACTGGAATGGGCTGCTCAAGGGAAGCAGTTGAGTTACCCTCCCTGAAGGTATTTTAATGATACATAGGTATGGCACATAGGGAAATGGTTTAGTGGTAGACTTGGTAATGTTTGGTTAACAGTTGTACTTGATGATCCCAAAGGTCTTTTCCAACCTGAATTTGTTGTTTGGTGTTTTGTTGTTTTTTTTTTTTTTTTTTTTTAATCTAACCTAAAATGGATTTAACAGGAATATTTTTAATCTTAATAAATTTAAAATGTATTTTAATACATAACCTCCTTTCACCTCCTGTTACCAGCACTGGGCCAGGCCTTCTTCACAAGAAGCAGTTGATAAACTGTATCACAGACATACTGTATCTGTATCACAGATGTGCTGCAACTTAAAGTCACCACCTGCTGTGAGAGGCTGAGAGAGCTGAGTCAGTCCAGCTTGGAGAAGAGAAGACTCAGGGTGAGTTCTCATTCATGTGTATAAATACCTGATGGGGGGATAAAGAAGAGGGAGCCAGACTCTTCTCACTGGTGCCCAGTGACAGGGCAAGTGGCAACATGCACAAACTCAAATACAGGAAATTCTGTTTAAACATAAGAAAGCACTTTTTTTTTTTTACTATGAGGTTGGTCAAACGCTTGCACCAGTTGCCGATTCTGTCTTTGTTGATATTAAAACCCTAACTGGACACCATCCAGTGGTAGAAACTTTTAAAAACTACATTTCTTGATTGTTTCTTGGTAGTCAGCAATAGTTAGTTTGATAATATGCCAAGACAGTAACTGAACATGTACACCCTAATTGAAGAGTACATTCATACTGCCTTCAGAACAGCCGCAGTAAACATGATACTAGAACCAGGACTCAGAAGAAAAAATCCCCGAAAAACCAAGGTGATTCGCTGGCAAAATTCTTTCCTCAAAACCAGGCAGTAGCACAAGTGGTCATTCAAATTGCAGAGAGGTACAGGATTGAGGCAGCATTCTAAGTACTTGGCCTTTACAATCTATATCCAAACAACATGCTTCTCAGATTCCCAGTCAAAAGTTGCCTGTAAGGATTTTATTGAATGCAGAACACATTAACCCTTCAAATGATCACACAACCAATTCAACATCACTAATCTAACAAAAGGAAAAGAAAAAAAAAATACTGGAATCTTATATCTGTATTAACAGCACAGCACTGGGAAGCTTTTTCTGAGTCTGTCAGACCCTGCAATTTCAAAATTCTTTCCTACAGCTTGGACATTACAAGATACCGGTTGATCTATGTCCCTTATGATTCTAATGAGTGGTAGAAGACATTGTGAAGAATGGATTCCTCCATGTATCAGTGGGAGCCCGAAGTTTTCCTATTCTTAAACAATATACAACCCATGCTCAGAAAATGCCTGCTTCAAGCACATTCTACAGAGGAGTCATATAATGTTTGTTTCTAATGTGGAGTATGTATTCAGAGATTTCTCTAAAATGAAAATATAGTTGCTAAAAGACAGTAATAAGATAGAGCAAGAAATCAGATCACGTAAGTATGGAATCAATGCATCTTGGCTGATTAAAAATCAACAGAACTTTGAAGTGAAAGGTAGTCAATCCCTTCCCCTCAATTCTCAAAAGAAAGACACTGAAATTAGGCTTTTCAGAAGTTATTAGGTGAGATTAACAAACTAGTAGATGGCTTGATACAGCATCTACTAGAATTGCATACAACTTGTCTTTTGGCAACTGTTGCTAAAAAAACATAGTAGTGTCTACAAAATGTACCAGTAGCAAATAAGTTAAACTAGAACAATAAATAAAGTCAGCAACAGAAAGAGCAGTGTATAATTAACTTAATCTGGAATAAAACACACCAACTAATCAATGTCTATGTAGCCAAACAGAGAGCATTTTAACCCTGTGTCCTGGGTTTAGCAGTAGCAGTCAGTTTTTCTCCTTCTTAGTAGTTGGTGCAGCGCTGTGTTTTGACTTTCAGCCTGGGAACAGAGCTGATAACACCGATGTTTTTAGTTGTTGCTAAGTAATGTTTACTCTGACTAAGGACTTTGTTAGTCTCATGCTCTGCCAGGGATGAGGGGAGGCCGCGAGGAAACAGAGACAGGACACATTACCCAAGCTAGCCAAACAGGTATTCCATACCACAGCACATCATGCCCAGGGAGGTAACTGGGAGTTACCCGGAAGGGCATAGGCTCTCTTCTGGGGGTCGGACTCATTTTGGCGGGTGGTATTGTATTCTCTTGTTATTTTCTCTTATCATTATTATCATTGGTGGTAGCAGTAGTGATTTGTGTTATGCCTTAGTTACTGGACTGTTCTTAACCCATGGGAGTTACATTCTCTCAATTCTCCTCTCCATCCCTTCAGGGCGGGGGGGGGGGGGGGGGGGGAAGGGAAGAAAGAAAGAGGGAGAAAGGGGGGGGAGTGAGTGAACGAGCTGCGTGTTGACAAAGACATTGTAGACATGACCCAAGGATGTCAGTTTGACATCTCAAGAAAATTCATCTATAGCTCAAAGAGAAATGAATTGCCTCATTCAGTCTTTTTCTAAAATCTGCTATCATGTTGAGGACAGACATCATCAGGGCACGGAGAAATGACTACAGGAACTTCCTGCTGCCAGGCACATATATCTAGGCAGTGTCTAAGTTCAGATTTAAGAACTTGCTCCCTTCCTCTTGGCACTAGTCACTTTGCCTGCATGCTTCTTATAAAAGGTAGGTGTTTCTTGAGACACTCCAAACTGGCTGGAATTCAATATTTGTTTGTTTGTTTTTCCTCTTCCTTCCATTGAAAACCTTGCACCTACAGTTTGAAATGCAAAAGTCCACAATCCAGTACTCTGTATTTTTTTACTTTTCCAGTATTACTAACACATCCAGGACTTCAAAATATTATCAGATGGGATTGTTGTAACAACAGAAATACCTGCATCAGACACTAATTCTGCTTAGAAAGAAAGAAACTGGAAGCATAAGATAGAGAATTAGCCATTTTGATACATGTTTCCTCTACATAGTCCTTTACTTTCTGCTTCAGGAATTTACAAGAAAAGTAATTAAAGATGTTAGATTACATAACTTAGAGTATTTAGACAATCTTAGTCAGAAACATCTTGATATATAATTATTTGTATGAATGCATTTTATCTTTCATTGAAAGCTTTTAAAAATATTACCTTATTTCAATGGCACAAAACCCTAGAATTACTGTTGCATGTGTTTTTATCTATAATTTAAAGGTATCCTGTTGGTATAGTTTAAATAATCAAGTGATGAGTTTGATACTATTATACTCACCACTGAAAATACAGTTAAATAAAAAAAAAATCATTAATTACCTGAACAATGCTGAAAGCTGCCAGATGACAGTGTTTAGTAATTCTTCTATTTAGTAACTCAACAGTCAATAAAAATGAAACTATTTTAGATAAATATTCCTTTATCACAGTCTTACCCTGAATGGTTAAATCCCGAAGAAACATGAAATTGAATCTAATAAATGTCTATCCAAAAAAGGCTTGGAAATAATTGTTACAGAAGTATGACTGTTGGAGATACCATACCAGTCAGGTCCACAATGTACTTGTCTCTATAGCTGTTAAAATCACAGTCCTTTGCAAAGACCATACACTTTCATGCACAGGCCTCCACAATGCTGAATGCAATCCACTTTTAACAAACAGCATATTACTGCACCATGTTATTTAATTTCTTTAAGAATTTGTCTTGCTGCTTCAGTATATAGATCAATATATTAAAAGGATACGTATATTAAAGTATAAAGAAAGGATAATCTACACACAGAAATAATTCAATTACCTTACAGGTAACTATCTTTATTCACCAAAAAGCTTGTCATCTACAGAAATTTCTAGGTTAAACCTGGGATGGGTTGAGCTGTGAAATGTAATTATTTTTCTTCATAGCTCTGAAAAACTGAGACAAAATCACAGAATTATTTACATTGCAGATGACCTCTAAAGGCTATTTTATCCAACCTCTGTCTCACAAGGCTTAATTCCAGACTTTATTAGTTACCTTGGTCAAATAAGAAAACTCTTTCATGTCTGGATTACAATCTTACATTAGAAGTTAAAATGGAGATGAAATTTTAAATATTTAAAATCTTTCATTATGTCAATTCATTTAGGACTTGTTGAAAGTATGTGCTCATGCGCTGGATTGATTCAATCTGGGTGTAAAATTATTCCATAAAAAAGTATCTTCAAAACTATTAAATTACATTAAAAGATAATTTTCTGATTTATTTTAAATTATCTGAAAAAGAAAAATAATTATTTCTGAATGACATCTGGGCAAATACAAATTAATTGTTCTCCAACCCTCTATTCAATGCTGTTAAGGTTACAGCTGGAGTACCATGTGCAATTTCAGGCACCTAGTTCAAGAAGGATATGAGGAATCTCGAAGAGTCCAGCAAAGGGCTATGATGAGCAGCTTAGAGCAAATGTCTCCTGAAAAAATTATGAAGGAAACTGTCTTGTTTGTTCTGGCAAATAAAATGCTGAGTATCGAGCTAATAACTGCATACAACTTATTGGAACAGAGTTACAAATATGTCAGACAAGCTCTTTTCAGTATGTAGGTTGTTGGACAACATAGTAATTTAGAAGACTGCAAACTGTGGACCTCATGAAAAATTAAAATCACTAGAAGCGTGTAACATCAGAAAAGAAGTTGTGGTGTCTATATCCTTGGAGAGTTGACTAGTCAAAGCTGTGATCTGACTGCTTGTGACAGTCTTGTTGTAAAGAGGAGATTGGAAGAGACAACCTCCAGAATGCTTCCCAAGCAACATTCCTATCATGTAGTGATACTAAGAGAAATACCATAAAGTGGGAGACAGGAAGACAAATTAAAATTATTTTGCCTGACAAAGTAAGAAACAGGCAGAGATTATCCAGTCGATACGAACAGAAGATAGCTCAGAGAAAACCTCTTAAGAAACACACTGATTTAACAAGCTAACTGAGTCTGAATTAAGTATCGCTGACAGAATATGAAGAGTCTATCACATCCTGATATACAAAATTACTTACGCTAAGCCAAAACTATTGTATGCATGCATTTTATACCTAAGGAAAGAAACTTTAAATGTTTTTACTTAATATTGCTGTTAGTCTTTTTTGTCTTCCTGTAACAAAAAGTTATCATTCCTATCTGTAAATCACCACAAACTGAGGTAGTGTTTCTATAAGAAAGATCACACAGGAATGACACACCAGGCATTGGTCATAATGTGCAATCCTAATGCTGTATTATCAAAATCACAATTGATGGAAGCCTACATATCAGAGTATCCTGTGATTTAATGCATCACAGTCCTATGTTTTAAGGATGAGGAGAACAACTGAAGGATGCTTTCTCCTGTAACACTGTTGTGCAAAAAAGGCCACATCTTCAGCTGATGCAAGTAAGTATTCTAACACCAATGAGAACTCTCCTTGCTAATTATGTAATAGACATGTAAAATGCAGACAAGAAGAGTGGATTTCTAATTACGCTGTTTCCCAGTTGTCAAAAAAACCACATGATACAGCTTTTAATCTTTGCGTAAAAAGTCAAAAATATTTCTGACACACAGAGTACTCCATTACAGCAAAGAAAGATTTTATTTTAGATATGAACTAACAAAGCTTTTCTTCCACGTATGCTCTGGTCTTTCAAGACCCATGGAATTAGAAAGGAAATACCAGATTTAAAAGCATGATCTGATACTGAATTCTCATGTGGGAAAATACAGCTCCTACTGTTAAGTATCCATTCCTGTATTTCAAATTCTAAAAATCAAATTGCATGGGACCTAATTTATAATGACTTTGATCTCACTATTGAAGCTGTTATAATAAGTTATAAGTAAGATTCAAAAAATCTAAAAATTATATTCAAGATAACTGACTGCATTTGGGTATGAAAGACATGTATATTTTCACACTCCAAATCACATTTGAATATCTATTCAGAATTCAGAATGTTTAAAAGTTAGGATATAGAGAAGTTTTCCAGATTCTTTAGATCTAGTAAAAGATAGTCTTGACTTTGAGAAGCAATGTAGATGTCTAATAAAGGGCTTCATCACTTTATCTTTTTTAACTTGAATATACTTGAATTTAACTAAAAATACTTGAATACTTCAAAACCAGCAATTAACTAATAATACATCACTCAGGAAAACAGAACAGTTATCTGGAAATCATGTCATGAGACAGAACTGCTATTGGTTGCAACAAGTTTTGCTGCTGTTTAACCAGATACTGAAGAGATATCATGAAGTACTCAACAGGAAGTTTATTTGTTAATATTAAGTAAAGTCTGGCAGACTTCTCCCTAAGCAAGATTTCAACTGGTATTATTTTCAGCCTTTGTTCCACGCAGCTAAGACACATCTAAGACAACAGGGAATTAAGATGTGTTTAAAGAGCCTCAATAATACATTTTAGAAGTATTATCCTGAAAAACATCCTATGAGTAAATTAGTTGATTTCTAATAGCATTGATTATCTTTGTTAGGAATACTAATCCCTCTATAGATTTTGAATTGCACAGGGGTAACTGCCTATCAGAGAAAAGCTAATCATCTATGTGTTTTAATAAATTACTGCCTTGGTCTCTCATATACTGCATGGGTAGAAAAAGGCTAGGGAGGACAATTATTAAAATAAAAATAGTTTTAAATGTTTCCAGTAGCTTCCATCAAAAGACAAATAATTTGTGTTAAAAATTACACAAAAGATAGATATGATAAGCCTTAATGAAGAAGTGGAATCAAGTAAATATTTTCTGTTCAGTTCTGGATTAAAATTACAGTATTTATGAGATAGTGTCAGAAGTGTATAATTTGTACATTCAAATGCAAAGTTTCACTGGGTCTCCCTGGGCAGAATCCTTTGTCTCTTTAATAAAGGGGTTATCTATAAACAATAATGTGAAGCCCTGGACCTATAAACTACAGAATGCTGCCAGGCGCAGGTCCCTTGCCTGTGTCTGCATTAGCTAGCAGTGCAGCACTGTAGAAATACTTTGGACTGACTTCCTGAAGCCCATCATGTACAAGTTCCAGGAATTTTCTTTTGGACTAGCACTTGGTTAGTCTTCTGACCTGAAAGGCCTTCACTGGGAAAGAGTTCCTTAGACATATTTCAGGAATGTATGTTTCAGTTCAGTTTCAACAGAAATTAACCTAGTCTGCTTGCTCTGACTTCATTCTGTGACATGAGTATAAACATGTAGGAATGGATATCTAGGAAATAAACTTCCGGTGCAATTTGCTGATTCCCTGCTAATGTAGAGCCACCATATAATTTAAGAATTAGAATTCTAATAATGAGAACTACATAGTCAAGAATTGTAAATTAGGATTTTTTTTTTTAATATTACTTTTCCTTATCTTAAATAGTTTTTGTTTCAAATATCTTCACTGATTACTTGAGAAGAGATAAATGTCTGCAAAGTTTTAGGATACTTTTGTGAAGATGACCTGAAATGTCAAAGCTTAAAACCAGCAAAGAATAGACGCTATCACCAGGTATTGGAAGTATTACTGACCAAGAAAAAAAAACCAACAATTAAAAGTATAGTTAGTCTACCTCAAAGAAGCAACTGCCTATTAAGGAATTCTGAATAACTGAAATTTTTGCTCTTAATACAGTTAAAGTATTCTCTTTGACTTGCAGAAAAATGTCAGAATGTCCTTATGTGCCCTGTCTGGATTATAGAAACAGTCTCTGGCATAAATATTCTTTCTGTTTCAAAATATTAAAATTTCAAGGAAATGCTTATAAATAAGTGATACTGCCAGAGATCGTAAGAAATCAGACTGGCTTTTCAAGCTCTTTCTTTTAACCCTTAAGCTCCTTGATCTTTGAATGATATTGTATGGCCACTAGTAAATTCCCATCTTTAATTATTTTGATTTAGGAGACTGATTTTCTCTCAAAGGACTGCTTTGGAAGCTTTCTAATTGAGAACCAACATGGCTGCAATTAATATGAAATTAGCAAGACAAATTAATAAGCAATCTAATGTACCAGACAATTATAAGTTAAAAAAAAAACAAAATAAAATAACCAAAAAACAACCCAGATAGTTTAAAAAATATAAGTGTTTTAGTCTGAAAGCACAAATAAACTCTGATTTTCAGACTAAAACCCATAAAACAGACCATGTCAGAGGTCTAACTTGGCAGCACTGCTAGAGCAGTGAAAAAAACAAGAATACAAGGAATCAGCATGAATTTGTACCTTTTTTTGATTGTAGTTTTTAAGTTAGGGTTTTTAAGGGGTTTTTTGGTGGTTGTTTTTTTTTTCCTCCCCACTCCATGTGCTGGCAGTTCGGCTTCTGAAGGTCTGTTTGAAGCATTCAGTTTTAACATCCCCTGCAAGATCCACCCTGTTACAGCACCTTTAGTACCACCCAGACCCTTAAAACTCCTGGCTTCCTCAGCAACTGCTGACAATTAATAACATTATCTAATTATACTTTTCCAAAAAAGAATTCCTGTTCTTCAGTTGGTCCTAGGTTCTTTCACTGATAATTTCTTCCTCTATTCTGAGTATAACAATGTAAATAATAATCTTGTGTTCTCTTCCTCCATTAGTTCTTGATTTTATAGAAGTCTACAATCACTCTTTTCTCTAACTGAAAAACAACTCTTAGCCAGATCCTTATTAGGCTGATCATTACATTAGGGGTTCTCAACTGTCATACCAGAAGAAGGTCAAACTACAGTTCCCAGGTATGCCTGAAAACTATACTTTTTCAAGATGACATTTCATATTCCTAAGCATCATGTCAACACACCTTTTATATATCTCCAAGGATGGTGACTCTGCCACATCCCTGGTCAGCCTGTTCCAATGCTTCACAATCTTTTCAATGAAAGAATTTCCTAATATCCAATCTAACTCTTCCCGATGCAACTTGAGGCCGTTTCTTCCTGTCCTATCACTTGTTACTTGAGAGAAGAGACCAACACCCACCTCAGTAGAACTTGCTTTCAGTTACTTGTAAACAGTGACAAGGTTCCCCCTGAGGCTTCTTTCTTCCAGGCTAAACAATTCTAGTTCCCTCAGTTGCTCCTCATAAGACTTGTGCTCTAGACCCTTTGCCAGCTTCATTTCCCATGAAATTACATGATCCAGTGCCTCAATGTCTTTCTTGTAGTGAGGGTCCCAAAACTGAAGACAGGATTTGAGCTGTAGCCCTACTAGCGCTGAGTACTAATCCTGCTTGTCATACTATTTCTATTATAAGCCAAGGTGCCTTTGGCCTTCTTGGCTACCTGGGCATTAGCTGCCTCATGTTTAGCTGACTGCTAACCAACACCACCAGGTGCTTTTACACTGGGCAGCTTTCTAGCCACTCTTCCCTACACCTGTAGTGCTTCATGGAGAGGTTGCAACCCAAGCTCAGGACCTGGCACTGAGCCTTGCTTATCATTTCCAGTAGCTAAACCTCTAACTTATTATTCCAGCACTTACATTCCTTAACTGATGACTATTCTGCTGGAGATTTCCAAGAAACTCAGAAGTATCTTTAAGGCCTCTAGGATTATGCCAAGTCTGGTTGAAATTCGCCACTGAATTCCATATATATTAAGGGAAATAATATATATTAAGGGAAATAAAAACCAAAAAAAAAAGTAAATTGCATGAGCCTCATTTTCTAGGTGTGTAATTTTATGCAGTTCAATTATATCATCAGTTTGCTTAGACACTTAAAATGTAAACACATGATGTTCGCAAAGAAGCCCCCAAAATAACTACTGTGCCAATCCACTCTATAATTAATATTTATCATTTAATTACTAACCTGCCAGACTTATGAAATATCAGAGATGTCTCTTGGTACGGGTTAAGTGGTATGTGACACTGTTTTGAGTCTTGATCTACAAGCCCCCTATTTTTTCAAAACTTACTTAAGCTCAGTGAACACATGCCCACATAATGTACAATTTTTAGATTCAGTCTCTTACTACCTGTGTAAATACACAAGTAAATACACTTGTCACTGCTGGGAGCAGGCTTCAGGCTGCAGCAGGCCTAGGAGGTGTTTGGGCTGCCACTGGCCTGAGCTGGGTTTACCAGGCACCCCATGGCCAAGTGCCCATTGCCCAGCCTGTCTGAGCTCCAGCTCTGAGACTGCTGCTGGGGAAGGGGCTGACAGACCCAGGCAGTCCTGGCGGGACAAACAGCTCTTGAGACTATGGGGCTTTGGAATAGTTTTCACTCTTTCCACCCACTGGCATAACAGGTAGAGATAAGAAAACAAAAATAAACCCATGTATACTCAAGACGGAGTAGGAAAATAAAGCATCAACTTCACGCTCCTTTTGAAACAGGAGGATGAACTCGCACCTTAGGGGCACTGAACTCCTCCTGGCAAAGACCTCAAGATGCTGACAACTTATAAACACCATGACCTCCCCTTGTTAAATTTACCAACCTTAGGATGCAGACAGTAAACTATTTTTTTGCTAGTTAGGATTACCAAGCAGTTAAAATTTAACAGGACTAATAATAAATCCTTAGTGCCATTTACACAACATACTGCCTTTTGCCCATAACAAGAGTCTGAATGTCAACACACAAAGAGATCTGAATTTCGACCATTCATTCTTAAAGGTAGCATTTCTACCTCAAAGCTACAGGATGGTTTGAAGCACTGTGCTCTCAGTCTTTCTCCTGAGGATGTTTGCTTTGCATAAATAATTAAACATACACTGAACAAGAACTGGAATCCAGGTGTTCTCTCTTTTACATTATTATCTTAAAATGCTACAGAGCCATTCTCAAGTTCAGACTGAAATTGGCAAGCAGAATTCATAGCAGTTATCTCTACATGTATGATTATTTTGGTCAGATGTAATGTGACACCCCTCTACAACTGCAGGAAAAACAGACTTTTATTTTTTCACTATGTTTTACTGCATAAGAAGGAAATAAATACAGTAAAGAGATTTTACAAAATTCTTCATTAATATCATTCAATCCTAGCATACCTTTTACACAACTTATACATACTGGCGAGGCAGAAAGTTCTGTAGGGTAAGAAATTATTCCTTTATGAAATGGAAATAGCAGTACATTTATTGTATGATTCTGTAAATGTTCAAACTTTCCATGCTGCAGCAAATTGAAAGTATTTCTTTCACTGATATAATTGATATTTGACTTACTTGTTTTATGAGCCTTTACGTTACGAGGTCAGTGGCCAGATATTTTATTGCTCTCTGATCAGCCCTGAGACCCATACAGCGTTTTTCTGTATGATGGCTCTTTTTAAACACATCTCTCAGATAAGAGGGAAGGAACAGATGACTGTTGCTTGCTACTAACAAAATCAGTGAAACCAGCTCTAGGACCCGCATAGTATATTACTCAGCATTTTCCCAAACATACAACAGAATTAGAGACATGCTCTGACATAGAACAAAATACTAGGAATATCTGCAGACAAAATTTATCTTATTTCCTCCTGTTTAGAGTCTATCCATAATCTTAGGTAATAGACAAATTATTAAAATTTAGTTTGAATTTCATTAACTATTTTGAGCACTTTTAGTTACCCAAAACAACAACTACAGACCACAATAATCTACCATCTACATTACTGCAGATAGAAACACTGTACCATTTACCTGGCCAAATCTAAATGACCTTGTTTAGTTAATGCCTCAAATTAGAAGAGTCAACCGAAGGAAAGAAACACTTAGGCCAATTCATTGTACCCTAAAATAGGTGTCTAAGATGTATCAGTTGATTCACAGCCTCCAAGTGTTCCTCCCTTTTTATAATTAGCTGAAAAAAACAACCTAACATGAATACACTAACACCTCACAAGAACCAAAATATTAAGATACTTGATATATTTTTGTGATATCTACCTTGATATGCATTTAATATATATTTGATTCTTAATATATATCAATAATTGATATATATTTGTCAGATAACTTGAAAGGTTGCAATTTACAGAAGTGCTGAACATCCAGCATTTGAAAATGGGACTATATTTCTGTATATTTTGATAAAACACACAAAATCCTTGATTGCATTAGAAAATGAATCTCCATCCCTGATCGAATATATTTGGAATGAAATAACAGTTCTTATACCCACACATATATCTGTATCTCACACATTACATATTGCCTGGCTAGATTTCTCACCATTTCATTAATACAGTCATCTTTACTAAATAGTACTTAGGTTTAATCCTTAGCTTACACATGTTCATGAATAGCGAGCAGCAATATTCACTTCTTGTATTTCTGCTACATACAAAATCTTATGTAACTCATTACTGATTTTCTCACGTCTCCTCTGCCACATGGTTTATAGAAAAGGGTAAGGTCCAGCAGCATAAGCAACAGAGACTAATGCTTGTTGTAATATTAAAAATTCCCATTCAAACCACTCTAAGGAAAAATGCAGACTGTTGTTATAAAGACAGAAACACTGGAGTTCTTTCCTAGTATGAGACCTGCAATTCCCCATATGTGGGAAACTCAAATGCTACAGCTGAACCCATGAAACACATGCAAATTAAAACTAGAGAGAGATACCATAACGTAAAAAAAAAAAAAAAAAAAATGCTGTCTTAACTATAAAAAAGTTCCCCCAGAAATTCCCACAGATCTTAAACATACTTTCAATTTTTATGACTATTTATTTTGCCTACTGAACTAACATATTAATAAGTTTTACTTAACTGACCTAATCCATTATGATAAACCACAACGTTTTTCCAGCTCATTGCCTGAGGAAATCCAGGAAGAGCTAAATCACTAACTGCTCCTTTTCCACAGTTTGGGTATATTATGTAATAAGTGCTGACATCAATTAATGCCACATATATAATGATATACGGGGTTTTTTGAATTTAATTTTCCAGGAATAATGTGACTGAAAGAAATCGCTGGGGCTTAAGTTTCAGCTCCACTGCTGACCAATAGAGAGAACTGACTGAAGGAAGCAATAATGTTGGGAAATAGTTTCAGAAATGCCTTATTCTTGATTGCAGGTCCTAAACCACAAAGAATCTGAATTTGAAAACTACCAGAAGGGACCACAGGGACTAACAAAACCTTGAAGATGTTTCCATGTCAAACATAGAAATGTGGCTTTCATTTTTTTAAACGAAAATTCTTTATGAAAAAAAAAAGGGGGGGGGGGGGGAGAAGGAAAAAGATAGAAATTAGCCATAGCTATGGCTAATGGCCATATGGCTCCATGGTTGGAGCTCAGAATACAGTTACCATTTTTACACCCAGAATGGAAGGTACTCCTCCTACGAGACTGGCTACCAACCCTTACAAAGTGTTCAAGTTCTGTACCAACTAGTATTAACACAGCTTGTTAACACAGCCCTAACACACATCAGGTGTTGCTCCTCTGAGTAGAAAACATATCTTCCACAGTCTTCATTATCCTACAGATGTCTTTCCACTGGAAAAATCACTTCAGTGTATCAAATCAACCTAAAGAATCTAGTCCACACGAAGAACCCTGTGAAAAATCAAATATAATTGTTACACAATATGAATAAAACTAATTTTTGTCCCTGTAGTGTTCCATTATAAATCCAGCTTGAGACTGCTTATTTGTACTAAGCTTATTTGTACTAAGCATAATGAAAATAAAAACCTGTAAGCATAAGACAGTCTAAGCTAGTTTAGTAAGAGGTATCACATGAGGAAAAAGATGTGGTGCTTGATATAAAACAACAAAAAAAAAAAAGTACTGTCTGGTGTATTCTGATAAAATATAGTAATGAGTGAAGGAATCCTTGAAATAGCCTAGATTTATATAAAAATAGTTCACTGTATTGTTTTCATATTTAATCTTCTGAAAAAATTAACATAATAAAATCAAACACTTAATTGTCTGTCTTCAAAAAGTATCACCACTTGAACTAATGGCCAGTGTATATCTTTAATTCTGCAGACTTGCCCTTAGTTATATGGTAAACAGCAACTGGTAAAACCTGGCTAAGGACTAAGCAGTAATTTCTGTCTTAACTATAAATCCCCTGAAAAAAAGATATTTGACAAACTTCACTTATGTGTATGGAAAGGCTGTGAATTCACTAAAAAATATTAATTTTCCGTTCCATTTCCATTATATATTTACCACATAAAGAGATAAAAGCCTTATTTTTCTAATAAACTACATGCTTGAAGAAAATACAGTATGTATATGTACTTCACGACATTTTACTAGAGCATCAGTATTTTTCAAAAGAGTAGCATAAGCCAGAAGACTTATCACATTAAGCCAATCCATTTTTCTACAACATAAAACAAGATATTTAATCTGTATTTATGTAGACTGAATTAGGTTTGGAGACTGAAGGTTCAAAGAAGCAAAACTGCTAAAGCTGTTTAGGTTTCCAAGCCAGCACCAATTCAGAAATGAAAGAGCCTAATCAGATTCTGAAAACTGATTATCATTTTGGACTTCTGTAGCACTACATGCAATGTAATATGCTCTAACTAGTCATTTCCCTGGGGAAAAATAAAATTAAAAAAAAAATAAATTCAGGGGAATATAATACTAAATAAGCCCAGTGTTTCCAGTTGTGCATAAAAGCAAGCACTATGCATATAACAGATAATTTCAAAACTTGAAGATAAATTTCTGTCTCCATATTACTATCATTCATTGCAGAATTCTTTAGTAACACTGGAAATCTAGTACGTTGCCAACAGAGGCTCAAGGTAGTCTTTATAGTGCCTACTTCTTAGAGGAATGCTAAATAAAAATTGCATACATTTCCTAAAAGAAAGCTTCATATGAAACATCAGTGAATTTCTCATCTAAATCCTTCTTCAAACTGCTGAACCCTTATACTTTGACTTCCCAGTAATACCTTCAGTGATATCGCATAACCCTTTTGTATTTCTGGAGTTTGATTACCTATAGGTATAAACTATATCAGAAATACAAACCAGAAATAGTCAGATGGCTTGTGCTTGGTCTTCCCTGCCAAAGGATGTAAGAACTACTTATTCCCTACCACTGAGTAACTTATGCACACTTACTAACCTCATGAGATGTGCATTCACTGTGTATATAACTGAACATCAGAGCTGTTCTGTTGCTTTAACGACTTATGGTCAGCTCCTGAAAATATGCAGAATAAATTAAAAAACCTCTCTGTCCCTCTCACCAACAGGATTCCAGAGGTAGATGGTCTTGGAAAGGCTTTGAGACAGATGAAGTTCAAACTCATTCAAAGTGCTGCATATCCAGTGATTGCATATGTCAAAGTTACTAGCAAAACATCTGTTCAGCATTCCACTCGTAGACCAGACAGACATTAACACTGGAAGTGCATCTCAGAATCTTTAATTGAAAGAAAATGAAAAAGGGAAGGCATACGCTCCTGTTTCATTCCCGAATTGATTGAGGTTGGCAAGGGATTTGATAAATTGCTTCTGGTACACCTGGTGGCACCTTGGCAGTTGTCACATGCACTTCTCACTGGTACTTCCCATCTAGTTTGAACTCTAGAGAAGTGCATTCACTTTCACTATGAATTTGGAGATCTCATAGCAAGCATTATCCAATTAGAGTCTCAGCATAGAGATTACAGCAACTTCTTAGCCTTCAAAGGAACAGCCTTGGAAGTATTTTTAAACATTTCAAGAAGGCATGAGAGAAACACCTTGAAACCCAATCTCCCAAATGACAGGGAGAGTAGGATGTATAAGCTCTGTATGCATCAAGTTTAGAAAAAGGAGACACGGAAATTAATTTCCTGGCTCAGCTAGAATTCTCAAATCACCTTAGGAGAGCTGTAAATAGCTTCTACAGGGTACTTTTTCCAGAAATCACATGGTATATAAGAAAGTAACCAGAAACTGACTCTTTTTCAACCTTCTCATATAAGCAACTGTGATCAAAAAGGTCATTTTCATTGACATGAATAACCGTAACTAGACTGTAACTGTAAGTGAATCAGTAGAGGTCAGAATGCCAGGCATATCAGGTTTGACTGTCTTCCACAGGACTGCAGCTGTTTTACTGGTAGATGTGCTATAACTGACCCTTCAAGAATTTGAAGGCACCCACCAAGGTAAGCAGTGGCTTTTAAACTGAACCAAGAGATAAATTAGACTTTTTCTGCTCCATTAAGTGAAACAGGAAGGTAGAAAATGTTGTGTTTCCTGGTGCAGCAGATTTACAGGAGCAGCAGACCCTATTAAGTCAGAAGAAAATTCAGTAAATTCTGGGTTTTTTGGGTGTGTTTAATACAGTTTTTATTTAAGGCCTACTAGCATGGGAAGAGATGAAGTGATGAAAGCAATTCAGCACTTCAGGCCATGAAGTAGAGCACTGAGGAAATCCGTTTAGTAATCAGTCTCATAAAACCTTATTTGGAAGGGGAGAGATAAAGGAAGCCAGCTCAAACCTTTTATGTTCCTTATGATGTGGATGCTGAGACATCTTACTTA
This sequence comes from Lathamus discolor, assembly GCF_037157495.1. NCBI lineage: Eukaryota > Metazoa > Chordata > Aves > Psittaciformes > Psittacidae > Lathamus > Lathamus discolor. Next base: position 26,005,194 of record NC_088887.1, on the reverse strand, counting down.
ATTTTTTTCCCCTCTTGGTCTGTTTTAATATGGGTACTCCCGTTTCCTATATTTTTGATATGGGTACTTGCGTTGAAACCTCTCACATAATTTTAAAACTTTGAGGGAAAGGTACAGAAGCCTGTTTCAGTGCTGAGCTCCCTGTGCAAAGAAATTATCTCTTCACTTCAGCCTCAAAAATTTATGTCCAGAAAACTGGCTGCTAATAACTCTGAAGGTCATTTATTTTAATGACAGGTCCCACTGCCAGATACTAAAAATAACAGAAATAATCCACCTCTCTCACAAAAGTAGTTCAGAAAAACTAAATGTTGATAGATACATGAATTGGACTCATGCTCCAATTGTGACAGATAAGAAACAAAAATAAACTTGTGCTTCAACTGAAAAGAGGTATTGCATATGCATAGCATAAGGGTACACATGACTTCAGTTTGTTTTATTAAGACTAAATCTCTGAAATATGTCTGAATACATACCCAGAAGTGTACATTTCAGAAGCATATAGAATTACATTTCTGAACCCAAAGAATGAAGTATTATATGAGCTGACAAAGTTTTCAGAGCCTGTTTTTAGAGAGCTCTTCTTTAAAAGGAGATTGTTTGTGCACAGGAGAGAGAAAAGAGACTGCGATACCAGAAAGCTGAGATTTGCTGATGTCACATTCTATTACCTTGGGAATGACCATGCTAAAATCTTCACTGACTTCTCTGATGAAGCATGGATCCTTCCAGAAAACTGACTTGAATCAGATGATCCTTATCTGTATTGCCTTCATCTCTTTTCGACTGAATCTCCAATTGTGACTGCGCTTTGCAGTGCAAACACAGAAATCATAAAGAGAAACTACTTATGTGACATTGATTCAACTTTGGAAGCAGAACTGCAGTCCTAACATGCTTTAAATCCTAAACTGTACTCTGCAATACCTGCTTCATAATCACAAAGCAAAAATCCAGAAGATTCGGGAAAAGAAATGGCAGTATAACAAATAGATTAGCCACACCTCTGCATATTATAGGATATCTTCAGAGTGCGGCCTTTTGCTACATTTACTTACAAATCTAAAAGCAAATTGACAACTCTGAAACAAAGAAGAGATAAATCTAAATGCTAAAGATAAGCAAATACATTAAAAAGTTAATCTTTCCAATTTCGTATTACTGCTGCTCAATGCAACACCATTTGTATTTTTTTACAGATTTAATATAGGTCACATTCTAGAATCCATGATGAAACCAAAGTCCAAATATTAGTTTTTGCTTGTTAATTAAATATTTTTAATTTTGTTTCTTAGGATAAAATTAAAACACATTTATATTGCACAGTAATAAAAGTTAAAAAGATTGATGAATGTCCCTATAAATTGTATCTACAGAAACTAAATTTATATAGAAAAATACATCTAAGGACTTTAAGTTCCTGTGATTTAATAAGCAAGTAATATTGACTGCTTTGCAACATGTTCACTATATACAAGTGGCTTTGTTAAATTTACTACACTTTAAACTAGTGAGTCAACTCTATCCCCCTACAGAAATGAGACAAGGGCTGCTTCTGGCATTCATTCAATTTTTTTTTTCTTAAATGAAATCAATAAACAGACTGTATATTACTGACAATGATTCATTTGCCAGATCATTGTAAAACACATACCATTAATGCTGCCTTTCTCCTTAATATCTCAGTAAAAAAAAGTAGCAGTATTAAAACTAGTAAAATTCTGAAGACAGAAATTTCTGCAAATAATTTCCAAAATTTACTGGTACGTGAAAAATTCTACTACTAATAATTAAAAAAAATAAAATATATAAGAAATGTCATATTGGTTAAGTCCCTTAACTAGTCACTATCCTTGCTTTATTATTGCACTGTGCTTCACACATTTTTTATTTAATCTGAATATATCAGGTTTAAACACTAGACAGGATTCTCTCTTGCACAGAAATGTGAGATTATCAGTTTTCAGAGCCATTTGATTTATCTGCCAAAATTCTGTCCAGGTACGTGTGGAGTGCTGCATTATGTTTCCTTTAAAGTTTTTCTGACCTTCACTTCTCTTACTCAGGCCTAATCCCAATCACATCTTCTCCTTGTCCACTTATTCTCCTGAGGTCAGGATCCACCTCTCATCCCCTCCTGAGCTTTGGTTAGCTTGCTGTCCACTAGCACACACAAGCCCTTTTCAGCAAAGCTGCTCCCCTTCCAGCAAGTCTCTGGTCTGTATTGTTGCAGATGTTTAGTCCATTCCAGGTACTGGACTCTGCATTTATCCTTGTTGAATTCCATAAGGCTCCTGCTGGCCCATTCTTCCAACCCGTTCAGGTTTCTCTGAATGAAAACCCTGCCCTCCAGCTGCAACACCAAACTGAAGGGTGCACTGTCTCTTCTGCCAAGTCACTGATACAGATGTCAAACAAGAAAGGCCAGAACCCAAAGGAACTCTATTTAGAAATATGCCTCCAGGTAGAATTCAAATCAACTACTTTCTTTTGAGCCTTATGATCCTGCCAATTTTTAGTCCACCTGTAGTTGAATGAGTTCATTCAGACATAATGTCCCATCCTGGATATAAGGATGTTATGGGAGACTGTGCCAAAAACCTTGTAAAAGTCAAAATCAAGAACATTCACTGGTATTCTCACAACCATGGATCTCAATTTTATCACAGAATGCAACTGGACAGGTCAAATAAAATCTATTCTTGTTAAATAACTGCTGGCTATTCCCAGTCATCTTACTCTCATTAATGTGCCCAGAAATGGCTTCTGAAGTAACTCAGTCCAAGATATTTCCTGGGATTAAAGTGGGGCTGAACAGTCTGTAATCCCTATGATCATTCTTCCTGCCCTTTTCTAAAGACAGCTGTAACATTTGCCCTTCTCCAGTCACTAAGAATCTCCCCCAGTGTACGTGGCTTCTCAAAGTTGATACAGCACATTCTTACAATGACATGAGAGCTCTCATATCCAAGATATATATGCCAAGAACTTCCATAGGAGTTTTCTCATTTATTCCATGTATTCCAGAGCAATATTGAAAGTCACCTAAAATAGTTCTCCATACACTGTCTTCCTCCAAATGCTAAGCTTCTAAGCAAGAAATGAAGACTCCCTAAAAACATACACACATACTCAGCTGAACCCTGTATTCTACGCTTCCATAGGATGTCTTTAGCAATACCTAAATGGTTTTGGAACAATCACAAAATTATTTCTCTGTTCCTGTAGATACTCAGTATATCCCTAGGACATGGTAAGCAATATAAATTTTTCTCTATCTTGCATTATATTGCACTTAGGAAAAAAAAAAAAAAAAAAAAGGAAATTCACACATTCTCTCAAAATTTCTTTGACACTTCACAAAAGACAACTTGCTCACAGTGAGGGTTCTACTGCCCTTGGAAGCAGCTCTGACTGGCATCCAAAGACTTTTTTTTTTTTTTTAAGACTAGCTTGACCACAAAGCTAATTTGTTAATTCTGTATAACAGTATTTTGGTATTAATACATGAAGTAAAGGAATTACCTTCTAGGCATGCCACCCAAACACAACATTCACTTCTATTTGCCTAGAAAGACTGTACTAATAATTTGCTCTGCAGTACATTCCGCTACTTCATAATCCCTGATCCTTTACTCAGCAGCTTGATGCTTTCTTTTACTACTTATACAGAATCATACATACGTTAAGACCGGAAAACATCTTTTGAGTCCAACTGTAAACCTAACACTGCCAAGTCTACCATTAAACCATGCTGAGTGCCACTTCTACATGTATTTTAAATACCTCCAGGGACGGTGACTCAACAACTTCCGTGGGCAGCCTGTTCCAATGCTCAGCAACCCTTTTGGTGAAGAGATTTTTTTTCCTAATATCCAATCTAAATCTTCCCTGGTGCAACTTGAGGCCATTTCTTCTTGTCCTATCACTTGTTATACCCACCTCACTACAACTTCCTTTCAGGTGGAGAGTGATAAAGTCTCCCATCAGCCTCCTTTTCTCCAGCCTAAACAACCCCAGTTCCCTCAGCTGCTCCTCATAAGACTTGTACTTCAGACCCTTCACAATGTTCATTGCTCTTCCTTGGACACATTCCAGAACCTCAATTTCTTTCCTGATAGTGAGAGGCCCAGAACTGAACACAGGATTCAAGGTACAGCCTCACCAATGCTGAGTACAGGGGGACGATCATCTCCCTGGTCCTGCTGGCCAAACTATTTCTGATACAAAATGTAGCAGTCTTGTATATTAGTTGTTTGTATACATATATGCTGATACAAATATAGTATTAGTTATCAATGAGGAGGACATTTTAAAGACCTTTCCACAGCCATTTAACTTGTCTTAGTGAATTGAGAAATACACAGACCTATGCAGTGGTGCAGCTGATAGCAAACAACTGTAAAATAATGCAGTATTCATATTTTACTGATTATAAACTCAAATCAGTAAGACAGATTAGGGATCTCTCCCTATGCTGAACGACTGAACCAGCATATAACCGTTAGCACAATGTTCACTATTTGTAATTGTGACCTCCATTCCACACATTTTAAGTAAAATTAAGTTTTGTGTTGTAAATTACTTATTTGGGTCTCTAAGGAGACGTCCACAATCACTTTCATCCTTCCACATTTATGAATCTTTTTTATGAACATCTGTACTACACGTAACAGAACTGAAGCATATCTTCCTAAACCAAAAATCTTTGTTTGCTTTCATAGCTTTAAAAGCTGATACAATAACTAGAATTTGCTAAGAATAAGTGCCTTCCTGACAGGCTGTAAGTGTTTGAAGGAGTATTTGGGGTTTTAGATTAATTAAGTACAGAAGATTATTTCATCAGCTTGACGCTGTGTACATGAGTACCACATCACCTGCTGAGAAACAAATCAACTTCACGGACAAGTGCTTCTCTACTTTTTGCTGCAGTAATTCAAGACACTTAAGCTTCTTGCAAACTCCCAAGAGACGGAAGTGGGCAACAAAAGTAGAGAAACTGAAAAACATTATTTGTTGCTTGCTTCATGGATTTACCAATCTTTAGTTTACAGGACTACCACTGTTTTTAGCAGATTTTTCAGGACAGCAGTATCAGGCCTTTGATATGTGAAGAATATAAGGAACAACTACTCCATGAGTAGTGGTTGACTCTTACAATGCCACTCTAATTTTTCTTCATGCAAGTTAAAAGCAGTTAGCTTCCTCCGTCTTATTACAACAAAACAACTCATCATCACTATACACAAACTAACCTAGAATTAATTACAAATATGCAGAAGCTAAATTTAGATTTAAAAAAATAAAGTAGAACTTAAGACTTGCATTGTTTCTCTCATGGTCAGTTTTTCTCATGTGGTCAAATGCTGCATGTGCTAATACTGAACAGTTCAGCATTACAAGGGCTAAAGCTCTTCAATTCTTTCAAATGACAGGTGTAATACATAACAGGACAAGAACAAGTCCCATTTCCAAAGAACTGATTTAATCAAAAAGCCAGATTTGGAAAGAACTCCGGATTTTCAGTCTCACTGATATTCTACATCATAGAACATGTGCAGAGCCTCCACTGAATCTGAGCTAAAAAAAAAAGCATTTTTAAACCCTGATATTCTTATTGCTAGCAGGAACTAAAAAAAAAAAAAAAAACCAAACAAAAAGCCCCACACCCAAAAAAACGCCAAAAAAACAACCAGAAACCAAACTCCACATAGAATTTCAGTATGTGCACACACTTATATGCATGTGTACATGTATCGTCCTATATGTATTCCTGCATATATGTATTTTTCTTTTACTTGGAAACTAAATTAGTTCCCTCAGCATTCATGAACATTCAGAATGGTCTTCCATGTTGGTGAAAGCATCTTGCTTTGTGAAAAATATAATCTTAATTTCAGAACAATGGCTTCAGATGCCTTTAGGAATCTCTCTTGTCTTGCCCCTTCTCCCCCAAAGTAACAGCAATGAAGAAAGCAACAATTCTATTCACAGGTACATTCTGGATTCACTTCAATCCTACTTCTTTAATTTTGAAAGCAGCCAGGGCCATTACCCTGAAATCTGGGCTAGGCATGCTTTTTACGAACAGCCTCAGAGGAATGACCATGTTGTGAATAATAGTTTATGGCATAGGAACAAGTTATGATGTTATGTAACTTCAGATTTTGATCTCTCACTCCAGAGTAACTGTTATTGACGGCATACTCCATGTTATTATTTCAGAAGAATGAAAAAGTAAAACAGTTAACTGAAGAGCCTTTAGAGTTCCTTTTAAAGTTTCATTAGTGAAGCCATTGCCTTTCTTTCTGAATTTCTTTACTCTTGCTGGAGTAAATATTTGTTCTGCCAGCTCAACAATTTTTTTCTTCCACTTGTGTGAATCAGGGAGCATATAGGGAACAGTGTATTAGACATAGCAATAATAACCACATTACATAGATATTTCTTGTAAAGGATTTTGTATAAATAGTACCTACTGAGATAATTTGACCTGTACTTAAAAGGCATATTCTGTGGGCAACACAGATGCAAACAGAAAACCTTCTTGTGACACCAACATGTTCTGATTACATTGAAGAAGCTACTCCTTAGCAAAGGAAAACAAAGCAACACAATCCAGCGTTTTCAAAGCCCTGGTAAGCCAGGAATATTTCCTCATATTAGGTCTATGTATGAATTTCAGCCTGAAGACAGTATGTGTAAGTCAGTTTTAAAACATGGCAATAGGGACTTAAGAATGATTAGTTGTATAAATCAGCATAATCCTTTAGCACTTTGACTCTGCCTTCTCCACTGTTCTGGAATGATTGCTTTTGAAAAATTTGGTTTTATTTTCTTGATTATATTTTAATATAATTCTGGCATTACTCTGAGTGTTCTGGAAATCTTTCCTACCTGGCTGTTATCTTTTCAAGTTGATTTCCTTCTACAGCTATTTTGCTTACCATTAATTCACTCTATCACTTTCCCCCCTGTTTTGAAGACCACATTAGAATGCTTCAGTACTCACCTTTTCACTTTGAAGCAATTTTTGCCTCTTATCTGTGTGCTTTTAACATATGAAAATGAAAGAAAGGCAATCAAAATACAAGATCATTGCTACTGCTGTGGTCCAAGCTGTCAGCTACACTGTACTGATAAATGCTGCTCCTATGACTAACATGGCTTCTTTCAGAGGTATTTCAGATATGTTTTCAAAACATACGTAACTGTGAGTCACACAAACTGATAGATGAGTCCTCATAACATTACACAAAACATGAGAAACGCTCCCTCAGAAAATGAAGATGTATCCCTGCATACATATACACAATACCACCTACCTAAAAGTAACAGGCATTTATTAGAGCTAATCTATTTTTTTCCTTAAACAGGTAACAGAACTGGAACAGGCACTGCACCAGTCAAATAAGCAGAGAGTCTCATCCCTGACAATCACCAGAAACTTGAGCTGTCTCAATCTGAGTTTTCACTAACTCTGCGCTCTCTGATCAGTGATTTGCAAATTCCTCACGCAGGTCGAGAGCTGTAAACTCAATTCCACACACAAATATGTCATAATCCAATTCTCTATACAGGAAATAAGCAAGTTATAAAACAAACTCATTTGGTAGGACTGGAGTGAAATAAAATGGGTGAACTGAAGTGGAAGTTGCATGTAGATGTCCAAGTGATGTTTAAGAATTCAAAGCAGTATTTCACGGTTTAGAAATCACTTTTTTAATGATTTCCTCTCAAGTGAGAGAGACTGTAAGAACAAGAAAGTCTACAATTCCCTGCCCCACCTGGGAAAGTGGTTTGGGAGAAGAAGCTAGGGATCAAATATTCATATATATAAGCCTTTCCAGATATTAATCCTCAACATGTATAATTTTAATATTTCCCTAACATGGACATGATATATTCAGTTGAGCATATTATTTATCTCGTTATATAGTATTTAATTCCCCTGTTCTTTTTTTTTTTTAAATCTTGCATACAGATTCAGTATTTGCTACAGAAGCACTCTTCTGATGAAGCACAAATAAAAGTACATTAATATTTACAATATATATAATATATGTTAATATTAATTATATATTAATATTAATATATAACAATTATAATATATTATAATTGCAAAACATAGCCTTTTCTGTGCTCTGAGTAAATATGCATGATAAAACAAGTTTTACTCATTTGTATTAGTTTTCAGACCCCAAAATGTATCTCTGTTCGTGGGTAAAAATTCAGTAATAGAATACCTGCAATCAAGTATGTTCTAGTTATAAACGCTTTCTGAAATAAATACACCTCTGCATCTGTATCAGACAGAAAATTCTATTTCATAAACAGCTTTTTCTCCCAATTTTTGTTGATTTTTGTACTGAAATTAAAATTTATTACAATAGCAAACCACCAAGAATAATTACATCTTTTCAGCCTTCTGTTTAAATGTAAGTTCCGCTGAAGAAAACTGGCTACAAACCACAGAAACTGTGGTACCAAACCAGCCTCATTACGAGAATTAACAGCACATCCTTTGATTTCCCTGCTGCCTAGCTCATTATTTAACCTGCTCATTATAACTAATTTCTTGTATATGGACAAAATAAAAATTGTGAAGCTCAATCCAGAACCAGTTATCTTACAGATTAAACACATGAAAGACTATATTGAAAGCAAAAAGATGAAGTTGCTATGCCTTATTGTGCTTTGTCTGCAATAGCTCAAACAGAACTATCACTGCACATCCATCCAGTTTTACATCCCCTCTGTTCACAACAAATGAAAGACAGTAAAGTGCGTCATGCATCAACAAATATTAAAAATAGAAAAAAGACCAGCAAGGGTCTTACATAATTTTGAACAAAGCATTCCAAAATGCTGTAAGCTTAACAACTTTGGAGAGTCGGACTGTCACTGTGCAGGGAAGACAAACTTACTTTGAATACAAGAACAGGATTATTTATGCCATTCTATCTTTTTAGTGCACTCCCATGCCTACATAGTGTGTGCCATTTTATACCCATCCTGGAAGTGATTAATAATTAAGCAACATACACTCTGTTTTGTTTTGTTGGGTTTTCTTTCATATTACAAGAAGAACAGATGGTAGTTTTATACAAGTCAAGCATTCTTGGAATCAAAATGGTAAACTTACTGAAATATGTCATTATATACATACATACATGGAACCTTCAGTAAATAAAGGAATGATGCATCTTTCAATTTCTATAAAAATGAAATGTGGTTACAACACATGATCTTGTCAACATGTTACAATAATTTTAATTATCTTAAAGACATTTTCAAAATTTTAAGAATTGTATTATTATTACAGCAATATTTTCAAATATCACAGATGAAAGATACGTATTTTAAGGATTGTCCCAAAAGCTCAAAACCAGAAAATGGCATTTAGGCAGATGCTTACTATCAAAATTGTAATGGGTCACACATTACTAGTGAACTAGTATCATATTTATTGGAATCTTCCCTCTCATCACCAAAAAGAAAACTATTACAGAATACAGCATAATAAAAGAGCATTCGAAATGTGAAAATTTCCATGAAAAGTATATGGTATTAACTAGTATTCTTCTCTTTGGGACCAACTTTCTTAACATTAAAAAGTACATATTAATGCAAGCCTCTTTTATTCTAAACAGAATTTGGAAAACTAAGGTGTAGTGTAGTCTCATTAAAAAAATTCATTAAAATAATACTTAAATAATCACAAGTGACTCTACTTTTCATTTTTTCCTTTAATCTGAAGGTTGTCTTTGCTTGCTAGATCCTACACCGAAACAGCTAAAGAATTCCAGACAACAGGAATTTTGATCAAGTCAAGGAAACCGGGCCTTCACCATAAGTTCAAAGATGCTGACTTCCTACAGCTGCATCTCTTCAAACCACACATATTTCAAATACTTAAAAACTTCTGTAGTATTTAGAAAAGGAAAAGCTTTTTTCATAATAGAGCACAATCTTGAAACCTGATTATTTTTCATGTTAGTTTTAAAGTTTTGTGTAAATCTCAAGAAATGTAGTATTACTTTGATTTTGAATACAGAGACTGACAAATGTAGAGGAAAACAATTTAGATGTTTCTTTGTACAGAATACACGGATTGTAAAATAGCAGTATTTTGTTAGTAAGGCATTTTCACAGTAAGTGGCAGTAAGCGCACAAAGATTTTAGTAGATTTCTGACAGCTTTCCCTTAAGCTTTATTTTTAAAACAAGTTAGCATATTGCCTTTAAAAACAAGGAAGGAATAAGGAATTAACTTGAATAATTTGGTCTACACCAGTTATCCAAAAGCATCATTAGAGAAGGAACCTATAAAAGCCATCCTTTTTTTATTAAATAAATAAACAAACAAATTAAAAAAAAAAACAAGAATCTTCCTTGGTGAATTTTGTTCCAAACTTCTCTTTTCTACACCACTCTTCTTCTCCTCTTTGAAGTGGAAAATTTCTCCCTCCCACTTAAATAAAATGGGTCTCTCATCATTCCATATCTGCTGTTCTCAACTTATGGAAATTGCATGAAATGCTGCAATACACAGTAGACTATATTGCCTGAAATACAACATAAGCAATAAAAAATAAGTGTGTTAAAAAGAAGCTAAAAAGACGGGTAAAGAATTGTTATTTTTGCACTAGCATGGAGACTATTAAATGAAACTACCAACGACAGAGCAAATTTGTACTTTTCCCTTTGGAAGATTGACTTGAGAAAGACTAAATAAAACAGCACAGCTAATGGGAGAATAAATATTATTTCTTAAAGCCGAAGCTGCATCCAAATAGAAAGGGTCATAAATTCTGCAAGGTCAAGTGTAGCAATAGACTGAGGCAGTCAAAAAATAATAATAATTTAAAAAAGGCCTGAGCAGCAGCTTGGAAAAGGCATAAAAAATATTAACAAAACCTTCCTCAAACACATTGAAGCAGAAGACTGCCAAAGTATATATAGAACCAGTGCATGATCACAGGATAAAGAAAGCATTCTAAGAAGCTATAGTGATGGAGGACAGATATTTTGCTTCCATGTGTACCATGGAAGAGCTTTACAGCAGAAGCCTCCTCTATGGGAGACACACCTAAGGGCTTGCCCCAAATCAAAGCACCAGTGGAAGCACTTACGAAACAAATCAACAAAGCGAAAACGAAGAAATCACCTATAAAGGGGACTACTCGACCAAGCTGAGAACAAAATCAGGGATGAAATAGCCTAATAACTGCTACACTTCTTTCTCAAAACTACCTTGATATCTAAGAACTTAAAGGTGACAAGTGTTATCTTCAAAAATGGGTTCGAGGAACACTGGGAAACTATAAAATGATCAAGACTAACTTCTGTATTGGCCACATTAACAGCTTGGTCTAATACAGAATTCTCAGAGCAGGGATTAAAAAAATCATTTAAAAGGATTCAAGTTTCCAAGTACATTTACTGTTTCTCCAGTTAGACACCATCCTTGCATCACAACAATCAAAGATTTATTACTAGATTCAAGCAATGTGACAGCTAACAAAAAGCCTTGCAGTCAGCAAAATGAAGATTAACAGGATGTTAAAAAAACCTGCTTAATACAATCCCTTAATTGCTTAATGTTCTACTGATGTCTAGCTGTAGTTTCCAATAGCAGCAATCCTTAACATTATTCTTTTTTCCTGACAAATATGAACTAGTAACAGTTTCAGTCTAGGCCAGCTGGAGAACAAAAATTACTTATACGAATGAGAAACAAGAAGAGGAAAGGAGATTAAGAAAAATGATAGATAAGTAAGTTTTTAGACAAGACAGTGACTAAACCTGGATTTGATTCTCTTGGAATACGTTCCAGTGTGGTTTAAATTAAGTCCATAAAATTTAGGTGATGCCTAACAATGAGGCATTACTCTAATAATACAAAGGCTTGCTGACATGCTAATGACAGAAATTCTTCATGACGTAACACCATGGACAAATAAGAAAGTAAACATTCCATTCATGTTCTAAAATGACAAACAATTTTATTCAGAGATGCAACTGAACAAGGAATAACAAAGGTGTTTTCATTTATTTAGTTAAGCTGAAGTTCCTTCAACTGCATAAATTCTCAGATTTTTTATCAATATATGAAAATATAAAAAGAATAGCAACTCCTGTAGCTATGATGCATCTATGCCCACTCCTCATTCCAAATCTGTGTGGCCTCTATTATTTTCATAATAAAAAAATTGGAGACTTTGTCTTCTGCTATGAAAACATCTACATGGTAAACCTGTTGCCTACCATTGGTCCAACCCTACCTCAAAACTTTTAACAGGCATATCTAAATAATCGCAAACATCTGGAAATTATTCACGTTTCAAAGCTGAGACCTTATGAAACACAGCTGCATAGGCCAATGGAATGTGATTTTGTCTCAAATTCATATGGAAGTCACACAAACCAACCCTTGGATCATTTGCCCTAAAATTACAAGCTCCTCAACTACGAAAATTAGAAGATTTCTTTTGATCTCCCACACAACTATGCAAATCAGACCCCAATATCTCCTCCATTTTCTTTTACAAAGCATTTATGAATTATTTAAAGCCATACACACTGTTATTTAAAAGCATTTAAATTTTTCTATGTATTTTCTAACAGTTTCTAAACATTATGGGTTTTAAACATATTTTAGCCTGTTCAAGGGAAGGTGTGAAACCAGATCACTGAAGTCACATAGCAGATCTGTTATGCAAATATTTTCTAAAGAGGAATTTCAATTCTTCTTACTGTAAACCACATTTGTACATATATCAGAATTATTTGCATTCCAAGTTTCTAGATCCTTCTCTATCTAGCTGATATCAGATCTGTTCCCATATTGATTTTCACCTTAGTGCCATCCTCTATGTCCTTCACTTTTTGTCCTAAATGGCAACTAACATGAAACTCATCAATTTTTAATTTTTCAAACAATATTCTCATTGACTTCCAGGTTGGGGGGGGGGGAGGGGGAGCATGTTTACTGCCTTGTATAATTTCTGCTAGTGACATTCACAGCCATACACTTTCCCTTCATACTACGAAATCTGCATGATTTTAAAGCCTCAAAGCAATATACTGCTATGCTGCCCATTTATTTTTCCTAGTCTGCATGTTAAGGGGTTGCAAGTGTTGAGACCGTATCACTGTTGAGACTATTTCATGTATAATTACCAGTTATACATGAATTGATTTTTCATTTTCACTGACACAGCAAACAAAGGCAAACAGCAGTAAAATGTCCCAAACTGTAAGAATATGAAGAGGGACAGGAGGAGAAAAACCACTTTGATGGAAACTCTCTATCTTAGTTTTAGTATTACATATTAATATAAGCTAAAATAGCTTCAACTGCATGACAAAGGAATTGGTCCAGTCAGAACCGAAAAGGAGGATCCTGACTGTGACAGGGGCAGAGATACAACATATAAGCTATTGCTCCCTCAGTTTTAAAATGAGCACATTGGCCAAAAAAAAGCAACAGAAACAGGTTGGCTTAGACTTTTTTCAGACAAAAGGAATCCTGTTTTTTTGAACTGTGAAATTACACCCGTGATATATCTTCGAATATTTGGTCTCTGCCACTTAAAATAATTAAATTAGTAAGATAGTACAGAGTTTAATAATCAAAATACTCTTAAAAAATACATGAATTATAACCCATGAATTTCATTATTTCTTAATGTTATTTCCACAGAATATTTCTCTCACTAAAATTATGACATTTTTTAGTGTTAGTTATGGTCTACAGAACTTCACACTAACATTGCCTCTTCACAGGTAACAGCAGACTACATATGTATAGTAGTATACATATACATATAGTCAGTAGTATTAAACCCCAGTATAAATTCTCAGAAATTCTTACTGCCACAGATGGTGAACACACGTTTAAATTCTTTCACCAGTTTTGGATGGTGATTGGCCCAATCACCAAGACAGGTAATTAATCCAATTCAGTGCCTTCACAACCAAAACCAAACGCATTAAAGCCCTGAACATGAATATGGGAAACTGTCATTACTTTACTCCTTTAGTTTTGTCAATATAAAAAACGTTCTTCAGTGATTACTGAAGAACATGTATAAACTTCTCTCACTTTCAGTCATCAATGAGTTTACAAACTAAAAGACAGATAGATTTAAAGGTCCTGGTGAAGTCTGTAGTTGGTAGCTTTCCTCTTCAGGGCAATGAAAGTTTTGACATTAAGATTATCATGTGACTGTACACTAAGCAGATTTCATGAGCTTGGATCAAGACCAGAAAACAAAAGTATCCAGAAACCCTATTTTCTTAGTTTTCAGCTTTAGGTATGTATCTCTGGCCTTGATCCTCCTAAAAAATATATATACGCCAGAATACACATGTATGTGTGGCTGCGTGCGCATAAACTAGAAACAACTGTAAACAAAGAAAAAAAAATCTCAACATATTTTTCTACTGAGAGAACAAGAATGAGAGATAACACAATAACACTTCATATGCAGCTGCACAGTCACCAAATTACACAGTATCAGTATAACCAGAACTAGCAAAATATAGTAGAATTAAATTAAAATGTAAGATTATTGATCATACATGTATGACAAAGTCACAAGAAACACAGGGCATTTGGAAACATAAAGGATGTTGTGTCAAAACAGTACTGCTTGTTTATAGTTATAAGCATTTCCACAAAAGATTCATTCACGCTTACTGCCAAAAAGAAAATGGACCTTGCTTTTCTTTAGCGTGGCTGTTCTTCCAAGTATACTCCCAAATTCTCCCAAAGCCCTTTAAAGGCAAACATTAGGCAGCTAAAACGTCGGTGACATTCTGGATCACAGTTTTGCCTTGTTTTGAACATATTCACACTTCCCGTTCACTCTTCTATTTTTTGAATAATAATACCAAGAAGTTTCACCTGACCCACTCATATAAGTGGTAGGCTAAACTGACAAGTGTTATCCTCATACATTTTATAGTCAGTTTTGCATATGCAACATCAGTAAAGAACTTCAGAAATTCTCTCCTTTCCTGTGAAATATACCACTTATGGAAAGGAAATATTTTTACTGAGATTAAAATAAGAAGTTACTGTAAAAAGTATTCTTCTTAGCTCACCATTTCATAGCTCAAGTATAACACTCAAAATCCTCCATTTTATGATGGTTTGTAATCCCAGTTAAATTAGCGAAGTTTAAACAAAAGTCTTTCCCTTCCATCAACCTCCCCCCCCCCCATAATTTTTCCCACAGCATTCTACCTCTGTGTTTACATGAACGGCACATTTTCAGCTCAGAAAATTGAATTGTACTCTTAGTTCATCTACATATATGTGTACACACACAGGCTCACAAAAAAAAAAATGGAAGGAAAAAAAAAGCCTTGACATCTAAGGCTACAACTCAGTGAAACACCGTTACTTTGTATGCCCTGGTAGCTTGCAAGCATGGGATTTACTAAATATGGGAAGATGGGCAGGGTTAACCTTACAGCTGAACAATAACAAGTATGTTTTTAAGTGGTTGCATGGAATTGTTGACACAAACATAAAATAATCTTATAGGCCCTTCTATCCCTTTCTTTATCTAACTATGGAGTCACTACTACTTCATTATACCGAGTGCTCCTACTATGTACTATCACTGCCAAACAACGTTATGGTCAACGGTTCTAGTCCTCGTGTGCAGCTGTAGCATCTGGATTACAATGAAAGAAGCCAAACCACCCCCACATACAGATAAGCAGATCTGTGATCCAAACCTCTGCATTTCTGTGGTTATATAATCATAAACACTGACCTAGTTCAACTATCTTCTCCCAGACAAAATTTTAATTGATCGCTGTGGATGATACCTGTTTTAAGGACAAAAGGAACACAGCACATGGCATTTACAAAGGCCATTAAAGTAAATTTGTTAATCAGAAAGATAAAAAGTTACTTGATGTTGACATCAGCTCTTCTAAAATAAAGAAAAATGCTGGAAATATAGAGAGCAGAATGCCACAAATCCTACTCTGCTGACAGCATTTAGGCAAGTTCTTGTTTCAAGGACAGACTTTATTTCAAAATTCAGCTTACCAACCAGTCTCCTCAAAATAGAAGTCACTTATCAATCATCATTGCTATGACTTGTCAGTCAGTCACTGCACATCCTTGTGAAGCTGACACTTGCAAAGCTTCAACATACACAGCTTACAAAGTAAATGTACTTAAAAATCTTTTCCCCTCATTCTGAATATGTAACTTTTATCCATGTAGTTTCAGTTCAGTTTCACTTTAGCAGTTACAAAATACGAAGTACTAATGCCTTGTGTAGGAAAGCAATAATCCATTAACTTCCTATCTTTGGAAAATTGTACATGACAGTAATTTTTTCTGGTCTTGTCACTTAAGTTAGTAATGAATTGCTGTAAGGAAGGTGGTTTAAGACCTTAAACCAGATGTTCACTGTGAGGATGAATTTTCTAAGTAGAAAAATCCCATGGATGAATAATAGTGGGAATTTATGTGGAAACCTGTAGTATGACAACCTAGAGAAACAGTATGGAATAAAATCTGCAGTCACAGTGATGTTTTGCTGGTAGGAATGGAAAATTCTGAAATGCGTAATGCTGACAGAAGAACAGCAGTACACTGCACAGCAAGGCTATTGGATATTCTTGTGTTCTGCAGAATCACTGGGCTAGTTCTAGTTCATTCTCACAGAAAGTGAATAAAATAATTCATACTCATTTCAGTAAAGCTTTAAGAACTCTTCTGCTAAGGAGCATTGCACAAGTGAAGTGCTGAGCTGTTTTCAAGACAAATCAACTTGAAAAATTAGCAGAATTGGCTTTCAAAGTATTAGAACATAGTCCTCCTCCCTCTCCTTCCTTTCATCCCCACCTAAATTCTTCATCCAATTGCAGAATGTAATTTTAACTTTCATTAAGTGGATGCAATATCATCTCACTTGATTTTCATCTCACTTGATTTTTATTATAAGTATTTTGATCCATGGTCACTTGCAGCTGGTGATTATTAGTACTACACATTTTTGCCATGGCCAGAAGGCAGAAGTTTGGATTCCCTACACATACATGTTCATAAATGTGCCCTATTTTTAGGATGCTACTACAGCTCTTACTATTGACAGTAATAGGAAGCATTATGAGGATCAAAGAGATAAAACACAGCACCTAAAAAGAAAAAAAGAACTCTTTTCTTCACATGTAGTAACAAGCTTTGGTTTTAAAATGCTCTCGGAACTTCAGACAACCTGACGCCCCATCACATACCTGGCAACCTGGAACAATAAGAAAAACTTTGAGGTTCGGGGGAAATCTTCAGCAGTGCATTCAGTACATTCACTACTGCAAGAATTCACATTAATGTTGTGGTTGAATTGAGAACAGGAAGAAACCTGACTGCCTCTTCTGTTGCCAAAGGCTATATATAGAGTAACGGAGAAAGGCTAGTAAAGCGAGAAGGTATTCAAAATTGACTGTTTCTCAATTTTCCTGCTATTTAAGAAATCCTTGTGGCACTTGGTGCCCCACCAGTCTTTTAATTAAAAGAAAATGCAATTTAATTACAGTTTCAATTAGACTACCAGGGACCAACATACATAAAATGTGTTACTGTTCTGGAAGTCTGACCAGCGTTAAAGAAGTCTGTTTTATTTACCTTTCCAACAGAACCTAAGCCAGCCTTCTTATTACAAATGAGTAACACATTTCCCCTCCTAACATTAGGATAAAAAAATGACATTATGACAATGTGCATCATGTGAAAAACTATTAACAACCTTAATGATCATGGAAAAAATACATCTTAAACCAGACTGAGAATATACCAAGAATCATGCTAAAATTGCATGACTTAATGATTTTAAATTAACAGTCATAAAAGCAGTCATGTAGGCATAGTAACACAGGTGTTGTGGACAGCAGGAAGACATTCATTGAACAGAAAAATAGTGTTTTCCAGAAGACCCTACTTCCATGTCAGTAGTACTTAAAACTAGATAGAGGTTTCAACTATTGAAGTTGTAATATCACTTAAATGTATCCTGATATCATAATTTAATTTCTGGGTGCCAAAACATCTGCGTTCTTATGAGAATCCTTTGATCCTATATTGAAAAAATAGATCACAATGGCACAGTTGAGCTCCTTTTCTCAAGAGACATCTCCCATTTCTGTGTCCACTTTGAATAAAGCATACAGTGGTTCTGGATTACTCCTCAGTTCATTCCTCACACGTTACTGGGAAGAGAAAGGCTGCATCATCCTGAATTTCATAATTACAGTTGTCTCTCTTTTTCTGATACTGGCATTCTCCTAACTGAGCAAATCTACCTTTTGCCCACACCCACAAAATCCTCTCTTGCTTGGACCCTCTCCTGATGTAAACCTTTCTATTATGTTGGCTACTTCAGTTGGTTGGTTTTGCATGTGGGTTTTGTTTGGTGGCTTGGTTTTTAACTGAGCTTCTACAGTTGATTGGGCATGTTCCCTTCGTTTTTCACCTTCCTGAGCCACAGCTCAAGTTTCTGGGTTTTTTTCCCATCCTTCTGTCTTCCTTCCCTCCCCACTTTCTCAGTGTTTCATTTTGTTACATGCATGGATTAAAATGCTATCAGGTGAACAACTGAGATCTTAACCAAAGACCTCTCTCTTTGTATATTTAAGTCTGTATTTCTGACCATACTTCTGGTGTTTCCTTGTACTAAAAAGCTTCCAATTAATGAAATTAACAATAAATAGAAGTTTCTGAGACAAACGTACTTACACATACACTGACTCCACTGAATTACTTTGGAAAACTGGACTTGGACATTTGAATTAATAACACAAATTTGATAACACAAATAACACAGTCAAATAATAGGGAAAAAGTAATCTACTCAGTTGAATTGGTTTTGCCCATTAATGAAAGTTAAAAGGGAATTCAGAGTTATGCACACACACAAGGTTTCTTTTGCAGCCTCTCTGTATCGAAGATAAGTGAATCAAATCCAAGGTCACACTGTACAAAGTCATACGTTCTTCTTTCTTACCTTTCTTGAATATCTTCGGATTAACTAATTTCACACAATACAATTATCCTGTGACATATGCAGTGGTGGACACCCATTCAACAGCAAAGAATTTTTAAAACACTTTAAATTATACCTGTATGATTGTATCATACAACTACAGTCACTCTACAAATTACATATTCTTTCAAACTTTCATTTTTCCTCTCATATAAAATGGAGACAAAATTTCTAATTATTAATTATGTAACATATCTAACAGTATCTCAAATGCATGGTTATGTATAATGCATGCATGTCTCAAGCCAATAAATCACTAATAAAGTAATATTAACTGTATTTTTAAAACTAACAAATTATGTAACTTATTTTTCAAAAAATTAATCAAATTAATACAGAGCAGTATTTCTGTATGCCAGTATACTTTGGCTATGCCATGCATAAGAAAATTATTCATTAGTTGTTTCTTCTTAATTTCTTCAAGGCTGGACAATTCATTTGCCATTTGGACAACTAGCAAAATGGCTTTGTTCCCCATTTTTCTCTTGACAGATGAGTCTTCCAGTTCATAGGAAAAAAAAAAACCTGGAAGGATTTCCACATACCCAGCAGTGCATATGTCTCAGTATATTTCTTAGCATTCCATTTAGTTTGTTTCATAATGATCTAAAATATTTTTCCCATAGGTTCTGCTGATGATTCTATTCTTACTGATACAGAGACCTCTAGCTCTCTTACAAAATACTTAAGATTTTTTTTATCCATCTTATTTTTTATTATTATTACTTCAGTATTTCTTTCTTTCATTTCATGCAGAAAAACTACTGAGATTCAGTCACCCTGTCACAGGATCTATTCCTTGTAGACTTCTTCCATACTCTAGATTACTAGTACCTACTCTCAGAGCAACACTGAGTTTTTATATATCTTTTTTTTATTATCCTTCCTCTTGTTTGTTTTGTTTCAAAATGCCATAGCTTGTAAAGCAAGTACTTTTTATTTCCTGCTATTTATTTCCTTCAAATTATTTTTCTGGTCAATGTGTTTTTCTACTTTGCACATCACTCATCTCCCCCCAGACTTTAATAAGTATCTATATTCCTCCTGAGTTCCACATTTCAATTAATACCTTTCATCTTTCTTTAATACCTTTTCCCCTTAGTGCTGAATATCTCAGAGACAGTCAAAGAGTCACTGCTCCAGTTCTGGTAGGACAAAATTCTAGCTAATTGTTAAGTGAGACCTTTCACAATATATGGATGTTTCACAGGCAGAAAATTCTGCCTTCTCATATATTTCCTTCTGTAGCATAGGCTAGCCTTCCAGTCAATGAGTCAAAGTACAACTGTGCTGCATTTCAATTCTGAGCGCACTGGAGGTATTTACTAAGACAAATTAAAGGTGAACTTCCTTTAGAATTGTCATGTAATTACAAAGTCAACAACTTCTGCTTACCCACTAATTACAGAAAATTGTATTTGATAGCTGCATAATTTGATCGTATTTGCAAATATTTGCTCTTATCTTTAATGCTGTTTGAAGAATATTTCAAGATGTCTGCTCAATTCTTCTGATTTTAAACATATGCACAATGTAAATAAACATATGGGATGTCAATGGATTGCTTTTACATATCTGCCAATTTCATTACCATTACATTAATTCTTCCGTTGAACACAATTTCCTACAGTTTCATCTCTTTCAGCAGATGAACATGATCCATCTTTCCAGCAGTATGAAACGAAGGCCAAAACATTGCATCATGCCAAACAGTTGAATAATCCTACACAGTTTAGTCTACTTTGGCCTACACTGAAATAGATTGGTTCAGACTTGCACACACATGCTCCCACACATAGAATCATGCACAAACACAAACCGAAGTGCCTGCAAAGCCACAGTTACATGTCTAGCTAGGAGAAGGAAAAGTTTTTTTCCAAAGAAGAAAACCTAAAACACATCCATGTAATTGTATTTCCACAGTTGCTATTTTATTAATGTTAAAACTTGAGACCAGCTACAGAGGAATCTAAATCTTAAGACACCACAATCTAATGCCCTGAAAGCTCTTGTGTCTGAGATCAAGAAGGCATCTGTGCCCAGCACTGGAGGAGAAGTGTCTGTAGAAACTGTTGGATTTGGAAATCCATTCTTTGGACATCTCTGGAACGGCACAAGCTCACAACGGATGGTTTCATGGGTTTTAGGGCCGTTCTGGTGATCAAACATAGTTCTTTAGATAGCAGGAGGCGTGAATATAGGTCCTCAGCTTCAATCTCATCATCTGCAACTAAGCTTCACAGAAAGAAAAATCTCAGTTTGAAAGGCTTCAGAAAAACCCGCCCCTTTCTAAAAAACTTGATTAAGTTGTGCATAAGTAGAAAAATTCCACTGTCACTTGCTTGCAAAGATTTTTATTCTTTAGAGTCTCATGGACTCATTTGTAAGGATGTAATTCCTAGCCTTCATCCCTAATCCTCATTCTACATGACAAGAAGAGTTTGGCTGTTACAAATGTAACAGAAGAAATGGATTTAAAATGAACAGAATGAAATATTCTAAAAAGAAAATGCATTTTATTTTAATTTATAATGGGACTTTGCTACACTGCAAGCACATCTCTCCAAAAATATTTAGTAGTTTCTCATGCAATTCTTCTACTGGTTTTCAGACGACACAAATTTTTGAAAAGCTTTTTTTGTTGTCACAGACAATGCTTCTCTCTTAGGACAGACCTCCAACAAGGACTCAGAGAGCTAATCTATATTATCAGGTATTAGAATTAGTTGGGATGCTGAAAAAGCGAAGTTTACATGGAATGAATACAAAAGAAGAATACAATGTACAGCAATGTGAAAACATATTCCAAGTGTTAATTTTCCTAGGGAGCAGAAAATCAAAGCTGCCTTTATTTAAAATTCACCATTTAGAAAGAGCCAATTCAGACACATTAAAAAAGAAGCAAAAGCAGCAAATGCACCATTGACTTCATGTGAAATATAACACTATAATGTTAAGCTGTTCTCTGTTTTGAATTATTCCACTTAATCCAAAGAAGTAACAATTATATCAGGACTATGGTTAACCCTACAGCTGCATCTGTCATCTGCTAACTTTATAGGTAAATGATCCATAATTATGGGCTTATTTTGTGAAATAAATATCTTCTTTGTGTGAGCGAAGTAAACATCTTAATTAACAAGTTAAACTGCATGATTATTATTGGTCATATTGTCCAGCTTAAAAAGTAAATGTATAGAATTTACTCTATTTTTTTTTTCCGCAGAGATCCTTCGTGAGCAGAAACCTCTGTGGCTCTCTTAATTCAGACCAATGTTTTAATCTACACAGACTAAGACATTTCTCCAAACTGGGTATGCGAAAACCTATACAAGTAGTAAAATCTGGAAGGTAAGAACTAAGGATAGAGGGAAAGCAAGAAAGCCGTTTTGTAAACTGAAATAATCCAGCAGGGAATGCAGGATGGGTGCCTGGTACCACCAGAATAGACCCACTGAACAACCATAAGCAAGCATAAGCAAGAAAGATACCTGGCTAAATCAAAGGAAGCCCTGGTCCCAAAACAAAGATAAATGAGGTCCAGAATAAACAAGAATAAAACAAGATAAATTAGGTCAGGTGCAGACCTGATTTTTTTTTCCCCTGCTTCGAAAGCCATATATTAAATAAGGTTAATTCTGGGAATAGGGAATACAGCCTTTGTACATAAATGCATATGTATTTCTATGTGCATATACTGTGCCACTATAAACCCTCTTACTGCTGTAATTGACACAGTATCTCCAGCAGGAGAAGAGATTGGAGATAGAGATGAACAGTTTCTTCCTAAGCTGTCAGCTGCTGAGCTGCTCATTCACATTTACTCTGCTGCACCGTGTTCTCTCCCTTCCTCAACCCTCATGCAAGTTTCATAACCAGGATCCAAGTAACAGGCAATCTAAGAGATTACAAGGACATAAGGCAGTGAGGCTTCAGCTTTAAAAAAAAGAGTGATCTGGATTTAATGTCATGATGATGGATGAATCTTTTGGGGCTAGATGTAAAATTAAATTTCTGGAAGCAGAAAGCCTCAGGCATTTCTGTTACATTGTACTGTGTATGACATAAGAAACAGATGTTGCTAATGGGATTATTACACATTAAAAATAGATACTCCAGAATAGGCTCCAATACCCTGTTTTAAATAAACCTTTATTTTGTAAAACTGCCATCTTAATGCCCCCATGGCTTTCAGACATAATGTGAAGCACTAAATTCTTGTTGAAAATACCATGGTGAGTTCAAGAAGAACTTCAGTCACTGCAACTACATAAACTGAACAATGCTGGTTTTACTTTTTTAACAGTAATTATTTTTTAAAATCATAAAAAAAACCCCAAACGCACTTAACAAGACATATTTGTTACTTTGAAAGCAAAAGTGAATGTTATTCAGTTGTTATTTTTCAAGGTTATTTCGAAGTCCCAGTTAGCAGGGCAGATGAACTCTTTGCATTTAAAAGTCAAACATTTCAAGTTCAAATACTTAAAACCGAGTTCATAAAAGCCTGCTTGGTATATTCAGGAAAAACTAAGTAAACGTAAATACCATTAAACTTTAGACTAATGACTTAAGAAATGGCAAAAGTTTACTCATATTTTTTATCTCCTGCATCTTTCAAACATCTCAATATGTACACATCACTTCAAAGGAAAGAAGGTTTGACTTGGAGTTTTCTGACTGTCATACTCACACTAGACTGACAGTCATACACAGATGATACTTATGATGGGCAGTGACAGGTATCAGCAACTGCTTTCTTTCACATAGGCAAGTTATTGGCCAAAAATGTGACAAGTCACTTTTGTCTGCTTCAGTAGGTTTCCTAAGTGCTCCACAAACCTCTGATTGAAATGGAATACTTCAAAATCCAACAATGCAAAAGAAAGATCTTAATACTTTAGATTTCAAGACTGAAGAAATAGATTTGCCAGTAAGCAACAACACGCAAGAGGGGTTATGGGGGGCAGGGGGGGGGGGGATATTTTGACGTATTCTCTAAAAATCTCTGACTAAAATGTACCTAAATATATATATACATATATATATATTAAAACAAACTAAAAAAAAACCCCAACCAAACCAACACTTCAGTTGATCTATTTTTTCCAAGGGGAAATTATAGGTGGAGTC
The DNA here is from genome assembly GCF_037157495.1 of Lathamus discolor. Taxonomy (NCBI): domain Eukaryota; kingdom Metazoa; phylum Chordata; class Aves; order Psittaciformes; family Psittacidae; genus Lathamus; species Lathamus discolor. Next base: position 25,980,983 of record NC_088887.1, on the reverse strand, counting down.
AATAATTTGACCAGACTGCATCTTTTATTTTAAACAATTTTAATGGGATCAATATTTCATCCCTTAATAGCTTAAGGCAGAAATTGGGTAAATCTTAGCAAGACTGCCTTCATCATGTTCACCACAATTATAAACAAACACCACAATTAGCCTGTGGCCACAGGCTAACACATACAGTGTTACTGTTGAAAGGGCAATCATGTTGTTAACAGGTAGTGTCTCCTGATAAAATCCTTCATTCCACAGAAGGGCCACTAGGAGTGTCACTACTGGCCACTATTTATTTTCAAATACAATCCAACATTTTGCATCTTTCTGGAAAGAAGACATCACTAAACTAAAATCAAATTGTTATGTTGAACTACCACAGAGTTATTTAAATTTCTATATTCCAAGTAACAACTCGAAGGAGTAACTTTAAAATAGATGCCTAGAAAATGGCACTTTGTATTGCACTACTGTCAAATCTACATATAGAGTTAAGGGCTGTAGAAACTCAGATGCCCAGGATCTCAGGCAAACTCCTTATTACAGTCATATCAGAAAAAAGCCTGACAGTAGGAGTTACTGGAACAAAATTCAAGGCACATAATTTAGATTATCTGTGGTTTTCTAAATATAACACTAAGAGCAACTTGATTTGTCACTAAGAGCAAGAATTTAATGCCTTGTCCTTATAATGACTAAATTCATCAGTACAAATCTCTTCCATACTAAGGCAAGCATGTACTTCAGAATAATAAATCGAATTTCTCAAAGTACTTCCCTTCACTGATGATAAGAAGAGTCGAGATAAATATGTCTAAAACCAACTAAATTAATCCCACCATGTGTGCTTAGAGTAGTTTAAATACCCTGTACCCTGCATTAAAAACAACAAGAAGTACTTTGGACAGAAATTATCTATCACTAGAATATGAAGTTGAGAGCTTTCATAGCATATTTTCCTTGGATTTAGACTTGTGAAGATAATTGATAAATTATCTGTCCTAACAGTCTGAACACTTTTGCCTTTCTTATCTGGTATTTATTACCTTTTATGGTTTTTGGGTTTTTTTGGGGGGTTTGTTTTGTTGTTTGTTTTTTTTGACTGTACATGGTAGGCTCTAATAAGCTGCTAATGAAAGGCATTGTTTCAAGCTGTGGAAAAACAGGACCTTGAACACTGAGTCACAGATTTGGGAAGTACGTTAATGCTTCTTTTTGTCATCAGAACTTCGCAAAAAATCTGTTCTGCCAGCAAGTAATTCAATAATTAGGAAAAGAGGAAGTAAGGATGCATTGTTAAATAAGCATTTGGCATCATTTTACCCCACAGTAAAGTGGAGAAAAATCAGAAAGTAATGTGATCTGACTAATCAGAAAGTAAGTTATTTGAAAATGATACATTATTTAGTGTTGTAGGAATTCTGATGCACTGTTTAGTGTTATGAGTTAATCTCATTTACTGGAAACCTTTTTTCTATCAAAATAGGTATGCTGATTGTCACAGTTTCTCTGTCAAAGAAAGAAAAATGAACTCTTTCTTTTGAGGCTGCAGCAGTGAAAAACCAACAGCCATTAATTAACTGATTTGCATTTCTTTTAAAAAGATAGCACTCAGTTTCTAGAAAATACATATTTGTGAATTATATGGTGGATGCATTGGTACCAAAACCCAAAAGCAGTTAACATCTATGGTCCTCTTAATTAAAAACAGGAACAGCAGAAAAGCTGTTCTGGAAATAAATTTGGCTGGTAAAGTAGAGGAAATTATTAAATCAATTTTTAAAAAAGGAGTTATGGGAGATTCTATTTATTAATTCTAAGATACTAGCTAAGGCCAAATCAGCACATTACGTTTTTATTGCATATTAACTTCTTCAGTGCAGAAAAGAACTTCCGCTGTAGAATTCAGAATTTACCCACTAGGGTTTTGTTTTTCTGGGTGTTTTTTAGGCTTTTTTTTCTTTTTGGCTGTGCAGTGAGAGGTGAGTGAACAAAGAATCATAGTAAATATAACAGATTATAAGGATTAGAGCAATAACAATGACAATATAAAACCTGAAACCAAGCAGCTATTTTGTATGACAATAAATATGAAGGTAACATTTTTCAAACCAAACAAGAGCTTTTAACGAATAGAAATGATGGGATCATCCTGGTCTGTCTGCTGTGCAAGGACAACACAAACCTGTACTGAACTTCTAATTAGAAAGAAATAATGCAATACTCAGTAAGCAGCCTTAAAAATTAATACTGAATTAAAAAATTATTAATTCTTCACATCCAACCGAATATTTGTATTAGAGAAAAATAGTTGTAACTTACCTATTTGCAGTAACAGTCAGGACATTATCAACCATATTGCAATTCAATGAAAGATAAAAAGGTTCATTTAAATACAAGAAGAGAGAAAAGAAAAACTTATTATTCATATTATTCAATCATGTGTGCTTTTGGTGCATATGAATAGCCACATTTTTTCTTCTTAAGGAACTGTCTCCTACTTTAATGCCTTTTGACCTTGAAAATCTTGTCTTGTTCTAATTTGCAACTGAGGAATCAAAAAATGTGACAGTGACATACCCATCGAAATGATTCATATACTTACACTTTACACAGGGCTAACAACTTTTCTGTAGCAAGTACTCTATTAAATAAACTCTACCTTAAGCTACCACACCATTAAGACACTTCCAAATGCTTGCAGCATTTTCAATAATATTCATATTTTTTAAATTAAATATATAATCATTAAGTATTTTTAAAGCTAGTTTAATTAGCTTAGTTCCAATGCTTACATGTTGAATTACTGGGTCTTTAGTTCTTGTTCTATAGAGAATTACATGGTATAGTCCAGAAGTGAGACTTCAAAACCATTCCAAAGCAGTTTCTTAGAATTTGTCACTTTGTTAACAATATTTGCAATGATGGCTCAAATTAATTTATAAAATAATGATTATCCCTGAGGTCCCTACCAACACGGTATTCTATGATTCTATGATCATCCAACTCTAATAACTTCAAAGGTAGGCTAACAAAACCATAAGCACTAATAATTCAGATGCATTTCAAGTTAAGGATTTCTTGGTACCCTGGGATCCCAAATTCATGGTCTGTCATTCTTAAATGTATTTCATCTTGTAAAAAAATTTCAACATGTCTATTCTTATGTTCAAATTGTAATGATCTAATCTCTAAAACATCACAGAATTACCTTTCCCAAAGCAATTTTAGTTATTAGTAGTTTAATACACCACTAGTTCACCCAAACACAAGCTATCAATCTATGCCTCTACTCTTTTCTATAGGTTATACATGATGTAAGATGTCAAGGGTTATTGCTTCAAGAACACAGCTCTTCATAAAGTCCGTAATCATAGAGGTGCACTAGCTGCATGGAATAGAACTCACAGAAGTCTATCAGGTTTTTGTCTACTACTGCTCCATTCTCATAAAAATAAAAAATATAAAAAAAAAAAAAAAAAGGCAGAAAAGTCAAGAATAGTCAAGCCAAAAAAAAAAAAAAAGAATATTCAAGAGTGCACTTGTTTATAAAGGTTTTCTACCTTATTGAGCAATTAAACAGATACACATTCATCTACACACCCCTCAAGCAAAGCTTCTTAAAGCAATTTTGTGCTGCAGGCATGAAAAGACACCCCACACACCCAGAAACCTTTTGCCATAGGAACTGTAACCCTGGCATCTGTAGGCTACATGATGCATTTCTCCCAAATGTCTTTGAAGGATGTTTGCTACGTGCTGCTAATAAAAACGATTACTTTTTTTTTTTTGCTACTGCATGACCCATCCTGACCTTCTTACCAAAGCCTTCCATCAGACCCTTTGTCCAAATTTGCTAATATACCTGCTCATCCTGATTTGCCTTTTCAAGATTTACCTGATTTTCTGAGGAGATTTCATATATGAACAATCTCAGTTCACCAGATATTCTGCTTTTCTCAGATTGTGCAGCCTATGAACTTACATTCACTATTAAGATTTAAAATGTGGATCAAATTTAAGCAATTTTAGGCGTAACAACTTCTAAGAGCAGAAAATCTCAGTAACTTAACAGGAACTTATTAGACATTTATATTACTGAAATATCCATCTTGGTATATATTTGAATATCCATGAGATCAAGTACAGCACAAGGAATTCAGTTAAGGAAAGCAATATATTATGTTCCTTTTGCTCCTCCCCCTTTCCCCCCTTCTTGGTGAACATGCAAATGATAGTTACAGGTGATTGCATCTCTATTTATATACCTTTGGATTTCTACTTAAACTACTTTTTGTCCACTTACAGCTTTCCTATCTGGAGCAGAAACAAAATTTAAAAGATTATTTATATAGACATTATGCTTAATTTCATAACCATCCTTACTTCTTGCAACATGCAACCTGGACATTTTTACATGTAATGTATCTTTTGACTCTCCTCTGTATTAGGAAGATTTTTCCATTTCGCTTGTGCTTGCTAAAAAATGAATCCACTCTATTAGGGTTTTTTTTAGATATAAATAGAAACACTTTTTCTACTTTATGCATAAATTTATTTAAACTTCATATTTATTTCAGAGCCATTTCTTTCACTAAATATCTTCGCTCTAACATCCTGAATTTGAAATAACATCATATAGAAAAGCATTATGGGTGACTATTGCTGTACAAATACAGAGATACCTACGCATAAGTAACATTTAGTTTTGATCAATCCTCTGGCCAGGAAACTATAAAAATGCTTGGGATACCTAGACATTCCTTTAATATCTATTTCGAAATGCTCAGAAGATTTGCATTTTCTGGATTTATCTGGGTTTGATCCCTCCCCGATTTGTCTTCATTAAAGCACTTGCCTCTATATATAGTTTCCCAGATCTTTTTATACCCCAAAGTGCAATAAGGTGACAGCTAATTCAGATGCCCAAGTGATTTTAATTAGAAAAATGTCAGCAATTAATCTAACATGACAATAGTAATGTCAACCATAAAGTACACTGTAGCTGTTCAAACTGATGACGTATTTAAAACCCAAGACTAACCTCCCAGAAAAGGCCACAGTATTTTAATAGTGGTAACTGTCAGTGTCAAAAGCTTTTCAAAAGAACACCCAAAACCGTAACAATTTAGACCTTGCAAACCTTTCAACTGACTGAACATTCACTTTAAAAGAGAACACACACAATTCTCAGAAGTGTCTCTATTTGCTTAATCTGAAGTCTTCTAACATTAATCACTCCTCTTTAGCCTGCAAAATCACAACCAAGAGGGGGGACTTAAGTGTTTCTTAAGTTAAATGATGTTCATCACCTTATCCATTATGTCTTTAAAGAAGCAGTTCACTGGTAGAGGGCTAATCACACACCATTACAAAACCCAGAGCATTCAAAGACATATTTGACGTTAAATGTACTGATTCACATGTTTTTTCATGCACATTTAAGTCGATGAATAGGTTGCCAAACTGAAGGTGGTTTATTGCACACAAAGCAGATGCCATTCCCCAAATGGATCCATTATTCCAAGGAACTTGAAAAGCATGGTATTAACTAACCAATAAATTATCTCCAACACTGGATAATATCAACATTTTCGCTTATCTACCAATATTTTCAAAATCAATAAAGTATGTATCAGTGACTCCAAAATGTTTCCTGAAGTTTTCAGTTCTCCCTAACAGACAGTACCTCTTTAGTACCTACAGTCATGACACTGCAGCAGTAAACATGAACCTTTTAACTATACTCAAAGTGACACTGACAACTGGTATAGTTGATGGAAACACAGTATCTTAAGAACCATACGAACTCTTATTTTCATCTCAATAAACCGTTTAAAATGGGATAATATGTATTTGATTGGACACCACAAAAAAGCTGTCTAGCCTTATGATGCAGCATTGCTTCAGCAATTATACTAATAAAGCCATTAATGAAACATGAATAAAAAAAGTCTGTTCATATACTAGTCTTTGATGGTGGTTGCCTCAATAGAGCATCTTCCTCTACCAAAAGCACCTGTAAAACATGCTTTTTCATTCTAGACAGTAAGCATTTTCATGCATTTCTCTGACAATATTTTCTCTCTTACTTTCCATAATTCCCTGTTTTCTCTGCTCCCATTATCAAACAACTGCTGTATCTTGCCCAATTTATAAATCTTCCCCTTTCTCTACACTATCAATTTTCTTTCTCCCTTTTTTTATTTTATGATAACTGCATATAGTTCCACACTTGTAGGCTTCCTTGTAACCTCAATTTTCTGGACTATCATTAAGGCTTCAATTTGTCATTTTAAATTGCTATACTGAATAAATATAGTACTCCAAATGAGACCTAGTCAGGACCAACTGGGGAAAAAATGTGTTTATTTCTTTGGTCTATAACAGTAGTTTTATTAATGGCATCTAATAGAATAGTCTCTTAAAAATACAGTTCTCATTGCATAGTCTCATAGTACACAACACACAGATCATTCTCCCAGTACTTGTTAGAACATTTTTCCCCACTCTTTAATAATTTCTGCATCTGATTAATACATGAGCCTCTAGACAGACATGCAACTTAATTAGGTTCTAATTCAACAGATGAAGCAACTCAAGTGTTCTACACCAATGGAGGACCATACACGTCAGTATGCACCCCATTAAGGTCCTGTCTAGTCCCAAAATTTTAGTCTCATTAAGTAACTATTCTTTTTAACTTAACATGTAATGAACACGGTGCTTGGGGACATGGTTTAGTGGTAGACTTGGCAGTGTCAGGTTAACAGTTGGAATTGATGATCTCAAGGGTCTTTTCCAACCTAAATCATTCTCTTTTTTTGGTGTCTGATAGTTGTCTGAAGTAAGACAACTATCCCTGTTCTTGATCAAAGGACCATGCAAGCATTTTTTCACTTAAAAAAAATGAATGTGAAGACACAACCACCACTGGGAAAAAAGGCAGGCCTCTTCTCATTTAACTCCATTTGGCTACCTACCTCACTCTCGGCTGTAACACAGCCATCCTTGAACTGTCTGTGAAGCATCCTGAGCCAGTACACATCTGGCTGTCCAAGCTCAAATCAGTAACCAAGAAACAGGAGACAAAAATGAAATTTCTTCAGTCTGAACAAGTACTTATATTATCAGCACATTTTGAAAGAGGTCTCCTCCCTACCCCCCAATCACCTGGATTTCTGAAATGAAAGTAACAAGTCTTGCATTAAATCCAATGTACTCTGAATGAATTACGGTCATTTCTCTGTTAAATCTTCAATAGAGGGCAGGCAGAGATTAGGCATTTCTTTTCAGTCACCAAATCACAAAAGAAACAGAACAGGCAATCAGACTGTCTCTGAGTATAAATGGAAAAGACTATGCAAAACTGTTAAGCACTCTTTGCTCCAAAACACGTGCTGCTTTTAGACATCAAGGGTGAAGTTGAGTTTAGGGGCTGCTGCTGGAGAACTGTAGTTTAGCTAGACAACCTGAATACAGCCTACTTAACAATTTTATAACTCCCTCTCACTTAATAAAGCTAGTAAAAAATCCAATTAGACTTCTAATTCCCACCAAACTGTCATTAATCTAAATTTTACTATACCAACAATGTTGAAATAAGTAATACTTTCTGAAACATACCTAATGTTATATTACTCTCTGCCCATTGACTTCTACTCCCATTATTCTATCTTCATAAAATTTTACAAAAAGAGAATCACAGGTTTAAAACATCAAGCCATTAACATTTTCAAACTGTATTTTATTATTATTTGCACCCCCTTTATACTAAGTGACCCTCTCAGAGCTTTTTACATAGAAAGTCTGTACAGGCAGCTGTACAGGGAATGCATGTGAAGAATGCTATAAATAGAGTAAGTTTAAAACAAAGGTAAAGTAGAGTAAGAATCTCCCATTTTTCTCTTTAAACTGAGGCACAAAGAGGAAAATCATCTTGTCTAAACGCTCAGAAGAACTTTTCAACAGAGCAAGGAATAGAGCTTTATGTAACTTTAACACCCAAAGACCAGAACAGTTTAAGTAATTTACCATGAGTTCACCTTTCACATCTCTTCCCTCCTGTTCTAACAGGCTTTGGCTTTGGTTTTGATTCAGAGCCAATTTAAAACTACTTCTTAGATAATTAGGCAGAATTGATTTTCTGCAAGTATGCTCTTTCTCTTGCAGGAGCCATAGATTTTAGTAAGAACACAAACGTGTGTGTCTCATCCCAGCTTCCCATTATGGGATGTCTTTTGCCTTTTCTGTATGGCACCACTCCTCTTTAAACCGTTCTTAAGCTCGCTAGTGTTCTTTCTCTTATACGCAACACAGCTGCAAGAACTTGCAGTCACCTAGTATATCCCCAGGTACTGGAGACAGGGAATGGAAGGATATGCAGAAAGCCTCTAACATTCTTCCTTCAGTGAAAAGAAGTGTCTTTAAAAGGCAACATAAATAGCCTAATTTTCATTTCTAAGTGCTTCTCTAATTGACTAAGTAGCTCCCACAACTAACCACTGCCTTATGCACAGGAAAATCAGTCTTCATTTCCCTGGTCAAGGTCTAATAAAGACTCTAACCCACAACTGCCAGCTCTACTAACATGAAAATCCACTGGTTTAATTTGCAGGGATTTGCAGTCTTCTAAACTAGAATTTGAAAGACAAATTTTGTCTCCTCCAAAGACTTCAGAATAAATAAATAAAAATAATTAAAAAAAAAAACCCACACAAAACCACACACTAAAAGCAAAATAAAACAGAAAAAAAAAAAAAAACCACCCTCCAGGTTGTTCACATGTGGTACCAAAAGCTACATTAATTTTTCTGTCAATCTGGATCAGAAAAGAAGTGACTGCAACAAAACTGTTTGCAACACTTCTAGCATAACAAAGCTTTTTCAGACCTTGATTCTACTCATACTTCAGGAATTAAAGGAAAAAGCCATTCAGCCTAAATGATGTTCTTTGGACTCACATATGTAAAGTTTAGAAATACATAAAATGCAAGCTGCCATTTCCTTTAGATTTTGTGGCTTGTCAGATATATTAGCCAAATCTGTGTAGCTCCTATCTCTTTTCCTCAAACTCCAACAAGCCCTTAACAGCTTACAAAATCCCTATGAACTGCAGAAAGTATTCTAGCTTTAGTCCCTGTATTCTGCATTAGCAGCACCTCTTTAAATATACTTACCAATTTGTGTTGACTTGTCAAAGGAAGTAACAGGTCTTTCCAGTAAGAATTTTGTATCAACTTACATCAGTATTTCCTGACATTATTTCACATACTCAGTATTTACTCAGGTCTTTGATAATCAGGTAGGGCTAAGGAATGCTTAACAGACTAAGACAGAACAGCTGAATTCATGGAGTTCTACTTGTAGATGAATGATGAGCCAACTGAGAATTTATGGATGAGGATTAAAAAGAAAACAGGTAAAGAGCATATCCTAATTAGCGTCTGCTACAGACCACCTAGCCAGAAAGAACAAGCAGATAAGGCCCTCTACAGGCAGATAGGAGTAGTCTCAACATTCACAAGCCCTGGTTCTTGCGGGAGACTTCACGGCATCATCTGCTAGAGGCAACATAGCAGAGTATAAGACATCCAGGGGGATACTGCATAGTATCAAAGACTACTTGCTGACCCAAGCAGCAGGCCAATCAGAAAAGGTGCTCTGCTGGGTCTCAACGTTGGAAAAACAGTGTATAGGGTTAGTCCTGGCTTCCGTAGATAGAGAGTATGTTGATAGGAAAAGTGGAGCTTTGTTACAGCCACATTTCAGAATGTGTCTCATTTCTAAAATGGTGAACAAGCTTCGTCATTAGAAGTCACACAGGCAAAGGACAAAAATGTTTCATTTTCATTACAGATCCCTGCCACATTACAGACATGTAGCATATAAAATATTTATGACAATTCACTAAGGTAGAACTTCAGTGAGGTAGAACCCTGGACATCCCCCTTTGCAAGGGTTCCACTTTGTGGTAACTACAATAAAAAAAAAAAAAAAGTTGCCCAAATGGCTACTACAGCTTTAGGTTTCTCTTTATAGCTTTAATTCTGGCTACAATACTAATGAAGTATTTTAAAGAACCCTTCCAAGTCAGCATGTAAGTGTGCCTATAATCCAACATAAGGTTTCACAGCTCTTTATAAACTGAATTTAAATGGCATTAAATGCATTCCAGGTAATCAGCTCCTGGCCACTCATCCTGGTTAAGCTGACAATCCTATTTTCTGAATTCTGATAAAGCCGTGCCACCTCTAATACTCTTGATTTGCACAAAACCCAAGCCACCTTGGTGCTAGCAATCTCTGTTTCCTGATAGGGACTGCGGATACATTCTCCAACAGCAGTCCCCAAAAAGCATAAAACTAAGGAAATTAATTTGCTTATCCTAAAGCTGTACAAAGAAACCTTCCCCTTTTCTCTCTCTGAGAAAAACCACTATCTTCAGTAGGACTCTTCATATAGAAGAGACTTAACAAAACAAACTTGCATGTGTGTATAAGAGTTTAATTTACAGGGTAATCTTGCAAGCAAAGTATATTAAAAAAAATGCCCGTTCTTTTCTAAAAGATCTGTTGGCTTTTACTTACCTTTTGCAAGCTCAGCTCTTTTACATGCACATAAAGGTTAAAGTACATAGAAGAAGTGATAATCAGGTACAATTGGGCTAGTCTAAAAACATATGGCAACCGGACGGTTTCCTGTGAACTGCAGTTCTTTATTCAGACACTGTTATTCAATGCTATGCACATTTTCTATATATTGCTGCTCTAAGCAGCAATCTAGCCTTCCCAGGTGACTCCCCGTGTTAATATTCGGGCATGACGTGCTGTGGTATGGAATAGCCCTTTGGCTAGTTTGGGTCAGGTGTCCTGTCTCTGTTCCCTCCCAGCTTCTTGTGGCCCTCCTCACTGGCAGAGCATGAGAGACAGAAAAGGGTCTCATCAGGGTAAGCGCTTGATCAGGGTAAGTGCTGCTAAGCAACAACTAAACCACCCGTGTGTGATCAGCATTGTTCTCAGACTAAAGCCAAAGCACAGCCCAGCACCAGCTACTAGGAAGAAAAAAAGAGAAAACAAAAAAAAAAAAAAAACACACACACAAAAAAAAGAAACAAACAAACAAACAAAAAAAAAAAAAAAACCACACCAAAAAACACAAAACAAAGAAACAAAGTTCCAGCTGAAACCACGACAACCTCCAAATAAAAGAACAGCAAGTTTCAAAATGTACCAGTTAAAGCTTCAATTCTCTGGTACAGCTCTGAAGGAAGGTCGCATTTACTGAGAAGAAACTGATTTATGGACATAAAGGGATTTTCCTTGGCTTACAAATTCTCAATACCAGCTGCTCAGAAACCACCCAGAAATAACAAACTGAATCTTTAGTTCAAATCTTTATTTTCCTTCATCATATTTATTACAAAGACAAGAAAATAACTGTACGAATGCCTGTTCACTGTTGAAAATTTTATGGCTGTCAGTTTCCATCACGTTGAAGAATCTTAATTCTTAAAATTCAGATTTTGTGATGGTTTGATTTGCATGAGATAAAGAAACATTTGGATGAGATGTAGAGAGGACAACATGATGTGTTAATTTAAACACATTTGCTTACTTACTTCAGTTCATCAAGGGTGTTAGGTTTCAATCTGGGCAAAACAATAACACATCCCAAAGAAATTTTCTTCTAAGTACTGCAAGAGTAAGTTTTTCAAATTCTTTTCTGTCTCATTCGTTCCTGCACAATCTACAAATATCAGTGAACACTAAAAAGTATCCTGGCTACCTCTGGAAAGGTATTCAGGGATGCTAAATAGATCTGAGCTCAGTAATTTCTTCGGCATAAGAAAATCCCAGTACAATCAATAACCAAACCTACAATCAGCTACTGGACCATTCTGTACTTGACTTCAGCTGTGCACAGCAACTTAAGAAATACAAAGATGATTAGGAGAGCCCAACTGGAAAACAGAAGTTTGAAAATTGGCAATATAGATGGTTACGGGTCAGTAGTCTCATCTGCCTGTTCTCACATAGTTGCATTTACCAGCAACTGAAAACAGAACAGTTACTTAGGGAAATGGCAAGGCTTGAAAAACATCTCAATCACAGAAATAACTCCAGAGATGCCTACAGGTATTAACTTAAAAGCAAGCAAAAAAAAAAAAAAAAAAAACAAACAGTGAATCAGCTATATTTCAATCTACGTTAATTTTGTAACACCTGTGAATTTAACATAATGTGGTGATTAAAAAAAAAAGTAATTTTTTTCTCCACCACCATTAAAACACACAACTATCACGGCTAATATTATTCAGTGCCACAAATGGAAGAGAGGGAAAGGGCATGTGGTAATTGCTTACATTATCATAACAGCTAAGGACAGACTAACCAACCAATTCCTTCCTTATTTTCTCTTTCATCTCCCAAGCCCACCACTGTGATGACTTTTAGAAACAAACTCCATTGCTTTAAACTTGTCGCTAAATAAATAAATCACCGAGCCTTTGATTATTAAAGGATCTTCAGTGTCTTAGTTTACGTTTTGTTCTGCTTCTCACTTTTCTTCCTTCCAGTCAGTAATGAACATTCTTTCAGAATTGGATTGATTCTCCTCCTCCTCTATCAGGAATCCCACATGCAGTTATGCATTAACTGCAGAAGATTAGAGCACTAAATTATCTCTTAAGTTGTTCGTAGCCCAGTGATGATCCCCTGCATGAAGATGAATTTTACTACTCTTGCTAATAATCCATCATAAACAGATTATAAGTCCTGAATTTATTCATATCAAGAAAGAGTAGAACAGAAACTAAGAAAATCTATCCACAATGTTTATGTGTATGTGAGAGATTACTCTCAAAATGTCTCTTAAAGAATACCTTTTCATCTCTATACTTCACTTGGTTTAACAAAATATTTGCAACTATAATTAGCCAATAGCACTCCTGATTCTAGTAGTCACTAATAGAAAAATGGTGCCAGCTAGTTCCTCTGCGTTCAAATAACAATCTTTTAGCAAGATCAAGAGAATCTTCCCTTTTCCACCTAAAAATAAGGCAATTCCTCTGTATTCCATTCTCGTTCTCATTCCTTTCCCCTAACCTTTTCCATTTCCATTGAATATAACTTCCTTGTCAGTCTGCCCATCCTCCTAGCCAAAGCCTCCTTTCACACACTTGTCTAACCTATGTATGTTTTTTTAAAAGCTTGTCACTTTGTGTGTGTGTGGGTTTAGTGCTATAAAACTTAGGAGAAGCAGGGCATTTTAAAACTTCTGCATATGATAGCATTGCTGCTATTTTTAATCAAAAAGTAAGAGCTGTTTCTGTCTTATAACACTTGATTTTAACAAATTATAACTTTTAGACATTGTATGACCACAATACTAAAAATAAATATTTTTTATTATTATTAGGAAAAAGTATTTTTCCCTAACTTTGAAGTTCGCTATGTAGATACTATTTCTAACAACAGATTAAGCTGGCTGCTGACCACACTGAACAGTTTCTCACACATTGTCCAGTTTTACTACTTCTGTAGTAGAGACAGAAGGAGGTACTTAATTTTAGCACATGAATTCAACTAAGTCATCAAAAGTTGCTACACTGCATTTCTCTAGCAATGCCACCTCCTAAGTAACACTGGATTATTTTGTTCTTAACAAGTATCAGTATCTTTCTAAAGTATCATTCTTCTCTGACAGCCTCAGACTGAAAAGAATAAACAGCATTGCATAAAAAATGGACAACATTAGGATTTTGTTTCATGACTGAAAAAGTACAGACACGAGTTACATTTTGTCATGCGACATTTGAGGAAAAAGGGATTTGTGATATTTGTTTTTCCCTGAATGGAATCTACTATAGTTACATGGATTAGTGAGACAATGCAAGCCAGCCTGTCCCAGAGGGAGCTTTAAGAGGGAGCTTGAAGCCAGTGTAGGGAGACACCATTGCTAAGGAGCACTCCCTGCTGCGGACCTCTGTACAATGGTGGTGAGCCTCAGTCACAGACCAGCCTGGACCCTAGGTCTCTGATTTTGCTGGAAACTCAAGACATCCCTTTTCTTTTCCACATCCTCTAAACACAATGATTCTAGATGCTATTTCCTCACACCTCAGATTTTTCAAAATACCACAGGGAAATGTAGATGCATGATACTCCGTCCTTCCTGTCAGGATGAGAAAAACCAAAAACCTTGTAAAAAACTATAAAAAATTAGAGATTGGGCAAATAGCAATGCAGCAATCCTGTTTCATTAGTGGGGTAAAAGAGTCAAATATATAAAAAAGTCAACTCAAAAATCGACGGAAAAGTGGAACACAATTTTAAAAGCTGCAAATACGTCCAGTTGTATAGACATTGTACTTATGATTTACGTGCCATCTTTAAAAATTGCAGGTTAAGTTTTACATTTTGTTTAAGTGCAAGTCAGAAATTTTGCATCACAAAAATAACTTTAATGGATTACACGTAAGAAGAGAAAATTGGCTTTGCACATGTTTATTCTTTGGACTTGTTCAGTAGACAAAAAGTGTCACTGAGAAAGAACACCAAATTATTATACTTCTGATCTGCATCAGACTTTTGCATGCTGTTTTATATATTTTTAAAATTATAATAACAATCAGCATGAAATTAAGAAATGTATCCATTAAGCCAGTTCCCACCCAATTTTGCTTAGATAACAAACTTGTTCAGTTTTCTTAGTAAAATGTGACATACCATGCCATCAAATCAGACCCAGATTAAACTACATTGAGAAAGTTCTACACTGCTAATTAGGTTTCATAAAATTGGCTTAGCACAGAACCACCAGGAAGAGATGAACCAGAAAATCTTCCAACATAAGCACAGAATATTTTCTTTATGTGGAAGATGATCAACAAAGCAAGCAGTACTAAACAAATAGGTTATGAGCAACATAAATGCTTCCTAGCAGAAGTGTTAGCAATGACTAGGAGATAGAGAAGTCAATAGTACCTCTTCCAGCCATTTCTAGGATCAATTTCACTCTTTTGTAAGGCTCAGACTATGACATACATTGCATTTATCATTGGAAATTAACCACAGATGCAATATTTCTTACCGTGTGTCCTTTCTTTCTCTGACAGTTTGAGAATTATTTGCTGATGTGATTAGATACTTGGAAAAAATACTAAAGCCCTATCACCTTGAACTCCCACGTTCTTCAGCAGCCTGTGGAACCAACATTGTTAGAGCTCTTTCTGAACAGGTTAGACACGTATGCATTCATATATGTGTGCTAGGCAGGAAGGGTGTGATCTTATGAAGAAGGAATATTGTTTGGGGTCCTTTCTAGTTTTGAGTTTGGTTTGATTTTGTAATGTCTTCAGGATTTGTCAGTGTTATTTCAATGAAATAGCAGTAGACAAGACCCACTGACTACGAAAATTAAGTAGACATGAGACTGCTAAAATGGGTCTTTGGATACAAACTTGAACCCACTGAAACAACCAACCAAATATTTTAAATCATGTTTAAGCTGTAAGGTAATGTGGTTATTTGCGTATTAACTTCTCTACCCACCACAGCGCTGCCAGGGTATGATTAGCTAGTGTCTGAGTTAGATTTAAGCATGTATATGTTTTGCTGTGTCCCCTTTTTTGCCGGCTTCCATGTTTCTTCACCATGTTTTCTCAGCCTCAGTTATTCTACTACAATTGCATGAAATAAGACTGGACTGCAAATTAATATCTTTGCTATAAGAATCTCAAATTCTTTTAAAATCGGGAAAATACCATACCTTGAACAAGTTTCATTCAAAAAGAACCACACTGCTCCAAGAATCATGAATATGACTCAATCAGCATACTGAACCAATTATTTTAAACATACAATTTGGTCTTAGGTATAATCAGTTGATTAACTATCCTAAAGGAAACAGCACCTTCATAGCGTTTTAATAAAATCTGAGAAATTAACTAAGTTATGAACTCAAAGGTTTCGCAAGCTCTTTAAGAGAATTATAGCAACTGAGTGATACAGCAGAGAAATAGGAGAAACAAAAAAGGCAGCAGGTGCAAGTTATCAGTTATAATAATTATCTTGAATTGCCCTTTTCAATAAACATTGAAATCACATCTCTATTCTTCATCCTGATGAGCTTCTTCTTTCTAAAGCCTCCCACTTTACATAAAAAGAACAATAATCATACTTAATGTATGCTACAACGTATGTAATATTTTCAAAAATACCCACTAACATATCCTGTCCTGCAGATAGCACTTATTTTAGAAATACCAATTTAGTTTTAATAGAATCACAGAACAGTTTGGTTCGGAAGGGACCTTAAAGATGTTCTAGTTCCAAATCTCCTGCCACACCTTTCACTAGACCAGGTTGCTCAAAGCCCCGACCAGCCTGGCCTTGAACACTGCCAGGGATGGGCCATCCTCAGCTTCTCTTTATTAAGGGCTTCACTAATAGTATTCATGGTCATTAAGTCACTTTGTGTTGGAAGACCAGGGGATATTTGTAACAAAGCAGGACTTGTCCAGATGCACAACTACAAAGCAGAAGTTACTTTCAAATCTAGGGACATAACACCTAGTAGAAGTGAAGCATTAACTGAGTGGCCTTCCAGACTTCCCCAGAGATAATATAATGTGGGTCTGGTAAGACGAATTAAACTAGGGAACCTGTAACACACAACCAAACTGTAAGCTTGCCTGTGAAAGAATCACGTACAACAGCTTTCACACTGCTCTTCTTTGATAAAAAGATTCACACAATTTCCTCTTGCTTAAATGTGATTTTTTTTTTTGCAGAGAAAATCCTCAGTAAGTATGATAGACAGTGGCCTTTAAAAACTGCACCCCTTAGAATGCTAAGAGAAAAGCAAAACAGAACCCAGAGCTGCAATTACAGCCATTTTCAGAATAAAGGTATTTAAGAATGTTAGAATAAAATCCTATTTATATAGCACTGAGGTTCATACTTCACACACAAACATTTCAAAAGCAGTTATCTATCACTGAGAGAAATCACTGAGGACAACTGATAGCAAACTGTAAAATGCAGTATGAAAAATAATATATTAGAATGCACTGGCATGTACAAGTGGATATATTATGCTGATTTCTTTTTTTCCAAAACTTCTTTTACAGATATGTTCTAGAATAGATTCAATATAATGGCTCTTCTAAAACATGCACTTACAGCTATATCACTCAAAATCCTTTTTATGCACATGAAACACCACAACTGTAACTGGCAAGGACCTTAAAGTCAAAACTTATCCAATATGTATCCTGTTTTAAGATTCTCATAAAAATCTGCCTTAAGTAAAAAACAAGTTGAGTATACTCACACTAAATTTTACTAAGCATGTGCATGTGTCTCATGTTGCTACAGCTTTGTAACGCTCTCTTCATGTTCAGAACTCTTCCAAATTTATTTCAGAATTAAATAAGAAATGAGTAAACAGGAACATGAACAATGTTAGTGATGATTTTCAATGCTCTGCACTGGCACAGTTACCTGAGGGAGGCACTTCGACCTTTTCTGGTTTTTCACTTTAAAAGGAATTGATTTATAGAGTTTAGCATCAGAAACAAACACTACCTCTCAGCTCCTGAGAGAATTTTAGTAGAAGAGCACCTCTATTTAAAATTACAGAAATAGACAAAGATGGTTAAAAAAATCACCTAATAAGAACATGGTGATGTGTCCTGGACCATGACTTATATTTTGCTTATGATGCTCCTGGAGCAGCCTAACTTCTCAACAGCGCTTACAGGATTTCTCCTGGAACTGAAAGACACAAACTTCCAACAATCTATGCAAAACAGCTGTTCTTAAATGTAACCTCGGGTGCCTGGTACAACCACCAGGTAAAACAATCAAAGGGTACAAGCCAAGGGCATGCTGTTTCAGTAGGACCTTCTGTATTATGCCCAAAATTTGTGGGGACACCATCTGTTCCGAAAACAATGGGATTTTGTTTGTTTGAGTGCTTGCTGTTTGCTCCACCCGAACTCCCAGCTGAATGTTTTCTTGACCTATGATACTGCAGTACGACTCTGGCTTTGAAACTCATGCACCAGATACAAAGAAATGATCTTATCCAAGAGTTTTGCATTATCTAGCTCATAGTAGGGAGCAATACTACAAATTAAATGACAAACACACAAAGTTATTTACAATGTAAAGCAAATTTCAGTTCAAATCCACACAAAGAAGTCGCCTAGCTTGTTCCTCAAAAATTAATGCTAAAGCATTTATTTATAAGTACATGCCCTTCTCAAAAGGCTAACAATTACCAGACTTTAATGACATCTCTTTGGAGACTATGGACATA
Source organism: Lathamus discolor (assembly GCF_037157495.1). Lineage (NCBI taxonomy): Eukaryota > Metazoa > Chordata > Aves > Psittaciformes > Psittacidae > Lathamus > Lathamus discolor. The sequence continues at coordinate 25,962,668 of NC_088887.1, read as the reverse complement.
CAAAACATATAAATCTAAAATAATCGTTTGGCTGGAAGCCTGGTTAAACCACAATTCTGTAAGTAAAAATTAATCTTTCAGATGAAAACATATACTTTTTCTTCACAGCACAGTTAAATTCATTGTACAAGTCAAGTTGTACTTTGAAGTCAGCAATTTCGAAAAGCATTTTACAAAATTTTGTTTCTTCAAAAGTAAACCAAAAAGCAATAAAACTATTACCATTCAAACTAGCTGACATCTCTGTTACACTGTTGGAAGAAAATGACTTTTGACAGAAGCTTGTAATAACTTGAATGGGAGAAGGAAAAATATAGCACACTATGGAACTAATGTTAATTTAAAATTTACAAAAAAGAACCTTTTTGAAAAGGTTCATACACACCATTAGTGAAACTGACAGAGATATCCTGTTCTATGAGTTAGGAGGGGAAGCGTAAGAGGAATGTACCATTCTAGAAGTACGTGAACTTCCACCATTTCTAAAGAAAATAACATGTGATGTAGGTATCAATCAGATGGACACATTATTAGCAGCACAGTAAAAAAATAAAAGGAAAAAAAAAAATGGGGCTGCAGTATTTGGTCACTGCCACTCAAGGAAACTACTGAAAACAATATCCTGTTTTCTCTTCCTTTTCTAAGAAAAGTATTCAGTTTATTTTCCTGTACCAGCAGTTTCTGATCCTCAAAGTTAATTCTTTCACCACACTAACAAACAGATCTACAAGTCAAAAATCAAACTCACCTCTGGAGGGCAGGGGAGAAAGAAATTAAGGGAAAATCCTTAATTACTTTTCTTCAAATTTAAGTCAGGAATAGGCATTTTAAGGCTGCCATTCTTTAGTGAGAACTCTGTGATTTGAATTTTTGTTGGACTTTCATGGCAGCACCACTACCCCATCAAAACATTCTTATTTTTAAGTAATCTTTTGACACACTCTCTAGCACAACTGTAGTTTTGATAACTTAGGTTAAGATACACATATCACATTCAATTTTAGGAACTACACATTTTCTAATAAAACATTTATCTTAAAGTATGCAGCTTATACTATAGTTGCAGAAAATTCAGGATATTTGCATGGCAGGAGGCAATCCTAGATAAGAGTTTACAGAAGAGGAAACAGGTCACAGAGCACATTATACCGATGTTTGCTTACATGCAATCTAGCTTAATCATAGAATCACAGAAATACATTATTCAGGAAAAACAGTGTCTTTTTCTAAGGTATAACATTAAAATATTTTATGGGACTGTAGTGATAGGGCAAGGAGTAATGAGTTCAAATGTAAACAGGGGAAGTTCAGGTTAGATATAAGGAAGAAATTCTTTACCGTGAGTGTGGTGAAGCACTGGAATGGGTTGCCCAAAGAAGTGGTAAATGCTCCATTCCTGGCAGTGTTCAATGCCAGGCTTGACAGAGCTTTGGGTGACATGGTCCAGTGTGAGGCATCCCTGCTCTTGGCAGGTGGGCTGGAACCAGATGATCTTGAGGTCCTTTCCAACTCAAACCATTCTATGATTTACATGAACTCATTGAACACAAGTTGATATTTAACTTGTTTTACCTCACTCTAACCTCTTAGCCATTTTAGTAAGAATCTACAATGGTGTTTCACTCACATAGGAAGTCCACATTTTCCAGGTGAACCAACGCTGCTAATTTTCCAAGAGTTTTGTGTTCCAATAAATACCTTGGAACATAGCTGCAACTCAGTGTGCTCATTCCAAACAGTGTGAAGTCTTCATGGAAAGTCTATGCTAGATGGAAGCTTTCAGCTATGAACAGGCTTTTTCCAATCACTCTAGTCTCAACCTACATGATGTTTTCATAAACTCATGGAAACTGCATTAAAAAGCTTATGTTGAGTTCTTATTGGTAGACCAACTGACTTCAAGCTAGTCAATCGATGTCCTAAGACACAGTAGAAGACTTAAGTATGTAAGTAAATTCTACCAACTTAATGCACTTTCTTTCATTAATATACAAAAATAATTTAATTTTCCATCAAACCTGACATGAACAGAAAATTATGCGTGAGGCTCAGAATTAAGGCAGAAGAACTTTTTCTTAACATAATCACACTGAAAGAAGCTGAATGAGTTACAGTAACAGCTGTCTCAATCAAACTGCAAATGTTAATAATTTAAAACACAGAGAACAATTTATAAAAGAGTCTGTCTGGAGATTTTGTAAAATGTTAAAGCTTTATGGTTTTACCCTTGAATTCAAGACTTTACTGCATTATAATCCCATAGATATGCATCTGGTTTGCTTTCTTCCTGCCTTCAGTGTTTCAGACACTAATAATTAAAGCTACATAACACAAAGTGTAAGACATTTAATAATGCAAACACTGTCTCACGAACATGTCAAAATGAAAGTAATTTTTTTAAAAGACATTTTGCATATCTTCCTTCACCGAACTATTCATCATCTATTTCTACCACTGATGTTACTATTCACACAATATTTTCTACATGGAAATGTGTTTGGATGTAGTTTTAGAGGTGAGAATGTCAATCTTTCAGTATTTCAGCCCTTCTTTGGTTAATGCACTTATATCAAAACACTGCTATGTAGACAGCATCATTTTCCATTTTAGTGGGAAAAATATGAGTGACTTAAGCTATACTCCCCATAGCAATGGAGGAAAATTGTCCAGGTGCATGAAAAGTTCACAGAAGGAGAGACTCAAGCATCCTTGGTTGGAAAATAAAACAAAACAAAAAAATAAACAAGCAAAAAAAAACCCAAAAAACAACAACAAAAAAAAAAAACAACTTAACAAAAACTTAAGCCAATAAATATTTAAACTGTTAGCAAATAGAAGGAATAGCTTAGAAAATATTTAAACACCCTCCACTTCAGGTTATGGATATATGCTGACAACCTGTACATCCAGTTTGCTGTCTCTCCATTAATTCTGGCTGCTGTGTTTTTGTCATGTGACAACTGCAGCTTTTCTGTGGCTCATTTCATTTCCAGTGCTTCACACGGCAGCTAGATTTGAACTCGTATGAGACTGCACCTGTACAGTTTGTGTAGCTCATGGCATCTGTTTAAAGCTAGTATAATGTTTGAACTACAGAAGAACAGCTTATCTCTATTATGCGGTTTTATTTGCAATTTCAAAAACTTTTGCTTAAAATATTTGTATAATTAGTGATAATTTCCTACTAGACATGACTTTTTAACCATTCATGCAATTGGGAGACACACATAATACGCTATTTGCACTTTTCCATGTTGACACCCCCTCACCCCTATTATAGGAAAACATTTTACACACTTACTAATAGTTTACATTATTTAAAAAATATTCCATCAACTTTCATATGATTTGGGCCTGAGACACAAAGCAACTACTTATTGCAATCCTACTGTTAACATAAGTGCCAGATAAACTTCAAAAAAACTAAGGTACATATTTCTGGTTCTAATTATAATAGAAGTAGCCTCTTCCAGGATATGTAGAAAAAAAGTCTGCCTTAATCAAGAGAATTAAACTCAAAACTCAATTCCTAACTAGATCTCACTAATCTTACTAGATTTTTCTGCAATGGCTACTGAATATAACTTCCACACACTCAAGAGAAGGGAGATGCTAAGGATAACAGGAGTCACAAGAATACACTATTGGGGAAAAAAAAAAAAAAAAAGGAAAAAAGAAAGAGAAAATAAGCACTTCCTTAGCTGAAAAATGTGCAAACATACTGAAAAATGTGTAGAACAGTTACTGAAAAATAGTTCTACCTGTCTAAAACTACAGTTATCCAGTATTTCAGCACACATGGGAAAACTATATTGCTATAAATTATATGAGAACATTTTCACACATTTTTTAAAATTTAATAATATGCTTTCCATAAACAACAGTACTTGTCTGCTGATGTGCATGTATTACATACAAATTTTACATCTAGATCTATAACCAAACAGAGTATTTTCACATCTATCTTATGGGCTAAAAGGATACGCACATGGAATAAGGAAGGAGGGGAATACTATAAGTATCCCAATCAACATAAACGTTCTACTCTATTGAAAAGAAATGGTCAAATTCTGACCATCTTAAAGAAAGTTAAGAATCCATTTTGGGGTCCAAGTTTTTACCTAACCACCCAGGCACTATGAGATTGTTACTGTGAACAAAGAATGGAAATCATGAGTTTAAATCACTATTTAATTCCTTTCACAGCTCATTCATTGGGAAACAACCAGATAATGGTCAGGATAAATACCAATAATATGCTTTTAAGATCAGATTTTGTGCAGAAATACTAAAAAAATACAAAAACACAAAGAAATTTGTCTATTACCTCCCCTACTCTGATGGTGAAAACCCTCTTTTAAAAGATTTCAAATTGATAGTTCCCAGAAGATAATTAATATGGGAAATACAAACAGGGAAGATAAACTAATGGGAGTACTAGAGCAATTTGAAAGATGGAAAGTTCACTTTGTGCATATAGTCTCCTTTCATAACAGCAACTGCATTTAATGACTCCTGCATTTTTATTCCTGAAGTTTCTTTCCATAGACCTTTGACTTTTATCAGAGGCATTCAACAGTGAAATATATACAGCCAAGTCTGGAATAGAAGCAAGGTCTGCATATGTGAGTCTAGAAAGCATATAAGTAAGTTTCCTTTTACATAATGAATACTGTAGTTCAGTTATATTTGCAAATGATTAAGGAGAACCTCCACAAAATAAAAACACAACAAATACTTTTCAGGTTTAGCAGAAGTGGGAGATTACTACACAAAATTCTGGGATACTTTGATCTCTAGACTTTCTGTAATAAATTATATTAACGTTAGGTTAATTTTTCATATTCTGCACAATATTGTTTCTGAATGTATAACAATCTACAAAAGAAATCAGTAACTTCTGTTAAAAAACGAACACCCAAACTAACAAAAACATTTTCTGCCTTTAATTGTTTCTATCTGGTCTCCTCTACATTTGCCTGCTTCTCCTTCCCCTCCTCCCTACTTCCTCTTCTAGTCTAATTGTGACGCACCAGGTATTCACTCCAGAAATAAAGAAGGAACAAAACAAATAACTTATTTTAAAGCAATGTCACACTATTATACTATAATAAGCTCCTTGAGCACAGGATGTATTAGTACTCATACTACTGAACCAACTAGCTTCTGCTTTCTATGATTAAAGATGGACTCCTACCTACAATGTACCACCATCTATTTTAAAATAATACAGAAAAATATTAACTTCCGTGATAAATGCCACAGGGTAACAAGACCATGGCATACTCACTGGAACTTAGATTGTGTCTTTTCCCTTCACAGACACTACAGACCCCTTTTACAGGATGAATTTATACTTTCCTATTCTTTGCCATTCATTAAACTCTGGCCCGTTCAGAAGAATGATTTGTCTCGTATTTCACTTCAAGTATTCACATGCCCATAGTATGCAGCCCAGTTATTCAAAATTGAAATTAAATGTCAAGATTGATAAGCTTTGCTAATTTCAACTCCTTATAAGAAATACAAAGTGGATTAACTAAACTGCTAAGGAAACTACCACTGAACACCATCTGCCAGCCTGGTCAGTAGCTCATCTCTTTTTGCTCTCCAAGCTACCTCTAGAACTTGAATCAGAAAAGTGTTCCTCAGAGAGACTTAGTAGTTTGATCTCTTCCCCCTAAAGACATTATTATACTATGTTGGAACTGGAGGTGGTATCTGTGAGGCACCTATCTGAACCCCATAGACGTGCGTGGCTCAGGCATTGCCAGAGCATCAGTAAATGGAATCACGCAGACAAGTCTAAAAACTTAGTAAGTATAAACAGGACATAACCTAATTAAGGATTTCTATACTCAGAAGAAAAAAATAGCATGAGTGCATCACTGAAAGCACATCCAAAAAGTTTGCAGTGCTTAAGTGGATATGAAATAATCTGTCATTTCTTGGAATAATTATGTCTTCAGTTAACACTTAAACAAAAAATTAAAATTCCAGGATGACTTTATGGAAATGCTTAACAGTTACTCTGAGGAAAAAAACAAACAAAAAAAAAAAAACACCAAAAAAACCAAAACAAAACAAAAAAAAACAACAACCCACACATAGAAGGACTATCAGGTCAACTAAAGAAGTTACTGCACAGGGTCAGTTACCATAACTGACTAAAGTCAAGCTACAACTTTTTAATCTCCATCTACTACTTCTCATTATTATCCCTTCAATATTTTGTGACTGTAGTATAATAAGACGAAGTGTACTGCTCCACTGGAAAAACTGACATGTATTAACTTTTTTTTTTTTATATACAAAAGTAACAGCATGATAATCTGTGAATGAAAAAAGGATGGAAAAGAATTAATCATTCCACAAGATAAACTCCTAGACAGAAGAGAGGTTGAAGAGATCCCTCAGATAACCTGTGGGAAAAACAGACACTGTCTGAGTGTGTAGGGTTGGAGTCAGGAGAGCCAAAGTGCATCTGGAGCCGAATCTGGCAACAGACATGAAGAGCGACAAGAAGGGCTTTTACAGGTTCCTGAGTAGCAAAATGAAGACCATGGGAAACGTAGGCCCACTACTGAATGGGTCTGGGTACCTGGTGTTGAAGGTTATGATAATGTTTGAGGTACTTAGTGACTTCTTCAACTCAGTCTTTACTGAGAAAATTCACCCTCAGGAATCTGAAGCATCTGACAGCATAAAATTATAGATCAACACAGACATATCCTTGGTCAGGGAGGATCAGGTTAAGGGAACATTTAAACATACTGGACACTTAAACATCAGTCCATGGGGCCTGATGGAATGCACCCACAAGTGCAAACGGAGATGGCCTGTGTCACTGAGAGGCTACTCTTGATAATCTTGGGAAGACTCAGGTAATCACGAGAAGTGCCTGAGGACTAGAAGAAAGCAAATGTCACCCTTATTTTCAAGAAGGGCTAAAAGGAAGATCCTGGAAAATATAGGTGAGTCAGCCTCACCTTGATCTCTGGGAAGATGATGCAACAAATAATCCTGGAACTTATCTGCAAACATACAAAGGACAAGAAGGTGATCTGGAGTAGTAAGCATGGATTTATGCGCATAAATCCATTACATTAAACATTCAGACCATTCTGAACACATAACATCCTCATAAATAAACTGATGAAGCCTGGTATTAATAAGCAGACAGTGAGGTCAGTCCAAAACCGCCCGAGTTTCTGGGCTCAAGGTGTGATTAGTGGCACAAAGGCTAGCACTAGAAAGGTACCCCCAGGATTAGATAATAGGGAAGAAACCACCCTTAACAAGACACCTGTGTATATTTCATTATTGCATGTAGAACATTTATCAATAATGACACATTTGGGACTTTTACTGCTTATTTCCAAAATGGTTAAAACAATTTCAACAAGGAATACTTAAATTGTATCACTCACAGAAGCTGTCATAACATTACTTCCATCTACCCAGATACCCAGACTTTTTTTGTGTTTTTCAGACAGCAAGTTATGTTGTTAAAAATACGGTCAAGTCATGTATCAAGCTTTGATGAACTAAACACTGCATTCCCTAAAAGCTTGAAAAGCAAAGCTGTGTAACTTCCTACCAAATCCACAAGGACAAAGACACCAGTAATTATTTTAATCCCTTTTTAATAAACAATTACTCAAAAACTGACTCTATGATACTACCTAAAATCAGACACTTTGATATGACTCATGAAATTTTTCTAAAGCTTTTTCTGCTTAAGCACTGACATACACAATCAACATCTGCAAAATAACCGTCTGCTAAGGCTTTTAAATATTTTTTCCACGATCAAAGACTTGTATAATATTTGAGTTACTGTTGCTGAAATTTCAAACAGATGCAATTTAAAATTTGCCAGTTGTTGGTTCACACCAGTGACCTCTTGAATACAACACATAAATACCATACTCTGAATTTGAATGCCAACTTGAACTTGAATACAACATACACACATAATTTTGCAATTCTCAGGTTAAGAAACAAATCTAAATTAGTCCTGCATTTTGCACAGATAAATACATGTCTGATCAGTCAGTTCATTTCTGCTTTTGATTTGATAAAAAGTCAAATGTCTGCCAAACATCCCCAAATATATTTACTTATACTTTAATGGGTTTAAGCATGATTACTCCTTTACATTTATTTGCACATACAGCAAGTGGAATCACAACCCTTTCTTAATCATGTGCAGTATGTAATTTACGAAAACAAGACTCTAAGATGTAAAAATGGTACACAGGAAGGGCAGGAAATGCAGCTTGTTGGGCAATAAGAATTTCTCTGATCCTAAGGGCTAGCCATTTACTCATTCAGCTTTAATTCAACAGCTACCTGTTGACAGCATTTATCTTCTCTGCTAGAGAAAATGGCTTCTCTGAAGGATCTGCACAGAAATAAATGTTCAAGGAGATGGTACAAAATTATTTGGGGAGAGTAAGTTAAAAGTGGACAAAATGAGAAGGATGCTTGTTTTGGACCACAACAAAATAAAATATTCTAAACAATGAATGTACGTTTTATACATATTTTATTTCAATGTCCTTGTGATAAAGGCAAATGCAAATAATATAATTTACATGCAGACTCCAACATCATATTTTCATTCTCAAATGACAAAAATCCATCTTTCACATGTAACTTAAAATGTTAGTTTTAATAAGGACTTTGACAATTGACAAGAATGTTTCAAATGTACCTATAGTCTGATTAGGAGCCTGCAATGCAAATTATTAAAGGCTGTTTTTGTTTGTTTCAGATGGTTCCTTTGGTTCCTAAGTGAGGTTTCTTTGCAGTGTTTCTGCAGTCAAACACCACTATTAAAATTCAGCACATACATCTACCCTTACAAAGAAGGGCGTTAGTGACTTCTACATAGAATTTTACCTTTAAATTTTAGCTATCATTTTTTATAGAGAGTCTGATGCAATCAGAGATCAGTAGGTCCATAGTTCTTACATTTTACTTTTTTCTTTTTTTTACTTTATTGTTCCTTTATTATTTTTATTACTCTATTCTTTCTGTTACTTTAATTTGTATTTTGTTTTTAATACAGGAGGAAGATTAGTAACTCCATCCTCCTATTAAATACATCCAAGTATTTAAGATACTATGAAAAAACCACAGGGAAAAATATATAGCACTGTTAATATAAAAATATAGCACAATCACCATGCAATAATATAACAGGATGTAACAAATAGTAACATAATGAAAATATTATTTAAACATCCAAATGTCTTCAACATTTAACTGGCCAATTGCACACCCTTTATTAATAACACTGAGATTCAACTATACAGAAACCCAAGTACAAACTACTTTCAAAACTGAGCCTCAGGTTATCAAGTAGTTATGAAGAAAAAAATTTTAAAATAAACAAAAATATCAAGTACATTAGAACAGTAAACCTATAATGCCATAAATTCTTTTCAAAATCTACCAGATTTTTAAATCTAAACTTACAGTTTAATGTCTCGTCTTTCAGAAACTGTTGCAGAAAAACCCAAGGGATAAAAATCATTACATTAATTTTCTATTGCAATAGCTGTAGATCTTTACTTTCTTTCCATGTTATCATTAAATGCTATATTAAAATAAAGTAGTACCTTATTTATGTATTTTTATTAGCAGATTTTTTTTTTCTCATGAATGCATTACATTTTTTAAAACCTTCTATGCCAAGAAGAAACTAAAACAGGCTCTTGCTTCCTTTTTTATTTCAAAGAGAAAAATATATGAAAATTATGTCATCATTTCTTTAGTGGGTTTTCAGTTGATTTGTTGCTGTTTTCACTACAGTGGCTTGCAGAGGTCATACTCTACCAATGCTTACAACGCAAGTTAGAATAACTGAATTACATTTCTAAATGCAATAGCATTCACTTTCAAGAAAGACTTACAAGGACCTTATCTGAATTTTACCTTCTCATGTAAATTGAAATACAGAACTATATTGATCAAGTTCCACTTAAAATCACCACATGCCATTAAAAGCTCAAGTAACTAGAAATTTAACAGTAGTTAAGACAGCTAAATTGAAAATGTGCCTTTTAAAAATTCAACCCATGAAGGTAACATTCACGAACTTTAGACATTAGCTGTAAAAGCCTCAGCTGCTTGTCAGCAGTCTCTAAAGACAATACAGAGCACTTTGCAGTTCTGTTAGTTACTAAGATAACTTTATTCTTTTATGTATATCAAGTATTGTACAAACAAAACATAGAAATACTTCAAATACTTTCTTCAGGATGGCAATTTTTTTTTTTTTTGATACTTTGTATAGCAGAAACCCTTCTTTTTAATCACAAACTGGTTAGTGTAACCTTCCCAAAGACTTTCACAATACCCTTTCAAAGGAATTCCTGTTTGTTGCTGTTACAAAAAAGAGTGAACCCAAACTGCTTTCAACTCAGATAATGGCTTATGGGAAAACAATTTAAGTGACCAGAATTTGTCCTGTTTTGGTCTTGTAGCAATTACTGTAAGAATGACAGATGAAAACAAACAAAAGTTCTCAATGTTCTTAAAAGCAAACAACCTGATTGCTTAAATATTAATCACATTTTTATTTATCACAGAAGATGTATATGAATGCTCTAATATATATTTTTGCAACATTTGAGAGCTTAACTCCTGCTTTTTGTGATCTCATTTTATGTAATATTTCTGTTCTTTCAATACTGTACCAAACTACAACCTTACAGTAGCTGCAAAAAGGCTGTACTTTAAGTCACAGACATTTTAAAAGAATTGCTGCATGAGCTTTAGCATTCCTTACAGAAAGGAAATACACAGATGTCCTTGAACAGAGATTATGGTTACGGTTCAGCAGAGCATTAAACCTCCAAGTTGAAGAACATGATACACAGAAGCTAAAGACTCAGGTGAGAATGTAGTTTCGGGAACCAGCCACAGGATGTTGCACATTTCATAGATTGGTGACTTCTGTCAGTTCATCAGCATTTGGCCGCTTACAAATATGAGACTGCAGTTAAAGAAATCATCCCATCACTCCCAGATAATTAGAAGTGCTGCAGAATTTTCACTTTTTTAATATGTTTATCAATTTTTTTTAATTAGGACATCAAGACACGAGGTTCAAGCGTTAATTACAGAGCCTACCACCCCAATCTAGAGCATGTGTGAACTCTCACTTTAAACTTCACAGTTCAGCTGCTGTAAATTCTTAAGAGGTGCTGAATATTATCTGGCAAAGGCACGATTATGACGCACCCGGGGGCTTCTGGTTAACATAATTAAGGGAAATTACATGAAACACTAAGAAGAGTTAAACAGACTAGCAGACACGCAGCACATGCCACTGGCTGTTAATAAAGTCGAATGTTTCACAATCATGGAATGGTTAGGGTTGGAAAGGACCTTAAGGATCATCCACCTCCAACTCCCTTGCCATATTCCAAAATAAGAGTAATTAAATTGTGCAAAGACTGGAAAAAAAGAAAGTATTTTTTGGTAGTAGCCACTCCAGACAAACTTCAAAACTTCATAGGAGAGGTGCTCCAACCCTCTGAACACCTTTGTGGCCCTCATCTGGACTTGCTCAAGCAGGTCCATGTCCCTCTTGTGTTGGGGCCCCAGACCTGGACACAGCGCTCCAGGTGGGGTCTTCATGAGAGTGGAGTAGAGGGGTAGAATCACCTCCCTTGACCTGCTGGAGGCACTCCTTTTGATGCAGCCCAGGATATGGTTGGCTTTCTGGGCTGTGAGAGCACACTGCCAGCTCGTGTTGAGCTTCTCATCAACCAACACCCACAAGACCTCCTCCTCAGGGCTGCTCTCAATCCAGTCTCTGCCCAGCCTGTAGTTGCACTTGGGATTGTCCTGACCCAGGGCAGGACCTTGTACCTGACAGTGTTGAACTTCATGAGGTTTTCACTGACTCATCTCTCAAGCCTGTCAAGCTCCCTCTGGATGGCATCCCTTCCCTCCAGTGTGTCAACCACACCACACACCTTGGCGTTGTCGGCAAACTTCCTTTCACTACAGAGTGATTTCAAAGTTATCTGGGTGCTTTTTGCATAAATACTAATATAATTGTCTCCTCCGGTACTTGAAATACTGGCTGTAACTCTGATGTGTAATTAAACTAGACTTCAGAAATCTGTCAGCTACTGGTGTTGAAAAGATAGTGCTGTAATAAAATAAAATACTGATTTTTTTTATATCAAAAATACCAGGCACTTCCCTAGCATTAGCTGTCACCTGTTGCAGAGAGATTTTTTTCTCAGAAATCCAACTGAGGAAAATGATAAATCACCTTTCTTATGTTACATATACACTTACTTTATTAACACCTCCAAAAGAAACTGCTTATGTTGGCCAAAAATCATAGGTGAAAATTGCTATCAGCCAGACAAAAATATGTCAAGCTGATTCCTGCTGCTCTTAAAAGTATGCTGTCAAAGCACTTAAGAACTTCAGATCTCTAGAGATTAAAAACTTGTCCATATCATACCAGGATCAAAACTTTCTTTCCCCATTAGGAAAATGAACTGGAGACAAGATTGGAGGTGTTGAAAAGTCAGCTACTGCGAACACTTGCCAAAAGGTACTCGAAACGCATCTGGAATATTGCGTCCAGTTCTGGGCCCCTCTGTTCAAGAAGGACAGGGAATTGCTTGAAGGAGTCCAGTGCAGAGCCACAAAGATGATTAAGGGAGTGGAACATCTCCCTTATGAGGAGAGGCTGAGGGAGCTGGGTCTCTTTAGCTTGGAGAAGAGGAGACTGAGGGGTGACCTCATCAATGTTTACAAATATGTAAAGGGTAGGTGTCAGGATGATGGAGCTAGGCTTTTTTCAGTGATATCCAGTGATAGGACAAGGGGCAATGGGTGTAAACTGGAACATAGGAAGTTCCACGTTAACATCAGGAAGAACTTCTTTACTGTAAGAGTGACAGAGCACTGGAACAGGTTGCCCAGGGGGGTTGTGGAGTCTCCTACACTGGAGATATTCAAGGCCCGCCTGGACAAGTTCCTGTGTGATGTACTGTAGGTTACCCTGCTCTTGCAGGGGGGTTGGACTACATGATCTTTTTAGGTCTCTTCCAACCCTTGGGATTCTGTGATTCTGTGATTCTGTGATTCTGTGAAACAGCCGACTGATTATGAGCAGGAGTGATTCGTTTTGATTTTGAGAAATCAATAGTACATCAGAACATACACAAGTAGGTTGTTTCTTGAAGAAGGAACACAAACAAGTTAATGTAACTTCACAGTTTTCACTGTGCTATTCTCAGTGGATCTTCAGTTCAGTTTCTGATTGGAGATAAATGTGTCAACTACAGTCATGGAGTGTGACTGCTGAATCACAGGCTTGATGAATTGGCAAGGTTTCACCATTTTATTGTTAAGCACTACACAAATCTTGGTATTGAATCTGTCTGCCTTAAAAGGTTTGCAGGCTCAGAAGTATTCATCTATGACAGAATAAAAATTATGGACTTGATTTGGCAGATGCTCATATTACTGACAACTGAAGAGAGTACGACATTCACTATGGTAAGAGGAAAACTTTGTGATATAGCTATCTCCAAACAAGCGCATAAGATATTCAGAATAACTGGAAATGACAACAGTAGGTTAAACCTAGATTGGTTCCAGAGAATCATGGCAGAGTTCATTGATGGCTGTCTCAAAGGCAGAATGTGCCTATGAATGATTCAAAAGACTGAAACACACAATCTAAAATCGGAGAATTTTTAAAGAAAAATTACCATAGGCTCCTGAATTAACTAATGCACATGTGAATTTAAATGTGCTCAGGTTAAAATTAGAGCAGAGCATGAAAACATGCAAGATTCACGCAACAGAAGTAGTGGTACTCAGCCTGAGGAGGTATGAGAGTCTAAAATTACTGACTGTAAACACTAAATAATAGATTAATCTTCACACAACATTGCTGTCAGAAAATTTAGTGGGAATTACGGCAATGAAACCCCAAATTTATTGCATTTTGAACACCATTTTTCCTAATAGCCAGAGTTCATGCACTAATCAGGATTCAAGGTGAGTAAGATCAACTTGGAAAGTTTAAATTCAGTTCAAGCTCAATGCTGAGGGGAAAAAAACCCACCCAAACAAAAAAAAAAAAAAAACAACACCCCCCACAAACAGCATCCTTTCCTAAGGCTTTGCTATGCTATTCAAAATTGATGACTACATTAACATATATATTTAAATCTCATCAGTCAAGACAGTACTGGGGTATAGAATCTACGTATAAGAAGGATTACAAATGGAATCATAGAATGGTTAGGGTTGGACCCAACCATTCATCTAATTGATGGCTCAGTGTCCAAGTAGAGACTGGCAACGAGTGGTGTCCCTCAGGGGTCACTGTTGAGACTGATCCTGTTCAACATCTTTGTTGGTGGCATGGACAGTGGGATTGAGTGTCATTTGCCAATGACACCAAGCTGTGTGGCTCGGTTGATACGCTGGAGGGAAGGAATGCCATTCAGACAGACCTGGAAACGTTCGAGAGGTGAAGCCCCATGAAGTTCAACAAGGCCAAGTGCAAGGTCCTACACCCTGGAGCAAGTCCAGAGGAGGGACATGAGGATGACAACGGGGCTGGAGCACCTCCTGTATGAACACAGACTGAGAAAGTTGGGGCTGTTCAGCCTGGAGAAGAGAAGGCTGCGTGGAGACCTCACAGCAGCCTTCCTGTATCTGATGGGGGCCTACAGGATGCTGGAAAGGGACTCTTCACTGGGGACTGTAGTGATAGTACAAGAGGGAATGGGTTTTAACTTAAACAGAGGAAGTTCAGATTAGAAATAAGGAAGAAGTTCTTTACTGTAAGGGTGGTGAGACAGTGGAACAGGTTGTCCACAGAAGTCGTAAATGCTCCATCCCTGGCGGTGTTCAAGGCCAGTCTGGACAGAGCCTTGGGTGACAAGGTTTAATGTGAGGTGTCCCTGCCCATGGCAGGGGAATTGGAACTAGATTATCTTAAGGTCCTCTCCAACCCCAACCACTCTATGATTCTGTAAAACAAAAAGCTGTATTCAGGTGAAATAACACATTTAAAATAGAATTTCAAAAAAAGTAATAAATCTATCTTCTTATACAGAGTGCTTATGGGAAAGACTGATGAGGTCAAATATGCTTTGTGACAAAATATCATGGCAATAGATTTTACTGCAGATTGAACCAATGTGAATGACAAATATTTTGGATTAAATGTACAATGCATATTTTTTTTTACTGTGAAAAAAAGGAGGATTCATTTCAATAAATCAAATTAAAAGGTTGTCAGATTTCTTCCTCTATAACAAGGTTCTAGAAGTTATCATCATTACAATACGATATGCTATTACTGCCTAAAAAAAAAAATAAATCTAGTATTTGCATACAGAAATCAGTGAAAGTCCAATCATATTTTACTTTATGTTTCAATCACAGAAAGTCAGATCCTTGCACAACATATATTCATGTATCTGGCTATTTCCAAGGTTTAAAATTTCTATGCAACTATCCCTAGAGCTAGGATGATTCTTGCCCCAGACCGGTTACTTGAGCAATGCCTTCTGTTATCTAGATGCCTGATAATGAAAAAAGTATTTCTTTTCCTCTTGCATTTCTTTAGGCACTTATGTTAAGCTATTCTTCATAATGTCAACCAAATATTTAATTTCCATTTCAGACAAGTTGTGAAAGACTTCCATATTTTACAGTAACTTTTTTATTTAATAAATTTTAAGTTACCTGTTCAAATGAAACTGCTCACTTGGTTTACGCTTCAACATATGGATTGTTTTTTTTTTTCCTCCCATGAGCAGTTGTTTTCATTGGTTTTAAGAGAAAGATTACATCTACTTCCAGCCCCTTTTGCCATCACAAGATTAAAAATTTACACTTAGCTCAAAGTTTAATACAGGGAGTACTCAGGCAAGCACTGCATATATGTAAATTAATATTGTACTAAAATACACAAGAGTTAATTATTAATAGTAATAACTTCAGGATTCACAGGTGTTAATACAGGCTTTGAAAGGTTATTCAGCTTAAAATTATTCTCATCCAAGTTTCTAGAAAGCCTGAAAAAGGTATGGCAAACTGTCCAATTCTCTATTGATGCCTGTCATATTAAGCTGACACCAGTAACCCCTGGCAGGGAACAGCACTCATTAGCAGTAATACTTAAAAACAACTGCCATCCTCTTGAAATACTCACAGGCATCTTTCTGCCTACACACAGTATCAGATTTATGTCCACAACTAAACTTCTGAAAGCAGAAATCAAAGTCAGAAATTTACAGCGAAATTCATGACTTTTTGGGTGCTATATTCCAAATATGTGTTAGAATGAGATGCAGCCCCAAATCATCTACATTCAGCACTGAAGCAGCAACATAAGTAATAACACATTTAGTGAAGCTCCCTATTGTAAAGATTCAGATAGAGAGGACAGGGGGGAAGGCACAAAATCCACTTAGGGAGAAAACACATACACTGCATAAATTTCTCAGAGCATCTTAGTTGTTGGCTGCACATCTTTATTCTTTCTATTCCTTCATTAATTAATTAGTTGCTAACAATGATCTTCATTCAATGGTTACATTTTCTATCAGTTACACATCAGTATGTACAAACGGGCTTTCCTATGGGGAGACAGAACGCAAAGTCCATCTCATTTACTTGAACGCTCTTATTCAATGTTTTTTAGAACCATATTGGCTGCTCTACCCTTTTTTCTACATTAATCTGCTATAGTTGCAAAGAAACACTGCAAGTACGGTGTTATTAACCATAACAGATCCAGCACTGGAGACAGAAAGAAGTTGAAAGCAGCAGCAAGGAAAACTGAAATCTCTGATATTAATCTAAATATCAGGATACTTAAATGCCATCATTGATAGCCTGCTTATTGTTTTTTGAAGTGTTTAAGACGGACATTCAACAAAGCAACGTTAAAACTTCATATAGAATACACCTTCTGATCACCTACATTAGAAAACATTAACATTTCCAGAGAAAGGCTTTTTGAATGCTTAGGGAATGGAGATCTACCCCATTCAGCCTGGAGAAGAGAAGGCTGCGTGGGGACCTAATAGCAGCCTTCCAGTACCTGAAGGGGGCCTATAGGGATGCTGGGGAGGGACTCTTCTATGATTCTATGATTCTATTAAAAGATGAAAAGAATAATGGTGTAGTGGGGCTGTACAGTCACTCCTGTACACTGTAGTTAGAAAGAAAAAGAAGCCGAAAATAGCAAGACATAACCAGAGAAGGAAATTTGAAGGTTTCTTATCACTGGAGAGTGAGTAACTTTGGAATACCTTTCCAGAACAGCAGTGTAACACAAATCATCTATGGAAATAGCTCTGTCTGAATAACCTTGGAACTAAAACTTTGATTCATGTGATAAACAACTGATTTCATATGATTTATATCCTTCAAGAGGCAGGTGGTTATAGTCTTGCCTTCATTTCTGAGTCCTGTCTGTTTCAGCATCTCTTCACCTTCCCATTCTTCAGTTGCTGTAGAACTCAGACACACATTTCCCTCCTTCCCATCCCCCATTCATATATTTTGTTTGGATGGTTTCACTTACTGCTTTCCATAGGCATTTAGGATTGTATAGAGCAAAAGTATGGGTGTCAGATTATGTTCTAAGATTCTCTGAAATCTTTAAAGCCCTCTTACGGAAATGCGTCTACTATATTTTGTTTGTCCCGTCATGTGGCATGCATCTGTTTTTAAGACTCTAAGATCATAGCATGAAATACATATCGTTAATATAATGTTTCAGAATATTTCGTTCACTAGTCATGAAAAAGCAGTAGCTAAAGGCACTCACCTGATACTTATTTCTAGTCTTGGTGTTATGAAGAAAAGACAAAACTACTTCAAAATACACCTGCATGATATACTGTCTAGAATCTAGAACTAATCTGTAGGGGTTTTTTTCCTCTAGGATTTGCTGATAACACACATCCCACATTACCAACAAAATTGACTCAATTTCTTAAAATCAGTGCCTTGGTGAGAGAAAAATATACCCACAAGATTAAAGGCTTAACAATCAAAAAAGAAAAATGAGACTGCGATTGCTGTATGCTTAAGCAAATGCTATTTCCTTATTTCTTGGAAATTATTCCCATTTACTTTCATAGAGTTGCTCCTGTATAGGAAAAAAAAGGTAGAGTTTTACTAGAAATGATAAATTTAACACCTATCCAAAACTGTATCGCAGTAATAGCTACTATTTTGGAAAAGTACCTTAAAGGTTTCAGTAATGCATTTGAAAGCATCACTCTCACAAACATGAGGAGGAAATATTCTGGATACCTCAGAAGATATTTCTGATGAAGTTAATACATTACTTTTTCAAGTACAGACACTTTTGTTTTTATTTATTCAAATAAGTAACAATGCTGAAACCTAGAAACTCATATGCTATACTATATATTGAAACCACTTGTTTACAAATACCCCTTTTACAAAACTAACTACAGTACCATAGTTGTACTATAGTTACTATTGTTCTCGTAGCAGACAGTAACTCTAAAGACTTTTCACTCTTAAGGCATGAGCTATGTTTACTGCCTTCTGCATACTTTGCTGGGTGTTGACTAAAGGTGAAAGGTGATCCTGCAGCCAAATGTGAAAAATATGAAGTCAAAGAACCTTCTGCTCACTTCACAGCATTTGCTTTTAAAACGTGCAACTACCTCCTCAGAACACTACAAATCTAAATATGGGAGTACTGCTGCAGAATTGTACATAACCAACTACAGATTTTAAGGAAAGACAACCAAGTGATTCAAATGTGTTTTACTTGAAAGTATTTAACCTAAAAAGATTGTTGGGGGGAAAAAAAAAGTATGGACATAAAAGTGGAAAAAAAATCTATATGTAAAATGAAATGTCAGGAAGTTGTAGAAATTATTACGAAATTCTTGCCCTTGAGGCAGTTTGAGTTCCAAATTTATACTGTTTTTATGATACACAACAATCATGGTAACATGTCTTGGAACAATCTCCTAGTGCTGGTCACATCTGGAAATAGCTGGCTTACTATGGAAATATTTCACTGAATGTTATTTTGGAAAAAAGTACTTATTTGAAGCTTTCAATTATGAATTAAGTATTTTAATCATGGAAGTTTATAGCGAAACTCCTGTTTCCTGTGTATTTAACAACTTGCTGTTGTTAAATAAAATAAACCACATTTCACTTCAGAAGAAAACCAACATTCTGTTAAAGCCTGGAGTGCTTAACACAGAAATAATACGGCAAAGTGTGTCCGCCAGCTTTTTGTAATTCTATTTCTGTCCATGAGAAAGGAAAGGCAAGTGTTTACTCCCTTCTGAGTAAGTTTGGGATTGAGTTTTACTTAGGATTTTAATCAGATTTCTCCTTAAAAACAGCCATGCTACAAAACAATCTGATGTCCTTTTGACAGACAAGAAACAGTATCAGTGAAATATAACTGAATGTTAAAACAATATTTGGCTGGTTTTTTTGGGGGGTTTTGTTTTTTTTTTAGCAAACATAAATGAAACATTCTGTGATGTATGTTTGCAATTTTGCAGTATATTTGGAAGAGGCTTCCTAAGGAAAATTTCACGTTTGTGCTCCCTTTTTATCCAAGAGCTTCGGATAGCTGTTCCCTTTTTTCATCCTTTATGTGAGGGAGGGCATTTTGCCCATGTACAGAATAAGTTTCAGACGTATCTAAAATTCAAGCTTCTGTCTCATAAAAAAAGAATTATTCTGAGCTCCAGGGGGAGAATGATCACAGACAAAGACATGATCATAGCACAGTAGAATAATACAGATTGAAAGGGAACTTCGAAGGTCTCCAGTCCAACCTCCTGCTCCAAGAAGGGTCCATTATGAGCACAAACTAGACTGCCCAGGGTTTCATCCAGTCAAATCTTGAAAGACACTGGAGATGGAAACACTTCTCTAGGCAGCCATCAAGACAGGCGAGGTCTCAGGACAGACAACTACAGTACTGCAGTTGTTACTGGCCTCTTCTAGAGTACAACTCATTGACCTCTACCCTCTTGACCAGTTTTTCATAACATGGATACAACTTCACAGCTACAGCATCAGCTTTCCAGATTTTCTAGTCACATATGAAATTGAAGTTGGGAGGAAGAGAAATAGAAAATAACCTTTTATTTGGCTGGGGTGGGGTATGCCCATGTCACTTATGTGTACATGTCTGTATGATATTAAAGATGCTCTTGGTCTAAGAGCTGAAATCAAGACCCATACTTATAATGGACAGATTCCTCACCTCTCGCCATAATGGAAGCTAGATGCATTCTGATTTTAACTTCAAAATATCTGAAAGCTCTGTTAATTGATTTGAAGAAAGGAGAAGTAGACACAATAATGAAACAATCTCTGAGGAACAGGCAACACAGTACTGGGGGCAGACACCCCCATATTTGTCATAAAGATATTCAAGACCAGATGTAGACTGTTAAATTTTAAGTTTTGTATAAAATAGTTCAAAAGTTAAACTAAGATACAGCCTTACAAAGTAAAATGATTGTGTGACTCCTATTTTCAGAATCAGCACTAACCAACAGTTACCATGAGTTGGCTTTAATGATGCTTTAACCGACTCCTGGAGGATACAGGCATAAAATTGTTTCATTAAACTCTGTCAGGGCACTGAAATTTGCAAGCCATTTTCACCCTCTTTTGATTCATGTAACAAGCACATGCTCGTATATACGAGTGCAAGTAAATACACAAACTGAGCTCCTACAGTTTATCTTCCTTCTGAATTGTACTTTCGGTACTTCCCAGGTAGCCTTGCTCTGTAGTGTTCTAAAGATTACCATTAACGGTATTTATAGTGTATTAGCAAAACCAATTTCCTTCATATTAATTTCTAACTTTCCAGCACTGAACAGAATCAGTTTAAAGTAACCACTATTTTATTTCAGTATTATTTACCAATACCAAAACATGGCTATATGTAATTTTTTTTTTAAGTTATTAATTTTGCATGGGGAAAAGGGAGAAAATGGAACAGCACAAAACTACAAGCAACAAAAAATTTAACACTGATATGGTTTCTTCTTATGGTGTAACAGTTTGTTTTGGTGGCCAACAGAAGGTCATGAACTGCATAAGTGTTTCCAGTTAACAGCGTCCCTTATGGACCAGTCCAAATATTTAGACATGCAGATAATGTGCTGCATCAGCAAAACTACATAGTATCAGAGTCAGCAATTTTAATGAACAGGTTTTCTCAAAAGAGAACAGCAGAACACAGCCTACAGATTCCTGGAAACGACATACTGCAACCTGCACTATGACAGACCAAACCTATCTGTCCATCTAGCTAATCATGCCACACACTGGTAAATAGTGGCAATAGCAGTGTGGTTTTGCCCACATTTACACATAAGTGAATGTCAGGAGCTATTAGGCCTTTATGTAACTTGTGTTTAAAAGAAGCAACACATCTACCAAAAATAAAATAATCCAGAAAACAAAAAAAGCAGATAAATTAAGTGCTGAGTAATAAACAACAATGTTGATTTTCTGAAACTGAAGCTGTTAGCATTTATTCGTAAGAAATTACCTTTAAGAGAAAAATAATGCTACAGATGAAACTGCATGTTCACAGACATGGACTGCTTCTTTTGGAAACACAGTGTTAAAACTTAATTATGCAATGACTGGAGTGAGCATTTGGGCCTGAACTAGGAGATCATGTCTAACCATTCCCTTTTCTCAAGCCTTCGCCTGTATGGAATCATAGGCATTCATACAACAGTGTCTTTTCAATCTAGGTATGTGATAAGAGTAATAGGATACTATCGGTAATTTTGTTCAACACTGCCTGTGCTTCTGTTCACATTTCCAATTTCATGCAGACAATTTGCTCTTAGACAAATCTAGACATGAGATCATTACGACAATCTGAAAGTAGAAAGTAAAATGAAACTAAAGAGATAACTAAAAGGGAAAAACCTATCTCAGTTTCCTTCTATTTTTATATTCAGTATCATTCAAAAAATGTGGGTTTTTTTGGTCAGGAGTTTTTTTGGAGGGAGTGAGTGCCGGAGGGACTTGCTTGGTTGGTGTTGGATTGGTTTGGGGTTTAAAACTCATTAAGTTTAGCATCATTCTACAGCAGTTGTAAAAGAATTACTTCTCATTTTCATCTAAGGAAAGTATTTCCCTTTTCATCTAGTCGAGGACCTGCAGAGGTGACAAATATTTTACCCTTGGCTGTTTTGCAGCTAAAACACTGAGATGACACCCCAAATGGATCTGAATGTGTAAGCTTGCTTAATATTTCAGGTAAGCATAAACATGTCATACCTACGCTAAATATAGTAATTTTTCAGACAACTTCTATGTTAATTTAAAAGAATAGTTCTGATCTTCAGATGGATCTAGGCGATGTAGGTGATGTATCTAAAAATCTTCTTCTACCAATCTATTTTATGAAGGCGGCTTTTAGTCCTAGGATGCAGATTATACAGCTCAATATCCTCCCAAGCTTTACATTAAAGACCAGCTTATTATACAGCTATAAATAAAGTATATATCAAAAAGGCTTCCCAAATTAGCACTATCTTTCTGCCAAAAAATCTGGTTCATCAAAACATTAGAAAAAACTGTTATAAACTTTTAAAGGCAACACGCACGTACTAATTTTTAAATGTAGCCATAAAAACTTGTCTGTTTGATAATAAGATATTATGTCAGTATCAACTGTGGGCCACCATGCTCATTTCTTACTGATGTCCTAAAAAGCCCTTAGTCAAAAAACACCCTCTTTGTTTTCCATGAGTTGCCAGTCACAAGCTCGTATTAAACTTAATGGAGTTAGACAACCAGACAAGTCGTGATTTTAAGAGGGAGAGAAGTTTTGAGCAAGGCCATGGTAAAACATGCCCCAAAACCCAATTATCTTCCCTTTCCACACAAACAGCAACTTTTGCAATCAAAGAAAAACTGTTTAGTAAAGCTTTTCTCCATAAACTCAGATTTAAGGAATATGACAATTATCATCACTGATCTGATAAGTACAAGTTTAAGTTCACAGAATTCTCCAGATTCCATTTCCTTTCCTAATTGGACATTACAATTCTCTCCTCTTAATAACTCTCTTCAAGCTTGGGTAGATCGAATTTTGCAGTTGTTTGTCTACTGTTCCTCCCTGAACAGTAAGTCTTGTTCAAGCTCATGAAGCTTAATTTCAGTCCTGGTAACCAGAGCACAGATATTATCCTTCCTCTCTCATCCTCTGTCCCCTTTTGCAGGGGCTTAGAAATAAAATAAATCTAGTGCTATTTTCTGGACCTCAAACAAAATGCAATGTCTTGAGTCCCTGCATCAGTGATAACCATTTCAAATCAGCTTCTGCAGTCTTTACAAGTCTTCAAATTGTCAAGATCCCTTTTGGTCACAAAAACAATTTCCTAGTTTCAAAAGCCTTCTTTGTCTGGATCTATCACTAGAAAACAAGCCTGCAAAAGCTTGTCTAAAAATTATGACAGCATCTGCCAGCCTAACACAAACGTAATAAATCAGATTCACCTAAATGCACACCTCCTCCACAATTTCAGGAATCATCAAGTTCTACTTCGATCTTCTATAATTTACTTCATGAACTTTGGAAACAAGAAAAAACAGCAGCATACTGATTACACTGATTTTAGCACTGAGCTTTTAAATGTTTACTTCTTAAGAAAACAGTCAAGATGATAAAATGTTGGACATACATCTACTGAATGTCCAAACTGATACAACTTAAAGGTATGCTCAGGAAACTCTTAAGCACAGACTTCAGGAAGATCAAGTCCTTTAAGGTTTACTCACCTTAGATGCCCATAAATGACTAAAACTAGTAAGCCTCTAAGAATTTATAATCAGGTTGTTTCTTGTTCTCTGCTGATGCATCACCAGGTTTTAGTAGATGAAATTCAATTATTTGCTCATTCATGCTACAAGTAACTTCTACCTTGTCAAATTTGATGTATGACTTCTGAACAAACTGCAATAATATCAGTTCTTTAACAGTAAACAAACATCCATTCAAAACAGTTAAACAGTTGCAAATTCTGCAAAGACTGAATTTCAAAACATTTCAGAACATTCAAAACATTCTGGAAACTCAAGTCTTCTTAAATAGTCTTTTCTTAAAGAGTAAAGAAAGTAACCCCCGACTTGTTTCTGACAACAATTTAAAAAAAAAAAAAAAAATCTAGGGAGAAAAAACTTCATGTTAATTTTTTTTGGTTGTATCCTTAATATTTTTGTTGACATTTTTGAAGCACTTTTTCTTATTAAGGACAAACAGGCATAATCACAACTAATTTAGAAAGATCTGGAAAAAATTATTCTCTGAAAATCTACCTAGAATGGCCTGTACACTAAATCATTGTCTGTAAGGCAGATGGAAGAAGATAATTCCCATTTGCAGTCTTGTCCTCATGAAATACTGCTTTTGTCTGATGGCAAGTATTTCTTAATGACAGCAAAGTTTTTCAGCATCATACCATTTGGGGAAAACAGAAGTCAGCAGAATCTGGTTTTAACGATGTTGGGGGGGGGTGAAGTATTATTATAAATTCTTTGATTTGAATGAACAACTATGACTACTTACTCAGAAGTCTTCAGTGAGACCACAGTATTATACAAAGCAGCCTCTATAGCAATGCCAATCTACAATGTTTTCTAGGACAGAGGAATATAAAAAAAAAAAAAAAAGCTTAATACTTTCTGTACTAGTCTTCCCTTCTACAGTTCCTACCTAATTTTCATAAAAATGAGAAAGCATGTTCACTTCTTGCATTACCAAGCTTCCAAAGCAAATGCCTCCCAGTGTGTAAAAGTGCTTGCTTTTGAAAATATGTACTCCTAGAAAATTTTACCTTCAGATATTTATTTCATTTCAAATATTCACTGCCATGGTAAACACCCTCACACCCACACTTTGCTCACTCATATGTCAGGGGAAATTTTATAATTATCAGCTAATGTCACCTATATTCTTCCTGAAGTTCTGGTGATTAGCACAGCTTGAAAAGGGAAGAAGTGAAAATAAGATGGTTAATCCTGTTAGGGTGCCTGTACTAGAGAACGGCTCACCTAAAGAGGAATTGAAACCATGAGACCACCAAATATGAACCTATTTGTCATAACTAAGGATGTTTCCTAGACTAACCTTGTTAGAGTAAGGTCAAGCCTTCGTGCAACCTGGTGTCTCCTTATGCCTTCTTCATCTGGATCCAAGGAGGAGCACTAACTAGTGCAGTTAGTGCTGAATAAAAGAAGTAAATTTATTCCCTCTATGAATGTATTAAGGCTAGAAAGCTAAAACTATTCTTTTATTATAAATTACAGCTCAGTTGAACAGCAGTTTACTAGGAGGAAAAAAAAATAAAGGCACTACACTTGCAGCATATTAGCTTTTGATGTTAACATCTTGAATGTCATTTCTGAAAGCTTACACTCATTTACTAAATTACAGCACTCAATTTTTCCTAAAACATTTCTTGAAGAAGCTCCACAGATGTCTGCTAAAATAATGAAAAGGAATACATCCTCATTCTCATGAATGAGAGTTTATACAGTAGGTTGCCATCAGCAATAAAGAAAGTTGTATGCAACAATCCCAGTGGATACTAATACAGAGGCACTGCTAAATACACAAGTGGAAAAGCTCAAGAAATTCAGACTTTAAACAAATGTACATTTATTGCGCATTCCATCATGACTTAATGATCTAGAATGAAAATATAGTCATATTTAGGTGTCACAGTTACCCATAAGATGATCTCATCTTTATGGCACATAGGTGTATACACTACATCTCTCCAGACACCAGCTACCAAAGGAAGCAAAAAAAAAAAAAAACACCCAAAAAATAACACAACTTCTGTCTGCCCTTCCCCATTCTCCTTGTTCTCACAGGGCTGAGACTGTTTACCTTCCTAGAGTTATTCAAAAGGAAGAAGAGATACTTCTGTTCTCACTCCCCAAGTCAGTAAATACGTAGAATATATGACATGGTCTCAAGCTAGAATGAAAATATTATGTACTCAGAAAGGACCAGCCTATCACCTAAGAATATATTAAAGATATATAACTATGAGATTAATACAAAAGATATAATACCAAATGTACACTTCAATGAAAATGGGTCAATAAAATGTAATGAAATACTTTTCAGGCTTATTTGAATGGAACATAGTAGTCAGTGATGGACTTTAAATCCTGACTGTACACTTCTCAGGGAACATAGGTGAGCAAGAGTTCTCATTACTTCTTCACAGAAGCATACGCACAGACTAGAACGAAAAGTTTAAAAAGATAAAGTATTTACAGAATAAAGATTATAGATCTTTATTATATAAAGAATAAAGTTTTTTAAAAGATAAAAACCAAATCTACAGAATGAAGTCCAGAATAGTGTATTTTCTGAAAAACATAGTATCTTAGAGTTAGGAAAAAGATCTAAACAGACAGAAACGACTGTATGAAAGAAGAGGTGGAAGGGATGAAATATGGTGATACAGGAAGCAGAAGTAACAAAAAAAGTAAAGTAAATTTCTGTAGCAGGATGAAATAATAAACTGAGGTAAAAGCAATCTGCAGTAAGGAAGCAAAAAGTACAGAATGAAGAGGAAAAAGCATTTTAGTTCTTTGTGTTGATGTACATCCCTTTTTTGTAAGCAAACAAGTAATATTTTTTATATCCTTTTATCTTCTACAGCAGCATCTTTTTCAAACATATGATCTTAATAGCCCCGACTAAATGCCTCTCATTTAAGTTTATTAATTTTTGAAAATGTGAACAGTTTTATGCAGACATGTAAAAAGCCAACAATATTTTCAGAAGTTACTGGGTTCTAAACAAAAGAAACAGGAGAGCCCTCCTGCATTATCACTGAAAGTTTCCTCATTCACACAGCTGTAACCATAAACTTGCCAAGATCTACTCCCCCTTTTCCGTCCCCCAGTAACATTTTTACTGAAAGCCTATATTAGAATCAGATGTGGCTGGCAATTAGCAGCCTTACTTCCACTTTCCAGGCAAATTAATTCTTGGGAACCAGTTACCTTTTTATTACTTTTTGTCTTCCCTTCCATGATCAGGAAGAATCCTATTTAAACGTAATATTCATCTTGCTGAGCTAAAAAACTAAAACTCTTTCTACCCGAGTGGGCCGGGGTAGGTGAAGGCCCCATCACTACCTCAAGCTGAATGTGAACCAAACTGGGGGCGGGGTGGGGGGGGAGGAACGGGACACGACTTAAAAGATGCACACACATTTAGCGTTCTGCTTGAGCTAATAAAATGGCACAGGGTCACTCAACTTCAGCACATTCATGCAGCCACCCTTTAGGTTTTCTCATACGTGTTCTCTGTTACTCTTTTTTTACATTCCTCTTCTACATCTGTTCCAGTTTGTTAAACCCATCAGATTTCTTTAGCATGATGACAAGTGCTCCAAATGAAGTCTTATCAGTACTTATTTACAGAACAGCAATAAAAAGTGTGGAATCACCATTAAAAACAAACAAAAGGAAAACCAAACAAGCAAAATCAAACCAACCAGAGAAAAGAAAAAACAACAGCCATGAACACAGACTGAGTCAGGGTGAGACCCTTCAAAGTCTTTCACTTAAGTACTGGGCACACAAAATACTTGCATATTTTTAGCTGTAAAACTGTAAAATTTAATTCTAGAGTTTTGTCTCTCAAAGTATTTAATGTTTGCAATAGACCTCTTTTATAAAGCACTGGAGACACTAATACTAGGCAAAAAAAAAAAAATCTACTCTTGTAATCTCATTTTATGATCTAATTATTTGTTATACTAGCTTCTTAACCTCACAGTTTTCCATAGGCAAGATAAAATTATCTAGATGGCTTTGCAGTTTCACATACAAGCTGAAAATGTTGCTGCAATATCAAAATATAACTCTAATCATACTTAGAACATTATGGATTTACACAATGCTGCTTCCCCCAAAATATTTATTTTCCATACTATTAATCAGCAATTTTTGTGTAGTGCTCACACCAAAGGCCTGAGCTTTTTTTGTTTTTCCTCTAGTGAGCTACATCTGTATGCTAAACTGGAATGTAAAGAAGTATTTTCAGCCTCAGGTATAAAGCAGAGCTACATAACAGTGGCTTTTTTCAGTGACAGTACCTACAGCAGCACCTTGTCTGCAGAAGCAACAAGAAACAAGGCTCTAAGAAAGACTGCGAAAGCAACACCACTTCCTCAGCACATACAGTGAGCAACCCATAGCACAGGGGCTGCCTGAAACAGCACCTATAGGTTTAGTCATAAAAAGTACAGCTGCATCAGAATGATAAAGTAGCATTGAGCAATTACTACAGACGTGCATTCTAAACAGCTGCTTCCAAAATGTTTGCTCAGACCAGTTACAGATGTTTTTAGCTAATGTACATTTAGCACTTCTTACATGAGGAGAAGTATTCCAGTGACACAGCCAGTAGCCAAGATCGAGTGCTGACAATGACTACAGCTGGCAGATTTAACTTTCGTAAAGACACATGAGAATATGACTCCATATGTCGAAGGGACAACTCCTCAGACCTCACCACCATTAACATGGAAGGAAGGAAGGAGGGAGGGAGGGAGGGAGGGGGGAAGGGGGGAACGGGGGGGAACCTTAAGATACAGCGATGCAAACCAGGAAACTTATCATACAGGAATAAATTTGGAAATTATCTTTAGTGATATGATAAAAAAAAACCACACAGTTAAATGTGATTTGATTAATGACAGCAAATATGGATTCTGACATGCAAGGCTATGCTTAACTAACCTTCTGAAGTCCTTTGAAAACAGAACTGTTAAAGAAAATTTGGTGAATACAACATAGTTAGACTTAGAAGGAACACTTGACAATGTTTCTTATAATAGATTTATCACCAGGCTAACAGCTATGCAACTGAAATAGGCTACTAAATAGGAATTTGTTTTTAAAAGTGAGAAGGGTGCCCAGTGACAAGTACATTATCCCAATAATTTTGAAAGTTTTCAGCTCACAAATATGCATAGCTAATCAAGTCCTGAACTCCATAAACATGACTTTAAAAAGCCGTATTTGTAGTGTTCAGTATGAATAAGTATTAGCAGTATATCCAGTATTATTAGTGTGTCTAATAGCCCTCCAGATAAATTGCACTTTAATTTTTGGAGCCTAAGAGGAATTCATTAATAATAACAATGAAATTGAGAAGAATGTGTTCTAAAATTCAACACAGAAGTTGGTAACAGAAGTTGGTAAGTACATTTAATCACCTATACCAGAGAAAACATGACAACACCAGCTACCAGCTCTGAGTGACAGACACACTGTAACACTCCTGGTTCAATGAGATACATCTGAAGCTTTTAGAGGGAAGCTGAAGATGATATAATTAATTTATGTACCTCACTCCCATCCCTGATGGTATCAACTTCAATTCCCCCCCCCCGCCCCCAAGATGCAAAGAACAAGCCAAGTAGAATGATGAGATCAACAAGTCTGAACATACAGCTTCTTTTCAACACACATCAAAACAGAGCTCCTGTTTTTTCCCTGATGTTGCAAATGTATCACAAATTTTGTGAAGGTTGAAGACTGTATTAAACAAATCAATTAGATATTTGGGTACTCACACAAGATGTGTTTTTCAGTCATAATTCGTTAGTCATACAGAATAAAATACTGAGTTAGGACACAAAAAGCAAGTTTAAAGTCTCAGAGGCTGTAAACAAGGGAAAGGAATCATAATACAAATACAGCAGACGTATGTAGAGTTAAGAGTAAATAACAGTTTGCCAAATCACTGTTTTCCAGTTTCACAAGCTACTTTTTTTCCCTTAAGCATCTGTATCAGTTATAACCATACTAGTAAACACAGATTTTCAGTTTTGCATTAACATATCCTTTTGTCTTCACGTGTGATCAAGACTGAACTTGTAAAAAGAATGAAGGTGCTCAGGAGAAAATCTCTGCTGCTTAGTCTCCTAAGAAGTCAATTTCTGGTTGAAACCCAGTATCAACTAGACTTGCATTTATGAAACTATGCGGGACACCATCTGTATCTGATGGTATTACAGGACCATCTATAATATATTCCCTGTAGCTAACCCATCTTTTGTTTACCAATGCTTGTTTTTTTAAGTTATCTTACATAGCATCAGACAGATTAGAACTCTCATAAAGCAAGACCTTGCAAAAGGTAGCAAATGGTACTGACCCCTCAAAAATGAAAACATTATTTAAAATATTAATGCTTGACCATACTACTTTTATCATAGATACTGCCCCAGGAAACTGCTTTTTTGAAAGATATCAATGAAAGTGCAAGTTCAAGTACTGACAAGAGGTTTTGTTGAAAAAGCAAGATAGAGTGGTAAGTTGCTATGCATTTTGTAGATCTACAATGACCACATCAGCTTTTCTCTATGGTGAGTAGGATTCAGCTTTATCTACTTTGTAACCTGAAGTAATGGCTCTTGCATTGATACAGAACTTATATAAATAATGTAAAAATATATACACTATACATAAAGACATATACATAAACACCTGATAGTCTCTTTGACTTACATATACTGAAATGATTGATCGAAGCATGACTAAGCACATACTTGGGCTACAGAAGCAACTCTTGCTGAGGGCAGAGTTAAAATTTCAAAATACGAAATACAGGAGGTATCTCCCTCCTCTTTCCCTTGCCAAATGTCCCTTTGATGTAATTCCTACATAGAAGCAAATACACAAAAAAATTGTTAAAAACAGGTAAGTGGAAAGATTATGTTTCCTAATACCTAACATGGTAGTGTTGTACAATAATTTTAAAAGTTAACTTTTGCTACTTTCATTGAGGCAGATTTAAAGTACAGTTCCATTTACAATGAATGGGCCTTGATCATTTTTATGGTCTTGCTTCACAATGAAGTCAAGTAAAACTGCCTGCTATACACAGCAAGGGTCAGCAGTACACAGTGGGGAAAAACCACCAAACCAAGACAAACCCACCCCTGGAAAACCAAAACAAAAAACCTACAACTGGTCACAAAGGTCAAGAGCAGACGTGTCCTCCCTCACTCTTGGTAACATTCTGCAAGTTATGAGTTATGAAGTAAAGCTTTATATTAACTATTTTTTTCATACAACACTTGGTCTTCTTGAACTATTTGTGTTGCATTAAACAGATCAGAAAAACTTACCCTCCACAGGCTGCAGTGTGGATACCTGCAGGGATGTGCTGCACCAATGGTCTCTTTCATGGGATGTGGGGGAGACTTTGCTCCCACACCTGAAGCACTTCCTCCCTCTCCCTTCTCTGACCTTGGTGTCTGCAGGATTATTCCTCACACTTTTTCCCTCTCCTCACTGCCTGTACAACATTTCATCATTCCTTAAACACACTTCCATAGAGGCACCACCAACTTGGCTGATGGGCTCAGCTGTGTCCTGCAGGGGCTCCAACTGCATAGCTGGCCACTCTTCTCATGAAAGCCACCCCTCACAGTCTCCCCCCGCCAATACCAAAAATTTGCCACCTACACTCAACACATTCTTACACCATGGTATGCTACCTTTCATCTTCAGAAATCTTCTTGAAGTCTATGTTTTGAAATCTTTCTTGTCTGAAAGAGCCTTTGAAAAGTTTTGAGAGAAATGCAGCACGTACAGCTATTAATTGTCTTGAAAGGAGTTGGGTTTTTTCAAGATATTGCTTAAAGACCAAAGCCTGCAATATAAAAATCTTAGCTGAAGACCTAGTAAAGAGTTCAACAAAGCAAAAGAAAACTGGAAGTCTTTTCATGTTCACACTTAAACAGCAAACATTTCCTTCTTTAATGTCTCCAAGCAGCAAAAAAATGGAGGTCATGGGAGAATCTGGTAAAAAAAGTAAGTAACTGACTAATAGTACTTTAAGTAATATATTACTCTAGATAGAACTTTTCTGTATTCTGGCCTACAGGAGCCAAAACCAGACACCCTTTAGATTAGTTAGAAACAAATAAAAAGCCAAATCTATTGCCTTCCCCGCCCAGGCTTCCAGAATGAATGCAGAAGAACTTTAAAATTATCACAACATTACTGTATAATTTATACACACAAAGACACTTTTATTCTAATTTGATCTAAATGATTGCTGCTAATTTTCACCGATCCCCTGTGTTTCACTGAAAAATACCCTAACAGAACTTCAAAGATTCATGAATGACATCTTTAAGAAAACTAATCCTAAACCACTACCAGTTCAGCCTGTATTAAAGTGCTCTTAGTATATAACTAACCACCAACGTGGAAGAAGTGGGAGCACTCACCAAGTAACACCCATTATCACATAAATATTCTGCATTTGGTGTTACTCATAGAAGTCATCAGAATGTTTAACGTTAAATTTGAACGTTTATTTTCTGGTCTTCCCCACCCTCAGTTTCTCTGCAGAAAGCAGGAACTTAAAATAACTTTCACCATTCAGATTTCCAAACACCCTCAGGAGGGCAGTAAATAAAACATCTGAAATAGTATTTATTTGAGTAAGTTGGTTTGAAATGTAAAAATCTCAAGTATAACTGTAGATTTAGCATAGAGAGAAGCTATCTCCTGGAAGACTGGAAAGTGAAAATCAGCTAATGACAGTCTTTCATAGCATGAATCCTTTAACTGGCAGTGTATTTTAATTAATGTTTCCCTATTTATAGAGAAATAGATTA
Source organism: Lathamus discolor (assembly GCF_037157495.1). Classification (NCBI taxonomy): domain Eukaryota; kingdom Metazoa; phylum Chordata; class Aves; order Psittaciformes; family Psittacidae; genus Lathamus; species Lathamus discolor. The sequence goes on along the minus strand of NC_088887.1, from coordinate 25,929,915 downwards.
CACATTAAGCATACTACATTTTACAGTTTAGAAACAACATATCACATTTTATGGTGACATTAGGTATTTGAAACTAATTCAGCCAGTGTCAATTCAATGTTAATTCAAAAACAAACAAACCCACACCTTTAAAAGTGCTGTTACAGAGTGGTTTATACACATGAGCAATTTAACCAGTACAAAACAAACAGTAGGTCAAATACCAGTGAAGGACTAATCTTGAGAAGTAACTAAAAATGTGGATTTTTTTTCCCTCATGAATGATCAACAAAACTGTTAGATAATAAAAACTGATAATTATGGAAATATAACATTTTAGTTTTGGTAACTCTTTAATAATCATGTATGGATATGCATTTTAGCAGTATATCTAATCTTATTTTAATAGAAAAATGGATCCTCTCTGATACTTCTATAAAATTTTTATCTATCAGTAGGAATCAGCCATTTTGCTGCAATTGTTCAGAATGAAACTGTTCTACATGCTTAAGCTTTCCTTAAGTTGTGTATTACTTATCCAACGGCAAAATTATCCTGCTTACTGTTAGTAAAATGCATTTATTTTCCAACTAAGGCTAGTAGTAATTCCTTGAGTGTAAAGAGCATAATGTTGTTCAGAGAGACAGATACGGATAATAAAAAAAGAACTGTGTGTAATCTGCCCTTCCTTTCAGTTTAATGGAAAAGTTTCATGAGGCCATTAGGATACTTGAAAGTGTAAAGAAAGGAAAAAGATGTTCATTAAAAAAAAAAATTAAGAAAAAAAGGCAGCAAAGTGTTTCTTCACCCCACTCAGTCAGCATATGGTATAAGAAGTCACATATAAAGGAGTATACAGGATCCAAAATAAGTCCTTCAAACTGAGTGCCTGCGTCACATTACTTAATTCAGGAGCTTTATTCCTCTTCAGCATATTCCTATTTCAGTATTACGAGACAACCCTACTTGTTCCTTTGCCTATGCATTCTTTATGTCCATCTGCTGCTCTTGTGCAGTGTCAAGATCCAATAAGATTACATACATAAAAATATTCTGATATTATATTATTGTAAATCCAGGAGGAAAACAGTAATTTGATTACATCCCTGTGAGTGGAGATCAAAAGGGTTTAGATATACAGAACATCCTCTTATGTCTTACTGCAAAAGTCTTTGAAAAGGTCAATTCAAATTCCGACCCACTACATGCATAGCAAGCAATAAAATCTACCATAGGTTCTTGTCAGCTGACCCGTTGTAAATTAAGCTACAAAAACATTATTTTCACATTTGTTCAGCTACTAAGAACGCCACTTCTTTCACACTTACGACCACTCCTTTCACACTTACGAGAAGTGCACTTGATGTGTTTCCTGTTTAGTTAAACCATTTTGTCACAGCATTTAATTATCTATTCAGATGTGTACAGACTGTGTCAGTTCAGTTTGGCTCTGTTCTTCTGTTACTCTTAGAAGATCAGTGTTACATTCACCTTGTCCCATTCCATCCCCATTCTAAGAGGTACCGCCGGTTTTCTCAAAGCGTTACAGAATTCTTTAGGGCCTATATACACACAGGCCGCAGTGTGCTACACACTCAGTGGGACTCAGCTGCCTAAACCCAACATTTTAAATTACTTAGAAGATCCCACTCAGCCTCAAAGAGGTGTTTCAGAATACTATGAGTCTCCTACTCATCCTTTATGTCTTGGAGATTTCTAAAGCTGACTTATATCTTAGAAGGTACCAAAGTCCTACCAGATGGTAGGATCAGTTGGCTAAATGAATAGCTGTTCTTTCAGAAAAGTTATGTATCACACATACCTTATTAAAGTTGTGGGCTTTATGGACTCTCATTTGACAAAAAAAGTTCATGTTATTGAGAGGACTCTTCCAAAATTCTCTGTCCAGAAAACAAGTGGTAGAATAAATAAATACATTAAAAAAAAGAACAGTCAGCAACACTTAAGTGGATTCAGACAACTGCCAAATAGCAGAGCACCAGACACACACCAGTTGTTTTTCTCTAGGAAAAAAAAAGCAATAATTATTTCAAATGAATATGAAACAAACAAGACCAACTATTAACTCATTCATAACAGTTATTTAGGCTACCCATCCCAAAAATGAGGACCTTAGATTATGTAAAAACTGTTACTGTCATTGGAAAGAAAAGGTTATACGTTGTCTTTAAACACTACTATATTCACCTGCCCTTTGTTACCAGTCTCAGCAGGAAGAATCTGACTAATGATTGTTAGATAACCTGATTGAAAAAGTCTAGAGGTGGGCCACAAAGATGAACACAGGGCTGGAACATTTCTCCTACCAAGACCGGCTAATACACTTGGGCTTGTTCAGCCTGGAAAAGAGAAGGCTCCAGCACGACATTCCAGTACCGAAGGAGGGCCCTACAGGAGAGCTGAGGAAGTTCTTTTTACAAGGACATGTAATTAAGGTGATTAAGATTAGATATTATGAAGAAATTCTTTCCTATGAGGGTGGTGAGGCAGTAGCACAGGCTGCTCTGAGAAGCTGCGGCTGCCCCATCCCTGGCAGTGTTTAAGGCCAGGCTGGACAGGGCTTGGAGCAACCTGGTCTAGTGGAAGGTGTCCCTGGCCATGGCAGAGAGATTGGAACTAGATAATCTTTAAGGTCCCTTCTAGCCCAAACCTTTTGATGATTCTATGAGAAACTGGAGCAGTGCAATATGTACACGTATAATGCATAGGAGTAAACAAATGCAAGTATCTAATTTATTGTTAGAAAAGGGTAATATAAGTTAAGAGTAAAAGCAATGCAATTCTATATATCCAACTGGCTTGTGAAATACGTTGGAGGTTTACAGAATATCCTAGTTGAGCTATATGTATTTAATGTTCATTTTACATGGAATGTATTACTAAGAACACTAGAAAATATTATAAGCACAAGTCTTAACTGACCCAAAAATTCACTATCAGCTCTTACTATATTTATCAGCTGTTTAAGATATTTATAAATAAGGGTTTCACCAATGTACTCTGTATTATTGAAATCATTTTTCAATGTCATTCTGGTTGCTTTCGTTATACACTAGAAACCACTGCATATGCAGAATTACAGCTGAATAAAGAAAAATGCATCAAGTTCACTGCAATAGTTAGCAGTCATCTCAAACTTGCATGTAATCAAAAACTGATGTTAAATCTTGAACCATCATTATAAGCCCTACCAATTAAAATTGTGTTTATCACATTCATTCATTCACTCATTCATTTGCTGTTCCACAGATCCAAATAATTCATAGTGCTAGAGCTACACTTTTATCACAGCAATGAAATAAAACACTTCACCAGCAGGGAAAAAACAAGAAAAAAAAAAAAAAACACACAGTAATGAGCTTTTAACAACTGTTCTATCATCTAAAAGAAATTAAGCAGGGCAAAAGCAAAACAAACAAAAAGAACCTCCCAAGAAAGTAAATGAAAAAGCACATCTAAGAGGGAAGCAGAAGCTATTATGATTTAGAAACACCATGCAAAGTAGGTCTATCTCCTTGCTGATGACAGCCTATAAACATGAAAGCCTCTGACAACTGCAGGCTTATTAGCACCACATACAAAACCAGTAAAGAATAACCAGAAGGTACAGGTATGCCATAGAAAGTGAATGTTATTGGGAAAAAAAATAAATATATATAGTTTTGTTGGCCACTATAACTGGTAGAGCAGCAGAAAAAAACATTATTGTTCCTTTAATATTAGAGCATTCACCTTGAAACATTAAATCAGAGAAAACTCGTTTCCTCTTCATCTTATAGACCTGCCCCACTCCTGTTCCCATCTTCAGACTTAGACTAAAAGTTCTTTAAACAATTAAGAAGTTCAGTGAATGAGTATCTGTCTGTCTTTTAACAGATTTTATTATCCCCGTGTTGGTTTTAATTCCAGATAGTACCATTCAGATAAACACTAAAACATATTACTGAAAATTAATAATGCAGAAAGAAAGAGGAAAAACATTCAAGATTCAGTGTTAATTATCACAGAATCACAGAATCCCAAGGGTTGGAAGGGACCTCAAAAGATCATCTAGTCCAACCCCCCTGCAAGAGCAGGGTAACCTACAGTACATCACACAGGAACTTGTCCAGGCGGGCCTTGAATATCTCCAGTGTAGGAGACTCCACAACCCCCCTGGGCAACCTGTTCCAGTGCTCTGTCACTCTTACAGTAAAGAAGTTCTTCCTGATGTTAACGTGGAACTTCCTATGCTCCAGTTTACACCCATTGCCCCTTGTCCTATCACTGGATATCACTGTAAGAAGCCTAGCTCCATCATCCTGACACCTACCCTTTACATATTTGTAAACATTGATGAGGTCACCCCTCAGTCTCCTCTTCTCCAAGCTAAAGAGACCCAGCTCCCTCAGCCTCTCCTCATAAGGGAGATGTTCCACTCCCTTAATCATCTTTGTGGCTCTGCGCTGGACTCCTTCAAGCAATTCCCTGTCCTTCTTGAACAGAGGGGCCCAGAACTGGACGCAATATTCCAGATGCGGCCTCACCAAGGCTGAGTAGAGGGGGAGGAGAACCTCTCTTGACCTACTAACCACTCCCTTTCTAATGCACCCTAAGATGCCATTTGCCTTCTTGGCCACAAGAGCACATTGCTGGCTCATGGTCATCCTCCTGTCCACCAGGACCCCCAGGTCCCTTTCCCCTTCGCTACTTTCCAGCAGGTCAACCCCCAACCTGTACTGGTACATGGGGTTGTTCTTCCCCAGATGCAAGACTCTACACTTGCCCTTGTTAAATTTCATCAAGTTTCTCCCCGCCCAACTCTCCAGCCTGTCCAGGTCTCGCTGAATGGCAGCACAGTCCTCTGGTGTGTCAGCCACTCCTCCCAGTTTTGTGTCATCAGCGAACTTGCTGAGGGTGCACTCAGTTCCCTCATCCAGGTCATTGATGAAAATATTAAACAGCACCGGTCCCAGCACCGACCCCTGAGGGACTCCACTAGTCACAGACCTCCAGCTAGATTCTGCGCCATTGACCACAACTCTCTGCCTTCTTCCTTTCAACCAGTTCTCGATCCACCTCACTACTTGATCGTCAAGCCCACACTTCCTTAGCTTATCTATGAGGATGCTGCGGGAGACAGTATCAAATGCCTTACTGAAATCAAGAAAAACTACATCTACCGCTCTACCATCATCCCTCCACCTAGTCACTTCCTCATAGAAGGCTATAAGGTTGGTCATACATGACTTCCCCCTCATAAAACCACAGAATCAAATCCTATTGTAAGTAGAGAACACAGCCTTGACAAATATATTAGACTAATGCTAAATCATACTTCAAGTATGCCTTGTTCAGTACTGTATGTTAAACATTCATCAGCATCTTAGTTGAAATCTTAACATATTGTATGCACTGGAAATATTTCTACCTAACGATCTCAGTATTTGTCAGGAGTAGAATTACTGACAGATCAGTTTTAGATGAGGATGGTACCTTTGTTAATCCCACCCATTCTATATCCAAATCAACTATTCTCAACTGCAATAATGTGTATATCTTTTTCCTTCTCTAAAATTTCTGTATTTCCTTAGTACTTAACCCTCTGGATCCTCCTTTTCCCATTGCTCTCTACAGACTTATGCAGGTTATTTGCAGGTACCATTCAGAACAGATCTGGATCAAAGCTCTGCATGTGCATCCATGTCCTCCAGCTATATGTCCTACCAGAAAACAATGAAACTCATCTCTTTTCCCCTTCGAAAGATGCATGTAGACATTTCCATTCTCAGATGTGTTTTGCAACATGGTTATTTGTGGATAAAGAATTTCATACCAAATAACATTTGGCATATACATCAGCTACTGACAGTTCCATGATATAAGTAAGTATGAAGCAATTTAGGAATTCTTACTGCAGCCTCCCTCTTAGGAGTGAAGTATATTACTCCATCTGCAATAGAGCACAAGATTTAATTCTAAGGCACCTTCATCATGCACACCATATTATTTCTTAAAGTCAAGGAAAGTGTTTCCTTTTGTTCTTAGTCTTGTTTTCCCCTGCTAATCAGAGCAAAGCAAATTAAAAGTCCAAAACAATCTACATTAAATACCATGGGCCAACATTTACTATGCTACAAAGCAACTAAATTCTCTATAAATAATCAGGATACTTATCCAAATGAAAACTTTAATGGTATTACTAGAAATATTAACCACTCAAAATATTTACAGTTTAAGAAATACAAGATTTTAATGTTACAGTTGTAGATATATGAATGATATTATACTAAGGAAGAACTTATCTTGGCATTTCCCAGACAGCAGAGAAGTGGGTTACATTTTGTCAGTGCCTTAAACAGGAAGGAACCAATGCAATGGGAAAGAAAGCCAAAAGATTTTCTGAGAAAGTAAGTTAAAGCTTTAGAGTCTAAAGTATTCTGTTACCTCACTCCTGCTTTAAAAAAAAAGAAGTTATTTTGGCAGAAATATTCCTATGCATTAGTCTTCTTTAAGTGTTCCTTTTAGTCCAAAAGATTGTTTGCTCTGGTGGTTTTGGTTTGGTTTTGTTGAGGTTTGGGGGAGGAGTGTTTTTTTTTTCCTGTTTGTTTTGTTGGCTTTTATTTTTGTTTTTCATTATCCCAGTTTGAGAACTGCTTAATCATTATAACATATTACAGGTAACAGTTGTGAGCAACCAAATTAGTACAATCTAAGCAATACTGAGGATGCAATTAAAAATAAAAAAAAAAAAAAATAAACAAAAAATCGTGTTCTAATAAACAGGACAACTCTTCTGAAAAAGGCAAAAATGTAATGATTGGTTACAGTCTGCCACAAGAATGTCACACTGTCCTGGGCTCAGCAGTAGCAGTTATTTTTCTCCTTCTTAGTAGCTAGTGCAGTGCTGTGTTTTGATTTTTTTGGCCTGGGACCATTGTTGATAACACCAATGTTTTTAGTTGCTGCTCAAATGTTTGGTCTGGCCAAGGACTTTCTGAGCCTCATGCTCTGCCAGGGAGGAGGGGAGGCCTGGAGGAAGCAGAGACAGGACACCTGACCCAAACTGACCAAAGAGGTATTCCATACCACAGCACATCATGCCCAAGATGTAACAGAGAATTACCCAAAAGGGCTGGGAGATTGCAGGGTTGGACGAGGTATCAGTCAGTGCTCGGCTGAGGGGAATAGGGCAAGTTATTGGTCAGTTGGTGTTGAGTGTTGTATTCTTTCCTCTTGTTATTTCCTTTATTGTTATTATGACTGGTGGGAGCAGTAGTGATTTGTGTTATACCTTAGTTACTAAACTGTTCTTATCTCAACCCATGGGAGTTGCATTCTTTTCAATTCTCCTCTCCGTCCTTCTGGGTGTAGGGGGAGGGCAAGAATGGGGGAAGTGAGTGGACGGGCTGTGTGGTTTATGGCTGACTTTGTTTAAACCACGACACACATACTATCTATTAAGAGTAGATCATACCCACACATGGCAACTGTACGTGTTGCTTTGTTTCCCTTCATTTTTCTCTGCTCCCTTGTGGTTTCCAGGAATCTCTGGACTAGAAAATTGAGTTGTGTCCACATGAAAAGAAAAGCAGAAGAATGTTAAAGGAAAACCTCCAGAAAGGCAACTATGAAAGCACAAGAGACAAAACATTATCTGAAGAACAATTTTTTATAAAATAGCTAAATAGCACCCCCTTACATTAGCAATCAAATATAGAGACAGAGTCTGAACACATGAGCACAGAACATTCAGAAAGGACAAGGATACAGCAGAAAACAGAAAGAATTCTTGGAAATCTGTTCAGTCTGGGAAGATCCCTATGTTACAATCCTACTATAGAGACAACATGCCATAAGATGCCTCTGCAATGAATGTTTTAAATGAAGCTATTGAGGAAATAAAATATTTAATTGTTCCAAACAAGATTTTGAGACAAGGCAGCATTCAGCAGAGATTCCTAGGAGAATGCACAAATGACATAGCGTGATGAAATACAAAATAGCAGCTATTACAAGGGGAATGAATTAATGTTATCTGTTAGCATTTAGGACTCTATGCTGCTGTTGCTAACAGTTTACATATATACAAGTTAAATATCTGCCACTATCTCTATTTACTCCAGTAGAAAAATATTTGAAACTACAATATAGTATAGCACTCTGAAGTTGCACTGAATTTCAAACTGAATGCACTACATGAGGTAGTAGAAGCACAACTACATGTCCTTTCCAGAGCCTAAGAGAAGGTCCTTGGAGTCCAACCAAGAAGGCTGACAACAGCCAGATAAGAAGCACAACTCACAAAAGCATTAGGGTTGGAAGGGACCTCTGGAGATCATTTAGTTCAACCCCCCTGCAAGGCAAGGCCACCTATATCAAGTCCCTTCATCCAGGTCATTGATAAGTTGAATAAGATGAGACCTAGTACTGATCCCTCTGGTCAATGATGAGATCTCACAAAATCACACAGCTAGGCACATATTTATCTTTTATCTTAGAGTGAGAGGAAATATTTAAATATTGCTTATGATTTCTATAAATATTTTTGATTTATGACTGTACATACTAGCTCTGGTTGGGATGGAGTTACCATTCTTTGTATTATCTACTACAGTGCTGTGCTTTAGTTTTGTGATAAAAACGGTGTTGATAACACAGGGATGTTTTAGCTGTTGCTGAGCAGCGCTTACACGGATCACAGCCTTTTCTGCTCCTCACCCCACGCTACCAGCAAGCAGGCTGGGGGTGCACAAGAATTTGGGAGGGGACACAGCTGGGACAGCTGACCCCAGCTGACCCCAGCTGACCAAAGGAATATTCCATACCTCATGTCATCATGCTCAGCAATAAAAGCTATGTCAAGAAGAAGGAAGAGGTGACATTCAGAATGATAGTGTTTGTCTTCCCAACTAACCATTACATGCAATGGAGCCCTGCTGTCCTGCAGATGGCTGAACACCTGCCTGACCATGTGAAGTGGTGAATGAATTCCTTATTTTGCTTTGCTTGTCCACACAGCTTTTGCTTTACCTATTAAACTGTCTTTATCTCAACCCAGGAGTTTTCTCAATTTCGCCCTTCCAATTCTCTCCCCCATCTTGCTGGGGGAGGAATGAGCCAGTGTGTATGTGTGTGTGTGTGGGGGGGGGGGTGGGGGTGGAATTAGCTACCTATCAGGTTTAAACCGCAAAACTGCAGTATCATTATTGAAAATAATAGCATACGCCTCAGTTTCATTTTATGCAGTGTTATTCCACATCAGAGCAATCTAATTAAAAATATTTTCATAAATGCTGAACAAATATGGAATTGTTACTCACTGTCACAGAACCATCAATAATCACACAGAAGTGTTCATTAAATTATCATGGAGAAATAGAAGAGGTTATGTAGTCAAACCATAATGATAGCAGTAATTGCATTTTTAAGTACTGCTGTTTAGGAAGTTGTATTATATACATGCTTCTATGTATAAATATTGATGCTATGTTAATTAATAGGGTAAAAAGATAAAGATATGGAAAGTTAATGTTTTAAATTCATTTTCTAACTGATGAATTAAGAAGTTCTTATTACAAAACGCCTTGCTGTATCGACAAACAGTATGGTACATCTCTATTCGAGGGTAAGCAAACAGCAATAAGCATTAACTGAACAGCAGAATATCAACCACTAGGTAGCAGCCTCCCCTGCTTCAACCCTCCTTTCTTTTCTATTTATTACTTATGACATCTGCAGTTTCTATGAAGATGGAAAGAAAGATCCATTAAGAGCATCTTCCAGTATTGTCAGATGCATTAAAATCTGCCCTTCATCTTTTCCTTCTCCCCTTCTCACTTTTTGCAATTTCATCTGTAGAGCAGAATAGAGGCAAGAGATCTTTTTCTTACACCTTTATATCTGTCAATAACAAACAGCTTCTGGCCTGCACATCTGGCATTATTTCAGGTTCTTACACCTTCAGTAGCATCAACAAAAAGCACTGCAGACCAAAGGCTTTAATACTTTAAAGTGTTCATACATTGCACACTTTTACATTACTTGATACATCACCTGTCATTCATGAAGCTGCAATATAACCTTAATAAAGCCTGTAACTGGCCTCTGCAGTTACCTGTTGTGGTTTCAAATCTTACCACAGTCTGAGATTACACTGTGGCAGTCACATTCAACTCAGGAAGCCCAGAAACAAACCACGCAAGCAACTTCTATCTACTCCCTTATTTGCTCAGGTAATTTGATGTATACTTTCTTCTGGGAAAACTATTTTTTTCTATTACTCCTGTTATTCTTAATACAGATTAGTGAGCTGGAGGAAAATGCCAAATAACTTTTATGCCTTCCTATGAAAGTGGTTTGTGCACTCATTATATAAGTTTAGATTATGTCCTTAATTACAAATTAAAACCTAAACAGCCAAGGAACATTTTAACATCTCTGCTAGCTCCAATAATGTGTTATTATATACAAGACCAATTCCTCAAGGCGCCAGAAATAGCTGTTGAGAAGGACTACAATATAGTCACAATACATTAATTTTAGCACATTTTTATACATTTGCCAAGTTTCTGAGCATTCTCTGGGAAAGTAGATTTCTTCGAAATGATGCACTGCTTTGAAAAAAAAAAAAAAAAAAAAAAAAAGTGGGGTTTTGCCACTGTTATTCAAGGCATTTTTCCTGAAAATCACAGAACGCAACTGGAAGGGATCAACCTCCCCTGCTTAAGCAGGACCAGATACCATCCAGTTGCCCAAGATCTACATCATTTGTTTCTTTTTCTTTAATAGCAACAGCTGCTACATAACATATATATTTTACATAACATATATTTATTTTACATAACATATATTTTTTTTACTTTTTAGCATCACAAGGCAACATGCTGTAGTATACCTCTTAAGAGATAATCAACTGCCTAACCATAAAATAAATAACTTTCCTAGGGTTGCATGGGAGCCTGCAAAATTGACAGACCACAAACCCTCCCCATTTGCTACAACAATTTCAGCGACTACTGTAACAGTAAAATTGGAAGAATGTTCTTACATTCTTCATTACATTATATGCTTTACTTTCTATTAGCCTCCCTCTGACCTAAAGAAATGGTCAACTTCTTTCATTAGATTTTCCAATCTTTAGTGAACATTTTGCTTGTCCGTATTTCTAATTACCAGAGCCAGTAAAATCACTGCCTAGGTAGGTATTCAAGTCATGAAGTTCTGTGTTTGTAATTAAAACCTAAAACCAGGTAATGCTCAGCCTTGTCACTGAGCACTGAAGTAGTAAATTCATCTGAGAATTGTATTTGTCATCTTAATCTCCAATCAGAAATTGTATCTTCTGTTACTGTCATGATCCTATTTGGCATTCAAGCATAAAGGGAGCAGAAAAGAGCAACAATTGCACAACTACCAAAAAAGCTAAGGTGATTCTATTTTGTACTCGGAATGAGGAATAAGTGAAGAAGAGAGTTCATTTTTAGATGACACTGCTAGGTGTATAAGCATACTCCATCTTCCAGTTCATATATATTTCAGAATAGACATTTTGATAGACTCAAGCTCAATCATATACTATTTGCAATGAGAGAATACATACATTTCAGGATTAACAAATTTTCAGTTAACTAAATTTATCAATCATCTTTATTACCCAATGAGGTCTCCCAAGAATCTTCTGTCCTTCAGGTTAACTCTAATCATGAAATAGCTCAAAATGAGCTAATAAAATTCTGTTGCAAATTAATCTAAACACTAAATCTAAAATCCAAGCCTGCTACTGTATATATAGAAAACCAAAAACAAACCCCAAAAAACGCCAAACAATATGCCAGCTGATTTTCAGAAAAACACACTCGTACTCATTGAGCTGAACTTGTCTCTGATTTCAGAACAACTGACTTCCTCCTTTTTTTCTAAAATTTTACATGCATTTTTTACCTCCTACTGGGACTGATTAGCTTCTGTTTATTTAAGCTTGTTTAGCTTTTTTATTTCTAGGGCGGTTTTGTTTGTTTGGGGTTTTTTTAAGATGTGAGCATTTTGTTAAAGTGCAGCAAGCAGTACATCAAAATTCACTACTATGAAGCGTAACTTTAAACAGGATTTCTGGCATAACATGATTATTATTCTCCAGCTGATAACGGCTGAAATCAAAATAGAATCCAGCCTAGAAAGTTGCAAGTATTTTTCAACAACAACAGAAGATACTTTTTTTTTTAATATATAAAAAGAGTAGTATCATTTCTACCAAGCGAACATTTAAATTCAATTAAAGGAGTAATTCCTACAACCAACAAGTAATCCAAAAATTTTCAAAAGTGAGGTTGCCATTTTTCCTCATTATAGCAAGTATAGATAACAAATGTAAATCTTTTGGAATTCTCTGAGACAATTTTCGTGAAAACAAAAATGTAATCTCTTTCTAGTAACATCTCAGAGCAGAGAAAGGATACTTCTTACAACATGTAACTCTTTCTGGTACTGAGGGTGCTATTCTTTTCTCTCAGTTATGATGATTTCAATGAGTTGTTTGTGGTATTAACTGTGTAGTATTTTAAGCAAAATTACATTTAATTAAGAAGATCATAATAGCTCCAACACTAGCTACACATCAGTAGGCTAATCCAACATTTCTACGCAGCACAGCAACTCTATAAAAAAACAACCCACATGTTGATTTTACAACTACATGTAGGGGAAAAAAAATGCTGTCCTCAAAAAAATTAGTTTGTCTCACCAGTTCAAATATCTTTCACATTAAGAGCGGCAAAAATGGGCTGAAATTTCTCTCAACGAGCTTCCTTCCTGATAGAAAAGGAAATCATAATGTTTCTGTTACATTTTTTGCCTTGGTAATAAGTATTTCATCAATAATGTCATCTCTTTGTCAAGGAAAACAGAGGATACATCAGAATATGGACAGATGTGGGCTAAAATACTTTGCCAAAGATGATGCTTGCACAGCTTTGGTTGTTGGCCAGGTACAGGAGCAGCCCTTGCAACAGGAAAATTTGAACAAGGTGAGATTGGATGGCACTTGAGCTGGCTGTACCTCACCAATGGAGTAAAGAATGGTGCAACGCACAAGCAATGGGCACCAATCATAAGGGATGACTCCTGTGAGTGACAGTACCTGTTTTCTGAGCTGACCTATAGGCTTGCTTGTCCAGAACTAAGATCTTGGACACAGCAGAGACTGCCGAGTCTTACCCATTTCTAAGACCTAAGACCACTTCCCTCCAATGCTTATTCACATGGGTACCATTAACATAGACAGGGGAGACCCTGAGGGTGACTACAAGCCCTGAACACTTGGGTGAAGAACCTGAGAACCTACGCAGTGCTCCACCTCATCCTGTGGCCAAGGAGAATGGCTAAGGAAAGAGGAAATGTTTCCTACAGGTCAACACACCACAAGATCCAACTAAAGAAGGGGGATTCCACTATGTTTGCAAACAGGTTTCCTAATACTGTCAACTAATGATAGTTTCAGTCCTCTAATAAATTCTCTAGAAAACTGACTAATTTTATTTAATATTTGAAATTTTCTAATCCACATTCTGGATCAATGAAGCTGAATACTAAAGATTGATTACATCATATTAAAAAAAAATAAAAAAGACAGTTTAAAACAAACAAAAAAAAAATACAGCAGTAGCTAGGAACTGGAATATCAAAAGAATTAGGATATCCTGTTTCAGGCTGCTTTGCATGTTCTTAGTCTCATTTATGATCCACTGACAATTGTGGAATTTCACTTTGCTCAAACTGCATATTCTACTTTTATTTAAAAAGAAGAAAATGTCATTTCCACAATCGTTTTAATGTGCTAATTATTAATATCAAAAATCAGACTACTAAAGAGACAAAATACAGATGTTAATCTCAAATAGAAATCTGAATCTTTTTATAAAAAAAGTTATTGAAAGTATTTCAAAACACAGCACATGCAGTAGCAGATTCAGATGAAATCGAAAAACCTGTTGATATAATTTTTAAGCACAATAATTTATCATAGAAATTACCAGAAACACATAAAAAATTAAATTTGTGTCTAATACAGAAAAGAATATACTATTTAGTAATTCAGCTGATCTGATCCCACTGAGATCATGCTCCCAGGTTAAAATTTCATTTAATTATCTGTATCTTATACCCACATTTTCAGTCAGCTCCCCACAAAAACATAAAAGGGAATAGCATAACCTGACTTGTATATTTTAAGATATATTCTTACAATTTATGTTTTACAGCAACACAAAATAAAGCAGTGGTATTAATGAACATACTTCTTCAATTTCATACGTCAGCATTAGCTGGAGTGAAAATGTGTAACTCAAAGACTTATCCTGAAACTACTGTCAAAGTTAAGTTAACAATGAATTCAACCTTTATTTGCTTTGACATTTGCTTGACAGACAAAATTGCATTTCAGGATATTGAATTCAAAGAGCATATTTATGTCACTGAAATCACGTCTTCCAATGGGACCGTCCTTTCCAGATACTTCTCCAGTCACTGACCAACAAAATAATATCTCCCCACTTAAGCCGCATCTGCTTCTTACAGATGCGTTAACCAAAATGTTACTGCTCTCCACCGCATTTTCAGTAATACGATGGTCAATTAGCATCATTTCCAATAACACCTTCATTTAGCAGCTCTTTACACCAAAACTTAAAAGATGTGTTTTCCTTTATGCTTTTATTCCGAGTTATTTGATCTCAGCTTCTTTATCAACCAGATAGAATTTTAGAGCTCACAGCTGGATTTTCTCCATCCAAAAATCACACAGAACCTAAGCTGAAATTTGACAGTGTCCCTGTGGCAGGGGAAAGAAAAAGTATTTCCCTCTTTTCCCCGCGATGATATCACTAAAAGAGCACCAAGTACAAGCTACTGTTTAGTTGTGGTCAGACTAGGGTGAGAGATGGCAGAGTACTAACATTTAGGGAAGCTGTTCTCCTGCCATCATAGATGATTCCTGGAAGAGGAAAAACAAGGACCTTTTCAGGTTACAAGAAATCTTGTAGTAAGTGCCTGATTACTCACAGTTAATATACTGAAGCTTAAACAACTTTTCCTGACCATATGAGGACAGGAAAGAAAAACTGTTCCCCTTCCCTGAGAAGGGAAACTTACTTAATCAGACAGCATGGACTTAAGAAGTACTTGTCTTGCTTCATTTCTTGACTTCAGTATGAGAAATTGAAAATCTGAACATAAAAACTGCCTCTATTTTGGGTACCACTATGAAATTTACCTTGTTAAATTAAGGAAAAAAAAAAAAACACACAAGAATTTTATCTATCTCTATATGTATGCACATATATACACAAAAACTGCAAAAGTGTTTTACTATACCTGACATTTGTCAATTAAAAGGCTAAAACGGCAGAAATGGAAGTGATGTTAGGTGACAGCAGAATTGGAGAGATCAATTAATCATTTTAACATGGCTTAATACTAGGATTAGCATTAAGTGAGTTTATTTAGATTTCAAATTGGTATACTAATAGACACCATTACTGTAAGTTCAGACTGCTTGGTATGGAATCTTTTTCCTGCCATATTACCAAGGAACAGGAACTGTATGAATGCACCACAGTCATGCATGGTTTTCTCCCTCAGACCCTCTCCTGACTGTTTCTGCTCAGGCAATTTAATATAATTAAAAATCCAGTAATATAAAATCTTTGCAAAGTTGAATCTCAACTGTGTATCATGAAGAAATGTTTCCAGTTCTAACACTTTGACAGCCACAACTAGCAGCATCCAGATGTGGAACATCAACATTCGAGTTCTAATAGTGTTGAAAGGAGTTTGCATCTAAGCGGCACCTGAAAAAGCTCAGTCTATTTAAGAAACCTACCAACTCCCAGATCTAGTTCCTCTATGCCTTCTATTCTTTTTTTCAGACAGCACCGATAAGGTCTGAATTTATGATGGCTGCCTCTGCTCTACTAACATTTGAAGAGGTTTTTTAAGAATTAATTCCACTCTGAAAGAGAAGAATTTTAACAGTTTGAGCATGTGGGGAATTGAGCTGCATCAAGATTGCCCATAGAAAGACAATTGCCAGCATGAGTACAACTTTAAACATGACATGAGCTGAAGAAAGAGTTTGCAATGAAAATTATTCTATCTAAAAAGAAAAAAAAATATGTATTTCACCATTCTCAATTTAAAATGTCATATGGTGCATCTGTTACACTTTGACTCCTGTAAAGGTTAAAGTTAAAAAGCTAAAACTTGAACAGGGGAAGTTCAGATTGGATATAAGGAGGAAGTTCTTTCCTGTTAGGGTGGTGAGGCGCTGGAATAGGTTGCCCAGGGAGGTTGTAAATGCTCCATCCTTGGCAGTGTTCAAGGCCAGGCTGGATGTAGCCTTGGGTGATATGGTTCAGTGTGAGGTGTCCCTGCCTATGCAGGGGGCTTGGAACTAGATGATCTTAAGGTCCTTTCCAACCCTAACTATTCTATGATTCTATAAGGTTACTGTGATCAGCTCAGAGGTATAGAATTCAGTAGGACCCTCAGGGTTCACAATCACGTTTGCCACAATTGACAGTTGTTAGTGAGGATAAAATACACTGGTTTGACTTAAAAAAAAAAAAAAAAAAAAAACCACAAAAAACAACAAACCTAAAACAAAACAACAACCAAAAACACCCCACATAAAACAACAAAGAACAAAGAATAACCCGACAACCCAAACACACCCAAAAACCCCCACTGACCACAGAAGATTTGGAGTACTTCTAATAATCACTGATGTTTTAAGAAAACATATCAAAGCTAACTCAAACTCGTCTCAAACAGGTAAAGGTGATTTGAAGGAACTAGCAGAGTTTTTTGAAGAATGTGCAGAAGATAACTCAAGAGTATAGAAAATTCCTAATTGTGCTACTCACAAGTAAGTCACAGCAGACTTTACTGAAGGCCAATTAACTTTACAACCTACTTTTTTGATTGAATTACATTTGAAAGGGCTCTAGCTACCTAAAAAGCAGCCAGGGAGTACTGCATTTAAAGAACTGCATAAACAGACACCTAGCTGAATAACTAAACAAATAACCTACTCTCGCACTTTCAAAACTTCCGTTTATTCCCCTAGTGTATCTACATCTTGTGCATGTTTCTGCAAACTGTGTTCTCTCACTGAATTTAAGGTGCAAAGCTATTACTGGAGTTTTAAATGAAAAGGCAAAATAAGTTACTGCCTGGCAGAAACAAGTGAATTGCCAAGCATCTCCTGCAAACCAGAAAAATAAAATTGATTGTTAAAGCTATGACAAAATCTCCAAGAAACACTAAGGTGTGTTTGCAGGAGATCATTTCCTCTTCCAAGCCATTTGTGAAACTGATAAATAACTTCTGAAGCTGAATTTCAGATGTCTTTCTATCAAGTTACAAGAGTAAATAGTGAGAATGTCTTTCAAGCATAGACTTTAACCACTGTCCATATTGCTAACTTTATATACAAATAAGCAGACCTCTATATATACAATTAACAGACCCTACTCAGTATCTCACAGGGGCATTATAGTTTTAGTTCTATATTTCTTATTTTCTGACTGCAGGTGAATTTCAAGGGAATAAAACTGAAGTATTGGAATAATGATTCAAGCTTTACACTATCAGATATTGAAGGCTGACTGCAAGCAAAGCTATTTCCATGTTTTGGATGAACTATTATTTCCTGGGCAGTAAATGGTCAATGGCACCCTTTAAGTAACTTTGAGTATCTTTTGTATTGAGACTAGTTGAAGGATTTAAAATATGTTAATTATCTGTTTAACCTAAATTTACTTCATAAGGGAGAAAACTTAGAATTTTCTCTAAAACCCCGAGTTGTTCTGCTCTTTAATGATCACAATCACCACTCAGCTGAAAAAGAATGGAGATACTCCAATAGCAGATCTATGCATCAGAAGAAATATCTATTGTAACATCAAATAGCACCTTACCAAAGGATGAATTATCATGGTCATTTAAAAATCTGATAAAAAAACACACATATAGAACTTGCTACTTTTTACTGTTTCATTGTTGCAAAATTTACACGTGGTAGAAAACATTACCTGTAGCTGCTGTTCATTGTTGAAAAGTCATCTAATACCACACGATGAATGCATCTGCTATATGAATCAGAATTCACTTCTTTAATTTCACAAAGAACTCCCATAACAAAAATGCTTTTTGTCATGCAGATTTGCCTAACATAATTCCTGCTCGGAGAAAGTGACTTTTAAGAAAGAACTAAGCAGCGAGCAAATTCAAAATTATCTGCCATTTTTCTCATTCTTTGGGGAAGTGTATCGTTTTTTCCACCTGTACTTGTAAACTTACCTCCCTAAATCTTTCACTGAAATAGGTAATTTTTCATGCTGTCTTGGAACCACTCAAGAAATTCATAAAGAGAAAACTTAAAAATTAGAGTGTAGACCAAAAAAAGGAAGATATATAGCAAAAGTTAAGCACAAAGAACTAGATACATTAATTGTTCCTCTTTAAAATTAATAGATATATAAAGTAAATATGGTTTTCGCATTAGCTCTTTGCGAATTGATTTCTCTGGATTTGTATTGGCCTGAGCTGATTTTAGCTTATTTTAACTGCAACAGTAGTCATCTAGTGGCCAGGTGACCTTCTTCTAAATACATTTTAGCTTTAGGTGAACTTCTTGCAATTGTACTGCCTATGGTTAGTCAACTCCTCCTAACAAGTAGGGATTGTGCTGATGTCTCTAAGGATAATAAAGAAAAACATTTAAGGGGAAAAAAAATTGTTTTAGAGTAAGCTTTAAGAATACTCCAAGCAGACCCAAGACTGAGGAAGACCACACAACCACAGACACAGTACTTCTGCTGGCAAAGACTTTGGGATGATGACTAACTCTTTCTTTCCACTGGTATTAAGGGCTTTGGAAGTTGCTGACCTTAATATGAACAAAGGTTTGTTCCATTTTGGCTAAACTGGTAAACATAATTGGAGTAATAATAAACTGACTCCACATATAGGGCATCTTCTTTTTGCCTTTAACAAGATTTCAAGTGGAAAAGGACAGTTTAACATTAGTACTCCAATTTTTCTAGCAGGTGACATTTAAAGAAGTAAAGGACAGAACTAAGGACTGAAGGACAGAATTATCTTCTGCTTTGGGGAAAGATGTGCCAAAGCTCAATTATGCATCCAAGCCTATCTTGGAATTGAACATTTAAAAAATATATTATTACTGCAGTAATAATAAAATCAATGGTATACTACAAGATGGTAAGAAAATACTTCTAATTTAAAAACAACAACAAAAAAAACCCAACCAAACACCCAATCTACAAGATCAAAATATCAAAGGTCTCAAAAATATATTTATTCTTCTCAAAGTTTTTGTCAGTTTTCCCATTTGAAAGAAAGGTTATTTAACCCTTGTTTAAATTCATTACAGGCAAAGACTTAACCATAAACACCACTGCTCCCTCCCCTCATATTTTACACCTGCAAGGATTAAATCTGTCTAGTGCTCAGTCAACAGAGCCTGCATCAAACTATGTTAAATTTTCCCTTGAGGTAATGGATGGTATTCACACTGCTATAATGCCTAACAGTTGAGCAAACAAAACCTACCAGAACAACTGAAATGAACTAGATCATCTAAGAACTGGGACCAGTTGCTCCCTGGTGACCAGGATAACCATATCACCAGCATAAATGGCAAGATTGAGCCATTCTGACTTATTTGAGAAGAATGACAAAGCAACAGGCATTCTTCTTGAATGAGAAGAGCCATACATGCCCCATGATTGCTCAATGTTGTAATGCTTGAGTTCAGGAGCCAGTGAGAACCAAGGATGAAGGCTTGAGCCTTCACCATGGCACAGAAATGGGACATGAAAATTTTCAGAGCTGCTCAAATTTCTTTGCTTTCTGTACAATCCTCATATTTGTCACATATGGCAAACTTAGTTACTGTGCTGAATCTCAAAATATCTTTCAGATACATTCCCTCAAATCTATTCAGATAGAGAAACCTACCATACTTCATCCTCTTAGACCTGTCCTGTTTTACCACTATTGTGACTGAGAGAAGGTTAAAAACTTTTGAGTACCTTAAACAAAGATATTGTTATAATATTGAATTGGCTACTGCTCATTTCAGACCTAGAGATGGAAAGACAGGTACTTTTAATACCCAAACTGATCATGTAAGCAGACTGAAAGTTTAATGACTTCCTGCAATTTGTAATAGTAAAATTCCCTCTTTCTTTCCAGAAAGACAGATGGAACTCAGTAATTTAAGTTTTTCAGCAACTGGGACAAGACTATGACTACCTTAATGCAACCAGAGATGTATAAAGGAGCATGCTTTACATACTGGATGCAAGTAAGTTGGTTCACATCAAATAAAGTCTCTCTCAGCATGATAATATATACACACCAGAACATTCAGATGATCTTGGTATAACACATTAACTTATTCTTGTTGGAATCAATTAAAGGACCCAAAGAAATCATTTAATTTCCAAAACCTTCAAACCACTACAGTCTAGAAGAACTCTGTTGCTGTATGTACCTTGCCACTCACCCAGGTAGGCACAATACAAATTCTGACTTCTGTGGTCATTTGAGAAGAAACCTCAAAACCACAAGACCATAAAGAACTTTGGTATAGGCTATTATGTGATGAAACGATGCAGACTGAGCTGCAGCTTTAAAATATTGTCAGTTTTACTACACTACAAATATGGCTATAATTGGTACACAGAAGAAAAAGGGGGAACAAAGTCATGAATGGCAGCATTATATTTATATATATGCAAGAATATATGTATGATTTCCAAATCAATTTGGAACACAAACATGAATCCTAGCTAGGCATTCAGGATAATCCCAAAAATATTCATTTAAATTGAGAAGCTGCACCTGTTACTGACTTTTTACAAAATAAAAGCTTAGTAACGGTTTTCCAGGAATGCATAGTGACTTTAATTGAAATTTCAGTCTTATTAAAAGTATACACGTACTTATTTAAAATAGTGTAGCTAGCTACTTAATTTCAACACTGGAGTGGGGAGAGGATACGGAAACAATACAGTGTTTCACACTACTCCCTGTAATAATACTGCTATTAAAGAAAATTTTGTTTTGACCCCAAGCACCAAAGTGCCAGGCACTATATTGAGACACACCATGAAATACACTTGGATGAACTCCAAGATTGAGAACCACCAGAAGAGCAATTGAGTGTTTAAGCATTCATCTGTCTTCCTGACATAGTATGGATTCAGTCTCCCCCAGACGAAAACATTCTGGCAACATCAGCAATAAACTAGTGGCCCTGGTTTCACTCCTTTAGTAAATAAGTGGTAATGTAAAATTTAGTTCATTGTCCTACCTTGACTTAGAAGCCAGAGAAAGGTACAAAACCGGAAGTATGTATTTAAAATGGCGCTGCATAACCATGATTATTTTAAAAAGCATTATTTTTATTCGTAAAGATTTTTCTCTGTAAGGAAATAGTAAATACCAGGATTTAATTATGTAGTAACAGTTAATAATTTAAATAATCCATACTAAATAATAGCATATTTGTTCAGGAAATTTCTACAGCTTCCAGATGTGTAAGATCTGGTGATGTGAATTTCTGAAGCAGTATTAGGACATCACAGTACCCAACTTGGGCCCTAAATTTCCAGCTGAAGCGCTGTCATACAAACCAAGCCTTACAACAAATCTTCAATGTTTCTTATTTTATCACTTTTTAAGATTTAAAGTTAAAAGTAGTGATAGCTTTTTATAATATAAAATACTTGGAACCAATAAGGCACAAAATTTACTACTTAAATTCCACTTTCATTAATGAGGATAGTTTTATCACATTATTTATGCTACAAGCTGCTAGTACCTAATATGGTAAGTTCAAGCTGGTCAGTTCAACAGCTCCACACTGAAATATCGTCTTATACAAACCAAGAAAGCAAGCAGATAATTAGCTTTTATTATTAGTTTCACTTTTCTAGCTCATAAACAACAACTTACTGATAAATTCAGAAATACATTAAGAGTCTCGAAACTACCTGATGGACCAAAGAACCCTAAACAAAAGCTTTTATGCAGAGAAAAGAGACCCTAATAGAAACTTTTCTAATCGTATTAAATGAATGCAGTGTGACAAACCAAAATAGTATTTCCTTATTTAGCACTTGTAAGAGATTGGTTGTTCTGGGTTGGGATTTTTTCCCCCTGTCCTTTCTTCCATAAATTCATATTTTATGCATCTCACACTACAGAAAAATAAGGTGAGTGCAATCAAACATTTGAAGTCTTGGCAGACACAAATAATGTTTTCAGTGGGTAATTAACTACCTTGTTCTTTCTGTTTAGTGCTTATAGACCACAATTTCTATGGCCTATTAAGGCTAAGATGACTTCAGCAAAGGTGAATTCTTTAGTTCTCATCCAGAATGATGATTTAAGCAGTATTTTGTCTACAGACAAAAAAATAAAACCCCTACACACATGCATCAAGTAAAGGTCTGAGAACAAGAGCATGGACACAAAGATACAAGCTCCCTTTGAAATTGCTGCCAGCCTATTTTTCTTTGCTTCCCCCACCCCCCATCTTTATGAACAACTTTTCAGCCTTCCCATGAGGTTCTCAAGCTGGAAGTTGTTTACAATTGTGTTTTAACCAATAAAGAACTCATCACATCAGTATACCTGGTAAATAGCTATATCAAATTAAATACACTGTATAAAGACTGTTCCACTAAGTAAGATTTGATACCACATAAACTCAACCATCAAAAGGCTGACTGCTCCTTTGCAAAAGGAAGAGATCTCTTTAATAAAATAAAGGTATTTGAGTTAGCATTTACAAATATAATAGAAGACAAATAATGCTACTTATAAACTAATAAATTTCAAAGCTTTTTTAATCAGCAAAATATGATTTACTACAAGCTCTCAGCTGCTAACAAGTTCTCATCAAAAAATGTTTTGACATTATGAGTTAGTTTTTGGGGGTAGCGAGGAAAATCAACAAAGTACATCTTTTCATGACCATTGCAGTTTCAAGCTATAGTAGCTGGTTTTGGTATATTTTGACTTAAATAATATGGAATTGCTTGTATAACTTCAAATATAAAACTTCTTCTGACAAGTGTGATATGAAAGGTCTTATGGGTAAGGTCTTAAAAACATATTTTGATAAGATAAATTGATACTGTGCTTTTTCTGAAAACGCTTCCTTTCTTCACTGAAGAAAACCAGCAATTCAGCGCTTCAGCAAAGAGCATTTCTTTGCAACAGACTACAAAAATATGCTTCAAGAAAGAGATTATGCAAGCTTTGCACAACCTAATCCGTATTTTGTAACTGCAGGAATATACACAAAACTTCTGAATCTTGACTTTATCCACCAAAATGCCTGCATTGCTCTTTTTAACAGAAGTAATGCAGGCGTTATTAAGAGTTATGCTAAGACAGCTTTTGCCAACTGACTTGCATTTTGAAGGTACTTATCCATGGGATACTTATCAGTTAAAAATCCATATAGCACATTAAATTACATACAAAACACCACACTTCAGCTTTAAAATATTTCATGCATATCTACAAGTTTCTTTTAAGCAATGACTCATTTGATTTAACTAGCTTTGATGATATGTTTCTGAAAACAAAAGAGAAAAAGTGCTCCGGTTGTGTTTGTTTCTCTGTTGCTAGCTATGAGATACTGCCACCAGGTGGAGATAATTTAACAAGAAGCTACCTATTTATGTATAGAGACAGCGGTAGGAATTCCACACCCGAAAATTATTGTAGATGAAACAATCAATGAAAACAGAACCTGAACGACACTGCTTAACTCTGGCATATACTTTGTAACTACTACCAATATTAATATACAGGGAGGCCAAAACTGGATTAAAAAAAATACTCTGAAAATCTCAATTTGATCTTAAAAATTCAGAATATACAGAAATTCATTACAAAGGCTCAGCAGCAGTCCCCAAGCTAGAGAACCAGTTCAGGTGCAATCCTGCAGCATTATATTATTCTGTCTGAAGGAGGGTGTGTTCATGTGAAGGACAGCTTAACAGAAACAAAACAACAAAATAATTTGAATCATGAGACTGGTTAGACAGAACTGCTACTTCTCTACTTTCCGTAAGGAAACAGATAAGTGTCACCTCCAGTGACAGCAGTAAAAAAAAAACCAGTTCTCAAAGACAGTACATGGCTACTCTCTTCACAAAGACAGATTAAGGTTGTTACATGGGAATACTACATTATTTTCCTCAATGTCTGTCACACCACTGTCACTACATATCTTCACAATGCAACGCATTTTAAGGGGAATACAGATAGCTTTAGGGAAAAAAAAATGCAACAAAACAAACTAATAACTAAAAACCAAACCATAAGCAAATACAGCATTTGAGTAATGTAGTAGAGTCACCCTCCCCTTTTCATGATCTACACTAGCAATGCAATCCACTCACATGCACCTCCCCTGCCTCAAATAACAGGAAGGAGGAGAAAGCACTTCTTTCTGGGTGTAACTAATGAGGACAAGAAGGAAAAGGCAAAGGCAGCTGAGACACAAGGAAGAAAACGTATCAGCATGTGGCCCTCTAGAGATTTCCTGTTAAAGACACTGCAGTATCCAGAAGACACTGTCTTCTTTGTAAGCTTCCTTCTTTTCCAAGGGCATACACCAGTAGAAAAGATATGCTATCATGAAAATTATAAGGCTTTAGGTTGGTGAAGTTCACAACTGGCTCCATGCCAAAGCAAAACTAAAAGCATCAAACCTCCAATTTAGCTTTACTACAAATTGCATAGTATAGCAAAGATAGAGACAGTTCCTCATATGAAAAATTAAAGTTATTTTTACATATCTAGCTGTGGACTTACGTAATTTTTTCAGACAGTATTGCACAAAAACAAAATAGGGCATCAGTCTTTTCATACTTAAGATGTCATTTCCTATTCATTACACTTTCGATTTGGTTTAGTCTTTCAGGCCTACAAAAAAAAAAGTCATGTCATCTTCATATGCAACTGCCTTGAAAGCACCAGGTTCACATTCTTTTAAATTAACCTTTTTGAAGCATTTATTTGAGTCTTCTTTTGCTTTGATTTGTAATATAAAATCTCCTCTCTGAGCAGAGAGCAAAATATAAAATATATTGATATAATAAGAGATAGGAAGATATGACATGAAGAGATACACGTTTTAAAATACAGAATTATGACTAAAATGAAGAATAAATTATCAAAGTGAAGGCTGCATGTTTCAGAGGTGTTTTTAAAAGCAGTACATTATTTCTAAATTAAAAGTCTCTTGCTGAATTAAACTTAGCCTACCTAATGTTTAGAGAATACAGGTAGAAATCCTGTGGTTAATATTTTGCAAAAAGCTAAAGATTCGGATCTAACAAGGAATCATTGATGAGATATATAAAATAAGGACATACTAAACTGGAGTCATTATGTCATTTAATGATTCAATGTCAGCCTGGAAAAGCAGTTGAACATGAATCAGAACTAGAAACCAATGTTCTCAGGAACTTGCGAACACTATTAAGTACTAAAATAATAGGTACACAAGGTTGCAATGTGAAAAGTAGTTACATGACAACAGTGATAAATTAGCATCTTCTAAACCTGAAAAAGCTCACCTACCTCAGAAACTGTCATCTGTGCTTTCTTATGCTATACTAGGCTCCAAGGTTAACGCTCAAGCACAAAGGTATTCAAGCAATTACCAGGTGGTGAACAAGACTCAACAGAATTGGGGGGGGGGGGGGGGGGGAGGGGAAGAATGGAAAAAGTTGTCTGCCACAAGCTGTAACTACAAAGAAATTATCTACTTTGACATATACAGAAATAGATACTTTGATGTACTTCCTAATCACATAAACTTAGTATTAGTAGAGGTATCAATTTCTTTCCTCCACTGGTTACAGTAATACACGTCAGATGTATACTATTAGAGAAATGTGACCAATATTGCATGATTTCTGTGTGCGTGTGTTTTAACTATTGAAATCTAAATGACAGAACAATGCAATTTTAATTTACAGCCTAAGCATCTTTTACTTGCATGAGCAAAAGGCCTATAAATCTAAGAAGGAAATGTTTGTTAAGCTACAAGATCTTCCACTGCCAAGAATACTGCTGTTTCTTCTGAGAGAATATGAAACATTACAGACATGTTAGTCTGTCCTTTCTTTTTAAAGAGTGTATGGAACTAGACTTTGGCATGTTGATTGTCAGTTACTTGCTGGCACTAAAATTTTCATATGATTCTACAGTTCAGGCAAAGTCGCTTCTCTAGCATAACTAAAACCATGAACAGAAATTAATGATATTACAATAGGAAGCACTGCAAAAATTTGTCAGGTACTTAAGATGCATCAAATGTGGATGTCTGAGTTCCAGCATTTGTATCTTGCCCTCCCCAATACAAACTGGTAGAATCTGGTTAGGTATACACACCACTAATGCCAAAATGTAGACTACTTACCACAATGAACAAACACACACAACTAAGTACTTGTTGCAAAGTTCTTACAGCCCAGGAAATTACCATCTAAGTTTCAGATTCTGAATCCTCTATGATATTAATCAATGCATTTTTCTATTACACTCTACTATACTCATATAATTCCTGTAAATTAGAAGGCATTGATTCTGAGGTCCTTTATGTAAAAAATATACAAGAAAAAAAACAAAAAAATCATCTATTTTTCCCCACTTCTTCCACCTGTAATAATTTGCCAGATTCAAGTCATTTTGTATTTAATAATTGTTTTATGACTAATGAATGGAATTGCCAATTCTGAATACTTTTCTTTACAGATAGTACAGTGATTCCACAGCACCTTATCATTAATTGCTTAAACACACTCACAAAAGTAACAAGTAAAATTTTGTGTCTTCAAGATTAGTCACTTTCTCATATCATATCTGCAGAGAATACAAATACTGATAATTTGATTTCATGTTTTCAGTGACAGCTTGGTGAAGTTTACTTGGCTACGACTTCTCTAAATACCAGATTCTCCTTTAAACATCCCCAGAATGGTTTTTGTCAGTTCCATGGAAATTTGTCTAATGATCTCAATTTCTATTATTTCCACTGCTTAAGAACTTCTACTTATTCCTTGAAGTCCAAACATTTAGAAAGCATTTCTTTCAGTGCGTAAGAGTAGACTCTACATGCAAATCTTCAAGGTACTAATGAAATGCTACCTTGTTTTAATCTCAGATTTTGGATTTAATTCATCATCACCAACTCATAATGAGAACATGACAAGAGTGAAAGAGAGTTCATTCTCATTTCAAGGTGAATCGTTGCACAGATTTTACACATCTGAAAGTTCTAGAAACAATTTCCTGAACAAATCGCTATCATTTAGTATGGATTATTTAACTTATTAACTGTTACTACATAATTAAATCCTTAATTCAAATGTACTTTTTATTTACTAAGTACAAGCTTAAAAGAGTAATTTCAGGGTTTAATTCCAAATACAACTCTAATCAAGAACGCAAGAGAACAGCATATTTCAGGTAAAAATTCTAGTGGACTTTAGTGGCACAGCATTACAACATCCTTCTCAACTCCTCTTTACCTCCTTCTTAAAAACACTCAGATTTATATAACCATTTTTTTAAAGGTTGTTCCACATCTTCCTTGCTCTTTATGGATGAAAGTAATCTTTACATTTTCAGACCAAAATTGTTCAGGCAGTTACAGCGCATTTCTTCCTTCACCAAACATACCTTAACTTAAAGAAAGAATAATTCTCCCTTCTTCCACTCTGGAATTTGAGACTCTAAACATATCCTCTCTCTACTTTAAAGAAGCCCATATTCTCTCATGCCCTGATGCCTTGTCATCTTGCACCAAACACTTAGTCTTGAAAAAGGATTACCAGACTTGTATACAATTAAAAGAACAGATTTCATTGGAATCTGGGACAATGGCATAACTACAAAAATAAAATTATCTATATTTGAAAGTTATATGAGATATATATATACATACATACACATACATATATGCAGCTTTGCACACCACTTGTGTTACAGAAACAAGCCTCTAAGGGCCAGAGATCTTCCACCTTTTAAACAATTCTACACCATTTGCCACCAAATACTCAGTTTCACTTAGGAACACAGAATGGAGATTACCTGCTCATTCATTTTGGCTTCCACTTCCAATGCAGAAATCTTCCTGTTGTTATCTCTACCATTCAGTTTCTCTTTGCCCTTTTTAATACCTCCTTCCCCTCCTTACAAGATCTTGCATTGCAAGAATTTCAAACATCTGGGATTAAAGAATGCACAGGATACCTCAGAATGTGTTTCTCAGCCACCGGAATGCTCAAGAAGAAATACAGAAAGTAGCAGTAGGAAATTATGAAGGTGATTGAGACTACAGAAGGAGCTGGGCTGTAAGTATATAACACAAGTCAAAGATGGCATGCATATCACATAGGAATTAATAGATTTCTTGATTTATGTATCTCAAATTGGTTTGCTTCCCAAGGCTCACAGATCTTCCCCAGTAACATGAGGAGGCTCTGTCTTCTACATGTACACTGGGTAAGTGGAGGGTAAGCAAACAAATCCCACTCATGACTCACAACCACTATTCTACAGATACAAATTACATGACAAATATAAAACATTCTGACTCATGTACAGGGGAAACCACTGTCTGAAGTCCTTTTTTAAATGAAAAAAAAAAATGTGTAAAAAGGAAATAGGGGAATGAGGGTGGGGTGGCACAGGGCAAGAAGAAATAAGTGCAGGACTGGGACTGTAGATTCACAGTCTGTACTATTAGGTGTAAGCACTCTGCATTGGCTACACCACTGTCAATAAGTTGAAATGTAACATTTTATTTCACAAATCTATACAGGAAGTCTATGATTTCTAACTATGTAAAGACCATCTCCCCCCTTCACTTCCTTAAAATGCCTATTATCTTAAAAGCTAAGAAAACAGATTTTTTTCCACAAGTTTCTTTGCATTTAAAACTTTACCCAGTAGTACAGTTCACTGTAAATCATTGCAGTTGCTATTTATTTCAAAGCACATGTTCTGTATGATCCCAGTTTGAGCTTTCCAGAGGGTTTTATTTTGTTTGGAGTTTTTGGTTGGGTTTTTTTTTCCCCTTGGTTTTTGTTTGTTGGTTTTTTTTTTTTTTTAAGGGGTTGTTTTTACATATAACAATATAAATTTCCTCCTCATTAGATTGCTGACATTTCATTGCATGGCCTCTCTTCGCTCTGCCTAACAGGACACTCAATCCTTTCACTTACTGCAACTTGAAAATAGCAAGACTCAAATGAGCCAGTCAACAAAAATAATTTTGCATCTCTGGAGAGTTTTAGCGCCTGTCACCACTGTGAGAAAACAACTGAATCGCTTATGCAAGATATCAGATATGACATCTATTAAAACAGCTTGTTTTTTCTTCATTTCTTACCAGTATTTTCATGTTATACTCGAGAGACAATATACAAAAATACACCTTTTAAATAAAAGGTTAGAAGGAGAAAAAGTCTTACATATACTAAAATTTCAGTTTGAATTTCAAAACTTTTCTGATGGTTTAGCTGATCTAAAATGGGGGGGGGGAGGGGGGGAAGAGAATAAAGGTCTACATGAAGCATGAGGAACTAATTAAGTACGCTGTGCTTTTAAAACATTTATAGCAAACAGTTCACATTTCACTTGCAGAGAAAAGTTTGCCAAATAGATGGGCAAATCCTGAATATGAGATTGTTCTCGTTTGGTCCAGTTTATGAATAAAAAAAATATATAATTTGAAAATGTGTATCTGAGGAAGAGCATCATTAACTCACCCCTCTGAACTGTGATTTTGTACTTTGCTCTAAACGATAATTTTCATACTCTCGGGTTCTCTGAATCAGTTAAGGCATTTTTCTTTTTTGTGATATTCTGTTTTTTTTTTTTTTTTAACAAGTATCTCATATATTCTAAAGAGCTCAAAAGAGATTTCTTGTAGGGTTGGGGGTTTGGGAGTTTCAGGGGCGTAGGAGTTTTTTTGGGAGAAGGGGAGGAAGCAGTTGTTCTGCTTTTCACATGAGAAACAGAGCTTAAATACTGAATTATATAACCCTTAACTGAAAAGTACCTGTAACCATAATTTCATCAGATAAGTTCATTACCCAGCAATCTGGCATGTTTTGATTTTAAGAATCATCTAAGTATTTTTGCCTACCTAAAAATCCCTCCTAGTACTGAGGGGTTTTTTTCTAAATTCTCTCAGTAGTTCTAAGAGCCTGAATATTGTAGATACAAAATGTACAGTACTTTCATTTGAGCTGTTCCTGCCTTTTAAACTAACTGTTAACTAGTCAAGAAACAATGAACTGTATTTGTTACAGCTGACACATTCAGAAGTTAATCGCTGACATAGATTTGGCAGCTATCCCAGTACAGGGAAAAAAGAATGTATGGATTAAAGCTACTTTGCATTCTGGTCAGAAAGACACACTAGTAACATGACAACGAACTTTGCACTCAAAAAGATCCCTCTTTTAGAAGGCTACATTGAAGACTGGAGATTAAATAGAACATCTCGCTTACCGAAGTGACAAATTTGGTCTGTAAAATCAACAATGAAGGTTAGAAAAACCAAGGTACATATTGCAGGCAATAAATGTAATTTCTAATAAAGTAACTGTTCTTGTCAAGCAGCTTATTTAAACATGAGGAAATAAACATTTTCATTTAGAAGTATCTTTTTTGTTAAAGCTACTCACATCATTTTCAAGTATTTAAACAACAAATTTTAAGCATTTACAGTGTTCTCTGTATAGAAGTATAGAAGTTTCTCAAAAAATTAGAGCCCCATAAGAGAAGATGCCAAGTAAAGACCAGAGAAATTAGAAAATATTTACTGAAGATCCAACGGAATAGAGAAATTAAAAATATTCAAAAAAAAAAAAAAAAGTCCCTGTATGCCTGACCAAGTTGCATTACCTTTCTGTATGGAGTTACCCAGTGGTAAATGCTATCAATAATAATCATAATTTAACTTGCTTGGGTCAGTATAGGTTACACGTTTCTTCATCTGAGTAGTCCCTACGCAAAGTGAGTAAGAAGCACATTTGTTTCAGCCCTGTGAAATGCAGAAGAGGAGCAATGCATCTCAGACTGTGCTAATGGACCTCTGCAGAGCTAGCATGGAGCCACCTGACTGTGCCTCTCATGCTATCACCATGGCCGCAGGCAGGGAAGCTTCCCAAAGCGTCCCTTTCAGTACCTATGTGAGAGGACACTGAACAAAATCCAACCACTACCAAAGTTAAATAGAAGTTACGTTATTGACTTCAACGTGCCAACTATATATATCCACTTGAAAAGTGCATCATCATTTCAGTAAATCATCTGGGGAAGAAGTATGAATATTCATACATACTCAGAAGGAGGTGGTGATTGATTTTATGAATTCATGAAATATGATTGGTTTAAAATATGTAATTTCAACAGCCCTTACACACAGGTTTAATGCTTCTGCTGAAATGTGGCGTTGCAAGCTCCCTACATTGCCAATGGTTAAAACAAAGAAATTCTACTGTATTAAAATACATCCAGTTATACATGTTACCTACATGCAAGTACAGCTGCATTCTCTGTAAATCTCTTTACAGTTCCCTTATTGTTCTTCCACTATTCTTTTCCAAGTCTTTGAGACATGACCTTAAATAATTTATGCTGCTGTTTATATAGCTAATCCAATTTGCAGCAATAGATAACCTCTTATGTGTACAAACAATGCAGGGAACATAAATTTTGCCCCTCTAATTACTCCATTCTCCCATTTGTGCTAGAGGATCAGGGAATGTGTGTTTCAATCAGCACTTCAGAGCACTCCCATATTTTTAGTGTTGAGTAAAGAATCCACACAGCTCGTACCAGCATTTGGCGCCCTCTAAAATGCTCACTCAATATGTTTGCATAAGTAACATTATTGCCTTTTTTTTTTCTGTTAACAGATTACAGAATTGCTATCATTATTTTACTGTTTCTGTATTTGAAACTAATGGCACCAGTAATTAATTTAGCTTTTATTACTAGTATTTCAGTGTGTTTGGGGATCTTACAAAGACAGCCATGTAACATCATGCCACTTATATCTGAAAGGAAACAAGAACTCACGAAGACTAAAGGAGGTCCACCTTAATTCCAAAAAATAGATACAAAACCCTAAGACTGCAGATATCCAGTATGGCAATTTTAGTAAATGCAGTTTGCAAGAAAGAAAAAAGAGCTTAGGCAGATTCTGAGCCTATCAATACTGACAGCATCTTTCTCACCCAATGTCATCTACTGAAAGTGTTACCAGTACAGCATTCACAGCCTGTTTGGCCATGAAAAGAAAACTATTTGGTTATTCACTTTCATTCTTCAAAGAGATAAACAATGACAGCTATTATTCCAAAACTACAAAAAAGTAACCTCTGATGCAGTGCCTGAGTAGTGAGTGGGCTACATAAACACTTAAATACAGATCTTCCAGAGTCTCTAAGGTGGTTTTCGGGTTTGTGTTGGGACGCGTTTTGTGGGGTTTTCTGCTTTGTTTTCTTACTTTGGCTGTTGTCGTGTTGCACACCCCCCCCCCCCCCCCAATCTAGTCTTCCACCAAAAAGCACCATCTATTTAGTTTCCTTGTCATCTTAAAAAGAAGAGCCAAGCATTCCACTTGCTAATCTGCAGATTTAAATAATGACTTCTGGGGATACTCCTTAGGTTCTTAAAAGAATGACAAATCATCACACCCACCAAACACTAGCCTCAGATCAAGTCCATTTGAAACACAGCTGCTGAAATCAGTATGCATGACCCTAAAGAACAACAGTGAAATCAGTTTACAACTGCTGCAAGTTTCCATGTCAGTTTTGACTCCATATCTTAACATAAAATGAAAGCAAGGTGACTGTTAAAGCACCACAATGAAATCAGGACAGCTGCCTCAATCCTGGATTCATAATTCACCTTGATCAAGTTTCTTTGTTTCGTTTCATATCAATAAAATGGAGAAACTTGGTACAATTAAGGACAAGAGCATCCACAGGAGCATGACTTCTATAATTTTATAAATAAATACTTCATTTTCACATCCTGGGTTTAATGCAAAAAGAGAAACAAGTTTTAGCAAAACTTAAGGTATTTCTGTTTCACAGAGTGACAGAACTAAATAAAAATCCAACATACTAAGTAAGGATTACTGTCTAAGATGCAACATTAACAACTCCCTTTTCCTTCTGATGCCAGACTTAGTTGATTGGGCCATAATAACAGGTAAAATTGCTGAGGCACAATAAAATTGTTTGTCTTAAGTCACAAAGCTTCACACTGGAAGAACCCTGCCACTTGGGTTCTTTCTACCTGCTAGCAATGTTCTAACTAGAAACCTACAGTCTTTCATACTTTTTCATGAAATTGCTCTTTTCTGTTTGAATGGATATCCTATTGTCTAGAAGTGGTTGTGATTCAATCTATCAGTTTTAACTGCTGATCTTAGTTGTATGAAAAACAAAAATATAGTTTGACTGAAGAGTAATGACCTAAATTTGAAACACTACGTATTATGATTTAATAAAGCTGGAATTTCCTTTTTCACTAGTAGTTAACAACATCTCAGTTATTCCCATTTGAATCTGGTACTGGACTGGCTTTCAGAAGGATAACATTTGTTTCTTCCTTCATGAGTATAAACTGCATGGGCACTCCAAGAACAATGTGCGACATTAGTGCCCCTAACTTTATTAGTTAGCATAGAGGTCAGTGTGGCTTTCTACAATTTAGACTAATATCAAGCATCCAAAAAGATGATTCAACTTCTAGGGTACTACACTAAAGACTTGGGAGACTGAACTGCATTTACTGCTCTGTGTGACATCTCCTTTATTTAGATCACACATGCGTAGCTGGGGACCACGCTAGCTGTGCCTATGACATCAGCAGCAGAAAACTGAATAGGTATGATGCAGAGACACCTCAAATCTGGAAACAATATATATTATGTCAACATGGCCACAACCTATGGGAAATGAAACTAGTAACTAGGAGTCAGGCATCTTCCTCCAGTTCTGTTCCTGACAGGAGTGGGCACTCTACCACAAGGACGATGTGCCATTTTTACTGGTTTAGGGTTTCTTTAACTTGAAGATCTTTGCTCCATCCTGCCTTTATCTTGCTGTGGGCACATCGGCAGAATCTTTGGCAGGCAGATGCAACGCTCTAAGCTGGCCAGATGCAACCTAATGGCAATTCGTGTATCTGTAATTACCACAACAGTATACTAATGTTAATAAGCCGTAACAACAATTTCTTCAAGCACTGTCACAGGAATGGCAGTTTCAGGTTTTGATGTGGGGCTAGTTTGTCTTCAGTTAACTGGGAGCATTCACAAGCAGAGTTTGAATCTGCCTAGAAGAGAATAAGTTCTAGCTTAATCCCTTTCTTTTCCAATGGTGAGGCTGGAGGCGTTGTGAGGATTAGTGTATTTCACACTGAAAATTCCTGAATATGCTGTTGATACTGAACAGCATACATGCTCCAAGGACAAGTATACAGAAGCAGGTTTAGATTTCATCAGCAATCCCAAACAGATAATTGTAGAAAACACAGGAGAAAACCTTACAGAAAAAGGCAGTGGTCTTTCTAAACTAAAATCCATAAAGTTTTCATCCTCATTTAGCTTTCTTCAGCTTCTCTCTTCAGGCTGAGAAAGATACCATTTGTGTCAATTATGATAATAGATTTCTTTATGTCAATATCTAACTATGACAATGAATGGACATATATTTTTAAAACAGTTTTGAAAACACATACTCCATTCTGAAAACAAGAAAGGTGTTCTACTTGTTCCTTGTGATTACCAGCAAATGATGTACTTCATTTTTCAGTTGAACGAGCCCTTTTTATTGCGAGGTAGTAAACTGACCATCTGCATTATCAAATGTAAGACACTGGAATGAAAAATCTTACCACATAAATATTTACCTCCCTAACATCATACCTCAAAAAATTCAGTTTCAGTAATGCACTTACGTTGCTTGATGCAAGTGAATGGAAACAGTGGTAGAGAAGAGAAAAATTCTGCCAAATGGATGTAGGGCAAAGCACAGCAGTAACTCCACAAGTCTAAGGCTCACTGTTTCCACTCTCACTTCAGTTCTTGTTAGACAGAAGGAATTCAGAAGTATTTTCATAAAGTGAAGACTAAAAGAAATTAAACACTCTTCTTTACATAGTTAGGAATTAAGCCTTACACAAAGATACGCCATAAGCAATTAAACTCAGACTGATAATACAAATGTTTATATTGTATAAAACTGTTTACTGTGAAAAGTAGCTTTGCTTCACTGCGCATTTTTTCTTCTCCCTCCCCCTTCCCCTCCCCCCCCCCCCAACTGCTTAGAAAAGCTTATATTCTCATTTTTGCTGGTTTAGTAATTCTTCGTCACAGATGTGCACCTATTTTTAGGACTGAATTTCAGAAAAACTTCAGGTAACAGAATTTTAAGATATTACTTTTAAAACCGAATTGATAAGCAAAATAAACTTGGAACATGTATTTGCAGCTGTGGCTACAGCTCAAGGGAAAGATGAAAAGGGGAGCTATTCTATGTTTTTATGAATCTAATGAACACTTGTGAGAATGCCTAATTACCTCTTCCCAAAACTTAGAAACCTTATGATAATTTACTTGCAGGGAAGTGATGGGTGGGATGGTTTAGTGTGAGGTGTCCCTGACTATGGCAGGGGGGTTGGAACTAGATGATGTTGAGGTCCTTTCCAACCCTAACTATTCTATGATTCTATGATCAAGGTTTCCTAACAGTCTATAGCAGGTAAAACAAATAGAACTAGATGTTAACAGAAAATGACACCACACAGTATGTCATGATGTCTGCAAACATGGCTTTTAGTGTGCATTCTATCGCCAGGAAACAGTCCAATTGACCTTTGTCCAGCCTTCAGTGTTCTTATGACAAAAAAGACAACTCGGCACTAAACACAAAAAGCCTGCCATGCAGAGGATAACTCAAAGTACAGCTTGTCTTCCAGTGTTAAGAATAAAATCTTTCAGAAACATCATGTGAAAATTTGTGTGATGCTTCAAATCACACCTGGACTATGAAAACAGAATTTTATTTTTTGAACAGGCAACCAATTAAAAAACCCAAACAAAAAAAGAACCCCAAACAAATCAGGAAAGAAGTGTCTCCTCTTAGAGGAAAACATGCACCTTTAACAAATATTATGTATTCTTTCCTTCTTGCTGCTTGCATTTACAGTCTTCTCTCCTCCAACATTACAATACTTTCTTCTGATAAAACATTCACAAATGTATTTTAAAAAAAATCATTATGCTATTTTCATAGGTAAAAACAGAACATCACTGCAGAAACAGATTGTTCTATAGGTTGGCAGAGATATTACTTCTTTAATACCTGTAGGTCACATGTAACAGATCCAGTGTAGTTTCGAACAGAAAAAGGTTTTTCTCCAGGGCTAACTTTGATTGATTGGGGTATAACAAAGACTACCTAGAAAACTTTCAGGACTGTATTAAGTGAGCTTCATGGTCTGGAAAGGTCACAAACAGACTGAAGATGCGTTAAAGCAACAGTAACATTTGCTAATAACAAGAAATCAAATGAGATTTCTTTAAAATAATTTTTATAATATTGACGTGATTATAAAGTCTCTTCTTTCAATTTTTTCAGTCCACTCAATGGCTACAGTTGCCTTCCCTAGTTTAGAAAGAACATGGAAGAACAGATACAAGAACTCCATCTAGGAGCAAAATGACTCTTGAAAAGGAGTACTCCTTGGTTTTGTTTGGCTCTGGGTGGTTGGGTAGTTTTTTTGTTTGTTTTTTAAATGAGATCCTGATAGCCAAAAATGCAAAATAAACATTTCATAGAGAAGTATACTTCTTTTCAAGAAGATTTTTTACAGGAAACTATTTTTTCCCCCAGCCAGATCTGCTCTTGTATTTAGCAGATAACTTGTTCACTCCTGTACCTATGAAAAAACACAAGCAAAAATAAAATAAAAAAACGAACAACAAAAAAACCCTATCAGACTGTGGCACATAAAGGGCTGCACAGAATCAAGCAGGTGATTCCTGGGGTTTTAGAACACACCTAGGAAAATTTTGATCAATATTAATGTTCACAAATGACAGAAAAAAGTGAATAGAAGATCAAAATACATTTTAACATTAGCATCATGCAAGCAAATCAGAACTGAAACCAGCTACCGCGATCCTAAACAAACGTGTAAGTTTATTTCTAAGAATGGTAAAATCAGAGTAAGTCTACCATGAGTTTAGGAGAACTGCGTAGAAAATATCACCTATGAGAGAGTTCTCAAGCCCAGTAGCATAAACTCCGGATGTACACAGGCTGCATAATCCAAATGTAATGCAAAAGTGCTGGGGAGGACTATTTCAACTGAATGTTAAAAGCTGTTGAACCCAGCGTGTGGAACTGCCCTAAACTGGCACAAATTCATTTAACATCTGATCACTCTGACAGTACACTTACAGTCCTACAGGCACGACCTGAATACAGAACATCTAAGGAACAATTTCAACTAGCATCACAAAAGGCACAAACCAAAGCCAACAAGTAAATCAAAACTCTCAAAAACAAAAGCCCAAATGCTTCATTTTTATACTGAATGTTAAACTCTCCAACACAGCTATGACCTGGGCTGCAACAACTAAGTGACTATAATGATTTATCAACTTTCCCATACATTCCCAGAGGAAGGTTATGAAATCAGTAGCTTACAAATATCTTTGGTTTTATTAAAAAAAAAAAAAAACAAACAACAAAAAAAAACCAAACAAACAAGGGAAAAAAAAAAAAACAAAAAAAAAAAAAACGAGAAAAATATCCTTTTTGTCTCATACTATCCTGAATTGAACCTGGCACAACAGAACATCCCTTTAGTTCTTAGCTCTTCTGTTGGATTAGTGCCACACTTTTTCAGCAGTACTTTATAAACATGCCCACTACTTAAATATACATAAAGTTAGAGCTTCATTTTGTGTTCTTTGCTCAATAGAAATTCACATATACTCACATGGGACTTATACACCTCCTGAAAGCTTGAATCAGACCCTGAAAGCTGCCACCAGTACAACCCCTGAAACAGTACTCTTGGCACACAAGCATCCTATCAACTTCAGTGGGAGTTCCATAGCTGCAGGGTATGCTCAGTTCTGTCAGTAGAACTCACTTCTCACAACATGATTTTCTTAAACTATACAGGCTAGAGACAGATGTAGCATTCATATTATACCATGGACAGCTTCCACTGGAAGAAGTCAATATTTGGTTTTTCATGTGTCTAAGGTTAGATATTATTCCTCAACACAGGAAGAACAGGAGCCCATTAATTATTGTATTTATTACTAATAGCAAGTCCCAGTTGGCTATAATTCATCTTGAATTTCAAATCTCAGGTAAGATTTACAAAATTGTAATTCAGGAACAAAAAGCAAGCTGAAAGCAACAAAAGCAAACCTTCTATTTTGAAATATGCATGTCATACAAAAATCATAGAGGTGATTAGCAAAAAACAATGTTTCATTGTGCATTTTTTGTCTTTGTAATATTATATATGCAAATAAATAAAGGGTGCATTTTCTAACAGCTTTATTCTATTTACAGTAGCATAAGATTTTTCTTATGTTAACAAAAAAAAAAATGGAAAAAACGTGACACCAGCATCTAAATATTTTTTCGTTTTTCCAGAAAAAAAAATGTAGAGAGTATTTTTTTCTTTAAATGTACAGACAACATCTAACAACACCAGTAGATTTGCAATAGGTACCAAAGAAAACTTAGTGATTCTTACTGCATTAAGTAGCAAGATCTGTTATCTAACACCTATTAATAGATGAGATACCCTCAATTATATTTTCCAGAAATTATCATTCAGCAATTTGAAAATTACTTTTTATCCGTGTCTGAGAACCTTTATATGAAGAATGTCTTAAAAGCACATCACTTGAAGGGATCTCCTGGGACATTCGAGGGACCCATTAAATGTAATACTTTCATAAATTAATAAAGAACCATCTTAAGAATAACCACACTCCTCTCTCTCCTGTAATGCTCCAGATTCACTGCTTTTACAGCCAGAAATTAGGTTTTTATCCTGAAGGGTTTTTTGTAACCAGTTTACATCCATTTACTCATATATCATGCTTTCCTTTCAAGTACCTCTGTAGTCTCTATGTGTTCCACCCTGGGAGTCGCCTTCCGAGCAATCAAATCTCTCTCAGTTTTCATTTTACCAGGGTAACAGCTCCCTTGTAAGTCAGAATTTCAAACACTGATTACAGAGCAAAAGAGATACTTATGAACAAGGAGGTGTTTTGGTTTTGAGAATTTTTTTTTTTTTATTTTTTTTTTTTTACAATTGGCTTGATGCATATCAGCTTAACATTTAAGCACTTCTCATCACCATTTGTTAAATTAAGATTTCCATTTTCAAAAGGCTAGGAAAATAAAGTATTAAAAAATGCTAGGAAACAAACAACAAACAGAACAAGAAATGTAAAAAAATTGATGGAAAGTCCATAACTATAATGAAGTTTGGAGCCCGACACAGAAGAGACAGGCAGTTTCTCTTTGGTACATACAATTATGGATGCCATAGAAGAGTTGAGGAAGGGAACAGTATTACTCCCCAACTTACAATACAGCAACTAAGGGACTGAAGTTTTATTTTTTTTAGGTTTCTTTCCACATTTTTCCCTTAAGTTGCTGACACAGTGAACCAAGTAGGTCAAAGTATTGACAGATGTAAGAACAAATTCACACAACAAAGATCTGCCAAGATTATTTAGGAAGATCACATAGATGTAACCTGACATATCCCTGAACATTGTAGACTGCACTGACAGAAGTACCACACTGTTCTCCTTTTGCATTTATTCTGTTCCTTTATGACTCCTGTCTTGAGTCTCTGTTGGATCAAGGTCACTGGAGCACATCGATCTTTGCTCTGATCTCAAAGCATGCTAGTTTACAAGTATGGGAGGTTCAAGAACTTTAAAGATAATGTTATGTTATTCCTGTTAACTGGTTTTCAGTATACTTACATCCCCCTTTTCTACCCTCTCCCCGAAATCCTGGATCTTTATTTTGCTTTGACTAATTAAAATAACACAATGACATAATACTGACATAGTAAGACTGCCGTTTTGATTACAGATTTCCTGTTATTAGGAAGAAAATTTTATGTGATAGGTACAGAAAACTACTCGTATTAAGAGAAAGAATTACCTCTCCCTACCTGTTCATGCCTGTGACGCATACCACGAGGATTTCCATATGCTGCTTTATGTCTCTTTCTTCAGTATTTTAAGGCTAGACCTGACTTCATACAAGCCAAATACAGCTGCAGTACAAAGATCCATGAAGTTAATGGGTTTCAAATTGCTTGCAACTTAACTGAATATGGTGCAATGTAGTTTAGTAGCAAGAAAATTGATGGCAATGATTGTATTTTTAAACTGAATTCACAGTATGCTCCAAATGGCACAGCCTGGACAAAGCAATGAGCTCAGCAACTTCTTCTACAAATTTCATACATTAATTGAAAATATGAATTTCAGGTCATAGCCAGTCAAACAACTGGTATTGTTACGTAGGCTACAACTGCAATGTAAATAATCCATTTAATATTAGCTAACTGGAAATTTAATTTTGAAAAGGGAATTTTCATTCATACCCTAATAAGTTATTCATATGCTACAGGTATATTATGTATTACTTTAAATTTTGCTCGATTATGAAGTTATTCATCAACCTTGGTCTGCTTTTTAGTAGTTCTAGTTAGGTAATTAGAACACTAAATAACAATAACGTATCCTAAAGTCACAATAAAAATTTAGGTAGGACAAGAAAACTGGGCAAAAAAAGCCGCTCCTACTCCCCTTCTCCATTTTTCCTGGAAAAGAGCCACTACAATTTAAATAAACATAAATTAATGTGTCAATGCTTTATGCTTTTGATGGAAAGATAGTTCTTGAAGGAATTTGCATAGGACTTGGATAAAAGGAAATTTATTTCAGTAATGATAGGCAGGACCAATAAAGAAGCTGACTGAACCCTCATAGTACTTAATGTTGCTTCTCAAGTTTTATCTGGATGTTGACCAACCACAAACTGGCTATTTCAAATAACATACCTATCATGGAACCTGGTGGCAAATGACAACCTGGTGTGTATCATATGAAGGAACAGATGAAACCAAACAACTGTTCTTTATCTTTTCTAAAAGGAGCAGGTAACAGGTAAAACATTTCAGGAGGTGTTTGGGTTTGTTGGTTTGGTTTGGGATTTTTTTCTTTTTAATGGTAGCAATATTCTTAAATAGGCATAAACAACATAATGAATTTTTAGTTGATATACTTCACTGTCTACCTCCTTCCCAAAATAACTTGAGACAGTAAAATAATTGCTTTTAAAGAACTGGTCCTATTTCTTTCTCATGGAAACACTAATTCAAGTCAATAAAAATCCTCCTCTGACTAAAGTCAGTAGAGTTTGGCCACAATGGTCAGTCATCTTCATATTTAATAGCTACATTATAAATATATCATTCTGCAGTGATCTTCTTTTATAATTGTGGTTCAAGTCATTATTCCCGTGTCATGTCATTAATGCATCCATGCATCAAAACCTAGATCAAAGCAAAATTTTCTGTTACTCAGAATTCCTTAAATTATAGCAGCAGCATATATGGGTAGTATTGTCCTATCTCATGCCATTTCAAAAATGAAAGCTGTTTACTTCCTGCACTGTTAAGCGATATTTTCCCCTATCCCACAGTGCCAAATCCTACTGAGGTCAACTGACTCCAGCTTCACATGTCAGCCTCTGATTAGTTCAGCCAACAGTGTTTCCATGGAGCTACTCAAACGCAGGTTATTCAAAGACTTAGGGGTCTTGCTAAACAAGGTTTCCTAAAAGTAGAGTTGTGTATGCATATGTATTCTTCATTTTCTTTACACATATACTTTAAGTTAACTTTTTTAAGTATTTCTTCTCCAGTACAAAAGACACTTATATCATAAGCTGCTACCACAAATACTTGTAGCCAGAGAGATGACACCCCCGTTTGTTTGTTTATTCCTCTCTTTTATTCCTTTCTCTTAAGAAATTAATGGGTAGATTCTGAGTGCATCCATAGCAAAGCAAATCAGAAAACGTCTTCTCCAATTAACAACATCATCAGTCAAATGATAGCAACTAATATAAAAATTGAGCCATATAGCAAAAATAAGAAGCTTGGTACCCTTATGC
The DNA here is from genome assembly GCF_037157495.1 of Lathamus discolor. Taxonomy (NCBI): domain Eukaryota; kingdom Metazoa; phylum Chordata; class Aves; order Psittaciformes; family Psittacidae; genus Lathamus; species Lathamus discolor. Next base: position 25,887,532 of record NC_088887.1, on the reverse strand, counting down.
TTGCAGATACCCCATTGAAGATGTTACAGTATAAATACAAGACATCTGAAGAATATCTTGTTATTTTATATTAACTCTTTTCATTTCCCTGATACACTTTAAAGAGAAACTGAGCTACAAAAGCCATGAAGAGATTTTGTGAAAGAATGCAGAATTATGTTACTGAAGATGGGCATACCCAGACTCTTCAAATAACTGCAAGTTGCCTTCAGATTTGAATACATCAGTATATCCATTAAGTTCTCTCCTGCCTCTCCCATTTCTGAATTTCAAGAGAGGCTGATATTAAAATTGAGGCTGATATTATAAAAATTAAAATGAAATTACCTGTGACATGTAAAGCCTTAGGATATGCTTCATCAAGTATACTGCCCTTCTTTTATTTATAGAACAAATGGGTGCTAAAAAAAACCCTCCCAAATAAAACCATATACCATCAATTAGTTGTTATAAACTGTTTAAAATATGCTTATCAGTTATTATCCAGATCCTTTATCTAGAGAAGTCTACATCCACTCTCAGTAATGGATTTTCAGCCCACAGACACAAATTATGGCATAGTTAAACCATATGCTCCCCAGAACATTTTATTAATTTGACTCAGTTCATAGAATCATAGAATAGTTTGAGTTGGAAGGGACCAAAGGTCTTCTAGTCCAGCCCCCCTGCAACAAGCAGGCACATCTTCAACTAGATCAGGCTACTCAGAACCACATCCAGCCTGGCCTTGTACGTCTCCAGGGATGAGGCATCTATCACCTCCTCTGGGCAAACTCTGCCAGTATTTTACAATCCTCATTGTGAAGAATTTTTTCCTTGCCTCCAGCCTGAATCTCTCCTGTTTTAGTTTAAATCCATCACCCCTCGTCCTACTGCAACAGACCCTATTAAAAAGTCTCTCCCCATCTTTCTCATAGTCTCCTTTTAAGGACTGAAAGGCCACAATAAGTTCTTCAGTCTGGAGGAGAGAAGGTTCTGGGGAGAAGTCCAGCTCTCTCAGCCTTTCCTCCCAGGAGAGGCGCTCCATCCCTCTAATCATTCTGTGGCACTCGCCTGGACCTCCTCCAACAGGTCCATATCTTTCCTGTACTGAGAACTCAAATTGCATGCACTGAAGGCAACAGGCAGATTACTGGAGTAAATTGGAAGAACATCAGTAAGTAAACATTAATCACTTGAGAAAGCTGCCCCCAGGAAAAAGGTCAATGAAAGGTCAAACAAATACAACATTTGTTCCCAAAATACTATTGAAGAAGGTGGCTATGAAAGGGAGAACATACACAGATCAGTCATAACACTCCCATAGATAAAAATAACTGGTTGCCTAAATAAATATATTAGCTATGCTTTAAGAGAAGAGAAAGTCAAAATTATGCTATTCAGTACCTTAGAGAAGGCTTTCAAGCTTTATCTCTATGACTTTATTTTTCATATATTTCACGATGCAGAGCCACTGCAAACAATAATATTTCTAACTCCATTCTGTACAGGGGTGCATGAAACAAAACTCTATACATTCCTCAACCATCTATTCTTAAGCAAACCTTTTACAACCCCTCATCAGTCAAGGTTTATTTTCAGGAAAATTTTGATTGTCATCCTCACCTGAAGCACATCAAAAAGCAAATCAAACATTACTTCTTGTTTGAATTTTTTTCTTTTCTTTTGAATGGTGAAAAGGAGAAGAAAACGTGTTAGATGTATTGTAAATGTATTTTAATCTTAATACAGTTGCATAAACCAACTTGTAGCAGAAAACAAGGGTTAACTGAAGTCTCAGGATATGTTCCCGATTTTGGTATACAACTGGAGTAAAATATTAGTTCCACTTAATCCACTAGACAAACTGATTGATTTAAGAAATTCAGGATTTCCAGGATTCCCCACACAAAAAGAATAGAGGCAGGATTCTAGAAAGTGACTGTCTGAATAAGATGCACATGCTGGCATCTCTTTCAGGGGATGTTCCTCATTAACAAACAGTCCCTTATAAGCACTTGTAAATAGGAATTCTTCGGGGAAAAAAAATAACAAAAAAAAAAAAACACCTCAGTATCAATGCAGTGAAAAGAGCAAACTTACAGTACAATGACTGAGTAAGTACTCACTCCTACAAATCTCCTGGATGAGCACAAAAGAGATTAAACTCTACAGCAAAGCACTTTCTACTGCACCTTAAAATTTTGCTAACCTTAAGAAATGCATACTATGATAAAAGAAGTAGGATTTTCTAATCTGGGAAGATGTCCATTTAATCCACTTTAAGTCGGTCTCCCCAGACACTGGTAAAAACCAATGGAGCTTTGTCTTCCATCACTACATATGTTAAAAAGCAGGTTTACAGAGTTGAGTAGACCATTTTGCTGGTTTGGAAGTGTGTGGGTGTGTTTTGTTTCACTTTTTTATTAAAGCAAAGCTAATTAAATCTGGGCCTTTTAGTCTGGATGAATTTTCTGTACAGCTTTGAAAGGTTAACAAAAAAAAAAAAATCCTTTCGTTTTACCATAATAACACTGCCAGTTAAACCTCTCCCCTTGTGATGAAATTAGGGGACAGAATACCCAGCCCTAGAAAATAATTATGACACTCAAGCTCTTAACTTTAAATGGCTGGGGGAACAGGCTGCTGTCTGCTACTGGTTTTCAAACTTCTCTGATTTTCTAGAACAGAACAAACACACTAAAGTTCCCCCTTTCCAGTCCTGAACACCAGTACTTCCCAAAGAAAAAAATTCACTCTTCATAAAATCTACTGCAGCTGTATTCTTAGAAATAGAAATCCTTAACCTAAGACTTTAATATCTCCAAAGCAAACAATCCAAATCTAGTTTACTTTTTCTTAAACATCCACACTCCCCTCTATCAACATCAAATAAGTTATAATCATTATTTAATAAACAGATAACACTGGGTGTCTTAAAAACAAACACCCACCCCCCCCTCAAAGCACCAGAACCTTCAATTGATTATATGTTCCCCACCTCTGCATTCTCAAAAGATAAATCCCAAGAGCTTTTGGAATAGCCTTTCAAATTCTTTTAATCACTTCAAGAAATTCTCAATTAGTTAAAGGAGGTGTCAAAAAAATAAAAGATGCACGATAAATCCCTCACCACAGTGATGCTTCTTAAAAAAAAATTAAAAAATAAAAGTAAGCACCACTGAAGAATGTTCTTCTCCCACAGCACCCTGAATGGCAATTTTCCATATGCAGATTTTTTTTCCACTCCCATTTACTATCCCCTTCTGCAGACTGAGGAAGCATGTTCCTGTTATTTCTGCAGCCAGTTCAAAAACCTTACTCTTCCCCACACCAACACAACACACTTCCTTTATTTGGAAAAAAAAAAAAAAGAAAATATGCTTTTTCAAAATTTAGACTAATATAAATTACGATCAATATTAGACATATTCAGCTTTTCTCATCTTCTTTCCATCTACCTCCATAGCTATCTCCCTACATTTCTGAACAGATTAGTAGCACTTAGAATTTCACTCCATTATTTATTTCCTGACATCTCGGATAGTAAAAAACCAAAACTATGTATGTAATCCTCCTACGCTGCAGTAATCACACTTCACAAACTAGCTTGCTACCATTCCTCCGTTATAGGCACCACATACCACATCTCTACACACGTTACACCTAGGCAGATCAATGCAAAGGAGGCTTTCCAGTTCTCCTCTTCCTTTGCCATCCCCGCGCTGGCTATGTTGAAAAGCCTCCGGACTATTTCTGAACCGCTGCTAATCAGGAAACCTCCAGGGCTCAACCTGAGGTGGCAAACACACAGAAGCATTTCTATATAAACTGAGAGCATCTGGTGGCTCTTTGCTACTTATCACCGAGAGAAAACGTCTGTGTGGTATTGAGGCTTAGCGACAACTGCACTGAAGAAGACCTTCAGAGCTGTGGTCTTAATGCCTCCAGGCACAATGCTCCCCCTCGCCCGCCCCTTTTCTCAAGTGCAACAGATCTCGCTTCTCCCATACGTGACACGGTGCAGCCCCGGGGCGCGGTATCCAGCCCTGGCGCCCGGAAGCGGGGGTACCCGCGGCTCCCTTCGCTTGCCCGACCCAAGCGCCCGCTGCCCGTCCCGGCGCGGGGCACTGCCCGCGCACCGGCGGCCGCCGTGGAGCTCTGCCGCCCCCTGCTGCAAAGCGGCGGCACCAGGGGCCGAGGGACGGTCCCCGCCGCTCCCTCCGCGGACACCCGGGGGGGTTGGAGGATTGGTGGGTTTTTTCCCCTCCCATAAAACCGCCCCAAAGCCCCTCAGGTGCGGGCAGCGCAGCGCCTTGGGAACCTAGCTGCGCGCTGGCGCCGCGCAGGAGGCACTGACAGCACGGTCCCGCTACGAACGAGCGTCAGAAACTTGCCCCAGCGGTTACCGCTCGCCCCGGGGCACCCGCGCCGAGCCACGCCGCGCTCGGAAGCCCTGCCCCGCCCCGTCCCCTAAAGTAGCACAAATCCTCAAGTGACCACACCGGCGACATCCAGAATAATTAAATAAATATTTCATAGCACACACACACACTCCCAAAAAGCCACGAACAAATTACAGCAGCTACAGCACAGCCCCCGTATTTTACGAAGCGCTGTTATGTACCCCCGTACACATTCACATACATATGCAAAAGCGGAACCGCGCCCAGAGGCGTAACCCCAGCGCGCCGGTCTCCGCACACACCTGCCCTCGCCGCGCTAATTCACCGCACAAACTCTCCGCGTCCGCGCAGACGTCCGCGGTTGTGCCGGTGCCACCGCCACCAACTCCCATCGCCTGGGCCGGCGGACTCTGTGTTCCCCGCAGAGCGAGAGGAACGGGCTTCAGACACCAACCCTGCCAGGCAGACTTCAGTTCGGAAGGCTCGCTGCCTCCGCCGACAGCACTTCTCCCCGGTTCTAAAAGCGAAGCCCACGCTGCCTTCCCCTTAGGCAGAAGCGTATTTTAAAGCACGATCTCTGACAGATATACATGTATTTAAAATCGTTTTATCTCCCTCCCACATCTAACAGCCCCCCAAAAAGACAAAACCCCATGCAAAGCAGCCAAGTGCACTTAGCACCTTCCAGCTTGCCTTTTGGGGTTTTTTTTTTCCTTATAAATGATACCTCTTGAAGACTTAAAAAAAGGGGGAATGGTGAAGGAGGAAGCTATGAAGCAAGTTTTACATCCCTTTTAATTCGGCTCCAGGGTTAAACACTGCTTTATTTTTTCTCCATTTCTTTACTGGCTATGCTAATTTGAGCGAGTGGACAGTATAGGCAAAAATAATAACTAAATTAGAAACAAAACCAGGCAGCCCCGCTCCTACCTTGCCCGCTACTGAGGAGCAATCCGAGCAGGTAGAGAGGCAGGAGGCTCATGTTCAGGAGCTCGCACCGGTGGACAGTTCCAAGTTGGAGGTGCTCAACCAGACCAGGCAAACCCCCGCTGCCGTCCACGCAGCCGCTCCGCACCCGCGGAGCGCCGCTCACCGAATACCAGCCACCGCCTCCCCGTGCCGCACTATATCTGGGAGGCAGCGACCGCCGCGCAGGGGGCGGGCACACGGCGGCCCGCGCGTATCCCTCCGCGCCGCACGCAGGGCCGCACCACGACCGTGGGGAGAGCGGTAGCGCCGGTGGATTCCTCCGCTGCGCTGAGGGGCGGCAGCGGTGTCGGAGCGTCTTTGCGTTCGTCCATCTATCCATCTCCGCCCGCTGGCAGCGCCCATGGGGATCGGGGCGGAGAAACAATTCCCCTGCCTCGCCACCGCCGCCCTTCGGAGCCTGTTTTCCCTCACCGTCGCCTGAGGGAAGACAGCCTAAAGGGAGAGGCGGATCGACGGGAGAATCCTACTGGGAAGCCAGAGCTCTCCTGGGCCTGGAGAGCCGAAAGCGGCGCTTCGGCTGTGCGCGCCAGCGGGACACATCGAGGAAGCTGTCCCCCGCTGCCGCAGGGAGCGGAGCCGGACGGAGCGGAGCGCAGGGCCGAAGGTTGCGCGGGGGCTGCACACGCGGCCCTAACGTTGCCCCGCGCCTCCCTCGTGCGGTACCGTACCGCAGCGTCTGTGAGAAGCTGGTGTGTCTGTGACTGATCGCGTTGGGCTTGTACCTATTGGTTTGGATGTCTTGAAACTCGGGGATTGGGGAGTTTTTACCTTTGCTGTTAGCACAGAGGGGAAAAAAATACCTCTGCTTTTTACGGTGGTGAAATAAAACCGACAAAAAAAAAAAAAAAACTGCGTACCTTTTCGATGCCTCGGTGCCATCTCACCAAGATCTTGCTTCTTGAGGAAAAAACAAAATATAAACAAATCCCCCCAAAATTAAACACACACACACGCACACACGCACAAAAAAAAAAAAAGGGGGGGGGGGAACCCACGTAAAACAAAAAAAACCCTCCAAGACAGAAAAAAAAAAAAAAAAGCAACAAGACCGTGATAAAAAGGTGGGGGTTCATCCAGCTCGACTTTGAAGAGGGATTATTTTTGCGGGGGGTTGAGAGGGTGTTTATGAAGCTGCAGTCTCCAATGAAGCTTCTATGAATTCCTGACCTTACATCTGTATGATACAAGGAAGGAGATTGAGGTGGATTTATTTTAGTGTGAAGCAGCAGTTACAGTAGTTAATAAAAGATTAATCCAAATTAACACATCCCTACTAAGTTTTACAATTTATTGTTTTTTTTTTTCCCCAGATAATTTGGGGTTTGGGGAGGAGGAGGGAAACAAGGGGTGCGTGTGCTGAAAGCTAATGCAAATTACATGGTTGGTATCTCAGCTTGACTTTCGCTGCACAGTAATCTTACAAAATTATGAAATACAGGAGGAAGAAGTTATGTAGTCAGATCTTGCTTGGATTGACAAGATAGATGATAAAACTGGAAGATGACGTTTTAGGACACCTGGGAACGTGCAGAAAATGCTGGCAGAGGGGAAAGTGAGAGCTTTGTGCTGCTGGTTGGTTAATCCACGTCACATGAATCAGAACCTTATTGCTCAGCTACAGACCACGTGGCCCTGCTCTTGAACCTGAAGGGTTTTGTAACCTAGTATAAAATTAATAGATTCATTTTTGTGTGTGTATAAATGGGAGTGGAACCATTATTCCTCATACAGTTTTGGAAATCCAAAATATGGCAGCATCGGCAAAGCCTTTTAGGTGAGAACTGGATTTCTATTTAGGAGCCATTCCGCTCTCGAGTGTCGGAAGAGGTGCCTAATGGCAGAAACTTGGCTAGGGCCCCTAGAGCAGGTTCAGGAAAGCACAACAGAAGGAAGTATTGTGTTGAATGAGTTTTCCCAGGTAGGAGGGGTCCATCAGCCCCACTACCCAGCTACAGAAATAGACATCATTAAGAGATTAATACAGAAAGATGATGAAAGCAAATATTAGATAAAAACCTTAACAAAAAAAGAAATAGAAATCTTAATGGGCAAAAAGTAAGAAACCCTCATTATGAAGTGGGTAGGATGCCAAATTTATCTTTTTTTTTTCTATTGTGTTTGAAGCATTACCATCCATCAAAAGCTGAATAAAAAAAAATAAAAATAGTATTAATAAATAAATAACTTGTGCTCAGACCTTAACATCTGTTATAACCTGCTTTAGTTAAGGGCCAAAAGCAGTAGAGAAGTAGTGGGAGGTCTCTTCCTTCACAGAATGAAGCATAACCAGGAATGTTACTGTCTCAAGCTTACTGGTTTTAAATCATAAATATGATGAGAATTTCACCAGTGGCCAGTTCTTGCTTTGAGAAGACGTAAGAGTGCTTCTTTTACAAAAAGGATTCCTTGTCCCGAGAAATCTGCCTAGTTACTTGCCTGCAGCAGTCAACAGAGCCCACCATGCAGGCTCTCCATGCCATACTGCTACAGGACTTGAAGAAATCTGGTTTTAGTCTAGCTTCTCAAGGAGAAAAGGAACGCACTCTTTGCCTCTCTGAAGCAACGGATGTAGAACAGAAGACGGATATAAATCTAGAAGTTAACTACATTCTTGTAGTGCTATGGTAAAATGCAGAGACATCACTGAAGGAAGAGGCAGCCCCTGGTTCGTGCATTGGTAGACATGTGGCTCTAAATACTCTTGTCACAAACACCACCTAAAAGGTGTATCTACCCCTCCTAAGACCATGCACTGGAGGGAGAGGAGGAGAGAAAGTAAGAAGTTCAAAGGGCTTCATTGCTTCTGCTGCTTATGAAACAGAAAAACTCATTTGTCATGGAAGAAAGATCTGTAAAAAGTGTATTGTAGTGAACCACAGCAGCGTATCACACTGAGGTCATGCAAACAGAGATTAGAAAGGTGTGGGAAAAGTGATCAGCTTTTCTGCCCTCTGTATCTATATGACTCCTCGTGTTTATGATCATACATTGTGAACCAAAAGATGAGCATTTCAAAGCCCTGTAAAACACTAATCAAACAACACATCTCTAGTATTTGCCACTCTTTGGCTAATAGCAGTTTTCTTTAGAGTGTGCTGTTTACCACTGGGGAAGCCTGACATGGAGTTTAGTGGCTATACTTAGACTAGGGAATTAGAAAACGATATCTAGATAATATCACATGCATAACAAATATGCTGGTAGAAAACAAACACATTTTCATGCAAAATAAGTTTTCATGCAAAATAAGTTTTAAAAATAAGACTAGGAGTAAACTGCAGTGACTGTTATCCTGTGTGAACAACCAAGAGGTGCAACATCAAGAAGTAAAATAAACATTCTGTCGGGGCAGTTACTCCAAAAGGTGGGGAAATCACCATCAATAGGTATTCAGATCAATGAAAATACAACTCAGCGACTGAAAAGACTTGCTGGAAAAATCTGAGGGGAAAAGAAAGGAAAATACTACCTAATATTAAATACATGTTCGATTAATACCTTACATGTTTTGGGATACAATGCTCAAAATCTAAATGGATATATCTCTTAAGTTCCTGGTCTTTTATCTGCCACACAATAGCCTCCAGCTTTCACAACTGTGCTGTTATATGCACCTTTTCTCCTACAAAGTTCTACTGCATGTTAATTTAGCAAAAAGAGAGCAAGAATTAATTTTCCCACGTTACTGACATGTTTCACTCAATGACATTGTTTATACAGTACCATATCAACCTTTATGAATAAAAGTGGCAAAACTGGGCTCTGGCAGGAGAAGCATCTTAAGCTATCATCACTGCATTTATGTCAGTTTACAAGAACTGAGGATCTGTAAACTTGCTGTGACTGAACTTGTTTGTCAAGAAACATCTCCATGGTATTTTTACAAGGATTACTTTATTTTTAAATTGATTGATGATTGCATGCTCAATGCAAATGTGATTAAATAGAGAAACTTAAATCTTGGTGATGATTTCATAATGGATATTTATACTGAGATGCATGTTTCCCTGTGGACACCCAAGTTGCCAAGAGATCCAGCTGTATTTGCTTACCTGTCTTACATAAACTGAAATGTTAAGGAAGCACCTTAAAATTAGCTGAGAATTTTAGGGGAACTTATGATAAGGGCACAGTCACAAAGAAAGCACAGAGAGATTATATGTCTAGAAATAACTGATGAAGAGTCGTAAGGAAATTGGCATGTCCTAGAGCACTTATCAAATGTATTTTGGGGACAGGAAAGGAGAGAGAAAAGGAAAAGAGAAAAGACAAAATGCCCCTCTTGCAAACCCAGTATGTTGTGCTTGCAGGAAAATGCCTTCTGCAGATAAGGCAATTTTCAGAGGTGCTCATGAACCAAATTGCTGATCATCTCCAAAGTGAGTAATTATCCCAAATAGGATGCTTTCCCGTGAATACTGAAAACACAATTAAAGTGGCACTAAGATAAATTATACAACAGTGAACAACAGCATATTGCTGTGAGGAAACAATGCACAATAAACAAAAGAGTTTCATAACTGTTTGCACCACTATTATGTTTCAAGTTCTTAACATCTTACAGAGATTTTCATGAAATCTAAAATTACTAGCATTTTGAATTAACATTTTATGAGAAAGAGTCAAAACCATTGTTTCCAGTATGTTTCAAGTCACCTTAAATAAAGAACTCTCCTTCCTGTTAGAGAAACTTAAAATAATCTTGAAATTATTCAGATACTAAAAAGAGACTCGTAGATTTTATGTAGGGAGGATAATTCCCTGTATGATTGCTGGAACTAGACAATGACATGGACATCTGTAAAATAATTTTGCCCAGGCACAGACAACTGCTTAATTTTTGAAGATGACAAGGTTACTTGAAGTACAATGTGCTAATTTGGTTACAATATAAAATATTGTGCTGACAAAAGAAATCAATAAGCTGAATTTATATGTCTGAAGGAAGCGTTGAACACTTCTGTGTCTAGTGCGGCAAAAGTAGCACTTGAGAGATGAGACAAGGTAACTCATATGACCTGTAGAGCCAGATTTTCATATCTTCCAGGTTACCGCATTTTTAGTCATGTGGTTCTATTTCTTTTCTTAGATGAGTTACTAAAAAAAAAAGAACCCTCAACAGTTATTATCCCATCACTATCAGCTTTAGATATTTGGGCAGGATTATGGGCACACTGTTTATTCTACCTCAGAATGAAACTTCCAATGCTGAGGTGCTCCAGCTGGCTCAAATACAGCTCCCTACACATTCAGCAACATGGCAGTTTGTACTTCACTTCTTTTATGGGCTGCTTATGAACGCGCACATTTTTTTTCACGCTATCACCCTTCTTTCCTATTAGATAGCAGGGTTTGAATTCATACAATTTCCAGAGCAACGACTGATTTTTTTAAGTTTGGGAGTATTGTTACTGCAATGCAAAAATGTTTTGTAAATTTCTACATTTCCTTAGCATGTTGGAACTGTCACCTTCATGCCTGACAAGTGTAAACACATGCTTTCAGTTACCAGCCGTTTGCTACTGTATCTTAGATAAAAATTATTCCTTCATGAACTGCATTGCCAGATCATGCAAGTACTGATATCTGGTGTAGTGCAATAGCAGTTAAGTTAATCGGAGGGACCTTCAAGAACATTTTGTTCTAGCAGCACTGAAGAAGAGACAAGAGTTGCTGGCCTTAGCCAACATGTGCACAAGTTACTTCAGCTTGTGGAATGGCAAAGAATGGTTGCTATGTGGTAAGAATTTGAAAATAAGCTGTTTTTAAAGTGGTTGTGTGTGCAAAACACAGACTTTTCTCAGCTGCTGTTCTGTGACTGTGAAACTTGTTCCCTGAACTATTTTGAATCATGATGAATTTCAGAGACATTCAGAAGAAAATCTAAATCACACTTATTCAGCCATCCATACTTTCATTGACAGCAAAAACTGAAACCGTACAAAGTCCCAGACCAAAGAAAATGCATCTGTAGAATATAAAATTAGACATAAAGTGAAAATTATAAAGTGTATGGATACCCTTGGGTTACAGTTCTATATCATGATACTAAATGTGCTTCACGTTTTAAATGCTGCCCAGATTAAACAGAGTATCTGCGATTCAGAGCCATCTGACTACTTTGATCCACATCACTGTTCCAGTTTTCATTGGAACTGAGTAGCAGTTGGTTTATATGTGATACAAGTGAGCAAGGAGATATGGTGGCTGATATGAGGGATGTAAACAGTAAGTGAAACCTTTATGGAAATAAGTCTTTATACACATAAATAAGATTGGGAGAAATGGAACATATAATTTTTAGAATACTGATTTCTCCAGGTGATAAGAGATCTGTGTCCACATCTCCAATTCTCAACATGGAGGAAAGGTCACGATGAAAGTGTTCAGCTGTGAATTCAGGAAGAGATTACCAACTGAGCAATTATGGAAAAGTCAAAAGAATGTGGATTTTAACTCCACACTGTTATAAAGGCATGTGATCTACAACTATAGTTTATACCAACACTTTTCTTTTAATTTCATTTCAGACCCACAACTTCAGATGTTCTTATTCATGAGGATACAGCTGCTCCTTTACTGAGAGATTCTGAGCTCTTGACGCCTTCTAGCCTCTTGATACAGCAAGCAGTTTCGAAGGTTAGTGGTGTCAGTTACACAATTTTCTTTCATTAGTTTTAAATTTGATGAGTTTTGAAAGATAAGATGCTCAGTTTGGTTTCTCTAGATGCTATATTATAATAAACATCCTCCTGTATCTTTTCTAAATGGGGTAATCCAGATTGATTCATTATCTCACCAGCTTTTCTTCCTGCCTTTCTAATATGTTTTTCATTGTCCTTCAATGTCTGTTATAACTCTAAGTAAAGTAAGGAATTAAGCACAGTACTACAGATAAGAATGAACTCCTGACTTACAGTGAATTATTTTTACACTCACAGATAGCGTTCTTTTGACAGGAACTACCTCAGTCACATTTCAACTCACCTCAAAGACAGATTGCAATACTACTTTTAAAATTTAAATAAATTTCCCAAATCCCTAAGTAGAAGAGGCAACTTCTTTTTCATTGCTTTCTTGTTCAGATTTTCAGTGTAAATAATAGATGCTTTGTAATAAATAACTATTTGAGTTGGCAAATGTCAGTGTGTTATGACATTTGTCTTAAAAAGGGGGGGGGGGGGGGAATCTTGTATTGTTAAGCAAATCTATGCTATCCAAAGTACATAAAATAGGATTTTTCTTTGTGGATACATAATTTTCCAGAGGTTTTTTCAATTAAATTCAAATTGATTGATTAATTAATTTCAATTTATTCAATTATTATTAATTAATTTCAAATTAATTTTCTTACCCATAGTAACAGAGTGTGGTATGGCAAAGCAATACTTATGGAGAAGTAAATATTGTAGTGCATTAAAAATTCTCTGGGCAAGGAAAAGCTCACTTGGAAAGATATTTAATTTCAAATAGGGAAGCAAACAACTAACAATACATAGATATGTTGGTAAGAATCACACTGAAATAAAATGTATCTAAAATAATAGTGGTTGGTTTTACAATGCATCTGCTTAGTCCTTTTTTTAGGATTAATTCCTTCTTTGTAGATGTAGTTATAAATGGATAGCAAGGAATGAAAAGTAAATTTTGAAAGTATTTTTACACCAACTTTAACAGAGTTAAAGTTTGAATTTGCTTTTTGCATTACATGAATAATTAATTTAATGTATTGGTATGGAAGGGGTTGTATTGGGGAATTTTATTATACAGGGAAACCTGTTCCATAGATCTGTGTGTAACAAGCTGAAAACTTGTGAAAAGTATAGCTGGGAAATAAACTTAAAATATGTGAACACCTAATTTTCGTGACTGTTTCATATGAGCAGACCTCAACCTTCTCAAAGCCTGACTGGCACTGTAAAAGCACAGAGCTCTCCTTCTGCTGAAACAGTTGTGAAGTTGGGTCCTTAAAGATCTAGTTTTCAGGTGTTTCAGTTCCTCTTTTCAGGTACACACGATGTCTCTGCATATATTCAGGCTCTTTAAACTCAGATATTTAGCAGTGATAATTTATTTATGCCCCAGAACAGCTGGAAGCACAGTAAATGAGATCAGTACTCAGAATTAAGCTCAGTTCATCCTTGTGGCAATTTGTACTGTAATTTAGACCCAGCATTTAGCAATATTTTTAAAATTACAAGAAACCGCTCTTACAAGTTCATAGGTAGAAGCCTCTGAGTTCTAGACACATTCTTGGAAAATAAAAAGAATATTTTAAAATCTCACGGTTGCCACAGATAAAGCATGATGCTACAGAATATTTACATTACTGCAGAAGAAGCAAGATCATCAGGGAAAACAAGGTAAGAAATTCTTTTTCTTTGCAGCAACTGTGCCAATAACACTGATTGAATAATCATTTATGGTTTTGACAAGCAAAAGAAATCAGTGTACTCTATATATTGCTGTGCTGACTTGTACTTCATAGGAAAAAGAAAAGCTGGAGGGTTGGGAAAGATCAATAATTGTCAGAAGGAAAGTGAGAAAGGGAAAAATATTGCATAAGGGATTAATAAAAATCACTTTTAAGAGTATTTTTCTTAAGGATTTTCTGTTTGTTTGTTTAATTTAGCAATTCAGCAGAACATAACCAAAACCTGTAGAAAGAATCCAAAACTGTCTTAAGATTGGATTGTTCCTTCCACTCAGAGGCAATCAAGACCCATCGGAGGGATGTGGAAATAAAGTGTAGTACCTCCATGGTATTCATTGTCTGCTTTGGACCCAGGGTATTTCCTGGGATAAAACTGATTTTTTTTCTACTTGGGACTGTCTATGTTGGTGGAAAAGGTCATAAAGGGTGATAAATAAGACACATTTGAAGTGCTGGGTTCAGTACTGGGTTTCCCAGTACAGGAGAGACAGAAATGTCTGGGAGTATTCACCCTGGGACAGAAAAACTTTGGGATTTCATCAGTGTGTAAAACTAGATGATGGAGGACAGAGAAGAAGCTGGAGCCAGACTCTTCCAAGTGGTGCCCCGTGGTGGGACAAGGTACAGTGGGAACAAATTCCTGAAATACAGGAAGCACCATTTAAAATGAAGATAAATCTCTCCTTACTGTGAGGATGATTTCCTACAGACGTTGCTGAGTCTCTTTCGTTGGAGATACTCAAAATCTGACTGGACACAGTCCTGGTCAACCTTCTTTACCTGACCCTGTTTGGTCAGCAGTGTTGGACTAGATCTCAAAAGGTGCCTCAGTCCTTCTGTGAGTGTCGAATGATTCCCAAGCTGTAAGAGAAAGAATTCTTTAAACCTTTCTGTAGTATTTTCTCCTAGCACCCTGGTTGCCTCGGGAACCTTTCTTCCAATTGAGTGACTTCTATGATGCTACAGATAGCAGCCAGATAGCAGTGGTAAGAGGTGTTCGTGGTTTTTCATTTACATTAATTGCCAACTAAATCTCCACTTGACAACACTTAAGTACAAGAAACATGAAACTATTTTCTTCTTTTTCTCTTCTCTAATAGCATCCTTGTTGTGAAATTCCAAGCAGTCATAAATAATTATGAGTATGAGCTCCAGTTGCATTTTGTATGTGTGGTGAATTTAAATAATAATAGCAATTATTAATAAGCTGCAGGAAAACTGGCAATTATTTATTTAAAAAAAAAAAAAAAAACACACCACCAAACCAAAAAAAACCCCAACTAGTAAAGAAGAAGGAATGACTCTTTGAGTCAGGTGAATCATACTGTGTTAGGAATGTGACTTAAAACAGTTAACAGCTCAGGCTTTCTGTAGCTCCAGCAGTAATTTTGGGAAAGTCTGGTGGAGAACTGTGAGATACCAGAAAAACTACCCAATACTTTTTGTTTACTCTCAAGACATAGCTCTAACCAAAGTAATGGTTCAGCCCATTTCAGGGGCAGGCAGTCAGCCTTATCCTATGCTATATATGCTACCGCACAAGAAAACCCTTCTTAGAGTGATTCTTTGATAAGAGCTAATAGATATACTCAAGTTTTTACCCTTGATGTGCATATCTCAGTCTAAGTTCATTATCTCTATGCATTATTCTTCCAGTAGTCCCATTATAATTTTGTTCCCTTAGCATCCTTTGACACCCATAAAAATATAATTTGCCTGCTATTTGTGATTGCAGTCACTGTTTGCTCTTTATTTTTATACTGCCAGAGATCATGTTTTGGTCAGACTTTCACATTAGCTGGGTACTCAAAATATTTTTCTCCCCCAGGTTGTCATCCACAGAGCTAACATGGCTACTGAACTGGAGCATGCACTTGTAAAAAAGCTTTCTGATGGCCTGAGGATGCAAGAAGTGTGTGCTTATTCTCCATTACAAGGACAGATGTATAGAAGATGGCACAGGGATGCACAGTACAGCTCTAATTCACATGTTGAGGTAGAGCTGTAGTACAAGAAAACACAAAAAGAATTCTAGAAATCTGGACTGGCCACAATATTAACATTTATCAAGATATTTTTATAATATTGCAACTGTATTTGCCAAAATCTCATTAATGGTACATATGACTTAAAGCCAAACTTCTTATTTCTCATGTCATTTATTTAAAATGTCTCACAATCACAAACCTGACAGCCGGTAATGTATTGTACAATGGCACTGAACATTTTCTGATTATTTTATTGCCCTTGCTTACAGCATTTCTACTTGGGAGTCAGCTTGACAGAATTTTTTTTTTTTTTGGTATTTTCATTGTGATCTAAATGGGATTTGGAAATATGGATCTGGATTTTTCTTTCTGTGATCAAGCAAAACCTCTTGTGGTGTCTAATGTGATTTCAGATTTTTTTCCTATTCACAGTGAATAAGATTTGCAGAGCTGAGACAGTGTCTTTTCATAGATAACGCTTTCCACAAGAGTCAACCAAGCAGTCATTCTTTGAGGGCTCATTTGAAGGAAAAGAGAGGGAAAACATTGGAGATTTACTTTTGCTTTGGCTTCACAGACAATAATGTGTTACTGAGATTCCTATAAAAAACAATGTATCCCTTCTTATCTGGGAATTGGTAATGTTCTTATTTTCTTCTCATCTACATTTTTTCATTAAAAAATGTTTTCATGGGGGATATCCAAGCAGATGCCCTTTTGTTTACTGTGGTGTTGAAAACATTTTATCTAACCAGTTGAAATGCAAATTTGAGCATCTATATTTTTAAAGCTATGCCACTTTAGATATAAAAACGATAGAATTTCTTCAGCAGTCTGTTCCATGATCTATGCACACACAGCATTCAAAAAGAGGAAAAATACTAATCTATAAAAGAGAGTATTTTCACAAAAAATATGAATGTAAATAGAGAGTCAAGGCCTCTGGAAAATTAAGTTTTTATATATGTTCAGAACAGCTGCAGTATTTTCACTTAAGAGTCTACAATTCAAGCAAAGCAAGTATTTCACTTCTCTGCATGTACTACTAGTTATATGCTGAGAAGCAAATGACTCTTAAATGACTGAATGTAAGTACTTACTGCCTTAGTGTATGAAAAACCTCAGTTGGGAAACAAGATACAGTTCCCCTTGAAGACTAGCAGATGTACGTGCCTATGTATGTGTATGTTCATACTTAGGAAGGAGTTACCGTTAAGCAGCTAAACTGAGAAATGGAGTTTCATTTGATTCTAATTGTTGGCAGCTTTTTTGTGAGTTTTATTCCTGGAATACAGAGCTCTGATCTTTCCTCTTAACGTAATTTTAATAGTTTCTAGCCTGGACATTGGCATCGTGATTTGCTTGGAATACAATTTCAAATCATGGAAGCAAAAAGTTAGGTTGAAAGGACCTCTGGAGGTCATGTAGTCTTCCCTTTTCTACTTAAAAAAAGCTAATTTCAAGATTAAATTAGATTACTCAGGCCTTTCTGAAGGCTATAGAGAGACTGCCAGCCTCCTGAGTAGTACATAAAAGATAGGTGTTTAATGGAATTGTAGTCTATTAAGTAGAGGATCAGCACTGGCTACTGTTCTCTGCATTAGGTGAAAAGCAGGTTTTTTATAGTTTTGCTCATTTGGAGGTTTTTTATTATTTTTTTAAACTGCAGCACATTTAGAAACATTTAAAGACATTTTTTGGTATAGGGACATTGGAATTGCCACAGTAGAACAGAAGATTTGTCCTTTTAGTTCTCTATTATTTGTGCATAGGTGGCCAACTCAATGGACAGCTCAAAAATACTCCAAATCAGCAGTAGGAAGTCTGATATAAGTCTAATACTTTCCAAAATAAATAGCTGATAATTGCAGATATTCTTGCTCACATGAAAGACTCATTAATTTAAAAAAAATCTGTTTAACTTTCCACCTTTAGCAAAGCTTTATGGCAACCAGTTTGACAAAGTTTTATAAGAAAGCATTTTCTTTATTCAATCTGAATTTGCATATGTCTTATTCTATCACATATAATGGTATCCTGGTATGATTTACACTGCCTTCTGTCATAATGTCTATATTAAGCAAAGCAACGATGTTATACTTTCTCTTGTCTGAAAGTATCCGGGACTGTAAATTGATCTATGAAAAAATGTAAGGTATGCTTAATGATAAAATAGGCAGATCTAAACCAAAACAGCATTATGTTAAGTAAGTCTGATTACTTGGAGGTTATCTGAGGGACCAATAGTGTGAAAACCAGAATGACCAAGCACTCCAGAGTTCTGGTCAAAGAAGAAATTGCAAGTTTCTGTCCCTATGGCTGCCATAATAAGAGTTAGAATATAGATCAGTCTCCCCAGTATTGAAAATTGTGAAGGTCAGTTAGTCTGTCACAGTATGGTTTTGATTTCATATACTGTACCAGAAGGACACTGGGCACTATATCTACTGTAAAGCAAAGATTAAAGAAACTCACAGGACCTCAGTCCATCACACACACATTCATATCCATAGAGGGGAATTCTTGAGAAATAAAGATATTTTGACAGCAGTTTGAACTGGATCAGACTTGACATATTTGAGGTAATGGCATATTTTTATCAGTCTGTTTCTGTTGTTTCTTTTCCCATAATTTTAAGTCCTAAACTTTTTTACTTCTATCTTCATTTGTAAGATTCTGATTCTTGCTGTCATTCTAAAACTGTTATTTTCTTTGTGTCTCACACTTCTTTTAATGGTAAATTATTGGTACCTTTATAAACTTCTCCGATGATATTGAGATCCACCATCAGAGCAAATTACTTTTTTCAACTATACATGAGAGTCTAGTTTTTTGAAAATGCAGCTAAGCCTTAGCCAGGGTATTTTTTAAGTCTTTAAAAGAGCGAAAAAAGCTTTTTATAGATGACAATTTAAAGGGGGGGGGGAGGGGAAGAGAGAAATTGACCTGTTAGCAAATGTTTTACACTGGATTAGCTTTACCAAAAAAATTGAGTCAGAATTCTGTGTTTCACTAAAACAGATATAAAAATGGTTTATTTCAATTAACGATATTAATTAGATACCTTACACCTGCAAAAAATTTACAGCACACGTATTGACACAATTGTGCAATGAACGGGCTTGGGAGAATCCTGTATGTTTATGGTGGACTGTAATTTGTACCTTACTACTTTTCTGCTGATGAATACTCTAATAAAGAACAAAAGAGGCTCTTTCTGTTTCAACTTCCAGCCTAGAGATCGTGGTTGTATTTGCAAGAACAGTTTTTATTCTCTGAAAAGAAAGAAACAAGAAGAAAACATAAAATAGCCCATTAAAACCGAATTTCTTCTGTTTGTGTCTTTTCTGCTCATCAGAAACCTCATGTCCTGTAATGGAAGTTAACTGTCCATACCAGTACCCGTAGGAGTAACTCTAGTGCTCTACTACAATCAATCTCTAATCCAAGAGATTAATAAAACATAAACCAATAAATTTAATCAAATCCTGGATTAGTGTGGGTGAAAAGGAGAAAAAGAAGCTACTGCAAGGTGTTTGGTCTTAGATGCCTGAGTAAGAAAAGTGGACCTGTGACTGCTGGGGTAATTCTGACAAGGCACCCTGCTCATTCAGTGCAGCATTGTTTGCCATCACACGTAATTTTCACACCCTGTGTTAAGGGAAGTCTTCAATTATCAGTTACAGGAATGATCTGTTGAATTCCCTGAACTGTGAGCTGAATATTTTTTTGAATTATCTTAGGCTTTAACACACAGACAAAACAGGTGGTTGCCAAAGGCATGAAAATATTAAAGGCAGCAAAGTGTTCACTGGCTGAAAGAAAAACTGCACTCCATGAAGATCACATTTTCTTTAATTTCCTTTTGGCAGTAAAAATCTGAATTGAAGTTGGTTTGAGAAAAAGTGTACAGAATAGTGTGAGGAAGAAAGACAAGCCATGTTTAGATACTCTTTTGTGTTTATCTGTTACAAGACAGAATGATTCATTCTGAGTAGCATATCTATTTCATTAGACACAAGAAATGCAATTTTTAACATTTAGTAGAAATATGCACATATCTTTGTGCCTCCATGTGCTTTTATGTGACTGTGTGTGCAGGTTTATGTTTTAAAATGATACATAAATACATATTTGTATATGTACATATATAAAAAAGAATATATCAGTTCTCTCTCTTCCTGTTCATACATGGACTTCATTCTGGAAGCAATAAGGTGATTTCTTGTGTATTTATTGAGAAGGGCCTTCTTTGACTGGTTCCAAATTGGAAAAAAATCCGAAGCAGAATTATGCTCATCCTTCAACATAGATGCTAATCAGGTGCAAGGAGACTGCTCCTGCTGCTCCTCAAGAACAGAGTTAGTCCTATAGTTTAGAAAGTGATGTAAATTAACTTTTTCATAAAATATATAAACTGCCGTAGAATGGACTTGTGTACAGCGCCTTCAGGAGAACTGTAGGGGCATCTGCACTAAGAACATCACAATTATTTAGATTTTTAGGCAGTTTATTATTAAAGTTCAGGTTACACCTGCAAAATTTTCAAAAATTCATATAACCTTAGTAGACACACTGAGGTTCACTTTCTTCCCCATCTCTACTTAGCCCACAACCTACTGCATTTTGTAATTTCATAGCATTGGCATGGGAATGTAATAGTTGGCTTTTGTATCAGTCATCTAGCTGAAGTATTTCCTCCTTCTAAGTCTCAAAAGGAAAAACACAAATCAAGCATTCTTACTAAGACTGATGCACTCTCACTAAAAGCAAGGGAGTTTTTCAAGAACAGTTTGATCAAAGATACATGTAGAGAGGTTATTCTTTTCTGTTGTGTGGTTAGGGTTTGGGTTTTGGTTTGGGTTTTTTTTCCCTTCTTTCTTTCTTTTTTTTTTTTTTTCCTTGACTCAGGAAAGAAGCCCATAACAGGAGTGACACTGGTGCAAACCAACTGGAAGGGAAGAAAAGGACAAAAAGCAGCCAACTGCACTTGCAGTTTACAGTGCTTCTAAATGTTGTTGCATCAAGCAGATACAAAGAGCCACGCTCAAAGAAGCACACTGCAAAAAACCCTATTCTAATTCAAGGGTAAGAGCTCAATGTGAAAAGCTAGTCAAGATTGGTGGCCTCAGGGAATGCCAGAGAATTCAGTGGCATGTGATTCCTGCCCCAGAAACAAACTCAGGCACAATAAAATGCCTTGAACTGTTTTCTGCAGCAAAGATCACACTCAGATCTATCCTGGGTGCATACACTCTATACTCACATTAAAACATAACTGTGGCTTACAGACCTTCCCTAGGTTTTGGTCTGCTATGTTATCTCTAAGAAAGCTGTTAATAAGTTTAGTGCACAAGAAGACTCCAGTATCTGGAAGAAGTAATGATTTTTTTTTTTTGGAGTGGACATGATTAAAGATTAATAAGTTCTTTTATCTTTTATATTTCATGTTTCTTTTTCTGTTCTATAGAATATTGTATTTTTCCTCTGGCTGTATAGCAGATACTGTGTATTACAATTTGCCTTTCAAGCACAGGGGAGAATTGCAAGCTAATATAATGGGAATATGAGGACTAAAGTGATGCAACTTCTGTTTTTCCCCTTCTTTTGCAGCCTTTGCATATAAGTTTTCATGTTTCCACACATGTTTAAGCCTTTACTACTCAAGTATATACAAATAACATGTATTATCTGTGTGTACTTCATATCCTCTGTGTGCATCTACAGCTGACATGCTACAGTGCGAATTTAGATAAGCTTCTAAAATTAGATATCTCTAATATTTGCTGCTCCGATTCATCCTGAAGTAGAGTTGCACTTATGGGGATTTTTATTATTTTTATTATGCAGGAAAGTTAAAATCTTCTATAGGGGTGTGAAAATCAAGCCTTTATGGTATTTGCTAATCATAAATAACCTTGGACCAGGGGTTGCTTATTTGTTTGCTGTTTTATGTCATGATGTGTCACAGTGAGGCTTTGGTTGTGAGAAGAAATCACAAAAAAACCTATCATAACTTGTTTTTCTTTCCTTTTCCTCACCCTTTCTTCTCCAAAGGAAACACTTTAAAACAATTCTGAGAGAGCAATATTCCTTGCAAAATGTGAAGGGCAGTTTTCTCAGACAAATAAAAAAATAAACTGGATTACTGAGAAGACCAGTTCAGATTTGCACAATGCAGTACTTCATGTTTGCTCCCGGTACTGTTTTGATGCAGAGACAGGCATTGACTATATTAAGAGCATGGAAGCATGGCTCTCTAAAGACATCACTGAACTGGCAGAAAATAGAATCATATTTTGTAACTAGGTAGAACTGGCATTTGTGAAAGCATGCAGAGACTGGAAGGATCTTGGGGAAAAAACTACATATTTGGTAAATTGCTTGATATGTGAAAATGAAGGGAGCAGGGTAGTGATTAAATAAAAAAAAAAAACAACAAAGCACCAACACATACACCGCCCCCCCCCCCAAAAAACCGAAACCCAAGGAAACAAGATTACATTTCATATAGCTTGTCTAAGACTTAGTATTTATCTCCAAGAAGTCAATTGGCTTGTTCCAATGCCTCAGTTTCCTTTCGCTAATATAGAAATAATAAACATTACTTCTTACAGGATACTCAGAGCTGTTGCAGAAAAAAAGTAGCTAAAATTAGAGCTAGCAGCTTAAATGTTAATAATAGCCAGAGTAGACAAAACTAGCAGCTTAAACATTAAGAGCTAGCTTAGACAAAGCCTATAGATCGTGGTGTATGAACTGTAACAGTTGTATTGCAACATGCCAAATAGCGGACTACAGAACTGGCCTAGGAGGATGTGATACTGCATAAGAACATGACTACTTAGCAACTACTTAGTAACAAAACAGCAAACAAATAAAACCAATAAAAAACAAGACCTCAGATCTTAATATTAGTCTTGGTCCAAACTATCATGTAGAGCTTAGACTGTAAGGATATAATTGCCCAGGAATCTTTTTGTTCATGGTCCCTCTTGAGAAGCACCCAGCTCGAGCTACTGCGCTATCAATAAAAAGTGCTTTCATAAAGGAAACTATCTTTTTGCTTGTGCAGAATCCTGGAGCTCAACACTGTTATGGTGGCTGGCACATGTAATTTCCATAACTCATTAGTTATTATAAAGCATATAGGTCTTCACATAAAAGGTATTACTGAAGTGCAAGGGCATTATTATAACATAAAAGGAATAAAGTGTGAAACATAAAACGCAAAACACTTCAAGCACAGAAACAAATGGGAAGTGTATCAAATGTAGTCAAAGGAATAGAAAAACAATTTTAAGGAAGTGTGAAGCCAAGAATGAAATAATATTGCTTCAGAAATATTAAAGAGAGAGGGAGTCTCGTGGAGTGGGTAACCTTTGAAGAAACAGTAGGGATAATTTATTGTTAGAGATGACTGCCACCGCGGGTTTTTTAGATGAACTTAGTGCTTCAGCGTTCTCAAAGGAAAAAAGGCTGAAGAGAACTAACAGGGAAATACACCAAATCACAACATGAGCAAAAGCCTGAAGGAGCATATCATTTACATGAGGGGAAAAAAAAAAAAAAAGAAAAAAAGAAAAATTTGGAAAAAGAAGCATATATAAGAAAGACACTAAAATTAACAGAACCCTTTCCAAAACACAGCAGAGGGGGGAAGGAGGTGGGACACGACACAATAAATGAGATGGTGGAATTTTTCCCAGTCAGAAGTAATACTGGTAAAAAAAAACCCAAACAAACATCCAGGTCTGGAGTTACATAAAACAAGAGAGGTATTGCTGGGTAAATATAGAAGAACTAACAGTAACATTGTTTAAGGATTATCAGGATGGTTTCACAAAAGATCATGGTGACAAACATAAAAGTTACGTATGAGCAAATAATACACAGGATTTGTCAGAGTTTTTTGACAGAATGTACAGCCTTAAAAGAAACTTTATGAAATCTCTATTACTACATCACCACCCATAGATGACTTCCATCAAGGTCATCTAGTATTGCAGGAGATGTATGCAGTTTATAGAGATAAAGAGCTATCTTGAGAAGCAAAGATAAATAGCATGAGTGGGAAGAAACAAGCAGAAATGGATATATGTGACAAGTACAATATTGCAAACATCAGTATTGTGTCCTGCTCTCTTCACTATGCTTGGCAAGAGAAGGACGTTCTATTTAGTCACAAAACATAGAAAGGAAGCAAATGAAAAGCAGCAAAAGAGTGGAATTAAAAAAGTTTGCAGAGAAGAGCAATTATACTTAAAATAGCCTGAGTAGTTAACCAACTTAAATGCAATTAAAATGCTTTTTTTTTTTGTTTTAGAGATTTTCAGAAAATGTTATTAAAATACAGTTCATCAACAAAAATGAAGAAATAAATGCTGAAATAAAATTTTAAATCCAAATTTTAAAAAATCACTTTCTTTGAGATTTAAAATGGTTTAGGAATCATACTTTTTCTAGTAGTGAGGACAAAGTAATTTCACACATGATCAAAAGATCAAATCAGGACTGAGTATCTAAATAGTAAAAGAAATTGCTATATAAAGCTAATTTCTTTCAGGACAAGGAACAGTTATTTTATGGGAAATTAGCAGATGAGTGATGTAACTTTTGCAATAAAGACTGTATTTAGGTCCAAAACACTGTGAACATTTTGTTAAGTCAGGTCAATAAGTTAACCATTATTGCAGTTTCTTGTATCTTGCAAAGGTAGAAAGTAAGCATTTCCTTGATAACAAGTGATTATGGCAATGTTGTGGTTGTAGTGACACACTTCACTTGTACAAGAGAAGTAGCAATGTGTTTACTGATGTAAGATAGTGATTTAATAAAGTCTGTTAGTAAATGTGGCGGTGATTTAAGAAGATTTGACAGTGAGGTGCACTTATTTACTGCCTAGAGGAAAGGGTCAGACAAAACTGTCAGGGTGACCTTCCCATTGAATCATAAGTTGCAGAAAGGACCCCCTTATGTTCTTAAACTCCTATTCAGAGGGAGTTTAGGTACAGCTGGATCCAGACTTAGTCCCAGACTTGGTCAATGGTTTATGTCTAAAGGATTATGTATGCACAATCAATCGTTTATATCACTTAGCTAAGATTTCCGCGTTTAACATGCTGGTAATCACTTACTGAGAATCTGTTGTGGCAGGGGATCTCTCAACATTGAGGTTGTAACTCGAGCAGTAACCTTGAGAGGCGTCCCTACTCGAGGGGAGATCCTGGAGTGTAACCCAGTCTCCTGCTGTGCAGGAGAGCTCAACAGGACCTGAGCTGTCCACTGTTTATGGAGTAAGATGATTGACTCATAGTCATGTTGCATATCGACTACAGGGGCTTGGCTTGAGTCAGACCTTGAACAGGACTATGGTTGGGGGTGGTGGTGCAGTTTTTCAGATTAGCCTTGGCTATCATGCTATTTTCTGTCTCCCCAGAACTGAGTTGGATGGGCCATCAAGTCTCAGAGGCATTTATTGCCACCACCAGTGATGGTGGTGTCATTTGAGCGGAGTTGGTAAATAAAGGTCAGGTTGGAGGGGTAGGGGGACAGACACTGCCACACAACATTATATTTACTTACATAGGTGGAATGAAGAAATGAAGAAGTGGAGAATCTATTCATTTGAAAGTATTTTCCCCTTATCTGCAGATCAGATATTTTTCCCTAGTAAGATTATTTGCGTTTTGCAAATATGGAGTAGTTCTAAAAGTATACTGCCATATATCTTCAGGTGCAACCACTGTCGTATGAAAGAGGAATAGTAAGCATCCTTTTCAGACATTCTATCTTTTTTGTCTTTCTTCATTAACTGTTTTGGAATCAGACATAACTTTGGCAAGTTTGAACCATTCAGTAATAATTCTTTTTCTTCCAAAAATACCTACGTATTGGATATATATCCAGTTCTGTTAGTCACTTGGGAGAGTGTCCTGATTGTGTTTTACTTTAGTTTTTGTTTCACTTTCTACTTTAATAAGAGACCCTTGGAATCACTTTCTGTCAATACATTGCCATAGAAAAAATACCAGGTCCTGACCTGTTTCTGCTGCTACTTTTGAAGTATTTCTAATAAAACATGTTAGTGAAGAACTAGAATGAAAATGTAGCAAGAAGTAGTTATGAAGCCACATTGCTGAAGCTTTATAGCATTACAACTAAGACTTTTGGAATCCAAGATATCTTGAACTAATATGAAGAAGTAAACTACTGACTATTTTGGATTTTGTGTAAAAGAGCTAACACCTGAAGTCATTTTTTACACTGCATCCAAGAGAGCCATACAGTTCTTTAAAATGCTTTATATTGCTAACAGAGGTAGCCAAAAGATGCAGCAGTTTGAGGAGCAGGGCACACTGGAGGAGGCACAGAAAGGAGGAGGAAGTTCTGCAGAGGGCAGTGTCCCCACATACCTGCCTGCAGCAGTGGTGGTGAGACTCTGCGGAGCACAGCCCCCAGCACCCCCTGTACTCCAGCTACCTAATGTACTGGGGACATGGCTCCACCCAGCTTTGAGAGAGAACACAGCTCTGCCCGTTTGGGATTGTGGGGACAGTGGGGGCCTCCCACTGAATCATTAACATCCTGACTATATCCTTTAGTTATGTAAATAAGTATTTATGGATTTCTCAAGCCCTGCTTCACCATAAGTCAGTCACTTGCTTAGGTTTACATAGGGAGTCCTGCTAAGGAACACTCAAAGGCAATGAACAAAATCAATACAAGAACAAATATGCTTAAATATTCATGAATACAAATGTTTAATGGTACATAGTCTCTGTTTAGTCTGAAAAGCAGACAGGGATTCCAAGAATTTACTTTTTTCATATTCAAGAAAGCACCAATTTCACAGTGAAGTGTTCATTAGAAATGCGTTAGATTAGATGAATGCGAAACTGCACAAATAACTACGTGCTCTGTAAAAAGCCTGGCACCATTATGTTCTATGGTGGCAGATGAGTGGTTAGAAAAGAAGCAAGCTGTACAGCTGCTTCACAAGCCTCACAGCAGACTAAAAGTTGCAGGGGCTACGAAATCTCATAACTTCGACTCACATTTTGTGGGACTGATGAAAGAGTACCATATTGTAACATGTATAACCCATAAATTACTCCCCCCCCCCAATTCAGCAGCAGTTCTTATTATAAATGCATTTTTGTTAAATAAGTTTCTCTAGATCCCACTTCTTTCCCAAAGTTCCTAATCTCCTCACTCCAGATTCTTTGTGAGTCACCCAACAATGCGATTTACGTGCAATTAGTCCAAGGAGCACTATTTTAACTGGCATGAATTGTCTGAGGTGCAGATGATGGGTGTGAAATTTTAGTCTCCATAAGGAAAAAAAAACTGTTGAGGTCTCATTTCCAACAGATTCACATTTCCTAAGCAATTAACTATTTAACTGGGACAGACTAACATTTTCTGCTGTTTCTGCATGCACTTTAAAATCTCCCACAGAGTACTTCAGTGCCAATATAAGTGCAGTTTCCATTAGTAGCAGACTTTCTTTGATGTTATGCAAAATATCTTGTTAGCATTTGGGCTAATAGAAGCTATTAATAGTGAACTTGTGACTCCTCAAGTTGTGTTTACGCTGATGCCTGCTACCTGTCTTTATGAAAGTTCAGTAACAATAGACAGTGAATTAAAAATCATTAGTAGAAGACACAGAGACACATTTCCAAGTCTCCCCAAAGCCTTGGTGTCTCACAATGTCTTAAGCTGCCTCCAAGGGCCGTTACAGTAGTACTTTTTGAAATTCAGTCTTTTCGAAGGTGCAGTCACTATGAGCAATCATTTCCAGAATAAGAATCCTGAGGAGGTCTGTTCTGTATACAAGATCATGGGAATGTTTTGTAATTAAACTCAGCATCGCATCTTATTCCATACTGAAGACTATTAAATAATACCATTTAATGTTCTGTAAACTGGAATTGAACAGTGATTACCCTATAAAAGTAAAGCATTTGAATATATTTTCTAATGAAAGTTTGAAGGTAAATTAAGTAGTAATGTTACCTTATCTTCTCTGTGTAGTAGAAATCAGAAAAGGCCATAAAATTTCTCTTTAAGACAAGCTAATTCTTGGTCTTTAAATGACAATAAGTCATCATTGTCAGGAGAGTCACTGACTTTGTCTACTACATTCTCTCTTGATTTAAAAATCTGACCTACTGTGTAAGAATCAATCTGTGAGAAGCTAACTCTAGAACCTTTCAAAAATCAAGTGAAGTATTTTGAGAATTTGTCTGTATAAATGAAAACTTGGCATATAGAGGTGCACTCTTAAAAACATAATAGGATTACATTATGAATTTTGGCTTTTGGTGAATTAAACTGCAAAGGTAACTTTTTGTCTTCCACAAGAAAAGTGGAAATATCCCTGTTACTGGGTTGCATCAGTAAAGCCATAGTAGAAAAGCTGTGATTAAAGTTGAAATTATTATTTATTTCTATCTTGTTTCTATGTATTAGAGTAAATTATTGCTTATATTTAAAATTTCTGAGCTTTTCCTTTCACAACCTAAAAGCATTTTGGAAAATTACTTTGAATTATAAACATTCACCCGTCTGTTGTTCATATGTGAAGACTGATATGTATCAGAAATGTTTTCCTTGTGTTCTTTTTGCCTATACTGAAGCTCAGGTGCTTCAGTAATGCAGAAGGCTTACTTTTAAAATAGTCACAAATACTCAAAAATAGACAAGCATACCTATGCCCTACTGGACTCCATAACCACAAGGGGGCAGAACAAACATTAATCACAGAAAACCAATTCTACTTTATTTCAAGACACGTAAAAGTTTCATTCTTTAGGCACAGTACCAGATTTCTCTTCCAGCTGGATTAAAACATCTTTACTAGAGACATTTTTCCAAGCAGTTTTTACGTCCTTATCTTTAATGATTACAATACATTAAAAAAAAAAAAAAAAAGTATTATATTATTTTCCAGAAATATTGAAAGTGCCACTTTGGAACCAAAGGTGATTAAGTAAAAAGGATTATTACTTTTTATTTTTTTTACCCTATATTTTCTCAAGTGGAAGCATTTCAGATTTAGATCTTTTATTAGGAAAAAAGAAATAAAATATGAAAGTGTTCTCAATTTAATCCTGAAAGCTTTCTTTTAATTCTGAAACTGATTCAAAATGGAATGTGCTAGTACTTTAACCCTGGGAAGGCAGGTAAGACATTAGAATGATTATAATATTACTTACATTCATAGTTCAAGAGCTTGTGTGGTCTTTTTATAGCGAATGTAATACGTGTATGTCAAAGGAAATGAAATAGTGTTATTTAGTTTTGTTATGATGCATTATCCCCTGACTTTATCGTAAAGCTAAAGGGCAAGATATAAGGTACAGTACTGAATATTCTGTGTTCACAGTTTGCATTATATAAGAAAAAAAACATACAGAAAGGCTGGCATTTGGCATTTAAATGTTGCTTGAGTAGGCTGTGAGTTCCAATGCTCATAGCTGTTTACCAATGAAATACAACACAGAAAAAAGAGGGAGGCGGATGGACTAGAAGTAATCTGCACCCAAACAGTGGCAAGTTCTGTTTACAAACATAATCTGTTTCAAAGCAGTTGGAGGTTATTTTCATAGAAATGTTAGCAGACCAATTTATGGCTTACATTCATATTTCTCTGCTTCCCAGACAATAAAGTGGTAGCCAGACTGAGACATGTGACGCCTTCATTCTGGCTCCCAGGAATATGCTATGCTGCAGGCTTCTATGGCGTTTTGATGAACTGAAGATAACTGGGATTGTCTGATGCATGGCAGGAGACCAACCTGTGTATTAACACATATACGCATAGGTGCATATAAATATATTAAAACACATGAAAATATGTAAAGCTTCACACACAATTGTTCTTCTGATGGAAATGAACTGCATACAGAATCACATATTGTAGATCAGCTAATGGTCAGACTGAGAATAACGCTGTTGCTGCTGCTAGACAGACAGGCTGCAAATTGCTCAAAGAATGAATTTTTCTCATTTAGATATTATACAAAATATGGCCTTAGTTTCAGGGCATTCTGTGGCATTTTGAGAAGATGCTGTTTTCCATACCAAGATGGAACACACTTGATCTCAAGTTACCAGCTCTTATGATGCATCTCAGAGCACATACCATCACAGGGATTGCAAGCTTTTTTGGGTTGGGATTAGAATTCAAGATGGCCTTGGCAAATTGAAAAGTGTTCTATAAAGAAAAGAAAAAATAATGGAAGTATAAAAAAAAGGTTCAGTGTTCAGCTAAAAGAATATGAGACTTGAATGCAAGATGTCAGCTACTAGCTTCTTAGGAGAGAAGCAAAGGATTTGTAGTTGCAAATTATCATCAGCAATCTCAGGCTGCTTGGGAAAATGCAAATTCAGGACAATTTTAAAAAGCATAGGCTGTCAGATACATGAACTTGTATTAATACTACTGTATTTTGCATTGGTAGGATCTCAGAGCATGAAGTAGGATTGGAAAGTATAAAAATGTTGTAGGCTTTTGGACTCCAAAGGCCAAGAAAAAGGGGACCTGTTCGAATTAATTCAGAGGAAACCAGAAAGGACACTATTAACAAATAACTGAAATGTGATTATTTAGCTAGCAGGGGAAAAAAAAAGAGAAAACTTTATATTTGTTTTCAGATATGTTGAGGTTACTTCCACAAGGGAAGGAATAGTTCTTCATGTCCATAATAGAGAAATTACAGCAAAAGAGACACTAACCATCAGAAAAGTCTTTGTAAAGATTAGATAAAAAACCACTGATTTCCGCACCTCCCACCCCCCACCCCCCCCAAAAAAAAAAAGGTGTAAAATCCCTGTATCATTGAAGATTTTCTTGAAGAGGCCTGTTATCTATGGTCCAGACATGCTCCTTTCTTGATACATTATCTATTTCCCAAAGTAAATCAGAACAGAACAAAGCAAAAAGTAGCCCGGGGCCTTATCTGACTATTCAGACCGTTGTTCTTCTAAGTTGCTGTCTCATTTTCCTTATTGATATACAAGAAATAAAAGTGATATAAGAAGTGATATAATTAGCCCAGGGAACCTGGAAAACAGATGCATCATTGCATAGCAAGAGCAACCTTTGAAAACAGGACCAAGTAGCCTTTGACAAAAACTGTGGGCTTGCTCTATCAAATCAGAAAAATAAAAACATTCTTCAATAAGATCATATATGATCATAAATGTAAAGAATAAAATCTTTTTCTAGCACATATAGGAAACAAATAATTCTCTAAGAAATGTGTGAAAATGTGGTAGCTGAAACAGAATATTAGACCCAAATGATCATAAAAGATACAGTTTTTGCAGAGTGAAAGGAAGATAAAAGTTTAGGGAAGTTTTGTGGAAGAAGAAACTACAAATGAGCATAAGTTTGTATGATACTGTTTTCATGTGTAACATGAAATCTATGCTTGGGCTGAAGAAGAAATGTTGGGTTTTGAAATAAGTTAGAATTTTTGTACAAAGAGTTTGTGACAAAGTAAAAAAGTGGTTAGGGGCATTATCATAGTCTTTAGTGACTGATTTTAGGCATAAATGTCTTTATATTTTCAGGGTAAAGTTAACTAAATTATGATTCCATAGGAATTACCACAGCATACTTGGGGGAAAAAATTGCAACTGTTTCCCAAGAAAACTTCATTGTCATAACTGCACAGTCTGAACTTCACTTTGGCTGTTAAATTATTAAAGTGCTGCCTTACAGATTGATTTCAGTGAATTATGATATGTAAACCTACCTCTTTAATGGTCACCTTTCAGTTGACCAAACAAACAGCGCCTCTGCATTTTTTAACAGTATTATGTTGTTTGTCAACTCAGTAATTTGAAAATATAAAATACATTCAACCCTCAGTCACATTATCTAAGCAAAATATGAAACTGTGAGGATAAGGGTTGTACTGAAAGCATTTCAGGTTTTAAGTAACTGGTTTGGTTGGACCAGTGTTAAAAGCTGTTTCGTAAGCCACATGTTAAAAACGTGCCTCCATGTGATGCCAACTGTTGTCCTGTCTCCAAAAGCATTGCTGCAGGGAGTTCATTCTCCCTGACCACTTGCTTTCTTAAACTCATCTCCAGAAACCCCCTGACATAAGACAGCTAGCTATTCTTCATCCATCTAAACAGCAAGAAAAAGGCATCTAGGTGTATTCCAGCTCTTACGGGGTACAAAAAGATTTTCCTTAAAGGGAGCATAGGAACATTGCTCATAGGAATTCAGAAACAGGCAGGGAGCCCCTCACTACACGGAATCCACTCTGGCTGTTGGAGAGAGGCTGGGCAGCCTGGCTGGGAGGACAAGCATCCTGCATCTGTAGCAGTGGTGCCATGCAGGCAGCCCTAGTCAATCTGGCCCTTTGGGATTCTCCTAAAGCTCCCACACTACACAGGGCGAAGGCATCTTCAGCCAAAGGGCAAAACCTAGCAGTATGTCAGTTTAACCCCCTCCTGGTTTTCTACTGTAACTTGGCACTTTCTAGCTACAATTTTTTGCCCAAATTGTAGTTGAGTTTAATACAGTTTGGACAATCTGATAAAACCCAGAGTGAGTTCAGCGAACAGACCATATTTCGTACCACAAAAAAAGTGAGTCAGATGTTGACTTAATGGATTTGGAGAAGGCTTGGATGAGTCATTCTTCTCCCAGTTAATTGATATTGCTAGGACATGCTAAATGTATCCCTAAATAGTGAAATAATTTATAGAATGTGCTTTTCTGGCTGCTAATTGTGCAGCTGGATAACTGCATTTAAAAGCTCATCCAATTCTCTTGAAATCACTAGAAGGTTTTCCACTGACTCAGAGGAAACTGAAGTAGCTTTTGAGGGACCATTGTCAAAGGGAAGAGGTGATTTGACTGTATAAAATACTTCAGGATCTTACTATTATCAATGTTCTGTATCCAAAGCCTCAAGGACAGAAGAAACCTCCTTTATCATCCTTATACTTTTCTAAGAAGGATATAAATCTGCTGTTTCATTTGGGTTTTTTTAAGGGCTCTGACCTTTTCCAGTAGCCTTAAAACATTTTGTGCATACAAACTGAGGGCCACAAAGCAGCTGACAGTTTAACAGTTTGAATAAGAGCTCCTTTGGGTCTTAAGACTTATATGGTATTATCTCCTCTTGATGTATGTCTTCAAAAGTGTGTATGTTAAAAATATTTACTATAAGTTTTATTGTGATGTTTTCATGTTTCTTTTCTCTGTTGTCTAAACTTTTTTAACCACTAAAACTCTAGCAATAAATATGATAAACTTGGAGTGAAAAATACAAATGAAATTGTCAAAATTCCCAGAAGCAATGAAGTTACTTGGTCATTCATTAATTATTGGCATGAAGTATTCACTAACCTAATTCCCTGGGAAAGAAGAATAATGTCTTCTCTAGTGCTATTTAAGACAGATATTCTGAATGGCACTAATAATACAATATATCAAACTATATGTGCAACTGTCCTACTGGGAAAACTGGAGAATAAACATATTCAGCAACTGGAAGAAAAATACAAAGCTACTGGGAAAACAAATTAACATTATCTTGTGTAGGAAAATATTTTGTGGTACTTATTCTGTGAGACATGTTCAGTTCTGAAAAATGATTCGGAGAAAACTCCAGGAACAAACTTGCCAACAAAGTTTTCAAGCTGACAAGCAGGTATTCTTTATCGTGGCACCAGGAAACACGGGGGATAGCTCCTCCTAACGTGTGTCCCTGTATTGCTACACAAGCCGTCCTTATATAGTCACTGGGCATACATACGTATTCATGAGGTTACGTATGGATTACGTTATTTTCCAGAAAGTTTCCCGCATGCGTACAGAATTGTGGTGGTGGTCTCTGAGGGTTGTTTACTTCTTCCAACAATCTTCATCACTTCTGGCAGCCTTTAAAGCACACGTAGTAGATGTTTATAACAGTTTAATTGGTTCATTAGCACCACAGACATAATAATCCTCCTGTCCTCCTACTTATCAGTTAGTTTAACTGTAGCCCATTCTGGACACCTGCCCTTCCCAGATACTCCTTACCCTTGCATCCTGTTCTTCTAGACTGTTTTTCTTAAAACTATGTCAACTATAATGATTTATCTTGTGCAAGAATTCTCAGTATGTTCTCTAGCTGTACTCTATTTTTTTTCTATGTATCATGCACCTCAGTAATTTTCCATTGCTACTGTTACAAAGCCATCAAACTTAACATTACCTAAAACTAATTCTAAAGGTTTATATATTCCATTTTGTGATTTTGTGCCCCCCTTGTCTCAAAAGACATGCAAAATAAATAATCAAAGGGAGAAGACCCTTTGTGTTTGTATTAATGTCAGCTCTGGCCTTTGTTATGGCAGTCAAGGATTGAGCTAAAAAGATCAGAAGAAAAAGTAGATATGGCTTGCTTTCTTTTTAATGTTTAACATTTGATTTTTTTTTATCTGAAGGTCACTAGACTTGAGTTCTGATAAACTGCCAAAGGAGGCAGATTCCAGAGGCAGTCCTCTGAATGGCACACTCAAATGAGACATGAATTTTCTTCCAGCTTATCTCAGCTGAAGTAACAGGATTGTGGTCTATCCAGAGCTTTAAAGGTCACAAAAACACCTTGAATTGTACTATGAATGTCAACATGAAGATTTGACTAAGGGTCAAATATTTAATTGCCTGTGTAATGAGAAGTCATCCATCATTCTATCCGTAATAGTGTTTACAGTGTGAAAGTTAGAAAACAGTTAACTGATCTTTCAACAGGAAGATGTTAGGAAGACATAGTCACAGGGCTCATTCTCAGAGGATGTCAAGTGATCAGTGCCGTAAGAGAGTATAGCAGCAGAGATATCTACAGTCATATCCTGTGGTTCTCAGCAGGGAATAAACCACCAAAAGATCCCAAAGAGCAAGGAACTGAACTCCTTTGGGAGCTACTCATTCTCCAGCTCATGACAGAACTGTCAGAACTGCCTGTTTTATCAAAATCAGACCAAGGAAGCATACAGACTCAGACTTACATATCACCTTCATTTAAGTAAACAAAGATATCAAGTAGCTTTTTCACACAACAGCTTGAAGAAGTATTCTTTCACTGACTTTTGGGAAACTGAAATTCAGAAGTTATGTAGCTGCCTAACTCCATAACAAGTCTATTCTTCCCTATAGAATGTAGTTGGGTTGTCTGTAAACAGCCAAAATTTTATGGTCTCTTTTACTCAAGCAACATCTTGAGTAAAAGCAACATCTTGAGCAAAAGATGTAAAACATCAACTCCGCATTCCTGTTCATATGAACAAATTCCATAGGACAGTTGGATATCCATACAGTAAAGACCACAAAAATGTTTTGTCTAAAAACTGTATTTAGCTCAGCTTTATCCTATTCTCTGTCATAGGAAAACAATAATCTTCTTCAGCTTTTGACAATGTTCACAGAGAGTAAAAGTGACAAGCAAAACCATTAATATCACTATTTGGAACACTTTCAGTATGTCAAAACCAAAGTACTTAACTTCTGTACCTCAATTATGCTGCTGTATCTCTGAAGTACTTTGTACTCATTCTTATCTACTGAACCAAGGAGGTACATTTAAAGAGATATTAGATTTGAGATTTTTTTTTCCCTTCCCTTGGCAAAACCTAGTGCCTTGGCAGATTTGCACATTCTCATATCTGCATATAATACTAATAACTTGTTCATTATGGCAGCATCTAGGAAAGCTAAGAATTATTACTTTCATTTTACAGATACAGTTAGAGTATGGGGAGGCTCAGTGAAGTTGCATGTAAATAGCTTCCCAAGTCAATGGGAGCTTCATTTGCACAGCATTTCTGAAATTTGAGTCATAATTAATTTAACAGTGACACAGGACAAATTAATTACAAAACCTGAATTAGTCACCCTTAAGTAGAGCAGAACACTGAAAAATAAAACTTCTTTGATAACCACATGGCAGTTTGGTTTGTTTATGACCTTTATTGCTTACTATTTGAAAGCATTTGAGTAAATGGATTACTGCTTGAATAAATGTTTTAATAAAAAAGCCTCGTTTTACATAAAAATATCCTTACTACCACATGAAGCACACTGTCCCTATGGCAATAGGAGTTTTCATCATGCTTTCATTGCAAAATGTCTTTCCTTAGTAAATTAGTAAAGCAGAACAATGACATGAGACTTAGGTGACTGACAGTACATAATGATGTGCCAATAGCAGACAGTGAATTGCCAAATGACAGCTCATCAACTCTTCCCTGTCAGCCACAATCCCCCTAGGCTGACAGTTCTGAAATAGTTATACTGTTTATAAATGATTTGTGAATAGAAGGTCTGTTTACATTGATGGTGGTCATTGATACTAAATGATCACCATGACCAGTTCTTCCAAATTGTTGTTCACATCAGGTCATGGTACCTTCCACTAGAAACTGAACTTAAAATACTTTGAACCTTATTGCAAAGCAGAAGTGAACTGTATTAACTACATGTTTGCACAAAATCACAAGGCCTGTTCTCAGTTGTTACCTTGTCCTTCTGCAACTATTTTTAAAGTGTTATTTTTCCCAAAACTTTAGTATCTAATATTAATAAAGCTTTGAGCTAGCAAACCACATGTATTTTCTTTGTTAACTCTATTGTTAAAATTGCCTCACCACTCTCAAACAAAACTTGTCCTTACAATGGTTTACATGTTATACATTACGCATATACTTTATTTCAGTAAGTATATTCCAGGTCCCTTGTGAAACCTCACCTCCCACTCAGATGCCAGAGAACATGTAGACTTGTATGAAGTCTGCATCTTAAAAATGCTAAATACACAAATGTCCAATTATGCAAGGGAAAGTTGATCCACAATATAACTAAACGTGACAAGCTGTAGAGCCTGGTTTGATTCATCAATTAAATGTACATAAGACATAGGATTTACTTGTCATTTACAGTTTGTTTTGAGGAAGACCACAACCTGGTGAGAATGAGTTTGATGAGAAACTGAACATGAGCCGGCCGCAGTGTGTGCTCACAACCCAGAAAGCCAAATATATCCTGGGCTGCATCAAAAGGAGCGTGACCAGCAAGTCGAAGGTGATCCTGCCCCTCTACTCTGCTCTTGTGAGACCTCACCAGGACTATTGTGTGCAGTTCTGGTGTCCTCAACATAAAAAGGACATAGAACTGTTGGAACAAGTCCAGAGGAGGGCCACGAGGATGATCAGGGGACTGATCATACCTCCTGTATGAAGGTAGGCTGAGAAAGTTGGGGCTGTTCTTCCTGGAGAAGAGAAGGCTGCGTGGGGACCTCATAGCAGCCATCCAGTATCTGAAGGGGGCCTATAGGGATGCTGGGGAAGGACTCTTCATTAAGGACTGTAGTCATAGGACAAGGGGTAACAGGTTCAAAGTCAAGCAGGGGAAGTTTAGATTGGGTATAAGGAGGAAGTTCTTTACTGTGAGGGTAGTGAGGCACTGGAATGGGTTTCCCAACAAAGTTGTGAATTCTCCATCTGTGGCAGTGTTCAAGGCCAGGTTGCACAGAGCCTTTGGGTGACATGATTTAGTGCGAGGTATCCCTGACCTTGGCAGGGGATTGGAACTAGATGATCTTGAGGTTCTTTCCAGCCCTAACTATTCTATGATTCTATTATTCTAACCTCAATGATGGATTTTTTGGTAAACTGAAAAATAAAATTCCGTCACATTTCTTCAAAAAATCCAATTACTCCTTCTGCCTTGGAGTGGGAAGTAAAAATGCTAGTAGGTTGTTGTTTTTTTTCTGTTGACAAATTGAAAACAAATAAAACCCAGAATAGCCTCCTGCCCCACAAACCCTAAAAAGGGAAAAATGAGAAATAGATCTTCATAAATGTATAATACTGTTTGCACAATCATGAAATTAACTTAGATGTTCTCTTATGACCAAAATATCATTTCCAACTGCATGCTTTTCCCCAAAGATGCCTTTTATTAATGACTTTAGTTATGCTGCATAGAGCTTTCAGTTATGAAACTTGTTTGATTTTCCAACTCTGAAAATGCAGCTGTATGATGTCAAAAATTTTATCTAGAGAAGAGAGCATAAGAGAACTAAAGAGGTAGAGAGAATGTGTGTTAATGTGTGGAAAAGTTAACCAACATTGCTAACAATTAAAACAAAAATTATGACATAATGCAGAAGGGTTTATTGCACCATGTTGTTTTTTTTTTTTTACTAAAAACTAACACCAGTTGCACCAGTGAAGCAACTGCAAAAACACTGAAAATCATAAAATCATAGCATCATACAAGAGGTTGGGTTAGAAGAGACCTTAAAGATCATTTAGTTCCAACCCCCTACGATGGGCAGGGACACCTGCCACTAAATCAGGCCACTCAAAGCTCCATCCAGCCTGGCTTTGAACACTGCCAAGGACGGGGCAGCTGCAGCTTCTCTGGGCAACCTGTTCCAGTGTCTCACCACCCTCATGGTTATATTTAATCTAAACCTACTCGCTTCAAGTTTAAAGCCATTCCCCCTTGACTTGTCCCTACCTGCACTTGTAAAAAGTCTCTCTCTAGATTTCTTGTAGGTCCCCTTTAGGCACTGGAAGCTGCTCTGAAGTCTCTCCGGAATCCTCTTCTCCAGGCTGAACAAGCCCAGCTCTCTCAGCCTGTCTTCATGGGAGAGGCTCCAGCCCCTTGAGCATCTTTCTGGACCTCCTCCACTTTCTCCAAAAGATCCACATCCTTCTGTTGGGGGCCCCAGAGCTAGATGCAGTGCTCCAGATAGGGTCTTATGAGAGTGGATTAGAGGAGTAGAATCACCTCCCTTGACCTGTTGGTCATGCTCCTTTAGAAAAATAAATGCAGGTGTTTACATCTTGTGAAAATCTATAAATGTTAAGACAATTGAAAATGTCATAACTTATTCTTTGGCAATAAATCTAAGTATCCATGTAGTCTTTATTTATTCTAAGAGTAAACTGTTATTTAAATGTATTTCCTTTGTGTCAACCTTCTTGAAAAAGAAATCCCGAGGTTTTAAGAGTAAGAACAAAATAAATTACACATTTCATTAAAAAATTAAGGATTTTTATTTATTATTTAAAATGGCAAGAATACAATATTAGACCATTATGGAGAAAATTCTTTTTGTC
Source organism: Lathamus discolor (assembly GCF_037157495.1). NCBI lineage: Eukaryota > Metazoa > Chordata > Aves > Psittaciformes > Psittacidae > Lathamus > Lathamus discolor. The sequence goes on along the minus strand of NC_088887.1, from coordinate 25,848,587 downwards.
TTAGTATATGCATTTGGAATTTTGATGGAGTTTATTTGATGTAACTATCTCTATAAACCAAGAACACTAGATTATAATTTTTGTATTTTTGTACCAATTCCTGAAGAGTCCTATTTCACCTTACTTGCATTTATCAGAAACTTTCAGTATACTTTGAAATGTGTTTTAGAGTAATATATTAGCTTTTATGATATTCATGTTAACGTATCATAATAAACTGCCCTTTTAAGTTCCATTTTGGCAGCCTGATCCTTTTTCAGTGACTCATATAAGCCCTCACAGCATAGTGTCCTCATGAATCTCCAGCTACATTCCCTCATGTAGTTATAGTTTCTTCCTAGTCTTCAGTTTGTTTTCTTTCTGCTATTAGTCAATTAAATGAAACAACAGAAATGGCTATGAATCCCCTTTACCTCTCTGAAGCTCTAATTCTACGGCCCACAATTTATTACATTCTGGTTTGTTTTCAGTAGCATTCAAAAAGGGTGCACCTATACAGACCTTGTGTCAAAGTTAAACTCATATAACCATTATGCAGATAATGTGTATCACAATATGACTCCAGTATAATTGCAATTGTATGACTGTATTTGACAGGATAGTGCTGCTGCTTAACATTGTCATTACCTGCACATTACTACTTTTTATCTACATCCTACAGACTGTTGCTTTCCCCATGCATAGCTATTTTCTAACATGACAGGATCTTTAAAAAAATAATTTTACAGGTATTAAAATTGAATGAAAAACCCAGAGCCCTGCAAAAAGAATGGTTGTGCAAGATTATTTGCACCAAAAAAGGAAAACCTTTCTTAAAAGCCAGGTCGTAACACTGTTTGTAGATCTCCTCAGCCTTTGCAATAACTCTTCACATTTATCAGTGACACTACAAATCTTAACCCAAGACAGCAATTAATTTCTAAGTGGGAAGAACAGAGAGTGAAGATGAAACAGGGATGATATAATAATAGTACTTTATTTAGCGAATCAATCTATTTATTGAGTACAACAATTTATAGAGCTCTGATATATTACCAGTATTTTGACTTGCTGGCTTTCTCTATTTATAGCACTGTTGTGGCCATTACAGTCACACTATTAGGTCTCTACTTATTCTATGTGATACTTTCTAATGCTGTTTTAACCCTACCATGGCAGTTCATACTACTTCATTTTCATTAAAACCTGCTACCTTCAGCGAAGATTAGATTACTGCTAGTTCATCATCAATATATCCCTCATTTTTTACCAGTCTGAACTTTAACAAATTATTTAAAATACAATGTTATCAAATGAAGTCTAAACTCAGACCTCCAAATCAGGAATATTTCTTACTCTCCACTAGCAATGACTAGTAATTTAATCTTATTTTCAATAGAAAATCATAACACACAAGAAGGCAGCATCATGGATACAGAGAAAGTATGAAAACCTGCTCTGTAGTATTCAAAATTCATGTCCACAGCTGAAATCATAAATACTCTGCTTGATTAATTCAAACTATAGATTTCTCTGTGCATTTTCTCCCTTAGATTATTCATTATTGCTTCTCGTAGACTGCAGGACGTGTGAACACTTGCCAATTGCTGAGTCCAAGCAAACATCAAGGTGTGTCCTTACTGCATTCTGTTAGGACCACATTCCAGTCTCATTTTCCTCCCAGTGTTTTGTCTTAGTTGTAGAGAAACATGTACTCCAGCAAGAATGGACGTGTGATGCACCCTCCGGAAGGAAGATTGCTGGGTGCATTACAGGCCACACCTTCTTCATATCTTTTTTGGGAAGTCAGGTTTTGGTCAAGGTGAAACACTGCAAAATTTCTATTAACTTTAGTAATGATAGATAAGGTGTAGGTTTTGACAACTCGGCAGTTTTCTTTGGGCAAGCTTATTTAAAGGAGAGCTCTCATAGGATATCCAAACAGTGTCAAGACTCAGGTTTATGTTATACTGCTTGTAGTATATAAGTGTATATGCACTTTCTTTAATTAGCATTACTGCAAGGAACATAAGGCTTCTTATGGTCCTCAGCAGGAGATGAGGCAGAGGACCTCATCTAGTCCTAGGGAGACCTGCTGTAACTACTATTTGTATTTAGAAAATTCTCAGAGTCTGCACTGGTGGACCATAATCTGGGCAGACTTCCAGCTGCAGAGCTCCTAGACAAAGCTGGGAAAAACAAACCCAGTTCCTTTCCCTCAAAGGTAGAAAGTGGTGGGGAGGTAGATTAAGAAACAAGCAAAGATCAGCTCACCCTGCAAAAAAAGAAAACTTTTCAGAGCCTGCGTCTCCCAGGGCACCTTGCAGAAGCAGAAATGATGTGCTTGGATCCATGGATGTTCCTGAAGTTGATGACAACAGATTTCCTGTGAAGCTGCAGTGGAGCATCCATTTTCCCAAGGCTTAATGCAGGCACAAATAAAGATCTTTGTCCTTTGAGAAGCAGGAATGTAACATGAGACAGAAAGATTTTTGTCTTTCTTGCTAATCTTCAGGATACTTTTGGTCGCTGTTCTACCTGTGGACTATATGAAAGTCTTATCAGAAAAACAGAAGACAAAGCTCCATCACTTAACTAAGAGCTGACAAAAATACTTGTCTAGATGTTTTGTTTTGCTTTCTAAAGAAGCAATGAAAACCTCAGATGTTTTTTCAGGATTCAGAAGATGACTGTCCTCAGCTGAAAATAAAGCTGTAATTTCATCTTGCTCCTTAGACTATTTTTCTTCTCTCTAACCACCACATCTTACTCACATTTAGTTTGAGCTCCCTCGGTTTCTTTCAGGTGCCAATTTATCTAAAATATTAGGACAGCTGGGACACAGCAGGGAAGAAAATGAGAGACAGGGCTGACTGTCCTACCAGATGAGTTCTGTTCTTGCTCTTCCAACTGACTTGTATAATATTGGGCATGTCACAACCTTTCTTTGTCTCAGTTTACATGCTTTTAAATAGGTAAATTATAAATATTTCAGGGTTGCTCTAGTGGTGGATTTTACACTGAAGTATCTGTGTGATATCTGTGTGAGAACAAGTCTAAGGGTGAAAATCATGCTCCATAAACAAATTATTCAGCACTAACAACCCTCTAAAAAAAAAATTGATGTGTTTATAGTATCAGATGTTAGACCAAGAACTATTATCTTTTCCTAAGTATCACTGCAAAGTTAATGACTAACCTTTTTGTTGACTACTATGTGTCAGGATACTATCATGTCCAATATAACTAGTGTATAAGGTGCTGCTGTGCCTATGCGCTGTGCCTATGCACTTTGGATACAGATGCACAGAACAGCTATCATCTGCAGTGAAAAAATCTAAAACAAATTCATCATTGCAATGACATCTTTTTAGGTAATATATTAGATAAACCATGCATTTCCTCAGGTGCAGTCTAAAGAGTGCATTTAGGGAATTAAATGCGTAAGTCCTGCTATTTTGGGATTAAAAAAAAAAAAAAAGAAACAACTGACAACTGCAAGCATAAATCAATTCAGGGAATACTGAAAATGTATTTTGGCTTGTTTGGTTCCTATCTGGGTTATTGAAGCATAATGAATAAGCATTGCTAACAACTTCATTATCATTAGAGAACTATGTGAATTCAGGAGAAAAGATCCCGCTAAGTGGGACCTTTTCCTATTTGGAAACACACACACTTTTTCATGTTTTCCTCTTTTTTCTCCCTTTTCTCTTTTCTCACTCTGTCCTGTAAGGAAGGAAAATTAAACTTGGAAATGAAAACCAAAAAACAACCCAGACCCTAGAACTAAAACTTAGAGTTGTGTTTGTTCTCATGGTTTGATTTTGGAAGCTCATTATCAGTGTATATTACAGTCTAGCACCTGCTGTCTTTACTCAGTTTCTTGGCTTGAAAGGCAAGAAATCACATCCTGCCACAGAGCTTTGACTAGTATCCAATATTCCTGGTTTCCCCAGGCTTATGCTCTTGCTCATCAGACTGATGTGCTTAAGTGCTCAATCTCCCCTGAATGGGAAAAAATGAAGGAAAGAACATAAAGGGAGATATTTTAAACCAGAGAAAGAGAGATACGCAGTATAGGGAGAGGTGAACAAAGTCACTGTCAATAAATAAAATATTAAAAACACAACAGCAGGAAGATGGCTTTATATCTCCTGTAAATCTGTTCAAAACACAGGAGAGAGAGTAGGCAGTGAGGAGTAAAAGAAGGGATGAGGGATGACTGCAGACAATTTTAAGGGAGGTGCAACAGCATTACATCTGGGTACCTCTGTGTCCTTATATGACTGAAGCAGGTTGCAAGGGTTGAGTTAGACTTTGCCTAGCATGGGTGCTGACTGCAGCACCAGCAACAATTTTGACTGCAACTGTCTGAAGTGTCTGCATCTTCTGTGTTCACATACAGTGTTGTGACAGGATTGCATGCATTGGTGGTTATATATGCACATGTTCACATTTCTCACTCATTCCTTTACTGAGTTTGTGATCCCCACCTAAATATTCATAATATGTATCTTCTTTCTTAAATGTAGTCTGGGTTCATAGATCATTGGAATTAAAATATAAGTAAATAAATACAAAGAATACAAAACTAACTAAAAAAAAAATCTAGTCAGTTTCCCATTCTATTTTTAAGATGGTGTGCTGATCTCACACAATAAGCAATGCTTTGGCAGATAGGATAACACAGTTAGCTCTTTACAGGAGCAAATAAGGACCAAGTTGTCACCTTTAAGGAGCCACTCTGCTTAAAGACAATCAGCCATCATTCATCTTGAAGCAAACAGATGTTAGGATCAAATAACCAAAAAGACATCAATAGCTGAACTAATCATCTTAAGGCTGCCTTTGTGGAATGAAGGAGTCACTCTTACATGTGACACCAGCATCTGTTGTGTCCTGGAAGTGCATGTTTATTTCATGGACATAAGAACACCATGGGCAACTAGCTTCAGAGACAGATGTTTGTAATTTTGTTTATGTCAACTGCAAAACACAGATAGACATTTCTAATGCACTTGGATTTTTCGATCTGCATTACAACTAATGCTTCTGAGCTGTAAGTAAATGGTATGCTAAACTTATGCAACAAGATATAAATTTTTAATTATTCATGCAAATAGCTTTGAAGTCTGACCTAACACAGTTCTGTGAAACACACTGTGCCCAAATACTGTACTGGTCACTAAAATATGTTTTGGGAATTGGTGCAATTATATATGTAGTACTACATCTATTTCATGACTCAGGAATCCGATTCCTTGTTTTCTCATTAAATTGTATTATTTGTTCATTTGCCACATTTATATCTTCATTGTAGGCCTGGATATGAAAATATTTGTGAAAACCACATAGAAATACCCAGATACTGAGGAATTCAAGCAAGCTAGCTTAGTCATGTAACTACTTAATTGGTATTTACCAGAGTAGACGAACACATCGTATATACAGTTCTGTATATGACCACATAAAATGTCTAAAATATCAGTAAACAGTTACAGTAGGTTCAAAGGCTGTCGCTGGGGCTTTTGGCTCCTCTTTGTTCAGGGCCAACTAAAGAGGTCATGTAGGCTATTGCTGTTAGAGAGAGGAAGAATGTTCTGATAGAGAAATCCAGAAGGACTAGAACAGTGATAAAGAGAATCGCAGTCGCACAGGCAGGCAACACCACTTTGAATGTAGGATGAACCCTCCCAAACTTGATACCCATTTGGCAGGCAGTAGGCTGGCTTCTTCCAAGCAGTAGGTTGTATGACTTAAACAGAAGGAAGCCTCCTATGGTTCATATAGGTAACATACATCCTTACAATATATCAGACCATACATTGTTCATATACCTAGATGGAAGTGGTTCTGTCATCAGTGCAGATTTGGAAATGTCTCAGAAATATTTTAATTCCTGGCTCAAACGTATACCTCTGTGATCTTCATAAAAATTTGTATCCGTAAAGTGAAGGGAGCATATCCCATCTTCACGAGAAGAAAAGGACGGAGAAATCAGTCAATGACTCAACAGCTCAGGTAGTAACAGACACATGCACAGACAGATCTAGCGATGGTTAGCTCAACACAGTCGAAGACCACAAGTACACCAATGCACTACTGGACATAAAATTCGTAAATAACAATATGTATTGTCATAGGTGCATGTGTGACAAGGGACTCACCCTGCAACCCCAATACCCATTTTATTAACCTGGCATGCATAATTGACCATAAGTACCTAAAAAACTCTAGAGGGGGTCCAGAAAGCAGCAAATATGATTCACAGTAATAAGTTTTACTAGTTAGGCCCAAAGTTTTAAAAATAAGGTGATCTTTGATATAGATACAAATTAATTTAAAATGTTCCATAGTAAGCAGTTCCCACCCAGGGGATGTAAACATACTGCTTCTACAATAACAAAGTGTTTGCCTTGCATCTAGAGCTACTTAAGATTAAAAAAAAGAAACCATAGATTTTATGAAATGCCTTATTAGAAGACATTCACAGGGGGAGAAGGGGTGGGGAAATGTGGAAGCTGTGTCAAATGTAGTAAGTTAATAAAAAACAAGGAAAATCTATAAGGTTTAAACAAAGCCTAATGCATTATTCATAAAGATCTTTCACACAGAAAGTTTAATTCATCATCCTGGTTACAGTATTTTACAGCATCAATTAGAAAAGAGGGATTCTTTTCCTCTCCAAAGTTAGCAATAGTTTCACAGTAAAAGAATATCTATTATGGCATTTAATAGCTTGATGAGAGATGCATAAAAGTAAATTGGCAAGACTGAAAGAAAATCAGCATGCAAGGAAAAAAAGCAATTTCTTCATTATGAAACTCATTCAGTGTCCAGTGATTAGATGATAGCAGCCCAATTTTTTTAGTTTACTCATTTTACCCAAGCTGTGACTGTGGGAAGGAGGAATGTGGCAGGAGGATGCCACACTGCCAATCTTTTTGCTTTCCAGTAAAGGGCCAGATAAATTGTGGACTGTGGGTGGGGGGAGAGACAAAGAAAAGCACAAAAAAGAATTAAGAAACATGTAAAGAAAGTTTTCTTTCATCTCTTTTCATATTAACTACTGCTGCAGACAATACCCAGACTCTATACCTGGGCTACACAGATCTACATAGGCTGTAACTGGATTTTGAGCATTATTAATATGCTTTCTTTAATTGTTTCTACAAGTTCCAAGTGTATATCTATGTCCTTTCAGAAATATTTTACTAGGCTGGCTATGTAAATATTTTATGCTTACAGATTTGTCTTGTGCTTTTAAAAATGTCCTTCAGCTTTTTTTTTTTTTTTTTTCTAATACATAAATTTATAGGAAAAAGCAATCATGGAGTTAATCTTTCAAGCAGCTTAATAAATGTATAGGTTGTGGATAAAAATGAAAAGTAAAAGCTAGATTATAATTAAACACATTTAATTCTATTTCCTTCTAATAATATTTGAATTAAATCTTTCATAGTCTTTAGTGTAAAACTTAAATATTAATTTAATAAGTGAATATTAATTTCGTACATGTATCACCAATGATGCAACCAAAGTGTAGCTTATCTGAAAGTTCTATGATAAGATTAACACTTATCAGAAATCAAACAATAATTTTCATTATTATTTCAATAATACTGAAATGTTTTAAGTAAAATTTCATTTAAGATGCAATTTGTACTTGCTTATTTTTTAATCTTTATAGTTAATTATTAAATTAATAGATAAAAAATTCATACAAAATGCTAAACTCATTGAGTGAGAGCCTTCTGGCTTGTCTGGAACTCCTGAAATGTGCTTTAGAGGTATTTTTCCAATTGAAGCTTTGGGATCTTATCCTAACATTAACTGTGACTTAAGGGGATAACAAGATAATAAAGAGAAAGTACAGAGAGATGTAATAGAAGTATCATTAACAAGAAAGTACAATTAATGTATCATTAAAATCAAGGACATTATAACATAGAGTTAGCTATGTCATCAGTGAATACCAAGGAGTTTAAAGGAGTTTTGTTCAAAGAAAAAAAGTCAGTTGGGAACTGTACCCTAAGCTAATTTATGGAAGTCAGTAATAATGGGTCCAGCCAAAAAGAAAAATGAAACGATGGTCACACTTATAAATGATTCAACCCAGTTCCCCTGTTCTCTACACTATAAATGCGAGTCAAATGAACAATTCACAGGAGCTGGTTAGCACATACAGTCTCAATAGTCTGATGATTTTCTACTGAAAAGTTAGAAATCATGGAATCTCTAAATTATTCTATTCACCTGACTCAATTTAATGATAAATACTGCTATTTAACCAAAAATGACCTAACAAGTCAATTTTAAGTTTTTAATTTAAAATCGAAGTTTCAAAGAACAGCAGAAAAATGGGAACAGTGACAAATCCAATTATTTTGAAGATTCATTGTCATTTGGCAGGACTTCCTTACATTTCAGATCAGAAAAATGAGTATTTTTTCGAAAAAAAAAATCCAAAACTGTTTTCCCCAGTATTAGTGTAATACTTAGCTTGATTGCTTTTACAGATAAAGCATCTGATAAAATATCTTCATTTGCTTTAGATTACAAAGTAAGAAAAGAAAGAGAGTGATTTAATTCAAGCCTTAAGGTAACATGGTGCTGGGTATATTATAAATATCTAGATATGTTATTACCACTACATCAAAAAGCATCTTCTGCCAAGAAAGTCTGAACTCCCTGAAAATCATTTCTGATGAATCAGCAAGAGATAACTGTTGCATTACATGAGACACACCCTTCTTAGGAGGTCTAAAATCAATACTTTCTCTGTGATTTCAGCCTCTGTTTTCTTAAGTAACATACTGGAGTTGGTAGTTCTGCACTAAAAATTAATTTTGCTCACTATGTCTGGGGCTTAAACTGCAGCCACAAAGTTAATGATACATGATATCACTAATAATTTCTTCTATGAAATGGCAAACTAGCTAAAAAATATTACATGATATGACAACTGCCTATGAGGTTAAGAAGAAGAATGTTTTGAAACCTTGGTAATTATGCTATGACTCCTCCTTTACATAAAATTTGGAGGTATCTCTCTTGACATCACAGCTGGCAAATATTGTACTCACTTAATTTGACAGTACCATTTTTGGCAACATTCTCACTTCAAATAAGGAAAAAGCTCCTTCATGTTTCAAAGACATGCACAATGGAGCCTCGTGATAAGTATACTACATCCTTTTATTTTCTGTTCTGATCTGTCACAATGCGACAAATGCAGAAGGCTGAAGAAATCTCCTTCTTTCTCTACGTGCTTTATTTTTCTGCTTTCTATCACCACATGAGGCAGAGGCTATTTTCACCCACATTAGACGTCAGCCTAAAGAAGCCATTTTTACTTTTCTAACTATTACTAGGTTCTTAGAAAAATATGAATTTTTTTTCTTTGTAGCATGTATTTATTTAAAGTACTGTACTGATACTAAAGTATTGCAGGAAATTTTAATATATTTAATTACTCAGAAATAACATTCAACACAATGTCATGAAACAATTTTGTGGCTTTGCCCTAGCCCTAACTGAAAAAAGCAAAACTCAGATGTTTCTTCAAGTATAGAGGGCAAAGATGACTTAAGAGTTCTTGGCTTGGTTCTCTAGCACAATTACTTCATTTTTCTGCCTGTTAGTCTCTTTAAACCTGGTATCACAGGGCAAAGCAGTTACCCACCATAGTGCAGGCATGGGTTAAAGTTCCAGGTACAAAGATGTTACATATTACTTTTATCATCTGAACCTTGAGTATTAGATTCAATGGAATAGAGGCAGTAAAAAGAAAACTGTTGTGCACACAGACAGTGAGTCCAGACCTGAACATCCAAGAAGAAGCAAAACGGCTACTGGTAAACCCAGGACATCCTTACAGCCACATCCGTGGAGCATTTGTCAGAGCAGGACCAAGTACTCTGGCACTTGGTACTGCTTGACTGGAAGATTTCTGGTCAGCTGGAGTGCCTCTTCATACCATTACAGCTGAGAAAAATCACTCTGGTAAGGCATAACAACAGATAAGGCAGTTGATTGTTGACAAGTAGCTTTCCCCTGTTTTCAGACAAATTTGGGAAGAAACCAATGTAACCTGTTAAAGCCCATCCAACAGCCGTAAGAAAGTGAACTGGTGCACAACTGACCTTTACTAAGCACAAAGGCATTATGACAGTTCTAAGCAGTAGCTATTTTTTAAAAGGGGGAATAAAATCTATAGAGGCAGACTTGGTGTATGATTTTAATTATACTATTGCATTATCTGCTGGGGGCAGAATCCTGCATTGCCATTTTTATTCATGATGTACTGATAACTATATTATTGAGGTTGGCCTCTTCCTTTCATTTTCAGAGAGCTTATTCTCTGCACATATTTTAATGAGAGAAAACGGACCTGTTTGAAAAACCCAGCTTGATACTTATCGTGTTGACAGATGGTATTAATTTGTGGTGATATTATATTGTACTGTTACTAGTAATTGATACTAGAACTAGAGCTTTTGTTTAGCAAAATACACTAGGTGTACCGTAGATAGCAAGCTTATGATCACTGAAATAAAGCTCGTATAGGGAAATATTTAAAAAAAAAACTTTCTGAAAAATCAGGTAAGTAACTAGTCCCATCAGTTTTCAGAATTACTACATTTTACAGATACTATTGCAAGAAAGTTATGAACTTTTCTGATTAAATATTAATCTCTGTCATACAGCTAGTCTATTATACACTTGGATTCAAAGAATAAACAATTTTAAAATATTAAGATTTTTTAAGAATATGTTTATTGCCTTATCCATATTACAAACTATGAAGTTGTTCAAATGAATATGGTTAGTGAAGAGAGCTTAACTCAATTTAATATTTTTTCCTTGCATCTTCTGAAGAATTGATTGATATATTTTAAAAATGACAGAGCTTTATTTCCTTTATTTCATCTCTCTTTGTTCTTCCCCTGCCTTCCCAGATGTGCAGTTGTGAACATGCGATTCATGTATAATTAATAAAATTCACTAATGAGTCCCAGAGACCTCTGTGATATCACAGGGACTCTTCGTCAGGGACTGTAGTGACAGGACAAGGGGTAACGGGTTAAAACTTAAATAAGGGAAGTTTAGATTGGATATAAGGAGGAAATTCTTTCCTGTTAGGGTGGTGAGACACTGGAATCGGTTGCCCAGGGAGGTTGTGAGTGCTCCATCCCTGGCGGTGTTCAAGGCCAGGTTGGATGAAGCCTTGTGTGGGATGGTTTAGTGTGAGGTACTGATACTGATACTTTAGTATCAGTACAGTACTTTAAATAAATACATGCTCCAAAAAAGAAAAAGAAAAAAAAAAAAACCAGACAGGAAGAGTTTTGTTTCAACTACTGCTAATCTAATCTATATCTCAGAAGAAGAGTTACATAGCTAGACAGACAAACAGGTATTTGAAGGCACCAATATATCTCATGCATGTTTTGATCAGCAGGTTTAGTAATGATAATGCAAAGTAGAAAGTGAGCATGTACAAATCAGATTAAATGAGAAATACTAAAGGAATAAAGAAACATAGGTAAGAAAAAAAGGGTGGTTTCAGCAGTTAAAGATCTGTCATAGGTTTCCAATTACGACTGCAGTATTACTGTAACAGAATATAACCAGGAAGCCATTTGGAAAACCCTAGAAAGACTTAAGAAAGTATGAAAAAATGAAACTAACTGAAAATACAGATGAAACAGATGGGAGGTAGGAAAGAGAAGGAGAGATGCTGCATGCCTGAATGATGGTAGTGATAAATAAATCCATATGAGTGAGAAACAGGATATGAAAGAAATACAATTAATGCTTTTATCTCATCTATTTCTTCTTTAGTGGCTGAGCAATGAAGACAAAACAAATGAACTACTATGAGAACTCCTGTTTTCTTAAGTATAGCTTTCTTTTAGTCTTGCTTACTGAAAATCCATTTAATTTAAAATATGTATGAAGAAAATGGAAAAGCTATTAGTCTAGAGCCATGCACAGCAAGGTTCAATTTGAAGCACATTTTTTATGGCCAAATTCCAAAAAGCAGTCAAATGGAATTTACAATGCCAGTGTTGACAGGATCTTAAGCATAACAGCATTAGATAGCTGCCACCATAACTTTTTGGATAAAGACGGCTGCAGTAAGTTGTAGGTTACAATTAGAACTCATTCATTACTGCTTTCTTCTCAACATTGAAAAGGTTAAGGACTTAGGGATCTCAAAGCCACTAAATTTTCTTTCTGGCTTAAACCATCCATAAATGCCACAGAAAGGTCCAAGGAATTTTTTTTTCTTTTTATGAGGGGTGATTTTTTTGTAGAAAGAGGTGAAAGGACAGAAAAATAAGCAAAACATGACTAGCTGCAACAGACTTGACTTTCATTTAGCCCCCAAACCTTCTCTAGGTCTTGCTGTATATCTATTCTACAAATACTCAGAAACCCTTTTTTTATAACCCCATTTTCAAGAAGGGGAAAATGGAAGACCCGGGGAATTACAGACCAGTCAGTCTCACCTCTGTGCCTGGTAAAATCTTGGAGCACATTCTCCTGGATGGCATGCTAAGGCACATGAAAAACAACAAGGTGCTTGGTGGCAGCCAGCATGGCTTCACTAAGGGGAAATCCTGCCTGACCAATTTGGTGGCCTTCTATGATGGGGCTACAGAACTGATGGACAGGGGTAGAGCGGTTGATGTCATCTACCTGGACTTGTGCAAAGGGTTTGACACTGTCCCACACGACATCCTTCTCTCTAAATTGGAGAGATATCAATTTGATAGGTGGACCACTCAGTGGATAAAGAACTGGCTGGACGGCCACACACAAAGAGTTGTGGTCAATGGCTCGATGTCCGGCTGGAGACCTGTAATGAGTGGTGTCCCTCATGGATCGGTGTTGGGACCGGTCTTGTTTAACATCTTCGTCGCTGACATGGACAGTGGGATTGAGTGCGCCCTCAGCAAGTTTGCCGATGACACCAAGCTGTGTGGTCCGGTTGATACGCTGGAGGGAAGGGATGCCATCCAGAGGGCTCGACACACTTGTGAGGTGGGCTGATGCCAACCTTATGAAGTTTAACCATGACAAGTGCAGGGTCCTACACCTGGGTTGGAGCAATCCCAGGCACAGCTACAGACTGGGCAGAGAAGAGATTCAGAGCGGCCCTGCAGAGAAGGACTTGGGGGTGCTGGTCAATGAGAAAATGAACATGAGCCAGCAGTGTGCGCTCGCAGCCCAGAAAGCCAACTGTATCCTGGGCTGCATCAAAAGGAGCGTGACCAACAGGTCTAAGGAGGTGATCCTGCCCCTCTACTCTGCTCTTGTGAGACCTCACCTGGAGTATTGTGTGCAGTTCTGGTGTCCTCAACATAAAAAGGACATGGAACTGCTGGAACAAGTCCAGAGGAGGGCCACGAGGATGATCAGGGGACTGGAGCACCTCCCGTATGAAGACAGGCTGAGGAAGTTGGGGCTGTTCAGCCTGGAGAAGAGAAGGCTGCGTGGGGACCTCATAACAGCTTTCCAGTACCTGAAGGGGGCCTATAGGGATGCTGGGGAGGGACTCTTTGTCAGGGACTGTAGTGACAGGATGTCCTGGTTTGAGCAGCAGCAGTCAGTTTTCTCCTTCTTAGGAGCTAGTACAGTGCTGTGTTTTGATCTTTTGGCCTGGGAACGGTGCTGATAACGTGGATGTTTTCAGTTGCTGCTCGAATGTTTGGTCTGGCCAAGGACTTTGTGAGCCTCATGCTCTGCCAGGGAGGAGGGGAGGCTGGGAAGAAGCAGAGACAGGACACCTGACCCAAACTGACCAAAGAGGTATTCCATACCACAGCACGTCATGCCCAGGATGTAACTTGGAGTGACCCGGAAGGGTTGGGACTGCAGGGTTGGAGGAGGTATCGGTCGGTGCTTGGCTGGGGGGAGTGGGGCGAGTTATTGGTCAGCTGGTATTGAGGTGTTGTATTCTTTCCTCTTGTTATTTCCTTTAGTACTATTATTATTGGTGGTAGCAGTAGTGATTTGTGTTATACCTTAGTTACTAAACTGTTCTTATCTCAACCCGTGGGAGTTGCATTCTTTTCGATTCTCCTCTCCGTCCCTCCAGGAGCAGGGGGAGGGCAAGAAGGGGGGGGAGTGAATGGACGAGGTTTGTGGTTGGGTTTAAACCACGACACAGGACAAGGGGTAACGGGTTAAAACTTAAACAGGGGAAGTTTAAATTGGATCTAAGGAGGAAATTCTTTCCTGTTAGGGTGATGAGACACTGGAATCGGTTGCCCAGGGAGGTTGTGAGTGCTCCATCCCTGGCACTGTTCAAGGCCAGGTTGGATGAAGCCTTGTGTGGGATGGTTTAGTGTGAGGTGTCCCTGTCCATGGCAGGGGGGTTGGAACTAGATGATCTTGAGGTCCTTTCCAACCCTAACTATTCTATGATTCTATGATTTACTTTTTTTTTTAAACCCAACCTAGAAAACAGCCTGCACTGGTGTTTTTGGTTTTGTTTTGGTTTGGTTTGGTTTTGGTTTTTTTTTTTTGTTTGTTTGTTTGTGGGTTTTTTTTTGGGGGGGTGGGATTTTTTTTGGTTGTTTGCTGTTTTTGTTTTAGCTGTCTTCTATTTAGAAATCTGAACTGACAAAAAAGCAAGTAAAATGCTGGGCAAGAAATTAACCTGAATATCACCAGCTTCTGTCTGAGAAGTATCATTTCAGGTGGCTGACTGTCATACACTCCTGAGAATCTGAATTTCTATCAGCTGATTTAGTAAGAATTTCACAATGCATTATGCAACTTAAGAAAACATTAGATGGACATTTCAATGAGATAGAGGCATTTTATTTTGTTGGATTCTGACAATGAATCATCACTTCCTTCATCTTACATGTTGCTAGATCCATATCTGGTTGATGTTAATCTGGATCTGGAAAGAAAATGCTTCAGACTATCCTAACATAAGTCTTAAAATGTGAAAAATAGGTCAGCTGTAAATTTTCCATTATGATTTTGGTTTGGCAAGAGACACTGTGTCAATCTGAATATTGAATTTTATCAGCTTATAATAGTTAAGTAAACCAATGTTCTATTTTTCCACACCCAGTACTGAATTTTCATTTCAGACAGTAAACTCTTAGGATAAAACATCCTTAGCAAAAGGAGTGAGTGTCATGTCTGTGCCAAGATAACTCATTAGCACTGCAGCCCAAAACAATCAGCAAACTAGCTTCCCTTAGGATACATGTAGAAAACACACTTTGACATAGTTTTCCTGGCATGGTTTTCCTGCATATCATTAAATAATTATAAGAAAAATCACTTTCTATCTGCTCAATGTAGGAATTAAAAAAAAAAAAACACCACAACCCACCAAAACTACAACTGTTTATAGATTTAAAAATCCTAATGATAGGCAAGGTATCAATGGCACTCTAAATTTTCAAAGGGAATAAATGTGGAGAAAACAGAAAAAAAAAAAAAAATCAGAGCTTATAGGCTCCTTGCACTAGCCACCCACTCTATACTATTCTAGGGAAGGCTTCTTCAGTCCATACTACTGTCCAATCTGTTATAATTACTCTGATGTTATATTTTTGTTATTTTATTTTTCTTGGAACCTTCAGATAAGACAATTTTCTAGAAGCTGTTGTTCTAGAAAACTCAGAAGGTATTTCAGGCTTCCAATGTTCTGGTTTTCTAGATTTAGGCTTGAACAATGTTGCTCATCTAATAGAGGGTGAGCAGCCACTGCCGAAGGAAATTCAGAAAAATAGGTCTTCTTAAGTAAGTGATAGAAGAGTTTTTGGAGCAGAGATTATTTAGGATTATATTTGGGTTGAAAAGTACTATAATGATTATCTATAAAATGTGAAAGTACCAAGTAATGTGGAAGTACTTTAGAAAGTACGAAGTTGTGATACAAAAATACCATATTAATTCTGCAAGACCTCCCTTTCTCTCATGCCACACAGCTTCACTTTATTATGCATGTCAGAAAGAGGACATTGTTATTGTCAGGAGATATCCCTACAAAAATGTGACCACGATTTTGCCTGACAAAGAAGAATATCTGTTGACAGCAGGAGCTGTACAGAAGTCAAGGAAACACTGGGGTTCCTTCCTAGAGGTTACAAGAAAGTACCAGATACTGTAAATATAGCAGTTCTTATGATAATTTAAGATTATGTTTTCTGTGTACAGTACTTAATAATTTCCTAATTGCATATTAGCACTATGATTTTTTTTTTTTTTTTTTTTTTTTTAGTGTTATACACTGCCAGTCATTTTTTCCAGTGGTCTGGAGAAAACAGGGAAAACAAACAAACAAAGAAACCTCACATAGATCTAAAAATCAAGCAATGAAAGTACAGCAAGTTTCTTCCTCAATTGTAAGAACTTAATTAAAAGTTACCAAGATGGGAAAAAACAGAGTGCTTCTCTTCACAAAGCCAGTATGGAGCCAAAGACAGCATATCTGCTGAGAATAGCTTCAGCTTATGGTACGTTTGCGCATCTCCAGATTTGGGTTCTTTTTGATTAATGAAGTTTGTTTTCTAAAATTCTCAGTCATTTGGGGTAAGTGTGCAACATACCAATCTGTAAAACCAGACAAGCTCGTGAGTAACAAAACCTAGAAAAAAAAAAACCCTAATAGAATGCATTCCCTATTTCAAATACCATACTATCTACTGCAAGATACCAGCAGACAAAATTTTAACTCACCACGAGAGCAGCCACAGAGTTACATATCAAATCCAAAGGGATTTTCTAGCTGACAAACTAAAAATAATTGCATAAATAAAATTTATTTTTTTTCTGAATAACCAAATGTAAACGTTTTTACAGACAAATGCCTACATGTTATTATTCCGTACATTAGCTTCAGCAATTCACATGGTTTTCCCATGGTTGTAGCACTATATGTGACAGTGATTTAACAAAACTTCTCGTTATAAGACAGAATAGCTGAATGGATCTACTGCTATTTCAGTTTAATTGCCCAGATTTGTAAATGTTGTGCACCTTGTTACTCAAGCCACCTGTAGCAAGCTACCTGTGAACCATCAGCTTTGCCAACAGGTATAATGTAACAGGGATTTAATTGCTTTCACCTTTGGTGACCTTCACCTGAAAGGGATAGCAACTGTTATTCAAATTATAAGACAGAGCAGATAGTTAGTGGTCTTTCACCTGGAAAAGGATCAAGACTCCAAGTGTTAATTAATCAAACTTCTCAATGTTTCAGCCACTTTTGTCTTGTTCTCCAACACTGCAAGATTCATAAGTTCTTCTGGAAGAGTCTGCAAGCCTCAGGATCTGTGGTAGCTTTGTGGGTTTTGACAAGTGTCAAACCCACTAGTAATTAGAAGGTGACTGTTGACCTCCCTAGGTCAGAGGCAAGGAAAGCATTATTTGCTTCAGTTCCATGTTTGTTATCCATTTTTGGGTAATGTACTAGGTCTTTGCTATTTCCTAAAAATCAGTCCTCAGAAAAATGAAGTATCCCTAGGATCTGTGCACCGAATTGGCTGTTAAGTGTCCTGAGCAGTCATTTCCCTGAGTACCACAGAAAACACATTATAGCAGACTATCAGAACAGTCCCAGTTGCTAAAAGCTGTGGCACATGTTCTCCATATCACTAAGGTTTTTAACCCTGTCCATTGGCATTGCTAATAGTGGGCCATAAGCCCTGTACTTAATTTGCAAGGCCTCGGCACTGAGTTTTGTCAGTCTTCTGCATGAACCTTTCTTGACCTGCCTGCAACTTTGTTGTACTTCGTTTAGCTGACAGCAGTTTCCCTAGTTGACAAGGCATCCATGGCAGTTTGTCCTACTTCTGTTTATCTTTACATGATACAACTGCAGGTTTTTATAGGAAACAGCAACAGTTACTCTGTTCGGAACAAGATATTTATGACTAACACAGTGTAGGGAAACATAGTAATGTTAAGACAGAGAAGAAGCAGAAAGGTGTAAAAGTGTGTTACCAAACCTATAAAAAATAACCCAAAGTGAATTCTAGAACAAGGAAAAAGCAACTATCAGCATCATATTCCTGCCAGTAAAGGACTCCGGATACTGAGGACCCCCCTCTCACATCCTCCCTTTTACACTCTCCTCTCAGCACCAGCGTGAACTTCCCAGCCTCAGGACCCAGAGGAGTATGGGAGGATAAACATAGCTTCCCATAGAATAGAAACTGAGAAATGCACATATAACAATTTTAATTACATTATTTTTCTTTCCCTTTCTGTAATTATTACATCTGGACTAAGAATGATTAAACTTAAGTTTGCAATTATACTAACAATAAATTCTTGGCTTTACTTACATAAAAGTGTGCTTCCTTCTTGCCCATAAACAAGTTTATAAGCAGATGAAATCTTGGCTCCATGGAAAAATATATAGAAACTATTTCCACTGACTTCATTAGACTCCAAATTTCAATGTATTTCCTTGTGTTTAGAGAATGATACATGTCTTTTTATTAAATTTAAAATTATTTGGGGAATGTCACTGCTTTTAGCAATCTAATAATTTCTGGATTTAAAAATAAGAGTTTTGTTAGAAAAAAAGCTCTTCAGAAACATTTTGACAATGCTGTCTTTTTTTTTTTTTCTTTTTCATTAGAAATATATTAGCTTCATCAAAACTTTTAACTTGGAAAATGTCTCTTGACAAAGATGGAATTTCTGATGAAAAAGAGATACAGGGGAAAAAAAGGGGGAAGAAACTACTGGCTAATTTGCTATTCTCTTGTGGATCTCAATCTCTCTTTGGAGTTATTCTTCAAAAGGAGAGATTGTGTCTACAGTGATCAAAACCCCTCAGCTAAGATATAGAATATTCATGTTTGAATTTCTGTCCCCAAACTTTTTCCATTGTGGCACTGGAAAAATGTTTGAAATGCCTAGATTTCACAGAATAAATAAATTCTTAAGAAGAAAACTAAAAATTAGTCCCATAATACACTACTTACAGCACAAATGCAGTACTTACAGCACCTTTTATATTGACTTGTCACTACAGTGACAGTTAGACTATTTTTTATGGAAAGTTCATCTTTTTTTTCTATGAAAAGTATGAAAAATAGTCTCCTACACAATGATAAAAAGGTTCCATGACAAAAATCAAATAGACCAGTTTTGAAAGTGAATGAAAAGCAGTGAGAAGTGTTTTCCTCTTAACACACACTCACTCCCCTGCCAAAAAAAAAGCCCCACAGTTAAAGATAATTCCACTATTTGGATTATATCAGCTTTGTAAAGCCACTTTCTGAGAAGTTAGGGAATGTCCATATTAAAAACACCTATGCGTGTTTGCCCTCTCACTTTTCTTGTGTATCTACTTGAAAACAAGCTCTGGCTTGTGTAAAAAAAAAAAAAAAAAAAAGTTCTGAAATAAAGAAATACAGGTGTATTTTAAAGACACATGATACTGCCCACTACCTGCACAGGTCACCATGCATCAGAACTTTTAGGTCGACATCACACACCTACACCCCAGAAGCAAGTTGTCATTAGAGGCTGGTTACTGAGAGCTCTCTTTCCAGAATAGAGATGGCTGGCACTCAGTATATTTTTCTTTGTAAGGCAGAAGTAAAGTTAAAAATACTTAACCACCCAAACAATTTACTGTTTACACTACTCTTACACAGGAGATCTTTTTAGGGAAAATGAAAAATGGTTCAAACCAGAAAATTTCTTTTAGCTCATGGGAAAAAAAAGCAATCACAAAACCACAAATCAAACAAAAAACCAAAACCAAGAAACAACAAAACCAAGAAAACAAACCAAACAAAACCCCAAACCCCAAACACAAAATCAGTCAAAAAAAACCCATGAAAATCTGAAGAGTGTAACCAAATTCTGCTAAAAATCCAGTGCAGTTAATGTGTGCTGGTAGTCTATGTCAATTACATTTACATGTATCTTTGCATACCACTATGTGTATATTTTGCCTCTTTCATATATGCTAAAGGTTTAAGAATGAAAACCTTGACAGAAAGCTTCACATTTACGAACAGAACAGATATAATGGAAGCAATAATAATGCAAACTTTCAGAATTAATAGAACTTCTAAAATTACATCGGAGAGGATCAAGTACTAATTCAACCTGCAGGTCTTTTCCCAGCTTCCTCAGAATGACTAGCAAGATCTATGCATTACACCTTTTGTACTACTTCTGTGCACAGTCTGCACTTCCTTGGAACCTCTGCTGGCAAAAATGCAGCAAAAACAGCTGTGCAATTGCAATCTGTAGCCCCAGGGCTACAGATGAGCAGTCTGTTGGCAAGGACAAAAGGCTGCCTAGACCACATACCTCAGGCACTTCAGTTCTTCCTTGGGGTATACAACAGGATTTTATATTTTGCCTAATTACAAATATTGCAGACTGTACCGTTCCAGAAGATTTATCTGAATGAAAGCAGCTTCAAATAAACTTTAACAATATCTCTTAATGGTGGGTGCAGGGGGCTGACTATTTCCCCTGTCAGTAGATTTATTTAGCAGTCGTGAAGGCCTAAAACCTTATAGAAGAACTGTAGAAAATAGTTTTCGGGTGGGTATTTACTAGGAAACCAAGACAGGACTGAGCGCATGTATAGAGTGCCACAGTTCTGCTTCTCTTTGCATTCTGTGGTTTTGAAAACTTAGGCTACTGAATTAAACATTGGATGCTCACGGGTATGAGCAGCAGCAGTACAATTCTTACTGTGCCCTTTTTACACATTCCTTCGGCAAAAATAAAATAACCAACTAATTAGCTGATTTTATGAGAGCTATGGAGCGTTGCTGTGGATATTTTATTTCAAAGGTCATTTCTAGTGCAGATTTTTATTGCAATTTAGAAGAATGATTAAAAGTAAAAAGAAAGCTCCTTTTGTGCCTATCAGTGTCAAATAAGTTTGCTTGAGAATGCATTTGAGTGGCACTCAGAACAAACAGTTACAGAAAAACATCTCGTAGCACTAGGTAAAATAATAATTCCTTACTGTTCTTTTCTTTTATTTCCACTTCCAGAAATTTGCTGCTTAAGAGTTTTGCAGAAAATGCTTTCGTGTCGTAAGTAGCTGCAATTCTGGAGAAGAAACAAGAGGTTTGGGGAAAAAAAAAAAGACACTTGTTTACTTTAGAGTCCAAAGAAATTGCTCCATTATTTCAATTTGTCACTTTATTTTTTACATGAGTGGTTCTTACTGAAGTCACAGCTACGTAACTTATAGAAATTAGTGATAACAAATTTTTCAATGGCTAATGCTTTCAATATTTCCTCTTACTGCTAAAGTGATGTAAAAACACAGCCTATTGATATGTATACTAACATCTTCTTCAGCATACCATATAGTAAGTTTAATAATAATGTCTACAGTCTTCTCATTTTTCTGGGGTATGACCTATGTTTGTCATAATCCAGAATGCAGATTATATTTGACTCTGTCAAAAATCAAGAAGACTGAGATATTCCTGACTGATATCTAGATGAGAGAAAAGTATGCATCCTTCCTTTTTCTGATTTTTGAGTTGGGAGAAAAATAATTGGGTTATTCTGAGGGCTGTTAGATGGTGCAGTTAAAGAGATATATTTATCACGTAAGAGCTTTCAGTATATATTTTCTTTGCAGACGTATTTACAGTGTGTTTTCCAGGTAGTCTGGATCTTTGCAATTCAGTTGAAGTCAAGAGGAGATGGTGATATTGGAAAAGCAGGCTCAAGTCAAATATGCAGTATATGCAGAAGTATGTCTATCAGTGTAATAAGGGCAGCAGTAAGTTGGTAAGGAATAAAAATAAATGTTTATTCTCAGAACTTCAGGCAATATACTCCCATCTCAAAACCTTCTTTTGGCAATAGAATTCCTATATATTAGCTAGGATTACTTTTGACAAGAGTAATTTCGTATGCTGTCACATCCAGCCTCAACTGTTTTTCTCCAAACTTCTAAACACGGGTGACGGAAAGATCTACTCATTCAGCTTCTCAGTTTTTCAGGCTATGTCTTCTTATTGAATAACCTCTACTTTGCATTTACCTGTTGATTTGTTCTCTACAGGAATCTTTGGAAACAGTATTGCCTTGATAGACAGCTACCACTCTTGGGGAGTTCTGATTACAAATATCATAAAAAATTGTGATGATCCGATCTGTTCATCCTCAATATGAAATGTACAGACTAATTAAACAAAACTTTTTTCTACAGGTAAGCCAGCTTGAAAAGCAAATAAATCCCTTATTTAAATTTTATATTCCACAGATATTTAAATTTCATATACCACAGATACCTTTTGTATGGAGAATACTAATTCCATAATATTTATAAAAAATACATGTTTATAAAGTCAAATAATAAAAATACTAGCAATCACAATACAGACACTTAAAATTATAAATTATTTGCATTAGAATTGCCATTGAAGTTCTGCATGCATGGTTTCTTTTTTCTTGCTTCGTTCCTGCTACAATAGGATCCCATATCCTGTTATAAGTTTTTGCAATGTTTAAAATGTTCAAATACGACTGACATTGTAAATCTTACAGGAAAAATGAAATCAGCTTCTAAGTGGGTGCTAGAATAAAAAGATCATAATTTCCATTGATTTATGTCTTTCAGTCAATTGATTTTAAGAAGTTATGATTAGAGCTTATCCTGAATGAAGAACATTTCTAAGAGCACTTGGTGTGAGTGAATTCCCTAGTAACCAAGAAAGAATGCTCCCATGCTATGTGGGAGGAGAAAACATCCACAAAGCTTTTATGATATATTTTCTATTAAATTTGTGGATATTCAAAGTTTGTAATACTTATTTTCCCTTTGAGTTCAGACATTAAAGGGAAGTGACTGACAGAGACAGCCATCGTGTTATGTGACTTAGTAAACCTAATGAAGTTCTTTCAGGGGCTAAGTAGAAGCTGAAGAGGACGTCTCAGGGTCACCACATTTTGGACTTTGAAAGCTAAATTCCAGTGTATCCCAATTCAAGACAAGTTCTTTTGCTACAAGGTTAAACCCCCCCCAAACCCCCCAAAAGTAGCTTCTGCCCCCCCCCCCCCCCCCGCCAACTCCATTCCATGTAGCTTTGGAAATGCAGAGTGTTTAGCACACTTCTTTTGACATGGTGCAATCTAATTTTTAGGCTTGTTTCTCATTTTCACTCTCTAAGTTCGTATCTATAATAGCACTTGTTCACAACTTGTTTGTTAAGAAATCGCATCTTCTCAAGCTGTCTCATATAATGAGATTTGGGCTGGATGGTCCCTCAGGAAGTTCCTGGTCCAACCTCCTGGCCAAAGCTGTGTCAGCTCTGGAGTCAGGCCAGGCTGCTCAGGGCTTTGGCCAGCCAAGTCTTGAAAGCCTCCAAGGATTAAACTGCGTAAGATCCAGAGAGAAAATGTATATTTCAGTACATCACGAAATGCAGGTTTGGATACCATTTGGTACAACCCAAATGCCAGAAACTACTGGTTCAGAAAAGCTCAAAGAGTAGAAAAGTATATCCCATTAGCCATAATGGACATTTATGTAAAGTGTAAGATTTAGCAGAACTAAGTGAAAGCTTGACAAATTTAAGCTCTGGATAAATTAAGCTATAATAGTAACAAATTAACTTTAGAAAAAGTATACAAAAAGCACTGTATCCTCTACAAAACTGAGGGGTCTAGGCTTTGATATGCTTTCCAATGGCCTAAAAACTATTTATGCAGGGCAGGTAGACAAAGAGACTGACAGACACCATATTTTTACATTTGCCTTGTTTGGATGGGCATTTTTGTTCAAAATACTGTATTTTTCCTTCCAAAGGTTCCAGCTGTGGTTTTGTACCAAGTTTAAGATGTGAAAAGCACTGGATATGACAGCAATATAGTTGTGATGGTGTCTGGATTTATATTGTTTTCACATCATCATTATCATCCTGAGACAGTGTGTAGTAACTTCTGAAACGATTTCAGAGAATGGTACATTGTCTGAGAAGGAAAGCAAGGCAGCTTTCACTGTGCTGTGTGCTGCTGTGGCAAGACTGCGTGGGCAGTAAATGCAGTAGAGCTGTGAAATGAATGAAACAGGTTTATAGTCAGCAATAGGAAGAACAGTTTCCCCTCTCTTCCCACATCCACTCCCCATGAATATAATTTTGGATTGCAGACAATCAAACTGAGGAAACCTCCTCCCACTAGCTGTGTTGGAGCTTCTATTTCATATCACCATATTCAGATGTCCATTGCCAAAACCCACCTTTCTAAACCTAGTGCCCACACCTGTGTTTATGTGTACATTATCTGATAAACAGAGGTACATTAAGAATCTTGGTTTGGTCTTGAAAAATGTACATTCTTAGACTCTTGAACTAGTATATTCTTCTAACAATGTATTTGATTTGATGAACTTGGGAGTTAGACTTTTGTTCTGCAAGACGTCTTATTTTCATCCATACACAGCAAAAAATTAAAAAAAAAAGTCAGTGTCAAACAAATGGCAATAAGCTAAACTAGCTAACAATTACCAGCTTTGCATGTGCTAATTTTTAACAGCAAGCCAAGCAAGTTTGTTAGCCTAGATTCACACACACTCATTGCAGTGTTAAGCATTGCTAATATAGATTCAATTTACCTCATTTCTTGGAGAGAATTTGAACAGCCAGCAGGAAACACGCTAAAAATACCCCAGGTCCAAACAACAGAAAAAGCCAGCAAAATAAACAACTGACCAATATGGAGAATTAAATCGGCAAATAAGAAGTGCAATTGGAGGAACTAACCATTAACCTTTCTGCTCTTCCATACATATGCAAAACTAGAATTCAGATCCCAAACTGGTTTCTGCCCTTCAACACATACTACTGTTTTTCAGTTCAGTTTGGATATCTGCCTTACACATTTCTTTTAAGTATATGATTACACTAGGGGAATTTGTAGTGTCATCTGTTTCCATCATAATGTACTGACTAACTACACAGAACTCGGAGCTATCTACACAGAGGTGTTTGTCTTCCTCTTTCCAGATTTCACTTTTTCTAACATGTTAAAGGGAAGAACAACTTGCAGATGGCAGAAAATTCCAAAACACTCTGAAAAGAAGAACAAATATTTTTCTTTAGTAATTTGATTTGTCAGTGAGCTCCATGATGCTTTTTTGTTCTTTGGACACAAAGCGAAGATGTGAACCACACATTTACCACTGTGCTTTGTGTAAGATGGGCAAAAAACAGAATGAAAGCTAATTTCATACATTATAGTACATGCGGCTCAACTCAGTAGCTTTTTTTTCAATGGCATATAGGAAACAGGAGACCTGGAGGCTTGATTATTTAATAATTGCATGTCGGATTGTATTTCATTAAAAAATAAGCAAGAAAAAGTAAGTTTCATGAGAATTCCTGATGTTTGCTAACAGGTGGATATTAAAATGATAACAAATATTTGAAAGAGTATTCAAAATAAACCACTGTATTTTCAGTAACAATGTAAGTTTATTCCTACGCAGGCTATACTTGAAAATCTGTTCTGTAGACTAAGAAAACATTAAAACAGGAGAAAGACTTAAAAGAGTCATTGGCAATTGTTATAATGAGATATCCACAAGTATGACTGAGAATTTTACGATGCTTTCAGTTTTTAAAGATACGTAAACAAACAAAAAAGTAAACCAGCATATGTCTATATATTAATATTTTGTATATGCAAGGAATTACATTAGTTCAAAATTTAAGAGCGGTGAGATGTCACACATCTATTAACACATCTATTTCACAAATAAATGGAGCAATGCCGTGCTATCAATGGCAAAATATTGGTTAAACTAGAACACTAATCTTACTCACGTTTAACCCATTAATACCAATATTCATTTCCCATGTTAGAAAAAAAAATAATTCTCAGACATTCTACTGTGCTTAATTTATTTTTAATTACAGACTTTTTTCCCATTCCAGAGTTATTTATAAGTATCTATTCAATTTTGGAAACTATTATCTATTTTATATAAAGAAACAGAAAAAAGGAGAAGAAAGAAAAGCAGGCAAAAATTAAAAAGAAGGCATCAGGGAAAAAAAAAAAATCAACAGCCATAACAATTTGAAGATAAATTTCAGATGTACTTCTCTGTATAGCTTCTGAGGCAGTAAAGATTTTTTTTCAAAAGTGGTTTCTCCACTGCTTGTGATATTAATCAATTCTTTTCATTATACATGATAGCAGAATTATTAACTTAGACACTTCTAAACTGTATGACTGTTCCCTTAGGAAAAGTATCTAAGGCACTGAGTGCAACCTGAGGATTGGGTTCTCTTTTTTTATTTCTCTGCCAGGGAGTTTTACACTGTAAGGATTAACCTTATAATGGGACAAATGTTAGCAACTCCTGAAGCATTTACCACTCTTCTATGTAAGCTACACCATTTTGGCCCCAGAAATGATCATCACAAAGTCCCTAGGGATGTAGAAATAGGCAACTGACATGGAAATAAGGCTTCTCCTTCAGGTTCCTGTACTGACATTAGTCCGTGCTGTGCTGCCAAAGTGGGGTACAGCCAGAATAGAGGCACACTACCTCTATACATCTCCTAGGAGCACTTGCAATCTGCGCTCCAGAGCATATTTTCCATCTCCTCAGCTGCATTTTCAATTTTATTTCAAACTTCCTGACAAATAGTACTTTTTTCAGTCAATTGCCTTCCTAACTCAGCACATTACCACTACTCTTCAGTTTTGGTATCTCAGTTGGAGTAGCAGTATTTAAGGCTATTAAAATGACATGTTACTTACAGGTCAGTGCTATTATCACTTTTATGCCTTTCATGCTTATATCTCTCTTCCTCACTAATACAAAATGAAACATGTAATTTACATGAATTCAAATATAAACTCAAGCTTGGGAAAAAAAACCCAAGTAGTTCTCTAGGGTAATCCAGCAGCTAACACCATCTGCTATTCTTCTCAGCTGAGAAGCATAGCATCATATCCCTGAAATTTCATGGTTGTCAGTGTCCATGGATAATTACCTAAAGAAAATTTCGCACGATGCATGTACATTATAAGTGCTTTAATATCACTAGTACCACAGGAAAAAAAACCCAACCCTTTCAACTATGCCAAATTTTCAGAAAAATATCTTAATCTTGCCAAAAATACTTCTTCAACTTGAAGCAACTGCAAGTGCTATCCTAGGATCTTTCTCTCTTTTTTCTTTAAGCTATTATTTATTAAAAAGATCACCACCCCACCCCCCAGTATTTTTCTGAATGTATTTCTGTATCCAAGTACCCCTGTCAGTAGAAATAGGATAAATTTCCTCACATATGCCTGGCATCCTCTTGAATGGAAAGTTAAGCATTTTTACACATCTACAACTTCCACAAGCATTCATTTTCTAGCACTAGTCTGCAAACATTCAAAACATCTACCTATCATACTTTTAAAAATTTTTTCATTTGCTTAAATGATCTACCAAGAATGCCTTACTAAACCTGCCTTTTCTCAGACTGCAAGCACTTCTGTTAGAACATTGGGTTTTGGATTTTTTTTTTTAAATCCATGAGGGAAGGCTAGGAGAAAAAAATGTGTATTTCAGGTCCAAAAAACTGAGATTGAAGAAAAGTTATTTTTACATTTAAAAATAAAAGTATTTTTATTCAGATATTGACTCAGGTGCATGACCATAACATTGCTGCTTTATATAGAATCAATCTACTTAATGATACCAATTATGTTGTAGACTCACAGAATGGTTGAGGTGGAAGGGACCTGTAGAGGTACCTTTACATATTTATATACTTTAATGTGACACACCCTGAGCCTTCCCTGATTCAGGCTGAACAGTCACAGCTATCTTAGCCTTTCCTGATATGGGAGATGCTGTAGTCCCTTCATCATTATTGTGGCTTTTCAAAACAGCCATAAGGACTATCTAAGGGCTGCACAAGCTTCAGCAGCCTCTCCACAATGCCCTTCCTGAGACTCCCGAATGCAGCAAACATTCCTGGACAGCAGCTTAGTTTGGCAGACCCCCACCCCCCTCAGCAGTGAGTCTCTCACTGTAATCTCTCACTTCTTCCCCACAGTGCACAAAGCTTTTTTATCACAAATACCTATGAAATGCTTGAGATATAAGGTTTAATTGGAGTTCTGATTCAACAGTCAAACAGTAAAGGCTGACATTGATCAAAAGGGGTGATGTAGTAGGTATAACCTGTGGCATAAGAGTACAGAAATTCGGTTGTATTATATAAAAAAGAATAGTTACACTTCTATATGCTATCAGAGGTTGTAAAACACTTCTTATACTTCCTTAAATAACAAGAAGTTGAAAGACAAGTGAAAGTAAGGTACTTATATGACCTCCATTACCATAATGGTACCTCACAGAAGAACTAGTCAATAACGTGTATCCCTATCTTTGCCAGTCCACTGACAGCAGTTATGAGCAACCCCTGTGCCACACGCAGTATCACACATCACTCAGTCCATCTAGCGGTTTCTATTTATTATTTTCTTGTGACTGTGAGCAATAGAAATAGGTACCACAAACCATGGATTAGGCAAAGTCTACATAGCGAATTTCATTGAATCCTTTGTACACTCTTTCCGTCCCAGTGACTATTTACACTCCCAGGTATAAAACTGTGATGGATGTGACTGAGGTAGATGCCATTCCAGACTAATATGAAGCCTAGCATGCATCCAGCTACTTCTCAGAGAGGACTGGATTTAAGCTCTCAAAAAGGAAGGAAGCCATGTGAATTGATTCCAGGTCTTATGTGACTCATCTAACTTGTAGAATTTTATGGAGTGAGACAAGGGCATAATCCCTTGGCTCCATATCCACATAGTGGATATCAAAGTTCTGTTAATTACACTCACTTTCTGCAGTTAAATCCAACTTGTATACACTTCAGAGTGAAAGTTTATACATATACAGATTGAAAGGTATAGTTTGTCCTATCATTAGGGTATTTTTTTAGGTAGTTAATAGAGAGAAGTAGATGTTCCAAAGCACTTAAACTGGCATTCTTAAGCTAGATGATGTGCATATTGGTCTAACAGTACTCTAGGAATTCCACTGCTACTGTTTTTGAAAAATGGGACAAGGAGTGAATTGTCTGGACTTGTAAACATTGTGAAGTTCTGCACATGTAGATGGAGCTATAAATAGAAAAATAAGAGGGAAAAGATGAAAGTAGAGAGAATATGAAACAATAGGGTAGTTATGGATTTGAGTACAAGGTGGCAAAATCATACAAATATATAAGTATACATAGGAGTTACATGATATGTTTGGTTGCATCCAGCTGTAATATCATAACATAGATCATTTGCATGAATAATCTTTTCAGAGCAAACAGAAAAGAATTACTGAAGATTAATGACAAAAAGAAAAGTACATGAGGATAGGAACAGCAAAAGAGTCTGTGCTTTTAAATATTCAGAAATGCTTTCAGAGTCGAATATTATCATTAATAAAAAATACATGTCTTATTCTATATTTAATTTATCAATAATTCCTATGCAAAGTCAAGATAAGGTTTAGAAGGTCACAATTGTTTAAGATCTTATCTTGATAGAGAGTTAAATTTTCATAAACTCTTGGGATATTTTTAATTCAAATTATAATAACCAGTGATCATATAGCACAATCCCTACTTTGAGTTATCTGGCCAGTTGGTGCAAATTCTCAAACAGGCTTTTAAAATGAATTAAATTCTTTCTGTTATTTCAGTATGAATAAGGTTCATATACATCTTTTGTACTGGGTTGGCAGTCTTCCAATTACCTTCCTGCATTGCCTATATTATTTTAGCATTTCAGATTATAACTCTTCTGCTCTGGAGCTGACTGGACAAACCTGGTTGTGGACCATTTGCCTTTGCACCTTCCAAGAAACAAACACCTTACTAATGTGGCCTGGGAAGAGAATAGTACACGTGCATAACAACAGCCACTACAGTAAAAAAGCTTACAACAGCAGACACGGAAAAAAAATACGTTCTCTTGACTATACTCAATGTAACAAAGCCAAGAATCAGACAGATTTTGGTCATGGGATTTCTTTTTTTCCTTTCCCCACTTATTTTACTCTGACAACACTCTAGATAGCTGCAGTATAGGGAGGAGTTGGATAAAAGATCATTTTCCAGAGGCCACCAGCATACTTTACTTTCTGCAAGATAGCACTTAGCGTGGATGCCAGCATTGTGTTCCATTCACCATTGTCTAAAATGGTACCTGGGGGACTGTTAGCAAATACCTAAGATTACTACAGGTCTGTTTCCTCTTCCAATTATTAATATAGCTTGAACTCCCCATGCCGCATAGTGGGTGCCAAAAAAGAGCTGTGATGGGTTGACCTTGGCTGGAAATCAGGTGCCCACTAAGCCAATCTATCACTCCCTTACTCAGTAGGATGGGGGGGGGTGGAGGAGAATAAGGTGGCAAAAATCCCTAATGAGTCAAGATAAAGGGAATTTAATAAAGCAAAATCAAAGGCCATGTGTAGAAGCAAAGAAAAGCACAATATTCATTCTCTACTTCCTATCAGCAGATGATGTCCAGCCCCTTGCCAGGAGGTAAGGCTTCAGTATGTGTAGCAGTTGCTCTGGAAGACAAACACTCTAGTAATGAATGTCCCACCCTCTTCATCTTTCTTTTAGGTTTTATTACTGACAGATCTCACATGATGTGGAATAACCCTGTTGTCAGTCTGGGTTAGCTGTCCTGGGTATGTCTCATCCCAAGATCTTGCCCATCCCCCAGCTTACTGATGAGGGAGAGAATGCTGGAGAGACAGCCTAGATGCTGTGTGAGCACTTTTCAGCAGCAGCCAAAACATTGGTGTGTTATCAACACCTTTCTAGCTACCAATACAAAGCCCAGAACTATGAGGACTGCTATGGGGAAAATTACCCCCATCTCAAGCACACCCAATACACCACATAAAACTAACACAACCATTTGGGGTTTCTCCCTATGCTGTCAACTTATCTAGCTACTTTGCTGTACTGTCAAACCTGGGTTTAGCTCTTTACAATTAAAAAAAGACTCTCATGTAAAAATTCCTTATTATATAATACAATAAAAATACAGCAAGGTAAAAGTCATTTTAGCTCTGTCTGTATTCTCAGAAATTCTTATTCTCATTCTTGTTTATTCTCATTCCTAGATTCAGTGTTACTCAGAGAAACACCAATACATCAAGGTTCTTCAGATATTTGCCTGACTTACAATAGTTTATTATTAATTCTAAGATACAAGACTGTCACTGCAGGACTATTGTAACACGCCTTCTGTGGTTGTATAAAACAAAACTTCAGACTCAGAAAGGATCCACTGTTGTCTGAATGCGATAGAACAGTGACATGTCTTTATTGTCAGTTCTTGAGATCTGTAGATCCCCAGCATTCCATGACAATACATACCATGACCTTGGTGCTACTTCTTTACCCTTTGAACGCATGAACACCTACCTCCTTCCAGTTGCTTATATCACATATCTGATAAAAGTACCTCCCAGCCCCTTGCAGAAGGAATATCAACCTATTAAATGTATTAAAGGTCTTTTCCAGCCTAAATGATTCTATGAGGCTATTTTCTACTTCTATACCGCTTTGCCTTATCTTACAACTTCTACCTATGCACTATGATCTCTGTCCACCCTTTGCTCTAACTGCTGACATACAGAGTCAGTGGTGGTGAGGGTGTATGAGTGACACACAAGCAGCTCCAAAATTTTCTCTAATAAAGAAAGAAAAAGACATTACATGAAATAAGTGCTGAGATGCCCCGGAAATTAGGTAGCAGATGACTTATCTTCCAGAAGATAATGAGAAGAGATTATGGAAGAAGTGAAACATTTTATCAGTGTTCCCATGGAAACTGAAATAGGTGCAGTAACAACTTTTTAAATTTCATCAACTTTTCTAAGAACATGAAGTTAAATCCTGCTAACAGCTAAGGCCAAAACCCTCCTGAGCTAGTTGTAGTAGTGTTCAGTCAACCTCAGTGGTCAGCTTTCCAGTCTATGCCTAAGAAGAAGAACAGAGGAGCCTTGCTATGAGGCAAGAGACAAGTGATAAAAGAGAACGAGAGAGTATGCAAAAGCAGGCCCAACCCAATCATTTTGCTGGAGACTGTGCTAAAGTATTTTTACAAGCACCACAACTACCAGTATGGTCAGAACAAAGCTATATCCTTCATCCTACAGTGAACTTTACTTTCTGCAAGCAAGAGCTCCTTCCACAGGCTTTTGCCCAGAAACCTGGTACATAGCCCATGATGACAAGAAGGATAAGTTCTGAAACTCTCATCCTGTTCTTCAGCAATGACATTTCCACTAGGCACAGAATAATTACTGTAGGTCTAAGTCATCACCTTTCTGCATAGAAGCCATCACCAAGTACAGTTTCAAAGCCAGTATGGATTATGAGCTGAGCTTCAAATAGGGGGATATCCTAAAGATTTTGGGTGAAGAATGCAGTCACAATTGGTACAAGGCAGAACTCAATGAAAAAGATGTCTTCATATCCAAGAATTACATAAAAACAAAACTACATCAGTGCTTTTTGGAAAGGCAGCTCAGACAGACTTTGGTCCTAGTTTTTGGAGGGGTTTTCCCTCCTCTTCCCCTTATTTTACTCTGACAGCACTCCAGATAGGTGTAACATACGAAGGAGCTGGATATAAGATAATTTTTCCAGAGGCCATCAGCGTACTTTACTTTCTGCAAGATAGCACTTAGAGTGGGTGCTGACATTGCCCAGTGCCTTAGGGAGATCTTCCATTCACCACTGCCTAAAGTGGCACCTGGGAGACTTGGGAGCCAAAATTACTTGGCTATCTGTTCAAGGGGTAATTTTTGTATGTGTGCCTCTCACTGCTATAAAATTTGGACAGCTTTGTTTGTTTATAGTGTGTCAATCTGAAGTTTGGCTTGCTTTGTTTTTTTTATTCTGACAGTTTGTGTATCTAATATCATTAGTAACTCCACTGTTTTTTAAAATGGTAATTTTAAAAGAGGCAAATGAAGTTTCATTAGAAATTTTTCATGTTTTCATAGAGGATTAAAGAAAAAGTATTTGAAATTGCATAGTGGTTTAAGAACAAAAGTTCAATGTTGGAAGATCTCTGCAGCTAATGTACTGTATAATATGCCACACCACACAAAATACGGTAAGCTGTCATACCACAGGATAGACATTGCTCAGCATTTTCATGGCTATAAGATATTTCCATTTCCCTCTTAGTCTTCCAAATATACTGCACTGTGATTTTAGAGCTAGTTTGGCTATAGCAAAATAGGCCTTTCACGTATCCAAATGTTCAGTAAAGGATTTAATTAACAAAGGAAGCCAAGAAAAACTAAATCAGACAGTACAGGACTAAGCTCAGTAACCCTTGTATTCAAAAACCACTGAACACTGAGTTCTGCTGTTGGTTTCTGAAAACCCTCCACTTATGATTTTCCTCTATTCCATGTTATATTAAGACAGTGAATCTGTGACTATAGTGAATCCATAGTAAACATCATAGCCTTGAGGTATGTTAAGAAACAGGTTTCACAGAGCTAGAATCATAGAATAGTTAGGGCTGGAAAGGACCTTAAGATCATCTAGTCCCAAACCCCCTACCATGGGCAGGGACACCTCACACTAAACCGTGTCACCCAAGGCTCTGTCCAACCTGGCCTTGAACACTGACAGGGATGGAGTATTCACAACTTCCTTTGGCAATCCATTCCAGTGCCTCACCACCCTTACAGTAAAGAACTTCTTCCTTATATCCAGTCTAAACTTCCCCTGTTTAAGTTTCCAAGGTGTCCTCATTAAGATCCAAATATTAAGAACTTATAAAGGTATCAATAAATACCCCAAGACATTTTTTTCATTCTTGTGCTTTTGTTACATTCCTTAAGACTTGGTCTATCACCAAATACCTTCAAGCACAGTTTCAGAAAAACATCCCTCCATTTCCCTCACCCCACTCACCAATCCCACCATAAGGAGAGCAGCAAAATTATATCTGTTGCCGTTTTTGTCCTTACAGCCAAATACGTTTCTGCTACCAACTTTACCTCTCAATCAACATATGCAGCCTTCAATTCATGATTGCCCCAATATCCTTTTAGGCAGTGTTGCTGTCTACATAATTACACCTGTTCTCCCCATTCACACTTGATTCATACAGCTATTTACACATGCCACGCTACTTTTCCCTGTCTCAAAGGAGCCAGGCTTCCCTGTAGAGATCAGCAGCCCAACCACTTGAATTACTCCTACCAGAGCAGTCAAGAGGCAATAAAATGATAAATGCCTGCTCTCAAAACTTTAGTCTAGATAGCTGCTTTTCCCAGAGCTAGATGACACTGCTCTCCGTAATTCCTGTAAGGTCCTTCATAAAAGGAAACCAATGTTAATTAGCTTTAATTAACAAAGCATGGAGAGAGAGAGGAGGAAGAGGATACTGAAAAAGTCTATATGAGCTACATCTAGTTGATGTTAATGAGAGCTGCTGATGTGAAGTGACCAGTGATGACTTCACAACTTTAGGGTGGAAATGTCACTTTCCAGGAAAGTCACTAGAAAAAACAACTATTTTTACTGTGCTGTGGTGATTCAGTCATCCACAGTCAAGCTGAATTTTTCATTTAGTAGATACACAAATGCTTGTATAAGTTTACTCTAAGTTATCTGCACACATTTTGTAATCAGTCTGATAGAAGGCATCAGTGGAGACCTTGAAAGTGTCCGGTGTTCATCACTGGTAATCTGGATGGTGCAGCAGAGACTCTACTTAGAGCCTAGGTGATATCAACCTGGGAGAAATACCTTCTGAAACAATACACTGGGACATTTAAAAAAGAAAATCTGTTTATCAGAGTGTGATAAAATTGCAAAAGCTCTCATAGGGAAAAGTATTCATACAGAGAAGATTCCTCAGACTTGAGCTGAAGGCAAACATAGAGGTGCTTGTATTGACAGAGGAAGATAATTATTCTGCACATCTAGAAAACTGAAGAATCAAACAACGCAGTAGCAGATTTTTTAGAAAGACAGAGGCCACTGAGGTCACCAAGTAGTAAGGTCTCAAATTATGCTAAAGTAGCCTAAGCATATTAGTTGCATAACAAAGCCGAAGACAGCACCTGCATGTGTTCCAGCAGCATAACAGCATGAAAGTAAGAACACCTGCATACACTTTTTATTCATTTATTGAATTCTGCATGGCAGGGTGGCTGGCCAAGACATCCACTGCCTTCTGTGTAGATCTGATCAGAAATACAGAAATATTCTCATAAAGTAATTGAGTTAACCTAGACCAATCTGTCAAAAAATAACTGTTTTACAAAAAACATTTTGTGCAGGGTTCAATTACAAGATGACTATCACCATTGTGATTCCAGCCCTACTCCATCAATATACTGTTGGAACAGCTCAATGGCAGTTTAAAAGCACTGCTAACACAAATAAGCCAATGAAATGTGACAGGGAAAAAAAAAAAAAAAAACAACAAAAATAATGTTTTAAAATTCTTTGAATAGATCCCAGAATCTGAAACATCCCAGTTCTGTTTGGAATGCAAGCAATCCAACAGAAATGCAGTATATCAGGGAGGTATGCTTTTAGAGGCGGGGGGAAGCCTAGAAAGAGGCACAACTTATTAAGTCTGGTAATGAATAACTAAAAATGAGTTGGGGTGTGAGAACAATGTTAAAAAATACCTACATGGAGTAAGTGTTGCTACATATTTACACAAATGTTTGTAATTATGATTTAACAACAGGGAAATCTAAAGGCCAACACCTCACAGGGTATTGCCACAAGAAATTTCTTGTAAACCTAGAAAAGCAAAAGTTTCATCAACTCTGATAAGCAACCACCAATAATAAGGCAGGAAGAATAATTCTGCTTTTTTGATGACTCTGTATTTTGCAGTTATCTTTTCAGGTATTACATTTCTGTAAATAAAGGTCCTGTTGAGAGTCTGCTGAGGCCAACAGACATCGACCTAGCTTTTGATCCTCTCCTAAAGCAGCGTCTAATTTCATTACTGGGCTGTAAAATTTTAATGATGATTGCTTCAACCTGTACATATCTGACTATGCAGAAGAGTGTGCTCTTACCAGAAGAGTTTTACAGTAAACATGACTAACTTCACTTCAAAAATACAGGATTTTGAAGCTTTTGATATTTTATCAGGGGCTCCAAGTAACTTACACTTTTCCATTCAATTCAGTCATCCTCTCCAAATGAAAGTATACTAAGAGTTAAGAAAGACTTTGGTTTCACCTTTATAATAAATTGCACCTTACCTGAAAAATATTCTCATAATATAATTTCGCCTCATTATTTCAAAGTAATGAAAAATCAATCATATTCCTTTCAATTAATTATTAATATTTATATGGCAGCATAAAGAAACTCAACAATATGCCTTTTAAACATCCTGCAGCCAGCAAACACCTCTGACTTCTTCTGTGAGGCACCAAAACTTTGCCAAGGCCTCAACATCTGCATAGCAGTGCCTCTCATGTCTACCTGTCATGGTTTAACCCCAGCCAGCGACCAAACCCCACGCAGCCACTTGCTCACTCCCCCATGTTCACTGAGAACAAGGAAGGTGGTGTGCTGTGTGGAGTTACTGCGCACCAAAGCCAAGTCAGCTGGAGTCACTGCTGCACTTGCACTGCTTCTCATGAGGCTTGTCCTCCATTAGTTCAGGTGGTTCCTGCTATAATGATTCCCGTAAGATGCAACTCAAATCCTAGGTTACAAGTGTTTCATGGTATTTCCATTATAGTGTCCACCCAGATCCCTTTGGACCATAGGGTTTAACACTGTAGTGAACTACTCCCCTTACTCCTACACCAGTTTGGACTTACCCAGAGATTGCAGTCCCTTACGGATGTACCTGCTGCAAGTGTAGCCTTTTCTGAGCCACAGTATTTTCAAGGGTATACCTGCTGCTGCAGAGACTTATCCACAGCCACAGTAGCTTGGAGGTGCACCCGCTCCATTGTGGTCTTATCTATGGGCCACAATGCCTTCAGAGATATACCTGCTCCAGTGTGGCCTTACCCACAGCCATGGTCTCTTCAGAAGTAAAACCATTCCAACACAGCCTCAGCCATGGCTGCAGTCCTGCCAGGGGTGTACCTGCTGTTGTGAGCTTATCCATGACCACATGCTTTAAGGTGTTCCAGCATGACTTTGTGCACAGTCACTGATGCTTCAAGGTGTACCTGCTGCAACACGGACTTATGTGCAGCCATGGGTGTTTTGAAATGCACATTCTCCCGCGTTAACTTATCATTGGGCCAAAATCCCTTCAGATGTATACCTGCTGTGGCATAGATGTAACCATGGTCACGGATGCTTCAAGGTGTACTTGCTTCGGTGAGGACTTATTCATGGCCACAAATGCTTTAGGGTAACCTGCTCCCACATGAAGTCATCCACAGGTCACAGTCCCTTCAACTTGAATTCATGCTGGAGTTGCAGCCTGTCTGATACAGCAGCGCAGAAATATCAGTGATGCCATGGCCATCTGCCAGCCCAGGTGCATCTCCATTACTGTTACCAGAATGTTCCCAGGCACAGCAGAGGAAGACGATAAGCTGTACAGCAGTATAGTAAGCAGCAAAAACCAAAAGTAGTCTCTAAGGAGCGCTAGACCCTAATATACAGTGAGGCTGGCAAACCCCAATGTAAGCAGAGAAGCCTGCTGATTAATAGCTGAACAATAACGGCTATAAATTCCATCTAGCACATTTCTATCAAACCTGTTGCTATTTTAAACCTTTTGAGCCCCACACTGGGCCCAAAAAGGGCTGTTGTGGTTAACCCCAGCTGGCAACTAAACACAACACAGGTGCTCATTCCACCACTGGTGGGATGGGAGAGAGAAGAGTAGGAGTGAAAAAACTCATGAGTTTAGATAAAAAAAGCAAAACGGTTTAATAGGTAAAGCCAAAGCCATATCTGCAAGAGAAGCAGACCCAGGGTATTGGTTCACCACTTCTCAGCTGTTCAGCCATCTCCAGGAAAGCAGGACTCCATCACATGTAACTGTTATTTGGGAGAGCAAACACTATCACTCTGAACATCCCCAATTCCTTCTTTCAATCCCAGCTTTATATGCTGAGCATGAGGCCATAGGTGGAATATCCTTTTGATCAGTACGGTCAGTTGTCCCACTGTGTCCCTTCCGAACTCCTTGTGCACCCCCTGCCTACTCACCGTCAGGGTAGGGTGAGAAGCAGAAAAGGCCTTGGCTCTGTGCAAGCACTGCTCAACAATAATAAAAACATCCTTGTGTTATAAGGACTGTTTTCAGCACAAATGCAAAACATAGCACCATACCAGTTACTATGAAGAAAATTAACTGACCCCAGCCAAAATCAGCATACTACCCTATCCCCTCCAAACTGCCCAGTTACTCTCTTTTTTTTTTATAAAGGAAAACAGAAGTCTGAATATAAAGTTTTATTTGACTGTATGATCATTTTACAAACCAGCCAAATAACTGTAAACAAATCCTGATAACATTTATAAGCATGCCTATAATTAATTTGTAGTTACAAGTGAAAGCCAAACATGGGTTAAATACCTCCTAGTGCAGTGGAAAATAAATCTGGGATTATTTAAATATCTGTAAGCTTTAAATGGCAACGTTTCCTTCAACTCTGACTATTCATCACATTATTAACGCTCTAGACTTTATGAATGAAAGGATTAATAATCAAGTACATTGCCATAGGGTTAGCTGTGAGTCTAGTCACTGGGAAATGAGATTGCAGAGAGAGAAGGAGAAAAAAGTTAATAAATCCAATTAAGTGGTGAGTTACCTACAGATTTTGCCTAACTGTTAACACTTCCTATTGCAATTGTAGTTCATCTGACTACATGACAAATAGAGCAGGATTATGTAAAAACAGTTTGAGATTATAGACCTTCTGGTTTTTTCTCCACTAAAAAACAAACAAAAAAATTGAATAACTTATTTTTAAACAAATTATTTTTCAACAGTTGGTGAGCGAGCATGTGTTAATTTGCATGACCTATTATCTCCAGCATCTATTTGTTTGTGGTCTTTGCTTTTAGAAGAATTGTCATTAATTATAAGTATGGAAGTAATTTGAAATGTCAGCTCAGAATTTTACAGCTTGGAACAGCTCATCCTTCAATAATTAAGTCAATAAAATTAACTTAATTTAATTTAAATAGTGATGCTTCTTTTTAGACCTTATGGAGTGATTACAATTAGTATTTCATAATTAGTATTTTATTGATGTCCATACACTGGGTTGCCAGGCATCATCAAGATACACCGATGATTGGAAGTAATTTGATAAACATTCAGAACTGTTGCATTAATGGCATGCCTCCCAATTATGTACTGAGTTAATGAATGCATTTAAATGTTATAGAGATGAATTTAAAGGACAGCTCAACCTTAATTACTATACCATTTCCTCCCTCTTCCCAAACATTCTAATTATAACTTTAGTAGTTATCACCTTTTAAGCGTACAAGTATCAGGTTCCTCTGTAAATGCAGAACTATAATATTTTTTTTTTTTTCAGGTGTGTTAACAGTGCTAAAATAACAAGGGGTCATTTTCCTGTAAAATAAAGACTTCTGGAAACTGGAGAATCTTCTTTTGCCAGTCCTCCCTAATTCATATTTAATTTTTTCCAAGACTAACAGACAGGACAGGGCAGAGAGTACAACCAAGTGAAGCCCTTTCCAGCAGTGTTTTGAGTTTTCCCCCTAAGACTGGAAGAGTTAGCATCATTAGAAGAGTTAGTGGAAGAGTTAGCATCATTATCCATAAGCAGGGTGTTTGAAAGTGTGTGCAGACAGGTAGGAGAACTTTTTGCAGCTCTGTTTCAGCATAATTTAGTAACTCTAATGTCAAGGAGACCAGGACTGAATGCTTTGAAATCTGTGACTGCTAAAACCCACAATGGTCTCACTCATACATGGAAATTATTTGGCCATAGAAACAACTGTCACTGCACTGCTTTTGCAAGAGAGAGAGTATATCAAGGAGGACAGTAGTCTTGAACTCAGTGAATCCCCTGAAAATTTATTCTCTTGTGTGCACATGCAAACCTAGGCTTTAAGGAAAAGCAAAGCAAAATTGCTGTCTCTAAGGGACAGAGATGAATCATCAGCTAGCAGATGGCTGATTTATGGTTTCAATTTCTTAACTTTGCCATGTTTAAAGGGACAGCTGATGGAAATGAGTGCCAGGAAACATTCCTATAAAAGTTGACTATGCTTTTGGATATGACTTCCACAAAACCCACTTTAGCACAGAAAACAGACATTGGAAGAATATGAGGGGTTTTTCTGTCAGATATGATGTAGTTTTAAAAAACAGATATGGTTGCACAAATCCCCTAATAAATTATAGTACTGGAAGGAACAGAAATGTGTGATGCCCAAGGAGATGATGGCATTACAACCTGTCAAAAATAGTCTGTTGTGCTTCTCAACCTCTTAACTTTTCTTATATCTTTAAAGCTCTTGATCATATACAGTGAGTGTTATCTGCATGAAAATAGAGTAAAAGGAAAATTAAATGACATGGCTTGAGTGGAGCTAAAATTTATGACTTTTTACTCTGTCCAACTCCCTGTTACTCTCTCCCTTCCCTTATTTGTTTTTTGCTACCTAGTTTCTTACAAAGCTCTCATATATTTTCAGAAAGTACTTTTATTTGTTTGTGGGATTTTTTATTGTTTTTTCAATGTATGTTATAGATAGAAGAGGGCAAAATGAGTTGAGAAGAAAGCCATTCAACATTAGGCAGAGAACTGTTTATGTCTTATGGCTAAAAGCAGATTTTAGATCTTCATTTAGGGGCAGAATCTTGGTTCTCCATTAGCTGTTCCCATCCCTGTACAGCTAATGCAATACTGTCTGTGGTGAGAGACTCTCCCTCCTGTGCTGAAAAGGCAGCGTCTGGAGGACAGACGCTTGCACAAGTGGTACCAAGAACAGGCAAAGGCAGCAACAATTCAGCATCCCACTTTATATGTCTGTTTCTAATTATGTGTGCATTCTCACTGAAGAAGTAGGACTTGTAAAGAAGGTGATCTAATATGAAAAAAAAATTATTGGCCTCTACAGGCTTGTCATTGCACTTATGTAAATCCTTGTAAATTCTTTATCCATTACACCTGTGCAATTTCTTGGAGTGCAGTGAAAAAAGGGCAGATAAATTTATCTTTTATTATTGGCTATGACAAACATGTTGGGAATTTCTTCTTGTTCAAACACATCCACATGCAAGACAATTGTGTGTGTTCTGGTCCCTTCCCACCAGTCAGGATGTCTTGGATATGCACCACTCTACAGAACTCCGTGGGTATTGTGAAAAACAACAGCTGCACTATTCTAACTTTATTGAAAAGATAGGGTAGGAAAAGAGACCTAAATGTAGATTTCTCTAAATTTAAACAGTGATTACCATTGTGTTCAGCTTCTATTCATAGACTAAGCCACAATCCTCAGGAATGCAATAAGAATGACTCTTCTGTAACACTTGGAAGAAAACATCTATACTTTACACTCCTACATGAAAGTGCAATTTGTCTTTCAACATTTGGTGTTTTCCTTAAGAGCTTGTATTTCAGATCAAAAAAAAACATTGCACTTTGCTAACTAAGGGTCTAATAGATGCAACAAAATTACAGTCCAAGTATATCCCAAAGACTCTGAAACCAGAAATTTAGCAAAGGGAACTCTGTTTTCAGAAAGCGAACATACCTGACTTAAAATATTTTGAACTTTTGAGATGGGGGCTAACACTTTTTCTTTATAAAACCAGTACTACATGGGCCAGTGGCACAAGTGTTCAGTATAAATAGAATTACTACACTTAATATAAATGTCAAATGAATGCAGTGTACTGATTTTGGGTTTCAGGTCGGGATGAATTTTAGAAGACATTCATCCCATTTTTCATTAAATACACATTCAGAATACCACATTTGTATATTACTGTAGGACAAGGGTCCTACAGACTGAAAATACTTACTTGTTGCCTTAATCTAAACACAACAGGGCCAAACCAGTAGGTTAAAAGTCAACTGTTTTTCTTGCCATTTCTAAAATCTAGGAATTTTATTAAAGTAAAATAATAATAATAAATAAAACAAATATATATTTCTGGAACAGCAAGATGCTAAAAGTTTCGAATTGCAAGAAAATAATGTAACAATATTTAATGCAAGCTCTTATAAAGGGGAAAGGGCTTTTTGCTCTTAACTCTTTAACCAAGATGACTTTCTGCACTCAGAAGCACTAAACAGTGCATCTTGATGGTCAGGCCAGTTTGTAATACACAACATGGAAGAAAAAAACACAACAACAACAACCCAAACTCAAACCCAAAAGCTGACAGCTGTCAGGTCCTCATTGTGTTTCTCTAGTTCCTCTTAACTGCTGACAGATCAACTATAAAGCTGTCCTACCACGGAGCAGACTTTCTCATCCTTATACAGGCAACGTTTCTCCATTTTATTACTAGGAACAGCATCTTGGGAGCAGTGTCCTGGGAACTGTATTCTCCATTACCAACACAAGACATTCTTAACCCTGTTAAACA
Source organism: Lathamus discolor (assembly GCF_037157495.1). Classification (NCBI taxonomy): domain Eukaryota; kingdom Metazoa; phylum Chordata; class Aves; order Psittaciformes; family Psittacidae; genus Lathamus; species Lathamus discolor. The sequence continues at coordinate 25,806,002 of NC_088887.1, read as the reverse complement.
CTTATTTGCACATTCCCATTTGTATTGCATTCATACTGATTCTTATTTTCTTTAAATCTCTACAGAATTAACTTTTGAATTCAGAATGAAGAATCATCTTATGAATCTCCTGTATTCTGTTCTAACACAGGGTTTTAAATTATCTAACTTGAAGCTAATATTTCCATTAGGTTGAAGTTCATTAATATTCAACAGTTTCACATTTATAGACGTAACCCTCTTTAAAGGAACAAAAAACCCCACCCACAGAATTTAGCTCCACAGTTTGGTACAAGCTCTGATCTACCTTCAAATTCTGTGAAACACTGTGTGAACAGTTAACCATTCTTGGTTTTATTTTTGTGTTGTTTTTTTTTTCTTGTCAAGCCTGTGTTTTGCCTTGAATCCAGTGTATAAAATCAAAATGTAATAACAAGCTCCATGAGCAAAATGTCATTCTGTCTAGCAACTGAAGCTGCAGCACCTAACTGTGCTAACTAGATCACTGACAGTTGAACACTGTCAATAAATGACAGTGTTGGTATGAGTAATGTGTATACTTAAGGTTACATGTAATGGGAATAAAGTGTTCTTCTATTGTCAAAAGTATATCATTTCTGACTCTTCACAGTAGAAGCTTGCTTGATAACTCAGCAAGCTAGCAGACAAGGATGCTAACATATAAAGACCCATGCAATGACAGGTGTAGCTGCTACATATTTCTGGAACATCATGATATAACTGCAACCTTATTAGAGAAGCAGAGGAGTAAGGGAAAAAAAAAAAAAAGAACTATAAAAAGGGCTTTAAGAGGAACTGCCTCAAGCTCAAGTGTGGCAGTACATGTACCAGAGACACTATAATGTTCGTCTCAAATAAGAAAGAATGACAGACTAAAACCTGCAGATGCCAGAGAGCTGATGAACAATCATAAAGCCTTGATTTTGTATTACTTCCTCAGCATTAAATCCAAGTTAAAAACCTACCAACCAACCAAACTTCCCAGAAAAGACTTTTCCTTAAGTCATTTAAAAAGTGTATGGAGTACCATCTCTATATGTATTCTGGCAGTTTATTGTTGCTGATGATGTTCAAATGATGATGAGGTCTACTAATGGTAACTAGTGTTTTGGAAGTCATTCTGTTTTCTTACACACACACACACTGCCCCCACCTTCTTCCCTCAGCTGTTGCGGACATTTGCAGCTACACAGGGAGCAACATAATATTGCCTCTATACAGTTTGTCCTTTATCCAGGGGTAGGAGAGCTTGAAGAGACACATCTGGAAGGTGCGACTGCCATCTTAAGTAAAGAGAGTGTGAAAGCGCCTAGGGAAAGTTTAATTTGTTAGAACAGCTGTCCTAGTTATGCCTCTTTCCTGGCTACTGATTTACCCATTATATTGATCTCCCTCAACTTCACTGAGTGATGTTTTCACACTGTGGTAGGTTGACCTTGGCTGGCTGTCAAACCTCCACCCAGCCACTCTTTCACTTCTCTTCAATAGGTCAGGAGTGGGAGAAAATGAGCTGGAAGAGCTCATGGGCTGAAATAAAGACAGGAAGTGCTTATCAGTTGCCACCACAGGCAAAACAGGCTCAATTTGGAGAAAATTTATTTAATTGATTGCCAATTTAAAAAAGAGTTGGATAGCAAAGAAACAAAGAACAAAACAAAATATTTTCCCCCTGCTCCCCAGGCTCAACTTCTTTCCTTCATCCCCAACTCTTTTGCTTGTCCCCCACCCCTGAGTGGTGCAGGAGACATGGGGAATGGAGATTGGGACACATGGGCATATAGGAAAACACATCCCTTATTGGATTACATATTATATTTCTTTCCCTTATTTCTGGTGTCAGTTTTCAACAAAATGATACTGAAAGGATATAGCAATAGCTTAAGACCTACACAGGTAGGTCATGTTCAATACTCTTCAAATATATGCCTTTTCCCTCTGTTAGGAAGTCTCGAATAAGTGCAACTGGTAATGAAATAGGAATCCTTATAACATTTTCTTCTAGCTTTTCTAAGGCTTTAAAGAGTAATGTTATTCAATTGGGGGCAAAAAAAAAAAAAAAAAAGTTTTTCCCTCTGATCAACAAAAGGAAAAATCCTGGGTTTGGAGTTGGGCATTGACTATTCTCCCACTGAAGTTAAGCTGAGAGACTTTAATATGATTGCACTGGCAATACAAAAAAAAAAAAAAAAACACCAAAAAACCATATTGGATACCAGGTACGTTTCTCCTTTGTTCTCTTTAAGCAAGTAGTATGTTCTGCTATCTAGCAAGTACCCACCTATCCTCAAAACTGAAAAAAAAGGAGGGGGAAAGCCCTTTTCCCCTCATTACTGTAATCATCCATGCGTATTCTTTACTACCTTTTGTTGATCTGATGGAACTGACATTAAGCCTTAAACCATCCTCATGAAACTTCAAAGTATCAATAGTTCCCTTTATCAGAAAAAGATAACCTGATACAAACACCAGCCTAAGCCTTCTTTACCATTCTGGTTGCTTTTGAGCTCTGTTGGATCAAATGTCCACATACATCTTAGAAGACTGTAGTTTAATGCATCTCTCTGAGCAGGAGAATGTATAAGTCCCTTGTAGAGTTCAAGCTCCTGTTCTTGGGGCAGAACAGAGGAGAAGGAGAAAGAAATGTTCTTTTATTTTATGGAAGTGTGTGTTTTGGGGATGGGCTTGTTTTTTATAAGGTTTTAGTTAAACAAGTACACAGCTAGCAGATTACTTGAAAGAAAAGTATCTGAGTATTTAGACAATAGTTGGGAAGTGCTCTTCACTGTTCTCAAGTAGTTCATGACTGCTTAAAAGAAAACAAACCCACACACAAGCAACACACAACCCCACGTATTCCTGAATCACCCTGAATCATTATTTTCCAGTGAATGAGGAAATCTGAACAAGAACTGAACAGCTCCAGAAAGATGTGTATTCTGTTTACCTTTTATGAGTTTAATGTGACAGTCAGTTATGCAGGACTAACATTAAGATATAGGAGATAGAAATGAAGCAACAAGGCAGAGGTCAGAAGCAGTATACTAAATTAGTGACAGAGATTTAAGTAAGTAATGCCACATGTGGACATGAGATTTCCCACAGAGATTATTAAGGAAGAAACGTGAAATGTGAACCTAAAACCTTGCTATTTACAGGATCCACCATAAAGAAAAAAAAAAAAAAAACAACAAACCAGGTGGAGGGGAGTAGAGGGAAAGAAGTTTAAAATAAGATGAGAATGAGCTGGCAATATAAATTTAAGGAATCTGACATCGATAATTGCACAAACAGAGAAGGTATGGATATAGTGTAGATGCTTTGGGAAAAGGCTCTTAGAAAACGTTTTGCAATGGGTATAGGTGTAGGTAAGTTGAATGGAGGCTGAAAAGAAGCTACAAACAGATGTTTTAAGTACTGAATTCCAAGGATAAAAATAAATAGAGAAGAAAAGTTACTACTTTGCAACAACAGACAAACGTATTTTAAAGAATCCACCATGCTTGCTCAGTTTGTTAGACTCAGCCAACTGGATTTAAGGATGAGATTTTCAAATTAGATTTCATTATTTTTAGTAATTTTTCAGCACTGATATATGTAACAAGCGGAAACACAAGCACACCTGCTGGATAAGTCTCAACTAGTGTGCTAGGAATGGACCTCTTTAGAAGACTTTTCTGAGTAAAGTTTATATGCTTACACAATAGGATGCCATCACGTAATTTTGATAATGGTACATATTAGTTCTACTATACTTGTCTGTAATATTCTTTCTAAAAAGAACTTTATACTCTGAAACAAAAGTCAAAATCATACTATTTAGTAGCTGTTAAGAAAGAGATATCTTCACAATGGCATTTTCAAATGAAAGAATATTTCTGTCTTAAATGTAAAAGGAATCACAATCCCTGTGTCTTATGAATCAAACAGAAGACAAAAAAAAAAAAATCTAGCTTGACATTTGTGTGGGATAGCTTTTTGCTCTACAAACATAGATGAACAATGAATTCAAAGAGCTTTTTATCTTGTTTCAATCAGAAACCTGATGTAGAAAAACCCCTGCATTTAAATAGTATTATGGTTCAGATATAGGCAACCCCCTGCAAATTCAAAAGTAACATAATATTTTAAATTATGTATTTAAATTTGAAGGCTATGGATTTTGTGATTTGCTTTGATTGTATGCTCTGACTGTGGCTTTTCTCTTTTGTCCGATGTTAATATCTAAAATAGACTTTACACAATTTCAAAAGGTTGTGAAACAAATGTTCAGTGGCAGCCATTCTAGTCTCCTGGGATGACAGACAGATAAATGATTCACAATAGTTGAATTTACACTGAAGATTTTTTTAAAGGTTTACAATTGAACTGGTTAACACAAGTTTTACAACATATGATTTAAACAATCATCAGGGCTCTTGAGTATAGGTATTTTGGGAAACTAAGTGACTATATAAAAGCATTTACTTCTATAGACATTGCAGCTCCTATCCTTTGTCTAAATTATTTCATTTTGTGGATTACAAATCCAGAGACAACAGTTCCAAAGGCAATGAGTCTTTAATGTTGATCCAGTTATTAGGCACATGTCCTAAACTGATGTGCCTAAATATCATTATGAAATTTTGATTGCATAGAAAACAAGCATTTCTCAAATTAAAGTGTTTTTCATTTCTATGATACCCAAGTCTATTCATGTATAGACTAATGGTCTGTAAAATTCTGCTTGTTGACTGTTAGCTGCAAAATTCAAGCAATGTGTAAGGACATAAAGGGCTTCCAGTATAGTACTGCCTTTAACTTAATGTATTTAGTTCTTCACCCTTGTAGATCAATATACATTCCCAAGCTTACTTCTTGGATTTCCTTTGGTATTAAGAGTAGTAGGAGTAGATATAGTGGCTTGCATTAAGCACCCACCTCACTGCCCACAGCTTTATCTCATCCTTGAAATAAACTTCAGCTAGTTAGGGTTAGTATCTGATACTGTGAATGTGCATACCGCTTTTTGATGTGGACATCAAAATAGAAGAATTTTTTTGACTGCGGAAAATTCATGTACTTGTAAATATAGAGAATGCATGAACACATAGAGAATATGTTCTAGATTGTAAGTGCTTCCTTCCCAGACAACTTGCTGCTGTAGAGAAAACTAAATACTCTGTCACATCAGGCTGTGTCCATATGCAATATCAATGTTATGCGTGGCATGTTTTCTCATCAGTTGACCTCCCCTTTGAGTTGATGTTCTTTAAAGTAATACAGATGGCTAAGTTTCAGCAGAGCTCTGTGGAAGGGGGAAAAAAACATGGCATGTCTTATGACAAAACTTTTGCTTAATTGTTCACTTCAATATAATACAGGATGTCCTTTGTAGGAATTGCAGCACTGAGTGGATTTTGAATAAAACTGCTAATAGATAAATTATGGATTTTCCCTCCCTTCCTCCTACCAGGGAACAACACCTCAGATCTAAGATCAGGGTTTAGTCTGGGTAAAGAAGCTGCAGTTACGAAAGTCACAGCCTGGAAAATGAAGAATACCTTCCTCAAGTGATCAAGGAAATCTGACCCTTACTCAGATTTAGACTGCATGCTAATGTTTTGCCTTTCATAGATATTTGTACAGGTGAGTTTTCTACACAGATAAATTCACATTAAACAATCTTTGAGTGTAAATGGTTGTGTTAGGAGACCTCTACAGTCTATCTTAAACTCACATGCATATTTTTCTGATTAAAAATTCCCTGAATACATAGCATAGCAAAGTTACTATTTCTTTTTTAATAACCATGTGTTCGCACAAATCACCTTTTTTTTTTTCCTATTTTTTTTCATAGTTATTATTACAAAGGCATACATCTAGGCCATGGATGGTAATCAAACTAGAAGGTGATTCAGTTAATCACCTTCAAATACCAACAGTGTACATTATATCTGCAGAGACAGTTCAACTAGGAAAATCCAAACATAATAAAAAACCACCCTACCAAACCACAAGCAAGAAACTTCTTATTAAAATACAGGAATTAAACCAAGAAAGTCTAATTTTGCAAGTTGAAAGTGCAGGAAATTAAGGTTTCTAGTAATTGTACTGTTCAGCTATTGATCAAATCTGTAATCAGTATTTAACATGACTGAATACAAATGCAAAAAACATGGAATGGTATCATGGATTTGAGCTATGCAAGTTTCGATCTTGTTTTTCTCTGTGGTGAGTTTGCTTTTCTAGAGTATGACTAAAAAGTGAAATGAAAGAGCTTGTTTAATTAAAGTACTTTGAGATTATCCTTTATCTTTCAGGATTTCTTTCTGTGTGTTTTGTTGTTTTTTTTCCTAATTATTTCTTGGTTTTGTTGTTGTTTTTAGTTTGGTTTTGGTTTAATTTTACCCTCAATTAGTTACTTATTAAAAGAACTAGCTTAAAAGCTCTTTTTTAATTCCACTGTTTGTGTTTGCATAATTCTTTTGACACTTGACTTATCTACGTGCCCACTAAATATCACTAGGCTTGCCTAATCTTATGGAAATTTTACATACCAGCCACCTTGACAGGGTTTGACTCTAGGATTCTGCTGAGTCAGCAAGCCAGAGAAATTCTTCTATAAATTTCTCTTTATTAATAGCAGTACAGCTTGAGCTGTGTGCCTCCAAAGAGGGACCCCAAAGAAACCTCTGGGCGGTTATATACTTACAACCTAAGTAACATTGAGGTCTGAGAGCTTGTTGCTTCTTAGTGGTTTGATTTCTCTGTTTCCTTCTTAGGCAGTTATCTTGTTATGTTATATACAAATGCTTCTATGTCATTTCACATCCTCTTAAGTTGGTTTGAACAGATTCTGCAGGTAGCTCTTTGTCATGTTGTAATATGGTTGTTACAGGTCATGTGCCATGGCCTTTAGGCTTTGTCTACTAATGCAGAACTACTAAGATAATGGTTCTTTCCAGCGTTGTTTTGCTTTTTTTATAAATAAAATTCCTGTTATTTGTTATATGGGAACTGAATTTTGTGGTTTCTAAGATATGAGCACACCTGAGTACAGCAAGTGTTACACATTGAATAGAAACAAACAGTATTAAAAAGATTACTATAAAAATCAATATCACATAAAGAATTCATTTGCCCAGGCTCCTAAATCAGGTATCTAGGAGGTAAGCCAAGGCCACACTTCTTGGAGTACTGCTGAAGTATTACCCGATTGTACTTGATGCATTAATTTTAATTGTTCTCACAGCTTCTGGACATCAGCTGAAACCCTTCCACTTTGGTACATGCAATAACTGGTATTAATAATTGTACATATAACCCCTTCTGAGGCTAACAAATAATCTAATGTAATTCTATTTTGCAATGTAATTTTAGAGAGTTGTAAAGCCTCTTCTTGTAATGCTATAATTACATCAGCGGTATTATTGCTGATTTTATTCTACAGTGATATTATTGCTGTAAAATTTCTATTGCTGCTGAAATATTAGCTAAGACCTTTTCTAATTCACTGACTCCCAACCAGGGAAGAAAAAATATAGCAAAGAAATAGAATGTAGTTGGCCTCTCTACTAGTGGATTACTATGTCTGGTCCTATGAACAAGTGCTTGTAACCACAATCCTGATTCCATATTTGGATTTAAGAACAGAAATATTGGGAGTAATGGCTCCTAAGGTTTAAATTCCCCGCCAATCTCCTGGTAATTATTGCAAGCTCAATCACCACATACCCAAAAACACCCATTCCCCTCAAGTAAAAGCCAGTATATTGGAAAGGTCCCCAGGTATTCACATTATTCCCACTTTCATTGGTTACCATCATTAAAATTGCTCACAGGGGTAGTATTACTGCATAGGAGCTTAAGTTGACTGGGGTCAGCATGATGTTTTACACTTTGCATATTTGTTCTTTGCCTCTGGGATTACCATCTTCCATGGCTGTGAGTCAATGTAGTCTCAATGGAAAGTAGTATTTGTCCACAAGGTAGTCCGTGATATGTTATTTTGTATGGGGATCCCTAACAGGGGAATGCTCAAAGCTGAGTGACTTGGAGGGTAAGTACATATCCAATGTCCAGCTTTATTAGTAGCATGGACTTAGGTGATAGGCTGAAATAGAGATTTTTTTTTTCCCTCCACTATTAAATGATTCTGTATAGATTTAGATATTCTCTCTACCCGTGTAATAAGTATGGTAAAGGTTTTTTACCCATAGAATTTCCATAATTTTCTCAGGCACTTGGAAATCTCATATTCAAGTAGCTCTGGAGAAGAAATACAAGTGGTTTCAGTTTCTAGAGCAGTGGTTGTAGTAGATTCTTCCTCCACTGGTCACTATTCATCCACTAAATAGTCCTCTGACAACTGAGCCACATGCAAGTGGTGGATCCAAGCTTCCTTTCCTGTAACATTCACAACAAAGTAAGAACATAATAAGGCAGTATACAGCCCCTCCCACCTGGGTTCCAATTTAGATATATAGGAAAATACTTTCATTAAAACTCTATCCCCATTGCTGCAAATCAAGTACCTGTGTCTCTAGAGTGATGGGTTGGTGCCACTGAGCATGACATCCTTGAGTATTGAAACTGTCTTGCAAATTTAGAATACACTGTGTTAAATGTTTATTTCCATTCAAGAAGATGGTTTTGGCTGGAATATATGTCCCTTGTATAGTTAAATATCTCTCAAAAAAGACTTAGGCAGGCAATAGTCCTAAGGTAAGTGTTGGTTTAGGGCATTTTGAATGGCCCATAAGGGTGAATTTAATGGTTCTGTCCATTTTAACCCTATATATGTGTAAATTTTATCTATTTTCTGATTAATAATTTGATTTTCCTTTCTACCCGCCTGTATGCTTGAAGGTGATAAGCATTGTGCAATCTTTTTTCTATTTCTAATCTTTTATAAAGTCAGTTGATTATTCTTCTCTGAGATGCAACCTCCTGTCAGATTCAATAGATTAGAGTACTCCATATTTAGGAATACCTTCTTTAAAGAGAGCTTTTATTACTCCTTTATAATCTGATTTTCTTGATGGGAAAGCCTCCACCCATCCTGATAATATTTAATCCACATACTGTAGGCATATCAACATAATCTACTTGCAGCCTTTGGAATGGGGAAAAAAAAAAGCTCATTGCCAACTTTCCAATTCACACATGGGCTTTAGATGAGTTTATCTGACATGTAGGACAGGCATTAATCATTGTTTTAGTGGCTGCATAGACACCTTGTGCCACTTATACTTCCTGTATTTCATTAGGCACTGCTTCCACTCTTTCTTGAGCTTTATCATGCAGCCATCTGGTTATAGTCATCAAATATTTTTTCAGTAAGGCAGGTTTCCCCCCTGCTACTGTCCGTATTGTCTTCATCTTCTACTGCTTTCTATTTTCTCCACTAGCCTTTTACTTCATTTGTCATATTTGGTTGAATGTCCAATTTTCTTGGATGTTCAACACTGGGGATGAGCTCTCACCTAAAGTAATTGCCATAACCTTTACTGCAGGCTGACAAGCTGTGGCTTTTGCTACTGCGTCAGCTAAAGCATTCCCTTTGCTGATTACAGTAGTATCCCTTGTATGGTCTGGACAGTGAACCACAGCAGTCTCCTTGGGAAGTTGGAAAACGATGCATCACTTCTCAGTAAATTGATGGGAGCTACTGAACTGAAAGGATTTTAACTAATTGGGTCTTCTCACTCAATCTCTTTTGACAAATTCCCCCAACTGTACAAGCATTTTTTTTTTTTATAATTTCTATCCAAATCTCTTCCATTAATTGATAGATATTACAGTGCTTAGTAGATCAGAACTCTACAAAGACAGTTTCTGCGATAGATACCTGAAGTCTTATATTGAAACTTAGCCCAATTTTTGTGGCTACAGCATAAGACAAATGCATTTCTAATCTGTTACTTGTTTGAACCATCCAAATACATAACCAGCTGCAAGTGCTGACATTTCCTTAGGGGTTAATTATTTAAGAATGAATATTTTCAGTATTCAGTCAGCTTTACTGTCTACCACCAGTCTGCATCTCTATTAGAGCACATTTTCCATCTCCTGCCTCCTTTGTACTTTAGTTTACATTTAAGTCACTTGGCTTGCATCTCTGTTAGCTTCTTTGCTCTCATCTTCTCAGTTGGCACTACCAACTCTTCCCAATTTATGACAAGCTGTGAATGTCATTAACACTATATCCCCCTCCCACCTCCAAAGCAATAATGATGATGATATGCAAATGACTAATTCTATCCTACTGAAGTAATTAAGAGTCTTAACTCTGATTTCAGAGTTTGCGATTAAGTCCCTGGAGAACACTTGACAAGTTTTTCCACTTTCATACAGGTACTTGAACCCACTATTTACTTTTTCAGACAACTCTAATACAGGCCACTATTCCAGAGTGACTTGCATTAGAGTTTGAAAGGATGTTTCCCCAACCCTCCCTGATTCATTAAAAAAAAACAAACAAAAAAAAAAAACAACAAATCAAATCAAAACTGAAACACATTTCTTATAGACATTCAAACATTGTGTTGGCATTTTGGGAAGTTTAATTTACAAATGCAAGTGTTTACTGTAAATCAAAGGAGTTGCATATTAAGAACACTTGCAATTTCATAAGCATAACTATGAAAATCTATTGTAATCTGCAAAAATCTGCCGTGGGAATTTCTGCACTTTTCTGTTGGCTCAGGAAGGACTATAAAGTTTTGTGGGTTTGTTTTGGGTTTCTTTTGTTTGTTTGGTTTTTTTTAAAGCAAAATCCATTCTTTATAAAATTATGACTATTATGTGACAGCCTAAAAAGTATTGATTTGTAGTGGCACACAGAGACTGCAATCCATGCATCTGACAAATAGCACATAAAAAGAGAAAAATCTGTCCATGCTCACTTCATTGCCCAGTTAGACCACAATAGGAGTCATCTGCCTGACAATACATTAGCTTGTACATAGATTTCTATGATGTAACCTTAAGAAGCATGTAACCAAGGAAGAGGAAGAGGAAGAAGAGTATAATGAACATGATTCGCATAATTTCAGATAAGAACACTAAAAAATTCTGAGATTGATCTCACCTTGAAGACCTGTTCACTGACCATAACAGGAACCCAGGATGGCTCACTCAGACATCCACTGTATAATGCTTACAGCCAGGTAGGAGAGAACAAATCCTGTCCTCCTTCCCTTCACCTTTCCAAAATTTAAATTGCTAAGAGGAACAATGACTTAATCTGAGACTTGGCAGCACAGCATAGGAGTTTCAGGCTCTTTTTCCAACTCCACGACACCTACCTATCTCTATCTGCCAGATCTCACTGTGATGCAGATGCAAGTTAATTGTTTCATCTAGCTTACCTGATCTGAAATCAAAGTGTGTTGCTCAAAATTTTCTTGGCTTGCCCAGCACAATTCAAGAGAACAGTAGAATTTTTATAATTTAAACACATTGTGTATTTATCATATGATGAAAAAAATATCAGCTACAGCACAAGCAATCACCACAATGAGAAGACTGTCTATAATTTTTACCTCTCTGAAAATGACTTTGTCAAAACTGCAAGGTAATTAAAGAAAGAAGTGTATGCTTTTTTTTGTATATACCAAATATTTTAATTATCTTGGCAGACAAGAAAATAAGCATTTAATGAATTCAGACATTTAAACAAATTCTGGAGTAATAAGTGTTTGCCATCACTGCATCTCCAACAGAACATTTGAATTTACCAAAATAAATATTTTTATTACTTTAATTTCTTGAACATCAATTTATTCAGCCCTTTTGTTTACACCCAACCTTCTACTAGAGATAAACCCCCTAAGTCTCCAGATAGCAGAGCAAGCTAGAAAAGCACCGAGTTTTTTTCCTTTCTTAGCATACTGAGCCCACCCATACTATATCTTGTTTTAGTTCCTTGTGATATTAAGAGCTAAATAAATACAAGACTTGTATGCCAACATGAGTATATTACCTTTTCTGGTTTACAGCATCTATAGATTAATTCCATTCAAAGATAGCTTTTATTTCCTGAACTCCGTAGTTCATCCTATGTTCTAGATATTCTTGTTAGTCTCAAAGCTTCTTGTAGTATTTCCAAACATCTGCAGTTCATTATGATCACTTGCACAGATCTCATACCAAATGTTTATCTCAGTTCCTGTACTGTTATAGAGCAGCACCCAGGAAGAGTGGACAGTTGCCCAGAAATAGGACATAAAACAGAAGCCTGTTCCTCTAAAGGCAGCATGGCCAGAATTGCTCTTCCCTGATGTCCTTTTCCCTATTTATAGCTTCACTCATCCTTCTCCACCCTTTTTCATCTATGAAGTGGTATCCATACTAACTGCTTCTTGCTTTATTTTCAAACTACAGCCTTCATAACTCCACCTGTTCATGTCTCATACTTTCTCCTAGCCTCCTGCCTCTTCTTCCTTGTGCCTAAGGAGCCTCTTCCTTGTTCCAAGAACTTATTTTCTTGTTTCTATAAAATTGAATTTTGTCCTGTCCTTGAGACATATCAGCATTGCCTGTACTGCCAAGGAGCCTTTAGCCAGCAGCATTTCTGAGACCAAGGTGAACACAGTGCCTCCCATCTTTAAATAAGTACAGTACTATTACTCAGATCAACAGCACATGAGGGAGTGTGAGCAACCTCAGAGTGGCTGTTTTCCAGGCAGTACCTCCTTCTTGTGCTGGTTGCAAAAGCCTCTCCTTCCTCCTCCTGATCTTCAGGTCATTCTCTGACCAGGTGTCTGGGTTTTTGCTTTCTCAGGACAGAGGAGGAAGAAGGGAGATCACTAAAACAACAAAAGAAACCTCAACCAACCCCAAAACCACAAACAAGACAGGCACCTTCCCCCTCTACCTGGAAAAAAAAAATAAAAAAAAATCTACAGACCTATATCCCAAACCGAAGACACCCCCAAATGTTCCACAATCAGCTGTGTATGCTGCTGGAGATACAGTCTTAAAAGCCTGGGGCAGTCAGCATTACATATCCAAGATGATTGTCTGTTAGTTACTTTAGAATTTTTTAATCTGGATACAGTTGCTGGTAAACTCAACACAGACAATAGCTTGGAAGAAAGAAAGGAAAGTGAGGAGGTAAAAAAAAAATAAATAATAAAATTAAAGCAAGAAGCTGTGCTTCTGCAGCATCTGCACTTGATGTAATGGTGTTGAATCATTCTATGCATGCACCTCTATGCAATAATCACTAGATAGTCCCTGTTGCCATCCACAGGAGTCATGCTTCTACAGAGCTGAAATCACAGTAATGGGAAGATGAAAATGATTCATTCAGACAAAAACGGAGTTTATTCTACCCAGAAGGAAAGCAAGCCTCTTGTTCTAGTGCATTTAGAAAATTATTTTCTGAGAGGAGAAAAAGCATGGCTTTCTTTGCCTCAAGTATATTATTCCATCTCAGGTACTAAACAATCTACAAACAGAAAGTAGATAATATATCCAGAATGTTACATACTGTATTATCATCTTTATTGAATGTATATTCTCAATAGTAACACTTTGAAATGCTGTAAGGGGGGAAAAGAATATACAAGGACACGCTACTGCTGCCAGAAGTGGGTGTTCAGCTCCACTGACTCCAAGCAAGCTGTACCTGCTGATGCCAGCAAGGACTATGACCCCCAGTCACTCTTCGAAGAGTAAGAGTGCAGGATACAGGACATGCAAGCATACTTTTATTTCCATAAGGGCTTTAGCGCAATCTGCATGCAGTGTGCGAAATGCAGCAAAATTGTAGCCTACTGAAAGGTTGACAATGTCCTTTTGCTAACCTATTTCTTCAAAGCAATATTCTCTCATCAGCTTATCTATCTTCTAGCCCCCTGCTTGAGGTCTTTGTCCTCTTCCCCTCTTCTCTACTGTGCATTAGAATTGAGCTCTGTAGCTAAGCAGACTTCTTCAGAAGCCAACTGTACAAGCTAATTTTATATTCTTCTGAAAACCCACACCCCAGTGAAATGTGCTTTGAGGTAAATTTGAGGTGCTTGTATGTAGTTTTACTCCTACAGGTCTTTTACTGCTTCTACCACCTCCTTCAGTACTAAATACTTTATTAGGCTGCTGGTGAGTGTGCAGGCTACTCTCGTTCCTTTAATTGCTTATTCTGGAAATGAAAAATTCTTTGTTAGGACTTGGACATAGTGTAAAAGGCAATTATATGCAGGGCTTGGGGCAGGCAACAAGGAAAATATTGTCAATATAAGAACAACTACAGTAATAAAAACCTCAGATGATAGTATTGCTGCTAACGCTGGTACACTGTGGCTGCAAATACTTAACTTCCCCAAAGTTAAACACTTTAAGGCCTTATTCCAGAATCCTTGCTAATATGCAGATGGCCATAGGTATCATTCATACATACAAGGATTATTAATATTTGCAGAGCTTAGACTACTCTTACCACGAATTCTAATATTTCATTGTTAGTTCATTGCTTTTTGTCAAGCATCATTGTTCATTGTTGGACCTCTTGAGGCCTTTGAACCCCTTTATTACATGTGTGGCTAAAGGGTGGCAGTTTTCTCCCTTTTTCTTCCCAGCCTCTTCCATTTTTTTCAATTAATATGCTTCCAATATTCCTCTCTCCTCCCCTGTTTAATAGAAGCAGGGATTTTATTAATTTCATCTCAAGACTTCCTCACTCACCTCTGTCACTATCAGTTTCCCTATCCAAAAGAAGCTGCATGCTGGTGAAAAGCATCTTGATAGCTGAGTGCTGTAAGAATGCAGAACTGAGAGTGAAGCATTGCAGGTTGCTACTTTAAACTCCACATCTATACTCATTAGCTAGTGTTTTTTTTTTTTTTCTCCTCCATTATATAAAAGACCAGATCAGCAGCAGGGCAGAGAGATGTTGCTTTCAAGGGATCACCTGCCATTTCACCTAGAGATATAACAGCAGATTTTAAGCATACACGAGGATTCTGCAGCTTTCTTTGCTATGACAAAGTACATAGATTCCCCACCCTTTAAGGAGCTATAGGAAAAGATGCCAGGAATGGTTCAGATCCACACTGAATCCTCATGAGGAGTCAAGGACATAACATTTCAAAGCAGAATACCCTCAGAAGCACAGTGCCGCTATAATGTCCTAGATCCTTTCATGAGAATTACCCAAAAAATTCAGAAATCTTCTTTGGCTTGGGAGTGTTTCCAGCTTTAGATCTTGTGAACAGAATAGGAAGCAAGCTGCTTCTGAAGATGGCAAAACCATGATGCTCACACAGTGAGTAAGAAAGTATACTCACTTCTATTAACCCTGCTAGAAGTGCTGGTGTTCCCATCCAGAGATAGGAAAGAATACAATCGAATTCAAACCTATTTTTAGTTTTAAATTCATTTTGTCAAGGAAGAAGGAGCTTAGAAAGTATTAGAACACAAGGGTTTGTACCACAAAGGAATGACCACTGTATTTTTCCTCCCCTTACATCTTTAGTATTTCACCAGACATTACCAGTACAAACACGCATTACAGCAGCCTACTGCTGACAACACAAGAGCTGGATACCAAACACTGTTTTCCCCAGTATTTGATAAGCGCTGCAAATGACCTCTATGTCCTCGTGTTACCTCTTTTCAAAGAAGTTGAAGCCTGCTATTGATTAGATCAGTATACCAAGAGAAACAAAAAAAACAAAATCAACTTCTTACCTCACCACCTTTCAAAGCACCTCCCCAGCCATGCGGTTTAAACACAATCCTGAGTAGCACTACAAGTATGGCTACAGAAATAGCCCAGAAGTTGCATATATTTCAGATATACTCCATTATAGCAGTACCATTGAGAGGCTTGCACAGACATTTTCGTAACTAGATTTTCAAAGGTTTATAAAATACCTGCTAAACCCTCAGTGTAATTGTCAGACTGTGTCTTATTCTGCTTATCTTTCCACATTGACTGCAGCTGAAATCTAAGGAAACTCATAGCAACTTGGAGCAGGCATGGGTTTTTTTTGGGTTTTGGTGGGTTTTTTTGCTTGTTTGTTTTGGTTTGTTGCTTTTTGGTTTTTTTTTTTTTTTTGGGGGGGGGGGGTAGATATCTGGGTTATCTGCCTCAAAAAAAAAGAAAACAAAAAAACAAAAACCCCAAAAAAGCATCAACTGTAATTTCACAGAGTTATTAAAATTGTAGGTACATTTTGACTCTGCTTGCATTACAAGACAGGTAAACACGTGCCGTCTGGAACAGTACCCAAGCATGCATCACCCAGGATCTAGATGTCCACCTTTCCTAGTGGAATATGATTTGTTTTAAAGGAAGCTGGAGCTGTGTTGTATGCTACAACAGTACCCTGAGATGGGGCAACTGGAAGAGTAGGACTGCATAAAACACCATGTGTCATACCTGCCACTGAGCATAACATTCCATCTTATTTTGGACAATTTACAAGAGGAAAGCAAAGTGGGTAAACCTGTCTACCACTTCTATACCAGAAGATTGTGAGTGTACTGTTTTCACAGTAATATACCATCTGTAAATGATATTTTACAAATGTATCTGCAAAAATACAAACAAAACCATACACGACAAAAAACCCAAAGAAAACCAAAACCACCAGAGGCTGTGAAACAAAGTTCTGTGATTGATGAAGCTAGGAAAAAAATGTCATAAAGCTAAGCTTCAGTTTGTATTCCATAATATTTAGTAAAGCATAAGCTTCAAGTCAAAGATTTTCTCTCCTTGACAATCCTAAACAGAAACTCTTTCCTGTCCACCTTGTCAGGAAATGCAGAAAAGGCCACTCGATGCTTTCTTTCTCCTGTCAAATTTTGTTTGGAATTTGTTAACTCAGTCAGAAATAACTTAAGACTGATTTGCAGCCAGAAAGACAGGCTTCTTTTACCAAGGAAACCAGGGTAAAAAATTAAATCTGTTTTCCAATGACAGGACCATTGTTGATGCTTGAAGCTTTAAGGTTGCTAATGGTCAGGAGCTTAAGAGGCTCTTGTCCATCTGACAAGACTTTACACCCTCTTCATTCCTTTTACAGGAAGAGCTACTGTTCAAGATTTATCTTCTTAGTGCGAGAAGTTCAATACTTTGAAAAACTTCAGAACAGTGTATTTAAAGAAATAACACACCATACAAACAATAAAGGAGGCACTAGAAAGTTATAACAGTACTCTGTTAATACAAACCAAATCTGGTTGTAAAGATTGAAATTCAAACTTTTCCTATTGTGTCTTATACTATATCTCCAGTGTTTCCCCAATCTGTACGGCACTGTCACTCACTATATTTCTTAAAGCACACATTTCTGATGTCATACAAGTAACCTAGAAACTTATTTTTCAAAAGAGGAAGTTTCAAACATACCACGTGTTTAAACAATAAGATTGATATCATCAAGCATTCGAGAGTCTAAAACTAAGCCTGAACTCCCACTAAACTTGATATTTCTAATTTTCTTTTTCCTAGATTTTATCTTATAATCTTAGATACTTTTACTTAATACAGTATTCCCTAATGTGTGAATTTCTGTACATGGCACTTTAGCCCTGGATCCTTACACGAAACCAATCCCTTACATGATTGACAAGTAAACCTACTCATTAGTTCATAAGTAGGGTTTACTTTTGCTAAAAGAAAAAAAACAACCAACAATAAAGCAAAACACAGGGCAGACACACTACTCTGAATTATCCCCAGGTGCCATGATTTTGGTGGTCTGTGGTTAGTTGAGCTTTTAATTAAAGCCCAAGATCCTAAAGAGAAGAATGTTAATCTTACCTTTAAAAGCAATCAAGCTTTCCTTGCTGCAGGAAAGTCTGAAAGTGTGCACTAAATATATCCTAAAGGGTTAGAAGCCAGTAGGTTTGTAAAGAGATTCTTCTCCCTCAGATTAGGGGTTTTTGGTTTTTTTTTTGGTTTTTTTTTTTCCTTTTTTTTTTCTTTTTTTAACATTTAAAGCTAGCCAGAGGATTTTGAACCATTTTTTACTGTCTTTGTAATAACTTTCTCTAGAGCTTCCTTTTTTTCCTTTTGAAAGTAAATACCTACCATCTTATCCTGTATTTAAAAACAAAAGAAACCCCAACACAACAGCTTTTTGTAAGCTAGTTATTGATTTACTTGTGCAAGATAATCCTATAAGTATATTATAGCTACACAAGTGTCTTTTCCCCTCCATCTTTCTCATCATACCTGCACTTTCAAATTTGCTAGAAACTGGGAACAAATTGGCTTAAACTACCTACTATAGGCATCTTTTCAAGATGACAAAATGGTTTTCAAGTTAAAGCTATGTTCTGTTAGGCTATGAACAAGAGAGATGTTTTTAAAAGGTAGACATTTTGAGGGGAATAGGCTAGAAAGAAAAATTCTTAGTTTAAATACATGGCTGTGCCTATTTGTCCTGCTTTCATTTTTCCTTCTAGTGTAGCTGGTGTTGTGGCTTTAGTCCTAAAATAATGTTGGTAACAACACTGAAACATCAGTGTATTAAGCAGTGCTTGCCCTAATCAAGGACTTTTCAGTCTGTCATGCTTTGCTAGTGAGAATCAGCACAAGAAGCTGGGACAGAGCAAGGTCAGGACACCTGACCCAAACTACCCAAAGGGGTATTCCATGCCACAGCACATCTTGTCCATTATATAAACTGGGGGGAGTTGGCTAGGAAGGACTGATCGTGACTTGGGAATGGGCATCAGTCAGAGGGCAGTGGGAAGGTGTATTGTGTATCACTTTTGGGTTTTTTCTCCTTTTTGTTTTATTTCTCCTTATTTCCCTTATCATTATTAGTATTACATTATAATTCAGTTATTAGACTGTAGTTATCTCAACTTGTGGGGTTTACTTTCTTTTGATTCTCCTCCCCATCCCACTCAGGGAGGGGCAAGGTGAGCAAGCAGCTGCATGGTATTTGGTTGCCAGCTGGGTATAAACCACAACAGTATTCTATCCTTACAGGCAGGTTCTTGTCTCCAGCTTGATGTCAGTCCACTCACCAGTGCTCAGCTGGTTGTGAGAAACAGTGCAGTATCCCATTAAAGCGCTAGGAACTTATTCTTTCCCTTACAGTTGCTGCCTGGCTGTCTGATCTCTGCACTTCCCGGCTGTTTTTCAGGCTCTCCAAGCTGAAAAGACCCCATCTCCTTACAATATATAAAAAAAGCTTTATAAAAGTACTAATCTTGTGTATAAATGCCATTTCAGTCAAGCATCTTTTTGATGATCAAAGGCCTAGGAGGACCTGCCCTATGAGGAAAGTCTGAAGGAGTTAAGTCTTTTCTTCCTGGAGAATAGAAGGCTCAGGCAGGACTGCGTCTCACTATTCAAGTATTTAAAAGACAGCTACAAAAAGGACAGAGGCTGTCTCTTCACAGGGAGCCACATGAAGAAGGCAAGGGACAACAGGTACAAGTTGCACCAGGAGATGTTTCACTTCAGTATAGGAAAGAAATTTGTTTTTACAGTGAGAACACTTAACCATCAGAACAGCTTCCCCTAGGACACAGTAGAGTCCCATCACTGCATGTTTTCAAGACTCTAGAAACTATTCGAATTGATGTTGCGAGTGTCAAGGACATTAATAACCCAGTCTTGGCTCTACAACTAGTAAAAGCATAGCTCAGCTGAAGATGTTATTTAATGAACATATTTATAACACACCCACACATGAGTATATGTACGTATATATACCCACATGTTACATAGCTACAGTTAGTACAAGTTCTGCTTAATAGCATATACTGCAAAAGGCTGCTAAAAGTTTTATTGGCTACTTGCCTTGACTAAGCAGGCATAATCCACATAAAACTCACTGGAAATGTGTGGAATTTCAAAAGCTGTTGTAAACAGTCTGCAGAGTGCTGTTTCTTTGATTGGAGTGTACCAAAGGAAAGTTTGCAAATCCTGTATAGAAATATTGTCAGAAACTTATGATTGCATTTTCCCAGCTGTGATAGTCTTTATTTCAGATAAGTTTCAGAATCTGCAGTTTCTAATATTTAACCTGTGTTTTGTGGTCACAATCACATAATCACTGCATAAATTTCTTGCAAGAATATTTAAAAGGGTAAGATTACAGAAGACACCACAGGTCTAGTAATATAAAAATCAGTCAAAAACGAAAGCTGAAGAGAACAGCAGTTAACACTGTTCTGGCAGACCAGGCTGCACCATTAGAGAACATTAGTTTTCTTTTAAAATAGGTCTCTTGCACACTTTTCCTCACCCACCCTCCCCGCTACCACTTTCAGTAGGTCAGGTTATGCAGTTTCCTCTTTTTCAGTGTCTCAGCTGCCCAAAGCAAACACATTAGTGCAGCTCATAAATATAAAGGGGGAAAGCAGAATATTTTTTGGATTAGCCAGGTTTTCATTGCTGACATTTTTCCCTAAAGGAGTTTTCAAAATCTTCTTAGCATGCGGGACTTTTTCATGGTATCACTTACCTCAAGCACACCATTCAATTCTGCAGCCTGTTCTGAAGAATGCTTTTGTTGCACTTTTTTTTTAATCCAAAAATCTATTTCTGTAGAAACTGCTTCCAAAAGCAGTGTTCTGCAACAAACTCTGGAGAAAATTAAACTCTACAAGATACTTAGCAAAGGACACAAGAGCTGTGGTCTCAGCAAGATGACAAAACTAAAAAAAGCCCCAAAAAACAACCAACCCCAAACCTGACACACCACTCTAAAATTCTATGCATGAATAGCAGATCTTTTTAAATAGATCACAAAGACATCTGTCTACTGGAACATTACCCAGACATTTGAGGTTTTAAGCGAAACCATCTTAGAGTTCTCAAATGCATTCTATGCCATAAACATCTTTCTATAGATTCACCTTCTAAATGATTAATTCATTACGACTCTGAAGGGTGAAGAATTGGCTGTTGTGCTGGTGGGCTTGGATAGAGTTAATTTTTTCCACAGTAGCTAGAATGGGGCTATGTTTTGCATTTGTGCTGAAAACATTGCTGATAACACAGGAGTGTTTTAGCTATTGCTGAGCAGTGCTTGCACAGAGCCAAGGCCTTTTCTGCTCCTGACCCCACCCCACCAGCGAGTAGGCTAGGGGTGCACAAGGAGTTGGGAGGGGACACAGCTGGAAGAGCTGACCAAAGGGATATACCATGTCATATGGCCTCATCCTCAGCACATAAAGCTGGAGGAAGAAGAAGAGGGAAGGGAATGTTTAGACTAGTGACATTTTGTCTTCCCAGCTAACTGCTACACATTGATGGATCCCTGCTGTCCTGGAGATGGCTGAACACCTGCCTGCCCTTGGGAAGCAGTGAATTCCTTGTTTTGCTTTGCTTGCATGCACAGCTTTTGCTTTACTATTAAACTTTTTATCTCAACCTATGAGTTTTCTTTTCTGATTCTATCCCACATCCTGACATGGAGTGAGGGGAAAGTGACTAGTACCTGTGTGGGCTTGGTTGCCATCTGGGTTAAACCACAATAAGCAGAAAGGGAAATCAAACAAGGTTGAACAGAATACTGTTGAAACCCATGCAAATCCTTCCAAACTATTAAAAAACACCAAATTAATTACCCCACAGTGTAATTCTTTGCCTTAAGGGTACAGAAAACTTGAGAACTTTCCTTCCACTCTAGATCCTTGCCTATTTCATCCATCAGTGGTAACTCTGGAGATCATACCACCTTGTCCTTTTTTAAATCCTTCCTTAAAACATATCTCTCCTATGATACCTGCAAATCTCTGACAGATAGGACTGTGTAGACTAATGGCCATTTGTAACTAACTCTAGCTAATGCAGTTTTCTAAACGTTCTCTCCTCACCTTCCTTCCCCACCCTCAATCTGCTTACTTATTTATTTATTGTCTACATAATCTTAAACTCAGGTATGGCAAAAAGTTTCTTTTACAAATAAAGCTGCCCTAATGATTTCATATCTCATAATAATTATCATCTGGAGACCTGAAAGAGTACCTTGGAAAAAGAAAAATAACAAGGAAGCAAAACTATTTAAAGCATCCTGTAAGAAGAAAAAAAAAAAATCCTAATTTCACACTTTTAATGGAATTTACACTTAAATATAATAAAAAACTTGGAAATAAACAAACACAGAACAGCATTATTGCTCTGGAAAGTTTGGGTAGTAGTTTTTCATTTTTACATCCTCATTCCTTTTCCTGAAGGATAGTCAGATAAAACAACATAAGAGAAGCAATGCTTAATATGAAAAACTAAAGCTGACAAGGGCATCTTTCATGACTTTAAATAAGTCATGCAGAATCACTTCTCCATTATAAAAACATTGACACAGTTCTAAAAAGAAATCAAAAAACTCCACAATTTTTACGTTTTCTTACCTTATCCAGAGCTCAGCAAAAAGCATGAGAAGTTACATACAGTAACTATGTTCCACCAGTACTATCTTTCTTAACACACACACAAAAAAAACCCATAGAGACTTTTGTAAGTCTTAAAGATGCCTAAAACAATGTTTTTTTAAAAAACAGTTTAACAAAAAAATTACTATCCTCTGATGTTCTCATCCAAGTAGTTATCAGCCCTCATCCTTACAGCTCTTCAGAAAAAATACTTCCCCCCCCTTCTTTACCTACTAAACCTACACAAATTTCTTCACTTTAAAAATGAAATAAACAACCCAACAAACTAATGACTATTCAAAATTCTTATATCCTGCTGGGAGAGCAACAGGTGCTAAGGATAAACTTTTGGGTGGGTCCAGGTGAGTTGGTTTGAAAAGGGTGCCTGTGATGTAGGCGTTTTTACATTGCAGGCTGCAAGCTGGAGCACTTCCCATGTGAAGACAGGCTGGGAAAGTTGGGGCTGTTCAGCCTGGAGACGAAAAGGTTGTGTGGAAACTTCATAGCAGCCTTCCAGTATCTGAAGGGGGCCTATAGGGATGCTGGGGAGGGACTCTTCGTCAGGGACTGTAGTGACAGGACAAGGGGTAACGGGTTAAAACTTAAACAGGGGAAGTTTAAATTGGATATAAGGAGGAAATTCTTTACTGATAGGGTGGTGAGGCACTGGAATGGGTTGCCCAAGGATGTTGTGAAGGCTCCATCCCTGGCAGTGTTCAAGGCCAGGTTGGACAGAGCCTTGGGTGACACGGTTTAGTGTGAGGTGTCCCTGTCCATGGCAGGGGAACTATATGATCTTAAGGTCCTTTCCACCCCAAACTATTCTATGATTAAATTCTAGCCTCAAATAATTATTACCTTGTATTACCTTGTATCAGTGTTAGTGGAGGACATGGAAAGTAAGAAGCCCTGTCTTATGTGTGCAAGGAGAGACTTTCTGAGTGTGTTCAGAAACAACCTATCACAGCTGCGGTAAGCCTGGGCTCTATGGGTTACATGTGGTAAATCTATTCTTCCCTGTGCATGTCTGGGGCACTTATTCTGGAGTGGTAGACAGATGTGCCTGGTGTTGAATTTACGGTGCCGGGGTAGGCTCAGGGTTGGAGACAGACATGTCAGAAGAGCATGCAACATTCTCCCATGAAGTACAGTGAGGCGAAGCAGGTAGCAAGTAACTCTGAGTTCTGCCTGCACTACTAATCCCAGCTGCAGCCCTTGTACACAACTAGCTCTTAGAATCATAGACCTGTAGAATGATTAATGTTAGAAAAGGCCTTTAAGATCATTGAGTCCAACTGTTAACCTGGCACTGCCAAGTATCTCACTAAACCGTGTCCAGAACTGACACATCTTTTAGTATCTCCAGGGATAGTGACTCAACCACTTCCCAGGGCAGTCTGTTCCAATGCCTGACAACCCTTTCGGTGAAGAAATTTTCCCTGATATTGAATCTAAACACACCCTGGTGCAACTTCTCTCCAACTTCCTTTCAGGTAGCTGCAGAGAGCTACCCTCAGCCTCCTTTTCTCCAGGCTAAACAACCCCAGTTCCTTCAGCTGCTTCTCATAAACCTTGTGCTCTAGATCCTTCACCAGTTTTGAAGGTGCACCACCATTTCACTGTCTTTCTTGTACTGAGGGGCCCAAAACTGAACACAGGATTCAAGGTGCAGCCTCAGTGCACAGCACAGGGTGAGGATCACCTTCCTGGTCCTGCTGCCACACTATCTGATACAAGCCAGGATGCTGTTGCCTTCTTGGCCACCTGGGCACAAGCTGGCTCATATTCAGCGGGCAGTCATGTTCTTAACCACTCCAAGTACATAAAATATGCTAATAGTGCTTAGTTTCCTCATGTTTGCAAGACATTACCAAAGTACTAAATATTTGATAGTGACAACAGCAACAAAAATAGGCATTTGCAGAAAATAAAAGACAGCACACAGAACAATTTTGTGAGCTTTTGTTGTACACTTTCATGCTTTGAAGTGTTCAATGTTGTTGCTTTCCCCTCTCAAGCTATAGTTCTTTACAACTCGAGCACTGAAGTGAGAGTAAGAAGAAAGGAAGTGATTTCTGAACTTTCCAGGTACTGTTAACAATTTGAAGTTGACTTAAAACCTCTGAAACCAAATTTTAAGGAAAATGTATAAAGACTAAAAAAAAAAATAAAATAAAAACCACCCCAAACTCTGATTCCTATACATTTGTTAGTTTAATGTTGTTTTTGTTTGGTTCTTTTAGGTTTGTTGGTTTGCTGCTTTGGGTTTTTTTTATGTGCAGAGATTTTTAAGTCAATATTTTCTTTTTTAGAATGAGGTTAGGGAAAAGGGATTTTATGCTTTGTAACTTCTCCACATTATCAATACAGTAAGACCTGTATGAAGATTTAGAATTCTGTGAAGGCAGAGAACAGAAGGAAGAGAAATAATATGAAAGAGAGAATGAAGATTAGAGCAAATATTGTAAGGAATTGGCTGGTACCTTTCTGTGTACTCTGTTAACATCCAGCTGAAAAAGCCTTCTAGCATATGAATGGGAAATTCTGCTAGAGGAAGGGCTTTACAATCGGAATGAAGGAAGCCAGAGGCTGTAGTAAGTACAATGGGCTGAAGGCAGCAGACTTAAGAACCATTTGTAAAAAGATTTTAATCTTCTATATAGGGACATATTAAAACAGTTCAATAATTTTGAGTTGAAAATGCAGTTCCAGCAGTATTTAAAAGTTTTACTTTGCTCCTGCTTGACTTGCACATCCTCAGGTGAATACAGTATGCTATTAGTTTGCATTACATTTCCATGTTATGGATATGTTTTTAAGTCTAAATGCTTCTGAATATTTCATGCCACATAATAATGACATTGTGAATATTCAGCATAATTTAGTACTAATGCAAATTTAGAAATGATGGAATTACCTCCAGTTACCATTTGTGTAACTGAAAAGGCCAGAGGACTACAGATAAAGGGAAAGATTAATGTTGGAGTCCAGCCTATGTTTTCTGTTCCAGCCAATTTCCCAGTTTCTCTCCCTCTGACCTCCCCAACTCCTGGTCCTAATTTGTCTCTGTGTGTGATTTGCCTTGGAAACAAGGTGTGATACTCTTGCTCATGGGACTTGGACCTCAGTGGTGCTCAGGCAGCAGTGGAGAAGCAGCAATGGTTGAAACATAAGGCAAATGCTGAAGTGGGAGTCTTGACAGCCTGGGAACTGTTATGCCAAATGTATGAAACCTTTGGGAGGTATAGCTGCTGTGGAAGGGATGTACAGGTGAAGCAACAGGTTTCTCTCTTCTTTGAAATTGCTAAACTCTTTTGTGTGAAATTTTCTGACACACTTGTATGAACATGACATCCAGCAAGTGAAAAAAATCTGTGTCTCAGTAGAAGATTGCCCAAATTTCAAGCAACTGAAAACATGAGCTTTGAAAGCAAAGTATCAATATCAATAGATAGATAGCAATGGTATTAAATGGTATTAAATAGCTCTAAGGACTGACATCTAATGGCAGAGGCCAAGATATTTTTTCCTTTTTAGTTTAAAAGGTACACATTTCAACTGCTGAGTAGAATTTTTTAAGTTTATAAGTGAGATTACAAAAAGTATGGAGAGTTTGTAAAAGCAATTAGATATTTTGTTTCAGAAGAGGGGAAAAGCATTGGATTGAAGTTGCTTTAGGCAATAAAGTTGCCTTGGATGCTGATTAATTGATTTCTAGAGACTGTGTTAATAAGAAATTCAATTGAACAGTTAGCCACAAGTGAGAGTTATATAGGTTGGGTATAAAAATGTCTCCACCATTCCTTTGAGCCCCAATTAGTAGATAAAGCTCATGGCTTAATTTCAGGGAGTCTGAAAAGATCTGTTTGCTTATCGAATTTCTACTACTTGTACAGATTCAACATCTAATTTGTTCTGAGGACTCAAGAGACTTGATCTTTTCTAGTGTTTTTGTCTGTCTTAACAGGGTTTATGACAATATGAACTGTTTCAGCAGCAGGAAATGTTTTTCCAGTTATGGGGTATGACCTGCAGGCAGAGGATGTGACAATAATCTGGTGAAGTAAAGGTTAGACTCACAGTGATATGTTTAGAATCTAAAGAAAAACATCATGAGATTGTTTCACAGGGGGAAATCACTAGGCAGAAAGCTAATCATAACCGGTAAGGTTTATTATAATAGTGACAGTACAGGGTACGACAAGTGATGACGTGCTAATTTTTACATATGGTAAAGGCAAGAGAATGAGTTAGGCTGAAACAATCTGCTTTAAAAGGCTGATCACTCTATAAC
Source organism: Lathamus discolor (assembly GCF_037157495.1). NCBI lineage: Eukaryota > Metazoa > Chordata > Aves > Psittaciformes > Psittacidae > Lathamus > Lathamus discolor. Next base: position 25,779,379 of record NC_088887.1, on the reverse strand, counting down.
CTTCAGCCCCAGGACTGAGTTATACAGGGTTTAGTTGCAGCACAATTTTGTGACCTTGGTGTGTTTTATTAAGAAATTGGTGTTAAAACAGCCTTCCAGAATCTAAAGGGGGCCTACAAGGATGCTGGAGAGGGACTTTCCACTGGGGACTGTAGTGATAGCACAAAGGGTAATGGGCTAAAACTTAAACAGGGGAAGTTTAGACTGGATATAAGGAAGAAGTTCTTTACTGTAAGGGTGATGAGGCACTGGAATGGGTTGCCCAGGGAAGCTGTGAATGCTCCATCCCTGGTGGTGCTCAAGGCCAGGTTGGACAGAGCTTTTGGTGGCATGGTTTAGTGTGAGGTGTCCCTGCCCATGGCAGGGGGGTTGGAACTAGATGATCTTGAGGTCCTTTCCAGCCCTAACTATTCTATGATTCTATGTTAGAGCTATACAACATAAGCAGAAGTTAAAACATAGACAGTTGAGAAGGTAACAGTTGTCAACTCAGTGGTTCAAAAGAAAAAAACACCAATATAAAAATTTACTTTAAAAACACTTATAAAACACTAAAAAAGAGAAAAAAGGAAGAAATGCAGGGAAGTAGTATGTAAAGCATCAAGAGCCATACTCTTCAGGGACAGTGGAGGTTGACCCTTACACACTTGACAAAATCAGCCTGGGCTTGCCAGATGTCTCACTGATGGTGGTGAGCCCATTACTTGCTTATATTATTACACAGACAGCATATAGCTTGCAATATTAATGGAAAAAATAAAGTTTTGTGCTCTAAATTGTATACCTTCCCCGCAAAGTGTTGTGTACATGGCAAAAATTAGCTCCATCTATGAAAAGTGATCCAAAGAAGAAAAGTTAGAGCTGAGCCACTTGCATATATGTACTTCTTGAAAGTGCAGGTGTAATACATGTAGCTGCTTGATAGTTCAATTTCTTTATTATGAGTCATTAGTTTGAAGAAATTAAGAAAAGGCTTTCTGTGTATAAAATGGCATATAAGGAATTACTTGCTGGTGTTAACTCAGTACTAGATTTTATCATCCTATTGAATGTATGTAAACATAGAGTTTCTTTTTTAGAATGTGAAAATTTAAGTTAAGTAGTGGGAGGGAAAGAGAATCTTTGATTATGAATACAGTTCAGCCTGCCAAGGCATGTTTTACAGCTGTCAACTGTGGATTGTTCAGTGCTAGACAAGACATCATGCACAGGGGATGTGTGTATAAGCCACCAAATCAGTCCATCTTCTGTGTTGAGCTGGACTAGATGACTCACTAGAATTTCAGGCTTTCCAACTGAAATAATTCTTGATTAAGCAATTAAATGCATAGAAACCTTCAAACCTTAGAAAAAAGAAGGGGAAAAAAATAAATCAAACCCTGTTCCACACCTGTAATCCTCCAGAAGCAAAGTAGGTATACGTGTATGATGAAAAAAATGAAGTGGCAAATAATCAATCCTGCAGGAAATGAATTTAAATTTTGTTTTATCAGAGGATTCTGTTTGTTTGTTTAATTTATTTCATTTTGTCATTCTCCATTTGGTAAACATTATTTAGACAAGAATTAGCTAAGGTCTGGCTTAAACAAAAACATATTTATCCAAACATTGTACCACAAAAGAAAGGTATAAGACAAAAGATAATGGAAAGGGGGGAGAGTGAGAAACAGGTGATATGCAAGAAATATCCCTAGAGAAGTTAAAGATATACTTAATGAATAAAATACATATATTTTACAGCCATAAAAAGAATCAATCTCCACTCAGCTTTTCTAAGCTAGTGTTCAAATCACTGAAAGCAAAACAGAAGTGTTGTTTGTTTTTACTTTTTTGGGGGGGGAGGCTAAAGGGAGGAGAGAGGTGACATTATCGGCAGAGTCAAAAGCCAAATAAAGGTGTTTTATGAAAATCTAAAACTTCTCAGAAAAATATATTTGTATTAAGAGTAAAGCATATATTTCACCTTCCTTCTGCAAACTGAACTTCAGTCCCAAGGGAAGTCTATTGACTTATTACATGGATATTAATAAGTTCTTAATTACTTACATGTATAGAGAAAACGCCTATATAAGCCTTATAAACATTTACTTTTGAAGTCATTATTTTCTTGTACTATGAATTCAGTGGGTGCTATAAAGCCCTAGTCTCACTTTTACAAGTGAGGAGGGGTTGGAAAGTGTTTAGTCGCACCTTTAAACCTTGTTGTTTGCTTTTTCCCAAGGACGCAGGAAGTAATAATTATTTAAATATTAAAATTTCTCACAGGGGCCTTTCTTTTATCATTCAGAATAACTGCAGTTTCCACAACACAATCCTTTTCTTACAGTTCTCCCAGAGAAATCCTAAGCATTATTTATCAACTAAGTTATGTTTTCATAACAGAAATAGAAAGATCAAAAACCCTTTCAAAAGCAGAAGTAATATATGCTAATATGTGATAATGCAGATTTTTATACATAGAGACAATTTCAGCTGAAGAAATTTAGCAGTTTCCTAGTTATATTTGTAATATTGTTCACTGTTGATGTTTAATCAAGAATTCTCTTCATATTTCTTGTCTTTCAAAGATTTGATTCCATATGCATGTCTTACTGCAAAACTTAAGAAAATAGTTGAATTTAAAGTCAGAACCTGAACATAATTTTATGTCTTAAAAAGTATTAAAGAAAGCAAAAATATTTTTGTAAGTGTTATTATTGATTGATTTATTTTGTTTTAATGCTTATCATTAGCCGCATAGGCTTTCACAAGCTAGTTTTAACTGTGTGAAAAAAATATGGTTGTCCCCTTCCTCTCCAGGAGAACTTCTATACTACTATTCAAATGACATCAGAATTCTTAGTCACATTAGAAATCTGGAATATTGATAAAAAAGTATTCATTGAAAGCCATAACTAGTTTCCTGTTTCCCAGCCATTTTCCTGTCTCCTAACTTCAGTAATCAACACAGATAAATCTCTTTTTATGTTGTTTGCAATTGGTTTAAAGTTTGTTTCAGCTTTCTACCCCATTTATTCCATTTTCTTTACAACCATTTCTGGAAAAAAAAAAAAAAAAGAAAAACAAGAGAGAAATGTTTTCATTAATCTTAGTTTCTGATTACCTTTAGCAAAAGCTGTATTCCAGACTTATGTGTTCACAGATGCCTATTATTTTACATGGATGATGTATAAGGAGATGAGTGTAGTTAAAGGCAAGTCAATATGACTAGAAAGGTTTGCTTGAGAGCTAAGAATTTGTTTTAAGAACAACATGCTTTCTCTAGATCATTAGGTAGATCACTTGACTGTTTTATCTCCTTTCACCTTCTCATCAATAAAATAAAAACATTGCTTAGACAAGTGTATGTTAAAAAAACAACTTCCTAGAATGCTGTTGTCACAGCCCCATTTAAATCCCCTGTGTGGTTCTCTCTGCACTGCCTGTTACTGGTGGCTGTGGGATGGGGCTGGTTGGAGAAGGAGGACACTGCAACCACTCTGATGGCCCCATGTTCCCTGCCATCCTGGCATCCTGGGCCATGCTTGGCTGTGCTGTGGTCTGTCACAGTGTAAGGCTATTTAATTTCTGTTGTTCTTATCCTTGCCAGCTGTTGAATGACTTGATTAGCACTTACCTGGATTCTCACTGATTTTTTAATATGGCCAAAATGTAATACATTATGCACAACGTGAAAACCACATTAGTTTTTTTTTAGTTGCTGTGCCACTCAGACTGTCTTCTACCTTCAGGGGACTTGATTACAAGTACACTAAATCAATGTGAAAAACAGTATTATTCCAGAGAAATTGTTTCTAAATGGAGTTTTACACCAGGAGATTTTTAGATTAAAACCTGAAAAAACTTAAGAAATATTTTAATATCTGTAAATAGGGAAGGACTGTGTTAGAAAGTGTAGAAGCATGATGATTTATGCACCTGGACAAGATCTGAAGTGTGCATTTATGCAATGTTACTGTTCATGGACTTACAACTGTGTTACTCAAATTTTCTGAAACACTCTGAGCCTAGCACATTCCACCCAAGACAAAATTCAGCTTCGGATGAATTTCTTTCTTTCCACTGTAGAATTTTGCAGGATCATCACAATAAGCTAGGATTAGCATTAGACTTGCAGGTTCAAATGCCCCAACATAGATTAAAAATCTGCCTCCTCTACATGATAATCCAGACGTTGTACCCAGGAAGTATCTCACCCATTAATTACTCAAAAGCTCGAGGAAGTATTAGTCTCTATGCCCAATATATTATTATACATTTTCCCTAAACATCTGCTGCCAGCCCCTGATTCAGACATGCTTTTGACGTACCTCAAAATTGCAGATCTCAATTGCAGATCTCACACTCTAGAAAGAATATTATATTCCTAAAATAATTAAGAATTCTAAAAACTCTCAGCTTTTCAACAAAGCTGACACTAATGACCTTACATAATGATGACACGCTGTTGTAAAAAACTGCAGTCCTCTGTAAAGCCTAAAATAAAAACTAGCTGTACCTCTTTCGGATACATGGAAATGTACATAAAGACATGGATATGGAAAGATTTATGAGCATCTGATATTGCCCAAGGCATGAAACTCAGGTGTATTTCATACACTGAAAAGTGAGTTAATGATACTGTTTCATAAGGGCATTTTTAATTGATTTTTACTGCCATGTTACTACTTGTAGATCTGCAGAGCAGTAGCATGGCGAAAGGCTGAAATTTGCTAAGGTTGTTTCAGTGGTGAGTGATTTTATTTGGCTGGCAAATTTAATTTCTTTTTCTCTGGGTGGTGGATTCGAGATGTAATGCAAGTTCAGTCATCTCCATCAAATCCAGCTATGTTGAGAGTGAGACTTATTAGGTATTTTGTGTAATATATGCTGGTTTAGGTCTGATATGTCATTTATCTTCACTTCTGAGGAGACCTTAGAACTCACTTGTGGTAATGTCACTGATGATTTATTAGTCTCCTCACTTGTGAAGATAAATGTCATATCAGACCTCAGTCATCATGCCTTTGCTCTACATATAAATCCAGATTTAGAAAAGAGAGTGAGAAAGGAAATAAGGGAATATTCCCAGATGGTTTGTGGTTAAGGGATGTCAAGCTTTCTGTGGTAGAAATTGGACATTTACTTTAATAATTCTTGTTGTTCGAACATTTCTTCTTTGACATATCCCTTCAGGCATATGCCACTGAAACATTTAGGTGCTTCACTTCATGCTGTGCAGAGCTTTTTTTCTAGGAACACCGGCAGTGATTGGTAAAAGCCTTTTTAAAAGCTTTACCAGAGGAAATGGCTGGCAGACAGAGAGGTACATTTGTCAGATTCACAGAAGGGCAAAGTCCCCATTTAGAAAAGAAACCTGAATGCCACTTACATGTATCTTCTGTCCAATTTTATGGGCTTTCATATATCACTCAAAACTCGAAGAAAAAACTGTGCACAAAGTAGAATAAAACAAGACTGAAGATTGAACACCATTCTGGTTCATTTCTAAGCTTCCATAGACACTATTTTACAAAGGATCACAAATCAGGTGAATCCGATTCTCTTTTTTGAATCCGAGAGACTGGGATCATTCTTTTAATGTACAGGACACAATGCCCAGAATGAAACTAAACAGTTGTGTGACAGGTTGAAATAGAATTATAACAGATATGCCACTTGCTATGATTCAGAAGTATAGGATGCTGAAAGGGATACAAATAATATCATTGTAATTTAAATCTTCATTAACTACTCTTAACAGCTGAAAATGCTTAGCTTGTCACATCATCTGTTTTGTGGAGTGTTTTTCTGATGAACAAATTAACTTTCCTGAGTCTGCAGTCTTTCTTCATGCTGGTAAAAGGCGCTTAGAGATGATCCAATTCATTCGGCCTGATGAGAATACATCATGAAATCTGTACCCACAAAACATCTTGATTTCTGCACAGAAACAATCAAACTGCCTTCCAGAAGAATGTTTGTTGTGTTGAAAGCTATCATATAGCATCATGACAGCTAAGCTCAGCAAGGGCACTCACGCCTGCAACCTAGATGTTGCTTGAAAGCAGGATGGTTCTTAAGGCTTTAGTTTTCCTGCATTCATTCCTCCTGCAGATCCAACAGATGCCAAGTTTTATGAAGTTCTATCCCTTCTTCTCTGCCCTTAAATATTTTTCAGAGGAAAAGAACACAAGAAAAGAATCCTCTTTTAGCATCCCCTTCTTATGAAATAGAAAAGGAACATTTTAAATGTATATGTTTCCACTTTAAATATAGAGGTATGCACAGCATGTCGTATACCTGTCCTGTGTATTGCAGTAATATCTTTCCAGGAGCAGTAGATGTTATCCTAATAGGAAGACTACCTTGTGTATACCTTTATTAATTGACTTTCACTTAATATGAAAACAATCTAAAGAAAAATAATTAACATACAAATATAAATGCCTTATACCATATGTCTGTCCCTGTGTTATTATGATTTAAGGGTATTTTTGTCCATAATATACAGGTTCTTTACAACCTTTTCATGTCAGAGAAATATGCATGAGTTATATTTCTCCATTTAATGTTGTTGGCCCAAAAGGGTGAGAAACACAAGGTGAGGATGGGTTTTACTTGGACTACCTGAGATACACCTAGAATTATCAGGCTGAGCTTTATAAAACACATCGTTCTTGTTTCTCATTTTCCCTTTAGAGGGGTTTATGTCTACTTGCCATAGCTCCCTTCAGATATAGTTACATGTTTACTCCAAGAAAGCCTGATATGTGAGACGGGTTATGAGCTAAACTGGGAGCTAAGACTGCATTGAGAGAATGTCTTTGCAAACCGCAGACATAAAGAGTATGTGACAGGGTACTCTGGTGAGAAAGGCTTGGTGAAAACTGCTAAACCTGGTAGAACCAGTATGGGAGCTGCTGGGCTAGTACTTGCTTCTGAAGCTGTACACAAATTTGTCACTGTGAGAAAGCTAGCTGTCCCATCACATAACCACCTGTGGAGAATGAAGGTGGAATGGAAATGTGCTGAGCCAATGGCTGTTTTTTACAGAAAAGCAAACAAACAAACTCAAGGAAAATCAGCCAGCAGAATTTCAGATAATTTTAGCATAAAATCAGCTCTACTTACAAATATAAGATTTAATGTCAGATATATGACATATATAAGCCAAATAATATCTGAATGAAAAATTTGCTGCTAAGAAGTATGTCACAGGACTTTTCTTACTTTAGGTACAGTCAAGAGATTTCAGTTTAATGAATGACCTATGATCAATCAGCTCACTACAAGCTCAGAGAAGATATACTATCTATATGCACTATAGAGACTGTTTGAAGAGCAACTGTGAAGCAGAGCTATGCCATTACTAGGAAATTGGAAGGTATTCTGTTTATGAAAGTTTAGAAGGATATCTGAACACCTAAGTTTTACAGAAAATCTCTGCACAGTTTAATTCTGTGCAATGCTTTTAACAAGTCTGAAATCTGGTCCATGCTTCAGCAGAGTTAACCTGAGCAGCTCAAAGAAAAGCATAATAGGTTTTATCTGTAATATCACCTCATCAGTCTGCTACTGTGTTACACCATTGTGCTCTTTCTGCAGATATATTAGAAATGGTGTAAGAGAACCAAACAGACTGGAAGCATAGATTCAGGTAGAAAATCTTATTTCTTTTTTGGTCCTCAGTCTTGTAGACCTTCCTAAAAGCAGCCTGAAAAAATTCAATCTCCAAATCAAATCTCTTCCCTTAATGCTGTCATTGAATGGAATTGCCACCTGATGAAATATCCCAGCAACATAGCCACAGTTATGTTATGATTAAAAGTTAGTCCTTGTTACAGCATAAACTGAGTCAAATCCAAGTACTGAGTGTATAACTGATTTTTCAAGCGTAAGGGGATTTAGTCAATACTTAAGTCATTATATTATTTCTATGTAATGCCATCTTATCTCTAAAATAATTTTAATGTGATGTTCTGTGACACAAAATCAGTTTCAGTGCAAAAGAATTAGGTACATTCAACCTTTTTGGAATGTGGAAAAGATTATTTTTTTTTTGTTTGGTATGATGTGATTCATAACACTTACAATCTCTAATGGGCCAAAATGTGTGTCAATATTCCTTTCACAGTACTAAAATATATCTAGAGTCTGATCAGTAGAAGTTAATCTGGACTGAGTATTTTAGTGAGGACACAGATAAGCGGGTATTGTATGTATTAATGCCAGGAGATTGTCCAGCACTGTGTGTTAGTACCATGCATTTGAATAACTACAAAGAAAAAAGAAAACTTGTACAAGAAAACAAGCCTGTCTTCCAAGCTTTTAATCCAGTGAGTTTGGCTGAGGAATCAAAGCACAAGTGCATGAAAATATCCAGATGAGGGTATCTTTTTTTTTTTTTTCCAGGATGAAATTAGTAGTACTGTTTCACAACATGAAAGGCCAAGAGAAGAGAAATTATTTCCACTTTGTGGAAGCATTCTTTCAAGTAGAATTTTCTTAGCCCACATCCTGCCTGTATAGACACAAACTAGAGAAAGGGAGGGAAACATCTTCGTCCCCTCTTGTTGTTCAATTAGCCATCTCATCAGAAATGTTAATGAAGTACCAATACTGAAATACCTCCAATTGTTGCTTCAGTAGGACTGACGTTTAGTAAACAAGTTGTCTGCAATGCTAGCTAAAACTCTAATAGAATTCTTATAGTACATTACTGGCTTGCATATAATGTCCTATTTGTCTGTTTCAGAGAATGCTTAGATTTCATCTGGCAAAGCAATGCAACCAATGATAGTAGCATGCATCTTCTCTTAACCAACAAGGTAGTACTTGGAGTACCCACTCACCTGGAGTTTTGGTTTCCTGTCTCTATATATCTGTTTTTTTTCAGAAAGACACTTCAGTTAGTATACCTGTTCTAAGTGCTAATCATTTATTTTGTATGAAATTATAGATTCAGTCTGGTTTCTGTAGAATTGGCTGGATGAAATCAAATTCACAGCTACTTCAACTACACAATGTCAGGAATGAATTTAATCACAAATACATATTGCACTATGGGCATATTTATAGAAATAAATGGCCATTCAAGACTCTGGTGTAGATTTTTTTCTTCTTGCAGAGATTTATCTGGTAGACTGAAATCTCTAGGTTAGATTTTTCTGTACCTTGAGTTATCTATCCCTCAATAACTTAACATTTCAGATGTTGTCTTGGAAATGATTGCCACATTGGGAAATGTATCTATGCCTTAGCTGCCTATGTAACATGAAGTTATCACACAGGTTACTACAGTCGATTAAAGGAGTAGCTATTTTATCAGACAATTGGAATTGCAAAGAGGCTGACATAAATGAGGCATACTCCTTTTTTTTTCCTTTTTTCCTGGAAGGTTTAAGGTAAGTTAGAAGTCCTTCAAACATAACATCTCAGAAGTGGCAAAATAGGGTGTTTAAAAACGATTTCCAGAAAGAGCAAGAGTGAATTTTAACTTGTGATATGCAAGAAGGTTTGTAGTATTTAGCGTGTCTATGAGATAAGCAAGGTCAGAGCAGGTGCACTGAGAGGGAAGCCAGATGACGGCTAATCAGAAAAGAAATAAATAATAAAGAACAGATTTTCAGATGGAGTAATTCCCTGCAGACATGGTTGCTAGCCTGAATGAAAGAGAATTGTGGGGATGAATAGATCAGTATAGAACTGATCTTTTCAGCATAAGCAGGTACATATACCAACCTAAAGTGACATAGGATCACAGCCCTGATGGGATACTCCCATAGTACTGTGTTTAGGTGAATCTTTTGGTATTGTTTTCCTCTGACTTGCTATGGCTAAGTTTACAGCAATATGAGTTTGATGGTCGACCCTCCACCTCCCATATCCTAGGCTGAATCGAAAGGCAGTTGCAAAACATTCTCGTTAGGTCACTGATCCGTTAAAAATACTACAGAATGGTCTCCTTATTTTTTGGGATGTCCTTCTATAACCAATATAGGGAGTTGTTGACCATATGCAGTTAATAGTCTGTATCATTCCTTAAAGAATGAGATCGCTCTCCCTACCATTAGTTTTGAATTCCAAGTGTTCTCTTCCCATCCAAATTCTGACAGGTAGTTGACTATTTACTAGTATGTATCTCAGCTGAGTTTTGGTGATGGTAAGTGTATCTAACAAAACCTGAGTAGCTCAAAGGGCATGGACAAAATAATCCTTTTCTATATCTCAGCTTTATTGCAACCAAGATTATGTTCAGTGAGAGGTGATGGTCATGGGGCATACTCTCCCAGCGAATATTCTAGTAAATTGAACCAATCACTCCCAAGGATATTGTAAATCTTCCCCCAGATATTTTAAATGCAATCCCCTAGCCAGAAGCAATTAATATTCTAAACATTGTTGCCTCCTCTGAATAAGGTTTGGCATTCCATTCTGTGCTGGTTCTCTTGGCTGGGAAGAGCAACACTTTTCAAGATCCAGAAGCTTTCCCGGGATTATTCTTGAGAAGAATAAGGGATCACTAAGATTCTGTAGTACATATGGATCTCTGATGCATCTGTTTTGATGGGAAGGTGCACACTTAGGTGTTTTTGTTTGTTTGGTTGGTTGGTTGGTTTTGTGGGTTTTTTTTTCCCTGTGGTTTAGCTTTGTTATTTTTAACATACCGATTGACCAGTGAGGGATGAGAAAGAGTAATGTTTAGGGTTGGTTTTTCATTTGGTTCTTTTTTAGAAATTAAATGTTTAAACCAGTGTCAAAATGATTTTATCTTTGTTTTCTGTGCTAATTTCAGAAAGCAATTGCTGTTTGTATATTGCAATGGCTTCAGATTAATAGCAAGTATGCACCATCAATTTGCATTGAAACCATTGTTAGATAAATAATAATTACTTGGCAAAGTGCTTGCTGAAAATGCAAAGTCAATTAACTTGAGCATTGTTTTACATTCAGCTGTAATTTAGAAAGGATCAATCAGTGTTTTTTAATGGTATTTATATCTTTTCAAACAGCTATAGCATAGAGCTAACATTAAGTACTTAAAGAACACTCTTAACTCCTGTCATTAATCTCATTTCTTTCAAATAGTAAATATCAGCAGTTTGATGACATCCAGTAAGTGAACTACTGCTATTAAAACACCCTCCTTATTTTGAATGTATAAAGAGAGATGTGCTGTTTTAATAGTGCTGGGCCAGATCTTTTTGATACTTAGATTTTTCAGTTAGCAGGACAATGTTTGTCATGGGTGAGAATGAGACAGTGCAAATTCATACCAAGACAAGTATAAAGACATAAAAAAATTAAAAATGGTATTTTATTTCACAGTTAAATTCAGATCAAATCAAAGTGCTCACAATTCATAGCATCTTTATAACAAATATGGTGCCATTATCCCCATAACTATGAGTATGTCACTCAGTTCTGCTAAAGAATGGGCTTAATTTTTGCTTTCCTGTGTTTATATCTTCAGTTTGTGTGCTCTTTGTGGTGGGAAGTGAAAGGGGAACAAATAGGAACACAAAGAAGGTTGGAAGGAAGCTTCTAGATTATGAAATCAATTCCTTGCAGGCGTTACACTACTCAACTGCTTTAACTGAATTTTCTTATAAGCATTTACGTTCTTTAGTCTTCATTATTTTCAGTGAGATACTGTTTCAAAATCTGATAGGCAGGAAAGATCAGAGCCCATTTCTAAATTAAATCTAAATTTATTCATGTTCAGCTTATGTCTTTTTGTTCTTGTGCCAGTGCTCTCTTCCAGCTCAAGTGGTTGTTTCCCTTGTCTTCTTCTCCTTGTGTCTAAAGACAGCAATTCTATGCCTCCTCATGCTTTGCTTTTCTGGTCTAATGAAACAAGCTCTTTTGTTCATCTTTCATGTGAAAAACATCTTTTGTGGATCATCCGTTGCTGTACTTTTTACTCTTAAAATTCATTGATCCATTTATACTCCCACTTCAACACTGATAGAGCATTTTTTTCACCGTCCTTTAAGGTGGAGGAATGTGGAGAAAGTTCGTATATGAACTCCCTTAAGTCCTAGCTCTACTGTCTTCAGCTAGAAGTTGGCCCTTAATTTTCCTGAAAAATTACTAACCGCATTTGAAATCTAGAATGATTTCAGCTGAAAAGCTCACTAAATCATATTAAAGGGCATAGAAAAACACCTACTGATTTTTGCTGGTTTAGATACACTATCTTATTAAGTTACTAAAAAATTATGGGTATCAGAAGGCACAAGTAGAGACATTTATCCTCCCCTTGATGCATATGCAGGACTACAATAAACCCATTAGAGCTGGTGAGATTTATGGCTGTTTATAATGGGAATAACAGGCCCCAGTGTGTGGGAAAGGGGGAGCAGGAGTCTGAACTAGAGGTTGGATGCCAGCCGCTTGAGTTCTAATTAATGCTGACTGAATATTTTAAAACCAAAAAAAGAGTTAAGAAAATGTTTTAATTTTTCCTGGTTTGCACATTAGCTTCCAGACAGTCCATAATACCAAAACTTTATATTCAGGCTACTCCTGTTGGGAGAACACTTTTTTTTTTATTTTTTGTATGAAGAAAATGTTGTCAAACCTATCTTTTAAATACTTTGTGGTTTTCTGCTTTACCAGATATGCAGAATCCTTTCTAGCGTATTAGGGAATACAAACTTGGTAAACAAAAGGGTACCCTGAGTCTTTCATGTAAAGTGGGCAGAAGGAACAAATGGAGTTGGAGATTTAAGGGATTTTCATCTTGCTGTCTTAAGACAAAAATGAGCTTTCAGCTAAGTATTGTACGAGGACCTTAGATGTAATTATTCTCGTGTTCCTTCCACAAGCATTCTGACAGATTTCAATTCACTGACTGGCAGACTTTGAATTCACTCATGTCACATTTTCACCAACTAATTGTATGTGTATATGATTGTGACATCACTTTCATGAGTTTTCATCTGATCCTCTCTTGTATGATGTGGGTGCCTGTAGAGACCTGAATGCCTCCCAACTAATTGTATGTGTATATGATTGTGACATCACTTTCATGAGTTTTCATCTGATCCTCTCTTGTATGATGTGGGTGCCTGTAGAGACCTGAATGCCTCCCAAATACTGCATTAGTTATCCATTTATATATTTGCTAAGTGAATAAGTTTTAACCAAATACTCGTATCTTTTCCATTTTCTGTAATTATTACTTGTGGGTGCGGTACACTGTTGTTTGCAAAGAATTATACTAAAATTTTATAATATTCTTTTGGATTTTAGAAGATTGTTCAATGGGAAGATCATTTAAATAGTTTTCCCTGATTTTATTTTTTTTTTTTGTGCATTAAATAAATTGATCTCTATTTTGTCTGATTTGTCCCTGTTACAGCAATTTCTTCTTGTTTTGAGGTCATCAAATATATACTGTTTGGAGATTTTTCTCTGTTTCATTGTTAGGGCAATGGCTTAATAGTTGCAGAATTGCTCACCATGGCTTACTGTCCTTTTAACCTCCCTATGTATGTCACATTATTTCCTCTCCAGCATCTGCCACTTATACTTAAAAAACATGCTCTTTCTATATTCCATCTTCAGTCACTCTAAGTGATGCACTTGTGTGCTTGTGACTGCTTGGCCCTGTTTGCAAGGGCCCTACATCTTTCTTAGTCTACCTTGCAGAGAGCGAAGAGGTGTGCTTTGTCCCCAGCGCAGTTTGCTTCTCTGTTTCCAGCAGCAAACTTCAGTGTTATGCCTGTAAAGAAAAGTGTCTTGCTAATATTTTGCTTAATAACATATTTTCAGCTTATACAGTGTCTAGCAACAAAAATTAAAACTTCTTTACTTTTGGCTTGATTACAAGCTGTTATATCAGCATTTTCATAGTTCTTTGCACTTATAGCAGCCTTTTAGGCCTTACTGCTATTAGCTATCCCTTCCTGTCAGGGCAGGAAAGTGTAAATGACAATTATTTGTCATTTGACTTAAAATCTGCTATTTTAACTTTCCGAAGCTGTTAAATACTATGAAAAAAAATTCTTACAGCAAAAAAATTAACCAGTATATATGCAACTACCCCTCAGGGACATGAAGTTATAATGTATCTTTTTATAGCAACATATATGCAAGCTAACTCTATATGTCCAAAGTTTTTTTTCATCCCATCAAATTCCTGAGGTGTTTTTGTAGATAAGACTTAAACTGTTCATAGAACCATAGAATAGTTAGGGTTGGAAAGGACCTTAAGATCAGCTAGTTCTAACACCCCTGCCATGGGCAGGAACACCTCCCACTAAACTATGTCACCCAAGACTCCGTCTAACCTGGCCTTGAACACTGACAGGGATGGAGCATTAACAACTTGGGCAACCTGTTCCACCCTCACAGTAAAGACCTTCTTCCTTTTATCTAACCTGAACTTCCCCTGTTTAAGTTCAAACCTGTTACCCCCAGTCCTACACTACAGTCCCTGATGTGAGTCCCGGCATGCTTGCATGCCCCCTTCAGGTACTGGAAGGCTGCTATGAGGTCCCCACACAGCCTTCTCTTCTCCAGGCTGTACAGCCCCAACTTTCTCAGCCTCTCTTCATGTTTTTTAATACTTTGTTACAATTTTAGATTTCATCCTATCAAAGCTATTGAGCATTATATTAATGCTATTTACCAGGATCTACAGAATCATAAATTTCAATGTTGCCTTATATATGTATTTCTTCTAGAAGAGTGCATAGAAACCAGGGACCTCTACCTGGACTATGTGTTGGTCTAACATTTTAAGTTCAGTTCAAGTCCAAAGGAAGATGCATTCCCTATTCTGCTGTAGTCAAAAAGTGTACACATTCATTACCAAGTATGAATGTGCTTTAAGGAACTTCCGGAACAATTGTACCTTAAAAAGGCATTTTAGGAAGCTTACAAGAACAACGCTTTGAACTGACACACTGTTTAATCTCATAAAGTGAAAATTATTCTCGAAATGCATGCTATTTAGCTTGTACCTTAGTGCAGAGGCCTAGCTTATTTGCTGAGGAAATGATGGAGTTTGCATTGAAAATTAAGAAATCCCTCAAACTCTATTAAATAGCTCCTGATTATAACCTGATCTATGTGAGTGCAATTCAAGTGATCTGTATGGGAAAGTATGCGTTGTCGTGGTTTAAACAAAGTCAGCAATAAATCACGCAGTCGCTATCTCACTCACCCCCTTCTTTCTCTCCCCCTACTCCTGGAGAGATAGAGAGGAGAATCAAAAAGAATGCAACTCCCACGGGTTGAGATAAGAACAGTTTAGTAACTAAGGTATAACACAAATAACTACTGCTACCACCAATAATAATAATGATAAGGGAAATAACAAGGGAAGAGAATACAACACCTCATCACCAGCCGACTGATAACTCACCCAACCCCACCCAGACTGAGCACCGACTGATACCTACTCCAACCCTGCAGTCCCTTGCCCTTGTGGGTAACTCTCTGTTACATCCTGGTCATGAAGTGCTGTGGTATGGAATACCTCTTTGGGTATGTTTGGGTCAGATGTCCTGTCTCTGCTTCCTCACAGCTTTCCCTCCTCCCTGGTAGAGCATGAGGCTCAGAAAGTCCTTGGTCAGACTAAAACATTTGTGTTATAAGCAATGTTCTCAGGCCAAAAGTCAAAACACAGCACTGCACCAGCTACTAAGAAGTAGAAAAATGACTGCTACTGCTAAACCCAGGACATACATGTTGTCTAGTTTGTTTGTAACCTGAAGAACATATATCTACAGGATTAAAGATCTCACTTTTCATCACTTTTTCTTCTGCAATAAAGAGTAAAAAAATATCTTGAGAGAGCTTGTTACAAATCTTGTGTAGAAAGTGACTTGGCCTTTCAGTGGAACTGATAACAACTTAAGCAAAAGTGAGTTTGATTGTAACACTTTCGATTTGATTAATCTATAACACTAACTCCTGCAGACTTTGAAACCATTTAGCTGGTAATTGGCCTCTGCTCAGGGGAGGTCTAGAGTTGGATCACTGATAGTGCTAATAGTCAGATACTTGGTAAATTCTCTCTAGGGCTTTTCTGTGCTTTGATTTAGCTCAGTGATAGTGATCCCTCAAAACATTTTTTCCAGTGTTTAAACTGAGACATGCCTACTGTTAGTTGTTCCAACACCACAGACCACAGCACTGGTTGTGGTCTGTACAGGTATTTTGTTACCTGCTGTATTTAGTCAATCACCAGCAAACAAAAAGCTGTCTTGCCACTTACCTTCAAAATTTTTGTATAGTTGGTTCTAAAGATAAGTATTAAAGAAATGTCTCAAACTTGAATGAAGTCAGATATGGTTCAGTTCTCCTTCACCAACACATTTATCAAAAACCGATTAATTTTCATATCTGAGTGGGGGTCTAATTAGTTGGGTGCTAGCAATGTTTGGCCTCTGAAGATTAAAATAGCATTTCAAAAACCTCTCTGCTCTGCAAAATCTATGCCATGTCAGACGGCTTTACATTCATAGAAGGAACAGGAGTTAATAAGGAGTTAAAAGAAATTATGAATACTCTAAGTTACAGGAAGTCCCCAGGGTGCTTTATGCACAATGGAATACCCACTGTATGAAGGAGTTCATAAGGAATTGCTTCCAAATTAGAGATTCCCATTCCGGAATTATACTACAGAAGAAGTCACTACTCTAAAAAAAATGTCACGCAGCAATAAGAATATGGAACTGTCCTTATCAGCCCTTAGCTCCATATAATACAGAAAATGTTTGGAATCAGTTGAAAAGGGCAAAGCATAATATTCTTGTTTATTTTATTTTAAATATGGTAATCAGTAATTTGATATTTTGCATTTTAGCCAATTGAAACATATCCTATACTCCATCCAAATCTTGTCTGGTAGTATAAATTAATTTAGGTTAATCTGGCAAATACTGAGATCCCATGCCATGGGTTATGATGGGCATAATAAATGTGTAAAATTAATGAAAGAGTGCCTTTTACCCAATACAGTGTTGATGATTGACAAGTTCTGCAGGTTTTCTCCTTACTATACCACAAAGGACTCAAAGAGACAAACCATGAAAACCAAGTCATGAGTCAGAGTAACCTGAGAAAGCACCAGGCAGAAACGTTGTGGAAGGCACAGAGCAGCAGGAATGAAGTTGAGGACTGAAGGTTTCATGGCAGATATATCTGCCCATCTTTTAGTTCACTATATTTTTTACCCCCTCAGACTTGTGCTGAGTTCTCCTCAGAGGTCCCACAACAGACAAAAAAGTGACAAAGAGCTTTTAAGCTTAATCATTAGACCAAGCTGGCACAGCTTGGTCTTCGACCAGTAACAGAGAAGACAATCTGGGGCAGAAACGAGTTGAAGTGCCACAGCTGAATCTTCAGAAGCTTGTCTAGTAGAGTGATACTAACTAGCTCCCAAAGGCATTCAAGTGCCTAATGTCCTACTGACACTTTTCCTCCTGCTAAGATTTTTTAAAGCTGCTGTGCTTTGCCGTCATTGACAAAGTTCAATTACTTTGTCCCTAACACTGACATTTTTTCAGCAGTGAATAGCAAAATATCTTTGGCTTAAGATGAAAAATAGAAAGTGCAAACGTGTGAATATAAATGAGTTTGTAAATTCCTAGAACAGGATCTTATTTTAACCTTTTTCCACTTCATATATAATAGAACCATATTATAATTGAACCACTGATTGAAAGTCAATACTTCATAAAACTAAGAGACATAAGCTAAGAATTAAAGTAATTAAGCAGACAATTGTTTCTGAACTTTTAAACTTTCACAAGGAGAAAAGCTATAACATATGAAGCCTGAAAAAGAAGGGTGCAGTAGAATTACTGGAAATGTTAAGGGTACCATTAAAAACTAGTCAACCTAAAGAAAGATGACAGACATAATTAAGCATACCTTTGTTTCTGTGTGTATACTGTTTTAATGATAGTTTAAGGAGTATGCTTCACCTCCTGTGGCAGAATTTTTCAGTGCCTTCTGATGCCCCTCTGCCCGACTCCAATCAAATTGTATGTAGCTCTCTTTTTCCTACTTGCTTTTGCTCTACAGATACAGCAAGAGGAATCATTTTGTCTTTAATGTGCCAGAAACCTATCACTTTTGTACTGTATGCATTTCCTTAATGTATGTACTATCCAAAAGGGCCACTGGTGTAACTTGCAAGAAGACATGAACCCAAATCAGGGCAAGCAAATGAATGCAAATAATCTCTAATACAGAAATGTTCCATTGTAAATTACTATTAGCTTATCTTTACATTACATTGTAAGAGAAAGAAAAGAAATGAAAGGAAAAGAAGATAGGAAGGGATGTGACTACATTGCTTTGGCCAGAGGCTTATAATTGTTACTGATCACATTTTAATGTTGAGAGTTTTATGTATCCAGAATATTAAAACTTCTATTACATTTTCAATTAAAAACTTATATGGAATATATGTTGTAGTAATAGCATGCTCTCCAAAGAAATTAATGTATGCACATTCTGAGGAAATGGGAATGTTTTAAATTTATAGACTGAGAGGTTTGCCTGGAGAATTAGCTATACAAGCATCTTCTGCAAACATCCTGGGACAGTACAGACTCTCATTACATTTTCTGTACTAAATTCAATTTCTTGAATAATCTCTGTCTCCTGGGTAATTATTCATTACCATTTAAGAAGAAAAGGCATGTGCTCAACAGCAAATAAACATCCTATCTCTTTGGAGAGGAATGAGTGCAGTGAACAAGTGGCAAATGCTGGTCTAGAAAAAGATGAGGTTTGGGCAGAACTTGGGTGAAATTCTACCTCTCCTGAAATATCAGCAAATTTCTCATGAGTCCTAATGGCATATTGAGTATTGTAGCTGAGGGGCTGAAGTATCTCAGTTGTGCTGCGTTTTCTACTAGGTGCTTTTGACTTCATTGCCAAATGAACTGATAAATTATTGGGATAATGTTTGACATGAACAATGTCTTTTCTAAAATAGCAGAAGGGTCCAGTTGTTGAACCAGTGATCCTTCTTGGCAATTTAACATCTTCCCAATAAGCATTCTTCTGCCACCTCCTTTATGAATCTCAACAGTTTGTTCAGATTACATCCAGCAATTAGTTAGACAGAGGAATTATTTATCCTAAATGGAAGAATTCATTGCATGTTTTCAAACAATCCCAAAATTTTCTTAATTTTTAGGGGAAAGGAGAAGACCTAGAATAACAAGTTGCTTGGTCAGGTCACTAGCTTTTGTGGGGGAAATCAAGGCTTGAGTCCCTGTTCTGTTGTCCTCTTAAATCTGACTAAGTTAACATACTAGGTAACTGTGCTGGATGAGGCTACCTGTCTCTGAAGGTAATCTACTTTAGGCATACTTAACTTTTCATTTGATCAGATTATAAAGTTTCTTCTAGCATCAGTGTTAGGTCCTTCTGCTGGTTCTCCAGGAGTACCTTTGTCACATCTTTCTGGATTTGTAAGTCCATCAGTCCGTGACTGATGTATGTCTATGTTAGCATGTGAATGGCAATGGCTCTAGATGGATTAAAAAAAAAATGTCTTGCACCAGTTGTTTCGTTAGGTTGACAGGTAATGCTTATAAGCAGGATGATTTCAACCAGCAATGCTCTCTACAGCTGTCTCTGTGAAAGGTGTAGCAAGCTCCCGAGACCTCCTAAACCAAAGACTCAAACCCTACAGTGTCAGTGTGGCAGATTTATAGCTAAAAAATTGAACACAACAGATAGATAGTTTCTAAGTAACCTTTCTCCCCAAGCGCAAAACATGGTAGTGTGGTGCGTTTGAAGGGATGCAGACAGACACACTCTTAGAGGAAACAGCGAGATGAGCTACCGATTGCGACGTAAAACTCATGAAGTTTGCAAAACGAACTAGGAGTAACCAAAAAAAATACTGGTACCGTAAAAGAAAGCTGTTCATTTAATAGGTTCGCTTGATAAGGACTAGTGAGTATGACCCTTATTCCAAGTGGACAAAAATTTCACTTGTATGGAGGAGTTCAGCTTCCCTTAAGGGAGAGCAGTAGCAAAGCTGTGGAAAGGAGATAATTTAGAGGCTGAAATACCTTGTTTCATGTGTTTGTGAAAAATAGCAGTCATTCTTCTTGTGACTCAGGTTTGAACAGACACTTTTCAGAGTGAAAACCATCATGCTCCACAGGAACCCTTTCCATCCTTTCTTATTATGCCTGTTAATCTTATCATATCTGCAATCTGAAATGCAGACAAAAACTGTTGAATTTCTGCTAAGCTAGTGACTCTACTTGCCACTGCCATGACCTCCAGTTTGGGAAGTGCTGCCCTACAGCTTGAACTAAGAGCCTGTCTCACTAGTTGGGACTTGTAGAATACTTCTAATCTTTGTGATATGTAGCAGCCTTTGAACAGCAGTTGATTTCTCAGAGCACTGAGGGCTTGAAAGGGAGAAAGCAGAGAAATGCCTGGGCAGGGAGGAGACCATCAGGGAGGAGAAGGACTGGGGCTGCTCCCCAGGGTGACTGGGTGCAGGCTGAGCCAGGCCCTATCCTCACAGGACACAGCCCTGTGTGGGGTCAGAGTGGTGACAGGGGCAGATACCAAAAACCCAGACACAGTGAAGGTTTGCTGACACCCCACAGTCCCTTAATATCCCCAAGCAGCCATTTGTCCCCCAGGCACTGCCTGGGGCTGTCAGCCCTTTCCCCGGCAGCACTCTCAGAGATGGATCTCAGACAGATTGAGCAATGGGCACTTGGACATGGGATGCCTGGTAAACCCAGCTCAGCCCCACTCAGACACCCCTGGGACCTGCCACAGCCTGAAGCCTGCCCCCAGCAGTGGCAAGTATAACCATGCTTACTGGGCTATGAGTCTTTTTCTAGAAATTTCCAGCACTGAGATTTTGTACCTTCATTTAGGCAAGAACAGCACTAATGTGCGAGAGTATGGAATCTGTGAGCGCACTAGATGTCCACGTAGTGTAATGACTCTCCTTCCTGGAAAGTAAAAGACAAAGCCAATTCCAGGAAGTCTGGCCTTTTCAAATGTGAAAATTCAATTTACTGTGTTAACAAGTTTTAAAAAGAATGTTTTAACCTTCAGGAACAGAGGAAATGGATACTTCTGGCATTGTGAGAACCAGAAAAGAAAAAAATAACTTAGAAATTCAAGTAAGGGTTTTGTGTAGAGAGGAGGAGAAAAAGGTAATGAACTTGGGAAAGAGACAGTATGTAAGGGAGAACCTACTTATAGAAGTTCTCCTTATACAAGTACATAAGTTTTTAAGAAGTCAGTGTCATTTATTAATTTATTATAATTATGCCACTCTGTAGACACACCTGAGGATGCAGCGGTTCTCAGCACAAGGTTTCAGATCAGTTTGTGTGACTGAGAAGTTTTTCTGGCTCTTGTTACATTTGTTCCAATTGTTCAAGGCATTTGAAATGTAGCTTGGACTGAGTACAGACAAGTGCATGCTCTGCCTGAGGCTCCAGTTTTCACTAATAAGGGACTAAGTTTATAAAGGCAATTACATGTATTTCATGAGGTTGTTTATTATATCCTAACTTTTAGAGTGAAAGAAGACTGTAGGGCTTAACCTGACTAGATGCTAGTTACAGTTATAAACACAGTATTAGTAGGGAATTATTCTGAATTTATTTTATATATTGCAGCTTTTGACAAGAGCAGAACAGAACTGAGTAGACTGTGATAAATAAACTGGAAAGGATAGAAAAGTTTAATGAAAAGCTATCACAGCCAGCCCTGTTGCTTATGAATGGTGGCACCCATTCCCAGTCACAACATGTATCATAGCAATGTGCTTACATAAAATTACTTAAACATAATGAATCACTATGCCCGAGATGAGTAACACAATCAAAGATAGCACAAATTATAGTAATAAATATAAATGTATAAGAGGTTGCAAGAAAAAAATAAAATACTAAAATATACTTGATGGTCAATACTTTGGCAACAAAGAAAAAACATCCATAAACTGAAATTATTCTGATGCACTGCTTGCATCGGTAAAGATTAGCTTAACTCACATAATCTGTTTTATTTTCTATTTTGATGCAGCATTTGTTTAAATGGGATAATGGTAAACTATAATTGCATAATCCCTGAGACTGTCACATTTTAAAATCAGTCTCTCTCACATTGCTCCTTGTCTGCTTCAACTGTTCACTGGCACTAATCGAAAAGCGAACAGGGATACATCCTCCCTCAATCAGAATTTCTGTTTGATTGATTAAACAAGAGATTGAAGGAGTTTTGTTTATATTTAAAACCTGCTACTGGAGGAACCTGTAGATACTAGTGCTGACAGGTTGACATGGCTGTTCATAGTATTGCAAACAAATATCTGGACTACAAAAATCCCTTTGGGCTACCCAACAAGAGTGGGTATAAAAGGGGGTGCAAAGACAGCAGACAGGAGAGGGGCAAATAGGAAAAAGCAAGGAAAAAGCAGGAAAAACTTGGGGTTTAGCTTCCCATCACCAAATTGTGGTTTGGGTTTTGGTTTTTTTTCCCCCACTTTTTCTTGTGTTTGTCTCTGGGGTTAATTAATACAGCTATGACAAAGTGCTTGAGTTAAGAATAATTTACTGTATTGAAACTGTGAAAAGACTACTCACTTGTGCCTTCACTCTCCCTTTCTTTTAGCAGAAGAATATGATATACAATTAACACCCAGAACAGTTTACATTCAGAATTAGAAAAACTGGGGCCAGACTTGCTGTTTATAAAAAACAAGGCCTATTTCCCTGACAGGATATCTGTAAAAACATCCAAATTAATCCAGTAAAAACAACAGAATATTAGCAACATCTAAATCTTTGTGTTTCTAGTTATCCTGCTACTCTAGAAGTTGACTCCCCTCTTATTGCCACTGCAGTTACCCCTGCTTCTGGATAAAGTAACCACATGAGATGTTAAATACTGTTGGAAGACATACTCATGATTCCTCCCTCTGCTGCTCAGCTTTTCAGCCTTTCAGTTATATTGCTCTCACAGTTCCATAGCCCCAAACTAACGATCTGACAAAAACAAAATACATGCACCTGCCCTGTGCCCTTCCAACCTCCCCAAACCAGTACAAGGAAGTTGTATGTCCCTTCTAATTTCCAAATAAAAAATACTTTAGCATGTAAATAGTTAGTCTATGTTGTACCTTTTCTTTCTTCAGGCCTGGTATCTTTACCCTTTTATTGACTATTCTACAAAACACAAATAAAGAAGCACCTGCTTCAACTATATCTTAAGAATCTTAAGACTGTGACTGCATTTTATAAAGGCAGTGTACTTCAGATAGCAAAGACAGTGAAATGCATTTGGTGCTTTTCAGTTGCCCTGGTACAGATACAATATTGCTTAAGGAAATATGGGTTTGACTCTAATAATGATAATTGAAAGGCAAAAAACCCCTTCTTCTATTCAATTTTCTAACAATAATTAGCAAACTAACACATAAGCTTATAGTCTTTTTTTTTTAACAACAGCTGAAAATAATTTTCATATGTGGTAAAAAAAAAAAAGAGTCTGATGTAGCTCTGTGTTGGATTTTTCTTATTTATAAAATTAAAGTCTTTGCCTCTCTTAATACTTACATTTCAACCTTTTAAATCTACTTATCTTTGAACAATGGAATTATACAAGCAATTAGGTAAATTCAGATATAATGAAAGTGAATGTAGCTTAGTTGTAATGAATGGATCTTTGCATTTGCTTGCAGTTTATTTCAGACTGTAAACAAGCTAATTCTGTTTTTCTCTCTAAAAGTAACCATATTGAGTCAGATTTTCAAGACAGCTCAAACCTCACAGTCTGTCTACAGCCAGATGAAAGTTCTTTAGAAAGTAGGCCAAAGCATTATGTGGAAATCTGACACTCACTGTTAAACCATAGCTCTACTAATCTTTGCAGTATAATGTATGCTAACAGACTGATAATTTATTTTTTTTTACATAACTGTTAGCTTTCATTATCCTCACTAGGTATGTACTTCTCAGAGGCAGTCTCAACCTGCATTTGGAAAGTGCTGCATGTGAGGCATCTGTAATATGTTTTTCTCTCTTGATATACTAGGTTCCCCCAGATTGGGTAAAAATGGAATAGGAACGTCTTAGAAGTCAGATCAAGATGTTATGTGGGCCTGCCTTTTGTTCCTGAAATAACACTGCTAAGACATGTACAAAATGTGCCTCAGACACTCCTCCAGCATCAAGGCTAGCTGGTGCTATGTCTCTCAGTTTTCATTTATTTATTTATTTATTTCACACAGACCCAAAATTGTTTAGCATTTACCAGCTAACAAAACAGTTGGTTTTGCAGCTGAACTGAAAGGTGTATTAGTCTAAACCACTGGGTGGCACAAAGAAGCCAACATACACGTGAGTATGATTCTGTTTGCTGTGATTTACGCAAGATATACTCTTTGTTTAAAAAATTCGAGTGCCTTTTAAAGTACTAAGGCAATAAGTGAATAAGTGAAGTACAGCTCTTTGTTTTTATTTGTATAAGTAGGTTGTTGTCATGAGATACAGGGAGCCTGCTTCGTGACTGGAAGTGTCAGTGCGTCTGTACTTTAGGACAATTTTGAGGGAGGGAGAAGGAAGACATGGGTAGTAGTTTTTAAAATATATCTCAAAATAAGGCCTGCTCACCTTGATTAGTGATTTCTACTACTTTATTATTATTATTTTTAATTAGCCAATTTGGTCACATTTTTCCCACAGCTGTTTGTCCCCATTTTTTTCTTCTTTATTCCCTATTCACCTATACTCACAGTAAGTGATTGGTATTGCATTCTCATGGGCTACTTGCTAATAGCATGCTTAAAGACATCAATACTTTGTGTTACTTTGTAGCTTCCAAGCACTTTCACGTATTAATTACATTATTCTAACTTTTTTAATTCCTGAAATGGAGGCATTTATTTTCTTGTTTAAGGGGTGGAGCATGACTTTTTTAAGCAACCTGCCCAAATGTGACAAAAATCCTTGTAGGGTACTAGGGATTTATAATGATATTGTCTTTCACCTCACTGATCCCACTGACTGGTCCACACTGTTTGGTGTCTTCCATGTTCTCATCAGATTAATTTTCTTATCTTTCTCTTGCTCCTTTTTAATTTATTTCATCTGAGTTTCAGCATTTGTTTCAGCAGACTGAAAGTGTTATTTGTAGAAGAGATTGAAGAGATCTTTTTAAATTTTAAATATCTTGCAATGCTCTGATAATACAATTGGAGTGCTGGGCTTATAATTTTCATTTTGTGCTTTGTATTTAAAAAATAATTGAGACCAAAAGTATCAGATAACCATATAGCTACGTTTGCTGTCTATGGATTTGTTTTAGGGTCTTATGAAAACTACCCAATCCAGGTAAATGGTTTTATATTTTAGTGTGGGTTTTTTTCATATTTTATTCCTTTTAAGAAGACACTAATCCTCTTTTCTGAGTGGAATGTATATTTGATGAAGTTCTGTCTCTTGGTGATCACTGTATTTCAGAAAAATCTGCCTCTATAGCAAATTCTTACGAGAAACAATTTAGTGATGACATCCTTCTCCTACCCTTCCTTTTCCTTGTTTAAGATTGATTTTGTGAAAACACTTAAACTATTCTAGTTTGTTCACTCATTTATATTTGGGTACAACAGAGATATTATCATATGCACTACATTTAAGGTGGAATTATTTTAATTCAATTCAAAGTCATGATGTGAATGAAGGGGATTAAATTATGGTTTGGTTGGTCTGTTCAGACTGCAGAAGAGAAAGCTCAGGGAGGGACCTTATCGCTTTCTACAACTACCTGAAAGAAGGATAGAGCGAGGAGGAACCCTGGGGTAAAGATTGGACTTGATGACCTTAAAGGTCTTTTCTAACTCAGATGATTCTACGATTCTTTCCTTCAATCTTCATAAATCCCACAAGCTTCCCTAGGATCCTGTAGTTTTAAGTTCCTCCATTAACCTTGCCAGAAGAAAGCATTTTTCTTGTTGCTGTTCTTTAATTTAAGACTCTTGAAATTCCAGACTTTGAACTAGCCTGTGCATCTTTGAGAAATAACACTTTTTGTCAACACAGAGGATTTCCAGGACAAGTGTTCTGGGGGAGTAGATTCTGAAAGACTGGCCCAGAGTCCTGTTATATGAACCTGATATATTGTTGTTGTGGTTTAAACCGATCCACACAGCTCGTCCACTCACCCCCCCTACCCCCCCCACCCCCCCGACCCTCCCCGCTCCTGGAGGGATGGGGAGGAGAATCAAGAGAATGTAACTCCCACGGGTTGAGATAAGAACAGCCCAGTAACTAAGGTATAACACAAATCACTGCTGCTACCACCAATGATAATATTGATAAGAGAAAATAACAAGAGAATACGATACCACTGCCGAACGAGTTCGACCCCCCCCAAAGACAGAGTGTGCCCTTCCGGGTAACTCACAGTTACCTCCCTGGGCATGACGTGCTGTGGCATGGAATACCTCTTTGGCTAGTTCGGGTCAGGTGTCCTGTCTCTGCTTCCTCCCGGCCTCCCCTCGTCCCCAGCAGAGCATGAGACTCACAGAGTCCTTGGCCAGAATAAACATTACTTAGCAACAATTAAAAACAATCGGTGTTATCAGCTCTCTGCCCAGGCTGGAAGTCAAAACACAGAGCTTGCATCAGTTACTAAGAAGGAGCAAAACGGCTCCTGGTAAACCCAGGACAGTATCCACCCCTTATTCCATACCATTCATGTCATGCTCAGATCCCACATTTTCAATATACCATCTCTCTTTTATATATATATATATATATATATATATGTACACATCCACACACACACACAGACAAAGAAATCATTTCTTAGTGCATGGACCAATCCCTATAATGCTGTCGAGTCCATTCGGTCCATGATGTCAGGTTCCATCACTTGTAACAGTCTTTCAGGGCAGAAAAGGCTGTGTGCAGTGTTGGATCATTGCCTGCTGATGCTGATTGTTCCTTCACTGCAGAACTTGTCTGGTTCTATCAGAATTCATTCTCTGCTGGGATGGTGGTTGGAGGGAAGTCAGGGCCAGTCGCTGGTGACCTGAAGACATCTAATTGATGGGCTATAAAAGTATTACACAGCAGGCAACAGCACACAATTAAGTTCATTGACTTTTTTCCCCTAAAATCAAATCCCCTTGAGGTATACATTGGACTTCCCCATCTTCCCGCATTACCCACCAAGTATATCCGGGTCCCTGAGCAAAAGCAATCCCATGAGTGGGTTTGCCTTTACCTGAAGCAGGAATAACCCAGACTGTCTTCCCCAGCAAATTCTTCATGTGCACCACAGGAACTTTGTCCCCCTCTACAATATGTAAAAGTTCTGACTGGGCTGGGCCAGCTCTATTGGCCGATCCTCTGGTGTTGACCAACCAGGTGGACTTTGGTAAGTGTGTATCCCAATGCTTGAAAGTTCCCCCACCCATTGGTTTTTAACAGCCCATTGTACCGTTCCATTTTCCCAGAGGCTGGTGCATGGTAAGGGATGTGATATACCCACTCAATGCCATGCTCTTTTGCCCAAGTGTCTATAAGGTTATTCCGGAAATGAGTCCCCTTGTCTGACTCAGTTCTCTCTGAGGTGCCGTGTCGCCACAAAATCTGTTTCTCAAGGCCCAGGACAGTGTTACGGGCAGTGGTGTGGGGCACAGCGTATGTTTCCAGCCATCCGGTGGTTGCTTCCACCATAGTAAGCACATGACACTTGCCTTGGCGGGTTGGAGGGAGTGTGATATAGTCAATCTGCCAGGCCTCCCCATATTTGTACTTCAGCCATCGTCCTCCATACCAAAGAGGCTTTAACCGTTTGGCTTGTTTAATTGCAGCACATGTTTCACACTCATGAATAACCTGGGTAATAGTGTCCATTGTTCAGTCCACCCCTCGGTCACGGGCCCATCTATATGTTACATCTCTGCCCTGATGGCCTGAAGTGTCATGGGCCCACTGGGCCAAAAATAATTCACCTTTATGTTGCCAATCTAAGTCCATCTGAGCCACTTCAATCTTAGCAGCTTTATCCACTTGTTGGTTGTTCTGGTGTTCCTCAGTGGCCCGACTCTTGGGTACATGGGCATCTACATGGCGTACCTTCACCACCAGGTTCTGCACCCGGGCAGCGATATCTTGCCACAGTGCAGCAGCCCAGATGGGTTTACCTCTGCGTTGCCAGTTGCTCTGCTTCCATTGCTGCAACCACCCCCACAGGGCATTTGCCACAATCCATGAGTCAGTGTAGAGATGAAGTAGTGGCCACTTTTCTTGTTCAGCAATGTCCAGGGCCAGCTGGATGGCTTTCACCTCGGCAAACTGACTCGATTCGCCCTCTCCTCCAGCAGTTTCTACAACTTGTCGCCGAGGACTCCATATGGCTGCCTTCCATCTCCGATGCTTCCCTACAATACGGCAGGACCCATCAGTAAACAAGGCATACTGTTTTTCACTTTCTGACAGTTTGTCATACGGTGGGGCCTCTTCAGCAAGCATCACCTCCTCCTCTGGTGACATTCCAAAATCTTTGCCCTCTGGCCAGTCCATGATGACTTCTAGAATGCCTGGATGACTGGGATTTCCTATTCGAGCTAGTTGTGTAATTAGTGCAGCCCATTTACTCCATGTAGCATCAGCTGCATGGTGTGTAGAGGAGACCCTGCCTTTGAGCATCCAGCCAAGCACGGGCAACCAGGGTGCCAGGAGGAGCTGTGCTTCAGTGCCAATCACTTCTGAAGCAGCTTGAACCCCTTCATAGGCTGCCAGTATCTCTTTCTCAGTTGGGGTATAGCTGGCCTCAGATCCTTTGTATCCCTGACTCCAAAAGCCGAGGGGTCGACCTTCTCACTGCGCACTAGGGTGGCTCCATTTTATCCTTTTTAGTAGTGCTCTACAGCATGAGAAATGGGAGCAAGGGGAACATCTAAAGGGTGTTATTCCAACAGAAATCAAGTTTTTGACCCAGATGACACTGGGAAGGTAAAAACTGAAGCTATCTCTATCCTCAGCTCTCTGCCCAGGCTGGAAGTCAAAACACAGAGCTTGCACCAGTTACTAAGAAGGAGTAAAACAGATCCTGGTAAACCCAGGACAATTGTGTCCCTAGGTATTTTTACATCTTAAAATTATGAAGGGATTTTGTTTAAACCCCTTTGTTTAAACCCTCTGTTTAAATCAGGCTGGTGAAGAAGTAGAAGGAAACCTTACTAAATTAGTTTGCATTAAAATTTAATAAGAAAACCAAATGTTTATTTTGGCCTGTGTGCTTTGGCAGAGATCAGTTGCTTTCACTGGAGATCTTAATGATGCAATGTGACGGCACATTTCCTTATTGGAGTTATTTATTCTCTAAGGTCTGAACTTCCCCAACTTACTCATGAGGTAGTTTGTACATTCCTGCTCATAACTCATGGACTTTCTCACCTCTTTAAAGATGCAAACATTGCTTCTGGAGTTCAGATGCTCTATATGTCTTTGCAGTCCCAAACACACAGGTTATGAAATTAGTGGAGTGTAATGAAGAGAGTTGAACCTATGATCTTCATTATTGATAGTGAAAAAAAAAGGGTGTTGCAGTCTGAGGAAACGTGATACATTTATTTGCTCTGACTTGTAAATTGGTTTAGTTTACTTTTTAAAATAGCTTTTGTTATAGACTTTCTGAAGCAAAGGTCCTCTTTTTTATATATTTTGGTACAAAATCTGTATGTATTCCTTTTTATCTATGTAAACACTACATCATAATGACAGAGGAAATATGCACATCTAAATTTTATCTGAGCAATGCTCAGAAGATTACAATAGAGTAGAACTCACTAGCAAAATAGTGCAGCTATACATTTTTTTCAGCCCATAAATTATGAATAGTAAAAAAAATATATATTTATATTAAAATGTGTCTACAACCTATGAATTCTAGCAATTTACCACAAGGGACAGTTATTTTGGGGAAAAAATGGGATAATGATACAGCAATATTTTTCACCTTTGATTTTCCTCGGATTGAGTTCAGCTCAGTACATGCAGTACATCCTTCCCCTGGGTATGATGGACCTTCTGCAGGTCCAAACCCCTGTCTTTGCTTTGTCACCCCTTGTTCTATGTAACTTTTGGTTCAGGAATCTAATCCCTTACAGTGCTATACAGTTTAAAAATCCTGATCTTAGGAACCATTCTTTTTCAGGTTTATTGCTTTTTTTTTTTTGGTTGGTTGGTTGGTTGGTTTGTGGTTTTTTGTTTGTTCTGTTTCATTTTTGTTCATGCTTTTTGGGGGTTCAATCATTGTCTAACTTGGGAGTAAGGCTAGCAGTTTCAAGATTAGGATCCATACTTCTCCCTTATATGATAAAAAAAAAGTGGGTTTGTTTTGGGTATTTTTTTCCTCAGTGTACAGTAAACTTGTGGTTTAGGTCACTGACTTCTATGATTCTGCAATTAGAACATTGAACTCCAGTGGCAGGCAGTGAAATGTCTCTAGTAAAAAGGAGAATATCTATTTAGAGACCAATGATGAAGGTGCTCAAAATACTTAGTCTAGACTTTTTACTTCAGTTTGAATTCCCACATTATCATTCTTTAGGACTTCCTATGTAATTCACATGTATGTGAACTTAAGATACTTTAGCCCAACTATCACAGGGTAAAAGCTGCTCATTTTACATAATTAAAGCAAATCAGGATCCAAGTGGTTTTATTGATTTACTAATGATACGCAATTAGCTGGCAAACAGTGAACAGTCCTTCAGGATCAATATGAGTAACAGAATGAATAAACCACAGTCCTGGCTGCTTACAAAGTATTGAAAAATCCCAAAGAGTTGTCTCTCTCTCTCACACACACAGGCACTCACACACATGTACACATAGAATTAGGGGCATCCCCACACTCTGAGCAGTATGAATGACAAGCACACACTTCTTTTCTGGGACTGTAGTATATGTGGGTGAGCCACTGAAAAAGCACCCCAAGAGTCTGCATATGTACACCTGAGCTCTAGGTACTGTCTGTGTCACCCTAGATGTTGGTTCCCACAGCTGGAATGCAGAGGCTGCTTGTTGCATTCAGTGCCCAGAATCGAGGCTGTGAAGTCCAGCCAGCACAGAGGTCCCCAGGGTCAGTGGCATGTTTATGTGTCTGTGATTTCTGTCAGTGTCAAACTGGGGCTCAACCTCCAGATCTCTTCCCTCACTTAAAAATTTGCCTACTTCTTTTAGATGGCTTTTCAGACCAACCCCTTCACTGTTGCAATAGTCTCATTGTAGTTCCTTGGTTACTCTTGAATCTGCTTGATGGTACTTCCTCTTCAATATGATCAGCTTTGAACAGACACTCTCCCTGACAATTTTGATTAATTAATTCACCCACCCATGCTGTTGACACACATGTTCCTTCTGTCTTAGCAGTGATTGTTACCCAGGCCATTTTGCCAAGGGTGAGCTGTAATAGAATTCCCACGTACAGCTGGCTTGTCTTAAACCAATCTTTTCAATAGTAGATTCATAAGTGGTCAGAAGTTATCTTGCTTTTAAAGCATGACTTTTTGTCTCCTGTGCTTCAGAAAATGAAATGTATTTACAGACTGGTTTTCTGTGTGTTCTAATAAAAGAAAGATCATTTTCCAAGAAATTCTTATTTCTCAATTAAGATATTAACAGTTATATAATCATTGCTTTTATGAACTAGATCTCCAGTAGCCACTTGCTAGTTGAAGTAATAATTAATTGATAAGTACAATTTCAATTACAAAGCAGTGAATACATGCAATTTTAGGGCTCCAATGTAAAGAAACAAAAAAACAACCACCCAAAACAGCAAAAAAACCTAAAGAGGTAAACAACCAAACAAAATACCCCCTACTTGAGCTACTGGCACAACTGGCATTTAGGCACCAAATCTGTTAATTCGGTGCTAAGGAGTGCAAATTTTGAGAATCTAGTATGGATGCTACGTGATCCATATCGCTGTCAGAAACTGTAGGCTGTTTTCAAGAATCTGTTTTAAAGCTTTGATAGAAAGATCAAGGTAATAAAATTTAAAGCAGTTTGGAAGAGAAAACTAATTTCCTCTGCAAATAACTCAGGTTTAGGATTGTAGAAGTGTCCGCTGTGGTTTGACTTTGAACACTATAGGAACATGGGTATTTGCTCAAAAAGGAGAACGAACCTGTTAGTTGTAAAAGACTAAAAGGATTTACAGAAGTGTTTGGAGACCTTTTCCCAATTAGTTGCTTTGCCCTATGGAATATACATTTCTGATATTTACAGTCCTTCACGCCAGTTTAAGAAATGCTGTAACCTAGGATTTTGAGAAACATTAGCAATTAAGGGCTTGCTTGTGTTTCAAAGGACTGTCAAAATTATTCTGTCAACTGCTATTTTGTAGAGATTGCCATTTTTAATTAATTACTATCACTGTCTGAAATAATTTAATACTAATCCTTCTTTTCTTTTGTTTTTCATTTTCAGTCCCTGATCTATGTCTATGTCAGATGTTGCGTGGGTCTGTTTATGCTTATCTAGCTCCTTATGGGCTTATTTTCTATTGTTTTGCTTTTTTGGAAGATGAGTAAAAGGACTCTTTAGTTTTGGGGTTTTGTTTTTTTTTAGCTTACAGCTGGGATTTTATGTGGCACAGAACTCTGTAATAGCATCTGTGCATATCAGCCCACCATATGGGTAGGAGGGAAATAGCTTAATTTAGTGCATATGCATGAAGTAAACGAGGACTTGACTATTGCTGGGCTACAAATCACTAAACACTACAGAGAATACTAGGTTGTCGAAGGATTGCAAGAAACCAAAGGGCAAATATGATCTAGTAGTATTATACTATTTCTGCTACACATTTCTTTAGTGTTTATACAGAGCAGTGACTCAGCAAGCACATGTCTAGTCAGAAAATCATTAAAGGTTAAAGCTTGACCAATATAAATGAAATGACATTGACTGAAAGTACAGCTGAGGGCTCACAGGCTTACTTTTGTTCCAGTGAGACAGAAAATCAGCTTCACTGATTCAGCTAAAGGCAGCAGTAGTCCCAAAGTAGTTTCACTGATAACATACAACCAGAGGTCTAAATCTACTCTGACTTCTTTTTTAAAATTGCCTTTGGCCATTACTGCTGTTTAAGTCCTTTCATCGGTTACCACAATAGGTCAGCTTTATATCTGATATTTCTGACATAAGGGACTTGTCTAAGGATACAGTGATTATTACACAGATCTGTTTTGGAGATCCAGATATGCATAGGGTCAGAAGAAATAACTCCAACCCTAATAATCACCTCTGAGTTTTGACTTGCTAAAATGCTAGAATCTTTTGCTTATGGCTATAACATAGTTAATGAAGAGACACTTCACTATCACTGAAGAAGATAATTACTTCTCAAGCAGTTCAACTGACATAATTTGAGGTGAAATCTTTACATCACTGCTGGTTCTTTAGCATACTTATCTGTTGTTTCTTCTTTTGTTTCCAAAGGGACCTTTACCTGTATTATTAGCCTTACAGAAGGGACCTGAAAAACAAGCGTGCTGACATTGTGATTGTGTGTTGGGTGAGTCAATAGTTACTTTCTAAGGTTTTTGTTTGAACCAACGGAAACAGACGGTCATACTTAACAGAGGTGAGATGAATTATAAATATAGGTTTTCAGATTGTGGTTGTATGATATCTACTACTAACCACTGGAGAAAATACATAAATGGTTCTTTGATGAGGGATGATAGCCTTAAACTTTCGTCTTACAATTTGTCATCACACAACTGGACCAGAATCAGATATATTCTTTCCTCTCATTTCTATTAAATTTTGAATTAGTTTCTACACAGTGGAAGAGGTATTTTAAATTACATGAGCTACATAAAGAATTTAAAGTGAATGTCTGTCTTCCAGCAAAAACTGGAAGGTTTTTGGAAACTATGGTTTTAGGAAAACTATGCCTCTTTCTCTGGGTTGCATATAAAAAGGACTAGGTTTCATCTCCAAGGAATGTCAACATAAGAACAACTTCAGAAAACGTCTTATTTTCTGGCATATGTAGGATTCTTCTTAACACTCCTGGTTCTCAAGATATAACACCAAATGAAATGTTTTGTAGAAGGTGTGTAACACATGGCATCCAGTAGCACAATGTGTTAGTGTAATGGTCAAGAGACCCTTCTTGTGTGCGTCTCAAAACAACTCAAAAGACTAAATGACATGACAGCTTGTTATTGAACAACAAGCGGGGGATGCTTCCCTGTGTTGTGTGCCCTGAGTCCATGAAGATCAACTGCCCGCAACTAACTGCCCAGAGACAGCGGCACAGACACTGTGGCACCTGCCAGTGCACAATGTGAGCTGAGTCTGGGGCTTCCCAGATCCCAGTGAGTGAGTCTGACCTGTGGGAGGGTTCCAGGAGAGTCCCACCCTGTAAAAGGGCACTATCCTGCAGCTATGTGGTTCGCTCCTCTATCCTGGACTACAGTGGGGTCAAGGACTGAAAGGACACAACTGAAAGAACTTCCACATGCTGAATGACAAGACGCTGATGGATCCATTGGGTGGGTGGTGCTATTTATCTGTTTTCTTTCCTTCCTTTCTTTCTTTTGTCCTTTCCTCCTTCTACTTCGTGTCTTCTATAAGAATAAGAACCAGCCAAGACTTTTGTTCTCCTGACACAGTTTTAGGGCAGTTTATAATAAAGTTAATTGTCGTTTGGTTTTCCAATCTCTGGAGGGCCTCTGGTTTTCTCCTGTGAATGGCGCAGAGTGTGTAGAAGATCTGCTCCCCCTGGACTTGCCGGGCGGGTTGTGACAGGAGGTCAGTTCCTAAGAAAACCTTATAAAACTGTAAATAAACTTTTAATTTGAGCTCTGTAATTATGTAGCTATACTGCTTGCCATTGAGGAGTTATTGTGCTGAACAGTGTATATGAGAGCTTTTTCTTTTATTATATGGGTATACTTTTGTCTTTCTGGGAGTATGTACCTGAATGAACAACTGCAGTGTTGGAAGGCTTTTGGTCTGCTAAATTGTAGATTTTTGAGTCTGCAGTTTTGGAAAGTTAGCCCTAGGTAGTGCTGAATGTTAGTCCTCTTGAGAAAATCTTTGGTGCACACACAAAAATTGAAACCTCAAAAAACCTTTGACTGAAAACCATTCAGGAGAAGGGTCTAGAGTACTTCAATCAAAAAAAGAGAGAAAAAGGAAAGGAAAATAAGACAATAAAGAGAAGGGTATCTCTTATAGTCAAAACAGCATTGCTATACACATAATTTTATTTTCATGAACTTTTGTTATGTTATTTTACTAGGTAATATGACAGGGTGGTCGATAATGAAAACATTAAATCTGCAGACATTTTGAGGTGCATATGCTAAAACTGATGGTGAGTTTTCCTTTAAATTGACTTTCATGTTTTTTCTCTGGAATTGGTATGAAGTTTCTAAGTTTACTTTTACCTTGTGAATTATAGAAAGAAAGTTTGAAGAAATCTTTGTTTATGTTTATCCTCTTATGATATACCTTGGCACATAGTCTGAAATTTATTTAGAGTTTTTAAAACAACAACAAAAGTGTCTTTGTGTTCCTTGATTCAGAGAAATCTCCAGGAATTCACCTACAAAGTTTAAGTTGACAAGCAGGTATTCTTTATTGCGGCGCTGGGAGACACAGGAGATAGTTCCTCCTAGCGTGTCTTGTCCAAACATCAACCAGGCTGTGATTATATTGTCTTTAAACATACATATTCATTAGATTACATGCATATTCATAGAGTTACTTCTACATTACATCGTACTTCTAGAGAATTCCACCCACATGCGCACTAAAATGTGGTAGTGGGCTTTGGGACCCCTGGTGGTTATTTCTTCACCATCTTCCTCTTCATCACTGTTTTAGGATTGTTGTCATGTCAGTAGTCACCAGGCCAGTTCTGGACAGTTCTTGCGCAATGCTTATCTTCGCCATTTCCTTATCTCTATAGTTGCTAACAAAGCCTAAAGTCCTTGAAGTTACTTATTTACAACCTCGTTCTTCAACCAAACCTACTCTTCATTCTAAAATAAGATTTTCGTAGGAAAAGTGAACAAAAGTAAACTTAGTGGAAAATTCTCCTAGTGGCAGGATGAAGGAATGACATTCCTTGATTTCTGAAATGCTGCCCAACAGAATCTGAAATGAATAATCTGTAAGATTCACTTCTTAGCATATAAAACACAAAAATATGAGGTGTGAATGACAGGAGGAAAAACAGACAACTGGTTTTCATTGGGGCAGAATGCAGTGGTCATACAACGTAATAATCTCATCTATTACTTCATAGCAGATGGACTTTGTTACCTCTTATTCAGTATCTTTGAAGTTATTTTAAGGTAGCACACTTCAAAATCTTGTGTCACAAGTGGATTACAGAAACATCCCAGACAGAAGATGCAGTGTGAACGTGGGATGTTAAATATTCACACTGATTAATTATTTTAATCTGCTTTGCAACCCGGGGTGGGTGGCCAGGAGGGGGAGGTAGAATGCAGTGCTTAACTGAGCAGGGCTGGACGGTCTCACAGAGACTGAGGATCTAGCCTACTCTGTCTAGCCTAGAGTAGCTCTGAGAGTAAGTAGAAGCATGCTTCAGGAGTTGCACTGGCCTCTTTGTTCTATAACTCCAAACACTCTTGTCAGCAACAACTGGAGGTATTGACTAACTTCGTGTAGTTTCACTTCTGGTTCATTTCCCTCAACCTTATTTTTCATGTCTTCCTATTTTCAGGCTGAATACTGTCTCATCAGTGTAAAGCCTCAAATTTACAGCAGAAAATAAGGTGGAATATAGATGCTGTAGTTTGGTTAAACCACTGGAAATAACAATTTTAATAATTTTGCTTGTTGCAAAAAAGAATTGTTTTGAATTAAGCTGTAGTTGTGGTTAATACTGGTAGGTGGCCAAGCACCACATAGCTGCTGTCTCACTCCTCCCTCTGCAGAGTGGGATAAGGGAAGAGGAAAGGAAGAGTAAAAGCAAGAAAACTTGTGGGTCAAGATAAAATGGCTTAATAAGCAAAGGAAAAGTAGAAGAAGAAAGAAACAAAATGAAACAGAGTGATGCAAAGGCAATTACCAACATGTCCCATGGGTAGACCAATGTCCAGCCAGCTCCTAAGTAAAAGATAGGTGACTTCTTTAAATGCCATTTTTCTCCCTTTCTACCGCTGATCGTGACATTCTATCTCTTCAGTTAATTCAGGTCATCTGTCTGGTTGTGTCCCCTCGCAACTTTTTGTGCTCCCCCAATCTATTCACTGGGGATACAGTAAGGAACAGAGGACTTTGTGCTGTGCAAAGAGTGTTGAGCCAAGAGCTACATCAGTGTGTTTTGGTTACAACTCTAAACTAGCACCATAAAGGCTGCCATGAAGAAAATTAGCTCCATCCCAGCCACTTGAATCCCAGTGCAACTGTGATTCATAGTAAATGGTGGCTGTAATCTGCATATTGTGGTGGTGTGACATTTGAATTATTTCAGATTGGTCTTTTTTTTCAGACACTTCACTAATGCATTTATGAGTCTTGAAAGTAGATACAGTTAACAAAAGTAACTCTGTTGTGAATCTTGTCTTTAAGATTTCTTATATATACACACACATTTTATGTTTATATGCAGACACATACATGCTATGTACAGTTCTTCATATGTATGGCAATGGAAGCATACTTTATGGTCTCCTTTTTTTTCTCCTGGCCAATATTCTTTTAGGTTTTCCTACTTGAGGACAAGTCCTGCTCAACTCCAAGCAGTAGCAAAGTAATTTTAAAAGAGGAATAGGCTAATTTTTCACCTAGAAAAGTAATGTCAGCTGATATGTGCCAAAATCTATCAGGAAGACACCAAGCAAAAGCTGTAACCACTACAGAAGAGTCACTGATTTCACCTTTTACTAGGAATCCAAGGATAACTTCATTAAACTCAGTTTAATGGGTATAAAACAAAATTCCTAAATATAATGTTCCATTATTGTAGATATCCATTAATAGCTTGGTCAAGCACTACTGAGGCTGTAAATAGTATTGTGTAACATTCCTGTTATGGGTATTATCTAGTCTTGTTTTGTAGGACTCATCCAAGCACTGCCCTCTGAAACAAGAGCCACCATAGGGAAATTGTCAATTACGTGGTAGCTACCAGTTTTTCCAAACTGGGTCTGAGGACCATGCTGTTCCCAGGGCATACTCCCTTACCAAATGCTGTCAAGATTTTGTCCTTGTCTAACTGTGCCTTAGGGGGAGTGTAGCATATGTTGTTGATACTATTCCCGTTAGAGCATGACAGTTACTGTTGCCTGTTCTCTTGGCTTTGATTTCGGATTCCTTTGGTTCAGTGATTTCGGAATTAAATATGTCCAGATGCTGTGTTTCATTTATTGTGGTCGCATGTGTACACAAGCAAATAAGTGTTTGTGTTGCTAACCTTTATGCATTGTAAGGGTAATGAAAACATTTAAAGGTAGCACAGCCAAGGTAAAAGCCTCTAAATGACCCAGTATGATTCTAAAAGTAGAAACTGCAATAAAATATATTATCTTTCAGAATATATATATGTATCTTCTAAAATATGAAAATAAATTCATACTTGAAGGCAATGTATATGGCATTTTTCTACACTCTATGTCACTGCAAGTATCACCATATATATCTGTTCATTTTTCCTTTTTAATAATCTATTTCTACATTTCCAGCATCTTACGTACCTTTCCTTAAAGCTGAATATATGCTGAATCTATTTTTTACCCCCTTACACCAGAAAAGAAAGATGGAAAGGATGTGTATTTGAATAGTTCAGCACTTTTTTTTTTTTTTTTTTTTGAATGATGTTTCAAGTCCTTAGACACTGTATTACTGTTAAATTTAGTCTCTTGGAAATGCTGCAGTCTGGTAAAATTGACACAAATATACTATTAACAAAGAATTTATTGATTCACTTACCAGAATATACATTAATAAAAATAAGTCCTCATTGCAGCCTCAGAACTATTTTGTGAAAGAGGGGGCACATTGTTAGAAAGACTTTAAAGCTAATTGGTATGATTGTAATGATTTCAAAAGGCTGTTTCACAAAATCATTAAGGCTAGAAATTAATCTTTGAGCTATATTAGCTCAGAGACTTGCACTTTCTTCACACTTTGCAAGCACAACCAAACTACCATTAAGTTCAAGGTGCCCTCCATGATGCTTCATCAGAAAAGTGAATTCATTTAAGAGTTTTGTTTAAGCAGGATGCAGCTATAGACAGCATAGTGCCCGATCATGAATGCCAGAGTAAGTGGCTTCATGATGGATGTGCATCTGCAGGAGTCAGAATATTTGCAAGTCACAGCAGGGTTTAAGCTTCTACACCTTTTTTATTATGGTGCTGTGCCTATCTCTGACTTAAAATATTTTTTCTTAAGCATGATTAAAATGCATATACTTGCCTTAATTATGTATTTGGAGTTATTGAACTGTACCTAGGACAAACACCAATCCTTTGAATTTCTCTTCCATATTAACATTTCTTTCTTACCTTCTTACTCAGATACATTTTAAGACCTGGTTCCAGAACCACTGGTTTACCTGTCTCTAGCCAATGCTACTTTCTTCCTTTCTGTATAAATTTCCTCAAAAATGCACAGGATTTGATATAGCACCTCCTTCATTGATAACTGCATAGGCAGCTGTAGGGACAGATTCTGTAGATAGCGCCTTTGTGCTATCTCAGTTCTGGCAGCAAATTATCTAGACTTCCTCTGTTGACCTTTCTTCAATTGTAGGATAGAAATGTCTTTGAAATAAAGATAAGTAAGTAACTCTGCTAAATAAAATAAAGGCAGAATCAGAATCAGAAGTAGAGAGGGGTGTAACAGTCAGAATACAACAGCTGTAAAAGGGGAGGGCAGTTGCTGTACAATCCTGTACTTTCCTCCCGTGTTGAAACTTTCTCTCCTCTGAAAGGAACCATCTGATGGTCTGGGGGAGGCTTAGGAACTAAGGGAGGGCTTTAAGCCACTCTCTTTTTGTGTCAGTAGCTTACAACATTGATGCAAAAATTTATTTTTGCTGTGCTTTCAGTTGTATAATACTTGATCAAAAGAGTTTTCAAGGACGAAGGAGAAGTACGTATGTTTCCATATGCAACACTGCTGAACTACTAGTTACTGCCAATCTGCTGGTTTTGTTTTCCATACAGTTTCTGCTAGTAAACATTGCCATTTTTCTAATCCTCCTTTCCCCCCCCGAACTTTTCACATCTAAAATTTCCTCCTGTATATCTGTCCAAAATTCAACAGGTTTCATAGTAAGATTTGGGACGTTGGGAATGTGCTTAACTTATAAGTTCTAGATAGCCCTGAGGTTAACTTGATATTTTATTATCAGAGGATACAAGAGGAGAGAGCAGGACTGATCTAACATGTTCTGTTTGCTGTTCCTTAGAAGACAGTTTTACAAAATGATTGTTCCAGACGGAGGTTGATAAGTGGGAAGAATCAAGCCCAGATAGATAGGCTGAATTAACCAAAATGTGCAACATAAATTTCCCACCCCACCAAATTTTGCCCACAGTTTCTCATTAAATAACAGCAAACAAGTGTTCTGTGTGATTGACATGTGGACCTCAGTGCTTGTAATTTATCATATACACTGAGCTGACAATACTGTCGAGATCTCACATAAGCATACAACTTTGCTTTCATATTTTTCTTGTGATATTCTTTTCAAGTAGTATTTACAAAATACAGTTGAGCAATACTGGCCAAATGTATGACAAACTACAGATGTAGTTCTACATAGTCACTAAACATGGTGATCATAAGGCTAGGTCAGACGTATACCAGCGTTGAACTAGTTGTTTGGCAGACGGTGATATGGAAAGGGCAGACTGATGGACAAGCTTGGAATAACCTTCTCACTGAGGAACTTTCTTCTTTACACAGTCGGTTATTGGAAGGTTTGTCCTTGAAGGTAAAAAAAGCCTGTGCTTTCTAAGACTTTACAGTTCAATTTAAAGCTTGGTGGATTGCCTCATTTGTTGTTTGGATATAGGTCACCCAGTCAGTGGGATTCTCTTTATAGGCCTATCATGGAATTGATTGCTGCAGGAATGGGACTTACTCCATTCTGCAAGGTTCAAAAGCGGGCTACATGACCTCAATATCTGTCAGTAGGTTTGTGGGATCAGTAACCTAGAATTCAAATATATCCATGCATAAAACCTTTAGACCCAGGATTTTTTTTTTTATTTTTTTTTTTCGGGGGGGGGGGGGGGGGGGGATGCTCTTCCATTCTTGAAAATACAACTGAGGGGAATTTCAGCAAGAACACCTTTTTTTCCTTTTTTTTCTAAACTGGCACAGGCATCTCCATTCTTGGCCAATGTGCCTGCTGGCTATAAGGTTTTCATTAATATGAGTGGCAACAAACACGTTTTCTCCAGCTGCTTTTTACATACCAGTCTTTACTGCAGAAACTCATGCACGCAAACTCTCCTGACAGGATAATATAAAAATGTAGGACTGACATGCATATACGATGACAAATTTGTCAAAGTCATAAAAAATGCATGCTGGCACTGGAACTGCAGCACTTACTAAAAACATTAATAGTGTATAAACTAACTAACACCCCATAAATTCTGTCTGACATTCACTTGTTTAAGAAAATATGAGGTTCTATAACAATTTTAATATTTCTAAAAATAGCATACAATTATAAATAAAATTATAAAATTGTTATTATATTGTTCGTTTCTCAGTAGAAATTATCTTTTTAGGGCAATGCCTGTCATCTTAAAATCTCATCTATGGTTCTGACATGGACTTTTTGACAAAAAATAACTTTTTTATCTTGCTTAATACTTTCCAATGCACTACAATTGCAGTTCTGATGATTTATCTGGATAGCATCATTTTTTTTCTTAATTTGTGCTTAATGCTGATTAAAAACATCAACCCCCCCAAGTCTAAAGAAACTAGCTTTTGTTTCAGTTGCTGAGGTGAGCAGCTCGAGAGAGGACGCCTTCAACACCGGAGCGGGGGCGAGCTCAGCGTCCAGGAGCCTCAACTCAGAGCGGCCAGAGCCACCGAGGGAGCCTCAGGTCCTCGACAGGACCTGCCCAGGAGCCGGCAGCTCCGCGGACGCGAGCCGGGACTCACAGGGGGCGGAGCCAGGAGCAGCGGCACCAGCCCTGAGTGGGTAAAAACCTGCCCCAGGGAGCGCGAGCGACCAGGAGCGAGGTGAGGCAGTTCCCGCGGGCAGGCGAGCGGGATGGTGAGCACCCGTCCTATGACCAGGGCTTGCTCTGGGAGCTCTGCTCTGGCTGCCCCGGCGGTGGCCAGCGCAGGCACCCGGACAGAGCTGATGAGAGGGGAGGCTGCGGTGCAGAGCTCGGAGTGTAGGGGGTGCCTGTGCTGGTCTAGTGGGGGGAGGGTGCACAACGGTGCTCCCTGGTGGAGGTCCTCCTGCAGCAGGGGCTGAGCTGCGGGTCGCTGTCAATGGGCTGCAAGATGTCAGGGAAGCTGAGAGAAAGCAGGGCTGCTTGTGCCAGGCCCAAACTGTGCAGGGGCCTCAAGTGTCCATCATAGCTCATGGAGGAAAGAAGAAGGCCGTTAACCCAGGAAGCTGGGAAACAGCAACAAAAAAAAAAAAACAAAACCAAAACCAAACAACAACCCACAAACAAGGAAACAAACAAACCAAAAAACAAACAAACAAAAAAACCCAACCCAAACCAAAACCAAAACAACAAACAAAAAAACCCAAACGACCAAAAACAAAGGAGGAAGAGGACAATTAAAAGCAAGGGGCTTCCTCCTACATCTGTTGTTGCCAACCAGAACCACTTTGCAGTTCCGCAGGTGGCTAATCAGAAAACATCCTCACACCAGAAACAACCAGCTGATGCACTGCTAAAGATCACTACTGGTGCTGCGAGGAAAAAGCAGCGGGTCGTAGTAGTAGGGGACTCTACTTTGAAAGGAACAGAGGCACCCATCTGTCTGCCTGACCCAGTCTCAAGGGAGGTGTGTTGCCTACCGGGGGCATGGATCAGGGATGTTGCAGAGAGGCTGCCTGGTCTAGTGAGGCCCACTGTTACCCACTGCTAGTGATCCATGTGGGTGCTAGTGATATAGATAGCAGTAGCCCAGAGAACATGAAGAAGGACTACAGAACCCTGGGAGAGGTGGTTAGGGGCTCTGGAGCTCAGATTGTCTTTTTGTCAATTCTCCAGGCTACGGGGAGGACCTTAAAAAAGCTAGGTGAATTTGGTGGGTTAATAGGTGGCTAGAACAGTGGTGCCATAGGCAACGTGGGACTCAATTTAGTAGGCCAGGTCTACTGGGGGCTGGTGGAGCTGGTCTGACTAAGGAAGAGTGATTTTGGTACGAGGCTTGCCAGACTGGTCAAGGATGCTTTAAACTAGATGTGTTGGGGGAGGGGGCATCATTCCATCCCAACACACCCAGTCAGTTGCCAACACCTATAATAAATGCTCAGAGCAGAGATATTCCAGCCGCTCCAGCCAATGAGCTGTCTTCATTTGGAGCTGTGCT
The DNA here is from genome assembly GCF_037157495.1 of Lathamus discolor. Classification (NCBI taxonomy): domain Eukaryota; kingdom Metazoa; phylum Chordata; class Aves; order Psittaciformes; family Psittacidae; genus Lathamus; species Lathamus discolor. The sequence goes on along the minus strand of NC_088887.1, from coordinate 25,735,820 downwards.
CAAATGCCCCTGTACAAATGCCCGTAGCATGGGGAACAAACAAGAGGAATTAGAGATGTGTGCACATCTGCGGGGGTATGATACAAGAGGCATCACAGAAACATGGTGGGATGGCTTCAATGACTGGAGTGTTGGAATGGAAGGTTACAGGCTCTTTAGAAAGGACAGGCCTGGCAGATGGGGAGGGGGAATTGATATTTATGTTAGGGATAGGCTGGAGAGGATGGAACTCTCTCTAGGGACAGGTGAGCAGTCAATAGAGAGTTTGTGGGTCAGGGTTAAAGGGAAAACAGTGATGGGAGACATTATTGTGGGGATCTGTTACAGACCGCCTGATCAAGAGGACAGTGTGGATGACGCAGTCTATAGACAGATAGGAACAGCCTCACACTGGCAGGCCCTTGTCCTCATGGAGGAATTCAACCATCCTGATATCTGTTGGAGCGACCGTATGGCCTGGCACAAGCAATCCAGGAGGTTCCTTGATTGTGTGGAAGACAACTTCCTTCTGCAAGTAATAGAGGAGCCGACGAGGAGAGGTGCCATGCTTGACGTCATGCTCACCAACATGGAAGGGCTGTTTGGAATTGTGATGCTCCAGGGCAGCCTTAGATGCAGCAATCATGAGATGGTCGAATTCGAGATCCTCAGGACAGTGAGAAGAGCGTGCAGCAAGCTCACTGTGCTGGACTTCAAGAGGGCAGACTTTGGCCTCTTCAGGAGCCTGCTTAGTAAGGTTCCATAGGATATAGCCCTAGGGCAGGGGGGCACAAGACTATTGGTTGATATTCAAGGATCACCTACTAGAAGCTCAGGAGTGCTGCATCCAAATTACAAGGAAGCTCAGCAGGAGAAGTTTATAAAAGGTGGAAGCAAGGACAGGTGGCCTGGGAAGAATACAAACATGTTGTCCGGGAAGCTAGGGACCAGGTTAGGAAAGTTAAGGCCCAGCTAGAATTAAGCATGGCTAGGGATGTTAAAGATAACAGGAAGGGATTCTATAGGTACGTAGCAAATAAAAGACAGACTAGGGACAAAGCAGGCCCCCTCCAGAAGCTATTGGGAGAACTGGAGAAGGCTGAGGTTCTTAATGACTTCTTTGCCTCCGTCTTCACTGGCAAAGGCTCTGACCACACCAACCAAGTGTTGGAAAGCAGACACAGGGACTGTGAGAATGAAGACCTTGGGCCCACTATAGGAGAGGATATGGATTATTCATTTTAAGAATCTGAACGTACACAAGTCCATGGGACCTGATGAAATCCATCCGTGGGTCCTGAAGGAGCTGGCAAATGAAGAAGCTAAGCTACTGGCCATCATATTTGAAAAATCCTGGCAGTCAGGTTATGTTCCCGACGACTGGAAAAAGAGAAATATAACCCCCATTTTCAAGAAGGGGAAAATGGATGACCTGGAGAATTACAGACCAGTCAGTCTCACCTCTGTGCCTGGCAAAATCTTGGAGCAGATTCTCCTGGAAGGCATGCTAAGGCACATGAAAAACAACAAGGTGTTCAAGGCCAGGTTGGAACTAGATGATCTTGAGGACCTTTCCAACCCTAACTATTCCATGATTCTATGTTATAATTCTCTTTACTTTTCTTCAAGCTATAATAAAATACAGATTCTATATCTGGAAAATATGGAGTTATAAGATATGTGTTTTTTTCTGTTTCAGCGTGTGACCAAGTCTCTTCTGTAGGAAAAAAAAATAATATTTATATGTATATAATATTTATATGGTTTAACTTTGTCTTTAAACTCTAATCTCAAAGTAAATTATTTTGGGAGCAAATACTATTCTTCTATTCCTTTGCTTTAGGTCTGTAATTTCTAGATACTGGATTTTGTTTGTTTCTCTAGCCTATAGTTGCTTCAAGACTAGAGCTGTTCTACACAGTGTATAAATAGAAGCACTGGCTATGCAGATTTAAAAGACACTCATAATATTGAAATGAATGTTAAATTTTGCCATCTTTTCATCTGATTCCATAGATCTTTATTTGGACTCCTACATGAGTAAGGACTGTTGGAGTAGACCCAATATATAGCATACACAAAATTACAGTGTGCTATTAATCATAATTTTGTTTCTCACTAGCTCTAATTACAGTCATTTTACTGTAGTGGCATATTCATAATTGCATAACCCAAGAAGGTTAGTGAAAATCTTTAAAAATCTGGGGGGGTGCCTCTGCTTTTGGATGTCCACTGTGATCTACAGTATGGTGCAGTGTTTAGAAAGCACTTAATATCCTTCAGACTTAATTTTGTGTCTTTGTACATGAGCATTACAACGGACATGCTTTTTTTAATGGAACCTCTGCCTCATTCTTGCTGTGGTCCAGAAACCCTGGCAATCAGTCGAGAGCCTTCCTCAGTCAACTGAAAGCAGCATGACCTTGTGTGATGTTTCCTAGCATTTGGGAGTATGCTTGGCAAACTTAAATACGTTTCCCATATATATCTTAGTATAAAAATAAGACTCTCTTCCACATTTTTCATTATTTCATGATTGGTGTAAAATTTACTGAGTAGATTACCAATTTTAACATCAACTTATGTTAGCTCCAAATGTGAGTTTTGAGAAGCAAGGTTTGCTTGCATATGTTATACCATGAATAAAGCTAGTATTTTTCTTTTTTTGATGGTTCTACTTCTGAACCAAATCTTAATTACATTTACTTTTCTGTATGGCCCAAATTCATGCTGTGTTCAAATTTCCATGATGGCATCATGCAATCCCATAAATTGAAGGCAACTCTCTTCTTATTTTGGGATGGAAATATAGTTATTTGCTTAAGGATGATAATGCAAAAAGTTACTATTTCAGAGCATGAATATTTGTTTTTAGTTGGGTTTGAGTGCCTTACAAATAGCTATTGCGTAGACTTTCAAAAGGACAGAGCATGATATTCTGATATTCTGCATGACAATGAAGTGCTACACTGTGACCCAGGCCACAGCTAGAGGTAGGTATTTTGGATGGGTATTTCCAGATATCCACCCATTCTTGTTTTGGTGTCTGCCATTTCAGATAGTGCATGACATACTTAAATGACAAAGCTTGCTCAAATGGACAAAAATACTTCAAATTATGTGTCTGAAATATGTAAATAAGGAGAGTGCCTGGCAGTTAGACTTATGCTGACTAAGGCTGTGGCTCCAGTAGTTAATAATTGTACTTAAATTTATATTTTTTGGATTATATTAATTAAAAAAATAATTAAAATGCTTTGGTTCCATTTATAACAAAGTTCTTGATATTAACAACCTTTCCCTAATCATTACTGAGTTCCATTGTTGAAAACTGCATTATCACTAAAGTGGTTTTCAGTCCTTTTCTGGAAGAAAAGTATTAATACCTATAAAATTGTTACTCTCGTTGAAGTTTCCCAAACTGTATGGCGTTATAAGGAGAAATCCATGGGAAAAGTAGAGCATTCACGTTTCATACCAGTATGCCTTTAAATGCATGAGAATTTTTTTTTCTTGAAATACAGGCTGTCATAATCCTATTCTACCAGATTATCACCACCTAGCTATGGGTTTATAGGTAGACAGTCATTTCAGGAAATGTAGTATTAATCTCACTTTTTCTTCTGGAATTTGAATAATAGGTTGAATATACTGACAGTGAACTACTGACGTTTCAATTTCAATTCACTTCAACAAGATGTTTCCTGTAGAACGGTTGGAAAGAGTATTACCATGATGGCAGACAGATTTCATTATAGAAAGAAACAATGAAGAGAGAATCTGAGATCCCTATCATTAAAATATTTCCTTATGAAAACAGTGCTTTACACAAAAAACCTGAACACAACCTGGGACTATTTAAAGAGAAATGCTACATCAGAAGGAGAGCTAAATCACTAGTAACCAAGACTGTAGTGTGAAGTAAGGGGTTTGGGATTATTTTGTTTCAAATTGAAGTTAACTGGTACTTTCAATTGCTTTCAATATTGGATGGACCCATTGTATGGAGGGTTTGTGTTGTAAACTTGTGAAAAACATCAGTAGACACTATTATGGCCACATGCTTTTGTATCGGATCTCTTAGAGTGTTTGATTGTGTTGTGTGTTTTTTTTTTTTTTAATTATTTGTTTGTAGTAACTTCTAGTTTTTGACAATACAGTATAAAATTTCCAGTGACTCTGTCTTTTACTACTTTTCTAGGAGAGTATGTTCGCTTGTTTGCTTAAAGTATCTTGGCATCCTACTTCACCTAAGGGAACTCCTACAACTGGACTTTGCAAGGTTGTTCTTTGTTGGGTTTTTTTGTCCCCATCTCCTGACAACCAAGGGAATGACGCATGGAATTTTCTGAGCATTCAGAAACTTTTCAGTTAAGTCTGAAATCTGAACAAGTGAAATTGCTGTGACAGGAACGAATCTATTTGACTTTCCTGCCTTGAGCAGTCTCCACAACAGCAGCCAGTTTGGCCCTAGTGCAATCAGTTTTGTTTGAGACTAATATAGTAATCTTTTTTGCAGAAGAAACATTCAACACAGCATCTGAGCAGAGGTAACTCAGATTCACTAAGCTGCCAAATGGAAGCAATTTCAGTAGTGCTGTTTATGGTGGAAAGAGAAAAGTTTCTGGAGTCATGTGATTTAACTGTTGAGAACACTTCAGTGTTTTAACCAGTCTTACTCTCAGTGTAACTACTGTTTTTACTCTTAATATTCACTTTACTTGAATGTTTTAGAAATATCATTAAATGAGCATGAGAAGGCAAAGTATATTTTATTTATACCTACGTTCATAGGTATACCTAGACTTGTTACCTAATAACTTTATTGTAATATGTGAACAAAGTTATTTGGGAAGGTGCTTTGTCTTACTTGCTTATTACTCAAATAAGCTTACTGTCTTGTCAGAAGTTGTAATTTTAAAAGAATTTTAAAGTTTTTACAGATATAATCAATGTCCTTCAACATTTAACACGATTGAAACAATTATTTAGTTTTTATGTTTTTCAAAATACTTTCATATATCCTACTCAAATTTATTTTATATTTTGGAGATATTATAGGGCTAAACAATATTCTCTGATAAAGATAAGGACTGCTGCTGAAGGCAGCATTACATTTCTAATAGAAAAATAAACTTTAAAGCTGTATATTGTAGGTTTATATAAGTGACCCAAATAAACACCAGTTTCATGCAGTTTCTAGTAGTATATTGTAGGTTAATATAAGTGACCCAAATAAACACCAGCTTCATACAATTTCTAGTAGAAAGTCTTATACCAAAAACTATTAAAATCTAACCCAATTCACTTCTTTGAAGTAATTTTTAAAAAGACATGCAATGTCAATGACTTCTTAAAATATATGGTCTTGTTTTTGCCTTCTTTTGCTTCATCCCAGTAGTGTGAAACAAAGCTAAATATAGACTGTACACATAGAACCTGAACATACACAAGTCCATGGGACCTGATGAAATCCATCCGCGGGTCCTGAAGGAGCTGGCAAATGAAGTTGCTAAGCCATTGGCCATCATATTTGAAAAATCATGGCAGTCAGGTGAAGTTCCCGACGAATGGAAAAAGAGAAATATAGCCCCCATTTTCAAGAAGGGGAAAATGGAAGACCCGGGGAATTACAGACCAGTCAGTCTCACCTCTGTGCCTGGCAAAATCTTGGAGCAGATTCTCCTAGAAGGCATGCTAAGGCACATGAAAAACAACAAAGTGCTTGGTGACAGCCAGCATGGCTTCACTAAGGGGAAATCCTGCCTGACCAATGATGGGACTACGGAACTGATGGACAGAGGTAGTGCAGTTGATGTCATCTACCTGGACTTGTTCAAAGCGTTCGACACGGTCCCACATGACTTCGTTGTCTCTAAATTTGAGAGACATCAATTTGATAGGTGGACCACTCGGTGGATAAAGAACTGGCTGGATGGCCACACACAAGAAGTTGTGGTCAATGGCTCAATGTCCAGCTGGAGACCAGTAACGAGCGGTATACCTCAGGGATTGGTGTTAGGACCGGTCTTGTTTAACGTCTTCGTTGCTGACATGGACAGTGGGATTGAGTGCACCCTCAGCAAATTTGCCAATGGCACCAAGTTGTGTGGGTCGGTTGATACATTGGAAGGAAGGAATGCAATCCAGAGGGACCTCGACATGCTTGTGAGTGGGCTGATGCCAACCTTATGAAGTTTAACCATGCCAAGTACAAGGTCCTACACCTGGGTCGGAGCAATCCCAGGCACAGCTACAGGTTGGGCAAAGAAGAGATTTGAGAACGACTTGAGAGTGTTGGTTGATGAGAAAATGAAGGAGGTGATCCTGCACCTCTACTCTGCTCTTGTGAGTCCTCACCTGGAGTAATGTGTGCAGTTCTGGTGTCCTCAGCATAAAAAGGACATGGAACTGTTGGAACAAGTCCAGAGGAGGGCCACGAGGATGATCAGGGGACTGGAGCACCTCCCGTATGAAGGTAGGCTGAGAAAGTTGGCGCTATTCTGCCTGGAGATGAGAAGACTGTGTGGAGACCTCATAGCAGCCTTCCAGTATCTGAAGGGGGCCTATAGGGATGCTGGGGAGGGACTCTTCATCAGGGACTGTAATGACAGGACAAGGGGTAACGGGTTAAAACTTAAACAGGGGAAGTTTAGATTGGATATAAGGAAGAAATTCTTTACTGTTAGGGTGGGAAGGCACTGGAATGGGTTGCCCAAGGATGTTGTGAATGCTCCATCCATGGCAGTGTTCAAGGCCAGGTTGGACAGAGCCTTGGGTGGCATGATTTAGTGTGAGGTGTCCCTGCCCATGGCAGGGGGGTTGGAACTAGATGATCTTGAGGACCTTTCCAGCCCTAACTATTCAATGATTCTATAGTTAAATCATTTTATTCGGATGTCTTATATCTGATTCAGATAACTGTAATCCACTCCCAAACTGACATTTCTTAATATATCATCCATGAGCAACTGAGTATCATTTTAAAAGTCTTAAGGCAAAAAATATAAAGGTGGAGTTGGCTACCTGTACCTCCTGAAACATCAGATGCATTTAATGAAAGAATCATGTGACAAATGAAGGGAGAGCTGTAGCAGCTAATCGGTTTTGTATCGTAGATAACCATAATGGATAACCATAGTGGAGTAGAATTGAGTTTAGTTGAATGCCTAGTTTGTTCTTATTGCATTTATTTTCATCACAAGTGTATGTCAGAAATTTAACCTGTGTTGTATTCAGGTAGTTAAATTCCTAGGCCTAGACCTGGACCTTAAACTCGGCTGTGGTTCCACATATTGTGCCCAGAAGTCCTCTTTATTTCTATAATAAAACTTAGAAAAGTCAGACATTTGTGCTGCAGCTTTTGAATCCAAACATCATTGCAACTGTCCAAGTACAGGTAGCTTTTGACTTTTTTTTTGTTAGTATGTTTGTTTTTATATCCAGGTACCTGTTGAAAGCACCAAGGGTAAGTTACTAAGTGTTAGCAACGTATCAAGCAAGATAAGGATGTCACGGTTCTCACATAACTGCTGACAATGGATTCAGAGCTGTGTGCAACTGAGAGTGATCTAAGCTATGGCTATTGATAAATGGAAATGCTTCTGGTAGGCAAGGTAACAGAAAGTACTTTGCTTGCTGAGCAGGCCAGCTGCTCGTGCTCACAAACAAGTACTCCACGGGGAAAATAATTTAATTCATATAATCATCACTGGCTCAGGAGTGGAAATAAAAGAAGAAAACAAAGAGGTGATGAAAGTTAGAATTTGGAGGGATTGACAGGAGGTTGGGTGGCTTGCTAACATCCACAAAGTATTGATGGCACTTCTACATTAGTCTTCTGCTTTATTCATAGTTCTATTAATTTTTAAAGAACCAGTAATATATTTCATTTATAGCAGTGAATTGTGCTGTCATATTCACTCTCAATATGTTTCTGGTATTTTTTAGCTTTAACCTTGATCTGCATGTTCGCCAGATAGGGGTATAAATTTGGAAGTCATGAAGTTGTTGCCTAAGGTAGCTGAAAATGGCCCAGGATTTTGTGAAGTACCTTTGCTCCTAAGAAATGCTGCTTGTCTACCCTACAAGAAAAACTTTAGAGAAAGGTGTAGAAAGAGAAGGACAAAGAAGGAAACTTGACATATAAGGGCAGAACAGTCCAAGCAAAGGCTACTGAAGTGTCTGACAGCAGAATGAAATGGATGAAACCCTTGAGAGTTTCCTCAACACAATTTTGAAGGCTGGGACACAAGGAGACAGTCTTTCGGGTTTTATTCTGCTGCACAGAATCCAGATATGTCTTGAATCTTTTAAGGTTACCTCCTCGACTTTGACTCTTTCATTAAGATCTTCATACAAACTAAACATCAGGCCATATTTCTCAGCAAGAAATCTTTAGTTCATTCAGATGGGCTTTTTATTTGATCATCTACTTTAGATGTATCATCATTGACATTAAGGAAACCACGATGAATGCTGTTAAACTGCAGAAAGTGATAGAGTAATTGAGTGGCTGGCACTCTTTCCGATGATGTATTACTTATATATTATTCCTAACAAGTATCAAAAAAGCTAGCAGTGTCATGATACTATACCCATCAGCTTATGCTGCAAGTCTTGAGCACATTCTGTCAACAACTTTGACCAGTAGTCAGTAGATGCACAGTAGAGCTGAAATCTGAGAGCTAGGATGTGCTAACAAAGCTAAGAGCAACAGAGAATTCAGCATCTTTGTATGTTGTGAAACCATCAGGAAATGGGAACTCTTACCCTTGCCTTGAAACAAGATGCAATTCACAGCTTAATGCTTGCCATCTTTGGTTGAATGGCAACATCTCTTAGTTCATGTTTGGTTTTCTCAGCCTAGGTAGCTTCTAGAGTAGGCAAGAATAAAGAGAGGTCTCTTTCAGGAGCTTCTGGAAGACTGATGATGCCTAAAATGAAATGTGGAGACCGCAGAACTTGTGGTTCTAAAACAGCTGTAGGTTCATCAGTAAGAGTGAGTTGACACTCATTTCACTGGGTTCTTATTTAATTTACCTTCACCCATTTCAGTGGCACACATCTTTTACTTTTCTGCCATTTTCTCCTCTCTAAATGCTTATGATGAACTGGAAAATCATTTGTATTATTTGTTATGACTATCTGTGCAAGATCTGTGCAAGTAAGACTTTTGTTTACTTACAGATAAACTGTACTGGTCACTGGCAGAAATAATAACAAAAATCAAGCAGTTCAAACAATTAAAAATGGACCTTCAAATGAATTAACAGAAGAAAAATATGGAGGCATTGCTTGGAGATGTTAACTTCCAGGTCTGCACTGAATGATTAACCTTTGCTTTACTGAGGCTAAGGTGAAACACTAAAGGAACAAAGATCTCAATCTACTTGATTGCACACCTGTAGGTAGAGATGGCTGCAATTTGACCCCAAGAGACTAGGTCAGGAAGTGACTAAAGATCAGACACAATAGAAATAGCACTGTAGTCAGAACTGTTGTAGGGACTGCATAATGGGATGTGGAGAAAAAGCACACTTTAAACATATATATATGTGTGTGTACCTATAAGAGTCATAGAATCATAAAATCGTAGAATAGTCAGGGTCGGAAAGGACCTTAAGATCATCTAGTTCCAACCCCCCTGCCATGGGCAGGGACACCTCACACTAAACCATCCCACCCAAGTCTTCATCCAACCTGGCCTTGAACACTGAAAGGGATAGAGCATTCACAACCTCCCTGGGCAACCCATTCCAGTGCCTTCCCACCCTAACAGTAAAGAATTTCTTCCTTATATCCAATCTAAACTTCCCCTGTTTAAGTTTTAACCCGTTACTCCTTGTCCTGTCACTACAGTCCCTGATGAAGAGTCCCTCCCCAGCATCCCTATAGGCCCCCTTCAGATACTGGAAGGCTGCTATGAGGTCTCCACGCAGTCTTCTCATCTCCAGGCAGAACAGCCACAACTTTCTCAGCCTATCTTCATACGGGAGGTGCCCCAGTCCCCTGATCATCCTCGTGGCCCTCCTCTGGACTTGTTCCAACAGTTCCATGTCCTTTTTATGTTGAGGACACCAGGACTGTAAAAAATACTTCAACTGAAGTCTCAAGACAGCGGAGCAGAGGGGCAGGATCACCTCCTTTGACCTGCTGGTCACGCTCCTTTTGATGGAGCCCAGGATACGGGTGGCTTTCTGGGCTGTGAGCGCACACTGAGGACGGCTCATGTTCATTTTCTCATCGACCAGCACCCCCAAGTCCTTCTCTGCAGGCCTGCTCTGAATCTCTTCTTTGCCCAACCTGTAGCTGTGCCTGGGATTGCTCCGACCCAGGTGTAGGACCTTGTACTTGGCATGGTTAAACTTCATAAGGTTGGCATCAGCCCACCTCACAAGCATGTCGAGGTCCCTCTGGATGGCATCCCTTCCCTCCAGCATTATCAACTGAACCACACAGCTTGGTGTCATCGGCAAACTTGCTGAGGGTGCACTCAATCCCACTGTCTACCCCTGTCCATTATTTCTGTAGCCCCATCATAGAAGGCCACCAAATTGGTCAGGCAGGATTTCCCCTTAGTGAAGCCACGCTGGCTGTCACCAAGCACCTTGTTGTTTTTCATGTGCGTTAGCATGTTGTACAGGAGAATCTGCTCCAAGATTTTGCCAGGCACAGAGGTGAGACTGACTGGTCTGTAATTCTCCAGGTCATCCATTTTCCCCTTCTTGAGAATGGGGGTTATATTTCCCTTTTTCTAGTTGTTGGGAACTTCACCTGACTGCCATGATTTTTCAAATATGATGGCCAGTGGCTTAGCAACTTCATTCGCCAGCTCCTTCAGGACTCACAGATGAATTTCACCAGGTCCCATGGGCTTGTGTACGTTCAGGTTTTTAAGATGGTCTCGAACCAGATCCTCTCCTACAGTGGTCCCAAGGTCTTAATTCTCACAGTCCCTGCGTCTGCCTTCTAAGACTTGGTTGGTGTGGTCAGAGCATTTGCCAATAAAGACTGAGGCAAAGAAGTCATTCAGTCCACACATCTAGGAGCTTTATTTTATAAAGGAGCTCCCTTGACCTTAGCTGTTTAATTTGTAATAATAGAGGTCAAAATTTAAAGCAACATAACTACATTGCCTCTACTTTAGTATTCTTCAGTGTTCCTGAAGAATCTAATGTAAAAAAAACCACAACTCTCAAACCAAACTAAAGAAGAATAAATGAAAATAACTCCTAAACAAATACTGTCCAGAATATTTCCCCCTAGAAATTATAATAGCCACTTTATTCTGACTTCAGCTATGGGTCTAGCAAGTTTTCTAATACAAAGAAAATGCCTGGAACTTTAATGAAATGCCTGCTGAGTGTTTTAATAACATTTTACATTTCATTTACTTACTGACAAACTGAACATCAGCATGGGGAACAAAATTAATAAAATACTGCTTTCTTTCTAGATTGTGGTAAAATATGTTCATTTTGGAAAACAAACAAACCAAAACAGACTCAAAGTGCTAAAATTTCTACTTTGTAATGAAAGGAAAAAAAAAAAAAAGAGGGGTCTATTTTTGGTAAAAAAAAAAAAAAAAAGAAAAAAAAGATGTGTCTGTACTTTCTTTACTTTGGCATAAGGGTGACCATCAGGAGTGGGAGAACAATACATCCTACTTCTTTCTGAAGGTATTTCAGCACCCAACTTGCAATCTTCAGTTTCACAGTATACTCTTATAATTAGGTTTCCGTTATACTCTGAAATTTTTTTTGCTTAGCTAGTTTTGAAGATTTTCCATTTTGTATAAATAAAACTGCTTCATTTAGCTTCCCCTCTCAGTCAATATAATAACTACATTATATAATTATGACCTCAAAGCTCTGCCTGAAACCTCTTTAAAAAAAACATCATACTCCAAAGGTGCCAGGGGAAGCCACCCACTTGCTGAGTGTTTGCACAGCAATGCTGACTCTTTGTCTGCATTTGGCTGCCATTCAGGAAGTTATGATTTGAGGAATTTGAACTCTTACAGCCTCATGAATCATATAGAGAAGTGATTGAGGTGGATAGGCTCATTCATAGGAGATTCTTCTGCATTCAGCTGAGTTGAAACACATACCTAAGAGTTTGCTTTTTTGGATAAATAGCTTTGCTGTTTTGCAGACAAGAATTGTGACCTTCTGTAGTATGTACAACCATGGGATTTTTTATTAACCCTGAAATACTGCATTTGGTATTTGAATTATTTCTCATGTCTTAGAAACAAGATCTCACAGTTAAAGGGATTTATGCTCTATTTGGTAGTCTGCTTTTGCTTTACATTGAATAGCTAAAGCTAGGAATCTAATTCTTGCCTAAGGACTGAAAAGGTGACCTATTTATAAGTCTGTAGAGTGCACATGTCTCCCACTGAAGTTGGTAGGGAACTGTTAGTGTTCAATACCTGAACTTGTTTCCATTGACTTGATTCCCGGACGTCTTTAGATGTGTACATTCTTACAGACATAACCTGAGATAACTTGGTTGTTTGTAGTGCTGTGATTGTAAAATAAATCAGTAAAAATTAAGGCTTTTGGGTTTAGTTACCTTTATTGATATTAATTAAAACATGGTTTTGGTTTGTTTGTTTTTGTTTTCTTTGCTCAAAGTCTTGTTGATTTTTAACAGTTCTTTCGCTGATTGTTCTGAAGACAGGTATTTCCCTTCATTCAGCCATCTACTTAGGACAGCATAGATGAGAGTCTACTTTTCAAGGTAGACTGAGTAGTTGGATGTGTAGCAGAATAAGTACAGGTACACTGTCTAATATTTAGAATTTCTGTTATTTTTTTCTTCTCTTAGACCATTCTCATACCTTGAATGGCAGCTTGACATTCAGATAATTTTTAAAATTAAGCAAAAATTCCTTTTGACAAACATTTATTTGCATATCTAGGGTGTAAAGAGGAAACAAATTTGACCCTCGATTTTGCTAAGGGTAAGAATTTGCTCTGGACTGCTAATGATGAGACCTTAAAAAGCTAGAAAGTTAGAAATGCAGTTTTCTTCTTCCTACCTGGCAACAAAGTGGTGTTGAAATAGCGTAGTTTATCACCTTCTTCCATATTTCTGCTTGACCTTAGAGTAACTGCTGAAGTGTGTACCAGTTACAGAAATGTGTATTTGGGAGTATCTATGATGACTAAATGACATTAGGAGCAGAGAAATGAGTTTCCACAGGTTGAACTAAACTAACACCTATAGTAAACCTAAAATATTATATTCATTTGCAGGACATGATTAGAATGGTATAAATTTGACACTGTGAATTATAAGAGAGTGGTTCTTCTTAATAAATGTGAACAGTCAAATCAGTGTTGTACATCCTGTTATGCATAATGTGGAATAAGATAAAATTCAGCAGTTATAATTTCAGAGTATTTCTAAAGGGAAAGAAGGCCAGCAGACTGGAATGTCTGCACAGCAAGCTGTGCAGGTTTCATTTGTCTTTTAGAGTTCCTAAGTGAATTCTTTGAAACTGTCTGCCAAAACCTAGCCACTAGGGTGCAGATATGCAGCACAAACCACAGTGGTGAGTACATGTAAACATGTCTCACCACTTCAAAAGGCATTTTTTTTCTTTAAATGCTACTAACATTCTGACAATATTTAAAATGCTGAAAGTATTTATTAGTTCTCAGAATCAAAAACCTTTAATAAGTTAGTTTTTCTGCAAATTAATATTTGATTAGGTTTTCATTGTAGAAAACCGATAGATTTCTATTGCATTCAGTATTTGTTAACAAATATAGTTTCGAAATACATCTTATTAATGTAATGATACTGAAAATCTTCTAAGACATCTGGACTTAAAGCAAAGGCATGAAATGTCAAATGTATTGCATGTGACCTTGTAGTTAAAAACTGTAGAGTTACAACTGTAGTGTTACGTATTCCTACTTATTGCAGGATGGTTGTGTGTAACAGCATGAGGAAAAGGATGCTGCTGCAGCCTTCCTAGTAAAAGCAGGGCTGAAAATCTGTAAAATGGTCATTGCGAGTAAGAAATGATAACTAGCAAACCTCCAACTTACAGGTGTAATTTTGCTCGGAATCACTGTTTCATACTTAAAACTTCTACTTTTTGCTCATTCACACTAAAATGAAAGCACTTTTTTTACTGTATTATTTTTAAAATGGGGACTTTTTATTTCTTGATGACATTATTTATTCTGCAGAAAATAAAATTAGACCGCCATTTTGTACTTTGACAAGCTCACAGATAACAAACACATTTTTGTCATTTGTAATATTTTGGAAGCAATAAACACTGTCATTGATGCCCAGCACTACTTTTTTTCTTGCATGAAGAAGGGCAACATTTCTGTTATAAATGGTTCAATTGGCTTGCACTGTGGATGTGAAATAACGTTTGGCCTTGAGATAGGAATACATATGTTCCTCGAATACTAATGCTTTCCATCAGACTAGCGTTCTCTTTTGCAGCACGTTATCCAAATGGTTTCATCTTCTTTTTCAGCCTGCAACACATCAGTTGCTATTGTAATGCATTGTTATTCTTTCTTTTCCAAACTGTTTTCATTTTTACAGACCACGTTTGCTGCAGTGCTCTTTTCAGCTCCAGCTCACGTACACTGAACCCAGAAAGGTCCATGTCTGCTGTTCAGAGACAGCCTGCCTTGACTGGACCTTTGGGTGCCATGCAGTCCTGAATTTTCTCCTCATGTGCTTTCTGTAAGGCTTTCTGCCACCTCGTCTGCTTAATGACACACACACGATTTGAAGGATTTTATAACTTTCAGAGACAATGCACTTCAGGTGGCTACAAAAATACCTAAAAGGCAAGGCATCCTTTTTCATACATTTTACCCATGATGTCTTTAGGTCTCACTGATTTGGGGACATAACTTTTCTTAGTTTTTCTTCAACATATTTGTTATTTTCTGTTTATTTGTTTCTTGACTGGTCTGCTTAGGAATCCTACCTACCTCTTACTTCCCTTCCTGTGTCTTTGTGAACAGTCATTCAAATTTTTTTCAGATTTAGACCTAACAGCAATGTCTATTGATGTCTGTTTGGGGGGGTCATGATGTTTTGTTTCTGCTTTTTCTTTTCTCTCTTCAGGGATTCTGTTCATTCCAAATCTTGCTCAAATATTGAAGGAGCTCCTTTTAACATAGGTTTGTGCATATTTAGACTGTTGTAACAACTACCCAGCTGAAAATTTCTTTTCAAATAACCAGGCCTACAGCATAAGCATTGTATCAGCTGATGCCAAGAGAAAGATGTTTTGGTAGCCAAATGAGAAAAATGCTTGTTAATGCCTATGCAATTGCTCAATAGTGGAGCTAATGGAGTGATTAAGGGTTTAGGATGGGGTGCTGTGTTGCAGAGTCTTTGAGTATTTGCTTTGATTGTATGTCTGTGTTCCCTTGTAGTTGGAGAAAAAATTGGAGTTTATAATTGTTATCCTCATTGGTTCTTCCAGCTGAACCAGTGATGTTGCAGTTCAGTGTGAGGACATATTCTAAAATGAGCTAAAGTTACCCCCCAAAATAAGCTATTGTAAGTTTCCTGGAGGCAGTAAAAAAAATCAAAATTGCAGTCTAGACCTATAATAGTAAAGTCCGGGAAAAGTCATATAAAGGATATACAAAAAATGTAATGTATAAACTGACCCTTACCTATTACAACATTGAAGAATACTTTGTAGAGAATGTCACATTATTCTTTTCCCTCCTGCAAGATATCTTTCATTACTAATCAGGTTCTGAGACTGAATGGAAAATCAGGTTGTTTCATTATAATGATACCCATTTTCCTAGTATGTAAACACATATTTTCCTGCCTCCTTTTTTGCTCTGTGATGTGCTGTTGCTTTAAATATCATAAATATGTTTGGAATTAGCATCCACTGAAATAAAAGACTGTTTCATGATTTATTTTTTTTGATCCACCCAAATGAATGTAAAATCATTTATTACTTGTAGCTCTTGATTTCAATGCTGAAGGTTAACATAATAAATAATTTTGGGGTATCCAAAAATAACAAACCAGGGAAGAGCTTTTCTCGCTTATTGAAATCTTTCAGCTTTTCCATGGGGGAGGTGTGCTTTCATCTAGATGTAGTTCCCACTGAACTGAATATCAGCCAAAGATGTATGTGTATCAAGAAGTAGGTGCAAAAACCCCCAAACAAAACCCACAAAAGAGCTGGGGAAAGACATTAATGGAAAGATCTGTTTCACCATCACCATAACTATCAAAATGCTTCTTCCACACTTAACGTCTGTGATGGTTTAATTTGGAAAAGGGGTAACTTGACTAATAAACCTGCTTAATGCAGAATATGTTTCTAATGGGAAAGTTATTGTCGAAGAGTTCATGTGCTTGATATTCAGCCCTTCCAGTCTTTCTGTAACACTCTAAGGTGGCTACAGACTTTATTCATACAAATCCTGGGAATGCCTATGTGAGAAGCCAGAGTAAAAGAGTTACTCCTTTCTTTTATCCTTTCATCAGCTTGAATGGATATATAGCTATATAGGGAAGATGATATAGACATACTCAGCAACTGTACTGGCATATGTAAAAATAATCTACACTTCTGCATTTTTCTAGATTTCAGATTTTCTACATTTTTCAAAAACTGTAAAATAAAGATATCTAATTTCATTGTAACAATTCAATGCATGACTTCCACTCCTCACAATGAATTTTCAAACAACTAAAAGCAAGAAGCAACCTCATGCTTATAAATTAAACAAACCTAGTAACAACTTGGTTTTGTGATAGAGGACTGGTTTTATGTTATTTTTTATTTTATTTATTTTCCCTCACTGTACTTCAGGGTTTTGGTTTTTTTTTGTCCGGGTTATAAATTGAGATAATCCCAGTAAATGATTTGGCACTACTCTTTGATGTAAGTTTGCTTTCTTGATTTATTATAGATTCTTTTTAATCTGTCCTCTCTCTATATACATGCACCTTTCTCGCCAATTTTTTTTTTTATTTTATAAATTTTGTTGATGTTTGTTCTGAAATGCCTTGTGTAGTGATATCTCAAGCAGGGTATGTGATTTTCTGTTTGCTTGGGTTATTTAGATTTGCATGTTGTTCTTTCTTGATCCTAAATTTCTTTTCAAATCCATATCTCCATGATCATTTTCATGTTGTTTCTTTCATGTCTTTCCCTCTGATCATGTTGAACTTATATGTTACTACTTATTTACTGACTTATTTATTTTCAAAGTCAGAATTTTTCCCCCTCTGTTTCAGTTCTATCTTTATGTTAAAAGCAGCTATGACATACCTGATTATAAAAGGACAAATGTTTCTTTTTTGTGAATACTGAAACCAACAAAATCTGGAGTAGATTTTAGCTGAGTGACCTTAGAGTGTAGAACTATTACAGTTTAAAGCATTTGTGGGTATGTCTACAGTGTCATGCTGTTTTCTGGGAAGACACTTTAGTGTTTTTCAGCTTTGCTTAAGCAAAACGTGGTTCAAATTTTGTGATTTCACTAGGTTTATTTATGTTGTTGTTCAGTGGTCTCTTCAATTTATCAATGCTATGAACAGAGATTTATACCTTTCTCTCTTTGATGTTACTTTAGTTACTTGTGTCTCTGCTAAGAGAATTACCTTGCAGAATTGACTGGGGTAGAATCTTATCTTGTAAAAATAATCAGATATCTAAATTCAGCTTAAACTGATTTCCTGATCTATTTTATCCTTGTTTAGTTGCCTGATTAAATCTTTTACTTGCACAACAAAAACAGTATAATAGTACAATAGTGAGGAAAAAAGCAGCAGAGGGTGGGTAAGTAAGTGCCCTTTTAAACATGTCAATGGCACATTTAAAGCCTTTCAATATTACAGACATATGATCAGACATTTCTGCTTCACTGTGCCCTGTTAGGTTTGGATGAATCCATGCACTGGTTGTAACAACCATCAGGGAATTTAGCAGGTTGACTTAACATAACTGGATTTATTGTTGTGTTTCATATATTGACAATTTGTTCATGGATAGTCCTGTTCTAGAGTCTTTCTGTGTACTCTTTTATGTGATCCCAAACTTCAGGTTGTAAATTCAGCACCCCCCACTTCGCCCCCTCGAACCCAGGAGCATTTTGAACAAGTAGTTATTGTGGGCATGAAGCCCTTGGGTAGCAAGGTAGGTTCGTGTGAGTGGAAAAGAGACTCATTTCTTGGCAGAGAATAAGGGAAGATAGTCCTTTGGCTGGTCTGCCTAATGTGGTAAGTTAAGTGTGTGCTGTGTGTGCACAGGCTTAGTAAAATTGCAAATGCGGACATTTGTAAGAAGGAAGTTTTAAGAAGGTACAAATGGGGTACAGATGAGTAGGCAGCCAGCCTACAGTAGGCAGAGGTACAGAAAGCAGCAAAGTTAGAAAAGACTCTGGTAAATCCGTGGAGAAACAGATGGACCAAGAAAATAAAAAATCATGAGGAATTCTAGAGTAAAAAGTAAAAAAGGGGAAGTAGTTAGACACATTGTAAAATTATCTACTATTAAATAACTGGATACAAAAGGGTGTTCAATCAGCTTGGTAAATTGAAAAGATGTGAGGATGCAGCATAGAGTGAGTGTTAAGCATGCCAGAGAATTAACGAGATGTTAATTCTTCCTCATCCTCCCTTTGCTCATTCTTCTTCATTTGCGTATTTGATGATAACAATGTTCAGACAAGCAGTTGAAGGCTCAACTGCTCACATGGCATTGACAGCAGAACCAAGTTTTTATTTTTCCTGGAAGGATTGCATGGTCATTCCTGGGCAGCAGGAAATAATCTCATGAAGCACTTGGTCAGCATTTCTCAGGAGAGCCACAAAACAGTTTTCTCTCTTTTTTGCTCACTTTTGGTTAGGTAAATAGACCTTCTGTTTAACATCATACAAAAATTTTATGTTGCTTAGCAAAGAGTTTGAAATGCAGCATGGAGTGCCTTCAGGACACAGACTAAACAGATTAAACAAGGTAATTTAAGTGTTTGAACTACTCTGGCAAAATCAATTTGATTGATATAAATAAAAGACAAATCTACATCTGCTTTTGGCCTTTATGTTCATCATACCTGCGAATCATCCTAAAGTGACCTAAAACAATTATTCATGGCAGTGGAAGCTGAATGACCAATCTAACTTGAGACTGGTTGCAAGTAAACCAATAAATGTTGCAACAAGTTTTCCAATCTGAAGACAGAATTCAAGGATAAGTATTATCCTGTGAGAAGAGAAGATGGCAAGTTTTCCTGGTGTACTATCATGAATTACTTTGTTACAGAAGGAAAGAAGTATATCAGGAGTTAGTATTATTTCAGAGTGTAATTGCAGCCTATGACATTGGGTATGTTTTATTTCTTTATTAAGGCATGGCCTTCTGAAAAGTATGATTCAGACTTGATAGCATAGAATAATAGTGCAATCAAGTAAGAGGATAGTTCTGTACAAAAGAAACTATTCTCCTGAGCTTAAACCCTCCTCCTCAAAACAGTATCGAACACTCAAATCTCTCACACACCTTTCCTAAGAAAAGCAGTCAGCATTTTGCTCCATATAATGCAGATTACCTTAAAAAAATCTTTCCTTTCTTATTCCCTCATTCTCAATACTGTCAATCAGAAAATGAAATATAACAGAATTACTAAAAAAACCTGTGGAGCTTAACCCTGATTTCATTTAACACTTATGACGATGTAAAACTAGTGTGATTTTCGTAGAGGGATTCTTAATATAAATATTCACTGAAAAGTAGTACAGAACCTATAAAGTCTTAAGAGTGATTTCCACCTGTTTAAAATTAAAGATGTGCCATTCATGAAGGGAGGAAAAGTTGAGGGTAGACTTTTAAAAAGACGTTATGTCAGAGCTTGGCGAAGTCTGAATTACTTGTTAAAATCACTCATGCTACTGAACTACTGTTCAGACAATAGAATTTTGACAATTAAAGATTGCTATGATGGTCTTTACACAGAGTAACTATTTTATTACATTCTATGATGATTGAATTTGTTTAAAAATTAAAAGAAAAAATCCTAAACAAAATTATCATTTGAATTCATTGAAATATGAGATTAATGATAATTCAAAAGTATTTTAGTTTTATCTCTTTTTAGCAACCATTCTGTAACTAAGATACTTCATATAATCTTTAAAACTAACAATGTGCATTGAATGGTTAATAGATTATTTGGTACTGATGATCAGAATATATTTGAAACTCAGAATCTTGACAGCAAAAGAGGTGTTTGGAAACATGATATTGTGATTATTCTCTTTTATTAGCTGCAAAAAAATGTGAATAGTTCTCTTAGTTATTATTTTCTATAGTTATATGTCAGTGTTTGGCTTTATAAAATAGATTATTTAAGAGGAGATTTTTATTTCTTATAATAAAAGTAAATAAATATAATTAATTCATAATTATATTGTGTATAACTTGTGTAATATAAAATTATCTGACAAAAAATTATTGATAGCCCTCTATCAAACTAAAATCATGCAATCTTTTTTTAGACCTGTTTTTCTACATGTTTTCACATTCAAGTTGTATGCCCACAGTGCACACGAAGTGACGGGCATTTATGTCAAGACTGTTTGAAAGAGTCTGGTCCTCTTATGTTTTTATATACATATAAAATACATAGATATGCCTGTATGAATGTGTATTTTATGTAGGAAGAGTGAGCAAACCAAAAGTACAACAATGTTATGCTTTTTATGAGGCATAATTAGCAGTATGAATTTGTGTTGGTTTAACTTTGGTCTGTTTTTTAATTAAATCTAGAGTTGGCTTTCATATGTATTCTTGCTTTCAATATTTTGGTGTAGTGTTTTCCTATTTTCATCTGTACGGCTGGAGATGGAGAACTGATAAAGAGGGCTGCCAGCTGAGAAGGGAGAAAATGCATCTCAGGATTTGGGTCTTGAACTGGATCTAGGGCATGGGACTAGGACTTGGAATGACAGGAGGCTAAACGGATTTCTTTCTCTTATCAGTAAATATCACTGAAACCTACTGGAAAACTGCATACTACTTCTAGTTGCGGGACATCTAGAAGATGGCAATCTGTTGCTCCTGCAGATTACTGGGTTAGGTCAAAGTGAGGATTGCCTGGTACTTCACTGATGATCTGCCAGGAGATGCTGGAGTTTCCATGGCAGGTCTTCTGGGTTTGAATTTTATTCAAATCCCAGAAAGCATAATTAAAAAAAAAAAAAAAAAAGTCTCAATTCTGTTTGGGAAGTATTCATGATATTCATGGTACTAGTGACTTTTAAAAGTAATTTTTTGCGTCACACTTTTTAAAGACAGGGCTTTTTAAACTGTTTGTTTTAAAAACAAACATAATGAACTTTGCATTTCCTTTAGTCACCCTGGGTACATTAGTTTATATATAAGCTTTAAAAAGAGGCTAAACTGAACTGTTAATACTCACTTTTTCCACAGCATTTTTATTTTAGCAGGCATTTTTTCTGTAATTTAGATTAGCTGAATTTTATAATTCTGCTGATCTAAAACAAGTTATCTTTTCCCTTAATCTTATAATAAGGATCTCACTTTATAGTCTAATCACAAAGAAAATTCACTTGAATAATTGCAAGTGAGTTCTCTATCAGCTAAAAGACAGGGTGATTAACTGGGCTGTCCTGGTAAACCTAGACACTGATTATAATCAGTTCCAGTTTGACGGCACAGTTCTTTTATGTCTGCAGTGTTTCCCTTTCATTTGATACTGTAAGAATGTACCATATATTGGTTTGGGATGAAAACAGAGACTGTAATATAATGTCTGATGAAGTCAGGATTTTTCATTTCTGCAATGGTGTGATTAGTACATAGATATGAAACCTTAAAAACAGTGCAATCACCCTAGTCTAATTTTAGTGATGAAAACACAATGATGATAGATTAATTAATGCCCACTTTCTCAGCAGGAAACTGAATAAACCTTCACATCTGAAGGAACTATAGATTTCTTCCCTAGTCAATAAACTTGATTGACCATGTCCAATTTGCAAGGCATAACAACACTGCACCTTCAGGTATAAAAAATAGCATTCTGATTTGTTTTTTCTGGTAGTCTCATACATTTCCTTGATTTTGTTTTCACACTTATGTATTTTTAATTTTGGTTCTCAAATGACTAATTATATAAGAGCAGTCCTAATACCAAACAGATTTGTTTAATCTTTATCACTTCCAAGTTATAATAGCTAAAAATCTAATGATGTTTTATTTGGTTTTACTATCTTTAAAATTGGACATGCTGATGATGACATGAAAGTTCATAACATCAGGAAACAAAGGTGTTTGATTGGTGCACAAATTAACAGTCTGCTAGGCAGCAACTTTCCCAACTGTTTTCTCCTTGGTAATAGCCAGAGATGGATGCCTCAGAGGATATATGAGAATACAGGACTGAGGTGGTGCAGAATATTGTGTTTCCAGCAATCCGTTAATTATGAAGTTTGAGATTTTCTGAACGATGGCTATCTATTATTAAAACTGTAAAAAAAGAAAAAAACAAACCCAACCAACCAACCAAAACCCCCCCAAAACAACAAAGTAAACAAAAAACCCAGTAGAAATATCCAATTTAAAAAATATCTGTGCATGTCCTTCAATTCACTGCAGATGGGATGTGGTGTGAACAAGAATGTGAAGTAAGGCTGAACTTGCTCTTTCTTTTTTGAAGAAGCAGGTTCCTTTATGCTGGATTTTTACTCTGAAGGGCATTGCTGTGTCGCAGAAGGTTGTATGATTACATTAATATAGCACCTGTGATTAAGTTAGAAGGGTTCTTTTGTTGGTTTTTCTGCTATTGCTCCTTTTCTATGAGTGTGTGTGGTTTTGTATTTTGTTTCTCTTAGTTTGGTTTTGTTTCCTTCTTCTCCCTCTACAGTCATCAAGAATCACTTGGACTACATTTTCCATCCAGACACATGGGACTTTAAAATCTCTTTCTAACCCAGCTCCTGAGTAAAACCCAGATCCAATAGAAAACCAGGTTTTAGATAAACAGTGAGCACAAAACTATTTGACTGGATACAGAACTATGATGTTGAAATGCAATGTTATTTCCACTTAAAATTAGCCATACTCCTAATGATAGCAGTTATAAACTGGCACTTACAGCGGAAATGGGAAAACTAGATTTTTTTTTCTATCTAAATTTACTTAAAAGCAATTCAGAATATTGACCTATAGAAACACTTATGGAAACAGAAAAATGGTCTCTAGGCATAAAAATGATGAAATGAAGAAGACTTTGCCAAGCATGGCATACATATCACCAAAATAGCAGTATTATAAATTTTTACACAGAATATGATCAGTTAAAAATAACGAAAAATACCAGATTTTCCAGGTTTAATGTAAAATACATCAATCTGTTTTAAAATCAATGAATTATAATACAGTTCATGAAAATATTACATTCTGGTTTGTTCTCTCTGCTCAGAATGTTTTTACATAATATATAAAGACATGGCAGAATAATTGGAAAATACCAATTTGCTGTATATCTAGACCTAGTATGCTAGAATTCTGGGATATAACTTTAAATTGAGATGCATTAAAAACCTGTGGTTCACTTATCTAGCTGCAGTTCATACTTACTTTCCTCTACTAGCTGTGAAGACCAAAGATTTTTTTAAGAATTAGCATAGCATACTCAATGTATATTACTTCATGTATAGTAATTACTATAGCATGTATATTAATTACTAAATATTAATTACATCATGTATAACATATGTGAAGGGTGGATAGAAGCATGTTAACGAGACAGTCCTGGTTTATATTTCTTATTTAGACAAAATACAGAAATCTGAGATAAAACCTTAGATATGGTATTGGTACCTTGGACTTTTTGCACATTGATGGAAGTAATATTCATGACAAAGATCTTTCTGTGTGAGAAAGAGTTCAGATTAGACTCTGTACTCCTCGTTTTTGAGATGAGGCCTACTTAAAATTGAACATGTGAGATGATAGATCATCCACTTATTTTTTAAGCAAAAGATAGATCTTGGACAGCTGCAAGAACTCAGAACCATAAACGGCTCTCTTGCACAAATATGCTGCTCCTTGTGAGACAGCAGCTCCTGATCCCATTAACTTCAGGCTGTCTTGTGCTGAGGTGAGTAACTTCATCTTGTTATTCACTTGTTACTTTTTACTCCTATGTCTTGTTACTCTTGTTACTTCAACAGTGACTCCCAGATCAAACACACTGCTTGAAGTTGAGAGCAGGGGAAAGTCTAGGAGCAGCTGTCTGACCAGGGCTTGCCTCTTGTGAGATAGCCTGTCTTGGCAACCCTGAGTTCAAAACCCTGCAGGAGTCTCTTACCAGAGAGATTAGTCTAACACGTCTTTTTCTTGCAGACCAGAATCTCCCACTATATAATGTGAGAGAGCTACAAGACCCTTACATAAAGTATGTTTCTTCGGGAGTGCTGGAGGAGTTACCGTTTGCAGTCCGAATGTTTCATGGATTTGTTGAGAGTTGGGGGACTTATGTCTGAGGAATTATGTCTTAGAAAGGATCAGGGTTACAAGCTGTTGTTGCAGAGGATGTCTGTTCAGCAATGGAGTAAGAGCAGCCACCCTATGGTTTTACCTGTGGGGTCACGGAGAAGACATGACAAAGTGGGATGGAAAACCTACTTCAGTTTTGGAGGAACGGGTACGTGAATTGAAGAGGAGAACAAAGGTCAAGGCTGATCATCCCATGAAAGTTGTGGCTTCAGTCTCTGGTGAGCAGGTTCCCAGATGGAGTGGAAGAGCTGATTTTACTCCATCTCCTGTGATAAAGAAGAATAATCCCTTTCTACAAGACTTAAATGTCCAACGTTGTGATGACTATTAGAGGGGCCCTGCCTCCAGCCAGGTGGAGGTGGGAGAAAATAGGATTTACAGAAAATAGGATTTACAAGAAAATTGGACTGTGTGGATCAGATGTCCTGGCACATCAGTCCCACAAAATTATAAGGCTCTAGTAGAAACTGCTGCACAGTGTACTCTGATGCCAGCAAGCTGTCAAGGGGTGGAACCCATCTATATTTCTGGAGTGACAGGAGGATCCCAAGAGTTGACTGTACTGGAGGCTGAAATCAGCCTAACTGGGAGGAAATGGCAAAAGCACCCCATTGTGACTGGTCCAGAGGCTCCATGCATCCTCAGCATAGACTACCTCAGGAGAGGGTACTTCAAAGACCCAAAAGGGTACCGATGGGCTTTTGGTGTTGCTACTTTTGAGCAGCTGTCCACCTTGCCTGGTCTCTCAGAGGATCCTTCTGTGGTGGGGTTGCTGAAAGTCGAAGAACAACAAATGCCAATCATGACCACAACAGTGCACCGGCGGCAATATCGCACCAACCGGGACTTGCTGATTCCCGTCCATCAGCTGATCCGTAGACCGGAGAGTCAAGGAGTGACCAATAGGACCCGCTCACACTTTAACAGCCCCATATGGCCTGTGTGAAAGCCTAACAGAGGGTGGAGACTAGAAGTAGACTATCATGGCCTGAATGAAGTCACACCGCCATTGAGTGCTGCCGTACCGGACATGCTAGAACTTCAGTATGAATTAGAGTCAAAGGCAGCCAAGTGGTATGCCACGATTGATATTGCCAATGCATTTTTCTCAATTCCTTTGGCAGCAGAGTGCAGGCCACAGTTTGCTTTTACTTGGAGGGGTGTCCAGTTCACTTGGAACCGACTGCCCCAGGGGTGGAAACACAGCCCTACCATCCGCAATGGACTGATCCAGACTGCACAAGCTCCAGAACACCTGCAATACATTTATGACATTATCGTGTGGGGCGATACAGCGGAAGAAGTCTTTGAGAAAGGAAGGAAAATAATCCAAATCCTGCTGAAAGCCAGTTTTGCCATAAAATGGAGTGAGGTCAAGGGACTTGCACAAGAGATTCAATTTTTGGGAATAAAATGGCAAGATGGACGTTGCCAGATCCCCACAGATGTGATCAACAAGATAACAGCAACTAATAAGAAAGAAACACAAGCTTTCCTGGGTGCTGTGGGGTTCTGGAGAATGCACATCCCAAATTACAGTTTGGTTGTAAGCCCTCTCTATCATGTGACCCAGAAGAAGAATGATTTTAAATGGGGCCCTGAGCAACAACAAGCCTTTGAGCAAATTAAATGCGAGATAGTTCATGCAGTGGCCCTTGGACCAGTCCAGACTGGGCCAGATGTAAAAAACGTACTGTACACCACAGCTGGGGAAAATGGTCCTACCTGAAGCCTCTGGCAGAAAGCTCCAGGGGAGACTCGAGGTCGACCCCTCGGCTTTTGGAGTCAGGGATACAAAGGATCTGAGGCCAGCTATACCACAACTGAGAAAGAGATACTGGCAGCCTATGAAGGGGTTCGAGCTGCTTTGGAAGTGATTGACACTGAAGCACAGCTCCTCCTGACACACCAGTTGCCCATGCTGGGCTGGATGTTCAAAGGCAGAGTTTCTTCTACACATCATGCAACTGATGCTACATGGAATAAATGGGCTGCACTAATCACACAATGAGCTCGAATAGGAAATCCCAGTCATCCAGGCATTCTAGAAGTCATCATGGACTGGCCAGAAGGCAAAGATTTTGGAATGTCACCAGAGGAGTAGGTGATGCTTGCTGAAGAGGCTCCACCATATAACAAACTGTCAGAAAGTGAAAAGCAGTATGCCTTGTTTACTGATGGGTCCTGCCGTATTGTAGGAAAGCATCGGAGATGGAAGGGCAGCTGTATGGAGTCCTCGAAAACAAGTTGCAGAAACTGCTGAAGGAAAGGGTGAATTGAGTCAGTTTGCAGAGTTGAAAGCCATCCAACTGGCCTTGGACATTGCTGAACAAGAAAAGTGGCCACTACTTCATCTCTACACTGACTCATGGATTGTGGCAAATGCCCTGTGGGGGTGGTTGCAGCAATGGAAGCAGAGCAACTGGCAACGCAGAGGTAAACCCATCTGGGCTGCTGCACTGTGGCAAGATATCGCTGCCCGGGTGCAGAACCTGGTGGTGAAGGTACGCCATGTAGATGCCCATGTACCCAAGAGTCGGGCCACTGAGGAACACCAGAACAACCAACAAGTGGATAAAGCTGCTAAGATTGAAGTGGCTCAGATGGACTTAGATTGGCAACATAAAGGTAAATTATTTTTGGCCCGGTGGGCCCATGACCCATGGCCCAGGCCATCAGGGCAGAGATGCAACATATAGATGGGCCTGTGATTGAGGTGGGGACTTAACAATGGACACTATTGCCCAGGTTATTCATGAGTGTGAAACATGTGCTGCAATTAAACAAGCTAAGTGGTTAAAGCCCCTTTGGTATGGAGGACGATGGCTGAAGTACAAATATGGAGAGGCCTGGCAGATTGATTATATCACACTCCCACCAACCCGCCAAGGCAAGCGCCATGTACTTACCATGGTGGGAGCAACCACCGGATGGCTGGAAACAAACACTGTGCCCCACGCCATTGCCCGTAACACTGTCCTGGGCCTTGAGAAACAGATTTTGTGGTGACACGACATCCCAGAGAGAACTGAGTCAGACAATGGGACTAATTTCTGGAATAACCTTATAGACACTTGGGCAAAAGATCATGGCATTGAGTGGGTATATCACATCCCATACCATGCACCAGCTTGTGGGAAAATCGAACGGTACAATGGGCTGTTAAAAACTACACTGAGAGCAATGGGTGGAGGAACTTTCAAGCGTTGGGATACACACTTACCAAAGGTCACCTGGTTGGTCAACACCAGAGGATTGGCCAACAGGGCTGGTCCAGCCCAGTCAGAACTTTTACATATTGTAGAGGGGGACAAAGCTCCTGTGGTGCACATGAAGAATTTGCTGTGAAAGACAGTCTGCATTATTCGTGCTTCAGGTAAAGGCAAACCCACCTGTGGGTGGTGAGTAAAGTGGGAAGATGTGCAAGTCCGATGTATACCTCAAGGGGATTTGATTTTAGGGGAAAACAACCAATGAACTCAATTGTATGATGTTGCCTGCTGTGTAATACTTTCATAGCCCACCAACTAGATGTCTTCAGGTCACCAGTGACTGGCCCTGACTTCCCTCCAACCACCATCCCAGCAGAGAATGAATTCTGATAGAACCAGACAAGTTCTGCAGTGAAGGAACAATCAGCATCAGCAGGCCGTGATCCAACACTGGTCCCACTCAACCCATGGGAGTTATATTCTTTCGATTCTCCTTCCCGTCCCTCCGGGAGTGGGGGGAGGGGGGGGGGAGGGGAAGGGGGGCTGGGAGGTGGGGGGGGATTATCAAAAAAAGGGTGAAATAAAAGTGCCTAGAAAACGTCTTACCAGACCGAAGTTACCATTGACAAAATAAGAAAGAAATTGTGTCTGATGTAATGATGTCCAACTGTTCTAAAATCTCCTACAGAAACGAAAGGCTGTGACATTGCTGAGTGAATCCAATTCACAGGCTAACTGGTATAAAATACTGCACAAGTGCATTCTTATAATATTTGTCAGTTGAAGTATTTTTCAGCTGTTCTCTGTGCTATGTGTGTTCCTCCCACCCACAACCAATCAGTATATACTTGGCTATAGACAAGTAACTCTAACCAAAGCTCAAGTCTCAGGGTCTTTTGCTGTAGTGGGCAGCAATTTTCAGAACCTACATAATTTCCTGTTGTATGTTTTGTAAGCACTTTTGGTATGTAAACAATAGTTGTGAGTTGTTGCTGTTTTGTTGCTTCATTTTCATCCAGTTGTTATACTGAGCAGCACTACTGCCTTTTAAGTCTCTGTGGTAAGTTTTATGCAGTTCTTTATATTTTTGTAAACAAATGGTCTTGCAGGAATTCCACCCAGTGCTGTTATGTATGTAAGGAAAGCTTCCAATTGAAAACAACGACAAAAAAAAAAAAAAAAACAAACCATCTACAAGCAAAAAAAAAAAAGACCCCATGAGCCTAACCTGTTAACAGTTAAAGTAAAATGTTACTTGAACCCTCTTATTTGCTATGGAGACATAATTAACATAAGTTTCTTAACTGTATCCAAAACATGTAGTATAGTGACCCAGGAGGAAAATAAACGTGCTGACTGAGCATGCAGGACTGCGGTTAGGAAAGCTAAAACCTGCCTAGAGTTGAATCTGAAAGGCGGCAAGAAGGGCTTCCTCAGGTACATCAGCAGTGAAAGGAAGACAACGGAAAACATGGCCCACTACTGAATGAAGCAGTGAACCTGGTGACAAATTATATTGGAAAGTATGAGGTAATCAGTGCCTTCTTCAACCTTGGTCTTCACTGGTAAGATTTGACCTCAGGAATTCCAGGCCCCTGAGACCTGAGACAAAGTCTGGATAAAGGAAAGCTTAGGTTATTAAAAGAAAGAAAAAGGTCAGGTTATGGCTCTTTTGAACAAACTGGATATACACGTCACCCCTATTTTCAAGAAAAGGGATCCAGTGAACTATAAGCCAGTCAGCCTCAAATCAGTTTGTGGGAAACTGATGGAGTAAGTAATTCTTGTAACTATTCCCAAATGTATCAGTTATCACATGAAGTGCAAGAAGCTGAAAGCAAATTATCAGCATGGATTTATGAAGGAGAAATCATGTCAGGCCATCCTAATAGCTTTCTATCAAGAGATGACTGCCTTGGTGTATCGTGTTTATTTTGACTTTATCAAGGCTTTTGATGCTGCCTCCCATGATATCCTTATAGACACTTGATGAATTATGGATTTGATAAGAAGACAGTGAGGTGGACTGAAAGCTGACAGAACTGGGCTCAAAGTGCTATGTTACCAAGTCCATTTAGATGCCAGGCCCTAGCGGTATACCCCAGTGACTGATACTAGGGCTTCTTCACTAATGACGTCGATGATGCAACAGAGCACTCTCAGCAAGATCACAGATTATAAGAGCCAGGAAAAGTGGCAAAGTGATGGATAAACTAGATGGTTGTGCTGCCCTTCACTGAGACCTTAATAGGTTAGAGAAATGGCTGACAGGAATCTCATGAACTTCAAAAATGCAAATGTCAAGTCTTGCACCTGGGGGGAACTATGCAACAGTGCAGTCTGAAGACTGGCACCTTTGCAAAGAAAGCCCTGAAGTCCTGGTGGACTTGTACTTGGCCATGAGCTGGCAGTGCAAAGAGGGAAAACAAGTGTCTCAAACTGCATTAGGAAGAATGTTGCCAGCAGGTCATGGGAGGTAATCCTTCCCCTCTGCTCAGCCTTGTTGAGACACATTTGGAGTTCTGAGTCGAGAGCTGGACTCCTCAGCACAAGAGAGACAGGGATCATAGACTCATGGAATAGTTAGGGTTGGAAAGGACCTTAAGATCATCTAGTTCCAGCCCCCATGCCATGGGCAGGGATGCCTCACCCTACATCATGTTTAATAAAGGGTTAAAAAGATGATTAAGGTCCTGGACCATCTGTCACATGAGAAGAGGCTGAGAGAGCTGCTTTCATATGACATGATTCTTTGCTTCTGGAGCAGAGAAGGCTAACAGGGATCTTATCAATGTGTACAAATATCCGATAGGGGGAGTGAAGAAGAAGGTACTAGGCTTTTTTCAGTGATATACAATGACAGGACAAGGGCAATGGGCACACACTGAAATACAGAAAATACCACTTAAAAACAAGTTGTTTGGTTTTTTGTGTTTTGTTTGGGTTTTTTGTTTTGTTTGTTGGTGTTTTTTTGTTTGTTTGGTTTTTTTTGTTTTGTTTTTTTTTTTAACACAGACAACATGATCGCAATGTTATGTGGTGCTCAAAGAAATTGTGGAGCCTCCATTATTGTAGATACCCAAAACCCCACTGGACATGGTCATGAGCAATCTTCTCTGGCTGACCCTGTTCTGAGTAGAGGGGTGGACTAGGTGATACCTGATGATAAAGAGATGTGTTCCTGTTCTGTGATTCTACTCTTTATAGTGCATATCCTCAAACCATGATGAACACTGTTGATCAATAAAATATTCTTTGAATAACTTAATTTCATTCCTTTGTGACATGATTTGTGAAGGTAAAATATCTCAGAAAACTTGGGAGATAAGCTTATTTGCAGAATGAAAATTCATCTTCTCAGGCTTTCTGTCATTGCTACAATAATATTTTCAGTTATATAAATAAAGAAAGGGTTTTACCCCTTCGAGTTCCACTTATAGCTTTCTGGTTTTAATTGTAATATTTTAGAAATAAGAAAGCTAGATATTTCAGACTGTAAAGGAAATTATTACTGTATTTGCCTTATCAGTAAGATTGTAGAATGGATGAAGATAATGGAGTGTTTTTCCTACTCAAGGGAATACTTTGGTTTTTAATCCTTGTCTTCTTGCAGTGGCAATCCTATTGCAAGGAGGAGTGGTATTCTGGGGGCAGTGAAGTAACAGAGCAATGAAATTGAACAAATCATATTCTCCATTAACATAGTGGGATTTATCCTGTTGCTTAGGAACATTATTACTTTCAGTCATCCCTCCAATGTCCAGTTTATATACAGTGGCTTTCATTAGTGTGAAATATTTCTGACACCTTGTTTAGAGCTTTCAATCTTTATTACACCAGATCCCTGTAATGTTTCACAAATGAATTTGTTTTCTTTTATAAACTTTTTAAAAGGTCTTCCCATCTGGAAATACACTTGATGATAACCTTTTCAGGCTAAATTAAGATGAGTTCATTTTGTTAATTTTTTATTTCACTGGTAATGTGCTGTTTAGTCACCAGATAATGAGGCTTTTCATAGATGATGAGAACTCATTATCCCAATCTTCTAATAGAAATGCACCTTATCACAGGTGCATGACTGCTATTCTTGATTTAATTTGAGATCATGTCTGAAAAAATATATTAAAATATGGTATCTTCGTTGTCCATAGGGCTGCTTTTTAATAGACAACGTCCAGATCATACACTGAAGTCCAGATGTGTCCTGATTGTCCTCTACTTAGAACATAACTTTTAATAATCTGAAGTACAAGTTAAAATGTTTAATAATAATGATAATGAAGAAGAAGTCAGACTTTATCCCTCCCTCATCTCAGATCTATTGAGGGACCAGACATTTTGTTGGAGGCTTATCTCTAGTAGTGGTTATTCTTAGGGCTTTTAGTGCTTTGTACTTCTTACTTGTCCTGGTTTCAGATGTAACAGTCATTTTTTCCCTTCCTAGTAGCTGGTGCAGTGCTGCGTTTCGGCTTTAGTTTGAGAACAACGCTGATAACACACCGATGTTTTAGTTGTTACTAAGTAGTGCTTACCCTGATCAAGGACTTTTCAGTCTCTCATGCTCTGCCAGTGAAGAGGGGCACAAGAAGCCAAGAGGAGGCAGAGACAGGACACCTAACCCAAACTAACCAAAGAGACATTCCATACTGCAGCTCTTCATGCCCAGTATATAAACTGGGAGGAGTTACCCATAAGGCCCAGATTGCTGCTCAAGTTGGGCTGGGTATTGGTTGGTGGGTGTTGAGCAATTGTATTGTGCATAACTTGAATTTTATTTTTTTTTTCCTTTCCCCTTTGGTTTTATATTCTCTCCCCCTGTTATTTCCCTTATTATCATATCATATCAAACATACTCTAGTTATCAGACTGTTCTTTATCTCAGCCTCTGGGTTTTACATTCTTTTGCTTCTCCCCCCCATTGCGCCTGGGGAGGGGAAAGGAGGGGTGACCTAATGGCTGAATGGTGCTGAGTTACCAGCTAGGTCTAAACCACAACATTATTCTGGAAATTCAAGATGGAAAGACATGGTTAAACTTTTAATTTGTTGATGGAAGAACTTGAAGCCATTCTAACTTCTGAAGAGGATTTCATGTAGTATGTGAATATAGCTGAAAAAAGATTTGCCCTCATAAGTCAGGCACAAAATAGATCTGTTCTTTCTGAGCTAAGACAGTTTTGGTGAAAAAAGCAGATTTTCTCTAGAATAAAGGTAAAAATGAAATTAGCCTTTTTTGAGGGAATGGCTCTAGATACAAGCAACTTAATTTCTTTGCTGCACTACTGGTATTGTACAATATGAAATTCTTAGCATGCTGGACCTTCAAGAGTTTGTTGAGGAACTTTTATCTTTCCCAAGTTCATGATGCTGTGGGAATTAACTCTTTAAATCAGGGAAAAAAAAAAAAAGAAAAGAATATTGTAATTATACCTATTCCAGTGGGTGCATATCGTGTTTTCCTGCAATCCTTTTTCATTTCATGGTATTTTCAAAAACTTCAGGAAAATATTTTTTTAGAGGCAGTCTTGCTCCCCTATGGTTTGCTTAGAGTTTTACCAGTTTGAATTTCAATCAAAACCTCTCCCTTTATAAAAAATGTCAATCATATTGTTGTGACTATTCCTGGTGCCATTAACTTCCAGTTGCTCCAGCTGTCTTGAGTACTGAAATAGAGCTATATAGTCTGTCAATTGGAAAACATTGCTGGAGCGCCATGTTTAAAATCAAGCTCCTCATTTTTTAACACGATTGATATCAACAAGTAGAGATCTATGAGGAACAAACAGAAATTTTGATGGAGCCATGATATTTCAAATATATCAACTGAATATACATACATATAAGTAAGCAACTTCCCAAGATTTGTAACTCAGTAATTTGCTTAGCCTAGAGAATTTATTGATCTTTTTTAAGTGATGGTGCTTTTTCCCTGTTCCCCCCCCCCCCCCCCCCCCCCCACTTTTCCCGGAGTGAAAAGTCACCTCTATTTTATCCTTAGTAGACCTAGATAATTTATATAGATGTCCAGTTCTTCCTAAGCACTCTATCATGATGAGTATGACAAACTATTTGTAATACTTTTCAGTTATTTGTCTTTATTTAATTATTCTTACCACATCCTTTTAGTCTTTCAGAAAATGGCAAAAGATAAATGTTCTTACAGAAATAAGAGACTATATTATAAAACAAATCATACAGAAGGGGCATGTATTGCTGCACTACAGCAACATCTTTGATGTCTCTTTCATTTGCTGATGATCCAGCTGCCCCTGCTCTGAGCAACTGTTTCGACCAGATGATTTTAGAAGTCCTTTTCAGCCTTTTTATTGGGAGGGTGGTGAGACCCTGGAACATGTTGCCCAGAGAATCTGTGGCTGCCCCATCCCAGGAAGTGTTCAAGGCCAGCTTGGATGGGGCTTTGAGCAACCTGGTCTTGTGGAAGATGTCCCTGCCTGTCACAGGTGGGTTGGAGCTAGATGATATTTAGGGTCCCTTCCAACTCTAAGCAGTCTATGATTCTATGATAAGAACCAACCTTACATAATACAGCATACCAGGCAAGATTCAGATGAAAGACCCTGGATTTATTTTTAAAGCAATTTCTCATTTGCAGAGTGTGTCTTTCTCCAATAGCCCAGCCAAATCGTAATATTTACCTCTACATTCCTATTCTTATCCTGAACTCTCTGTAGACCAGGTTCTCAAACTCATGTTAACCTGCTGCACATACTTCTCACACTCATCTTTCCTGCCTTTTAGAGCAATCGGCAGCCTCCTCCATTCTGGGCTTGTAGCTGCTTTGTCAGTCAGAGCTTTGCCCTCTGCAAAATGAGCTTGTTTAAGAGTGGGATAAACTCCTTCCCATGTATTTCAGTGCAAGTTCTTCTGTGGAGACTATTTCCTTGTAACACAAATTGGAAGGCAGGGTGAGAAGAGAGGCAGAGGATACCAAGTATGTGATGCAGCTTATCATGTTGAATCTCTATGCAAACTCATGGCACCTATGACCTCAGTTTGCAAGCATGAATATGAGTGCAGTAGTAGAGAGGTACATTTCAATTTGCAGTTGCAAGGTGGTGGGACACTGTAGGAGATTCTTTTACCTTATATCATACCAGACCCCACAGTGCCCAGGTTTTGGTTGGAGGGTAGCCTGTGGAATTAAATTACACACACACAAATATGGGTTTTTTTGCCCTAAGGAACTTACAATTTCAACTACTCCGTTTACAGATCCTTATACAGAAAAAAGGATGGTTTTGGCAATATGCAAGTTAGATTTAGTAAGAGCTTTTCTATCTGTCAGTTTTTCCGTCTTTTATCTCCAGAAAACATAAGATTTTGTGCTACGTTGTGGGAAAGATCAGGTTTCTGGGCAGTCCTAGCATCAAGAGGCCATTTTATTGCTCTTGGGCCTGCACTAGTAGATGTCTTCTTTGTGTGCATGCAGGAACATCTAAATGATAGGACTTCACAAATCATATATGCCAACAGCATTTAATGTGACTTGTTCCATAGTCAGGAATCCATTTACTTTCATTCAACACAATTGTTAACTCCTTAGAGATTTAAGGTTTTTCACATTTCTACAATATTCACAAGTTTCTCATTCTCTTTTGGGAATACAAATCTGAAGTGTGATTTGGTACTAATGGAAATAATTAATGCCTTTTTTCTGCATACAATATGGTTTAATCCATTGAGACCCTGAAGAATTTTTAATAGATTGAGAAGATATTCGTACCCTCCTACTAAAACCACAATATTCTTTACTGGCAAGCCATGACTAGTAAAGAGGACTCAAAAATAGAGTTAACAGAGCATGAAGGAGCTGGATATTTGGTTAAGCAGAGTTTCCAAGACTGGTAAAAATCTAAATGTATGTCTCTGTAACTTAAATGGTATCTGACTTCCGTAGGAATTCTTGTGTTTATTCTTTTCCAGGGTATATAAGGGCTGCAAGTTTCAGGAATATCCTAAGCAGATATGAATTGCCAATGTAAATAGAAAGTTTTGCATGGGGTATGAAAGGTAAATATCTGTGTGTGAGCTGCCACAGGCAGGGCACAGGAACAGCCACAAAACCATGGATGAAAAGCGAAGGTAAATTTATTTCTGTTTGTTACCTTGTGAACTAGGGGATGCTCGAAGCAGCACCTGGGCAGAGGTCCAAGGCAGGAACAAAGGCACCACGGTGCTCAGTCCAGGCTAGGGAATCACCAAGCCTCATGTTTGCACCTGTATTTCAGGGATTCATGCAGCTGTAATTTCCCTATGTGCTCTGATCTTCCTGCAGCAGGGCAGGAATCTAAAGCATGTTCAATAGGGTGCTTCTAAGTCTATTACAGGCCTGTGTTATTAAACACAGGTGTTCTACTTGTCCAATACACAAGGCCAAACAAGAATTAGGAAGATATATGTGTTTCTCGACACCCCAGCTGCAAGTCAGTTGATCGTATTTACAATCCTCCTCACCAATCTTCCATTATTTATTACAGTTTGGGTGAAGGTCCAAAGCTCTGTGACAAGAACTGTATCATGTAATATGGAACACACAAAATGGTGTATCACAGAATCACAGAATCACAGAATCCCAAGGGTTGGAAGGGACCTAAAAAGATCATCTAGTCCAACCCCCCTGCAAGAGCAGGGTAACCTACAGTACATCACACAGGAACTTGTCCAGGCGGGCCTTGAATATCTCCAGTGTAGGAGACTCCACAACCCCCCTGGGCAGCCTGTTCCAGTGCTCTGTCACTCTTACAGTAAAGAAGTTCTTCCTGATGTTAACGTGGAACTTCCTATGCTCCAGTTTACACCCATTGCCCCTTGTCCTATCACTGGATATCACTGAAAAAAGCCTAGCTCCATCATCCTGACACCTACCCTTCACATATTTGTAAACATTGATGAGGTCACCCCTCAGTCTCCTCTTTTGCAAGCTAAAGAGACCCAGCTCCCTCAGCCTCTCCTCATAAGGGAGATGTTCCACTCCCTTAATCATCTTTGTGGCTCTGCGCTGGACTCCTTCAAGCAATTCCCTGTCCTTCTTGAACAGAGGGGCCCAGAACTGGACGCAATATTCCAGATGCGGCCTCACCAAGGCTGAGTAGAGGGGGAGGAGAACCTCTCTTGACCTACTAACCACTCCCTTTCTAATGCACCCTAAGATGCCATTTGCCTTCTTGGCCACAAGAGCACATTGCTGGCTCATGGTCATCCTCCTATCCACCAGGACCCCCAGGTCCCTTTCCCCTTCACTACTTTCCAGCAGGTCACCCCCCAACCTGTACTGGTACATGGGGTTGTTCTTCCCCAGATGCAAGACTCTACACTTGCCCTTGTTAAATTTCATCCAGTTTCTCCCCGCCCAACTCTCCAGCCTGTCCAGGTCTCGCTGAATGGCAGCACAGTCCTCTGGTGTGTCAGCCACTCCTCCCAGTTTTGTGTCATCAGCAAACTTGCTGAGGGTGCACTCAGTTCCCTCATCCAGGTCATTGATGAAAATATTAAACAGCACCGGTCCCAGCACCGACCCCTGAGGAACTCCACTAGTCACAGACCTCCAGCTAGATTCTGCGCCATTGACCACAACTCTCTGCCTTCTTCCTTTCAACCAGTTCTCGATCCACCTCACTACTTGATCGTCAAGCCCACACTTCCTTAGCTTATCTATGAGGATGCTGTGGGAGACAGTATCAAATGCCTTACTGAAATCAAGAAAAACTACATCTACCGCTCTACCATCATCCCTCCACCTAGTCACTTCCTCATAGAAGGCTATAAGGTTGGTCATACATGACTTCCCCCTCATAAAACCATGTTGGCTGTTCTTAATGACCCCCTCATCCTTGATATGCCTAGTGATGGAGTCAAGAATAAGTTGTTCCATCACCTTTCCAGGGATGGAGGTAAGGCTGACCGGTCTATAATTACCCGGGTCCTCCTTCTTGCCCTTCTTATAGATTGGTGTGACCTTTGCCATCCGCCAATCCTCAGGCACCTCGCCCATTTCCCACGACTTACCAAAGATGATGGAAAGTGGCCTAGCAATGACCTCCGCCAGCTCCCTCAGCACCCGTGGGTGCATTCCATCCGGACCCATCGATTTACAGATGTCCAGTTTGCATAGCTGATCCCTAACCCAATCCTCATCTACCAAAGCAAACTCCTCCTTTGTCCTGACTCCTTCTGGGGCTATAGAAATCCGGGGCCCTCGGGGAGAGTCTGCAGGAGTAAAGACAGAGGCAAAGAAGGCATTCAGCACCTCTGCCTTCTTTATATCCTCTGTCTCCAGGGTACCCACTTCGTTCAGCAGTGGGCCTATATTGCCTCTTGTTTTAGTTTTATTTGCTATGTATTTGAAGAAGCCCTTTCTATTGTCTTTAACCCGACTAGCAAGATTGAGTTCCAAGGAGGCCTTAGCTGTCCTAATTGCCTCCCTACATCCTCTAACAACTGTCCTATATTCCTCCCAAGCGGCCAGCCCCTCCTTCCATAATCCATAGATTCTCCTTTTCCACTTGAGTTTGCCCAGCAGCTCCTTGTTTAACCACGCCGGTCTCCTAGATCCCTTACTTGACTTCCTACTCACTGGGACGCTCCGATCCTGAGCTTGGAAGAAGCGGTCCTTGAATGCTAACCAACTATCTTGAGCCCCTTTACCGCCTAGTACACTTTCCCATGAGACTTCCCTTAGCAGTTGACTGAAGAGGCCAAAGTTGGCCCTTCGGAAATCCAGAACTGTGGCTTTGCTAGGTATTCTATTCCTCCCACACAGGATCCTAAACTCCACCATCTCATGGTCACTGCAGCCAAGGCTGCCATTGACCGTGTATGTGTTGTTATTACACCTAAAACATCTATAACTTTCCCTGAGCAGCTGTGTTTGCCTTCCATAATACCACAGTTGTGTCATAAAGCTAGAGAAATATTAACTTTAGGTTAACTAGAACGTGTGTCTCTGGTAGACAAAAAGAAACTGAAGAAGCTCAGCTGTTTTAGGGAAATACATTTTGTACTTTTCTATTGGCACTTTTATATCAACAGTTACATCTGGTATTTTCCCCTACAACTATAAACCTACCTTCTAATTATGATCTTCATTCAGTTCTGGGACAATGCTTTAAAGTAAGGGATTAAAAAGTCCACCTTTGAAGTCTGTTAATTTTAGCTCCTCTTCTATTTGATCTAAAAATATATCAGATCCCCATAAATCATTTCTCTTTTTTAATAGACTTATTTTTTATATGTAAAAATGTCTTACAATCAGCAAGATTCGATCGTGCTTCTTAATCGTAGCTTGATAGGTAATAGCTAAATTCAAAGTCTTGTATTCTCTGCATATAGACATATAAACGTTTTAACCAAAACATGATATTATCATTTTAACTACTTAAATTTATCCTTAATATTGTAAGTTTATATTTTATTATTTCTTCTTGAGTTTATGAAACAAAACACAAAACAGCCTTTAAAGAAAATAAATACTTCAAATGTTTTAGCTATTTTTCTATTTGATCCCTTCCTCACTATCTTTCTATCTTGCTTTCTGTCTATCTTTCAGGTGTCCCAGAGAGGTTGTGATGTCTCTGTCCTTGGAGACATTCAAAAGCCATTTGAACATGGTCTGCGAAATAATTTCTGGGTGGCCATGATTGAGCAAAGCATTGTACCAGGTTTTCTTCAGAACTCCCTTCCAGCCTCAACTGTTCTTGATTCTGCTAGTAATTAACAATGTTTGGGAGCAATAAGGTCTACTTGTACTTCTATTCTTTGGACATTTCAAAACCATGTTTCCATTTTTTTCATAATAGAAATTTATCAATTAATATACTCCTGAATCTTTTATATTTGTTTGGTATGGTTTATCTATTTAACATTTTCTGGGCTTCACAAATACTCACTACAAAGCATGCAGGTCTGCCTCAAGAACTGTTACTGTTGGATCGATTTCTGTGGTCCAGATGTTGTGCAACTTGTTCATTAGAGAGACCCTACCGATTCTTACTCTTTCTGCTTTTGGGTTATTGTCCATTGTTACCCAGATCTGTAGATAAAAAATTGTCCAGTATTTACTTCATGGGAATTTTGGACTTCCAATTAAAAACATTGATCACAAAAGGAGTGGCTGTAGTGTTCAAAACTTTGTCTCCTTACAGCTAGCCTTTGTGCTTTCTAAAAGTGCAGAAATTGGGAGAAGGTTTACTTAATAGTTGCCTACAACATCTAGGTGTCCTGAGACACCTTGTAGAGGAGGAATGAGAGAGAGTGGGTGGCTGCATGGTTCTTGGTTTCCATCTGGGCTTAAGCCATGACACTATGTCATTAAATGTCTAACTCACAGTCCAAGGCATTCCATGTTTTTTCCTTAAAGTCTTGTTCTTACAATGGAGTCAACAAGTAAGAAGAATTGTACAGTTTGCTTTTTATTCTTGTAAGTCATACATTGGTTTTGGTTTGAGAGTGGACAAAACACACTGTTTTAACGTAGAATTTTTTGCTTGCTATGTTTGATGTAGGTGCAAATGGTAGTTTCCCACTACCTATTATCCAAGGTAGTAATGAAATATTTATTTTAAGTTGGTAACAAATTGATTTTCTACAAGTGAAGTCTACTTTGTCTGCAGTGGTAGTTGGTAAGTCATCTCCCCATCTTTATGTCTGCCCATGGGTGTTTTAGGCCTTCCTAGGCCACACTAGGGGGAAAAGTGAGTGACTGGCTGGGTGGACATTTAGCTGCTAGCCAAGGTTAACACACCACACTCACAAACATCATTTGTGTTCCACAGCCAGACATTATCCTCTGTGCATTTTCTGCAAGAATAACAAGATTTTTTAGAACAACACAGGATAATAGTGATTAGCATTTTTCATTTCACTGTATCTTCCTTAGGACTCTCAAAAAACTATTTATTCACTGTTTAAAGTCTTGTATCTGGCACCTGTTGGTTCACTTCTTATCTTCTTTTTTTCTCTTAGGGTTTTGGGTTTTGTTTTGGGGTATTTTTTGGTTTTTCTTGTTTTTCTGTAATATCAATCTGCTGTGATCTTTTCCTGGAAAATTATAGTTATGTTCTGCTAAACCGCTTAGTAGATTTTGACTCATCTTCCTTCTGTGGCACTGGGAAATTTAAAGTAGACAAGATTTTGTATCCGATGCATTACTGCAGATGCTTGGTCATTTCTGTCAGATTCTGCGGTCAGATTCTCCCTGCTGTTTTTCCTTGGCCATGCAGCTTCCTTCACAGTTTTTTTTTTACCAGCTTCATCTGTTTCCTATTTAGTGGAAAGAAAACAAAGGCTGCTGTAAGTGAAGGATCAAACCAAGGCATCATACTCCTAATGGTGACTAGTATATGTTTTCAGAAAGAGTGGGCACAGTGATAACTTCTCCAGTATTACGATTCAGCAATCAACAGTTTGGGAATTAAGGACCAGGTGATTCAACTGTCACAATTATAATAGCTACTGTTGAACTTAAAATCTATGAATTCACCTAAATCTGCTCTGTACATGCATAGTCCTTTGGCCTCCATCAAATCTGGTGACAGTGTTTTCGGCTGTTGGATTATACACTACATAACAAAGCACTTTGTGTTAAAATGTTGCCAGGTTATTTCAGTGGCTGTCTCTGACAAACAATCACTTACTCCCTACTTATTCTTAACATGGCTGTGTTGTAGGTGGGATTTTCCCCTGCTCTGCTCCTGCAATTTTTGTGTTTCCCGGATTGATCTTGGATTTGAGATGTTATTTTCCTTTGCATGATGCTTGCTGGACTGGTGGTAGGACCCATTGCAGTCCTCACTGTGCTCTTCTGGCCTACCTCTGATGTTCTGGGGCTGTGCTCTGTTAGTGAAGGCATTACCATCATGGTTGCCGTCAGGTCCAAGCTTGCCTACCACTAGGTAACACATTGCACTTGCTGCTTTCTGACAATGCCTACAATTCAATGGTTTGCATTATATGATCCAATATCATGATGTGCATTACATTGTATTTATCACTATTGAATATTTATTTCTCAGTCACTTAGAAGGAGAATGCTCCACTCATTCTAGTGGCAATTAAGAAGCTGCCTCTCATCATAATTTTTTAATTGTTGTTTTAGAGTAAGCTGCCAACAGGCATGTTGCAGGATCTGGATTTGTGCATGAGGAAGACAGCACCTTCATGTTAGAACAAGCCTGCAGAATCAGTCCTCTTTCTTAAGTGCTGTGGCTGCTGAGTTAGCAGTTTTTAACTCGATTTTAAGGTGAAGTCAGCTTTGCTTTCTCATCAGCCTTAGCATTCCCCATTAAGGAAACAAACATAAAGACAAATATGTGGCTTTCTGGAATGGGATAGGAGAAAGGAAGTCATACTTAACAGATATTATTTCCTTAATTTAATATAAATTTGTAAAAATATATTAAGCATCACAGCAATGATAGTAAGTACTAATAAGGCCTGAAATGCAAAAGAATAGGAAGAACCAGATTATGGATTCCCATGAAACTCTTGGGGGCAAAGGGCAAGGGATAGTTTTAAAATTAGGTAAGAAGCTCAGGAAATTAAGTGGTGTATGGCATGAAGGTGTGTAAAATCTAAGGAGTGTGAGACTTTCCATAAAGTCCATATACCTTAAAGGATATAGCACTGTCAATTTTTAGGGGAGCCTGTGAGAGGTAAATTTCCCATATGAAGAGAACTTCAAATACCTGAACAATAACAGCATGAAAAGAGACAGAAAAGCCAACTGTGATTTCTGATTATGATTCTTGCAGAAACAACAAGAACAGAACAAACAGAAACTGCATGCTCCATTCCTTATTTTTATTTGCATTGTGCTGTTTTTCCCTTCACTTGCTCTGCATATTTTTTCCTTCTCCTTGTTTGGACAGTGACTACCTAGTGAAAACCTTATATATCTGTGCCAACTGTCCTCAAGTGTCTATTCTGTACTTCCTGTTAATCTTTACTTGACAGCTGCAATCTGTTCTCTTTAAACTGTTTAACTAGAACAACTCAAATAACCACTTTTTTCCCTTCCAAAAAATATTCAGTAAGGATGCAGATGCATAGTTATAGAGGCAGATAGCTGGATCTCCCAAACCCCAAACATTTTCATATTTAATAGTGCATTTCAAATAATTAGAGTAAGAATAAAATGAAAGTATGAATTCTTGTCTCCTAATACCAAATACCAATGATTTGCCTGTGATGAATATCCCTGGAATCACAGTCATAATAAAAACCTGACACTGTTAGCAGAGTTAGAGAACCACTCATTTTAAGTGACTTTGTGTTGTCAGCTGGGGACCTTTCATTGATCATAAGTCCAAATACATCATATCTAATACACAGAAGCAGGAGAAAATGCAGTCATTCTGGTAATGAATAGGTCAAGGAAATACCCTGAAAGCTTACAGTATATGCTCCTGGCTCAAGTTCTATTATTTGAAATGTAAAGCTTTAGTAAGTCAAAAGTAATAGGTAAAAGCAAAACCATAAAGATTTAATGAGACAGAATTACAAAAGTAAAGAAGGAAACAAGTGTTAATATCTTATTTAAATCTTGCTGTCATTTTATTTCCTTTAGCAGTTCCATTCAATGGGTTTTTAATGGCCATTCGCTTTTCAAGCTCTCTAGACAAAATGGCCATAGTGACGATAGTTGTTCTAGTACAGGTCCTAAGATAACACGGCCTGTATTTTGATCAAATTGCTTGAGAAATTTTACCTGTATTACTGTGATAGGTAAATTTCTTTCCTATCTGTGGTGTCCCAAACTGACTTTCTTGTTTTAAATAACAGATTTAGTTGAGATTAAGAAAGTGCAGCTTAATAAAAGAAAAAGAAAAAAAAAAAAAAGAAAAAAAAAAAAAGTGGCTGTAAACCCCAGTCTGTCATCTGGACCTGTTCTAAGTAGCAATAGCACTAATGGCATTAAAACTCTTACAAATATATTTATATTGCAAAAAGTTTAATGATATTTTGTAAAGTATTTAATAGTAAAAAGTAATGTCTTTTTTAGTTGACTTAATCTCAGGAGATCATAAAATGAGTTCAGTAAGTTCTCACTACCAGTAGAAAAATGTTAATACTAAAAAAAAATGTAATAAAAAAAAAAATCGGTTAAGTGTTCTAATTCTAGTGAAGATAGCACTTTATGCTGTGATAGGAATAATTTATGCTCCCTTGGCCCCTAGTATAACAGATCAGAAATTACTTTAAAATACAAGTAAGAACACTGTGAGGAAGCGTCTGTCTTGATATAGTAGTGCTGTTTTGCTGGACACATATGAACATCCAGTAGTCATTGTAGATAGCAGAAAGTAATTTCAAGTGTGACCTTCATAAATTTCAAATTTACATAAGTGGTAAACAAATATATCAGTCATGATAAAAATATGTTGGGTTTTATGACCCTTTCTAGGTATGACATGGGTGGTCGTGATAGAATTGAGAAAATAGTAACTAGATATTTGTGATTTAGTAGATCTGCTATTGCATGCTTTAAACACATAATGTGCTCTGTTTTGCTCTTTTAATGAGTGGCATATTTGATACCCCATCAGCAGGACTAAAAAGTAGTTGCTGTTTATGAACATGTCTGCAGTGATGATTATAATTCACAGTTAAGTAAACGAAACCTTGTATGGGGAATGCTCCTCAGAGCTTTTGTATAATAAGCATGAGAAAACAAATTAGACCTCTCTTTTATAGGTAGGATACCAAAATTATGAAAAGTATGATGTCATAAACTCACATTTGAAGTTTGATACCAAAAAGAAGGCAGAGGTAGGAATGTAAACCAATCCCCCAGGTAGGAAAAGATTTTCTTCAACGC
Source organism: Lathamus discolor (assembly GCF_037157495.1). NCBI lineage: Eukaryota > Metazoa > Chordata > Aves > Psittaciformes > Psittacidae > Lathamus > Lathamus discolor. Next base: position 25,691,234 of record NC_088887.1, on the reverse strand, counting down.
ATAACCACCCTGTCTTTCTCAAGACAGAACATAATATTCATAATCACTTACTACATTTTCCTAAATTATTTAGAAGGCTCATTAGAGCAGTTTTTTCCTTGCTGGAACAAATAAGGACATTCAGCTCATTCACAAGCACTCTCATCACAGTGATGCTTGACAGAAATGTCAGTATATATATCAAAGTGAGCTACTTGAAACATCCTGAACTCTGGGATAGGGGAAAAAAAGAAGAAGATCATGATCCTTAATGCAGTAGCCCCACACCCTTCTCTAAATTACAGCCAAGAGTCTTGCAATTCAGTACATATTATATTGATGATATATTAATAAACCTGGGAAGAGCTACTACTTTGTGGTAACTGAATCAAAGGTAAGTTACATCCATGCTAACTCATCAATGGGTGTTACTCACCCAACAATGGGTACACAGTCATAATACATTGCAGAATTTTGATTAGATTTTTAGATATGAAAATACTGCCTGGTTTTATGATACCACTCATCATTCCATGTTGAGTATAAAATAAGGTTAAAGTATACACATTTCATGGCAAGACATTTGTCTCCAGGAGCCAGATTTGGTGTGAGATTTCAAAGCATAAAAGCTGAGTTTACAATCTACTTACTGTTTTCTTGCAATGAGACTTTCAATCTTTCTCTCCTTTTACCTTCTAAATTTCTAACTTCAGTGTTTCTTTAACCTCTACCTCTTCTTTTTATCAGATTTTAGGTACTATGAGATGATTCAGGAGAATAATGCCTGGGTGAAGGACATTTAACATGTTATTTATTGACCTCTTTTCCTTTGTGTCAGTTGCTTCAATCACTTCTGATAGTTTTCCTTTTCCACCTCTGCATCCTAAAAGAGTAAATCATCAGTCCATCAGCACAACCTGTGCTACTTACCAGCACTGACTAAGACCACCTGGATCATCTGTCTCAGCTGAGATATTCCTTCTCTAATTTTGATTTTCATCAGAAGCTGTCATGTTCTTATCAAAGTGCCACAAGTTCTCTTCAAAATAAATATGATGTTAATATACAGGTCTATTCATCAGCTGTGGAGGGTAAAGCTTGGTAGTCTGTAAAACACTTTGATCTCTCTGTTTATGAATATGTTTCTTACTCAGTTCCCTTAGGGCTTAGAATCCAGGCAGCTATGAGGCCAGAGGGACTTTTAAATTATCTTCTCTGACCTCCTGAGGTCCTATTCAACAAACAGTAATTTTTGATGAAAAATAAAATTCAAGGAGGCCAAATAAATTTTCAAAGCTAGGAAATAGTTGAAGACATATCAAAACATATACATTATTTTTAATAAAATGTTAATTTAAAATGTTTTTAAAAGAAGATATTTAGACTCTTAATTTCAAAATTGAAAAATCCTTTATTATGGTAAGGACAGAAAGGAAAAGATGAAGGGTTCACAAAAACACCAAAATGTTTTGACTGCTTTGAATTACGTACTTTGTATTGTCCGTATTCTACGTTTCTAATGTGTGTGTGTGTGTGTGAATACATAGGAGAGGTGAAATCAGTTTGTCATAGGAACTCAAGTCAAATCACAGGCAGTTATAATTTATCTCATTTAATTTGATTAAATGACAGATTAAAAGATGACCGATGTTTGATTACTCTTCTCAGAGATGTTGTTTATCTATTGTATATTTGAGACATCAAAAAGCATTCACAGCTTCCTTCTAGTTTGCTACAGTGATTAATCACCCTCACTGTAGTGAAAGCTGAACCCGGCTTATTATTTCTGTTTATTTGAATGTATGCGTGTGTATGTGTCTATGTAACAAACATAGTTACTATGATTAGTTTCTAACCCATGCTGTTGTAACAACCTTGAAACTTTTTACCAATCACAACAGCACTTTTATCTGTTAGTTCTTTATTTGGTTCTTAATCATCTCATCTTAGTATACTTGTCTGTTAGAAATCCTTTCAACATAAGAGTGTATTTAGTATCTGTCATGGTTAACTGTCCTGAACCCAGGGCAGTATCCCGTTCTATTTCCTCTTTATAAGTGTAGTTCCTGTTTGACCGTAGCATTTTTCTGCCCAAAACAATAAAGGCCTTAAGATTTTCTCTAGAAATATGACTGCTGATTGTACCTTAACTTCTACCTTACCCTCAGAAATTTCCAATGCGTAGTTCATTTAATAGTACTCAAACTGATAAAAAACTGAGTCTGAATTCCAGTTTGTCATTGTTCCATCTTCTGTTCCTTTCCTCAGTTCCTCAGAAGAAGAAAGCAAAAGTGATGAAAAGATAATACTATAGTTACTAGGGCACTGAAATTCCTTTGCCTGTTCCATACTGAAAATATAGTGTAACTGAAGACAAAGGAAGATTGGTAAACATTTAATGTAATATTTTTTGTTTTCAACTTCTTTTTTACAACGACATGAAATTAATAGATATTGATTGTTCTTTTGTATCATTTCAGAATTGATTTTAATTTTTTTATTTATGTTATTCTGTTCCTTCTCTTTTGGAAATTGTAACAGATGATTTCCAAATCTTGAAGTTCTAAATGATTGAATGCTTTATATACTACAAAGACAGAATGACGTATGCTCTGTTGATGGCCTGATGGGTGCAGAAAGATCCATGACACCTTATGGCCTAGATAAGTGTATTCTTCATTTTGTAAAAAAATGGCTGGATGGCAGAGTCCGAAGAGTGGTGGTAAATTGTGCCACATCTAGTTGGTGATCAGTCATTAGTGGTGCCCCTCAGGGCCCAGTATTAGGTCTAGTCTTGTTTAATATCTTTACTGATTATCTGGATGAGAGGATTGAGTGTGCCCTCAGTAAATTAGTAGACACAAAGTTGCACAGGAGTGATCTGCTTAATGATTTTGAAGGTCTTTTCCAACCTAGTTGATTCTATGCTCTATGGTCTAAGCTGTTTAAAAGTAAGACAACTCTTACCTGGTATTGCTGCGTGAGAACAACACTGTGATCTCAGCAGGGCATATTCATTTTATCACTGTGCAGTTAAATGTTTTCGAGGTTGCAGCAACTGCCATGAAGAATACTCTGGCCATGGCCGACATGTGGCTGAGCCTGCCTTTAATTATTTTGTGTAGATGTGCCCTTTGTCTCTGTACACATCTCATCCCTTTAAATTGCTACAGAGATATATCATCCTGCTGCTTCCAATTGTATATTTGTGAAGCAGCTTTGGTGCTCTTTAGCTAAACAACTCTGTATGGTCAAGAAATTGCTTCTGTTTTATTGCTTCATCTTTAAGCTGACCTCCTGCCTCTGAAATGTGGTGTATTGCAGTATGGATGAAGTATTTGCAGAGTTTCTGCTGGGTAATTGCATCCCACCCTCTTTAGCTCTCAAACTGCAAAACCAGTCTCTTCCCATTCCTACAAAAATCTGGAAAGAAAGAGATGTGAGTTTGACTTCTGTGTTATTTGAGAGGACAAAAAGGGTAGAAACAATGTTCAGGTGTTTTTCAGTTTGCAGACATACAAGAAGTAATATAGTCCCACAGGAACTTGGCAGGCCAAATATTAAGTGTTTCTGGATTATGGAATAGTAAAGTATATGAAAATTAACATTTCGTTCCATTCTTTATCATTTACTTGTACACCAGCTGTCCTTGAAAGAGCTGGCCCTCTAAACATGTCTCAGCTGCTAATTTTTCTGTTTACAGGGCTTTATAGGCGACTTAAAAAAAAAAAAAAAAAAAAAAAAGAAAGAAAGAAAATTCCTAACTGTATCAAACACTCTAACTCTCCAATTGCCAGCCTGACTAAAATGTGGTCTCAGTTTTTAGTATCATTGCTTTAAAGGGAAGTTATTATGATTTAAACCCAGCAGGTACCCAAGACCCCAACGGCTCACTGACACCCCCAGAGTGGGATGGGGGAGAGCTGTGGGAGACTATCAGAAGGTGATTGTAAAAATGTGAAAATGTATGGGTTGAGATAAAGACAATTTAATAGGTAAAGTAAAATCTGCACATGCAAATAAAGCAAAAGAAGGAATTCATTCACTACTTCCCATCAGCAGGCAGGTGTTAAGCCATCTCCAGGAAAGTAGGGCTCCATCACATGCAATGATTACTTGGGAAGAAAAATGCTGGAACACTTAACGTCCTTCCCTTCCTCTCTCTTCCCCAGCTTTTAATGCTGAGTGTCACACCATATTGTGTGGGACAACCCTTTGGTCAGTTGGGGTCTGCTGTCCCGGCTGTGTCCCCTTACAACTTGTGCACCCTCAGCCTACTTGCTGGTGGGATGGAGCGAGAAGCAGAAAAAACCTTGACTCTGTAAGCACTGATGAGCTATAATGCAAACATCCCTGTTCTGGCCACACTGTTTTCAGCACAAATTCAAAAGACAGCACCCTGTTAACTACCACGAAGAAAATTAACTCTACCTGAGCCAAAACCAGTAAAACAGCACACTACTAAAATCTGAAGAAATGCAAGATTTCTATTGATCTATGAATTAAGTGCATTTTTTTTCAGTAATTGTTGAGAAATTTTCACCTTTTTCTGTTGTTGGGGTTTTTTTTAAGTGTTGCGCATCCAATTGTGCTCCCAATATTCGTGTGCTTTTTTTGTGTTCAGTTAATTATCTAGCATTATATCTTTCTTGGTAAGAAAAAACATGGTGTATAAGAGAACTTTTGAAGGGAAGGTAACAGCTGAAGACGTCTACTATGTAATGTGTTCTTTCATTGACAAATAACTTTTTTGCTTACTATTGGGAGAAATATTTTTAGAGAAACAGTAATTCACACATACATATGCACAAACATATAACTCCCAGGTAATTTAACATTGATTCTGCAATTCTTTGTGTGAGTTCTGAACCTTTTGATATCTATACATAAAATGAAACCAACCTAAGGTTCTGATAAAGAAAGTGTAATATAGGAGAAACAAACTATTACTGGGAAACATTTTAATAGGTATGTCAATAATTAAAGTTAGCAGTATACTTCACCTTTTTCTTGCCTAACTTTCCAAACAATATGTGACATATGTAAGAAAACGAAAGCAGCTATCAATCAGTTGGTATGTATCAGAAGAAGAGTAATGAATTCCAATCATATTTTTTAGCTTTCATCCCAGCCTTTTTCTTGTCACTTTTACAGTCTTAACTGTATTTTTGTCCTTTCAGTGGAGTAAAGTCTTGCAGGTCACTCCTTCACGCTGAAATTCATGAACACCTTCCCATTTGAATCAATTGTTTTCTTCCTTGAGGGTGTGAGTGTTTTTGAAATCTGTGCTTACTCCCTGGAGATAACTATGACTACTGGCATAATGATTAGCAGCTGTCATGGCAGTATATTTTATTTAACAGTAAGGGTTGAGGGAGGAGAGATGATTTTAAAATATCAATATTTATGTGTCTCTGTCATCTGAGGTATTATGATACTATATGAGTGAACCTGACAGGTTTAGCATGTCAGGAACCCATGGATTCCTGTGTCCTATCCTTTCTTTTCCTGCTGACTTCCCTGAGGAAAAGTTGTGCTTTTAATACCTTTGCATGAATTTATTCATCCACCTAGCAGTGTTTGAATCCTGAACTTTGTTCTACCTTCCCACAGCATATTGAGCTAGTTTGCAGGCTTCTTAGAAGAGCATAGCATGAAATTCTTTTGCTGGCAGTGTCCCAGGACAGCCGTAAAATGTGGGCACCAGATGTCAATCTGACAAGAAACCTTCTGCCCAGTAAAGATGTTGCTACTTTGGTGGATCCCAGTGGTGGTTCTTCTGACCACGTCACTGATAACAGTGTAAATATACATTAATAATTACGAGCCTTCCTTGAATGATAAATAACATGTCTAGGATGGGTACCTGTGTTTTCAAGAAATGTAATTAAAAAGATCAGTAACAAAATGCAGAGGAACCTTGACCACACTGTCATGAGCAACTCATGATTTTGTTTACTAGTGTTACAAAATAAATCAGGAATAAATGTGACAGGAGAATGCAGCATAAAGTGACATTGCAGATGGGAATTATGGATATTCTTATCCAAAATGTGACTTGCGTTAAGAGTATTGGAAAGGAATGAATAATCCAGAAGAACATAAAACAATTTTGAGGCTTAATCAACAATTTATTTTTTTTTTCTTTACCAACAGTTCTGAAAATTGTCTGATTCAGTGCAAACTATTATTTCTCTGTGCTCTATTCTACTACAGAGCATAAAAGAAATCCATGGGGTATTTATTTCCAGGTTTGACTCTACTACTGGGTAATACAGACCTGAGAATTTGCAATGGGTGAGTGAATTCTGAATCCATTGCATAAAAGATCATGTCAAAAGCATGAATATTTTCAGTCACTGAAATTCAGCCAAGTTTTTATGTAAGATTCAGCTAGGTTAGTTCTTAAGAGGTATATCTTGTCTTAAATTAAAATTTTAGTTTGACCTTAAACATTGAAGTACACTTAGCTTTGTGCTACATCTGTGTTTTTCCTGACATGGTCACACACATCTTCTCAAAAGAATAACTAATAGAATCTTTCCAGCCACACACACTTTTAATAAACTTGAGAAAAAATAGCAGAACGACTATTTGGAGCCAAAGTAACTTTTTCTTCTTCTTTTTTTTTTTTTTTTTCCAACCATTTAATTATAAAAGATACTTCTTACTTCTCTTTCTTATCTCCTTCTTCATTTCACAGTAGGTGGTAACAAGAATTGTCAGAACACGCTTTCTATGTATTTTTGTAGTTCATTTCTTCAAGTAGGTGAGGCTTATAGATAGCAAGTGACTAGGAGAAACTCCTCTGGGTGAAGTGTAAATACTCCTTCATGTTAGGAAGAAAGTAAGCCTATAAAATTTCTTGCAAACTCTTAGAAGCAGTATTTTTTATGCTTTCTCTTTGTAGACAAATTCAGGTGGGTTTGAGTTGTAAAAGACTGCAGATGGAGAGTGGAAGGGATTTTTGAGCTCAGAAGCCTACATGGGTGTGAAGAGACGTAGAACTTCCATGTGTTTTAGAGAAATATTTCTGGAGAAATTTTTTTATTCGTGGACTAGTTATGTTGAAAGTGAAGTCTTTCAGACAAAACCTAATGTTCACGATGAATAGAATGCAGAAGGTAATGAAGAAAACTGTGGAACTGATAAATGAATCAAAGGTGTAAGTGTCTGCAAATGGGAAAGGAGAGAAATGGAAGGTAGCAAGACAACTGCAGACTAAGATAATTTTGGATTTTAAAGGATAATAAGTTTTCTAAATCTGTATTTGAAGAATATATGTAGTTTAGTAGTAAATTTTTCCATACAGCTTGGAGTGGCATGAAAATCTTGCTTTGTTCTGTGTTCATTTATTCCCACCAAAATTAGAACGATTAAATGAGGAACCAACAAAAGATAGATCAGAAAGTCCACCACTCTCACATTTCAACAGTTCAAAACAAGGTTCACTCTCTTTTCAGTTTTACCTGAATTGCTTGATTTTTCTATAGAAGGTCTTAGAAGTTTCTCAAGTCTTTCAACCCTAGATATTTTGAGGATCTCTAGCCGAAATAAATGTAAGCATGCAAGCAAGTGAGCGAGCAAACAAATAAATAAGTTCTGCAGAGAATTTCCAGAGCTATCACCCATGTTAGCAGCATTATTATCAATGTAAGGTACAAAGGCATGAGCTATCAGAAAACAAGGTACAGAATGGGATATTTTGAAAAATATCCAGCAAAATGATGAATTGGTAAAAAAAAAAAAAAAAAAGGCTGTACAAAGAAATTACAGTCCCTTGTCTTAAATGCTGGGAAGATGTAACTGAGAATGTGTATTGTTTTCCATGAAGGGCTTGAGGATCTATATTTTTATTCAGGATTGCTGGCATGGACAGAAAGGTGCACAGAATGAAACCCTTACTAAGCTATTTCAGCAGCTCAACTTCATTAATAGTTACTCTGGCTTTTGAAGCAGATAATATTTGTCTATATGCCGTACTGGAATTTCTGTCTTCCTCAGGCATTTTGTCCCAATCTGTCTTCTCATACTGATTGGAACCAACAATGTAAAATTGCAGACAGTTTGAACAGAGTGTAAAACCTATCTCAGACAAGCTAGTCATATTCACTGAGCTGACAGCCTCCAGCTGAGGTGGTATTAATGGAGCAGAAAACTCTGACGCTGGTAATGATGTTCAGAAACTAACGAAAGAGAGGATGCTACTCTCATGCATAATGGAAATAAGGAGGGGGGGGGATTAAAAATAAAATAAATTTAAAACTGCCTTTTTTATTTTTGGGAGAGGGTACTTCTTTGATTTTTGAGGTTTAAAACTGACTTCCACGCAGAAAGAACCAAAGAGAAAGATGAAATACCTTCTATGACTGAGCGTTCCCTTACTGATGAGGAATAAAAGAGAAATTGAGTCATAAATAAAGAATAAGGGAATACTACAATTTACATATATATATGCACTTATGTCTTATTAATATGACTTTCTGGAATCTTTATGCAAGATTCATTGCATCTTTATTCTTCTTATACAGTAGAAATTCAAGACCTTCATTGCACTCTAATACATGGAACAGCCATGTACAAAGAAATTATAATTTTTTACACATTTGGAACAAGTGAATCAAAAATTGAAAAATAAGTTTTCAAATATTTTGCAGAAAATGAGTTTGAAAAATTCTAAGTTAGGATAACAATATATGTTGCATTTCTTACAGATGTTTAAATGGTCTTATTGTCTCTTCTTGTCTCACATTGAGCGCTTTTTAAGTTTGTCTAGACAAGCTTTTCTTGCCATATTTAGACTTTTTCAGCATATTATACCTGCCCTAGTGTTTGTATACATAATATAAGACACTGAAATGCCTCTGATTTTCAGCACATACACATTACTCGAATTGAAATCAAAAGAGTGGTGCAGGATCCCTGTATCACTTATTTAAAAATAAATCACCATTTCACTATATTGAAAGGCAGGAAAAAAATTATATATCAATTTGTCATTAGGAAGCCTTGAGAATCTCAAAAGCAAATTAAAATAAGAAAACCATACACAGGATCTGGAGAAGGCTGAGGTTCTGAATGACTTCTTTGCCTCGGTCTTCACTGGCAAAGGCTCTGACTGCACCACCCAAGTCTTAGAAGGTAGACGCAGGGACTGTGAGAATGAAGACCTTGGGCCCACTGTAGGAGAGGATCTGGTTCGAGACCATCTTAAAAATCTGACCACGCACAAGTCCGTGGGACCTGATGAAATCCATCCGCAGGTCCTGAAGGAGCTGGCGAATGAAGTTGCTAAGCCACTGGCCATCATATTTGAAAAATCATGGCAGTCAGGTGAAGTTCCCGACGAATGGAAAAAGGGAAATATAACCCCCATTTTCAAGAAGGGGAAAATGGAAGACCCGGGGAATTACAGACCAGTCAGTCTCACCTCTGTGCCTGGCAAAATCTTGGAGCACATTCTCCTGGAAGGCATGCTAAGGCACATGAAAAACAACAAGGGGCTTGGTGACAGCCAGCATGGCTTCACTAAGGGGAAATCCTGCCTGACCAATTTGGTGGCCTTCTATGATGGGGCTACAGAACTGATGGACAAGGAGAAAGCAGTTGACATCATCTACCTGGACTTGTGCAAAGCGTTTGACACTGTCCCACACGACATCCTTCTCTCTAAATTGGAGAGATATCAATTTGATATCTCAAGGATCAAGGACAAGGGTTAACGTGTTCAAACTTAAACAGGGGAAGTTTAGATTGGATATAAGGAGAAGTTCTTTCCTGTTAGGGTGGTGAGGCACTGGAATGGGTTGCCCAGGGAGGCTGTGAGTGCTCCATCTGTGGCAGTGTTCAAGGCCAGGTTGGATGAAGCCTTGTGTGGGATGGTTTAGTGTGAGGTGTCCCTGCCCATGGCAGGGGGGTTGGAACTAGATGATCTTGAGGCCTTTTCCAACCCTAACTATTCTATGATTCTATATAAGAAAAAGATTGGTTCACTTTGTGTGCCATCAGTTGGACAAGAGCTGAGATGTGGGCAGTCTTACAAACTAGGAATATTATGAAAGTAATCATGTTTGTGGGGTTTTTTTGGTTGTTTTCATTTGGTTTGGTTTTTTTTTTTTTAATTTTATTTTATTCTAGTTTGCAGGAGATGAGAAATACCTGTCAGTTTTCTCGATCAGTATTCCAGTATTCTGAACTTCAAGAAGCAAATAAGTAAGTAAATAAACAAAAGGTGGTGTTTCACCAAGGAAAGGTGCCTTGGCACTGAATGAAACCCATGTGTCTCCCTGTCTTGGGTCCTGAGCTGTGTTACAAAAGGAAAAGGGAACAGCAGAAATAGTGCAGAGAGGAGCTTACAGGTGAATTGCTAATGAATTTCATTAAAGCCCTCAAATTTTAAAGAGGATTTCATTGTCACATAGTGAGCAAGTAATAGACATTGCCCTGGGCATCATTTTAATATTTTTTTCATTTGTTCTGTATTCTAGATTGAGTCAGGGAACTGGCTTACTTTTAATAGTACACTTGCAGCAGTGGCGTGAATTACTGACTTTGCTTATTTATTTAGAACATTATGTGCCAGAAAAATCTCAGTATGTATATCAATCTCAGAATGTATATCAATTCCATCACCAGTGTGGGAGGTAACATAATCAGTAGGAGTAGAGAGAATATTACAGAAATTGTGGTTTACAAACAGGGCAACATATATTGACATATATATTAAAAAAACATTATTTTCCACAACAAAGTGAAATGCAGACAAGTAAATCATATATTAATAAACATGAACTGCTAAGAAAAAGCTACTTATATTCAAAAACTATTTGTGTCTACAGCTGCAGTCTGACTATCGACTGGCTTGTTTGAGTTTTGATTCAGAAACAGGGTTTACCAAGTGGTGTGAAGTAACTGCTTTTGCAGGATTTTGTGAGGCAGAAGCTTTCTGAATGGATATTATTTTAATTTTTTCCACAGAGATGTGATTTTTTTCTGAATGAAAAAAACCCTATTTTTTTGTCGCAGATAAAAAGAAAGGAGAGCTGGTCTAAAATTTTCTCACATAAAGCATTTTTGTTAGATATGATAATTCATGAAAAAAAAACAAATTATTTTGTGCATCACATATGCATCTTTTACAAACAAAACTTTAGAGTGAATTTCTGGTCAAGGCAAGAGAGAGAAAACCATCAACTAGTTTCTTCAAAGATGGCAACAGCAGGGAGCTTTCCTAGGGTGTAACAAACAAGTCTGCCTCTTTGTATGCCAATTAAACAATTCTAGGAAGAAACAACTGAACTTTAGTCTTGTGCCTTTGATGTAGCTGTTCATTTCTGCAAACCATGGAGTAAAAATATTTGTCTTAATATGTATTTAATGAAATATACAAAATCTCTCCTAATGTTTGTTTTGTTGGTTTTGTTTGTTTTTTTTTTTTTGTGTGTTTTTTTTATTGTTTTGGGGGTTTTTTGTTGGTTTTTTTTTTGGGGGGGGGTGTCTGTTTTTGTTGTGTTTTTTGTTTTTTTTTTTTTATGGCACTCTTTTCAACGGGATAGATATAAAGAATCTTTTTTCTCTACGGACTAGCTGACTACCCACTGGTTAAGGTAGTTACTTATTCCTTACAACATATTTAAGGTACGAGAAAAAAAAATCTAACTGTTTAATTCCTGGTATGAAGATGAAAGGTTTGACTTGCACTTTTTTTCACTGGGACTCTGACAGAACAAGCAGAACAAGTTGTATACTGTCGTCTTTCCCTCCCACGCTAGGTTTTTTTGGAGAATTTTTAAAAAACTCTTGATTTCATCTCAATGGAAACTGACGAAAAAAAATAACGAGGATATTCTGTAGGATGAGAAAATGTCTTCCGCTGATGTCTCAGAGTAAGTCTTCTAAGCTCTTAAAAATGAGTGAAAATCATTCCTTTGCAACCTGTGTAGCATTTTCTCACCATTCTTATATCCAATGGTGATTCTTAATAGTGTAGTTCTAACTTTGAGGTTGAAAGGAAAGGAGACCCATTTTTCTTATCAATGTGAAAGACAATGTAAAAGTCAAATCATATGCTTTTTACCACACCTTCGGGTACAACAAAATGAATCATTACTATCAGCTGTAGTGAGCCCAAGAAAGGGAAGTGAATCAAAAGTGGAAACTAATACAATTAGAAAAAGATTGAGACAATTTTGTTTTACTCAACCAGGAGAATACATTCAATTAAATAGTTAATTTAATGTAATCAGTTGTAAACATCTCTGTTTATGTCAACCTTAGTAGCTACTAATTTACATTTGCTTTTGGGTTGGTATTTATGAGGCATTGGGATTACGTAGAGATAAGAGTTGTAAATTTTCTGTATACGGCTGTACAATAGAGACATCAGTCTTTGTACAAAAAGCCCTCTTACTTTTACAGCACTCATCTGAAATAGATCAGATTGTTTAAGTACTGACTATATAGAGATTTTTGATGTTTCCAGTATTACAAAAGCAACAAGCAATTTCTATGTTGACATGTATTTTGGAAGTCTTTCTAACATTAGGAACTCATGACTTTAAATAAATCTTTTCAGTATCTATCTTTGTTCACACCCATAGAAATTAAAATAATACTTCCTATGAAAACAAAAGTCATGTTCTTTAGGTTTACTTAACTAGCATTATTGTACTATTCGTCCTCTTTCTTCACTCGATTGGTTAAATATATTTAATATACCAGAATATATTTAATATACCAGAAAAAGAAAATAGGAATAAAGAGCAGGTCTCATAACTGAGGAATATCACTATTGGAATTCCAAAGGGGTTTGTGATGGAACATTCCTAAATAGGGAAAGAGGTGAGCAATAAAGTGGCAAAATCTGCTGGTGATATTAAGTTATTGAGGAGTCTGAGGACAAGAGCTGACTGTGAAAAGTTGTCAAAACATTTTGTAATACTGAGTGATTGGGCAATAAATGGCAGATGAAATTCAGTGTGTATAAATGTGATACACATAGGGAAGACCAATCCTAGTTTTGTATATGAGTGATACGTAAAGTTGGCTGCTATTACTCAGAAGCAAGATCTTCTCAAATTATATGAGACTCTCAGCTCAAGGCACCTTAGCAGACAAAAAAAGAAAATCAAATATTATGACTTACTGAGGCTTTATAAAGAAAAATACAGAGAACATTAATACACTGTAGAATCCCTAGTTTGCTCATACCTTGAATACTAAAACATTAGAATTCCCTTATTCTGATTCTTTTACCTCTAAATAAGAATAATTATACTGCCAAATGTTCAGAGGAAGCTGCCAAAAATACATGACCAAAGGTGAAGTATATCTGCTATATGAGGAAAGACTGAATAAGCTATGGCTGTAAAAAAGATGACTTGGTATTACAGAGGATAAGATAAAGGTCTTCAGAATCATAAGTGACATTAGGAAATAGGGATTAGTGTTCACATTCCCTTCCAATGCAAACTGAGACTCAAAAGAAATTAGACTTGATTCAAAATATACAAGAGGTGAGTTTTTTTTCACATAGAAGAGAGCAGGTCTGTGCAACCCATTACAACAGCATAATATGAATGCTTAAATATAATGAACATTGCAGGCAAGACTGGACAAATGCATGTAAAAGTAATCCACAGAGACTTGCTAGATGAGCATGAGCAGTCCTGGTCTGGGAAAACTTACTAAAATGAAAATACTTGGGTATAAAGAAATTTTTTACCAGAAACATCAGGTATCCCTGCCTACTCTTGTTCTTCCCTTGACATCCATTTTAGGTATTGCTGGGGAAGCACATGGGACTGGATAGACCCTATATCCCATCCAGTGTCATTATTAAGTTTTTCCTAAGAACATTGAAGTTTATTGTTTCATAGCTGGCACCATTCTTGAATTTTGAATTCAGCTTGGTAGATTGGCATTTTTAGGTATTTGTTGGCTGCAAACCTTTTCTCAGCTTCTAAGAAAGGTAATGCTTAGGCTATTCAAGGCATCAAGGTTTAATGAGACTTAAATGAGCAAAACTAACCTGACTAAACACTGTGGAACATATTTTAGCCTGAAGCAGCTAGTATTTCTCTGTCACCTGTGGGTCCTGGGAGCATTACTAATGGTAGAACACTTTCTGAAAACAGTAGTTGCCTCCTGACTCTGCTTACAGTATTTTCTGTGTTGTTTTGGCTTCCTAGGGAAGGAAACCTTGAGAATATAGATTAAAAGGTCAGTAAAAGAGGATAGCAGGAGGTACCCTGTCAGACACCTGCTGCACAATCAGTGCATAGCTTTGTCTCTGTTTTCTTCTCCAACAGATGTCTAGGAAGGTTCAGGACCATTAAAACCAAAATCTGTTTTTTTCTTGATTGCTTCCAATGAAACCATACAGATGTTTTCCATCCACTTAGCAGATATTTGCTATCAACATCTAGCAACATTAGTCATTAAGACTGAATTTCTAGGCCTGAAGACTTTAATTTTGACAGAATATGGGGAGAGATTTAATATAAGTTACAGAAGACTGAGTTACTGAGAAAAGTTCTATTACACTGGAGGCACCTCACATTTGGCTTAGAAAATACATGAGTAGGTATGGCAAATATGATGAGTTAGTACAACCTGTCTCAGCAAGAATGTTTGCCTGTCTATTTTTATGTTTAACATTTCTGCTCCAGCATTTGTAAATCTTCTCAGGGATCATTTATTTGACACACCTGTGACACACTTCTGTTCAATGTTCGGTTCATAAAAATGCTTCTGTACTGGATTGGTGACATAATACTTGGGAGTGTATCTCTTGATAGCAGTTTTATGTTTCAGACTACACAGAGCATCTATAAAAGGACTTCTAAACATTTTAAGGCATGTAGAGATTCTGCTGCAGTTTTGAAATTAGGTAAGTTTGACCCTATATTGTCTACAAACACAGGTTAAATAACAGTTTGACATGTAATCACTTCAAAGTGCTCTTACAGCCTTGCCCTATGCAGGGGTCCCATATTATTCCTTCATTAGCTATCTTTTGTTTGGGAAACTTTGGGAATATAGACTTATTATACATAGTAAGTCTTTCTAGGCCAATATGAATAGTAAACTGCCTGGGCTACTAGAATAGGCTAAGCACTAGTCTATTTTTTTTTTATTTCTGATTCAGGCACCCAATGAGTCAATACATGCAGCTGGTGGCAATCAGGTGAGAAAAGCAAGCTCTGTTGCACCTTGGTGCAAGCTCATCCTCAGTCCTCAGTTGCTTTCTTCCAATTTCCTGCACTTTTATTAGGACATTTCTCTGGAGTCCTTGACTATCGCACAGTCTTATCTTTGGTTTGTGTAATTTCTCACAGCTTGACAGGATTATTATTATTTTTTTCCAATCAGCTGGGCTAGAGTCACACAGGAGTGCTTCACAAAGCTGAATCTTGGCCTACAGGCTGCTGGGCTATGGGTTGTCCTTATCCTGAGCATGAGGTAAACAAGTCACTTCTTTCTGAGTACAGCTAATAATGTTAATAATAAGCTTCCTAAATCAGCATTCCAACCTACACAGATCTTAAATAAAATACATCGTGCATACTAAAATAAACTAAAACCAGACATGTATTCTCACCGTATTAAGATCTGACTGTAGACATTTTCCTCTGTGACTTGGCTTTTGGGCTATTACCTTTTCTTGATTAAGGATCATATCTCTTTAGTGGTGATATGTAATCAACAAGTGATTACAAATCATTAAAGACAGTGCATTTTCAGAATAAAGTGGAAGTCTTTGCTTCAAGATTCTTTAATGTACCTAAGTATAGCTTAACTCAGAGTCAGTCCTTGCAAAGCTCCTTCCTTTGTTGTCAAGTAGGGCTAGGCTTTTCTGCCTGAAATTTAATCTCATACTATATATAGGAACTTATTGAGAAGGTTTTTTCATACCATCTGTCATCAAAAGCACATTAGCTAACTTTACAACATCCTTATTGCTTGTGGCAGTTTTCCAGTGGGCATAACTAGTTTGGTTTTAGTCCCTAAAGTGAGTTGGGAACTATCTGTAGAAGAACTTGCTTCTGGTTCCCTGCCATTGTATTGAAAATATTGTTATGATAAACATTTGTATTTAATGATGTTGTAATTAAGACAAAGTTGTTTACATTGTTTACTGTGTGTCCTGCAGTTTTAGAATCCAATAGTATTATTTTTTTGTCCAATAGTACACATCTTCAACATATGTGAAAAGCCTTACACTTACAATAGTGTTACAAATAAGAATCACAGAATCACAGAATCACAGAATCCCAAGGGTTGGAAGGGACCTAAAAAGATCATCTAGTCCAACCCCCCTGCAAGAGCAGGGTAACCTACAGTACATCACACAGGAACTTGTCCAGGCGGGCCTTGAATATCTCCAGTGTAGGAGACTCCACAACCCCCCTGGGCAACCTGTTCCAGTGCTCTGTCACTCTTACAGTAAAGAAGTTCTTCCTGATGTTAACGTGGAACTTCCTATGTTCCAGTTTACACCCATTGCCCCTTGTCCTATCACTGGATATCACTGAAAAAAGCCTAGCTCCATCATCCTGACACCTACCCTTCACATATTTGTAAACATTGATGAGGTCACCCCTCAGTCTCCTCTTCTCCAAGCTAAAGAGACCCAGCTCCCTCAGCCTCTCCTCATAAGGGAGATGTTCCACTCCCTTAATCATCTTTGTGGCTCTGCGCTGGACTCCTTCAAGCAATTCCCTGTCCTTCTTGAACAGAGGGGCCCAGAACTGGACGCAATATTCCAGATGCGGCCTCACCAAGGCTGAGTAGATGCTAATATTTCATTTTGCTGAGGTATTACAAGCGTTTTCTGAATTACTCTTTGGTTCATGAAAATAAATGGAGCATTACATTTATAAATTCTTGATAGAGCCTTCATTTCTAAAAGTCTGACTGAAGAGGGAAATAATATTTTGTCATTTAAATTACTTTAGACTTTTGCTTGCTCGTAATATATTGCTGTATTTTAACTCTGTGTAGTGTTAAAAGATACATTTTATTTAAATGCGTATAGTTTAGATTATTAGTACACTTATAAACTTGAAGTGTAACTAATACTATTTTGCAGCCATCAATTGCATTGGTGCTAATAAGTAAATACTAATGATACATGTAAAAATGTACATAAATGTAACTAAAATGCAATTTATGTAAACTAAAACCTTCCAAGAATATTTTCTACCCTATTAAAAAGGAAGAAATATTTAATGATAGAAAAATCAGTTCTTATTTTGAATTTTCTTCTGTTTTTAAAACTAAAAGAAGGGTACTTGAACTCTAGAAAAAGCTGGTCTGATAATTTGTTTCACATCTCTGATTATCACTGAAGAGAATTTCCTAATTAGCATTTTGACCTTTATGAAGAAAATTTAGTGAATCTTTCATTAGTAGAGGACCAGGAAGGAGTTGTGGATTAAAACACTTCTTCTGATGATACAAAACCTACTTTAGAAGTTTTGGGAATTTCCTGTATTTACTTACTTTGGTGTTTGATTCACAGCAACACATTTTAGGTCAAGCTAGTACTGCTGATAAAATACAAGTTAACAACCATTGGGAAAAAAAAAAAAATCCGATTCTTAGAGAGGGTTTTTCAAATCAGATTTCCCAGCTCAATTGGACTGGCATTTTTCTTACAATACTCTTTGAAATTACTGTTAAAAAAAAGAACATTAAGAGTTAATGAGATAAGCCACCACATGCCAGAAGCGTATGATCACTCTGCATGCGTTCAACTGAAGACTTCAAGGGTGGTGAATTCTGTTTTTATACATACACAGAACAAAGGACAGCAAATAAATTTTTGCAGATGTTTTCTCTCTGTTTTCGTGTTCTAGACAAAAATCAGCATGTGTCTGACCATTTATCCTGATGAGCAGTCCATGTAATTGTTGTGACGCTAGGTTCTCAGAGGCTTCAACCTTACTTTGTATGCTTTTCCACTGATGTTTGCTTGGAATGACTTATTCTGCAAGAATTTTGAGTGGTAGTTAATAACAGGCTATTTTGGGGCACTACTGTAGATATGTTGTGTTATAATTACTGCTGGAACCTTGTGCGTGATTGCTGTAATAGTACAACTGGAGGATCTTCAGCTGGCAATACTTGTCTTTGCTAGAGGATGGCAGTGCCTTTAAGCACATGCTCTGTTCATTCCTAGTCAAAAAAGCACCTGAGAGTTTATGCTTAGGTCAGATTGAATGTAGTACAATATTTGTTTGCTTAGGTCATGGAATGAAGACTTTTTGGCTACCAATATAGTATTCTTGTGTTGCTATAGGCTTAAGAGGCCCTTAGTGTGTATCGTGCTACTCCTGAACTCTAGAGAGGTTCCTGGGAATCACAGACCAGTATGTCTAACTTCTGTCACAGGTAAGATGGCAGAGTCTGAATTAAGACAGAGTCAAACAGTCAGCTGCAAAAGTGACAACATACATTTATATTTTGCAGGTAGCACTGCTCTGCATTCTTTCATTTTGTGTTCAGGTAGTTCAGAGTTTAATCTGTTATTTCCTGAGTAACTCTGCTTTGCTAAGGGTCATTTTATGCCACCTTCCACAGAGCACTCATTATCTAAGAAGCTTCACTGATTTGGGCCTGTATAAAATATGGCACAATTGAGTCCCTGGAGACTTTCTTTCTTCACTTAAAATGTAGAAAAGCCTTTCTGACTTAAAGGAGAAGCACAATAAGTGTCAAGACATCTCCAGGGCAATGTCCTTGACTTTGTGCACTTCTAACTCTGCAGTCCTCAGGCAAATGCAATTGTCTACTTTCAGTGGTGCAACATAATCTGTAGTGCACATAGTTTATAGTCTTATGCTCCTGAAGTATAGAAAAAAATCTGCACATTGACAAATCACACTGTTTTACATTGCAGTTACATAGTTGTTAGTCATGTGTTACAATACTCAAAAAGTCTGTAGGCAGTGTGAAGTATGATTTACCTGGTGGGAAAACTATGAGGAGGTGTCCTGGATTCAGCCATTAGTGTGTAGCTGGTGTTCAATTTATGTGAAAACTTAAACTGCCCATAAGATCTATTAATTACCACAGTCATATACAGGCCCCTATAAAGACTCATAGCCTAGCAGGTTGTTCTAGCAAACAACCCAGCACTGACTCCTGATGAAAGAGCCACTTTCTGACTACTGATACATCATGCAGCAAGATAATGTTTATTTTTTTATTTTACAGTTACTCCTCAGGGAAAAAAGCTAATATCTAAGTATTCAAAGTACAGGAAGCTGTGGGAACTGGTACATATACTGTGAGTTAAAGTATATTGTTACTCACTTGTTTGTGGCACGTATTTGCAATTCGTCATGGAAGGCCACACAGTAAGATCTCAACACAATCGCGCATTCACTTTTCCTGACAGACTCTCAAAATCACATTTACAATTTTATGATAACTATTTATTATTAATGTAAGAAACCACAAAACCAACTACCATCCAACCACCAATAAAAAAAACCCCACAAAAAACCCCAAAACCAACCAAACAAAAAAAACAACCCCAAACCAAGCAAAAAACCCAAAACCAAAAAAAACCTAAAACAAGAAACCACAGAATGACAAAATATGATTGTACGATAGAGCAAGAGATTTCAGTGAAAACAGTATCAAAGACCTCATGAAAACTGGTTTCCTTTTTCCATTACATGTGCCTGTATGTAAAAAAACGGCTTGTGTTTATGGAGATATCTGAGTTTAGATAGTGATATTAAATAATCTGGTTAACACTGAGAAAGGTCTGATAATAACTGTTCTGCCAGTTTTCTTCTCCCAGCTTTTCATCCATTCCTGCATCTTCCAATGGAAGTTAGGCTTTTTAGGCTTTCAACAATAGTCTTTTCCCATTTCTTTTTTCCTCTCGCACTTTCTCCTCCCTCTCCCCTTCCCCATATTGCCACATTACCCATATGGACAGGGTGACCAAACACACGCACAATATCTTTAGAATAAAATGTAATGGAAAAATGTGTTACAGAAAAGTGCCGCAGTTAGAATAAACAGTAATGGTATAATATCTGCAGATCGATAAGATTTAAAGAGTTAACAAGAGGATCTGAAAGCACTTTTCTCATCGATTTCTGCAGTAGTTTGTATTCGTTTAGACTACTGTAAGACCCTTAATTTTTTACCAGGAAAGTGAAGAGACTAAAAGCGTCTTAAGCCCTGGACTTGGAAAAAATTGTTCTTACTGCAAAATTTTACATAGTAATAATGATATATTTTATTGTAACTGACAGGCTGCTTCAAGCAGTTAGTCAAAGAGTAAGAGTTAATACAACTATATTTTTACATACGTATATGTTGTGGTTTAAACAAAAGTCATCCATAAATCACACAGTTGCTCTCTCACTCCCCCCCTTCTTGCCCTCCCCCTCCTGGAGGGACGGAGAGGAGAATCGAAAAGAATGCAACTTCCAAGGGTTGAGATAAGAACAGTTTAGTAACTAAGGTATAACACAAATCACTACTGCTACCACCAATAATAATAATGATAAATAACAAGAGGAAAGGATACAACACCCCAACACCAGCCGACCGATAACTTACCCCACTCCCCCCAGCTGAGCACCAACCGATACCTCATCCAACCCTGCAGTCCCCCCCCCTTCCAGGGTAACTCTCCGCTACATCCTGGGCATGATGCGCTGTGGTATGAAATACCTCTTTGGCTAGTTTGGGTCAGGTGTCCTGTCTCCGCTTCCCCCCAGCCTCCCCTCCTCCCTGGCAGAGCATGAGGCTCAGAAAGTCCTTGGCCAGACCAAACATTTGAGCAGCAACTAAAAGCATCAGCGTTATCAGCACTGTTCCCAGGCGAAAAAATCAAAACACAGCACTGCACTAGCTACTAAGAAGGAGAAAACTGCTACTGCTGAACCCAGGACAGTATACCTGTTAGATATGTCTTTAAAAATATTTTAAAATGAAGGAATGGAGATTGATTTTGCAAAATTTGCTTAAACTTACTTATGTTGCAATGGTTTGTGACTGGTTTCCTTTGCACCTGAATGCATAGACTGAAAGGAACTCTGAGGAAAGGTTCTGTATTATTACCTCTCTGATAAATGCATAGGTTAAGGTAAAGGCTGCAAAAATCATACACTGTAATGAATGTCAATAATCCATTTTAGCGGAATCTCAAGCTTGGGAGAAATGGAGCAAGTTCTGGTAAACAAACTCCAGATGGAGATAGCAGAAAATGTGAAGAGAAATGGCACTCAGATGGAATACCTCCAAAATATAATTAAGGGGGCAGAATGACTCAAGCAAGATGAATAAGCCAGTATTTTGCTTACAGTCTTGAGACTGTTTTGACGTTTTGGGGTTTGGGGATTTGAGGTTATATATGTTTCTCAAAATAAAATTCAACTGCTGTTTTAGCACTTGCATTTAGATTTGAGATCTGTTGACATTTAAATGATAGTCTTACTTTCTTACAGTATTCCTACATCTTCCCTTTTTTTTTTTTTTTTTCTGTAGATTAGGCAATGCTAATTTGCATGTAAAACCTTGCTCTCCTGAGTTACAATATCAGAATTGGACTGTTAACCATTGCATTGCATTGCTTGGGTCTTTTTTTTTACACTGTTAGCCACGTATGAAGATTAGTGAGATGCTTTTAGTAGTAGGATAATGTCAAAGGTGCAAAGGTAGAACAGAGAAGTTGTCTAAATAGTTGTATCACAAAGTAATATTCAGGGATTAAAATTAATGAAGAAGACATTTATTAAGACATGCTGCATTAGGATTATCACATATGAAAATGAAACAAGATTTCTGTGATGTATTCCTGGCTCTGCCAGAAGCTGGGCCTTCTATACATGTTTTCTACAAGAAAAACAAAAACAGAAACCCAAACCAAGTTCAGTATAGGTCAGCAGACACCTAAAATATTAAAAGTCTTGGAGAACAATCACAGAATAGTTTGGGTTAAAAGGGAGCTTTAAAGGTCATGGAGTTCAACCCAACCTGCAATGAGCATGGACAGCTTCAAATTGTCCAGCCTGCAGCCTGACCCTTAACCTTCTTTGTTATGGGTTTCTGCCACAAAATAAACCCTAATCTAAATCT
Source organism: Lathamus discolor (assembly GCF_037157495.1). Classification (NCBI taxonomy): domain Eukaryota; kingdom Metazoa; phylum Chordata; class Aves; order Psittaciformes; family Psittacidae; genus Lathamus; species Lathamus discolor. The sequence continues at coordinate 25,669,145 of NC_088887.1, read as the reverse complement.
GCATTTAAATCAAGAATATGAATTTACCTATATAGATTTCAACCTTGTTTGTTTCTAAAATATAAGAGATTAACCTGTTTTTATCATTTGGATTTAGTATTGAGAAAGCAAGACAAAAAATGAAAAAGCAATCTTTTCTTCCTTTAGTATCAAATGCTTGCTACAGTGGAAACAAAGTGTTTTGGATGTCCCACAAGAACCTGTGTCTTGGTTTAAGCCCAGCCATAACTCAGAACCACGCAACCACTCTCTCCCCTCCTCTCCCCTCCCACTCACATAGGGATGGGGTAGAGAAATGAAAGAATGTAACTCCCATGGTCTGAGATAAGAACAGTCCAGTAACTAAGGTATAACACAAATCACTACTGCTACCACCTATATAATAATGATAAGGTAAATAACAAGGGAAGAGAATACAACCTCTCACCACCCGCCGACCGATACCCAGCCCAACTTGAGCAGTGATCCAGCCCTTCCGGTTAACTGCCCCCAGTTTGTATAGTGGGCATGACGTGCTGTGGTATGGAATACTTCTTTAGCTAGTCTGGGTCAGGTGTCCTGTCTCTGCTTCCTCCCAGCTTCCCCTCCTCCCTGGCAGAGCATGAGACTCACAAAGTCCTTGGTCAGAGTAAACATTACTTAGCAGCAACTAAAAACAACAGTGTTATCAGCACTGTTCCCAGGCTGAAAGTCAAAAACACGGCACTGCACCAGCTACTAAGAAGGAAAAAAATTGACTGCTACTGCTAAGCCAGGGACAACCTGTCAGGTGAACACTGATGTAAACCACTCTGAATGTAATAAACATTTCTTTTCCCATTAAAACTGTATAGACTTAAAAAAAAAAAAAAAAAAAGGAAAAAAGAGGGACAGTGTGAGTTCAAAAGGTATGGAAAGTGAATACTGAGTTCTGATTTTGTTGAAATATCTGATAAGTTTGAAAACGCAAAACTTCTGAGGAAGTTAAGGAGTTTGCGATTACTTTGTCTGAAAATAGCAAAAATAGTACAACTCTCTCTTTATTTGGATTGCATGTTTAACAAGAGCTAGTGTGCGATTTGGAAGGCAAATGAATTAGAGACAGAACTGTAATCTTCCCTTTGGTGCCTCATCTTTCTTATCTCTTTGAACGGAATACTTTCCTTTTGGACAGTTTTTGAGCAAATAAAGCTTTTTTGTTGCCAGAACACTCCTAGATGAATAAATGGAAAATCAACATTCTGCTGGGTTTTCTAGCTTATTTAAACAGGCTTAATGGGATTCTTTCACATAACAAAAAAAGAATATTAAAATTAAATGTAATAAGGTGAAGATACTGTACAGTATCATTAAGTAGAAATAATATTTAATCAGGAAAATGTCATTGCTATGATGGCTATTTGTTCTGAAATAATAGAGTCTGAAAACAAACTGGATATAGTGTATGAGCTACTATCTGCAGCTTTTTGAGCAGTTTGACAAATTCATATCAGGAATTCATTTGTACAGAAAGTGTACTCCCCCCACACACACGTACACTTTGTGTCATAAAATATGCACTTTTTAAAGAGCAAGTACTTAACTAATAAGGTTCATGGTCTTTTGAAGCCAGCTTTATGATGTTCTTTCTCTAAAGAACAATTTAATTAGTTATCAAAATGTCACCTGCAGTGAATAAAATCCCTAAATACTTGGAGCTGTGTGTTACCTGAAGAACTGAAAGGCAGTGATACTTTTATTCTACTCTTTTGCTTTAGAGACTAAGGGGAAAAGTCACAATACTTGTTTACCATCAGAGGAAACCTATTTTCTAACCTGAGTCATTATACATTCATGAAGAATTTTCATGGACTTCACTGAGTTTTGGGTACAATTTCATGGGGTTTGTTTTAGAAGAAAACATGGAATAATCTTCAGCAAATAATGTTATTAATGATTATTAATACGTAATGGTATTAAGGGAGTTTATAAGACTGTACAGAAAATGACTTTAAATATACAAAATGTTAATTTTTTTCAGCCAACAATGACAACCCCAGTAGGGGAGGAAAGCTACTTCTTCTTCTGTTAACTCCTTCTACTAAAATTAGATTTAGGGGCTGGGGGTGGTGGTGTACTACAGTAAATAATCAACATTAAGGTTTATCATTGGACATTGCAAGAAGTGCATGAAATCAAATTATTATGGGGGATATTGCACAAAAGCTATTCAAGCAGTGGAAGTAGTGAACAAATGTATTTTCTCTTATGTCTTAAAAAAACTAAACCTGAAATCTTACATTATTCATCTGAGGGAGCTGTGGTGAATCTCAATACCATTCCACTGAGGGTAGTAGTCTCATTAAGCATGCCTAGTAAAGAAACTATAATATCCTACCCTCTCCCCCCCCCCATTATTTATTACAGAGAAGGCAACTGACTCTTAAGATAGTTGAAAACTGCAAATTCTTTAGAAACAAGTCATTCAGCATTTGCTTTTCAGTCCTGAGATGTGCTTTAGTATCAAAACTTGCAGAATATCTGTCTCAGTAGACCCTCAAGGTATATTTTAATAAACCAAACAGCTTTATAATTAAACAGAATAAGAATGCAGTTTTAAATGCACGTTAAATTTTCTGCCACTTCAAACAAATGCTGACATTTTAAATCTTACTCACATTTTCTGGGTATATTAATTATAGATGTAATTTAACAGTGATTAAACAAAGAATCCAATAGGATTTTGGTTGGATATTCATGCAGAATAAGTTTCATTGTTAATTAGAGGACTTGACTTAAAAGAAAATATTAGTTTTCAAAGATCCAATATATTTTTCTCCCTCTTGGAAAGTTATAGTCTGTTTAATTGCTTTTTTCTTTTTTTCCTTTTGCAACTTCCTAGATAAAAGCCATAATTCAGAACAAAACGACTTCCTTAGTTTTTAAGTAGCTGAAAAGGAGACAGAAAGTACTGGTAGGGTTGAATTGCTCTCCCATGTACTGTATCTGAAGTGTGGCAATTTGGTGTGCCTGGTGCTGAGCATCAAGGTCCTCCCTGTGGCAGAGACACAATGCCTCCTTACTACTGCTATGTAGGTCAGTACAACTGGCCTGTAACAGGATATGATTGGAAAAGTACAAGTCCATCAAATCATCCTGGAAACTAGGTGTGGAGGACACAGACGTGATGCAGCCCAGAGGCCAAGAAATGAAAAAATATAGGATATACTTCTTTCCTACAACACTTTCTTAAAATACATTTTGTCCTACCATTTTAATTGTTTTATTGAGCTGCTATCTCCAATAGATTTCTTGTGGCCTTTCTATTTTTCGTGCAGTGCTTCCGTCCCTTTCAAAGTAGAGTCCCCTATTACTACGACCCGCTGCTTTTTCTTTGTATCGCCAGTAGAGATCTTTACCTGTGCATCATCTGGCTGTTTGTGGTGCAAGTGCGTTTCCTCGTTAGTCTCCTGCAGGACAGCAAAGCGGTTCTGTGTGGGGACAACAGATTTAGGAGGAAGCCCCTTGCTTTTAATTGTCCTTTTCCTCCTTCTTTTGTTATTTTTCTTTGTCACTAATTCCCAACTTCCCGGGTTGGTGGCCTCCTTCTTTCCTTCATGAGCTGGAGGGGAAGCTTGAGGCCCCCGCACAGTATGGGGCTGGAGCAAGCAGCCCCGCTTCCTCTCAGCTACCCTGACATCTTGCAGCCCGCTAATAGCATTCCGCAGCTCAGCCCCTGCTGCAGGAGGGCCTCCACCAGGGAGCACCGAGTGCAGCCCTGCCCGTCGTGCTCCTTTCCCTCACCAGACCAGCACAGGCACCCTCTACACCCCGAGCTCTGCCCTGCAGCCTCCCCTCTCATCGGCTCTGTCTGGGTGCCTACGCTGCCACCGCCGGGGCAGCCAGAGCAGAGCTCCCAGCGCGGGCCCTGACCATACGACGGGCGCTCACCATCCCGCTCCCCTGCCCGCGCGAACTGCTGTGCTGCTGGTGACTCGCACTCCCCGGGGCAGGTTTTTACCCACTCAGGGCTGGTGCCGCTGCTCCTGGCTCCGCCCCCTGTGAGTCCCTGCTCGCGTCCGCGGAGCTGCCGGCTCCTGGGCAGGTCCTGTCGAGGACTTGAGGCTCCCTCGATGGCTCTGGCCGCTCTGAGTTGAGGCTCCTGGACGCTGAGCTCATTGGATGTAGGAATAGTCACATAAGATTAAAATATGGGTGCAGTCTTCAGTGACGTTACCTGTCAAAATATATTTGTAAACAATCATTCTGTCTTTGGAGTGACTTTGCAACCCTCAGGCATGACTAAACAGACTGAGCTCTCCTCTTGCATTTCATGCTGCCTTTTAAAATTTTCCAGCAATTGCTTTGTTTAGATCTTGTGGCTTGGCACTTTTTATTCTGTGCTGAAAGTTATTTAATGCAAACATTGCCTAAGCAAGAAGAAACCAAATTTCCTTTTTGACAGTTGACTCTTCACAACAAATTACAGAAGTTAATAGTGTCAGAACATGTACACAAAATCTTTAAAATGAACCCATCCAACTTGTCTCTTTAGTTGATATTCTTTCCTGTCAATCAGTTTTGGGTTTTCTTTTTGCCATTTATTTATTTATTTATTTATTTATTTATTTATTTATTTTAATTCTTCAAGCTGTCAATATTCTAATAAGGCTGTACATAGCTAAAGGAAAGCACAGATTAGATCAGATACCACAGGGGAGGTTGTAAGATCAAAGCTTACCCTTTCATAAATCTAACACTGCTAGGTTGTGCTGAAAGCCAAAATTCCAGTTAAATAAAAATATTGATTTATATTTAAGGCAAAATATTTTCAATCTATTTAACATAAAAATTTTAAGCTTTTTCTGTAATAAATGTGTGAATATAGATTTCTATAAAGGCTACATGGACACAGTGAAATGTTTGTCTAGGTTTTCTTTATTGACAAAGAGCTAACAACAGTCCTCTGGCTGAGACTGCACTTCTTAAAAGTATGATGAAATCTGTATTTGTAGTAGATCAGTAAGGCTTGTCAGCATTTTCAGAAGTGAAATAGTAAATCAAATATTTAATCACTTTCACAGTTATTAGTGTCAATGTGTTTCTAGCAGGTTTGATCTTCTTAAAAGTAACCTGACATAGCCCTTAATTCTTATAACTAATTTTAACTATACACAAGAGAATCATAGGAAGTCCTCTTGTATTACAATAAGTTTGGTATTCTTAAATGTGTTTTTGCAGTGATATACTTTAAAACAGTTACTTGAAAATTTTGGATTATCCACTCAGGACCATGAAAAAGTAATCTGGTAAAAGTGCAGAAAATTCTTAGAGCTACTCAAGCTGTGAAATGCAGATGTTCTTTCATATAATAAAAGGCTATTATCATTTTAACAAAACTGCTGCAAGTAAAAATATGAAAGAAATAATTACAACTGCTATGTAAAGGGGACAACCTAATGTAGTAACACTGAAATGTGGTTGAAAAGTAACTATTATTCAGTAGTATTTTAACAAAACATAGAGACAGCATAGTCTCTAAGCATTCACAAAAGGCTGAGACATAATAAAAAAACCCCACTCTTTTCACTCTTTTTTTGTCATTTTACAGTGTATTTCTACCCTTCTACCTTTTTTCTACCTTTCCCTTGTTTGAAATAAATTAGATGTGTGTGTATATAATTAGACTTGGAAGGTGAAATAAACCATCTGCAAGAGAGAAAACTGACCATTCTCAATAAATTAGTTAAATAAAGGTGTTACAAAAGGACATGCTTGTGGAAAGCATTTAATATTTCTCAATGCATCTTTTCAATAGTTTCAATACCAAATTAGAATAAATTAAAAAAAAATCAAAACATATAATATTTTAATTTTTTTCTTTTTTAAATTTTAACTCCTTTAGGATAAGAAGATAATCTTTGTTTCATTATGTTCGAAATCTGTGGAAAGTATTAAAGTTGTTGTCAGTGTAACCACTTATTATATTTTGCTTTTTTAAAAAAAAATCAAACTGCTTATAAAATCTCTATCTTAACAGTATTTATTTCTAGAAAAACCCCAGAGAATTACCTGTAAAAACACTGGAATCAGTAGGCTGATTAGGGAAATTAGGTAGGCTCGATCCCAGAAACCCTATTTCTCTCATCTCATGTAGGAATGCAGCAGAATCCTTCCCACCACAGAACTTCTAGTTTGAAATGATCACATTTGCTTTACAACTTTTCTGCTACTGACTTTGACCAACAGCTGTTGCAGTAGAGTGATGACACAACAGGCATTTGAACATTTAAAAACTGCAGATGTAACCAACATATTTCATGCAGACTGTAAACAGGCAATAGTAATTTTTAACAATTGTTGAAATTGCTTAAAATCAAACTACATGCAGAATGGAACTGTATGCAATTTAAGGTAATATTTTTTCATTTAGCTGATCTTATTAGCTTACTGAAAACCTTTACCATTCCCAAGACTTCGTTTTATGCATGACCCCACTGATACAAAATGCATGGAATCATATATCAAACTGGTAAGCCTATGGAAGATTCCTTTTTTTTTTTTTTTTTTTTTAACTCTATGTATTGGTTGTTGTGCTGGTTTTGGTTCGGGTAGAGTTAATTTTCTTCATAGTAGCTAGCATGGGGCTATGTTTTGGATTTGTACTGAAAACAGTGTTTATATCACAGGGATATTTTTATTATTGCTGAGAAGTGCTTACACAGAGCCAAGGCCTTTTCTGCTTCTCATACCACCCCATCAGTGAGGAGGCTGGGAGTGCACAAGAAGTTGGGAGGGAACACAGCTGGGACAGCTAACCCTGACGGATTTAGCAAATATCCTATGCCATATCATGTCAGGAGGCTGGGAGTGCACAAGAAGTTGGGAAGGGACAAAGATGGGACAGCTGACCCCAACTGATTGAACAAATATCCTATACCATATCATGTCGTGCTCAGCATGTAAAGCTGGGGGGAAGAAAAAGAAGTGGGGGGACACGTCTTTATCTCAACTCCAAATATTTCTCACTGCTACTTTTCTGACTCTTTCCACCTTCCCAACACAGTGGGAGTGAGCGAGAGGCTGAGTGGTTCTTGGTTGCTGGCTAGAGTTAAACCACAGATGACTAATGCAGAAGAATTAGGATACTTTTCCAAAGTCATAAAAACAGATTTTTCAATTTTTTTGGGGGGAGATATATTCATGATCACCAAATATTTCATTAGTAATAAGGGACAATTATCCTTTTAATTATTTACTCCTTTCAGTTTGTTTCTAATTTACTAGACAATCCATTTATTCACTGGCTGTTTTTTTTCTTTTTGTAAAGTCATACTCCACGTTAAATTGCTCAAGTCACTCAACTAAATCAAGTGTAGCTCTGTCAAGCTGTTTGTAGGATCAGTGTTGTAATGCACCTAGTTTGACAGAATTAATCCCTTACTCTGTAATACCAAAGGTCTGACTTCCCTTTACAAATTCAAACTCAGAAAAAATTATGTGTTTCAGCATTGTAAATAGTATAGTAATAGTGCAGTGAAGACCTTTGTACTTAATGATTGTGACAAGAAAGTGAAAGACATTGGATGTTATAAAATGCTTCATTTAATTCTAACTTAGTAGTTTAGAAATAAAAAATTTACCCCCTGCTTACTTTCCTGAGACCTGTATAACACTGGAATGGGGCAAAAAGCTAAAACATTGATTTATGGCAATAACTAACATAAACTAGGTAGAAGGAATAGAAGAGCTATCCCTATGTATATGTGCATCCTGATGAAATGATGAGAAAGGACTGTAAGATTCCTGATAAATTGAGCACTACAGCTACTACAAAAATAGGGTTAAGTGAACATTTGTTGCAGTTCTGCACATCTGTTTCTGCAGATCATGTTCCTACTCCTTAATATTCATTGCTAACAAACACTCATGCAGAGAAGTTTTTGTTCAACATGAATATTTAGGAAATTACTGTTCTATGTATGAACATTTAGTTTGGAATGCAAAAACCCTGCCATTCACGAACAATCTTTATGGGCTTGTTATTCATCATTTACTGTTCTTCTCATTTGTAAGTTTCATTCCTTTAGTCAAAAAAACAATGAAACTATATCTTTTTTGCAATCACATGCCAAAAAAAAAATTGCAATAGGTTAGTCTTTGTCTAATCTTGTCAAAACATTTACATCAAATTTATTCACAAATCTAAGATTTTTGCTTTTGAAAGCAAATTGTTGAAAAATAATAATAAAAAAAATAATTTCAGTAAATTCAATAGATTTATTTTAATACTGATTGACATGCACAGGCAAAATATCATAATGAAGATCCAGTATCAGTATCAGTGATAAGATTTTGCAGCAGTGCAACTGTACCATGTACTGTGGATGTTCCTTTTATGTAAACCTATGCTAATGGAAAGTGGTGCTGAACCCCCCTGTAAGTTCTCTTTTGTAGACTTGATACACTTATCTCCTAACATACCGACGGGTTTGGCACTCCTTTCTCTCATTTTTGTTGTGTGTTCTCCTGAAGCAGGAGTACATCGGTACTAAATAACACATAAAATAAACTGCTCCAAGCCAACAACTATTCATTTATTATTATTTTACTTCATTAATGGTTTCTAATACCCTAGCAGCAACAAATGGATTAAATATTTTTGTTTCTCCACTTCTTCCAAAACACTACCCTTTCCCAAACACACAACCAGGAGAAAGGGATTAAGAAGTTCTTGGCTTTGTGAACATTGTCACTGTCATATTTCAGCTGCAGTAGGACTGGAATAGGAAAACAGAAAGCTCTAACATGTATTTCAAACTGCACAGATAGATATGCAAGTAGGCATCTTTACTGGCAGTGATGAGCACTGGCAGATTTTTGATACAATGAAAAACATAGTAAGGTTTATCTACATGTCTACATGTCTTTTTTTTAGCAACTGCTTTAAAATATCTACATTTCTCTCCCAATCTTAGGTTATATAAGAAGTGCAGCTGAGCAAACCAACCGATATTCACATCACTTGTCAAATTTTTCATAGTTGATGTGATAGGTATACATGAGCATATGGGTCGTGCATGTATGCTCATGCATTTAATACTCAATTGTACTCAGATTCTTAGACAACAAAACTCATATAAAACTTTGCATTTCAAATTACTGAAGACATAGTATCACTGTATGAGTATTTACTGTCAGTAATGTTAAACTGTTTGATTTACTGGTCATTTTGTTCCCTTCGCTTGGAAGCATGATAGTCATTGTAGATTGACCAGTGTATGCAGCAGGGTGGCTGCTTTCAGGAGCTAGTAGCTTTGACATTTGTTTTCGATACGCTACTCTAAACGGAAAAGAAAATAAAATCCAGAAATGAGATAATCTTAAAAATAACTGATTGAAACAAGCTAAGAAAACGGAATAGCATGAATCTATCCTTCAACTAAAAGTAGAACCGAGACACAAGAATGAAACATAAGTAGTCCAATTTTGCAACAATTTTTAGTTTTATAGATGTGCATGATCTATTTTTATCCCTCTGGCTTACTGTTCCATATGAAAGCTGGACCCCATAGAATAGGTCACCTGCTCTATCATATTTATAAATAATGAAAAATAACAAGACAAGGATTATTAAGCAGCATAAAGCAAGTAAAACAATGGAAGCAGAAATAACAAGCTATTGACATTCTTCCTAATCAGTTATTTCTATGAATCATGCTTGTATAGGTCAGTACATCTCTACCCACCAACAGGCAGAGACAAATAAAGTAGCTCTTTGAGCTTTTACTTTTGCTAAATGGTTTATTGGACAGAGCAAGAGTGTCATAATAGTAATAATAATAATAACAATAATAATAATAGAATATCCCTACATTATTTCTCCTTAAACTGAAAATCTACTCTTACAACTTCTTGAAATAATAATTTAGTTGACTTTGACATATGATATGTAGATGTATTTCAGAATGCTATGTAAAATATTCAATTTATTTAAATAGTAGTTAAAATAAAAATATCAATCAAAAGAGGATTGTAATCCCCCCAGAATCAAAACTGTAGTAAAGTTCTGGAAGAAAAAAATAGTAATTTACTACCATCCCTAAAAAGCATGGGGAAAATTCCATTGAATGAAGAATTGTTAAATAGAATTTACCACCCTTTTACCATAGCAGTATGAGCAGAAGAAATCTGGAGTATGTAGTCCAGTTATCTGCTGATTTACTTGTCCTGTTTCCCCTTCTTTTTCTATTAAACAGCTGTCTTACTGTACAATGTACTCTCAACATTTAACTCCTGATTTAGATGTCTCTATTCCATCTTATTTTCCATCTCTATACCTCATATTCAGGAGGTTATTCATATTCCATTTCATAGTTTTTTCACCCTCACCCTTCCTTTGCAAGAAGCTGTCACACTGATGGTGCAGTCTCTCTCTCCAGGTGTGTACAGTCAGACTTCTAGAAAGTCCTTCTACTTAAGCTTGGATCAAGATTAGATGTAGTGGTTGGTCAGAGCCAGCACTGCAAAACTGACACTGAAGGTTTACTACCAGTACAAAGTCAAGGATACTGCACATACCTGTCTTCATCCTTGTCTTAATATACAGTTGGAGAGGAGTTTGTGAGTAGTAAGACCTTTAGACCACGTCCACACTAGCCTTACGTCAGGTTAAAGGAGGAGGTAAGAATGTAGGCATGGTAGGGTAAGCTCAGTTGGGTAGGGACCAAAATGACCCAGCAGGGAATTGCAGCAGATAGGGCAAGGGTAGGATATCACGTGTGGATTTTTTTCACAAGTCAGCACTTTTACTGCAATTCTGTTCACTGTGTTTTAGTAATAAACTCTGAGAAGACTAGAAGAAATCCCACAGTAATCACTTCATGTCCCATCTTTCTTAGGTTCAGAGGTCTGCATGAAGTATGCATAATTAAGGGTAGCTATCTTGCAACATTATTATGTTCTTTTGTGAGAGAGGGTTATCCCAGCTCATGTCATGAGTTTCACTATTAAGTCACACTAGTGGCAGCTGAGTCCCCAATTTCTTACAGCGATGACAGCTGATCACTGACACTAGCCAGGCTACATTTCCAGAATCCTGGGGAGATTAATCAGCTCTCCCTGCAAACAGATGCAAGAATTAACTAAATCGTTTGTGGCTGTGTAAGCCTCCTTCCTTGCTGATAGGGCAATCAACTGCCATCATTATTTCCTTGTCCATTATTTACATTTTGGCATTGTTGGTATGGTTTGTATAATTATTATCAAATTCTTCTACATCTATTCTCAGTTCCCATTTTTCTGGGAAGTTTATTTTTATTGCCATTTTATTTGATATCCTTTCCTGCTAAGGTATATGTGATGCACACACAGATGCATCAGTCTGTTTTCAAGACTGGCACACTGTCTCAAAACCACTCCAGTTTATACTTGCAGGAAGACACTTACCTCTTTGTCTAGCACCTTGTGTTGTCAGACCAGCAGTCATATCCTTATGTCCTAGTGGATGCAGACTAAGAGACTTATAGGAGACTTACGGCTCAGGTGCAGATTTCCACAGCTAAGAATGCATTCCCTGTTTTCAGGTCTGGACTGTTTGGTGATGGCAACACTAGGGTGAACAAAATAAAACAAGTTTATTTTAATATAATACAAAGATTGGGAAAAATTAAATAACTGCTTTTTTTTGAGGCAAAGGAATATAGTATTATAGTATATAGTACACTATACTATATATATATTCCTTCTCCTTTAGCTCTCATTCTAGCTTGGTTTCAGTATGTTTTCTATGTTACTCTCTGCTAGTGAAATAACAAGTCACCTATCTCTACAGTCAATTCAAACATCTCCCGGGAAATGAGCAGCAGTCTGTTAGGTGAATTTCAGTCTTTTCTTGGTGAGAAGCATACTGCTATAAAATGAAGTCGCTCATTACATCCTTTTTTCTTGGGCAACTTCTGCTGAATGGAAGTTCAACGCTGGGTGTTCTTATAATCTCCAACACTGAAAGTGATTATAGAGTATTATCTCCTGTCTCCTACACTACCTGCTGCAGTCACAGTTTCAGTCACTTGCCATCACCAGAAAATACAATTCTACCTGGAAAGAGCTAGGTAGTTTTAACCATTAACTGACTATAAAGAGTGTACACAAATTTCTCCCTGACAAAAAGGTGAGGAATATTTCCTACTTTTATGAGTATATACTAAGGTATATAAATTTTGAATAGTTGTAACTTCAGAATACTTACTTGAGATAGGGCTTTATGTAATTAACAAAAAAGCCTTGAAGGTAATTGCCCTTGAAATAGGTGACTTCTAAATATAGCTTCAAAAGGACTGAGAAGGTCTGTTAGCATCTTTAAAACAAAAATGATAGGTTTGGGAAATACTTTTTTAAACAATTGCATGAAAGCACAGGTGAGAAAGGTGCTTATGATTTTCTGAAGCTGTGCTTTTAGCCGTATTCCTCATTTGGAGAATACCATTATAAACCAGTTCATGTTATTTCATTACATTACTATTGCTGACAGATTGGTACCATTTTTCAAGGCATAGTCTCAGGGATAAAAAAAATGACGTATGGTAGAAAATAGAAAATATCAGAATTATATACTCATTTCACTGATAATATATATAATATAAATCATGTATTTATCAGATTAAAAAATGCACACGTGGGGTAAATTGTATTAATGGAGTAAATGAGTGGAAAATGGCATCCTTATTACATTGAGATGATCTACATGGAAGGATTAGGCAAGGGTTAACTTGAATGGACCTGGTGCACAATTTCAAATGCTTGTTGGCACTTTTTGTTTACTTTTGATTTTTACAAAGTTAATGCTAATAGGTTTGACAGTTAAGATTAAGACAGCTAAAAGTTCATAAAAATCTGTGAGTTTGCAAATTGTTCATAAGACTTAAAGAAGATGACAAAGTGACTTCACACTTATTTTCCTCACTTAATAATGACATTTTTGGCCCCAATAACTATTGTCAGAACGTGTGAAACAGGCAGTAATTTGCCAGAACATAATGAGTTGAGACCAACAAATTTGCTTTCTTTTTCAGATGTCAGAATATCCAGTCCCTTCAACAGATCTTGTTATGTCCACAGTTTATGGACCAGTAATTACCAGGACAAGGAGAATGCCTCGTCCCCTTGATACAGCCACTTTCAATTAATACTGCTTTTTCTACACTATCCACATAAAGTTTGGGGCGTATATGTTCCAGAGAAGGAAAACAAAAACTTCTGATAATACAAAGTAGTATAGCAATAGGTTTTGGAATTCTATTGGTATACATATTCTATTGATATACGTTCCTTGTTAATTAGAAAGACTTTACAAACTCAGACAAAAAAAATGGCATTTTGGTTGTTTCATTCAAGATGAGCAGAGTAAATGGAATATCTGCATATTAAGTATTATATAGTTACTTAATTTTTTCAGGTGTCAAGCTAAGGTAAATACCTATAAAGCCTGTTGTGTCAGGACCCCAGCCCAGCTGCACTGGCTTCTGCTTGTTGACAGCGGAGAATGCAATTACAGCATGAAGGGAAAAAGCAGGCTCTCCAGCTATAACTGTGCCAATGGGAGCAGCTGACTAAGACATGAACTAATCTTCTGGAGGGGCTTCAATGTCCTGTTTTGTGTCCCAAACAATTCATATACTATCTGTAATGCCATTACATGTCATTACATATAGCATGATTGGGTAAGTGGACACATTCTCTATTTTATGTTTTTTGGATGGTTAGTTTGATTTTGCTGCTGTAGTTCCTTTGTTTGTGGGGTTTGTTTTTGTTTGGCTGTTTTGTTTTTTAATCTCGGTCTGTAGGAGCAATAACATCCTTGCTCTTTCATGTGATTGATTTCAGTTCAGGACAGACATCTATGCTGCTTACCAAGTAATAAATAGTGTCAAATAAATAATGCTGGTGAGGAATGTAAACAATGACATTTGCTGTTTGACCTTCATAAATTCACAGGGTCAATGAAAATCACTAAAAAATATACACTTTTTTATTCACAAGCCCCAATAAAAAATACCCCACCCTAATAAAACAAAATAAACAAAGAATGCAATAAAAATTAAAGAATAATTAAAACCTCTTATAATTTATTCTTAAATTGATCTATTGTTATAGAGTGTTCCGTAGCTTTTTATTTTTTTCCTCCTTAAGGTAAACTTGAATTCAGAGTCCAGGTTGATTTTGTTTCATCTTGTTGTTATGGCTTCCTTCAAAATAAAAAATATTTTTGCAGCTAAATTCACTTTAGGGTAATCTGTTTAAATGAATAATCAAAAATACACTACCTTTGTTCTGTAATTATAAAAGTAAAATTCAAGAATATTAGAATAATTATTTCAATGTTCTACCTATCAAATCTGTGAAATACTTGTCAAGAATAATTGTCTGTAAATTTATAGATAAACACATTTGCATATACTATAATACGTGTCTCTAAAATTTACAAGAACACTTTTGTTAAGAGAACACTGAATTTGCACTGTGATAGGAATTCAAGAAAGCACATATACTCATGTATTGTAATTTCATCAATATTGGTAGCATGTTTACCTGCTGTTATTCACATAATAAAGTATGGCCTAATGTGTGCACAGAACTTGTACATCTTTACAGCTTTAGGCTGGACAGGTAAAGCTTACTACTGAATTAGAAAAAGAATTGGGTCTACCTACACAAGGCAGCATCCTATACTGGGCCTGCAATGGTCTTTACCTGTAGGCTGGACAGATGCCTTTACCTGAAGGTTGAAAAGATTTGCAAATGTCTAGTATAAACTGCAGTCATTTTGTACAGTTTTAGATGCACCATTTTCCTATGTACCAGACCTTGTATCTGCCATCCATTTTCCTAGGGATACTGTACTGTATTTTCCATACCATAATTTATTTTAATTGCATTTCATGAGAAAGAATGCAAAGGAATAAGGAGTTCATCTTCCAGATTTAAAAGGGAACTACCATGGTATTTTATTCAATAAATTATTTGTAATCTTTCAGCATAGAGAGAGACAGGCCAGACAGCCCAACTGGGGTGCTTGGGCCCTGCAGCCTCCTTATGAGAAGAGGCATCCACGGTATTTATAAGGTTTCCTGATGAGGTGGTTAGCTTTTCTACAGGGCATGCAGAGAATAATGAAGGGATGTAGGGAGGGCCCAAACAAAGCTAATCAAGTCACTGAAAATGAAAAGGAGAATAAGGAGATCATGCTCTGCAGAACCAGAACTGGGTCCAAAGAATCTGGTCTACAAAGTTCAACAGAAAGTTGTTGGCACCTGAGAGAGATTTTAGCCAAAGTTTTTGCACAAGAGATCTTTCTCCCTGTTACATAGAAAATGTACAGCAAGTTGTAGGAATTCCTAGCTAGGAGTGATTTTTGCTGAGTCTCTTTCATATCTGCAACAATGAGTCTTGATTCATGCTGGAACCTGTAAATTGCATCATTATATGAATTAACCTAATGATACTAATTGCTTATTTGACTAGGTAAGGGGGAAAAGATGAAGAGAAAAAAAATAATATAAACTATAAATACTTAAAAAAAAAATTGTAAAATATAAATGCAATAGGTACTTATCTATAAAATGTATTATACATATAAATCAGGTTTACCTTGTATCAATCCAGGTTATTTATTAGATTATGATGATTTTTCACTCAATTATTTTTCTCTCTTTATTGATTCTTTTGAAAAAATTGCACATTCTGAAGCATTGTGTAGAGAACTGTGATATCTCTCCAATTTATATATTTGATTATATATTTCAACTAAGAAAGACATTTGAAGACCTCTGAAGTCATGTTAGAATGGACCAATATCAATTACCACTTTTAATATCTTTATTACAGGTAGTCATAATCCTGAAAACCAAAATAGGGCTTAAGTTATAAATAATGGTAAGTGGTTAAACAAGTAATGACTGACTAGATTTGTTTACTTTGTCTTCCATCAAGACTTTTCTGAACTGGAAATAGACTTTTTTTCAATTCTGCTATAATCTTAAATCTGTACTTCTTTTATTAGCACAAGACTACCGGTTGCATTATAGTCCACCTAAACCATTCTAACAAAAAATCCTAGACCTTACCTGAGTTTCTTACTGTTTAAAAAAAGTATTTAGCATTTAAAAGCATGGCAGCAGAAGGGGAAAGTTACCTGAAACAGTGCTTGAGACAATACTTCTGTATTTTAGTTTTAGTACTTTTAATAATGTTTTTGACCACGGGTCATCTTATATGGCAGGTTTTATGCCATTTGGATGACTTGAGACTTGCTACTAAGGAGCAGTCATACTGCATGTTTATGTGAGCATTATTCTCCTCAGAAAAATTTGTTCATTTAATGAGAATTAAAAAAAAAATAAAAAAAATATTATTTGCCTTCAAGACTAGAATGCTTGAAACTTGTTTTGCAATCAATATAGAACACAATTGGCCTTATACAAGAAAATATCACCTTATGGGTAATTAATATGTTGTACTAGTGCGGTTTTAACTCACACAGAGATTCAGCACTCTACCAAAAATAAACCCATGTACTCTTTCTCTTATCAATGTTCCTTTTGAAGTGTTAATGTAATTTATCAACTGGAAACTGCAGACCAATGTTATTAGGGAATTATAGAAATAATCCCTTGACAATGCTATGTCTACGTTCTTACTCAGATTTATAATTAAACCACCTACAATTATGTACAAGTAATACACAATGTCAGGCTTATACCAACAGAAATGAATTTATTTTTTAAAATATCTGTCTTTTCAGAAGCAGCAGAAAGCTGCATGACCTCTGATTTGCATTTCCAAAGACTGAAAAAAGTGGTTCATATCCACGATTTAAATATAGGAATGCACATGTGTGTGTATATATATATATACACACACTTATTCATAAGAAAATATAGAAGAACATTAATGGATGATAGCAGAAAATAAAATTTTTTTTTTTTTATTTTCAAAGTTGAAGATGGGTAGCTGGGAAAACCCTTATCCAAGCAGTTAATCTTTTAAAAAGCACTATAATCAACCTACATTCAGGAGCAAAAGAAATTTAAATAAATGATATGTAGAAATATTTCAGTTTCAACACATTTTTAATTAATAGCTAACAGAAAACTTATTTTTCTGCAAAGCAGTTTTGAGTTTAGCAAAAGGATATATATAGATTGCATACATATATATAGTTAGTAATAACAACTGATTAAAGTGAAAATGTACTGATCATCCTTAGCTGTGCTTTTTATGTTAGACATCTTAGTACTACTGTTTAAGCACTGTTAAATGCTATTAACACCAATTTAATATGTAGATGCTGACCTTGCTAGTAGTAGAATTGGTAGCATACACTAATTATATAATAGTACATGATGTTTTAAGAGCTCTGCATTACATAAGCAGAAAAAGGCAATATTTTTAACATGTTTGTGTGGGTAGCTAAGCAGTCTTCAAAATACGTATTACTTTTCTGCTGTACTCTTTATTTTTTAATGTTCTTGAAAGTTTCTAATTTCATTATTTTTTTTTCTTAATTCTTTAAAAAACTTTTTGCAGAGTAAGTATGTATGCTGTCAATAACTTCTGTCTCTCTTTGTCCTTACTAATGCCAGTGGTGTACTCTGGTAAGTCACTGCACTGAATCAATCATGCTATATTGACCTTGCAGATATTGCATTATAGACTGATATTATATTTTGATATTTGAAAGATAACTTACTTAAATTATCTGAAAACTTTAAATTAAGAGGGAGGGGAGTATTCTTTTTAGCATGCATGCAACACTAGTATAACTTTTGAAAAGAAATTAAAATAGTGCAAATAGAACTTTATTCATCCACTGACATAATTTGAAGGTTAGTTAAAGCTGCACAAATTATTGTACAATCTTCTTGAAAGGCAACATTCAAATAATTTGTTTAAAAACAATGCTTTTATAAATACAGGATTCTACTGTAAAAATGTTTTAACTTCTTGGTATTACAGTCAGATTTGTATGATCTTCATACAGATGAAAGGACATATTTTCTTTTCCAAACAGCAAAAGGTTTTTGTAATTTCTGTTAAAAACGCTGCTTTGGAAAGAGGGCAAAAAAATTGGAAACTTAAGTAGGGCCTAATACAAGGAGTAAGAAGAAGAACAACTTCAGGACAGCTGCCTTTTATCTGAGCTTTAAAGTGTGGAGCACGGGTTTCTATTTTCTGCACCAAAGCTATTTGTGGTCATCACATTAAGCAGTCATTAAACACAGTACAAAATCCCAAGCCCAACCAAAACCACAGTTCTTAAAGGAACATTAAATTTTCTCTGTGTATCTAACTAATAGAGACTAAGCTCACCATTCTGCAGTGCATTCAGTTCAGCAAGATTCAAATATTATAGAGTGGGGAGCAGGTCTCCGCAAAGTTAATAAAATATCTGTGTAGATATTGCAGGTTAATTTCGGAAACAGTACAAGAGAAGTTGAATGAAGTCTTCAATTGTCAAGGATAGATTTTGAGAGGAAGAGCAGCGATAATAGAAGTTATGGTGAAAGTTGTATCTAACTGTGTTTCTCTTTTAATAGAAATATTCAAAACTTTTATGATTAGTTGATTTTTGACAGCATTTGCAGCTTGATCTTCAAATAGGTAAGAGATCTTGGAAGTTACTAAAATGTTTCAGTGGATGCTTTTACAATGAAAATGCTTGTTTCTGAAGCAACAAATGGTTTGTTTTGATTTCTCAACATACAGAAGAAAATTAAAACTGAAGTCGCAACACCTGTTCTCATGCTTTAGAAGTTAATTTTTCAGAGGGACTGAGAGGCCATAATATGATACTTCGTTGCCTCTTTCTCTGCCACAAAAACAATTTCAAATGGATTTAAGGATTTACACTCAAAAAGAATAGGGATGTAGTAATAATGCATGTAGTTATGGACCAGAGGAGAAAATACTATAGTTGTTTATCTCTAAATACTAGGCCTAATAGGAAAAGCCTCACACTCTCAGGCCCTTGTTCTCATGGGGGATTTCAACCACCCTGACATCTGTTGGAATTATGGCACTGCACGGCACAAGCAATCCAGGAGGTTCCTCGATTGTGTGGAAGACAACTTCCTTCTGCAAGTAATAGAGGAGCCGACAAGGAGAGGTGCCATGCTTGACCTTGTGCTCACCAACAGGGAAGGGCTCCTTGAGAATGTGGTACTACAGGGAAGCCTTGGATGCAGCGATCACGAGATGGTTGAATTTGAGATCCCCAGGAGAGTGAGAAGAGCGTGTAGCAAGCTCACTGCCCTGGACTTCAAAAGAGCAGACTTTGGACTCTTCAGGAGCCTGCTTAGTAAGGTTCCATGGGATATAGGCCTGGAGGGCAGGGGGGCCCAAGACTGTTGGTTTATATTCAAGGATCACCTGCTGCAAGCTCAGGAGTGCTGCATCCCAACTAGAAGGAAGTGCAGCAGGAGGGCCAGGAGACCTCCTTGGATGGATAAGGAGCTGCTGAGGAAAATTCAAAGGAAAAAAGAGGCTTATATAAAATGGAAGCAAGGACAGGTGGCCTGGGTAGAGTACAGGGATGTTGTCCGGGAAGCTAGGGACCAGGTTAGGAAGGCTAAGGCCCAGTTAGAATTAAACCTAGCCAGGGATGTTAAGGATAACAGGAAGGGATTCTACAGGTACGTAGCAAACAAAAAACAGACTAGGGACCAAATAGGCCCCCTGAGGAAGCTTTCGGGAGAACTGGCTACACAGGATTTGGAGAAGGCTGAGGTTCTGAATGACTTCTTTGCCTCGGTCTTCACTGGCAAAGGCTCTGACTGCACCACCCAGTTCTTAGAAAGTAGACGTAGGGACTGTGAGAATTAAGACCTTGCGCCCACTGTAGGAGAGGATCTGGTTCGAGACCATCTTCAAAATCTGAACACGCACAAGTCCGTGGGACCTGATGGAATCCCTCCGCGGGTCCTGAAGGAGCTGGCGAATGAAGTTGCTAAGCCACTGGCCATCATATTTGAAAAATCATGGCAGTCAGGTGAAGTTCCCGACGACTGGAAAAAGGGAAATATAACCCCCATTTTCAAGAAGGGGAAAATGGAAGACCCGGGGTATTACAGACCAGTCAGTCTCACCTCTGTGCCTGTCAAAATCTTGGAGCACATTCTCCTGGACAGCATGCTAAGGCACATGAAGAACAACAAGGTGCTTGGTGACAGCCAGCATGGCTTCACTAGGGGGAAATCCTGCCTGACCAATTTGGTGGCCTTCTATGATGGGGCTACAGAATTGATGGATAAGGGTAAAGCAGTTGACGTCATCTACCTGGACTTGTGCAAAGCGTTTGACACTGTCCCACACGACATCCTTCTCTCTAAATTGGAGAGATATCAATTTGATGGATGGACCACTCAGTGGATAAAGAACTGGCTGGATGGCCACACACAAAGAGTTGTGGTCAATGGCTCGATGTCCGGCTGGAGATCAGTAACGAGTGGTGTCCCTCATGGATCGGTGTTGGGACCGGTCTTGTTTAACTTCTTCATCGCTGACATGGACAGTGGGATTGAGTGCGCCCTCAGCAAGTTTGCCGATGACACCAAGTTGTGTGGTCCGGTTGATACGCTGGAGGGAAGGGATGCCATCCAGAGGGACCTTGACACGCTTGTGAGGTGGGCTGATGCCAACCTTATGAAGTTCAACCATGACAAGTGCAAGGTCCTACACCTGGGTCGGAGCAATCCCAGGCACGGCTACAGACTGGGCAAAGAAGAGATTCAGAGCGGCCCTGCAGAGATGGACTTGGGCGTGCTGGTCGATCAGAAAATGAACATGAGCCGGCAGTGTGCGCTCGCAGCCCAGAAAGCCAACTGTATCCTGGGCTGCATCAAAAGGAGTGTGACCAGCAGTCAAAGGAGGTGATCCTGCCCCTCTACTCTGCTCTTGTGAGACCTCACCAGGACTATTGTGTGCAGTTCTGGTGTCCTCAACATAAAAAGGACATGGAACTGCTGGAACAAGTCCAGAGGAGGGCCACGAGGATGATCAGGGGACTGGAGCACCTCCCGTATGAAGACAGGCTGAGGAAGTTGGGGCTTTTCAGCCTGGAGAAGAGAAGGCTGTATGGAGACCTCATAGCAGCCTTCCAGTATCTGAAGGGGGCCTATAGGGATGCTGGGGAGGGACTCTTTGTCAGGGACTGTAGTGACAGGACAAGGGGTAATGGGTTAAAATTTAAACAGGGGAAGTTTAGATTGGATATAAGGAGGAAATTCTTTCCTGTTAGGGTGGTGAGACACTGGAATCGGTTGCCCAGGGAGGTTGTGAGTGCTCCATCCCTGGCAGTGTTCAAGGCCAGGTTGGATGAAGCCTTGTGTTGGATGGTTTAGTGTGAGGTGTCCCTGTCCATGGCAGGGGGAGTTGGAACTAGATGATCTTGAGGTCCTTTCCAACCCTAACCATTCTATGATTCTATGATTCTATGAAGCTAGAGATTTGTTTTAGGTACAGTTACTTGCTAAGCTATCTATTGTGTTACAAACAGCAAATAAGCAAAGTATGCAGTCAGAAGTATGTCAGAGTCCTTTTACTATGAATTCAATGTAGTGATGCTTGTAGTATGTACTTTCTTATATTTTTAGACAGAAAAGTTGATTAATCAAGATATGCTTCTTTTCCTATCATTTTGATTAACTACTAATTACTCAGCTCCTTCCCACCTTTACTGCCTCTTGCTTGTACACTGTTGGATTTGCACAACTTTTTTGCTACACAGGTTAACTTCTCAGACCAAATTCTGGTGCTGTCTTAAACACATAAACCCATGGCATTATATACTGCAATATGGCAGAGAACTTTGTTTATGAGCACAGACAATTCGATTTAACATCTTAGTTTATCTATTTCTATTAAATGTATATCTGTTTACATATAGTTAAAGTTCAAACCCATTACCTTTAAATGATGAGTTGCAGCATACAAAGAAATGGTAATGAAAGACTTCTAAGAAATAAAAGGGAAAGTAAAACAACTAATAATTTGTTAAAAGGACTGTAATTAAAATGTTACAGCCATCTTAAATGAATGTTTTCTGAAGACTTGTCTGGTCTAGCTTACTATAAAGAAAATGCTAGTAATATTTTAGTAGTTATTTAAATTCTATCAAACAACATATGATATTTATTCAGGGAGAATTCATTAAATATAGTTATCAAAGACAGCCAGTTTGGTAATACAAAAAAATTACTTTGGCTCCATTGTAGCTTATTTCAAAACCTCAGGTGAATGAACATAAATTCTAATATAACAATTATAGATTCACATGCAAATTCAATAGCATCCTTTACAATAAATGAATGGCAAAGATAATACTTTTGTATGTCTGCTAGGTTTTTCACCTGACTGTGAATTCACTATGGCACGAATTCAGAAATTTATTTTATATATCTGTTTTTAAAAGCACAAAAAATATCTAACACCTTAAATTTCAACTTGAATTTTGCATTGATGCTAGATTATCAATTGCCTTCAGTAAATTTTAGGTGGGGTGATTTTGGAACATCTGCCTTAAGAAACAAACTGATCATCAGCAGAACAATTTAAAAGTAAGAAGGTGTGTATTACACGTTCAAATGAAAATTCATGAACATTTCTTAAAAGCTGGCAAACTTCAGGAAAAAAATAATAGAATACAAGCTCAGACCCAACAAGACAAGACACTTCTTGGTATCTCTTAAGTCTTTTTATGTCATTGCAAACCTATAAACAGGTAATAAACCTCTTAGAATTAAAAGGAAATTCTATGCCATTTTAAGTGATGTTAGTATAACTCTTTTATCAAGATACACACTCTATTGAAAGACAAAATAAAAATGCTTGTTTATATGTAGACTATCTGTGCATGTGAGTTGTTCTATCAGTTCAAAAGATGGACATTTTCAGAGTGGAGTCACTTTTCTCCAATCCTTCAGTGACAAACACTGCAACTATCATTGGTAAACAACAGACCCCAACACATAACCTTTAGTTTTGTTAGAATACTGAATTTCTTTAATTTAATTTAAAACCAATCCAAATAAACTTTCCACAATTTTGAATACAATCCTAGATAAATTATAAATGTTGAGTATCATGAATCAAGTGTATTACTGAATTATTTTTTAGTAGAATAATAACAAAAGCTTTTATAGAGATTCAGCACATATATTTTAAAGGACTTTTTATAAAGTGGCAAATATTTTTTCTTCTTTTTTTTTTAAGGTAATTAAAAATTAAGAGGATGAAAGAGTGACCCATTCAAATTCAGCTAGAAAACTGTGACAGAATTTGAAACAGAACCCTTAACCGTGATGCTTTGTTGAAGTTTAATCTGTTACAACACAAGCAACCAGAAAGAACTACTCTGCTGAAATTGCAACTTTAAAAAAGTGCTTGAAGTCTTGATAAAGAAAGGTTGAAGGCAGCAGCAGTCTGTGAATGCTACTCTGGTTCTGATTCAAGCTTACCTAGTGGGAGGAAGGCCTGGGCCACTGTAGACATGTCTTGAGGATGTTTAGGGGAAAGCTTAAGCAAATAATTTCTGACATATGAATGAAAATATGGAAGCTCAGAATCATTTCATTAGTTGGCTGAGAAATATCTCCTTATCCAGTTGCAAATAAAAACACGTTTTCCACATTAGCAATAAAGAGAACAGGTAGAAACATTTTTCTAGACAGCAATTCAGAGGATTTGGTGGCAAAATGATCACACAATTTAACCTGCTTAGATAGATGCCAAGGACAGTTGTGTTATCTGTAATGAATTCATTAATGTATATATACAGATTTTAAAAGTTCTCCAAGTAGATAAGTACTTATTAATATAAAAAAGATAATTTTTTAATAAAAATACATCTAAATTGTGTTTATTTAAATTAAAGATGTCAGCAAACTTCTGCACTGATCATCTTTCATTTCACTCTTATTTCATCCTGACATATATCAAAGATATTTCTCTTTAAAATTAGGGGGTTTTAACTCCACCTTATTTTCTAGAGATAGTTCATCCACTATCAGAGTTGTTTTCATAAGCCATAACAATGAAAATAAATTCTTTTTTTGACCCTCCTTTTGATAAGATTCCTACTGAGTTATAAAAAAAAAAAAAGAATAAAAGAAAAAGTACTGTGCTATAACATAAGGGTTAATCCTAAAGGGTTAACTTTGAAGACATTCCCGTATCTTTTATTCTGCAAGCTTGTTTCTCATATTTTGTCAAATAAATACAATTAGGTAAAAATCTACTGCTGAAATCAAGTTAGCCTTCAGTTAAGAATCAGTGACTCACAAAAGGTGCTTGGTTAGTTAATACTTCAAAAGTTGAAATCTAATTAAGACAGCATAGTTCAAAATGTTCATTCATGTCTGAATTTTGCAGAACAGCAGGTGATGAACAGAGTATTCAGAAACTAAAAAAGAATTAAAGAAGCAGGTTGGCTCAGAAGGTAAAACACTAACTTTCATCTCTTCTTTGATTCTGTGTTCCGTCATCCACTGAAGAAATGGTCTAGATCACAAATCCACACCTAATTTATCAGCATGGGCATGATCCCCACCTCTGCTTTCAAAGTTTATCATGGAGTTTTAATAACCTTCAGCAGAAGAAAGAATTCTGGCAGGTCATTCTACAATAAGAAAGGTACATGGTCTACGGACAGAAATATTGTCACCTTTATACCTCCCTGGAATGCGTGGCTTTGAACAATTTTCAGGTGAGTACATTCTCAACCTCAGTACACATGTAATCTATATTCTGAAAAGCTCTCAATAATATTCTCCACCTTATTTGTCTCTTCAGGGAAAAGATTCTGAAATCTGATTCCCAAAGTCCTAAAAATTTTCAGTGTTCACCATGATACTTCAAATAATATATCTACTTTTCCTTTCCACATCATTAAAACAAGTAATGATTAGAAACTTCACCTGATAGAAATTTCATTATCTCTTCCACCTGCATGGCACCAAAGTATCCTCTCCACCTTACTGACAGGTGAACATAGTTCAAGAAATCATATCTGAAGAGAAACTAAATATTTACTTTAGTATGAATTTTAAGCTAGTTTTCAGCTAGTATCATAAGACCAGTATCATATTCATCCCAGTGAAGACCTCAGGATACTCATAACTCATCATAAATATCCTCAGTCTTCAAGAAGATTGAAACTGTCAAACTCAGGACACACGGGAACCTTGAAAGGGTGACCATAACTCCAGAGAGAAGGGACAGATACTAGAAACACTCAGATAATTATTTCAGTATCTTATTACTAAGGCTTTTCTGTTTTACTTGTATGATTTGGACTATTGGAGCATTACAATCCTAATTGTACTAACATACGCTTAACTCTATGAATACAGGATGTACCCTTTCACCTATAATGAGGTTTTGGTTGTAACAGAGCAAATATATCTAGATCCTATAGAAACACTGACATGCAGAATCAGCTGCTAAGGCTATATTTTTTCTCTGAATCATTCATTTCCCCATGCCAGAAGTTCATCTTAATAAAAGGATACATGATTAGTAGATGGAAAGTCAGAAATCTGGCAATTTATATGGTTTGTTTCTTTCTCAGGATTGTTTGTTCTCAAGGCTAAGGAATCATTTTCCAATATGTTGAGGAATTAGAGTCAGGAATGGCTCTATAGCAGTAGGAGTACAACTCAGACACTGTAACATCTTGAATCTTTTGATTTTAGTTCTGTAGTACTAGTGGTATCCTTATGAATGTCTTAGTCGTTCCTACCTTACGGTCAGAGTATCAGAGTCATTCAGATGGAAGAAGACTTTGGGAGGCCAGTAGTCAAACCTCCTGCCCAAATCAGCAGGGCCAGCTCTGGGGTCAGACCATGCTGTGTAGAGCTTTCTCCAAGCAGGTCTTGAAAACCTCTAAGGATGGAGTTCACACAACCTCACTGAGCAACCTGCTTCTGTGCTTGAAGCTCTTATATCCAGCCTTAAGCATCTGTTGCATAGGGTATTGGGATGGAACAAATAGTAAGTGTTTGTGGATAAGAGATTACATCCTAACGCATTTCTTAAATTGTTCAATATTACCAAGTTCATGCTTGAAAAGGCTTCTGCTATTGCTCATTTGTTCCAGGAAATATTTGTGATTTCATAAACAAACAATGTGGCCAAAGGTTTCATTAAGTGCCACCACTTAGAATATTTGTTTGGGTAGTCTACAGGTAAATTGAGTAAAATGTTGAAAGATAGAGGATAATTAGAGGAAAGGCAAACCAAAAATGCATATATTAGGAAGTAGGTCTTTCCTTCTGAGAGTGGTATGGAATTCAGAAGCAAAAATATACTATTCTTATTATTGTGACAGTAACCCCATTTAAAATTGGACTCTGTGAGAGATATGCTTAATTACTTGTAAAGATCTAATTTCCCAGAAAAACGTTTGATGTATATCCCTGTAGACCGTATTCTCCAGCTTAGTCTAAAACAGGCTCAACACAAGGAACGGCAGAAAAAAAATTCTCATCCCATGGCAAGTTTCTGAAAAGAAATGGAAAACGTCTAGCTTTTTTGCCATTTGGTACCTGGCAAATGCACTGACATTGTCTTTTAGTGTACCAATTAGTCTCAGCTAAGGCCACAATTTTACTGATGTGGACACTAGGCTCCTGGCAATTGAAGTGAGGTCACAAAACTCATTTCATGCAGTTCTTGAACTGTGAATTAAAGATGTATGTATACAAGTGTTATTTTTTAACTTGTTAGTTTTCTAAAACTGCACTAAGTCAGTACAGTATTAAGAGAATTTTATGCCACTGCCTATGTGCTAACCATTCTTTAACCCATGTGGATTAACCCTTGAAATCTAGAGGAGTGCCCTGTCAGTACCTCACTTTGAAAGCAGCACCTTAAAAAGGCGTTATTTCTGAGAATGACACCTTGGTGTCAGCAAAATACTGGATTTACGTGCTATGTCATTTCTGAAAGTACAGCCTTCAAAGACAGGTCTTTCAGGAAATTGGTGGAAGGCCATAAGTAAAACCTTTGGTGTTATTTGGGTAGGCAAGTCACTACAGTGACCACAATTTTCAGCTGGGAATTGGTCATTTTGTCCTGATCTAATTTCCCTAAGCATTGCTGACTAAAGTTGTTTATTGTTTTACAAACATATACTGAGATTTAGTCTGTATTATTTGACACTTAATAAATCCTACTTCATTGTTTGTTTCTCATCTTTGCTCTGAATCTTATTTACTTAAATCCTTTTTTTGTTTTGTGTTTCTCTGTATCCTCT
Source organism: Lathamus discolor (assembly GCF_037157495.1). NCBI lineage: Eukaryota > Metazoa > Chordata > Aves > Psittaciformes > Psittacidae > Lathamus > Lathamus discolor. Next base: position 25,641,877 of record NC_088887.1, on the reverse strand, counting down.
CATGCTTTACTGTTTTCTATTATTTATTATCCTATTTTTCTATTGCTCTTTATCTGGTGCTTTTTTTCTAAATTCAATCTGTGGGGGAAATTAATAAGGGCTATGCTCATACCTGTTCTAGTTTGGGACAGCTCTGTTTCCATGTTTATATGACTGCTAGCATTCTTTTCTCTGTTCTTTCAGCTGCAGTTATGGTTTGCCCAGCAGCTGGTTTGCTGTGAGGTGGTAGAATGGCTAGGAGAGACTGTAGGAGGTCTGACACCATTAGGACTTCCTGGAGCATTTGTGAATACTCTGAGGAAACCAGAACTCACAAAATCAAGTTAAAATGCAGATATGAGTAGAATGTGATGGACCTAGAAGGCCCTTGGTTGCTTTTCATTTTCGTTGTCATAGAAATGAAGCATGCTTTGAATGCATGGAATTATGTTTTGTGATCATTTTGAAGTGATTCATGTATTTATTTCTTACAATTTGTGAGGTGTTCCAAATTTGCAACACAGAAAAATAAATAGAATAAAATCTAAATAACATTTTCTATTAAATAAGTGTTTTCAGGTTTCAGGGGAAAAATACTTTGGAACCAAGTTATAGAAAAAGAATTGAAGAAAAGGTTTTATACCTACAGCTCACACAGCTGATGCGTAGGAATAGAGGCCTGTATAAGTAAAAGACATGGAATTTCTAGTTACAAAGAGGGTTTTTTCTTCAAAACTTGGCTCATAAAATGGGGGTTTGACTCAACCTTCATTTAATGTCCACAGTGTCATTGTGAATTGATAGTCTAGATTCTTGTATGGTCATTGAAGAAAGCTAGAAGTGTTTTTCATTCAATTAACCTGTCTTGTGTTTCATGCTTCAGGATGAGATTAGTGGAACTATAGAAGTGACTGTTTTTCTCCCATTGACTATGAAAGCAGCCTGAAAGAGTCTTTTAGATGCAGATATTGGTGGTTACTCTAAAATTGCCTCCTCAGCCACTGGTGTTTGCAAACGTAATAGGAAAGCAAATAAAAACCCCATTGTCCTGGGTTCAGCAGTAGCAGACATTTTTTCTCCTTCTTAGTACCAGGTGCAGTGCTGTGTTTTTGACTTTTGGCCTGGGAACAGCGCTGATAACACCGATGTTTTCAGTTGTTGCTAAGTCATGTTTACTCTGACCAAGGACTTTCTGAGTCTCATGCTCTGCCAGGGAGGAGGGGATGCTTGGAGGAAGCAGAGGCAGGAGACCTGACCCAAACTAGCCAAAGGGGTATTCTATACCACAGCACATCATGCCCGCTATATAAACTGTGAGAGTTACCCGGAAGGATTAGATCACTGCTCGAGTTGGCCTGGGTATTGGTCAGCGGGTGGTGAGAAGTTGTATTCTCTTCCCTTGTTATTTCCCTTATCATTATTATTATTGGTGGTAGCAGTAGTGGTTTGTGTTATACCTTAATTACTGGGCTGTTCTTATCTCAGCCTGTGGGAGTTGCATTCTTTCGATTCTCCTCCTCATCCCTCTGGGAGCAGGGGGAGGAAGGGGGGAGTGAGAGAGAGACTGCTTGGTAGTGTATTACCAGCTGGGCTTAAACCATGACACCCATCAATTTTTGAGAGTGGTACCCTAAAATATACATTTCTAAGTGTTCCTTGACTGCCACATTTTTATGTTTGTTACTTTAGAAATCCTGACAATGACTTAAATTCTTAAAACATTATGGTCATATTAGTGAACCTAGAATAATAAAAAATGTCTCCCAAGCTGCCTGTGAAATTGATTTTCCCAGATTTGACCCACTGGAAGATGGAGTCTTCAGCTGCTAGTTATGAAAACAGCAAGGTGTCAATTGGTGAAATTTCAGCATGCCAGGTTTGCATTTACAGAATTAGTTTTGTCAGAAAGCTACCAGGAAATGCTACCCAGAAGGCACTACTTTTCCTTAGCAGGTTGCCCTTATGCTGGCCTGTCATTCTAGAGCCGATGAAGAGACATGCCGGAATGTCACACTGCATTGTGAAGAATAAAATATAAAATCCCAGTAAGGGTTAGTTATACCACCTTTTTAAAGGCTGTAGAAATATAACAGCATATACATTGCATGAGCTCTAGTGTATTGTACAACACAGCAGCACTGGTACTCTTTGGGATCATTCTGTAATGATACCATTACATTATTACTGTATCATTACGGAATAAGAAGAAAAAATAATTTGCATTGAAAATTCCCCCCCCCTTTTTTTTGTTGTGCAAATTTGACTATGAAATTCCCGTCTGTCATTGAAATTAATCTATCATTGTCTATTAGTCTATCCGTTTAGTCTCATAGATGCTGTGATGAAGAATAGTGTATAACTGTTCTTCAAGAATTAGTCATAAGCCTAACACATTTTGTTATGAAGCAAGTTTGTGAAGTATGTTAAGCACACATGCCTCATAACATATGGTAGCGATTATTATCATCTTTACAAATTCTTTGCCTTGTCAAGAGCAAAAAGAAATGTCCTATGTCAGAATCCTCATAAAGAAGAGAATAGCTCCTACTCGTAAAATGAACAACTTGCAATGTATCGTTTGTGGCCTTAAAATATCCATCATACACAGTTGTACATATATCCAAATAATTTCTATAGTATTGTTCAAATAACTTATTCTAGTGATTTAATATTTCACTTTTAACAATCTTAAATTGCAGCATCACCAGACTTATAACATCAGCCATTAACTTTGCAATATCATGAAAAGGACAGCCTAACTTCACTGACAACTGAACTTGATGATGAAATATCTAAATGATAGTCAACCCTCCCTACTATATATTTTAAAAGTATTTTAAACCCAAGCCATTTATGTCTAATAAGTATAAATGTTTTTGTTACCCCATTACTAAAAAATTACATGCATGCTCTGATGCCAATGAAAGGCTTTCCATGCTTATTTCCAAGGGCTTATGTATCTCCTACACCAAGTTATATGAAAGTAACAAAATTTTACTCAGACAAACCAATATCTCAGTAGCTTTCCTTCTTATATTTAAAATACGTTTTTCTAACAGTTTTGATAAAAAGCAAACACCATAGCATAATCAATAACCATTACTACTAAAGGTAGGACGGAACCCTTTATTCCAGTACTTTGTAACTGTATGAATAATTCTGTTGTGGTCTGGAGGATTATCCATATGCATAAGTATGTACAAAAGCATCAACAAGATCAAGGTCATAACCTATTGAATGAGCTTGGTTATTTTTGGACTACAGCACATTATGCTAAAGCTTGAGTTGTGTCTGTTATATGTGCTGAAGGACACCAAGCCAAATTTTCCTAAACCTACAAAACAGGCTTAAGTTGGCCTTGTACGTTTAGTTGGAGAAAGTCTGCGGTGGTTCTTAGTTTATCTGAAAAGACCGACTGTCCTTAATACAGGGATTAAAGTAGCATGCTTCACTGTACAATTTGCAGTATTGCGTTTGAAATCTCTGCAGGATCACTCAACCTGCTAAGCATAATTTCAGAACCTAGCAATACTATTAAAAATAAATGCTCTATTAACTATACCACCAAGTTGCTATTATAACAAATGACAAGGATCATTCCCCAGGGCTGCCCTAAAATGTATGAACTCTGTCCCACTGTATGTTGATTCTATGCTGATTTGTCAAATATTTGAAGAATACGTAAAAAAAAAAAACAAAACACCTCCTTGACTCTCTGCACTTAAGCCTTTGAAATGAATTCTCAGGCAGTGAAAAGAAAATATGCCCCGATGTTTTGCTTTATCAAGTCATATTACTTCTCCCCTTAACAATGCTAATAAAACAATGCAACCGTGATAACCTAGAGAGAGCTCTTCTGTTAAAAGTATGTCTGAGTCTTTCTCATGGTGCGATTTCTTGACCTTCATCCAAGTCTGGCTTATACGGTGTGTCACTAATTATTTACATCTTTTCCAGCCTGTCTCTTCCACAGACTATCAAGTTAGTGAAGTGTTTATTTTTCTTCACTGTATGAGGCATTGATATATGGGATTGGCAGCTAGAAATATATAAATGCCCAGAGTTCAAATCCATTCTTGTATTTGACCTTCATAATGTGGACAAGAAGATATAGTTAAAGCTGACGAACTATACTGCATGAATTATATTTAGACAAGTTACTAGGTCTAGGAAACGCTTCATTTTCCTTGGATTTTATGACTATGGTTCTGTGCTCTTTCCACTTATAATTCTCAGCAGTTTTCAGAAGTAAGTCCATGTACAGCTATATTTTTGAATTATGCAGCTCATCTAACTGAGGATAGAAATACATTGGACCTTAGAGGCAGGAAAGATTTTTTCTGCAGAATTAGTGTTCCACATATCACAATGATAGCCCACTGAAATCTTCATTTCACTTTTCCCTCCTCTTTTTATGTTGCTGCCACAGGAATGAGCTATGCTGACAAGTAGACTCTGTAGCATTGTCTTACTCCAGCCAATATCTGTGAAATTAATTGTGCCAAGTTTGCAAAAGATACCTGTGGCTTGGCTTCTCAGAGGGACTTCAGAAAGATCTGTCCTGAGAGATTTTTACTTAGACTGCAAAAGGGCAAGATATTTGCACATCAGGAAATAGTTTAGAGAGTAAATTAAGGTAGCACTGCAAACCTTTTCTTAATGTAAATGAGGAAAGCTTGCCCCTCACTACATTTTGCATGACTGCCATTGTTCTCCAGTGCCTTAGGTAGAATTTAGGCAGACTGTGGTGCTTGAGTTCCAAGTTTGGATTCTTAGCATGTCCAGGTTCTCACAACTCTCCTGATGTCCTAAATTATTAGGTGATTATATTATAGCATCTAAATTTCCTTTTTTATCTAGTTGTGTGGTAGATCCCCAGTGTTGAAATAACAGTCACTTTCAGTATGACAAGCCTAGTCAATGAACAAAGGGAGCACTCAATCACCAAGCCACCCAGTGCGGGGCTCAGCTGTGCCCTGCTGTGGGTCAGTTGGATCCAGTTGGAACAACCAATCCCTACAGAGGCCCCTGCAGCCCCCTGACAACACCTGGGCACCTGTGCTCAGTACACTGCTTTTTTTTCTTCAATCTATTTATGCTTCAAACAATGTGTTAAATTTCTATTTCTAAACTCATATTCTTGTTCTAATATTAAAGCTGGGCTTAAAGAAAATAGATTAAATGTAATATTTCATAAGTTTTAAAACATAGTTGCCATTCTGCATTGTACCTGAAGTCTGTATTCACAGAAACATTGAATGGCGGCAATGTGTGGACCACTCGGTGGATAAAGAACTGGCTGGATGGCAGCACACAAAGTGTTGTGGTCAATGGCTCGATGTCCAGCTGGAGACCAGTAACGAGTGGTGTCCCTCAGGGATCGGTGTTGGGACCGGTCTTGTTTAACATCTTCATCGCTGACATGGACAGTGGGATTGAGTGTGCCCTCAGCAAGTTTGCCGATGACACCAAGCTGTGTGGTCCGGTTGATATGCTGGAGGGAAGGGATACCATCCAGAGGGACCTTGACACGCTTGTGAGGTGGGCTGATGCCAACCTTATGAAGTTCAACCATGACAAGTGCAAGGTCCTACACCTGGGTTGGAGCAATCCCAGGCACAGCTACAGACTGGGCAAAGAAGAGATTCAGAGCGGCCCTGCAGAGAAGGACTTGGGGGTGCTGGTCGATGAGAAAATGAACATGAGCGCAGTGTGCGCTCGCAGCCCAGAAAGACAACCGTATCCTGGGCTGCATCAAAAGGAGCGTGACCAGCAGTCAAAGGAGGTGATCCTGCCCCTCTACTCTGCTCTTGTGAGACCTCACCTGGAGTATTGTGTGCAGTTCTGGTGTCCTCAACATAGAAAGGACATGGAACTGCTGGAACAAGTGCAGAGGAGGGCCACAAGGATGATCAGGGGACTGGAGCACCTTCCGTACGAAGACAGGCTGAGGAAGTTGGGTCTGTTCAGCCTGGAGAAGAGAAGGCTGTGTGGAGACCTCATAGCAGCCTTCCAGTACCTGAAGGGGGCCTATAGGGATGCTGGGGAGGGACTATTCATTAGGGACTGTAGTGACAGGACAAGGGGTAACGGGTTAAAATTTAAACAGGGGAAGTTTAAATTGGATCTAAGGAGGAAATTCTTTCCTGTTAGGGTGGTGAGGCACTGGAATCGGTTGCCCAGGGAGGTTGTGAGTGCTCCATCCCTGGCAGTGTTCAAGGCCAGGTTGGATGAAGCCTTGTGTTGGATGGTTTAGTGAGAGGTGTCCCTGTCCATGGCAGGGGTGTTGGAACTAGATGATCTTGAGGTCCTTTCCAACCCTAACTACTCTATGATTCTATGATTCTATGATTTTTCTAACTGCTTCTTCATGCCTTTTTCCAGGTTCTTGTCTGTGGCTGCATCCACTCTAAAAGTTCACTTCATTGGTGTGTTTTTCCATAACTGATAGCTCAACAAAAATGTAGCTGAATTATGCAATACGCTCTTTCAAAGCCTGAAAACATCCGTACCTTGACTGATACTTCTCACCTCCAGCCTCACCAGTGTAATTTTCTCTTGTGCCACACTGAGCTCCACATGCATTTTAGTAAGCAGTGATTTCTTTTAGGACTATTTATACAAGTGATGACTCGTTATTTGTTATAATATCAATGGGGTTTTTTTTCAGATCACTGAGGTAGGTGTCTTCCAGCCTTGCAAGCTGCAGGTGGTGTTGAATATATTTATTATTTTTTTGTAATAAACTTGGATAAAAAGGAAGTATTTCATTACTAACGTAAAATGTAGCAACACCTATGCGATTATATTTCTTGAAGATTCTTGTCTGAGATAATGCCTTAATTCATTATCACCCTTTTATTCCAAGAGGCTCTGTGATGCAAAACCACAATTAACTCTTCAATTATGCAGTAAAGTTATCCATTATTATATCATTCTACTATATAACTGAAAAGTTGATTGTGACTTTTACAGTTCTGGATTTGTTGTTTCCCTTGTAAGCTCTTTTTGGTTTTCAAAAGACATGTTAATAATTTTATCCTTGCCTATGACAAATAAATGCATATTTAATCTTCATGTATAAATAATGTGCTCTTCTGAATGTGCCAAGCAAAATGTGATGAATGATAGGGCCATTTTCAGTCTCTCCTTTAGATTTCCTTCTTATGCTAGTAGACAGAAGGAGAATTGAGTCTCAGTCCCTAGGGATGTGTTACCGTTGTAATGGAATTAATAAAGCTGATAAAATGAATAATTCATGATGCAACATCTCTTGGCAAAGCGTCTCAAAAGAGTCCAGTATAGACCAACCAACTTCTAGTTAGAAGCTGGCAATCACTGCTCTACCTTTTTTTTTTTTCTCCTTCCCCTGCTATTCTTAATCCTATATCATTAATAACTGTTCTTTTATGTCGTCCCCTATAATAAAAGAAGATACATAAGAAAAACCTTTAATAAGAAAAACAAAAATATTTCTAAATGAACAGAGGAATTTAACTTTTTCCAGTAAGCTGGAAGATATATATGTGCATTTCCTTTACTCAATGTGTATGTGATACACTCTAGGAACTTCTCATTTAAAGGCAATTAGTAATAGTACCTACATGCTTTTTAACCATTTTACCCATATCTACTCCTAGCACTTTAAATATAATGTGCTTATCCATGACTCAGACATGTTCCAACCGTAAGATTAATCACTAGTACACTTGGGTTTGTCAGGTACTTTTTGGTAGAAGACAAACTTTCTTTGTTTCTTAGAAAATTTGCAGCTCCCATAGAACCAAGAAAACTGACTGTGAACAGTGAGAAAAAGGCAAGTCATGGTTTGTCTGTGAAGGCTAAGATGCATGTTTCTACCTCAGTTCAACATTTTTTATTAGTTAATATTATCTATTAACACAGCATTCTCCTGGAGAACTGCTGAATCCATCAGAGAAAACACAAAATAAGGCAAGGCTGGGCTTTAAGGAAGGGTCATATAGGAGTTTGGATATCAGACTGTCATGAGCAGATTGGAATACATCTCAGAATTACAATCTACAATTAAAAAAACCCCACACTATGTATATTATAACACTGATTTTCATTTGGCTGTCTATGGTACCTTCTGGTCATCAATCAAGGGCAATGTTGACTGCCTGACACCATTACAGATGAAATGACACTAAATGAGATAATCTTGGTTTTAAGTTGGTTTAATTTCAAAATCGTTTGAAGACATCAGACCTTCAGTAATACTGAAAAAATAGTTAAATTAGACAGCATTTTAGATGAAATGCATTAGACACATTAAATTATTCTGAGCTGCATGCATTTAGGTAATGTCTGAATGGGAGGACTATACAATTCTGGACCATTTCATCTTATTAGGAAAATTTAAATTATACAGACTACAGCTAATGAGAGATGTGAAGGTGGAGTTGTATCTCCCTTAAGCCATCTGGCCAATCTACATGTGTTTTTCACTTTTACTGTTCTGTTAGTTTATTCAAAAGAAGGTTAAAAGGTAATTTAGTAGAGTCATCAGTAATTGAAGATTTCTAATAGAACAGAGCACTTGAATTAAACAGATCAAAGAAATACAAAGTTCAGTGGATGAAATTCAAACCTATATAAATCAAGACTGGAAAAAGGACATGTTATTAAAAGTGACAATAAAAAATAACTGGAAGAATTTGTAGGGACATGGTGGTCAGTTCTAGTCTTTAGGATTGTGTGCTTTTTTTAAGATAGATTTTTTAGTTAATGATTATTCATTAGTCACTAGAAAAGCTGAACTTGTGACAGGATTCTATGTAGGATTCTATAGTTTTATTAAAACACTCAAATTTAAATATTTCAAAATATTAGTTGCAAGAAATAAAGCTCTTTATAAATAAGAATTGGGAGAAGTGGTGCAAAATTTTCTATAAAAATTGGGATTATATTTGCTACGAATAATCCTAATATGCAGCCTTCTACCTCTCCTCCTGTGCTCAATAGAGGTGGTATCTAGATCTGCTTCATTACCCTCCTTCTATAAACCTCCGTGTAGTCACAGCCAGAACTGAGATCCTGCAAATCTAATAATCAGGAAGTTGTTCCCTCTGCCCACCTTCTCAGACAAGTTTGATCTAATTTAGCTATGCTTTTGCTGACAGTCACATGGATTTTTAGGCATGATGACAGTGAGTCATTAATTAAAATGAGTTCACTGTAGGTACAATCACACAAGTATTTTTGCTGGTTAGTAAGTTATTTCTGTATTTCTCCTGACATACTGTGACCAAAAAAGGGGATATAAGATGGCATGGGTTTCTTTTTACTTTTTTTTTTTCTCCTTAGCAGTTAGGTAACCATCAAAAAGTATAGAACTACTGATATAAAGTGTGTGTGTGGGGGGGGGAGGTAGAAGAAGAGAATGACTGTGTTTTAACTGCTGTATCATCCCAGCAGCAATATTGAACATTTTTTGCCCCTCTCTATGTTTTGAAGCACTATGACTATCATAGGTGTTATCCTTTAAATGCAAATTTGTAATTGTTTATAAACAGCACACAGTAAATTTTCAGCAAAGTTCTTGAAGCTTCAGTGTTTTTTTAAGAAGTATATTTCTAGTTGAAGATATTTTATGTTAACATTGCTAACAACAGTAGCACACACATAAACTGTGGAAGAATTAAGGCTTAAAACTGATATTACGGACTCAGTCCTGAACATGCTAAGAAAAAATGCTTAGTCCTTTTTGTTTTCAAACTGTTTTACCATTTTCAAGTGCAAGGTAATGGTCAGTATGGAGAAGTTTAGCACAGGAAAAAAAAACCCAAACCCAAACAATTATCCTTTTTAAACCAGGATCAACACTGTAATGCAAAATTGCCATTCTGTGAAGTATCATGGCAGAATTAAATGTCAAAATTATTTTCTATTTACTTTTTTTTTTTTTTTAATTTTTAATTTTAATTGTAAACTTGTTTGAAGTTCCCATTAGGTAGTAAGCTCTTTGGAGTTGAGATAGAGGGCACATGTGCTGTATCTATTACCAACTTTTACAGTGGTCGGCATAAAGTGACATCATCTAGTTGTCATGTTCGAATAATAATGTAATATAATGGTATTGCTATTTGAGGAACTTTGTTCTGTAAAACTCAGTGTAGGAAAAAAAGGAATGTACAGTTCCCAATGAAAATAAGTATTAAAATGTTACTGCATGTGCAGACAAAATGCCCATAAAATCTTACAATTATGCAATATTTAGCATGGCAGCATGACCTGAAGCTCTGGCATTCAACTGTTTTTAAAGGTCTTTAAGCAACGAAGAGCCTACCTTACAGTTGTAATAGATACAGTTGGTATTATCAGTTTGAAAGTCTTCCTTTCAAAGTTGCATTCAACCTAATCTCTCTTAGTACTCTCACAGCCAGAACTTCTTGTCCTATCTTCTGCAGACTTGGATAAAGGATTATTCTTTTTCCTATTTTCATCAGATTTTAAAGTATTTGAATGTTGTTTGTCTCGTCAGACTCTTCTGAAGAGTAAGGAATCCAAATATTCTCAACATTTCTAAGTAGGTTTCTGTAATTTGCATGAATATTCTGAGTGTCAAACTGTCTTCACACTTCTTGTCATGCTTGCCAAAGTCTGTGCCTGCCAAAGAAGAGCTCTTTCCACTGTTGTGGTATCTGTCTTTAAACCAATTCTTGCAGGTTGGTAGAAAGCATGTATTCAAGCTCTGAATCCTGTTTTTAGTAATAGCTATTACAATTCATTGCTCTTTTAGCATTGCTAGTCTTTTCAAATAACTTCAGGACCAGGACAACTATAACTCTTCTAAAACAAGAGATAAATCTAGTTTATTCTCTTAGACTAAACATTTGATTAATTATTTTGTAAATTGAGGTACAAAGAGCAACAAAATGTATTGCCAGGAGTGTCCTGAAGCTTATCTATCTCTGTCATCAGGTTTTACAAGAGAATCTCAACTGTTGTAACTGCCCTCATATAAATATAAATATGTTATAAATATCCTCCCTAGAGAGGAGCCTGAAACACCGCCTCTGCTCCCCATGTCTCACTTATACTTTTGAGATACCTGGGGAGTATAGCAACTTTTCTGTTTTGTGTGTTTTGTTTTGTTTTTGTTTGGTTGGTTGTTGTTGTGTTTTTTTTTTTTTTGTTTGCTTCCATCATTCTCATGAAAAACTGTGTTTTCATCAAAACATATTGTGTATGAAATTTCTTTGCAAGGCAAACATGAAAAGAGATACTGGTCCTTAGGATAGGATTATAGAATACTCACAAGAGTTTATGACAACAGAAAAGTATGAAAAAGACTTTGTAAAGTTCAGATTTCCTTTGTAGTCTTCAGAATTCTGATTCATTTAACACTAATAAATATAAATGTGGAGTGAGAGATTTTCTCTTGTTCTTATAGACTGGCTGAGTCTCTTCATTTTAGTTGTGCACATTGTTGCCCAGTTCTCTGTCAGATAACTCCTTCTGGCAAATTAATATATTTCATAAACAATATAGCCCAGAAAAAAATTATACTTTTGTCTTAACACTAGAAACACATGTTGGTGACTCACATTCACAGGAACTAAGCAAAGCATAGAGATTTAATAAGTATTGATTGGGGTATTACATGATCTTCCCACCACAGTTTTCAGGACATGCATCATACTTATAAGATTGCAAGCACATTATTTCATCACAATGGCTCTTGTGCAGTGTTGAGACAAAACCTGACTTTGTGTAAGAACAGAAATGCTATTTACTTCTATTGTAATGTATGGGACTAGAATACACAGTATAGTTCTCCATAGCACTGAATGTCTCCAGTCCAGTTGTCTCCAGGTCCAGTTGTCTTCTTCTTTGGCCTTTCATTCAGTAGACTCTCTTTCACTGCCCATTCTCCTCGTGACACAACTCTGTCAATTGTCATCTCTCCTCAAATGATGCAAGTGAATCCCCTCACAGGGGATGTGAGATGGGGGATTATCCATCACCATTCATGGCAGAGCTAGAGTAAAATCTGCAGGGCTCAGCAGCAAGTGAAGAGCAGTAGACAACGTAGCAGTGAGTGACAGCTATGATTTGGGTGAGTAAGAAATGATGCTGAGGAGTATGAAAAGCACTGACAGCTTGTGAGGCTCTCTGCAGAGCCCACCACTTCGCTAACACTGCAGGAGATGCTATCAGTCAAGCTATCTGAAAAATTTTATCCCTCTCAGATCTTGGAACTCTGCTAAAAGTTGATTTTCTTGGTGTAGTCTATGTGAGAGTGCAGGACCTGAAATGATGATAGTCATATCTGGCAGAGTGTCCTACCTTGGGCCCAGCAGCTTCTGAGCATGTGAGAATTAAGCTGCTTTTGTCTGAAGCCAGAAAGCCAATCAAATCTGGTAGGTTTAAATTTAACTTTTAAATTCATAGTTAAGTTTCCAAATGCCCTAAGAAAGATTAAAGGTCTCTTTGGGCTAGGTATATAAACACCTATCGTTTGCTTTTTTTTGGCACTGCAAGCCAACATTTATTTTATTTTGTTTTGTTTATTTTATTTTAATTTTATTTTTATTTTATTATTTTATTTTTCCCCTGTAAGTTAATTATCTATGTTTTGTCCCAGAGATCACAGAATTACGAGGTACTTCCCTTGAGGAAACACCCTGAAATATTTAAGAAGCTTTACTTCCTCCCCCTGGAAACCCATGCTACTGTAAGGACACTTCTCATTATATTATTGCTGCAGGTTCTAGGTATTATTTTTTTTTAGGAAGGCATTCTATGGCTATTGCTTATTCCTTGTTTCTGAGTTAGATGCAACCTAAAAGAAACACATTTTTTAATTGGTTTTAGCTTCTATTGACATGCAGGACATATATAAATGTTATGAAAATAATGGCTGTGTTCATTATTTGTGCTAACAATTGAATATGATTAGAGACATTTTCTGGCTATTTGTTCAAAAGACCAAGATAGGGTTAGATAACCATTTCTGTGTATCTAAAGCTTAAATTTTACCTCTCCTTATCTCTTTATTTTCTGAGCTAATTAGACTTCTTCAGTGAACCTTGTAGCAGGACATACCTAAGATACTGGAAAGAAATAAGCAGGGTGATAACTCAAATAACTTTTGTGTGACATTATCCGAAGCCCACAGTCCTGACAGCATGTGCAGTCACCCCCGAATTGTCATTGCCAGCCTGCAAGCATAGATGATTTATGGTAAATACAATAATTTTATTCTAAAATATCAGGTCTTTTCAAATTTGTATACAAATTAATATATGACACAATTCTTTAAAAGTCTGATAAACAACTAACTAGCATTCACATCATTAAATTTTACATTTTTAATCCCGGTTTTTCCTTAGGGAAAAACCTTTTCCTTAGACTTGTTGTCTTCCGACTGTTCTGAAGGGTCGTCTTAAGGAAAAAAAAATAGTTCTATTTTGTTAAAAATATACTTTTCTTCAGTCTTATTCTAATGATGCAGTCCTTATTCAGGCACAATCCAATGGCCTCTAAAGCATTATTTTCCATGGCAGAAGTGTTGTTTCCAACATTTACAAGGGGGAATGGGTTTAAACTTAAATCAGATTAGGTATAAGGAAGAAGTTCTTTACAGTGAGGGTGGTAAGGCACTGGAATCTGTTGCCCAGGGAGGCTGTGAATGCTCCATCCCTGACAGTGCTCAAGGCCAGTTTGGACAGAGCCTCAGGCAACATGGTCTAGTGTGAGCTGTCCCAGCCCACAACAGGGGGGTTGGAACTAATGATCTTAAGTTCCTTTCCAACCTAACCATTCTATGGTTCTATGATTCTGTGAACCTGAACTGGTCTAGTGAAATACCTAAGTATCTTTCATTTCAGTAATAGCTTGGTTTTAATTTGCATCCTGTCCACCATGTTTCATGCAAAATATTCACGGCATAGCAGTATCCTCTCTTACGATCCAAGCTATGTAGTCATATTATTTATTTTGTAAGGTGTCAGTTTGTTCTCTTCTCTGACAAACTGTGGGATATAACAGGGCATCTTGTGATACTGCCTACATTGTAGAAAAATTAACAGCAGACATTCAAATTGCCCAGACTCTATTGTGGTGTAATATAGAGCAAGTTAAATTTGAACTAGTTCAGAACACAATTCTAGTCAAAGTTTCTGAGATGGTATTTTGGCTCTATTTTGTCCTGTTTTCATTAAACTTAAATCATAAATATAGTAAAAAAACTCCAAACAAAACAACAACAACAACAACAAGTCAGCCTTTTGAATGATTGGTTTGTCTCTACTGTCTTGCTTTAGGCACTAGCTGAAAAACTAAAGCACAAGGTCTCCTGAGGAATCTGGGTTTGTAATAATTTCTTGCAGGTTCTTGCATAGGTAACAGGAGTTTACAGAGAATATTAAAATCTCTTCAGGAACCTGGTCTCCTAAAACATAGAAAAAAAATAGGAATTTTTACGAGTAGAGAGCCTACTAAAGGGAGTGTGTCTTCTCTAAAATCTTGCCAAAATTACTTTGGCATATTTAAACTGCAACTAAACCACTATGGCTGTAGTTTGGTGTTGTTTTGGTTTTTTGGTGGTTTTTTTTTTGGTTTTGGTTTTGTTTTTTTTTTTTTGGTTAGGATTTTTTATATAAGTTTGGTTTTGTTTTCTATGTTTGTATCAGTCTGTGTCAGCAACCCAACAGCTAATCCTAGTTTTCATATATGATTGTAACCATATTGAACACACAAGGTCTCTTCAAGACAAGGTTTAAAAGAAAAGAACAGCCACTTACTACTTTTCACTTGAATAAAGATGTCAGGATGGATCCTCCTATGTTAACCTTCTCCCTCCTCAAGTAAAGTCTCTCTGAAATTTGCTCCAGAAACTACAATTTTTGCAAGAGGAGCTATGTAAACACTCATGCTGTATGATCACATTTGACTATGGTATTCTTTTAAAGAGAAATTTCATGCTGGTCAAACATTACTTTACAAAAGTCCATTGCTGAATTTAAAAGAAAGGATGAGTTTGGCTTAAGCTGTTTTGTTAATCACATTGTTTACTTTTTAGATTATCTGTTGCCCTCTGTGACTTAAGATTCTCTTAACTGATCAGTGTTTACAGGTATCTGTTGCTCAACAGATGTCTTGGATGCAAAGGTCTCCCCTGAGTACAGTATTTGATTGCATATGTAACCATCCCCAGTTGCAGAAGTATACTTGCTCTGAAATATGAGGCAAATTAACACTAACTCCACCTGCAAACAAAAAAGCATTACACTTGTTCCGTATGAAACATTCAAGTTAACCAAAAGACATGAGTAAAGATGAGTAACATACGAGATTATTTTTCTGGTCAATATTTCAGAAGATTACATCTCTAAGGAATAAGAAATTAGATGTTTTTCTCAATTGTAATATTTTTTATATTTTTTACTAGAAAAAAGACTACCCCCATGGAATGAAAGACCAACAACACAAGCGTGAATGATCAGTCTTGTATATATAGGCTTTATACGGTAAAGAATCTTCTGTTTGTTTCTTCAAGTTTCAGAGAAATAGGTACTAACTTCAACCTCATTAGAAAATTTAATTTTGAGTTTCTTCAACATTTACTAGCCCAAAGAAAGAAATCAGTGGTTTGAGATATTTTTTCCATTCCAAGTAAAAAGACAATAACATCTCTTTTACCCACTAAAAGGGAGAACTACAACTAATGCATTGTATTTCAATTGATTTATGAGGTTCTAATTTCATGTAAACACAAAATACAAAAAGGAGAGAAACCTATGTAGTTTTCCAACTGTTATTCATCCAGTTAACCTACCTGACTGTGTATTTATTGGTAGCTGAGATTTGAAGTGGTACAAAACCAGAGCACAACATATTATTTTAGTAAACAGTGACGTGTGAAAAGAATCATAGCCTTGTCAAGAAGGTAATAGTAAATTATATCCCAGCAATGGTTAAGAGAAGATATGACAAACATGCTGGGCATGGTTTGCAAAAGCTGCCAAAAGTTTGAAATTTGATATTTCTATGTGAAAACTAAAATTAAAAGACTACAAATGCTCAATATTCAGGCATAACAGATATAGCTTCAACACAGTATTTATGGACTCTAGAGTTTTGTGAATGTGGGCAAGCTTTTGACTGACTTCTGCTTGTTTTCAATAATTGTAACAGCCAGTTCTTTCTCTGACATATATTTATACTAATGGAATTTTCCTAAACATGTGGGAACAGAATAGAAATGTCTAAATGAAAAATAAGGGATATTGTACCTTATTTGGATTTTTTTTTTTTTTTAATTTGCTTAGGAATCTAAATAATTCCTTTTCAGAAATGCTGAATATTGACACATAACGCTAAAGCATTGTTACAAATGCTTCCTGGAACTAGTTAAGATTTACAATAAGATCAGAGAGATTCAACTGACTTTTTTAAGATGTCTGGCTTTTTGCTCAGTTTGTTCAGTGAGGTTGTGCCTTCAGCCTTTAAAGTAGCACCCCCTCTCTTTAAAAGTAGCACTCTCCCCCTCTTTAAAAATTATAATTCTGAAAATACATTGGTTCATATTCATTCTGTTATCCTTTGTAAAAGAACATAGATTTAGACAACCTCTTGAAAGTAAAAATATCTAGAGCTCTCCTCCTCACTACGCCCAGGAAAAGACTGCATACTTAGGTTATCTACTGACAGTCACAAAAACCAAATCTGCCTCCAGCTGTTCTGCATGCAGCTCTGTTTTATTCTTAGAAAACTAAATTATGGTAGATATTGAGAATGCTAAACTTCAAATAAAATATTAGGAACAAGCAGCTTACTGGAACACATTTAGTTGCAAGTGGATTTTTATAAGTGCTTATATTTGATATATTTCAATATCACACGCTGTCACACCCTCGTTAAATGATTATTCTGAAACATTCACTTTTATGTTAGCCATGACCTACTTTCTATTAAGATGGTATAAATATGTGGTGCTTAGTTCACAAGCCTTATTCTCACAGAATAATAGACATTATCTAGATGCTTTCAGTAAAGCTTTTCCTCTTTGCTTTCTCTGCCTAGGTGACTACAAGATTTTATTATATTTTTTGGAGAGAAGAGTGGGGGGAGGAAGGACTTGCTAAAGAATTTGTGCTGTCCTTGAGTGAGATAATTAATCTCTAAAATTCTTCTCTGTCTTGGTTGGATCACTAAATATCTTCTGTACTTGAGTGAAAGAAAAGGAAAAAAAACAGAATCAGCAGTATGCCACACACAGCATAAATGAGAAAGTAAATAATAAAACCATAGCAACTGCTACCATATGGATGAGAAACACTATAGAGAACTCATGATCACTCTTATTAGTAACGAAATACAGGAGTCTTGATGTTTGAAACAGTGACTATATGTCATATCCAGGTTTGCTTTGTAAAGAAGTAGTGTATAGTGTTGATCTTAAGATGGTGGACAAGGGTATAATAACTAAAACTTCTGTATAGGGCTGGCACTTTGTTTTGCCAGTTGCTGCTCAAATACATAGTATGCCTATTGTCCCAAAGACCTGCTGATATGCTCTTATCTAAGCATAAGTTTGCAGCTGAGAACAGAATTTGATAGACTCAGCTAAGTAAAATTTCTGTATGGGAAGCTCAGCAGGTTTAAGACAAATCAAACTGTCATTCTTTCGACTGAAGCTATGTCATTGTTTTAGTTATTGAATTTTCAGGTTTTCTTTTCCTCTTTCCATTGCTGAAATAAGACTCATGATGATCTGGCTTCTTTCCTCCTTGGAGGCTGTCCTGGCTGCCTTTGTTCACATTCTGGCATCACTTCTAATAAGCACTTCTGCTGAAAATGAATTCTTACTTCTTGAGTATGCCTTACATCAGCTACAGATTCTCCTCTCGTGCCTAATGCCTTCATACACTGTCTACTCTCATGCTGCATTCTTGGATATTTTTTCTGAGTTTGGAGCACAGCCACAAATCAAGCCTAAGCAATCAAGGTAGTGGCTGTGAATAATAAATGAGGTTGCAGTATGACCTAAAGCATACTGAATAATGTCTTTGGATTAGAAGATCCTCCTGGATTATGACTACTTTAACAGTAAACTGACTTTCTGAATAAGCAGGAACTGCCTTCAACAAGACCCAATACTGGGTAAATAACAATTGTAATTTTACCTGCATTTTTATCAGGTCAATGTTCAGTTAGTTTCATTAGCTTTTTAGTCCTCACAGCATCAATCACTGGTGATTTAGAAACATTAAGGTGAAGGCAGAGGAGAGAAAAAGACAAGACCATGAATTGGCCCAATTCAAACTAGTTTGTGCTTTTCAGTGGATAGGGACTGTTAGTTATAGAGATGCTTTGCGAGGTGTTCTTTTTTTTCAGTTCACAGCAGAAAAAGTACCATCAATACTATGACTTTTCCTGTAAGAAGCAAGATTTAAGAAACATACAGACAGTGGCACATTTGATCTATTCACCAAAACTACAAACACACAAATCTCTAGGTATGTATTTTCCAGAGGGTTTTTGACTGAGACAGTTACGTAATTTCAAACAGACATGAGAGAATTTTTAACAGCAAGAAGGCTTTATTTCTACATTATTTTAAATCCACAGATGAGGTGTCAGAATAAAGGGAAGAAATGCATACTTCAAAAAACTATCTATTTGATGTATTTTGGATTGAAAAGGAAGAAAACTTATTTTTTATGCCATTAGATATTATAGAAGATTAACTGGTAGACAAAATTTCTGTTTTCTTAATTGATGATAACTGTGGGGTTTTTTTAATGTTTTATTTTTTTAAATTTTAGATGAGGAGTGGATCTGTGAATTTATTGATCTTGAAAAGCTTAGCCTGCAGTAGCTGTGTTAGTGAGATACTAGGCAAAGATCACAAGAAAATTTGTTCCTTTAGATGGTGGCACAAAAGGTTATAAAGAAATTACAAACAACTGAGAAGCTTTTTGACAGATAGTCCTGTGTTCCTTCCTTTCACTGTGGTCTAAAACTAGATAGTATATTATTCTTTACTTGCAATTTTTATACCCATTCTCACTGGATTTCATTTCCTGATGACTTAAGGCTCACTTTTATGCATCCTCAATTAAAAACAAATAAACAGAGGGCAGTACTATTTTTTGTACTTCTTCCTGATCTCGTGTGATGTCTACACTGTTTCTTATTTTCTCCCTCCTTTCCTCCCTCTCTCCCTCTTTTTAGACGATCTAAGATTCCAGCAGTTAAATTAAAGAAAAATACTAATAAGTGAAACCTCTTCAGCAATGGGCAAGGTTTCCTTACTCATGCCATGACAATAGTGAAATTGCATAGGCTTAGTTCAAAGAGCTCCATACATGTAATAAATTTCTTGTCCCCTGTTTTGGGTAGGTAGAGGTCAGAAAAGCACAGAACACAGACATTCAAAACATGAGGCACTAGAAGTGTATGAGAATCCTAGTTCAAGGGAAATTAATTTTGACAGACCCATTACTGTTTACTCTCACAATTTTTAGTCCAGGAGTTACCTTGAAAAAGAGACGAGAAGATAAGAGTTTGGGCTGGGTCATGTGATGATAATTTTGTTTGCATTGTGCTAATAATAAAGATTTGAACTTATTTTTACAGCCCTTTTAGCATGAGCCAGAAATTTAAGGAATACATTGTGTCATAAAATTTCTCTTCCTAAGAGTTTAAATACGCCTACATTTCATGATATAAAAGGACACATACACCTATGTAGGAAAAGTTTTACTGAAGGAGGTGTTTCAGCAGAAGAGAGGGTGTTTCAACAAAGAGTATCCGGAGCACCTGAAACAAAGAGGGCCTTTTTTCATCCAGGAGAGAGTCTACTAAGAAAGGATGTGTGATTCACTAAAAAACAGTGCTCAGATAGCATCAGAACAGAGAAGGAGTTATGGGCCCAATCCTAGTGTGACTGAAGAGGCTAAGTAGCTATCAATTTAAGCTTAGAGTAAGGTCAAGATTTTCATAGAGTAAGAATACATTTTGCTGAACTTGTGGCTTCTTGAATCAGTACAACCAGGAAAGCAAGGAAGAAAAAAGCTATCATGCAATACAAAGTAATTTGCTACAAGGGTAAGGACATATGGGTACCATATGAACTCCTTTACATTGACTAAGCTTTCAGGAGCTACTGAATGAACTTTGTGATAGTAGAACTGAGCCTTGAATCAGCTGTAATTTTGATTCTTATCAACTCCTTATAAAAAATAAAATAAATTAGAAAGATATTGGAGAAACTAAACAGAAAAAAATTCCAGTGAACCAGTGTAGGACTCGGAAGCTCAGCTCCCGCGAGGGGCTGACTCACAGGGGGCGGAGCCAGGAGGCTCGGTGTCAGATTCAAACCGGCCATCAAGGGCCACTCTCGATCAGTTGCTGAGGTGAGTAGCTTGAGAGAGGACGCCTGCAACACCGGAGCGGAGAGGGGAGAGATCAGCGTCCAGGAGCCTCACCTCAGAGCGACAAGAGCCACTGAGGAGGGAGCCTCAAGTCCTCAACAGGACTTGCCCAGGACTCGGAAGCTCAGCTCCCGCGAGGGGCTGACTCACAGGGGGCGGAGCCAAGAGGAGTGGCACCAGCTGGGAGTGGCTAAAAAACCTTCCCAGGGAGCGCGGCGACCAGGAGCGCGGCGAACAGAGCCGGCAAACAGAGAGCGTCGAGGCAGAGGGTCGAGGCAGTTTGAACAGAGCCGGCAAACAGAGAGCGTCGAGGCAGAGGGTCGAGGCAGTTTGAACAGAGCCGGCAAACAGAGAGCGTCGAGGCAGAGGGTCGAGGCAGTTTGCGCGGCAGTTCGCTCGGGCAGGCGAGCGGGCAGGGAAGCGTTCCATCCGCCTCATCGAGAGGACTCGCCTGGAGTACAGGAGGGGGAAGGAGTGCTGAGGGACGTAGACGGATTGATTGACCAGATAGATCATGGTTACAACACGATCGAAAGCTGTAGTGAGTACTAATGTGGGTATCCAGACTGAGCCTTCCTGCAGACATGCAGCTGTGCAGGTCCCTGGCTGCAGCGAATGCCTGAGCCTGGCACTTGTATTGG
Organism: Lathamus discolor; assembly: GCF_037157495.1. Lineage (NCBI taxonomy): Eukaryota > Metazoa > Chordata > Aves > Psittaciformes > Psittacidae > Lathamus > Lathamus discolor. The sequence goes on along the minus strand of NC_088887.1, from coordinate 25,620,849 downwards.
AGGGAGCCAGTGACACTGCTTGTGTTCGCTGTGAGCAAATAAATGACCTGCTCAGGCAGGTGGCTGAACTGAGGGAGGAGGTAGAAAGGTTGAGAGCCATTAGAGAGTGTGAAAGTGAAATAGATTGGTGGAACCACACCCAAGTGCAAGGGCAGAGGGAAGTGGTTCAACAAGCTATGGATCCCCTTCCCTCCTACCATCAGACAGAAGGAGAGAGCTTAATGGACAAGGATGGATGGAGGGAGGTTCCTCCTCGGAGAGGTAAGCGAAAACCCTCACAATCCCTTCCTCCCTCCCAATTGCCCTTGAATAACAGGTACGAGGTCTTGGAAATTCAGGGCCAGGTGAATGGAGATGGTGAGGCAAATCTATCTAGTGAGTCACCCAGGGCTAGTCACTCACCCCCATGCCTCAGAACTTCTCCAACCAAGAAGAAAAGAAGAGTAATTGTGGTGGGTGACTCCCTTCTGAGGGGAACAGAAGGGCCCATTTGTCGACCGGATCCACCCCACAGGGAGGTCTGCTGCCTGCCTGGGGCTCAGATTAGAGATGTTAAAAAGAAGCTCTCTGAACTGGTGCAGCCGTCTGACTACTACCCACTGCTGGTTTTTCAGGTTGGCAGTGACGAAATTATTACGAGGAACGTAAGGGCGATGAAGAGAGACTACAGGGCCCTGGGACGGCTGGTTAAAGGGTCTGGAGCGCAAGTGGTGTTTGCCTCCATACCTGTTGCAAGCGAGGGTGAAGGGATATATAAGAAGACTCTGCAGGTTAATGCATGGCTACGTGACTGGTGCCAAAGGCAGGGGTTTGGGTTTTTCAGTCACGGGCTGCTGTATGGGACACCTGGTTTGCTGGTGACAGGCGGGATACACCCGTCCCAGAGAAGAAAAAGGGTTTTGGGGCAGGAGTTAGCAGGGCTTATTGACAGGGCTTTAAACTAGTTATGAAGGGGGGAGGGGATTTAACTGGGCCTGTTGGGGACAAGCCCAAGAGGAACATGCTAGGGATTGAAGGATGGCGGGCTAAGGAGGACGATCAATCTCTTGTTTCACTTGTGGGAAAGGATAGCTTTTTAGACCCTGTCCCGCAGGGGAAAAAGGGTACTAGGACTGGCTCCCTGAAATGCCTGTACACCAATGCACGCAGCATGGGGAATAAACAGGAGGAGTTAGAAGTCTGTGTGCGGGCTAAAGGTTATGATCTAGTGGCAATTACAGAGACATGGTGGGACAGTTCACATGACTGGAATGTGGTCATGGATGGCTATGTCCTTTTTAGGAAAGATAGGTCAGCAAAGCGAGGTGGTGGAGTGGCTCTTTACGTGAGAGAGCAACTAGAATGTATTGAGTTCTGTCCGGGGTCGGATGAGGAGCAAGTGGAATGTCTGTGGGTACGAATCAAGGGGCTGACTGGCACGGGTGATACAGTTGTGGGGGTCTATTACAGACCTCCTGATCAGGACGAAGGAGTTGATGAGGCTTTCTACAGGCAACTGGAAGTAGCCTCGCAACTACATGCCTTAGTCGTCGTGGGGGACTTTAATTACCCCGATATTTGCTGGAAGACTCACACAGCCAGTCATTCACAGTCTAGGAGGTTCCTCGAGTGCATTGATGATAATTTCTTAATGCAAATGGTGGACGTACCAACTAGGGGAGCAGCGCTGCTAGATTTAGTACTCGCCAACAAGGAGGGTTTGGTCGAAGTGGTGACGGTCAATGGCAGCCTTGGCTGCAGTGACCATGAGATGGTGGAGTTTAGGATCCTGTGTGGGAGGAATAGAATACCTAGCAAAGCCACAGTTCTGGATTTCCGAAGGGCCAACTTTGGCCTCTTCAGTCAACTGCTAAGGGAAGTCTCATGGGAAAGTGTACTAGGCGGTAAAGGGGCTCAAGATAGTTGGTTAGCATTCAAGGACCGCTTCTTCCAAGCTCAGGATCGGAGCGTACCAATGAGTAGGAAGTCAAGTAAGGGATCTAGGAGACCGGCGTGGTTAAACAAGGAGCTGCTGGGCAAACTCAAGTGGAAAAGGAGAATCTATGGATTATGGAAGGAGGGGCTGGCCGCTTGGGAGGAATATAGGACAGTTGTTAGAGGATGTAGGGAGGCAATTAGGACAGCTAAGGCCTCCTTGGAACTCAATCTTGCTAGTCGGGTTAAAGACAATAGAAAGGGCTTCTTCAAATACATAGCAAATAAAACTAAAACAAGAGGCAATATAGGCCCACTGCTGAACGAAGTGGGTACCCTGGAGACAGAGGATATAAAGAAGGCAGAGGTGCTGAATGCCTTCTTTGCCTCTGTCTTTACTCCTGCAGACTCTCCCCGAGGGCCCCGGATCTCTATAGCCCCAGAAGGAGTCAGGACAAAGGAGGAGTTTGCTTTGGTAGATGAGGATTGGGTTAGGGATCAGCTATGCAAACTGGACATCTGTAAATCGATGGGTCCGGATGGAATGCACCCACGGGTGCTGAGGGAGCTGGCGGAGGTCATTGCTAGGCCACTTTCCATCATCTTTGGTAAGTCGTGGGAAATGGGCGAGGTGCCTGAGGATTGGCGGATGGCAAAGGTCACACCAATCTATAAGAAGGGCAAGAAGGAGGACCCGGGTAATTATAGACCGGTCAGCCTTACCTCCATCCCTGGAAAGATGATGGAACAACTTATTCTTGACTCCATCACTAGGCATATCAAGGATGAGGGGGTCATTAAGAACAGCCAACATGGTTTTATGAGGGGGAAGTCATGTATGACCAACCTTATAGCCTTCTATGAGGAAGTGACTAGGTGGAGGGATGATGGTAGAGCGGTAGATGTAGTTTTTCTTGATTTCAGTAAGGCATTTGATACTGTCTCCCACAGCATCCTCATAGATAAGTTAAGGAAGTGTGGGCTTGATGATCAAGTAGTGAGGTGGATCGAGAACTGGTTGAAAGGAAGAAGACAGAGAGTTGTGGTCAATGGCGCAGAATCTAGCTGGAGGTCTGTGACTAGTGGAGTTCCTCAGGGGTCGGTGCTGGGACCGGTGCTGTTTAATATTTTCATCAATGACCTGGATGAGGGAACTGAGTGCACCCTCAGCAAGTTTGCTGATGACACAAAACTGGGAGGAGTGGCTGACACACCAGAGGACTGTGCTGCCATTCAGCTAGACCTGGACAGGCTGGAGAGTTGGGCGGGGAGAAACTTGATGAAATTTAACAAGGGCAAGTGTAGAGTCTTGCATCTGGGGAAGAACAACCCCATGTACCAGTACAGGTTGGGGGGTGACCTGCTGGAAAGTAGTGAAGGCGAAAGGGACCTGGGGGTCCTGGTGGATAGGAGGATGACCATGAGCCAGCAATGTGCTCTTGTGGCCAAGAAGGCAAATGGCATCTTAGGGTGCATTAGAAAGGGAGTGGTTAGTAGGTCAAGAGAGGTTCTCCTCCCCCTCTACTCAGCCTTGGTGAGGCCGCATCTGGAATATTGCGTCCAGTTCTGGGCCCCTCTGTTCAGGAAGGACAGGGAATTGCTTGAAGGAGTCCAGCGCAGAGCCACAAAGATGATTAAGGGAGTGGAACATCTCCCTTATGAGGAGAGGCTGAGGGAGCTGGGTCTCTTTAGCTTGCAAAAGAGGAGACTGAGGGGTGACCTCATCAATGTTTACAAATATGTGAAGGGTAGGTGTCAGGATGATGGAGCTAGGCTTTTTTCAGTGATATCCAGTGATAGGACAAGGGGCAATGGGTGTAAACTGGAGCATAGGAAGTTCCACGTTAACATCAGGAAGAACTTCTTTACTGTAAGAGTGACAGAGCACTGGAACAGGTTGCCCAGGGGGGTTGTGGAGTCTCCTACACTGGAGATATTCAAGGCCCGCCTGGACAAGTTCCTGTGTGATGTACTGTAGGTTACCCTGCTCTTGCAGGGGGGTTGGACTAGATGATCTTTTTAGGTCCCTTCCAACCCTTGGGATTCTGTGATTCTGTGATTCTGTACTCTTCTGACAGCAGATTTGCTCAGGAATTCAAGCAATCTCTATTCCCAAAATACCTGAGCTGTTTTCTACAAGTGTATTTGTTTTGTTGTTACAGAAATGAATAATAGATTTGCCTTGTCAGAAGCATGGCAACTGGAATTCATTTAAAAAAAAAAAAAAAGAAAATTGAGCAAAACTTTATATTGAAGGAGATATCTAACACATTTGGAGTGGTATCTGAGCTAAAAAATACTTGGAAATTAAATAGATCAACTATGTAAATGTTTAGTTTGCTTTATTTACAGCTATATTACAGTATGAGAACCATTACTGGTCATCTCTGAGTAGTCTAGACAGTAAATCATTTAGGGCATAACAAGCAAAGTGGCAGTGTAATTTTCTAACATGCCTAAGTCTGCACAATAACTGATGCAAATTATGCAGGAGTCCACATTTGCCCAAATGCAACGATCTTTTGAAATAATGTTACAGGCAACTCATTTTGCAGAGCAAGGACTTGGCTTTTACTTATTAAAAGAACTCCATTGACAGTAGCAGGGCAAGACTTTGGGCCTTAGAGACAATTTTATTGAAAATGACTTGCAAATGGAGTCTTGGAAACATATTGTTCTTTCTTGAAATCAGGCAGATGTCTTTTATTATCATACATAAAAGCAGAAGCAAACCTCCATATTTCAGCTTTTCTTTCAGCTTGATAATTTCACGTGAATGAGATACATGATCAATATTTTCACTGTTCATTTTACGTTAAGTCAAATTAAAAGCACACTAGTGTATAACATCGGCTTCATGCAAGAGCAGCCTGCAAGCATTCTTCTAGCTACAGCAAGAACCCAGTCAGAACAAATGACTGTATTTGTGCCTTGCAAACTTGTCTCTGTCCAAGACTTAAACAATATACCTATCATTTTAATGATCACCAGGCCACATTCCACTTGATCTGAGATCTCTAACAAATCACTGTAATTGTTTTGATTAGTTCTAACTCATATCCGAATTAGTTAACACTGTCGGTAATTACCTTAATTTGCTGTATTTTCCATTTGATTGCAGCATTTAAAATTTCTTTCAAATCTTGTATCTTTTTCTTTGACTTTTGCTTTTTTCTGTCTCTTTGATGATACTTCTTTCTGCAACCCCATCATTCAGAGTATCTTCTCTTTGCCATTTTTCTCATGCTACAATAACATTGCTTCACCCTTCTCTCCTATTTCCACTTTTTTTCATTGTGCCTAGTTAACTTGGCTGAGTATTTCCTGCTAAGATTACCACCCAGTGTCACTACATAGCTCACTCACTGTTCAGTGTTGAACTACCCTCACTGAGAAAAAAATTCCTGTGTTTAAATAGAATTTCCTTCATTGCATGTTGTGCCTGTTACCTTTCTTCCTTTCAACATGTATTTCTGAGAAAAGTCTGGCACCATCTTTCTATATCCTCCCACTGGGTAGCTGAAGAGGTATTTGATCAAAATTAACCAATGCCAGTAGCAACAGATATTATCAAAGAACTGCTTGTTAGCTATTTGCAGAAGTGCCTTCGGGAATTTGGGGGAATATAAATCAAAAAAATATATATAGAAGCAATCTTACCAATGCTTGAATGTATTTTTTCCCCTAATGTTTGGAAAAATGTATTTGAATGCTTTGTTTAAATTATTTGCTCCATGCATTTTGTAAGCATTTCTGTAAGATTGCTGCTTTTACAGCAGGAAGAGATGATACGTTAACAGCTTACAGCTGCTGAATGTTAGTGCTCATCCTAAACACAATTTTAGAATTTCAACACTGAAACGAAAACAAAGTTTAAGAAGTGAAATGTGAGTGACAAGCAGTCCTTTAGATATGTATATCACAACTTAAACAGCTTGTAATATTTTGCAATTCATTCTGTTTCAAGGCCAACTTGTTTTACATGATTTGTGATTTTCCTCCTCCTGTTCTATCACATAGCTCCCCAGGTTCTTCAAGGTGAACACTGGACTAGAGAGTGTCCAGTTGCTCCCTAGGTCACTTGTGAGATGACTGGCCCTGTGGAGTATAAAGCTTATCTATGAGGAATATGTTTTTACCTGAAAGAAAATACTGGGGTTTCTTAGCTTAGTTAATGCATCGAGGGGTGTTCCTGAAGCTTTCATGTTTTCCTCTCTCTTTTCCAAGGTAAGCAGAAAAATGGGTCTTCAAAATTTCTGAATAGTGGTTCACAGCTTTAGATTAGACTTGGTGGTGGATGGTGGAATATGTTCACCTTGAGGAATTTAGCTAGGCTGAGTTTTGTTACAATAGCATGTGAAAATAACAAAAATGTATTTTCAGCTATAAGGAACATAATTTAAAGATATTATGGACATTATTTCCAGTATCATTCACCATACGGAGAAATTTGTATATGTACAAATTGAGTATAATATCTAGTAGATCAAACTAGTCAGCTGCTGAGGTGAGCAGCTCAAGAGAGGACGCCTTCAACACCGGAGCGGGGGGGAGCTCAGCGTCCAGGAGCCTCAACTCAGAGCGCCCAGAGCCACCGAGGGAGCTCCAAGTCCTCGACAGGACCTGCCCAGGAGCCGGCAGCTCCGCTGACGCGAGCAGGGACCCACAGGGGGCGGAGCCGGGAGCAGCGGCACCAGCCCTGAGTGGTTAAAATCCTGTCCCGGGGAGCGCGGCGAACTGAGCAGGCAAACAGAGCAGAGCTGGTCGAGGCAGTTTGTGCGGGCAGGCGAGCGGGATGGTGAGTACCCATCCTATGACCAGGGCTTGCTCTGGGAGCTCTGCTCTGGCTGTCCCGGCGGTGGCCAGCGTAGGCACCCAGACAGAGCAGATGAGAGGGGAGGCTGCAGCGCAGAGCTCGGAGTGCAGGGAGTGCGTGCACTGGTCTTGTGAGGGAAAGGTGCACGATGGGCAGGGCTGCACTCGGTGCTCCCTGGTGGAGGTCCTCCTGCAGCAGGTGGCTGAGCTGCGGGGTGCTGTTAATAGGTTGCAAGATGTCAGGGTAGCTGAGAGAAGCAGGGCTGTTTGCTCCAGGCCCAAACTGTGCAGGGGCTTCAAGCTTCCCCTCCCGCTCATGAAGGAAAAAAGGAGGCCGTTAACCCGGGAAGCTGGGAATTAGTGACAGAAAAAAAAAAAAAAAAAAAAAAAAAACAAAAAAAAAAACAAAAGAAGGAGGAAAAGGACAGTTAAAAGCAAGGGGCTTCCTCCTAAATCTGTTGTCCCCACACAGAACCGCTTTGCTGTCCTGCAGGAGACTAACGAGGAAACGCACTTGCACCACAAACAGCCAGATTATGCACAGGTAAAGGTCTCTACTGGTGCTGCCAAGAAAAAGCGGTGGGTTGTAGTAGTAGGGGACTCTACTTTGAAAGGGACGGAAGCACTCGTCTGTCGGTCTGACCCCGTCTCGAGGGAGGTGTGCTGCCTACCAGGGGCACGGATCAGGGATGTTACAGAGAGGATGCCTGCTCTAGTAAGTTCCACGGACTATTACCCGCTCCTGCTGATCCATGTGGGTGCTAGGGATATAGGTAGTAGTAGACTGGGGACCATAAAGAAAGACTACAGAGCCCTGGGAGAGGTGGTTAGGGGCTCCGGTGCTCAGATAGTCTTTTCGTCAATTCTCCAGGACACAGGGGAGGACCAAGAAAAAGCTAGGAGGATTGGCCAGGTCAATAGATGGTTAAAAGGGTGGTGTCATAGTCAGGGGTTTGGGTGTCTTGAACATAAGACTGAAGTTAGTAGTTCAGGTCTACTGGGGGCTGGTGGAGCTGCTCTGGTAAAGGAGAAGAACAGTTTTGGTAGGAGGCTTGCCAGACTGGTCAAGGGGGTTTTAAACTAGATGTGTTGGGGGAGGGGGCATCATTCCATCCCAACACACCCTGTCAGTTGCCAACACCTATAATAAATGCTCAGAGCAATGTAGATATATTCCAGCTGCTCCAGCCAACAAGCCGTCTTCATTTGGAGCTCGTCTCAGATGCCTCTATACAAACGCCCGTAGCATGGGGAACAAACAAGAGGAATTAGAGATGTGTGCACATCTACGGGGGTATGATATAATAGGTATCACTAGGCCACTCTCCATCATCTTTGGTAAGTCGTGGGAAACAGGAGAGGTGCCTGAGGATTGGAGGACAGGAAGTGTCATGCCAGTCTATAAGAAGGGCAAGAAAGAGGACCCGGGTAATTATAGACAGGTGAGCCTTAACTCCATCCCTGGAAAGGTGATGGAAGAACTTACTCTTGACACCATCTCTAGACATATCAAGGATGAAGGGGTCATTAAGAGCAGCCAACATGGTTTTACCAAGGGGAAGTCATGTTTGACCAACCTTATAGTCTTCTATGAGGAAGTAACTAGGTGGATGGATGATGGTAGAGCAGTAGATGTGTTTTTTCTTGATTTCAGTAGGGCATTTGATACTGTCTCGCACAGCATCCGCACAGATAAGCTAAGGAAGTGTGGGCTTGATGATCAGGTAGTGAGGTGGATCAAGAGCTGGTTGAAGGGAAGAAGGCAGAGAGTTGTGGTCAATGGCGCAGAATCTAGCTGGAGGTCTGTGACTATTGGAATACCTCAGGGGTCGGTGCTGGGACCAGTGCTGTTTCATATTTTCATCAACGACCTGGATGAGGGAACTGAGTGTACCCTCAGCAAGTTTGCTGATGGTACTAAACTGGGAGGAGTGGCTGACACACCAGAAGGCTGTGCTGCCATTCAAGCAAGACCTGGATAGCCTGGAAAGTTGGGCAGGGAGAAATTTGATGAAATTCAACAAGGGCAAGCGTAGAGTCTTGCATCTGGGGAAGAACAACCCCATGTACCAGTACAGGTTGGGGGTTGACCTGCTGGAAAGTAGTGAAGGGGAAACGGACATGGGGGTCCTGGTGGGTAGGAGGATGACCATGAGCCAGCAATGTACCCTTGTGGCCAAAAAGGCCAGTGGCATCCTAGGGTGTATTAGAAAGGGTGTGGTTAGTGCATCAAGAGAGGTTCTCCTTCCCCTCTATTCTGCTTGGTGAGGTCACATCGGGAATATTGTGTCCAGTTCTGGGCCCCTCAGTTCAAGAATGACAGGGAATTGCTTGAAAGAGTCCAGCGCAGAGCCACAAAGATGATTAAGGGAGTGGAACATCTCCCTTATGAGGAGAGGCTGAGGGAGCTGGGTCTCTTTAGCTTGGAGAAGAGGAGACTGAGGGGTGACCTCATCAATGTTTACAAATATGTAAAGGGTGAATGTCAGGATGATGGAGCTACCTTTTTTTCAGTCATGTCCAGTGACAGGACAAGGGGCAATGGGTGTAAACTGGAGCATAGGAGGTTCCATGTGAACATCAGAAACATCTTTTTTACTGTGAGAGTGACAGAGCACTGTAACAGGCTGCCCAGGGGTGTTGTGGAGTCTCCTACGTTGGAGACATTCAAGGCCCGCCTGGACAAGTTCCTGTGTGATGAACTCTAGGTTACCCTGCTCTTGCGGGGGGTTGGACTAGATGATCTTTTGAGGTCCCTTCCAACCTTTGGGATTCTGTGATTCTGAGTGTTGGAATGGAAGGTTACAGGCTCTTTAGAAAAGACAGGCCCGGCAGGCAGGGAAGAGGAGTTTCTGTTTATGTTAGGGATAGGCTGGAGAGTATGGAACTCTGTCTGGGGGCAGGTGAGCAGTTTACAGAGAGTTTATGGGTCAGGGTTAAAGGGAAAACAGCTATCGGAGACATTACTGTGGGGATCTGTTACAGGCCGCCTGATCAAGGAGAACATGCAGATGAAGCACTCTATAGACAGATAGGAAAAGCCTCACGCTCAGAGGCCCTTGTTCTCATGGGTGACTTCAACCACCATGACATCTGTTGGAACAACGGTACTGCCCAGCACAAGCAATCCAGGAGGTTCCTCGATTGTGTGGAAGACAACTTCCTTCTGCAAGTAACGAGGAGCCAACAAGGAGAGGTGCCATGCTTTACGTTGTGCTCACCAACAGGGAAGGGCTCCTTGAGAATGTGATGCTCCAGGGCAGCCTTGGATGCAGCGATCACAAGATGGTTGAATTTGAGATCCTCAGGACAGTGAGAAGAGAGTGCAGCAAGCTCACTGCCCCGGATTTCAAAAGAGCAGACTTTGGCCTCTTCAGGAACCTGCTTAGTAAGGTTCCATGGGATATAGCCCTGGAGGGCAGGGGGGCCCAAGACTGTTTGTTGATATTCAAGGATCACCTGCTACAAGCTCAGGAGTGCTGCATCCCAACTAGAAGGAAGTGCAGCAGGAGGGCCAGGAGACCTCCTTGGATGGATAAGGAGCTGCTGAGGAAAATTCAAAGGAAAAAAGAGGCTTATAAAAAGTGGAAGAAGGGACAGGTGGCTGGGTAGAGTACAGGGATGATGTCTGGGAAAGCTAGGGACCAGGTTAGGAAGGCTAAGGCCCAGTTAGAATTAAACTAGCCAGGGATGTTAAGGATAATAGGAAGGGATTCTACGGGTACGTAGCAAATAAAAAACAGACTTGGGACAACATAGGCCCCCTGAGGAAGCTTTTGGGAGAACTGGCTACGCAGGATTTGGAGAAGGCTGAGGTTCTGAATGACTTCTTTGCCTCGGTCTACACTGGCAAAGGCTCTGACTGCACCACCCAAGACTTAGAATATAGTTGCAGGGACTGTGAGAATTAAGACCTTGGGCCCACAGGAGAGGATCTGGTTCAAGACCATCTTCAATATCTGAACGCACACAAGTCCATGGGACCTGATGAAATCCATCCACGGGTCCTGAAGGAGCTGGCGAATGAAGTTGCTAAGCCACTGGCCATCATATTTGGAAAATCCTGGCAGTCAGGTGAAGTTCCCGACGACTGGAAAAAGGGAAATATAACCCCCATTTTCAAGAAGGGGAAAATGGAAGACCCAGGGAATTACAGACCAGTCAGTCTCACCTCTGTGCCTGGCAAAATCTTGGAGCACATTCTCCTGGACAGCATGCTAAGGCACATGAAAAACAACAAGGTGCTTGGTGACAGCCAGCATGGCTTCACTAAGGGAAAATCCTGCCTGACCAGTTTGGTAGCCTTCTATGATGGGGCTACAGAACTGATGGACAGGGGTAGTGCAGTTGATGTCATCTACCTGGACTTGTGCAAAGCGTTTGACACTGTCCCACACAACATCCTTGTCCCTAAATTGGTGAGATATCAATTTGATAGGTGTAACACTCAGTGGATAAAGAACTGGCTGGATGGCCGCACACAAAGTGTTGTGGTCAGTGGCTCAGTGTCCAGCTGGAGACCAGTAATGAGTAGTGTCCCTCAGGGATCGGTGTTGGGACCGGTCTTGTTTAACATCTTTGTCGGTGACATGGACAGTGGGATTAAGTGCGCCCTCAGCAAGTTTGCTGACAATGCCAAGCTGTGTGGTCCGATTGATACGCTGGAGAGAAGGGATACCATCCAGAGGGACCTTGACACGCTTGTGAGGTGGGCTGATACCAGCCTTATGAAGTTCAACCCTGACAAGTGCAAGGTCGTGCACCTGGGTGGGAGCAATCCCAGGCACAGCTACAGACTGGGCAAAGAAGAGATTCAGAGCGGCCCTGCAGAGAAGGACTTGGGGGTGCTGGTCGATAAGAAAATGAACATGAGCCAGCTTCAGTGTGCGCTCACAGCCCAGAAAGCCAACCGTATCCTGGGCTGCATCAAAACGAGCGTGACCAGCAGGTCAAAGGAGGTAATCCTGCCCCTCTACTCTGCTCTTGTGAGACCTCACCTGGAGTATTGTGTGCAGTTCTGGTGTCCTCAACATAAAAAGGACATGGAACTGCTGGAACAAGTCCAGAGGAGGGCCACGAGGATGATTAGGGGACTGGAGCACCTCCCATACGAAGACAGGCTGTGGAAGTTGGGTCTGTTCAGCCTGGAGAAGAGAAGGCTGCGTGGGGACCACATAGCAGCCTTCCAGTACCTGAAGGGGGCCTATAGGGATGCTGGGGCAGGACTCTTCGTCAGGGACTGTAGTGACAGGACAAGGGGTTAAAACTTGCACAGGGGAAGTTTAGATTGGATATAAGGAGGAAGTTCTTTCCTGTTAGAGTCGTGAGGCGCTGGAATGGGTTGCCCAGGGAGGTTGTGAATGCTCCATCCCTGGAGGACCCTGAGGTGTTCCTGCCCATGGCACGGGGCTTGGAACTAGATGATTGAGGTCCTTTCCTACCCTAACTATTCTATGATTCTATAAACTAGGTTTGCTTGGTTTAATGTTACTCAAGTAAAATATCATCAGATACAGACGAGACTATTTCTAAGAAGATCTTAATTGTCATTTGCATGTTCTTGGCATTTTTTATGCTTTTGTCACTAATTTCAGCATTTTCAATTTGTACAAAGTTTTTTTTTTTTTTTTCGCAATAATAGGTTAGAATCAGTCTGGATTAATATTGTGCAGTTGTTTAAAAGTTGATATGCTTTTTGAATGCCGCATTATCTAGCTTTTTAGATTACTGCAAGATGGGTCTTAGTCTTTCACAGTGTATTTTGCCCTGTTATATCTGTTCTTAAATCATTATATGTCCATTGTCATCTAAATATCTATGAAGAATGTATATATATTTTCTCCAATTTTGTATTTTTTGCCTTCTAACTTTCTAATTTTAAGACTTTCTGAAATGCTTCCAATTTGATCAGTTCTCTGCCACAGACCAAAGTTATGCTGAGCAGTGGAAGCCTTCTCAAACATGAAAAATCTCATGTGATAGATCCTGCAAAAGAAGTGACTTTGTTTAAAATGCAATACAGAATCACAGAATCACAGAATCCCAAGGGTTGGAAGGGACCTAAAAAGATCATCTAGTCCAACCCCCCTGCAAGAGCAGGGTAACCTACAGTACATCACACAGGAACTTGTCCAGGCGGGCCTTGAATATCTCCAGTGTAGGAGACTCCACAACCCCCCTGGGCAACCTGTTCCAGTGCTCTGTCACTCTTACAGTAAAGAAGTTCTTCCTGATGTTAACGTGGAACTTCCTATGCTCCAGTTTACACCCATTGCCCCTTGTCCTATCACTGGATATCACTGAAAAAAGCCTAGCTCCATCATCCTGACACCTACCCTTCACATATTTGTAAACATTGATGAGGTCACCCCTCAGTCTCCTCTTTTGCAAGCTAAAGAGACCCAGCTCCCTCAGCCTCTCCTCATAAGGGAGATGTTCCACTCCCTTAATCATCTTTGTGGCTCTGCGCTGGACTCCTTCAAGCAATTCCCTGTCCTTCTTGAACAGAGGGGCCCAGAACTGGACGCAATATTCCAGATGCGGCCTCACCAAGGCTGAGTAGAGGGGGAGGAGAACCTCTCTTGACCTACTAACCACTCCCTTTCTAATGCACCCTAAGATGCCATTTGCCTTCTTGGCCACAAGAGCACATTGCTGGCTCATGGTCATCCTCCTATCCACCAGGACCCCCAGGTCCCTTTCGCCTTCACTACTTTCCAGCAGGTCAACCCCCAACCTGTACTGGTACATGGGGTTGTTCTTCCCCAGATGCAAGACTCTACACTTGCCCTTGTTAAATTTCATCAAGTTTCTCCCCGCCCAACTCTCCAGCCTGTCCAGGTCTCGCTGAATGGCAGCACAGTCCTCTGGTGTGTCAGCCACTCCTCCCAGTTTTGTGTAATCAGCAAACTTGCTGAGGGTGCACTCAGTTCCCTCATCCAGGTCATTGATGAAAATATTAAACAGCACCGGTCCCAGCACCGACCCCTGAGGAACTCCACTAGTCACAGACCTCCAGCTAGATTCTGCGCCATTGACCACAACTCTCTGCCTTCTTCCTTTCAACCAGTTCTCGATCCACCTCACTACTTGATCATCAAGCCCACACTTCCTTAGCTTATCTATGAGGATGCTGTGGGAGACAGTATCAAATGCCTTACTGAAATCAAGAAAAACTACATCTACCGCTCTACCATCATCCCTCCACCTAGTCACTTCCTCATAGAAGGCTATAAGGTTGGTCATACATGACTTCCCCCTCATAAAACCATGTTGGCTGTTCTTAATGACCCCCTCATCCTTGATATGCCTAGTGATGGAGTCAAGAATAAGTTGTTCCATCATCTTTCCAGGGATGGAGGTAAGGCTGACCGGTCTATAATTACCCGGGTCCTCCTTCTTGCCCTTCTTATAGATTGGTGTGACCTTTGCCATCCGCCAATCCTCAGGCACCTCGCCCGTTTCCCACGACTTACCAAAGATGATGGAAAGTGGCCTAGCAATGACCTCCGCCAGCTCCCTCAGCACCCGTGGGTGCATTCCATCCGGACCCATCGATTTACAGATGTCCAGTTTGCATAGCTGATCCCTAACCCAATCCTCATCTACCAAAGCAAACTCCTCCTTTGTCCTGACTCCTTCTGGGGCTATAGAAATCCGGGGCCCTCGGGAAGAGTCTGCAGGAGTAAAGACAGAGGCAAAGAAGGCATTCAGCACCTCTGCCTTCTTTATATCCTCTGTCTCCAGGGCACCCACTTCGTTCAGCAGTGGGCCTATATTGCCTCTTGTTTTAGTTTTATTTGCTATGTATTTGAAGAAGCCCTTTCTATTGTCTTTAACCCGACTAGCAAGATTGAGTTCCAAGGAGGCCTTAGCTGTCCTAATTGCCTCCCTACATCCTCTAACAACTGTCCTATATTCCTCCCAAGCGGCCAGCCCCTCCTTCCATAATCCATAGATTCTCCTTTTCCACTTGAGTTTGCCCAGCAGCTCCTTGTTTAACCACGCCGGTCTCCTAGATCCCTTACTTGACTTCCTACTCATTGGTACGCTCCGATCCTGAGCTTGGAAGAAGCGGTCCTTGAATGCTAACCAACTATCTTGAGCCCCTTTACCGCCTAGTACACTTTCCCATGAGACTTCCCTTAGCAGTTGACTGAAGAGGCCAAAGTTGGCCCTTCGGAAATCCAGAACTGTGGCTTTGCTAGGTATTCTATTCCTCCCACACAGGATCCTAAACTCCACCATCTCATGGTCACTGCAGCCAAGGCTGCCATTGACCGTCACCACTTCGACCAAACCCTCCTTGTTGGCGAGTACTAAATCTAGCAGCGCTGCTCCCCTAGTTGGTACGTCCACCATTTGCATTAAGAAATTATCATCGATGCACTCGAGGAACCTCCTAGACTGTGAATGACTGGCTGTGTGAGTCTTCCAGCAAATATCGGGGTAATTAAAGTCCCCCACGACGACTAAGGCATGTAGTCGCGAGGCTACTTCCAGTTGCCTGTAGAAAGCCTCATCAACTCCTTCGTCCTGATCAGGAGGTCTGTAATAGACCCCCACAACTGTATCACCCGTGCCAGTCAGCCCCTTGATTCGTACCCACAGACATTCCACTTGCTCCTCATCCGACCCCGGACAGAACTCAATACATTCTAGTTGCTCTCTCACGTAAAGAGCAACTCCACCACCTCGCTTTGCTGACCTATCTTTCCTAAAAAGGACATAGCCATCCATGACCACATTCCAGTCATGTGAACTGTCCCACCATGTCTCTGTAATCGCCACTAGATCATAACCTTTAGCCCGCACACAGACTTCTAACTCCTCCTGTTTATTCCCCATGCTGCGTGCATTGGTGTACAGGCATTTCAGGGAGCCAGTCCTAGTACCCTTTTTCCCCTGCGGGACAGGGTCTAAAGAGCTATCCTTTCCCACAAGTGAAACAAGAGATTGATAGTCCTCCTTAGCCCGCCATCCTTCAATCCCTAGCATGTTCCTCTTGGGCTTGTCCCCAACAGGCCCAGTTAAATCCCCTCCCCCCTTCATAACTAGTTTAAAGCCCTGTCAATAAGCCCTGCTAACTCCTGCCCCAAAACCCTTTTTTTTCTCTGGGACGGGTGTATCCCGCCTGTCACCAGCAAACCAGGTGTCCCATACAGCAGCCCGTGACTGAAAAACCCAAACCCCTGCCTTTGGCACCAGTCACGTAGCCATACATTAACCTGCAGAGTCTTCTTATATATCCCTTCACCCTCGCTTGCAACAGGTATGGAGGCAAACACCACTTGCGCTCCAGACCCTTTAACCAGCCGTCCCAGGGCCCTGTAGTCTCTCTTCATCGCCCTTACGTTCCTCGTAATAATTTCGTCACTGCCAACCTGAAAAACCAGCAGTGGGTAGTAGTCAGACGGCTGCACCAGTTCAGAGAGTTTCTTTTTAACATCTCTAATCCGAGCCCCAGGCAGGCAGCAGACCTCCCTGTGGGGTGGATCCGGTCGACAAATGGGCCCTTCTGTTCCCCTCAGAAGGGAGTCACCCACCACAATTACTCTTCTTTTCTTCTTGGTTGGGGAAGTTCTGAGGCATGTGGGTGAGTGACAAGCCCTGGGTGACTCACTAGATAGATTTGCCTCTCCATCTCCATTCACCTGGCCCTGAATTTCCAAGACCTCGTACCTGTTATTCAAGGGCAATTGGGAGGGAGGAAGGGATTGTGAGGGTTTTCGCTTACCTCTCCGAGGAGGAACCTCCCTCCATCCATCCTTGTCCATTAAGCTCTCTCCTTCTGTCTGATGGTAGGAGGGAAGGGGATCCATAGCTTGTTGAACCACTTCCCTCTGCCCTTGCACTTGGGTGTGGTTCCACCAATCTATTTCACTTTCACACTCTCTAATGGCTCTCAACCTTTCTACCTCCTCCCTCAGTTCAGCCACCTGCCTGAGCAGGTCATTTATTTGCTCACAGCGAACACAAGCAGTGTCACTGGCTCCCTCCAATACAAGTGCCAGGCTCAGGCATTCGCTGCAGCCAGGGACCTGCACAGCTGCATGTCTGCAGGAAGGCTCAGTCTGGATACCCACATTAGTACTCACTACAGCTTTCGATCGTGTTGTAACCATGATCTATCTGGTCAATCAATCCGTCTACGTCCCTCAGCACTCCTTCCCCCTCCTGTACTCCAGGCGAGTCCTCTCGATGAGGCGGTTGGAACGCTTCCCTGCCCGCTCGCCTGCCCGAGCGAACTGCCGCGCAAACTGCCTCGACCCTCTGCCTCGACGCTCTCTGTTTGCCGGCTCTGTTCGCCGCGCTCCTGGTCGCCGCGCTCCCTGGGAAGGTTTTTTAGCCACTCCCAGCTGGTGCCACTCCTCTTGGCTCCGCCCCCTGTGAGTCAGCCCCTCGCGGGAGCTGAGCTTCCGAGTCCTGGGCAAGTCCTGTTGAGGACTTGAGGCTCCCTCCTCAGTGGCTCTTGTCGCTCTGAGGTGAGGCTCCTGGACGCTGATCTCTCCCCTCTCCGCTCCGGTGTTGCAGGCGTCCTCTCTCAAGCTACTCACCTCGTACAATAGGTTTGCTTACCAAGTATAAACTTGGTGAGATGAGAATTATCCCCACTTTACTGTGTCAAATAAAGGGAAGAGAATATAGCTGAGGACAATTGGGAACAAGGAATATGACAGTGTAAAGGTTGTTATAGTACGAAATAGCATTTCCCTCCACTAGGAAGTGCAGTGTGCTTTCTGAGGTACTTGTAGTCTGGCTAAGAAATTATGTCAAGGAATATTTCATTTTCTTCAGTATTTGTATTGTCATGTTCCAAATAATTAAACAATATATAACCCTAGAGGTGATGGCATTTTCACAGTGTGCAAGAAGTACCACTGATGAGAGAGATGACCAGCTATGTCTCCTTTAAGCTATATTGTAGAATCACAGAACAATTGAGGTTGGAAAGGATCTGTAAAGGTCCCTGTTCGGATAGGGCCACCTACACCCAGTTGCCCAGGATAATGTCCAGACAATATTCCAACACCTGTAAGGAAGAAGACTTCACAACCTCACTGGTCAACTTATTCTAGTGCTCCGTCTCACTCGTAGTAAGAATTTCCTGATGTTCAGAGGGAACCTCCCATGTTTCAGTCTGTGCCTGTTGCATTGTCTTGCCACCGAGCACCAGAGAAAAAGCTTGGCTTTGTCCTTTTTGCACTCTCCCATCAGGTTTTTATATATTTGATAATATCCCCTTTGAACCTTCTCAATTTTAGGTGTGAGTTAACAGATACCTAAAAAAAAAAAATTGTTATGCTAACTGTAGTAATTTTATCTTCCCTTTTTTTTTTTTTTTTTGAGTTCATCTTAATAATTCCTTCTGTATTAGTCACTACATGACTGAAGACTGACAGGAAAAAGTGTAATATTTCTAAGCTACTCTCAGATGATTGATGTCTACGTCTTCTGTGTTTGCCTGAAAGTGCTAATGAGGACTGAACATCAATTGCCATGATGAGTCTTGTATGTGAACTCCTAAATGGTCAGCAGCTGGGTGGTTTGGGTTTCTTACAATAAGTATGTAATTACCAGAATAATGCAATGTTGATCAATAACAATGCTAGGCAGCCTGGGATTATGAGTTCTACATGGATATTAAATTTTCTTTTAAATGTAAGTTTCATTGATAACAGCAGTACTGCAATTTACCACTTCCATTTCTGTAAACTGTTTGGTTTGCCACAGCATGATATTTTGATTAAGAAGCCAGATGATGCAAAATCAATAGAAGAGTTCATATTGATTAAACACTTGTCTTTTTTGCTGGTGTTTGTGAGGTCTTTAAGGATCAGTTCTTGACCTTTTGTTATTTAATATTGTTATCAATGACTTGGAGGAAAACAAAACTCTTATTGATTGAATTTATAGCATATGCACACACACACACACACACACACACATAAAGGAATGTCAAAGAAGTAGTATTCAGCCGGGAAGTGTAGGTTGTTTAAGTATCACATAAATATGCAATTTGCTGTTCAGCATAGCCAAGTCACATCTTGGTCTAGGAAAGTGTGAACAGAAGCCATGCTTTGAGGCTACAAACACTGTCTTAAAGAGCAGCTGCTCTTAAAAAGGTACAGGAAGTCACACCAAGCATCAACATTCAATACAATTCCACATCAAAAAGGCAAATGTGAGACATAGATATAATATTGAGTAAAGATGAATTACACCTCCTCTGTACTTCTCCCTGTGGGGCTGTTGCTTCCAGTTCTGAAATCCACAATTCAGAAAGGTCATTGATAAATTGGGCAGGATTAAGGGAAAGCCAGAATTATTAAAGGACTGTGAGGGATTTGGGGAGCTCGAACTATGAATCTAGCAAAGGAGAGGTTAAGAGCTGTGTCTATAGCACTCATAGATCTTCACAGCTGGATGCTCATTGGAGTAGACCTTCATGCTTTCAAGCTTTCCTTGCTCTGTGAAAGGATGTCCTGCCAATTCACTGTCCTTGATAAAATGCCTGGTTCAGGCTTTGGTGTCACTTGTCCCTTTCCAGATGTGGCACCTTGTAAGCTAAACTGCCCCTAGTTCCAGACTCATCACTGACAACCTTAGCTATACCTTCCCCTGTAATGCACACAAGTTGTTTACATGGGTTTGAAATAACCAAAATATGTTGCCAGCAGGCTTACAGAGGTGTTGGGCAGAGTAATTTTGCTTTAGTTACTACTCAGAATGCCAGTTCTCAGCAAAACATTAAAAATCAGGGTGGCTGGGATTTTTGTATTTGTTTGGTTTTTGTTTTGTTTTGTTTTGCTTTTTAAATTGTTCTTGGATTTTGTGGTTTGATTTTTGTGTCGTTATTGGGTTTTTTTGTTTGTTTCCTCACCTTTCTTAGAGTTCACTGGGAGTTGGCCAGTGTTACTAGAATCTCTTTCAAGCATAGAATGTCTTTTCTAAAATGAGTGATCTGGTTATCCATGTCTTTTGACTTTTGTGTGTTGTCCTTCTACTCATTCCCTTCTATTTTACTTTAGCAGAGCTGTACCTTTTTCTTTTTTTTTTTTTTTTTTCCCCTTATCTCTGCCCTTTAGGGGTGATCGGGAGTTTTGCAGGGAGGGAAGTGCAAACTCATGACACACTTTAAAATTTTGATGCATACAGCCATTAATTACCTTAGCAAAACTGGTCAATGACAATGAAGGAATGGCAGGATCACAGAGCAGTGAAAGGGTTTATGTTTTAAGTGGAGCCATCCCCAAAAACAAAACCAAACAAATCCGCACACATTGCCACTCCCAAGGATGGGAATCCTTGCTTTTTGCCAGTACCATTGCCCACTGTTTGGCTTATCAGGGCTGGGGGGGCTCATGTGAGGCTCTTTACAGGTCTGGTGTCCCACAAGAGCTCCCTGCACAAACCCAGTGGTTTTTGGTGCTGCTGCTCCTACGCTGCTCTGGGACATCCCTGCACATTCCTTCGTGACACCCTTGGTTCTCTGGATTGTCCCAGTCAAATGGGATCAATCTGGCTAATCACTAGGTGTTGTTTCTGGGCATATATTTGGTGCTTTTCTCTTGTGTTATCTAAACAATGAGACAATTTTGTCATGTTCAGTCATGTGGTGTTGTCAAGCAGGCTGCTCTTCCAAGTGTATGTGGGGATGGAACATCTCCACAACGAGAAACTAATATATAAAAGAGGTTACTTCCTGATCATCAGACTGTCTGATGAGATCAATAGGCTTTTTGGTGTAGTAGATCTGCTGTTAATTTGACAGTTTACATGGATAGATTATTCTCAGTTCATCTCTGTTAGAACGTTTCCACTGTAAAATAACATTTTCCTAATATGTTTAGTTTAGTTCTCATTTTCCTAATATGCTTAGTTTAGTTCTGTGCCATTTTCTCTCAAAATTTCTCCTCAAAACTGAGATATAAAGTTAGTAAAGCAGAAAAGCCCAGTAATGTAGTAAAATTTGCCCATATATAAAGATTCCACAGCAAACCCCAGAATTTATGAACTCCACATAGATTCCTTCACTTGCTAAGTGTGATTTGATTGCAGTTGGTAGGAAATCATATAAATAATAAAAATTTACTGGGAGAATTCTCAAATGTAACAGGAAATTGCATAATGAATTACAGCATATGTAAGTTGTAGGTAGACATATTCTGATTAGAAAGAATTCATATATAAAATATTAGAACAATTTATATTCTAGTTCAACCACAGAAGTTAATTCAAGGAAGTTGTATGACCTATGTAATAGAAGCAGTCAGATGACATGATCATAATGGTCTCCCCTCTGGCCTGAAAAGTCCATGAATCAATTAACTAAATGAAAGAGAAATTGGGATTTTCTGTCATATTCCCTGCTTCATCAATAATGTCAAGCACAATTTATCCACAACTGATGTCTTACTAACCCTAGTGTCAGCAGAAATGATCACCACAGTTACCTACCCATTGCTTTCTCTCCCTCCTATTCCAATTTGCATTTATATCCCTGAGATCTGTAAGTAGAACCATTCAGTTTTGAAGAGATAATGAGATTGTCACTTACACGTAATAAATACCAATTTAATTTTAAGAAATAAGTGACTTTTCTTTGCAATTTTGAAAGTATTTGTAAGTATGTTAGAATCATTTGCATCGGTTTTCAGCCTTTTCCTTGTATGTTACAAAGGCCTCCGAGAAAACAGAGGCCAAAATGCAATAGTATGATGACATTAATAAAAAGAAAAAGAATACCTTAGCAAGCATCTAAACTAAACTCCAAGTCATGCATTATACTGACCATAATGAAGAGGTTTTCTACTTAGCCGTTTTGCAAGTTCATAGCATTCTGTGCAACGGGTTTGGGTAACAAATGTGAAATTGGTCCATTTGTATATTTAACAAGTGGGAATTAAGATCTCTGGTTCTATCTGTGTGTCTATATCTGATTCCGTTTAGTCAAACACTTTAAACAGTCGATTTCTGTGGTTTCTCATGCTTATTGCAGAGTAAAATCATCCTCACTTTTTTCATTATGCACATCAAATCCCTATTTCAAAGACACCAAAGGAAATAATCTGCAATTTCTGCAGAGCATACCTCTGAAACTGTATTATTCTGGGCCTCCGCTGTTCTCAGAGTTCCTCTGTTGATTTAAAGCCCATAACTGCCTTCAGCAAAGCGCTCTAGGCCCTCACTGGCCTCACTGTTGACAAACTGCACTCAGTCTAACTTTGCATATCCTACATAATCTCACTTTCGTTCTTTTCTCCATTAATATGGAAAGCAGATTATGCTTCCCCTCTTCACAACAGCCTTTATGTATATGAAGATTGTTATCTCCCTCTTCACTCTCTCTTTAATTAGACTAACCAATCACTATTCATTCATTTTTCTTTATAGCTCATAATTTGCAAATCTCTCACTTTTCTGATTGCACACACTTGGGCTCTTTTTAGTTGGCCTATATCTTCTTTGAAGTGACATGAGAGGCTTATACTCTTGTTCATATATCCTATTAGTGAATCACAACTTCTTAAATTCTTTTGCAAAATTATTTAAGCCCATGAGGCACTTCGGTTTGCTTTTATAAATGATTAAAAACTGCTATAGCACACTTGTTTTGTAAATAAAACTCCTAGATTTCCAAATAAATGCAGCAAGAGAAACTGTTTTATTGAACTTCATGGTGAAATAGATTTCAGTATCTTGAAGCATACATTATCTTGCACAACAGCAAAATAGTTACAGAAACTTTGTATAGTTACAGGAGTTCAAGTTAAAACTATTAGTAATGTAGATTGCTCTGTTCCCAGCTGTATTACCTTTTTTCCTATGATATTTCTATTCTGATCAGATCAAGAGGTGATCCTGCCCCTCTACTCTGCTCTTGTGAGACCTCACCAGGACTATTGTGTGCAGTTCTGGTGTCCTCAACATAAAAAGGACATGGAACTGTTGGAACAAGTCCAGAGGAGGGCCACGAGGATGATCAGGGGACTGGAGCACCTCCCATATGAAGACAGGCTGAGGAAGTTGGGGCTGTTCAGCCTGGAGAAGAGAAGGCTGCGTGGGGACCTCATAGCAGCCTTCCAGTACCTGAAGGGGGCCTATAGGGATGCTGGGGAGGGACTCTTTGTCAGGGACTGTAGTGACAGGACAAGGGGTAACGGGTTAAAACTTGCACAGGGGAAGTTTAGATTGGCTATAAGGAGGAAATTCTTTCCTGTTAGGGTGGTGAGGCACTGGAATGGGTTTCCCAGGGAGGTTGTGAGTGCTCCATCCCTGGCAGTGTTCAAGGCCAGGTTGGATGAAGCCTTGGGTGGGATGGTTTAGTGTGAGGTGTCCCTGCCCATGGCAGGGGGGTTGGAACTAGATGATCTTGAGGTCCTTTCCAACCCTAACTATCCTATGATTCTATGATCAAAGAAAAAAAAAAAACCATACAGAATAATGATAACTTCTTGCGTAAGAATTAAAATATTCTATTAAAATAAATATTAAATTTAAATATTTAATTTTGTTTCTTTTCTTGTGTTATTCCTGTTATTTTATACATCCTTCATTACATGAAACATTAGAGTATTATAACACAAAATAGGTTGGACTAAGGACTATATTTTTTTTCTGTGTTAAAATTAAAGGAATCTATAATTTACTACTTTTCAAAGTATCTCATATTTTCAGAGCTTCTCCTCCTTTTTCTAATAATTAAAGAATTTGACATGCTGAAAACAACGAAATCTGTAAAAAGGGTAAAGTGAAATGTCATTGACAACCTTTTTGAAAGAAAAATAATTCTTTAAATTGTTCCATATCTCTAAGAGATGTTGCCAGTGGTATTTTTAAAACAGCATTCCTCCCTGTGCAATATTTAAATATTCATTCATTTTTGGGTTTCAGGAGTGTTCAGGGCAACTAGACTCACACCTCAAAAACTTTGAAGTTTGGACTTGCCCTATTCACTGAATTCCTTGTGGTAGGCTGCAGGACCTTCTCACCCTCATGTCAGGAGTCGCAACAGCAGGAGGGAGGGTCATTCTTTGACCAGATATTTATTTATATTATACTGTAGCTTTTCTTTTGCTAAAACCAGTATCTACTCATCCATGTCTTGATATAAGATCCAAGAACTGGAGAGATGTTGCATTAACCCTTTAGGAATTAATGCTGCTCCAGAATGCAAATGCCGAACAGAAGTCTGCTACAGAAATTTCCTACAGAAAACAAGAGAACTGACAAATTCACCTCCTGCATTACAAAGCTTTTAGTTCTGCTTGTCTTTAGCTGCTGAATGATTGGCAATAGCTCCTTTGCTGTTTTAAAACTTTGGTGTTTCATCTGTCAACAGTAATTGATCACAGCCTTCCAACAGGTGTTTCTTTCCCTAAGCTGTTTCCACAGAAAATCATGTTTTGGACATAGGAATCAGTAAAGTGTTTATAGCTATTAAAATATTTTCTTCAGTAAAATGCTCAAAAAAATGTTTAAAACCTGTTAGACATTTTACTTACAAGTAAAAACATACATTCAAATTAAATTTTACAGCTTGATGAAAGGATTTATAAAGAATTCATATTTTTTCTGATAATTTTATTATTTAATGATAAACAAACTTAATAATCATAGAACTAAAGTGTGTAGCAAATCCAAAGAATTAAATAAAGCTTATGAAGAACCTTATCTTATTCAGTTACTCAGTTAAAACAAATCCAAGCTTTTTTTTTTTCCTTTCATTTTTAAGCTTCCATAAGGAATAATCTAATCTAACTCAATGCCTAAAATCTCATTGCTGCTAATAGAACCAAGACTTTAGACCTTTATTTTGTAAATGTTTTCCAGAAAACATTCAGGAGGTAAGGGACTTAAGTATGTTTACGTAATTTTAAAACTTCCTGCCACTTTTATTTTTTTTTTTTTTTAATGTAATAAAAAGAATCCAACCTTTTCTAATTTTTCAACCCTCTTGAAGGGCACACATTGACTTAGATCTGTGTTCTAGTTGCTTTTGCTTTTCAAATCTCTGTGGGGATCGTTTTAGTCAATTGTTAAGAATGATTAAATCACAGAATCTTAGCATACTGAAATGTGTTAAATTAGAAAGAAGAACAAAGCTGTTGTTGTTAAACAGATAACCTGTGAGCTGTGTGGCACTCTTGTATTTATGGACTTTGTTGTTCACAATGTGACTCTCTACAATACAGAAAGGGTTTTCTCTAAAGACTAAATTTCAAAGGCTTATGTATCTGTGACTGAAGAAAAGCATTTCTTCTCTCCAGGTACACATTCCTGAGGAAGATTAATAAAGCTAGAGAAAAGATCCTCTTCTTAAGAGATCACTCTCTAGGCATCCTGTGTATGCATCACAATGTTGTGCATTAGAGGAATGAGAAGGAAATAAAATCCTGTCTCCTGAAATCAGTGTAGAAACAGTAGCTGTCCAGAGTCTGGAGAGATATAAATGGATGTGCTTATTTTTGCTGGAGTAAGTAGCACTGTGCTACTTAAGGCCCGATGTGGATCTGATCTCATAGTGTTGAAATAATAACAGCTCTGGTTATTGAAGTTAAGGGAAGCCTGAAGGACCATCCACAGAAAATATTCCTTTAATCTCTCCATGTAGTTCTCATTAATATACTTTGAAGCTCTATGAAAATTGTTTCTGATTATTGAATACATTTATTTTTGAAAATATATATTTAGCATTATCTTTTCATGTGTCAGACTCAAAGTTCATTTGACACATCAGGTAACAAAACCTCAAAAGCAATAAATCATAAACTTGGTGACAGAAATGCCAGAAAATATTTGTTTTGTATATGAGCTGATATAATCTCATAACATTTCACTGAAAGATCATAGAATAATGGAGTCATAGAATGGTTAGTGTTGAAAAGGACCATAAGATCATCTAGTTCCAACCCCCCTGCCATGGGTAGGGATGCGTCACCGACCATGTCGCCCAAGGCTCTGTCCCACCTGGCATTGAATGCTGCCAGGGATGGAGAATTCATTAAAATATGCTTTTATGCTTCATTTTTTTTAAGTTCTATTAGTAGAATTCCACCTAAATAATCTCCTGGGATACTGAACTCATTTGAATATGTATACACTTAAAAAAATAAAACAGTCCTTGAAAAACCTCCATTAGGTCAAGAAGCAACAAATATTTGCTTTGGTTGTTCCAGTTGTTTGCTTTTTGAGAAACCCTGTCTTTAAATAAGAATGCTAGCTGTTCAGGATTTAAAAAAAAAAAAACCCAATATATACATATCAATAAAGAAAATATTTAAAATACATATTATTTGTCTATAAATAAATATTATTTATCTAAAAAGGGATTTAGGAAAAAAATTCCCTGGTGTAAACTTCTTATCCTGCTCTTCATATGCTGTCTAATTGTGAAGGTACCCACACACTATGAAGGCCTTGGTTCTTTTTGTTCATTGCTCCAGAAATAACTACACCTCTACTATTAATATATTTGGAGCCACACCTGTATTGTTACGGCTAAAGCACTTTCTGTAAATCTCTGAATCAGAATCCATAAACCAAGTATTCTTCAGTCCACATTCCCTATGGGAGCTGATCCAGTTGGCAATCTTAGGGCATACTCTTGCCACACATCACTAGAAGTCAGGGAGGATGCCTTACCACATAAAATGAGTAGTGGGCTGCTTTCTTTTCAGACAAGGTGGTTATACTTTCTCTCTGCACCATATCTAGTAATGACTTGTCAAGAAAGGAGGTAAGCAGAACCCAGAACAAGTGTGAGGGCAGTGAACAGGGCAGGTGCTTATAGAAAATACTATTGGAAAGTTTCTAAAATCTGTGGGATACTTGTAAGAAATTCCACCCTTTTTGCCACATAGTCATTATTATGCAGTGACCTCTCAACATTGTCAAAAAGTGCAACATTAGTATCATATTATTCCTATCACTGCAATTGATGGGCAAATTAAGGCACAGGAAATCTTTTTTATCTTTTTTTGTTTGTTTATTTTTTGTTTTCCCATTTAGCATTACACAATACTGGCTGAGCATGTTCTAATTCAGTCTCCCAGTTCTCCCAGACAGAACCCTAATGCTAGTTTACATTGTGTGTGCATGGGTGTGTGCTCTGTGTGTGTATTGCTGAATCTGCCATACTCCTGGAAATGTACGTGACAAAGGGGAAACAAAGAAAGAATGAAAAGGGAACTTTACTGCAAATTGCAGCAGTGACTTGAGGGAGCTCTGAGTCATGCTGAAGCATTTCACCCAATGAAAATTCAGTGTGAAATAAAACCCACTAGGAATAGCACCAATAGCACCATATCCCTTTTTGTTCACCTTTCTCCACTGGCTTGGAGAACTTTAAATACCTTTGTACTCTGACATGCTTTTAAGAAAGAAGACTGTGTTTTGTTCTGCCTCCTTTGGTTTTGCAGCTGCTGAGCCCCCTGTTTCAGAACAGTTTCCATTAATGGATGGTTTTGAAGAGAAGTGGGTGATACTGCACAAACAAAAACATTTTCTGTGAACCACTGGTATTCAGTGACAGGGAATTAATGCTCAGGGGACAGCTGTATATTCAGTAGCTCTAGCTGTTCTCAGTTTAAACAAACATGATCTATTTTGCACTAACCTGGCATTTCAACTGTGGTGGCAAAAAATGTATAACTAGGAGAAGTTGCTGCCAGGGATGCTAATTTCTTAAATGGCTAAAGCTATATGTGGAAAAGAGCCTTTGATAACATCCCCATGGACCGACAATGAATTCAGGAAAAGCAGTCAACAGATAAATCAGCTTTTACTTCAATCACTACAATGCACAGCTAACAACATTCAGAGCTTCAATTTCTTCACTTAACACCATAACTGTACTGTTAAACAATAGGATGGTATAAAGCTGATGTAAAACATGCCCTTAGTACTGAATGTACTCTAAATGGGGTTTATAACTTGACAGTGGATTTTTGGTGTAGTATTTTGTCATTTATGTTGTTTATATTAAAAAGACAATCTTGCTCTCACATTTCTTGTAGTTCTTACAGACTGCTGTGACTAGTCATGAGTTTGCAGCGTGGTCAGCTGGTCTGATCTTGAAAGACCTCAAGGCATTTCTCCCTGTGTAGTGTTGTATCTTCCAGCATAAGTGTGGTGACCTGACATATAACAAAATTTTATGATACAGTCCATTAAGAAAACAGTGGAAGCTGTCAATCCACTTAAACTGTAACCACATCAAAGTAGCTAAGGCGACTTTGGCAGTAAGCCGAAGAACAGTAATTTTCTCATTTTTGTAATTTTCTGTCATTTCATTCTGTCACTTTGCAGTAAGCTTTATGTGGCAGCAGAGTTAAGACACTAGTTCAGAAACACGTTTGGGGTAAAATTAACATTGATTGGAATCACTCAAACTAAAGATTATACTTGAAGGTAAGGAAGTGCTTGCCTGAAGACCTAAATTTTTAAAGTATCATTTGGCAGATACTTTGTTATTTTCTTTTGTGGTCTT
The DNA here is from genome assembly GCF_037157495.1 of Lathamus discolor. Lineage (NCBI taxonomy): Eukaryota > Metazoa > Chordata > Aves > Psittaciformes > Psittacidae > Lathamus > Lathamus discolor. The sequence continues at coordinate 25,592,627 of NC_088887.1, read as the reverse complement.
CTGCTTTTTTGAACCTAAGCTAAATCTTTATAGGGAGATTCATGCAGGACCCACTGCAGACTCCTTTGGGCCAAAGGTCTTCAAGGGGCGTCTTAGTAAATGGTAGATAGTCTTTGTACAGTCTTTCTACAGCAGGGTGAAATTCAGACAGAAGCTTAGGGGAGGAGAGTCTGTTTAAAAAAAGCACTTGATTGCAGAGGCACTGTTAGTCTATCATTGGAGCCACAGGAGAACAATCTCTCTCTGCATAGCAGGAAGAAAATGGAAAGATCACCATATAAATACCATGCCATTATCTGATGCTGTTATCCAGACCCTTCTGTCTTGTGGTGCTCTCCCTAGGTGTCAGGTCAGCTTACGTGCTCTGAATGCATTTAGGGCTTATACAAGTGTTACCCGAGTTCTCTTTGGAATTGTACTCATGCAGCTGACCATAAAAAATCATTCCTAAAGTCCGTGAAGTGTTGATAAACACCTAAGTTCAGAAAAATCAAACGCCTTTTTCCAAAACGACTCCTCATTACTTCTCAGTGTTTGTGAACCAAAACTGCTACAATTTGCTCCTTAGTACTGATGATTTAATCTGTCTTGAGAACACTTTGTTCTAGTTTTTCTCAAAGATGATTACATTAAGGCTGTAATAGAATTGTCACATGGAATGATTAGGCAAAGAACTTTTCTCAAATGAATTTACCAGGACAGGTAAATACAACGCTAATTTCACTAGGACAGAGAGGGTTTTTTTACAATATTTAGGCAGACCTTGTTTAAAAATTAATGCCTAAATTACTTGAAGAAAGATGCAATGACACCAAAATACCTCATAAGTTAGATGAGATGTTGCAACTTATATAACCTTCTATAAGGTTATCTGAGATAAGGCTTTTTATTATGTCTTGCTTAAATCATGGTCCTGCACAAGGCAAATTTCTCAACCAATAAGATGTCTGAATTTCAGAGTGGCTTGAATATTCACACACGCAGCATTTATATTTGGCTAGGAGACTGGATGTACAATATTTATTGTGCAACATAAGGCTGTCTGATATCAGTAAGACCTGAACTTCATTACTGTTTGATGATAATTTCATGGTTTGTTGTTATTGTCTGGGTACCAAAGTTCAGCCATATAATTGTTTGCTATTTGAGTGAAAATACTGAAGACTGAATGGATAATTTCAATGACTAAACTTTTCTTCTACTTATGGCTGCTTTCTCTAGGTCAACAGCAATTAAATCTGGCAGAGCAAACATGGCAAGGTTTGGGTAGCAAGGGTGCTGCAGGGATGGCTTCTGTGAGAAGGCACCAGGGGCTCCTCCATGTCAGACAAAGCCAGTTCCAGCTGGCTCCTAGAGGGACCAGCTGCTGCCAAAGCTGAGCCCATCAGTGACACTGGTGGCCTCTCTGTGGTAATATATTTAAGCAAATGTAAAAAACACTGTATAGCAGCTGTAAGAGTTACTGACCACAAGCTCCATTCCCCATTCCTTCATGCCTCTCAGAGAGGATTGCAGGAAAAATGAGCTTACTGGGGGAAAGGTGGGCTTGTTGGGCTTAGAGTTTTCTTGGTTGGTTTTTTTTCTTTTTTTTTTTTTTTTTTGGGGGGGGCGGGGAGGGCATTGGGGTTTTTTTATTGTTGGGTTTTTGTTTTTTGGGGGGGTTTAATATTTTTTTCTAACTATCCTTTTCTGTTTTCAATGGGGATTAAATTAAATTTCCACAAATCAAGTCTCTTTTTGCCTATGACCGTAACTGGTAAGTGATATCCATCTCGTTATCTTACCCATGAGTTTTTTAATTGTATTTTCTCCTCTGGTCCTTCTGAGGAATGGGGATGAGGCTTGGTGAGCACCTGGAGGCTTGCTGAAGTTAACCCACCACAGCTAAGATCAGAAAATTTGTCTATGTTCTGAATTCTAAATTTTTAAATAGTAGATATTACTATATCACAATTTTACACACATACACATATGCATGTGTATATGTGTGTGGAAATATAAAGTACCAGACAACGATATAAACCCTGCAATTTCAAAAGGTCAGAAATACTTTGGTGCAATTACACAAAACTAGTATACCCCAGAATGACAGAAAAATTCTTGACAGCATATTGTTATGTCAAGTTACACAAGGCATACAGAGGACTGTAACACCTCCTGCTTAATGTGTCAAGCCTTGTGTCAACACATACTGTGTTATTTCTGAGCCAATGAACTTGTTAAAAAGAAAATGATATCACTATGTTGTGACAAGCTTGATTCTTTGCTAGTTCTGTTCCAGTGATCTCTGAATTACTGCAGCACTGAATTGTACTCAGTATTAGTAATCTCCCTTCTTCAGCTCTACCCATTTTTAATATCGGAACACTTTTATTTTGGGGCACCGGATATCTGCAACTGGTTGAAAGGGGAAAGAGAGATTTTGGCTTGAAGGAAACTGTGAGAAATAGTTTGTGATTTTGAAGTGTAGATGGTAATTGGGATGTTTAGCAATTGGGACAAAAGCAAACTCTGACACCACTGACACTGGCAAAGCTGAAAAAGAAATTTAAATATTTCAGTGAAGCTAGAATTCTTCCTTTTAAGTGTCACAAAATGCTGCTGTGCTGTCCACTACTACCTTAAAAATGAGCAGCTGCTTAGTTCTACAAAGTAAACCACAAATACTGATTACGTCAAATTTTACAGCATGAAATTCTGCTTCTGTGTAATATTCTTGCGCCATTATCTTACAACTTTCTGATTTAGTTCACATCTATACATCTGTAGCTAGCCATAATGATATTTTAACAGGAGAAAATAGAAGTGTATGCTCGCAATGTAATTTGACTTTGAAGTCCATAAATCATTGGAAATATTCACTCTGTAAAACATTATTTTTTTTTTTTACTGCTTCTAAAAAACTGGTAGGAATAATGTTTGTCCCTTTTCTTTCATTGCATTTATCTTAACACCTTTCCTAGGATTAAATTTCTGTGCACTACTTTGTGAAGAAGGTACTGGCTTATCTTTCTTTGCTCCAAGACAGTGTTTGTCCTGTTACAAATGCACACAGAGAGCTTCAAGTGGTTTTAAACATTGGACAGTATCATATTCTAGTCGCCTCCTTCTGCCTAAATGACTGATCCCTGTTAGTCTGGAACAACCTATCCCCAAAACAATTTCATTCTCCTTCACCTTGCTTTTAGGATCTATTGGTCAGCATGAAACATCTTCTACATGTTATACCTCCAAGAATTCATGCTGCTTCCATTAATACCGGTCTAAGCCACATACCCATTATACAGATCATTTATTTGTCAGGCACAAATAAAAGTCATTTTTTTTCCCCTGGCACTCTTTAATAGCCATTAACTATCAAAGCTGTCTGAACATTAGCTATGTTCTTTTCTAAACTAATCACCTTGTTTTCTCTGTAGGCCACAGTGAGGATTAGACTTTTCTTGAAGCCAATTAATCTAAACTGTCTTGGTCACTTGTCTTAGACAAGGACAACTCTCCCCTTTGCTTCTCCATTGATTATGGGTACTTAGTTGACTGGTTTAAACCAGGTATACATCTTTTAATTATCTTGAGTTCAGTGACAGGGATCTTAGCTTAAATAAGAAAACAGGTGTAGCTTTTAAAAAAGTTATCCTGGTCGTCTGCAGTCTGCTCCATCAGTATATTCCCTTTCAGCAGTTTTCTTGGCAAAAAAAAAAAATAATGTAAATCATAGATTAATTTTTAAATTCCGGTTCTTTAAAAGAATCAGTATTCCAGAACTATGAGGAATGTGTATACTTGTGGTGTTACAATTTGCTTTGCTTTTATAACAGTGCACACTTAAGGAAATGGCCAGGTTACTAGTCACAAAGAGATGCTTTACATAATCACATTTTTATCACAGTAATCAGTCAACATGTTGAAAACCATCTTGTCAGAATGTTTAAATGAACTGATTATTTAATGTGGGAGTACTCTGAGTGGGAAGAGTGCATTGTGACTGCTCAGTCTCACTTGTTTAGTCTTTAGCTGTAAGTGATCTCAGTGAAGTACCTGCCTGCAATTTAATGAGACAGAGATAATCAAGGGGGTTATTTTTGTTTTTTTCTATTTACTTGCCTCAGTGAAAATGTCACCTTGTATTTAATTACATTTTTATTCCTTCTCAAGTTTTCTCCTTAAAAATTCATGATGAAAGAAATTAGATGCTCTTTCAGTACCAGGAGATTACTAGTGTTACCTTTTTTTTTTTTTTTTTTTTTCTGTTAATATTTATTTCTAAAGGGGTTTCTAAGTGTAAGATTAACATGTGCCCTCTCCTTATAGAGGATAACCGTTAACAACTGCTGCTGTGCATATGCGAGGCTAAAGGGAATGGTGGGAGCAATGCTCACACAAGTAGCTAAGCAGTGGCAGAAGTGTTTGGCAGAAATGATGCACAATGAAATATAATATGATTTCTAGCATTTTCCCTCTTCTCATTTTTGATTAATCAAACACAAAATCAGGCTCACTCTTAGGTTGACTTTTGCTCTATTTCGGTCTATTGTTCCTCATACAGGCTAATGGCGCACTCTGCTCCCAAGAAGCCCTCTTCTGAAAGGGGGAAAGGAAGAAGCAAATGAGCTGGTAACAGAAGCAGCTGGCTGGGTGATGAATGGGAGTTTCCTGTCTTTTATCAAAGGCATTCATTCTGATCCGGATTTCAAAAATGCTGTGAATAACACTCAGTGGCTTCCTACAGATGTCTGAAGCAACCTTTCAAGCACACATATACACACACGCTTGCATGCATGCACTCACGCACACACACAGAGAGCATTTCACGATTATCTGTAATGCAATTTGCATGGTTCTCTGTCTTCATGGAATGCAAATTATAATTTACTAATTATAGTTTAACAGGGGCGTTTTGAGGAGCTCTTCTAACTCAAGGACAACCACTTGTCCCAGATGTTTAAAGCCAGTATTGACTGCTGAAGAATGTTGCTTGTGTGGTAACGGATTACTTCTGTCTTACAAATAGGTCTGTTCTTGAGGTGCAAGTGTGAGCAGACCTTATGCTGTCCCACATGTTGGCAAATATTACTAGTCAAAGAAGCTCCTAATTCACTAGTATTGCTGTACAAAACAGCAACAAGATGTGTGAGGTGGTGCAATGGGAGAGGAATTACTTTGCCTGGATTAAAAATCATATGATTAAAACTACTTTAGTTGTTGGCTTCATATTCTTTTCCCTTTGTCAGTCATCATGCAGAAGATAAACTGGATGATTTGGGATATGCAGTTGAATTCTGATAGAAGAAAAAAACTGCTTTTACAGCTAATTTTAAGTGCAGCATTATCATCAAGAGGAAAGATTAATGCTTCCGCCACATGCTTTCCTCCTAGCAGCATAGTGGCTCTAAAATATCATTGCTAATCATGAATTGTGAAGAGTGGCTTCAATTTTGTTTTGCCTAATTCTGGACTCTGTTTTTCATATATAATTGATGTACATTATAATAGTTCTAAACTCACAAAGAATAAGTGAAAAGTCTTTTTCTATCCTATGAAATTAAACCACGAAGCTAGATTTCTTAAATTATACCTATCTATATTTGCAAATTTTTTCTCAACCAGCTGTTTTGCATCAGAAAACTGCAAAAAGGTTATGTTCCATTCACCTCTTGATGAGAAATTCATTTTCAGCTGAGAAATTAGTTAATCCAAATATCTGAGACCAGTGAATAAAGAAGACTCTTGCTATATCGTATTTATAAAGAGGACAAGCTCAGGACCAGAGATTTGTTGCTGATTTCATTGTAAAAAATCTTAAACTTCTGTTCCACATACATTTTATGAACTTTGGAATATGGGAAACATCTGAGGTATTTCATTAACATGAAAGTCTGCACAACTGGTTAAAGTAACACATTTCTTAGCATCAAAGTACTTGTTTGGAAACTTTTTTTAAAGGGAATGGGAGGTGAAAGGTATTTTCAGTAAGATACTGAGCTGAAAACTAGACACACATGGGATTATTTCTTTCTTTTAGGTAGAAGAGGGGAAAAGTTAATTCAGGACAGCATTTATCCATATATCAGAGTATTTTTTTGATGCTTTCATTAGTACTTTTCTATGTTTTCATTATATGTATAACAACAGATTATGATTGTATTTATGAAAAGATGCCAGGATCGTGCATGAGTCATATGCTTACTTTACAGTATGTGCAGTGATTTGTGGAATTAAATCAATGTTCTTAAAAAAAAAAAAAAAAAAACATTACTTAGAATCAAGCTGTTTATCCAAGGGAACAAAAATCTGTCAAAGGGTGCCTCCTGTTTTGCAGTATGTTCATGTGGTTGAGTATAACCTTTATGGCAGTGAATAAATGACCACATCAGGGTCTCTTCTGAATTACTATGACACAGAAATTACTTCTTAACAAGGCATGGGAGCTTGCAGCCTGTGGCTACAGTTGTACTACACAAGAAAGAATACAACTGTCAACTCACTTAGGTGCTTATTTTCTTTCTAAACTGTATAGGCACTCCTTTATCCACTTCATTCTAAATAAGAAACTACAAGAGATCTTCTGTTTAAGCTAATCTAGTACAGGTGAGCAGTTGAGGATGTCCAAAGTTAATAATTTCTGCAACCACAATGTACTTATGCACATTTACCTTCTTTCTCTAACAGTCATAGGGGGAAACCTCACCTGTTTACCAAAATAGATGTTCTGATTTTTTTCCTACCTTCTGTTCTAGCTAAAACATAGTTGTAGGTTCCCAAAGGCTGTTTGGTTTTTTTTTTTTTTTTACCAGAAAGGACTGCCTGGGAAATTTATTAGAACGAAAAAAAAAACCAAAACCAAAACAAAAACAAACAAACAAAAAAAGCAAAAACACACACCCAAAAACAAAAACAAAAAACCCCACCAAAAAACAAATAAAAAACCCCCAAACACACACAACAACAACAACAACAACAAAAAAAACCAAAAAAAACCCCTAGCTTTTCTAAAACCAGGAGAAAGGACTGTTTTCTATTTTAGAAAAGAGCTTCCAGAGGTCAGACTCTCGCTGTGCTAACTGTCACTGGCAATGGCTAGAAGTGTCACATAAAGACTAGTCATCCCAGTTTCAGCCGTAAATACAGTAGGCATGCTAGGGTATCAGCAGATGATGACATAGGTGGTCTAAGATAAAGCCAGACAATAAATAGTATGAGAAAAGCTATGGTCCTTTTTCACTCTTTTGCTTAAGCTCAAAGTTTCCAAGGAATCTAAGGTAAAAGTAGGTATGTATCATGGTGGTAGTCCGCAGCTTGTCAAATTTTGCCTTGTCAGCTTACAGTATCATTTCTTCTGTGAAACATTTGGGACACTAACAAAGAAAAATCAGAAAGTCTACCCATCCTAATCAATGCTCTTCTCATCTGTCAGACAAGTAAAACTGGCCCAGATTGGAGCATAGATTTGTAAGCGTAATGTCACTAAAGTAAAATTGCTTCAGTGTGAAGAGGCCATAATGAAGCAGCTGTGCTAATGTGTCAGAGTGGACAGTACACTATCAAACAGCAGGCACTGCCACTGTCAGAGAAAAAGATATTGAGCTGCTGGACAGACAGCAGGTAAAAAAAATAGGAGATTTTCAACAATAATGAATTAATATGCATACTATTTTAAAGCAAACACTTTGTAATGTGTAGCAAAACTGAATACAAACCCAGGATTGAAACAGTAGAATGTTAATTTTTTTTGTTGCGACATTAAGTAACCGTGACTTAGAAGGAAAATCTTGTGGTAGAATTTGTCTTTGATAGGACAGACATGGCTAAAGGCATTCAATATCTATGTTGCACAGGCCTCTGAAGAACTGACTTGTGTTTTTATGTGGGGAATAGCAGCTGAACTATGTAGCAGAGCGGGATTTGGCAGTATTGTCCCAGGATTTCTATTTCCCATAACAGGGAAGAAAACAGCTGATTTATAGTCCTCAGATTACGTATTTTGTCATAAAACAATCAGCACACACATTCTGTGCCTCATCCAAAAATTAATACAGAGCACTATGCATTAATATTCTCAGGAAAAAAAAAAGAAAAAAAGAAGCATTATTATCTTGCTGAAATGTACTTTGTCGTCTTGGTCTCTATAAATGTTAAAATGAGGATTAAGACTATCACATTTTATAAATATTTCTCTATCTCCCCAGATAAAACTATTTCATTTTGAGAACCTGTAATTTGAGATAAATGCACTGATTACAATTTAAATGTCAATTATAAGGAGTCTTGTAGACATAATAAACCACACATTTACACTATGTTTGACAGAAGCATTAACAGAAGAATTGAACACGATCACAAATTAAATCAGTGACCTTCCTCCAATGTATAATAAAGAAATCAAAAGTGCTTTCAGCCTCAAATGGCCAAAAGAAAATCAACAAGCAATTACTGCAAACATCCCAGTAGTTGCATGACTCAGTGATTCATTCAGATTCAGGCCAAAGAGACACACAATAAACCCCATCTGCTCCAAAGTATCTTGTAGATCAAATTTAAATTACAGTTTTGCTACAGTAGGAAGCAGCTTTCTTTTTTCTGTGTAGATGACTGTGAAATGATACTAATAGCCAAGAAAAAGAGACTAAGACATGGAAAATTTAAGATAAGGAAGTGTAGCTTTTTAGTTACGTGTATTTGCAAGACCATATTTTAAAATGAAACTCACAGTTAAAAAAAGGCAAGACATGAAAGGGAAATTGATAATTATTTTTGAAGGTGACAGAAGACAAAATTAAATGACTGCATTGAGGACTGCAGTGATGAATAGAATTAAGAAAGTTCAAAGCAGTTGATTCAGTGGTAAATTTAGCATCCTACTTAAAGTGAACTTTGTGAAATTAAGTTTTGAAACAGATGAAACTGTAGGTGTATCTAACCTATACCTGAATGATAAAGTATAACAGATAAAAAAACTATTTTCTGCAAGTTTTAACTCCAGGGGCAGGCATTCTATTCTTACACCAGGTTCCAGCTCCTTATTCATGACTGATTTTACTTTTGAAATTGCATACTTCCTCTGTTGCAGTTTGGGATATATTTTTTTTATTTTTATTTTTAGCAAACTTGAACATCATCTTAAAATCAGAATCCTTATATCCCAAATTTTCCATTTATCTTCTTTGTTTTAGTCCAAATTGACATTTAGTTGCTTATATAGTTTTTTCATAGTCTTTCTTTACATACATTTTATAAGCTGCTCTGAATTGCCATTATCAGTGAAGTCCTGTACATGCATGGTATCTTCATTCTGCATTATATTCACATCCTTGAAGATCTGCCATCTGGAAGTCACATAACATTACTCTTAGAATAGAATCATAGAATCATAGAATAGTTAGGGTTGGAAAGGACCTTAAGATCATCAAGTTACAATCCTCCCTGCCATGGGCAGGGACACCTCACACTAAACCATGCCACCCAAGGCTCTGTCCAACCTGACCTTGAACACTGCCAGGGATGGAGCATTCACAGCTTCCCTGGGCAACCCATTCCAGTGCCTCACAACCCTTACAGGAAAGAATTTCTTCCTTGTATCCAGTCTAACTTCCCCTGTTTAAGTTAGAACCTGTTACCCCTTGTCCTATCACTACAGTCCCTAATGAATCGTATATCCCCAGCATCCTTATGAGCCCCTTGAAATACTGGAAGGCTGCTATGAGGTCTCCATACAGCCTTCTCTTCTCCAGGCTGAACAGCCCCAACTTTCTCAGCCTATCTTTATACAGGAGGTGCTCCAGTCCCCTGATCTTCCTCGTGGCCCTCCTCTGCACTTGTTCCAACAGTTCCATGTCCTTTTTATGTTGAGGACACCAGAACTGCACACAATACTCCTGGTGAGGTCTCACGAGGGCAGAGTAGAGGGGCAGGATCACCTCCTTCGACCTGCTGGTCACACTCCTTTTGATGCAGCCCAGGATACGGTTGGCTTTCGGGGCTGTGAACGCACACTGAAGCCAGCTGATGTTCATTTTCTCATTGACTAATACCCCCAAGTCCTTCTCCATAGGGCTGCTCTGAATCTCTTCTCTGCCCAGTCTGTAGCTGTGCCTGGGATTGCTCCCACCCAGGTGTAGGACCTTGCACTTGTCGTGGTTGAACTTCATAAGGTTGGCATCAACCCACCTCACAAGCGTGTCAGGTCACTCTGGATGGCATCCCTTCCTCCCAGCATATCAATCGAACCACACAGCTTGGTGTCGTCAGCAAACTTGCTGAGGGCACACTCAATCCCACTGTCCATGTCACCAACAAAGATATTGAGCAAGACCGGTCCCAACACCGATCCCTGAGGGACACCACTCGTTACCGGTCTCCAGCCGGACATTGAGCCAATGACCACAACACTTTGTGTGCGGCCATCCAGCCTGTTCTTTATACATTGAGTGGTCCATCTATCAAATTGATGCCTCTCCAATTTAGAGATATGGATGCGCTCAGTCCCACTGTCCTTGAATACTTCCTGGGATGGGGAATCCACAGATTCTCTGGACTACATAATCCAATGTCTCACCACTCACATACTAAATAATTTCTTCTTAATGTCTAATCTAAATCTTTCCTCTTTCAGTTTAAAGCCATTCCTCCTTGTCCTATCAGTACATGCTCTTGTAAATTCTTATTCTAAAGAGCAAAATCATGTAGTATATTTTCCAAAGACATTTGTATTTTAACATATATTTTTGGTTTGGTAGAGCTTTATTCTCTGTAGACTGTACAAAGACCATCTTTTGTTTGTGGAGTGCTTATTCAGTCTTGTAGATCAAGGTCATCATGCAGTGCCATGCATTACTTTTTGGTTTGTTTTGGGTTTTTTTTAATTGGTTTTGGGTTTTTTGTTTGTTTTTGTTTGGTTGTTTTTTTTAATGTTCTTATTACTGTTCTGTGACTGCAAAGTGAAAGACTAGAATGAAGGTATTTTCATGACTCTATTTGTCTCTGTCAGTTTGTAGTCTTACCTATAGTAAGGCTGTATATAAGTGCAAGATGACGCCTAAGCCCTAATCCATAGTTACATACAAGTTATAGCATTTACTAGCCCTGCCTATAAAAGAAATTGCAAACTATCATCCTAACAAAGGAAAGCCATATTCTCACTTGCCCACAGCATAAACCAGCGAAAATTTATTATAAAGCTGTAAGGTACAGCATACTAAAATAACAAAATGCTCATACAGTACATTCAACAACTGTTAAAATCTCTTTATATTCTGGCCTTGTGGTCTCTTCCAAAACTCTTTCTAATTGCATCCATTCAGTTATAATTACCTGGTAGGAGATCTGGCAAAGACATGGTGACTGGGAGAGAGGAAGATGCAAGATGATGAATCTGCTGGAGTGATTTTTCTCCCTCTCCTCTGGTCTCCCGACCTCCATACTCACCTGTAAAGGGTGACATCTTGCCATCTAATGAACTCAGGGTCAATGTCTACACCATGGGCCAAACAGCTCACAGTGATACAGACCTTCTCCCTCACTTGTTTGAATGGGATATCACTGAAACCCGAAATTGCCTGTAAGCCTGCACATCTGTGTATTTTTGCATTTTAACTAATGTACAAAGGCTGTTGTGTCCTGAATATCAGCCCATATAAAAACCTGGCAGTTGAAGCAGAGATATTCTCTCGAGTTATGTCTGCTCATCTATATTTATCAACCTTCCACCAAAATCCAGGCTTTTCTTCAGAAACACCTTCTGAAGCAGTCATCTCTCTTCTCCCTAATGCACATTTTGTTCTACTGCACAAGTTAATTTGTTTTTCAGAACACCTATAAGTATTTCTCATTTCTGCTTTGAGGCTACATGGAATGCCTATTTTCCTTATCCAGAAACAGAAATAAGAGAGAAGAAAAATCTGCTGTATTCTGTTTACAATATATTATGAGATAAATTCAAACATTGATCTCTGGAGAAATTTTTGCAGGTGTAAATGTAGCAAGTACCTGCTGATCATGAGTTAAGATGAATATGCTGCAATATTTATGTAAGTGAATCTATAAAAATAAAACAGACAGAACTGTAGCCCAAATTGCTCAATCAATAAGTTATGTTTTAAAAGAAGTTTTCTAAGTATTTTTATCTCAGTTCTTTTGCCTAGTCTGGGCTTTTTCCCAATGAGATCAGACTTGATCAGCCTACAGGTATTTTACCTTAGTGCATCTAGTGAATAGGCTAGCATCTACAGCATGCACATTATATCACTGGCTTTCACTCTCTGTAATTTTAATCAGGCTGATTCACTTTAGCACCCATATTTTCAAGTACTGAATTTCTAGGAAGCAATAAAAATATGCTACTGTGTTCTGTCTCTGTGATAGCAACTTCATCTTAACAGTACTTTTTGGAACACATGATTATGAACTCTTGCCCTGGTTTCGGCTGGAATAGAGTTAATTTTCTCCCTGGTGCAGTCCTGTGTTTCGGCTTTAATCTGAGAACAATGCTGATAGCACACCGATGTTTTAGTTGTTGCTCAATAGCACTTACCCTGATCAAGGACTTTTTGGTCTCATGCTCTGCCAGTGAGGCCAGGCATAAGAATCCAGAGGGGAGCAGAGACAGGACACCTGACCCAAACTAGCCAAGGGGGTATTCCATACAGCACATCATGCCCAGTATATATAAACGAGTGGGAGTTACCTGGAAGGCCCAGATCGCTGCTCAGGTCAGGCTGGGTATCAGTCCGCAGGTGTTGAGCAATTGTATTGTGCATCACTTGTGTTTCTTGGGGTTTTTTATCATTTTCCCGTTAAGTTTCATATCTTTCTCAATGTTATTTCCCTTGTCATTATTATTAGTAGTAGTAGTATTAGTAGTATTATATCATACTTTAGTAATTAAAGTGTTCTTATCTCAACCTGTGGGCTCTATGTTCTTTTGATTCTCCTCCCTATCCCAGTGAGGAGGGGGGAAATGTAAAGTGAATGAGTGCCTGCATGGTGCTGAGTTACTGGCTGGGTCTAAACCACAACAATTCTGCTGAGCCACTGAAATATATTAGAAATTTAAAATATGCAAGTGAATTCACTTGTGAAGTATTTGGTGAAAATTCCATCAAAAAAGCCATTTAAAAATCAAGGGCATTCAGCATGTGTTCTGGTTTTTTTTGTTTTTTTTTTTTTTTGTTTTGTTTTAATTGAATTTAGCTGCATCCAAATTATGGACAGACTTAAAGCAATCTGTAAAGATCAGAATAAGAGATTTTCTCATACTTTAATTTTTTCCTGAAGTTTTAAAAGTTTGCATTATATGTGTTTATCCTGTTCAGTATAGTATAGTCAGGAATACTAGGAAATGAAGCAAAGACATGTTTATATTGTGTTGGAGGCCTGAGAAATAGATTAGTTTGATAAGTATCCAGTCCTGTTGTGGTCATTATTTCATTTAATTTCACAAAGACTGGAAAAATACAAAAATAAATAATATCTAATATAAAATTAGTGTGTTCTGTGGTAGAAGTATATTTATCTCCAAACCACTTTGCTATGGTGTGCAGAATTTATGCTTTGCCTTGATAAAAATCTGTCAACATTCAGTCAGAGACTCTTGCTGCTACTTCAGATTTTCTTGCTGGTGAGATTCCAGGTAGCAAACACTGCTTTGCCCAGCTACAGTTCTGGACAATTCTTATCTCAGTGAATGTAATTTTGGAATTTCTGTACTGAGTCCTGCATAGTCTTTGATTACATATGCCTCAGGTTTGATTTCTAAAGTTTACAAAGGGATGCATCACGCAATTGCTCTGTTGAAACCCTTCCTTTGGGGCACTCTAGACAACAGCCCCTGAAAGCCACCAGCAGATTTGTAATGTTTGCAGATGGTGTTGTAGGGCATTCAACTTGAGCTGCTGTATTCTGGTTGTCAAGTTGCTGCCTGCTTTACATGGTAAAAGTTGAAACTAAGACCTGTGGTCTGAAGTGAAGAAAATATTCAAGGTGATTGCTATAAGCAGAGATGCATCCTGCAGGTTGAAGTGCAGTGCAAGGGGAAAGTAGAGTCCTTGGTGGAAAGTGCAATACAACCAAATAAAGTATATTAAGTTCCTCAGCAGCTGCTAGGCAACTTCTTCATGTTTGGATAAGCCAAGCTATTCCTTCCAAGCAGTTCAAAGATGCTCTTAATTCTGGCAGCAAGGGGCTAATAGTGTGGCTCCCTGGCTTTATAGTGTGTGTTTTGGAAAGTTGAATGAAATTACATATTCCTGAGATGTCTGAGATACCCTGAAAGGGATATTTGAGAGGGTATATCTCCAAATGTTTTTGTCATTACTGAATGTATGTGTGGCTGTATATATATAAATATAGCACATTGTATATATGCATTTACAAATATTACATATATAGATGGAGATATGTATTATATATGCATATGCCTATGTTTCAGTTAGGAAATTGATTACTGTTATGGAGTGTTTGAAAGATTAATGAATTAGGCTACTTTCAGATCAATACTTGATTGACAGTTATTAATGTCATATTGCTAATGGTTACCTCTTAATCACAGTCAATTTTTATCAGTACATATTCAAAACAGTCAGTCTTTACACTTAGAAAACCAGGGAGCTGACAATGAGGAGCTAGTGTTAACGGTCATTGTTGCTTTGGCCAATAAGCTTCTCTCATTGCTGATGCTTTATGCTTTTCATCCCCTCCTCAGAGGAAATGGGGATGATCTCATCTGCCCTTGACATAATCCATCTTATTTTTGAGACTAAGGTGTGCTTTTGTTTTGCCAGACATCTTTCTTGCCTATTCTGCAGGATCATTCTGGTTCGATCAGACATCTGTCCTGCTTATTCTGTAAGACTGTTTTGGTTTCACCTCATATCTTTCTTGCCTGTTGTAAATCCTTAGCTATCACCTTGCAGTTTTTACTACTTGAGCATAGTGGTGCAGTTATACCACAAATGTCTGCTAGCTGCTTTGTGGCAATGTCTTGTTTATGTATCTATGTTTAGCTGTGTTAAGAAATTTTGTTGGCACTCTTATAATCTTACAGAATTCTCATATACAGTCACAGATTACCCTGCTATAGTGTGCTTATGTCTGAGTTCAAAACAAACGTGCTTACTATACCTTACTTGGTTTCAAACTTTATGGGTGCTACAGGCTTCTGCTTCTGCTTCTTCCTAGGAGAAACTGCTTTACATGAAATTTTGGGTTCTATCTTAGACATGTAGTGAGTCCTGCAGGGTTTGGCTGGACAAGATGTTTGTTTGTAACTGACTGCTTTTAAATGTCAATGAAACATTGTTTGTTTGTTTTGCCTCAATTTAAACTTTATTTTACAATATTGTGAGGCTGAACATAATGGCATTATATCAGCAGACAGGAATCATAAATGAAACTAGTCAAACATGAGTGATATTTCCTTCAGGGGCTGGTCTGAATTCTGAACAAGATATAGACAGTGCTAAGTTCTGATAAGTAAATTCAGTGTAAGGACTTGAAAATAAGTTTCAGTGTAAGGACTTGCAAATAAGTATGTACAGTAAAATCTATAGAACATCCAAAGAAACAGAAAAAAATTACTTGCTACCTAGGTTTTTTACAACAAATAAAGAAAATTGTGTTACAGTTTGGAGGTAGGTACCTGGAATGCACGCTGAAATTGAGGAATTAAGGGAAATACATGCTGAATTCGGGGAGTTATTTGGTATTACCACTCAGTATATGAAGGTCAGAACCAAAATACTTTTGTACTTAACATAGCACAAACGAAAGTAATCATACATGCCTCAGAACAGAATTACCAGTGATAAATTAGGCATTTCCACTTTCTATAGCATGAGCAAAGAAGGTTGTCTGCTAAGAAAGTGGTATACTACACCAACATAGAGGACAAGAGCCAGCAAGCCAGCAAGGAAGAGAAAAGTGGTGCTTCCTGGGTTCAGGCACCCAACTGGAGCCATAGCTTGGCTCCTCTGTGAAACTGGTGTCCAGAGCAAGAGAACAAGGGGTAATGCGTTTAAACTTAAACAGGGGAAATTCAGGTTAGATATAAGGAAGAAATTCTTTACTGTGAGGGTGGTGAGGCACTGGAACAGGTTGCCCAAAGTGGTAAATGCTTCATCCCTGGCAGTGTTCAGGGCCAGATTGGACAGAGCCTTGGGCTGCATGGTCTACTGTGAGGCATCCCTTACCATGGCAGGGCGGTTGGAACTTGGTGATCTTAAGGTCCTTTCCAGCCCTAACTATTCTATGATTCTGTGATTCCACAACTTAGCCCAGAGTGTTTTCCACAGAAGGAGCATAATAGTTAAATATAAAAGAAAAATTCACTATCTTTTCCCTGTTTTACCTTCATTCAGAGTCTGCACTGAGGAAACTAGCTTGTGGTTTTCAAAGCCTCACAGTTTAACTAAAGGCTCAGGAGAGAAAGTTCAGCAGCTCTGTTCACTCAGATAAGCACTATAGAGCCTAACTTCCTATCTATGCCCAATAAGGAGTTTCAGGCGTTTAGATATCCACTCTGTGCATTCACCACCTCATGTTTCTCTGTTGTTTCTGACACCTGAGAAAGCTGAAACAATGGAGTCCTCCTTCTGCCATTTTCTTTGACCACTGCACACAATCCCAGCAACCTGCAGGCGCTCCCTGCAGACGACAGACTATTCTCCAAAAAACTTTAATTTGTAGAAAAGTTCTCAGATCTCATTGGCTATAATAACTTCAAGACTGGTCTTATGTGTTTACTTTCAGATTTGTTTAACAACTGAAAATTCTAACTTGAATGTGTCAAAATTTAATATTTAACCCTGCGTGGAAGATACCCATTCTCAACCATATGTGATTCTGGTATTTTTCTCCTTTAAGATTATAGTTCAGCCACCATCTTTCAAAGCCAACAAATAGGTTAAAATTAGTCCTTCCTAAATATAACACAATGGTAGTGTTTCCTTTCAATACTGTTTGCTGCTCTTGATTAATTCATCAGTTAAGAAGTCCTGTTTGAATGTTTCATAAGTTTACCTATCTGGCTGTTTTATCCAACGTACATAATACCCCTAAAAAGCTTTTCCATCTGACTCTTTATCCCATTGTCCTGGGTTGAGCAGCAGCAGTCATTTTTCTCCTTCTTAGGAGCTAGTACAGTGCTGTGTTTTGATCTTTTGGCCTTGGAACAGTGGTGATAACGCCGATGTTTTCAGTTGCTGCTCGAATGTTTGGTCTGGCCAAGGACTTTCTGAGCCTCATGCTCTGCCAGGGAGGAGGGGAGGCCGGGAGGAAGCAGAGACAGGACACCTGACCCAAACTGACCAAAGAGGTATTCCATACCACAGCACGTCATGCCCAGGATGTAACGGGGGTTACCCGGAAGGGTTGGGACTGCAGGGTTGGAGGAGGTATCGGTCGGTGCTTGGCTGGGGGAAATGGGGTGAGTTATTGGTCGGCTGGTGTTGAGGTGTTGTATTCTTTCCTCTTGTTATTTCCTTTAGCACTATTATCATTGGTGGTAGCAGTAGTGATTTGTGTTATACCTTAGTTACTAAACTGTTCTTATCTCGACCCGTGGGAGTTGCATTCTTTTTGATTCTCCTCTCCGTCCCTCCAGAAGCAGGGGGAGGGCAAGAAGGGGGGGAGTGAGTAAAAGGTTTGTGGTTGGGTTTAAACCACGACACCCATGTTACAATTTGTTGATTGATTTACCGAATAAAGCAGAGTCTTCCTAGGACTGATAGGACTACTAGCTCCTTTCCAACTTACTCCTCTGTTGGTGCAAAACCCCATTAGGATAATGCCTCCTCATGTGTCACAATACAACATACCTAGTCTCTCTCTCCTGCCTAACCTCCTTTCCCTCTCCCCCTCAGTTTTGTACCTCTTGTGCAAAATAAAAACACCAGCTGTTTCTGGCACATGGGTTCATACATCAAGAGATGTACTGGCAGAACATGATATACACAGACCAACGGGAGGAAAGAGATGTAAGGTGTATTCAGGAAAATGAATCAGTTTCAGATTTTCTGTGGGCATCTTACTACAATTCATCACTGACCCTTAATTCTAATGTATAAGAAATTGTCATATTTATTGCCAGAAAAATACTCTCAATTTAAAAAAATAAGCAAAAATATTCAAGAATTTAAGGTTAGTTTTGTACAAATTTCTAAATAATCACACAGATAACAGAATCATAATCTGGGCTGCACATTTAAAGACTTGACTGAGTGCCAAAATTAATGCTTTGCAGTGGTTCATGGGCCAATTAGGTGGATAAATAACAGAATCTGCCAGTACTGACTTCAAAAAACAGACAGTACATGACAAAGGCATAGCAGCGTAAAAAAAAATACCTGTCAAATCTGTTATTGTATGTGCACTTGACATCAGTCTTGCATAAAAGAATTTTTGAATGATAGTGCTACCTAGAAATATAGCAAAAAGGAATGTAGTGTTCAGTATCTGTTATTGTCATATACTTGTCAGCCTGTTTATATCTTTTTCTTTATATTTCTTTTATGTGTAGATTTTTAAAATTTGTAAGACTAGAATGAAGTTATTAAGATGGCAATATCTTCAAAGCACTCAATTTTTCCGTTCTTATTCATAACAACTTGCTTTAAATAATGGTTATGTAGAAGGTAAAGGAAGTGTAATCAAGAAAAAGAAGACACAGTTTAAGGGGACCCTGTCAAAGCAAAAAATAATCAGTTTTATTTCCATAGCAAGGAAAATGCAAATATAAGCCTATATCTATGCAAAACCTTAACTTTTTTCCCCCTGTATAATCAAGATTTAACAGTTCCTTGGTAGTGAATGTCCCTTATGTTTTGCCAGATTTCATTTCCTGTTTCTGCAGGAGTGGCAAAATCCCTTTAGGCTACAACATGGTTTGGATCAAGCACCCTTATGCAATCTATGTCCAATGATTTTACTTCTTTACATATTGTATAAATATGACCTTGGTCAAAGATGTTCTGTAATATGAAAGGAGAGATGATGCTAAGAGTGGAGATTTCTAGCTAAACAGGGATGTCAGTAATACTGTTAGTCATGGGAGCATGTTTTTTCAGCCTTGTAAAAAAAAACAGACCTTACAGCGTGAAAGAACAACAAGAAAACAGTTCGGAATGAAAGTTAATATTTCTCTCAATTTTGAGAGAAATTAGGCTGTCTATGCAACATGGTTTTGGTAAAGACTTTTTTCTTAATTCTCTCCTGGAAAACAGTGTGAATTCCTTATGGCAAAAAAAAGAGAAAACAAAAAACAAAACAAAAAAAGAAAAAAAAAAACTGCAACAAAACCAAACTAAACCAAAACCAAACAAACCAAAACCACATTAAAAAGAAAAAGGAAGAAAAATACTTTGCACTTTGTGCTGTATTTCTACAATTTCTACACTTCGCTTAGATCTAGCACCTTCTGAGATTGTGAGTGGTTGTTTCTAAGGGTCAAAGATTTGTGGAAACCTTCCCAATATTCTGTCCAGGAATTCCTCTCACATGAAATCAGCAGGTTACACTATCCAGACCTGAACCTGGAAAAATTTAGACATAATTCTTTAACAGGCAATGTATCAATTTCCTTACAGCAAGGAAGAGAGTTGTGAGGGTGAACGGCTGTCCATTGCTTTTATTTACTACAGATTAGAAAGATCCCTGGATAATGTGGGAACAGTCTCTTTTTCTGATGTTTGGATTCCTTGAAATGAAGCAGTGAGAGGAGTATAAAAGACAAATGCATTTAGACATTTTTTTTTTTTTAGTTTTCAAGCAGAGAAGCAAAAATGCATTTCCAGCTAAAATTAACCAGTTGGTCAGGTGGAAAAAGCTCTTGGGTAGATATTGACAGAAATGTCAGAAACCTGTTAGTTTATTTGCCTACTAACTCCTACCTCATGAGCTGAAAATAATAGTGAAAGAAAGTAAAAACAGGAAGTGAAATCCCAAGGATGGTGATTTTACTTTTTGATTGTATGCTGGCTGCTCAGGGGAGAATAATTTATACTTAAAACAGTGCAGACTATTTTCTCCTTAAAACAAAGGAAGATAGAAAACTGGAGTACTTGGTGGAGTAGCAAAAAACACAAACAGAAGCAGCCACCAGTCTTGTTCTCAAAGTGACATTTAGCACCTTGCTGCTTTGTAGCAATAGTACCACATTTAAGTGTATGGGTTCCAATTGTACTTCAGCGTGGCTGGAATTCAAGACCAGCAAGCAAAGTGGTGCACCATCAGTGCTGGGAATCACAGTCTATATGCTGTCCCTCAAAGGTATAGATGGCTGTATCCAGAATAGGTGCATAGTTCTGATAAAGATTTATAACTATCTTGTTTTTGAAACTTGCTGAATCAAAAAAATAAGAGCAGACTAGAATAGCTCACTATATGACCTAACTTTCAACCTACGCCATGAAAAGGGCATATGTTCAAAGTCTAATTTGTTGCTAGTTATAATAATTTAGTTCTAATCTAATTTGTTGCTAATAAGTAAAAACAACCAAGCTACAGCTTATCTAGTACAAAACTGTCATATTTTGCAACTATTCTTCCTAAGTTATCTGTCAGCTCTCAGCCTTGCTGATCTATTTATCTGTATTCTTTTTTAACAAGATTCTCACTGTTTGACAAAGAGTAATATTAAGCTCTAAGAACACATAGTGTCATGCAAGATCTAAATTTGAGTGCTTTACAATCAGTTCAAGTCAGCATAGCAATCACTTTTATGACACAAAAAGAAAACCTCTGATGGTCATGCACACAGGCAAGTTGTCTGCAATCGTAACCTGCATACTTTGTCTCAATGGATCAGAAAGTATTGCTTATCTGCCTATGTAAGTTAGTAGATGTTTGATAGATCAGTATTTCCACTTATTTTCCTCTAGCATAACTCAAAATAGATTGATGATTACTAGCTTCCCTCAGAAGCACCAGAGACTTCAAGAGATAAGGTAAAATCTTGGAGCACATTCTCCTGGATGGCATGCTAAGGCACATGAAAAACAACAAGGTGCTTGGTGACAGCCAGCATGGCTTCACTAAGGGGAAATCCTGCCTGACCAGTTTGGTGGCCTTCTATGATGGGGCTACAGAATTGATGGATAAGGGTAAAGCAGTTGATGTCATCTACCTGGACTTGTGCAAAGCGTTTGACACTGTCCCACGCGACATCCTTCTCTCTAAATTGGAGAGACATCAATTTGATGGATGGACCACTCGGTGGATAAAGAACTGGCTGGATGGCCGCACACAAAGAGTTGTGGTCAATGGCTCGATGTCCGGCTGGAGACCGGTAACGAGTGGTGTCCCTCAGGGATCAGTGTTGGGACCGGTCTTGTTTAACATCTTCGTCGCTGACATGGACAGTGGGATTGAGTGCGCCCTCAGCAAGTTTGCCGATGACACCAAGCTGTGTGGTCTGGTTGATACGCTGGAGGGAAGGGATGCCATCCAGAGGGACCTTGACACACGTGTAAGGTGGGCTGATGCCAACCTTATGAAGTTCAACCAGGAAAAGTGCAAGGTCCTACACCTGGGACGGAGCAATCCCAGGCACAGCTACAGACTGGGCAAAGAAGAGATTCAGAGCAGCCCTGCAGAGAAGGACTTGGGGGTGCTGGTCGAAGAGAAAATGAACATGAGCCAGCAGTGTGCGCTCGCAGCCCAGAAAGCCAACCGTATCCTGGGCTGCATCAAAAGGAGCATGACCAGCAGATCGAAAGAGGTGATCCTGCCCCTCTACTCTGCTCTTGTGAGACCTCACCTGGAGTATTGTGTGCAGTTCTGGTGTCCTCAACATAAAAAGGACATGGAACTGCTGGAACAAGTCCAGAGAAGGGCCACGAGGATGATCAGGGGACTGGAGCACCTCCCGGATGACGACAGGCTGAGGCAGTTGGGGCTGTTCAGCCTGAAGAAGAGAAGGCTGCATGGGGACCTCATAGCAGTCTTCCAGTATCTGAAGGGGGCCTATAGAGATGCTGGGGAGGGACTCTTCGTCAGGGACTGTAGTGACAGGACAAGGGGTAACGAGTTAAAACTTAAACAGGGGAAGTTTAAATTGGATATAAGGAGGAAATTCTTTCCTGTTAGGGTGGTGAGGCACTGGAATCGGTTGCCCAGGGAGGTTGTGAGTGCTCCATCCCTGGTGGTGTTCAAGGCCAGGTTGGATGAAGCCTTGTGTGGGATGGTTTAGTGTGAGGTGTCCCTGCCCATGGCAGGGGGGCTGGAACTAGATGATCTTGAGGTCCTTTCCAACCCTAACTATTCTATGATTCTATGATTCTATGATTATCTGTATCTCTTCAATGTCTCTATGACACCACTGAAAGTGCTATGCCGTGAAATTAGATGTCAAGAGTTACCTTGTTGAAATGTACATTTTTAAATTTCATTCACTGATTCATCTGCCATTTCTGTTAGTAAAGTCCAATTACCAATAAAAGATCTGGCCAGTCCTTGGAGAACTGTATGTGAAGTAGCCATCAGCTTCTAAAGAAGATGTCTAGCTCTGCTAAGGAGCATGCAGAGATCCCTAGGGTCTCTTTTGACTCCTTGTTCATCCTTTTTATTATTCAAAACACTGCTTTTCCTAGCATCTAGCAATGCTTTCCAGATGAGTTTTGTTTTGATTTCTGAAATTTTGGCTATGAAGATGATTCTGAGTACAAAGTAGAAGTTCTGGTTTGGTCACAGTGAAGCTATGTGCTTTCTCAGGAGGCTGTAAACACAGTTGTGAGAAGCATAAATCATCCACTGACACCCAGCCAGCTTCCAAGGTGAATTTAGGGAAGGAAGAACTGAGGAGGGCAACTGAGGGGTGCTTTTAATTCTCTAAAAGCCGGTGAGAGACCTATTAATGGCACCTGTTTCTGTGAGGACTGGAAAGTTTGAGTGGTATCTTGTAGAGGAACTTAAAATATCATATTCTGCTTGTGTCTGTGCTAAAAAAAAACCAACAAAAACCCATAAAAGGTATATAAGATACATGTATTCCTGTTAAAAGCAATTCCAGATGGTGTATTCCAAGGATACATGAAATCCGCTTTGCAGTTCTGATTGAAATTTAAACATTCCAGTTCCTATCCAATTTCTAAAATGCAGGATTTAGAAGTTACCTTCTTTACTATTTCTTCTGCCTTTCCCTGGCTACCTATGCAGCACACAATGTCAAGATAAGAGCTTTTTCCTTCATAATGATAGCCAAGTGCCTAACCAAAACGCGTACATAAGAGTTAGCTGACTGAAAGTTGTATACTGCATTGCTTAGGTACCTGCCTGGGTGTGCCTAGAGGTTTGAGGCACAGAACAGCATAAAATTCTGAGATTTATTCTTGACCAATGTTAGTATCAACTGCACTGTTTGGGAGAGCATGGTGTAAAATATATTTTACTTTATATGTTTTAGAGATGTCTGCTGGATTTATTTTTTTGTTGTTGTTGTTGTTCAGTTCTGATTTTTATTATTGTTCAGCAAAACTCTCAGCTTTATTAGACCATTCTGTTAAAATGTCTTTCTGAATACCCTAGGTTTTAACAGCTGCCCTTCTTTAAGTACTTTTCCAGTGTTGTGGATATTTCATCTTCTCCCTGCTCTGTTGTATTGAATTGCTTTTTTGATTTACTAATGGTTTACATTAATTCAAAAAATCCCTTTGATGTTAGTGACTGGAATGAAGCAGCACACCAGCTGAGATCTATTACTGTATATATGCATACATATATATGCTTGAAATCCACACTTCAGATCAATAAGGAGGCAGTAGAACTGAAGATGATAGTTATATAACTTAATACTGCACCATGAGAAAAATAATAGACTTAAAAACATTTATTCTTATGCCAATCTATGATCTTAAGATGATTGTTTATTACTGAGTACCTCATTACTCCCTGTGAAGGACGTACCTAAACAGATGGGGCTTAATAGCATGAACAAGCAGAATTTGTCTCAGAATGGGAAGTCTAGCCTGTAATTATCGCAAATTCACATCTGCAAATTACAGAATCATAGAATGGTTAGGCAA
The DNA here is from genome assembly GCF_037157495.1 of Lathamus discolor. Lineage (NCBI taxonomy): Eukaryota > Metazoa > Chordata > Aves > Psittaciformes > Psittacidae > Lathamus > Lathamus discolor. The sequence continues at coordinate 25,568,619 of NC_088887.1, read as the reverse complement.
CGCTGATCTCAGTGTCCTCGAAAGAGGAAAAGCTGGAGAGCGTGACTTCCCCTTTCTCCTCATTTCTCTTTCTCATTTCATTAGTTGAAAACTAAATGCTGATTGACTCTACAGACCTGACCTATTTACTGTAGAGATTGGTGCCATGGAAATTTCACAGTAGGCCTGCACCTGGAACCTTTTTTCAGGTAAGTGCATAGTCATAGCATCTTCCTTCAAGGAGAGCCTCCACAGAGTTCAGGAACAATCTGCACTGCAGGAAACCCAACAGGCCTGGCAAAAGCCTGCCTTGATTCACCATGAACCTGTTTTCAGACACAAAAAGGAAGCATAGAAAAGGTGAAAGGCAGGACAAGCTATCCAGAAAGAATATAGACATGTTGCTGGGCATGATACTGATTAATGAAGTGCGTGGCAACATAAAAGTTTTTTTCAAGTATGTTGAAAACAATACATGGGTGCAATGAAGAATAAGAAAAAGGAAAAGTTTAAGGCATCTTCACCCCCGGCCCCACCCTTTTCTTTAAAGTCAGGGTTTGTTCTAAGGTTCCCTGTCCCTGTGCTTAGGGGTAAATCTTGGAAGAATGAAGCACTACCCATGCTATAAAGAGAATGATTAGGGACCACATAGTCAAACTGGGTATAGGAGTTGCATGGGAGATGCATATAGAGGATGCATTCAAGGGTGCAGAGGGAGCTCATTAACAACATTGCCAAGCCTTTCTCCGCCACCTTTGAAAAACAGTGGCATGACTAATCATGAATTTATCAAAGACAAATCACACATGACCAACATGATAACCATCTCTGATGAAACGAGTAGTTAGGTGTCATTTTGCCTGCCTTCAGCAAGGTGCTGGAGATAGCAACACATGGACATGCTCCCATAATATTCTTGTAGCCAGGTTGGGCACGTAAGGTTTTCAGGTGATCTGGAAATCTGGCAAGACTACTGGGCTCAATTGCCTGTGGTCAGCAGTTTGAAGTCCCACTGGTAGTCAGTTAAGAGTAACATTTTTTAGGATTTAATTCAGCGGCCAGTATTTTTTCTTGTTGCTGATCTGGATGATGGGATGCAGTGCACTCTTTTCAAATTCCCAGACAATATCAAACACGGGTGTGAGTTAGTAGTTGATGTACTGGAGGGCAGGGATACCATTCAGTGTGCTCTCAACAGGCTGGAGAAATTTGCTGATGGAAACCTCTGTGAAATTAAACAAAACCAAATTGGAATAATGCCATGTGCCAGTAAAGGCTGAGGTGCGGCTTAACAGAAGGCAGTTTTGCAGAAAAGGACCTTGGTGTCTTTGTTTATGGCAAGGTGAATTTGAGCCAGCAGTGTGCCCTTTGTAACTTTGTTACCAAGAAAATGGCTGAAAGGTCAAAGCAAATTACTAACTGCCTCTGCTTGGTACTTATGATATTGTATCTTGAGTACTATGCCCAGTTCAGGCTTCCCCAGTGAAGGACAGAGGATGACAAGCTGGAGCATGTCCAGTGCTAGGCCATAGAGATGAATGGGGGATAGAACACATGATGTTCAAAGGAGCTCTAGGAAGGTTGGGATTGTTCAGACCGAGGAATAGATGGCTGAGAGGGACCTTAATACTGTGCTAGCTGCCTAGTGGGTTCTGGGTTACAGGAAGGATGAAGTCAGACATATCCCAGAGGTTCATAAGAGCTGAGGGGCACAAACTGAACATGAGGAATTGCACGTAGGTTGAGGAAACACTTTCTCACAGAGATGCACAGAGTGCATGGAGATGCTGTGAGGTCTCTGTCACTGGATACTTAGAATTCAGATGGACAAAATGACCTAGAACTACCTGCTCTGAGTTTGTAGTTGACCCTGCTTTGAGCAGAGGGCAGGAGCAGATGACTTTCACAGTCACCCTGCATCCTAAATTACCTAATGATTTTAAGACACCACCCTTTATGCTCACTCCTCTTGAATGATTCTCCTGAAGATACTTTCTCCTTTTAAAAAAGTCTGACAAATACAACACAGGAGACATAACTGAAATGAATTTGTGGCTTGAAAGGTTTCAGGCACAGGATTTTTACTATCCAGGCAAGAATCCTGGGTTCTGGCTGATCTTAAGCAATATTTTATCAATCATTTTGAAAGAGATTAAGATTTTTGGATGAGTATTAAAGTTTTATTGGCCTATAGGTGGAAACAGAATCATTTATAAAGAGATATGAGACCCAACTTCATGTCAAGAGCTGCTTTTGCATCTTAAATTATCATTAAAAAGCATTGTGAAGTAAAAGCTTTTCTGTGACAGGGGCTGGGAAAACTTAAGAGATACTAAAGTAATAGCCTTAACTAGTGCACAAATGTGCTCTTTTGTTGCCTTTTTAGATATACATCTTTCTTCACTGTTTTCTTTTGCTAGTTCTAGATATCTGCTCATTCTTCATTCTGTTTTCCCTCTATTCCACTTCAAACAGCCCTAGAGTTCCCAGCCTTAAATTGATGGGAATAACATAACCCAAGATTTGGATCTGCTGCAGAAGCCAGACTCCTCAAAAATCCAGAATAATCCAGAAGTCTACATAATCCTGAATCTTGTAACATTTTAGAGGTAATTTCATAGAACCATAGAATGGTTTGGGTTGGAAGAGACCTTATAGATCACCTAGTTTCACCCTTCTCTGCCATGGGCAGGGACACCTTCCATTAGACCAGGTTACTCAAAGTCCCAGCTAAACTCACCTTAAACACTTCCAGGGATAGGGCATCCACAGCTTCTTTGAGCAATGTGTTCCAGTGCCTCACTACCCTCAGAAATCTTCCCCTCTCGCAGGTTAGAAGCTGCTACATCTACCTATGTTTTAGTCAATTATTTCTGTTAATAAATATAACTTGTTCAAATAAAAATACTCTTGTATTATGGGTAGGAAGTGCCATAGTCCTGAGAGCTATTTCAACATGCTTTAACCTTGAAGTTTTTTCAGAGATCCTTTTGTGACGAATGCAGGGAGCAAATTCAACCTTGCTATTGCAACAGAGCACTGGATACATATGATGTAAATTAGCACATTTTGGTACACTGTTACTCCACTATAATGTAAGAAAAAGACATAACTATATAGCAAAATTGTTTTATTAAAATAACTGATTGTAAAATGGTACAGTGCATCATAATACTTTTTTGCCTTTATGCTTGAATAAATACAAATTAGATAACACTTTATTTTAATGATGCACTGATTAATACTGAATTACAATAAAACCTCTATGAAAGTGCATATGACATTTCCATTAATAGCAATTGAATTTGTTATTATTACTGTTATTATAATGAACAGCAAATCAAATTACTGGTGATAGAACACTTAAATTATATTGTTTCTTCTCAGGAAAAATATAATTTTAGCTCTCAAAACTTGCTCCATTCGTACCACAGGAATCATTGTTGCATGTTATTGTTCTTAAATAACCTGAAATATTGAAAACAAAATGTTGCATCATCATAGAATCATAGAATAGTTAGGGTTGGAAAGGACCTCAAGATCATCTAGTTCCAGCCCCCCTGCCATGGGCAGGGACACCTCACATTAAACCATGTCACCCAAGCCTTTGTCCAACCTGGCCTTGAACACTGTCAGGGATGGAGCACTCACAGCTTCCCTGGGCAACCTATTCCAGTGCCTCACCACCCTTACAGTAAAGAACTTCTTCCTTATATCCAATCTAAACTTCCCCTGTTTAAGTTTTAACCCATTACCCCTTGTCCTGTCACTACAGTCCCTAATGAATAGTCCTTCCCCAGCATCCCTATAGGCCCCCTTCAGATACTGGAAGGCTGCTATTAGGTCCCCATGCAGCCTTCTCTTCTCCAGGCTGAACAGCCCCAACTTTCTCAGCCTATCTTCATACAGGAGGTGCTCCAGTCCCGATCATCCTTGTGGCCCTTCTCTGCACTTGTTCTAACAGTTCCATGTCCTTCTTATGTTGAGGACACCAGAACTGCACACAATACTCCAGGTGAGGTCTCACAAGAGCAGAGTAGAGGGGCAGGATCACCTCTTTCGATCTGCTGGTCATGCTCCTTTTGATGCAGCCCAGGATACGGTTGGCTTTCTGGGCTGTGAACGCACACTGCTGGCTCATGCTCATTTTCTCATCGACCGGCACCCCCAAGTCCTTCTCTGCAGGGCCGCTCTGAATCTCTTCTTTGCCCAGTCTGTAGCTGTGCCTGGGATTGCTCCGTCCCAGGTTTAGGACCTTGCACTTGTCATGGTTGAACTTCATAAGGTTGGCATCAGCCCACCTTACACGCGTGTCAAGGTCCCTCTGGATGGCATCCCTTCCCTCCAGCATATCAACCGAACCACACAGCTTGGTGTCATCGGCAAACTTGCTGAGGGCGCACTCAATCCCACTGTCCATGTCAGCGATGAATATGTTAAATCATTATATCTTTTAATCCTTGATTTTAAGAAGTCGCATAATTTTATGAACAGAATTTCATCTTAATAATTGGTGGATGCAGAGAATTATGATAAAATCTATAAAATACTTCAGTAAAATGTGACTTTTGAATGGGGACATATTTGACCATCAATAAAATCCATTTCAAAGACTTTTCTACAGTCATCCATTTAACTGTCATTATCACAAATAGCAGACAAAGTAAGATTTTTTTCTGCTCAGAAATCAAATTCACTGATTTACAAATATCTCATCTTGAGTTACCTATGTAGTGTACATTTCTAGTTATGAACTCTGGTGTTCTTTAGTGGTACTCTGAATGTCCTCATGATTTATATCCAATGTTTGCTTCTTACTTTTTTGTTTTCTTTTCACTGATTGTTGTAGGAGATTATTTCCATATTCCAGTCGAGATTTAATTCAAGCACTTATAGACATTCACAGTAAGTTTTCATCACATCCCGTAACTCCAAATGCAAAGTACAAATAAATAAGCTCTCTTTCAGATGTGTTTTGTGGTGAGTAAGCTTAACTACAGTGTTGTTGCAACGTTAACATACCTGTGCTGCAACATGTGCTAAAATTATTGGGTGCATAAACATCTAGTCTGCTGTAGTCAGTCTTAGAAAAGAGGATACAGCTTTGTACTAAAGCTTAGGTTCTGAAAATTGGATTGGCAGACTCACTGCATAAACTAAAATATTCCACAAATAGGGACTCACAGCCTAAATCTTTTAAAATTAGGCTTTATATGTATCCCTTACACCAGTGTGCTCTTAAAAAATCCACAATTTAGAAGATTTTACATGCTTAGAGGCTCTTTAAAGGAACTTTAGGGAGCATTTTATTCAAATGGCATCCATCCACTTTTCTGAATGTGAAATTGAAACTAAACAAACAGGTGAATGAGTGTCACTCATTTCAAATGCAGGAGAATTCCAAAAGCCCATTTCAAGTATTAGCCAGTGGGGAACAAACAGCAGTTTGCCTCTTCCTTCAAACAAAATGTTTCTTTTATAAGTCACACAGTATGCAAAAGTTTTGATTATAAGATACTCTCTAAAAAAAAAAACTCTGCAGACATTACTTGAACTAACTGCAATAATTTCATATTTTGTGAAGTAGTGGGGAAATGTGTTCATCTCACTACTGTACAATCTGCAGAGATTTAATTTTGAAGGAGCCCTGTTGAGGTGGTGATGTTTTCTTTCTTTAATAGCTGTATGAAGCAAAGACAAATGATGTCCGTTCAGCACTGACCCATCAAGAGAAGGCAAGTCTTATTTGAGGGGTCAGAGTTCTCCAAGGAAGTTGGAGCTGAATTGATCATATCTCTGGTTAAACTTCCTACTATTCAAGCATAGACTGAACCAATTTTTTGGCTTTAGTTTGCTGACATTTTCACTTTTACTTTGTTAAACATAAAATGATTTGTGCTTGTCATTGGGAAGCTAAATTAAAAAGTGTTATAAAGAAACTGAAATACAGAGTTCTCAAATAGACTTTTGTATAAAAAACAACTACAAATATGCTCTTAAATTCCTAAATCAGATAATAAGATCACTTCATATTCGTTTGCAGAAGAAACAACAACATACTGTTTATCCCCGTCCTTCAGAGAGAACTGTTGCATATTTATAGCACACTTTCAGATTACAATTAGCACTTGCTCAAGGATTGAACATGAGCTTGCAGGATTATGAAATTATGAAAATTAAAGTGAAATGAGTACAAGAAAATAATTTATTATAAATATATAATTTTAAAGGACACTTTAAAGAGTTATATACTTGCCTTGCTGATCACTCTGTCTCTCTTTGGGCCATCTTCTTCAAAGTTTTTCCTATTTATAAAAGAAGAATTATATTTTTAAACACCTTTGTATCAATTTTTGCAGTGTAACAGTGAAAGATGTTTATTAAGTCTTGGGAATTGTTGTGTATTATTGCTGCTAGTTCAGAAGAATGTTAGACCAGTTCCAGACACATATGACTTTTCTACTGAAATATTTTTTTCTTAATTAATTTTCCCTTTTTCCTTTTATTTGCTTTTCCCAGTTGAAGACAAGGTAGGCTGACTGAATTTAATTGCCAAAAAGGAAGCTCTTAGGAAAAAAAAATCATAAAATAAAACTTTGTAGAAAAAAAAATAAATCGCAAAATGTACAGACTACTTGTTATTTTATAAATGAAGTTCATGGCAATAAAGAATTTAATTTTTATCTATCCTAGTTGTTATCTATCTACTGATGTTATTGACACTAAAGAACTTTTAGCAAATCAGGTACAGTTTGTGGATTGAGCAATAAAATAATTTCTGTGTATGAATAGTGACATTTTCTCTTTACTGATAATTGCTGGGAGAAAAACATGCTGGGATAAAGATCAGCTGAAAATGAAGGCTTTAGTCATACACATGACTTCAAAATGTTCAAAATACTGAAATATCTCCAGATTAGCATCTTCTGACTCTTAATTAAATTTATACTGCCAGCAATAACACAGACATCATATTCTTTCTTCCCCCCCCCTCCCCCCCCCCAACCCCCGTTTAATGAAGGAAGCATTTCATCGGCTTCCATTAAAAAGTCCTTCATAACAGTGAATATATTTCCTTTTATGGGGATTTGAGTTACCTGCAGAGCAGGTAACTGAATTCTACAGCTGAATAAAAAATCTGCATGTGGAAAACTAACACTGAAGGTAGAAGTTTATTAAAAAATATGAGGTCAAATCTAACAGTGTTACTATATATATCTGAAGTTCATGACTGCTGTTTCAGACAGTGTTGTTCTGTTTTATTATTAACCAATTATAACCAATGAATCAAAGACACTAAGACAATACTTAAAAAATTGTATTTAAAGTGTAATATAGCATTTCCAATTTGTCTAATGTAGACTCCGAAAACACAGTTTAAAAATGCCATATTGCACATTGCTGTGTACCAAGTATCACTTTGTTTTCTTTACCCCTTTTCATAAACCCCTTCAAAATATTGTCTTAGCTCTATAGCTCTCAAATAAAAGGGACAATTATCTACAAAAAAAAATTGTATTAAGTGCATTATAAAGAATTCTCCAAGCAAAACACCAAAACAAACAATAGGAAGATATGCCCTTGGATTAACAAAAAGCAAGCCTAGCAATAAATTGAAATTCATTTCCAAGCCTCATAACAGAAATTAAGGGAAATACCTCAACATAAGAAATCACATATTATTACAAGGCAAGATCAATTATAATTCTACCATTCTTGACAGTTACTTCTTCAACTTTCAATAGGGGAGTTTCTATAATTTCCACCAAAATACATTCCTATGCTTCAGTATGGTAGAAAGCTTGCACATATAAGGTAAACCAAACACATATGTGATGCCTACATAGGATTATCTACACAGAATTTACCAAGGGCCGATTTTCTTTCCACTGTGTTTTTGTGACACTTTTATTAAACATGTAATTATCACTGTATGTTCTCTCTGTTTAGTCTTTAACTTGTCTTCCTAAGTCAGTTTTTCACAAGTCTAATAATTTTCGTTATTCTTCTCTGAATCCTGCCAATCTCTGTTGCACTCTTCTGGAACTATGGCAAATTCTGCTTGGCATAGATCATGTCACTGCTGAATAGAATAAAACACCATGTCGCGTGCCTCATAGACAATAATCTGGTTTATGTATTCAAGAATGTGTTTAATTCACGTTCAGTTTGTGATCCATTAAGTGCCTGGGTTCTTTTCAACAGTACTGATGTTTAATCATTTCTAATCTTGCATTTATGGCAGTTGGTTATTTCTGCTGAGTGCATAGCTTGTCATTTGCCCATATTCAAGTGCATTTTTGCTCTTCAATTTTTTCATCCGTTTGAATGTGATCATTTCAAATTCTAAGCATGGCAGAGGCCACACTTGCAAATAATCTTAGCCTGGTATAAATTGCAAATTTGCCTTCTCATTCTATTTTTTATCAAAATTTTAAAATATAAAAAAACCCCTCATATGTTGCCTGAGACAATGTTAGAAGTTTTAGTAATGCAAAAGTATTTATAAATTCTCTGCAGCCCCCAAGGTCAGTTTCCCTGTTGTGGTAACAATTAGATTATCTTCATGAGCCTAGATCACTATAAATAAATACTGGTCTGTATTGGTCTCCTTGTTATCTTCTAGGTGGTTATAAACCACTTAGTTTGTTCCAATATTTTTCTGGAAGTAGAAATAAGTTGATTGGACAATGATTTCCTTTTCTTCATTTTCTTTCTTCTTCTTTACTGCCCACTTTGATAGTGGGCACTATCTTTACACTTCTGGATTTCCGCATTTTCTACAAATTCTCAAAGACAAGTGCAAATGGCTCTGGGATTACTCCAGCCAATTCTCAGACTGTGATATAGTGAATTTCATCACACCTGGCTAACTTGAAAACATCTGTCTTACCTACTCTCTAATGCATCCTGTTTCTATTGAAAGAAAAATGTTTGTCTTTGTCATTGCGATATCTTGTTTTAAGTGTCTGATGACAATGAATCTAGAAGCAAAAATGGTCTTAATCAATTCTGTCTCCTTGGGATCAACAACTTTCATCACAGAACAGGAAATTAAGTCTTTTGTATTCCTTCTGTAAGTCTTACTTTATTACTTAAGTAATTACAGACAATGGCTTTAATAACAATTTATGGTGTTTGTGGATATTTAAAACATAAATGCTTAATCTATAGATTTCAGTTATCTGGACTACCTCTGCAGCTAGGAGAAAAGGATAATTATCTGTTCATAAGAATGGTGAGCAGAGTCATTTTCTGGATGTGTTCTTCCTTTGCCATTGTCTCTGATTAGAATTTTAATCTCTGATAGCTAAATTTAGGTAAGATGTATCCCACACAGAATATGTCCTATTTCCTTCTCCTTGTACTGCTCTTTGTGCTTTGAGTGTACGGATTATTGGCCCTACAGGTAAGTGTTAATATTGTGCATCATAAACCTAGTATTCTAATTCTGTGGGGGTTTTGTTTGGTTGGTTGGTTTGGTTATTTGTTTGGTTTTGAGGGAATTGAAGTACTCATAATTAAAATTACATAATTTCTTATAATGATTTCTCTTATGTGGCCTTATCATGGTTACATGCTATCTTAATTTACTGGCTTATTTTTCTTTTTGATGGAAATAATCTGCACTTCTGCAATTAAAATTATCTGAATTCAATTTTTGGAGTTTACTTACCAATTCTGAGCTCATTAATTAGCCTTTTTAAAAATATATTGCTTACCTTTCTCTCCTCCCTTTCTCCCTCCCTTCCTCTTTCTCTCTTTCTTCTTTCCTCACTTCCTTACTTCTTCCTTCCCTCCCTCCCTCTCACCTTTTCTTTCCTACTCCTTCATTTTCTCCTTTTCTTTCTTGTATTTTTCTTTGTTTTCTTTCATAGTTAGACTGTCACAAGTTCCTTTCCACCATCACATTCCCAAACATTTCTGAGCTGTTGGTAATTGAAACCTGTAGCACTTTCTCCATCTAATTGATTTTGTAACAGCTCTGTTCCTCATTCCTAGGATGTGTTCACCATTCTTTTTTTCACTCGAAAAAAAATTCTTTCCCATTAGTTGACAGGGAGCCACATCTGTGCTGTGTTTAATATCCCTCAAGTGATCAGAATTGCTCCAAGTCACTATGACTCAAGAACCTTCATACAGTGTTGAAGATTTTATTTCTGTGGGTTTAGACTCTGCTTTGTTTCCTAAATCTCTACTTTCTTCTAGTTGATCTGACATCCCAAGTAAAAAGAAAAACAAAACAAAACCACAAACTTTCCCAAGCCAGATACATTCTTAGAAAAAGAATTATCATAGAGCAGGAGCTGTGGAAGATCTTCAAGAATTTCAGAGGCACAGAAGTTTAGTTAAACTGTAATTAGCTATAATTGGTTCCCACGTAATTTGTGACATCATTGCCTTGAGCTAAGTGGCACTAAATGCATGTTTCCCCACTACTGCAACTTTTCAAAGCAGAATAAAAAGAACTGATTCTAAACTTATATTTACAGGATGAAATTACACAAAAAACAACCCTACGTATATATGTAACTCAATGGTAGTTAGAAATATACATCGTAGAATCCTGTAAGCCTCCAGCAATGACTGTGTAAGAGAATGAGCTCCCATTTATTGTGGAGTTCTTCATGAAAAGCTAATGGCTATAAAAAGAAGCATTCATCAAAAGCCATTAGACGAATCCTTTCCACGCTGTTTTAGCAGCCCTTCAGGAGCCTGTAAAACATCTTAAAAACATATTTTGAAGCTAGATTGCTGAATAATTACCAAAGACACTTGTGAAAAAAAAGGAAAAAAAGTTGTATATTATTCTATCAACTTCTTAACTGTAGAAATAGATGCACCACAAACTGTGTTTTTTAAAGAAAGCATGTTTCTACAGTTAACTTACTGCAATATTATGCATATTCCTAAATAAGGCTTTAATTTTAGCTAACTATTTAGAAAAAAAAATCCCAAAACTTCAAATTCCAGTTTAGCTCAGACCAAAAATATGTTTTCCAAAACACTGAGTGAATCTAAAGCTTAAAGAAAGAACATAGAAGCTAAAAAGTCAATAAAATGTTATGAATGTTGCCAATTTTAGAACACAATTGAAATAAATGTCTAAACTAAATATCTATAAGCATGACTAAAACCCCCTAAATTCTCAAATATTTTTTACTTCTTTATCAAGTATTTTTGATGTTTTTTCCCAGTGATGTGGTGTAAGAGGTAAAAATTATATACATTTCTGCAGAATTTTGTTGATGGCGATATACATTTTTCACTCATCCAAACTTAATGCTAAAACTTTTGGCCACATGAAGTTCTCTTAGTGCTTACAAGCAGCTCTTGCTCCCCGCTTGTCCTTCTTGCAGTGCTTGGTCCACTAGATAAGCTTGTTGAAACCACAGCCCTAGATAAAACACAAACATTCCAGCACAGTGATTTATGCCTCACCCCTAGGTAGAAAACTCAGCTGTGCCAGGCTTAGATGCTGTTTCTTCTTTGATTCAGATCAAAGACTTCACCTGGACTCCCACCTGGCTTAGTAGAGCACCTTAACCTCTTGGGTTTGAAGTATCCTAAGATACAGTGTGCTCATGCATGGCTGGTGAAGTGTTCCAGTGTATACCCATAACAAAGAGACTGATACTACATTGCTGTGGTTGTGTACTTCTCTATGGTGAGAGGAAAAAAAAAAAAAAGCTTCTGGTCTGAATTTGGCAGAAGATTGCAGTTCTTATACCTGTACTGCAGTATAAGATAAATGGAAGGAAATGTTATAATTTTGGTGTTTTTTCTTTGTTGTTTTTCCTTTTTTTTTTAATTTATTTAATCTTTCTTTTCTTTCCTGAGAAAGGCTGACTTTACTGACACATATTATTTGGTCTATGACTGGTTTTCTGACTGATGCCTCCATGGTGATACATATTTTACTCGATCTGAAGTGCCTGAGGGCAAGGAGACAGGGAGATTTGGTATAAGGTGTGACTTTGAATAGCAACTTTTTGCTCACTGAGATTAAAATGTATGTTAATCCTGTTTGGGGGGTCCACTGCTCCCTGTGTTAGTGTGTTGAAAAGTGTAATGCAGGCATGGGAAATTTCAGCAGTTCCAGGATGCAAAATACTTAGTTACTACAGTATTAATTCCTTCCTTAACAACTCTGTCCAGCTTCAGGCGTTTAATTTGGCAGATTTAAACCTGTCTGTGTATTTATGTGTATGTGTTTTTTCAAGCAAACTTGAAAAAACAACGTTTTCAGTGTTACAACAACGTTTTCAGTAGGGTTCGGTTTTGGGTTTTTTTTTTGTATTTGTCTTGGGTTTTTTTGGTTGGTTGTTTTTTGTTAACAGCAATTTAGTAAAATTTTTTTAAACAGTTGCTTTTACAGTTACATTATCAATAGTCATAAGAAACCTACAGATAACCAAAGTTCTCCTGGGCCAAAAAGAGCTTCAGAGATAGTTGTTAAGTAATCAGATATCCTGCAGGCAATATTGACAAAAATTATATTTTTCCACTTTATATGTTCACAAAAATATGCACAGCCAAACTCATTCACAGACAGCGAACATCTTTTTTAAGTCTTCTTTACCTTTATTACCACATTAGTTTCCATGTTTCTGATTCAAGATGGTTTTGGAACTAACTCTTTTAGGATGTTTTAAAAAAAATTCTTGACCCTTAACTGGATGTTTCTGAACCATGAAGAAAGTTTTCAATAAAAATGTTGTTGTAACTGAGAAATATGATTGTACCAGATGGATGAAAATAGAAAGAAAAAGAATGGGGACAACTGGGTTTTAGGTACTGAACATTATTGTACAACACCCCTTAGCCAAACACAACTATTCAGGATTAATGATGTTCTTAAAATTTTCTATACAACACAGCCAGTCACTGTTTAACATTGCTGAACTGTAAAACAGCTATTTCACAAAATCCATTTGCTCTTGACAGCTTCATTCCTCTCTGTCCACTTGTTTGGTTTTTGTTTGGTTGGTTTCGGTTGGTTGGTTGGTTGTGGTTTTTGGTTGTTTTGTGGTTTGGTTTTTTTTGTTTGTTTGTTTGTTTGTTTATAATAGAAAAGAGCAGGGATAGATGATGGGAAGAAAACCATGAAAATAGTAGGGGGAAAGGGCAGAAATAAAAGAAAGGACATACACTGAGGAAGGAAGCAGATAAAAGAGGAAAATTGATTTGTAAAAACATTAAATTCAGTTATTTCATGCTTTCTTTGGTAAAAAAAATGTAAAAGCAATAAGATATAGAAAGAGGGTTTTTTTGTCAACTTTAAATGATAAGAATGATGCTTTGGGAATGTTTTCTAAAATTTTTGTTATCTTTCAGTGCGTGGTCATGGTCAACATTAATATACATAGTATTCAGCAAACTAGCAGGAAAAGGGTGTTTTAATTTAATAACAACTGTATGAAAAGGAAAAGATAAAAGGCAAATACAGCAATCAACAGTGTAAAGACAAGTAAGTAAACTAACTACACTATTTTCAAAGATAAATTTTATGCGAACTGTAACTTTGTATCTAAATTTTTCCAGATAAAAATTCAAACCTTATGTTTTATTGATAAAGAAAGTGGTTTACCATTAAGGCATCAAAAGCTAACAAGGCAGAAAATATGGGCTAATGGCTGATTCAAATGTAAAATAAAAGGTACTTGCTCTTTAGTCCCTTTTGTTTGTGTTGACTGGAAGTCTTTTGGGGCAGTGGTCTTACACTGGATATATACAAAAGAATAGATTCTACATTAGCAGTAAAGATGTACTGTTTGGCTTTCAAACAGTGAAATATATCGGATACAAAGGGAAAAAGATGTTTTAAACATTGCTTCATCAACAATTTAATTCATGTAACAGTAGTTTGGAGGTAAACATGGAATATATATACAAATCTGTTTGTAAATGTACAGCTTACGCTATAACAAAGAAGAGCATGTGCTGCTTGAGACTTGAGGTCCATTTTCAGTCCATTTATCCTTTGTCTATTAAATGTTTTTAACCTTCCCTGCACAGTATTTTTTAACTGCTTCTTACAATATACGATACTTTTGGAAAGAAATCAGCCACCCATTTTTTACAGTCCTTGACTATGTCTTCCAGTACCACACAGTGATGTAACCATTTTGAGGTACTGCCAGCATACAGCTAGTATGAAAAATTTACTCCTTTTTTTTTTAAGAAAAAATTCTTTTAGGATTACCTCTAGTGATGACACCAAATTCCTGCAGTGGAAATGTTTTTCAATCAAAATGGAAATGTTTTTTTTTTATTATTTTTTTCTTTATGTAATGAAATGTCAAGCTGTGATTTAAAAAAGCATGAGCCAAATATGCTGCTGGGTCAGCTTCAGGTTTTGTATGTGATGAAGTGATCTGGGGTTGAAATTGAAGTGTTTGAAAGTATGCTTTAGAGGCAGAAGCAGAAGCAACAGAGAAAGGACAGAAAATGGTAAAAGATAGTTACTACTGAGAAAACAAGCAAACAAACAATCCCACAACAAAAACAACAAAACTCAGAAAACCCAAAACAACACAGCAGAAGAAAGATATGAAATCAGGTACTTGACTTCAAACTTTTGCCAGCAATTCCATAGTAACATGCGTTTTCAATTCTGAAGTCTGAGTTTATAATACCTTCAGAGGTTCAAATTTCAAACAAATTCCCTCCCTAGTAAGAAACTAGCTTTCAAATTCTTGTTTTCTGCATGATAAAAGTCTCCAACAAATTTGAAACTGAAAGGTATTGCTGCTAGTGACTGAATGTATTCTCTTTCTTAAACACTTGCACCTCGATCCCCTTACAGCCCATGTTTTCCTTCTTTTGCTTGTTTACATATTGGGCAATAAGAGAATAATCTGCTTACTTTATTACAATAAGGCCAGAAAGAGGGTCTAGATCACCCATTCTATCTCCACGCTACCAAAAGAAATCCAGTTGCATGCTCCAATCCCTTTTAAACTCTTTTTCTTTATAACTTTGTAATATTCCAACAACCTAAAGTCTGTAGCAAAGAAGAAAAAGATTAACACAACTCTCTGGGGTGAAGCTTTACATTGGGTTGTGATGGAAAACCAAGGGAAGATCATGAAGCATAGACCTTCCCATTTAAAAACAAGGCAGCGAAAGTGAATCAAGAGCTCTCCAGAATTCAATTCTCTCACCTGAGCGAACAGACAGCTGCTGCCACACCATGCTGAACTGGCAAGCACTTTTTTAATTACTCAGCCCTTCCAGAAGGCAACACTTCAGTGGTGATGAAGAGGCGCAATTTCTAGAGCTCCAGTGGGAATTGTTTTCACCTCCTCAGAAGATTTATAGGAAGCTTTCTACTAACATTAAGCTATATATAAGAAACATTCTGTCTGAATGCATGCTGAAGCATTGAAAAGTCAACTTTCCTACTTTCACCTCACAGTTGATACAAACATCTCCTCTCAAAAGTGTATGGAGTACACAGGATAATGTATACTGCTAGTGCTCTTGCACATTTCTGTATGACAAACTTTAATCCGACAAACAGTACATTGATTTCTCTTCACTACCTTGCACAGAAGATACCTGAGGGCTTTAAGCCTCTTGAAGGTCACAGGATGAGGAGAAAAAAGAAATCTTTGCTTAAATAAGATGCCTGAAAGAATGTTTATATGTAGATTCAGACGTTTTTGTGTGCAGAAATAAGTAATCCTTTGGTACAATTAAGCAAACCTTCTAACATAGCCCTTTAAGAGGAAGTATAAGGAGACATCACCTCTTCCCCTAATACATAGCAGATATCCACAATAAAGTCTCAGTTTACAACTTTGTCTGCCTTGAGGAAGTTTGGGAATTCATTTCAAATATTTCCAGTGTTCAGGTCCTCAGCACTTAGTATCACTACTGTCATGGTTTAAGCCCAGCCATAAATCAGACCACGCAGTCTCTGCCTCACTCCCTCGATTCTCCCCCCATACCCCCCAGCCCCACTCCTGGAGGGATGGGGAGTAGAATCAAAAGAATGTAACTCCTATGGGTTGAGATAAGAAGATTTAGTAACTAAGGTATAACACAAATCACTACTGTTACCACCAATAATAATAATGATAAGGGAAATAACAAGGGAAGAGAAAACAACCGCTCACCATCCGCTGACTGACACCCACCCCGACCCTGATAGTTATCTAGCCCTTCCGAGTAACTGCCTCCAGTTTTACATCCTGGGCATGACGTGCTGTGGTATGGAATACCTCTTTGGTCAGTTTGGGTCAGGTGTCTTGTCTTTGCTTCCTCCCAGCTTCCCCTCCTCCCTGGCAGAGCATGAGACTCACAAAATCCTTGGTCAGAGTAAGCATTACTTAGCAACAACTAAAAACATTGGTGTTATCAGCACTGCTCCCAGGCCAAAAGTCAAAAACACAGCACTGCACCAGCTACTAAGAAGGACTAAAAATGACTGCTACTGCTGAACCCAGGACAATTACTTAGACCCTTTTTTTTTCTTCTGATTGCTGTAAAGCTTTTTATAAGTAATAGCAAAAGAGAGAAAACAAAAATTTTGGAGTAAGAGAGCAACTGATTTTCCTTTCTATTTTTATTTCTTTGGACTGTTGTGAAAAAGCAAGTGCTGGAATAAGTACCTATCCTAAATATTAAAAGCATATATTTTTTTTATTCACAATACTAAGCTTCATTGTATCCCAGTTTGCTAACTGAGCCTACTGTTATTTTTATAAATAAATAATAATTTTTAAAAAGTCTTCCTTTGTAGAGATGTATATCTTTAAATTCTTTCTGAATGAAGAATCTCCTAAAAATCAGTTTTAGGAGAACATTTAGGAAAGCATCTACATTTCCTAAAATTCAGTGAACACATTTTTTTTTTTGGGTTTGTTTTTTGTTTTTTGTTTTTTTTTTTAGAGTGAAGCATGTTCTAGTCTACCTGGAAGGTAGTTTTCATAGTATGGCTTATTTTTAGAATTTATTTCTATTCATCACTTGGATAAGAGAAATGCAGACATATCAATTAGTCTACCAAGTAATTATTTTCTAAGGAATTCAGCAACAATTTTCATTATTTTTCTTTCTTCATTATTGTATTCTCACTAATATTAAATCTTACATTTTAATTGAGCTAGTGACTAGATATCATGGACCACTAGTTACTTTTGATTATGGAAGTGAGAGGAAGCCACTGTCCAAGGGCTTCTCTGAGTTGAGTGTTAATTACCCATATGAAAAATTGCTGCAACATTATGTATAATTTAGCACTGTCTCTCTCTATAGTAAAGAGAAATGCAGGAATACCATCTCATTCCTCAACTTGTGAAACAATGCAAACTGTGCAGAAACTAAATTGCATAAATCGAATTTTGTTGCCTCTCTTTACTGATACGAAATTGCCTTCTGAGTGAAGCATTTTGGTGCATATTGCATCATTCTGAATGAGGATTTAACTACTGCTGAAATAAATAGCCTTATTGCTTTTGAATACTGGGGATAAAGTTGGTTATGAAAGGAAAAGACAAATGTAGGCTGAGTTTGTAGAAGCAAGAATGAAAATATTTTACCGATATCTATAAAACATTTAACTAAGAAAAAAAGAAGCTGATTAATAACCTAATTCACTCTACATGACTTATTTTTAAGCTCAGTCATGTGCTTGTTTCACAGGGGTTTTCTGTTCTTTCAGTTGTGTGGATACTGCTTAGTAAATACAAACGTGTTTGTAGTGAAATCATAACTATTCCTATCTTTTTTTCTGTTCTCTAACATGGAGAGATTGCTCAGATCTTTTCATGACCTGCCTGAAGACTATGTATCACACAAAAATGAAACCTACTCAACTTCTTCATTTATTTTGACTGCTTTCTTTTATTCATTCTGTCTGTGGTCCTGGTATGTTATTTTCCATTTTTATGTTACAGAAACATCAGTAAATCAATGTTTCGTTTCTATTCTGAAGATTTCCCTCTTCTATCACAAGAAAGATAAACTACTGTAACTGCTTGTCACCAAAATGTCTTACAATAACATGAGTTTTTAGCAAATGAAGAAAGTATGTTACTATATTGTTTTTCTTTTAATATACTGTTTAAACATGGAATGCCAATTAATGTAGTCTGTTTGAAAAGACACTGCAGTAAAACGTTGTTTGGTTTGGGTTTTTCTTTTGTTTTGGGTTTGTTTTTTTTTTTCCTTTTTAACATTTAAACATATAAGAACATATTTTTACTATATTCAACCAAATTTAGACTGGAAAAGATGTTGTGAGAGTAACTACATGGTACTGAGCTGTCATCAAAGCCACTAACTAGTTCTTGATATTCTTCTGTACATATAGAAGTGCACATTCTTCTACTGATGAATTGCTACTATAATCATTAAGAAGTGTAAATCAATCAATACAGAAGCAAACACTTATGATGCAGTAATCTGGAAATACCACTAGCTTGCAAGCTCACATTGCCAGGTCATGTTGAGCTTCTCGTCAACCAACATCCCCAAATCCTTCTCCTTAGAGCTGTTTTCAGTCCCTTTGTGTCTCAGCCTGGATTTGTGCTTGAGATTGCCCTGACTCAGGTGCAGGACATTTTACTTGGCTTTCTTGGGCCTCATGAGTTTGGCATTGGCTCTCTTCTCAAGCAAGTCATGGTCCCTCTGGATTGCATCCTTTCCCTCCAATGTATCAACCGAACCACACAGTTTGTTGTCATCTTCAAACTTGCTGAGGGTGCACTCAATTCCACCACCCACCTCACCAACAAAGATATTAGTGCCAGTCACGATACGAACCCCTGAGGAGCGCCATTCGTCATCAGTCTCCACTTGGACATCAATCTGTTGACCACAATCCTTTGTGTGTGACCATCCAGCTGATTCCTTATCTGCCAAGTGGTCCATCCGTCAAACACATGTCTTTCCAATTTAGAGACAAGGATGTTGTGTAGGATTGTTTCACATACTTTACACAAGTCCAGGTAGTTTCTCAGTTTCTTTTCCCTTATTCACCAATTCTGTAACCCTGTTGCAATACTGTAAGTATTTTAATAGAATAAGAAGCTATTGTGTTATATTTATCTTCTTGTTGAAATAGTGTTGCACATAATTTTTTTCTTAAGAAAAAGTAATTCCTGAGTTGAGTACAGGGTGACATGTAAATGCATCTGGTTTATTACTTATAGTATGTATGAAATAGTTTGCACTTTCATTTACCTTGTTTTCACAAGAACACGTTTGTACCATCTTTTTAGTTTGGGCTCCTCTAATTCATCTTATATGTTCTTGTAAAATGGAACCTGTATCTCAAAAAAAGTATCAATGCACTTAGAAAAGTTAATACAGAAGAAATAATTATTTGACTGTTGTTGGTGGTTTAGATATTGAAGCTGCAGTCTGCAGTGAAGATGGAAAACAAACCCCAAAATATATTGGAACTGAGTTTTATATAGCGAAAGTCATACTTTCACCTGCTACATCTATACATGACCTGGGTAGATACAACCTGATGATGGTTCTGAGGCCACGTACTGTGTCATGGTGACATTGAGCTCAATACTCTACTACAGGGCTATACAACAAAATACAGCTATTTCACAGTGCGGGCAAAATGGCACAGGTAAACCTGCAGCAAGCTGCAAAGAACTGTATAAAGTCTTCAGTCCCCAAAGGACAGATTGTGAATAACTTACTGAAATAGAAAAAATAAAGTTTGAAATGTCCAAATGCTGGGGAAAATAGGTATTTGATAGCTCAGTTGATGACTCACTGTCCACCTCTATCAAAACCTCAAACAATCCATAGTAACTGATGACTTCAGTGATGAGAACAAGATATGAGCTTCAATAAATGTAATCTGGGCTGAAGCCTAACTATTGCCACAGCCTAGAGGCTCTTTCTGGTTAGCCAACTAATAAAGGTTTTGCTGAGATTGAAGAAATTCTACAAAATCACCTACCTTTAAAGTCTTATGTGATTGCGGAATGTTCCTACAGCCTAAAAATATAATGAAGAAAAACCTCTTAAATTCTATACATATTGAAAAAAAAAAAAAAAAGGTGAAATATTGTCAAAGAGAAAAGTTTGGTGCATCAAGTGATTGCTTGGTATGTAACACTTGAAGTAATTCCAAAGTAGTTAGTTGCTTATACTGCTTCCTACACTGCTCCACATTTGGCAATGCAGACATACAGGTATGTTGTCTTTTCTGTGGATGCTGAAACTAAGATTGCCGAAGAATCACAATGGCATGATGAACAATTTTTAGTCCATTTCAAGATCAAGAGGAAGCAGCAAAGTGGGGAGCACTTACAATGCAGATTTTTACTACAATGAAAAGCCTTCATAATTTCCTTCATTGGTTACTCAAGGTCAAACATTGAAGGAAGGGAAACAGGTATCATGCTAAAAAAGAAAACAATGCAAAACTTCTGACACAGTTCACAGATAAAGCCTGAGATTAAATAAATAATGCTAGAAAATTCTCTCCATATATTGTTTAACTTTGAAGGACAATTCAAATAATAGATGAATTGGTTTATCTTCAAAGGCCAAAGTTAGTTCAAAAGGAATTTAATATAGGGCCTTTTGCTTTTTAGTAATTACATAGCAACATTATAACTTAAAACGTTAAAGCTGCAGGTAAGCTAAGTGAAGTATTGATTTCTTAGGAGCCAGAAACCCCTGCTGAGTATCACATGTGATTCACAATTATTAATACTCTGCTATTTCGACTGGAGCTGTATCTCTTGCCTAAAAGGAAGGAAATATTTGCTGAACTAACATCTTTCCACAAGCTTAAACTAAGTCTGGCCTTAGCCTACTGTAGTCAACTTGCTGTTTGTTAGAAGGCGTTATACAGCCTGCACTGGAACAGGGCTGCCCGGAGAGGTTGTGGAGTCTTTCTCTCTGGAGACATTCAAAACCCACTTGGAGATGTCCCTGTGTAACCTTCTCTGTGGGGCTCTGCCTTGGCAGAGGTGTTGGACCAGATGATCTCCACAGGTTCCTTTCAACCCTAATGATACTGTGATTCTGATATAGGCAATAAAGTGAATTCCTGATACTCTTTTTCAGCTGAACAGTGCTGCCATGAGA
Organism: Lathamus discolor; assembly: GCF_037157495.1. Taxonomy (NCBI): domain Eukaryota; kingdom Metazoa; phylum Chordata; class Aves; order Psittaciformes; family Psittacidae; genus Lathamus; species Lathamus discolor. Next base: position 25,547,565 of record NC_088887.1, on the reverse strand, counting down.
GCTGGTAACAAAGAAAGCCATGATAACACCCCAAAAGTCCTTTATACAGTACTGACAAGTAATCAGTAGAGCATTGTTTTGAACAAAAAGGAAATATTAGACTTCTGTTTCTTATGTTTTGTGTGTATGTTCTTCAGGGGTACAGGATGTTGACTTACCTGTTTGCTTTCTAAAACAGAATAACAAGATTTGTGGATGAAGGGGGAGTGGTGGGTATTGCCTGTCTTTACTTAAAAAGTCTTTTGATATTGTCTCCTGCAGCATTCTTGTTGTATGCAGACTGTTACATTGTGATCTAAGATGCATGAGAAACAAGTTGGATGGTCAGTCTCAAAGAGTAATGTGAGTGATTCTTCATCTGGTTCAAGGCCAGTTATAGATGGAGCTCTTTCACAACATGCACTGGGGCCTATCCTATTTGACATCTTTATCAGTGATCTAGAGGAGGAGATGGAGTACACTTTCATTCAGTATATGGATGACATCAAACTAGGGAGAACCCAGGGCAAGGTCTCCATTAAGAGGGACCTGGGTAGAGAATAGCCTTACAGGAGCCTCTTGAAAACTCTCCCACCTGGGATGAATTAGCCTCTGCAACAATAGAGACTGGAGTCTGGGGTAAGCTGTGCTGAAAAAGAATGGAAGCATTTGGGCTGACAGCAAGCTGAGTGTGAGCTAGCAGTGGGTCTTGGCAGCAAAAGATGGTCAACAGTGTCCTGGGTCATATGAACAAGGGCACAGCTGGTAGATCAAAACAGATGATTTTTCTTTACACAACACTCAATATGAATTACTGTATCCAGTTCAGGCCTCACCAGTACAAGAGAGACACTGACAAACTAGAGTGAGTTCAGTGGAGGACAACCAAGCCTGTCAGGGGCTGAAGAACATGTCCTACAAGGAGAGGATGGGGGAAACGGGCTTGTTCATCGACTCAGCACCATTCAGGCTGCTGTGAAGAAAATTATTATCCCAGCCAGACTCACTACAAATATCTGCAAAAAAATCACAGCAAAATGCAGGAGCAACCCATAATCTCAGTGTGCATCATAATTATGAATATACCTGGAAACTGTGAGTTATTAGTGTCTTGTCCAACATATCACTATTACTTCTACAGAATGAAGTCTTATGCAACGTGTAGGTGTCCTGGAAGTGCGTATGAAAACTTTTGTCATGTAATAGAATCCTTAAAGTTTGCAATGTGTCTTCTGCTTATAAAGTAAGCTCATGGAAGTTAATCATATGGTGTAAGAGCAGTAATTTTACAGGTTAAGAATTACTGCCTTTGCTTTCTAGATTTCTTACTTCAGCAAAATGTCAGTATGCCTATATTGATAGAAACCTCTGAGTTCTACCTCAGAATCATTAATATTTCACTGGAAAGCAATTTACAACTATTGGCTTCAAATATTACCCTGAAAATGATGTAGTGGCATTGACTGTCTGAAAGTGGATGATTTCCTTAGCTTCTTATCCATTAGCTTGTCTGGTTAAAAAGAATCACCAGACATGCAAATCAAGATTTTTTATGAAAGCTGCCAATATAACCAAGTAAGTATACTGAAGCAGAACTAATAAAGCTGGAAAAATTTATGCAGATCAAATTGCTATAGGCAAGTATGTAATACAAAATATAAAATCTAGTAGTGCTGAGTGAAATATATACAACCACAATGTATGGACCAATCTCTTGCCTAAAAGTATTTCTGTTTTTTCAATGAAAACAGGAAAATACATTTAGGATTTACTCTGGTGGGAGAGCTACAAGAGGAACTAGAAAAGTTAAAAAGCATCAGGGAGCCTGAGAAAAAAGAATTGATAAATACATGCTCTGCCCTTCCTGAGACAAAAACAGGAATAGTCACCCTAAAAAAAAAAAGGTCAAGGGAATCCTGTATCCTGATGGGGATGACCTCATGGTCACCAGCGCAAGTGAGCTAATTGGTGACATCAAGATAGGAGTCAGCCTGGGCTGCAGTGATCATGCAGTAGTGTAGTTTGCAGTCCTGAGGGATATGGGTCATGCACAGAGTACACTCAGGATCCTGCACTTTTGGAAAGCAAAACTCCAACTGCTCAAGAAGTTAGTCAATAGGACCCTTGGGGAACTCCCCTCAGGAACAAGAGAGCAGAACAGAGCTGTCAAATAATTAAAGACACTTTCTATAAAGCTCCAGAGCTGTTGATCCCCAAGTATAAGAAATGAGAAATAGAAGGAAAGAGACAGCTGGTCAAATTAAAAGGCAAAGTATAAATGTGCAGACACTGGAATCAGGGACAGGCATCCTGGGAAGAGTATAGGAATGATATCCAGTTGTGCAGGGATGGAGTCAGGAAAGCAAAGGTTCAGCTGAAGCTGAACTTGGCAAGGGAAACAAAGAATAACAAGAAGGGCTTCTGTAGGCATGTTATCAAGAAAAGGAAGGTTGGAGAAAGTGTGCCCCCATAGAATCATAGAACAGTTAGGATTGGAAAGGACCTTGAGATCACCAAGTTCCAACCCCACTGCCATAGGCAGGGACACCTCCCACTAAACCATGTCACCCAAGGCTCTGTCCAACCTGGCCTTGAACATCACCAGGGATGGAGCATTCACAAATTCCCTGGGCAACACATTCCAGTGCCTCACCACTCTAACAGGAAAGAACTTCTTCCTTATATCCAATCTAAACTTCTGTTTAAGTTAGAACCCCTTGTACTGTCACTACTGTCCCTAATGAATAGTCCCTCTCCAGCATCCCTATAGCCCCCTTCAGATACTTAAAGGCTGCTATAAGGTCTCCACTCATTTGGCTGAACAGTCCCAACTTCCTCAGCCTATCTTCATACAGTAGGTGCTCCAGTCCCCTGATCATCCTCGTGGCCTTCCCCTGCACTTGTTCCAGCAGTTCCATGTCCTTTTTATGTTGAGGACACCAGAACTGCACACAATACTCCAAGTGAGGTCTCACGAGAGCAGAGTAGAGGGGCAGGATCACCTCCTTTGACCTGCTGGTCACGCTCCTTTTGATGCAGCCCAGGATACGGTTGGCTTTCTGGGCTGTGAGCGCACACTGCTGGCCCATGTTAATTTTCTCATGGACCCGTGCCCTCAAGTCCTTCTCTGCAGGGCCACTCTGAATCTCTTCTTTGCCCAGTCTGTAGCTGTGCCTGGGATTGCTCCCACCCAGGTTCAGGACCTTGCACTTATCATGGTTAAACTTCATAAGGTTGGCATTACAAGTGTGTCGAGGTCCCTCTGGATGGCATTCCTTCCCTGCAGCTTATCAACTGAACCACACAGCTTGGAGCCATCAGCAAACCTGCTGAGGGCGCCCTCAATCCCACTGTCCATGTCACCAACAAAGATGTTGAACAAGACTGTTTCCAACACTGATCCCTGAGGGACACCACTCGTTACTGGCCTCCAGCTGGACACTGAGCCATTGACCACAACACTTTGTGTGCGGCCATCCAGCCAGTTCTTTATCTACCGAGTGGGCCACCTATCAAATTGATGTTTCTCCAATTTTGAAGACAAGGATGTCATGTGGGACAGTGTCAAACGCTTTGCACAAGTCCAGGTAGATGACATCAACTGCTCTACCCCTGTCCATCAGTTCCGTAGCCCCATCATAGAAGGCCACCAAATTGGTCAGGCAGGATTTCCCCTTAGTGAAGCCATGCTGGCTGTCACCAAGCACCTCATTTTTTTTAATGTGCCTTAGCATGCCTTCCAGGAGAATGTGCTCCAAGATTTTGCCAGGCACAGAGGTGAGACTGACTGGTCTGTAATTCCCCAGGTCATCCATTTTCCCTTCTTGAAAATGGGGGTTATATTTCCCTTTTTCCAGTCATCGCGAACTTCACCTGACTGCCAGGATTTTTCAAATATGATGGCCAATGGCTTAGCAACTTCATTCGCCAGCTCCTTCAGGACCCGTGGATGGATTTCATCAGGTCCCATGAACTTGTGCAAGTTCAAGTTCTTATTATGGTCTCGAACCAGATCCTCTCCTACAGTGGGCCCAGTGTCTTCAGTCTCACAGTCCCTGCATCTGGCTTCCAAGACTTGGATGGTGTGTTCGGAGCATTTGCCAGTGAAGACTGAGGCAAAGAAGTCATTCAGAACCTCAGCCTTCTCCAAATCCTGTGTAGCCAGTTCTCCCGAAAGTTTCCTCAGGGGGCCTATGTTGTCCCTAGTCTGTTTTTTGTTTGCTACGTACCTGTAGAATCCCTTCCTGTTATCCTTAACATCCCTGGCTAGGTTTAATTCTAACAGGTCCTTGGCTTTCCTAATCTTGTCCCTAGCTTCCCGGACAACATCCCTGTATTCTTCCCAGGCTGCTTCCACCTTTTATAAGCCTCTTTTTTCCTTCGAAGTTTCTTCATCAGCTTCTTATCCATCCAAGGAGGTCTCCTGGCCCTCCTGCTGCACTTCCTTCTTGTTGGGATGCAGCACTCCTGAGCTTGCAGCAGGTGATCCTTGAATATCAACAAACAGTCTTGGGCCCCCCTGCCCTCCAGGGCTATATCCCATGGAACCTTACTAAGCAGTCTCCTGAAGAGGCCAAAGTCTGCTCTTTTGAAGTCCAGGGCATTGAGCTTGCTACACGCTCTTCTCACTGTCCTGGGGATCTCAAATTCGACTATCTCATGATCGCAAATGATGAGCAAGACTGGTAAACTGGTACCAACAGATGAGGAGAGCTGAGGTATTCAGCAATTTTTTTTTTCCTCAGTCTTCCCTGGCAGGTTCTCTACACCCACTTCTCAAGTGGATGGACTTCAAGGTAAAGACTGGGAGATCAAAGTCCCTCCCACTGTAAGGAAAGATCAGGTTCATGATCACATGAGCAACCTGAACATAGCAAATCTATGGGACCTGATGAGATGCGTTCCAGAGTCCCAAGGGAGCTGGCTGATGTAGTTGCCTAGCCACTCTCCATGATATTTGAGAAGTCATAACAGCCAGGTGAAGTCCCTGGTGATTGGAAAAGGGGAAACATTGCATCCATTTTTAAAAAGGGTAGAAAGCATGACCCTGTGAACTACTGACCTTTCAGCCTCATCTCTATGCCTGGGAAGATCATGGCACAGGTCTTCGTAGAAGCTATGGTAACATACATGTTGATGGCTGAAGACAGCCAGCATGGCTCCACTATGGGCAAGTTTTCCTGACCTAGTAGTCTTCCATGATGGAGTTACTACAAGTAACTTGTAGTAGAGAAGAGAAGAGCTATGGATGTCATCTAAGTGAATTTCTGTAAAGCATTTGACATAATCTCCCACAACATCCTTCTTTTTAAATTGGAGAAATATGGATTTGATATGTGGACTGTTCAGAGGATCAGGAATTGGTTGGATGGTCACGTCTAGAGGGTAGAGGTCAAAGGCTCAATGTCTAGACGGAAACTGGTATCCCTCAGGGGTCATACTTGGAGCAGTACTGTTTAGTATTTTAATAAGTGACATAGACAATGGGATCAAGTGCACCCTCAGAAACTTTGCTGATGACACCAAGCTGAGTGGTGTGGTTGACACACCTGAGCGAAGGGATGCCTTCCAAAGGGACCAGGATGAGTCTGAGAAGTGGGCCCACAAGAACCTCATGAGGTTCAATAAAGCCAAATGCAAGGTCCTGCACATGGGTCAAGGCACTGGTTGGGGGATGAAGTGACGGAGAGCAGCACTAAGGAGAAAGACTGGGGGTACTGGTGCACAAAAAGCTGGACATGAGCTGGCAGTGTGCACTTGCAGCCCAGAAAGCCAGCCTCATCCTGGGCTGCATCTAAAGAAACCTAGCCAGCAGTTAGAGGTGATTCTCACCCTCTACTTCACTCTGGTGAGACCCCAGCTGGAGTACTGCATTCAGATCTGGAGCCCTCAGCTCTTTTTGGAATAGGTCCAGAGGAGGGCCATGAAAATTATCAGGGGGATCAAACCCCTCTCTTATAATGAAGGGCTGAGTTGGGGTTGTTCAGCCTGAAGAAGATAAGGCTCCAGAGAGACTTTATTGCAGCTTTTCAGGACTTAAAGGAGGCCTAAAAGAAAGATGGGGACAAACATTTTAGCAGGGCTGTAGTGACAGGACAAAGTGCAATGGTTTCAAACTAAAAGATGGTAGATTCAGTCTAGATATAAGGAAGAAATTCTTTAAGATGATGGTGGTAAAATACTAGAACTGGTTGGACAGAGAAGTTGTGAATGCCCCATCGCTTGAAACATTCATGGTCAGGCTGAACAATGGTATGTCTGAGCAACATGATCTAGTTGAAGGTATCCCTGTAGAGGACCCTTGCAGTAGGATTGAAGCTATGTGATCTTCCAATACAAACTATTCTATGATTCTATTGTAGCGAATAAGGGCTCCTGTTGGCTATTCTTATGAATGTGAATTTCAATTATATCAAGACCTCAAGAAGTAGATGAAGATCATTTAAGTTTTGTAAAACTAAAAGTCATAATTAGAAATGTACTTTTGACTGAAACAGATCGATGGCCATTTAATGCCTGAATAATAGCCTGTCAGAAAAATTTAATATACTTCCTTAATGGTTAACTGATATTATACCTTTAATTGCTTCATCTTTCTGAAACATTTTTAAGATGTCTATTTTGTCCCTTGGTTTAGGTTGTACCTTCCAAAATCAAAATCCTAATATAAAGCTAAGAGTAGTTCACATACAAGTAAGAAAATAATGTTCTACGGTTTTGTTTTTCGTTTTGGTGGTTTTTGGTTTTGTTTTGGTTTATTGTTGTTTTGTTGGTTTGGTTTGTTTGGGGTTTGGTTTCTTCTTTTGGTTTTGGTTTTGGTTTCTTATCTACTCTGTAATAAAAAATCCTGTTATAATGTAGAATTATCTGCAATGGACACAAAGCAAATACTTCATAGCAAGCACAAAAATCTATGCATTGTAAGTTCCTGAAGCAGCAAAACTTACATCTGCAAAGGAATTTGAAAACCTGTTCTGTCTTATTGCTTTAATGGTCACTTACATAGCAGTTTCCCATTGTTTATAAAATAAATAAATAAATAAATAAATACATAAAATATCATGTCAAAGTTTTAATCTCAGCACCTTTTTAATATTGAGGAAAATCAGTTTAGCTTTAAAGTAAGGACAGAACTCAGATGTAAACTGCAAGTATGAGACTCAGCTGTGAGATTCTGGCTTTTAAGAATCAAGTGTCTCAGATGCATAGATTCAGCTGTGAGATTCTGCCTTTCAAAAATTAAGTGTCTCAGATACATCTGCTGAACAAATAGCTATTTGGAATAGCAAGATTGAGAGATTTCGGACGCAAACTTCTCTTACTCTTTTTTTTTAATGTTTCTGGTTTAGTTGGGCTTGTGGTTTGGTTTTGTTTTCCTTTTTCTTTTTTTTTTTTTCACATTCACAGAATCACAGAATCACAGAATCCCAAGGGTTGGAAGGGACCTAAAAAGATCATCTAGTCCAACCCCCCTGCAAGAGCAGGGTAACCTACAGTACATCACACAGGAACTTGTCCAGGCGGGCCTTGAATATCTCCAGTGTAGGAGACTCCACAACCCCCCTGGGCAACCTGTTCCAGTGCTCTGTCACTCTTACAGTAAAGAAGTTCTTCCTGATGTTAACATGGAACTTCCTATGTTCCAGTTTACACCCATTGCCCCTTGTCCTATCACTGGATATCACTGAAAAAAGCCTAGCTCCATCATCCTGACACCTACCCTTTACATATTTGTAAACATTGATGAGGTCACCCCTCAGTCTCCTCTTCTCCAAGCTAAAGAGACCCAGCTCCCTCAGCCTCTCCTCATAAGGGAGATGTTCCACTCCCTTAATCATCTTTGTGGCTCTGCGCTGGACTCCTTCAAGCAATTCCCTGTCCTTCTTGAACAGAGGGGCCCAGAACTGGACGCAATATTCCAGATGCGGCCTCACCAAGGCTGAGTAGAAGGGGAGGAGAACCTCTCTTGACCTACTAACCACTCCCTTTCTAATGCACCCTAAGATGCCATTTGCCTTCTTGGCCACAAGAGCACATTGCTGGCTCATGGTCATCCTCCTATCCACTAGGACCCCCAGGTCCCTTTCCCCTTCGCTACTTTCCAGCAGGTCAACCCCCAACCTGTACTGGTACATGGGGTTGTTCTTCCCCAGATGCAAGACTCTACACTTGCCCTTGTTAAATTTCATCAAGTTTCTCCCCGCCCAACTCTCCAGCCTGTCCAGGTCTCGCTGAATGGCAGCACAGTCCTCTGGTGTGTCAGCCACTCCTCCCAGTTTTGTGTAATCAGCAAACTTGCTGAGGGTGCACTCAGTTCCCTCATCCAGGTCATTGATGAAAATATTAAACAGCACCGGTCCCAGCACCGACCCCTGAGGAACTCCACTAGTCACAGACCTCCAGCTAGATTCTGCGCCACTGACCACAACTCTCTGCCTTCTTCCTTTCAACCAGTTCTCGATCCACCTCACTACTTGATCGTCAAGCCCACACTTCCTTAGCTTATCTATGAGGATGCTGTGGGAGACAGTATCAAATGCCTTACTGAAATCAAGAAAAACTACATCTACCGCTCTACCATCATCCCTCCACCTAGTCACTTCCTCATAGAAGGCTATAAGGTTGGTCATACATGACTTCCCCCTCATAAAACCATGTTGGCTGTTCTTAATGACCCCCTCATCCTTGATATGCCTAGTGATGGAGTCAAGAATAAGTTATTCCATCATCTTTCCAGGGATGGAGGTAAGGCTGACCGGTCTATAATTACCCGGGTCCTCCTTCTTGCCCTTCTTATAGATTGGTGTGACCTTTGCCATCCGCCAATCCTCAGGCACCTCGCCCGTTTCCCACGACTTACCAAAGATGATGGAGAGTGGCCTAGCAATGACCTCCGCCAGCTCCCTCAGCACCCGTGGGTGCATTCCATCCGGACCCATCGATTTACAGATGTCCAGTTTGCATAGCTGATCCCTAACCCAATCCTCATCTACCAAAGCAAACTCCTCCTTTGTCCTGACTCCTTCTGGGGCTAAAGAAATCCGGGGCCCTCGGGGAGAGTCTGCAGGAGTAAAGACAGAGGCAAAGAAGGCATTCAGCACCTCTGCCTTCTTTATATCCTCTGTCTCCAGGGTACCCACTTCGTTCAGCAGTGGGCCTATATTGCCTCTTGTTTTAGTTTTATTTGCTATGTATTTGAAGAAGCCCTTTCTATTGTCTTTAACCCGACTAGCAAGATTGAGTTCCAAGGAGGCCTTAGCTGTCCTAATTGCCTCCCTACATCCTCTAACAACTGTCCTATATTCCTCCCAAGCGGCCAGCCCCTCCTTCCATAATCCATAGATTCTCCTTTTCCACTTGAGTTTGCCCAGCAGCTCCTTGTTTAACCACGCCGGTCTCCTAGATCCCTTACTTGACTTCCTACTCATTGGGACGCTCCGATCCTGAGCTTGGAAGAAGCGGTCCTTGAATGCTAACCAACTATCTTGAGCCCCTTTACCGCCTAGTACACTTTCCCATGAGACTTCCCTTAGCAGTTGACTGAAGAGGCCAAAGTTGGCCCTTCGGAAATCCAGAACTGTGGCTTTGCTAGGTGTTCTATTCCTCCCACACAGGATCCTAAACTCCACCATCTCATGGTCACTGCAGCCAAGGCTGCCATTGACCGTCACCACTTCGACCAAACCCTCCTTGTTGGCAAGTACTAAATCTAGCAGCGCTGCTCCCCTAGTTGGTACGTCCACCATTTGCATTAAGAAATTATCATCAATGCACTTGAGGAACCTCCTAGACTGTGAATGACTGGCTGTGTGAGTCTTCCAGCAAATATCGGGGTAGTTAAAGTCCCCCACGACGACTAAGGCATGTAGTCGCGAGGCTACTTCCAGTTGCCTGTAGAAAGCCTCATCAACTCCTTCGTCCTGATCAGGAGGTCTGTAATAGACCCCCACAACTGTATCACCCGTGCCAGTCAGCCCTTTGATTCGTACCCACAGACATTCCACTTGCTCCTCATCCGACCCCGGACAGAACTCAATACATTCTAGTTGCTCTCTCACGTAAAGAGCAACTCCACCACCTCGCTTTGCTGACCTATCTTTCCTAAAAAGGACATAGCCATCCATGACCACATTCCAGCCATGTGAACTGTCCCACCATGTCTCTGTAATCGCCACTAGATCATAACCTTTAGCCCGCACACAGACTTCTAACTCCTCCTGTTTATTCCCCATGCTGCGTGCATTGGTGTACAGGCATTTCAGGGAGCCAGTCCTAGTACCCTTTTTCCCCTGCGGGACAGGGTCTAAAAAGCTATCCTTTCCCACAAGTGAAACAAGAGATTGATAGTCCTCCTTAGCCCGCCATCCTTCAATCCCTAGCATGTTCCTCTTGGGCTTGTCCCCAACAGGCCCAGTTAAATCCCCTCCCCCCTTCATAACTAGTTTAAAGCCCTGTCAATAAGCCCTGCTAGCTCCTGCCCCAAAACCCTGTGTCAAGCCAGCTGATTTTTCCGGTTTCTGTTTCCTGCGTACTTCAGCAATAAAGCCGTAAATCTGCACAAAGCGGTTTGCATTCTTACTAATGAAGGATTACTGCAATATGGACTTGAGCTTATAGCTGCAATACCGTGCTGTTCTCTCACTTGGAAGTCAGGCCTAAAACTTCTTTGCATATTCTTCCTTACACTGAGATCAGGGGATCTCACCATACACAGTCCTATCCTGGCCTTTGATATAAACATGGGGTTCTTGATTCTGCAGTGAGTATTTCTGACAGTTCAGATATTTTCTGACTGTCTACTCAGCTGTTCTTCATAGCTTATAGAAAATGTACTCTGCTTTTAGAGAAAAACCCTTAGCAGATATTAAATTGACAATCCAACTGCTGTACCAATTTCTTACAGCATAAAAGAAGGAGATGATAGGTCAAAATCCCCATATCATTCTATCTTGCAGTGAGAATTTGAAAGACAGTTATGCTTCATTTCACCTTATGGGAACAATTACTATTTCAGAATCTGGCTCTTAACTTCCTGAATAAAATTCCACCAAATTATGGACACATACAGCAGTTTGTACATGATTCATAATAATACAAAATAAGTATTGAAAATTTGAGATAGTGTGACAGTTACATTGAAGGCTGGAAGCCAGATGTAGCTGTTCATGTCACTTTTTATCTAACTCAAATGGTACATTTAATCTCTGACCCTGCAAAGTGGTCCATCTGGCTGGAAAGCATTGTGCCCTTGCAAAGCCCTGCTGAAGTCAATGGGGTTCACATGCTAGAGCAGCTTGCAGGGCAGGGCTAATTCTAGAAATTAATAACTGGGTTCCATTACACAAGCATCTGTGTCAGGTTTCCCTTAAGTAGTCCAACCCAGCTTCATTATTGTTTTATAATTAAATGATCTTTTTCCAGCTGTAACGATTTGCCCTAATCTCAGAGTACCACTTTCTGCACAGATATGTGAAACACAACACTGAGAGCTTCTCCGAAATGCTTGCCATATGTATAAAGCATATGGCACAGTTCTATAATTATTTTATATGGCAGGGACCTTGTGAATTTTCAAAGATCAAGAACTATGAGAGAGAATAACTTTAATATTGCAAACCCTTTAATAGATAAGTGCTGTGCTCCCAGAAAACAAATAGTAACATTAATAGGAATGAAGTCAGTGTAATGTAATAAGGGGGGAAGCAATCTTGGCAACTAATTTTGAGATTACTATTTTTCCTGATTTAAAGAAATGCAATCAACATTTTATTTGCACCTCCATTCCCCAACATAGTGTTTTATATTATGTTTCCCAGCTGAAGAAAATTACAATCTATAGAAAATTCCTGTATTTAAGTAAGTGTGCTATTAAGAATGAACATTATTCATGCTATTGAAAATGCATAACAGACCCAGAATAATTTGGAATAACATTATTTCTTCATATTTAGAAAGAAAATGTGGGCTGGGGTTCAGCTGCACTAATGGTAGGAGATACTTCCTGTGACCAGCGATTCTGACTGTACTGCCACTAAGCAGCCTCAAGGTGGATCAGCCTAGTTGAATAAAGTCCTAGATCTATGGGTTGCCGCAGAAAAAATTATGGACTTAGTCAGAGATCAGTGTGATCAGACAAAAGCCATTTATTACAAAGCATCTATCTTTTTTATACTGTTGTCTGCATCTGCTTACAATAGCTTGCTGTATTATAATAGCATACATATACAATAACTTCCTGTATTGTGACTGGATACATATACAATATTCAATAGCTTGCTCTATTAAGATTGGATACATATCTTTGTAGCACACAGCAACTGCGGCTACATATACAATAGCTCGCTGTACTATAATTGGATACATATACAATAGCTCGCTGTAGTATAATTAGATACATATTCAATAGCTGGTATTATAATTGGCTACATATACAATAGCTTAGTATATTATGCTTTGATACGTATTCTTGCATCACACAGCAACTAGTATACAATTAATCAAATAAGTGTATGGGAACTTAACCTTTAAAACTTGCTAACAGTTCACTGTTTTGTATCTTGGCACATTCCAGTTTCTTATCTTGCTTGCGCTGTTACTTTTGCTTCCTTACCCTTGTCCTCCTTCATCCTCGATTCATGTCGAGCTCCATGTAGGCACTAGCTGACGTGGGAATGTGGCCATTCTTTCCTAAAAATCCATCCACAATGGGTCTTCATCTCAAGTGACTTTTTTCCTTCCTATTCACCTATATGTTCATGAGAGATTCCCAATTCAGTCTCTTCTTACCTCCTTTTTTTGAAAAAAAAACCAACTTCTGTCTTTGTAGGACAGTCACTCCATTAGTAAAACTGCAATTTAATCTTTGCATAAACCGCAAGTTTTCATTGCAAGGAACCTCTGGGATTGTGGTATCAGAGGAAAGGAACAGCTTTGTCAGCAAGTGTTGGTAGGAGAGGCACAGCTTTGCATCTCATAAAAGTAAAGCTATGGTACTCAGACAACCAATTAACCAGGATCTCTGTCCCATGCTAAACACTGGAAAAAAATCTGCAGAGCTTCTCCATTTGCTCCATATGTGACAGGAAGAGTTCCACACAGTTTGCTGCAACCGACAATGAGGAGGTGGAGAACAAAAAAGAAAAAACAACCAAAGAATAGAGCTCTTTTTTTTTTTTGTCTCCATAACAGATACAGAACTCTTTTTACACTCAAGTATCAACTCTTGCTAAAAGTATAGTATTTTCTGATAGTACTATGGTATCAAGGTGATCAAATGAAGACTATGCATGAAGGTGGAACTTACAATAAATAGTAATCAGTTAATAAAATTATTTGTAATTTTTAGTACTGAGAAATAAAGTGCTGCATACAGATTTCTGGAAAAACGTGCGCTATAATGAATCTTAATATTAAGAAAAGATATGTTGCAATCACACTGGATAATTTTATGAAACTGTCAGATACACAGAAAATAGCAGAAGAAATTAAATGGTAGAGCTATTTCCAGTGTGACAGGTAATGTCATTATGCCACTGAAGAGATCTGGGATATATTTGTTTTGCTCTTCATGTCCCCAAGAAAGTACGTGGTGACACCCTGTGTATCAGACTCTGTTCTGTTTAGCTGTTCTAAAGCATCATAGAATCATAGAATAGTTAGGGTTGGAAAGGACCTCAAGATCATCTAGTTCCAAACCCCCTGCCATGGGCAGGGACACCTCACACTAAACCATCCAACACAAGGCTTCATCCAACCTGGCCTTGAACACTGCCAGGGATGGAGCACTCACAACCTCCTTGGGCAACCCATTCCAGTGTCTCACCACCCTAACAGGAAAGAATTTCCTCCTTATACCCAATTTAAACTTCCCCTGTTTAAGTTTTAACCCATTACCCCTTGTCCTGTCACTACAGTCCCTGACGAAGAGTCCCTCCCCAGCATCCCTACAGACCCCCTTCAGGCACTGGAAGGCTGCTATTAGGTCCCCACGCAGCCTTCTCTTCTCCAGGCTGAACAGACCCAACTTCCTCAGCCTGTCTTCATACGGGAGGTGCTCCAGTCCCCTGATCATCCTCGTGGCCTTCCCCTGCACTTGTTCCAGCAGTTCCATGTCCTTATTATGTTGAGGACACCAGAACTGCACACAATACTCCAGGTGAGGTCTCACAAGAGCAGAGTAGAGGGGCAGGATCACCTCCTTCGACCTGCTGGTCACGCTCCTTTTGATGCAGCCCAGGATACGGTTGGCTTTCTGGGCTGCGAGCGCACACTGCCGGCTCATGTTCATTTTCTCATCGACCAGCACCCCCAAGTCCTTCTCTGCAGGGCTGCTCTGAATCTCTTCTTTGCCCAGTCTGTAGCTGTGCCTGGGATTGCTCCGACCCAGGTGTAGGACCCTACACTTGTCGTGGTTGAACTTCATAAGGTTGGCATCAGCCCACCTTACACGCGTGTCAAGGTCCCTCTGGATGGCATCCCTTCCCTCCAGCGTATCAACCGAACCACACAGCTTGGTGTCGTCGGCAAACTTGCTGAGGGCAAACTCAATCCCACTGTCCATGTCAGCGACGAAGATGTTAAACAAGACCGGTCCCAACACCGATCCCTGAGGGACACCACTCGTTACCGGTCTCCAGCCGGATATTGAGCCATTGACCACAACTCTTTGTGTGCGGCCATCCAGCCAGTTCTTTATCCACGGAGTGGTCCATCCATCAAATTGACATCTCTCCAGTTTAGAGAGAAGGATGTCGTGTGGGACAGTGTCAAACGCTTTGCACAAGTCCAGGTAGATGACATCAACTGCTTTACCCTTATCCATCAATTCTGTAGCCCCATCATAGAAGGCCACCAAATTGGTCAGGCAGGATTTCCCCTTAGGGAAGCCATGCTGGCTGTCACCAAGCCCCTTGTTGTTTTTCATGTGCCTTAGCATGTTGTCCAGGAGAATGTGCTCCAAGATTTTGCCAGGCACAGAGGTGAGACTGACTGGTCTGTAATTCCCCAGGTCATCCATTTTCCCCTTCTTGAAAATGGGGGTTATATTTCCCTTTTTCCAGTCGTCGGGAACTTCACCTGACTGCCAGGATTTTTCAAATATGATGGCCAGTGGCTTAGCAACTTCATTCGCCAGCTCCTTCAGGACCCATGGATGGATTCCATCAGGACCCACGGACTTGTGTGTGTTCAGATTTTGAAGATGGTCTTGAACCAAATCCTCTCCTACAGTGGGCCCAAGGTCTTAATTCTCACAGTCCCTGCGTGTACCTTCTAAGAACTGGGTGGTGCAGTCAGAGCCTTTGCCAGTGAAGACTGAGGCAAAGAAGTCATTCAGAACCTCAGCCTTCTCCAAATCCTGTGTAGCCAGTTCTCCCGAAAGCTTCCTCAGGGGGCCTATTTTGTCCCTAGTTTGTTTTTTGTTTGCTACGTACCTGTAGAATCCCTTCCTATTATCCTTAACATCCCTGGCTAGGTTTAATTCTAACTGGGCCTTAGCCTTCCTAACCTGGTTCCTAGCTTTCCTAGACAACATCCCTGTACTCTACCAAGGCCGCCTGTCCTTGCTACCACTTTTTTATAAGCCTCTTTTTTCCTTTGAATTTTCCTCAGCAGCTCCTTATCCATCCAAGGAGGTCTCCTGGCCCTCCTGCTGCACTTCCTTCTAGTTGGGATGCAGCACTCCTGAGCTTGCAGCAGGTGATCCTTGAATATCAACCAACAGTCTTGGGCTCCCCTGCCCTCCAGGGCTATATCCCATGGAACCTTACTAAGCAGGCTCCTGAAGAGGCCAAAGTCTGCTCTTTTGAAGTCCAGGGCAGTGAGCTTGCTACACGCTCTTCTCACTGTCCTGGGGATCTCAAATTTGACCATCTCGTGATCACTGTATCCAAGGCTGCCCTGGAGCACCACATTCTCAACAAGCCCTTCCCTGTTGGTGAGCACAAGGTCAAGCATGGCATCTCTCCTCGTCGGCTCCTCTATTATTTGCAGAAGGAAGTTGTCTTCCACACAATCGAGGAACCTCCTGGATTGCTTGTGCCGTGCAGTGCCATAATTCCAACAGATGTCAGGGTGGTTGAAATCCCCCATGAGAACAAGGGCCTGCGAGCGTGAGGCTTTTCCTATCTGTCTGTAGAGTGCTTCATCCACAGGTTCTCCTTGATCAGGCGGTCTGTAACAGATCCCCACAGTAATGTCTCCCACGGCTGTTTTCCCTTTAACCCTGACCCACAAACTCTCTGTAAACTGCTCACCTGCCCCCAGACAGAGTTCCATACTCTCCAGCCTATCCCTAACATAGAGGGCAACTCCCCCTCCCTGCCTGCCAGGCCTGTCCTTTCTAAAGAGCCTGTAACCTTCCATTCCAACACTCCAGTCATAGGAGCCATCCCACCATGTTTCTGTGATACCTATTATATCATACCCCCGTAGATGTGCACACATCTCTAATTCCTCTTGTTTGTTCCCCATGCTACGGGCGTTTGTATAGAGACATCTGAGACGAGCTCCAATTGAAGCCGGCTCGTTGGCTGGAGCAGCTGGAATATATCTACATTGTTCCGAGCATTTATTACAGGTGCTGGCACCTGACTGGGCATGCTGGGATGGAATGATGCCCCCCTCCCCCAACACATCTAGTTTAAAGCCTCCTTGACCAGTCTGGCAAGCCTCCTACCAAAACTGTTCTTCCCCTTCTTTACCAGAGCAGCTCCACCAGCCCCCAGTAGACCTGAACTACTAACTTCAGTCTTATGTTCAAGACACCCAAACCCCTGACTATGACACCACCCTTTTAACCATCTATTGACCTGGCCAATCCTCCTAGCTTTTTCTTGGTCCTCCCCTGTGTCCTGGAGAATTGACGAAAAGACTATCTGAGCACCGGAGCCCCTAACCACCTCTCCCAGGGCTCTGTAGTCTTTCTTTATGGTCCCCAGTCTACTACTACCTATATCCCTAGCACCCACATGGATCACCAGGAGCGGGTAATAGTCCGTGGAACTTACTAGAGCAGGCAGCCTCTCTGTAACACCCCTGATCCGTGCCCCTGGTAGGCAGCACACCTCCCTCGAGACGGGGTCAGGCCGACAGATGAGTGCTTCCGTCCCTTTCAAAGTAGAGTCCCCTATTACTACGACCCGCCTCTTTTTTTCTGTAGTGCCAGTAGAGAACTGTAATTACCACAACAGGTCCTGCCTGAAGGGGAACAGGCATTGGAGGCGACAGGAAAATGCAGGATAGCTATTATCTGCTCTGCTCATTTGTAGAAAATCTTTATGACTGTAATGAGGGTCAAAGAACTTTAATCAGAGCTTTTATGGATATCTAAGTCATGTTATATTGAAAAAAAAAATAAATAAAAAAAATTGTCCATGCTCTAAATCGAACACCACAAGTAAGAAAATCCATGAATGGAGAATCTCATCTGATTTTGGATCCAGAGGTACAGCCTTAAATGCTTATTATTTAACAACAGCAATTACCATTTGTGTTTGTTACCACACAAGCAGCAGTTGCTCTTTGCATAAAGAAGGCATTTTAAAATAAATATTTTCTAGTACAACTTAAATTGGACTCACTTCATGAAATTGTATTTGTAAAGTTCTTTTTTGAGATTACCAGGACTGCTAGCACTGTTAGATATTGACTGGAAGAAATTTGCTGCTGCTTAGGCATAAGTTGCACATTACGGTTGTTTCATCAGTAAAGAAACTGCTTTGTTCAGTCACCAAGATGTTACAGACAAGATATAAAATGAGATTTAAGCCACCACATTTTCAAATTCAGTTATAAGTATTTTTTCAGTATGCTGTCTCTCAGTTTCTTTACTGAAAAAAGTAATGACTGAAACCTCCAATTTCTCAGTATGTTTACCCTCACATAAGTGTCAAATGCATGACATAGTATTCAATGGTAGTAATCTTGACTTCGTGTAATTGAAATCAGGAGAGGTGGTTTTGGCAAAGAAATTTGAAATATTTTATCTTAAACTCTTTTTCTCAGAACTCCTGCTTTTTATATTCCACAATACAGTTCTGTTGCTTTTGCAAGTTGGTAATTGTGTATTTTAGCAGTTCCCATAAAATCACATTCTAATCCTATCTGTTCCTACTCAACCACTCTTTTTGATTAAAAAAGGTTTCAAAGGATTTAAGCAGTACTACTGAAATTGTTTGAACTTCAAAAAAGGCTAGACCTATATCTTTCCAGTTGTTTCTACTGTAAAGATTGAAAAAAGCATTTTAAAACATGAGGTAGTTTCAAGTCAACATTGCAGGAAAAAAGGAAATTTAAGGTTATTAAAACTTCGAAAGAAAATTATGCATGACATTTAGTATCTTAAAAACAGAAACTGATTTATTTGCCTAACCTTGCAGAAAAAAAAAATTAAAAAAAAATCATATCATATAATACACTGAGTCCCTGAGGAGAATCAAGGAAGCTGCAGTAAATGACACCACAGAATCCACTAATGGTGTATTTCTTCTTAAGTCAATATTGTCATAGCATGTTATCACAGAAGAATTGTGCTGCTAATGTAGAACAGAAAATATGGGTGAAATTAATCTGAATTAATTTCTAATCTAATTAATCTGAACAAAGCAAATTGCAAAATGCAGAGACAAATTTAATAGAGCCAATGTTCCAATCAGAAACTAAAGATTCAGTATGCCTTTTGTAATTCAATTTATTGCATGTTTTAGCACCTTTCTGTTGTTGCAAAAACCTAATTGGCACAGTTAGTTAGATTCTGCCTGCCTCTACCTAAAATTTCACTAGTAACATGGGGACATATTCTAGAGCAAAACCACCAGGGTTTATGTCGTAGATATCATGGATAGATCCATTAACTGTGGAGCAATTACTGTAGATATTAGCTTACCTGAAGAAAGGAGGCATCTTTTACAGCAATTGTTGTGCAATGTATTTTCCTCTCTCTTTTGCTGATTCAGGCACAAGCAACCATGTGTATGCACATGTACATTTGATATGTATGAGAACAGATGTGTGGATCTGTTTACTTCCCAATATAATTATATCAAATGACATATAAAACCACCTCTGACTTCTCTGTGTAAAGATATATAATATTAACAGGAAAACTTGCATTGCTCTAAAATACCTACTCCTTCCTGTATCTGTCAAGAGAACCTATCCTTGTTAAACACCAAACACAAAGAAAACTTGTAACAACACATAAAAATTTGGTTTCTAAACGCATTTTGCTGAAATAAACAAAGAGATATTTCATATCTTCGCAAATTGCAATATAGATTTAATCTGAATTCTTCAGGTTAACATGTGTGATGCAATTATGGCACAACTGATATAAATTCAGTATTCAAAACTCTTATTTCTGATAGAGTCAGGTATTATATGATGAATCCATATACTAAGTTCTCTGTAATAATATAAGCTCAAAAAATGTCACTATATTAATTTATAGCAAACTTTTGTAGTTGACATCTGCCATAATTAAACTGCATTTGCAGTTCTAAATTATTTCTTAGTGTTTAATCCTGTGTATGCAAAGTCATTATTTACAGTACAGATGCTCGTATACCTTGCAAGAGGAGGGAAATGTTTTTCTTCATCTCTTGGAACAAGTAGAAAATCAAAATTTGCTTACTGACTAAAATGCTAGAATAGCTAAAATTATGGTAAAAACATATTGCTAGACTGGTGTTAACCAACTAGAAGCCAAATCCTTTTTGTATTGCCAAATGTCTAGAAGAAAATTTTTAAAGAGTTGTTCTGCTAAACATTTTTTTTCAAGACATTATCTTTCTTTTTGAGATTCTGTGTTTAGCAGACAGATCTTAACAATTTTGGTGAAAGTCACGAAAATGTTTCAGTGGATCCTACACATTTTAGCACCACCACCATTGTTTCAAGCAAAAAGTGGAACCCAGCTGTTTATACTAGAGACTCTGAATGGCTATTAACATTTAAAAAGAGAAACAAAGGCCATATTTGCATAAGAGCCAAATGTCTTTGTGTTGTTTGGTATCCATTTCTAAAGTTTTTAGCACATTCTGGTGACATGTAAGTTATATTCTGGCTCTCCAGTGCCAGACAAAAAATGCATTTCAGATTGGACTGTAGAATACTAACAATGTTGGCATAATATACCTTTTTTCAGATTACATCTTTCATTTTCAAATTTGGAAAAATCGAGAATATTTCAAATAAAAGGGTAATAACAATTAAACACCAATTTCACACTCGTTTACCTTTTTTTTCCCTACTATTTTTCATGCTTTTCAATATTTACTGTTTGTCCTGGTTTCGTCTGTGATAGAGTTAATTTTCTTCCTTCTGTTTATTGTTTGTTTGGTTTACTTTTTAGTTCCATATAGAATCATAGAATCATAGAATAGTTAGGGCTGGAAAGGACCTTAAGATCATCTAGTTCCAGCCCCCCTGCCATGGGCAGGGACACCTCACATTAAGCCATGTCATCCAAGGCTCTGTCCAACTTGGTCTTGAACACCGCCAGGGATGGAGCATTCACAACTTCCCTGGGCAACCCATTCCACTGCCTCACCACTCTAACAGGAAAGAACTTCTTCCTTATATCCGATCTAAACTTCCCCTGTTTAAGTTTTAACCCGTTATCCCTTGTCCTGTCACTACAGTCCCTAGTGTAGAGTCCCTCTCCAGCATCCCTATAGGCCCCCTTCAGGTACTGGAAGGCTGCTATGAGGTCTCCATGCAGCCTTCTTTTCTCCAGGCTGAACAGCCCCAGCTTTCTCAGCCTATCTTCATACGGGAGGTGCTCCAGTCCCCTGATCATCCTCGTGGCCTTTCTCTGGACTTGTTCCAGTAGTTCCATGTCGTTTTTATGTTGAGGACACCAGAACTGCACACAATACTCCTGGTGAGGTCTCACAAGAGCAGAGTAGATGGGCAGGATCACCTCCTTCGACCTGCTGGTCACGCTCCTTTTGATGCAGCCCAGGATACGGTTGGCTTTCTGGGCTGCGAGCGCACACTGAAGCCGGCTCATGTTCATTTTCTCATCGACCAGCACCCCCAAGTCCTTCTCTGCAGGGCCGCTCTGAATCTCCTTTTTTGCTCAACCTGTAGCTGTGCTTGGGATTGCTCCCACCCAGGTGTGGGACCTTGCACTTGGCATGGTTGAACTTCATAAGGCTGGCATCAGACCTCCTCACGAGCGTGTCGAGGTCCCTCTGGATGGCATTCCTTCCCTGCAGCTTACCGCCTGAACCACACAGCTTGGAGCCATCGGCTATGTCCATGTCACTAACAAAGATGTTGAACAAGACCGGTTCCAACACCGATCCCTGAGGGACACCAATTGTACTGGTCTCCAGCTGGACATTGAGCCATTGACCACAACTCTGCGTGTGGCCATCCAGCCAGTTCTTTATCCACCGATATCTCCTTCTTATTTCCCTTTCCATTATTAATATTAGTATTGCATTTTACTTTAATTATTAAACTGTTCTTAACCCACAGGTTTTACATTTTTCCCTTATCCTCCTCCACATCCCAATTTGGGTGGTAAAGGGGGTCAGGAGGAAGGAGAAGGGCAGAAGAGTGAGTGAGCACCTCTGTGGTACTCAGTTACCAGCCAGAGTTAAATTACGACACTGTTTTTTTCCACTTCTTAAAAAATCTGTTTCTCTTGCCTTCTTTTGTCACAACTCAGTACATTTTCAGTACCTCCTCTACTTCCCCCTCATTTTTAGATTTTATTTTTTCTCTTTCATTCTTTTTTTTTTTTTTTTTTTTTTTTGTAGAATCATCTAATCCAAATCCCCTTCCATGGGCAGAGTTGTTTAAAGCTCTGTCTAACCTGACTTTGAGCACTTCCAGTGATGGGACATCCACAGATTAGCTGGGCATATTGTTCCAGTGTCTTACCACCCTCATAGCAAAGAATTCATTTCTCACATCTCATCTAATTTAAATTTACCCTTTTCCAGTTTAAAACCATTACCCTATAACTACAGGCCCTCAGAGATAAAAGCTTCTCTCCATCTTTCTCATAAGACGCCTTTGTATGTTGAAAGGTCTCCCTAGAACCTTCTCCAAGCTGAACAACCACAGCTGTCTTAGCCTTTCTTCACAAGAGAGGTGTTTAATCCCTCTGATCATTTTTTCATCCCTCCTCTTGATCTTCTCTAACAGGTCCATGCTCTTCTCCGGCTGGGGGGCCTGGATCTGAATGAAGTACTCCAGCTGTGGCCTCACAAGACTATGTATAACTTATTACAGCCTCAAGGCCCTCATAAAGCCTTTTGGAATGCCTAATACCTTGATTAGCATGATGAGAAGCCATTGTCTGAAAGCAATACGGAGGTCTGAAATGAACTCAGCACCCCAAGTAACATTCCTCTCCATACAGCATTAAATGGGATGAACTCTCCCTCCAGATTTCATGGGACTTTCAACACTGACTGAGTCACTGGCCCATAAAGCCGGTCTGGAAGTGTTTTGTCTTATCACACAGCATGGAATTTCATAAATGAGTTCCCATACTGGTAGACACTTCATATTGCTGATCACATTGATTTAAGGTGTAAATGATTAAGGCCTGACTCTGGCAATGTAGAAAAGTCTAAAAGCATCCCAAAATGTAGGTCTGTAAAAATCAAGAACAAACAAAATAACAAGGCTTTCTTTATGTGCGACTTTTCCACCCGCATTTCCTCCTCTAGCACCACTTCTATTTTAGTCTATGAGTGTCTGTGGATACCAAATACAGAAAGAAATGATCAACATGTCATCTAATGAAACTATCAAAGGAAAACAAATACTGTCTGACACTGCTTTCATTTTGAGACTGTTTATTTCAAGAGATTCCTTCAAAGACTAATTATGTAAAAAACTTAATTCTGTGATGATATGTACAAAATAGACAGAACCGCAAAGGTTAGGGTACATTCTTACACTTTCCCTATCAAGAAATACTATTAAAAAATAATGTACTACCTATTAAAGAGTCTTTGCATTAGGCATAGAAAAGAATCTGTAGTGCAACATATAGAGCTGAACTTGTTTTCTGTTTTAACATGCTGCCATATCATAAAATTTTCATAGCTACTGGTAGAGAGGGCTAAGTTGCTGTTCCCACTTTAAATGTTTCCATTATAAATCCTGTTTTACAAGTGAATTAACTATGGCAGGCCACTTTAATAAGCATCAGACTGAACCTATGGGCCCTACTCATTTCAGTTACACAGCATGTAACTCATGTTCCCATTTGTTTTGAATAATAAAACTACATAATCTAGCTATCCTTTAGAGTACATAAGTGTGGTAGTCTTCCATCCAGATAATTATGTGCAACTCAAATTGCATTCCATTAATGTGTTGGCTGGCTGATCACAGAGAATGGGGTGTATTCAGCCAGAAAGGGTAGGAGCAGTCCAAATGAACAACTTTAATATATTCAAAGACAAAGTAGAGCCAAGGCACTGAGGCTGGCATTTTAAAGTGAGAAACTTACAGCGCAAAACCAAACTTTTCTTCTGAAGTAACCTATTTCACTTCCCTACTACTTTAAGGGGTGAATTTAACTGAAGTTCCAATAAACTACTTGTGACAAAACTCAAACATGTCAGCAGCTTACAGACACCTATAGGGGCAACACAGTTTAAGCCAGTGAATGAGTGGGGGTTCCTAAACCACTGCATCTTCACTCGGTCATGATTCTGAGATGCAAAACTATTATCTCTTCAAGCATTTGTCATAAAACCTGATCAACTTCTGTAGATTTTTGTCTGCATTAATGTATCACTTCTGCATTACAAGATCTCTGCTACACATAAACATTGTGACAATTGCTGTGGAGTATATATAAATCCAGTTAATTTCAACTAGAAGAGAAAAAAGAAGTTGGGAAACAGTCCTACAGGGCAATTCTTGGAAGAAGAACATCTGGGAGAAAGCTTAGATTAAATATTTGTATGTTATTGTTCTTAACTACCACTGAAGCCATATCCTGCGGGGAGGAAAGTGTACAGATACTAACTCAGTGTGCCTTTCTCTTGGTGTGGACAGAGCTTTCTCTTCCTATGCAGTTACGTTATATATGTTATATATGTTACGTTAACATATAATTATATGCATTGTAACCTCAAGAACATCTCTGTTTGAGAGCTGAACTGTTCTTTTGCAGCTATTTTAGCTAATGGAAGCCCATATACACCCTCTACCAACGAACTCATTTAGGCATTATTTCACCATGTGTGAAAGACTCAAAATTTCATGCCTTTATTACAGGGTTACTTAGCTTTGAAATAGGTAGCAGCCAAACACCTCTTCTCTAAGGCTGTGACTACATACAGTATTTAGGAATAGACAAAATGCAAGTGGACTGTAGTCATAACCAGTTCCAAATGAATACAAACATCACCTTTAATACAGAGCTCTTTAATACAGCCTCACACCCCTTGCCTGAAAACTTGATAAAAATCAAGAAAGCAACAGTGTTTAGAAAGGCATCCTGCCCAGCAGGGGAGGGGGGAAAAGAGAAGGCGAGAGAGCAGCTGTATGGTACTTAGTTGTTGTCTGGCTTTAAACCATGACAAAGGACAGGTAAAATAATTTAACAAAGGAATTTCTTATTTACACAATAATTCATTTTAATCATAAAAATATTGGAGAATTACTGATCTAAGCAACACAGTTTATTAAAATATTCTGAACATTATGCTTCCAGTTTGATCTTCCTCTTTCTGTGAATCCCTGATTTGATGCTTAAAGGCATTTAATCCTCTTTTCATGTGGGTTTTTAATTTTGTTTTCTATAAGCAGTATTTACCTTTTCAAATTTATTCTCTGAATTAATTTTCAGTATATGAGATCTACTAGATGCCATCCAAATAGGATCGCCGCCTGAGAGCAACCAACCAGTATTTCACGGAGAGGGAAAAGACATTCAATACTGAAGATCCGTGGTCACTCTGTATCTATACGGTATTATTGTAAAAAG
The DNA here is from genome assembly GCF_037157495.1 of Lathamus discolor. NCBI lineage: Eukaryota > Metazoa > Chordata > Aves > Psittaciformes > Psittacidae > Lathamus > Lathamus discolor. The sequence continues at coordinate 25,522,619 of NC_088887.1, read as the reverse complement.
ATTACTGGACTGTTTCAAAGTAACAGCTTAGGAAACTGGGGTAATATGGGATAATAGGGTAATTTAGGGTAATAAACCCTATACCTTCCCCTTTACAACCTTGTCAATAAAAAACCCTTTTCTTCTGGCCTAATACACATACTAAAAAAATACAGTGGTTTAAAGATTTAAAAGTGAAATTCAATATGGAAAAAATAGAATTACCCTAGCCTAGAATGAGAAAAATTCTAGCTATAATAGCTATAAAAACTGACAACCTGACCACATTTGGCAGATCTCATCTAGTTTCTGACAATATCTGAGAAGCAAACAGACTTCAGTTTATAGCATAGATGGAGTTACTTCAGATAATTTAAATTTCTTTAGTCTTTATAAACCAGTTTCGTTACAGTACTGAAGGTGATAACATTTCTGCTTGGCTTCCCAATCAAAGGTTTGACACTTTATATTTTGTGGCAAAGATGTAAAGAAACTGTAGGATGTCAGATGAATAGATGTTTTCTAGAAGCTTGAGGTTCTGTAAAGTTGTCTTTCCCAAAGAATGAATTTCTGCTTCAGAGGGTTCAAGAAATGAGCATTATTTTGAATCAGCCTTTACAATTTCTAAAAATCATGTGTCAGATCAGTTCTGATTCAAACTTTTTGTTGTCTGTAAGTTAAATATTAAATGTACTTCTCATCTGAGAAACTGAAATAAACTGGAAGAATTCATTACTGTCTAGGTATCTGGAGACTCTAAATCTTCCAATTTCATGGACAAATTAGCTTGCAGAGGGACTAAACTCTCCATTTGTCCAAAATCCTATTCATATACTAATTCCCAAACAGTTACAAGTAGATCTATATTGAAAAAAAATACTACATTCTAAAGCAATGGTGGGACAGAGATGCAATAGAAAATGCATCTCTCTTAAAGACTTGGTCTAGTTGTCTGTTTAAACCTCAGAATTATCTAGAGAATGTTTTGTTTTAAAGTTTAAAATGCCAAGTATAGTCAAGCATTTCTCTGCAGTTGCATGAGCATACTACAAGTTTCTTGCTGGAGAGAGAAAGAAAAGAACATGAAAGCAAAATTATTTCACAGTATTTTTTTTTTTTATTGACCAACAATAGTAACCAACAAATTTATTTTATTATAGTAAACTCTGAAATGTCTGTATTATGTTTTATGTATGTGGTAAGGATCTCTTGGAGTTAGGTACAGTGGTTTAGCTATTCTATCCAAATAAGACTCTAAATGGGACAATCTAGAGGAAATGAAAGAAAGTCAATCTTTCATAATGCAGCTATTCGAATCAGCAAAGACAGTAATGCCTCCATCATCAGTAGGGATAGATTTTACTTGTCTGGTTTCATTCAGGTTAGAATGGGATCAAAAGAGATCCAAAAATTCTCCCACCTCTGGCTTGAGAATAGATTTGAAGGAGCAGGACAACCCTGTCCAGTTTTTATCTGTACAAAACTGTTGAACAGGCACATACACAGAAAGGGAGAAAGACTAAAGAGCAGCAAGGGGTTCTGCATTTTTTTCTTTGACTGACCTGTTTCTTCTCTGTCAGAGAGATAAAAGATTTCCAGAGGTGTAGCCAATACCCTACACCTACACTTTCCATTAAAACACTCCAGTCATAGGAGCCATCCCACCATGTTTCTGTGATGCCTATTATATCATACCCCCTAGACATGTACACATCTCTAATTCCTCTTGTTTGTTTCCCATGCTACAGGCATTTGTATAGAGGCATCTGAGCCAAGCTCCAAATGAAGCTGGCTCTGTGAGGGTGACAGGCCAAGGTCCAGAGCATGTCTGGGTGTCAAAGATTTGGCAATACAAAGCAAATTATCAGACAAGGGTTTGGAGTAACAGTGAGAAACTTCAACTGCTAACTGACTAAAGATTAGAGATGGTGCCAGTGTGTGCCAGTGTGTCCCAGTAACAAATGTAATCAGACCTATGACAATCCCGGAAAGGCCTACTTACCCCATTAACTGCTAATGAAATGCTTTTGCTGTATTCAGGAAAATTCAGCAACCCTATCAGTGATGATCTGTGCTGCTCTACCAAACTGCTGCCATTGTAGTTAACCTCTACATGGTGACAGTGTGTTGTGGGTGGACCCCAGCAGGCAGCTGAGCACCCACACAGTTGGTCACTCACCCCCTTGTTCTGCAGGACAGGGAAAAATGGAAAAAAGATAAAGGTACTTGTGAGTCAAGATTAAGAAAGTTTAATAAATGAAGCAAAAGCCACATGCACAAGCAAAGTGAAAAGCATTTACAATTTCCCATTGGCAGACAGATGTCCAGCCAGCTGTTGGAAACTATATTCTCAGCACACATTGCGAACACCATAAACATGAACATTCCCCCTTCCTTTTCTTTTCCCTATCTGTACTCATGATCAAATCATATGGATGTCCCCTTTGTTACTTTTGGTCAGCTGTCCTGGTGGTGTACGCTTTCAGTCTCTTGCCCACACCCAGGCATCTGTAGGGGCAGAGTGGGAAAAACAGAAGTTAATGCAGTACATGCATTGCTCAGCAGCAGCGAGTTAGCAAGACATTTTTTGCCTCAAATACAAAGCACAATACCATACAGGATGCACTGAAGAAAGTTAACTCCAACCCAGACAAACCCAGTACACAATGTCAAGTTTAAAAAGAAAATGAATGGCGCTTTGAATAATACCTGCCCATGGCCCTCTGAGATCTACGAAAGCCTGAGAAAGCCAATGCATTTCCTGATTCAGGCCACTGATCTTTCGCTTTAAGTAATCTCCTGGCACCATGTAAATTCGTGGCAGTATCAAATGTTAACTTTAAAGTTTTCACTTCTTTTCTGCAATAAGGCAAATGTTTAAGCTACTCGGACACACTGTAAAAATGATAACTAGGAAACATGCTTTTAAAAGCTTGTATCTTCCTCAATTCTGTAATGAGGATACTAGCTTTGTAGTTATGACTTCTGGTAATGCAGTATCTCCAAATGCTTAAAAGTGTCTTGCAAGCTAAGCTTATTGTCTTATATATAGGTTTTATTTTGATATGTAGTTTTATTGCAACTTCACCAATGGACTGTATAGCATTTAGGTAAGCTGCAGGCTGGCATTTTGTTCTTTACAGCATCTAAGAAACTGATTTTATATCCCTGAAACTTTCAAATAACACATAAGAACTTCTATAATGCGTACATCAAGAAATATGGACGTATTTCAGGAATAGCCTTCAAGCAAATCCAAATCTGTCTAAAAGTTTCACATCACAATTGCATTTACTCAGCTACAAAGAGCTTAATAGAGTTACACTTTATTGTTGTTTCATTTGGTTTGGAGTTTTGTTCTTGTTGTTGGGGTTTTTTGTAGTTATGCTTTCTCACAGCACAATTTTCAATGCAGTGGAAAATACTCTTAAGTGACTTGTGAGATGGACAGACTCTATGCCTTCAAGCTGTGTGAACTAGTATAACACTAAACTTCAGAAGCAGTGTATTTATCTGAAAAATTCACTATGCCTCATTCCTAAGACACTTCATCAGCACTCCACTGCTCATACCCTATAGGCAGAGGAGAATAACCACAAGCCTTTTCTATTTTTTTTTTCTTATCCAAAGGCATAGGTTTTATACAATTTTTAAAAACTCCTAAAGCCACCATACAATTCAGATTTCTATAGACCTAATTTTTCAGACAAATTGATCATCTCAAATAAAATTGAAATAACTTCTTCTCAGTACCCAACCTCAGTTGCTTAAAGATATAACACCAAAATATTTCAGTTATATCATAAACTAAATAACCATATAAGTACTGCCCTTAAGAATGGTTATAAGCATATGGACTTAAAAGATCTGAGAGATATATTGGGCTATGTCCACTGCAGAATGTCTGTACATTAGAGCATAAAATCTTAAAAATAATACAAGCATTTATAGAGAGCAAGGATCAAGACTACAAAATCGGGGAAGTGGTGCTCCTGAACATTTGGGAATGTCTGAGAATGGATGCACATGCATTGTGTATAAATTATATTCTGAGGATGCTGTAATCAAAAAATTCAACAGCTAAAAAGTAAAGAAAAAATAACCCAATAGAAAACTGTATGTGCTAACTGCAGGTCATTCTGGGTATCTAATGTCATTTATTAAAAAAGGTAAAAAAGAAAACCCAAACCCTTACTTTCAAACACACAATCAGTGGGCAAGAAGACTATTCAAAAAGCTGTGGGATGTTCCATGCCACAATAAAATTAAGAACATCTAGGCAGGGATTCTGCAGCTTAAAAACCTGTTTTACTAGGCATTTCTATGTTGATAATAGTTGACTGTGTAACTGAATATATACTTCTAGAGAGAAACCAATTACCCTTTATTATCAATCTTTCCACTCTCCACATGAAGTTTAAAGCAGAATACATTGATACAGTTGGTGGAAATGCTTCCAGCACACTTTCTGTCAGTCCATGTCTCAAGAAGTGGTGGTATAACATTCATATTCCACTGACTCCTGGAAAGCAACGCTGGGGAACTCAAGAATGCCTATAACAAACCAACAAACCCATACAAATAGGAATTATACTCTACATGTCAAATATAAAATCAGGATTCTCATCATCATTGCGGAATATGTAGATTTAATGGCAGATATGTTTAGCTGGATTTTGAGAAACCAGAAGATGGGAGTCTTAAGAACTGTATTGCAAGTAGTATCCTATGCAATTAGTATACCATATACAATGCAAATGGTGATATCATCACTTTAAAAAAGTTTTAATATTTATGGAAATATATTTGCATATTGCAGCAAGATTACTTGTGGCTATGAATTAAAAAAAATTATGCCTGACAACACAAGCCCTGAGTATTTCAAAATGCCCTGTCAAGAAGCCAGTGGTGATAATGAGATGAAGCAGGTTCAGGAGTATACGGTTTAACTGACCGGACTTACAAAATGACAGTAGCATGAACAATTTATTGTGGAAGAAGGGGTTGCTCTGAAGCAGTTTTGATAATGTACTGGTGATGAAGTCATACCTAAGAGATATTAATATAAATAAATAACAATATATGTCTTCTAATGGATTAGTATTTTTGCTCAGTGAAATGTTCCAAGTTTCTATGACACAAGTGTGGGCATTACTAAGTGTTTGGAATACAATGGTTTTAATCAGTTAAATGCAGCTTGAAGGCTGTGGAATGAGAACAATTTTAACTAAAAGTACAGTCATGAGAAGAAAACTGTGCTCTTGAAAGTCTAAGTGGAGAATAATATCGGTGGCTCCAAGGTCATAAACACAAGTAACTAAAAGTTGGGTGAACATTAAAACTCGATACGGATCACTGTGGGAATCCAAACTTGATGGTTTGTTTGAACCAGTTTTAGAGTATTAATTTAAAATGCATATAATTGTGTGTGATTGATAGTGTGGGTAGTATTACTTTATGTTATATACAAGAACACAGTGAAACGAAGGAGCTGCTCAGGCAACATACATCAGATGTGGGTATGTGGGACAGATCACTGTTCAAATCTGTAGATATCCTGAGCTATGTACATGTGTACATGTATTTTATTGTCATTAAAAGGAGATATCCTTCCACTGTTTGCATTTGACCCATTGTTCATTGCATTTGGTCTAGTATACCACACTTGAGGCTTAGTTATAATTTAGATGAAAAACATACATATGCATATATATGCATATATACTTATATATATGTTACCTATAATATGCATATATGATGGTTTAACATCTATACACATATCCATGCAAATATATAGCCTAGATGCTACAGGTTTCCAGACTGGTGTAGAAGGGAAGGAAGGAAGGAGGATTACAAGACAGTAATTGGTGTCTTTGGCTACATCCTGTTGGGCACACAAGGCTCCAGTGAAATTCTTTATTGCCTTTTTCTCCACTCTTTCTCTTTTCCCCAAATCTGTTTTTCCCTCTTTCTGGCCTGAAATTTCCCTCAGCTCTTTCCAAGAGCTCTAAGAAGGATGTAGTGTCTGTTAAATAAGTGTGAATGGCCTGGACAAAGTTCAAGCTGTAGCACATTTTGCACTTGCAGTTTTCCCCAGCTGACTCAGTAAAGTTTGCCTTTTCTTCTTTATCTCAAAAAGTCTGTTGTCACTGCACCATCCTCTCAAGTGTAACTCATTGCTTTTTTCCAGCAGAGACTTGCTTCTCAGATGAGGATGTCCACAGGGACATTTGGAGAGGAGGATGTGAAGCACAGCCTGTGAATGAAAAGTCAGGGACTGACATTGCAACGGGCTCACTCTGGTGGCATTTGAAGTGCTGAGGTGTCGGAAGGGTGTCTCAAGACGAAAAATATCAGTTAAGCAATGAGAAGCACTCTTTTGGGGGGGAAAAGGATTAGATGGAATGGTAGAAAAACTGTAATTCAGAAATGTTTAGTGCAGGAAGTTTTATAAGGGATTAGATGAAACAGTAATTACAGCCAGGAAAGCTGATAGATAGGCCATCCACCCACTACCAGCAGATATACTTAAGAAAACAGGAAATGTGACAGTCTCAAAGTAGCACAAGAAGGAAGCAGTGGACAAGGAATACAAAACATCTCATCTGGCACTCTAGCTTACTAAAGACATATGCTGTCTTTGGGTTTTGTAACTGGAAGCAATAGGCAGAAACATCTCCCACTACAAGACGGGTGGCTTAAGGCTCTACCCAGCCTGGCCTTGAACACTGCAAGTGATGGAGCATTCACAACTTCCTTGGGCAACCTGTTCCAGTGCCTCACCACCCTCACAGTAAAAAAATTCTTCCTTATATTAAACCTAAATCTTCCTTACTTAGTGTCCTGGGTTGAGCAGCAGCAGTCATTTTTCTCCTTCTTAGGAGCTAGTGCAGTGCTGTGTTTTGATCTTTTGGCCTTGGAGCAGTGCTGATAACGCCGATGTTTTCAGTTGCTGCTCGAATGTTTGGTGTGGCCAAGGACTTTCTGAGCCTCATGCTCTGCCAGGGAGGAGGGGAGGCTGGGAGGGAGCAGAGACAGGACACCTGACCCAAACTAGCCAAAGAGGTATTCCATACCACAGCACGTCATGCCCAGGATGTAACTTGGAGTTACCCGGAAGGGTTGGGACTGCAGGGTTGGAAGAGGTATCGGTCGGTGCTTGGCTGGGGGGAGTGAGGCGAGTTATTGGTCAGCTGGTGTTGAGGTGTTGTATTCTTTCCTCTTGTTATTTCCTTTATCATTATTATTATTGGTGGTAGCAGTAGTGATCTATGTTATACCTTAGTTACTAAACTGTTCTTATCTCAACCCGTGGGAGTTGCATTCTTTTTGATTCTCCTCTCCGTCCCTCCAGGAGCAGGGGGAGGGCAAGAAGGGGGGGAGTGAGTAAAAGAGGTTTGTGGTTGGGTTTAAACCACGACAGTTCTTTTTGGCGCCCAACGTGGGGCACGAAGGGTTGAGATAACGACGGAGATGATCAGATTAATAGTCGTCACAGTGCTGATTTATTGGCTCTCAAAGTTGTTTCTCTTGCTCTCAGCGCTTCAGAATGTAGTACATTACATAGAGCCGGTATTCCCTGTGTTCGTGTTTATCAAGTGTGGGGCTTGGGCTAAGGTTTTTGTTTCACTGTACTTTATGGCAATGGCTTGTAATACGGGTGGGCTCCAGCAGCAGGGAGAGATGGACGTGGCCGTGGACTTGTACCGGGCCGTCCCGCTGCTCTTCACCGCCCTGGCCCTTGTCCTCGCCTCCGTCTTCGTGAGGCTGCGGGGAGCCGAGGGGGAGCGGCCCCGGGAGCCGGCGGCGGCCGAAGCGGCCCGGGAGAGCGGCCCCGGGGACCAGGCGGCGGCGGGAGCGGGGCCGGAGGCCGGGAAGGAGGTGGCTGCTGAGCAGCGGGAGGAGGCGGCCGAGGAGCCGAGCCCCGCGAAGGAGCCGAGCCCCGCGGCCGAGCCCAGTCCCGCGGAGGCCGAGAGCGTCCCCCGGCAGCCGCCCGCCGAGCCCCAGGAGGATGCAGGAGCCCAGGCAGCATTTCCCAGCACGGCAGAGGAGGAAGAGCTGCACCCAGGAAGAGAGAAGCTGGTGGTGGGAGAGCCGGCAAGCACAGCAGCTGCACCAGCCCCAAGGACAAGCACAGCAGCATCGTTTGAGAGTTCTGAAGGGTTTGAATGGCCTGTGGGTACCCTCGAGACCTGCCTGCTGATTGTGATGGGGATCAGCATGGTGGCACACACACAGAGCGTGTTCTACCCACTGCCATTTTGTCTGATCTCAGAAGTTAAGCAGAGTCAGGTTTGCTTCTTGTCTGGGGTTAGACAACAATATGGGAGGAACAAGAGATCTTCCCCAAGGCTGAACAGCCGTGAGTGGCAGGGTGTGTGGGACAGTATGAGCGAGTACCTGGTCCACTGGGCCCCTCCAGTGCTTTGGAAGCATTGGAGATGGAAGGCAGCTGTATGGAGTCCCCAGCAACAAGCTGCAGAAACTGCTGAAGGGGACAGTGAATTATTTTGAACCTGGTGGGCCCATGGCACTTCAGGCCATCAGGGCAGAGATGCGACACAGAGATGGACTCATGATCGAGGGGTGGACTTAGCAATGGACACTATTGCCCAGGTTATTCACTAGTGTGAACACTGCACACAGCCTCTCCTGCTCTGAGAGACCGTAACAAGAGATGGAACCTGACATCATGGACCAGATGGACTCAGCAGCTTTATAGGTCCATGCACTAAGAAATGATGTTTTTCTCTGTGTATATGTAGATGTATATATATATGTAAGAGTGATGGGATATTGAAGATGTGGGATCTGAGCATGACGTGAATGGTATGGAATAAGGGGTGGATAATGTCCTGGGTTGAGCAGCAGCAGTCATTTTTCTCCTTCTTAGGAGCTAGTGCAGTGCTGTGTTTTGATCTTTTGGCCTTGGAGCAGTGCTGATAACGCCGATGTTTTCAGTTGCTGCTCGAATGTTTGGTGTGGCCAAGGACTTTCTGAGCCTCATGCTCTGCCAGGGAGGAGGGGAGGCTGGGAGGGAGCAGAGACAGGACACCTGACCCAAACTAGCCAAAGAGGTATTCCATACCACAGCACGTCATGCCCAGGATGTAACTTGGAGTTACCCGGAAGGGTTGGGACTGCAGGGTTGGAAGAGGTATCGGTCGGTGCTTGGCTGGGGGGAGTGAGGCGAGTTATTGGTCAGCTGGTGTTGAGGTGTTGTATTCTTTCCTCTTGTTATTTCCTTTATCATTATTATTATTGGTGGTAGCAGTAGTGATCTATGTTATACCTTAGTTACTAAACTGTTCTTATCTCAACCCGTGGGAGTTGCATTCTTTTTGATTCTCCTCTCCGTCCCTCCAGGAGCAGGGGGAGGGCAAGAAGGGGGGGAGTGAGTAAAAGAGGTTTGTGGTTGGGTTTAAACCACGACACTTAGGTTTAAACCCATTACATTTTGTCCTGCCACTATGGGCCTTGATGAAGAGTCCCTCTCCAGCGTCCTTGTAGGTGCCCTTCAGATACTGGAAGGCTGCTAGGAAGTCTCCACACAGCCTTCTCTTCTCCAGGCTGAACAGCCCCAGTTTTCTTAGCCTGTTCATAAGGACAAATCCACAAAGAAATATAGATGCAACTGCCATGTAGATCCTGTATTGAGAAAGGTATGCAAAGGGAAAAAAACAAATGTTAACAATAGGATATGAGTCTTGCTCAGCAATTTCCTAGAGCCAATTAGCAAAATTTCCATTATGTCTGGATGCAGTTTAATTAAATTATGCAACAAGAACAACCAGCTGTCTCCAAGAATTAATAGATCATTTTTACTCATTCTTCTGAAGTGCATCCAGTGTTATCCTCAGACGCATATGTAGCTATTGCAATGCAGTCTGAGGTACATAGCACTGTATTAATATTACCTTTTCATGCATAGCTCATAAATCACATGAAACTACTGATAGCTCCACCTAGAGTACTTAATGTTTTGCACTGGATGTTAATTAAAGCAGACCATTCAAAAATGTTTAATAGTTTAAATATAAATTAGATTCTGTGCACCATAACCATTGTCTTTTATTCCATCTGTTCTTCCTTTTTATTTTTTACATAATATGAGAAATATGCTGATGCACTACTTTTCACACAGCATCTGCCTTAACCACCTCAGTGAAATGGTCTTCAAATATTCGCTGAGCTAATTATAGCTCGATAAAAGCACAGATACATCAGAATTCAAAGCTTTTAGTGCATTTTTACACACTAGACTGGGACACAGAATATCATTAACTGGTTTGACAAAGACCTTTTTTTTTAACTAACTTGGGTAAGTCATAGTATCCCAGGGCATCAGTTCCTCTCTTGTAGAATGAAAATAATATAGTCCTTTCTCATCCTTGTTTGTCTAATGAAAATATTAGTAGAAGCTATATATTACTGTTCTGATAAAAATTATAAAATTCGTACTGGCCTTTCTCAGATCTCTTCATGCTATTCTATTCAGAAAATAGCATGACCTACTATTTGAATGTCAAAGTTAATAGTTAATTTAATTAAATATTTCTTTTGAGGCAGAAAAATAGTAAGATGTTTTTCATTTAAGTTATACTAAACAATACGATAGATGAAGAGACAAAATTAGAGACTAGTTTAAAAATTTAGTCATATTTTGGCTTTCACAATTAAAGCTGCAGTGTGGAGAAGTCCAATCTAATTGGTATGCTTTATCACGTTTGAGTTTGGAAGGGAAAGCAGAAGAGGGAAGATATCTCCATGCAAGAATGGGTGAGTTCATTCATATATTTTAAAGAAAATGCTCCTTTTGGAAAACAAACAAAAATCGTGGCGTTTATATTCTGAGGATTTCTTTCCAAAACTTCTCTAGTGAGTGATACCAAAATTGAATAAAAAAAAATAACTATTCACAGAGGTCCATCACTCACAAATTAAAAATAGATATTCCAAAAACATTGGTTTAAAAGTACTGCAGAATCCAGGAATTTTATGATAACTCTCAGTTGTTAATAATTATGTGCACAAATTCTTACTTCTAGGGTTGTAGAATGGCCACATGCTTACTCAGAATTAAGGGGAAAGGGAGAAATAGAGAATGTTTTATAAAATTTTCCTTCTGGGTTTTGTACAGCAAATCAACTTTTGAGCGGTCTTTGCTTCAAGATACCATGCAAGATAAAAGATTCATCTTGGAGATCATAACATTCACACAACACTAACATTTATGGTTTGAGTCTTTTTGCTATACATGTATTTATCAGTACACAAGATGTGTTTTGTTTAGTTGGAACTCAGAAGGAGTCAGCACTGGCTTTTGTCTCTTCTAAAAGGTTACTTCCATAAGTACACACAGTCTAATTGCAATGTAACCCATGGTTTCTCACCATTCCCTGTTCACTTCAATGCCAATGCCAAGTTCCACCTGCTATAGGTAATTAGTTTTATTAAAGCAAACAGCTATGTTGAAAATGTTAAAATGCCTTGGGCTTTTTTCTCTTTTTTTTTTTTTTGTGTGTGTGTGTGTTTATGTGTGGTTTTGTTTGGTTGTTTGATTTTTTGTTTTGTTTTGTTTTGTTTTGTTTTTTGTTTAAATGCATTTTTTTATTATGCCAGTAAAGTTTCTAGTGAAATAAAAGATACTGATCAACATGAGACATTCACCATGTGCAGACCTTTAGTTCCAGCTGGGCATGTCTTCATTATCCTGATTCAACAAATTTCCAAACCCCATGAACAGAAAATACCTTGTCAAAGAACATCTATCAAATTCCCATGAACAGAGCAATGCACTACAGTCAGTTTCAATTTTTTATGTGTTTATCTATTTCCTCTGCATACTGGTGGAAATGTTTTGTGGAATGTATTATCATGAACTACTTTAAAGAGCTGCTTTACTTGTCTTATTTGATATATTCGCCATTAGCTTAATTGAAATATGTATGCATGTATACATTGAGAATATTAGTTTCAGATTTTTTTAACAGAAAGATCATTCAAATGAATAACAATAAAATGTAGAAGCCCAGTCTCTCCACCTCTCATTCAGTTCTTGTTGAGGGGAGTAATTTACATGACAGTAATTCAGCTGTCTAGCAGTTAATTAGGGGAATAAAGGAAGATATATCTGAAGATGTACATAAAACCCTACATATACATACATAAGGCAGAGAAATTATAGAGGCAAAGAGAGAGGTGGGCAACTAATGTCATCCTATTTCCTAACCATGACAAAATATTTTAAAAGTTTTATTGGAGTTTTGTAGCATGTATTTTAAGAAAAAAAAAAGTTTCATTTTCCAAAAATGCAATTCCATATGACCACTGCTGCTCAGGCTGATCCATGGGATGCCCTACAGCAGCAGAGAGCTGCTCTGATTTCAGTGACCTGTCTTAGTTCTGGCAAGAGGATGACTGCTTTGTAGTCCAGCTGCAAAGTGCACTAATGAAGCAAGAGACATAAGACAGCTGAGCCTTATACTCAGAATCACTAGTGGAAACTTTGTGCCAGTCTGCAGGGGTTGCAAAGTGGATTTCTAGATATAGACAGTGCTTTATTATAGCTCTAACATTACAAGACAGAGTTATCTTGTTGCTCTTTCCAAACTGACCTTCCAGACATACAGAATGTGATTTTCATCAATCTTTCTGGGCTCACCTTAACCTTTCAAAAAGCACTTTTTCTGCTGCCTGATAATATGAATTAGCAACATGTCCACATGCACAAAGCTAGAGCATGGCCTGAAGACATTATAAATTTAATAATCAGCTTCTTTCAAATCACCCCATCATCTCTACTTGACAGGATCTCAAAAGTTGTCATCTCTTTCAATTCCCCCATCTCTCTCCATAGGCACGTTCATTCATGTCAATGTACAGAAAGAGGAAGTAAGCAGAAGCTTATTCTAAACGGAGACTTAGAGGTTCACTCTGGTAGGGATAGATGGTTAGAGTTTCCACCTGCTATGAAAAAGAAACAGGTTTTTTGCCTGGCATTGCCCTGAGTAACCTGATGAAATGACTGCCATGGACTAGCTATGATTTCTGAGTTTTGATTATTCTTTGGGCTAGGTTTGGGGCTGGTTTTTGGTTTTGTTGTTGGTTTTGGTTTCATTGTTTGTTGGGGGGGGTGCGGTGTAGGAGCTAAGTTGCTAGATTTAAATATGATGCTTAGGAGTTCAGAGGTTTTAACAGTTTAAAATTTGGGCCTGGACAAACTGTTGAGTAATTGCTATTGCATAATCAAGTCCAGCAGTAGAAGCTAAAATTCATGACACTTCCAGGGTGAGATATTATTGAAAATGCTCATGCAGCTTCCCAGGCTGTCTGTACAGGTTGGTGCTTGGAAAGCACTACCGCCGTGGGTATACAGCATATGCTAAGGAGACAGATAGCATGTGGTAGCTTTCAAGCATGCAAGAAGTCTATTTAGATTCTTTGGGCAGATTTATCTGCAGCTAAGATTTTCAAGGGGAGATAACTTTGAAAGCATCCTGAAGTTCTTTGGTTAAAAACTCAACTTAGAAACCATTCTGGTGTAAACTGAATTAGAGATTTGCCTGATAAGAGACTGGACTGACAGCCTCTTTTTTATAAGTATCAGGATTGCATCACTGCTCATTATTTTCATGAGACCATCTACAACTCCTGCTTGAAGCCCTTTCACACAGTTCAGAAACAAAACAAAAAATGTATTAAAACTTCTCTGTGGTTATACATACACTTATCCCTGCACAATAACGCAGGCTGAGGCACATTTTTTCATGTAGACAAAACTCAAATGGAAGCCTGAAAACCTGAAGTCTTCTGAAGTGTTTAATAAACTATTCCAGCTTGGGTAACTGATCAACAATGAAGAGGCAATTACAAGTTGCAAGGTAAACTTGTAATAGGAAAGCACACCAGTAGGAAAAAAGATAAGTGCTGGTTTGGGAGTCTTACCAATGTCTTCCTCTGTAATTCAGAGAACAATGTTGCATTAAACCGTGAGTATCCCTTTGGCTGTTCAACTTGAGAGCAAAACATGAGTTGGTTCACACAGAGGAAGCTGGAGTACCAACTGGGCTTGGCACAGTTCCTCCTGTACTTGTCATTTCAAACCATGAAAGGGTCATAGAAATCAAGCAATCTGTTCTCGACAATCTGATGCTATGGGGACAAAGATGTCAAATTCATCACAGTAAATCCCAAAGTTAAATTTCTTGATACCTTGTACCTTTAACCAATTGAATGATAATCCATACTTGCTGAATTAAGATATCACTGAGTTTTTAACAAGCAAAACATGAGTTATGAAACAGTAGTAATATAAATATCTGCTGTATATGTGTTATGGCACAAGGATCATTGGGATGTACAGTTGACAATAAAAAGGACTTGTCTGGGTTACAGAGAGATAAACATATTTTTAAGAGATATAGCTTTTAAATCAATAATTTCCACAACAAAACAATGGAAGAAGTTGGGTCAAGTTATGAGGAGTTAAATGTGAAACTAAGCAAAGCTCGGTAGTTTTTTGAAATAGGAGTGAAACTCCCCAGTTCTTGCCCCTAATTTGACGAAATATTTGTCAACTGATTAAAAAAAAAAGTAGCTTTTAATTAAAATTGTATTTGTTGCCATAAGATCTTAAACATTCTCGCCATTTTAAATACTTTTATTCAGACAGTCCTAAGGAGCTTCTCTTTTTGTCTATGTTACGGTTTAACCCCAGCCACTAACTCAACACCACGAAGCCACTTGCTCAATTCCCCCTTCTCTTTGAGGAGAATAAAAAGAATGTAAAACCCATGGGTTGAGATAAGAACAGTTTAATAACTAAAGTATAATATAACACTACTAATACTGCTAATAGTAATAATAATAATAATAATAATAATAATGACAAGGGAAATAACAAGAAAAGAGTATGTAAAACTTAAATGGAAAAGGGTAAAGCAGTCGATGTCATCTACCTGGACTTGTGCAAAGTGTTTGACACAGTCCCACGCGACATCCTTCTCTCTAAATTGCAGAGATATCAATTTGATGGATGGACCACTCAGTGGATAAAGAACTGGCTGGATGGCCGCACACAAAGAGTTGTGGTCAATGGCTCAGTGTCCGGCTGGAGACCAGTAACGAGTGGTGTCCCTCAGGGATCGGTGTTGGGACCATCTTTGTTTAACATCTTTGTCCCTGACATGGACAGTGGGATTGAGTGCGCCGTCAGCAAGTTTGCCGATGACACCAAGCTGTGTGGTCTGGTTGGTACGCTGGAGGGAAGGGATGCCATCCAGAGGGACCTTGACACGCTTGTGAGGTGGGCTGATGCCAACCTTATGAAGTTCAACCACGACAAGTGTAGGGTCCTACACCTGGGTCGGAGCAATCCCAGGCACAGCTACAGACTGGGCAAAGAAGAGATTCAGAGCGGCCCTGCAGAGAAGGACTTGGGGGTGCTGGTAGATGAGAAAATGAACATGAGCCAGCAGTGTGCGCTCGCAGCCCAGAAAGCCAACCGTATCCTGGGCTGCATCAAAAGGAGCGTGACCAGCAGGTCGAAGGAGGTGATCCTGCCCCTCTACTCTGCTCTTGTGAGACCTCACCTGGAGTATTGTGTGCAGTTCTGGTGTCCTCAACATAAAAAGGACACGGAACTGCTGGAACAAGTCCAGAGAAGGGCCACTAGGATGATCAGGGGGCTGGAGCACCTCCCGTATGAAGACAGGCTGAGGAAGTTGGGTCTGTTCAGCCTGGAGAAGACAAGGCTGCGTGGGGACCTCATAGCAGCCTTCCAGTATCTGAAGGGGGCCTATAGAGATGCTGGGGAGGGACTCTTCGTCAGGGACTGTAGTGACAGGACAAGGGGTAACAGGTTAAAACTTAAACAGGGGAAGTTTAGATTGGATATAAGAAGGAAATTCTTTCCTGTTAGGGTGGTGAGACACTGGAATGGGTTGCCCAGGGAGGTTGTGAGTGCTCCATCCCTGACAGTGTTCAAGGCCAGGTTGGATGAAGCCTTATGTGGGATGGTTTAGTGTGAGGTGTCTCTGCCCATGGCAGGGGGTTGGAACTAGATGATCTTGAGGTCCTTTCCAACCCTAACTATTCTATGATTCTATGATTCTATGAAAAACAGTTAACACAAGTGATGCACAATACAATTTCTCACTACCCACTGACCACTACCCAACCCAACCCGAGCAGTGATCAGTCCTTTTCAGGTGACTGCCCTCAGTTTCTCTACTGGGCATGATGATCTGCTGTGGTATGGAATGCCCCTTTGGCTAGTTTGGGTCAGGTGTCCTGTCTCTGCTTCCTCTTGGCTTCTTGCCCCCCTCCTCAGTGGCAGAGCACGAGAGACTGAAAAGACCTTGATTGGGTAAGCATTACTTAGCAACAATTAAAACATCAGCGTGTTATCAGAGCTGTTCTCAGACTAAATCCAAAACACAGCACTGCATCAGCTACTAGGATGGAAAAAAATAACTGTTAAACTGAAACTAGGACAGTCTGCTATAAAAAAAGGAACTTTTTTCTTGTTAGTTGTTAGCTAACACCTTGTATACTACAAGGACTCATTCTATCAGAATATTCTGGGGACAAAACTAGCAAAAACAAATGACATCTGTTGAAAAGAATATGGAAAGTCCAGTTTTCACTTTGAAAATGTTACTATTCCTAAGCACTATTCTGAACTTGCCAAAATTACTGTGACAGAAAAGCAAAGTTTGAAAGATTCCTTCAAGAATGTCCATCTTCAAGTCTAACATTCTGGGTGCTAAAGCACTGGTAAACCAGCCAGGGAAAGAGTGATTTTCTTTAGGTGAGTAAAGTTTTCATTAAATTTTTAGCTTGATAAATAAGAATTTCTTGATCAAATATAATTCAAGAAGCAGTATTTTCTCAGCTCATTGTTGCTGTTGTAAATGAAAACATAATAAACTTTTTGTAATGAAATTCAGTAATATAGTACCAAAATGTGTTTTCTACAAACAATCTATATCTATCTGTTGCACAAACCTACCCTGATAAAAAATACAGAACTTCAAAAATAGAGATGTCTTTCACAGTATTTCTTGTGTGGTACGGAAATATCAGCCCACTAACTTTGTAACAACAGAAGGGTCAGGTGAATTGTCCACATGGTGGCTAAAATTATATAGCACAAATTCAGCACCTTAAACAAAAACCCCTTGTATTTTACATAAGAATAGAACTGCATAAGAATAAAACTGCAGTGGTAAAAGTCAGAAAACTAATAGGCCCAGAGTATTAAGAAATCAGGCTGCTTAATAAGGGTTGTCTCTTTCAATCCTCCTTTTCCTATTAGAAACAGTCATTGCTAAAATAGGATTCACTTTCAGATGTTTCTGGTTATGTTCAGCATTATGTCCCCTGTTAACTCACACTGCCCTGATGTGAAACCATGCTCTCTGCAGGAGTTCTCAGTTTTTCCAAACCACAGATCTGTGGTATTTTTCTGTCTTTTTTAGTACTGTAATTTTGCTTTATCTTAAGATGAATGCTATATGTACTGATCCTGGATGGAGAGTCAAGGCCTACTTTATTCAAAAAGCATTTTGCCTATATCAAGCCCAACACTACTGATTTCTTTTGCAATTTAAGATTTGACTGTGTGCTTAGAATGTTTTACTAAGTAGATGCAGAATAAAATAGACAGTAAGAAAGTTTAATTTGCGCTCAAAACAATGCAATGCTTTTTACTTTAAAGAGCTCCCTTCCACTATATGAAGGTGGGTGCTTTCTTGAACATATGCAATAAGCTGCACATAAAGAATGTGGTCCGAGGTGCCTCCTTTCCCCTTTCTCACCCCTGAGGGGTGGAGAGGTTGAAATCACAGAGCATGTACTTTTCAGATTTAAAAGTAATGGAGTTTCACCTCCTCTGTAGCTTCCTCTTGACTGAGAAATGAAGCGTCAGCAGTTTCTGGCGGCAACATCGGGGTTTGTGGCTTGAGCAACCTGTCCTGTTCACCACTAAAGAGGCTCTAGGTTGGAGTACTCTGTGTGTGGACAACTTTGGGACTGTGCCAATTAACATGGAAAAATAAATCTAATTGCCTAGGATTCTAGGATCTGATTTAGAGACTTAGCCTGTTTAAAAACCCTGATATCATGGAAATACTTTTTATGCATATAATTTTGAGCAGCTCTTGTGGATCATGTCTCTGGAATTATCTATCTATAGTAAAGGACAAAAGGATGTTTCTCAGGTTCTTTGTCTTGGATCCTGCACTAATCATTGCTCATCCCATCTTCACACAGGATTTAAAGACAGCTGAGCAGACAGAAAAGAGCTACAGTGTTTCCAAAAGGTTAGCTGGCCTGAAAAATCTGAGACTGAGGGGCATGAATAGATATTAACTTCTCCATAGTAAAGACATGAATGGTTAGAAATCAAAGGATAGTAGGATGAAATTCCTGATGGTCCAGACACACAGAATGCATTGATTTTATTGGGAGCTTTGTGCATGAAAGATCTGGTTCTGGGAAATGACAAGCACTTACAACTCAATGTGAAGCCAATAAGGGTTGTGAATGTTCAGCTGGCATTTCAAACTACTCATTTCAGCAGCTGAGCAGTATAAGGTGAATACGTGATCCTGAAAGTCTATACACTAATGTGAGTTCATTGATTTAAATGTAACTCCTCTGAGCGAGACAAATAGGATTTGTCTCCTAGTTCTTAATTTCACACTGTAGACAGGACAATATTCTCAAAACTAATCTTTGTAACACGCCTGTCTTTCTGACCTATCACGCCATTTCCGGCTTTCAGTCAACAAAAAACATATCACAACTAGTCTTTTCTATTTCTTTTTTATACTTAAATTGTGCTTCATTTCCATCCAAGTAACCATAAAGACAGAATGTACATTAAGCATTTTCCTTCAACCAGAGATTGACAATCTTAATTTTCCTGAACTGGCTGACTTAACTGACTGTTGGAAAGACTTTCCTCTTCTAAAATGGAGTAATGCTTGGGAAACCACAAAAAAAATATTTTTTTTCCAATGGTAAAATATAGTTCAAGAGCCTCTGTAGTAATATAAAACTCTTTTGCCTGTCAAATGCAGTAGCACTCTAGAACTAGAATGTTTTGTGATATTGGAACTTTGTTACTTTTAAGTATGTATAGGAAGATTTTTTTGAATGGTGTTTTTTACCTAAAAGTAATTAAAAAAAAAAAAAAAAATCAGCTGAAGAGTTAAATAAATGTCATAAATTTTAAGACCAGATCTTATAGATCATATTTTTGTCATATTCACCAGTGCAATTAAGATGACAGCAAATGCTTCCAAGAGCTATAATATGAATGGCAGTTTCTCATATATACATAGTGAATTTAATTGACATATATTTCCACTGAAATAGCTGACAATATCAATTGCTATGCCTTATACACACGCCACAGTGATTAGAAAATTAACATCATTATGTTATTTCTAGTGACACATTGACTACCTCAAAAGGATATATAGGGAGCTCTTTTGCTTTCCGTGGGAATGTTTTGAAGTTCTACAAATCAATGAAATAATATGCATATTTGTCAAATGTTGTAGCCTTTATGTTATCCTTAGACATGGCCAAGACAGATTGCAGTTTAAAAGTAGATCTAAAAAGTATTCATCTCCCAAGGGTAGTGTGAGATAAAAACAGCTAATATTATATCCAGTCAGTACAATGTCTCAGCTCCAAGTTCCTTCAGTGGTTGGAATCTTCCTATTCCAAAAAAACCCCAACAAAATGATGAGCTGTAATGCATAATAATAATTTGGAAAACTGTGTACGAGCTCAGTTTCCAATGTCTTTAAAGAGTTTCAAAATAAAATCATGTGGTAAGAGTTTTTAGCATCAAGAAATTAGAGACATAAGTCTTGAATGAATGTCATATATTCAGTGAATTAAGATTTCATCCATACAATAAATATTTAGTGTGTGTACATTTTAAATTTTTAGTAGTTATTGCATCATGTGATTTGAGCTCCCCTTAGCAGGGAGTACCAACATGTGGTAGATTAGGCAGCTTAAACTTGTATTGGATTACATAAGCAAATGAATGGAAGGGAAACACATCTCGCTGACCTGTAAGCTGTGGGTAGAATTTTTCAAAACTAGTCTCCTGAAACTTTCAAATGTCTTATGTCAGGCATCTGTTCATGGTGCTCCTAGATAAAGACTCTGCAGTGTTTTTAAAATTAACCTAGAGAAACCTTACTCACGTTATGGTCCAAATGCATCCCTGTAATCCATTAGATTCAATAACCTCTTCACAATGTTGCTTACTATTTATTTACACGAGAAAACCCACCCTGGTTAGTCCTTCCTAACATTACAACTTTGCTTGTTTTATTCTGGTTTGGAGATCCTGATGTCTCTTTGAAATTACTCAAACAGACAATATTATCTTCCTGATTTGCTAAGGCATATTGGGTTGTTTACTGTGAAACAAATCATTCCTTCCCAGTGAAACAGAAAATGCCCAAGTCTGACAGGAAATAATCACATTTTCACTGACTTGCAAAAAGCTGTTAAAAAAAAAAAAAAAAGTAACTGGAATTATGGCATATGGTTTATTGCTGAAACATTCGAAATCCAGCACAGCCAATTATTCTGAAGTAGCTAAAGAGCTGCCATACTAATTTCTGGTATATTTAGAGTTGTGCCACGACATTAGCCCACATGAAGCTGGCACAGACTGACTTTCCCCAGTACAAATGAAGTAAGAAGACATTTCTGCAAAGCTATTCTAGTAACTCAGCAGTAAGCAAGGGATGTAAGTGGTCTCAATATTGTGGTCTATGCCAGGGATTAAATGTCACATACTAAGATTTTATTGACTCAGTTTCTGCCAACTCTGCTTAAAGGGGTGACTTTCTAGGCAAGATTGAATGGAGGGTTACTGTCAGGTTTCTCAGTCTCCTAGGATTCTAACCATGGCATTTTATCTTTTATAAAAATGCTTACATAAAGTAACAGCCACAGGCAAGTTGTCTTTGTGCGCAAAATCTGATTTTTATTGTTACCTTCTTGTTGGAAATGACCCTATTCTTGGAAGGAATTATCAAATCCAGAGGTATGTTTTCTTTCCTTTAAGTACTTTTCACATTTTTCCCCCGTACAGATGTTCAACCTTGTGCCTTTATACTGCTAAAGGAGGGTTACTGGTCAAGATTTACTGTCACTAATAGCAGCCCCAACATTAAAATATTTCAATTAGATTTAAACTCTTCAGTTATTATACTGTACAAATGTGTTTGAGAAAGTCTAACATTAAGCCTTCTGGTTACATGTTACCTTCTAGGCATCAGAGGTCTCCAGCTTCTGAGATGTATTTATGAATCAACATACTCAGACCCTGACACTGAAATTATTGGGAGGTTAAATTTCACTAAGGTAGTTAAAGGATGGTATCAGAAAAATCTCTCTCATACCTTACTGAACTGGTATATAGTTATAGTGAACTTTCTCAAGTACACAGTAAGTAGGCTTTGAATGCTCTTTTGAGGACACTGGCACAGTGTAGGGATAACCAGCTTCATTGTGTTTAGCTGGCTGATAAGATAGGCTGCCTTTGACATAGGAAAGAAGCACTTTCATAGTCTGTGGACAAAGGTAAGCTTTTCTAAGAACTAAGGCAAGATACCTTAATTGGTAGATGAAGACCTACTTGGTAGATGAAGGAATTAATTTCAGCTCAGATACACTTAATTTTATATACCCATGCTCTTTTACTGCCACTACTTTTGACTCAGCAGGAGAAAGGCCTCGGGTAGATGCAGAAGTAGAAAATACAGAAATCTCTTCTTGTAAAGAGAATTAGATATGTGACTGTAGCCATTGCTTTCTATCTTTTTTCTCAACCACAGTGACCAACCTTAGCTGACTCTTTGGAAACCATGGACAATCATAGAAAAAGTTAAAACTTCAATTCCAGCAATTTGCTGTTTAGTTTTCTTCAGGAGGAAAACTACTGAATTATATTTCTCATTTAAAAAAAGAAAAAAGAAATTCAGGAAATTTCACATTTTATCATATTTTGAGATATTCTGTTGCAATACAAAATTATCCAAATCTTACTAGGTGGCCATTGCAACTTCAAAGCTTACTATCTATTAATGGATGTTCCATTTTTTAAATAGAGCATATCAGCCATACAAAGTCAGTATTGTAACAAATCAATACATATTATTTTGAAAGTGGAGTGTTTCATAAGTACATGTATTCTCAGTCAAGATGGCTCAGCTGGAAGATATTTTGAAACTTAAATACTGAAACTTGGGACTTTTGGTTTATGCCACCACACCTCAAATAACTAAGATATGAAGATGGAAGCTCACAGGAATCAGACTGCAGACCAATCTGCTTCCAAAGTATGAATGATAAAACATAAAAATGTGAAACATTTTTCATAGAACCAAAGAATATCCTGAGTTGCAAAGGACATACAATGATCATCATGACCAACTCCTTACTCCACAGAGGGCAACCAAAACATTAAACCATGTATCTAAAGTTAAACCATATATCCATCTATCATTGTTGCCCTTATTTGGACACATTCTAATATTTTTATACCCTTATACTGTGAAGCACAAAGCTGCACACAATACTCAAGGGAAGGATGCACCAACACTAAGTGGGAAGTGGGCAATTCTTTCAACTGGTTAGCTATATTATGTTTACTGCACCTCGGTTTGGACCTTTTGGCTACTAGGACATGTTGACTCATACTGAGCCTACCATCAATGAAGACCAGCAGATCTTTTTCTGCAGGTCTGCACTCTTTTCTCTTACTCTTGATATACATCCAGGATAACGCCATGCCACATGCACAATCCAGCATTTGTTCTTGTTAAATGTCATATGCTTGGTGATTTTCCAGCACTCTAATCTATCACAATCTCTCAGTAAGGACTCTCTACCCTTGAGGGGATCAATGGCTCCTCCTAATTTAGTATGTTGGCAAACGTCCTTAGTATGCACTCAAGTCCTGTGTCCAGATATTGCTAAAAACATTGAAGATGTTTTATTTTGCTTTTATGAAAGGACACAGTAGTAATTTCTCTTGTGTGTCCATTCCTTGTCTTCTGCTTGCTTGACTCTAGCCCCCAGACCTCCCCCTCCAAAATATCTATCAAAAGCCTAGATTCAAATTTGCCTTAACTTAAAGCTCAAATCCATATTTGACCTGTTAGGTTTATGTCACAATGTGTGCTTCATCTCAGTTTGAAGAAAAAAAAAAAACCAAATGGGCTGAGAAATTCTTTAATAAACACATTGTTACTGAGCAGCAAAGGGAAATATGTCCAGGACACACAGAGACTTTGGAAGGGGTGGGAATAAAATAAAAGAGAAAAGAAGGAGTTATGTTTCCTTTGCATCCTCTTTTATTATATAGTGGTTGTTACAGCTGGGGCCCATAACTAGTTATGATATAATCACTGAGGCAGAAACGGGCCTCTGGAAATCATCTAGTCCAAACTACATGCTCAAGCAGAGTCAGCTGAAGCAGGCTGTTCAGGGCTGTGTCCAGATGGGTAAATAAGACAAGATCTTAATTATAAATTGATTGTGGATCACAACCATCACATGTAAGGATTATACCTTCAGAACATCTTAGATTGATAATTATTATGAGTGTATGTTTATACATTTCTTGTGAAGTCAGTCTAAAGGACATAGGTTACAATTACTAGTTTACTTCATCTTACACATAATGAACATAAACTAATTTACTATACAGATACAATATAGGTATCAGTACAGATTTTGGCTAGAATAGAGTTAATTTTCTTCATAGTAGCTCATATAGTGCTATGTTTTGGATTCACAATGAGAGCAGTGCTGGCAACACACCAGTATTATGTGTAATGCTGAACAGTGCTTACACAACATCAAGGCCCTTTCTGCTTCTCACCCCACCCCACCAGTGAGTAGGCTGGGGGTGCACAAAAATGTTGGGAGGGGACACAGCTGGAACAGCTGACCCCAGCTGTCCAAAGGGATATCCCATATGAAATTCCTTATGATGTTGTCCTCAGGAATAAAAGCTGGGGACAAAACGAAAGGGTAGAGGACACAGTCAGAGTAAATGCATTTGTCTTTTCAAATGACTGCAGATGGCTGAACACCTGCCTGCCATGGGAAGTGGTGAATGAATTCCTTGTGTTGCTTTGCTTGTACATGCAGCTTTTGCTTTTCCTATTAAACTGTCTTTACCTCAACCCATGAGTTTTCTCACTTTCACCCTTCTGATCCTCTCCCCCATCCCACTGTGAGGGCAGTGAGTGGCTGTGTGGGGCGGACGAGGTTTGTGGTTGGCCAGAATAAACATTACTTAGCAACAATTAAAAACAATCGGTGTTATCAGCTCTCTGCCCAGGCTGGAAGTCAAAACACAGAGCTTGCACCAGTTACTAAGAAGGAGCAAAACGGCTCCTGGTAAACCCAGGACAGGGGCTTAGCTGCCTACCTGGGTTGACCCACAACAGTACCATGTATGGTACATATGCAAGTATGTACAGGTACTATTAAAATTACTATTGCAATCAAACCTTATCTTCTTTCAGCTCTGCAAGAAGAGGAAATGATTCAGCGGGATCTCACTTGGCTGAAGATATAGCAAATTACATTCAATTACCTGCTCTATGACGGTCTGTCTACATGATGCTGCACTAGTCATCAGAACCTCAGTGAAAATTTCTCTCAAAGGCTGCAATAAGGATAAAAACATACTATTGCAAAGATGTTCCAAGAAAACAATTGTACCCAAACTCTCATTTGTGTGAACTAATTGGTCAGATGCAAGCAATAAGGTCGGCAACTGTCACACTACAGCACTAAGCCTGAGCCAAAAATCCTTACTGATGGTAGGCAAACTGCAGTAACTTGGTCCTAAAACAATATTTATGCACCTAAAGAACTCCCAGGTGAGCTTCTAGTTAATTCTGCTGTGTCTCTACTTTTGTGTTTTATGTACAGAATGACTTTTCTTCTCAAATACTTAACTGTCAAGAGAAATGATAGCGCATTTTAGTAAATCTCACCTTGTTTCCATTGCAGTTGTTCTTTTCCAGTTTTTCCACAGCTTTGTTTTGCCTTTTCTTTTTAAAATGATCCTTTCCAAATTCTCCCCCTTTTTCATTGCCTTGCAGTTTCTCTTGCTTTCCCTCGATTGATTTGTCCCCCTTTTTTTGCCAGCCTCAAGACTTTACAAATTATAGATGGCTGTTCATTTTTTCCCTCACCAATTATACCCCAGCAGCTGTCTGTAAAAGAAAAATGACAAGTTAGTCACTTCCCTCTCTATATTGAACTGTGGGCAAAAGACTGAACTTGGTGAAGGGAGGAACTGACTAATCAGCCTTCCTTTACAGCCAGATTCATGTTTAAAAGAATTCAGAAAAATGAATCATTCCAAAAGCTGATAATACATTGCTTTGCACCTTGGGGGAAGTAATTTCAGTCTCTGGCAGATGAGCCCCGGCATCAGCAATTTTAGACAAAATTGTGCCCAGCTCTGCCCACCCACAGATTAACCTTCTGTATCAGTGCGTAGATGTGGTGTGTCACCATACTTTTTCTGTTCCCACTCATTAGCTGGCCTCTCAGATTATATGAGTTTAAGTGTACTCTGGGGAACAGAGCAACTAAAATGTGAATACACTGTACTCTCTCTACTGTAGATACAATTTTTATGCCTATATTCCTTCTTTAAATTGTGATTGTAAACTGGAACAGCTGAAAATTTTAGTGAAGGCTGAGACATGAGCATATTTTTTTATACTTGGACAAAACAGAAACAGGACTTAAACCTTTACATCTGGGTTCAACAGTAGCAGTCATTTTTCTCCTTCTTAGTAGCTGGTGCAGTGCTGTGTTTTTTACTTTCGGCCTGGGATCAGTGCTGATAACACTGATGTTTTTAGTTGTTGCTCAGCGATGTTTACTCTGACCAAGGACTTTCTGAGTCTCATGTTCTGCCAGAGAGGAGGGGAGGAAGCAGAGACAGGACATCTGACCCAAACTAACCAAAAAGGTATTCCATATCACAGTATGTCATGCCCACTATATAAACTGAGGGCAGTTACCCAGAAGGGTTAGATCACTGCTTGAGTCAGGTTGGGTATTGGTCGGCAGGTGGTGAGTGGTTGTATTCTCTTCCTTTGCTATTTGCTTTATCTTTATTATTATTGATGGTAGCATTAGTGATTTGTGTTATTCCTTAGTTACTGGACTGTTCTTATCTCAACCCGTGGGAGTTACATTCTTTCGATTCTCCTCCCCATACCTCCGGGGGAGGAGGGAAGAAAGGAGGGGAGTTAGTGAGCGACTACATGGTTCTGAGTTACTGACTGGACTTAAACCACTATGTCTTTCAATTAATTAAGATCTATTTAGATTCAAACTAATGCCAAAAACACACAGAAGAGGGGCAGTTAATGATCTAGGAGGAAGAAAAGAAGAACAACCTGAGAAGAAAAAGTGTGAAGCTTTTGTGAAGCTGTAACAGAAATAAAATCATCTCAATGATCTCTCTTTTTATTGGACATTTGTAGGTCTGCATATATCTCACATGAGTTTTGCAAAGTAATTGCTAATGACCTGAAGATCTCATTAGCTATCCAGTTTATCAGTCAAGATGATATGAAAGTATCTAGTTCCTGTAAGTACAGCCTCTAATCTGTTCTTTAACTACTGTGGGCTGAGATTTTATCCTTACATCACTGTTTCTAATTGTTTCAGCCATCTGGTCACAGTTGACAATTTTGGTGAAAACTAACAGAAAATGGCATTAAACGTCTCAGCTTTCTTAGTACCATTAATAATATTCCTTCTCCAGGAACAAGAAACATTATTGTCTATTTATTTCATTTTTCTCTATAGTATACATTGACAATATTTTATTCCATATTTTTGACATTCTTTGCTGGAGCAGTTTTGAACACAGTGCTTTGACTTTCTTGAATTTGTTCACTTAAACTTATACTGAATTTCTGTCCTCAACCTTTCTATTCTCCACTGTTTTATAGGAGGCATTGGCCAAGTTGATCTTTCACTATTCTATCTCTCTTTCAGTCTTAAATTAATTAGTTGCATTTGAAACTTCTGGAACTAGCATTTCTTTAAAGAAACACTACTGTCATCACCATCATTATCATCATCATCATCTTCACTATTATTTTGCCTTGCAGCAGCTTCACAGAAGAGCCCATCAGCCAGTTTACCAAGGCAAGTGAAGTATTTTTCCCTGAATCTATTACTTTGCCTTTTTTATACATTCTCCTTACTATCCCAAAAGTTCTGAAGTCTGTCGTCTCTGGCCATCCTTGTCCAAGTTACCTTCTCTTCAGCACATGAAAGGCCCCTCCATGGTAGATGAGAAGCATGTCTTGAACTCTTCCACTTCTTTTTTTTTTTCCAGTTTTCCTATAATCAAGCAAGAGTTCACAAGACATCTAGCTCATTTTAGGCACGTCAGTATTTCTAAGACATCTGTATGAGGCTGGAGATACGACTTGGGACCAGTGACCTGTTATCATCCTTTTGGAGGAGCAGGAAAAGATAATTTTGTACAGCACCTAAAATGCTAAATTCAGTGGAAGTGATTAGACACTGAATTCTACTTTGTCCCACAGCATCTTCCTTCAAAGAGATGCTTTGATTTACTTCTATGTTGGAGCCTGTGCATTGAATTATTTTGGATTTGTGCACGAAAAGTCCCATCCATCTAATACCTGAGGGTGGCAATGTAGGGTACTATCAGATACTTTCAGTCCTCTGTGAGAACAAGTGTATATGCATATGTACATATATAATATATGAAACAGCAGCTATTTCTTTATTCCTTCCTCTCTTTCCTGAGCAAGATATTCCTCTTCAAATTAATATTCTACTTTTTAATTATCCTGTTCTGTCTCCAGTGTACCAATTTATACTTCAGGTCATGAATTAAAATTTCAAGATCCCCCTTCATTTTCCCACATTTGTACACTACCCAAGAGACACAGAATACTAACACAAACACATACATAATTTGATAAGACAGTATAAAATTAGAATTGCTTTTCTTCACTTTTTTCCTATGACCATGTATTTTCTGAAGATAAATACCTTTACTTTTGTGCATTGTCTACTGCCGAACAGTGAATAAAGTAGAGCTATTCTAAATGGACTTTCAGCCTCATAAAGGAAACAAATATAGTTTCCGTTGCTTGAAGTTTCACTAGCTGAAATTTCATTCAGCTGCCTCTACTTTAGATCAAAGCTTCTTAAGGGCACAGACATTGGACACTTATAGTAATAAATACAAATTAATAAACAGATTGAACTGTCAGGGATTAGAACTTGTTAGCAATGATTTAATATTTTTAATATTATTATATTTTCTCACTGCACCATTTAATCTGTAAGAGTTTGAAAACCAGTAAACTAGTTTAAAAAAGAAAAATAAGGGTAGAGATTTTTCTTTTTTGAAGAAAAAAAATAGGAAAAAAAGAGAGAGACTTGTTTTTTATGTTTATCTGGGTTCTGTTTTGTTTTGTTTTCATTTTTTTCTTGTAAGTATCTCATATGGGAATGGAAATATTTAGTTGCATGGAGAGTAATGTTGGATGCCTACCATAACTGTTTATCAGAGAGAAGACTGTGCTCACTTATGTTGTGAGGCTTAGGATGTGCTGTCCTTAAAATCTACAGCTCACCTTCGCAGCAGAAGTAATTATTTTATACAGAAACGGGACAAAACTCAGCTTATTAGCATCGGGGTGGCATTGTGAGTCACCTTGGTTTATTATAATTCAGTATCACCGATGAAACCACCTGATGCATGCTAAATTTAAAAAGAAACATTGTTAGGAATCTGCATAATGAATACAAATAGGAGCACACTGACAGGACTAAATTATGGAGTCAGGCTGTACAGAAAGAAGAAAAAAGTACATGCATTCCCCTGCAAACACCCTTCCAAGACAGTTCATTTTCTTCAGAAGATGTTATTTTTTGTGCTGTAAAAAGCTGCTTTTATCTTCTGAATCTGTTTTAAATTCTAATATTTTAAATATTCTTTGTACTTAAAACATTAAATTATTAACTGAAAAATCTGAGATTTCAGAAGAATTTAGAAGTCACTTTAGGATGCTTTCCTTTCTTCTTCCAAGAATTAGCAGGTCCTATACTACTCCCTCAACATTATATGCTTTCTCTTCCTCCTTATTTTCCTTATTCCTTCTTTTCTTTTCTTCTTTCCTTTTTTTCCTTTTTACTTCCTTATTATTTTCCTTCTTCTTTCCTTATTTCCTTAGTCTTTGACTTATTGTGGAAGAACTCCATAATCAAGACCAAGATTGAAGCCTCTTTCATCTTTTCTTGATAAAGCTTGCAGGAAATAATGGAATAAGAAAAAAGAGAAACAAAAAAAAAAAAAAAGAGATATGGAGGAAATCTTCCCCATCTTGAATATCACAAAAAAAGGCATATCACGTGACAGAATAAACTCAGCCAGTTGTGGGTTTGTTTTTTTTTACTGAAACCAGATGTCTAAGACTTACCATAGAACTAAGAGGAACTGAGATTATACCCTTTCCTTGTGTGATGATCAATAACACCATAAAAATATAATTTGATGGATTACTTGCATTTCAAATCTGTCATACAGTAATACAATATCTTCCCAGGATCACCACACTTTTCTCTTATTGATATTTGAAGAGGTGTCAATTTCTGTCTTCTCAGATAAGCAGCTATCAAAAAACATATTTCAAGTTAAAATCTCTGTTTTCTAGGAAATTATATGTTTTGTTAACACATAAACAAACTGGAAAACAATTGCTATTCCACTTGAAATCTTTCTGAAGCCCCTAGAGCAACCATATAATTTTCTTCTGTATTTGACCACATGTAAATGACCATATGTAAATGACCACATTCCTTATGTTTAGGAATTTTGTCTCAGCTTATTGTAAGCTATTGAACTCTTTACAGGTTTGCTCCCAGTAACTGTTCTTTTCCCTGGTCACTACAGCAAAACACACTCTTTTTTTCAGTTCCTAGTCTGAAATCTGTACTTCTTTCCCTCAGTCCAGTGACCACATCTGATTGTGCTGATGCCAGGCAGCATAAAGACTGCACTCATCTGATTGTAACCATCCCTTTAAATCTGGAGCAGGTTTGGCAGCTTATGAAGGAATACAGACTCACCAAGTGAGAGAATAAGTATTAACAAGATAGAGTTTGCTTAATCTCAAAATGTAGAAATTAATTTAAAGTTTGAAGGAATAAAAGCACAGACAATTTGAGTTGAGTAGAATGTGATCCTTACATAAATACCTGAAATTTAAAAATTTTCCACTCTGCCTAAACTTGATTAAAATCCAAAGTCTATCAGAATAGCTGTTGCTAAATATTCATTGATATTTATTCTGATTAACTGTGAAACAATGTTAACTTTTCCTCAATAGGACACAATACAAAACCACAAAGTTTATTTGTGGGCTTTGCATATAACAAGAGCTTAGCTTGGTTTTTCAGGAAGTGAATGTTAGCAGGGATACATCAGTCACATGAATATTCCACAAGACTTTTGCATCCTTTAACAGATGTGTCATTGAGGACTTGTATAAAATGATAGGGTACAGCTATAAAAAGAAACAGTAATACAAAGCTGTATTGAATGTAGTATTAAAATAATTTACATCCCAAAGGAAGAACAGTCTTTATGATAACCAGCCAAGATCTTTTACAAACTAGCCTCTTAGGGTTGAAATGAAATATAAATAACATAAAGTTCTATATTCACTTAGCCTACTCAGATTTAAGTATTAAGATTTCTGCCAAGATTAGTGTCTTATTCACTTTTTTCCTCTGGCATACTATAAGCCTCTCTTAGCATGTGATGTTCCCTAAAATATGTCAAAGAATTTCCTTAACTAAAGTAAATTACTGGAGATAAATGCTTGGTTTATTTCTTAGTGGGTCATGAGAAGCAAATATATCTCAGAAAACACTTTATAATTTCTTCTTAAACATCTCAAAGATCCTTATATCACCGCCCCTCCCCCTTAAAAAACCCAAACCAAACCCAAATGTTTGGCAAAATATACCAAAACCTGTGTTCATAAAAAGGTCAGGTTTGTGATTCTAATTTTTGAGATAATTTCCAAAGTACTGTATCTGTCTTCTGCATTAATTTCCCTCTTTAAGCCAACCTCGACACTTTGCTTTCTTCCCGTATTAGCTGAAGATTTCAATCTGTGTTAGAATGGATTCTATAAGCTCAGGCACGTAATGATGCTCTTCTTTTTGCTACAGTGGGATATGTTTTAAGACTGTTTTGATTTGATGAAATTTTTTAAGAATTTATAATTTTCAGTGGGATATCAAATCACCTTGAAAATAAAACAAAACCAAAACAATAAAAAAAAATACAAAACAAAACCAAAACCAAACAACTTAAGTCAGAAAAACGTACAGGCACTGCTCCTTATGTCACCCAGTAGGACTTCAGCGAATGTGTTGTACATGGATCACATAAAATAGATATTCTTTTTCCATGCTAGTATTTGAGAGATTGCCAGGCAAAAGCAACTTTTGTTGAATTTACAGTGCTTAAATGTATTCACCTATGTAAGAAAAGAGAAAAAAAAAAACAAACAAAAGCCAGGCAAGTTTGAATCTAGAACATTAATTAAAAAAGAGGTATACATTTGATAACAGCTCTTGAAGTTCATCGTATCTTTGTCTATGTATTTACAATTTAGCAGACTATTAAATTAAAAGCTCTCAGTACAGTTTCTGGGGGTATATTGAAAAGTAGTGATGTTACCTTCACAGTTAAATGCTCGGTAAATGATACTGACATCAGCTTCAGTGAATCACCAAATTAAGCTGAGTGGTGTTGCTGCTAGTGGTGGAAGCTGACAAAAGCAAAAACCTGAAAATCTCAACCTGTTCATGAAATCAAGGTGCACTTAAGTCCAGTATTTAGAAAGAATTTTTGACTGCTCTAATATTCCTAACTGAAGGTTGCAAGGGGCAATTGTCTTTTTTATCTCTTTTAGCTAGTATTACAGAAAAAAGAACAAGAGATAGATTGTAAAATGTATATAGAAATCACAACTTTAAAAAAAAAATCTGCATCTGGCTACAGGGTGCTTTGAAATTTCTCTTGAACCCCAAATTCTTGCCCCTGTACTAGAAATGGAACTTCTGGTATTTCATCCTGTTTCTGAATATTTTGTGAAAAAGTTGCAAATGATGACTTTTTTTGTAAGCTAAGCTACAAAAATCACCTTATAAACCCCAATTCTGACAATACTTATTTGTAACCCTCTGCCTGGCAATTTATCCATAACCTAATATATTATTTATATAGCACCAATAGACTGTAGGATTTATTGCAGGCATGCAGAAAGACATATGGGTAGATTCTTCTCTCATTTATACTAGCATAAATCAGAACGAATACTACTGAAGTCACTGGAGTTCCACTTGTTTAAAGGTGGACTAAAAATGCTCAGAATCAAGCCCAAACTTACTAGTAAGCTTTTTACTTTAACATGGTCATGTCAAGCAGGTTCTAATTTGTTGTCTAAACTCATCCTTTTATTCAGTTATTTAAACTTTTTAAAAAACATTAAGGCTTTGTCCTGCAATCTTTGACTCAGCTATAATCAAATTTTTCCCCTCAAAGCCATACTTATGCCATTGAGGATGTTTTGAAAACTGAGAAGCTGTAAGAGCATTTGGTAACTTGTAATAAATGAATAATATACTGTTATTCCATGGCTGTTCGCTTTTCACCTTTGACTCACAACAGGGAACATGGGCCTTTTAAGAGCTTCAGTTCAGAAAAGGTTAGTATAAAACTATCAATATTTATCAAACTTTTTTAATAAAACAAAATTACATATAAGCTCAGCATATCAATCCTTTCCCTGAAACTATGATGCTTCTGTCCTGCAAAGCAGGTTTTGTGCCTATGTGCTTGTTGGGAAGCAATTAGAGTTACTTGGTCAACAGAGACTTGAAGCATTGGTCTGTACTAACCAGAAAGTGAACAGGCGCTCTTCACACCTTCACACTTAACTCTAAAGGGGCAATTAATTTCTGATCTACTTTACTCTGTCACGTCACTTTTTTCCATATGAATCAAACCACAAAATGGCTTTAGTGAAGAAAACTTAACACCAAATGTTAGGAAATAAAAAAATAAAAAAATTTAAAAAAGGAAAAATCCTGGAAAATCCTGAGCTGGTTTAGCTCCTTTTCTTGTACTTTCTGAAAGGAAGAATAGAAAGTATAATGTTAATAGCTGTAAGTATTTCAAGAAGACCTCGTTCATATTTTTGGAGCTATCATTGTGTACCCATCTATAACATAAGTGTATTGACATTCATTATATTAATAAATGTATACATGAAAAGACAGAATGGACTCATTATCTTAACACTAGCTTGTTCCTTTTGGATCTGCTAATTTAACAGCAGTAGTTAACAGAGTGGATGTAAGTGGAGGCTGAATAGAGTGGGCAGGAAAAGGCCGCTTGTTTTTCCAGAGCTCTACTGACCCAATGGAGTTTTGATCTACGATGTGCTTCTGTAATGAAACTTCGCACAGAGAATTGCAAGTTCTTACTTCTGGTAAGAACTGAAATAAGACAGAGTTAATTTTATTATTACAAGACTTAAAATCCACATATGCTTAAATAACTTACAGAACAGCACATAGAAACGGGAAATATTTAAAACAAATTAATCTGCTTAGAAGTTGGTTGTCTTACATAACTACCACACTTTGCACACCTCCATGTCTGGCATTTATGCAAATTCTTTCAGGAAACAATTTTCGTAATTATTTAGTTTGCATATGCTCACCTTAAGCAGAAGGATAGATGTCATGCTGAAGAATGTGTCAGCATATTTGACAGCTTAAGTGAAGGAGGCCCACAAGCTAGCAAAACTGTAAGCTTCTGCTCCTTGTGCTTCCAATATTTCTCATTGTATTTGTAATGGTGAAAACTAGGATAGCAAGGAGCTGTGAACTTGAAAACACAGGGAATATGAAAATCTATTTTTATTTCTGTTCCCAGTTAATTGTAAGTGCTGCTTTTTCACACTCCTTAAATGTTGCTTCTTCCTTATGCTTGTCCTTATCAACAGTTGTCATCCTGTTCTTCATCAACCTGGTTATCATGCACATTACTAGTTAATCAGATGAGCTAAAATCATGATAATAAGCACCCTGTCCTGGATTGCTAAACATCTGATGTATGTACAACAGCCCTTCTTCTTTGCACTGTGAAAAAAATGTACCCCTCACAGAGGATGCAGGAAGTGTCCTTACATTAGTTTTGGCTCTCATATTTTAAAGGTACTTGGGCTAAACATAGACATTGTGTTGGTCTTCAGCGCAGGCTTGAAGTTTTATCTTAGCACTATATTAGAAATTCATGCTTTTGGAGGAAATGCAATAGGCATTAGCCTTCATGTAAAAGTGGACATGAGCTGCTAACCATAGATCCAGTCCTGGAATTCGTATTTTCAGATACCAGCATTTACATTGTAGTCCATTAGCTTTTCCTGCATTTAGAATAAAACTTGAGATTGCTGCACCCTTGCAGGTATGGGAGGGAGGCAGACTGTTCATGGGGTCTTCCCTTCATGCCACCTGTAAAAAAGCCTGAGGATGAGAAAAAAATAAATCTGAAGATTCCTTGTCATTCTTCTTACCCAACAGAAATCCATGCGAGGACCTTTCATAAAAGCATGTGCAGATACAGTAGTCAAAACCTGTTCTAACTTGAGGATTCATTTTACTGAATTGCATCAGGATGCTTTCATTGGAATTGCCAACAAAGTTGAATGAGAACAAAATATCAAAACCATTTATATGGCAAATGTTATATTCAATGTCAGATTATTAGATGCATCTCACTGTTACTTTTACAGCTGGATTAGTAGCATTTTACAGCTGTTTGGATTTTGGCCAGAAATTACTAAGCTTCTAAACCTTGAAAATTTCATGAATAACAGAAAAGGAAGTTGCTAGTCATTATTATTCATTTTTGCTAGATTCCAGCTGTGCCATCAGTGAGAAGAATTCTCACAAAACTAATAAACGTGATGCAAGTATTCCCACACTTAATAATTTAAATTTCAGTGACACAGAATGGAAATCTAAACATCAGTATCTACCTTTAGATCTTCCAACTGCATTGTTTACTTTTACATCCATACCAAATCTAGAAAGTCCCTGTGAATTTTCTGAAAGTTTAACAATGTCTCTAGAAACATTTATACTTTGGTTTTTCTGGACTTTTTGGGAAATCATCTAGAAGGTTGGCAAATAGATACAGACTAATAGAATTCTAAAATTGTTTGGGCTGGAATGGACCTTATAGACCACCTAGTTCTAACCCCATGTCTTGGGCAGGGACACCTTCCACTAGATCAGGCTGCTTAAAGCCCCATCCAATTTGGTCTTGAACACTTCCAGGGATGGGGCAGCAGCAACTTCTCAAGGCAACTTGTTCCAGTGTCTCACCACCCTTCACAGTAAAGAACTTGTTCCTAATATGTAATCTAAGCCTATCCACTTGAAATTTAAACCAATTACTCCTTGTCCTTTTATTACATGCCATTGTAAGAAGTTCCAATCCAGATTTCTTGTAGGCTCCCTTTTAGGTACTGGAAGGCTGCCCTAAGGTGTCCCAGGAGCCTTCTTGTCTCCAGAATGAATAAGCTCAGCTCTCTCGGCCTGTCTTCAAAGGAGAGGTGCTCCAGCCCTCTGATCAGCTCCATTACCCTCCTCTGGACTTGCTCCAACGGGTCCAAATCTTTCTATGCTGGGGATACCAGAGCTGAATGCAGTACTCCAGGTGGATTCTCACTAAAATGCATAGAGGGGGAACATCCCCTCCTTGGACCTGCTGGTCACGCTCCTTTTAATGCAGTCCAGGATATGGTTGGCTTTCTGGGCTGTGAGCGCACACTGCCAGCTCATGTTCAGCTTTTTGTCAGCCAACACCGCAAAGTCCTTCTCTTCAGGGCTGCTTTCAGTCCAGTTTCCAGCCAACCTATATTTGTGGTATGGATTGCCCCAACCCAGGATCTTACACCTGGCTTTGTTGAACTCTATGAGATTTGCATGGGCCCAGCTGTCAAGCCTGTCAGTGTCCCTGGTGAGCATCCATTCCCTCTAATTAATATCTATATTTAAAAAAAAAAAAAAAAAAAAAGGAGAAAAAACATTATCTCTACTTCTAATGCATATGCCTAGGAAATTTATTTTGCTGAGTATTTTCTATTTTTAATAGTATCTCAGAGTAAACACACTCAGTGAAACAACTTGCTGTCTAAATACAGCACTCGGAGGACTTTAATTTTTCACACTGCAAATATTGCTATTTTTAAAAAATTCTGTAGAAATGCATAGGTCTTTTTCTGTTGAAGTATCATCTCCTTTAAAAAGTAATAAAATAGCAAAAAATGAGGTAAAACCCCACCTTTTTTGTTCTGTGCCAGTAAAGAAACTTTCAGAGCTTTGAACAGAAGTACATGAATCACATAATCCTTTTGTTTTATTTAGTTACATCTAATATCATTTCAGCCACTGGAGCATGTACTCAGCTTTAAACACATATCTCTGCCAACAATCAAAGTCAGGATACTAGTTAAGTTGTGTTCCCTGTCTGCATGGAATCAATAAAACAATTGCTACTCCCCAGGAAGTTCTGCAACACAATACTAATTGTCTGTCTCTGAGAACAAAGATATCTGTACCTGACAGCTCTTGCCCAGATTAGAAAACCCTTCCCAGACAAACGAATCATTAGCCACTGTCAACAAACTGGAATTTTCCTCAACAGCAGCAAGGACACAGTGAGGATGGACTGTGAGATGTCTGTAGGAATGCTGACTTCTGCTGCTGTGCAAAGTGAAGGACAGAGGACAAGCAAGGATGCACAATGCAAAACTACCACTGTGTGTGTGTACCAATATTCCTAAGAATTTAAACCACTTGTAAACATGTAAATTGCAACCTACTCTTCCCCCCCCCCAAAAAAAAAAAGACCTTTAAAATATTTCCAAGATTTAGTGTTGAAAACTATTGGTGATAATCATGATACATAGAATATTTCTGCCTAAGAATGCCAAACTTTCTTCTGAGACAGGGCAAACAACTTTGAACAGCTTTATTTTGGTGAGGCATGGTATGCGTCTTAACTTGGATGAGATAGAGGCTAGAGACCAAATTGAAATCACTAAGAGCAATCAGTTATCTTGGAAGCTCAAGATGAATTTGTGTGAGGTAAAATAAGGAATGTTATCTGGGAGGCAGCTAATTAAGATATGGAATAAATAATTAAATATTTCTTCTGGCCTGACCCAGGAAAAAATGTTTCCTACAGGAGAATCATAGTTAATTTAGTGAAACAGAAGTTGCCTGTTCTATATGTTTAAATTAGTGAATTTTGAATGAATACCCCTTTTATTCCCCTCCCCTTTAAATTTCTAGTGTTACATCCAAAACGAGACATATGGCTGTCTTCATACTCTAATTATTTCAAAGTAAAACGGAACTCCTACAGAAGCTTAAAAGTCAAGTCCTAAAATAATTTGATATGATGTAGACATGATGAAAAGACTCAGATAGATAACATTATCTGTTGAAAGGTTCTTAAACCTAATAATTATATTAAAACCAAATAATTACATTAGAAATATTAGCCTTGCAACCAGCTCCATAAAACAGACTTGAGGGCATGCATTTGAGTAGCTAAAGAGGGAACAGACTTGAAGGCAGCCAATTTTCTCAGCAGCTAGCTAAGAAAATGATTTTGACTCAGGACTGCTTCCATAAACTATTGTGAGATGCTGGTATGCACTGGTAGCATGCATTCTGGTGGTCCCCTCAGACAGGCAAGAAGGCTGACATGCAGAACCAGGATTATTGGGTTACTGTCCTGCTGGAAGGCTTTCTACCTTGTGTTGGGAGGTACATGATATGGTGAATCTTGCTATCCCACAGAGCATGCGGAGTGTGCTAAGATTTAAGTGAGATATAACAATGAGACTTAGGCTTCTTCTAGAGTTTTAATTGTGTTCTAACTGGCTCTTTGGGCCTGTGTGCACAACTGCTACTCTTAAGCCATGGTTAACGCCCTGAGTGAATAGACAACTCCCCAGCTACTTGTACGCACAGGCAACATAATGGCCTTGCTTGAAAGAGAAGATAGACTTGGAACTCCACAATCACTTGAGCTCCCAGCACCTTAAATATGCTGGTCTACATCCTTGGTGGAGTGATCTGGAGAGTACAGATCGTGACGTAGAAATAATCAAACTGTGTGTAGAGTGCCCAAGGACTGTCAGGAGCTTCATGGACCCCTGTGAGGAGTAGCCGAGGCTGTCCCATGATGCACACAGCTGATTTCAGCCAGATCCAATGGACCACCACAGGGCATGACTGAGTCCCACAGATACGATGGCAGCTCCTGGGGAAAGCCTGGGAGAGGAAGTGAAAATCTCTGCCTGGATGGGAGGGGAAAAGTGTCAGAAACACACTGTGAGAGCTGAAGGAGAAGGACAGGATGAGAGGAGGAGGTGATCCAGGCAGGGATTCCCTGAAGCCCTGGAAAGAGCACACTGCAGCAGATATCCATACTTAAGCCTGTGGATGACGCCATGCCAAAGCAGGTGGATTTGCCCTGAAGGAAGTCACAGCCTGTGGAGAGCCCACGCCAGAACAGGTTTATCCTGAAGGACTGCAGCCTGTTGGAATAACCCACACTGGAGCCAGGGAAAAGTGTGATAAGGAAGGAGTGACAGAGAAGAGGTGTTACGGAACAACTGTAACCCCCATTCCTCATCTCCCTGCACAACTTGGTGGGGAGAGGTGAAGTACAGGAGTGAGATGATTGAGCCTGAGGCAAAGCAGGAAGGAAGGGTGAAGGTGTCATTTTAAATTTTGTCTTTGTTTCTCACCATCTGACACTATTCTAATTGGCAATAAATTATTTTTTTCCAAGTTTGTTTTGCCCATAATTGATTGATAAATAATCTTCATATACTTGTCTCAATCCATGAGCTTTTTTACCTTGTTTTCTCCACACTGTCCTGTTGAGGAGGGGAAGAGAGAGCTGCTGAACAAGCATGCCACAGCTAGCCTATTAACAGTAGAAATGATTTGTGTAGATGTAGAAATGGTTACAAAGAATAGTCTCATGTACATAGCTGGCATATTTAAAGAATTATTTTATATGTAAATAAGATAATTAATAGAGGTGGAAGGTGCATGTGCTGGGGTCTTACAGGACCACAGTCAGTTGAAGAATAAGAAATGAGAAAAACAGCAGTTTGGAAAGCCTTACACAATTGAGCCAAAGATGCTGCTGTCAGCCATGGATACACCCATCTCCACTGAACAGTGAGTGACCATCCTGTTCAGAAGACTAGACTCTCCCTGTGAACATTATCCTATGCCAAAATCTCAATACATTGGTTTCTGTTTATAATCAACACTCTGTCCCTGCAGCAAAAGTGCTATCTACAGCATTACCATCTGAGGTTAAAATAGTCAGTTCTGTCAATGTTTTGAGACTGAATTTACAGAACTAAAATAGCATACCCTGTTTGATCCTCTGCAGAGCACTGACTTTCAAATATAGCGCAGCTCTGTATTTTTTGGTTTGTATTACCTAATTTGTTTCATCTTTACTATATGTATAAAATGAAGGATTTCACTGACTTATTTTGCATTTTTCTTTTTGTTATAACAACTTGCTAACAGCAAATAGTATTTTAGCATTTAATATGTTCCAGAAAACCTACAAGGTGTTTAATTGTTTACCTGGCTTTTCATTCTTAGTTTTATTTTAGCTTTAATCAGAGAAAACATAAAGCAAGGTGTAGAGGAGTAAACTGAACTTCTTCAGGGACTTGGGCAAAACCTCTGGATACTGCCAGGTACTGGGCACTGCATGATGTGGGAGAAGGTCACTTAATTGCCTTGGTCTTCTGCTCCCATGCCCTGCTTTATGATCTTTCTCACCTATTAAAACTGTAGTCTAAGAGAGAACTATCCCCCACAACATGGATTATAAATGCTTAGCAGCAGGAAGATGTAATTTAAGACAGAATCTAGAAGCTTAACTTCAATAAGTGTTTATATCAAACTGTGGTGATTCATGTCCTTCACAATCCCTGCTGTGTAATGTATTAATATTGGTTTTCAATATTGACAACAAAACATTTTTACATTTCTCCTGATGCTGAATTAAAAATAGATCGATATTTTCTTATAATATTGCCTCTTAATATTTAGAATTATGAACACAGATATAAAAGTCGGTCTTTGAAAGCAAAGATTTTAATATTCATTACTTTTTATTAAATTCCGATGAGAGAATCTTCCTAATAATTCAATATTCTTAAGTATTCTAGCATTAGCAGCAGTTTAATAAAAAGCAAGATCCAATTTGAAGGAGCACAAAGGTTTTGGATTATTTTTTTTATGAAAAACAGGGATAGTGGAGGATATGGAGAAATAATTATATGACGAGATAATATAAAGACTGCAGGTTTGTGTGCCTTCATGTCTTCATATAACTACTGAGTATGAGGTCTGATGTTTGTTAATTAAAGACTTTTATTTCCACTAGATGGCTTCTTCTTAAAGACTAGGTTCTTAGCATAAAATTAATTAACCTTCAGAAGACAGTTAGAGGTACTTCAGTGACCCTACTATTGCCAAAAAAAATAAATCGTCTTACAGGATCTTTCACAAACCTTTTAAACGCCTTCTACAATATGCATGGTGAAAGAGTATGAAATATCAGATACCTTTTTATTTTACATTATGTGCTAGAAGAACACAGAAGGCAATTAT
The DNA here is from genome assembly GCF_037157495.1 of Lathamus discolor. Classification (NCBI taxonomy): domain Eukaryota; kingdom Metazoa; phylum Chordata; class Aves; order Psittaciformes; family Psittacidae; genus Lathamus; species Lathamus discolor. The sequence continues at coordinate 25,481,738 of NC_088887.1, read as the reverse complement.
TTCTGTGCCATATATCAGAACAGTGTGTCTTCTCACATTTTAAGAGGCATGGGAATATTATGAAGAAACATGTAGAGGATAACATAACAGTTTCGCTCTCCTTGCTCCTTATCTTATAATAAAGTTCAACTCTTTGGCCTCTTTCGCCTTCCCACCAAAAAAAAGTATTGTGCAGGTACTAAATATCAGGAGCTGTTTTAATTCACAGCTGAAAACCATCATAACTTTGGTCTAGAATTCCAGTCACTTGAAAATACCTTATTTGTATCCTCCTTTTGCAAGCAGAGAAGATGAAGGATGCAACCTAATATGCTGCCAAAGCTGAAAGAAGGACAAAGATTTTATTTCTAAATCCTCCTCTCTTTTGACCAAGAACTTTAAAGGTGGTTAAAGAAAACCACCTAACATCACCAATAACTCTATTGAAATGTTGCTTTAGAATCTCTTTTGATTTAGACAGCTTTAGTAAATTAATTTAGGAGTGAAGTATCTTCTCAAACCATAGAATTTATCATGGCTAATGATAAGAAGTTACTCAGTGGTCTGACTTGCATGCATCAGATTTTCATCATGTACTTTGGAGTACACGGGGGGCCTTAAATGTTGGTAAGAGCACATTGAAGCCACACAGAAAGAATACTGGACTAAGACTCAAAATATGAACTTTCCTGCAGCCTCTATGCTTCATTTCTTCTATAGCTTTGGATAAATTATTTTGGTTCTGTGTGGCATACCAAAGATGGACTCCAGTTCTGGTGAAATCTGAAGACCTTTATTTCAGGTCTGGCACCCCTTCTATAGTCTACTAAGTGCTAAGCAGTAACTTTCCACTCTTTTACTCCCTTATCATCCCGATTTAGCAAAACTACTAAGGGTTACAAATATTCACACTGTTTGGTCTGTCTTTGAGATGCACATGCTGCTTTATCTTGCAAACCGCCTGCTTTGTTTTGCTAACTGATCCTTACCCTTAACTGTTCTCTTTACAGTTCCCAAGGCTTAGGCCTGACCAGGGTATTAACACCTGGTGTTTTCTTCACTGTTCCCAAGGCTTAAGCCCGACCATGGCAACAGCACCCCCGTATTTTCTTTACCGTCTCCAGGGCTTAAGCCAGACCAGGGCGATAATGCCTGGATCCATTTCATTAACTATTTCTATCTGTCACCCACAGTTCTGTGGTTTCTTTCCCCATCTGTAAGCTGAGAATAACAGTTGCTTCTCCTAAAACAAGCTTTAAGATCAGAATATTTAAAAGTAGGGTTTTTATTATTGTACTAGGTATGCTACATATAGAAAAGCACATGCTTATATTAAAGATATTTCTGTATGTACTGCACCTAACATTGGCATACTCCAGTTCTACATCTGTTGCTGCCAGATATTTGCCAGCTTTTTGAGATGTTGCTGCTTAAGCTCAGACACAAAAGAAATAGAAAGTGGAGAATGATGGGATTTGATCAAGTCTTGTGTGCCAAGGCTAGTCTTTTTTTGTCTAGTGCCAAGTCTAATAAACCACTTAGTAATAGCTCCCTCCAGTAATCTTCAAAAATTATTGAACTATTTTAACATTTTTTGTTATAAGAGAAAGACCCATTTTCTTGTTCTATCTTTATTACATTTTCTTTCTAATGGAAACTTTTAATGTTTTTTTGATAAAGCTAACTGATTCATCTGTAATGGATTTTATGATCAGGATGCCCATATTATCCTTTCCTTCCTAAATCAACGTAATTTCTTCTACTCCAAACAGGTAATCCTATATCTGTCTTTCAAGGACGTAAGGCCCAACACTGGTACCATAGCTCAGAGATCAGAAGAATTTGCTACATTTTAAGAAAGAGAATTGAAGTCTGGGTAGCAGGACCACGCATAATAAAGAATGTAGACAGAAGTAGGACTGTAGAGATAGAGATTATTAGTACCTCAGAAATTCAAGGTGGAAACCCACTGAAACACATAATATTTTAGATTATATTTTAGGTTTAAAACTCCAAAGGGAAAATGCAGAAAAATATCAGTGTCAGAGGATTTGCAAGACAGAAAGCTGCCAACACCGAGGACTTCTTCTTGCCTGATTTATGCCTATATGGCCAGCAAAGGCTCTTCAGATGTCTTACTGGCATGTTAAGCCTACTGCTGCTTAGCTAAGCAGTTTCTTAAATCCTTTTCATCTCGTGTGTTTATTAGCCAATACTTAATTGCCATATACCTTTATTTATATGTGTGTTTTTGCACATGCATGTACGCATATGTATATGCACACATATAAACATATAAGTATCTACATATCTACCAGTATTCTACGTGCAAGGACATTCCCTGCTCAGCTAAAAGATGACCAATTACACTGACCCCAAAAGAAGGAGTAACACCAGTAACCATTTTAAATATTTAAAAAACTAAAATGTAACTCTAAGAGGTCACACAGTCCCTTTTTTTACTATTATGAAGTAGGACATTTAAAACCATTAGTATAAAATCACATCTGTACAAGTAGGTAAATGCTATGCTCTTCATCTCCCCTGGAGAGCATTATTGAAACTCTGGGACAGTTTAAAATAAACATAATTAATAGTTCTCCATCTATCCTCAGTCATTCTGACACTCCAGAATTTCAATATGAAAGGCTGACTTTGCCGAAGGATAATGCTAGGCATTCTAAGTCACCAGTTAGGATGCAAACCTGAATGCTACCTATTGCTAAAATATAGTCCATTTGCATACAAAAAAAAAGGAGAGTCAAACAAACAAGAGTGCTGCTTCTGCAATCCAGAGTAACTGAGATATAAACCTGGATTTACACCAAGAAAAGAGCCTTTGGGGGGGGGGGGGGGGGGGAAGAAGACATAAAAAAACTTTCTTATTTCAAGGCTATTTGTAGTGAAATAAATATCAAGTCCTTTGTAGAATCTGGTCAATCCAAACATTTCTGCATTCCAAACTGAAAAAAACTGATTTGGTAGATCTTGTTTCGTTATGAATCACAGAATTAAAAAAAAAAATAAAATAAATCCAAGCAAACCACAATATAGTTGGAGACTTACAGCATGTTTTAGCTGTATTTTTGAGACTCTTAATACCAAAACTTCAGAGCCATCTAACGCCAGAAGAGTTTACAACCGTCAAACGACCCCAATTCTTTTCTCTTACAAGTTATTCAAGTCCTAAATTTATGTTTCTGTGCTTTATAATAATAAGATATGAATATAACAGAAGCCTAATTACAGTCAGGATCTAAAAACATCTGTTTCTTTATGGTTCTCCTTAAGGTAAATATTAATTGTTGAATCTGTGTTCCATAAACAGCTTCCCAGATTTTTCTGATACCAGAGTAGTCTAAACACCAGTTCCTGTGTTTCAAATCATACGTGGGAAGAAGTAGCTCACCTGTAGATGTTGAATATACTGATTTTCCTGTCATTGTTTTAAGCACCTTCAGATAAACAAAAACAATGAAGCACCACATTAGGTTTGAAATAGTTGAAATCAACTCCTGGAGTCTGCAAGTGAGAGGAAAATGCCATATAAACGTGCCATATCTACACATTTATACAAACATAGCTATTAATAGAATACTAGATGGGTAAAAACAAGCACTCCAAAGTAGGAAATGTCAGAGCTAAATTTATTCTCTATGACCTTAATTCATTATATTTCATGGCATGTTCATTATGATGTAGGATCTAATTACATAATTATATAATATGTTTGGGTTTCCTCGTGAATCTGTACTGGTTACTTGAGAAATAATTTGCAATGATATTAAAACAGAGGGGAAAAGTATTCTTGTCACAAGTCAGTCAGGGAAATCAACTCCAAAACAGTACTACTAAATTAGCTGGCTGAAACATGGCAAGTATGTTCATTCTGCTGGAATGATGAGACCATGTTCTGCATAAATACTTTCTTTTTTTGTTAAGTATATATATATATATATGCTGTTGTTGTTGTTGTTACTCAGTTATTTCCAGCCATATATCATGGCCAAACACACACTCACACAAATACACACAAGTTCTTTGCTAACTTTGAAAAGGATAGACTGGAATTCTGTGAGTGGTTCAAAATCCAGTAATGGGATTTGTCACTCCCCTAAGCATTTAAAATCCCACTCCTAGCTGGCTTCAGTTTACATGGCCAAGTAACAGCTCTTAATTGCAAAATTCAGTATAGAGCGTGCAAAGGAAAGAAAGCAACATCATTCTTTGCAAAATGTGGGACAGTAGAACCAAAGCATGTTTTTTTCCTCAGTAGCTGTTTGACATACTGTATTTATCTAATCCCACAGCCAGAGACTCAGTTCTGTTCCATGCTCAGTGTGATAGCTGTTACAGAAAATAAAATATTTCCCATCAGCATACACATTGTTTTTAGAAGTTTCCAAAGGGTTCCATTTGATGCTTCCTCCCTTATCTGGTCCCAAAATTAGTGATCTTGAATTCTGGAGTTTTATATTCTTCCAGGCACAACACAAATGTCCTTTTGATTATGTAAATTCTAACAACCCTAAGGATGATTATGTGCTATCTTACGGGCTTGGTAAACTTATTACTGAATTGATCATTTACTGAAAATTAAAACCACAGAGAAGATGAGTGCCTCTCAGGGTAAAAATTTTCTTTGAATTGCTCATTTTACATTAACAAGTATAAGGACAGTCATAAGTAGGATGCATGTAGACACAAGGAATTTAAGTGTGCAGTCTTGTCCAAGTTGTTAACTGGATCTTGACGAATACCTCCAGAAAACACAATACAGCTGAACCCCACATCTATTTTTCACAGCTATGCAGTCAGAAAAGGATTTTAAAAAGAGTTTTATAGTAGATACAGCAGCAAAATAAAATAATTTATGGAAGAAAGGAACTATGGAGATTGAGAAGGAAACAAGCTATACTAGATAATTAAAAACTAAAAAGTGATTAGCCATTGTTTAAAAGGCTTTACCACTGGCTATTTCACCTAAGTAGACATTTGAAACCCTACTCACTGCTGGCATCTATGAATTTGATATTTGGGCACAATTGATTCGGTTAGGGTTTCCTAAACCCAACAGCCAAGATCATTTACTTTTCCCACTGATTATTATTTTTGAATAATAATAATACAAACTTCTCATCAGAAGATGAAGGCAGAAGGCAGAAGATATAATTTCTAAATTGTTGTTGTATACTTAGGAAATCACAGTCTGGCCTTATTCTTATATTGCCATTAAACTTTACAGAGTTTTTAGAAAACCTCTCTTCAGTACTTCAGAAAACAGTGCATGCCTTACATTCATGTGGGCACATAGTGAATGAAACAAGTGAAAAAAAAACAACCAAACCCCAAACTATATTTAATGAAGAATTAGTATCCAAGCTAGATAAAAAGTGAGCAATTTTATGGAAATCTTTAAAATTTAAATAAAATTCTCCCACAGTCAGGAGTCTTCAAAGGACTGGCATGTAACATACCAATTCAGATCAACACAGGGTCTGCCTGAAATATCAGAGACCTGCTTCAAAGACCTTTTTCAGAAAATGGAAAGAGAATGTCCTTTTGCACTTGTCTAAAGAAGCTTTAAAAGTAGAAAATATTTCTTTATTATAATTGAGTTCTAGTTAGTAACGGTTACTTTCAGGTAATATACTCATAAACTTTATCAGTTTTTCTCTCAACTTCTTAATCTTCAGAAGTTTTAACTTTTGACTGGTAAAACTTAATTTTCTTTTTTACCAATATCTAACATTTCCTATAATAGCATTTCAATTGGCATGCAAAACTTTAACAACTCTCAGTAAAGCAAAGAGAGTTCCATACGAAAATAAATATTGTAATACATTGACATATGCATCAAGAAAATTAAAGTTAATCCAACCTTTCAGCAGATTTTGGTTTAATTTTTTGCACTTACTTAGTCTTACTTTAACATGTTGTACTAACAAATCCAGGTAGCCTCGACATACATACAGATGGGTAGTTATGATTCCATATTGCTCTTTTCCATGGTATCTGGAAACTAAATGGTGCTGTTATCTTTGTGTCTATTCTGAACTACTTAAAACATTAGTGAAATAGCACTGGACTGCTGTTTGGTCCCTTAACATTTTTATTACTGCTTCCCCAGGGAGTCAGTTCTTTCCTTATATTTGATGTCCATGAATCTGTCTATTTTTGCACTGCCAGGTCATGGCTGTTCAGATTTTATTCAGAAAGCTGTCCTTTTTTTTGTGTACAATATAATTAGAGATTCAGAATCACTGTTGTCAACAGTTATTTACTGGAAATGTTGACTGCCACAGTGAGATAAAAGACCTGTAATTCAATTTGATCAAAGTGCCTTAAACAACTACATACAGTGGTGAAGCTATATCAAATATTGATCAGTTCTTTCAAGTAATTCTGAAATAACCCACTTAAAACCTTAAAGACATACCTAGGTTTCCTATGTATCTTGTCTAAAACTGTTCTTTGTTAGTAACTAAATGGATTCAATAACATTTACAAATAAAATAATATTAATACCTAATGTAATTTATTTCCAAGACTGCAAAGAGACTTGAAGGAGTTTTAGGTTAATTGGATAGCCATTATTTGTTTTGAAAATATATTTTATTTCTTCTGAATATCATGAAGACTAAATAAAACTACTGATCTGCCTGTATATAAAAAATGCAGCTCTTTTGATTACTGATTACCATAATACTACTACTTGACCTTTATAATACACATTTCATGTTCAAAACACAGTACAGATGTGAAGTAATTAATTCTTCCCAGCCTGCTTGTGAACAACAAAGTGAAAAAACTTTGTCATTTTCATTTCATGTTGATGACACAGAGGTAAAGGAGTGGAATGGTGTCCTGGGTTCACCAGTAGCCGTTTTTCTCCTTCTTAGTAGCTGGTGCAAACTCTGTGGAAACTCTGTGGAAGAGAGCTGATAACACCAATTGTTTTTAATTGTTGCTAAGTAATGTTTATTCTGGCTAAGGACTTTGTGAGTCTCATGCTCTGCCGGTGACAAGGGGAGGCCGGGAGGAAGCAGAGACAGGACACCTGACCCAAGCTAGCCAAAGAGGTATTCCATATCACAGCACATCATGCCCAGGGAGGTAACTGGGGGTTACCCGGAAGGGCATGGTCTCTTTTTGGGGGGGTCGAACTCATTCAGCGGTGATATTGTATTCTTTTATCTTGTTATTTTCTCTTATTGTTATTATCACTGGTGGTAGCAGTAGTGATTTGTGTTATACCTTAGTTACTGGGCTGTTCTTATCTCAACCCGTGGGAGTTACATTCTCTCAGTTCTCCTCCCCATCCCTCTGGGAGCAGGGATTGGGGGGGAGGAAAGAAAGAGGGAAAAAAAAAAAAGCGGGGGCAGGGAGTGAGTGGATGAGCTGTGTGGATCAGTTTAAACCACAACAGTTCTTTTTGGCACCCAGCGTGGGGCCCGAAGGTTTGAGATAACAACAGATCTGACCAGATTAATAGTCACTTGTCACAATGCTGATTTATTGTCTCTCAAAGTTGTTCCTCTTGATCTCACAGTCTCAGTATATCGTACCTTACTTAGAGCTGGTATTTGCAGTGGTACTGTTTTTCAAATGTGGGGCTTGGGCTAAGGTTCTTGTCTCATTGTACTTTATGATAATGACTTGTAATACAATAGAATCATTGATCATGAAACTGATCTGGCTTATGTTCCCAGCGTGGTCACCACTTTTATACTTTGGGAGGTATATAATAAAGGTGCTTAGCAATTACACATCTTTTTTCTCCTTCTCGGGTGGTCAACCTGTGAAGGAGACATTCTTTTACCCTCCCAGCCCCCCTCTGAGACCATTTACAGCATCATTTGAGAGTTTTGAAGTCCTTGAATGGCCTTTTAATACTGCTGAGACCTGTTTGCTGATTGTGATGGGGATCACCATGTTGGCACGCATACAGAGGGTGTTTTGCCCATGACCTTTTCGTCTGATTTCAAGAGTTAAGCAGAGTCAGGTTTGGGCCTTGTCTGGGGTTAAACGACAATATAGGAGGACCAAGAGATTTTCCCCAAGGCTGGACAGCCATGAGTGACAGGGTGTGCGGGATAGTATCAGCAAGTATCTAGGTCAGTGGGCCCCTCCAGTACTTTGGAATGCTCCACCGAACAAGTGCAAAATCCGGAAGAATTAGTAAAACACTTAAATGAGGTGTGTGGTCAGTCTGGCCATACCAGAGACGGACAAATCACGGCAACGCGCTGGGGCTTGGCCTATGCTTACAGGGCCTTGTTCAACACTATCCAGCACCTTCAAAGGGACAAAAATGCCCCTGCATCTGAGGGCAAAGCAACAGTCAGTGCAGCTACTCCAGCTCCAAGCACAGCAGCTACACCACCCCCACAGGAAAAAGAAATGCCAAGGTAAAAGGAATGGCACCAACATTATATACTGAGGCCCATTTTATTCAAAGATTATATCTTCTTCTCATGATAAATTAATATTTATATATACTAAACCCATATCTCTCTTCCTCCCCTTCATCTTCCTGAAAACTGTTATGATTTTGCTCAAGGTTACATTTTGTTGTCATAAATCATATTATCTTTTTTTATCTCTATCTTCTAAAATTTTCTGTAGCTTTGCCTGTAAAGCCAGGTATAAAACCCAGAGTGCCACAGAAGCAATGGAAACAATTTCACCTACTGCCTTAAAAAAAGTATTGTGAACTTAGCTATGTTTAGTGTAGTTCTGTATTCTTGCACTTCAGTACACAGTATTGACACTGACTGTCATTTGGGAGTACGTGACACCATCCTAGGACTCTTTGCACACTCAGGGAGCAGTTATGCTGGATTTTAGTAGGCTGGAAATTTTGTGTTTTCCCCCCTTATGCCATAGCTTAGAATCACAAACTGATTGAGAACCACTTTATCGCTGACGTTCATTAGGCCCCAATATCCTTTTTCTTCCTCTGCAGTCCTTGGTGCTCACCTGAAACTGGTAGCAGCCTATCTTATTCATATTATTATATCGCATCTCTCACATCATATCATACTGCATCTTCTCATGGTCTTCTATTCTTGGCATGTTGTAAACTGTATTGTCTTAGTTATGGGCATGACTAAATGGTGGAAGATGATGAGACAAACACTACCTAATTTGTTTATTATTTTTTGATTTTATATACTAACATGGCAAATACCATAAAAACCTCCACTGCATGGAAAGGACCCTTATTTACTGACTAGTACTAAACCAGATCAAATACCCTAGACTTTCTACTGAATAGCTCAATCACTTTGTGAAATTCACAGAGTGCAAGTCAGTAACCATATAACTGCATGATAGACATTCATTCTAGTTTAACTGGAGATTTGGTAGATGATGATATTAGAAAGAAAAAAAATAAATAAGAGACATTTTGACCTAAATTATTATCTATCTTGTAATTACAAGAAATGACAAACAATGGAAGAAGTTTGCACCAGTGTCTATGTGGTGTGAAAATAAGAGGCTGCTATACATATTAGGGGAAGTTTGTTCCCTTAGGTTCTATGTGCTACGGCTGAAAAGAAAGCAACATCAGCTTCGCAAGGATATTATTTGTCCTCAGGCAGATACGGAAGTTATATATGCTAACAATATGAATATCAGGTTATAATATTTAATATCTTGAAATGCTTTGCAAGTTTGATAAAAATTCATAATTCATTATTTAAATCTCTAAATATGCAGGATTAAAATGGGACATTTATGTATGATAAATTATCTCAAATGCATTTGCTGCATGATTCTTTCTTTTTATTCATTTTATGTAAAATATTTGGTTACTATTGGTTACAGCTAGATATAGGATAGATAATTCGGAAGACACTGTTGTTCAGTGTCTTTTTATAATGACTTGCACAGTATTTCAGGTTCCTGAAATGAAAGGTGCTAAATGCATGAGCATTATTTTTATAGTTGGGAAACACTTCCATCACACATAAAATTTGAAGTAAGCTTAATTAAATTAATTGCAGTGGAATGTCTCTTGACAATGATGTGAATAAGTATTTTAAGACTGTTACTGTAGTCTGATCATATATCTTCTATGGCACCACGGATTCATGCCATTTCTGTACCAGTGAGGAAGGAAATCATCTTTTCATTTACATCTGTGCAAACTTGCTATATGGTAAGTTAAAGGAAAGCACTGGACCATACATACCTGAAGTTTTGAGTTATAATACCACGGGTATAGTAACTACTATTACAAAGCTAAGCCTAAAGCTGACTGTACTGAAGCTAAAAGGTATTATATCCCTACTGCAAATCAGCATCTGCAAAAAGTCCTCTCACATCAACACTGTCAATGCTTTTGCACCAGTACAGAAAATAAATGGAAGCAGATTTGTTGTACAAATTTCCATTGTAGTTCTTTACTCTTTGAGTATTGACATGTAGTTCTTAGGTCCAGGTATCATTGCTGTGTAGAAGGCTAAATGGGAAAGATAAGGATGGCTTAGGGACTCCTGATCATACTTAGAGACGGAATAATACATCTTCTTTTGCACTGGAAACAGCAAAAAATTAATTGGCTTCAGTTTAAGGTAAACGGTCAGAACTTCCATCTATGGAAGGAAGACTTCAGTGTATTAGTGCATTATCTCTGATTGCTTTGGAGACAGAATGGTCTCAGTCATGGAGTGCAATTATAACCTAATAGTCTAATTGGAGTTTATGTGATATTTAACAATAGAAAGGTGGATCATCTATGTAAACAAGATGGACTTCAGTTGCCAATCCAGTGATTCACTATAAACCAATAAGTGGTTGATAGTGTACCCAATGCAACACTACTGTAGCTTCAGAAAATGAATTTTAGTTCCTCTATTAAAAGACTGCTAGAACACTTAATTCTAGCTTTCATGTAAGGAAATAAAGCAATTAAGTTTAAAGCCTCTGAAACATTTTGTTTTACTCACTTCTGCTAACCAAGAGGAAATGAAATTTTTTAAATGCTTTTAAATAGCAAAGCAAAAAAACACCAATAACAAACCAGAAAGCACATCTCCAAAGAACATTGGACTTAACCAGCATTAATAATTTTACCAAGATACACCATAGGCTGGGTTTGGGGCTGCATACCCAAATGCCCACTGTATCTAGGGGAATTAATTTCCCACTGAACTTCAAACTGAGTAAGTGTTTAGAATATAGGTTACATTATACAAGACGCAGGGTATGATACAGAATGCTGCAGTGTCGTGGTTTAAGAGCTGAAACTAGAACATGCATTTTTAAACTATTAGAAGTTATCTGTAGCAGATATTTGATATCTTTTTGCAAAATCAGCAATTAACTGATATTAGAATCATAGAATCATACAATAGTTAGGGTTGGAAAGGACCTCAAGATCATCTAGTTCCAACCCCCCTGCCATGGGCAGGGACACCTCACCCAAAGCTCTCTACAACCTGGCCTTGAACACTGCCAAGGACGGAGCATTCACAGCTTCCCTGGGCAGCCCATTCCAGTGCCTAACCACCCTTACAGTAGAGAACGTCTTCCTTATATCCAATTTAAACTTCCCCTGTTTATTTAACCTGTTACCCCTTATCCTATCACTACAGTCCCTGACGAAGAGTCCCTCCCCAGCACCCCTATAGGCCCCCTTCAGGTACTGGAAGGCTGCTATGAGGTCCCCACGCAGCCTTCTCTTCTCCAGGCTGAACAGCCCCAACTTTCTCAGCCTATCTTCATATGGGAGGTGCTCCAGTCCTCTGATCATCCTCGTGGCCCTCCTCTATACTTGTTCCAACAGTTATAAGCTATAGTTTAATGAAGCTACTGTGAATGCTCTTGAAAGAGTATATAAATAGTGTAAAGTTATGTTCTGCCAATTACAGATCTTTTGCAAAGGACAAACATTTTGGCAGTCCTTAAACAGCTGACTCATGAGAGGACAGGAAACATGTTTACTTCTAGAGGTCCCATAGGTACTAAGCACTTCAAAAAGTATGGAGAAGACATGGGACACTGACTTGCTCATGCACAGACCAAGTCTGTGAATGAATAGTTTAAATAATACGAAAGTTGATGCAGCTTGCAAATTTCCACTTCTTTTCTGAGGAAAAGGGCAGTTTTGTCTCCATCTGGAAGCATACTTTCACCCTGTGTGCCCTAAGAGCTTCAAAGAGACCTGGAGTTAGCCAGAGCTTTGAGGCAGATCTGCCTATCTTGCCTCCTATTCTAAATTCCCCAAATAAGAACTAAGATGACTTTTAAAATTACCTTCCCCCATCCTAAAAAAAAAACAACACAAACACCCACACAATGAAAAAGACCGGTTTTATCAAATGAGATACTAAAAAGACTAGATTTTTTTAGGTAGACCCAACTGAAAATTACTAGCTCAGACACAGTGGAAAGAACAAATTTAGAAAATCACAGAATCACAGAATCACAGAATCCCAAGGGTTGGAAGGGACCTAAAAAGATCATCTAGTCCAACCCCCCTGCAAGAGCAGGGTAACCTACAGTACATCACACAGGAACTTGTCCAGGCGGGCCTTGAATATCTCCAGTGTAGGAGACTCCACAACCCCCCGGGCAACCTGTTCCAGTGCTCTGTCACTCTTACAGTAAAGAAGTTCTTCCTGATGTTAACGTGGAACTTCCTATGCTCCAGTTTACACCCATTGCCCCTTGTCCTATCACTGGATATCACTGAAAAAAGCCTAGCTCCATCATCCTGACACCTACCCTTCACATATTTGTAAACATTGATGAGGTCACCCCTCAGTCTCCCCTTTTGCAAGCTAAAGAGACCCAGCTCCCTCAGCCTCTCCTCATAAGGGAGATGTTCCACTCCCTTAATCATCTTTGTGGCTCTGCGCTGGACTCCTTCAAGCAATTCCCTGTCCTTCTTGAACAGAGGGGCCCAGAACTGGACGCAATATTCCAGATGCGGCCTCACCAAGGCTGAGTAGAGGGGGAGGAGAACCTCTCTTGACCTACTAACCACTCCCTTTCTAATGCACCCTAAGATGCCATTTGCCTTCTTGGCCACAAGAGCACATTGCTGGCTCATGGTCATCCTCCTATCCACCAGGACCCCCAGGTCCCTTTCCCCTTCACTACTTTCCATCAGGTCAACCCCCAACCTGTACTGGTACATGGGGTTGTTCTTCCCCAGATGCAAGACTCTACACTTGCCCTTGTTAAATTTCATCAAGTTTCTCCCCGCCCAACTCTCCAGCCTGTCCAGGTCTCGCTGAATGGCAGCACAGTCCTCTGGTGTGTCAGCCACTCCTCCCAGTTTTGTGTCATCAGCAAACTTGCTGAGGGTACACTCAGTTCCCTCATCCAGGTCATTGATGAAAATATTAAACAGCACCGGTCCCAGCACCGACCCCTGAGGAACTCCACTAGTCACAGACCTCCAGCTAGATTCTGCGCCATTGACCACAACTCTCTGCCTTCTTCCTTTCAACCAGTTCTCGATCCACCTCACTACTTGATCGTCAAGCCCACACTTCCTTAGCTTATCTATGAGGATGCTGTGGGAGACAGTATCAAATGCCTTACTGAAATCAAGAAAAACTACATCTACCGCTCTACCATCATCCCTCCACCTAGTCACTTCCTCATAGAAGGCTATAAGGTTGGTCATACATGACTTCCCCCTCATAAAACCATGTTGGCTGTTCTTAATGACCCCCTCATCCTTGATATGCCTAGTGATGGAGTCAAGAATAAGTTGTTCCATCATCTTTCCAGGGATGGAGGTAAGGCTGACCGGTCTATAATTACCCGGGTCCTCCTTCTTGCCCTTCTTATAGATTGGTGTGACCTTTGCCATCCGCCAATCCTCAGGCACCTCGCCCATTTCCCACGACTTACCAAAGATGATGGAGAGTGGCCTAGCAATGACCTCCGCCAGCTCCCTCAGCACCCGTGGGTGCATTCCATCCGGACCCATCGATTTACAGATGTCCAGTTTGCATAGCTGATCCCTAACCCAATCCTCATCTACCAAAGCAAACTCTTCCTTTGTCCTGACTCCTTCTGGGGCTATAGAAATCCGGGGCCCTCGGGGAGAGTCTGCAGGAGTAAAGACAGAGGCAAAGAAGGCATTCAGCACCTCTGCCTTCTTTATATCCTCTGTCTCCAGGGTACCCACTTCGTTCAGCAGTGGGCCTATATTGCCTCTTGTTTTAGTTTTATTTGCTATGTATTTGAAGAAGCCCTTTCTATTGTCTTTAACCCGACTAGCAAGATTGAGTTCCAAGGAGGCCTTAGCTGTCCTAATTGCCTCCCTACATCCTCTAACTGTCCTATATTCCTCCCAAGCGGCCAGCCCCTCCTTACATAATCCATAGATTCTCCTTTTCCACTTGAGTTTGCCCAGCAGCTCCTTGTTTAACCACGCCGGTCTCCTAGATCCCTTACTTGACTTCCTACTCATTGGGACGCTCCGATCCTGAGCTTGGAAGAAGCGGTCCTTGAATGCTAACCAACTATCTTGAGCCCCTTTACCGCCTAGTAAACTTTCCTATGAGACTTCCCTTAGCAGTTGACTGAAGAGGCCAAAGTTGGCCCTTCGGAAATCCAGAACTGTGGCTTTGCTAGGTATTCTATTCCTCCCACACAGGATCCTAAACTCCACCATCTCATGGTCACTGCAGCCAAGGCTGCCATTGACCGTCACCACTTCGACCAAACCCTCCTTGTTGGCGAGTACTAAATCTAGCAGCGCTGCTCTCCTAGTTGGTACATCCACCATTTGCATTAAGAAATTATCATCAATGCACTCGAGGAACCTCCTAGACTGTGAATGACTGGCTGTGTGAGTCTTCCAGCAAATATCGGGGTAATTAAAGTCCCCCACGACGACTAAGGCATGTAGTCGCGAGGCTACTTCCAGTTGCCTGTAGAAAGCCTCATCAACTCCTTCGTCCTGATCAGGAGGTCTGTAATAGACCCCCACAACTGTATCACCCGTGCCAGTCAGCCCCTTGATTCGTACCCACAGACATTCCACTTGCTCCTCATCCGGCCCCGGACAGAACTCAATACATTCTAGTTGCTCTCTCACGTAAAGAGCAACTCCACCACCTCGCTTTGCTGACCTATCTTTCCTAAAAAGGACATAGCCATCCATGACCACATTCCAGTCATGTGAACTGTCCCACCATGTCTCTGTAATCACCACTAGATCATAACCTTTAGCCCGCACACAGACTTCTAACTCCTCCTGTTTATTCCCCATGCTGCGTGCATTGGTGTGCAGGCATTTCAGGGAGCCAGTCCTAGTACCCTTTTTCCCCTGCGGGACAGGGTCTAAAGAGCTATCCTTTCCCACAAGTGAAACAAGAGATTGATAGTCCTCCTTAGCCCGCCATCCTTCAATCCCTAGCATGTTCCTCTTGGGCTTGTCCCCAACAGGCCCAGTTAAATCCCCTCCCCCCTTCATAACTAGTTTAAAGCCCTGTCAATAAGCCCTGCTAACTCCTGCCCCAAAACCCTTTTTCTTCTCTGGGACTGGTGTATCCCGCCTGTCACCAGCAAACCAGGTGTCCCATACAGCAGCCCGTGACTGAAAAACCCAAACCCCTGCCTTTGGCACCAGTCACGTAGCCATACATTAACCTGCAGAGTCTTCTTATATATCCCTTCACCCTCGCTTGCAACAGGTATGGAGGCAAACACCACTTGCGCTCCAGACCCTTTAACCAGCCGTCCCAGGGCCCTGAAGTCTCTCTTCATCGCCCTTACGTTCCTCGTAATAATTTCGTCACTGCCAACCTGAAAAACCAGCAGTGGGTAGTAGTCAGACGGCTGCACCAGTTCAGAGAGCTTCTTTTTAACATCTCTAATCCGAGCCCCAGGCAGGCAGCAGACCTTCCTGTGGGGTGGATCCGGTCGACAAATGGGCCCTTCTGTTCCCCTCAGAAGGGAGTCACCCACCACAATTACTCTTCTTTTCTTCTTGGTTGGGGAAGTTCTGAGGTATGTGGGTGAGTGACTAGCCCTGGGTGACTCACTAGATAGATTTGCCTCACCATCTCCATTCACCTGGCCCTGAATTTCCAAGACCTCGTACCTGTTATTCAAGGGCAACTGGGAGGGAGGAAGGGATTGTGAGGGTTTTCGCTTACCTCTCCGAGGAGGAACCTCCCTCCATCCATCCTTGTCCATTAAGCTCTCTCCTTCTGTCTGATGGTAGGAGGGAAGGGGATCCATATCTTGTTGAACCACTTCCCTCTGCCCTTGCCTTAGGGTGCGGTTCCACCAATCTATTTCACTTTCACACTCTCTAATGGCTCTCAACCTTTCTACCTCCTCCCTCAGTTCAGCCACCTGCCTGAGCAGGTCATTTATTTGCTCACAGCGAACACAAGCAGTATCACTGGCTCCCTCCAATACAAGTGCCAGGCTCAGGCATTCGCTGCAGCCAGAGACCTGCACAGCTGCATACACATACACATGCACAGCTGCATACACACATACACATACATATCACATACAACACTCTCTGCTTGCTAACTGTGCCTTTGAAAATGGTCCTAGGCCAACCTTTGGTCTGAATTAACCTATGACTGCAAATTTAACAAAATCCGCATAATCTCCAAGGTGTCTTTTGCTATTATCCCTAGTGTCTGGACAGCTGCTCTCTCCTTTTCTCAACCAAGTATCCTGATCCTTCAGACTCCCTCAGCATTTTACTGGCTCTTCTGCCTGAGGTATCTTATGTTTTGTGAAATCTTGTCTTTCCTGAGCATGGTGAGTAGCTCCCTGAAGAAAGCACAATCTCACCCATGTGAGAAAGATGTCTTCCAGCAAGCTGAGAAGAAAACATTATGTTTTTGTCAGATCATCTTTACACTATGATATTGCATCACATTTATAGAAATAAACTATCCGATAATTTAGCATATTCATGCATAGATGATGCTTAGCTGACACTTCACATACTTAGTGACATATTTTCGGTAAATCATGTTTGTGTTTTCATAGCCCACAGATGTTTCACACTGCTCCACTCACTTAATAGAACATAACATAGAAAGGTAACAAATACAATACACTATGTCTGTCTCTAGCACAATGTAGCACCCCAGCAATATATCAAAATATTTATGTCTTTCTAGCCTTTCATAATATAACAAAAGAAAAAAGTATGTATGATGGCGTTACAGGAAAATGTCCATCCAAACGTATTAACTCAAGAGTTAGATGTGAGTAGCATGTATTTAGATATATATGTAGATCTGAGTAAATGAGATTCTGTTTACTGATTATAAGGAAAGATCCTCCCCTATATTAGAGCTCTTACAGCTGAGGAACAAGTATTTAAGGCAAACAGAGGATAACAAGACCAGAGTGCCATAGCTGAGTGTAAGAAGTTATTTGTAAATTGACCAATTTACTCTGGTACTGGTAAGATTTGTCCTCCCCAGTAATGACTACAAACTATCTTGTTGGCACAGTATATAGATGATTAAGTACTATTTCCAACCTTTCTTTTTCTTTCAGAAACACGATATGATGATCTTGCAACATTTTGAGAAGTCATAAGCAAGGATTTTTTTAATTTAACCTGGATCAGAAGAGGCCTCAATCACTTCATGGTTAAAAGATATAAAAGTTGTTAATTTTAATTTTTAAAGGTTCAGGTTAATCTACTATTTATTCAATTTTTATAAAAATGATAATAAACACATTGTCTAATAAGGATCAAAGAAATGCAAATTCTTATGTTAATATAAGAAAACACTGTATTAAAACATGATTACAACATATCATGAAATATGCAACATTACCATTATACAAGCTCATATATAAGCAGCTCTTGCATATTTATATATAAACTTTCATAAAAAATAGTTTAGCATGTTCTTTTTATTTATTCCTATGTGGTTTATCCTAAAAACAACTGACTTTTGCAGCATATAATATTTGTGATTTTATGTAGGACAAAGTCTTTCTACAGTCAAATTGTATTAATAGTAGTATAGTAACACAGTGAGACCAACAGCTTTGTGTTCATGGATGCAGCCATAGTGACATACATGTTGATGACTTTCAATGAATTTCTGAAATGATTAAAGATTGTAGCAAACAGTACTTGTAGAATTTAAGACTATGCCCATCCATGGCAGTGCTCAAGGTGAGGCTGAACAGAGCTTAGAGCAACCTGGTCTAAGGAAGGTGTCTCTGCCCATGTCAAATGATCTTTAAGGTCCCTTTACAACCCAAATCATTCTATGATTTTATGATACGTTATATAATTTGTGAATATCTCACCTAGACAAAATGTGTTTAATTCATGTTTCAACAGCAGTGATCTGGTAATTTTTTTCTATCCTAGAGAGTAAGATGCTGTAGGAAATAAGATCAAGTAGTGGTACAGGCTAGTAGAACAGTGCCACTAGGTGAAGAAGCTGCAGGAAGAGGCAAACTATTCACCATCAAGTTAGCTGAGCAAGATTGCCAGTCTTTGGGTAGAGAGCAAAGAGCCTGAGACCCGTGGTTTCAAGTAAGATGTATAAAATACCTTCAGATGAGCAGTGGGTGAAGATTCCCACATGCAGAAAGGCTGGAAACTTGTGACTTCTGGCAAAAGGAGAAAGATGGCTTTCCTGCCAGCTTCAGATCTGTAGCTCCAGAGCTGGTATAGTGCCGTGGGGAGTCAGAGCCAAGTGTCTGTGAGGAAAAAAACGTGGGTGATGGCTGCCAGAGACTGTTCCCTGAAAGGACAGAAACACCCACCTGATAAGATCTTTCATACCCCAGGAGCCTTGTTTCTTGCTGGGTGCAATGTGGTGGGTTAACTTTGGCTGGCTGCCTCAGGAAGACGGGAGAAAATAGGATGAAGGATTTTGTGGCTCAAGATAAGGATTGAGAATTACTGTCAGGAATTACTGTCATGGGCAAGGCAGACTTGACTTGAGGAAGATTAACGTAAATTATTTTTTGTCAATTAATAAGAATAGGATAGTGAGAAATAAAACCAAAACTGAAACCACCTTCCTTCTCACTCTCCTGATTTCTTCCCAGGCTCAGCCTCATTCCTGACCCTTCTATCTCCTCCCCTGTCCTGAGAAGTGCAGGGGGACAGAGACTGGTGGTTGCAGTCAGCCTGTAACACTTTCTCTCTGTTGCTCTTTTCATAGAATTGTAGAATCATACAATAGCTACGGTTGGAAAAGACCTTAAGATCTGTTTCCAACCCCCCTGCCATGGGCAGGGACACCTCCCACTAAACTATCTCACCCAAGGTTCTGTCCAGCCTGGCCTTGAACACTGCCAGGGATGGAGCATTCACAACTTCCCTGGGCAACCCATTCCAGTGCCTCACCACCCTAACAGGAAAGAACTGCTTCCTTTATATCCAATCTAAACTTCCCCTGTTTAAGTTTTAGCCCGTTACCCCTTGTCCTGTCACTACAGTCCCTAATGAATAGTCCCTCCCCAGCATCCTTATAAGCCCCCTTCAGATGCTGGAAGGCTGCTACGAGGTCTCCACGCAGCCTTCTCTTCTCCAGGCTGAACAGCCCCAACTTTCTCAGCCTAACTTTATACAGGAGGTGCTCCAGTCCCCTGATCATCCTCGTGGCCCTTCTCTGAACTTGTTCCAATAGTTCCATGCCCTTTTTATGTTGAGGACACCAGAACTGCACACAATACTCCAGGTGAGGTCTCACAAGAGCAGAGTAGAGGGGCAGGATCACCTCTTTCGACCTGCTGGTCACGTTCCTTTTGATGCAGCCCAGGATACGGTTGGCTTTCTGGGCTGCGAGCGCACACTGCTGGCTCATGTTCATTTTCTCATTGACCAGCACCCCCAAGTCCTTCTCTGCAGGGCTGCTCTGAATCTCTTCTCTGCCCAACCTGTAGCTGTGCCTGGGATTGCTCCAACTCAAGTGTAGGACCTTGCACTTGTCATGGTTAAATTTCATAAGGTTGGCATCAGCTCCTCACACTTTTCCCTGCTCCAGCATGGGTTCTTCCCACAGGCTGGAGTGCTTCAAATAAACCTGCTCCAGTGTGGGGTTCTCCAGGGGCTTCAGAGTTGATATGTGCTCCAAAGTGGTCCTTCATGTGCTGCTGGGGAACAACCTACTTCATGATGGTCTTCTCCATGGGCTGCAGGGGAATCTTGTCTCCGGCACCTGGAGCACCTCCTTCTCTGACCTTGGTGTCTACTTAGCTGTTTCTCACTGGGGTTTTTTTTCATTTGTCTTTCTCACAGGTGTGGCACAGCATTTTTTTATCCTTTCTGAAATCTGTTATCATAGAGGAACCACCAGTCCTGCTGATACGATTATCTTTGGATAGCAGTGTATCTATTTTAGCACTTGCTGGAAGTGGTGTTCCCTGATACAGGGGCAGCTCACAGAACTGACCCCTGCAGTCCTGCCCACTACCAAGACCTTGACATGTAAACCCAATACAGACCCAAATCTGGGATGTTATGGAAAGAATACCAAGTCTTACTTTATCCTTGGGGTATTAACCTCTGCTGTCCACCCATCTGGACACCAATGATACTGTTGTGTCAAACCCAAGCATGTTAAGGGAGACTGACCTTGGAACTCTGGAATTCCAGCTCAAGGGACTGAGGGACAAGAGGCTCAATCCTGCCAGTCAAGGGAGAAAAAACTTTGATATTTACTGTGGATCAATACCTGGCTGTGAGGCTGATGCCACAAGGAGAGCTTCAGCTGAAACAAGAATTAGCCTTGTAGCACCATTTGGTGGTCTTACATCAGTCCGTTGACCTATCATGCGATTGTATATATATTGATAGGCTAGCCAGGTTTCCAAATTCATATCAAGATACGCTTATAGGCAAATAACCAGGCATAGGAATAGACTCTCTCAGCTAGCTCTTTATACAGAGCTGTCCCAAGTAACATAAATACAGAAGTTCTTTCCAAGAAGAGACTGCTGAGCTGTGTGCAGTGCTGAGTTCATAATCATCAATAGTGCAGCAAGAATGGAATGTGCATGGGATGGAATACTCACAAAGTGTATGCTCTATCACACTCTAGCATTGTTAACTACATATAATTGTTAACTGAACTGGACAATATGACATGGCTGAACAAAGTATCTGACCTTTATGCAATGTCTCTGCTGAACTACCTTTGTCACACAACTGCAGTTATCTTCAGTGTATTTCACAGATTTTTGAGGATGTCCATAAAGGTGCTTTCCTGCAAGCTGCAGTTCTATAGCTTCATGTACCTTGATCTCCTGCTTTCGCTGCTTTTTCTGTCAGTTCAGCACACCATCAACAGTCATAGCCTTCTGTGGCATCATCTGATTAAAGCAGGGGTCTTTCTCTAATGGGAGGTGCAATTATTTCCCTACATGCTCATTCTGAATCATTTTGTCAGCCATTACCTAAACTCAAAGCCAGTTTATACTGACAGTGTAGCAACATATTGATCCACCTAGTTTGTCTGCACTGGCAAAATTCTTAACAGCCTATTACATATGCTACTTTAATGCTAATGGATTTGACACTCACACATGGAAGAAATGTGAGATATATGTTGGTTTTCTGCTCTCAAAGACAAGCCTACTCCACACTTTAGCCAACTATTTGCCATTAATTGCAGGCGCAGTTTGCCAGCTCTTGAGTTCAGAAATTGTAGCCCTGCCACAACTTTGAAACATGAAGTAGCACAATTCAAGTGCTCTGTTGACTTCCTGATTATTAATTCATTATCTACGGGACCAGGATGAGCCAATACCTAAAATGTTTTTTCTTGACATGGAAGAGCAATTGTAACACAGTAGCTACCATTACTAAAGGGTTCCTAGAGACCAATATCACTTAGCACTTCATTCTAGCTTCTCTGTAAATTTCCTTTTAAATTTTAACTAAATTTGCATTGTAATCAAAGCTACTGCATATGGTCTAAACCTATTTATACAGAGAAGCTAAAGAATTGAGTATATTTTCATTTAAAATTTTCTCACCTTGGCAAGCTATCCCTCTCAGCTTGTGCTGTAATGCATTTCATTTGATAATTAAAATACTAAAGTAGTAAGCCTCCATATATAATGCTTGCAACTTGTTTTGGGACCACATTTGCTGACAGACTTAGGTTCCATTTCTGCAAATACTGAGTTTAGTGAGAAAGCTTATGAGTGAAAATTATTGGCAGTTTGACAATACTGTCTAACTCAGACTGTACAGAGAAATGAAAGAAACAAGCTCTGTAAGTTACTGTAGGAAAACAGCCTATGACAAAACATGCCCTGATTTATCAGCTTATTTAGCCAAAAATTCTACTTACTTTAAAATTAAATATAACATTTTAAGGTAACTATCATTCTTAAATTATTATCCTTTCTGAGATAAAATGAATCCCTTGAATTCAGATGCATACAGGTTTCTTTTTCTAGGCTCATGGTTAACTCTCCATCTGAAGCTTCACTCAAGAATTTAACTACAGGAAAAGAAAACGCAGATGTATTCAGAATCAACTAGAAGTCTATTAACTATAATAGATGTCTATTAACTATAATTGTTATTAACATATTTAGAAGCTGAATGCAAAAAATAACAAAATATCTGTGAAACAAAGATTTTTTTCTTTCTTTTTTTTTTTTTTTTCACCCTCAGTATGTTAAGTGATAAGGTTAGATATCAGGATTCACAATTTTCTCAATTAAAAATCCTGGTAAACCAGAACAACGTTAAACAAAATCTTAAAATGCAGTGCTATTACTTCACATGTGCTGCCACTTAATTTTCAAAATAATTTAAGTGCTCTTTGTGCGCACACGTTTATGCATATGTACATTTAGTAAGGCAAAAGCTGAAGAAGAATCAATATATATCATGTTACGATTATTCCTGGAGTTACAATAATTTATTTTCTCTAGAAATCCCTTGCAGAGAAGAAATGTACTTCTTAAAAGCATAATGTAAATAACAGATACTTTTAGGGTAACGTAATGATGATTTTTTTATCTGAAACAGTACATGCGTCTTAGGTCACAACACTATTGAAAGGATGTTCAAAAGAGAGATTAAAAGTTGTGCAGCAGAAGACAACAAAAGTTGCTTGGGAGTTTGGGGACTGAAGCTACAATGAAAGACCTGTCAGGCATGGTCAACATAGAGTAGAAGATCTGAGAGGAAGCTTAAGGTCCATATAACACACTGTCAATGTTAAATTGAAGGCTACATGGATTTTAAGATACATAAAATGAAGGAATAGTACATGTATTAGCTATCTAAATTCTCATTTTAGGTAATGCAGTTTAGTTGAATGTTTAAATTGAATACTCGTATTTAGTCACATACGTGTTAATGAAACGAGGAATATAGACTGCTTATTTGCTATTTAACCTTTTAAAAGCTGACATTCTTGGGCAATGTTTTTGGCATTGCTATCTGAAGTTGCACAAGAAAAACAGAAACTCTTCTGAAAACACTTTTCCATTATAAAAGTAATTTAAAATGTAATTTTTCTCAGGATTTTTTAGGCACTTGCTGTATTTAACTTCCTACACCTATAATTTCAATTGTTTTCTCACCTGTTTCTGTCATTGGTGAATAAAGTCTATTATGTCTAATGAAACTTGTGTCTTCGCTAAAAACAACATTACAACTATTGAAAGGCAGGATGTGCGTTCAACACAATTGAAACACTGCCATTATATTGGAATTCGAGTTTTACCCTGCACAAATCTGAACTAGACACCATCAAGAAGCTCCAAATTCTCAGCTTATAATTCTAAAAAGCTGTTGAAAATCACAAATAGAAATTCTAGTTACTTCCAAATAATTAGATGAGATGAAAATGAAGCTTGACTACTAGGTATAAAATATCACAAAAAAGAGGTGGCTGTCTGCCCTGGGTTCAGCAGTAGCAGTCATTTTTTCTCCTTCTTAGTAGCTGGTGCAGCGTTGTGTTTTTCACTTTCAGCCTGGGAACAATGCTGATAACACCAATGTTTTTAGTTACTGCTCAAATGTTTAGACTGACCAAGGACTTTATGAGTCTCATGCTCCACCAGGGAGGAGGGGAAGCCGGGAGGAAGCAGAGACAGGGCACCTGACCCAAACTAACCAAAGAAGTATTCCATACCACAGAACATCATGCCCAGGATGTAACCGAGAGTTACCTGGAGGGGCTAGGGCACTGTGGGGTTGGACTAGGTATCGGTCAGTGCTCAATTGGGCTGGGTGGGGTGAGTTATCAGTTGGTGAGTGTTGAGGTGTTGTATTCTCTTCCCTTGTTATTTCCTTTATCATTATTATTATTGGTGGTAGCAGTAGTGATTTGTGTTACACCTTAGTTTCTAAACTGTTCTTATCTCAACCCGTGGGAGTTGCATTCTTTTGATTCTCCTCCCCATCCCTCCAAAAGCAGGGGGAGGGTAAGAAGTGGGGGGGGGGGGGGAGGGGGGCAGAGAGAGACTGCATGATTTATGGCTGACTGGGTTTAAACCACGACACTGTCTTTGTCTCATATTTAATTCATTTTGAACTCAGTCACTATGGAACAACAATTTTAAGTAGCTAAAGCCACACTTAAAAAAAAAAAAAGAAAAAATAATCAAATATCTTTGTAATATCTGTTATGCTGTGGAACAGAAGAGCTTTGTAAATATTAATAGTTTTGTCAAATTTGATTTTATGTTAAAAGTAATTTCCCTTTATTAAAAGAAAATGTTGTTCTCATATCAAATGTTCATGTCCCAGCCTCTGATTTTACCTGTGCAAAGTTAGAGAGAAACTCAGTATTTTCGTATTGAGATGTGTGTAACTTTGTCCTAGTTTGAATTTCATTATTTGTTAGAGTCTAAAGATTTATAGCAAATAAACCCCACACAATTCACATTCTGGAGGGTGCTAACAAAAAGTGCCAAACGGATAGATAGTCAACAATACTTTTAAAGAAGTATCTGAGCATAAAGGGATACGCACCTTTAACAAAATGGTTCTGTATTTCTTCCATTTTACTAATACTGAGAAAAATTAGGTCACATAGTACTTGAGAATGTGCTTATTACTGTACAATGTAATATATCATCCTAGCTAATGTCTTCTTCCAGAGACAAAGTAACAGAACATCAGCAGAATTTGGTTGCAAATCCTCTTTATTGATGCTGATTTTTGTCCTGTTCAAGCAAAGCATTTGTTGACTCATGCTAACACATAAAAAAATAAGAACTTTCTTTTTATCTCTATCATATTTTGTGTAAATGAAGGTTTACGGCAAACATAAGAGCTGTACAACTAAGTAATATTTTCAAGTATTGTTCACATGTCTTATTTTCTCTCTTCAGTCAGCACCGATATATTGTGAATTGAAGATTAGAAGACAGGAAAATAAAAGTGGTTTTATTCTCTGTCCCACATGCTAAGGCCTGGCAGAATTCTCATGCTGGTAAAGACTTGTGATCACTCAAAGAGAAATTGCAGAGTTGAACATGAGCCAGGTGCTCTAGTGGTGTTATGTGCTGTAATTCCAGCTCATTCTTCCTTCACCACAGTCAGCAAAGCAAGATCTTCTTTTCTGTACTTTGACATCATTTTGCCATTCTCAAGAGGCAAAGATTCCTTACAGAATGGTAATAAAGTTTCATCTTGTCCTACAATTAGTAAAATGTGAGTAGATCCATGAAATATACTTACTAGTAATAGAACTGAACCTTATTTAGACTTAAAAGTACATGATATGAAAAGAAGATATTCAGTTTATAAGCATTACTCAACAAGAACTGGGACTTAAATAGATTTTAATATTCCAATTTTCCTCTATGAGCTGATATTAAAAACAGTATCTGGTACACCCAATTGTATTTTCCACAGTCTCTGTTAGTTTAGACATTTGTGATTTTAGATAAAATAGCAATAAACATTTTAACACTTGTTAAGGAAGTAACGGAAGAAATAAGTATACTTTATCGATTTTCTTATTCTAAAAGGGTATAAATGTTGTAATACTTAATTCATAGGTTGATAATATTTAATAGCTGGGCTTTTAGCTTTTATCTAAGGTAACAGAAATTTCTACTTTCTATAGGAAAAGAGACAATCTCCTGTATTTTTGTTATTTTGAATTGAGACTTTTTTGAGTCCACTTCCTTTGTTTAGATTTTCCTCTGTTAACCAGTCTTTCAAATGAACATTTGTGCACACTAGAATAACAAATGACATTTCTAAAGATAAACACAGATGCTGATACTCAAGTCGCAGAGTGAAAAACCTGGCTTAAAATTGAAAAACTGAAATCAATCAAAGAATTTGTAACAGAAAATAGTGTTTCTTTTCCCTCAATCGAAACTACTTGTCAGTTTGAAAACGTTTTTGATACCTTGAATCTTTGGTAAATAAAACTTTCATTTCTAAATTGTAATGCTGAAATTACACTTTTCAAAAGCATTCTCTCTGTGGCTGACTGAGGAATATCTGAGATTGTACATTATGCAAATAGTTATCTAAGGCTTAAAAAAAAAAATAAAATTCTAAGGTACAGTGTACTGGAAAACAAGTAGATAGTGATTTTCTTGTTCATTCAAAAAGTCTCCATATCTTCCTAACTGGGAATAGGCAGATCACTCCTGACAGTGGGAAGAATTGTGGTTTAGAAAATTTGCAGCAGACTAATAGAAATAAGACATCCTGCAGCAGGAAGCAACTGTTAGCAGATAATAACATTAAG
Organism: Lathamus discolor; assembly: GCF_037157495.1. Classification (NCBI taxonomy): domain Eukaryota; kingdom Metazoa; phylum Chordata; class Aves; order Psittaciformes; family Psittacidae; genus Lathamus; species Lathamus discolor. The sequence continues at coordinate 25,455,081 of NC_088887.1, read as the reverse complement.
AATTTGTAGTATTCCTGAGAAAGGCGAAAAAAAAAAAGAGAAAGTGAATAAGAATTACTTTAATAAAAGTCAATCAAAGATGATATATCTGTGTGGAAATTTTTTTTTCAGAGTTTTGTCCTTTTTTTTTTCGTTTGTTTTGAAGCTAACTTTATCAATGATTTCATCCTAAAGAGTGGTGGTTGAAGCTTCCTTTTCAAGCAAATTATTAGTTCCTGCAGAATGAGCACAGATGGATATGATTATGGATTGGAAATAGCAATCATAATATGACGCTACCTTATGTTTTCACAGGATGTTAGGAGTTGTGGAAAGAAAATGTGAGCAATCATCAAAATAAGAAAGAATTTTGTTAGCTACTTTTACAGACTTTGAAATATGCCTAGACCCATAAAGCCAAAGGCTGAAAACCACCAATTTAAATGCTTTCTAAAGTTTCATAAAGTACAGTCTTTATTTGGAGGAAATGGGAACTAAAGGAACTTGTCTTCTCCTGCAGGGACTTACTCTGTTCCCAACTAATAAGCAGCTGATCCACTGCTTAGCACCTTTCCTGGCCTCCCAACCACGGATTAGTTGTGGCAGCATCATAAATACAGTCTGCCACAAATATATTAGACCTACAAGCTACAAATCTAGAGAAGCCTTTTTTATTTAAGACCATAGTACTATCTTCAAATTTAACATTGTCCTTAAACTTTTGCACAGATAAAAAGTTATGTTTTACATAGTTCTTATGCATACTGACATTCCCAAAGCTTTTCTAGGAGAACAGAATTTGCTAGACTACTTGCTTGATTTGTTCATACAAGCGAATTTTTGTTTGCAAAAAATGTTTGCAGAAGAAACTGTTGTGACTAAATATTTGCACAAATGTTCACTTGAGAATTTATCTTGATGACCCTTGCGAATTTTACTCTGTCACTTCATCAGGGAAGAGTTCGCAGTTTAACTTCTACCTGTTTCCTGTATTTCATTAATTTGGATACTGTCCAGAAAGCCCCAATGTGTCTAACTCAATTTAACTTCAGTGTAGAACCAGATATTTTACATAAGTTTATTAATAAAAATACACGGCAAAAGCTCCATTCACAAAAAAAGTTTTTTTTCTGTTTTCTCAAACATAATCCCATTTGAAATACTGCCTCTTTTTACTTTTTTTTTTTTTTTTCCCTGTTCTAGTTTGCAATGTCTTTAAATATAAATACTTTGGTGAACTAAGTTATGTGACAGAGAGGAGCTGATGCTAAAAGTATGTGTCATGATAAGAACTATGCAACTGTTTGGGTTTTTTCTGTTTATATAGCATTAACACAGGGATTTTAGATTAGAAAGCCAACAAGAGAGGATGTCTAAAAACCTTAAATCCAACGCTTTCCTAAACCAGAAGAATTTTATACATTTTTCCTATGTTAGGTCATTTCCAAACAAAGTGCAAAAACCGACTCATAATCAACAGGGGGAAATGCTGACATGCTGCAGAGCAGGAGATATCTTCAGCAGAAATTTTCAGGCTCAGAAGAATGATACAGGCTTACAGAAATAAGATATATTATCTAAGAATAGCTGAAATGATCCTGCTTAAGGGGCTCAAATTGTACAGGAATTAACTGTGGCTGCTACGACTCCAGAAGGTCCAGAGGAATGATGACGGCTGTTTCTATCACAGAAGCAGTGGCTACATGTGAGAAAACAGCACCTCTCTTCTTCAGACACTGCCAGAGAATCAGAGATGTTGGCAGGTCTTGTGGACTGAAGAAGGGATCAACAGTCACCTTCCTCCCAAGAACTCATCCGTCTGCGTCCCCAGGCTGGGTTTGGTGCATTACAGCCCTGTGACCTTGGCTCAGTGTTACTGGAAAACTGGTTTTCAGGCATAGAAAGTATGTGAGAGAAAGCCATACAAAACAAGAGAAGTAAAACCCCAAAGTGTCATTAGTGAAATATTACAAGCAGCTCAGACTTTCAAGAGGGAAAATACTTACAAGAAAAGTTATCAAACCATTGGGGGAGGAGGGGTATTTGAAAAACAAGGAATCAGAAGACAAGGAATTCAGTAACATCAAGGATCTCCAAGTAGTAACAGAGGTTGATAGCTGGTTGATAGCTGACTGATTAACAAACACTCAAGTATTCCATCAAGCTGGTGAGCCTATAATACTTATCCTAGTAGCTTCTTTGACTTACATACTGTGTATGTATTAGCCAATAAATAATTATCCTGCACTACCACGCTGTATGTGTATTTTCAAATTGCCTGACTTAAATGACCCAAGGAAAGTGTGGGAACATAAAAATAGAAAAGGACCTGAGGTAATGCTGGCTGCATGGGAGATAATTGTGTCCTTTACCCTAATGCACCTGAGACTGAAGCTGCAGCTTTAAAAGGGAAATTAGTAGTTGGCCTAAATCATGCTTTAATGCTCCATCTTATTTTCTTTAATATGAAATCATGATTTAAAAGATACTCATTACTGAAAATTCATAAGTATGAAATCTCAGGACTGCTAATAGTATCCCTCCAAAGAGACTTTATAACAATAAATGTAATGAGAGTGTCAAGAAGAAAGAGGAAGAATAATTAAGAAATGGAAGAGAGGGATGAAGGGCAGAAGCGATAAGGAGGAGAGAAAGGGAAATAGAAAAAAAATAGGCAATAGGAGAAAAGGATATATTAAAAAAATAATAATGTTGAAAATGAATGTTTTTACATTTTTGGTTGTTGGCTGCTATACTGCTGTATCATTCTTTCGTTTAGTGTAGACTACTAAAATCACATTCTCTGAATATTTTGCAGTACAGAAGATTATTAATGCATAAAAACCCTCATGGCAGCTATCTGCAATTGACTGAGCCTTATGAATTCTGACAAATGACTCTTGATAGTAATCATGCAAACAAGTGAGTGCTCTAAAAATATTCATCTCCAGGAATTCCATGAAAATATATTTCAGACAGATGTGAAAGCATATCCTGTTGTGCTTATGAAGCCTTTTTCTGAAACTTCCTTTAGAACAACCTTGTTCTTGTATTATTTATCATTCCATTGTCTCTGATCTATAATTCAAAAAGAAAAATCCTTTGATTAATATATACATAAGATATATTTTCAAATCAGTGCTGAAAGTTTCCTCTATTAGGTGTCCAATATTGTTATCAGACACAAAAATGTGAAGGTGAAGAATACTTATGAGGTCATTCTGACCACATTCCTGCCAATAAAGGACTGCCTCTTTACTGCTGTTGTTATAAAAAAACCCAACAAGGACTGAAAGAATTGAAGTACTTTTTCACTCTACAGCTGTAACTACTAAAATGAAAAGTCATACTCTCCCTCTGTAAACTAGTCCTGTCCTGCCTGAAACATGAATTATATCACGATTTGCTCCAGGGTCAGTCTGCAATCAGATATTTCTTTCAGTCTTCTCAGTGATTACATCCATTTATTAAACTAAAAAAAAAAATCCTTAAAAATGAAGATAAGTATTCGTAAGCATACTACTGATGAGTTGAGCTCTAACATTCTAATAGGTATCATTATATTAGATTATGATATATTGTCTCATGTTTCTCATTAAGATTTCATTGCAAGTTTCTAATTATAATGGTGGTCCCTAATGCTACTAAAGGAAAGCATGTGCTATAGCTCAAAAGCTAAGTTTCTATAGGGGAAAAATATCGCAAAGGCACAGATGTGCCTAACTTGAATTGAAATTCAGGAAGAGTTAGCTACTTAACTGCTATTTATCCCTTAGGAGTATAACTGAAGCATAAATATTCTTTGTGGTTGCACAGCTTGGAGGTGGGGAGAAGAAAAGGTTTGCTTTTTATTAAAAGAAAAAACACAGAAAAAAAGCTCAATTTCCTTGATAATTATATGACAATTATAATAGGTGATACATTAATAATTAATACATTAATAGGTGATACATTAATAAATTAAGAATTTCTAATTACAGTGAACACAATTACTGTCCTTCACTGTAACTGTATATACGTATGTAAACTCTATGTTTTTGGGAATATATATTTATCTACCTAGAGGTAATTGTATGTACATATCTATCTAAATACATAGACACATATAACTTGGAAATAGGTCTATTATGAAATGTGAATGACTCAAATTTCTAATACGACATCTGAAGCTCTCTTCTTTTACACAACAATCTAGAAAAGAAAGGCTTATATTTCTTCAACAGTGTTGCTCTTAAGTCACATTACTCTTAAAAAGGGAAGAGTGAAAAATATGTGCTCTGGAGGGATGAGTGATATGAAGAAGATAGATGCTAATACATAACTGATTGATAGGAAGGTTCTTCTGACGACTGTACTGTCCCACTAAGTTTAAAAAGTAAAAAAAAAAAAAAAAAAAAGAAAGAAGAATGTAAGATAACATAGGCATCATCTGTCACAAAACATGGGAAGTGGGAAGTGATAACGAAAACCAAAAAATGTACAGGAAGACTTAAAATCAAGGACAAATAAGAACCCTGGATTTGTTTGGCAAATGGTGGAGGAGGAGACTGCAGTTGTGTGAAGGCAGCACAATATCAATAGTTGTTGTGTGCCACAGTATAAGGCTGTGACACAAATACCAACCTGGACACCCTAGGAAATACTGATGTCCTCTTTCCTGTAATGTTAGTCTAGCCAGGAGTAGAATAGTCTAAGTATTCTTGCACAAAAGGCATAGCTTAGATTTCAGACTTAGATTTCTCTTCCTTTTCTGTCTATACGCATTCTCTTCTGTTTGATGTATGTGAGATGATTTCTATCAAGTTACAAAATCCAGATAATTTTACAGGAGAATATATGCCACACAGTAATGCATTCTGCTGCTGGAGTCTATCCCACAGGCTTTTGGGTAACAAGAGAAAAATGTAAGCCCTGTAACAAATAACTGGGAAAAATATTACAAATTTAATGTTCTGTATTTTTAAAAAGAGATGTAATGTGCTCAATATATCTTTTTTATGTTCTAATATTAAACCTTTTGCAATTACCTAAGGCTGCTTTTCGAGGGTTCTCCTAAATGAAGTGAGACAATTCCTTTTCATTTTGCATTATTCACCTTTCTTTGGCCAGAGAATGACAGCATACAGATAGATTCATCAGTTTTGCACAGCATGTACACTTGTTTCATTTCTACCAGTAGTTCACTAAATAACTGAAATGAAAGTGATGATAAATTGGAAATCTTAAGCCTACAAATGCATTTATGATCACATGGCTTTTGCCCAGAATAAGTGATTCAAGCATATGCATACAGCATATATACTGTATAGTATACCATATAGAATGCACACGGCATAACTGATGTCCCAAAGGAATCTGGTTCACTGAGAAGATAGTTTTATAATTTATAAAAATTTAGCATGGCTTTTCCTTTCTGAGTATGTAACAAAATACCAAAATCTTGGGTATCCTCAAATTTAAAAAAAAAAAAAAAATAAACAACCCTAAACCCAAACCAAAAACCTGAGAACACCAGAAGATTTTGTATTTAAATGAAATTATGCATATGGATATGCATACTTACACAGTTACATGACAAACTGTTACAGGTAGGAAAGTCACAACTATTACTGATAAGAACAATCTGATATTTTTGGGTTACCAATAAACCAATTTTTATTTCAATGAACTTCAAAACCTTTTTCAACATTCTTTTACCATATACTTGAACAATTGGGGTTTAATGTTATATAACATGCATGATAGATATGGGGGTGGTGGTGATACTTTAAAATTCATATTTGTCTTTAAAAAACTCTTAAAAATTAAAGGGTGTAACTGTAAACATCCTACCTTTAAATATGTATTTCATTCCTCACTCAGTTTGTAAATTCTTCAGTGCAGAGTAGTGGATTTCTTTTAATTTCTCTTTGTGCTGAAATTATTGAAGATTTTTAGGAAAAGCTTTCAGAGAGGAAAATGCTAAGCTGTGAATGTGTATCTTGGTCATAAAAGACATTTAAGGGAAATTTGGCTTAGTTTTGAGGGTTTTTTTTAAACACATGCCATGCCATAGTCTTTAATTATTTTGCTTCATAAAGGAATCATGGTTTATTAAAAAAATGACTGAGTGATAACACATGAGGTCTGTTATCTAGTCCTCATACTACTACTACTTGATCATAGCCAGTCAGTGTACCTCTCCATATCTTACTTACTGATGAAACACAGTGGAACAGTCAAACGCCACTGAAACAGTGTCCTAGCAAAACTCTCCTGCTTTTGCTCCTTTATTGTGTACTGTTTCTGGGCATTGTTCACATCATAAAAAGATCTTTTTCTTTTTACAGCAACACTTCCTGAAAGGAAGCTTGCTTGAGCTCTACCAGCAGAGGCAGTATTGTTGTGCTGTGGCTCCCTCTCTGCTCCTAGTCTTCTGAGGATCAGCCTGCAAAGAAAGAAAAAAGCAGAGAGGTGTCTGAGCCAGAATACCTCCATGTTATGTGAGCAACCAGAGCAGAAGCACAAAGAGGTAAAGAAAGAGATAGTTGTGGCAGTCTCAGAGGGGTAAATACAAAAAAGCATGTGAAAGTAGTGATGTACATGAGGGGTTGTGTTCAGCTGTTTTCTGGTATATTTCTCATTATTTTTGGGGTCATATAGACATGAACCTTTGTGACAGTCTACATAATATAGCCTGAGATCTTTCATACTTCTTGTAGTGGTTTAAACAAAAGTCATCCATAAATCACACAGTCGCTCTCTCACTCCCCCCCTTCTTGCCCTCCCCCTACTCCCGGAGGGTCAGAGAGGAGAATCAAAAAGAATGCAACTCCCACAGGTTGAGATAAGAACAGTTTAGTAACTAAGGTATAACACAAACCACTACTGCTACCACCAATAATAATAATGATAAAGGAAATAACAAGAGGAAAAAATACAACACTTCAACACCAGCTGACCAATAATTCACCCCACTCCCCCAGCCGAGCAACGACCGATACCTCCTCCAACCCTGAAGTCCCTCGCCCTTCCAGGTAACTCTCCATTACATCCTGGGCATGACGTGCTGTGGTATGGAATACCTCTTTGGCTAGTTTGGGTCAGGTGTCCTGTCTCTGCTTCCTTCCGGCTTCCCCTTCTCCCTGGCAGAGCATGAGGCTCAGAAAGTCCTTGGTCAGACCAAACTTTTGAGCAGCAACTAAAAACATCGGAGTTATCAGCACTGTTCCCAGGACAAAAATCAAAAACACAGCGTTGCACCAGCCACTAAGAAGAATTACTGCTACTGCTAAACCCCTTATTCCATACCATTCACGTCATGCTCAGATCCCACATTTTCAATATACCATCGCTCTTATCTCAGTGCACTCTTAGTGCATGGACCAGTCCCTATAAAGCTGCTGTGTCCATCCGGTCCATGATGTCTGGCTCCATCTCTTGTAACAGTCTCTCAGAGCAGGAGAGGCTGTGTGCAGTGTTCACACTCATGAATAACCTGGGCAATAGTGTCCATTGCTAAGTCCACCCCTCGATCATGAGTCCATCTCTATGTTGCATCTCTGCCCTGATGGCCTGAAGTGTCATGGCCCACCAGGCTCAAAATAATTCACTGTCCCCTTCAGTAGTTTCTGCAGCTTGTTGCTGGGGACTCCATAGAGCTGCCTTCCGTCTCCGATGCTTCCAAAGCACTGGAGGGGCCCAGTGGACCAGGTACTCGCTCATACTGTCCCACACACCCTGCCACTCGTGGCTGTCCAGCATTTTGGAAAATCTCTTGGTCCTCCCATATTGTTGTCTAACCCCAGACAAGAAGCAAACTTAACTCTGCTTAACTTCTGAGATCAGACAAAATGGCCGTGGGTAGAACACCCTCTGTGTGTGTGCCACCATGCTGATCCCCATCGCAATCAGCAGGCAGGTCCCAAGGGTACCCAAAGGCCATTCAGACCCTTCAGAACTCTCCAATGACGCTGCTGTGCTTGTCCCTGGGGCTGGTGCAGCTGCTGTGCTTGCCGGCTCTCCCACCACCGGCTTCTCTTTCCTGGGTGCAGCTCTTCCTCCTCTGCCTTGCTGGGAAATGCTGCCTGGGCTCCTGCATCCTCCTGGGGCTCGGCGGGCGGCTGCCGGGGGACGCTCTCGGCCGCCGCGGGGCTGGGCTCGGCCGCGGGGCTCGGCTCCTCCGCGGGGCTCGGCTCCTCGGCCGCCTCCTCCCGCTGCTCGGCAGCCGCCTCCTTCCCGGCCTCCGGCCCCGCTCCCGCCGCCGCCTGGTCCCCGGGGCCGCTCTCCTGGGCCGCTTCGGCCGCCGCCGGCTCCCGGGGCCGCTCCCCCTCGGCTCCCCGCAGCCTCACGAAGACGGAGGCGAGGACAAGGGCCAGGGCGGTGAAGAGCAGCGGGACGGCCGGGTACAAGTCCACGGCCACGTCCATCTCTCCCTGCTGCCGGAGCCCGCCCGTATTACAGGTCATTGCCATAAAGTACAGTGAAACAAGAACCTTAGCCCAAGCCCCACACTTGATAAACACTAACACAGCAAATACCGGCTCTAAGTAATGTACAGCATTCTGAAACTGTGAGAGCAAGAGAAACAACTTTGAAAGCCAATAAATCAGCATTGTGACAACTATTAATCTGATCATCTCTGTCGTTATCTCAACCCTTCATGCCCCACACTGGGTGCCAAAAAGAACTGTAGTGGTTTAAACAAAAGTCATCCATAAATCACACAGTCGCTCTCTCACTCCCCCCACTTCTTGCCCTCCCCCTGCTCCTGGAGGGACGGAGAGGAGAATCAAAAAGAATGCAACTCCCACGGGTTGAGATAAGAACAGTTTAGTAACTAAGGTATAACACAAACCACTACTGCTACCACCAATAATAATAATGATAAAGGAAATAACAAGAGGAAAGAATACCACACCTCAACACCAGCCAACCAATAACTCGCCCCACTCCCCCAGCCGAGCACCAACCGATACCTCCTCCAACCCTGCAGTCCCTCTAGCCCTTCCAGGTAACTCTCCATTACATCCTGGGCATGACGTGCAGTGGTATGGAATACCTCTTTGGCTAGTTTGGGTCAGGTGTCCTGTCTCTGCTTCCTTCCGGCTTCCCCTTCTCCCTGGCAGAGCATGAGGCTCAGAAAGTCCTTGGTCAGACCAAACTTTTGAGCAGCAACTGAAAACATCAGCGTTATCAGCACCGTTCCCAGGACAAAAAGTCAAAAACACAGCGTTGCACCAGCCACTAAGAAGGAGAAGAATTACTGCTACTGCTGAACCCAGGACACTTCTTCAGCAATTTTTTTTAGTTAATTGGATGGTTCAACTATGCTCAAAATCTGTCTTAAGATAAAATTAGTGAAATGTTGAGGATAGCTTGAATAGGAATTCATCTAACTGAAGGTCAAACATCTGAAGCAAGCCATGTTTCAGCCCACGATTCTCTTTATATCCTGATATATTTTAGTCTTCTGTTTTAGACTGTGATTTTCTTACCTCAGACCTTAAATGGAGACAGGGGTGGCTAGCTGAATAGAAGGTTCCTATAATACCTGATATTAATTCTGTGTACCTAAGAAACACTTTTAATGGTGGTTTCTGAGCATAGGTGTTGTGCTCTAGCCCACCAGTGTGAATGCTCTCAGTTTATGTCACACTTCACAGAAAATTATTTTATCTAGTGTGAGGCATCCCTGCTCACAGTGTGTATGTGGGTGGAACTAGATGATCTTAAGGTCCTTTCCAACCCAAACCATTCTATGATTCTATGATTCAAGGTACATGAAACTGTAGTGTATGTACATATTGGGGTTTGACTCTTAAAACAGCATAGATGACAACTGAAGAGCATCAACTCTTTTAATCCAGCACTTTCACAAAACCATTCATTCCAATTAGAGATAAGGCCACTCTATTTAAAACCTGAAAGTATAAATTTAGAATAAGAAAGGAGATGGCCAGCTTGCAGATACAGCAGCTAAGGCAGAGGACTGAGTAAAGGATATATGAGTTTACCTGCACTATAAAGACAAAATGAACAAACAGAAAAACACAAACCAAGGTGATATTTTTACCTAACATTTTCCTCAAAGCTTTTCCTCACAAGAAAAAAATCTACTTTTTTTTTTAAAGATAGCCAAGGATATTTGCTTTTTGTTAAAGATAGTTGTGAAGAAAGCAGCAAACACAAATGGAAAAAAGAAACGTGTGAAATATTTTTTTTTAAAGGCATTAAAATATGTTTCCCAATTACATATAGCTGCAGTCTTCCCTGCTTGTGTGCTCTCCCCATGAGTCAAAACCTGCTGGATGTTTTAAAATCCAAGGTAAGAATCCACAGGTTTTCATATTACTCTTTCTTCAGCTACTATCATAAAACCTTGAAAATCCAAACTAACAGTAAGGGACAGATTGATAACATAATTAATTATACACAAAGCCACCATTAAGTAAAACTAATTGTGTCCAAATGCAAATTCTGTCATTAGGATGCCCAAGGGAGCTGTGCTAACACATGCAGCAGGAGAATTTTGTTCTTTGGAATAGAACTATTTTATCTCTCTGTTTATGTGGATGTAAACGTATTTTATGTGAAGACTTGGACAATCTCAGGTGGTGTTCTTTAAGCTAAATTATTATTGTCCAAGCTATTTCTTCTCACCCTCCTCCCACCCTCCCCTTACTTAAACTCTTGACTGATTGTGGTGGGTTGACCCATGTTGGATGCCACGTGCCCATCAGAACTGTTCTATCACTCCCCTCCTCAGCTGAACAGGGGAGATAACGTATAATAAAAGATAAGGACAGGGAAAGATCACTCTTCATGGGCAGAATAGACTCGACTTGAGGAAATTAATTTATTACCTATCAAATCTGAGTAGGATAATCAGAAATACAAACTAAATCTTAAACCACTTTCCTCACACTCCCACCACCCTCCCTTCTTCCTGGGCTTAACTTTGCTCCCAAATTCTCTACCTCCTGCCCCTCCAGCGCCACGGGGGGATGGGGAATGTGGGTTATGGTCAGCTCCTCACATGTTGTCTCTGCTACTCCTTCCCCGTCAGGGGAGAACTCTTCACATTCTTCCCCTGCTCCAGCATGGGGTCTCTCCTAGAGGAGACAGTCCTTCATGAACTTCTCAAATGTGAATCCTTCCCGCAGTCTGCAGTTCTTCATGAACTGCTCCAGCATGGGTCCCATCCATTGGTGCATCCTTCAGGAACAGACTGCCCCAGAGTGGGCCACAAGTCCTGCCAGAAAACCTGCTCCAGCGTGGGCTCCTCTCTCCAAGGGTCCCCACGAGTCCTGCTAGGAACCTGGTCCAGGATGGGCTCCCCTTGTGGTCACAGCCTCCCTTGGGCATCCCCATGCTCTGGCATGGGGTCCTGCATGGGCTGCAGGTGGATATCTGCTCCTCCATGGACCTCCATGGGCTGCAGGAGCACAGCCTGCCTCACCATGGTCTGAACCATAGACCGCAGGGCAAACTCTTCCTTTTCTTCTGCATACACCCTCCTTCTGCACTGACCTTGGTGTCTGCGGAGCTGTTCCTCTCACTTATTCTTACTGCTGCTGGTGCTGCTCAAGAGTTTTTTTCCGTGTTTCTTAAATCTGTTTTTCTAGAGGCGTTCCCACTATTGCTGATGGGCTGGGCCTTCATAAGCATCATGTCTGTCTTGAAGCCAGCTGGCATTGGCTCTGTTGGACATGGGAAAAGCTTCCACTGGCTTCTCACAGAAGCCACCCCTGCAGCTACCCTGCTACTAAAATGTTGCTATACAAACCAAATAAACTCTAAAGAGGCCAAGACCTCTATAAAAATATAAGAAAAGAGGTAGAGATAGACAAATTACAATAAAATGTGTGAGAACCCACTAAGGAATGATTTCTTTGTCTGTGTGTGTATGTGGATGTATATATATGTAAGAGAGATGGTATATTGAAAATGTGGGATCTGAGCATGACATGAATGGTATGGAATAAGGGGTGGATACTGTCCTGGGTTTAGCAGTAGCAGTCAGTTTTTCTCCTTCTTAGTAGCTGGTGCTGTGCTGTGTTTTGACTTTCAGCCTGGGAACAGAGCTGATAACAGAAATGTTTTTAGTTGTTGCTAAGTAATGTTTATTCTGGCTAAGGACTTTGTGAGTTTCATGCTCTGCCAGGGACGAGGGGAGGCCAGGAGGAAGCAGAGACAGGACACCTGACCCAAGCTAGCCAAAGAGGTATTCCATACCACAGCACGTCATGCCCAGGGAGGTAACTGGGAGTTACCCAGAAGGATACAGGCTCTCTTCGGGGGGGTCGAACTCGTTCGGCGGTGGTATTGCATTCTCTTCCCTTGTTATTTTCTCTTATCGTTATTATCATTGGTGGTAGCAGCAGTGATTTGTGTTATACCTTAGTTACAGGGCTGTTTCTTATCTCAACCCGTGGGAGATACATTCTCTTGATTCTCCACCCCATCCCTCCAGGAGCGGGGAGCGGGGCAGGGGAAGGAAAGAAAGAGGGAGAAAGGTGGGGGGGAGTGAGTGGACGAGCTGTGCGGCTTGGTTTACACCACGACAACGCTTTTGACAATGAGATTTGTTTTTTGTTAAGTTAAAATAAAATTTACCTGTAGAAAAATGAAAATATTCACACAAAAGCATAACAAATACTGAAGTAGATGCACAGCAATGAAAGCATTATTATGGCTTGTCCTGGGTTTACCAGGAGCCATTTTGCTCCTTCTTAGTAACTGGTGCAGCTCTGTGTTTTGACTTCCAGCCTGGGCAGAGATCTGATAACACCGATTGTTTTTAATTGTTGCTAAGTAATGTTTATTCTGGCCAAGGACTCTGTGAGTCTCATGCTCTGCTGGGGACGAGGGAGGCCGGGAGGAAGCAGAGACAGGACACCTGACCCAAGCTAGCCAAAGAGGTATTCCATACCACAGCACGTCATGCCCAGGGAGGTAACTGGGAGTCACCCAGAAGGGCAGGCTCTCTCTCTTCGGGGGGTCGAACTCGTTTGGCGGTGGTATCGTATTCTCTTGTTATTTTCTCTTATCAATATTATCATTGGCGGTAGCAGCAGTGATTTGTGTTATACCTTAGTTACTGGGCTGTTCTTATCTCAACCTGTGGGAGTTACATTCTCCTGATTCTCCTCCCCATCCCTCCGGGAGTGGGGAGGGTCGGGGGGGGGGGGGGGAGGGGTGTGAGTGGACGAGCCGTGTGGACTGGTTTAAACCACAACATGGCTACAATTGAACTATTAAATATTCAAGAATTGTGTTTGTAAAATACAACAGATGCAAAACCCAGGATTACTTCTCACAAGAAATATTATTACATTCAATTGGAGCATATAATGGTCTAAAAAGCACACATTCAGAGGGTCATCTTTCTAAATCAGATAGGAATGTCCAAATTGTTTGCTATAAGTGAAAGTTAAAATTTGCTGTTGATCAGAAAGAATGAAATGAAAGGGCTAATGCACCAGTTTATGTTCTGATACCAGAAAACCACAAAAAAAAAAACCCACCAGCTTTTGAAGGGAAAATGCTCTAAAAGAAATATACTTGAACATTTTTTTCTTCTGGTGAATACTATAATTCTAATAACAAAAAGTATTTCTTTAGTTAAAAATATTGATTTTTTTTCCTCGCATATATACAATTGACTAGATCTCAGATTAATGTAAAGAATATATGTTGTGGAAAACAGTACAACTGTTCAAAATTCAATTTTAAATAAGAACAATAAAAAATATTTATGTTTATAAAAAACTTAAAAAATTAAAAATGTCTAATTCTCAAAAGTTTGAAAAATCTTTGAAAGTTCATTTAACTCAACCCTTAAATATGTTTTAGCAACTCAACATTTTCAAAGAAAGATTTGTGCCTTCTATAGTTTTTTAGTGTAAGATCTCTAGTGCAAGAACTTCAGGAATTGTAATGTTATTAATGGGTCAAACATTACCATACTCCAATTACCTATCATCAAGCTTCTAGACATGAGAATATTAAGAATAATTATAGTATGCCATTTGTTTGAATTATTTAAAGCACGCAATTTAAAGAAAATACTTCATTTCATGTGTACAGGCCATGATTCAAGTTCTGCTTTTAGGTACACATATAAAACTATTTTAGTTCATTGTTTCAAGATAGCCTTGACCAACATTACAGGTTTGATAAGAAAGGCAGCCCAGTATACTCTCTGCCATGGCTACTAACTAGATTTGAAAATAAAACAAATAGCAGGTAAGTAACTTCAGAAAGACACAAGCATAGTTAATCTCTTTTCCAATTAGATGGGATGATTAAACAAAAAATTAGAGAGAGGTTGGAGAATGAAAAATGCATAATATGGTGGTCAAATGAAGACTGCAGAGGTTTCTAAATTAATAACTTGCATCTCATACTTAAATGTTCTGTCAAAAGATCCTGTGAAATTTATTTCAGTCTGACAAGGATTTCTGTCCTGTCACTGTGGAAATTTTGAAGGACTTCAAAAAATAATCAAGATACAAGATACAAGAAGCATCACTGTAACAAAGGAAACAAGGCACTGCATATATAAAATACTGAAGAACTGCATGAGATGACCCAAATATGCCAGCAAAATCTTCCATGATATTTTTTCAAGAAGTGATAATTTTATACAAGATCTGCATTTGACAGATATTCACAAAGTACTGAGAAGTAGTGCAGCCAGCATTATATTGCCAACAAACTTCTTCAGAAAGCAAGCCATGGCAGTTTGGATCCACATTTAGCTTTACTGAACTTGCTTTAATCACAAGAATAGACTTGTCAGCTCATTTGGAAGAAGAGCTAGAAATCTTTCTCAAAAAAACCACTTATTACTGCTATAATCTGTGATCACTGATTATGAAGTATAAGCACTAACTTCTTATGGCATTGAACATGGCTTGGCCAGCTTTTTGTGCTTCTGTTAGCTTGAAGGAAAAATCTCTAAAGAGGGGAAAAGCTGACATGTACTTACAAAATTCATATAACTTCTACACAATTCAAAAAGTTGTACAATATTTTAAACACAAATATTTCTAGAGCTTAAGAAGGGCACAGCGTTCAACAGTTCATTGAGGAGACAGACTAATAATGCTGTTTGCTGTTTTGTCTGACTGCTTATATATTCCAACTATTCAGCAACATGACTGTCATGTTCAGGTTCCCCTTTTTTTTGACAGAAGTGTGACTACTCTGTAGGTTACTTAGTCACTAATGAAAAAATGGGGAAAAAAATGGAATAGAGTAAACAGCTGCATGGTACCTGTTTGCCTGCTGGGGTTAAGCTGTGGCAGTCACGCTTGCCTCGAAAGTTTGGACTTTATAATTATTGGAAACTTTATAATTATTGTCAATTCTCCCTCTGTAACAATAGGTAATGTTATTAAATGGAGCTTTAACCAGAATAAATCAGACAAAACTAATATAAAACAAAGGCTAAGTAATAATCATGTCATTTATAAGATTCAACTCTACTTTTTATTCTGAAGAAAATCAAACGATGAAGTTCATATTACCTTTTTATGTTTTCCTTTTTTTTTTTTTTCATCAAGGAATTACTTGTATACAATGAAACTTTATGAGCAATTTGTTACCCTTTATGTATCCACATTCTTCAAGTTCTGACAGAATAAAATGAGCAACAGGTGTTAGTCTTGGGAAAAAATCCATAGAATCGTTGTACCAAAAATTGCTTCATTTCAAAGAAAATTAGCATAACCCAAGCCATCTAATTAATATATTAACCAATGTTTAACATATCCCATGATATATGTGTAACATACTCTTTTGGGTACTTATGTGTATATAATTTCCACAATAATAACATATTTATATCACATCAAAATCTTTGTCCTTAAAATAGTGCATTCTCATAGGTGTCTTTTCAAGAGTTCCTTACTACGCAAAGCCAAAATAGACTCTCTGTGTCTAAATACATTCCAGTCCCCCAAATACACACAGTTCAAGGTTTATTGTCCCCTGTAAAAATCATAACAAAAACAATCACTCTTTTGCCTCAAAGGCAGATCATTCTTATTCACATATCTGTTGTTCCACCAAAAATGCTCACATTACCCCCTCTGGGAGCCAGTTCCTTTCTCTGTCCACTGCTTAAACTTCCTGCAATCAAAAAATGTCATAGACCTTGTTACAGAGCAAGCTGTGTTCTCTCAAATTCTCTTGGTAAAAATGTGCCCTATGCTGCAGAGTTTATAATTTTATTCTATTGTTATTATTCAACAGTTTAACAATACCAGCTTTGGCAGTATCAGCATGCAGTAGAAAATACCAATCACCAGTTGCAGACCTTGGTTCTGTGCCAGCCTAGGTATCACTTGAAAGTGTTTTGTCCACCAGAAGCATTGGCCGGCAAGGGGTTGGGAATGCTCATATGAGCCAAACACATTGGCATTTGTGGATTAACTGCTAATATGAATTTGGTTTTGCTTGCTAAGTGTGTGGTTAATTATACACAGCAGTAGTAGCACCTTCTGTCAGCTTGCTAAAGTATACAATGGAGTGATGCATGCCTTGACTGACATTATTTTCAGACATCTTAATGATAATGGAACGCAGCCTTGGAAATATAGACCAAAATATATTGCATATATAATTAATAATTCACAGTGTAGTTTAATGAATTAAAGACTTTTTGTATATTCAGAGGAAAACGGTCATCTTTCAACAGGAAAACAACTTACCTGTCTCACATCTAGGCACAATGATAATTATACTTCATTTCTGAAAGTGTTTGGTGTGTGTGGTTTTTGTTTTGGTTTGGTATTTTGGTTTGTTTTCTTTTTGTTGCTGTTGTGAATTTAATCCAGAAATCTAATTAAATAGACAAAAAGGGGAAAGAAAACCTGTGCAATATATTGGTTCGAAAAACTTTTTTGTCAGAAAGGAAAATCATCTCACATAGCATGTCGACTGCAGTTACTGAAATTAGAAATTACTTTCTGAAAATCAGCCCAAACAGAATACATACAAGTTGTGAAAATTTTCACATACAATACCCTGCAGCTCTGTATCATACAAAATCATTTCTATCTGGGGCACAAAGTATCACTTGCAGACTAAAGTATTCCCTGTATATAAATGTTTTGGGGTTTGCTGGTTTGCTGGGTTTTTTTGTGTGTGTTTGTGTTGGTTGGTTTTTTGTTTTTTTGTTTTTTTTTTTTTTTTGTAGGGTTGTTTGTTTTTTTCTTTTCACAGAATTGCTTATTTACAGCCATCATCTTCAGCTTTTACCTTTTTATTTCAGACCACCTTTTAAACCACCCTTATGCTTTGCTGCTTCCCAGATCTTCTGCTGTGCCTGGTGTGAACATCCTCACAGCTTTTCCCTTAGGCTACTTACTGCAGCTGCTTATCTTGATTGATCCATGGCCATTCACTCCTCGTGACTCAAGTTCTTTCACAGATGATACATCATATTTTGCCTCCTGCTCTTGTTTCCCAAATGCTGATTCAAAATCACTTCTAAACTGGCTATAACCCCAAGGTTTTTACATGTTCTCTGGCTTGAACAGCTTCTGATTTTCGTCTAACTTTATTATACCATCTGAAGTGAATTATTAACTAACCATAAATTCAAGGAATTATAATTTAACCATAAGACTGGGAGAGCTTTTTTTCAACTCTCTTTGCGTTCATAAAAAGTCACATAAAAATAGTGGAAGCTGTTAAAAATTATGAGCTAAGAAAATAACTAAATTAATTCAGGGACTCAAATGCTGCATAGATTGTTTTCTGGTTTTTTTTATAAAGCATCTGGGTTTTATTTCTTTGGTTTTGAGATGATGAAAATACCTTCAAACAAATGCAAAACGCGGTGTTTTGTTGAACATATGCAAGGAATGACCATTGGAAATCAATTTAAGATGCCTAGTCATCTACAAAACCATTTTTGCAGCCTGATATACTTCTAAGTGAATTCCAATATCCTGAAATCTGTAAAAATTGTCATATAAACTTTGTTTCATGATTTCTCAATCTGTCTCAATATTCTTAAACGTTTGTTTTTGGTTTTTTTTTTATCAAAGAGAATATTTAAAGGTTTCTGTGCCTCATGTGGTTTCTTTTTCCTAAATATTGTCAGAAACAAGAAGAAATATGTGATGAGAAGAGAAAAACTGCTTATTATTCAGGTCTTAAGAACTGTGAGAACAACTTCTAGAGGAAAACATTTCTGTCGCTTCATTTATCTCAGAAATAATAATACTAATAATAGAAAAAACAGTCCACGTCTGAATGAGAAGAGAATCTAATAGAAAAGCAAACTATTTTTTATGTAAACAGAAGGTAGAAATTGGATTATCTAATTTTAGCTTTTTAAGAGCTAGACTTGTAGTCAAATCTAGTCATTAAGTTAGTGACTAGTCTAAGGCATCCTCTATGGCCAATGGGGAGAGACACCTTTTTTAGTTTAGCTATCTACTGTAGATGGAACAGACTACCCTGTACGGACTAGACTACCTACAGACTTATAGTGAGAGATGAGATGAAGTGACATTACCACATCAAAGTCTATAAAGCAATCCAATTCATTTGTATAGTGTGACTTCATGATAACTACTTTGGGTCTGGTCACCTTCTTACACTTTGAAGTTTTTATACATGAAAATGTGAAACATTTGTTGATCTTATTTACAGAAACCCCGCAAGTTAGTACTTTTGGAACAACAAAAAAGGCATTTTTGAAAGGTGCGCGTCTACAGTCATTACTTTCCGTAGCATTTTTGAATAAACATACCTGTTAAATACAAATTAAATCAATTTACAAAGAGTGATCTGGCAGGTTTTCAAGTGCACCTCTTTGTCATTGCAGATAGAATTGAAGGTACTCAGGTATTTATGCAAAATATGTTTGAAGGAATATGTATTTAGTTGTCAGGTATCAACACATTGCTTTATGTCTGGCTATTTAAAGAAGACAGGTTTCTACCGTTTCAGTTAATGTCAGACTGATTATCCAAAATGATAAATAAGTTAGTCTATCATTTACTGTACTCACATGTAATAACCCTATCACATGTGTATGCAAAATCAAAAGTTGAACTGCTAAAATAGTTCATTAAGGTTTTATTTTCTTAAGGGTTTTTGAAACAGAAGCAGAAGGAACTGTTGCTCAGTGATTTGTTTCCAAAATTTAATACAAATAAAAACCAAATTAAAAAAGAAACAAAAAACCCCTGGGGAAAAAAAAAAAAAAAACAACACACCACAAAAAAACCCAAAACCAAACAGAAACAAACAAACCCAAAACAACCCCCCCCCAAAAAAAAAACCAAAACCCCAGCTGGATTTATCTGAGGTAACGTAATTGAAGACATTGCTGAAACTTAAAAGTTATTCACTCTTCTAATAAAATACATCACTGCAACTGTTAACATGAAGATCTGGGATAGATAACTGAATAGAAAGTTTTATGGAAGGGCCAAAGTGAAATGTAAATGCATCATTTCTAATTTCCTTCTATCACATCAATTGAAACCCATATGCTTCAATACAAAATCAACAAAACCAACAACAAGAAAAAAGGAAATGCAAAATTGGCTTTTAAAAAATGTAGAAACATAACAACAGAGAAGTCAAGGTTATATTCCTCTGTTCTTTTCTCCCTGCCTAGAGATCTGATTCTTTTTTAGCCTAATAGATGTTATGAAGCAGACAGTACTTCTGTAGTTCTAGAAATTAGAAGTTCTTTTCTGAGTCTCTTCTTTTTTTTTTTTTTTTTCCCCCTAGGCCAGCAAAGTACTTGAGTATATAGGGAAAATCTGAATAATAATGTTAATGTAAGTAACTGCTGTGCTGGATCAGAGCCAGTATGTACTTTAATTTGCTCGATTACAAGTTAGCCTTGCGATTATTAGCACCAACGTGACAATTCATGAGCTTTTTAGTAAAAAATAAGTGTAAAGTCTTTAGAGAAGAATTTATTTTCTGAAAGGAATGTAAAAAGAAAAGTATTTCCCCCCTCTTAGCTCCTTCTTAATTAATGCTGTAAAAATATGCAGACAAGTGCAATATCATTTGCAAAATGAGAGGTTTATGGACTTTTAGAGCACATTGAAACCACCCAGTTTAGTTTTAACACAATTGCCATGTAGCTTTACTACATTAAATGTTATTGATTTCTACATAGTATTCTTTGTCAGAAACACTGAGTTATATTTCAATACCAATAGTATAATTCTCCAGTGTTATGGAAATAAATCAAATATTTGTGTCTTTCTGTTGGTAACTCCAGGAAAAACAACACCTTCAGGTAGTCAAGACAGCACTTGTTTTAGGTGGATTCAATTTCTGAATAAACTCAATCTGCCTTCTGATTTCTTCAGGTTTTTGTAGGCTTTTTTTGTTTGGTTGTATTTTTTTTTGTTATTATAAATAATAATACTGCAGTTACAACTTTGAAGTAATCTAATCTTATTTATATTTAATTTTGTCTTAATAGTTTTTTAGTAGAAAATTAACATTAAAGCTAGTATTATTTCTGTTTATATTTAGCAATTCAAATTAGCAATATGTATTATAGCACAAGTGCGATTGTTACAACTTCTTTCCTACTCAGAACCAGCCAGCCAGGTATAGAACTGACAGAGACCATGCTGCTCAATTTATACACACTTAAATCATGACTCTAAAAGGATGCTGTTTTTACAATAGTTAAACTGGCTGAGGTTCAGCAGGTAGTTTTATGATTCATGCTCTCTTCTGTGGTGTAAAAAAGTATAGCTAAAAGATGATGAAAGTAGCCCCAGACCATAAACACCACCATGGTTATTTTTTATGAAAGGTATTAGCCTTGTCGGTCAGGTAAAAACAGCTTTAGAGATTAGAAAGAGAACAGAAAAGACATGCAAAACATAAAATTAGGAAACAATAAACAAATTGTAAATCACACATTTTAAAAAAATATAGATATGAGAATTATGAAATATATAAGTCTTATGAAAGTAGACCCATGTCATTCTCAGGTCATTAGCATCATACCTTTAGCAAAATACTCTAGATACTTGATGACTAATTGTAAATTGCTTTTGACTCTTATTCTCTTTCAACTTATTGATGAAAATTGGCTATATTAATCTTTGGACCTGGAGAAGGACAGGAAGATCAGGATGAACATAACACCCAAGAGAAGATCAAGACACTACAAAGTATATGTATAACAACTTTAGGAGTGTTATGGGGATTTCAAATGTATAATGGGGACTTCCTGCAATAAATAGATGATTTAGACTTTGAGAATCCGATGTTAACATCCTTGCAACTAGACTAGTAATAGTAAATTTTTTGTATTTTGATTATCCTGTTAAAACTTTAGTCACACTAAAAATCAATTCCTGGCAATATACAGGGTGTGTTCTCTTTGAGCAGATAATATTTATATCATATCAATATTTTCCACTTGTTCTTTTTGTGTAACTTTTCCTAAGGACTTTCTATTCTACATCTGGAAATTTGTCATACACTAATAGCTATAATACAGTGTTGGCAAGAAATGAAGCTTTATGTGTTCAATGTAAAACATACATACAAAATGAGTCAGGACCTTGCTCTCATACGTTTCCTCTTATATATGTCTTTCCTACAAAACATACCTGCATTGGTGATGTCACACATAGTATACGAAATGAGCATTTTGAGTGAGTTTTGTTTGTTCATTGCATTCATGACGTGTAACACTACAAAGCATTTTCTCATGTGCCACATACTAGTGGGAATGTTATTAACTTTGACTCTTCATAGACCAAACCAACCTGAACACAATAAACTATTCATTCTTCTAATGCATATTCACATACAAACATGTTCACATATTTATATTAATTTCATAAGTGCAAAAAATGATTCTGCTGTGGAACTGTCATGTTGCATCAACAAGTTTAATACTGACTTATTTAGTTGACTTATTCACTTCTTGCAGCAGTTCTTTTTCTAACAAGATCTAGTACCTTTCAGATGTTTTTACATTACATTTCAAAAATAGCCTGATGTGGTAAAAAAAGTCATCAGAAATCATTGCTAGAGATGAAACTGATCATATACCAAACGTATCACTATTATACATATATACATCCACACAGACATATATATATAAAAGATTTTTTTATATAATTCTCACAAAGTTTTACTGGAAAGAAAGCCCTGCTTATAACAGAATTAATGCGTCATGTGAAGGATGAACAGAGGTATATGATCTGACATGTATATTATTACAATGAAAAAGCCAATGACTTCCTTTTAAACTCATTTTTAATAGTATTAATCTTATGAAGAAATTATATTCTTACAAATGTAGATTTCACTTCTTTACCTCTAACATCTGCAAGCCTACTGATGTCAGGGAACTTTCTCATACACAAGGTCACAAATCCTTGTCAAAAAAATGTAGGCTCAAGTTTCAATGACAGGTTTGGTTTTTTTTTTGTTTACAGCTCTTTTTTTTTTTCTTTTTTTTTACTTTTCCCTTCATGAAAACACTCTAAAAGCTTTCTGTCATCACTAATATTCTTACTAGCATTGTAATTGATTTCCTGCTAATTTTTCTCTTTGTGTATTTCAGACACACTCAATTAGCTTGCTCCTTTGAAGCTTGATAAACCTTTACTTATGCCAAACTGTTAGCTTCTTTTAAGTCTTATTTCATACAAAAATAATACCAATATAATTACATGCACATAGTTAACACACTACAGTTCCTTCAAATTGTCACAGCTGTTTTGCTATGCAGATAAGCCAGTAGAGATGTTTCTTTACACACTGCTATGTGACAAATTCTATAAATTATTTCATATTACTGGTTTTACTGGAAAATTAACAGTTTCTGTAGAAAATTGTATCCTTAACCACAGTAATTACACCAGGATGGAATCTAAGAATAGACAGCTATATTCTTTGGCTCTAATCTTGCAATAAACAAATGATCAAGCTCTAAATTTGATTACACAAAGGACTATACCCATAAAAAAATGAAATTATTAGCATCATGGGCCAAAGTATTCTTTTCAAAAGGAGTGAATGGGCCCAGCACTCTCTCATTATCAAATGCAGCCTTTAAATAACGGTGTATAGAAAGGTTTAATTTTATACCTCTCCAGTACTAAATTACAATGTTTAGCATCTTATTACAGCAAGATGAACATGATTAATACTTCTTCACAGAGAACTATCATGCTAGAATCACACTTCACAGTGAGTAATGAGTTCCCCTCTGATTACGAGGTAGAATTTCCTTATATATTCCATAGCAGGTTCAAATCAGGATTCCACTGAGGTCAGTCAGGAAAACCTCTTTGCCTTCCATGAGGACAATATTCTGACCAGGGTTTCCGTTTAATAACACTGCAAAAGAACTTCATAACCAACTGTCATCTGGTTTTAGGCATTTATCTATACCATGAAAAGCAATTTTTGCTGTAAAATGTTTTAAGGTGGGAACGTTTTCTTTCAAAAATACTGAATTCCTATTATAGTATGACTTCAGCACAGATTTTTATTTTTGTTAGTTTACACACTCATTAGGAGATTAATTTATAATGATAATTAATAGTTTCATTCATTTCAGAAAAATAAACAGTTTAAGCAACTAGGCTACTTAAGAATTACTCTTCAGATATGTCCTGCTCCCCACCTGTACAGACCAGTATTTCAGCTGTTAACAGTAAGCACTCCTATCTCAAGAGGGAGCACTTAGACGGTACATACCACGGGGTACCCTTTCATTTTACCTGTGGACCACAGAGAGGACATGAGAAACTGGGATGGAAAATCTATCTCGACCCTAGAGGTATGGATACATGAATTTATGTAAAAAAAAGTACTAACAATTATTTAGTAGTTTCACTCTATTATGGATCCTAGTTGCATTATCTTTTTGCAGGGCATTTAAAAATGAATGAATATAAAAAAACTCATAAATTAAGTTCTGAAGAATATCAGTTGACATTCTGTATATTAAAACATTACATTATATCCTGCTGATTTACTAGAAAAAGCAGATAAATGTTTCAAAAAATATTCATAGAGCACAGTTCTACAGGCTAATTACAATAGCATTTGAGAATTTTGAAAATTTTTAATTGGGATGTTGAAACCAGCATGATCCCATATGAAGATAGGCTGAGAAAGTTGGGGCTGTTCAGCCTGGAGAAGAGAAGGCTGCGTGGAGACCTCAGAGCAGCCTTCCAGTATCTGAAGGTGGCCTATAGGGGTGCTGGGGAGGGACTGTTCATTAGGGACTGTAGTGATTCTACGGACAAGGGGTAATGAGCTAAAACTTAAACAGGGGAAGTTTAGATCGGATATAAGAAAGAAATTCTTTACTGTAAGGGTAGTGAGGCACTGGAATGGGTTGCCTAGGGAGGTTGTGAATGCTCCATCCCTGGCGGTGTTCAAGGCCAGGTTGGATAGAGCCTTGGGTGAGATGGTTTAGTGTGAGGTGTCCCTCCCCATGGCAGGGGGTGTTGGAACTTGCTGATCTTAAGGTCCTTTCCAACCCTAACTATTCCATGATTCTATGATAATATTGCTAAGAATCTTGAATGGGGTTCAGCTCTTGTTTAGGGTTAAGTAACTATTTGTGGCTACTCCAGCCCCTGGGACAAGCTACTCAAACTCCAGCAACAGGCACTATAGCTACTCAGACCCCAGTGATGGGTGATGCAGCTGAACCAGAGGACTAAGACCTGCCAGTATCAGTTGCCACTTACACAAGAATAAATGAATATGAAAGACAGCTTATCTAGTAAATGAGGACGAAGCAGGAACATCAAAAACAGAAGGAAAAGAGAGAACAAAAGGTAACCTCTCAATCTGCATTCCTGACTGAGCTGCAGGATATGCAAAAAGATTTCAGCCATATCCAGGTGAGCAACATTATCATCTGGCTACTCATAATGGGCCTACTACCTCGGAGTTAGAGCATAGCAGAGCCAAGCAGCTGTGATCACTTTCTAGGGAAGGGGGCATCGACAAAAAGTTTATGGAGTTTGTATTCTAGCTTGTTTTACTTCCCTGAAGCATGGAATTAAAAAGAATCAAACTCCAGCTTCTCTCTTATATATTGGAACTCCATTTTCCGTATATTTTGTGATAACATTGTGATAAGAGCAGCAAACACTCATCAACTTGGTTCATCTTATTGTCAGCAAGTGGTGTAAGGACTTCAAGAATGGTAAGAGATGTACCTAATGCAGGTGTAAATCAAGTCAGTGCACCTACTGCATCACAGACATGATATTATGGCTGTGCACCTCATTTGAAATTTAAAACTTATCTGCAAAATTTTATGTCTTATGGGATCTGATTCTGCTCCTTAACACAGTAGCAACAACTTTGAATTGTGATACGTATAATCTGTTTTGTCATTCTGCTTTGCAGTGAAGCATGTAATGCACAGCAATTGGATATTCCAGAAGAAAAATAAGCTAAGGATTGGTGTAACCTCCTATTTTTAGCCACTGATTTTTATTTTCTTCAGATTCAACCATTATCATGGATTGTTTATTGCTCACACAATGGAGTTATGTAAGACTCTTCAAGGCCAATTGAAATGCAAACTAGTCAGTAACGGCTCATCATATTACGTATTGGTGTTTTCAGACTTTGTATAGTTTGCAGTAAAATCCAAAAACCAAGGGTTCATCCATCACCTGTTTAATTGTCTGTATCATTCAGGCAGAAAGAGGAGGAAAGTGAAGACAGGGAGTGTATTATTAGCATAAATTGCAATCAGGATATTCTTCTGTTATCTTAGTCTTATCTTCTGTTATTTTAATGCCATTCATTCCTTTCCACAGGTCCATTCAAGCAAAAGACTGGAAAAAGATAAATCCTTGAATGTTGGATAGTTTGTTCCCCATATATGCACTCATAAAGTTTGTGCGTTTGGTACTTTCCAACAAATACAGATTTTATGAGTGTTGCAGCATTTCTTTTCCGTTAATATGTATAAGGAGGATGCTTTAACTGAAATAATAGCAAGTGCAAGTATATTGCTGACATAAACAAAGTTGTCAATGGTTACTACAGTAATTGCTGTGGAATACTCCAGATGACACAAATGAATATAGGATCATAATAAGTATTGGTTGGCCATGCTTACAATGTCAACTGCTCACTAAGAACAATAGTTGCCAGCGCTTGTGTGTTTTAGTTTTCCTAAGGGAACTAACAGAAAGAAATGCCTGCATGGAGCCTCAAGCACTAAGAGATACATAAGGAACTCCAGAGAATTTTCAATTAATTTTCATCACAGCTGTATCTCTGAAGCACTATGTACAAACATAAAAATCTGGAAATAACCCATTCCACTTCGCATTCCTCTGTTCTGTTTTGATAAGAATGTGATGTGCTTGGTAATATAGGAAGCTTGGAGGTTAGTACAAACAAAGAAAAAAAAAACACCCCAAAACACCAATCTATTTTAAAAGTATAAAACAACTCTAAACACATTTCTTCTAAAATAATTATTAATTTCAAGAATCTTTGTCCAGTTATCATGATATAAGTGTATTCTCAAACTAGAAAATGGTAGAACTGAGAATTGGCATGTATCAGTCTTGAACTACTAGAACTTTCACATTTGAGGTTTAACTCTTTAGGTTTTCTAAGACAAAGAGTAGTCCATGAGATAGCAATTGTAAATAATGCTGCAGTAATTATGCTGACATTGGGGGGTATCTGTAATGCTTGATCCTCAAATCATGTACAGGAAATTTAGATACTAATTGCCATTATTTAAATATGAATTAAGCATCCAGACTTTCAATTACTGCTGGAAATCCCAACTATAACTCATATCTTATATGTGTAATAGAATCCTGAAGTCTATAAAACCGTAAGTTATATATGACAAGAAGGCTATTTAAGAAGTTGGCCTATCCATCAGTAGAACAACTGATTACTAGATGTTCTAGCATGTCATTTCCCACTGCTGGGGAATACCAAAATCCTTAGGACCAACTTTCTTTTTAATAACTTATTTTCACTGTCTAAACTTTATTGTATATGTGAACACTTCTTATTTGAAAAAATTACAACAACAACAACAAAAAAAAAAGGCTGTCTGCAAATCAAATTTTCCTTAGACTGGCTGAAATATTTCCAACAAAACCTGTCATTAAAAAATGTGTATTGATGCAAACAGGATTTTAGCTACCTGCATAGGATAGGGTGTTGTGTTTGTTGGAGTTTATTTCTGAGAATGTAAATAAAGATTTCAATCTTCCAAATTTCTAGGCATACCTAAGACAACAGATTCCCTTAACTGCTTAATGTGAACCACCCAAGATCATTCCCTTCAGAAATGGGTTCTTTCAGATTTTAAAATATGTACTCAAAAAATGTGAGTGGTCATCTCTGATATAAACAGGAGTGACATAAAGATACATAAAGAACATTTAATACTACATATTGCAGCTCTTTGGCCGGTATGTAACAGTATAATAGGGCAGCAGAACTGTAACAAAAGACTGAAAATATTCATAGAAAGAAAGGAATCAGGTGAACATTTGTTTTTCCTTTCCCTGACTCCTCTTTGGAAGCATAGATATGAATTTTCATTTTTTTTTCATCCTTTGTAGAAGATGAATTGCCCAGATCTTTGCTTTGCCACTCTAATATTTGGTTCTACATATTAAAAAAATATTGCAACTTGCCATCTTCAGAATCTTTATCTCCCACCATGCACACAAAGATGAGTCATTTATTGGGATTATTTCTTTTTTACCAGTACTAGCAGGGAAGACTTCTATTCTTCAGAAAGGAGATAATCCTTATAATAATAAAAGACATGAGGAGGTCTTTTAATATGAAACATAACTTATCAAGCTCAGAGTTGCCTGAAATACCTGTTTTTTAAACTTAATTTTGGAGAACATTTCTTTGCTACATTTATTCTGGGCATATTTCTGGAAAATATTAATTCTATACAGCTGATATATTCCAAAGGTTAATAGTCTACACAACTTCCCAGATGTTCAGGACACCTTTTGCTGTAGATGCTTGGAGCAGAGATGCTAGGGTCTAAGATTTGAATTTCACTGTCTTTCCTATGATACCCTGTAGTCAGTCTACAGGTAGACCTGTAGCCATTGACTCGTGGGTCAAGTTCAAGACACAGACGTCATTTACCAATTATCACAGACAAAGCAGACTCAACCTGGGGCAATTGAAACCAATTTGTTTAGTGTTCTCCAGCCCCACACATTTTCCCAGATTCACTTCACACCTCCGATTCCTCTGCCTCCTCTCCCCTCCCACAGGGAGACGAGGAATGGGGGTGTTGCAGTCAGTCCATAATATCTCTCTGCCACTCCTTCCTCTGCACACTGTTCCCCTGCTCTGGCATGGCTGCAGTCCTTCAGGATAAACATGCTTTGGCCTGGAGTCCTCCAGGGGCTGCAACATGGATATCTGCTCTGGCTTAGTCTTTCCCAGGGCTGTAGGGGAATCTGTTACAACACCTGAACCACCTTCTAGCCCTCTCCCCTCAGTGCTTGCAGTGTGTTCTCACACTTTTCGCATCACAGCTGGGCAGGGCTTTTCTCTTCCTCCCCCAGACTCCCCAGGCACCATCATCATATCTGTGGGGCTCAGCTGTGCTCTGAGGTGGATCCTGATGGAATTGGCTGTGTCCAGCATGGGGCAGCCCCAGCCACTCCTCACAGAGGCCCCTGCAGCTCCCTGGCAGCCCCTGGGCACCTGTGCCTGTACGCGCATACACCCCATACATTAGTGTGCATAGAGTAATACGAACAGTCAGAGGGTGATAATTTTAAGTGTTGCTTACCATGAAAACCCAATGCAATTCTGCAATATTCACCTTTATAATATCCCTGTTTCTATGACACACCTTTTTTCCAGTTTTCTTATGCTGAGTTAGGTACACAGACATTAAGGTTACAGTGTCTCAATAACACTAGTTTAGAATGAGGTGAATCTCCAAGTACTACTCCCTATTTAATACTGAAACAGCAGGCAACATTTATATTCTGGTAAGTATGCAGTAGCATACCTTTTTACTTTTTAGAGTCTTTTTAGCATCACAAGAAAGTATGCATGAGTATGTTTGCATTTTATTTAGCTTGTATATATGATATATGTAGTATAGAGGTGTGAAAACACCAGATCAAGAAAAAGTACACTACTAGAAAATAATAAATCATCCTCTCCCACTCTGTCTTCAAGCAAAAAATATACACCTATGGTGGTTAAAAATGTATTAGCATTTTCCCCATTTAAAAAATTCATTTGTAAAGACTTTTTTCTTCCTTTGCATTTTCCCTTTTGATTTGTACATGAGTACTTGTTCAAGTCTGCAGCATCAGTTTTAGGAGGCATTATTGCATATTTGTCCTGCACAAGTCATCACAAGTTTGTATTTACTTGCTCTTTCTTTTCCCTGGAAAGTAATACATACCATAATCCTGAGGGAGAAATCCTGCCTGCAAAAGATTATTCTGTATTTGCTCATACTGCAGCTCTGAAGCATCCTGGCAGTACAGAGAGTTTTCATTCAGTCACAAGGTCAGTACTTGAACTTAATAAAATATGGTCAACTTTTCTTAACAACAGGAGTGGAATGAAGAATTCATTCCAAGATCAAGAGGAAAACATGCATTCAGTATTTCTATAATAGAGCAAAGTTTGGTTGGCAGTGATTCACTGGGCCATGTTATCATTCACAGTATATCAACAGGTATCTAAGTACTTACATGCCTTCCCCTGAGTATATGAATAGGACCCTAAAAATATTACAGTCAGTGACACTGTAAATGCATACACAATTAAAACAGTTTTCCTAGCCATATTTACCCTGTTCTCATTTTTTCTTTTCCATTTCTGTAGCTGCTCATCTTGTAACTGCAAAGCACTCCCTGTGACTGCTGCCTGCTACTCTGCTTTCGAATGTCTAAGCTGCAGTATTTGCCTATCATAATCTCTTCTTGATTTCCCTATTATTTGTGTTCTCTTGACAGCTTAATGCCTTGTTTTACCTACATCCTCAAACAAAGGTATTATGCCTCTGGTATTCCAGAGTATGTAACACTGGGATCTGCTCAAGAAAATAAGCTCAGCCACTTTGGGTATTAGTGATTTCCATGAATGTAAAATGTGGAATCAGAACACATGGAAACCCACAATCTCCTTCCAAATCTTGAAACTTCCTCCTTTACATCTTCAGCTGATAAGGGTTAACAAATATTGAAAAATGTCACCTCTGTTTTATTAGCTACCTCAAGGTTCCCAAGACTGGATGTTATCTTCATGTAACTAGATTATTACCTTAATTTCTCTGGATTTGTATAGTCTTTTGTTGCATCTTCTCTACAACCCATACTGTAAGCCATCTGAGGCAAAGTTGGATTTTTGCTTTCTCTGTTTATACAGTCCTTCATATCACATGCCTCTAAACCTGGTTTGCAGTTCCTGTGTGTCACTGCAGTAAAATTAGACTCCTTTCTATGACTTTTGAATAGGAAATAGCATTTCTCACCATTTGGCAGATTTCTCATGTTAATCTTGAAACTAGGACAAAAGCTAGGAATTTAATAATTTCGCTGCCTTGTTGAAACACTGAAGTGTCTTCTCATGGTTGCTTGATACACTCACCTGTTTAAGCAAATATACAATAAAATTAGCCCCCATTTACTAAAGGCTTATAGATCTTATATGATACAATGCACTAAATGTGAACAGTCTTTCCCTTAAAGTTGCTTATCAAGGCAGAGTTTAAAGTGTTCAAACACCTACACCTCTTTTTAAGCTCCTACATTCTCATCGACTTTCACAATCCTAACACACCAATCCTAACACTCCATTCCGAAGCACCATTGCTCACAGTTCTCTGCCAGTATGGCATTAAGTTGAATGAGACCTTTTGCGTCAGATGCCTAATTAGACATGCAGATTTTTTTGGTGACAAATGGTTCCCTGTGAACCAGGAGGACAATTCACCCGTCCACAACCCAGCCCTTAGTGCCATCACACTCAAGGTCCCCCAGACACAGGCTAAATGAACAATGCTAATTGTCTCAGTCATTTGTTAAGGCTTTCTTTAAACAATATGGTGAAAAAAAAATAAAGGTTTGATTTTTATATCTCCATTATATTTCACACACTAAGAACACATCAGCTTTGTAATATGTGGCTGGGAGCAGGGTGAGATTTCTGTGGAAGTGCTTGGTCTGCTCTTGTGCTCAGTAATGTATAATCAACCCTTGGTGTTATTATTGTCTGTTTTCTAAAGCAGGATGTTTTATGACCTGTGTGTAGTCTGTTCTGATATAGTCAGTACTAAGTCCTTATGTAGATCTACCATACCCCTCCATGTGCCTTTTAAACCAGCTTGCTCAGAGGAAAAAAGAAACAAAAAAAAATTAAAGCCCAGAGTGACAAAATATTTGGATAACATCCTTTTAATAAACTGGGAAGATTCAGATCATGTAGGACCAGGTTAAACAAAATAGAGCTTCTAGCTTTCACTGTAGAAAATAGTGAATAGCTGTTGAAGCCAAGTTGAAAATAGTGTTGAAATAGCTGTTGAAGACAGGCCTATACAGATTGTAGCTTTCCTGTTTCTTATGGCCTAACGTTCAAGATTAGTTAAGGACTTGATATAAGGAAGGAAATCTTCATTGTCCTAAACTAGTTGTTAGTAACTAAACAATGCTAGTGGTTTATTTTATTTTATTTTATTTTATTTTATTTTATTTTATTTTATTTTATTTTACTTTATTTTATTTTTATCAAATTCTATATTATTTTGATTTGATCTAGATTTTTTAAAATAAAAATATGGCATCTGTCCTCACTTGGAACTCTTCCTTTTTGTGTCATGAAATTCACCTACCCATCTTGAAACTGCTATTTTAAAATTATCTTTGAAATTAGTGTGAACAAATAATGATTTAAAAATATTAGCAACAGGCTTTTCCACGAGAAGGTAATAAGGTCATCTACTAATCCATTTTTTAACAGCTACATTCTCAAGATTCAGCAAGCTTATGTTCATGCATTTATCATATTCATTGGCTTACATGATTTTACATAATGATGATTGGTAAAATGAAGGCACATACTTCTGTGAGCCCTTTTCTTAGTGCTATATATTCTTAATGTTACGAGTGGTACTATTCCAGAAGCAAAGTTCCTGTCTTATTAAGGAACTAAATTTAGATATAATTTACTACATTGGGAAGGAAGAAAATATTTAGTGTATTTACTTTAGTGT
The DNA here is from genome assembly GCF_037157495.1 of Lathamus discolor. Lineage (NCBI taxonomy): Eukaryota > Metazoa > Chordata > Aves > Psittaciformes > Psittacidae > Lathamus > Lathamus discolor. The sequence continues at coordinate 25,422,857 of NC_088887.1, read as the reverse complement.
TACAGTGCATTTATAAGCTGAAGTCACACAATAAAAACTTCAGGCTTTCACATGCTTAACATCATGACCATCCACCTAAACTGTATGCTGATGAATTTTATGGATTCAGAGAAACACAGAATCATAGAATAGTTTGGATTAGAAGGGACCTTTAAAGGCCATCTACTCTAACCCCCCTACAAATTGCAGAGATATCTTCAACTAGATCAGGTTGCTCAGATCTCCATCCAACCTTATATTTAATGTTTCCAGGGATGGAGAATCTCTGGGCAACCTGTGCCAGTGTTTCACTGTCCTCATTGTAAAAAAATTATTTCCCTATATCTAGTTTGAATCTGTCATCTTTTAGTTTAAAAACATAACACTTGTCCTATCCCTACTGAAATGTGTCCTGGGTTTACCAGGAGCCGTTTTGCTCCTTCTTAGTAACTGATGCAAGCTCTGTGTTTTGATTTCCAGCCTGGGCAGAGAGTTGATAACACCGATTGTTTTTAATTCTTGCTAAGTAATGTTTATTCTGGCCAAGGACTCTGTGAGTCTCATGCTCTGTCAGGGACGAGGGAGGCCAGGAGGAAGCAGAGACAGGACACCTGACCCAAACTGACCAAAGAGGTATTCCATACCACAGCACATCATGCCCGGAAAGGTAACTGGGGGTTACCCGGAAGGGTTAGAGGGACTGCAGGGTTGGACGAGGTATCGGTCGGTGCTCGGCTGGGGGGAGTGGGGCGAGTTATCAGTCAGCTGGTGCTGAGGTGTTGTATTCTTTCCTCTTGTTATTTCCTTTATCATTATTATTATTGGCGGTAGCAGTAGTGATTTGTGTTATACCTTAGTTACTAAACTGTTCTTATCTCAACCCGTGGGAGTTGCATTCTTTTCGATTCTCCTCTCCGTCTCTCCAGGAGCAGGGGGAGGGCAAGAAGGGGGGGAGTGAGTGAATGAGGTTTGTGGTTGGGCTTAAACCACGACAAAATGTTTGTCCCCATCTTTACTGTAGGTCCCCTTTAGGTACCGGAAGGCTGCTCCAAGGTCTCCCTGGAGCCTTCACACTGAACAAGCCCAGTTCTCTCAGCTTGTCTACACAGGAGAGGTGCTCCAGCCCTCTTACCATCTTTGTGACCCCCTCTGGACCTGCTCCAACAGGCCTATGTCCTTCCTGTGCTGAGGACTCCAGCTCAGGCCTTCCGGTCAGGTCTCGCAAGAGCAGAGTAGAGGGGGAGAACCACCTCCATCCATCTGCTGGTTATGCTTCTTTTGATTCAATCCAGGATAGGGCTGGTGTTCTGGGCTGCGAGCACATGTTGCCAGATCATGTCCAGCGTTTCATATACCATTCTCCACAAGGCTGCTCTCAATGCCTTCATCCCCACCTGTACTGATACTGGGGATTTCCGCAACACAGGAGCAAGACCTTGCACTTGGCCTTGTTGAACCTCATGAGGTTCACACAGACCCACTTCTCAGGTTTTTCCAGGTTCCTCCATATGTCATCCTGTCTCTCAGGTGTGTCAACCGCACCACTTGCTGAAGGTGAACTTGATCCCACTGTGTATGTCACTGACGAAGATATTAAACAGTATGGGTCCCAGAACAGACCTATGAGGGGCACCACTTCTCACTGATCTCCATCCAGACACTGAGCCATTGGCCACTACCATCTGGATGCTACCATCTGACCAATTCCTTATCCACCAAACAGTCCACCTCTGAAATCTGTATCTTTCTAATTTAGAGAGAAGGATGTTGTGGGGGGACCATGTCAGATACTTTACAGAAGCCCAGACAGATGACATTTGTAGCTCTTCTCTTGTCCACTGATGTAGTCAATCCATCGTAGGTCACTATGCTGGTCAGGCAGGACTTGCCGTTGGTGAAGCTATACTGGCTCTCTAGAATCATCTCCCTGCCCCCCATGTGCCTCAGCACTACACACACCAGCAGAACATATATGTCAGGAAATGCACTCAATGGGAAGTTGATTATTGCTTCAAAACTTTAAAACTCAAAGTCAAGAAAATATCTTTAATTTTTACCCTTCTTAGGTGCAGAATCAAAGAAAAGTGACTAGCAAGATGTGTTGATGCTATAAATACAAGATTTTAACACACTTCTTTATCTAACTACCACATTTTTCTCACTTATTCAACTTTTTATACACCCTCAGTTGCAATTGATGTGGTATATAGTTGAGAGTAGAACCAGCTGGTATTCTATGGTGCTCTACTCAGGTTAAGTTAGGTTAAGTTTCTCCTGTAAGCATCTCTTACAGATTCATATTTTTGAAATAGTGTTTCTGTGATTACTTTTCTACATTTCCTTTTTTCAGCTACATTAGAACTAAATTCTTTGGTTATAGCTCCCTAAATTATCTAGTTATGCTCTTTCTACTTTCACTTCTATATATCATAGAATGGTATGGGTTAGAAGGGACCTTAAAGATCTAGTTCTTATTTTTTAAACCCTTTTGCTTATACTCCTCCTAGCTTATGTCTGATCACTGCAGTTAAGTTGATAACTTTATGTTCTGGAACTCATCGATAAAATATTGTTCATCTTTTTCCTTTTTTTTTTTTTTCTTTTTTTCATGCTTCATGAAATGGACTAGAAAGAGACATTAAGATTAAAAAAAAAGAACTAGGTTATCTATGTGAGACATATAAGGAAACACCTGTATTTCGGTGAGTATTTGGGCCTCTTTCTGAAGTCCCATCTAGACTACTAATGCTGTTATATAGAAGGTGAAGTGCAATTAGAGGGTTAGTGATCTCTTTCTGAAATCTTCTGGGTCACTGAATTCTGGGCCACTGGGTCTTCTACCTTACCAAGCACTGCTATATATTTGTTATTCACCATTGCTCAAAAAACAAAGGACTGTTTTGTTGTTGGATACACTCCTTTTATTCCATTCAGGAAAGCCCCTTCTAGGGTAACTTAAAAAAAAAAAGAAAATGAACAGAGGATTTATTTATTTAGTAAGCCAGACAAAACAAAATCTACTTAGCTGGAATAGAAAATTAAAATTAGCCTGATCATTATTAAACACTGAGCACCCTTTTCTATGGTCTCCCTTCAGAAATGCGCTGCAAACTGATGGCTATATAGCTGGAGAGGACATAGAAGTAAACATTAAATGAATAGCATTTTATGTTATTAAAGCCTACCTGGTTTTCAGGGTAAAGATAAAAATATAGAATGCCGTATTTTTTTTTTAAAGTCTTTCTTTTGTTTGAAGACTGGCATATGCCAGCATTTTTCAAACTTGATTAATGTAATGTAATTGATGGGAATAAAAGAAAAAGAGTTGGAGAACTCACAAAGCTGAGCAAACAACAACAGAATCAAACATCAGCTTTATGTTCAGCACTCAAAGCAATCATAAATGTAATGTTCATATACTGATTGTTCACCCTTAAATTGAATTGTTGCAGGCAAATTTATCTTTAAAGAATATATATCCCAGTTAGTGGACACCTATCTTCTTCTGACATGGAACACATTTCTATGCATTGTACTGTTGAAGTCAAGTGAGCGGACAATCATTTTTCCACACACAGACTAGAAATGCCCTTATATTAGGAAAAAAAAACCAACTCAAAACATCTTTTTTTTTTTGTATTTTAAAGTATACATGGAAATCAAACTGTAAAAATATGTAGGCAAATGAAGAACTATCAGTGAGCAATATTCCTAAATATGGTTTAAAATACTTAACTGGCAGAAATAATAATTTATAAAAAAGGACTGTAGACATTTTCCTGATAGATCTGAGGGGCATGTTAATGAAGCACAAGGAAGACAGATAGCTCCATTCTAATACCATCGAGCAGACAGCGCCTCATGCAATGCATCTCTGCCAGTGCCCATCAATCTCACCATGATGGCTGCTTAGATTAGACACAGAAAAAGTACTCCTGTGAATCTTTAAAAGGCTATTTCTGTCTTTTGTGAAGCTGTTTAACTTTGTTTTCATTTTATTAATTTGGCTGGGCATTAATGTACATGGGAGCTTTCAGACCTACCCTTATAAAATCCCATGAAAGCAGCTGCTAGAAAAGCATAAATTGCATATTTACTGTTTTGCCCGCTTGGGCTTGTCCTGTTTCACATTACATGCTATTTTTTCATTTTTTAATCAGTTGTGTAAACCTATTAATACAGAAGTGGAATTTAACAATATACAAAGCTTTATAAAGCTGTGTTGTTCTCATTGCTACCAACAGTCTATCATTTGAAAAAAGTTTAAAACTCAGTCTTATAAAAAAACCCTATACTTTGTCAGTTGTTTTTAAATTACTTTCCTTTTCAGTGATTTCTCCTGTTTTCGCCGCAGTGGGAGTTCAATGAGTTGCTTGCGAAGAGCTAAATCCAGTCATCTTACTTGCAATGTGTAACAGGAAATTGTGTTGAACTCAGCCATGTGTTACAAAGTGCCATTAAATATGATGGGTTCTTAGTCAGAAAAATAAGTTGTTTCATGACATTCATACAAGAGAGAAGCCTCCAGACTCTATAATTTATATATCAGGTTTTTGGATTTTAACAGAATTTGGTCAAAATAAAATTTTGGTTTTATTTTTAAATATCCTTATCTTTAAATATGTGGGTTTACTTCTTCTAGTTATCTTTCAGCTGCATCACTTCCAAACTCAGGCATATCTGCACAAATAAGCAAAGCACTCTGTCCATGTTCTGGGCAAGGAGATGTATGAGTAAACTTGTATGCCAGGGCTAACCTATTGTTTGATCAAGTTGGAAAAATACTGCTCACTAATACAAAAAGGTGCTGTGAGCATTACAGGCCTTTTTTTTCCCCAGTTGACAAAAGAATTTCAATGGAATAACATCAAAAGAAAGCAAAGGAATAGGAGTTTCTCCTAGTTAGGTTATCGAAAACCCTGTATCTACACAGTGAGTTTACACACTCAAACTTCTAAAAATGATAAAAGTTATTTTGCTTTTGTATGAGAAAGCTTTCTAAGTTTTTTAAATCAGGAGATCAGCATCCTCACTTAGACCCCTGAAGAATAATGAAGTCAATAATCATGGTCAAAATTATGGTACTGTACATTTTGGAATTCAAGTGAAAACATGTCTTGAGCTGGACTGTATTGCATTGAACTATTGAACTAACTATAGTTAGAACAATAACTACTGCTTTTTTAATTTACACAGAGTTTAAGTGTTGGCAGAAAATTGCCATTCTTCCCTGAGAGGCACTAAAAATAAGTTTATCCATTCTTCAGAGAGAGGATACAAAACCATCTACAGTGCAGAAAACTTTGATGTTCAGTTGTCAAAGCCTTCAACAAAGCTGCATGCAGTATTCAATTTCTTTTGCTTTAAAAGGCCATCAGGAAGATGTATCAGCAATTGATTATAGAGATAGGAAGACAGGAAATATTGCCTGCCATCTGGACAGTTAACACGAAAGACAGACCTCGAAGTTATGAATGATTCTATGCCAAGTTCCGTTTGAATTTCTAAAGTAGAATCATAGAATAGTTAGGGTTGGAAAGGACCTTAAGATCAGCAAGTTCCAACACCCCCTGCCATGGGCAGGGACACCTCACACTAAACCATGTCACCCAAGGCTCTGTCCAACCTGGTCTGGAACATCGCCAGGGATGGAGCATTCACAACTTCCCTGGGCAACCCATTCCAGTACCTCACCACCCTTACAGTAAAGAACTTCTTCCTTGTATCCAATCTAAATTTCCCCTGTTTAAGTTTTAACCCGTTACCCCTTGTCCTACCACTACAGTCCTTAATGAAGAGTCTCTCCCCAGCACCCCTATAGGCCACCTTCAGACACTGAAAGGCTGCTATGAGGTCTCCACGCAGCCTTCTCTTCTCCAGGCTGAACAGACCCAACATTGTCAGCCTGTATTCACCCAGGAGGTGCTCCAGTCCCCTGATCATCCTCGTGGCCCTCCTCTGGACTTGTTCCAGCAGTTCCATGTCCTTTTTATGTTGAGGACACCAGAACTGTACACAATACTCCAAGTGAGGTCTCACAAGAGCAGAGTAGAGGGGCAGGATCACCTTCTTCGACCTGTTGTTTACACTTCTCCTGATGCAGCCCAGGGTACGTTCGGTTTCTGGACTGCAAGCACACACTGAAGCTGTCTCATCTTCATTTTCTCATCAATCAACACCCCCAAGTCCTTCTCCACAGGACTGCTCTGAATCTCTGCTCCACCCAACCTGTAGCTGTGGCTGAGATTGCTCTGACCCAAGTCGGAGCACTTGAGTTGGTGACACTTCATCAGGTTGGCACTGGCCCACCTCACAAGCGTGTCGGGGTCACTCTGGATGGCATTCCTTTCCTCCAGCATATCAATCGAACCACACAGCTTGGCGTCATTGGCAAACTTGCTGAGGGCGCACTCAATCCCACTGTCCATGTCACCAACAAAGATGTGGAACAAGACCGTTCCCAACACCGATCCCTGTTACTGGCCTCCAACTGGACATTGAGCCATTGACCACAACTCCTTGTGTGTGGGCATCCAGCCAGTTCTTTATCCATCAAGTGGTCCATCCATCAAATTGATGTCTTTCCAATTTAGAGACAAGGATGTCGTGTGGGACAGTGTCAAACGCTTTGCAGAAGTCCAGGCAAATGACATCAACTGCTCTACCCCTGTCCATCAGTTCCGTAGCCCTATCATAGAAGGCCACCAAATTGGTCAGGCAGGATTTCCCCTTAGTGAAGCCATGCTGGCTGTCACCAAGCACCTTGTTGTTTTTCATGTGCCTTAGCATGCCTTTTCAGGAGAATCTGCTCCAAGATTTTGCCAGGCACAGAGGTGAGACTGACTGGTCTGTAATTCCCCGGGTCTTCCATTTTCCCCTTCTTGAAAATGGGGCTTATATTTCCCTTTTTCCAGTCGTCGGGAACTTCACCTGACTGCTGTGTTTTTTCAAATATGATGGACAGTGGCTTAGCAACTTCATCTGCCAGCTCCTTGAGGACCCACGAATGGATTTCATCAGGTCCCATGGATTTGTGTACGTTCAGGTTCTTAAGATGGTCTTGAACCAGATCCTTGCCTACATTGGGCCCAAGGTCTTAATTCTCACTGTCCCTGCATCTGCCTTCCAAGATTTGGGTGGTGTGTTCGGAGCATTTGCCAGTGAAGACTGAGGCAAAGAAGTCATTAAGAATCTCATCCTTCTCCAAATCCAGTGTAGACAGTTGTGATAGCTTCCAAAGAGTGCCCATATTGTCCTTAGTCTATCTTTTATTTGCAAAGTAACTATAGAATCCCTTCCTGTTATCTTTAACATCCCTAGCCAAGTTTAATTCTAACAGAGACTTAGCTTTCCTAACCTGGTCCCTAGCTTCCTGGACAACATCCCTGTATTCTTACCAGGCCGCCTGTCCTTGCTTCCACCTTTTATAAGCCTCTTTTTTCCCCTCTGAGTTTCCTCAGCAACTCCTTATCTATCGAAGGAGGTCTCCTGGCCCTCCTACTGCATTTCCTTCTAGTCAGGAGGCAACACTCCTGAGCTCGTAGCAGGTGATCCTTGAATATCAACCAACAGCCTTGGGCCACCCTGCCCTCTAGGGCTGTATCCCATAGAACCTTACTAAGCAGGCTCCTGAAGAAGTCAAAGCACTCTCTTGAAGTCCAGGGCAGTGAGCTTGCTGCACACTCTTCCCACTGTCCTGAGGATCTCAAACTCGACCATCTCATGATCACTACAGTCAAGGCTGCCCTGGAGCATCACATTTCCAACCAGCTCCTCCCTGTTGGTGAGCATGAGGCCCAACATCGTACCTCTCCTTGTCAGCTCCTGTATTACTTGCAGAAGGATGTTGTCTTCCACACAATCAAGGATCCTCCTGGATTGCTTGTGCTGGGCTGTACCATCCCTCCAACAGATTTCAGGATAGATGAAGTCCCCCACGAGGACAAGGGCCTGAGAGCACGAGGCTGTTCCTATCTGTCTACAAAGTGTTTCATCCACAGATTCCTCTTCATCAGGTGGTCTGTAACAGATCCCCACAGTAATGTCCCCCATAGCTGTTCTCCCTTTAACCCTGACCCACAAACTTTCTATTGACTGTTCACCTGTCCCCAGCCAGAGTTCCATACTCTCCAGCCTGTCCCTAACATAAATAGCAACTCCCCCTCCCCGTCTGCTGCGCCTGTCTTTTCTAAAGAGCCTGTAGCCTTCCGTCCCAACACTCCAGTCATAGGAGCCATCCCACCATATTTCTGTGATGCCTATTATATTGTATCCCCGTAGACATGCACACGTCTCTACTTCCTCTTGTTTGTTCCCCATACTACAGCCATTTGTACAGAGGCATCTGAGCCGAGCTCCAAATGAACCCAGATCATTGGCTGGAATGTCTGGAGTATCTCTATATTGCTCCGAGCATATATTATAGGTGCTGGCAACTGACTGGGAGTGTTGGGATGGAATGATGCCTCCTTCCCCCAACACATCTAATTTAAAGCATCCTTGACCAGTCTGGCAAGCCTCCTACTAAAACCAGCTCTTGCCCTCCATTGCAAGACCAGCGCCACCAGTCCCCAGTAGACCTGGCCTCCCAAATTGAGTCCCATGTTCTAAATACCCAACACCCTGACTATGGCACCACCCTTCCAACCATTTATTAACCTGGCCAATCCACCTAGCCTTTTTATGGTCCTCCCCTGTATCCTGGAGAATTGACGAAAAGACAATCTGAGCTCCAGAGCCCCTAACCACCTCTCCCAGGGCTCTGCAGCCCTTGCTAATGTTCTCTGGGCTACTGCTGCCTATATCACTAGCACCCACATGGATCACTAGCCAGTGGGACTTACTAGAGCAGGCAGCCTCTCTGAAACATCCCTGATTTGAGCCTCTGCAAGACAACACACCTCCTGAGACTGGGTCAGACTGAGAAATGGTGCCTCTGTGCCTTTCGAAGTAGAGTCACCTACTGTTGTGCCCCGCAGCTTTTTCCTGGCAGCACCAGCAGTGATCTTTACCAGTACACCAGCTGGTTGTTCATGTTACGAGCTGTGTGTTTCATCGTTAGCCCCCTGCAGAAATGGGAAGTGGTTCTGGGTGGAGATGTCAGATTTTGGAGGAAGCCCCTTGCTTTTAATTGTTCTCTTCCTCCTTTTTTTTTTTTTTTTTTTTTTTGTTGGTTTTGCTACTAGTTAACAGCTTCCTGGGTTAATGGACACCTTATTTTCTGTTGAGAGCTTTTTAACAAACAATGGGCATGTAAGCGATACAGGACTCTTGCCATTGGTTAGAGTTTGTAGTAAAGATTAATGGCCTAGTTCACAGATTACTTCAGAGCAAAGTTGTGGCGACGTATGCGGAAGTTCTGCAGGAGGGAAACAACTCTCGGATGCTGAAGAAGGAACCAATCAGCTACTGCTGCTCCCAGATGCTGAAGAAGGAACCAATCAGCTGCCTTTGCATTATGTGTAGAGACCAATCAGCTGTCTTTGCATTATGTGTAGAAACCAATCATTATAAAGCTTCAGCGTGGGACCAAGCTTGGAAGCTATAAAAGGCAGTGCTCTGAAGTGAATAAAGGTCAGTTTCTGATTACATTAATCAGCGTGCTGTCTGTTGATCTTCTGCAATTTCCTGCATGAGCTACGATGGATGCTTGAGGCCCCTGCACAGTTTGGGCCTGCAGCAAGCAGTGCTGCTTCCTCTCAGCTTCCCTGACATCTTGCAGCCCATTGACAGCGTCCCCGCAGCTCAGCCCCTGCTGCAGGAGGACCTCCACCACGGAGCACCGAGTGCAGCCCTGCCCATTGTGCACCCTCGCCAGTGCAGGCGCTCTCTACACCTCGAGGTCTGCGCTGCAGCCTCCCCTCTCATGGGCTCTGTCGGAGCTCCCAGACAGGACCCTGGTCATGAGGGCTCATCATGCCGCTCGCTGGCCCCTCAAACTGCCCCGCGAATTGCCGCGCCAAGCCCTGTCTCCCCGCCCTGTTCGCCGCGCTCCTGGTCTCTCACGCTCCCTGGGGCAGTTTTCCCCTTTCAGGGCGGTGCCGTCCCTCCTGGTGCCGCTCCGTAAGAGTCCCTGCTCGCCTCCGCGGAGCAGTCAGCTGCTGGGCAGGTGCTTTTCGGGCCTTGAGGCTCCCTTGCTGTCTCTTGCTGCTCTGAACTGAGGCTCCTGGACGCTGAGCTTCCCCCCACTTCAGGCGGTGAAGTTGTCCTCTCTAAACCTACTCACCTCAGCAACTGAGTACCATACATTAGTGTTTGATTTAGTGTCCACTTTGAAACAATCTTAAAACCCACTTCCATTTAGCCTCAGGAGTTCTTTGCTATTTTTCCAAAGAACTTTATCTGGCTTTTTTTTTTTTTTTTTTCTTATCTGATACTATATGTTACAGAGTTCTAGTTGTGTACATTTGTAATGGGATCTGAGTTAATGTCACAAGCATATTTTCCACTTTCAAGTGTCAGATGCAGTGGATGATGACTTCCTCATCCTCCTCCATTTTGCCGTAGCTTAAATCTAACTGATGGTTACTGTCATTTCCGTCTGAAAGCCCAGCATATCCCTAGGGAAATGTGGGAAGATGACATCTGTGGTGGTGAGATTGTCATAAGAACAAGAGGTAATACAGAAATGATGAGTGGTCATGGAGAAAAAAAAAAAAAAAAAAAAAAAAAGATTAATGACATAACTTGCCAGCCAGAACAAGTTCTCCTCAGGGGAAATCAAAAAAAGAAAGAGTGGGAAAAAGCAGGACTGTAGCCATCTGAAAACATCACCAATGTCACGACTGCATCATGAGCACCAACAGAAACACTTCTTGCAGAAACAGAAGTTTGGTCGCTTTGCTGTGTGGTCTCTTTGCTATCTGTAGTATTATCCAATACATCTCTTATTCACAGTGAAATTGAATCCAGAACAGCTGTGCTGCTATCATATTTTAGTTGAACATTTAACAACAATTGTAAGGAAAGATAGAATCTAAAAATAACGACAATTTAAAGTAACTGAGTTTACTCAGCCTACGCTGATTGAATGCATTTTCACCCTGAGTTGCAATAGTACTGCTGGGTAATGTGATATAGTCTTTGGCACAGAAGATTAAGATATTTTATTTTATTTCATTTTATATATATTTTTATTTTATTTAATTTTATTTTCCAAATGCAACAAGGCCCCTATTAACGTAACATTTAATCACATTTAAAATTAAGCAAGTGAGCAGAACCAGCAATGAAAAGGATGCTGAAATATTCTACCTAGGGGATGAAATTTAACAAGGGCAAGTGTAGAGTCTTGCATCTGGGGAAGAACAACCCCATGTACCAGTACAGGTTGGGGGTTGACCTGCTGGAAAGTAGTGAAGGGGAAAGGGACCTTGGGGTCCTGGTGGATAGGAGGATGACCATGAGCCAGCAATGTGCTCTTGTGGCCAAGAAGGCAAATGGCATCTTAGGGTGCATTAGAAAGGGAGTGGTTAGTAGGTCAAGAGAGGTTCTCCTCCCCCTCTACTCAGCCTTGGTGAGGCCGCATCTGGAATATTGCGTCCAGTTCTGGGCCCCTCTGTTCAAGAAGGACAGGGAATTGCTTGAAGGAGTCCAGCGCAGAGCCACAAAGATGATTAAGGGAGTGGAACATCTCCCTTATGAGGAGAGGCTGAGGGAGCTGGGTCTCTTTAGCTTGGAGAAGAGGAGACTGAGGGGTGACCTCATCAATGTTTACAAATATGTAAAGGGTAGGTGTCAGGATGATGGAGCTAGGCTTTTTTCAGTGATATCCAGTGATAGGACAAGGGGCAATGGGTGTAAACTGGAGCATAGGAAGTTCCACGTTAACATCAGGAAGAACTTCTTTACTGTAAGAGTGACAGAGCAGTGGAACAGGTTGCCCAGGGGGGTTGTGGAGTCTCCTACACTGGAGATATTCAAGGCCCGCCTGGACAAGTTCCTGTGTGATGTACTGTAGGTTACCCTGCTCTTGCAGGGGGGTTGGACTAGATGATCTTTTTAGGTCCCTTCCAACCCTTGGGATTCTGTGATTCTGTGATTCTGTGACAACTCACATTTAGATATGGAAACAGAGGGAAAATGAGTTGAGACAGTGGGTCTACATGATTTATACTATAGAGGATGCACATGAGGTGATTTCAATGTTCCTCTTAGAGATAGCCCTTCAGGTAGTGCAGCAATTTTACTTTGTGCGAATTTCTCAGACTGCAGCATGTTTTCTGAAAGTCCATTTCAGCATGATAATCACTATGCTAAGATTTTTAAAGGTTAGTACACCTGCTTTGGTAGTAATGTTTAAGTCCCTCAAATACTTACTGAGCTAGGGTTCAATCATAGAATCATAGAATGGTTTGGGTTGGAAAGATCATTTAATTCCAACCCTGCTGCCATGGGCAGGGATATAATGACTGGATTTTCAGATGAGGGGAGGGGCACCAAATTAATTTACTATTAGTTTTGTAAGGTTTTTGACACTATCTCCTGATATATTATTGGATCTAGTTAAGACATTACAGTTTTGATGCATAGATAAACTAGATGGGTAAAACACTGCTTGGATAGTTAGTGGCTAGTGGGTTGTACTGTTTGGAAGCCAGTAACAAGTGCAGTACTGAAGAGGTACAATGTGGCACCTGTCTTGTTCAAGATCATTATCTGGAAGAGGCAACAGAAGCGTACTTGCCAATTTTGTGTAATTTGAAACAAGAGAGGTTTGGGCTGGACAAAAGTAGAATATTTTTTCCCTGTGAGGACAGGTAAGCAGTGGAGCAGGTTGCCTGGTGAGGTTCTGCAATATCTGTCCTTGGAGGTTTTCAAGACCCAATAGGGTAAAGTCCTGAGCAACGTGGTATAATCCCAAAGCTGATCCTGCTTTGAGCAGGAGTTTGGACTGGAGGCTTTTCCAGTCCCTTCCAACTTGAATTATTCCATAATCCTGTGATCATTTACAAACATTCAAATGGTATCTAGAGAAGACAGCACCACATACTTGAATTCTAAATCTGTCAACATTAGCAAGACACTTGATTTTGGACTTTAAAATACTAATCTAACCTGACAGCTGCAGTATGTAGGTTGCTATTGAACCATTTCAATAAAACCAAGTGGAGAAATCAGTGGATAAAGCGCTCATTTCGTTACAAAATAGTCCAAGCCTGCTTCCAGTTGCAAATATTAGATAACTAACCATTAGAACCCAGTATAATATATGTATACTGATGTCATGCTTTAAGTTCATTCAGTAACTCAGAACCACGTAGTCACTCTCTCACTCACCCGCTTCCTCCCCCCAGCTCCCAGGGGGATGGGGAGGAGAATCAAAAGAATGTAATTCCCACTGGTTGAGATAAGAACAGTCCACTAACTAAGGTATAACACAAACCACTACTGCTACCACCAATAATAATGATAAGGGAAATAACAAGGGAAGAGAATACAACCACTCACCACCCGTCGAATGATACCCAGCCCAGCCCCGGCAGTGATCTAGCCCTTCCAGGTAACTGCCCCCAGTTCTACATACTGGGCATGACGTGCCATGGTATGGAATACCTCTTTGGCTAGTTTGGGTCAGGTGTTCTGTCTCTGCTTCCTCCTGCCTTCCCCTCCTTCCTGGCAGAGCATGAGACTCAGAAAGTCCTTGGTCAGACTAAACATTACTTAGCAGCAACTAAAACATCTGTTTTATCAGTGCTGTTCCCAGGCCAAAAGTCAAAAACACAGCATTACACCAGCTACTAAGAAGGAGAAAAATGACTGCTACTGCTGAACCCAGGAGAACTGATAAGGAAGATCTAAGCAGCACTAAATAATCCATAGCTTTCCTATTCAACTAAGTTACCAGCAACGTGTCTTTTGAAGTTCTGCTAGCCAGGCCTCTGGAAATATGCTTCATATCAACAATATTTCCCGCTTCCTTGAAAGGTTTTATTTTGTGCGCTGTGCTGTTTTCTTTAGAGCAAAGAGGGTGTAGCTGGGCAAACTGATGGTACTGTGAAGAGATGGTACAAAGCTACTCAGCTGTCTTTTTTAAGAAGCTTATCCAGCTTTCAATAACTCTCAGAATTCAGTCAATAAACGCATTTCATACAAAACTGAGTTTTGCCGGTATTATTTGAAATACTCTGTTGAGTTTCCTCACACAGATACTACCAATAATGTCTTTTACTCACTTACCTACTACTTTTGCTGAGCATAGACTTTGAGAATATTGTACTTGTTCCTGAACAGTGATGGGTTGACACTACACATGGCTTGTCTGAAAGCTTTGGCACTCATTACGCAGTGTCTGGATGAATGCTGGACTTATGGTTTGCTGAAAGGAATTTCATTTAATGAACAGACAAACATGTGCTCTTCAGAGCATATACCTTAAATTTAATACCTATGTATTAATTGCAGGCTACTTCAAGATATTCTTTAAAATATTTGGAATCTTCATATGATAAATAATTTCTTACTATATCATGCCATGGTTATAGTGCTGGGAACTAATCTATTTTATTTTAATGTACTTAAACAGAATACTTCCACACTTTTATTAACTAATAAAACCACCACTACTTCGTGCTTTGCTGAATGCTCTATTCTCAAAATGTGTTAATAAGGTATATTTAATCTCTTTCTGGTGATTATCATGCAAAATTAACTTTAGGTTCTTATTCAGTTGAATGTTACTTGCAAAATATGACTAGTTCAGTGTAATGGACATTTTTTTAATGAAAACACTCGCTTCCCCCCCCCCCCCCCCCCCCATTTTCCCTAAAAAGTACAAAAAAAAAAAAAAAGCTCCGGTTAGTAATGATTTTAGACAATACATTACACATCACTTACTGTAAAACTTTCAACTTACTTGTAAAACATAAACATTTAGGGAACTTGTAAAAAATTATTGTCTGCCATAATTATTATATATAATTATATAGTCATCAATATTGTATAAAATAAATTGATGAACAACACATTTTCTGTTGTATCTGTTACCTAAAAACCTGCAATACTTTAGCAATCTACAATAGTGAGCACTTGATACACATTTGCAAAACCAAATAATGTTCTTCATTTCAGATCCCAATAGCGCTATGATGCACAGGGATTTCTGTACAAAATCTTTTTAAGCTTCATGTGGTCATTTTAACTTTTTGCCAGTGTCCAAGTGTCTCCATTGATTCTGTTCCACCTTCTGACTTCTGAACTATATGAATTCCACATAAAAATTGACAAGTGAACCAGAGCCACTGCAAAGCAGTAGTGCAAGTGAGAAAGGAGTATACACTTCTGAAGAAACAGCATTATTATTTTTGAAGAAGACTTCCTCTATAGCACAAAAAAAACTCTAAGAAAGAAATCTGCTACCCACAATAGATATTTCTTGTTAGTACCTAGCTGTGTTTTTCGTGCTGTGCAGTGCTTTAAATTATTTCTATGGTCACACCAAGTTACTGTCTTTTTTAAAGAGAAAAAAAATCTTTTTCTTGCCATTTTTCGTGTGCTTTCTAGCTCCTAGGATTGAGAGCTTTATTTTTCTCTTGTTGTTGACAATTTAATAACCCTATATTATATGCGTGTATGTATATGTCTGTGTATACAATCTGCATTTTAATTGAAAATTTGTAGCTGGGTTTGATACTAAATCCATTGACTTAATTATCCTTTCCTGACTTTGAAGTTTTCAGAAACTGTACTTTGCCTTTCAGCTACACCTGATGTAGTTAAAGAAGCTATGCTCTGCTCAGCATGGAAACCATGCTGTGTGGTTGTTGTTCAGACTGAATCCTCTTGTAAAGAACTTACAGACTTCACAGCATATCAGGAAACTAAGGTTAAAGTAAAAGCCTGTAAAACAATGAACATGGATGAAAATACTATCAACTGGAAAAAAAAAAAAGAAACAAAAGTGGTTTTATCATGTAAAGCAGACCTTTCTCCACTGGATTTGTCTCTGAAGACACTTGCTAGAAAAGAAATTTCTTGAACGCTTTAAAACTTTTACAGTGACAAGTCCAGCTCTTTGGCAATGACCAAGCATGAAGAATGCTGGAACATAAACTGCAATGTGGTCAAAATGGCCTTACATTCAACTGCTGTTTCATAAACAGTTATTTGAAAGTGTAGTGATCATTTTCTCTTGCTATAATTATGAAGAATTTGCCTGTAACTGTTTCTCAGTGGGATCACTTAGGTAAGATTTATTCACATAAGCTAAGGCTATAGGCATAATCTTATCATTTATACAGTAGCTTCCAAGACCGGGATATTAAGCAGTCACTTTTTACACTCTGAAATTTTCAAAATTAGGTGAATGGGCTACTGATTCTTCCAGAAAGAAAGAACCCATATCCCTTTCTTCCTTCCTCTCTTTTTAGCAGAGAAATTAAAAAGGAAAAGGAATTTCTAATGATTCTATAGGAATCAAAGTTGCAAAATTAACAGGTTTTTAATTTTTTAAATATTTTTTTAATTACAATTAGGCATTCAAAAGCCCTTTGCAACATTACATAAATTGTGCAGTCAAAAAGGAAGAATTCAGGGGAATACTAAGTGATATTCAAAAGATTACAGTAACAACCCAAGCTCCTTATCACAGTTAATAGCAGATGTCCAGACTCTGAGGATTCAGTTATATTAATGGTAATCATATCTTAGTACAAGTTAGGCTGTCCTGGGTTCAGCAGTAGCAGTCATTTTTCTCCTTCTTAGTAGCTGGTGTAATGCTGTGTTTTTGACTTTCAGCCTAGGAACAATGCTGATAACAGAAATGTTTTTAGTTTTTGGTAAGTAATGATTACTCCAACCAAGGACTTTCTGAGCCTCATGCTCTGCAAGGGAGGAGGGGAAGGCAGGACGAAACAGGGACAGGACACCTGACCCAAACTAGCCAAAGAGGTATTCCATACCACAGCACATCATGCCCAGTATGTAGAACTGGGGGCAGTTACCCGGAAGGGCTAGATCACTGCCGGGGCTGGGCTGGGTATCATTCGATGGGTGGTGAGTGGTTGTATTCTCTTCCCTTGTTATTTCCTTTATCATTATTATTATTGGTGGTAGCAGTAGTGGTTTGTGTTATACCTTAATTACTGGACTGTTCTTATCTCAGCCTGTGGAAGTTACATTCTTTTGATTCTCCTCCCCATCCCTCCCAGAGCAGAGGGAAGAGGAAGAGGGGAGAGAGCAAACGACTGCGTGGTTCTGAGTTACCAGCCAGGCTTAAACCATGACAAAGATTAAGTGGGTTTAACAGCTGTATGATGTAAGCTGTATGATGCTTGCACCACATTGCAAGCAGCAGCTCTAAAATTATCTTTTTAAAGCAGTCAATACAATATCTAGTGCTTTTGTATGTACAGTTCATTTAATATATTGCATTTATAAATGGTGAGAAAGCTAATACTTTCATGCATAAAACTAAATGATATATTTTAATAAGAATTCTGCAAGACCGTGAGTGTATGATAGAAGAGTACAGATTTCTGATGCTCCAGGTGAACTTTTATAAAAGCACCACCTTTCCCCATTGAAGTTCTTAACAATAAGTGAAAAATGAAAGTGTGGTGGCTTAACAGAAATCAAGACTCAATGAACTATGAAGACAAGTGATTGCTTTCATTCTAACAAGCTACAATACAGTTCTTGGCTCTCCTAAATCCAGAACAAATCTATTTATTCAATTTTTTTGACATAAATACCAGGCCTGACTGAACAATCCATTTAGGATGTTGTCTGACTTTTCAGAAGCATCAGTGCAACATACCAACAAAAGTATATATATTTTATGTTACCAACTGCAGTAAAAAGTGTAAGCTCAAGAAGTAATTGAAGTCCATGAAAGATGTGTATACATGTATGTTCTCCACTCAAGAGAGAGACCCCAACCAGGGTGCTGGGCTCAGCTCTGGGGCACACAACATAAAAAGGATGTGAACCTGTTGAAGTCCAGAGGAGGGTCGTGAAGGCAATCACAGGGCTGGAGCACTTCTACAAACACAGGCTGAGAGAGTTGTGCACGTTCAGCCTGGAGAAGAGAAGGCTCTGGGCTGACCTTATAGCAGCTTCCAATATCTAAATGGGTCCTGCAAGGTGAAGAGGGACTTTTTACACAGGCATGTAGTGACAGGACAAAGGGGAATAGCTTTAAACTGAAAGTGGGTCATTTAGAAAATTAGGAAGTTCTTTGCTGTGAGGGTGGTGAGACACTGGAACAGGCTGCCCTGTGAAATTGTGAATGACCATCCTTGGAACTGTTCAAGGTCAAGAATCTGGTGTAGGTGGCTAGTGGAAGGTGCCCTTTCCTGTGGCAGTGGGGGTAGAACTAGATTTTCTTTAAGACCCCTTCCAACCCAAACCATTCTATGATTCTATGAAATGTAAGTAATACAGTTAAGAATAATACTGTAATAATCAAGTAATTCAGGGGGTCAGACAGGTTACAGAAGTATCAGTCTAAACAGTTGGAGCAAAATGACTTTTACAAAAAGTGTTCTTCTGCTTTTGGTTCTTATGTTTGCTCCAGTATTATGAAAATTACTTAAAAAGAAATACCTTTAAAATCTTTAGCACTAGTTTAGCAAATTATTCCTCAGATAAAAATAGGGTGTAATCATAAAATATATTGCAATCAATAATCAGATCTCATCAATACTTCTTGGTTTTAGTAGAATTTTACAACTGTCATTTCACACTTGCTTATGTAATCAAATACTGCAATGCAGAAAACAAGACATAAATAACTGCTGACAGTCAGACAAGGTGCTTGGAAAGTTGTGAGAAGAGATTAAATTCCAAATGTGGTAGCTTTAGTATCAGACCTCCAACATTATTTGAGTGGGGACTGAAAATCACAGGTGTCTAGTTATTCAGTGTGGACAATAATGTGTCTAGAGCATTAACTTGGTTATGGCTACATTGTGGACCCAATGGAATAAAAATTGCTGTAATATCAAACTTCTTTCTACCAGTTCCTGGGTTATAACACATATGTAAAGTTACGCATGCACAGAAATCCTTGCACAGCTTTATAAATTTTGCTCTTTACACTTAAGATCAAAATAATATTTCAGGAAAACACATTCACTTGGTACTACAACAGAAGCATCTTTTAAGAAGAAAGTGTCTTATATCCAGAAGAACAAAAAAAAAAAAAAAAAAAAAAAAGAAGGCCTCCCCTGGAGTAAATTATTTTTCAATTTCAGTTTTAAGTTATGATATATACCCAGATTAACGACACATTATCATTCTCAAGTTATAACATTTTCAAAATACAAAACATTTTACAATAAAATCATGATTAGCAAAGTAATCTATTCACATATGTTTAAATTAATCAGTTTACCTTTTGCAAGCTCATTAGACTTCAGTTCTACATTAGTCATGATTAGCATTTGTATTTTGTTTTGACTGCATAGATAACATTTTTAAATCATAACTAAAGCAATAATTAACACAAATTTTTATATGTGCAAATAGATTTGAGCAGTGATAGATTCTTGTTATGTTCATGCTTGATTTTAAGCATGACTAATTTTGGAGTATTATTCAGTTTATACCTTTGTCTTTCATTTGAATTTGGTGTTTCTAGAGGAAATTCCATATATGCAGTTCTTGGAATAAAGATAGTGACTCTTTAGACTAGAGAGTAGTTTGCAAGTAGAAAACAGAAATTGTTTGAGGCGTACAATGAATTCCATCTTCTAGCTTCCCCTTAAACAAATTTTAAGTAACATTTCTTTTTCAGGAAAAAATCTGGAAACCTGTCTCCAGTATTTGTTAAAACAACATGCACGAGAAAAGGACAGAGAGGGTTAAGAAGAAAAGAAGTTTAGGGGCATTTTTGTCCAATGGAGGAGTGAAGTATGTCCAGGAAAACGAGCAGGGCACCAAATATAAGGTTGTATATACAAGGCACAGCCTGATATTTTACAGATTTAAAAATAGATTTGTTTCTCTGCTAATAAGCTATTGTTATTTTGTCTTTTGTGATATCTGTAGGAGCAACTGCTATGTATTGGAATTGTAAAATCAGTATGCTCTGATTTATGGAATTACTAGATTATTCTGTCATTACTGGATTGAACTAGAATGTTATAATGATACAAACAGAACTAGAAATTTACAGGGAATTGCTTTAGAATCATAAATAAAGTATAATTTTTACCAAATTAGCTCTAAGGGATTAAAATCTAAATAAAATTATATTTCTCCTACTGATTTTTCTTTCCTGCATAGTTTCTGTTCAGCACTTTTAACATATTTTACTTCTCAGAGGAAAAACAAGTTCTTGAACAACAAGGGAATGGAAGAAAATTTCTAAGTTCTGATTGTGCTGAAAAAGAAACTTAAAATTTTACAAGTATAGCATCAGTCATATGTGATCTGGATCAATTTCAAGACTTCAGTAATTTTTGTCTGAGCCTGTTTAATTATCACTTATATAAGTGACTAGCAACAACAGAAAAATCTATTTCAGTTATGAGTTTGTATTATAACTGTTACGGAGATAAATTGGGATTAAGCAAAACTACAATGCATTGCGGTTTGATTTATGTTTGGGTTTTGCTGTTTGTAAGAGTTGTTTGGGGTTTTTTTTCAATAAAAAAGTGAAAAGTCCCAATCATATTTGTAGAGCAGTGGTAAATAACAATGTTTACAAAGTAACTTGAAAGAATGAGCAATTCTGGAAGAAGAAGAACAGTAAGCAAGTTCAGAGACAACAACATCAATTTTGCTACTTTACTGGTAGGCATTTTAATTTGCATTATCTTTAGCAGCAACCTCAATTTCAAATTTAAAAAAAGAATGTAATTAAAGAAGAACCAAATTTTAATTATTTAGGAGTAAATAGTAATGTATGTTCCTACTAATCTCTAGTGAAAACAAATGTAATTTGTAAACATTCTGTAATTTGGTAAAAAAAAAGGTGCATGTGAAAGTAAAGCAAAATAAGAAATTCATTCACTATTTTCAATTGTCAGGCAGATGTTCAGGCCTTTCCAGCAAATCAGGGCTCTATCACATGTAACAGTTACTTAGAAAGACAAATTCCATAATTCCTGGTGTCCCCCACCACTTCCTCCTTCTTTCCCCAGTTTTATTTGCTGAGCATGATGTCATATGGTACGGACTATCCCTTTGGTCAGTTTGGGTCAGCTGTCCCAGCTGCATCCCCTCCCACTTCTTGTGCATCCACAACCTAGTGGTGGTGATGCGAGGGGGTAACCAATGCAAAGGAGTTAGGGTTAAGGGATGATTTATTAGGGGCTGAAGTTGCTTGCTAAACAATGTAGACTGCTGATAAAAGGAAGGAACTGTAAATTAGTTCCTACCCTCTGGACCCCTAAGCTGGCTAAAACCAGCTTTGAGGTTTAAACACCCAGGGAGCATGTACGACAACTAGAGGTGAAAAGTTAAGGCCCGAGGTGAAAAGTCCAGGCCTGAGGAAGACTCATTTACTTCATCTTCAGACCCTCACCCAGGACCACCAGGAGACACTGCGCAGGTGCAGAGGATCTTTTAGCTCATTATAATATGAAGCGGGGATAGGACATGAATATGTATAGGCGTATTGTGTAACCTAATAGATATGTATTACTTTAGAGGATAAATGTAGAGGGAAACAACGATGGGCTGAGCATGCCTTTGGATGAGCAATCCCCCATGCGCCTCAGCACTGAATAAAGCATACCTACTTGTCCTGGGTTGAGCAGCAGCAGTCATTTTTCTCCTTCTTAGGAGCTAGTACAGTGCTGTGTTTTGATCTTTTGGCCTTGGAACAGTGGTGATAACGCCGATGTTTTCAGTTGCTGCTCGAATGTTTGGTCTGGCCAAGGACTTTGTGAGCCTCATGCTCTGCCAGGGAGGAGGGGAGGCTGGGAGGAAGCAGAGACAGGACACCTGACCCAAACTAGCCAAAGAGGTATTCCATACCACAGCACATCATGCCCAGGATGTAACTTGGAGTGACCCGGAAGGGGTAGAGGGACTGCAGGGTTGGACGAGGTATCGGTCGGTGGCTCGGCTGGGGGGAGTGGGGCGAGTTATCAGTCAGCTGGTGCTGAGGTGTTGTATTCTTTCCTCTTGTTATTTCCTTTATCACTATTATTATTGGTGGTAGCAGCAGTGATTTGTGTTATACCTTAGTTACTAAACTGTTCTTATCTCAACCCGTGGGAGTTGCATTCTTTTCGATTCTCCTCTCCGTCCCTCCAGGAGCAGGGGGAGGGCAAGAAGTGGGGAGGGTGAGTGGACGACCTGTGTGGATTGGTTTAAACTACGACACTACTTTACAACTTTAACGAGTTGTGGAGTTTATCCGCTTATCAGTGGGAGAGCATGAAAAGCAGAGAAGGCCTTGATGCTGGTAAGCACTGCTCAATGATGGCTAAAACTTCCTCTGTGTTATCAAGATTGCCTTCATTACAAATCCAAAACATAGCCCATACAAGCTACTGTGAAGAAAATTAACTATATCCTAGACAACACCAGTGCAAGATTCCATAGTAAAAATTTTACTTAAAATACTATTTCTTTTAGTATATATATTTTAACCTTGATGCTATCATTGCAAACATGAATAATCACACATACAAGAAGTACATTTTCTACTAAGCTCCTTAGAATTATAACTGCATGCTGTGCCATATATGAGTAACAAAATATTCCAAAAATAATCCTGTAACACTCCCATATTGTAAAAATATCATCAGATTTAATACATAAGTCAATGTAACATAACATTCTACTGAGTCAGTGCATTAGTTTTTATAACAGATCTTTGTTTCCTGTTCTATCTATTTTGTAAGGAATTTTAACATGTTAGACATAAGTGACATAATCTTTTCTATACACTTCATCAAAGCCTTGCCAGTGACTTGTCAGATTTCTAGGTAAAGTCATGGTTCTTTAAGGTTGCTTAAAGAGCATTTGTCTCCTCTTTTCCTTCCGTTCACTTGCATGTTTGATACTGTTTTCTGCTCACTTGGTTTTGCAGTCATTATAAAAAAAAAAAAAAAGAAAAAAAAGGATTAAAATGTTTGGCTAGAGGAATCTCACAAATAAAACCATTTTCTGATAGATACAGCTTCCTCTATTCATTGAAAGAACTTAAGCCACTTCAGTGTGCTCTTTTTTTTTTTTTTTTTTTGGCTTAGATTTCTAGGTTTTTGAGAAACAATAATGGTAATAAAAAAAACCCCAAAACAATCCCTTTTCTTAGTTTGAAACACCAGATCAAGCCCCCTATTTCATATGGTTAGATGTATTAGAATTTCAAGGAGGATTTCCAAGTAGGCGTCGTATTTTCTTTTTGCTGTTTATAACTGCAAATGGTTATGGTATATACTGTGGAGTGTTTAGTGAAGATGAAAATCTTGTGTTGAGCTTCACAAGTGGAGACGCAACAATTCGTATTCTTAATGTCACTGAGACCGTGATAAGCATGCTGTGCCAAACAAAGTAATTTTAATATATAATTTTCACATTAGTTTTTGTTATTGTCTTGGTGAAATACCACTCTGGTATCCCAGCTACAGAAAGTCAAGATCTTAGTTATGCCACGCCTGCCCGCAGTCTTGCTGAAGTTAGAGAAATTAACAGCAATGCCCAGAACACCCTCTGCCATCCCTTGAGAAATTCCAGTAGAATACAGCTACCTTCTGCCTGGCCTTACTAAAACAGGACTCGTTGTATGCTTCCTAATACAGTCCTGCCAAGACTGTATTGGCTGTAAACAGCATAGGCCACAAGGGAAGAGTGAAATTTATCTATATGCACCAACAGCAAGCAAGAAAGAATAATGAGAACCACAGGAACTCTTAACATAATTACATAGTGTCCAGCAGAGCCAGCAAAACATGAAAACTAATTCCAGGAACAAAAGCTATAAACCTTAATATGATCTTAAAAAACATAGGAAACAAAGTAATTCCTCACTTCTATGATTTTCAATAAGGAAATAGTACTTCAGAGCAATTAAGTTCTCAGATCTTTATCTAGAGCTTATTACTTGAAGTGTTTCAGTCCAGACACTGAAAATAAAATTTCTAAAGGCAAGCTAGGTCATAGAATGGCACATGGTTTTATAGCCAGCTGAAGGAATATCCCTTCCCACTGAGAATTGCTTCTTCTGTCTGGAGGCTCTTCTGCCTGGATGAGGGAGAAAAGAAACCCCACAGTTTAAGCTCTGATTACATTATTATATACTTTCTGTAACACAAGCCTTTGGGCCAGGGCTTGATCATCCACCAGCGTACCTTCACACCCAATAGCTATGTGAGGTGGACGACAATGACTTGCAGAGGAAGAGGGAGAAGAAGAAAAGGGGGCAGTACCAGGGCAGTACTGTAGTGCTGATGAGAACCTAGCGAGTCTCCTTTCCTTGTTTAGTGCTTTAGGGCATGGGCTGATAAGGATTTTGAGCATTGCAGGGCTGTCCTGAGGACGGGAATAGGAGCAGGAGCCAGGGTGACCTAGGCACAGGCAAGGCACTGCCCTCTCCCTCCAGCCCCTGGATGTGTTAGGCTGAGCCAAAGGCATCAGCAGACCCCTCAGTGGCTCCAGCAGCAATGAGGGGTCGGACTGGTGCTGCGGCTGGGGCCGCGTCTGGGCACAGGCTGCTGACAAGTCCAGAGCTCCTGGGCTGGCATAGCAGCAGGGCTGTGAGGACAAGGCAGGGCTGCCTGCATCCCTCAACAGGGCCCTGTGTCCTATCTGGGGCTGCAACACCAGGTACTGAGAACAGCTACAGAATCACAGCATGCGTTTTCAAAGCTTTTACATGTTTCTACTTCATTTACATACTGAAACACAGTGAAACGCTGGGAATTTAAAAATCGTCTGCAGAGCTTTAAATTGTTGAGGGAGGTGGCAATAAAACTGTCACTTGCATTTGTCAATTGGATTCACAGCACACAGAAAAACAGACTGAAAATCATCTCATAAGGGAAAACAAGATAAACCTTATTTTGATAATAAAGGAATGTATAATGCAAACCTCACACAGTTATCCCCTCTGGTCCTTATGTTTGTGTAAGACTACAAAGGAATCATTCAATTATCAGCATAGAATTGACACACCTTAAAAAATATTCAAATATTAAAATGATTCAGAAATACGACTGCAAAAGAGCTCAGAGGTCTGGAAAATTTATCTGTGGTGAAAAAATTAAAATATTTCAGTCTATTTTATTTCTTCAAGAGACTGTAAAAACTCATTTGCAAAAGCTTTAATGTTAACAAATTTAAGTGCTTTTTTCATACTGGATACAATGTTTGATCTGAAACACTATTTCACACGTATTTCTTTGTCTAGCAAATGCAGTCCAAAGTGTTTAAAAAAAAGTCACTGGAAAAAGGAAATTACTTTTTAAAAATGATAGAGGGTACCTCAACAGAAGGGGAAAATAAGACAAAATGGGAAAGCAGAGGAAAAGGGAAAGGACTGTGATTCATAAATCGATTATGAAAACAAGATGGTGTGTTCTCCTAACAGCCCTCAGTGATCCACATTTTCTAGGCACTTTGGCTGTTTATAATCACTTGGAATATTCCTTGACTACTTGTAGCACTAAACCAAATGAAAAAAAAAAAAAACAACCTCAAACAACTCACATCAAAGTCTGTTCTCTTACTTTTTTTTTTTTTTATTGCAATAGAGGAAAATGGGATGCTCTGTAAAAAGAAAATGATCCGCCAGTATTTTGTTGATACATGTACTGAGTTAGAAAGATAAACAATATTGAGACTCTCCAGCTACAGGATAATGAGATGAAAATCAATAGTAGTGTCAAGTGTCACTGAATGACGGCTATAGTAAGCATGATTGTCCATATGATTTTCATTGGACTTCATGGGTAACATTAATATGTGATTTTGGAGTGACTTTTTATTCTGCTGTTGTTGTTAACCTACAAAAAAAAAAAAAAAAAAAAAGATGATCCTACTGCTTATAGCACACTGGAGTGTTCAGTGGAAGCCTCAGGGAGCTGAAGTCCTATTGTCTACAAAACTGTGTTCCAACAGTAATCCTCTTTGTGCTGCATTTTTCTGTAATATCAATTCTGTAAATATGACAGCCAGCACTTTACCTTGCAGCTATGGAGCTTTGCAAAACCAAAAGCAAATGAAAATGCTATCAAAATGCTCACCCTTTATTATTATTATTTTTTTTATTTATTCTGTCACCAGTATTGTGCTGATGCTACAGTTACAGATTAATATAAAGTAAGGGAGGTGAGTCAAGATCTGTAAATTCTGTGTGTTTGTTTGTGCAGTTTTGCATTCCTATTTGAACAGAAAATATATGTCATAAATACGTTTGGTTTAGGGTAAAATTATAGAAATACACTACACACACTGGGAAAAGGTAAGAAATGAAATTTTGTGTTATAAAGCTTTTGAGAAATTTAGTGTGTCAGTCTGAAATTGCCAGAAAAAGGTAAACATCACAATTTAAAATAAGTATATTCAAAGAAAGTGAAATTTATTATTGGAACTCTTCATTGCGTAGATAAGTCTCCCTTAATTTCTTATCCTGCAATATTGAGTAACATGAAAAAATATGCTTTGATACAGATTGAATAAAGACAAATTTCTGCTTCTCTTAACCCAGAAATCTTTGAGGCTTTGCTATCATCTGAGGAACTTGTGGAGTCATAGCATATATGGGATTATTACAAGCATTGAAAACACGTTTCAAAGGAGCTAAAGTGACACCAGTGCAGAGGACTGACAGAATTACACATACAGAAGTCTTCTGAACATCAGCAATTTAAAAAAAAAAAAACAAAACTATTTTTGATGTATTTTAGGGGCAAGTAAACTCTACTTTACTAAATTACAGTGTCATAGAATCACAAAATGGTTTGGGTTGGAAGGGACTTTAAAGCTAAACTAGTTCTACCCCCTTTGCTATGGGCAGGGACACCTTCCACTAGATCAGGTAGCTCCAAGCCCCATTCAAACTGGCCTTGAACAATTCCAAGGATGGGGCATCCACAGCTCTCTGGGCAGCCTGTGTCAGCACCTCAGCACCCTCACAGTAAAGAATTTCTTCCTAATATCTGATCTAAATCTACCCACTTCCAGTTTAAAGCCATTCCCCTTTGTCCTGTCACCTGCATGCGTAAAAAGTCCCTCTCCAGATTTCCTGTAGGCCCCTTTTATGTACTGCAAGGCTGCTGTAAGTTCACCCCAGAGCCTTCTCTTCCCCAGGCTGAACAAGCTCAACTCTCTCAGCCTGTCTTCATAGGTGTTCCAGCCCTCCGATCATATTACATGTCCTACTCTGAAATCGCTTCAACAGGTTTACATCCTTCTTGTGTTGGGGTCCTTGGAGCTGAAGGCAGTGCTCCAGGTGGGGTCTCTGGAGAGCACAGTAAAGGAGAAGAATCACACCCTGTTTGCCCACCCTATTCACAGTGTTCCTGGTCATTTGCACTCCTTAGGGTCTCTAGGTCATGGCTGCCCCACTCCTTGCCCACTCACACCTCATCAGCTGGTTTCATGGTTGCTGCTGGCTCCTGGTGTTGGTCTCTGAGCTCTATGAGGGTTTCCTTGGCTAAGGGGTGTATGCCAGGGTCACCCGATCCACTGCAGAACACAGCTACACCAGAGCTAATTGCCTCTGTGCATGACTGATGGTGGTGGTTACACTACATTTAAATCAGCTGTTTACTCCTGGCCCCTCCCATGCCTTCATGAGGCAATTTTCTAAAAGCAGATCTGAAAGAATTATGGTCAGTATATTTTCTGCCAGTTGGGAGAAGTTAGTTATTTAGACTCACTGCAGAGCATCACAAATAAAACACGGCAAAATCCCCAAATTTTTGGCGATGGCTTATTGCCTTCAACTTACTTAAGAACTGAGGAGGATAGAATAATGAAGTCAAAATGAAACTCACATTATGTGAACCAGAGCAAACTACACAAATTTAACAGAATTTATGTCAATGAATACATCTAAGCTCCATGCATTTTTTATATTCAGATAGCATTACAAACACATTAGCCTAACTCAAAAAGCAGAACAAATGTTTAATATATGACCTATTCCATGCTACAAAACAAAAGACATAGTGATAACTAAAAGGGATGATTGTTTTCCCCCAGAGTTTACTAATTAATTGATCTGCATTTGAAGGAGGTATCAGTTTTGATCTTTTTTTCTTCTGAAAGGTTATTCACAAATAAAACTGTCAGATCTAATGAAAAAACAAAGAAGCTTACTTACAATCATCTCTCATATTCCAAAGTTAGGATAGAAACATCGAATTTATCAAATGGGTCAAATATTGTATAATCTAATCTTCTCTGAGAACTTCCACAAGATTCAGCACCTGAGTATTATGAGTTGGGGGGAAAAAAAAAAGTAATACATTGTACTCTATTTTAAATGAATAAAATAATATAAAGCATGAATTGTTGCTCTTTGGAGTACTTGATTGTATATGTTTGGAATACTTATTTATTCTAGATTGCCTTTTGCTACACCTGTAATGATAAGTTTAGCAGAAACAACAAATACTGCCCTTCCCACCTATGCTGTCCCCCTTCTCCCACTTACATGATTGAAATTATGCTGGTTTTATGGACTAAATAAATTACGAACAAAAAATCATTGCCTACATCCCCTACAGAATAATCATGTCTATTTTAGGACTATTTTCCAGGACAGAAGCAATACAAAATTAGATAAAATGATCCCTAAATATTATACAGACAAAAGTTACTGCTACGAAGTTGCCCAGATTGCATTTATATGCCTTCATTACACCTGCTTTAAAAGGAAAGAAGCAGTGGGTCACTACTTTCCCTGGAGTTCTGATGAAAACTAGTAAAGTTTTTCTTTCTTCTCAGAGACAAATTGTCATTTTAAATTACCTGATAATTTAGAGTACACACTAATAATCTATATGCAGCCATATGAACTTTTATACCGGAAAGAATAGGGGTAAATATTCAACATTGAAAATCTAAAGTTTATTTCAGCATTACTGTATTCAATCGATATTACTGCAATCAGTTGTACTACCTGTATTATTGTAAAGATTTCTGTTCTTAATAACTTACATTTTGTCTTCTCAAAGCAAAGAATACATTTTGAAGATATAAAGTCTATATGTTATTTTCCCCTTAATTCTATATCAAAGACTTTTGAAATGGAAAGGATTAATATTTTCTTCTTTTGAGGTAGGGTATTTAACAGAAGTAGTATGTTGAACAGCTTGGTTTAAATTAATTATCAAGAATTTTCAACATCTGAATGAAACTACCTTGTGAAATATTATAGGGGAAATGTTAGAAAAATATGAAAAAGCAGCAGATCATGATATAGAACTTGCCATGAAGAGCAGAGATACACAAATACTTTGATAAAAATTGGCTACCAGACACAGAGAAAAGTGTGTTTCATAAATTCAATTCATATAATTGAATATTAAATAGAATATTTATATTGTAAATTATTTATTTTTTTAAGTTAGATAATATTTTCCAGTATGATGCATTCAAAATCAATAAAAGTTTCCTGCTAATCAAAGGAGAATTTAGTGTTGACTCTGTGTTCACACTCAAAAGCATCTGAAGAACTGTTTCCTGTGCGCAGTAACTGTCTACCCAAGCTTTTCATAATGAATTTCCTAAATTTTTCTCTGTCACTCTCATCAAGTCATTAATCATTTTTGTTGTTCTCTTCTAAGTTTACACTGATGTTGTCAATGTTTTTTCTGGTGTTATGAACATCAGAAAGTAAGAAGTTATTACCGGCAATATTCATTGAATCTTCACTGGAGCACAATAAAGGCATGTGTGACACAGTAATAAATCTTTTCAACCAGCTGGGTTTTTCTGTTTTGTTTATTCTGGTTTGTTTTTCACACAGTTAATTTCTCCACCAAAAATCTTTGATAAACAGAGAAGCCTTGATAATTATCTACTGAAGAAAAAAAAAGGTTTTAGACAGATATAACTGCTAATAATATAATGCAGTGATGATGAACCTATAATATTTGAGTCAAAAATTAGCAAATGAAACTACAGGTAATACATTGTGAATATATTTAATTTTCTTCCCACCTAGCATTCTCAGTGTTGATGAAGAAACTTTCACTCTTAGGAAAATTGCAATTTAAAAAACATGTTTCTTAAATTACTGAAGAGTGATTGGATATAGAAATGACAATGGGTTGTTAACTTATTCTTCTCAATGTAACAAAATAAATTCAGCATTAGTCTTTTGGGAGAACCAGGCATTTAAACGAGTAGAAGCTTATAGCCTTATTTCTGCTGAACAAAGTGATGGGGAGGGAAGTTTGAAAGCCTTAAAACAAGGGAATGTAATCAATGTTTCTGCAGAGTCCTGGAGTGGTTTTGCCCCACAAGTGACAGAGCAGGAAGATTACAGCAGGAAGATTACACCAAAAGGCACAGGGCTATCCAGTCCTGGGTGGATCCAGCCACATAGCTGCTGCCAGTGTGCGGTTAACAAACACATTCACCAAGAGAGACTAAGACTCTTAACTAAGAGAATGGCTTAACTAAGAGAATGGATTTATTACTTTGTACTCTAACTATCCTTATGAGCATTTTGACCATGCTTGCACTGAGCCAAAACATTCACCTGACGCACTTAGCAGAGGATCTGCATTGTGGAACATCTCCCTTATGAGGAGAGGCTGAGGGAGCTGGGTCTCTTTAGCTTGGAGAAGAGGAGACTGAGGGGTGACCTCATCAATGTTTACAAATATGTAAAGGGTAGGTGTCAGGATGATGGAGCTAGGCTTTTTACAGTGATATCCAGTGATAGGACAAGGGGCAATGGGTGTAAACGAGCATAGGAAGTTCCACGTTAACATCAGGAAGAACTTCTTTACTGTAAGAGTGACAGAGCAGTGGAACAGGTTGCCCAGGGGGGTTGTGGAGTCTCCTACACTGGAGATATTCAAGGCCCGCCTGGACAAGTTCCTGTGTGATGTACTGTAGGTTACCCTGCTCTTGTGGGGGGGTTGGACTAGATGATCTTTTGAGGTCCCTTCCAACCCTTGGGATTCTGTGATTCTGTGATTCTGTGATTTGATAGTATAGACAAATACGTCTAACTCCAAGAAGCTAACAATGTGAGCAGAAGTGCTTTGAAAACTGAGGGGGGTTCTTTCAAAATGGAATCATCAGAGACAGTGTGGGGAATGTTTCTCCTAAGCTGAGACTTGTGGATTTCATTGGGATGCTTTTTCTCATTTATTTATTAGACTATTAATAATACAGCTGATGATGCCCATGTAGAGGCAACAGTACTATTTAGCTGACACCAAGACTGATACTCCCATAAATCTATAAAGAAACACAGTATTCAATTTTTCATTAATTAATTGTATCTATGATTGTATCCCTAGCAGTTAGCTTAAAACCAACATCCTTAACAATACCTGTATTCATTTGACCTAGAAAAATAACAAGAAGACAGGACTTCTTGGTGTGTAATCAGTGATAGTAATACTCCTCTGGAAATTTTAGACTTGTAAGTTTTGATACTGTAGAAGACAGGAAGTATGGATCTCAGGTCACAGCTCCAAGCAGTAATAACTGAAAGCAAAACTCATTTCCACAGTTTACTGTGCCATCAGTGTTTTCCTTAGTCTAACAAATGTGCTATAAAAATGTCAGTTTGGCTTTTTTAGAAAACTGGGAAGGAAAATACATTGCTATTTCTATTTTGATAAAAATGCAGATCTTCTGAGGAACTACACTGATGGGAGAAATTTCAGTATTTAGCTAAAGAGAATGAAGAATATTATCTATTAACCACTAATTAGTATTCATATCGCCCTGCTTAATAAAAAAATAAAATAAAAAACAAAATATTGAATTCAATATCAGAGTCAATATTTTTAATACAGTTTTCCATAGGGTAAACTGTCAACAGCTTGGCTATAGAAGTTATAGTGAGAATTTCAGAGGTTCATGAAATACATAATTTGAAAGCCAGGTACTTACACCTCTAGGTTAAAAAAAACTGAAACCAACCAACCAACCAAACAAAGAATCCCTTGAAGTAAAGTATTTGCTATTGAAAAAGAAAAAAAAAAATCTCCCATCTGTGCTTCCTTAGTTAACATCTGCATTTTTTTGTCAAATTCAGTATTTGCGTGGCTTTTCCTTACTGGCAAATTTATTAGCTATTGGTGCCCTTTTTCCTCAGGTATACATCTGTTCTTTCTCAGTAGTCTGAAAGTCTCCTTTTTT
The DNA here is from genome assembly GCF_037157495.1 of Lathamus discolor. NCBI lineage: Eukaryota > Metazoa > Chordata > Aves > Psittaciformes > Psittacidae > Lathamus > Lathamus discolor. The sequence goes on along the minus strand of NC_088887.1, from coordinate 25,390,643 downwards.
TTTCCCTCCCAGAGACTGCATGTTTTTTCCAAACTCACATAAAACTTAATGGCAGTTATTAAAAAAGCCTCAGGAATCTTATCCTGTGTCACAAGCATGTGTTAGGTATATCTAAAAGAAAGTATTTAGGTGTCTCCATTGCATAGATTTCAACTGAGTTTTAAGCCTGTATGTAGGAGTTAGACATTGAATATAATTATTTGTTGGGTTACTAATATGAATAATTACCAACTAAAATAAAATTACACTAAAATGAGTATCTCCCCAGTGTACAAATAATATGAATAACCTGAAGAATATATTCTTCTGAGTCTCCCTGTATCAATGCATTTATATACAAGCAACAGTTTTAAAAAGCTTTAAAGCATAATTTGAAGACTTTAAATCTAAAGCCACATCTTCATTGGTTTATATTTTGAAGAAATTTCTGCTTATTACTGACAAAGGTTAATGGAAATCCTGGATGCAAACTACAAATGTTACATTCTGCCCTGTACTACAGAACTTATATTGATTTCAAGTGGAGTTATCACTTTACCACAAAAAACCTAATATTTTGTTACTTGCACTGCAAATTCCACAAGAAAAGAAAAATTAAAAAACAAAACAAAACAAAAAGCAACCCTTCATCTGTACATACTCTAGGTATAACGTGCCTTACCTATGACTGGGACAGTTAAATGCTACTGCAATAAAAGCCACACTGTGCCCCAGTAAAAACTTGTAACTGAAGGCTTAGAAGAGATCTGACATAAGCAACTGCAACTGATGGTAAAATATAACCAACAGTTCTTTAGATAAGACTGAAGGTGTTTGTGTGCTTTCCTGATGTGTAATCAAGAAAGACTGCTAGAAAATCAGTGAAATGACCAACCAACTAAACAACTGGTCAGCAGCTGACATTGTGGTTTTCAGTGCAAAGCAGCAGCAAGTGTTTTTATGGATCTCTGTGGCATATGGCTTCAAATGTACTGGCATGACACCATTAAGTCCACTTGACTTGCTTGTAAAAAGAGTGATCACATTGGGACCTTATACGATAAATGCATTGTAATTTTGAAAAAAAAGCCAAATCAAGTCAAGGTTGATCAACCTTTTGTGTTTCAGCTTCCCCTGCTTCGAGCCCTTATTCTTCCACTTGCTCTTTGTTATGATTTTATTTGAAATCTCTATTAGCCAATAGATTAAGACAATGCAGTTCATCTTGCTTTTGATTTAGAGAAATTGTACCTCTGCCAATGTAATGTTTATATATGATAAATATTACATATATTACTTACCATTTCCTATAATATAGCAATTATTCATATTTTAGATAAATGTAGAGGTTAAATTTTATCTCTGCTTATAATTTCCTGCAGCACCTTCTGTACATATGCTTATATTTCACCTTGCAAAATATGCATATCTATACTGTGTTTAAAAGACACATAAATTATTGATCAACATTTATAAAGTATGTAGAAAAGATTTATTTCTACTTATACAGAGTATATATACAGCTTGCTGCTAATATTTTACACATGATTTATGGGTTCATCTTCAAATATAATGAAAGACTGCATAATTTAAGAAAATAAAAGGAAAACCACACATAATAAATTTAAAATATGGACCCCTTGGAAATTTTATTTGCTTGCAATAAAGCACTTGAGAAAACATTTATTTTTTTTTTTTTTAGCAGAGTTCCACCCAATCTGTAATCAGAGACATATTGTTATTAGAAAGTTTTCCCTTTGTTTGGCTTTTCTCCTTAAGTTATAACAATGTCACAGTTAAAAAGCACACTAAAAAATAAAGCATTGATACTGTGACTATTCATTGCTACAGGTCACTGCATGTTCTGGAAGTCATTCCTTAAGCTTGTGCTGTCATACCCTGGCAGTATGACATATATGGATCCTAGATTAAAAATAGTTCCATTGTAGTAGGTTTTGCTAAATATTCAGCCTCCATTCTATGTCATTTAATATGCCTTTAAATTAGCCTGACTATTATTATACAGGCAAATTTGGTGGCTTTTCAGCTTCCAAGATAGGGACTTTCATTGTCAGCATTTTTTAATCTTCTATCCCAGAAGTGGAGCTAAAATAATGACTCTAAACAGAGAGATACTTCATTTTAAATGATGGCAATGAAAATAGAGAATCAAGAAGCCCACCTAAACAATTTTCAGCTAAGCAATTCAGCTTTTAGCTCAGTTAGTAAACTAAACCAGAATTAGTTTAAAACATTCAGAGTTCTTATACTCATTTGGTCAATATTATAAGATAGTTAATATCAGCTAGAATAACAGGATCAACAGACAGTAACCTTGTAGGATTCTGTTTGAATTCTGCATTACAAAAAATCCAAACTCTTCTCACCTCTGTGGTTACTGATGATTAAGAGTTAATGTCCCAGTGATGCTTTCACTATAGTGCTTCTCAGAAAGATAGCTTTATACAGGTATTCAAGGACATTTCATGGCAATCTAGCTACCTGTATGCTCTTTAATTTACCATAGCTTGCTTTTGCTCAGAGCTGGAAGCAACACTTGAATTTATAGTGTTAGCAGTAAGACAGACTCAGTATACATATCACTCATAAAAATACCACTGTGGAGAATGCTGATATCTTCAATAGGAAGCTTGCTTAACAACCGATAGGATGACAACACATGCAGCACATATGCTATAGTATGGAGAAGAATGCTTGCAGTCCGTTTTGTAAATTCTAGTGGGAGAGAGCTGTGGAGGTTTTTTATTGGGTTTTAATACTTGCCTGCAAATATGATTGCACACAGCTAGTCTGAAGACAGAAGTCCTGCAGGAGGCAATGCTCTAAGAATTTTCACTTACTGTTCAGATTCATTTCTGGTTATGAAAGGGACTTTGGCCCCTGGAAAGGTTATTTTTGTCATTACAATTAAGAGCTCCTTGGTACCATATTTGGGAAAACCCTTCTTCGTTATATTATCCCCATCTCCACGGAAGCAAGATGTTAGTTACTAAATTTTAATAGTTTATTGAATATTCATTTTCAATGTAAATGTTAGCTTAAAAATTAGCTATTCTGAAAGCCTCTTGTTTAAAATGTTTTAATGTTTCACTTTTGGAGCAGACTGAAATGCTATTTCATTGATTTAAATCTGATTCTTTAGTTCCAGCCAAATATTGTAATGTATGTTCATGAGGCGAACAGCTCTGGAGAAAGCATATTCTGCAGTGGAGGAGGGGATCACAGTGTACAGGCTGGGGTCCTGAGCCAGTGAAACCCCAAGTGAGCACCCAGACTCACCAGGAGCAGCTTGTTTGAGAGCAGCTGTGAGGCATGGATGGGGCCAGGACCAGTGGTTGCCACCTCCCACTCCCACAAAGGGAGCCCTAGGGAGTGCTAGTGACCAGGAGTGCCATGAACAGAGTGAGCAAACAGTGTTGTGTGTCAGTCAGGGTGAGGCACAGCAGTTTGCATACCAATTTACGAAGGAGGGTACCTCTTTGAAGGAGGGATATTCCACTGGCTGACTGCCACTGTCCTGTGACCATCTGCACGGGTCAAGGGCACTCATCCTACCTGACCCTCAAGGCAATATGGTGGGCATCTGAGAGCTCAGTGTGCAACTCCAGCTAGGGGGATCTGCACCAGTTACTCCAGCAGCAGCTGACGCTGCCACCCAGTCAGAGCTGCTGAGGGGAGAGGCTACAGTGCAGACCTCAAGCTGCAGGACCTCCTGCATAAAGTCAGGGAGGCTGAGAATGGAGTTAGACAGCTGCTACCAAGCGCAGTCTGCAGTAGACACACAAACTGGGCCAAGTTTTGTGCCAAGCAACCCAAAACTCAGGGGTGTTCCTCAGGGGTCGATGTTGGGACCGGTGCTGTTTAACATCTTTGTTGGCAACATGGACAGTGGGATTGTGCATGCCCTCAGCAAGTTTGCTGATGACACCAAGCTGTGTGGCGTGGTTGATACGCCTGAGTGATGGGATGGCATCCAGAGGGACTTTGACAGGCTGGAGAGGTGTGCCACTGCAAACCTCATGAAGTTTAATAAGGCCAAGTGTATCGTGTGCTGCATTAAAAGAATCGTGACCAGCAGGCTGGGGGAGGTTATTCTCCCCCTTTACTCCACTTGAGAGGGAGACATCACCTGGAATGATGCATTCAGATCTGAGGCCCCTAGCGTAAGAACATGTTGGAGCAATTCCAGAAGGGGCCACAAAGATGTTCAGAGGGCTGGAGTACCTCTCCTATGAAAACAGGCTGAGAGAGTTAAGGGCATTCAGCCTGGAGAAGGATCTGGGGAGACCTTATAGCAGCCTTCTAGTACCTAAAGGGGGCCTACAAAAAAACTGGAGCAGGACATGCAGTGACAGGAAAAGGGCTTTAAACTGGCTTTAAACTGGAAAAGGGCAGATTTAGATTAGATGTTAGGAAGTGTTTCTTTACTGTGAGGGTGGTGAGACACTGGAACAAGTTGCCCAGAAAAGCCTGTGGATGCCCCATTCCTGGCAGTGTTCAAGGCCAATTTGGGTGGGGCTTGGAGCAGCCTGGTCTAGCGGAAAGTGTCCGTGCCCATGTTCCTGGGTTTGGAACTGGATGAGCTTTCAGGCCCCTTCCAAACCAAAACATCTATGATTATATGATGATATAACTCCATCTGTTATCATAGGTCACTGGCCAATTATTTATATTGCAAAATAATAACCAAAGTAACAATAATGACAGTATGAAACAGCAGTTGACATGTCATGTATTTGCAAGGGAATTATTTATGGACTATTATAATAGATGAATAAAAATGTTCTCTGATAGATTTCACTAATTATATGAGAAAATCACAAGTTTTAAAATCCCTTCTCAACCACTTTTCCATATTTTATTTTAAATAGTTTTTAAAATGGTTGACTGAAATAATGCTATTTCTCTTCGCAAATAAAACCAATGGGACAATATAATTGAATCATGATTATAGTCTCCAGCAAACATAGAGTAAATAGGAACCATATTATATTCTATTATCATATTTTGTGAAGATAAAAAGTGAAACCTTCTATTGCTTGTTGAGAGTACATTTAAACACATTTCAATTCTTTCCAACTGGTCTCCATTTCAATTACTGCTTTATGTCTTCCATTCCCTGATAATGCAGTAACAGCTTGTTTACACAGTCTCAAAAACCCAAAGATTTGTGTTGAAATTTCTAGAATAAATTGTCATTGACTAGAACTGAAAACTATTATTTTCTCATGCACATGATTGTCAGTAACAAAATAATTACAGAACGAATAGATGTGCTTTATACAATGTGTAATTTTGTTTAGGTGTTTTTGTTTTTTTTAACACAGTGTGTTAAGGACCTAGTTTTAGAATAGGTCCTTTCAATCCTGCTGCAAGTGTTCTTTATTGGTGCCATAAACAAAAATGTTACCAACTCTTAAAACAATTAGGCTGGTAGTAAAATTAGAAATCTAACCAATAATATCCTATTATTTTACTACTACAATTCTATAGAAATGATATTTGAAGCCCTATATTTAATTTAAGGAAAGTTAAAGTAAGTTTTTTTCCACTACATTTAACCCATGGTCCCTCCCATTGTGAGTAATAGCTCTATGAAGTGAAAAAACAAGAAAGAGCATGAGACAGAGTCAGAGAAAAATAAATACTCATGGGTATCACATTTTATTCTGAGACATATGAAGAATTAATGGATTTTCATTTTTAACCTGTTTAGCAAAAAAACACAGAAGAAGATGAAGACCTTTCTTCTGTGTCCATATTTATGCATATTTCCACTATGTGTCCTCTGAATTCTTCCAGATGCTGTTGCCAGTTACTGACATTCTGGACATTCTGTCTTCCACATATGGAGGCATATTTCACTTTATTTGAGTAAGACATTTGGAATATTCTTTATAAATGTCACTTCAAAAAAGGGACATCCATTTCCTAGGCATTTGATTATCTCACTGTATACCACCGAACTGAAAAAAACCTGCAGGTATTTCTAATTTTGCTCTGTGTAATTCCATCCATCTAAATACTGTTTTTCTACTGATTACAAGTTCCTTTTGAGTCTGCAAAGAAAACCGAAACAACTTTTATCATCGAGACGAATCCAAACCTTGTCTGACCCAGCAAACCAAATGTTACCATTTCCACCAGAATTATTCTCTGTTCTGTTTCATGATAATTTTCATGCTTAACATTCAATATATGTTGGTACATCTTCAGATGGAAGGTAAAGCAGAGCAGGTTGCAGGCATAAACCAGTCTCTTGTCAACTTTTAGTCTGAGTTAATATCACCTTTATTACCAACATTCTCAAGTTTCATAAGAAACAACTGCATTTAAAAGTAAAAGAAAAGCTTGTTTGGATTTAGTGGTCACATCAGCCTTCTGTCTGACCTGGGACAGCCACTTTATGTTACTTGTGCTAGTACTTATATGGACAAAACAATTTTATTGGCAAAGGCCAAAAATGTTGAACAGGTCACATCACGTACCAAAATTAAAAAAGAGGGATAAGTTATAAGCTGTGGAAAACATAAAAATTAGAGTCATAGATTTAAACATGAACAGTATTTGACGGGCGAGTTATAATCATTGTGTGCATGACTTCAGTGCAACTGTGCAAGTGATAAGAAGAATTAGCTCTGGAACGACTGAAATCACAAGAACATCTGCCACAAAGAAACAAGCAACAAAGAATCAGAACAAGGCCTTAAAAGATGTCTTTTTTTAGCAATCTGTAGTTAACTACTGAATAGGACTTGATCTGTACATAGACTTTGAGCTACTCACTGCAGAAATGAACTTAATTCATAATTAAACCATTCAGAAACTTAGATTTGTAACTAGTTTAGTCATTCCTGCAGTTGGAATTTGAATTCAGGTGTCAAGTGGTGCATTGTTCTAGCTTTGGCATTCTGTAGCTATGCTCTCTTTCAGCATGACAGATTTGCTTGTTGCATGTATGAATATCAAACAGCTTCTTAAAACTTAGTTTATTTTTTAAACAACAGTTGCTGATCCTATATTGGGAAAATATCTGAATAGGTCAAAAATCTTCTGTAGATATTAAAAAAAATAAATAAATCCAAACACAAACTCCAGTGTCCTATAATCTAACATTATAATTAAGAAAAAAGTGCTAATTTATTGTCAAATAAAAATAATGTAAAGAAAATGCTACTGACCTTCTACATGTGCCATGGGCAGGGATGCCTCAACTAGACCAGGTTGTTCAAAGCCCCGTCCAGCCTGGCTTTGAACACTGACAGGGATGGAGCATTTACCACTTCTTTGGGCAACCTGTTCCAGTACCTCAGCACCCTCACATAAAGAACTTCTTTCTTATATCTAGCCTGAACTTCCACTGTTTGAGTTTAAACCCATTACTCCTTGTCCTATCACTACAGTCCCTGAAGAGTCCTTCCCCAGCATCCTTGTAGGCCCCCTTCAGATACTGGAAGGCTGCTATGAGGTCTCCATGCAGACTTCTCATCTGTAGGCTGAACTCAGCCTGTATTCTTATGGGAGGTACTCCAGCCCTCTTCTTATCCTCGTGGCCTTCCTCTGGACTTGCTCCAACAGCTCCATGTCCTTCTTAGTTGAGGACACCAGAACTGTACACAATACTCCTAACTGAGGTCTCAAGAGCAGAGGGGCAGGATCACCTCTTTTGACCTGCTGGTCACACTTCTTTTGATGCAGCCCAGGATACTGTTGGCTTTCTGGGCTGTGAGCATTCACTGAAGCTGGCTCATGTTGAGTTTCTTGTTGACCAACACTCCGAAGTCCTCCGCAGGGCTGCTCTGAATATCTTCTTCACCCAACTGTAGCTGTACCTAGGATTGCCCTGACCCAGGTGTAGGGCCTTGCACTTGGCATGGTTAAACTTCATAAGGTGGACATCAGCCCACCTCACAAGTGTGTCAAGGTCCCTCTGGATGGCATTCCTTTCCTCCAGCGTATCAACCGAACCACACAGTTCCAGCCAAGTTTTTATCCACTAAGTGGTCCATCTATCAAATTGATGTCTCTCCAATTTCTCTCCAATTTAGAGACAAGGATGTCATGCGGGACAATGTCACTTTGCACAAGTCCAGGTAGACAATGTCAACTACTTTGCCCCCATGCATCAGTTCTGTAGCCCCAACATAGAAGGCCACCAAATTCGTCAGACATGATTTGCCCTTGGTGAAGCCATGCTGACTGTCACCATCTGCCTCATTGTTTTTCATGTGTCTTAGCATGCTTTCCAGGAGAATGTGCTCCATGATCCTGCCAGCAACAGGTGTGAAACTGACTGGTCTGTAGTTGCCCAGGTCTTCGATATTCCCTTTCTTGAAAACGGGTGTTGTATTTCCATTTTTCCAGTCATTGGGAACTTCACCTGACTGCCATGATTTTTCAAATATGACGAACAGTGGCTTAGTAACTGCATCCACAAGCTCCTTCAGGATGGATTTCATGAGGTCCCAGAAGTAACACATTTGAGCTGGAAACCACACTTAACTGAAGTTTGGCATGCTAAGCAAACATAATGCAGCAAAAGAAGAACTGAGACATAATATTGCAGAGTTAGGTATTTTTCTTCGGGTTTTTTTTTTTTTCTTTGAAAGGAAAGGAGCACAGAACTGAAGGCTAGGAAGGAATTAAAACCCCATTAACTTAACCTTAGACGTCCAAAATTTTAAACAACTTCAAACAGGGAAAGGGAAAAATATTGAAAAATCGAAAGAAAAATGTAAAGAAGTGTGAAAAAATATGCAACAAATTTTTACAAAAGTTAAACAGAAGTTCGCATGCCAGGCCACTGTAAAACCTTTTTTTTAATAGCATTTTTCTAGAAATATAAAAATCTGTTTATCTAACCAATCTAAATATCAATAATTCATCGCTATTATTAGACAAACCGAAGAAAACAGAAACTGATAGGAAGTTAGAGAAACTGCTAGCAAAAAGTGCCAGCAAGCTGCAAGGACAACTGTCATAGAAGATGGAGATTATTAGTACAATTTCCCAAGAAACTGCCCAGACTATTTAAAATTTTCATTAGTGTCCCTGACCTGAAAAATAAGTATGTGCAGGGAGCGTGTGTGTGTGTCTGTGTGTGTGTGTGTGTGTGTGTGTGTGCGTGTTGTGTGTCTGCTTGCTCTATCCAGCTCCTACCCAATTCCCTGCACTCAGAGTGGTAAAATGTGCTAATGGGAAGAGTCATCAATACACATCAAAGTACAAGAGGGTAGGAATGACCTTGAATACAGGAGTAACAGCAGTGGAATAAAGTGTAAAGTACAAGGGCATGTATTTATGCACTGGAACTAATAATAAGAATTCTTGATCTATGATGAGTACTCATCATGTACAATGACAGACAAAGAAGATTTAATATATTGCTTCATCCCCAAATAGTTATAAAGTTCTGATGTATTACGGCAAGACATAGATGAATTTAATCTTGCAGCACATCCGAAGAGAATTTTCTTGTGTTCTGTTTAAATCCTTGGATCATGAATTGGACAGTTTTGCTTAAATACACGGAATTCTAGATCTATGTTACAGTATGAAAATACAGCAAATAAATCTTCAGGATTTTTTTTTTTATATATATTTTTAAGGAAAATACTGCTTTTTAAGTAAAAGGAAAAATCATGTTGTGTTGTAAAATTTTCATCAGCTAGCACACCTCTTGGTGCCCATTGTAAATACTAATTCTGGATTAGATTACAAAATATTTACACTATGTCTCCCATTCATCTGGGAAAAATGGTATGGTCATTTACTGCCATCGATGAAGCTTCTAAAACAGAAACTGGACCTACTTGAGGGGAGAGTTGAACAGAAAAAATAGCATGCGATACAATAAAGCTGCTTTCTTCCTACAGAAAGAAGTAATCGACAGAGCTCTAGATCTGTATTTTCTGTCTTTAGGACTTCAGCTCATGCTTCCCTCTCCCTGAAGCCATGTGTTCAGTTGACCTTGGCTAGCTGCCAGATGACCACTCGGCTGTTCTCTCATTATCCCCCAAAACAGGACTCAGGGAGCAAATAGGATGAAACTGCTCATGAGTCAGGATAAAGACAGAGAGATCACTTACCATCAGGGGCAAAACCGACTCTACTTGGGAAACACTAACTTAATCTGTTGCCAGTTATAATAGATTTGAACAGTAAGAAACAAACTAAACACCTTCCTCCTACCCCTGATTCTTCACAGGGGATAAAGAATGGGGGGTTATAGTTGGTAACAGCTGCTTTCTGCTTCTCCTTCCTCCTCATACATTTTGCCTGCTCCAAGACAGGGTCTCCAAAAGCTGCAGTCCTTCAGAATGAACCTTCTTCAGTGTGGGTCCTTCCCACAGGCTTCAGTTCCATCAGGGCATATCCTACTTTGGCACAGAGTCCTGCAGTGTGAATACCTGCTCCACTGTAGTCTCTCCAGGGGCTGTGAGGAAATCTCTGCTCCCAGCCAGCCCTTGGAGCATCTCCTCACCTCAATGTTTGCAGAGCTGTTTCTCTCACACTTCTTCCCTCACTCTTCAGCAGCTTTTTGCCCTTTCTTACACACGTTTTCACTGAGGTACCACCATCTTGGCTGAGAGGCTCAGCTGTGGCCTGTGGTGAGTCTGCTGGAACAGGTTGTGACTGGCTGTTTGCATGGCAGCCACATGTTGTGGGCATGGACCACACTCCTTGGGCATGCATACCCAGACCCATCCAGAACTGTTTCCACGGCCAGTCAGTCAGAACCTCATTCCGCTGGCTTGCCATTCACACCTCATTTTACTAGCCAGCCATTCCTGCAGCTGGCTATCCAGACCACGTATCCCTGGCTCATCAGACAGAACTGCTCAACCCGGCACCTGAGCCTCCACCCCAGGTGGAGCCTCCTTCCCTTGGCTGATGACCCAGATCCACTCTGCCCAGTTGGTGAGACACGCTGTTCACAGCTGTTCAGCCAAACCCTCTAACCCTGGTGGCCAATCAGAGCCTCTTTTTCTGGCTGGCCAGGCAGAGTCCTATTCCCCAAGCAGACAGGCAGAGCCTCTTTCTACAGCCACAGGTCTCTCTCCCTAGCTGGCCCACCAGAATCGTCTTTCCCCAGGATGGCCAGCCAGCCTGAGCCCTCTCTACCCAGCTGATATTCCAGCTGATCAGCCAGAGTCCTCTGTCCCCTGGACAGACAGACAGAGCCCTCTCTCACATGGCCAAACAGAGCCCATTTCACTGGCCAACCATGCAGTTTTTCCAGGGTAAAAGCAACTCTGCTATTGCCTATTTCATATCCCTGAGGGTCTTGAGTTCCTACTATGTCATGGTCAATACAGCTATGGTTTCTGTTGAGATCCCTGATCATGCACTCTGCACTGCTATAACCTTTCTCTGAAGCTGCTGAGGCAGTGTTTTCAAGGTCTTTTCAATATTTCCCTTTCAGTTATCTCATATGATTATTTTCACACTGCTGCTCTCATGGGCTTGTGCCTGTAAACCAACAGTGCTGTTATGGGACATTTCCATGGGAAGCAACAACTGTTTGCTGGGCAGAGCGTGGGAGGAACAGTGGGTTCAAAACCTCCTTTAGTCTACAACATTACCTTGGTTTGTACATCTTAAGTTTATGTTGGCAAAAACCAAGCACATTGTACAGCAGAGTATTTATTTAGTCATTATTTATTTTATAATTATCATTTATGATTTAGTTCATTATTTTATTATTTCAACAAGAAGAAATTATAATTTGAGCTGACATACTTTGGGTTATAACTGTAACTTGTCTTTGACAATAAAAATGTTAACGAAAATTGTATAACTCAGAAGCATCTTGAGGGTGGTGGTATCCCAGAACTGCCCTCAAGATTACTCCTTTTATGTGGGATCCATTCTTACAGGCCTATTGTCTAGTAAGAGTTCAGTCATTATGGCAAGTCCAATTTTAACAATAGAAGAACTGACTCAATATAATAGAGAAAAAAGGTAGTGAGCAGATTTGCTATAAAAAAAAATCTAGGCAGTTACAGATGTTCTTTTTCTAAACTGTAGTGCTTTCTCAGTACCTCTTGTTTAATTCAAAACATTTATCCTGTACCCAATGTAGGGAAAACATGTAAAGTAAAGGAAGTGCTTTTAAAAATATTATATATAGCTGACTCTTACAACATTTTAAATAATGACCTACATTGCTTGTCTCTGTGAATGCCTAAGATTCTTAGCTTTCTACTACAAAAACAAGAAAAAAGAATATGGTTCACTTTTTACTTAATTATTTTGTAAGAGAAAATAAATATAAACATACTTGATAAAGACGTTCTTTAAAACTATTTTCAAACAGTAGCCTGTACTTTTTCTGTGTTTTTCTAATAGATGGAACCAAGAATTTGAGACTACAGACCCTAAGCATAGCTACTGAGAAATTTTAGGCAGACCCTATGCTCACAAAAATCCACTGTTGCCACCTTCAATTCTCAGACATCTACCTTCAGTCCTGTGGTAGAGCTTCTTCCTTTCTGTGGCTCATTGCAAAAGCAAACCTCTAATTTTTCCGCATGACCTGTTATTCCAGACACTTTCCACAGCAATAGTAGAAAAACTATTCCTTGCTATGACGTCAGGCACAGCTACCGATATCAGCTCTGCATCTCTACCCAAAGTACCACTGTATGCGTGAAAGAGAGAAGTTCGTATTTTATTGCTGCAATACTTGGGCAGTTCCCCTGAAATCAATTGTGCTGCTGACATGAACCTGTGTTTTTAGAATTGAGGTCCTGTTTGATATAGGAAATGAAGAACATACCAGAGGAGATTTAAGTAGGCAGAATGCAATTGCTTGAATTGGTATCTAAACAGCACAGTAGGATGCTAACACTGCTATTCCTTTTAGTAGTTTGATGGAGTTTTTAATGACCACAAGATCATTGAAAAGTTGCTTATTTGTAGCCGTAACTGGAAAGAGAGGTAAGAAGGCAGAGGTTTGGTTTTTTTCTCTTCGTTTAACTTTTTAAGGTGTTAAAAATTAAAAGGAAGAAACAGAGTGAGGCTAAAGAGAACATGAGAAAAACAAAAAGCTTCTCTTCAACAAGAAAAAAAAAAAAGAAAAGATGCAAACTTTATGATTCTATCATGACTTACGTGTATGTTATCCCATATTGGTAACTTTTTACGTTTTGTGTTAGGTAGGTGAAAACAATATAATGCTCACCAGCAATTCTTTCATGAAGTTGTTGCATTCAAAGTTTTTTGAGTAGCCTAAAATGTCATGATGTCCCCAGCTGAGCTGCTAAAACAGATAATTACTTGTCTAGCTGGGTTTAATTAATTTTTTCCAATCTTCTAGTAATTTGGATCTCATCCAATGAAATTTCTGTCCTGAAATGAATTGCTTTCAACTTTAATTGATATGAGTGGGAATGCAGTTAATCTTAATGTCCTGTTAGTCAAAGTAAATATGGTGGGCCACTTAAATAATTTTGCCTAATGCATTGTAATAAATCAGGCAATCGTATTTTTACACGGATATGGAATAAAAGAGTATAATTTATTTTAGTGAAGGAATTGCTCTCTAGTTTTCTTTCTGGGATTAGCTGACCACCTCTGAACGTAAAGTACTTGTGGTTTTGTACAGTCTGACTTCTAATCGCATCATGCACCATGAACTAAATTGTCTTTCAGAAGTCTTAAGTTTACTAGGTTTCCATGGTAACCAAATTATAATCTGCTAAAATAATGTATGAGTTTTGTCTTAAAAGATCTAATTTCCATAAAGCTATTTTCATTACCATTAAGTTCCAGTCTTTTAATACTTTACCAATTATGTCCCTTATCAATTTTGTCCAGGATTTGTGTCATGCTATCTAGCTTAAATGTTGCCTGAGTCATTGCACGTTCATTTTAAAATATTAGGATTAACTTCTTCTGCATTGTTGGGAGTCTTTCCAATAGTCTTTAAACACATCCAGAGATACAATCTGTGTCAGAGTGCTTCTAGGCCAGTTTTGAAAGTCGTTTTGGGTCAAGATGTGGGCACTTCTTAAATTTGATCATTAAGTTACTGTTTAATATGTTTATAGATAGGTACATTTTTTTTTTCCTTAATAAAATACTAAAATCTGTCATTAAACAGGCCTTTGTGTGATGCTAATTGGAAGGACAGAGTGTTTAGTTGCATTGTCTTTTGCAATAGCTAGAAACATCATAAGAGCAGACTGCAATGCCATAGTTCAGGAGGAGAGTGCTAAGGCTAAAGCTAATCATGAAATAAATTTCCTGAAAGAAATGTTTTCTTTCCGACTGTGTAAAAGCATAATGACAGTTTTGTCATTCTTCTGAAACTGTCCATCTATATGAGGGAAAAAGTCAGGGATTTTGGAAAATATAGGGAAAGTCACTGGAAATCAAGTGAAATTTCTGAGCAGTATAAAGCCTGCTACCATTTGTTTCTACTGCATTTAGAGAAATAGATACAGAATTATACTGAGAAGGTGAAAAAAAATCTCAACCTTATCTTCCAGCAGAGAAAAAAAAAAAAAACACAGCAGAAAAAGAAATGCATTGAACTTCTCTCTACTAAAAGGAACATATATATGTATTTTAATATTTTCATCAATGACCTGGATGAGGGAACTGAGTGCACCCTCAGCAAGTTTGCTGATGACACAAAACTGGGAGGAGTGGCTGACACACCAGAGGACTGTGCTGCCATTCAGCGAGACCTGGACAGGCTGGAGAGTTGGGCGGGGAGAAACTTGATGAAATTTAACAAGGGCAAGTGTAGAGTCTTGCATCTGGGGAAGAACAACCCCATGTACCAGTACAGGTTGGGGGTTGACCTGCTGGAAAGTAGTGAACGAGAAAGGGACCTGGGGGTCCTGGTGGATAGGAGGATGACCATGAGCCAGCAATGTGCTCTTGTGGCCAAGAAGGCAAATGGCATCTTAGGGTGCATTAGAAAGGGAGTGGTTAGTAGGTCAAGAGAGGTTCTCCTCCCCCTCTACTCAGCCTTGGTGAGGCCGCATCTGGAATATTGTGTCCAGTTCTGGGCCCCTCAATTCAAGAAGGACAGGGAATTGCTTGAAGGAGTCCAGCGTAGAGCCACAAAGATGATTAAGGGAGTGGAACATCTCCCTTATGAGGAGAGGCTGAGGGAGCTGGGTCTCTTTAGCTTGCAAAAGAGGAGACTGAGGGGTGACCTCATCAATGTTTACAAATATGTGAAGGGTAGGTGTCAGGAAGATGGAGCTAGGCTTTTTTCAGTGATATCCAGTGATAGGACAAGGGGCAATGGGTGTAAACTGGAGCATAGGAAGTTCCACGTTAACATCAGGAAGAACTTCTTTACTGTAAGAGTGACAGAGCACTGGAACAGGTTGCCCAGGGGGGTTGTGGAGTCTCCTACACTGGAGATATTCAAGGCCCGCCTGGACAAGTTCCTGTGTGATGTACTGTAGGTTACCCTGCTCTTGCAGGGGGGTTGGACTAGATGATCTTTTTAGGTCCCTTCCAACCCTTGGGATTCTGTGATTCTGTATTTGACTGGTTCTAATTTTCTGTAGAGTGATTGACATTTTATCTGCCATAATAAAAAATGACCCTAAATCATAGCTATAATATTTTTTAAAACATTTGAATATAACTTTAATTATGTTGATATTACTCTATTTCAATTTCCCAGGCTACTCATGAATCTCAAACAATGCTTGCACTTGAAAGTTCATCCCAGATTTTATGTACTGACAACATTATTATTTGATTGTTTTTCTGTCAACCAGCATAATAATTTTGTCCAAGCAAGCAGAATGTAGTTAGCATCATATGCGATTATTTTCTCCTGAGACTATTGTAATTGGGAGGGAAGAAATATAACAAATCAAATAGCAGCATTTTGTGCCACATATTTTAAATATAGTCTGTTGGTTTTGATAGTTGGCCATAGTTCCTTCATGACCAAACTCAGAATAAAAATTGCATATAGCAGTATGGGAAAAAAATTGATAGATTCTTGTGAAAAACAGCATAAAAATAAGAAAACATACCCATTACATTATTGTAAAAGTTTTCCCCTGTAACCAGTCTATGCTGGTTATATATAGGAGCCTGGTAAAAAGACATTAACATTACATAAATGTGCATTGCCTTATTTAGTTCATGTTTATTTTGTTCTGCTTTTTATGACACTTTTTAACATCTCCAGGATTTAGAATCTATTTGAGATGTGACACTGTACCAGTTATGACATTTTGTTGCTTGTATAGTTCCTCATAATAAATTTTGTGTTGTATATATCTAATCTTAGTATGTTATTAGAGTATTTTAAATGTAACATATAACAAAGATACATGCTTGTAAAGGCAAGAACAAATTAAAAATAACAACACCTCTTCCCCCATAAGAATTATTCGTAATAGATAAGAAAGTCAAATAAGTAATACATATACCTCTTTCTCTATGGCTCTGCCAGTCAGATGTTGTAAACCAACTGCAAATACTTCAGCAAACATCTGGCCCAAGAAGTAGAGAAAACCTTCCAATTTACTTGGAGTTCTTCCCCTTTGGTCAGCGTCCATTAAGATGTATATGCAAAAGGAGGGCATATATTACAGAAAAACCATCTGTACATGGCTTTGAATTCAAATGAATCAGTATGATTTCTGTCACTGAATACTTTCTGGCTTATGAACACTATGTTAAAAATAAAATTTATGTCACTTTGGAGTTCCAATGTAAAACTGGAATAAGTAATGCTAGTGTAGACTGTATATTAATGGATTTTTCAGTTTTGTCACATTAGCAATACTTCCATGAACATTTGTCTTGCTGACAGTGACTTTGACAGTAAGAGACCCACTGCACAGAAATGTAGCACTTTCATTAAAAAATCAAGCTGTTTTCCATACCTGGTGGTCTGAAGAAGGAATGCATGTCTGCCTTCTAAATTAAGAATGGAGAGAATGTAACCTTGAGACAGTAATAGAGTAATGTTACTGTCTAGTGGTGGGAAGAGTAATTTTTCTTAGTACGTGAGTGGTGCCTGCTTTTACTCTTGGACTTTGGAATCCGTTTTTCAGGTTAATGAAATGTTAGGAGGAGAAAGATTCCCATTGAGAGCATCAATACAACATCTCTTTGTGTTATAATGATTCTATTTTCACAACTGAATATATGATCATATTCATACTTCTAAGTATAAAGATGTATAAAGAGAACAATCTAAAGAGACCTTGAAGTTTTCTGTTTTGCCCTCTCCTTGATGTAAATACTGGAGAATATTGCCAGTAATTTTCAGACACAAACTTTTTTTTTCCTCACTCAGACTTCCCCTGCAAAAATCTGACTTACTCATTTTCACCTGCCAAAATTAGAAAAAAGCACTAGCACTCTAGAGCTGGCTGAACCCAGAGGGTTGTTGTTTTTCTCCTTTTAACCTAATTAGTAAGAAGAAAAATATTTAAATGCTTGAAAACAGCATTCTAAGCATCACAGACTCTTTTCAAAATACAGCCAAAAGATTCTTCTTTTCAAAAATATTTTGCAGGGAACAAGTTACAAATGCTTCTGTAATTTATCAGATTAATGTAATGAGTTATAGAGTCCATCTTGAAAAAATTAATTCTGCTGGCCTCCGGTTGATGCTATGTAATAAAACAGATATTGTACACAACTTTCCTAGATCATAGAATGATAAAATGGTTTGGATTGGAAGGGACATTAAAGATTACCTCTTTCCAACCGCCCTGCCACAGACAGCAACGGCTTCCACTAGATCAAATTTCTCAAAGCCCCGTCCAACCTAGCCTTGAACACTTCTAGAGATGGGTCAGCCACAACTTCTCAGGGCAGCTTGTTCCAGTGTCTCACCACCCTCATAATAAAGAACTTCTTCCTAATGTTTAATCTAAATCTGCCCTCCATCAGCTTAAAGCCATTCCCCCTTGTCCTGTCTCTACATGCCTTGTAAAATGTTCCTCTCCAGATTTTTTGTAGGCCCCCTTTCATTCTACTATGTTACTTCATTGTTTAGAAAAATATCCTAATATGTTTAAGTGATCTTGAAAACTTTGTTTTTCACTGGACTTTGCAACTATTCTTCCATTAAGGTATTTGTATGTGAAAGCGCTGGTTAGTTGTGCATTTCCTGATTTCTTCAGGAAATTCATATACATTCAGGATATAAGACTGGTCTGAATCTTTCTCATTTTCTTTTGTTACATAAGTGATAAGCATCAATGTCAGCAACAAAAATCCTTTCCTTTACACTGGCTGCTACAATAGGATGCTGACCAAAAATCTATAAAATTATCTTTAAAAGCAGAAAATTGGTGAGAAAGCAAGGAGTAGAAGAAAAAGAGATATATTAAAAGAATTCATGAAGTTTTTCCCAGCTGTCATCAGAAACATAAAGGACATTTGCTCTGAACATGAAATTCAAACTCAGAATAATTTTGGTCGGGAACGTTCCTCAGTTATAGAAGAAAATAATAAAAATCTTTTAGAGAGAAGAAGAAACAGAAAAAAAAAAAAAGCAGATGTTTATGAATCAAGGGGTTATTAGCCAAAGAGAGGAATTAAAATGATTAGTCTGTTGTCATTAGCAGGATACAAGTTCATACAATGTACTGCAGTCCATAGAAATGCAGTAGATGACTGAACAAAAGACAAAAGAGAAAGAAGAGAATAAGGCATAATTAGTAGTTCATTGTTCTGCTCAATTGTAACATCTTTCAAATTAAGTCAGTGTTTGAAATATGCAAATTACAAAATTCAAAGATGTTTACTTGGCCTAAAGAGAGGTTTAGAACTGCAGAAAGTATATTATAGTCTTGTGATTTATTTTGTTTAAAAATTACATAAAATCATTCTGTTAGAGCTTTATTAGTTAGGTGTAGTAAATTGATTTTTCCTTCTTTCTTTCATAATTATTGTGGAGGTCATGTTAAAAAATAGTGAATTGTTCCTTTTGCTTATCCTTTAAGTATTTTTCAGTAAATTTCACTGAAGCATTAAATGCATCTGTCACAGGATCTTGAAAAAAAATTCTATACTCTTATGTGTTTATTTCTCAGCTTTCTTCAGATTCCTATTATCATAGGATCATACAATCATAGAATAGTTACAGTTGGAAAGGACCTTAAGATCATCTAGTTCTAGCCCCCCCTGCCACGGGCAGGGACACCTCACACTAAAACATGTCACCCAAGGCTCTGTCCAGCCTGGCCTTGAACAGAGATAGGGATGGAGCATTCACCACTTCCTTGTGCAAACTGTTCCAGAGCCTCACCACTCTCACAGTAAAGAACTTCTTCCTTATACCTAACCTTAACACATTACCTCTTGTCCTGTTGCTATAGTCCCTGATGAAGAGCCCCTCTCCAGCATCCTTTTAGGCCTCCTTCAGATACTGGAAGGCTGCTCTGAGGTCTCCACGCAGCTTTTTCTTCTCCAGGCTGAACAGCCCCAACTTTCTCAGCCAGTCTTCATATGAAGAAGATTATAGAAATATGTTTAATTATAGCTAAGAAGTCAAGCAGATCTTCAAAACATGAAGACTTAGCTGTAATTAGGCCTACAATGGATTAGAAAAAGCAGGAAAAAAATGTTGAGAAGAGTTCTTATAAATACAGACTTTTCCAGATCTCAAGTTCAATTTCTAGTTCCAAAAATATACCACTCACATAATTTCTCTGCTTCATGGCAATTTTAGAAGTATGGAAGTCAGTTCCGGAAGAGAAGTTATCTGTGAAATTATTATGGGTATTCTACTTTGCTAAGATACTTCTCTGTAGTTTCAGCAAAATTTTCCTGTGGAGTACTCTAATTGTTTTATGGCTGTAAAGCTTCCTGCCTTTGGACTACCCATGTCTTTATCAAAGGAGAGAGTTATTTGAAATCTTCTCTTTTAACTTTAAAGGGTTTTTTAATCAACCATCATGACTTTAATTTTTAAAAGATAGTCAGTAGTTTTGTCAACTGAATGTTCAAAAGATGACATCAACCCAGGACATTTTAAGGAGAGGAAAAAGAATGTTAGTTTTTTTCTCTGAAACTCATGTTATTAAAATAGCATGAATTTGGAAATAAGATACTTTAAAACTATTTTAAAACAGGTGCCAGAAATATTTAACACTTCTGTAATAATTTTAATATCTAGAAAGATAAGATTTAAAAGCTAAGAAGTATTTGGTTTTTATACTACTAAAGCCTATGGCAAAATTTAACTAAAGTTGCCCAAGAAGGGGAACCTCAATACATCCTACTCCTACCAATCTGATGCTAGTGTCAGCAGGAGATGCATTCAGCTCTGAGGCCCCAACAGAAGAGGGACGTGGACCTGTTGTGAAAGTCCAGAGGAGGGCCAAGAAGATGATCAGAGGACTGGACCACCTCTCCTGTGAAGATAGTCTGAGAGAGCTGGGCTTGTTCAGTCTGGAGAAGAGAAGGCTCTGGGGAGACCTTAGAGCAGACTTCCAATATTTCAAGAGGGCCTACAAGTAATTTGAAGTGAGATGCTTTACAAGAACAGGTAGGAACAGGACAAAGGGGAATGGTTTTATACTTAAAGAGGGGAGATTTAGATCAGACATTAGGAAGTGTTTCTTTACTGTGAGGGTGATAAGACACTGGAACAGGTTGGCCTGAGAAGTTGTGGATACCCCAGCCCTTGAAATATTCAAGGTCAGGCTGGACAGGGCTTTGAGCAACCTGGTCTAGTGGAAGGTGTCCCTGTCCATGGAAGCGGGGGGTTGGAACTAGATGATGGGTAGCACTGTACAGAATCAGTGGCATTTATCATGCACAGTACTCAAGTACCATCTGCTTCTATACTGTCTGCTAATATGCATGTATGCACACGTCAGTTTCATAATTCACACACATCAGTTCTACAATTCAGTTTCATAAGAATTTTTTATTATTTTCACCACATTTACTCAGCTTCAGACTCTTGACAAGATTTGCTGAGAGAGAAAGCACAGAATACACAGCATTCAAATACAGTGTTGTAGATAGCCTTTTGGTAGATAGAGAAGGATTAATCCAAGGGATTTTTCAGGTGTTTTCTTCATTTTCTTCTTGAATGGAGACAGGCACACCTTAATTATTTGACAGACATTTTCTGACGAAAGGTATGAAATCTCCAGCCTTTTCTATCACTCTCTACTAACTACCAAGGAAACTGAGGGGAGCTAGATCAGACTGCAGATGTTTAAAGTTAGGTGAGATGACTCCAACCAAGAACATGACACATATTCCAAACACTTCTTGTAGAAATCTCTCAACCACTCAAATAATACATTCAAATGCAGTGTGTACTCCTTGTAAACATAAACTATTGTGCTTCAGGGAGCTGTTAAGCAAAGACTGAGGTAGTCTTTCTAATGATATAAAATCTCCTTATTCCTCAGAAAGCTAGAGAGATACAATGACACTTGTATGGCATATCCTTTAAACAGTAATTAAGTGCAAAATTAAAATTATATCCTTAGTAAGATGGATCACTGGGGAAGCTGAACTGTTGCCTTTTCCTGTAACCAACACTCATTACAATTACAGTCCAAAACCCACTTGGGATTTTAAACCATTAGTACTTTTAAAATTATGCTAATTTAGGTATGCAAATCAGTGTAATTACTGTTGCTTCCTATAGGTTTCCACATAATCAATGCAAGTTGTATCTTCCTACTGAGGTCAAAACTCAAATTTCCATTTTAAGTCAATTTTTTTGTCTATTAGAATGATTAAACTATCACCTAAAGAACTGCTGGTATTTTATTTTAGTTCAACCGTCAAAGTAAAGTACATGTGACTTTGCCAAATTATGAGTGAATGCATATATAATTAACATTAGCATTCCTTCAAAGATAAACTGATTATTAATTTACTTTTTCTTCCACTAAAATGATGTGTAAATTAAGATTTTCCTTGACTATAAATATTGATAAATGGAAGCACCATTATGTACTGTGACTCACATTTTAGTGCCATACAGTATATATCTTTTGTGCTCATCTAACCTGTATACATTCAAGACATTGACTTGTGGTAATGCTTGATGTATTTTAACACATTTTCTCCTTCACGCTGGTTGTGGCACTTGGGACATGAAAAACCAGAAAGACATTCTCTCTTTTGTTTTCACCAATGTCTGGTGACTAGTGACAAGATAATTAAGGAATTGAAAAGGACTAAACAGAAAGTTTGCAATACAGAAAGCTGAATGTTGAAAGGCGGGAATGTGGAGACCTGTGACACAAGACAGATAGTGCAAGGAAACAGGAGAGGAAATGGGTAGGAGGAGGGGGGAGAAGGATACCTGGAAATCAATAGGAAGTACTGATGAGGGGATGGATACAGAGAAGGAGCAGAACCTAAAAAGGGCCTTTGATAAATGCAGAGTAGCGAAAGGACAAAAATCAAAGTGGAAGGGGATACTGCTCAAGATGAGCAGGAAGTGGGGCAAAAGATTGTTTAAAATAGAAGATAGTGGCCATGAATTAGGGTAGAGGTCAAAAATTAAGAAAAACTTATTCCTGCATGTTTTATCGTTGAATAAAATCATGAAAGCTATAAGACTGGAAAGACCACTTAATTTATCAAGCACTGTCCCTATGAGAAGAAAACCATAAAATCTAAAGCTTTTCAATCCTGTACTGAGCAGTTTTACACTGATTTGCTTTTGTACCTAAAACACCTGTCAATCACAGAACAATATTGCTTTGTTCTATATTCAACTCTGCTATATATTTATAGAGCAAAATCATATCCTTCATGAGATTGCATTGTGCTAGCCTAAACAAGTCCAGAATTTTCAATCATTTCTCCTAAAAAGATTTCACATTCCTGTAATCATTCTCTGTGCCAACTCTGTCTCAAATTTGCCTGTCTTGAAAATAAGCAGACTAAACTCAAACTCATATTCTACACAAAGACTCAGTAGTCCCCTGAAAAAAGGTCTAGTTTTGCACATATAAAGAGCTAACACCTATATACACTGTCATCACATGTGCCTTTTTCACAGATGTATTATGTACCTGCCTGTGTGCACTCTGATAGTTTTACTGCAGCAATCCCTTTCTACTGCAATAAGTTTGATAAAAGAAAAAACTGTGTGGAAAAGTATATAATGATGTAGTTGACAGATAAGACACTGCGTGAGTGACAGTCACTTTTTCTCCATTTTTAATTGCCCTTGCTTAGTTGCTACATACTTTTTCATACTATATGACATGCTTTTAAAAAGCATATTTTGTTTTATTATATCCTATATAAAGCCAACTCTGCTATTTTTATGTCCTCTCCTAGCTCTCTAATGACAACATTGGCATGAAAACTCTGAAGAAAGGTGTGTTTTCTTATGTTGTGAATTCAAAAAATAAAGTTCCAAAGAATTATGAGGAATGGAAATTAACCAAATCCTTTGTTTATATTGGTATAAGAGTGCATGGAGAAACTAGGTTCTGTTTACTGCACTTTTTAATCTGCTTTCATGCCCATGTTTAAAACTTCATTAATGGTTTTGCATTCGGACATTAGTGGAAAAGAACCTATAATTTTGAGAAAAAAATATTACATCAATATTTCAGTTAGAGAACATAGTCTGTTTACAAAATATCCAATATGAATTCAATTCTACATAGAAAACACTTTCAAATGGAGTATCTTTATATTTCCTGGCTCACAAGCAAAAAATCAAAATATTAAATGTGTAATCAAAGATATGAGGTGTTACACAGAGGTATCAGAGAAGAGCACCTGCAGTGTTTTAGAGATTCTGGACATTCTATAGAAACACCTTGACTAAACTATGTAATTTAGGCCTGCACTCATAAACTAAGTTGCTGTGCCCTCCTCACTGAGCATTCATGTCACATTTCGTAATAAGTTCCATCCACATCTTAAAACCTGTAGTCCTTTAAAATGAAACCACTCTATTAATAGTGCCATTAAAATCATGATTGAAAATGTCATCATCCTTCTTCAGAATCATGTATGTATGAAATTCATTCATTTAATTCTGATATTCTTAATATGAAATCTAATTTTAACAGACTGCCACTGAGAACCTGTGCTTGTATGATTTTAAGTCTTCACACAGTACTACTACATACAAATAGCTTTATTTAAATCTTGAGTAAGACAGTTCATTTATTGAAGACATTCAAGTCTAGTAGATAGTGTCAAACTGTCATGGGTTGAAGATGGCAATCAGAAAGTTTGCTCTATTTTTGACACTGGTAAAACATTCATTCTGTGAATTGAGGTTCTTTCATTCTTTTTTCTACAGGCTTCATCAACTTAATTGTATCACTGTAATTTATCCCTGAAGAATTGTTATTTAATATACAGCTATCATTTATCTCCATGCATAGCTACTTCATTGTAGCACATATTAGTTCTTTGATCCATTTTATATTTTAATAGAATAAACAAGCTAAGCAGCTGAGTTTACCTCTATAAGCAAAGGTGGTGAAATTAAAACGTGCCACTGAGTATTCTTCTAGTTTACCTGTTCAAAAGAAGAACATTCTAAAAATTGGAGGTAATTAAAAACAAATGCACATAATTGTCTTTTAAAAGTGTTTTAAAGCAACAGAAGTAAATATATTGACTATGTTAAATACATTTAGTGTATTCATTAAAAAAAAATAGACTATTGACTTAATCACAAGCTTCAGAACTTGAATGTAAAATAAACAGAGAATGGTAATATATTTTTAATCTGGAGGAGAAAGATACAACAACCAGTGACTGTTCACAGTCAAAATTAGACAGTTGCTCTTTTAACATCTATTGCTCAGTGATGAAAGGGTAACAAAGGTTTGCTACACAGCATAATCACTGATGGTCTATGTTTTTTTATAGACAAAGACATTTTTAGGAAAGGAGGCTGTTAAAGACAATAAAATATCAAAGTACATATTTTCATGAAAGAAGAATTTATTTTTTTTTTGTAACTTGCTCACAGAGGCTATATGAATCAAGGCACTTAAATCCTTACAGTAAGATTTACTGAGTTGTACGCAACTTCTATCTACTTTTGGAAAATATTACCGTTTCATATGAAAACGTTTGTGAAATGAAAAAGAACAGCATGTGTTATGGCAGTTATGGCAGGTTATATGCCATGGAGAATAATAAACCCTAACATTTAAATGGCATTTTCCATCCATGGATATAAATGACAAGAAGGAGAGGAAGACGAAAAACAATGAGAAAAATGTAGGAAAGAAGACTTGACTTGTTAACAATCTTGTAACAGAAAAGACAGTACGCTTCTGTCCGCTGAATCCCAATCCAATATTTTACCAATTCAGATACTTTTATAGGGAAATTGTTGCATTTGAGGCTCTTCATCAGTCATACAAATTGAAATAACTTACTCTTATCAGATACCTACTGTATAAAATGTTTCATCATATAGAGTTAATAATATGATACCTAGTAGAAAAACTCAGACTTTGCCACAGAAATAATGGGCTTATTTGGTTTTGGTTTTGTTTGTTTGTTTGTTTGTTTTTTGTTTGTTTTTTTTTTTTTGAAGGAAAAGCATTTAAAGTTTTCCAAGGTTTGAGAATCAAAATATAGAAAATTTAAATATTTTCAGGTAACTTAATGAGCACAATAAGATCGTATGTTAAAATGTAATGACTTTCAATAGTCTTTACAGCAGGAAAATTATGAAATACAATTGACCATTATTCACTGGAGTTGGTTATTATGCAATACTGAAAATAATTTTGATGCTTTGTATTAACTTCCCTCTCTTTTCCTCTTTAAATATGAATTAGAAACAGAGAAATTCTTGTAGGGGAAAGCAAGTTTGGAATAGGTTTTCTGATTTCAGAAATAGATCTCTTAAGATGTATGTAGAGATACTTTTTTCAGTTTGATACTGTATCTCAAGCTGGATGAACAAAAATGGGGTCATAGCAGGATAATAGCATCTGGTTAACAGTGAAAATGGTGCTTATTCAATATTAATTTGATATCTAGAAGATTCAGTTCATATTCTTAGGAATACAAATTGGGAAAATAGGTACTACAGTTAAAACTTACAAAGAAAACTTGAAGCATAATTGACAATATATTTTTCTCTTTGTGGAGGACCAGATCAAATTATTTTATGTTAAGGATGCCAAAAATACATTAACCCTAGTAGTCATAAATATTCAATTTTCTGTAAGAAGTAGTTAACAGGGGTCAGACCCAGTTATTCTGAACACACATTGTAGTTATTGGTAAATTTTGCAAATTCCTACAATAAAAGGGATATTATGCAAATATATTAGAACAGCTGCAGCAACATGCAATAAGACAGAGTGGAGATTATGTTTTACATCTGTTTCTTTTTTCTAGATTGCATGTTAAACTTTGACAAGGAAGGATCCAGTTAGAAAGTCAGAAAACTGAAAATGCAGTGCTGAGTGTTATACTCCACAGAGAAATAGGTGGAAAACAGAACTGCAAAACATGAGCTCTGCACTGACACCTGATTTTATTTTTCTAACAGAAGTTCTCTACTGGAAACTGTTGGCGCAGCTGGAAATGCAGGGTCTGTGGGTTGCAAAATGGGTAAATCGTTGTATATACTTGTGAGAGGGACAGACTCATAAAGTTAATTCAGTTCATTTACAAAAGTATGGCAAATAAGCCTGCACTGTTTTTCACTAAACATTTAATAAAAATTCTAAACTCTTTGCCATTGTATGAATTCTCAGAAGACACATAACCAAGAGCTTTAAAGGCCTCCTGATACTCATTGGTGGAAAAGACTGCAGTAGGTTCAAAGGAGCTCTTACTATCCCTGGGTCAAGGCATACCTCAGTATTGATTTATAAAACTGTAAAGACTCCAGAGGAGCGTGAGGTTAAATAAGTTCCACATGGATTAACCTAGTGAATCTGAACTAGTAAATATTGGATTTTTTTTTTTTTTTTTTTTTTTTTAGGGAGTAAAGTCCTATGTGCCTTTAAATTACTGATTTATATTTTCATAAGTCTTTAGAAGAGCGGTCCCAAAAGTTAAAAATCTCATGCAGCATACCACAGAGACCTAATTTTAGGCATTCATGCAGGCAAAATTCCTAGAATCTTTAGTGAATTTGGTCTATTTAAAAGCATAAGCTTGGTGTAAGGAGAAATAAAATAAATAGACACACAAATGAAAAAAAGGGCAATATTCCACCTTAAACTCACTCATTTTAAGTATATGAAATTTCTCTTAGACCCCTATCATTTGAAACCCTCCTGAAACTGAATGTCATGGAACTTAGAGCAGAATTCATCGCTCTTTTGTTTTAGAAGTGTTTGGTATTTTTACTAAAACTATAGTTATGTCTCGCTGGTGTGTCCCCTCCCGCCTGGCGGGTCCGGGGAGGACACGATCTTTTACCACTCTCTGCGCGGTTCATAGGAGAAACCCGGAGGCCCTCCAGAGGTGGAGAAGTGAAACAACAATTAATATTTTTTTTCTGTAACCTTTAAAACTGTGTCAGGAGAACAAAAGTCTTAGCAGGTTCTTATTCTTTTTATAAAAGACACAAAGTAGAAGGAGGGAAGAAAGAAAGAAGGGAAGAATAAAGAGAAATAGCATCACCGCCCACCCCATGGATCCAGCGGTGTCGTCTTGATCACCGAGTAGAATTTGCTTTAGTTGTGGTCCTTTCAGCTGCGGTCCAGGGTGGAGGAACGAGCCATGCGGCTGTAGGACGGTGCCTTTTCATAGCGTCGGACTCTCTTGGAACCCTCCCACAGGTCAGACTCACTCGCAGGGATCTGGTGAACCCCAGACCCAGCTCACGTTGTGCCCTGGCAGGCGCCGCAGTGTCTGTGCCGCTGTTTCCGGGCAGTTTGTTGCCGGGCAGTTGATCTTCACGGCCTCAGGGCGCACAACACAGGGAAGCATCTCCGGTCTCTGTGGAGCAGGATCCCCTCTCTGCTCCCCGGCCGTTTGCCCAAGCGACAACGAGCTGTCAGGTCCCTCGTCTTTTGAGTTCTGAGACGCTCACGAAAAAGGTCTCTTGACCTTCGCAAGTATTCATCGAAGAGAAGGGAAACACAATAACGAGCGGAAACTACATTTTTAAGATAAACCTTTCCTATTTTCCACTCTAGTAAAAGAAAAAAAAAGGTGGATCCAGTTCACGATTTTAATTGAGAATTAGAATGTATCTGGCTTTGTATATTGTATGTATGACATTTCTAATTAAAGTTAGCCACGGTTGAACTATAATGTAAAATGAAATTACCAGAATTAATCCAAGTGTTTTTTCATAAGAAGCCAGAAAATGTGCCTTGAATAGATTGACTTACGGCTATTAAACTACTATAAATTACTTCAAGTAATGTTAAAGATCCTACTTAATTCAACAAAGGCAAGCAATTTGATTAAGTTGACACTATATGCCTATCCTGCCTATTGCCCCTGCACAGCTTGGGCAATATGATCCTTATCCAGGAATCTGAAAAATTACATTTTGTCATGTATGGTTTTCAGAGGAGATCGTGGTCAAAAACATAAACCATAAAACAATTCAGTTTTCTTCTTCAAGTATCAGTGGTTGCCTGTATTGTACTTGTAGATAAACAGTGGTTCAGAGCAAGGATTCCTGACATGCTTTGCAACTATGCATCTTGCATAGTGCTTCCAGCTGAAACATTGCTGATAAATTTCCATGGTGTGTAGAATTTCCTTGATGACTGATGAGGTTTTCAAGTGGTTTCTGATCTGGAAATGCATTTAGCCATCTTACTAAATTCTACCCAGTTTGGAGGGGTTATTTTGGCATAGATGTGTCATGGCTCAGATTTTACTGATGTTAGTTGCTACTAATAATAAAAGGAGTTGTTAGCAGTTTGTACTGCTATCACATAACTTCAAAGAAAAGTTAGAGGGGAAAAAAAAAGGCAACAGCAAAACAATGAAAAACTCAGTTATCTGACTCTGGATACAAAATTCCATGGGAATAAAAGGTATTCTCCAGGCTAGTATCACAAGACAGAGATCCATATGTCTTTTATATCTAGGGCAAACTCCTGGGTCTGTTAATAGTGAATTTTAACAGGGCCCAGAACTCCATATTTATTCCTTAATTTTTAATAAAGCCATTCATATTAATACATTTCAGACTTTCAAATATGTGATACTTAAAACCAGGGTTCACAGGATAATCAAAAACAATATTTAATGAAATATTTGTATTTTAAACTGTAAACCACAACCTATATTCTTATTAAATGCTTTTAACACCAAACACAGGTATAGCCTGTTGATCAAATCTGTCAACACAGTAACAATTATAATGAGCATCCATTTGTTCCTATATTATAAAATTCTGAAGATAGTGTGCATTCTTTAACAGAAGTTATAGTTCTTAATATGAAAAACCATCTCTGTTGCTTTTTTGTGGAATAATTTATTTATAGAATCATAGGATGGTTAGAGTTGGAAAGGACCTTAAGGTCACCTAGTTCCAATCCCCCTGCCCTGGGCAGGGATGCCTCACGTTAGACCATGTCACCCAAGGCTCTGTCCAGCCTAGCCTTGAACACTGCCAGGGATGGAGCATTCACCATTTCTTCATAGTGTAATTTGTTCGTTTTTACTATCTACTGTATGAGGAAAAAAGAAATCATTTTGTTATCTCCCAGTGTTTTGTATGCCTGCCTGTGTGATGTTTATGACCTTGGCCAGGAAACAACAAAAAAATCCAAATATGAAATTTAGTGATATGAGATTAATAATACTGTGAACCAGTTCAGCAAGCAACTGAGAGACTTGGAGTCCCTGATAGAAATACAGATATCTAGATCCTCATTATGTTTATTATTGTTTAAGAAACATGTAGTTATTTTAAAGAAAAGCCCCTAAGGATCTCAGTAGGACTGGCGATGTAATAAGCTATCCATGTTGTTAATAAAAAAAGACTAATTAGAATTTTTTCCCGTAAGATAAAATGTTCAGTAAGTAGCATAATCATTCACATCTTACCACAAAGCTAAAAAATATGAAAGAAGGAATAATGGGATTCTGAAAGAGGTTTTGAGGTTATCACAAGCGTGCAATACATATAATCTGAACAGAGTCCATGGTTACAGATGATGCTTAGCTGAAGTGGTTCTGAAATATTGAAAAACTGAAACCTGAAACCACCCAGGCGCCTGCTCAGATGATATCTCTGGAAATAAAGAGATACAGAATAAAGAAGTTTCAGTGAAATGTGATTTATAGAATCACAGAATAGTTAGGGTTGGAAAGGACCTCAAGATCATCTAGTTCCAACCCCCTGGCATGGTCAGGGACACATCACTCTAAACCATCTCACACAAGGCTTCATCCAACTTGGCCTTGAACACTGCCAGGGATGGAGCATTCACAACCTTCCTGGGCAACCCATTCCAGTGCCTCACCACCCTAACAGGAAAGAATTTCCTCCTTATATCCAATCTAAACTTCCCCTGTTTAGGTTTTAACCCGTTACCCCTTGTCCTGTCACTACAGTCCCTGACGAAGAGTCCCTCCCCAGCATCCCTTTGGCCCCCTTCAGGTACTGGAAGGCTGCTGTGAAGTCTCCATGCAGCCTTCTCTTCTCCAGGCTGAACAGCCCCAACATTCTCAGCCTGTCTTCATACGGGAGGTGCTCCAGTCCCCTGATCATCCTCGTGGCCCTCCTCTGGACTTCTTCCAACAGTTCCATGTCCTTTTTATGTTGAGGACACCAGAACTGCACACAATACTCCAGGTGAGGTCTCACAAGAGCAGAGTAGAGGGGCAGGATCACCTCCTTCGACCTGTTGGTCATGCTCCTTTTGATGCAGCCCAGGATACAGTTGGCTTTCTGGGCTGCGAGCGCACACTGAAGCCGGCTCATGTTCATTTTCTCATTGACCAGCACCCCCAAGTCCTTCTCCACAGGGCTGCTCTGTATCTCTTCTTTGCCCCATCTGTAGCTGTGCCTGGGATTGCTCCAACCCAGGTGTAGGACCTTGCACTTGTCATGGTTGAACTTCATAAGGTTGGCATCAGCCCACCTCACAAGCGTATCAAGGTCCCTCTGGATGGCATCCCTTCCCTCCAGCATATCAACCGAACCACACAGCTTGGTGTCATCGGGAAACTTGCTGAGGGCGCACTCAATCCCACTGTCCATGTCAGCAACGATGATGTTCAACAAGACCGGTCCCAACATCGATCCCTGAGGGACACCACTCATTACTGATCTCCAGCTGGACATTGAGCCATTGACCACAACTCTTTGTGTGTGGCCATCCAGCCAGTTCTTTATCCACTGAGTGGTCCATCCATCAAATTGAGATCTCTCCAATTTTGAAGACAAGGATGTCGTGTGGGACAGTGTCAAACACGTTGGACAAGTCCAGGTAGATGACATCAGCTGCTCTACCCCTGTCCATCAGTTCTGTAGCCCCATCGTAGAAGGCCACCAGATAGGTCAGGCAGGATTTCCCCTTAGTGAAGCCGCGCTGGCTGTCACCAAGCACCTTGTTGTTTTTCATATGCCTTAGCATGCCGTTCCCAAGAATGTGCTCCAAGATTTTGCCAGGCACAGAGGTGAGACTGACTGGTCTGTAATTCCCCGGGTCTTCCATTTTCCCCTTCTTGAAAATGGGGGTTATATTTCCCTTTGTCCAGTCCTCGGGAACTTCACCTGACTACCATGATTTTTCAAACATGATGGCCAGTGGCTTAGCAACTTCATTTGCCATCTCCTTCAGGACCCACAGATGGATTTCATCAGGTCCCATGGACTTGTGCACATCCAGATTTCTAAGATGGTCTCGAACGAGATCCTCTCCTACAGTGGGCCAAGGTCTTCATTCTTACAGTCCCTGCATTTACCTTCTAAGACTCAGGTGGTGCAGTCAGAGCCTTTGCCAGTGAAGACTGAGGCAAAGAAGTCATTCAGAACCTCAGCCTTCTCCAAATCCTGTGTAGCCAGTTCTCCCGAGAGCTTCCTCAGGGGGCCTACATTGTCCCTAGTCTGTTTTTTATTTGCTACGTACCTGTAGAATCCCTTCCTTTTATCCTTAACATCCCTGGCCAAATTCAGTTCTAACAGGGCCTTAGCCTTCCTAACCTGGTCCCTAGCTTCCCGGACAACATCCCTGTACTCTTCCCAGACCGCCTGTCCTTGGTCCCACTTTTTATAAGCCTCTTTTTTCATGTGATTTTTTCTTAGCAGCTCCTTATCCATCCAAGGAGGTCTCCTGGCCCTCCTGCTGCACTTCCTTCTAGTTGGGATGCAGCACTCCTGAGCTTGTAGTAGACGATCCTTGAATATCAACCAAGAGTCTTGGGCCCCCCTGCCCTCCAGGGCTATATCCCATGGAACTTTACTAAGCAGATTCCTGAAGAAGCCAAAGTCTGCTCTTTATTTATGCATGTGATTTATGTGGAGCTGAAACTAGCACTCAGCTGCTGTATGTTATTTTTTAATATATATATATATGTCGTATGTACAGTGCCAGTATGATCCACAGCTAAATGCTTTAAAATGATGTACAGGTGGGTTTCCTGAACTGGGGAAACCTCAGGGGTAGCCAAGAGAGCCACTGTGAGCCCACAGCTCATGCAACAGTGACTAATGAGACCTATGCAGAACCAGAAGCAACGGTAGCCAAGCCCTCCCTCTCCTCTCCTCTCCTCTCCTCTCCTCTCCTCTCCTCTCCTCTCCTCTCCTCTCCTCTCCTCTCCTCTCCTCTCCTCTCCTCTCCTCTCCTCTCCTCTCCTCTCCTCTCCTCTCCTCAGCCTGCTCAACCAGGGAGCAGCGATATCCACCTAGCAGAAAACCTTGGCTTCCCCGAGCTGTGCACCCACCATGGCTGATTCAGATTCCCAGACAAAGCTCCTATGGAAACATGGTGCCACCCAGGTGTCAGGCTGCAGCATGTGCCCTGCTCTTACACCAGTACTGGTTAGTAGTGAGAACACCTGTGGGAGGTTCACCCAGGTAGAGGAACTTCTCTAATTAGTGGCAGAGCTGCTGCAGGATGTGGGTAGGTTAAAGAGGACTGGGGAGTTTGAGAGATGGACTACTGGAACAGCACACTGCTTTCCCTGGGACAGGTCCAGTAGGCAGACAGGATGTATGATAGGGAAGATTCCCTATCCTCTCAGCTGAATGTGGTGACTTTAAGGCAATGGCAATATTTTCCTGCCAGATGCAGCAGGCACACTCCCTGTGTGACTACCCCACCTTGCCAAATGCACTTCCATAATAGGTACAAGGCTCTTCAAGTGAAAACAAACAATAATGAGGGTGATGGTTCATCTAGCTTGGAAGTGTAGCCAAGATTAAAGTCAGAACTGTTTCCCTAAAGAAGAGAAGATGGTTCATTGTCACAGAAGACTCACCAGGCTGCCTAGGGAAGTGGTTGAGTCACCATCCCTGGTGATATTTAAACATCTTGATGTAGATGGGGTGCTTAGGGACACAGTTTAGTGATGGCAGTGTTAGTTTTTTTGGGCTTGATGAGATTGATTCCAGCCTAAGTGATTCTATGTCCATGTTATAACATGTCAATGTTATAACAATTAAGAAAACACTTGTATTTCAGTAGACTGAAAGAATAAAGTCTGCATGGACCATTTTGTATTATAACATCTGGCATCTACTTTTAAGTTTTTGGTGGGCTGAGATGAAATAGTGATGACAAAGCTAAAGTGAGAAAATTTGCTTGGGATATTTGTATATTCATTAAAGGATAGACAAAGCCTACATATAGGCTATTTAATTTGAATATTATCCTTCCAATGAATTAATTAAAATAAAAGCTAGGGAAACAGAATAATTGAATATTTACAAAGGGCGAAATTTCAGTGCATCCTATCTTATTGGTAAATGTAGAAAGCAGAACAAACTCATCTGCAAGTGTACATTAAATGTTTGGGTTTGTATTTAATTGGTGTATTTGCTTTCTTTACCACAATTGAAATGAATTGCTTTCTTTCTGCTGTAGCTTACCTGAATTCTTCTTCCTCTGAGAGAATGGAACAGCTTCATCTGTCTATCCCTGTAGTCTGTTTATCTAAAAAGGACATGGTCTTAAGAGAATTATTCATTGTTTCTTTGTTTGAATTGGAAAGAAAGAAAAAATTGTAGATGGCAATCTTTATGATTTCTTTTTCTCTCTTAAGTATCCCATTCTTTCCTATCCTAACAGTATATGGGTTTTTTTGTATGTTTCCATATTCTAGGATTTCAATATTCCTTAAAATAAAATATCTTCTTATGCATTCTTATGTTTCAGTTTAAACTGTTCCTTTGGAAATCCACTCCAGCTGCAACACAAGGTCATACTAGCTCATATGTAAGTTTCCATCTCAATCCTGATTCCTGTGTTTTGCTCAGCAGCATATCCATTATTTCATGAAAGGAATACATGTTTGGAAAAGATTAGAAAAACACTGCCAGATTAAGTTTCAGAAGGCTGAAGTAAGCATCAAATCAAAGTCTGAGTCAGGTGGAATTAATGCAGCAGCAGCTGTTATCACACCCCTTTGGTGGTACAGCTGGGCCTGAAGGTTAAGAATGGCTACTCGAAAGCATATTCTAAGGAAGAGTCAGATCTGCACGGGCTTGATCTAAATTGTAAGTGAAGTCTAGTTGCCATATATGTGTGGTGTGAATAGCATCAGAGCATCCTGACCTTTTCTTCCATACCCACTTTCCAGTCAAACCTTGATTCACAGAGACTAGGGGGAATAAAATGTCCTATTGCCATCTTGAGGCAGTTCATGATGTCCTTGGACAAAATCACTATCAATTGTCATCTGAATTTTGTACAAATACCATGTTTACTTGCTGAAAACACATTTCCTGCACAGAGAATGGAGAGCAGATTTCTGTCTAGTTAAATCTAGGAGACTTCTAGAACATTTATGTTAACACTGTAGTAATCTGATGAGCGCAGTATGAATTACAAAGATATCTGTAAATTGTAGGGCTTTTTTTAAATGTTGACACTCTAATTCTCATTTACCCTGTGACACTTAATTTGCAGCACCTTATGTTTTCTGGAGGAATGCTATGGATTTCGTTCTAAGGCCCTGAAGTAAGAATATACTGTAATTACTAAATGCAAATATTTATGCTCACTCCACTTTATTGGTGAAACTGCATCTAACCATATTTCCCCTTTTACTTGTTTTTGTGAACTTCAGTTTAAGAAATGCTACATTAAAGCTTTAACAGGTGCTATAGTCACAGTGTGTGCCTCAACACATGGCCGTCCTTTTGAGATTAAAGTGAAAATTAAAATAATAAAATAGCCTTAAGTATAAAACAAAAAATAAAAAGCATGAATACAAGAATGTCAAGGGGAATAGAATGAGCAACCTTCTTAGGAAATCTACCAGAATTTACAGAAAGGAGATAATGAAATAGCAATAATATTAAGCTGACATGTTCAGATATTTATTCAAATTAAAAGAGTGATATCTATATAATTCAGGAATCAAATGACAAGAGACAAAAATGATGAATTAGGTAGCCAGACGGTAACTTTGAAAATTACTGTTAAAAGTTTAGATACTTGTAAAATCCTGACAATTGAACTACATTCTGTGTAGACTTTTGGAAAAATTAAAAAATAGCTGTGGGAAGGAGAAATATTCTTAGCATACAATTTAACAAGTTACCTTATACAGGATAATTAAAATAACCTAGGGCCATATAGTCCTTTCTTAGCAATGTCTCACCCATGAGAAAGACCAGATAGAATGATATACAGTAGTTAGTACTACTCATTGTTTACAGGAGAAACAAAGTCTATCTTTAATTACTGAAAGCAATGTTTTCATATACAGAGTTTGAAATGCAACAAAACTTTGAAATCGTAATTAAAACAAAAGGATCTAAAAGGGGAAGGGTGGAGGAGGGAGGAAAGACAAGGGGAAATAGGCTAACAGCAAACACCTGCTTATTTAATATGCTTCTTTTGTTAAAGTCATATGTTCACTTGCGGTCACAGTTACAGAAGTGAGAGCCACCTTCTTTGACATGATTCATTTTACTAGCTTGCGATCACAAAAGCTTATAGATTTGCTTGTGTAACAGTTCTTGTTTTGTTTGCTTCCTTTATTTTTAATTAACTCAACAGTCAGTGCAGTGTTTGTTTCTCTTGTCTGCAACATTATTTTTAGCAGTGTGGCATTGTTATTGCAGGGTGATGCTGAAGGATACACTTCGTGGGTAGAGGCTGTAATTAATTAGGTTAAGCATGTTTTCTGACATAGTGTAACTGTTCCTGTAATTATATTTGAATCTCTTTAAAAACTTTGTCTTTTAAGATGTGTGCATTTATGTAGGACTTAGGCAACAGCATTTCGGAAAAAAAGAGTGATAATTACTACTAAAGGTTACAAACTAACTGGGCACTACATACCAGAACTACATGTCAAGGTTTATGTTTGCATTTGTTTTAAAACTTATTGATGGAGCTCCAAGTTATATATTTATATATATATGTGTGTATGTGTGTTTGTATCTCTGTATTTATTGGTATTTAAAATGTGTATCTCTGTATTTAAATCTTGATAAAACTGACAAGTCTGTTAGGGTGCTAAAAGCCAAGTTAACTAGGCATTGCATAACTACGACTGTACCTACTGTTTGATTTCGGTTCTTAATGTCAAATTACAATTACATTTTTCTCTTTTTTTTTTTTTTTAGATATTTGGAGGGCAAGACTCCAACCTGGAATATCAGTGATTATTATGTTCAGTTGAAATTTCATCTTTCTAATTGTATATCAGCATAACAGAATTTATGAACAACTAGCTCCTCTATCATGCATTCAGAAATCTCCACCTCTCATAGCTCTTCATCAGAGCTTCTCTACCTTGAGCAAACCAGAAAAAAAGTTAAAACCTAAGGCTGCGTGGATTGATCAGTGACAAAACTCTGAAGAAAAACGGATGCCTCTCTAAAAAGTCCAAATGTCCCCTTTTTTATGTAGGTAGGTCTTGGTTTCCACAGGAATTGCTTTTGAAAGCAGAAGGATTTCTTTTGGGGAAGGAGTCATCTGGATGAATGCAACAATAAGTTGAGAACCAAATGTCAGTTCTGAACAACAGACAATTGATAATTGAAACACAGTCATAAGGACATGTCGCCTGTTGGCACAAGACATCTTCAGAATAATTTTGAAGGATTATAGAATGGTCTGGGTTGGAAGGGACATTTAAAGATCATCTAGTTTCAATTCCCCCTAGAATTGGAATTTCACCTTCCACTAGAACAGGTTGCTCAAAGCCTCATCCAACCTGGTCTTGATCAATTCCAGAAGAAGAGCACATTTTGGAAATGAGAAGTCTGGTTGATGAAATGATAGTTATTTTGATTTCAGGTGAGACCACTATGCCTCATTAGACTTTTTGAGTGCTTTAAGGGTATTTTTACTGTTGTCACTAAATAATGTATTATATAGCATATATTATACAGATTATTGCTGCCAACATTTGGTAGAGAGAAGGGAACAGGCAGGAATGAGAAAAACATATGAGAAGAAAGCTAAGGGAACCCCAGAACTGAGGAGGAAGGGAGGATCTCCAATACCAGCATCACACATATAATGACCCCAGAAACATCTGGGGACGTTAGTTGTCGCAAAGAGCTGGGAGACACGAGCATAACTTGCTTTAGAAGTCTCATTTATTGCTAAGCAGATGGATACTTATATACCTTGCTTGCATGTTTATAGTTTGGTTACAGAGAGATTATTGGCTTATAGCTTTTACATGTTACAAGATTATTGGTTTATAGCTTCTACATGTTACAAGATTATTGGTTTAAGATACAGTAAAGGAATTCAGCAAAACAGAGCACAAAATAGAATCAGGGACAAGGAGTCTGGTCAGTAAGAAAAACATTAAGCAACTTGAATGTCACAAACTTAATTATCGTTCTGCTTCTGCCGCGGTTTATCTCCAGGGTGCGCTCATCTTGCTCCCTTGTACTTTTCCATCTGAGATCTGCACCAGCTGCAGTATGTCACCATCTGCATGGCCTCTGCCACGCAGCCAGTCCTCTGCAAAGCTCTCCACATTTCCCCTTTCTTTCTTAAGAACAATAAGCGACGTATTGAGGTTGTTCATAGCTTTGTTAATCTTCAAATTCTTTACATCCGTGATCTTGTGCCAGAAGTAAAAAATCTATGGCAGCCCGATTTTGTAACACAGCATG
Source organism: Lathamus discolor (assembly GCF_037157495.1). Taxonomy (NCBI): domain Eukaryota; kingdom Metazoa; phylum Chordata; class Aves; order Psittaciformes; family Psittacidae; genus Lathamus; species Lathamus discolor. The sequence goes on along the minus strand of NC_088887.1, from coordinate 25,352,467 downwards.
TCGGATACTATCAACATCATGTAAGAGGTCATCTAATATGGTTGATGTGATATTAAATTCTTGGATAGCAAAGCATGCTAGGCTTTTAATATTTCTCCAATTAGTGGCAGCCATCACACCAGGGGTAAAAAAGGCCATTGAGACACCTTCAAGCATGCATGTGACTATTTACAGACCTTCTTCTCAGCAAGCCTTGCATTTTCCCAGCCGCCACATAGTCTGTTTTGTTCTTGTTAACTTAAAACAGACTCCCTCTTGACCTTCGGAGTCTTGGCCCTAAATCAGACATGTTTTACCTACAGTTAGTGGCTCACTGCAACACCCCCAGCATCTTTATCTGGGGATGGCTGAAACTGAATACAATTGGACCCAGAAGGACTTCAGAAGGGTGAGTGTAGCACCAAAAAAAAAAAAAAAAGGCAGATATTAATAAATTTGTTTGTATAAAAAAATTAAGAATATCATCATTGACATCTGTCTGTATAGATGTGGATAGATCTAGATATAGATCTGGAATCTAAGTGCTGATGTTATTATAAATGGATATAAAACTCCTTATTTAATTAGACTATTACAGTATTACCCTAACAAAGTCTTGAATGAGCATGTATTTATACATATACATCCACATGCACACGTGCCTATACATACTTCATGTTTAACATTTACTTTTAGCAGACAGTTTTAAATAAAATGCAGCTATTTTTCTTCCCTATCTGCATAAGATATAAGCATGTTTTACACAATTATGAGTAGTTTTCTATGGTAAGGTGGGGAAGAAAACTCAAAACAGTGCAGCATACCCACATTTACATTAGAAGTATATATTAGAGTGAGAAAACACTAACAAAGCCCTTCTTTAAAACATGCTATAAAAACTTTGAGGAATGTGTTACTAAGCTGAAATATCTGTACATAGGTTACTTTGGCAGAGTTCCCTGAGAAAAAGAGTGAAGATAGATGTTTTGGCGGGGAAAAGGAAACCTGCTGGCTTCCTGAGTGATTAGAACATGAACACGACTATCTTCATGGAGCAGCAGCTGGCAATTACTGAAGCAATCAGATATTAAATGGAAAGAATGCAACAGTCATCAGCTCCTGGTCAATATTCAGTCCACTTAGAAAGCAAGGTGTCTAGTATTACTTCTGGTACAGTGCTTGGTAGCTCAGTTATATCATGTTTTCCCTTATGTCTTGACATTTGAAATTTTAACGGGTATTGTCCTTGAGATGGACGCTTACATATGTCTTCATTGGCACCATTTTTTAGGTTTTGAACTCTTTGCAGTTCAGCAAAACCATCTTTGCTGAATAAAGTTCAGCCCTTTCAAAAATGAGATAATAGCAGAGCTATGATTATAAACAGGGAATAATACTTATTAAATTAACAGATTTAATAACATAGTCAACCAGAGTCTGTTTTCATAAATTACAATACTCGTGAATAGCAAACTATTCTAGGGGAAAGCCTTTCTCAAACCGATTATGTGTATTTCTATATGCTCAAGTATAATCAAGGAATGTACAGAGCAAGAGGACAATACAGGGTGACATGAAAGGATAAAGTGGGAACAGTTGTAAAAGCTGGAAGAATTGTATCTTAGTTCAGTTTCCTTCACCTCCCTCTTGTTTTACAACCTCTGTTTGAAAACAGGACTCAAATGGATGCAAGCATTTCCCTTATGATAATTTCTTCTATAGTATTTAAGGGGCTTTGTCATACTTATGCCTGACTTACCATGTGCACATAAAAAAGCTTTGCCAGGTGTTGACTTCATTATGTCCTCCAAATAAATATAGTTAATTCTATTTACTCAGGGATAAATCTTGAAAGATAATTTGGAATGAGTATTATCTACCTGTTGTATACAATGATTCCCCAGAAAATACATTGACTGATTCGGGGAAATAAATTTACCAATAACATTCTTGATACAATCATCTATGAATATCCAATGAGCCCACAGCATTCAGGACACAATGAGTAAACTCTATGTAATCTTCCTCCCAAATAAGATTTCCACTGCAAACTTATAACACTTAAACTGGTTTGCAGGTCCTCTACAAGCTTTTCCAATACTCAATTATGCTATCTTTAAAAAAAAGATGTATATTTCTTCCCACGATTTATTTTTATTTTACAAACACCTATTCAACAAAACCTGTCTTGATTTATACCTGTAAATTCTACAGTAACAATAATAGTAACTAATAGTAACAAGTAACTGTGGTAAAATAAATTGGTATATAAATAATAGTATATCTACTTGTCCTCTTTGAATTCTCACAGGGCATAAAATAAGCATCCTGATTATCATAATTACTTGTATTTGTGTTGTGTCAAATTTCATACATATGTACTAAAAGCCTAGCCTGAAAAACGGCATGATACTTTAAAAAAGACAATATAAGCTTTTTTTGTATCTTTAATAGCAAGCTATGTTATATAAAACACACATTCCTTGCATTTCCATTCCTGAGAAATTTCTATGAACCCACCAGCTCTTTTCCTCATGGTTCACTTTATCTTAGAACTTCTGCAAGAAATTTGTTCAATATTTCTTTATTCCATATGCTACTACAGTATTAAATGTACACCATGTACATGTTATTAATAAAAAAAGTAAAATGGATCAAGTTTTTGAACTTCCTCTGGGGCAATCAGTGCTATAGCAGGTAGTGGACACAGTAGAGGATTGATGCAGAATCTGCAGACCCTGCATGTATATGTTGTGTATCTGTGTGCATTCACATGCTTTAAATCTGCTCTGCAAAACAGCAGTAATTTATATGTTGATACTGAGCACTGCAGGCTGATTACTTTGCTATTGTGTAGTGGTTTGCTACAAGATACTTCTATGCCTGACTTAACATGTGCACATAAAAACGCTTTGAGCTCAGCATATACTAGATAGATGGACTTGTATTTTGCTGATAACAGAACATATAAATGCGCTGCTACAGATGTAATCCATATACGAACAAATTAGGTTGAAGATGTCCAAGTGGACTATCTCACAAATACAGATGGTAATACTTGGCTTTCCAGAATAATTCTCCCACTAGGGGCAATTAACAAATTCAGAAAATTCAAGAATCTGAACATGCACCAAAACTATTTATTATTAAGGAACTCTGTTCTTATTCAAAAACGTCACCAGCACTGTCAACTGCCAGTTATACAGGTAAAATTTCATTCTAAATGGATGCGAGGGTTTTTTCATATTACAAATGTTAGCATGTCCAAAAACTTAATTTTCTGTGTTCCGCAATCTTCCTGAAACCTTGTCAGAGAGACAACCTTAGTGAGATTACTAGGGGAACAATTAAACACTGAAAAATAGACTTTAAAATAGTTCAAGAATGCAAAGCAAAGTGATCAAAATATGCTTCATGAAAAAAAAATCCAAATCCAAAAAGGCACATCAGCAACTGTTACATTTTTACTGTTTAAATTAGTTGTCAAGCTGAATTCATTCTGGTGTCAGAGCTACAAGAGGCATTTTTTTTTTCCTTGCTGTGTTTTAGTTTCATGGCTATTTACAGTAGAATTATTATATTACATTATTATGATGCCCTGTGCAAAATGGAAATGGTGCTGAAAAAGTTGGGGCTGTTTGGCCTGGAAGAAGAGAAGGCTGTGTGGAGACCTCATAGCAGCCTTACAGTATCTGAAGGGGGCCTACAAAGATGCTGGAGAGGGACTTTTCATCAGGGACTGTAGCTATAGGAAAAGGGGTTATGGGTTCAAACTTAAACAGGGGATGTTCAGGTTAGATATAAGGAAGTCCTTTACTGTGAGGGTGGTGATGCACTGGAACAGGTTGGGCAAAGATGTGATAAATGCTCCATCCCTGGCAGTGTTCAGAGCCTTGGGCAACATGGTACAGTGTGAGGTGTCCCTCCCTGCCCATGGCAGGGGGGCTGGAACTAAATGATCTTAAGCTCCTTTCCAACCTAAATCATTTTATGATTCTATAAACCACAAAAGATGCAACTGACCTCTATAGGAAAACCCAGGAAGTAAAATGTATCTTTGCCCTTAGGTATATGAATATCCATCTGATACACAGATCTAGCTGGAAAACTTGAGGAAGTTACACCTTCAGACCTGCTTAAGAGGTAGAGCTGAATGGTGGTAAAGACAGTAGCAAACAGTGGTGGCATTTCATTATAAGAGTTGGTTCTAGCAGGGAAATCCAGTACTGCTCTTTGAATTTGGCTTGCTGCTGTGTGGCACTTTCGGTGGTATGAGCTGAGAAAGCCCCTAATGTACCTGATGACAGAAGGCTAATTTCAAAATGCATGGAACAGCAGAAGCAACTACTTGCCTAGCATACAAGCAGCTGAGCTCACTAGGAGTTCACAGCATGAAATAGCAACCAATTAGAATAAAATCTAATTGTCTTTACCTGGGAGAGTGAAAGTCTGTCCTAAACTCTAGGCATCAGAAATGGCAATGAATAGGGCATGATACAAGCTGCTATTTCCTCAGAGGAATCTAACCTATTTTTCTTTACCTAGCAGAAGATTTTATCCTCAATTCAGTTCTGAAAACCTTAATCTGAAATTTCACTGAAACCTGTCATCAATTTATAAATTGTAAAAGTAAAAAAAATGGTTTCTTTGGATGCCTCTCATAAAGAATCAAATAATCAGAAAAATCTTTTAATTACACATGTGTTCGTGCTTGCAAATACTTTCTCCTGAAAAATATCCATACATGTGGAATCAGCTTTGACATATAAAAGCCTTGACTCTTTTAAATGTTTATTCTAGATGTAGAATATTCTCAAATTATCCACAAAAAAATAAAATGTTTTGTGTAAGACAATAAAAAAAAAAAAAAGAAGGAAACCTTCTACAGAACCATGTTCTTGTCAGGGATGCTGATACAACTAATTGTGCTTGGGATGCAAAATACTGAAGAATGTTTTCATTCACTCTTGGGAACTGGAATGCTGAGAACTGTCAAAAGTCTTACAGTCTTACAGGAACCCAGATCCATTTGACCAGTTCTCCTCTCTATCAGATTTCAGTAACCATTTTTAGTCATCCAGTTACTATGGAAATCAAAACTGTTTTGAACATGCTTATATTGGTACTATAGTTACATGAAATTCTTAGTGGAAAAATGGTTTACAAGAGAAATAATAGAATGTCAAACACACACTCATACGCATGGAGTGCTGTGTCTCAGTTTTCCTCATACAGGAGGAAAGAGTTATCCTGTTTTTCTGTAAAATTCAGTTTTCATGGGAAAAGATGTCACAAATACCAGCACCTATACTAGCCTTTTGAGCTACTCTGAGTGGATATCTCATACAAATATAGACAGGTATATATTTTAATTTCTACATTTGTGAAAGTGAACATCACCTTTTTAGTTCCTGCTTTTTAGTTTCTCATATTGACAGTTTCTGCTTAAGGTGATTATTGTCTATTATTTCTTACAGAAGTCTAGTCAAGAGCGATGCATATTTCCCCTGATTTACCTTATTGTTAAAAAACAGGATAAATATACAGGTCAAGTACCTCAAAAGCAAGACTTCTTTTTTTTTTTTTTTTTTTCCTCACTAAAACAGATTATCAGCTCGGCTCAGTGTATGTAACTTCTATTATTACCCTTTACCATAAAAATTTAGCAAAATATAGTAGATAGCAATACATGGAAAAACTACATACACTGTTGCTTAGCTGAGTTTCTATGCCACTGTCTTTTAAATCTCTGAGGAAATTGCTTGCTAAAGAATAAATCAAAAGTACTAATTGCAACTAGTCTAGTTGTAGTACCATAAACAATACCTATTTTATATTATAAAAGACAAAGGTGCCAATATATGCTTTTTTAACGTGAAACCAAATGTTTTAAAAAAACTTTTGGCGAATCTGAAAAAATATGTCACAAAAGAAAAAAAAAATCATGCAGATGAAGTAGAAGTCACTGTTGGGTAATTTCACAACCATTTTATGTTTCTCCTTGGATAGACTGTGCTCCTGTGTTCCTTATAACATCTGGGCAGAGATTGTTACCTAAGCCTTATAAATGAATGACTAACAAATTAGAGATCTTAAAAAAAAAATAAAAATGGAGAATCTGTAGATCCAAGCATCCAAAAAACCCAAAATATTTATTTATCTTTCAGAACCACTGCAAAAGAAAATCTCATTGTCTTTTGAGTTCTCTGATTTGAGTGTGAAGATATAAGGAGTTAGCAAATACATCCCAAGGAAATTTTTGTAAGAGAACAGTAAAACATGCTGTCTCCAAGGTGACTTGAATTAAATCTCTGTGTTCTATGTAGTGTGCTTTGACTTTTAAGAAGATGAAAGATCTTTTATAGTATTAATATATCACCAGTACAAACTGGGGCTCTGAAGTCAGAGGCAAGAAAGTAGCAGTCATCAGGATTTCACAGGAACAAGAATTATTATTGTCTTTATGTTGGTGTTTTTAAGATAGGGGGTGTTAAATAGAAGTTTGTGCTTAGAGCCTTTAAATAAAATAAATTGTGGAATCTTTTGCAGAAAGCAATACTCATATGGGGAATTGAATCTCTCACACACAGGATAGTCAGCTGATGTGCAGATGCTGACACCAGTTTGTTGAAAAAGTCTCTGCAACTGCATAGAAATCATAGAATCATAGAATTATTTGGGTTGGAAGGGACCAAGGAAGATCATTTAGTTCCACAATATACACACACACACATCCTGCTTAATATCTAATGTATACCTCCCCTCTTTCAGTTTCCCCTTGTTTTGTCACTACATGCCCTTGTAGAAAGTCACTCTCCAGCATTCTTGTGGACCTCCCTCTAGGTACTAGAAGGCTGCTATCAGGTCTCCCTGGAGCCCCCTCCAGGTGGAACAAGTACAACTCTCTCAGCCTGTCTTCTTGTGCTCCAGCCCTCTGGTCATCTTCATGGCCCTTCTCAGGATTCACTGCAGCAAGTCTATGTGCCTCCTGTGTTACCCAAATTGTTCTGAGTGCATTTTTATAGTCCACCTTCTGTATGGGCCCACATGATCGCTCTAACACGTGCATGACCATTGCTATTGATTATCTCAACCCATGTCTAACAGTCCTTTTAGCTGTCTTCAATATGTGAAAAAGACTATCCTCCATGACTATTTCTGCAGTTGTGGGAACAGTTAACACAGACTATTAAAAATTGCCAATATTCAGTTTGATTAGTTTCTTCATCTACAACAGTACTTACCTCAGTGAGTCCCTTGCACAGGCAGATTCTCTGCCCAGAATATTAATCAACCATCAACTAATTAATCAACAAGTACATGCAGTGCCTACCAGGTGGTCTAGGCACAGCAGAAGTCAACTTGTGGAATCTCCTGGACTGTTCGTAATTCTTGCCTGGAGAACAGTCAGAACTAGTCAGTTCCAACCCTGTGAATCATCTTATCTGAAGTTGATGTCAAATCAGTCCATTGCCTCATCTACGAGAGACTACTTGGGGAGTACTTTGACCTCTCAGGGAATTGATGACTAAAGTGTAATGGGCATGAACACAGGCACAGGCACATCTGAAATATTTTATTTATTTACTTACTGCAAGAGGTTTTCCAAGTTTGTATGTAAATCATATGCTACACTAAAGCAGAGAAATTTTCTGGGAATTATACTGGCTTTCTTAACAGCTAATCTCTTTTTCTTTTGAAAAGCAAACTGTTTCTTCCTATTATTGCGATTTTTCTCAACAGAATACATACTTTAATAATTTCTATTTAGTCATTTGAAATGCTTCATTTCTCCTGCTGATGCTTTTCAGGGAACTTTTAATAGATCAGTAGTTCCAACAGGTGTTCTCTCAGACTCATGATGTTTATTTGATTCCTCACCGTTTAAATAAGAAGTTAGAGCTTTGATAATTTCCCCACATGAAAGATCAATCTTTTATTTAATATTATATGAATGTATTTTTTTCTTCTAGAACACTTACCTCTAAGCCACAGGAAACATTTTAATGATGCATTTATAAGCAATCATGCACTTTATTTGAAGAGATGTTATGAATCTGGAGCTGATTTTAATGGAAGGTATGGTATGTCTTCAGTAATTCAGATACTGGTTTTATAGTCTTTAGGGTTTGGGTTGATTGGTTGGTTTTTTTTTTCAAAAATGTCACAATACACAATATTTCCCCCACCCCCGTTTTTTTTTCTTCCCACAAGCGTTAAACACACTCTAAGTCACTTAGTGACAGATTTAATATTAAATTTCATACATCTGAAATGGAGGTACCTCAGAAAAAAACATTTACAAGGATAAAGCAGCTGCTGTTTCATAAAGACCTATGGGATCTAGGTACCTAGATGCTTTGTGTTAATTTTTCCCTCCAGATTTAAAAGGGCAACTAATAACATTGGTTCCAGAAAAATCTTCCATCATGTACATTTTAAGAGCTTTATAGAACGGTGGCTATTATAATGAAGTATTTAATTTTCTTTTTTAAAAGTGTGCTTTTTAATTTGAAAATTTAATTATATTAGCTAAGTTTAAAGATATGAAATATTATAGTTTTTAAAATAGTGTCAATAATAAATATTGCATATTGTTCCTTAAACTAAAAGAATAGTCAACATCTTGATTCATTCAGAGGTCTAGTCTTCCTCTGATGGAGAGGAGAGTAGGTTACAACAGCTTATTCAAAGGACTCTTTTATTCACAGGCTAAATAAAGAACACCAATCTTTTAAACTTTGTGCCAATGACATAAAAATAATTTGGGTCCCGAGTCTCGTCCTATGCTCATATATTCTTAAAGCAGTAAATTTGCTTTGCATGCAAATGTCTATTACATTAAATATGAGCAGACACCTGAAGGAAGCAGAAGAGTTATTGCATATGGTATGATCAGTGATGTTATTAAGGTTATTACCATGGGGTAACCAGGACGGTTTACCAGGCCCTGAAGGAAGGCTGTGGATATGAGTATACTGTAAACATCAGAACAATTCCTCTGACCTACCATTTATCCCTCCTTATTTTAGGGAGGTAGTTTTGTTTTGGTTTTGTTTGTTTGTTTCGCATTTTTTTATATTCTTTTTTAATTTATCTCTCTGTATTTTGCAAAAGGCCTTGGAAAGCTACAGGAGGTTATCAGGATGGGTACACTGCCCTAACAGGCATCAATAGGTCTTCCATTGAACGTATCTAACTGGAGCTCTCAGTCCTCACCAGACGTAAGAGCAAGATGGGTTTACGGTTCAGTGCAGTTACAACCACATTAGTAAACCTGATTACAAGCCACTATCAAAATAGCAAAACTAAGGACACGTGGGGCCTATTGATATTATATTAAAGCTTTAAACTATATATGTTGAAGGCTGCTTTAATTGAAAGCTGCCTAATGTTGGTACAACTAAAAAATAATTAAAAAATATATATCTAAATTACACATATGCACCACTGTACTCATACAGACAGAAAGAGATATAGGAAAGATTATCTTTATTGACATTTTGCCATAACCTAATACCTGAATCACTGTAGCCTGTTATTCATATTCTTTAAGTCAATGTGTTGTGGTATAGAAGAATTTGCTAAAAATATTCCATAACTGCACAACTTCTTAAAGAAGCAAGACTGTTTTAAGCAGGAAACATGTACTAAATAAAATAAATGCTTACCACTCATTAAACATTTTTTTTTTTTTTTTTATATCTTATTTAAGCAATGGGACACGGAGTTTGGGTTCTCTCACTCATCCCCCTTCTTTAACGTTCAGACATGTCAATATGTCTGAGGGTCATTTCATCTTGTGTGTAGGTATAGCAAAAATAGACTTCTGAGAAGATGTCAGCATTTAAGATTTGGTGAGCTCTGAGTAGAAGGAAACAAACACCCTTCTCCCCAGATAGGTTAACTTTTTTTGTAGTTGCTTTCATGAAGAAACGGAGTGGTACCATTCCTGTGCCATCACAGCCTGAGACTGACTGGAAAGTAAACATAATGCATGTTTATTCTATGTTTTTGTTTAGGATATTTTTGTGTGTCTATAAATTGTTAGCAAGCGTGATTCTTAACTGAATTGATTAAATATTATTAATTCTTTTTACTTTCTATTTATTTAATCGATTACCTTTGAAACATGTCCAGTGCTTTTTTTTCTGGGAAAAAAAAAAAAAATAAAAAGGTAATTAAAAGTATTTAAGTGTACAAGCATTTGTTATTACGGATAACAAAAAACCCTGTAAGATAGAATACTGTAGGGATGGAATTGGATTCAAGACTGAAACCTCCATCTTCTAAAAATAATATCTGAAAGAGCAGGTCTGTGAAAGAAAGGTGATATGAAATTATCTAATTTGAAGTGAAGTTTAGGGGGAAAAAAAGAGCAACAATAAACTGTTACGTGAAGGAAAAATCAGTTCAATATCAAATTTGTGAAGATTGTTGGAAAATAGTAAGAAGCATTTGAAATACAAGGAAAAAGGAAACAATTGCTCTCAATAAAATAATAAAATTAAAAAAGATGATTTTTCAGGTCAAGGGAATTAAATTTGAAGAAGTCTTAAATACGTAAATGAACAAACATAACACCAGGAGGAATCACTTAGAATAACATATTTGCTACAGCTTGTTTTGATGCATAGACTGTGAACTCAAATGTTATTTTGTAAAGATACCTTAAAATAGTTGGGTATTTTGCCTTGGCAGAGACAAATGCATATAAGTAGAATCACTGCTACAGTCTACATCCATAGGTTTAGCACAGTGAAATTTTACCATGACAGCTCTGGGTACATTTATTGGTCATATAAATATCAATTATATCTATAAACATTCTTTATAGCACATATTGGAATGAATTGATGAAAAAGAGCTTTCCCATAAAGAAATGGTCCTCAATACAAATTCTATCATCACAATCAACATAAAATTTGCAGGCAGAAAGACATATCTTATTTGAAGTTAAAAATTACCTGAAAATCCCGAAAGTTTTTTCTGGTGGTGCAAGTTTATTATTATGTTTCAGTTATCTCCTGAGAACTGATTTTGGGTTGCTTCTTGTAATTACAAGTTATTTGTCATTTTTCCATTCACCACAAGAGGTCCCAAATTATTGAAGAAGCAAACTCAGAGACAGCTATGATTAAAATATGCACAAATACATCATAATCCCCAAAATCAATAACATTAGTTACTGGATACACACTCCTAAAAATTTTTAAATCAACTCTTCCTCTCTTCAAAAGTTCTTTAGATTCCTGATTTACATAAGAGTTCACATGATGCATTATGCCCCTTTTATTCAGCATATTTCCAATTATAACACATTGAAAGCAAAAGAACGGCAGATTGCACAGTGTCAGAGTTAACAGAAGGATAGAAATGGAATACCCAGTAAAAGAGAAGCAACAAAGTGAATTAAATACATCCATTCAATGAAAAAGCTACAGTACATTTTCAAAGCACTTAACAGAGAACAGTAGATGTTTCTAAGTGAGGCACCTAAAAATAGTGACTGAGTAGTTAGTTCCCAGTGGAACCAAAATAAATAAATAAATAAATAAATAAATAAATAAATAAATAAATAAATAAACCAACCAAACAAACACAAAAAAAAACCAAAACAAAAAAAGAACAAAACCTCAGCAGTAAAAGTAAATACATTTTTTAAAAAGAATAAATACAAAATACCAGTTTTCAGTCAAATCCAACCTATCAAATGACCAAAACTAAACGCAACAAGAATTAATTTCATTTATTTGCAGAATTATTAATCACTTCTGCCATTTTAACTTGTGGTTATGATTATAATTCAGTCATCACTGTAAATGTTAAAATAGATTTTTATTTTCATTTTAGGTACAGGATTCTAGAGGGCTCCTTGAAACAGAAGAACATGCCAAAAATTTACTTATGACAACTGAGTTTTGTTTAGTTCTAGTTTGATCTTTTTAATGCAGAGCAAGTTCTTTCAGTGCTAGAAGTAATATTTTACTGTGTTCTTCAATATCTTTCTTCAAAGATCAGCTGTTACTTTATATGATAGGTAGGCTGATGAGGACTGAAATAATTTGGAAAGACTGTACTGGGATGTCAGCTGAATTAGTATATTTCTACAAAGAGATCAATAATGAAGTGATGCTTGTCACCTTTCTCTGCACTTACTAATGCCTCTGCTCTAGTGTCGCAGTTATTACTGCTCTAGTATTACAGTTAGTGGGGTTCTCTTGCACATTTACTGTCCCCTAGGAAAATGTTTACACTGTCATCTTAAATTACGATTTAATAACTCACTTGAGCTCAGACTACCTTATGCTACTTGCTTGTGCAAATAATCCCCACTGGATCCTCACTGTCAGTAACATTAATGTGTAGACTATTAATTTCCACAGGTCTTCGTATACCTAATCTTTGCCCCAATACAGGCTTAGCTCCAATGATGGTATGGTCTATTTTCACCTGGGTTTTTTTCTGGTGTTTTTTTGGGGGGGCTCAGAACTTAACATGGACTCTTCTATTTTGTTCGATACAATGTTAGTCTTCCTAAAAAACTATGCTTAATTTAGAAAAGGGTGAAACAAGAAAGAGTGGGAGTAAAAAATTATTTTATCTTAAATTTCATCACTTGTTGTTGTACCTGAAAAATTGCAAGGGTTGTACTTATTTCTACTGTTTCCTTTTCTGTGAAGATCCTTATAGATACTTAAAGATCTTAATAAAACAAAAGAAACCCATCACACCATTTGAATAACAGGAAAGAAAGCAGGGAGAAGCTAGAAGGGGTACACACCCTGTGGAGCTAAGTTAAAGCAAGCACCCTCCTGTTTCAAAACCACAGACATAGCTACATCCACCAAGGAATGCATCCTTCCCCCCCCCCCCCTTTTTTTTTTTCCTTCTTGAGCTGAAGAATCCTGCCTTGCTTACTCATTTTAAAGCACATATTCCATACTTGTTCATTCTTCTTGCCCTTGCCTCAACCTTCTCAGTTGTACTATATCCAGGAAATGTAATGACAAATAGCATTCAAGATGTAATAACCACTTCAGCAATTTCTGGTCAGGAAGAAGGAAAGTATATACTTACAGTTTGAATACCCCCCAATATTCAGCATATCAGAGTTTTCTTGAAACAAAAGCACAAAGTAATATATTTCTTTTTTATTTTAAATTAGGAAGAATGAAGCAACGATTTCTGCACTAAATGACTATAAGAACTGATCATATAATTTTTAAGATATCTGCTCTCTTAGAACAGTTATTTCTCTGTGGTAAATTCTTGGATATTTTAAATTCACTACCAAAATGCCCATAGTCATTGTTGACTGTGCCTACTAACACGTCACTTCTAGCATGTATTTTATATTACTGCTTAAAATTCTAATTTTTTTTACAGAAGTTCAATTTATATATCTTCAATTAATTGTTAACATTTTTGTCTTCTGAAGAATTAACTACAGCTTTCTCTAGATGAGGAGACTTTTTATGGATTTCTTCTTTATCTTTTACCTTTTCCAGTTCTATTTACAGATTTCTTCATCTTTTACCTTTTTCAGTTCTATTTACAGAAAACTGCATGTCTTGATGTAATGCTCAAGAGAACAAATGAACAATTTTCAGCATTATTATCTTTAAACCAAAAAACAAGTTAAATTGAATTTGCATCAGAAATTTTGTTTAACCTGCATGTCAATGCTGTTTATTTTTTTCAGCAGTGAAAAGAATGAATTCACTGCAGAAACAGCTAATCGAACCGATAAAAAAAATCACTGACTATGTCAGAAGGCTTACTGTTTAAAATACGATAGTTAAATAACAGCTTCTGATCTGTGGAGATTAAAATTGGTTTATTCATTGTTAAAGCATAGTCTGTAATCATCACAACAGTGCAGAAATATAATTTCTTTGGCATCTAGTCATTAGCACTGGTAAGAACTAATTAGATAGTAAGCTAGTGTTCACAACAGTGGAACTGCTACAGATTTACAGAACATATAAGCACAATCATTAAACAATTCAATGTGCTTCACTGTCTTAAAGTAATAATTTATTCCCTTTTATCCAATGTTTGCCTAACAACAGTGCTGTAAATTAAAATTAAACCCAAATTAAAAAAAAAATAAAAAATCCAGTAAATAGTTCGTGGTCATAATTTAATTTGTACTGAAGTAGAGTTAAAGCATACCAGCTAAACAAACCCCGTTTAATGAAATGTGATTTCTGGTAATGGCTAGAAAGGAGCTTGAAGAACTCTTGTAAGAAAAACAGTAACAATTAAGAAAAATCATAGAATTCTGCTCTTCAAAGCTATAGTCTAATTACACAAGTAACTTTAAGGTCTGTACAAGGTATTTAGGTCTTCTCTTAACTCTTCTAGCTCTTACTGTTAAAATGACTGTAGATTTTTCTTGTTTCTCAAATTCTTTCAGTAGCTAACTATGTACACAATGTTCCACAGATATATTAACAAGTTCACTTGAGAAAACTCAGGCCTCTAACAGTTCAAATAGTGCTCTACACATCAACTCTTCTGTTGTTGAGTACTTTTTTGGGCTGTGATAGCATTTTTTACCTCAATTACACAAGAACTTCATGCCTGAACAGTAATGTTGTCATGAGGTTTCAATTAATTCACTTGTCCAGTGGAAAATTATTTCATGGAAAAGGAGACAAAAAGTTGGGCCTTGATCTCATCATCTTCCCAGTTTGAAAGGTTGAAAAAATGAGGTGGAGTCTGATTAGTGACTATGGCATAAAGTCATAATAAAATATGACAGAACAGAGTATGACTAATTATGCAGTCAGACAAAATAACTACAATAAAAAATATTGTACTGATTGCAGGATTAAACTCTTCCAGTTAGCTTTTTTATTAAAAAAACTGCCCAAAACCCCAGAAGAACTAAGAATAAAATATATATTTGTATTGGAAAAAAAAAATTGATAGAAAATTGTGATTTATAGAGAATTTTGAAATCATGGCATTATGAAAGAGTTTGGGTTGGAAAGGACTTTAAAGATCATGTAGTTCCAACCCCTCTGCCATGGGCAGGGACACCATCTATTAGACCAGGTTGTTCAAAGCCCCCATTCAACCTGGCCTTGAACACTTCTTCCTTAACATCTGATCTAAATCACCACTTCCAATTTAAATCCATTCACCTTTGTCCTATCTGTACACACCCTTGTAAAAAGTCCCTCTCCAGATTTCTTGTAAGCCCCCTTTAGCTACTGGAAGAATGCTCTAAGGTCTCCCCAGAGCCTTATCTTCAGGCTGAACAAGCCCAACTCTCTCAGCCTGTCTTCATAGGAGAGGTGCTCCAGCCCTGCGATCATCTTCATGGCCCTCCTCTGCACTTGTTCCAACAAGTCCACATCCTTCTTATGTTGGAGCCCCAGGGCTGGATGCATTTCTTCAGGTGGGGTCTCATGAGAGCAGAGTAGAGGGGGAGAATCACACATGTTCCTTTTAGTGCAGCCCAGCCAGATGGTTGACTTTCTGGACTGCAAGTGCACACTGCTGGCTCATGTTGAGATTTTCATGAACACCCTTCAGTCCCCAGCCTGTATTTATGCTTCAAATTGCCCTTACTCAAGGTCCAGGACCTTGAACTTGGCTTTGTTGAAATTCGTTAGATTTGCATGATCCCACCTCCTGTCAAGGTCCCTCTGGATGCCATCCTCAGGTGTAGTGACCATACTACACAGCTTGCTGTTTGAAAACTTGCTGAGGGCATCCTCAATCCCACTGTACATGTCGCCAACAAAGATGTTGAACAGCATTGATCCCATACAGACCCATGAGGAACACCACTCATGACTGGGACATCGAGCCATTTTCCACAGCTCTGTGAGTCTGACCATCCAGCCAATTCCTTATCCACTGAGTGTTCTATCCACCAAATCCATGTCTTTCCAATTTAGAGACAAAAATGTTATGCAGGATAGCGTCAAATTCTTTGCACAAGTCCAGGTAGACTATGTCAGTCACTCTTTCCTTATCTGTCCATGCTGTAAGCCTGTCATAGAAGGCCACCAAATTTGTTAGGCACAGTTTGCTCTTAGTGAAGCCAGTCACCAATCATCTCCTTATTTTCCATCTTCCTTGGTATAGTTTCCAGGATGTTTTAGCCCATGATCTTGCTAAGCACCAAGGTGAGACTGACCAGCCTGTAGTTGCTCAGGTCTTCATGTTTACTATTTTTAAAAATGGGGGTTATGTTTCCCCTTTTCCAGTCAGAGGGAATTTCACTGGACTGCCACAACTTCTCAAATATAATTGATAGTGACTCAGACACTTCATCCACCAGTTCCCTCAGGACCTGTGGATGGATCTCATCTGGTCTCATGGAATTGTGCACTTTCAGGTTCCTCAGATGATCTTGAACCTGATCTTCATTTACAGCGGGTGGTTCTTCATTCTCCCAGTCCCTGCCTTTTACCTCTGTGACTTGGGTGGTGTGGCTGGAGCACTTGCCAGAGAAGACTGAGGGAAAAAAAGTGTTGAATATCTCAGTCTTCTTCATATCTCAGGCAACCAGGTCCTGTTTCCTTCCAGAGAGGACCCACATTTTTTCTGGTCTTCCGTTTATCACCAATGTACCTGTAGAAGCTTTTGGTTTTGCCTTTGACATCCTTGGCCGGATTTAATTTTATGGGGGCTTTAGCTTTCCTAACTTGTTTCCTGGCTGCTTGGACAACTTCTCTGTATTTCTCCCTGGCTACCTGTCCATGCTCCCACCCTCTGTAGACTTTCATTTAGTGTTTCAGTTTGTCCAGGAGCAACTTGTTCATTCATGCAGGCCTCCTGGTGTTTTTTCCTGACTTCCTCATTGTTTGGATGCATTGCTCCTAAGCTTGGAGGAAGTGATCCTTGAATATTATCCAGCTTTTTTGGGCCCCTCTTACCTCCAGGGCTTTATCCAATGGTACCCTACCAAGCAGATCTCTGTAAAGGCCAAAGTCTGCTCTCTCTAGAGTTTTCAGGTTAGTATTAGTAATTCATGTGAGTTTTTTGTTTACTGTTCTCCCTGTAACTTATATATCTGTCACAGCAGATGAAGTGGCTTTTATTTATATGCAACTAGAGATTTGCAATAGAATTTGTTTTATGTAAAGCTCAGTACAATATTTTCTATCTTCAACAGGAAGACCTATAAGGTCTTCTGAAAGCTCTCTATGGAGATCTAAGATTCGAATGAAAAAAAATGTACCAGTATTTTTTTATTATATCATGTAGAATACTTCAGAGCACAATGTTAAAATTTAATAGGTGAATTTTGTAAATATTGCAGAACAGATGTTGAAGAGCCAACTCATTTTACACATATTAAACACTGTAAAACCCCATTTTTACAATGTTGAAGTGTTACAATGGCCCATTTCAAATTGAATAAAACTATTCAAATAAATCCTTCATCCATGAGATTGTATAGGGCAAGAATTCATTTAATATGATGTACATTAAGCTTGCATTCAAAAGTCTTTCTCCTGTCTGAGTAATTTATTTTAAA
The DNA here is from genome assembly GCF_037157495.1 of Lathamus discolor. Lineage (NCBI taxonomy): Eukaryota > Metazoa > Chordata > Aves > Psittaciformes > Psittacidae > Lathamus > Lathamus discolor. The sequence goes on along the minus strand of NC_088887.1, from coordinate 25,334,982 downwards.
GGTAGAAGTATGAACATTTCCTTCTCCATGTTTTTTTTTTGTCCTTTTATACTTCTTGGATTGCAATGCTAAGCAACATTTTATTGCCAGTCTACACAGATGAAGGCTAATTTTGAGAGAAACAGTATTATTTTAAATAAATTTTTTCTATACAGTTTGAATGTTTTCTGCTGGGAGAGGTTGGCCTTGCAGATAACAGCTATAATTTAATTTTCTAAAATCCTTGTATTATAATTAGGAATAAATAAATAAAGGTAGACTCCTCCAATGAACCAGCAATTTGCCTGCTGTAGTTACAGCTGTCTGGGATTCATGTTTGCCTGATATATTCCCACAGGTGTTTTGTCACTGCTTGAGCAGAGGCTGGCTTGGAGTAATAAACATGTAGCTAGTATGCTGGTAGGAATTAGACAAATTTTAATTCAAAACTTCCAAGCAAAATTTTTAAAGTCAAAAGTTGGTAAAAACAAGTCATTGGAACTGGAGAAAACAACAAAGCTTTGAAATATAAGATCTAAGATTTTGCAGAGGTATTACTTTTTAGTATTTTTATTACTCTATGAAAATAAACAATCCAAAAAATGAACAGAGTTAGACAATTATATATATATACATTTTTACATCCATTTGTTCATCTTTCACACCTATTCATAGACAATTGTGTCTGCAATTTTATCTCCTTACCTTCAATGGGCTACTGTAAGACTTAAAGCCAAAATAAAAAAGATATTTATCTTTTGTACCTGTTAAGAGGTTTACAGTAATCTGGTATGATTATTTCCTATAGAAGTGAATAGTAATATTCAGGACATGGTGCTAGACTCCCTCTCACAGGATCCCTGAGAGTGAATCTGAAATAAAGAGGATCATATACTACCTTACCATAGAATTAATTTCAGTTTTATCTATTCTTGCTTTTAAAGTAGATATGCACACATAAAAGACAATTCAGAACTAGTCTGCAGGTTCCAATCAGATTTCCATTGAGCATATTTATTGGTCTTCAACAGCGCACAAGTTCTAGCAAATGGTTAAGAAGCAAGAAGAATATAAAGGAATTATTGGCCCTTTCTACAATCAGTTATATATCAACTAAGACAGATTCAGATTCATACTTTTATATTTAATAACTAGTAATGAAACTATTTTATTTTCTTTTAAACTTTACAAATTTCTTTTCAATAGTTTAAATAACTGAGAAATATTTTCCTGCCAAAAAAAGTTTTTATGCTGTAAGAAGTAGAGAAGAATTCCTTCTCTGTTCACATGCTTCCAGGCATTGGAATGGAGATGTCTTCAGTCGATATTCTGAATATTCTCCTTAAAATGGTGATAAATTCATCAGGATTAGAATGAATAGGCTTCTTAGAAAAATATTATTGGAAGCAACTAGAAGGAAGAACATATGCTAGCAATTAACTGTGTTTTTCAGATTTGAAGAAGTAAGGAAGTATCAAAGGAAGCATTTTTCCTGGGACCTGACAACTTTGAAAATATTACTATGCAGCCAGAGGAGTACTGCCAAAGTAATATCAGTTTAGCGTTGGGACAGGGCATCTCCTGCTCTGAACCTGAGAGACAGAGCTTGATGACAGGTCATGAGTGGACAGTGTAACTCTCAGGAGGCAAAAGACTGTGATGAGAAACAGCAAAGGCTCATAGAATATGGGAGGCTGTGCTAGTTTTAGATAGGATAGACATAATTTTCTTCATAGCAACTGGTATGGGGCTATGTTTTGGATTTGTGCTAAAACCATTGCTGATAACAAAGGGATGTATTCATTATTGCTGAGCAGTGCTTACACAGAGCCAAGGCTTTTTCTGGTCCTCACCCCACCCCACCAGCCAGTAGGCTAGGGGTGCACAAGGAGCTGGGAGGGCAAACAGCTAGGACAGCTGTCCGCAAATGATCAAAGAGATATCCTATACCATATGGTGTCATGCTCTACACCTAAAGCTGGGGAAGAAGAAAGAAAAGGATCATTTGGAGTGATGGGATTTGTCTTCCCAAGTTACTGTTACGAGTGATGGAGCCCTGCTTTCCTGGAGGCGGCTAAACACATGTCTGACTATGGGAAGTGGTGAATGAATTCCTTGTTTTGCTTTGCTTGTGTGCACAGATTTTGCTTTACCTATTAAACTGGTTTTATCTCAAACCACAAGTTTTCTAAGTTTTGCCCTTCTCACTCTCTCCCCCACTCCACAGGGGAGGAGGAGGGTGAGCAAGTAATTGTATTTGGTTCTTGGTTGCTGGTCAGTGTTAAACCACAACAGAGGCACAAGGAAGTAAAAATAACACATTTATTTTTAACAAGAAGGAAATAAAGACTAAGCTGTCTCCCTTCATTAAGTTCCATATAAGGAAGTGAGTGATCTCTATTTTTCTATATCAAAGAATGAACAGACTGTAACAGTGAAACTTTTCAAGGAGAAGTGAAGGTATTGCTTCAAAATAAATTAAAATATTGATCTAGTATGGAAATGACAGAGAAAGGGAAGTAAAACCCAAGACAGTAGTTACAGCTTCGCAATGATACGCTGTATTTCGGCAGTGTTCAAGGCCAGACTGGACAGAGCCTTGGGCGACATGCTCCAGCATGAGATGTCCCTGGCCGTGGCAGGGGAGTTGGAACTAGATGTTCTTAAAGTCCTTTCCAACCCAAACCATTCTATGATTCTATGACTTCAATGAGCTATTGTCAGATAGATGTCAAGTCTTAGACATTTTCCAGTCAAATTTGCGGCAGTATAAACCCATGACAGTTCTGTGTTCCCACTATGTCTTCAAATATATATGGTGGAACTACAGTACAGCCGGACTTGGGAAAAAAAAACCCATATTTACTTTGCATATGCTCAGTTGTGGCATTTTCACACACAATAATCAATACATTTTACGTAGCCTTTTCTGTCACTTTGGGTGCTCTTCTGTTATGTAAGCTCTCTCTTTTTTGGGTTTTTTTTTTTTTTTTTTTTAGATTCCACTACACTGCCATATGCAGGTTTTCTTTTAAATTGTTCCTTTAGCTTTTATTGTGAAAGATGTACATCAAAGCTAAAGTTGTAAACCCAACTAAGCAAGAACAATAGTAAAGCTTGTGTTCAATTAAGATGCTGATTCCAGATTTCTGTATGGCTTGAAAACTGATGTTTCTCTCTTACAGTAGTACTTCTGAATGAATGTAAAAATACTATCTTAATTACATTTCCAGAACATTAAATTTTTAAAAGGAACAAGCACTCCTAGAGGAAACCAAGTTGTTACTTGGTATAAAGGATAGATAAGATTTTCTTCTCCCACACCAGACCTCTTAGCTGTTCAAGGAAGACATTCTCTTTAGCACTAAAGCAAAAAATGCCTTACAAAACTGAGAAATTTGAAACCATAAACCCCTGATACAATCAGCAGAGTTGGGGGTAGAAGTGTGATCAAATACAAGTACAGTTATTTAGTCACTGGCTGAGAGGATTCAAGAGTCACTGGCTGAGAGGATTCAAGAGGACTTCAACCACCCTGACATATGTTGAAACTACGGTACTGCACGGCACAAGCAATCCAGGAGGTTCCTCGATTGTGTGGAAGACAACTTCCCTCTGCAAGTGATAGAGGAGCCACAAGGCGAGGTGCAATGCTTGACCTCTTGCTCACCAACAGGGAAGGGCTCATTGAGAATGTGGTGCTCCAGGGCAGCCTTGGATGCAGCGATCACAAGATGGTCAAATTTGAGATCCCCAGGACAGTGAGAAGAGCGTGCAGCAAGCTCACTGCCCTGGACTTCAAAAGAGCAGACTTTGGCCTCTTCAGGAGCCTGCTTAGTAAGGTTCCATGGGATATAGCCCTGGAGGGCAGGGGGGCCCAAGACTCTTGGTTGATATTCAAGGATCACCTGCTACAAGCTCAGGAGTGCTGCATCCCAACTAGAAGGAAGTGCAGCAGATGGGCCAGGAGACCTCCTTGGATGGATGAGGAGCTGCTGAGGAAAATTCAAAGGAAAAAAGAGACTTATAAAAAAAGGAAGCAAGGACAGGCAGCCTGGGTAGAGTACAGGGATGTTGTCCGGGAAGCTAGGGACCAGGTTAGGAAGGCTAAGGCCCTGTTAGAATTAAACCTAGCCAGGGATGTTAAGGATAACAGGAAGGGATTCTACAGGTATATAGCAAACAAAAAACAGACTTGGGACAACATAGGCCCCCTGAGGAAGCCCTTGGGAGAACTGGCTACACAGGATTTGGAGAAGGCTGAGGTTCTGAATGACTTCTTTGCCTCGGTCTTCACTGGCAAAGGCTCTGACTGCACCACCCAAGTCTTGGAAGGCAGATGCAGGGACTGTGAGAATGAAGACCTTGGGTCCACTGTAGGAGACGATCTGGTTCGAGACCATCTTAAAAATCTGAATGTGCACAAGTCCTTGGGACCTGATGGAATCCATCCGCGGGTCCTGAAGGAGCTGGCGAATGAAGTTGCTAAGCCACTGGCCATCATATTTGAAAAATCATGGCAGGCAGGTGAAGTTCCCGATGACTGGAAAAAGGGAAATAAAACCCCCGTTTTCAAGAAGGGGAAAATGGAAGACCCGGGGAATTACAGACCAGTCAGTCTCACCTCTGTGCCTGGTAAAATCTTGGAGCACATTCTCCTGGAAGGCATGCTAAGGCATATGAAAAACAACAAGGTGTTTGGTGACAGCCAGCATGGCTTCACTAAGGGGAAATCCTGCCTGACCAATTTGGTAGCCTTCTATGATGGGGCTACAGAATTGATGGACAGGGGTAAAGCAGTTAATGTCATCTACCTGGACTTGTGCAAAGCGTTTGACACTGTCCCACGCAGCATCCTTGTCTCTAAATTAGAGAGACATCAATTTGATGGATGGACCACTCAGTGGATAAAGAACTGGCTGGATGGCCGCACACAAAGAGTTGTGGTCAATGGCTCAATGTCCAGCTGGAGACCAGTAACGAGTGGTGTCCCTCAGGGATCGGTGTCGGGACCGGTCTTGTTTAACATCTTCATCGCTGACATGGACAGTGGGATTGAGTGCGCCCTCAGCAAGTTTGCTGATGACACCAAACTGTGTGGTCCGGTTGATACGCTGGAGGGAAGGGAGGCCATCCAGAGGGACCTTGACACGCTTGTGAGGTGGGCTGATGCCAACCTTATGAAGTTCAACCATGACAAGTACAAGGTCCTACACCTGGGTCAGAGCAATCCCAGGCACAGCTACAGACTGGGCAGAGAAGAGATTCAGAGCAGCCCTGCAGAGAAGGACTTGGTGGTGCTGGTCAATGAGAAAATGAACATGGGCCAGCAGCGTGCACTCGCAGCCCAGAAAGCCAACCGTATCCTGAGCTGCATCAAAAGGAGCGTGACCAGCAGGTCGAAGGAGGTGATCCTACCCCTCTACTCTGCTCTTGTGAGACCTCACCTCGAGTATTGTGTACAGTTCTGGTGTCCTCAACATAAAAAGGACATGGAACTGTTGGAACAAGTGCAGAGGAGGGCCACGAGGATGATCAGGGGACTGGAGCACCTCCTGTATGAAGACAGGCTGAGAAAGTTGGGTCTGTTCAGCCTGGGGAAGAGAAGGCTGAATGGAGACCTAATAGCAGCCTTCCAGTACATGAAAGGGGCCTATAGGGATGCTGGGGAGGGACTCTTCATCAGGGACTGTAGTGACAGGACAAAGGGTAATGGGTTAAAGCCTAAACAGAGGAAGTTTAAATTGGATATAAGGAAGAAATTCTTTCCTGTTAGGGTGGTGAGACACTGGAATCGGTTGTCCAGGGAGGTTGTGAGTGCTCCATCCCTGGCAGTGTTCAAGGCCAGGTTGGACGAAGCCTTGTGTGGGATGGTTTAGTGTGAGGTCTCCCTGTCCATGGCAGGGGGGTTGGAACTCGATTATCTTGAGGTCCTTTCCAACCCTAACTATTCTATGATTCTATATCTTTATCCTTCCAGAGAACAAGAGACTTAAAGCCCTTCAAATGTAAGGGTTTTTGGTTTTTTTGGGGTTGTTTTTGTACCAAAGATAGGAAAACACAGAAAATCAGAGATTTGGCTTTATGTGATTGCTTCAAGAATACGCAATAGATGAAGAGCCCAGTCATTTAGCTTTGAAACAAAATGCATACTTCTTCCTTTTTGTTAATAACAGTATGCAAAATGCATTAGGAGATAGGAGATGAAAAGCCAATGACAGATTTTGTGAGCCTTTTCAGTACTTTAAGGGATTACTTGTGATTTAACCAATTTGATCACATAAGATCTAGGAACGCAACTGCCCCATAAAAAGTCTGCATTTGCTGGAAGAGCAGATTGTACTCAGGATATTCCTTCCATGATCAGCTTAATGCAGTTTGAACAAGATCCTTTCTCCTCAGTAACAGAATTCGACCCTTGAAACCTTCATGCATCTGTGCACTGATGTGTAGGTGTTGGCATCATCTGTTGTTCCTTCCCCAAAGGCAATATGAAGTTAAATTGGTTAAGGGGATTTTATTTTTCCTGAAGAGAATATCCCTATAAAGAAGTATTCAATGTCAATAAATTATTAATTGGTGGACTAGAATGCTAAACAAACACAAACAGGACTTCTATATATATGTATGATTGTTGTGTGTATATACAAACACTACAGGAAAGTATTAATATACAATAAGAATATTAATTTCATACTAAAAGTACAAGTGTATTATTACACTTTTATATAAATCTCTTCTGCACACATGGGCAAATGGACATTAAGATCTTTCTACTTTATCAGATTTTTAGGTTTACAGAGAACTGAACAAAAATGCATATTAATTACCTAGATCTGTTCTATGTGTTGAGTAGTGCATCCAGCTCTGGAGTCCTTAGCACAGGAAAGACATGGACCTGTTGGAGTAGGCCCAGAGGAGGACCACAAAAATGATCAGAGGGATAGAACTTTCTCCTATGAAGAAAGCCTGAGTTGGGGATTCTTCAGCCTGGAGAAGAGAAGGCTATGGGGAGACCTTATTTTAGCCTGTCAATAATTTAAGGGGGCTTATAAGAAATCTGGAGAGGGACTTATTATTAGGGTATGTTGCAGCAGGACTACGGGTAATGTTTTTAAACAAAAAGAAAGTAGATTCAGACTAGATACAAGTAAGAATTGTTTTACAATGAGTTTGGGAAACACAGGCTGCCCAGAGAGGTGGTAGATGCCACATCCCTGGAAACATTCAAGGTCAGGTTGGAAGGTGTTCTGAGTTGACAATCTATTTGACTATGTCCCTGCATTTTGCAGAGTGGGGGTTAAACTAGATGACCTTTACAAGTCCCTTCCAGCCCAAAATATTCTATGATTTAATGATGCTGTGATACAGGAGTTAGTACTTTATTTATTAGATAAATTTAACCAGAATAACTCCAAATACCTAAAAAAAAAAAAAAAAAAAAAAAAAAGAGTAAAACCGTATTTTCTTTTAAAAATGTTTTACACAAAAGAAAGGTGGTAAAAACACAAGGAAATACCAGTTGAAACATTAAGTGTGACAAAACTATGACTGCCTATGTAGAGTATGAAAAACATAGGTGGAAGAAGCTTTCTGGACTTTGGTCCTGCTGATGCTGCATTGGTACGTAGATGGTGTGATCACATGCAAAATACCTAACCTCTTCAGTTGGTGGAAAGAGAGCTATTAGGCTTTAAGACTGAAACAAAAGCATCTCTGCCTTCATGATTAAGAGGATTTCTGACAGGGTGGAACAAATAGAACGAACAGAAGTTTACCTGTTAAACAACAAGACTCTTTGAAAACCTACATAAGCGGAGGTATTTTAGAAGTTTGAAAGAAATGTACCTACTCACCTTGAGACAAAATCTTGCCTCTTTCATCCTCCATCATATTCAATTATCTGTTATATAACAGGTGGTTTGAAATTTTGCCACAAAATGAGACTACTTGAATAAATGCAAAAAGCTGTTTATCCCAGACTATTTCTCATGACCAGCAGAATTATCATTAACCATAATTATAGCGAATAAAATCAAATTTTAAAAAATGAGCTAGAGTTAACTTGGAAACTTTGTACAACAACAATTACATTATCCAAGCTCCTGAAATCTGGATAAAATGGCTAAAAATCTTAATTAGAATTAGAAATACCTTTACTAATTATACTATAAATAGGGAGAATATCTACATCTAAAACTGACAAATTCATGGCTGGGGGAAAGAAACTAAAAATTTTGAAATAATAATTTACCTTAGATTAAATTAAACATGTAAAATTGAGCCAAAAGAAATTAGTTTATAATTAATACTGATGGCTAAGAAAAGAGAAATTATTTGTACCTTGCTTTCATTTCTATTTTCACTCTGTGACATGTCTAATATATATCTCAATTAATTAATTAAATCCATTTGTAAATTAACACAGTATTATTGACATTTTTATATAAGTAATGAATATTTGATTACTTTAGCACAATAACTTCTATACAAAAATTGGTAGGGCAATTAATTACATTATGAAATCTCTTATGTATAAACTGTAGTCCTGCTCTGCTTAATGCAAAAAAAAGAAAATTTGGCATACTCAACTAAAGTGTGAAGATGTTGAATTTTTTTATTGATGATAAATATCTGAATAGTAACCTCTTGCCTACACCGCATAAAAATGGCATTCAACAATTATTTAGTTTGTATCTTTAGTTGCAGGAGACAAATGTTTTGTGAGACAATTCTTTAAATAAACGAGATTAGCCAAATATTTCAAAAGCATCTATCGATCAAATTCCTCAAAAATGTAGGTGAATTCAGCTGCCATCTATTGAATTTTTAATCATTGAATCATTGAGTATCTTGAGTTAGAAGGGACCTGTGAAGATCATCAAGTCCAACTCCCTGATCTTTGCAGAATCTAAAACTAAACCGTATGACTAAGAACATTACCCAGACACTCCTTGAATTCTGACAGATTTCACTCGCCATAAATTGATCCCAGGGAACCCCACTAGTGACTGGATGCCAGGCTGATGTAACCCCCATCAAAATATATTTTTTGAATTCTCAAGTTTAAGGAAAAGGGTGAAAATAAAATACAATAAAATAAATAAAATAAATAAAATATATAGCATTAATTCTATGCTGTCTTGTATGGCTGAATTCAATTAAGTTATTTCAGTTATGTTAGGTTGCTTTTTTTTTTTTTTTTTTTTTTTAACCAGGAGATTCTTCTATCAAATGCCAGATTCTTTTTCTCAGTTCTTTACTCTTTCTGATGACTTTCATGATCATAAAATACTGCACTCTTAGTTACTGTTTGCTAACATAAAAGCCTTAATATTTCTCTGAAAAAGTTTTATCACACTTGTTTTGATTTCATGTTTTGCCTTACATAGATATGATTATATTTGGTATTTGACAGGTCAAAATGTCATCTTCTTTTGACTGTCTATGAAATTATATTGCTTTTTCATCTTCTGTCTCTCCCAGTTAAAAAAAAAAAAAAGTTCTTTATCATCAGTTGTGATAGGATATAAACATCCTGATTATTCAATAGAGGGAACACATGCTGTGCATGGATGAAGCAGTATTTCTCTGTCTTGACTGACACAAAGTATATGTTGTTATAGTGAACCCTGAGTACTGCAACATCATCAAACAGAAATTGTTTACCAGAATCAATCTATCTGAGTGAAACCCAGGAAAGAGAAGGTACCAAAACCTCCAGTTTCCTCTTTGCTAGAATCTGTACCCTGAGAGTAAAAAGAAATTTGGAAGCAAAATTTCTAGTTCTATCTTCTAGTAGCATGAAGAGGAGGAGGGAAGGCAGCAGAAAATTCCAGGCAGCATTTCATGGGCATGTTCATCAATTACAAATGTACTCAGCCTGTGAACTTAAAATAAAGAATCATATTTAAGCCTATGTGCGCATATGCATACATGGAAAGAGAGAACGAGAACGTATGTTCATCACAGTATGTACTAGTGTAGAACAGAAATAATATGAAATAATATGTAGTGAAGAAATTGATATAGAACTTCTTATACATAGTGCCATACCATAGAAAACCAAAGGAAAGTGTAATTTTAAAATACAGCAAAATATATTCACTTATATTGATAAGAGGAATCTTTCGTTTTGCTTGGGTATCATCTTGAATTACGATGCTTCCTGTTAAAGCTGTTTATTTTTCCATACTCTACAAAATAAGTTTTTAAAGCTTAAAATGCTAGTAAGCCTACATTTTGGTTTTATTTTCAAACTGTAAAATATAAGAATCCACCAAAAGACTTTCCTTCACTGAAATTCTTAAGATGTTTGTGGTACACAACTTCAAAATTACACAAATGTGATGGCTTCTGTCACCAAGCTATATGTCTACAGTTTTAGAGCCTCAAAACTTTTTCTGAATTCTGTAACAAAAAAGCATGTATTTACTAGTTGTATCTAGAAGCGTAATAGAAAAGCTAAACCTCGTTGGGAACGCCTGGTATTATAGGGTGTAATAGTCTTATTTCACATCTAATTCATATAATAATAAAAAATGACCTGTAAAACCTTGGATGTAGAAATCTAACTATATTTTTTTATTCAGTGATTGCAGTATTCTGTTAGTTTTAAAATCAGTTGTATTTCATTCAGTCATGTCTAGAATTTCAGGATAATTATTTTAAATATCTTCAATGAGTAAATTATCTACTGCAATTTTTGTCTTGTAACAAAATGCAGCTATACCTGGTTTCATCCTATTTTATTGTCGGCTCTTAAGGACTGAGCAGCTCTACTCAGGACATGTTGCTGCTTATCATTCATTCCTAAAATCAGAATCTTTAGCTTTATTAAGGTCAGCCACCACAATAGCTAGTTCCTGTTCAGAATAAATATTTTAAAATATTCTACAGAATACATTTACTACCAGAGAAGACATTCTTAAGTAAAAGGGAAGGGAGAGGTTCACAGTAACCTCTAGAATGTGAGGACTTCGGAAAGAGGACAGGACTAGTATTATTTAAGTTTGAGACAATGCAGAAAATACCTGCATTACACTGAGTAGACTAGACCAAACAAGCCAACTCCTGAGATACAGCTCTTTTTCTGTGGTGGCATTTGGTCACACTCAATGGGGTAGTGGGAAATAGGCGGGTAAGAACTTGCAGCAGACTAGAAGAGTGACTGTGCCTGCATATACATGTCTAGGAACGTGCATACACAGATGAATCTGGATGTAGCTATCTGTGATGAAGAGGCAAAAAAGAGAGAACATATACTCTTACAGGAAGTAAGAAGTGTAATCCCCCAATACATAAGTTAGAGGATTACTGCTCTAAAGGACTAGACCCAGAGCAGACTTTCTAAACAAATTACTGCTAATTACTATATTATTTTCTCCAGAGTAACACTGAACTATTATGACAAGAATGAAACAGAATTACAGTATTAGAAAAGTCAGCTTTTCTTGGAGCAAAAGCTTTGCATGAGAAGTGGGTGTTAGTTGTCAGAAACAAGTATTGGCAATGGCAAGACATATACAAGCCCAGAATGGAATCTTCTACTCTCTCAGTTACTGTTTGCTAACGTCAAAGACATAATATGTCTCTGAAAAACTTTTATTGCCTTTGTTTTGATGTGTTATTAGTCAGAGAATAGCTAAATGCAGCAATAACATCTTTTTTAATTAACACCCCCCCCCCCCCCCAAAACCCAAAAATCTACTATCTATTTCTGAACTTCATCTGCTAAGATCCTGTACTCTGAAAGCACTTGAAAATAAATGTCAGCATATGTCTGTGTGGTCTGGAGACAGTAATACTTTTACAGAGATTCTCGGTTTGCTCTGTGTATTCAGTCATTGATGTGAGTGGTGGCTCCTTGATCAATACTCAAAATAAATAGAGATCATATGAAAAAATGCAGACAAATACTTATGTGCCACTTCAACATATCATACAAAACACTTTTGAAAACTTTAACTTAAATTTAAAAATCAGGAGCTGTCATTATGTTACATTGCGGCAGGGCATATTATAAAGAGCACTTCTTCAAAGTAACTCCTAAAGATTGTAGTAAGACACACACCATCTGTTGGTTCTTGTTTGGCTCGGTTTTTTGTCTGCTTTAATTACAGCAGAATGTACCTTTGCTCTGAGACTGAACACACAGAATTAGTATCTGAATGAGAACTTATCCTGAAGTTTCAGAACACAAGGAACAGGCCAAGCCTTAGCTTTTTTCTTTTTTTTAACAATGTGGAATGTACTCAAGTGAAAACAAAAAAGAGTACCATATATGGACTAATATCTCCAGTTCCCTTTTATCTCCTTTTTCTTCTGTTGTTGCTGGTCCTGAGAAATGATGAAAGGAAACAAAACCCAACTAAGACGTATCCAGCCTGAAATATCCTCACGACGTGAATCTCTCTCAGTAGCCTGGGTAGATGTTATTCTCTATGTCTGGCTCACAATAGGAAGTCATACTTTGAAGGGCCCTCCTGTTTGCTTTAGGAATATTCCAGGGATAGTGTGCCTCATTCACCTGTAAAGTTGGGGAAACAATTTTGTACATTTACGTTTGAACAGACACTTCAATGCACTTGTGTGCTAGGCTGGTAACAAGCAGATATTCTTTATAACATGCTCAAGAAAAATATGATTGTTACAGAGATTTCCTGAAGCTGGAAAAGGAGGCACAGAACACACACAGAATTTTCAGTGACTGAATATTTTTTTAGTTAATTTTTCACAATACTATGTGTTGGTGAAATACAGTGCCTTCTTTCACAGAAAATTTTAATTTAACACCTTTGGAGTCTTCACCACAGTCTCAGCTTCCTTCATCCCCTTCATAGCAGACTTTTCACACAGTGAAAAAAAAAGTGGGGACACTTGCAATTGTCCCTACTGGTGCCACACTAAAATTTTTCTGATGCCCTTCTCCACGTATTCCGGCATCCTGACTGCCTCAGTCCCAGGCTTTAGTCTTATCTCCCTGATCCTAATACTCAGAGTTCATTTATCTGGTTTCAATCTAGTGGCCAGCCAACTGACCATCTTCCAATTTGCAGCACCTGTTTGTGATGGCCACTGTAAGTAGGAGGGAATTACAGCGGTACTCTATGTAGAAGGCATCCATGAACTACCATGTGCTGGTCACAAAGGGTGACACATGCTAGAGCAGGGACACCCTTGAGGGACTGTGGGTCACTTATGCAAAGAAGAACTGAAGTCCATGGGTGACCCACACCAGGGAAGAATTGCCCATGAGGTACCATGTCCTGTGGATAAACCACGCCTGAGCAGTGACACACCTGAAGACCTGCAGTCTATGGGCAGCCCATGCCAGGGAGGGAACAGACCTGAGGCACCACAGCCTGTGGGCAATATAGACCAGAGCAGACAAACAAAAAAACAGGGTGGCAGGAAACCATTAACCGTAGGGTGACAGAAAGGAACCATTACTCCCAGAATGGCCAAATACGATCTCACACACACAAAAAAAAAAATCAAAACATGTTTATGCAGATCACCTCTCCCTCCTACACCTCACTGAAAGAATTTTGGGTAGAGAGTGTAACAATGAACATACAGAAAATAAAGGCTATGGAAGAAGGAGAACAGAAGTTGTACATTTGTTTAATTAATTGTTTGTTATTATTTTTCTCAATGTCTGAATCAAGAATCAGAAGTGCATGTCCATTGGCAAGGAATTAAGACCAAAAAAAATTACCCTACTTGAGACCGTCTTGCTGGCAGCACTTTAGAATGCTCTAAGCATGCCATCCATACCTCACCACATATTATAGTTCTTTTGCCTTGACAGCTCTATCAAAGTCTCCTTTGGCCAAACTAGGTTATTTTCCCAGCGAACTTAAGCCATCAAAGCCGCTCTAAGTCCAGGTTTCAGTTCCCAATTTTTACCTGTCTTGCCGCACTCAGACCAGGTATCTCCTTCTAATGCCCTATTGTGTCATACATACCTTGGTGATATATTCAGGATAAACCTTCTATTCTGTCTCCTGATTCTTTCTTTAATGGGAAGTGTGGAAAAAAAAAAAAAAAAAGAACAGGGAGCACAGAGCAGAAAAGTCGCACAGAATTTTTCCTACCGGCCAGGTCTGGACCTCAGGTTAACACTGCTTCAACACAAAAGATCAGTAATTGCAAGGAGAATGTTCTTAGAGAACGGCCAATGCAAGGAAAATCTTTGAAGAATTAAGCAACAGAGCTCTGAAAAATCAACATGTTAAGGCTCTACTCGCAATTACAAGGTTGTTTCAAATGGTTTCAAGATTTTGGGGTGGGAGTTTGGAAGGTGGGCACTGACTTTTCTGAAATAAACCTTAGACAGTAACAGTAGTCTTTACTAAAACATCTGACAGAAAAATCAAGCCCAGAATGTTAAGGATTAGGAAAGTTAGAAGCTACTTTAAAAACAGGGTGTAGCAGGTTATATTGAGAAGCATTATAATCTCAGTAATAAATTGTACCCCTATCCAACCTCAAATATCTGTTACAATAAAATACATCAGAGAATTACTTCTTTTTCAGAAGAGTTAAAAGATGTCCAACTTTCTTGCAGGAAAAAAAGCTCTGTGCCAGCTGGTTGATTTACATAAGTTTCCCGCGCTATTTATTAGCACAGTGTTGTGCCAGTATTGGCAGGCTTCACACTGCCTTCAAGACTGCTAATAACCTTGCCAAGAGAGCCTTACAGTTTCTTCAAGTAAGTAATACTATATGCCCAGATTATTCTAAACTTCAATGATGTTTTCAAGGTCATCAGATTGTTTTCAACAATTCTATGTATGTATATATTCTAATAAATTCACTGTAAAGTTATCCCATCAGTCTTATAAAACTTAAGTTCTTGGTTATTTTTCTCCTTTATTACCAGAGCAGGAAATCCAGAGGTTTGGAATTAAATTCTGGTTAATAGCCCTTGCATATTTTTTCCTGCATATACATTAAAATTCACGAAAACAATGGATGAGACCACTGCATTTGTTACTTAACTTCCAGTTATAGAATCACAGAATCATAGGGTTGGAAAGGACCTTAAGATCATCTAGTTCCAACACCCCTGCCATGGGCAGGGACACCTCACACTAAACCATCTCACCCAAGGCTCTGACCAACCTGGACTTGAGCACTGCCAGAGATGAAGCATTTACAACCTCCCTGGGCAACCTATTCCAGTGCATCACCACTCTAACAGGAAAGAATTTCCTCCTTATATCCAATCTAAAGTTCCCCTGTTTAAGTTTTAACCCGTTACCCCTTGTCTTGTCACTACAGTCCCTGATGAAGAGTCCCTCCCCAGCATCCCTATAGGCCCCCTTCAGATACTGGAAGGCTGCTATGAGGTCCCCACGCAGCCTTCTCTTCTCCAGGCTGAACAGCCCCAACTTTCTCAGCCTGTCTTCATATAGGAGGTGCTCCAGTCCCCTGATCATCCTCGTGGGCCTCCTCTGGACTTGTTCCAACAGTTCCATGCCCTTTTTATGTTGAGGACACCGGAACTGCACACAATACTCCAGGTGAGGTCTCACAAGAGCAGAGTAGAGGGGCAGAATCACCTCCTTCAGCCTGCTGGTCATGCTCCTTTTGATGCAGCCCAGGATACGGTTAGCTTTCTGGGCTGCGAGCGCACACTGCCGGCTCATGTTCATTTTTTCACCAAAATATCAAAATTTTCAAAGTTTCAGAATTTTCTGGGGTTACTAAATAGTTTTGTTTCTGGAAGATGTAGTAGTACTTCAGACATTACGATAGTTAGGTAAATAAATATTTATTATATTTATTTTATTTATTTTAAACATGCAGCAGCAGGTTTAGAGGATCTGTCTGAAGCACCTCCCGTATGAAGACAGGCTGAGAAAGTTGGGTTTGTTCAGCCTGGAGAAGAGAAGGCTGCGTGGAGACCTCATAGCAGCCTTCCAGTATCTGGAGGGGGCCTATAGGGATGCTGGGGAGGGACTCTTCATCAGGGACTGTAGTGACAGGACAAGGGGTAACGGGTTAAAACTTAAACAGGGGAACTTTAGATTGGCTATGAGGAGGAAATTCTTTCCTGTTAAGGTGGTGATGCACTGGAATAGGTTGCCCAGGGAGGTTGTAAATGCTTCATCTCTGGCAGTGCTCAAGTCCAGGTTGGTCAGAGCCTTGGGTGGGATGGCTTAGTGGGAGGTGTCCCTGCCCATGGTAGGGGGGTTGGAACTTGATGAACTTAAGGTACTTTCCAACCCTAATGATTCTATGATTCTATAATATATTTTATTTACCTTTTATTTACCCTTTGCAATTTGTGTGTAGTATCAAACATTTCTTCATGTCTTATCTTTTGAAAAATTTATTGAAAATACACTAGTGTGAACTATTTTCACTGTATGAATGAATATTATGTTGAATAGGGTATTCAACATAATGACCAGAATTTTCTGCTATAATTTTCTATAACAGTCTGCTTTCTCTGTCTTTCTTCATTAAAGTATTTCCATTGGCACTCAAGAGGAAATTTCTACCTGCATGCTCTCACCTACAATGTATTTTACATGTCTGAGGAACAGTTTTTTCTGTGATAGTGGGAAAAAGCAGCTGGCTTTAAGTGTACAAGATTATCAAGTATATTTTACAGGAATCTGTCAGACTTTATTCTGTTTTTTTCAAAGATCTAACTTCTGAAAAGATACCATGTTTGTGAAAGTAAAGTTGTTATCAGGGAAGAAATAATTTCCATGACAGAGTGCTGTTAGATAACTGTTAAGAGCTGAAGCATAAGTGAAAAGACCTCAGTGGCTGAAACAGTAGATCAATATCAGAATTCAAACAGGTAGAAAGATACTGTAGCAACAACCAGTCTACTATTCAGTTATTGCTTCAGTGGAAAGTCCTCTTAAATGGATCAAAAAGGAGGAAACCAATTCAAACTCCCAGAGTATCAAACATTTGTGTGTAAACATATGTAAAGCATTGAAAGGGTAGTGCCCAGATTTTATGTCAATTCCACTTTGGTATATAAGTCACATATTTGCAAAACCAGAGTTTTATCCATTACAGCTGATCAAGATTTGCCTGGTAATAACTCAAACTTTTTAATTACTGCATACACCCACTTGCAAAATTGCCTGTGACTTGAGAGGAATATGCATTCCAAAATCCCAACACAGCAAACAAAGTTTGACAGAGGAAGACCTTTTGCAATCAAAGGCCCTGTGTAGGAAACAAAACTTGCTGAAGCTACCATTTCATCAAAGGACTTATAATATGGCTCTTCATAGTTGGAAGACAAATACACATTTGAAATGTGATGAATTTTACTACAATACAAGCCATTTTTTAACCACTGATCTGACAAAATGATATGTGCATAGACAATACATATTACGCATCTGCTGCAGCTGACAGAAAAACAAAAGATAGTTCATGAATATGTACTACTGGGAAACTTGATTTTTTTTCCTATCCTGAAATCAGAGGCTTGCTGTTTTCTTTCATTCAAAATATTATTTTTATGATGTGAATTTCCAGTAGTTTCTTAAATTCTAGCTTTTATTTTACTATTCTTAAGAAGCTTACCAGAACTGTGTTATCTTCAATTATCTCATTTTATAAAACAGTTGTCTTAAAACAATGCATTGATATGCTTAACTTTGCAATAGTCCTTTGCAATTTTTTTATGGTATCAAAAAGACAGATCTGCCCTTACTTATGCAGATTGTTTCTATTCAGTTAAGACATCCTAAAGGCAAGGTGACACAAAGGCAAAATAAACCCAGAAAAAACCCTTAGTTTTTAAAGGGTACAGGAAGGGTGGGGATTAGGTAGAGAAAATTGGTAGTGAAGCCTGAGAAGAATAGGGGGAAGGTGGTTTTTTTTCACTATCCTATTCTGATTTGATTGGTAGTAAATTAAATTAATTTTCCCCAAGTCAAGTCTCTCTTACCCATGATGGTAACTGGTGAGTGATCTCTCCCTGTCCTTATCTTGACCCACGAGCCTTTTGTTATTTTCTCTTCCCTGTCCAGTTGAGGAGGGGAGTTCACTCACCTTCTGACCAATCTTCCAATTATCATAATTTGTGGTGTCAGTTCTATAGTTCTCTGTTTCCTTTTAAAAGCCAAAGTGAATTTTTCTCCTTTCCTTCTCTGATCTACACTCTTGGATCAGAAACATTTGATAAAACTTGTGATTTAGCTGCAATTAGAAGTAGAAAAAGATAATTGTTTTCTAGCAGTGCGATAAAATAGAAACTTTTTTCTTATGTTTGTCCCAGGAGTATGATACTGCTGAGACTTAATCTCCAGCTCCCACTCATCACACATATTAATAACCAAAATATGAAGCTTTAGAGATACTATTATTTATACAATCACAGAATGTTTTGAATTGGAAGGCACCTTTGAAGTTCATATTATCCAACCCCTCCTGCCTCAGCAGGAACATCTTTCACTAGATCAGATTGCTCAAAGCTCCATCCAATCCGACCTTGAACATTTTCAGTGGTGGTGCATTTAGAACTTCTTTAGGCAGCCTATTCCAGTGTCTCACCACCCTCATCAGACAAAATATTTCTTCCTTATGTCCAGGCTAAATCTATCCTCTTTCAGTTTAAAACCATTGCCCCTTGTCCTGTCATGACATGCCTTGGAAAATTCTCTCTTTACCTTTCTTGTAAGTCCCCTTTATACATTGAAAGGGTGCAACAATGTGTCTCTGGAGCATTCTCTTCTCCAGGATGAACTACCCTAACTCTCTCAGTCTTCCTTCACAGGAGAGGTGCTTCAGCCTCCTTATCATCTTCATGGCCCTCATCTGATTTTTCAAAATATGAGAGTGGCAACTACATCAGCCAATTCCTTCAGGACCCTGGGATGCATCTTGTGTCCCATGCACTTGTATATGTTGGGGTTCCACAGGTGGTCTTGAACCTGATCGTCTCCTATGATGGGAGGGACTTTGTTCCCCAGTTCCTGCCCTGAGGTTCAGGGTCTTGAGACATGTGAGAAGAAAGATCACCACTGAAAAATTATGCAAACAATTGGTTGAATATCTCTGCCTTTCCCATGTTAGTTGTCACCATTTCTTCCCTCAGGACATGTACATTTTCTTCCAAAATACCTATAATAATCCGTCTTATTCCTTGCTCCTTTGCCAAATTCAGCCTCGACAGTGCCTTAGCTTTCCCAGTTCCATCCTTACAGATCTGGGCAGCATCCCTATATTCTTCCCAGGACATACATTTCTGGTTATCTGCCTGTGCATTTTCTTCTTACACTTTAGTCTGATCAGGAGGTCCTTACTGTGCCATGCCGTTTTCCTGCCATCTTTGTCTGATTTCTTACATATGGAAATCAAGATCTTCTGCTTTCTAAGAAAAACATACTTAAAAAGTCTGTTCAGCTCCTTTGTTCCTGAGGGCAATTTTCCAGGATGCCCCATCCATTAATTCCTTAAATAACTGACTGTTTGCTCTCCTAAAATTCGGTGTCTTGTCCCTGCACCTCAGCTAGCCCATATTCCTCAGGGCTGTGAATTCCACCAAGGCAAGATCACTGCTGCCCAGGCTGCCACCAGTCTTTACACCTCGAATTAGCTCATCCATGGTGGTAACCAACAGGTCTAGTATCACATCTCCTTTTTTGGGGCAGCCTATCACCTGGATTAATGACCCTCAATGCACTCCAAGAGTCTTCTGGACTGCTTACAGGTTCCTGTTCTGTTTTTCCAGCACATGTCAGGGTGACAGAAGTCTCCCAGCAGGATGAGACTGTGAGTGTAATGCTACCTGTAGCTGGAGTACAGAACACTTCATCAATGACTCCCTTAGATTGGGCTGCCTGTAGTAAACACCAACCATGAGTTTTCCTTTGTTGACTTGGCCTCTGTTTTTTTCTCATAAGCACTCAACTGGTTAATCACTGTTTTTCAAAGACAGCTCTGTGCAGTTAATACATTCTTTAACATAGAGGCAAACCCCACCCTCTACCCCTCCTTCCTGCCTGTCCATACTGAGCCCTTTATTCCATCAATTGCAGCATTCCAGCTGAATGAGTCGTCCCACCACTTTTCAGCAACAGCAATTAGACTGAAGATTTCTAGCTGCACAGGAGCTTTCAGCTCCTCCAGCTTCTAACTTTTGCTACATGTATTGGTATAGAGGCACTTCAGGTGGGTTATTGATTGTACTATTAAACACATAAAAAAGAACACTTGGTCACGAAAAAGATGGTATAGTCAAGCTAGGAGTGGAAGAAAGGTTTTAGATCAAAGAATTGGCCCTTTAAAGAATGATAACTTACTAATGATTTGACAACACAGTTCTTGAACATCTTTACCAGAGGAATATTAGATTTCATTAACAAGCTGTGAGATCTTGGTAATTCCCTGAATATTTTTACTGTTTATTTCATTTTTATGGAAGGAGAAAATGAGAAAAAGGAGAAAAAAAAAAAAAAAGAGAAAAAAGGAGAAAGTAACCAACATGCTTCACAAATTTGGGCATGTTTGAGTACTCTTTAGCAGGCATTCCTATAGTGCCCTCTTGTGATAACTGAGCTGTGGGCTCTTGAAAACGTTGACAGTAATACGAAGAAATTGTCAGACTTAAACAGACCTGCCAAAAATTTGTCGGGTGTTCAGACTCCCATAGTGAAAAGTGCCAGCTGCTTCAGAAGACAACAAAAAGAACTCAGGTGGTTTCTATATCAGAAGTTTCCTTTTAAACTTTGACAAGGATTAATTCCCATTATGAAATATATAAACATTTACTTCAAGCTAAGTCATTTACCTGTGAACCCACTTACTGCCCACAAAGATTTTCAATAACTTTTTTGAACTCTGCTATGATTTAACTTCAGGAGTACATTCTGCTCCTGAATCTATCTGTTAATTTCTAAATTGTTAAGGGTTGGGGGGGGGGGGGGGGGGGGTTATTGCTATTTTATTTCACTGATGTCTCTGTTGTTTTCTTTCTAATAGAAGAAAGCAGATCTGCACAGTTCAACTTTTCAAGCCATTAATCATTTTAATGATTTGATTTCCAACCCTTTTTGGATCTTTATTGGCTTCTACCCTCATGTGGTGTGTTGTCTTTTTTGAAAGAAGGTGATAGGAGGATCTGACAGTATTCCATATGAAGATAAGTAGGTTGTGTCTTTACTACTGGATACTGCAAGGTATCTTAAATGTAATTTTATTTATAATATACTGACTTTTCTAGTTGCTCTCTGATCACATATAACATGGATAGTTCTATCAAAATAAGGAAGTAGCCTTGGTACCACTATGTTGAGTTTTAATTTGAAACTTGGTAACTATATGTCAAACTCATTTAAACACATTTGCTGGAGCCAGTTGAAATCCTGAACAGAAGTGTATTACCTGTTCTAAGCATCTTGCTGGATCCCTATAGAAAACAGACTGGAATACTTTCACTATATATATATATTACTTATTTATTCATATTCAGTAATTATCTATATTTATCTGTTTGGTCAAAATATTGTTTAACAACCTCAGCATTCAAATTCTGTAAACTGTAGTTGATTTGGCACTGCAACAGACACCATAAGTTCATTGCATCTCTTGTATACTTTAGCTTATCTTGTTTATTTAGACAAGGCATGAAATTATAGAGATTCTTGATGAGGTTCAAGCAAAATGTTCTTCTCAATGTGTATAGCCCTCCTTCACCTCCCACCCATCCATTCCTCCAGTCCTTTATTCAGCTCTCTATTAAGAAAGCATGATAGATTGGAAGAGGTTATGGTTCTGAGCTAGAAAACCAGAGATAATTATCATTCCACTGTACCTATCTTAAGAAGTATCTGGTGATGCAATTGCCATATAAGCTCAGTTCATGTTTTTCTAGTCTTCTGTATTTCTAGAATATTTGTCTTAGTTTAACAGATCTGTGTACACATTCTTTTGTATCTGTTATCTGTTTTTTAATTTGAGGAAACACAGAAGTCAGAAAATCCATCCTAGTCTTATTCTGTATAATCTAGTCTACCCAGGCCAAAGCCTAAAATTTATCAAAGAGTAATTAAGTTTAGATTTTTAAGGCAAGACCATAAAAGCTGATTTGACAAAGTCTTAATCTGTTATGAGCTGACTGATATGGCTCTATTGCCAATATTTTTTCAAATTTCTAAAACTATACAATAGACTTAGTGTCTTCCAAATAACTACTTGATGTAATTACTTTGATAACATTATTTCACTTAGAATTTTACAACCAGCCAATTTTATTTCCTGATCTCCTACTTAGTTTCTATCTTGATACCAAACAATACTGGTCTTGGTACAATATTTGAAAGAAAAAAAAAATATTTTAAGGTAATTGGTCTGAAATATTTTTCCAGCTATTAATATGTATGCCATATATGGCTTTCTTCTCAGCTGCTGCATAATTGCTCCTTATGTGATATATGATATTTTATCCTGAATTAATGCAAAACAAAACAATACTCACCTATACATTTGTTTCTGGACAACTGAAAAACATATTTCATTCCTATTAAATCACGATGTTCATGTGTATCCTGGGTCTTGATATAACACAGTTATTTATCAATTACCTTTCAGCATTATTACATTATGTACTCAATTTATTTTGATAGATAATACAGTATAATAAAATAAAAATAAAATAAAATAAAAAAATAAAACTACATGGAACTGTTGGAACAAATCCAGAGGAGGGCCATGAGGATGATCAGGGGGCTGGAGCACCTCCCATATGAAGACAGGCTGAGAAAGTTGGAGCTGTTCAGCCTGGAGAGGAGAAGGCTGCGTGGGGACCTCATAGCAGCCTTCCAGTACCTGAAGGGGTCCTATAGGGATGCTGGGGAGGGACTCTTTGTCAGGGACTGTAGTGACAGGACAAGGGGTAATGGATTCAAACTTAAACAGGGGAAGTTTATATTGGATATAAGGAGGAAATTCTTTCCTGTTAGGGTGGTGAGGCACTGGAATAGGCTGCCCAGGGAGGTTGTGAATGCTCCATCCCTGGCAGTGTTCAAGTCCAGGTTGGACAGAGCCTTGCGTGAGATGGTTTAGTTTGAGGTGACCCTGCCCATGGCAGGGGGGTTGGAACTTGATGATCTTAAGGTCCTTTCAAACTCTAACTATCCTATGATTCTGTGATTCTATAATATCACAATGAAGCTCATTACATACCTGTCAGCTCACGATGTATCTGTCAACAGTAAGCAGTTTGACTGTTAGGATCACTGCAGTAATTCTGGGATGCA
The DNA here is from genome assembly GCF_037157495.1 of Lathamus discolor. Lineage (NCBI taxonomy): Eukaryota > Metazoa > Chordata > Aves > Psittaciformes > Psittacidae > Lathamus > Lathamus discolor. The sequence continues at coordinate 25,311,757 of NC_088887.1, read as the reverse complement.
AACCTTATCTTCTGTGTTTCGTTTAAATTGCCTTGAAAATATTATGCATATTATATTTATTATATTTAGTTTAGTTTACCTGTTTTTCTGATGCTTTTCTATGGTGGTTTGGTTTTGGGTTTGGTTGTTTGGGGTTTTTTCCTTCATATTCAAAGTGGCTAATTAGGTCTTTTTAGAAAACTAGGGAGCTGATTTTTCCCCTCTATTCATTCTTGTGAGACCCCCCTGGAGTACTGCGTCAGCTCTCAAGCCCCAGCATAAGAAGGATGTGGACCTTCTGGAATGAGTCCAAAGGAGGGCCACAGAGATGATCACAGGGCCGGAAGACCTCTCCTATGAAGACAGGTTGAGAGAGTGGGGCTTGTCCAGCCTGGAGAAGAGAAGGCTCTGGGAAGACCTTATAATAGCCTTCCAGTACCTAAAGGGTCCTATAAGAAATCTGGAGAGGGACTTTTTACAAGGGCATGTAGTGATAGGGAAAGGGAGAATGAATTTTATCTGAAAGTGGGTAGATTTAGATTAGATATTAGGAAGAAATTCTTTACTGTGAGGGTGGTGAGGCACTGACACAGGTTGCCCAGAGAAGTTGTGGCTGCTCTACTCCCACAGGGAGTGTTCAAGGTCAGGTTAGATGGGCTTTGAGCAACCTGGTCTAGTGGAAGATGATGCTTGTGGCATGGTGATTGGAATTAGATGATTTTTAAGGTCCTTACAACACAAACCATTCTATGATTCTATGATTCTAATGCGTAACAAAGATCACAGAAATGTTTCTGATATAGGTTACTCAGGCTCAAGACATACTGATCAGATCAGATTCTAAGAAGGAAAAAAAAAATATATATAGCTACTGTACTATTAACTGTGAAAAACAGGTGCAAATAGGAAATCTGACAGATTTCTTCAAATTCACATCACAATTTTTATAACAGCCATACATAAAATAAGCATGATTTTCTTGTTAAAAATTTTATTTAGTAACTATTTTGGGGATATTTTGCAAACAATAGATGGCTGAAATTTCAGCCAGTCATCCTGCTGGTACTAGAGTTAAAAGATGAGATTCCAGGATAACTGCATTTTCCTATTGAAAGAGAAATTTATAGGAAATTCAGAGAGCCTGAGAAACCCATCCAGATTAGTCTAATAAATGACCATTGAAATTATAATGAAAAAATTAAACACTCTGAGCTCCCCTACCACTAGGCCATAACCTATTTTTCTACAAGTAATAATAATAACTCCTTACTCATACATACTCTATTTGATTGTCATACAAAAGCTGCTTGTTCGTTTTGCATAAATACACATATTAGTATATGTAATGAAGTACAATAATATGGGCTATTACTGAGCTAAATGTATTAAGCTTTAATATATGAGTCTGCATAAAAAAATATTAAATCAATTTAAAAAGTGTGCTTTTCATAACACTCATTTTATATCTTCATTTTATCTATTTTGTAAGCGAAACTGTACTGAGGAAAATAGGTCTTAAGGCTTGAACATGCTACAGTATCTTTCCCTGCAGTGACCTTCATACAACAGGGATGAAATGCAATAGCATTTGTTATTTGCTGCCATCAGCAACCTTTCAATCAGGACACAGGGGATCATGTTGACAACCTGACATGAGCAAGATGAGGCAATTTGCACCAGGAACTAAGCATCACTGAGTTCATTTGCTGCTTATATGTCTCCTTTAAATCACAAATGCAAGCATAATATTGTATGTACCATGATCCCAGGTAGGAAATGTGAATTTGCCACATAATCTGATTTCTCTGAAAAAAAAAGGAAACTTAGCTCTGTGGGTGTAACTACAGGTAGCACCAAGGAACAGTGATGTTTTCTTATCAATACTCTCATTGTGTCAGATTTTACTTTATTTTCTCTGTGGCTGCATTTTATTACTGCTACTCATTATTTTTTGTGTTTCTTCATTCAATTCTTTGCGTGACCAGCAGACTAGTTGTAAGATAATATAACAAAAGCCTCCAATATTCTTCATAATAAGGTAACTTCTCCTTGCAGCAGTTACCAATGTGGATTCAGAGGTATATTTTTTAACATCCCAGGTATACAAAAGAAGGCCTTTACTTATTCTTCTGCCCAAGCATGCAATAAATGACAAAACCTGCCTCATACTGTGCCATGTAATATGGCTGACAACAAAAGTGGTCTGCATATTACATTAATGTTGATAGATAAAAAAAATCTGATACTTTGAAATTCCCTTCCCCTTCCCTTCCACTTCCCTTTCCCTTCCTCTTCCCTTCCCCTTCCCTTTCCCTTCCCCTTCCCTTACCTTTCCTTTCCCCTTCCCCTTCACTTCCCCTTCCACTTCCCCTTCCACTTCCCCTTCCAACATTCTGCCATATGACCTCTTCCCAAAAAGGAAATCACAAAGAATTTTCTGTTAAACTTTTCTCCTTCAGTTTTCCAGTTTTCAGTTTTTCCTTGGATGGATAAGGAGTTGCTGAGGAAACTTTGAAGGAAAAAAGAGGCTTATAAAAGGTGGAAACAAGGACAGGCAGCCTGGGAAGAATACAGAGATGTTGCCTGGGAAGCTAGGGACCAGGTTAGGAAAGCTAAGTCCCAGTTAGAATTAAACGTGGCTAGGGATGTTAAGGATAACAGGAAGGGACACTATAGGTACACCACAAATAAAAGAGACTAGGGACAACGTGGGCCCTCTCTGGAAGCTATCAGGAGAACTGGCTACCCTGGATTTGGAGAAGGATGAGGCTCTTAATGACTTCTTTGCCTCGGTCTTCACTGGCAAATGATCTGACCACACCACCCAAGTCTTGGAAGGTAGACGCAGGGACTGTGAGAATGAAGACCTTAGGCCCACTGTAGGAGAGGATTTGGTTCAAGTCCATATTAAGGACATGAACAAACACAAGTCCATGGGACCTGATGAAATCCATCCGCGGGTCCTGAAGGAGCTGGCGAATGAAGTTGCTAAGACACTGTCCATCATATTTCATAGAATCATAGAATAGTTAGGGTTGGAAAGGACCTCAAGATCATCTAGTCCCAACACCCCTGCCATAGACAGGGACACCTCACACTAAACCATCCCACACAAGGCTTCATCCAACCTGGCCTTGAACACCGCCAGGGATGGAGCACTCACAACCTCCCTGGGCAACCGATTCCAGTGCCTCACCACCCTAACAGGAAAGAATTTCCTCCTTATATCCAATCTAAACTTCCCCTGTTTAAGTTTTAACCCGTTACCCCATGTCCTGTCACTACAGTCCCTGACGAAGAGTCCCTCCCCAGCAACCCTATAGGCCCCCTTCAGATACTGGAAGGCTGCTATGAGGTCTCCACACAGCCTTCTCTTCTCCACGGTGATATTTGAAAAAGCATGCCAGTCAAGTGAAGTTCCTGACAACTGGAAAAAGGGAAATATAACTCCCATTTTCAAGAAGGGGAAAATGGAAGACCCGGGGAATTACAGATCAGTCAGTCTCACCTATGTGCCTGGTAAAATCTTGGAGCACATTCTCCTGGAAGGCATGCTAAGGCACATGAAAAACAACAAGATGCTTGGTGACAGCCAGCGTGGCTTCACTAAGGGGAAATCCTGTGTGACCAATGATGGGGCTATGGAACTGATGGACAGCGGTAGAGCAGTTGATGTCATCTACCTGGACTTGTGCAAAGCGTTTGACACTGTCCCACGCAGCATCCTTGTCTCTAAATTAGAGAGACATCAATTTGATAGGTGGAAGGTGGACCACTCAGTGGATAAAGAACTGGCTGGATGGCCACACACAAAGAGTTGTGGTCAATGGCTCAATGTCCAGCTGGAGACCAGTAAAGAGTGGTGTCCCTCAGGGATCGGTGTTGGGACCAGTCTTATTTAACATCTTCGTCGCTGACATGGACAGTGGGATTGAGTGTGCCCTCAGCAAGTTTGCCGATGACACCAAGCTGTGTGGTTCAGTTGATAGGCTGGAGGGAAGGGATGCCATCGAGAGGGACCTTGGTACACTTGTGAGGTGGGCTGATGCCAGCCTTATGAAGTTCAACAATGCCAAGTACAAGGTCCTACACCTGGGTCCCAGGCATAGCTACAGGTTAGGCAAAGAAGAGATTCAGAGCAGCCCTGCAGAGAAGGACTTGGGGGTGCTGGTCGATGAGAAAATGAACATGAGCCAGCTTCAGTGTGAGCTTGCAGCCCAGAAAGCCAACCGTATCCTGGGCTGCATCAAAAGGAGCGTGACCAGCAGGTCGAAGGAGGTGATCCTGCCCCTCTACTCTGCTCTTGTGAGACCTCACCTGGAGTATTGTGTGCAGTTCTGGTGTCCTCAACATAAAAAGGACATGGGACTGTTGGAACAAGTGCAGGGGAGGGCCACGAGGATGATCAGGGGACTGGAGCACCTCCCGTATGAAGACAGGCTGAGAAAGTTGGGTCTGTTCAGCCTGGAGAAGAGAAGGCTGCGTGGAGACCTCATAGCAGCCTTCCAGTATCTGAAGGAGGGCTATAGGGATGCCAGGGAGGGACTATTCGTTAGGGACTGTAGTGACAGGACAAAGGGTAATGGGTTAAAACTTAAACAGGGGAAGTTTAGATTGGATATAAGGAAGAAGTTTTTTACTGTAAGGGTGGTGAGGCACTGGAATGGGTTGCCCAGGAAGGTTGTGAATGCTCCATCCCTGGCAGTGTTCAAGGCCAGGTTGGATGAAGCCTTGGGTGAGATGGTTTAGTGTGAGGTATCCCTGCCCATGGCAGGGGGGTTGGAACTAGATGATCTTGAGGTCCTTTCCAACCCTAACTCTTCTATGATTCTATGATTTTATAAAAAGGTTTACTGCTTGACTAGATGCATATATACAATGAAAGTGAAGGAACAGAACCCATATCAGTTATATTACAACTTCCTGTACTATGACCCAAGTACAGTAAAATACCTTTGCATGTAAATGTTTGGGAATTATTCAAGTTATTTAAAAATCCAACTAGCTGTACTGTAATGGACTTACTACAGAGAAATCAAAATAAGTGGGTAAACTAGGAATTGGATTAATTTATCATGGTTTTCATTTCAAAGTAACTGCTGTAGCTTGCATAAAGAAAGCCATGACTGAATTACTGACAAAGTGCCAGAGGAAAATTAGCTTACTAATTCCAGTAATTAGCACATTTTAGTTTGACACATAAAATCATAAAATGGTTTGGGTTGGAAGGGACCTTAAAGATCATCTCATTTCAAGGCCACTGCCATGGCCAGGGACACCTTCTGCTAGACCAGGTTGCTCGAAGCCCCATGCAACCTGGCCTTTAACACTTCCAGGGATGGGGCGTCCATAACTTTGTGAAGCAACCCATTCCAGTGCCTCACCACCCTCACAGATAAGAACTTCTTCATTATATCTAACCTAAATCTACTCACTTTCAGTTTAAAGCCATTCCCCTTTGTCCTGTCCCTACACGCCCTTGTAAAAAGTCCCTCTCCAGATTTCTTCTAGGCCCCTTAGGTACTAGAAGGATGTTATCAGGTCTCCCTGAAGCCTTCATTTCTCCAGGCTGAAAAAGCCCAATTCACAATTAAAACATTTCAGACAACTTTCTGAAATAACAAGAATACATGAGTTCAATATATATTCAGAAAAAGAAAGAGTAAATGCAAAAACCCAGAGACTTCTTAAGCTAATTGCTGTTAGAAATCCAAAGAATAATTCTTTTCTTAGTTTTTACTGAGACATATATTCATAACCATGACTGAAAATAAAAATCATGCAGAGAATATAGGTTTTGCTCTGTTTGCATGACATTCTTTTATCATTGTACAGTACTTCTTGATCTCTTCAGTGTGAAAAATGTTCTCAGCAGTATCACCATACTTGATGGAGTAACTTCCACAACTTATCAAGGCAGAGATCATTAGAAGGACATACTAACAAGTATGAAGTGCAGCCACGTCATTTTCCCATTCATTCTCACCCTACTCTCCCTAATTAGCAAGTAGAATAGCATCCATTTCCTCTATTTATTTAGCCTTTAAATTCTCTGATCTCTAGTTCTATAACATGGTCATAAATGCTATTGGGTACAAAGCTGCATCCTCTCTCCCCATATCCTCGCTAAAATCATTTTTGATGTAAGCCTCCAGGAGGAAAAAACTCAGTTCTTCATTTGTCATAGGTTTCTTGTAAAAATAATGACTTTGAATTCCTGTATCTCATAATCTCATTAGAAATGAAACACCAGTAACTTGTAGAAACTTCTGGTAAAGCAATTGACTAATATAATATAAACTAATATAATAGAAATAATAGAAAGTAGCAGTTAGTTTATATTATTGCCATAGCCTCACTTTGTGTGAACTATCTTCTATTCCTACCACATTCTTTGGTCATAATGGACAAAATGTTCTCCTTGAGATCACAGAGTATGGGAAAAGGTCATCAAACCCTTCACTTGGCTGTCTTTAACAAAACATGTTCTTGTCATAATGACTGCTTGCAGGAAAAGAAAGCCATGAAGTCAGCCTGACATCTAAGCAGCAAGTAAGATCTACTAAAATTAAGGTATTCATAGGCCTAAATCACTAAATTGAAGACCATAATCAACAGTTTTCGTCTCTAGCACAACAGACATCGCTTACAGGACTTAATGACAGGCTCTGGAGCAGATACTCAAAAGGGCAAAAGACTACTTCAGGTACTAAATAGCAATCCTTTTTCAATCAGGATAAAGGATTTATCAATCCTTTATCAGTTCTTTATCAACTGTAACACTAAAACTTGGGAGGAGTGGGATGGGATTGATGATTCATGCATATCTAGAACAGGACAAAAGAACATAAAGAGCAGCATACTTGAAATTTACCACTGAAATAACTACAAGAGAATGTTTCTAATGTTGTGACTAACTTGTATAACTGACCGAAGGGGTGAGGATGTACTTTAGGGAGGGAATTAAAAAAAAGCAAAAAGAGAGTGGCATTTCAAATGCCACACCAGATGAAGTACTAGTTCTAAATGATGGACTTTTAGTTGTTTTTTTTTTAACACTGTCATTAATTTTATTATCTTTATGTGAGCTAAAACATCTTTTCCAATAACAAGACAAATATTACCTTACTGCAATTTCACATGGACTGAACTGTTTTCAAGTTTTGTAAATCAGCCTTTAAGACCAGGAAGGGTTGCTTAAACAGTGAACCAGTCTAAGAATGACAGGTGGGAATGGCAGGATACCTTGATGGACTCGACTCTGGCCAGCAGTAGGTCCATGTTGGAGCCAGCTGGCATTTGCTCTACTGGACAAGAGGGAAGCTTCTAGAAGCCTTTCACAGAAGCCACCTGTTTAGCTCCCCACTACCAAAATTTGCCATTCAAATCAAACATAAATTCTTAAAAATACTAAATATATCAAAAAATAGCAACAATCTCTATGATTGTAGTGAATCAACTCCATTATTCATAGCAATTTAACTTCTGCAATAAGTGAAAAATTCAGTTTAGTAATATCTATAAATGTGTGTCTGCATGCCTGGCATGAGCAATTTCAAGAAGAAAAATATAATTTATTAGTAATCTAAAGGGACTTTGTTTAAACATAATAGCTTCATGCTGAAATTAGTATCACAGATTACTTCATAATCTTTTTAACTTGTTTTGTCTTGAGATTTCTAGATAAAGTATCATGGATCCAAAGGTGCATTTATAGACACATTTACAGGATAGTATATGATTATCTCCTCTTAGCCTCAGGTTTGCAATTTTGCACAATCAATTTACTTGCATAATTTTACAACTGATATTTTCAGGTTTTTTTTTCATTCACATCAACATAAGCTCCCTACAAAAATTAAAAATATTTTTAAGATTTGTTATGTGTCTTCATAAACTTTGCACTTTTGGAGTCGTTCATCAGAAACTGCTTAATATAAAAATGGGTATTTCTGTGACTAATTATGTGTTTTCCACAGTTCCGTTCCTTACATAAATTTTCTGTCCAAACACTGTAGAGCTAGAATAAAAATTAATTTTTAAGGAAAAGCCTAAATATAAATGTCATTTTATTAGTTCTTACAATGTAATAATGATTCTGTATTTGCCTAACATCCTACTTGAAGTATTTACTATAAGATTTGATTTTTGATGTAGTTATTAATTGTCAAGATTTTTGCTGTAGTTATTCTTTGTCAAGATTTAACAATTAATATATAAACCAAAATCTTTAAAAAGAACAAAACCTACCTGATACTATGTTAAGTTTGATTCTGCAAAGTATTAAGATTTTGAAATATCGCTATAGTGAAATGAAGTTAACATAATCTGCACTGAAACAGCTGGCAATCAGCAACTGTAAATTGGGAAAATAACCTAATTATTGAGGGAGTGGTTTTGGTAAAAAAGAAATCTCCAACCAAATAAAATTAAATCTTCATTTTTGCTAGTTTTAAAATTTTAGTAAATTAAAAACAAACAAACAAACAAAAGAAATTGCTTTTGACCTGCTTTTGTCCACTTTTAGACACAGCAACTGTCCAAAACTAGAGAAATGATTTCCTACTTTTAGTTCTTTGCAATGCCATTATGGTTTTGGTTTTTTGTGGGTTTTTTTTTTTTTTTGGTTGCGGGGTTTTTTAGTTTTTTGTTTTGGTTTGGTTTTTGTCTTAAAAATAATATCAGGTCTATCACTTAAAATTTTCTGTTAAAAATTATGCAACTTCATTTTAAAATAAAGTTTCTAAAAAAAGACCTTAAAACTTAACACTGACAACACCAAACCAAAAATAATCGTGAGAACATCCAAATGATTTTTGTCATGGACCATACCAGTTGCGTGGGTTTTAAACTGTTTACCGGATAAAATCTCAGAAATTAAGTTGCAGAAAAATATTAATATATTACTAGAAAGTAATTCTTTATAATTGTTTTTAATAGAAAATACTGAAGATAATATATATAATTAAGTGGCAGTGAAGGGGAGTTCAGTTTTTTGCCACATAATGTGTAATAAGTTTGAACTTCTTATAAAAGGATATTTGGATAGGGAACCTACAAATTGATGAAACAATAATGAAAATTTACAGAGGACACGTGAATAGAGCTTCCATCTCAAGTAATGATATGCTGAAGATTATCAGTAACAGAAGACTGCCAGGTAAGGGATCATGCTGTAATTATTTCATTCTTTTATTCATTTCCTAAGCATCTATTATAGGCCACCATCAGAAACAAAAGATACAGAACTAGGTGTCTGAGCTTTTCATAATTTTGTAATGGTGAGAACAAATGTGTTGATCTATGTATATACATTCCTGTTTTGAGTATTTTCCTTATTCCATGACCAAGTATAGCTGAATATATTCCTGACTGAATTCTGTAGGTTTTTTTGACACAGAGAAGGAAATCAAGCCTGCTTCAATAATTGCATTATTTCAGAAGCATTATTATTTTTCTGATTTTTGACAAAATTTAACTTGACCTGCTTAGAGCAGTATGCAATGCAGAACAGCCTAGAAGACCAGCTAGCTACCTTTTAAATTTTACAGTACTAACTATTCATGACAGATGTAGAAGTCTGATCCCACATGGATGTAAGTAACAGCTGCAATACATCCATTTTCTTAAGAGAAATGGTCAGTATATGATTAACCAAATAGTGAAAAAAAAAAAAGAGCAGAAAAGTATGCCTTTAAATATCACATTTCCACTGATGTCTGCCATGACAGTTATCATTCCTATTGTTATCCAAAATATAGATACTTTGTTGAAAATCGAATAGAGGGAGCCTATTTATTTTTAACCTATTTTAGTACAATAAACTGGAAATGGTAAAAATCAGAAAAACAGGCAACACTTGAGCCTTGCTTCGTGCCCATTTGCCTTCTATGAGAAATGGTCTCTGCATATTTTTAGGGGCTTGGAGAGAAGTAACATGGAATAATCCTAATTAGTAGTGATAGGAAGCTCACTTGCTAGATAACATCAGGTGTTACTCCTTGGCAGTACCTCTAAAATGGATTTGATTTTAAGACAGCTGTGAAAAGATCCAAGGCACCTTGAATTCAGTTCATGGAATTTATGCATCCCTCTTGTCTTTTACAACTGCCAAACGTATTGTTGTGTGTCACACAAAAATTCACTTAGAGAATAATCTTTTTTTTTGGTAAAAGTCTGTTTTTAAAGCTTTTAGTGGAAAAAAATTTAAAATCGTGTTCTAAAAATTAAGGCTTTTGTGTTTTTTTCCACCCTATACTATTTTAAGAAGAGGAGAGTTGCTCACTGCCCTCAAAACGCTGGGGGGTGGGGTGGGGTGGAGAATTTAGCATGCCCTATCTGAGACAGGAATTCTGACTTTCAAGATATTCTTATCAGATATTTAGATGGCTGTTTACCTCACAGCATTCATTACTTGAAAATAATATTTTGTGGTAATTAAACTATCTTTGTGTGAGAAAGAAAATACAGTTCATACTTTGTGTTAGTATACACTCATGATCAAATATGAGAGCAATGCTATCTAACTTGCTCTAAATGCTCATCCTACTATTGTGTCTTCATTCAAGGCAATAATTTATCAAAATCCATTACTGTACAATGAAGATTCATGATTATGGGCTATGCGTCATACATGTCTAGAACACTATATACACTTTGTACATCTACAGCAGTATATATATACCATTTGCTGAAATGTGACACCTATATGATGGCCTGATATCAGCAGAAAATTGCATTGGTCTAAACTGTCAGGTTGCAATAAATGTGAAAATGCAACAAGAAAGTTAGCAAACATTTTATGCTCTTTTCCCTTGCCTTTCTTTTTTTGTGTGCTCTATCCAATTGTGTGGTTTGGCTGGGTTTTAGCTGGGGTTTTGTTTGGTTGTTTTTTTGTGGTGTTTCTTATATCATACAATGGCAACACTAATGCCAATATAGCAGTTTTGATGGTAACTTCAGCAAGTAATTTTTGTACCCTGCCTGGGAACCTAATGGTTTACATTACCTCATCATTTTGGGCTCAAGACTTTGACACCAACTGATATTAGAATGAAAAGAATATTCTCCATCCTTCTTACCTCCCACTCTTTTATAAAATGAACAGAAGGGAGGAAATTAGCCGAGAAGTTCACAACCTTCCACCTGACTCTCAAACCAGACATTTTTCCTGCCAGCTGCAGTGACACCAATTATTACAGGCATAATCCCCTTCTGGTGCCAATTTAGTGAAAAATATAACTTTGAATAATGTTGAAATAAAAAGTTAATCAATTTACTCTCTATCAGAACTTCAGTAATTAGAACAGTGCGCACAATATAATTGTTCATGTTGTTTCTAATTTAATTTTAAATAATTTCAAATAGATAATGAAATTTTAATGGTCTTGGAATGCAGGCTATAAAGACAGGCAGGGAAACAAAGATGGTTATCCAACTGTTTTAAACCATCTTTTAGGGAAAAAAAAAATAAATTCACATGATAGTTAAGCGATGATTTTCTGCATCTCAAAATGTTGAAGTTTTTATCTCTGCAGAATAATAACTGAGAAAATATCCTATTCAAAGAACACTTTTTCTGTTATTTCTGAAGGACAAAGGGAAGATGAACTGAAATAGTAGAACGTGTGAAATAAGTCATGAGTGTACATCTCAGTCTCACCACCTCACTGTACCTATTGAAGAAATGTACCATTTATTTTAATTTAGTGGTGCAGTGTATTGAATGTGTTATCACTGTTAGCAGTGGCAGCAGCATTTGTCAACTTAACCTACAGAAGATATTGTGCAGAGAATAACCATCGTATTACTTCATGCTCATCTCCTGTTGTTCCTGCTCCCACACAGAAGGACTGGTAACATAACACCTTCTACTTTATCAAAAAAATTAAATAACCTATTTATGTATGGCAGGCTTTTCTTTTAAGAAACAGTCATTTATCTAAGTATTTAAAATGTGTCAATACAGAAAATATCTGTATAATGCACTACTAAGGAGCAGGGAAAAAAAAAATATCATTCCTCTTTCTTTTACTTGAGCAATGGACTTCCCAGTTAGATCCCCACCCCCCTTGTCAGAATGTGGCTCCCATGGTTGAGAAAATATTGGGAATATCTTTGTATGTTGCTTCACAGTTGTCAAGATGCTGAATCATCCCAGTAGTAAGATATCTATCAGTCACCACAAAAGTTTGCACTGACAAAAATACTCCCCAAGTATCTCATCCTGCTGAGATGTGAAAAAAATCAGCATTTGCCAAGATATCTTATCTCTATAAATATGGAAACCTGCAATAAAACACTTGAGTCAGAGTGCTCCACCCATGTTGTCTAAAATTCCCTGTGATACTTGCAATGAGAGGTACGTGTTTTGCTGAAGAATATGCACTATCCTTTATTATGCATAGCGTTCTAAGTGAGAATAGAATTAATCTTCTAACCACTAAAAAATCGTAGGAGGTAACTCTCATTGAACTTCATTGCAATCATTCAAAACCCTGTGTCCTTGGTTCAGCAGTAGCGTCTCTTTTTCTCCTTCTTAGTGGCTGGTGCAACGCTGTGTTTTTGATTTTTTGGCCTGGGAACAGTGCTGATAATGCTGATGTTTTCAGTTGCTGCTCAAATGTTTGGTCTGGCCAAGGACTTTCTGAGCCTCATGCTCTGTCAGGGAGGAGGGGAGGCCGGGAGGAGGCAGAGACAGGACACCTGACCCAAACTAGCCAAAGAGGTATTCCATACCACTGCACGTCATGCCCAGGATGTAACGGAGAGTTACCTGGAAGGGCTGGGGACTGCAGCGTTGGGCGAGGGATCAGTCAGTGCTCAGCTGGGGGGAGTAGGGCGAGTTATTGGTCGGCTGGTGTTGAGGTGTTATATTCTTTCCCTTGTTATTTCCTTTACCATTATTATTATTGGTGGTAGCAGCAGTGATTTGTGTTACACCTTAGTTACTGGGCTGTTCTTATCTCAACCCGTGGGAGTTGCATTCTTTTTGATTCTCCTCTCTGTCCCTCCAAGAGCAGGGGGAGGGCAAGAAGGTGGGGGAGTGAGTGAATGAGGTTTGTGGATCGGTTTAAACCACGACAACCTGGTACATTGGGTTAAGTCAGAAAAAAAGGCACCCAGGTATCAAGATAGAAACAGATCATCAATGGTGTAGTTTGCATCATTTTTTCAAAACCCTTGCCCTTTTTCCCCACAGCTGTTTTTAGCATGGGTATTTATGTTTGGTTGGGGGGGGAGGTGTTGCATTTGGTTTTTTTTCTGTTTGCCTTTTTTTTTTTTTGAGAGGCCTGCTCTACTAATCTTCATGACAAAATGAAGACAAAATTGTTGTTTGGCTTCCTGCTGGTTGTGAGAACAAACACATCCATTTGAGTAAGATTATAATCAGCACAAGTCTCAGATAAAAGCTAAGCTCAAGATCAGGTCTAGCTGTGAAAGCCTGCTCAAGGCTCTAACTACAGATATTTTGAATCACGAGGGAACTTGTAGCACATAAAAATTCTATTATATTTATAACATTTATTATTACTCTTAGCCAATGAACTAATCATTAAAAGTATTTGTCTACTTTTTAATTAGTGCTTTACACTTCTTTCAACTAATTTAGTCCTAAACATATAGTTATTACTTCAACCTGTTAGAATACATTTGTAAAATTACTAAACTTTCTGAATATTCATTTTATAAGCATTATAAAACATGTGGAAGTGAGCTTTACAGAGAAAAATGGCAATATCAAAGATATAAATTTAAAAAAAACAATCCACAAACCGATCCTTCAAAAGTAACTTTACTTCAGGATTGACATATCTACTACTATTATTACTGTTAGATGGTCATACTGACATAGACATTCACAGAGAAATTTTATTAGGTAAAATAATTATTGCATAAAAGTATTACCTATAACATAAATTCACAGGATATAAAAATTAATATTTGAGCATTAACTCAGAAGCAAATATTTTCAAAAATAGGTCAGGAAACATAAAAGTCCAAACTTAAATTAGTAATCACTTCGAAAAGAAAGCCTGGACTAGCGTGCTTGTCTTGTGTGTCCCCAGCTGACAGATACAGCCTAAATAACTTCAGTTATTGCTAATGATGACAGATAACCTGAATCTGTGTTGAGAGAGACACAGTTATCAAATGCTGAAGGGGAAGGAGCAAGAAGGCTGCTGTTCTCTGGTATTTTCAAAAGAGGCTGGAAACAGCAGCTTTCAGAACTGTTCACAGGCTTTGAAAACAACTGTCTCACGATCTGGGAAAATACAAGTTTGTATGCTTATATAAAGCCCTACGAAATAATTGAATTTCAATTTTTGTTTTGCAAAAAAAATTACTGTCTTTTACTCCGAGTTAATTTTAACCAGCAAAGAATTTCCTTCCAAAGACATCATTGGCAAAATAAAATGAAATAAAATAAAATAAGTAAAATATCAAATAATAGTATAAAATAGTAATTTGTGTGACTTCTTATAGTATGTGATCAACTGGCACTACCAACAACTGTAACAATGTCTAGGTCTGTAAACAGAAGATACACTTGGCCAGGAACAAGAGATTTTTCACCCCTCCTAGAAAAGTCATTTTTTCATTAAAAACATAACTGAAACCCATAAAATTGAAATACCAGAGTTCATCCTCCAGCAAAACATTTTTGTTAGGATGTTTTGCAGAATCAGGCATTTAAACATTATTAAAAGCAATTTCTAAAATTGTACTTTCATTTTATTTCAACTGCTTTTATGTATGTTTCTGAGTCTCAAGTGGATGAAATAAATTATATACTGTCTTTTCTCCTTTTACTCTTTTTTTCAGCATCAGTGTTTTGAATTATATTTAAGGATTCCAAATCTTAAAAGTTATTTTCACAATAAACTTGCTAAATTTGTACCTAATTACTTTGACACTTTAAAATCCTGCAGGCTGCCAGCTGTGAGCACAAGCAGAAAAAATAGAATGATAAACTGTACTGAAAACACCTGGATAATTTTTCTCCCATTTCATTCCACAAAATCTACATGTTTTCCCAAGTGTGTATGCATTCAAATAGCTTGGTTGTTAAAAATGTAAAGGACCTATTTACCAAGGACATGAGGCATACTTTACAAACAACAGAGATATCAACAGCTTGTATTTTTGTACGTTTGTATTTAGAGAGATTCATTACGCTATATTCCTTTTCAGGGTCTTTCCAGTATTCTAGTGCATTTATAAAAATATTCACTATTTTTAAAGAAAATATTGTTTTCTAAGTGTCTGATATCCAAACAAAGTGCCCAGCATCCCTAAACCATTCTGAGTAAGCCTAGTCTTCAGTACTGATATATTATAAATGTAACCAGAAAGACAATAAAACCACTGTTGATGCTATGTTTATTACATTAAAACTATTGACACAATTTGTTGTGGTCTTTATGTTAGTACAATTCCTGTGATTTCAGCAGCACCAAGAAGACTGCAAGAGCTTGTTGTTTAATAGGAACATCACCAAATAGAAAGTGGCAAATCATTAAACAAAATATCAGAGGCTTATTCTATCTTTTTTTTTTTTTAATGTGAGCACATTATTTAATAACATTTAAAGAACAGATTAAAAATACACTAATCATTAACTTTTCATGACACATACCACTGTGAATTATGGATAGTTCTATCAGGCAAACAGAACAACAAAGATCTGTGTTAAGTTTTCCTGAGTGTTTTCATTGCTGCATACTTGCAGTCTGATAAAATGTCTCATAAAAGCACTGATCTTGATCTGATTAAAACAGTTATAAACGGAAAAACATTTCATAATCTTACATAAAGGAGAATAATTTATCCGTATACTTGACTTGCTATTTGTAGGATCACACAAAACAATGTTTGATTATCCTAAGGGAAGCAAAAGAAAATTAACTAAATGTAAAAAAAAAAAAAAAAAAAAAAAAGAAAAAGGCAGAAGTAAGAAATTTGGAAATAAGAGAAACTATATTACTTTTCCCAGGATAAGACAAAAGCTATCAATAGATCATGTACTACATATACTAAAATGCCTGCTTGGCAGTGCATTTACAGTCTTTACTGCTTCTCGCTAGATATGTGTATATATCTGAAGAAAGAGAGTCTAATAAGTAAAACCATTTATTAAGAACAAAAATATACCCACAGTAATCAGGTAATATTTTAAAAATTAAATGCAAACATGAGTAATAGCTCACTAGAATTGTTTACTATCGCCAAAACTGTTTGTTCTGTCTCAAGGTAAAAAATCTTTAAAAGCTAATAATGATTAATAATTTAAAATTTGATTAATAGCAAACACAAGCACACCACTTAAGTACTAAAAGTTATTAATAATTCTAAGGTGGAGAAGTTGCCATTGATCTACCTCAAAAGCAGCCTTTAAAATCTTCTCAGTTCAACATCACCACTTAAGATTTATTTTCTTTACTTTTTTGGTACTTTCTTTCACACATTTAGCAACAATGCCAAGTTGCACAGGCAGAATATGAGTTTACACTCAATGTCTGCCTCCCATATTACTAAAATGAACAATTTATTAACTTAAAGTAAAAATTTACTGCAGCTTCACAGTTAAATAAATATTCTAGGTCCTTTCCAATCCTAACTATTCTGTGATTTTAAGGAATTAAATAAGGTGGCATAGAACACCTTATATGCTCATAGATAAGTAAGGTAATTTAGAACAAAAGGAAAACCATTTAAGTAGACCTATCTAATCAGATTTGATGCTGGATAAAGAGATGAGATTAAAATATCTAGCTCAATATCTAGTGCCCATAATCTGGCCACAACACAGAGTGAAGTAGGACGCATTTTGATTTGCAGGAAAGTGAAGAATTACCTATACCCCACCTCAAAATCCCACGTGTTGTTTGTCTAGAAACAAAATAAAACTATGCAAAGTGGAACATTCTAAAGAGAAGTAAAAACATTCTTCAAAGTATAATGTATCAACCGACTCCAAGCTTACATGAAAGCCACCTTCAGGTCATCCTCTACCCATTGATTCTTGTCGTAGTTTAAACCAATCCACACAGGTTGTCCACTCACCCCCCCCGACCCTCCCCACTCCCGGAGGGATGGGGAGGAAAGTCAGGAGAATGTAACTCCCACGGGTTGAGATAAGAACAGCCCAGTAACTAAGGTATAACACAAACCACTACTGCTACCACAAATGATAATATTGATAAGAGAAAATAAGAGAATACGATACCACCGCCGAACGAGTTCGACCCCCCTGAAGAGCGAGAGCCTGCCCCTTCCGGGTAACTTCCAGTTCCCCCTCCAGGCATGACGTGCTATGGTATGGAATACCTCTTTGGCTAGTTTGGGTCAGGTGTCCTGTCTCTGCTTCCTCCCGGCCTCTCTCGTCCCCAGCAGAGCATGAGACTCACAGAGTCCTTGGCCAGAATAAACATTACTTAGCAACAATTAAAAACAATCAGTATTATCAGCTCTCTGCCCAGGCTGGAAGTCAAAACACAGAGCTTGCACCAGTTACTAAGAAGGAGCAAAACGGCTCCTGGTAAACCCAGGACAATTCTGCTCACTAGTAGAACTATTTTATCTCCCTGGAGTACAGCATATTTACTTTTTTCCCCCTTTTAATGCAGTAAGTATTTATTTAATTGTCAAGGCTAAATTTGTAGAAGAAAAATATTCTTTAATGTGTTCTAATATACTGTCAGGTTATGATTGTATTTTTCTTTAATAGATGAGGAAATTATTCTTTTACTAGCTATAATAATTGAAGGAAAAAATCTAAAGATGAAAATGCATAGCAAAGTAATGGAAAAGTAATTGATTTAAGACCATCTATGCATTCTCAGTGGTCTTGTTATACTGGGCTTTTCTGACCAATTGCTAACATTCAACTCTCCAGCTGCTATGAAACTCAATTTTTGTAAGCCCATCATTGCTTCCAGAATTATGAAATTTTAATATGTGTGGAATTTGAAGATGCTAAAAAACAAACATATTTTAATTCCATGTCCTGCAGAACTCAGAATTGAAAATACAGGGGTTTCTGTGAACTTTTGAACTTGGAAGTAGAGTAAAATTTTATGTTAAATGAAATATTAATATCTTATTTATACTCAATATGCTATCTTGATATTCAGAAAATTAGAACAACATATGGGCCTTAACCAGCTTTTATTGCACTGCTGTCTGAATGCACTGCTCGGAGGATGTGCAGGGCAGAATATTTTAACACGCAATGTGAATCTACCTTAGTTTAATTTGTGTTGCAAAGTGAGCATCAACAAAGGAAAAGCCCATTATTGTATGCATACCTTTTAGACCTATATCTTGTATTTGTGACACTGGGATGCTGCTTAATTTGGATTTTACTACAAAAAGATGCATTTCCTGCCAAGAGTAAAGTGCTAAATGAGAGCAGAAAAAAAAGTTATAACATGAATTATTATTGTGCAACCAATGTTGAACTATATAGCAAAATCTCTTGCTTTCAAACTCGCATTTAAATGCTATTTTACTAGAGTTCTTGTTATGGAAAAATTAGAATATGCCACAGACCCACAAATTTAGTCAGCAGAATTACTGTTTTAATACTTATAGTCAAAATCACATAATTAAATCAGAAAAAAAACCCAACTCATTGACAGTAGAGTTATAGATTGTTATCAAATTTTTACAGAAAAATCTCTCCTATTATCTACATATTTTCTCTAGTTTTACACTCAACTTTCCACCACACCTCTTGGACATTTCCTACTGACAGCTGCAGTCTTCCTGAAGAATAGCAAGGCACTGGTCTTTCTCATGCTTCTGTCTTTGCCAGGAAGAGCGTGACATTCCTGGCAGAAGGGAGAGTATTCCTCCTACACCATGGGGATGCTTAGGGGTGTTTTCATTACCATTTCTTTCCCCAGCCTGCTCCCTTACTGCTGCTCCCCGAGGCTTCTTACCTCGATGGGCCAGCACTCACAGAGCTGGGGCTTAGACAGACTGGACAATGGGCACTTAGTCACAGGGCACACAGTAAACCCAGCTCTTGCAGACTACAAAGAGAACTGCATTGTCAATATGGAAGTATGATTTGCAGATCAATAATGAAATAACACTAACTTGAAATGTGTTCATAAATTAATTTTACTGAGTGCAAAATGCAAAATACACAAAATACAATGGCTGAGAAAAGCGATCTATTTCTGATATTAAGTGGTATATATATTGCATTTTTAATTGTCCTTTTTTTTTTTGTTTGTTTTCTAATGGACACTCTGGAGAATCTTGTGATCATATTCTTTCAGTTTTTGTTTGCATAATTAAGTACTCAATATATAATTTGTCAAGCTCTACATTATATTGTATAAAACTACAAAAGCCTCATTCTTCCTCTTACCCTGACTTAGTTATTTGTTCTATCGTGCTTATGTTGAGTACCTGAAACATTTGCGTTAAAGCACATATACACTCAACATCCAGAGCCTCTTGACACATCCTTCAGGAAAAACATCCTGTGATGTCCTTGTTTTGCAGTGGCAAAGATGAAGGCTAATGCAGTGTTCCAGAGGAAAAAATCAATGCATGAATATTAGTCATATTAGTTTGCATTCTTGTGTATATGTGTGTATGTGGACACATATATTTCCATACACATTACATACCTAACATCTGTCCTAAAAGGAGACTTCTGTGTATTTTAAGTGACTGGTTGCTTACCCGGTTTCAGAATCCTGTCTTACTTCAATGTTAAAACTGCAGTTTTCTTTTAGGGCAAACACGTCACCTGTTACCAATCTGTTGGCTCATCTCTCATAATACAGTTATCCTCAAGTTATCACTGGCATAGGAAAAGTATCACTCACTAGAGAGCTTAGTCACAGAAATCATCAGTTCATTTTGGATAAAGTTATATGAGCAAAGCATTTAGTTCAAGCTAATTAAACGGGTTCTCTCTAAGGCAGAGAAAGATAAGTGTGATGACATTTGCTCTAGAGGGACATATCTTTCTATTTCATTGACTATAAAGAGATCTGATACAACTACTTAGGTTAAATGCTTTCATTTTTGACAGTGAAATTTAAGTGAGATGAATTCCACACTGGCTACCAAACACTGTTGAAAATTTAACCTAAGAAATTTATCTAAGGTCATATATAAATGGTATCATATCTAATTGAATCCTATTTTTTAAATTCATGAGTAGTGCTCTAATTATTGGTCCATTCTTCCTCTCTATAAAAAATGGCTAAGTAAAAGTTTTTTATGGTTATTAATCTGGAAGGTTTTTAATAAAGTCAGACAATAGGTCAGTTCACAAGATCAGGTAACAGTCATCTACCAGCAATACCATATTTTTATCACCTCTTTATTTGTCTGATATTACAGAGAATGGAGACAGCAAGAGAGGCCTTGACTACTAAAATGATATGAAAAATATTGGTTTCAACAAACATTTGTCTGTCCTGAGAAGCAATATAGCTTAGCAAATATTCCTTTATTTATCATGGTATTCTTGTTCATGTATGCCCTGCTGAGCTAACAAGTGTGTGGGGTGGTTTAAAGTTCTCTTACTCATGGAAACAAACAACTAGATTATCTAATCTAAAAAGCAAGTAGCATATGTATCATTGGACAGAAGTTACTCAAAGTGTGGGACTGAGAAGACAGAGGAACAATGAAAACCATAAAAGAATTTTTTTATTATTACTTCATTGTAGTAGTAGCAGCAAAAGAATTTAAACATAATGTAGGTAAGGAAGTACTTATAGGCGAAGTATGCAAATGGTTAAAACCAGTTCAAAAAAGATGAAGAATCTTTTCCATAGGGAAACACTTTTTTTCTCTAAAATTTATGAAATAACAATTCCAACATATTTTAATTTAGAAAAAGATTATGAAACAATCTAATTTTCCCCTTGCATGGCTTTTTCAATAGAAGTATCAATACTTTAATCAAGAATTAAGAGTTTCAAAACATTTTTTTCCTGGATAATTTTACCACATTTTTGCCATTTAATTTCAATTCTGAATGATTTCTGGACAGATTAATTAAAAGCTGAAAAGATTTTAAAAGAAAATGTTGTTACTAGCTCTCTACAATTGCTGTGTAAAATCTGAAATGTGGAAAGATCCGGAGTTCTTGAAACCAAAATATGTCCTTAAAACAGAGATAAACTATTTCTTATTAAAAGCATTGACATTTCAAACACTTTAAAATGGAAATATTGTTTTTATCTTGAAAATTCCAATGCTGAACCTTTCACTGTGAAATAATGTTTTAGTTTTTGGCAGTAAAGTATTATAAGAACTGGGCATTTTTCTGAACACCCTTACTCAAAATCTACAAAATAACACTTACTACAGTTTTTCAGTAGCAAAAGAAAACAGATGTAGGTATTTCTAAACCAGCTCCAGGAAAAGTTATTTCTAGGTCCCACTTCCTCATAGAATTGTTTTAGTCAGTTTTGATAAATATGTAAATAACAGGAAGAATAGGAGACTTTCCATTAGTATCCTAATGATCTGCAAGGAAAAAAAAGAAATAAATGTCTCTCTCTCTGCCCCTGCCCCCGCCCCCGAGCTCACTGGATTCCAAATTATTATATTATTATAGCTTCATAACATGCTTTACTTGCAAGAGCCATGATTTACAACAAATCAAGATTATTATTATTATTATTGTATTAAAATTCCATTATATGGTAGAAATAATAAAATCTGCTAAAACAATACCAGTATAGCTTCAAGAAGTCTGATCTTTTTCCTGCAAGCACAGAAGCTGAGTAAGTGACATTAAGGGAAAACAAACAATTGGTAGTATGGCTGTTATAATTCCACAGAATTTAAATGCCTGGATGCAGATATGAAATTGTACAAATAGTAAAATTAAAAAGACACAAGACCAAAAACCATTAAAAAAAAAAAAAAAAGACAACGCCCCCCCCCCCCATTTTTAATGAGGAAATTCAAAATGATTTATTATTGAATCACAGAATAGTTAGGGTTGGAAAAGACCGTAACATAGAATCATAGAATCATAGAATAGTTAGGGTTGGAAAGGACCTCAAGATCATCTAGTTCCAACCCCCTTGCCATGGACCGAGATGCCCCACACAACATCATGTCGCCCAAGGCTCTGTCCAACCTGGCCTTGAGCACTGCCAGGGATGGAGCATTTACTGCTTCTTTGGGCAACCTGTTCCAAGGTCTCATCACCCTCACAGTAAAGAACTGCTTCCTTATATCTAACCTAAACTTCCCCTGTGTCCTGGGTTCAGCAGTAGCAGTCATTTTTCTCCTTCTTAGTAGCTAGTGCAGTGCTACGTTTTCAATTTTTGGCTTGGGAACAGTGCTGATAACGCCAATGTTTTTAGTTGCTGCTCAAATGTTTGGTCTGGCCAAGGACTTTCTGAGCCTCATGCTCTGCCAGGGAGGAGGGGAAGCTGGGAGGAAGCAGAGACAGGACACCTGACCCAGACGGACCAAAGTATTCCATACCACAGCACATCATGCCCAGGATGTAATGGAGAGTTACGTGGAAGGGCTGGGGACTGCAGGGTTGGAGGAGGTATCGGTCGGTGCTCGGCTGGCAGGAGTGGGGCGAGTTATCGGTCGGCTGGTGTTGAGGTGTTATATTCTTTCCTCTTGTCATTTCCTTTATCATTATTATTATTGGTGGTAGCAGTAGTGATTTGTGTTATACCTTAGTTACTAAACTGTTCTTATCTCAACCCGTGGGAGTTGCATTCTTTTCGATTCTCCTCTCTGTCCCTCCAGGAGCAGGGGGAGGGCAAGAAGGTGGGGGAGTGAGTGAATGAGGTTTGTGGTTGGGTTTAAACCACGACACCCTGTCTAAGTTTAAACCCATTACCCTTTGAACTATCACTAAAATCCCTGATGAAGAGTCCCTCTCCACCATCCTTTTAGGCCCCCTTCAGATACTGGAAGGCTGCTATGTGTTCTGTGGAAATCACACAATAAATAATCCTTTTGGAGAAAAAGTGTGTTTGTTTATCCAGTATCTCCACTTTGCTGATGGTCTTGCTAAAGTCAAGACATATAATATCCACTGTTCTGTCCTGCCCACAAAACTAGTCATCTCACTAAAACAGGCAGCTGAATGGCCCAGACACATTTTGCCTTTGATAAATCCAGCTGGCTGTGCTCAGCCACTTTCTTGTCCTTCCTGCGACAGGAGATACACTGAAAAAACTAGCTAGCCAGTTAGAAGATGTTAAGCAATAGAAATTATTAGCAAAGACACACATTTCTTTTCCACTGATCATGACATACAATTTTAAAAGAATAATTTTAATCTTTTTGTGGTAGAGTGGAGTAAATGATTTATCATATACTTAACATTCAGCATGCAGAATTCGTGATGGCTACTAAGGCTCAGAAAGTCGAATAATCCAATCAGCAACTACATCCTCAATGTACAATTAAATACTACTTAATTAATAATTTTTAATTAGGATTTGTTCACAAGTCCTCATCTATTTTTGACAATACAAAATTGACAAAATTGACAAATTGTAATAAAGTCAGCCTTTTTAATATCTCCCTAGCAAGTGCAGCACTGGGACTTTTTTTCATCCCTTAAAGAAGCACAAATCATTTTAGCGGGTTGCTTTCGGGATTTTTTTAGAAACCATGCCTTGACAGTCTTTAATGAATAATCTCTCCAATATATAATTTTTAATGGAAATATGCCACATATTAATCAGTATCTGTATGTGTCCACTTATTTTATCCTATGATAAAATATATAGGTACTGGCAATGGAGCATGGACAGCCTTTGGATAAGATCCAAGAGGCACAGATGGATTGCAACAGCATAATCTTATTCATAAAAATAAGAAAGAAAAGCATATGATAATATTTTGGCTGCAAAGATTTTGCAGGCATCGTGGAAACAACTGTGCATCTTATACATATCATTAAGCCTTGGCTATTTCATTAATCAGACTATTTTGTAAACAATTAAAATGAATTTTCAGTATATTAATGAACTTTATTGTACCAAATGTAGGGTTCCTAAAATGTGCAAGCAAACATGCTCAGTATTATTAGAAAATCAGATTACATCTAGAATAGTCTTCTTGTGGGGTGTGCTGTCCACAGCTGTACTGTTTTATACTAAATCCTTTCAAATTTTAAACTTAACAGAATCTGACCCAGTTGCCCCATAGAATGCTTTGAAAGAAAACACTGCAGTGTGCCAGAGGTTGCTTTCAGGTACTGTTTTTCTTCCTGGGTTTCATTATTTTATTTGAAGATTTTAAAATCAGCAGGCTAAAGCTACCTGAAAGAATATTTAAATAAACACTCCACATACATCTAGGAAATTGTCTTTCTCTGATATCTGTTACAGAGCAAGCTGAGGACCCTGGACTATCCTGCTTCCAGCACACTGAATATCTGTCTTCAGTGTGTAACCCACGCCTCCTTCAGCACTTCTTCTCACCTCTGCTAAGTCTTCAGTCTTCATACAGGAGCATCATCAATTTTATCTGATATTTTCCAAGAGAATATTTCCGTTTATTGAGTATGAAGGAATCACATTTCCATTATTTACATTAGGTATATGTTGAGTGTACGATTTACCGTGTTATCACTATAACATTACACAAACTATAACCTGTTTTGGTTATTCTTCTACACAGTCACATGGTAGGAAACTTGGCCTTCAGGAAAAGCTCATGACTTCATGAGAGCCAGCCCTTTTGCTCTAGGGCTTTTGTCTTAATATATCTATTTTGCATTATTATGCCCTGAATTATTTATAAAGTCTCTTTATAATTGTCAAAATAATTGCCTTCATAGTAGCTATGAGACATAGTGACTGTATAATATGAAATTTGAAATACTGACGCAAATGGATAGTTCAAATGTAACCTCAAGTGTAGATTTACCTAATTACTATAGAGCTAACACCAAGAATTTGCCCTTGTGGCAGTCTGTTCCCAAGCATTGCTTTAGAATGCTCTCAGGAAGCATCAGAACAGCTGTATCTGTTACAGCTGTTTTTACAGATGTCAACTTTTGGTGATCAAAATGAGAAAAAATATTGAAAATATGTTGTGCCCTGCCATCATCAGTAACTAGTACTTGTCAGAATAGCCAGATTTTTCTGTGTGAGATGAAGGAATAAATGGAAGAAATAATCATAAAGTTATGAAGACACATACTACAAAAGGTTTTTGGCAGAATGAATCTTTCATTTTTAAACAACTTCTTTATTTCCTTTCCTATTTCTTTTTCAAAAGCATTGATGAGAAAAATTAATAGTACCAATTGACTTGTTTTGAGGGTCTTTTTTTTGGCAGTAAAAGTAGGTATTTTAAGAATTAGCTGTCTATTGAAGAAAACTAACCTTGCTAATCAATCCTGTACCTTGCTTTATCACCTCATCAATCACTTTCATTTTGATCTTCTACCCAAAAGTTATCTCCATTCTTGCAAGTGAATCTTCCCTTTCTAAGGAAAAGCTGAGGTAATGATCTATGGCTTCTGACTATGCTATGCTTTAAACCCAGCTGGCTAGTAACCATCACACAGCCTCTTACTCCCCTCTCCAGCTTGATGGGGAGAAGAGAGTTGGGAGTGTAAGAGTGAAAAACCTCATGGGTTGAGATAAAGACAGTTTAATAGGTAAATCAAACTCTGCATGTACAAGCAAAGCAAAACAATTAATTCATTCACCACTTCCCACCATCAGGTAGGTAGGTATTCAGGCATCTCCAGGAAAGCAGGGCTCCATTATGTGTAATGGTGACTTGGGAAGACAAGTGACATCACTCCAAACATCCCCTTCCTCCTTCTTCCCCAGCTTTATATGCTGGCCCTGACATCATATCGAGTAGAATATCCCTTTGTTCAGTTTGGGTCAGCAGTCCTCATTGTATCTCCCCCAAGTCTCCTTGTACTGGTGGGGTGGGATGAGAAGCAGAAAAGGCCTTGGCTCTGTGTAAGCACTGCTCAGCAGTAACTAAAATATTCTTGTCTTATCAACACTGTTCCTAGCACAAATCCAAAACATAGACCTATACTAGCTATTATAAAGAAAATTAGCTCTACCGCAGCCAAAACCAGAACAGCTTCCCTGATTTTTTCTCCAATAATCAGAAAGGCCTGAATTGATTTCCTCCTGATGCATCTTTTTTTTTTTTTATGTTACACATAGACTGTTTTCACCCAGAACTGTAAGAACGCAAACACTTTTTGGGATGTACCAATAGTTGCAGCAAGCCAAAAGGGAGTTAAGTAGTAATAACATAAGGATCAGTTGAAGATGGCACTGTCAGGAAAGGCTTGTTTCAGACAATTTATACTGGGGAGGTGTGTATTCTATTGCCAAGGGATTTTTTTTCCTGAAAAAAAAGAATATTGGGGTGGAGGGAAGGAAAAGTATAAAACCAAAATCTAGAATATGGAAGAATGAATGACTAATCTCAGTACAGTAAAAGGAAAATCTATGTGAAGTACCCTAAACTGTCAAAGAAGTTGCATGTTAAGGATATCTATCTATACTGCCAGGTTGAAGATAAGTTAGAAAAGGAAAAAAAAAATAAAATCATTCAATTGTAAAAAAGTGCAATTTCTTCTACAACATGCTTACCCCAAAATAAAATATTTCCATTTTGGTATTTTATATTTGCCTTACTGCAACACAGTGAATATCATGAAAACACATGTTATTTTGGATGTCCTTACTAACATGGTTACATGTCCATTAAGACTAAATAAGTAACACTCATTACAAAATCTACTAAGATCACACTTTAGAACATACAAAGTCAGGGTAGAAGGAACAATAATTTCTCTTCTCATGAGACAGGAAACAAGAAGTTGTATTCAGAGATGACTCACAACTTTGCGCTATAGTTTTGCACTTCAGCATGAAGCAAAATAATACCAAGTACTAAAGTAATTCAGCACATGGATAATTTCTCTGGGTTATGTATTGTTTGCTTTTGAAACTGTTAGAGGAAAATCAAGGCAAAATGTTGAGTATTTTTTTAAGTTGGTTTCTATTGCTCTGGAATGTTAGAAGTCTTATCTTAAGTACATCTAAGCTTCAGAAATAAACTAACAGAAGCATTAAAGAGAAAGAAGAGTGAATTAATAAATTAAATGAATTAAAATAGTTTTTAAAGAAAACATACTCTAAGTGGTACAGTTCAAAAGCAACTGGAATACTATTATGTTTCTTTGTCAAGGATTTAAAAAAAAAAAATAACTCAAAGACAAAAGGCTGCCTCAGACTCAGTTTCCTGTGCAGCAAGGAAGGAAAAAATAAAATGTACCAAAAAGACTGGAAGATCTAAGATTGCCCTCTAGCTGTCTGATCTTGTATAGGTACCCTACTTCCTAAATGAAAAATCCTGGGTTTGTATTGAGAATCTAATCCAGAGTTAAGGATTAGAAGAAACTTAGTATCTTCAAAAGAAAAAACAAAACAATACAGAATGCCACAACAAAAACTTATCAAACATGAATTTGGTAATTTAAATGCATCTGTATATATAAGGATTGTTTTTTTAAGACCTCTTTGTTACCGGAAAGTGACAACCTTGCTGAAAGAGCTCTTGTTTTTCATCAGAGCTTAATCCAAAATATACAGAACTACAACAAAAATCACGTTTTAGAACATTCAGAGGGAGAAATCACTAGACTACTCCACTAACACCTGGTCATAAAATATAAAAAGAGGAAAATAAAGCATACAGCATAAATGAATCCACCTTAATGTATCATATACTCACATAATTTTTTTCAGGTTATCTGAATATTCTAATATTCAGTGATCTTTTCCAGGCAAGA
The DNA here is from genome assembly GCF_037157495.1 of Lathamus discolor. Taxonomy (NCBI): domain Eukaryota; kingdom Metazoa; phylum Chordata; class Aves; order Psittaciformes; family Psittacidae; genus Lathamus; species Lathamus discolor. Next base: position 25,283,964 of record NC_088887.1, on the reverse strand, counting down.
ATGTAGACAGGCACAATTCCTCAGCCTGGAAGGAACAGTAAAATTTCTTGTCAGAGAAAACTCACATTTTACTGTGTTCTTTTGAAAAAGTAGTTTAGCGACAGTTCTCAGAACAGCAGTTTACAGCTTAGTAACACAGAGGGAATTGAAAACACAGTACTGCATTTTTTTACAATTAAAAAAAAAAAAAAAAAGGAATTTCAGTACATGTCCAAAATATTTTCTCTGCACAGACAATCATAAATGGCATGAAGAACTCTAAAAAATTGTTCCTAATGAATTGGCTTCCAATGCAAGAAGCAAGGGACATTCAGTTAAATAATCGGGTAGCAATTCAAAACTAACAGCAAAAACACTTTTACCCAGGCACCACATAGTTCAGCTGGGGAGCTTATTATCACAATATGCAAATGATAGAAGCATAAATAGGTTCAGAAAGAGCAAGACAAATTTATTAACGACTGTTACATAAGTTCCCCTAAAATCTCTTTATCATCTTTACCCTTTACTATACTCTCCATTAAAACCAGAAAATATGGAGTTCTACCGCTTTTAATTTTTTTGAGATGCATGTTGATGATAGTCCTGAAACAAAATATTTTCAGAAATTCAAATTATTTTAAACAAACAAAAAAACCCAAACAAAAAACCAAAAACAAACTCCAAGAAGTATCAACTGTCTCCTTTATTTAAGCATCCTCTACAGTACATACCCAGAAACAGGATAATGAGTGACCTTGATCTTTACATCCATGTGGTATAGCTTTACATATGTTATGTTTCAGTCAGTTACTGAAGATATTTTAAATTTGTAAATGTAAATCTGTGCCATTATAACTTCTGAAAAAAAAAAAAGTTGATTGAATGAGAACTATAGCAGACCAGACCCTTGCTTGAGTTAAATAAAGCATAATTCTCCTGCTATGCATAGAAATTTACTATGAGGGTGGTGAGGCACTGGAAGGGGTTTCCCAGTGAAGCTGTATCTGGCCCATCCCTGGAAGTGTTCAATGCCAGGTTGGATGGGGCTTTAAATAACCCAGTCTAGGGGAAGGTGCCCCTGCCCTTGGTATGGCAGCTGGAACTAGATGACTAACATCTGCTCCAATCCAAGTCATTCTGTGATTCTATGTAGCACATGGGATCCTTTGGGATCTCAAACTGGAAGTAGAGGGAAGGGTGCTTTGGAATAGGATAAATGGTTTTAAACCCCAAAAGTGCTGAATTTAATGTGGAAAGTTTCTGAAGTTGTTTTGCCTTTCTTGTCTCAGAAGAAGCAATCAGCATTTTGGCAAATTTCTTCAGTAGTATAACCTGTGATGTATGGCTTCCTGGAGCTAACTGAATTAACACCATCCACAGAGCTCTCCTACATCACTTTTGGTCCCCTGGAATGCACCATGTGCACCCTGCCAGGATCCTCTCCATGGTAAAAACAAAACTAGTTCAGAAAACCATTCAACCCTCACTTTATTCCATTATATTTTAATTAATTCTTTTCAAAACTCCTATGAGAAAAGGATCTGAATGTTTTCACTATAGAGTTTAAAGCTAAAATTAAGGCAATTAATCAGGATATGGGAAGTTGGAAGCTAATATTCTAAAAGTATTTGCCACACAGCACAACAGAAATGGAAGCTGTGCACATTTATTTTGAACTTTGACATATGGTGCATTTTTTCCACAAAATTATGGCTTGTTTCTGTTTAGGACAAAAAATATTGTCCCATTTTCTATTACAAGCAGAAAATGCCCCTTCCCTTTAGTGTTATTATAATAAACCCTAGCAAATTTAGTCATCAGTATGAATTAATCTAATGTCATCATATAATGAAAATATATTGTTAATGATCACGCAGGCCTTAGAAAGTAGACACAGGGACTGTGAGAATGAAGACCTTGGGCCCACTGTAGGAGAGGATCTGGTTCGAGACCATCTTAAAAATCTGAACGCGCACAAGTCCATGGGACCTGATGAAATCCATCTGCGGGTCCTGAAGGAGATGGCAAATGAAGTTGCTAAGCCACTGGCCATCATATTTGAAAAATCATAGCAGTCAGGTGAAGTTCCCAATGACTGGAAAAGGGGAAACATATCCCCCATTTTCAAGAAGGGGAAAATGGAAGACCCAGGGAATTACAGACCAGTCAGTCTCACCTCTGTGCCTGGCAAAATCTTGGGGCACATTCTTGGGAACGGCATGCTAAGGCACATGAAAAACAACAAGGTGCTTGGTGACAGCCAGCATGGCTTCACTAAGGGGAAATCCTGCCTGACCAACTTGGTGGCCTTCTATGATGGGGCTACAGAACTGATGGAAAAGGGTAGAACAGTTGACATCATCTACCTGGACTTGTGCAAAGCGTTCGACTCTGTCCCATACAACATCCTTGTCTCTAAATTGGAGAGATATCAATTTGATGGATGGACCACTCAGTGGATAAAGAACTGGCTGGATGGCCGCACACAAAGAGTTGTGATCAATGGCTCAATGTCCAGCTGGAGACCAGTGATGAGTGGTGTCCCTCAGGGATCGGTGTTGGGACCGGTCTTGTTTAACATCGTTGCTAACATGGACAGTGGGATTGAGTGCGCCCTCAGCAAGTTTGCCCATGACACCAAGCTGTGTGGTCCGGTTGATACGCTGGAGGGAAGGGATGCCATCCAGAGGGACCTTGACACACTTGTGAGGTGGGCTGATGCCAACCTTATGAAGTTCAACCATGACAAGTGCAAGGTCCTACACCTGGGTCGAAGCAACCCCAGAAACAGCTACAGGTTGGACAGAGAAGAGATTCAGAGCGGCCCTGCGGAGAAGGACTTGGGGGTGCTGGTCGATGAGAAAATGAACACGAGCCGGCAGTGTGCGCTCGCAGCCCAGAAAGCCAACCGTATCCTGGGCTGCATCAAAAGGAGTGTGACCAGCAGGTCAGGGAGGTGATCCTGCCCCTCTACTCTGCTCTTGTGAGACCTCACCTGGAGTATTGTGTGCAGTTCTGGTGTCCTCAACATAAAAAGGACATGGAACTGCTGGAACAAATGCAGGGGAGGGCCACGAGGATGATCAGGAGACTGGAGCACCTCCCGTATGAAGACAGGCTGAGGAAGTTGGGGCTGTTCAGCCTGGAGAAGAGAAGGCTGCATGGAGACCTCATAGCAGCCTTCCAGTACCTGAAGGGGGCCTATAGGGATGCTGGGGAGGAACTCTTCATCAGGGACTGTAGTGATAGGACAAGGGGTAATAGATTAAAGCCTAAACAAGGCAAGTTTAGATTGGTTATAAGGAGGAAGTTCTTTCCTGTTAGGGTGGTGAGGCACTGGAATTGGTTGCCCAGGGAGGTTGTGAGTGCTCCATCCCTGGCGGTGTTCAAGGCCAGGTTGGATGAAGCCTTTTGTGGGATGGTTTAGTGTGAGGTGTCCCTGTCCCTGGCAGGGGTGTTGGAACTAGATGATCTTGAGGTCCTTTCCAACCCTAACTATTCTATGATTCAATGATTCTATGATTCTATGAAACACTGGGTTAGACTTCTTACATACATGACAGTTTTGAGAAAGAGTAGACACCTCAGAAAATAGTAGAAGCTTCAGGAAATTTGTACTGCATTTGGCAGCCTCCATGAATCTCAGCTGGAAAGAGAGTATCCAGTATCTTTCCCAAGATGTTCTTGGGGAAAGAGAGAAGCCAAGAGAGGGCAGAAGTGGAGACCCTGAAAAAACAAAACACTGACGCTAAGCTAAGTTGGGGCTTGTGTTCCAAAGAGAAGAAAGTAAGACTAGAGAGTTCAAAGCATTTCACAATTCTTGTTCATGTTTCTTCCAAACCAAATGTCTGCTGAAAGCATGCTTACTTTGCCAATTCTTATCAGTCACAGTGAGGCCAGTGACCACTGGAGGCATACCTTGGCCTCCCTGCCAATCATTCTTGCAAAAATTACGACAAAATCAGAGGACGCATTTCACAAACAATGTAGACACAGCACAAGCACAAATTGGGAAATGTTTTTTATGGAAAGATGGCATTTAAAAGAGTGATCGCATTAAATGCTGGATTTGATTGACAGAGCTTTACTTTTCCCGTGCCAGAGTTCTGTCAGCAAAATAATTTCTGGAAATCTGTTTAGGTAGCCAACACTTGTGCCAGACTGTCTGGATAACTAAATATATGACTACTGTAAAGAAACTGTAAACTAATAAGTTATTTTTCATTTGATGTTGTTATTTTCATGACTTTACGCATTTTATCCTGTCAATGACCATACAGCTATATCACTGGAGAAGATTCCAGAATTTCCAATTTTCTGATAAGGAAAGATAAATTTAATGGTATGTCTGTTTCTCCTAACTTATCATGAAATCAGTGAGAGAAACTAATGAAGTTATCTCCTCATTATAAAAAAATTAAATGAGAGAAGTAGGAGGGTGAAGAGGTGCTCTAGGTGCCAGAGCACAGATTCCCCCTGCAACCTGTAGAGAGATCAAGGAGGAGCAGGTACTGCCTTGCAGACAACAGAGAGAATGACGGCCAGAGCAGATACCTACACTGCAGTCCACAAAGGACATCACAGTGGAGCAGGTGGATACGTCCTGGGGGAAACTTCATCCATGGGAAATATCCATGCTAGAGCAGGGGAAAAGCATGAAGAGGAAGCAATGGCACAGAAAACCTGTTATGACCTAACAACAACCTCCCCAATCCCCCATTGCCCTGCACCTTTCAAGGGAAGGAGGTAGAGGAGTTGGGAATGAGGGATGGGCATCGAGCCTGGGGAAAGGAGGGAGGAAGGGAAACATGGTTTAAGTTTGGTCTTTGTTTCAAACTATCCAAATCTATTTTCATTTGCAAGAAATTAAAATAATTTTCCCTAAGTTGAGTCTGTTTTGCCCATGGTAGTAATAAGTACACTCTCTCTCTTTATCTCAGCCCTCAAGCTTTTCCACCATTTTCTACTCCTGTTCTGCTGAGGACAGGGAATGCGAGAAAACTGTGTGCGCATTTGGCAGCTGACCAAGGTCAATCCACCACACATTAACAGTCCAAACACAGTTCCGATTTCTGACATTTCTTGCCTCTGCTCCCTGTATTGGTACTGCATCCAGCTACCATCCTTTCTTTCTGTCTTCTACCCCTTCTGAAGAATCATAAGGCCTATACGTTCTTCTCTTTCAAGTAATTTTAAAAATAACTTAAATTAATTACTGTGGCTATTTGTAAAAGGTAGTATCTGAAATAAAAAATAAAAATAAATGCACATAATGCTTTTATTCGTTCTGTTCAATGCATTCAGTATAGAAGAATCTGAACCCAGATAGGCAATAAAAGTGAAACAGTCTATTTGAAAGTTAGACTTTTGGGAAAAAAGATTAATCTTCTTACCTAGTTCAGAAGCTGAATGACTTATTTAAATGGATCTCTTAGAAGTCCAATGATTTTTTTTTAGTTTGTTGCACAGTGTGCAAATATTCAGTATAAATCTTAGAGATCATAGTTAATACCTTTTTCTTTCTTCATTAGAAATTGGCAGAGAAAACAAAGCAGTCTCTGTTAATCTAATTAAAATGTGATTGGAAAATACATTTTTATTTTAAGACAGGATTAAGATATCTAATATAATCAGCATTCAAGAATCTGAAATCCTTAAACTGGAGGCTCAAAATACCTCCTTCAGCTTTCTTTCTATGCTCTGAAATCATTAATGTTTGATTGAAACCATTAGTGGTGTCTAAAATACAAAAGATTAAACCCTTACATAAGCCTAGTAATTATTTGAGAATTTATAATTTTTCCACTAATAGATAATTTTGCACCAGACTTATAAACAAACAAATGCAGTTATTTGAATACCTGCGTAGATATCGAAAAAAGCAAGATCCTCAGCTACATTCCAAAGGAGACTTAAGCCTATAGGAGCTAAGGGACTTGGAAGCTTATTCTCAGCAGGTGTTCACTTTCTTTTGGGGTATCACCAGTGATTCTCAGGCCAAAAAATGCCACACCTGAAGCAAAATCTCAAATCCTCAAAGCCAAGTGTCACCCAAACTAGTGTTTTAAAACTAGTCGTTCTAAAAGACAACTGAACTGCATGCAGATTTTACATGCACAACTGCCCCCTTTTTTATTCCCCCTCCCTAATAAATTATGGTCTGCTTTGATATGGTTTGCTCAGTTTATCTTAGTGTTCTTAAAAGTACTATAATCTATGCTACCCAATACAGAATTTGTTCAGGATTTTGTTAAGGGCAGCTTCTATCTTTTAAATATTACCAATGATTATTATCAATGCTATTACTGACCAATTTGGTGGCCTTCAATGATGGGGCTACAGAACTGATGGACAAGGGTAGAACAGTTGACATCATCTACCTGGACTTGTGCAAAGCGTTCGACTCTGTCCCACACAACATCCTTGTCACTAAATTGGAGAGATATCAATTTGATGGATGGACCACTCAGTGGATAAAGAACTGGCTGGATGGCCGCACACACAGAGTTGTGGTCAGTGGCTCAATGTCCAGCTGGAGACCAGTAAAGAGTGGTGTCCCTCAGGGATCGGTGTTGGGACCAGTCTTGTTTAACATCTTCATCGCTGACACGGACAGTGAGATTGAGTGCACCCTCAGCAAGTTTGCCGATGACACCAAGCTGTGTGGTCTGGTTGATACGCTGGAGGGAAGGGATGCCATCCAGAGGGACCTTGACACGCTTGTGAGGTGGGCCGATACCAACCTTATGAAGTTCAACCATTACAAGTACAAGGTCCTACACCTGGGTCAGAGCAATCCCAGAAACAGCTACAGGTTGGACAGAGAAGAGATTCAGAGCAGCCCTGCGGAGAAGGACTTGGGGGTGCTGGCCAATGAGAAAATGAACATGAGCCGGCAGTGTGCTCTTGCAGCCCAGAAAGCCAACCGTATCCTGGGCTGCACCAAAAGGAGCGTGACCAGCAGGTCGAAGGGTGTGATCCTGCCCCTCTACTCTGCTCTTGTGAGACCTTACCTGAAGTATTGTGTACAGTTCTGGTGTCCTCAACATAAAAAGGACATGGAACTTCTGGAACAAGTGCAGGGGAGGGCCACGAGGATGATCAGGGGACTGGAGCACCTCCCGTATGAGGACAGGCTGAGAATGTTGGGGCTGTTCAGCCTGGAGAAGAGAAGGCTGCGTGGAGACCTCATAGCAGCCTTCCAGTACCTGAAGGGGGCCTATAGGGATGCTGTGGAGGGACTCTTCATTAAGGACTGTAGTGACAGGACAAGGGGTAATAGGTTAAAGCCTAAACAGGGGAAGTTTAGATTGGCTATAAGGAGGAAATTCTTTCCTGTTAGGGTGGTGAGGCACTGGAATTGGTTGCCCAGGGAGATTGTGAGTGCTCCATCCCTGGCAGTGTTCAAGGCCAGGTTGGATGAAGCCTTGTGTGGGATGGTTTAGTGTGAGGTGTCCCTGCCCATGGCAGGGGTTGGAACTAGATGATCTTAGAGTCCTTTCCAACCCTAACTATTCTATGATTCTATGATTCTATATTAATAAGAAATTATTAATCTTTTACCAAAGAGAAACATATTTTACTTAATAATGTAGAAAATGATTTCAATAATTTCTACTCAATGCATGCAAGTTTTTCCTCCATCTATTGCCTCCTCTGCTCCAAGTTCAGACAAAAATTTTGTTGAATAATCCTAACTATCTCAGAAAAGTTAAACCCTTCATCAACTCCTATACACAGCAATTATCAGTATGGATTTAAGTCTCTAGCATACAGGTAATAAAAAAAATCAAACCAAATCCAATCAAAGAATAATCACAGAATTTAAAAAAACACTATTCTACTAAACCAGACAGATTTCAGGAAAAGAAAGGAGTAACATTAAGGTTACGAACTACTCTACTGAAAGTCAAAATTTCAAATTACTTCAACGTCAATCGGAATATTACCAAGGGAAGCACTGCCAGTATCTTTGTTTGAAAGAATTAATTTGAGAAAAACAGAAGGGGAGGAAACTGAAACAGCCTTACCCAGTAGCATCTGAGTTTTCTTGGGAAGTCTCTTATTTAAATACTAACAAGACCATATGGCTTCAAGATCTTACCAGTAAGGTTTCAGGCTAAATTTAACACAACGAAGGAGACAAGCTGGCTAGTATTTTAGTCAGGTCACATTAAAAATGTAAGAAAACCATCTAAAAAAACATACTTGAAGCCTGCAGGCAATTCCTGTGTATCTTCATCTACTTTTGTCTCTTTATTTCACTCTGTGAGTATGTTCTGTAAAAGAAAATAAAGTGAGAATTCAGAGTTAACACGTAATTGCCTATTTCCTTAAACTGACATCCATATTGCATAAAAATCAAGATGTTGTTGGGCTTCTATGCCTAAGTGTTAAATAAATGGCAAGACTAGTAGAAAAAAAAAATCATCTGAGGGTATTTGTAATACTTAATTTCATTAGAAATGCTTCACAAAATTATTCTTCTTGATCTTTCCGAAGAACATTCTAAATATATCACAGTAATTCCTACAAATTCCTATAAATACTGCCTTCAAAAAAAAAAAAAAAACAGTATTACTGGCAATTGTAGCTACTTGCTCTCTTTGGAACCAAATATCTTTAAAAAAAATTATTTTGACAAATTGCAGGGGGGATTGTTTTTTTTTAATAGATCTAATGTAGAATTTTTTTAAGAAGTGATGCATTTTCCCACTTCAAACACTACATAAACTTCTGACACTTTGCAAATCTTTTGACTTTCAAAATGCAAGCATGTTCCAAATCTACAAAGAAAAATCTGACAGATTGATCTGCGAATAGATTACTTTAGAAACAGTGGGGTTTTTCTGTAATGAAATTTCAGAACATAAAAGGATTATACACTTATGCTTTACAATGACAGTCTAGTTACTGATGGGAGTTAAAAATGTTCAGAGGTACAATATAAGTGTATATATCATATATAAGTCCAGTCACATATTTATGACTGTCTATTAGGGAGAGACCAACATTTGTTAACAGTTGTCTTTTTTAGAGTTTTATATTTATCTTCATTTAATTCCTTTTTACAAACTTGCAGAGAAAAGATAATATTCCACATATTAGAATGCAAATACTTTGAAGTTGTAAACAGCAGGTATTTACTGCACTTTTTTTGCAAAAGCACTGCCAGCAGCTTCAAGTTTCAAGTTTCAAGCATACAATAACCAGCTAATGCAACTGTTAGTGCCAGAAAGGTGAGGAAGCTTAATATTCTGATATATTTGTCCCTGAACAGGATAAATTAATCTGCCAGACTTAGGAGGATTGCAACCCTCTGAATATCAGGTATCTTCAGATATTAGAGCCTCTGAACAATAGGGAATCAAAACATATTTTTCTGCCAGTTACAAGGTCAAATTCTGCTCTTCAACAACCTTGTCCTGGGTTTAGCAGTAGCAGTCAGTTTTTCTCCTTCTTAGTAGCTGGTGCAGCGCTGTGTTTTGACTTTCAGCCCGGGAACAGAGCTGATAACACAAATGTTTTTAGTTGTTGCTAAGTAATGTTTACCCTGACTAAGGACTTTCTGAGTCTCATGCTCTGCCACGGACGAGGGGAGGCCGGGAGGAAGCAGAGACAGGACACCTGACCCAAACTAGCCAAAGAGGTATTCCATACCACAGCACGTCATGCCCAAGGAAGTAACTGGGAGTTACCCAGAAGCGCACGGGCTCTCTTTGGGGGGGTCAAATTCATTCGGTGGTGGTATTGTATTCTCTTCTCTTGTTATTTTCTCTTATCATTATTATCATTGGTGGTAGCAGTAGTGATTTGTTATACCTTAGTTACAGGGCTGTTGTTATCTCAATCCGTGGGAGATACATTCTCTCGATTCTCCTCCCCATCCCTCCAGGAGCGGGGAGGGAGGGTAGGTGAAGGAAAGAAAGAGGGAGAAAAAAATAGGGGGGGGGGGTAGTGAGTGGATGAGCTGTGTGGCTCTGTTTGAACCATGACAAACCTAGTCACTGAAACAAGTTCCATAAAAACAATTGCCCTAATATATCACAGTATCCCGTCACAAGAATATTTCTTTTGCAGTCAAGCAAACTACAAAGTAGTGTCTTCTACATAAGTCATCAAACATCAAACTTCAGCCTACTTTGCAGTAATGAGCTACAATGTCTGTCTCTTGCCATGCACATACTGTAAAGGTTAAGCCAGTATTCCTGATTTTCCAAATATGTTACACTGGTACCCATGACCATACAATTTAAACTGTGAAGTTTACCAACAAAGCATACAATTTTCTAACGTTTACACACTGTTTATCAGTTGTACAGTGTTCTGAGTTCAGGTAATCTGACTGCATGCAATACTCTCTTTATGACCAGCATGCTACAACGCTTGCCTTTGTATACTATTCCTCTTCCCACATATGAAGTTAAGTATTATGTCATTGTTCTTGAATATGATCTATTAAACGAAAGAAAATAAAAAGAAAAAATGTTGTCTCTTGATATTAGTTGCTAAACTTGGTTATGAGAACAATAAGCATAAACTTCTCATTACAACCTCGTTTGGTTTTCACTTTAAATTTGAGCTTAAGTTGAGCTGCTGTTTTCACAGCATAGCTAGCAGCTTGTTTTCCAGCTCCCCACCATCTCTGCTGGCACTCTTCCTGAGAAATCTTGCTGTCACAGGGCGCTCCTCTTAAAAACATTTTTTCATGGTAGCTTCCTTGTTTGGCTGTTTTGTTTTTAAATCAGTCCTGAATATCTAGATGATAAGTGCCTAGCAGATATGTACAGCTGCTTAAGGACCAGTTTTTGTACCTCAAGTGCAATTCTGAAACTTTGTAGACTCTTAGCTTTACTGTAGACTCTTAGCTTCACATAACGAGAAGACTGTATATTTTCCTAGAACAGTAGTGGAGATCATCGAAGTATTGTCTTCTAGCTTTTCCGCTGTAGTTTCAAACTGCAAAAACTCCAAAGGGACCAGCTGCCAAAAGGTCTTTCAAGGAGAAGTAACAGATGAAGCATAGCAGTTGTCCACAAGCTATGAAGCATCAGCTTTCCACAGACGACAGTACTGGCTTCTCTGCCATCAGAAGGGGGACTGAAATGGAATTAAACATGCCATAGGAAAAAAATCCAACAAGTAGATACAATGGGATTCATAAACTCCATGTCCTGGGTTCAGCTGTAGCAGTCATTCTTCTCCTTCTTAGTAGCTGGTGCAGTGCTGTGTTTTTGACTCTCAGCCTGAGAACAATGCTGATAACACCGATGTTTTTAACTGTTGCTCAGTAATGTTTACTCTGACCAAGAACTTTCTGAGTATCATGCTCTGCCAGGGAGGAGGGGAAGCTGGGAAGAAGCAGAGATAGGACACCTGACCCAAACTAGCCAAAGAGATATTCCATACCACAGCATGTGATGCCCAGTATATAAACTGGGGACAGTTACCTGGAAGGGCTAGATCACTATTCGGGTTGGGCTGGGTACTGGTCAGTGGGTGGTGAGTGGCAGCAGCAGTGGTTTGTGTTACACTTTAGTTACTGGACAGCTCTTATCTCAGCCTGTGGGAGTTACATTCTTTTGATTCTCCTCCCTATCCCTCTGGGAGCAGGGGGAGGAAGGAGGCGGGGCGGGGGGTGGGGTGAGAGAGTGGCTGCCTGTTTCTGGGTTGCCAGCTGGGCTTAAACCATGACACTCCATTATCAAAACCATACCAAATAATCAATGGAAAACATTAAGTCACATAAATAATCTTCTTTAGAATTTTGTTTTTACAAACTTGATGTGCAACAGTATATGGTAAAAAAGTTAAGATTTACAAATTTATTCTGTAATAACAGCTTTTTAGTTCAATTCTACAGTTTCCACTCAGCTCAGCTTTAAAATCTCAACTGTTATACAGTTTTTTCAAGCTGTTCTCTTTGCTGTACTTTTTTTAATAATTAATTTTAATGTATTATCAAAAATTGTATCAATGTAGAGTAAAAGAGTTTTTGGTAAGAGCCCTTTCAGATAGAAAAAAACCCCATCATTACATTCTTAGTGAGTACTTGAAGAATAATTTGAAGAATAAGAAAAATGAAAAAACAAAACAAAAAAACCCAACAACCCTATGATAGAAAAAAAACAACAAACCACAAATAAATAAACAGGGGAAAGTTTTCCAACAAAATTTAGTTTCTGTTCTTAAAGAGATGCCTCACTATCTGTACTGAGATATACACTTGCCACATGTAAACATGCCAAATAAGCATATTCTGGGAAAAGCAAAGTTGACACTGTATAAGTATTTCACAAGTTAAAATTATTGTAAACAATTCTCTGTGCTAGGCAGTGAGTCCTACATATATTACCAATACTAGGTTTAGCAAGTACTCTGAAAAACACTGCCAGACCGAATATGAAAAGTGACCTACTATGCAGCTGTGACATCACCGTTTTCAGATTGGTATAAATTCAGATACCATCACTACATTTGGTATCACTGTATGTCCAAATGACAATGAGAGTGTTCACTAGAAACAAGACCATTTCTTGTAAGCCTGCTCATCAGCTCATACACATTCCATAGGTCCTTCCCAAAGGAAAATTAAAATCCATGTGACTTAAATGTAGGACAGTCGGTCCAAAATACATTTGCAAAATTAGGGCTTGCATTTTCTAGGTGACTTGAATTTGGAAGCGTGTATGAAACATGCTGTTCAAGAAAAATTGAACAATACTTCCCTAACACTGGGGAACAGTACATGTAAATAAATACAGTATTTCACTGGTAAAAACATAGTTCAAAATCAGACCCTCTAGACAGTATAGAATTCTAACTGCAAATCATCTCCCTAGTGAAAACTGATGTGAAAATTCATAAGCTTATGTATAGGTGAACAAATACAACAATATACTGACAAACTGTTTTGTTCTTCATCAGTTATCAGGGGGAAATATTTTTTTAAGAAGGGAAGAGAGGGAGTGAGAAGAAAGTTAGAGAGGGCTATTTTCTTCATATGCTATTGTTGTCTGAAGAACTACCTAAGTATGAACAATACTTCCATTTATTTATTTGGTTTAATGTTATATTCATTAAGTTTTTATTAGTTTGTTATGCCTTTGGTCTCATTATTACCTACTGTCCACTGTCCTTCTGAAGGTACTTTGATTTTAGGGCATTCAAAAAAACTCCATGCAAAAGACATCCTGAAAAGGACATCTTAATACCATGTAAATGTACATTTACTCTGTAACTGCCACAGGAAGATATCAATTCAATTATCATAATAAATTGGTGAATTTAAAGTTAAACATTAGGAGTATCTGTTTAATATTTTCTGACCTTAGTAGACTGAGAAAATTTAGAAGATACAGATGTAAAAGGACAGGAAAAGGACATGCTTTTTTCTTCAAGAAATCAACTACAGTGACTTTTACTTATTATTAATAAATTAAAAAGGTCAAGGTATTTTAAAAGCACACTTCTTACTGCAGCTGAGATGTTCTAAAATGTTGCTTCTAATGTTTCTTTCAGTAAGAGAAATGGATCACCATTTAATATAAAATCAGAGCATGGAAACAAGGGTAATCTTCAAATTGTGTGATATTCATAAAATCCAGGTGCCAGATAATTGATGGGACAGGAAACATTAAAAAAGTAGTATTACCACAATGCTTCTATAAAGGTACATAAAAATTAACACCTTATTATTTGCAAATTTCCCCCTAATCATCAAGGACAGTTTGTTTTCTTAGAAAGAACTAAAACCCTGCTAAGAAACTCCTGTTCTTAATTCAAGGAATTTTATCTGTAATATAAGATGTTTATAACCAAGTCCTTGTAAATTACTGTGATTTAGTTAAATTAATTGGAAGGGTAACACATTAGCAAAATCCACCAACCTCATTGCCTTCAGCCATTCTTCTCTTCAGATCTTTTAAAAGAAACACACAGTTGAGAATGTATTTCGCTTAAACGCAAGCAGCTCTTTTAATCTCTAAGAAGTGTTGCAATATGACAGAAAATGTAGAGTATTCAACTAGAAGAAATTGTACTACAACATCAAAATACAATTCATTCTGAGCAATGTCCTTCAAAAATCTAGGAAATGGCAATAAAGTTAATAGCTAATTGTAGCTTTACTGTCTTACAGACTTTCGTATTTGAAATACAATTTTAGGTATTTGTATTAAGCAGTTACCGCTTCTTCTGACTTCAAAAGCTCTTGAAAGTCATATAGTTTACTATACACAAGCTGAATGACTGAATAATTACTTACCATAAAATCTTCCAGCTCAGAAGCAAAAGACAAATCCAACTACCTTTACCTACAATGCCCTCAGTGTTTGTTACTCACATACTCAGGCCTATTGAAGAAAGAGTTCCTTTGCTTTTAGAAGTTTCTAAAAACTAACTAATGATCTACTAACAGAAATGAGTTTGTGTACATATACCAAATATGGTATATCGTAGCTAATACCAAACAGGTTGGTTTTAGATGGTTTGTATCCAGGTAACTTTGCCTGCTGCTTATCTTATAGATGAATTTTAAGAGGAGACTTGAGGCTTTGCTTTCATGTATGTGAATCAGTGAATATCCTTTGGTATTGACAGCAGGAACACTATACAAGAATAAATGCACCAATATACAGTTTTGGTTTGAGTTTTCCTCACCACTAACTACATTTATTTCTTAAATTTTAAGATCTTAGACTCCACTAGGGCCTCACACATTACTGTGAAGAATACTCCCAATGTGTATTGCTCAAAATGGATCCCTAATAGTTCTACAGCAAGGACTCTGTATTTGTCATATGTATCCCATAATAATTTTTTACACAAGTTTACCAGTACTCACAGCTCTGAAGTGCCTAAGATATGGCAGTCTAACAGCCAATTCTAAACATTATATCATAGTATGAAAGTAGTTTTTCTTATGCTCTGTACAATTTCATGAAATGTATTTTTATTGTTCTCAAAACTCCACATATACACAGCATTTACAGATGAGATCCCTCTACATATTCTCTACTTCCTTGGCTGACTCATCAAGATACAACATGCCATAAATCATTGCATCAATCTTCAAGATATTACTGTATAACTTAATACAGTATGACATGGCTATTAAGAACCAGATGCAGTGCTTCCTAATACCACAAGACAGCCTGAGGTACAAAAAAAGACAGTTCACCTTCAACTATGATCAGAGAACTACTCCTCAAGAATTAATTAGCCCCCCAGTCTGTTGAAAAGGTCATAAAAGTAGCAACCTCTGAAGTTACGTTTACATGTGTGCAACCAAGCTGCTGCTGTGAAGTAATAAAAGATTTCTCAACTTAATAGTTTTCCTCACCAATTGTTGTGAATGGTGAATTCAAAATTCCTGTGTATAAATAACAATTTATTTATTACACAAACATATGCATGGGTGTACACTTAATGAAACTATATTAATTAAATATGGAAGTTTAAAATAAATACTTCAATAGTTAGCATCATTTCCACTCTCATTGTCCTCACTATTTAAGTTCATTGCCTTAATACTATCTCAGCTGACCAGTGAGCCACTCAAAGAAAAGCTGGAAGAGGTCTTGCTGAAAAATTTGAGGGAAGTCAAAAAAGAGGAAAAAAAAGTAAGAAAAGAGGCTGATCAGACCAGTTTACTTTAGGGAGGTCTGCTCAGCTGGCGGGAATTGCTACACAAATAAGAAACAAAACGGCTTTTTTTCAGGGATCACACTAATGCTGGAAGATTTCCCTGAAAAAATCCTGTGCAGAGGTAGCCAAGTTGTAACTAACAGATAATTCAGATGACTTACCAGCTGTGCAGACTGAGCCCCGAAACAAACCTGTTCTGAGTTCAACAGCCAGGGACATGCACACAAAAGCAAGTAACTACAAAAATGTTTGCCTTGCACAGGAGCAAGCTACCACTTGTCAGCTGACACAGGTGTGCATATGCTTCACGGCGCTCCCTTTAGTGATTTCTCTTTAACTTTAAGAATTTCCAGTACCTCACTCTGTACAGAGCATGTTTTTGTCCTCAGTGATACACAGCATAAGACAGAGAGAAATGTGATCAGATACCAGAATGGCAAACATGGGTGACTGGACTAGGTATGACATTTGCTTGATAATGGTAGCTGTCTGAGATCACCAACCTGCAAAATTTTAAGTTCTAGGGAAAGAATATTCCCATTAAAATGTTCAATGTAAAATTCACAAACAATTGACACTGAGTTTTACCAAAGTTAATTTAAAAGATTACAAAACGCATTAATTTAAACAACTCTGACCAGTCACAACTGACGAATAAAAAGTGCATACATCAGCTCTTTTACTGTTTTTTGTGGCGTCACACACGCTATTCATTTATCTTCAGTGCTCCTGGAAAGTGCACATGCATAAAATATTTAAACAGGAGACTATTACCTATTCTCTTTTAATATCAATTTAAAAATTGAATAAGTTAATACAGTGGTATTTTTTTATTTCACTGTAACTGGAATAAAGGTATGAGACCATGGGCTTTGAGAACTAGAAGGTTATACCAGCAGCCTTTCTGACCTATGAATTCCTGTCAGGCTGCTTGCAAGGAAGCAAGATGGCATTCATGACACTACAAAATAACCAGCAAAGAGTTCTGTCAGTAGCTCAGTTAAGACTGAGAATGGGAAGAGAATGTATTTAAGTCAAACTCTACTGATGAAGTAAGAAGCACATTGTTCAGATAAGACCCCGGAATTAATAAAATCGCTCCTGAGAGGCTGATGGTAGGCAATTGAACACAGCATGGAAATTATTCACATCTTTGCCTGCCATGTGCAAATCACATTTTCAAAAAGAAAAACAAACCAAAACCCAAACCAAAGTGAAAACAAACAAAAAAAAAACCCTGTAAAGACACATACTAAAATATAAAATTTTTAGTAAGCCTGCAGTTTATTTCTAAAAATACTATGAAAAATGGTCCCAAGATAACCTGTATTTACCACTCAACTGTAGAACAACATTCAAAATACCTTCATGAAAGGGTATAAAAAGGTTTAAAATTTACTAGCTCTTTTATCCCTTCATTTGTCTGTATATGAATTATATCTTAAAAAAAGAGCTTTTAGTTTCTCCCTGATTTGAAACTATAAAAGAGTGGTGGCATCCTAAAACCAAAAAGTCATGCTAAAAAGCATTCCTTGAATCTTCTTTTGGTGTTAACCAGTTCCTAGAATTAAATTCAGTTGTCAAAATACAACCCTGGTGAAAACTGGGAAAAACGGTATAATGCTTGGATTGGATGTTTTCTCAGCTACTGGTGGCAGCAGCTGGGAATTTCAATGGACCAGTTCTGTAAGACTTCTGAGATAATGACTGCACTGAGTTGATCTGTAACTCAGTGCCATTGAATTGCTTTTTGATCTCTCTCAACACCACACTTCCAAAGTGTGTTTTGTGTCAGAATGTTCATACACCACATCTCTACTGCTGATGGCAAATGGAAAGACCTCTCTAATCACAGTGGTCTTCTTTTCATTTGCCATCAGAATTAGATACAGTAAGACTCTAGATAAAAGCACAAGTGAAAGGTGTCAAATTGAAAAATATATAGTACTTAACAGACTGAGCTCACATTTGCTGTTCCCATTGGCAGCTACTTATACATGATTACTTGCAGGAAATATAAAAATATATGCATTTGAAGATACACATTTGCTGCCTGTAATGTAACAGCCATCTATGTAAGAAAAAGATTCAGCATCAATGGATACCTTCCACATGGCTTGGAACAAAATGGATTTTGTGAATGCAGATCAAATTGCTCACCCTGCTGCTGGGATGTAAAACATGACTACTACTCAACGAATGTTAGCTGCAGTGGTCACAGCAAAAGAACCTCAACATGCATGTCAGGTTTTTTTGCACTTACTACTGACTGTCCCGTCCCACCCAGCATGTTTGGAGGGAGCGGATCTTTCATCATTCTGGGCGGTTCACAGGAGAAATCACAAGCCCTCCAGAGGTTGAGAAATGAAAAAACAATTAATTTTATTGTAACCTGCCCTAAAACTGTGCCAGAAGCATCAAAAGTCTTGGCAGGTTCTTGTAAAAGACACGAAGCACAAGAAACAAAGGACAAAGGAAAGAAAACAGAGAAATAGGATTACCCCCCGTGGGTCCAGCAGTGTCTTATTGGTCAGAGAGTGGAAGTCCTTTGTAGTCAGTGACCCTGCTGGGCTCCAGAGTGAAAGAATGCCCCATACAGGTGCAGGACGGTGCCTTTTTTAGGGTTGGGCTTTCCCGGAACCCTCCCACAGGTCAGACTCACTCGCAGGGATCTGGTGAGCCCCAGACCCAGCTCATGTGCCTTGGCAGGCGCCGTATAGTCTGCGCCGCCCTCTCCGGGCAGTTTGTTGCCGGGAAGTTGATCTTCACGGCTTCGGGGCAGGCAACACAGGGAAGCATCCCACACACTCGTGGCGCAGGATCCCTACTCTGCCCCCCGACTGTCTGCCCAAGCGACGGCGAGCTGTCATGTTCGTCTGTCTTTTGAGTTCTTTTGAGGCACACACAAAAAGGGTCTCTTGACCATTTCACTAACACATTGTGACCATAACTATTCATCAGAGCCCTAATAAAAAGGTAGTTAACTGAGCCGGACATTCCTGATTGAATCTAATGTGATTAAAAGTATACATGCAATTTTGTAACAAGAAAAAATTAAAAGTTTGAATACTTAAGCGAGGCAATGCATGTCACAGTAGCATATTATTTGTAGGAAAAAAAAACAAAACCAACAACAAAAACAAACAAAAAAAAAAACCCACAACAGCAGCAACAATAACAACAACAAAAACCCACAAACAAAAAAAAAGCAAAAAAAAAAACCACCCCAAAACCTGAAATAGCCAACCAAACAAAAAAAAAAAAAAACCACCCAACCAAAAAATCACCCAAATAATCAAGCAAGCCTCTAGCAGAGTTTGCATATCTTGTTAAATATTTCTTTATGTATTTTCTAAGAATAGTTTACTTTGGAAGGGATTTCTGGAAGTCACCTCATCCATCCTCCTCCTCGAAGCCTAACTCTTGCTCGAGTCTATGTCCACTTAAGGTTTTAAAACTCCAAGAATGGATATTCCCCAACGTCTCCAAACAGGCCCTTGTGGTGCTTAATGACCCTTGTTACAGGATTTTGTCACCTTTGGGTTTCCCTTGCAACTACTTGTTATTGTCCAGTCTAGAAAGGTTTTTAGAACATATACTCCAGTGCCTATTCCATACACCACACAAAGCAAAGCAAAGGGTATGAATACTCTGTGGAAAAAATAGGAAAAAATAGGAAACATCAAAACACTATAAATCGATGTAACCTATGAAAAGAGTAGAAAATAACAAGATTAATTTTCTACATTCCTGTAACATGTTTTTTCTCTGCTTTGTTAAGTCCTGTTGTCCAAATAGCATGCGGAACAGACATCTCTGTACCTTACAGAGAAAGAAAAATAAATCAACCCAAGGTAGTCTCTAGAGAGGGGCAATTTACACCTGATTTAAGTCTCACCTTCAAATCCTACCAGCAGTAGAACAAGAATTACCAACTTGATTTGTCTTTTTTTTTTTAAGCAGCAATAGAAACAGGAGTGCAATCTTTTCTGCCTCTTATATTCTGTTATGGTTAGTTTCTATTCAGAGACATATAGAAGGCCATCAGCCACATTTTTTTGGTCTTAATAACTCTTTTCTGGTCCCTGAAAACAGCCAGCAGGCTACCTGAAGTATGAGGGTGATAAGCACATTTGTTGCAAATACCTCAGTCATGGACAAGAAGATTTTCAGAATTACTACTGTGGTTTAGTATATGTGGTTTAGTATATATAATGAATCCTATACCCTACTGGGTATATATAGATAGGTTATATATATATAGGGTTAGATATATATAGGGTTATATATAGGGTTATATAGGCTAGATATAGATAGGGTTCATTAATGAACCTGTGCTAGTGAAAAAATTATTTTTTAGTGAAGTTGGTCTATGCAATCTTAACGGTTTTTAGAACTGGGAATTGTCTTACAGAGATTATAACTGGCACATAGGAAATAACATATTCTACTATCAGAACAGTTTCATTTTTTATTAAGATTCCTTGCTAAACCTATGCAGTAAAGGTGTTCAATGTCTTCATGAAACTGTAAAAATTAAAACCGTGGTTCTGTATCTAAAATACTAGAATATACACTGCTACCTTAAAAACACTATTATAATCCTAAAAATATTTCTGATGGTGACTGACTGGAGTAAGGTCAAACATATTAATGTCATAACTAAATAAAATGGAAACCTCTAATTTATTATCCTGTTATAGTGTACTCCATCATAATTTAATGGGAGCAATCCTATCCATATTTTTCATGTAGTCTGTAAAAACGTAATTGTTTTGATGAATGATTCTCAAGGTATTTATAAGTGTTATTGATTTTGCAGGAGGTTTGATGCAAAAATGATTTTTCTAGGTCACTCAAAGCAACTAAATTTATACAAGAGCATTTAAGTTTCATTTGTTTAAAAATATCAGAATAAAGAAGTGCAATAACTCAACAAGTTCCCATTGTCCATAAATTTAAGTGAAAGTCTAAAAATGGAAAAATTTCCCCATCTGTAATCTCTAGATTTTATTTCTTTTTTCACCCACAAATGCCAAAACCCATCCTGAAGGCATTTTACATGAAGGAAAACAAAATAAATAAAAATCAAGCACCTCCTTCTGTATGTATTGTGGAAAAGGTGTTTGGATAATTTTATAGAGGTGTGTTAAAGCATGGACACTCAGAAAAATTAATTACTTCAGTTATTGCAAACAATGCAACCTTCTAAACCGTATTACACCTGCAATTCTGATATTCAACATAATGGAGTTCCAGGTTGGAAGATACATGTTTAAAAGTCCAACTACAAAAATAAGTGTATTAAGAAATAGACATCACAAATGAAACATTTGGTCCTCAGAGGGAGATAATCCTGAACATATGTTCTGTTCTGTCTCTTCTCATAACATGGTTTAACAGGAAAAAGAATGCCCAAGAAGATACAAGGCACTGAGTTTTGATGTAACAGAAAAGAGACAAAAGTCAAGGAGAAATCTGTAGTCTTAAAACAGATGTGCATACAAATCCACATATATTTTACTTGCAAAGAAAAGCTAAAATTAAAAGACAATAGGTTTTAAACAGAACTGCAAAATGTTAATATTCTTCCCCAGAAAAAGTTATGCTTAGTATGCCATGTTGTCCCAGGACAAAACTTAAAAAGTCAACAGTTCAACTGAAATCAATGAATGAATTGATTCAGCTGAAGTTAATCACATCTATAAAAATTCTTTCTCAGAAGTGAGGGTGAGAAGCAATAATATAGCCAAATTCTTTATTCGGTAGCTATTTGCCTGAGAAAGTCACAAAGTCACTTATGACAATATCACTTGTTTGTGAACTAGAACTCAAAGTCATTTCATAGGATCATTATCAACCTTAGCAAGATTGCAGCACTGTGAGGGATTTGACAAGCATAGATTAATTACCAACACAAATGGGAGATTATATTTATGAGTTGTCTTATTTTCAAAAAGAGCTTAATATTTATTTATTTATGCTCTTTTTAATTTTTTGCTCATTAGTTTCCTTTATTCATTTTGTAAGTAAAAAGTTACACACGGGTCATTTGAAATAATTATTTGCTTATATTCTTATTCCATTAAACAAATGGTAAATATTTATCATTCTTGCTTTTCACCAGGTAATGCTTTGGATACACAAGAATGATTCTATACTAGTTTTGGGACTTAAACATTATCTCCCTGCTGTCACCAACTATATTTAACTAGCTCATTCTTTCAGAAAAATAATTGCAATTCCCGACTATTAACTTCAGCTTCCAAATCCATTAACATAAAATCACATTGTTAGTCCCAAAGTCAAACCTTTCTAATTTCCTTATAAAAGAGTTTGCGCTTTACCCTGATACTGTGTTCTGCTGTACTATTTAAGAGGATTACAAAACTGGTTCACACAATCTCTCTCTCACTTCCTCTGGCCTCATATAGATTTTTTTTTTTTTGCATTAGCAGCTCCTTTAGTAAGTCGGATCTCTGTACCAAATTCTAAGCCTTCTCCAAAAGCATTTGCTTCTCCTTTTTTGTTTGTTTGTTTCAGTTTACACTAGGTTCCGTCTTGGCAACGTAGGTAAGGTGAAAGTTTTCTGTTTTTCTATTTATGGATCAGTTTAGGTAGCAGCCTAAAATTATGGGAAGATGTCGGATATCATAACAAAAACCCCTTAAAAAAATTAAGTGCAAAACCAACAAAAGCAGCCACACCAAAACCAAACAAGCAAGGAAACAAACAAGCAATACCACTAGCCACCTAAATTACGTTAAAAGGATATTTGCACGCAAGTATGAATGTCAGTAAGTACTGACTACTGTCAGTATGCCACATCGATGGCCACACAATTTATGGCCATATTTATGGTTATGAAGCTACTTTTAGTATGCCATTAGTCTTTATCCTAATAATTGAAGCCCAGGAACTGTTATATTTAGTTCTAATACTTCACATAATTTTTCATCTAATTCTTATTTCCCCAGCTTTCATTATAAGTATCCCAAAAAATTCATTTCCGTTCTTCAAACTCAGAACCTGAAAATGGTTTTGTGCATCTCTTTCAATTCTCATATCTCCTTCATACATACACAAGTACACACGGTTTTGGTTTGTGTGTTTAATTTCAGACTTACTATCTCCCCTATTCTTCACAAAAGCCTTTCCCCCCAAAAAATAAAATGTTTTACCATATATACACGCCCTTGATCTGCATTTTCTCTTAAGGCACTTTTCTTACAGGAATGGTAATGATATGGTACAAATTCAATTAAAGTGTTCTTGGAAAATATTGCTTTGTTTGTGGAGGAGAAAAGGTCATCTTTATGCATCTTGCACTAGGAAATTAAACACATACTTTCAGAGAAAAACAATGTGGCAAAATAGTTGTGAAGTTGCCCTTATCTTTTAAACTGGAATCATTACAGCCATTATTAGCCACCCAGATCTGCTCTTTAGTACTGAAATGAACTTCCATGATGGATCTGTCTTATTTCTCATATCCCTGAAAGATGTCTAGATAGTATTACTTGGATGCAAACATACAACAACTTCCCCCATGTTTACTATAAAAAATATGTAAAATACGATAGTATATTAAACTCTAGAACATTCATATTATAAAGTGGAATTACTGATGATCACTTTATATACTTATAATCAATATAATTTAAATTCCTAAAGAAACGGGATAAAATTTCCTTAATGGGGGTCACTTAAATGTGTAAATATTCTATCATATAGAGTCTTTTTCCAATTCTATCTATCAAAAGATATTTGAAGATCTTCTTCATATATGTAACAATTCTTAAATATTAAGACTTCCTGGTTACGGACTGAGGGGCAGACAATATTTGCTTTTCAAACTTCAGTTAGCATTCAGAGGGCTTGCACTGATCACATCAATATAATTCAAGGTTAACCTAATACCTTGAACTAAACTAATCTAACTAGGAACCTAATCTAGCAAACACACCTCTGTGGGTGATTGGTTATATTATCCAATTAATTCAGTCACATGGAGCAGAAATATATAGATATTTCTAGCAGAAAATTATATCTATATCTATATCTAGCAGAAATATATAGATATACCAGATGCTGAATGCTCAAAAGGCTAAACAAAATAGATATCCAAAATAGCATTAGTCTGTGACTAAATGCATAGAAGTTGGAAGCTGTGCCATTGCTGAAACATTTTGTTCCTTTCTACTGCAAGCATCTGGAAGTAGAAGTGTATAGCAAGGAAAACTTGTTTGTCACCATGAAACGATTTTTCAATAATTTTTTTATTTAATGTGTTCCTCATTGCTCTAAAGAAAACTTTGAACAATTAAATAGAACAGTTCTGAACAATTATATACATTGATGAAAAGCCTTAATCTCAGACTAGAGCTTTCAGCAGTACTAGATTTCTATGTTTGCACTATTTAAGAGAAAAATCCATAAAATAAAAATCAAAACTCCGATGTTTTACTAGCTATTTTTCAACCTTGCAACACAAGATAAGTGTTTACAGGAATGCATATGCTGCTTCCAGCGTATGGTCATTACTGGTTGCTACAAACAGTGTTTGATAAAACAAAATTATTTTGTTCCTAGATGAGCTGAAAAATGATACATTAGTATTATTGATGTTCCTTGGTGGGTACCACTTGTAGCTGAGAAAACGGGGAAACCATAACTTAATTTTCTTATTAAATAAGAAATTACAAATCTTATAGTGTTTAAATTTATCAGAAAACAAACTTTCATGTCTGTAATAGATAATAATGATGTAAGGTATTAGAAATATTCTTTTATCAAAATAATAGACAATAAACAATGATGTCTGTTATATAAAATGTTAATCTGACATGCATAACCACCTATGATTCTGCAAAATTTTTCTAAATATAGCAAAAATTTTATATGCTGTTAACTTTTTCATTGTCTTAAAAATATAGATATTAGAAACTATACCCCTTTGTACAATAAAAGTAGTTTAAATCTGCATGTGAAAGATAGATAAAACATTATTCTAACAGTTTCAAAATATCCCAATCTACAGGAAACCTTATATCAAATATAATATTTTTTTTATTATTATTACTTTTTCTAAATAAGCTTAATATTTTTAAGCTTAACCTTGAAGCCTCTATGATGTTTCATACCTCTAGACCCATACCAGTTGCAGGAGATAAATTATGTGCCTTTCAAAAGCTTTCTCTTCAGAAGTTAACATCTGAATGTCTTGCAAAAGTTTGCAAACTTAAAAATCAAAGGGTTCATCTGCCTAGCATGATCAATAATTAGGAAGAACCAGCACTTAAAAATTAATTATTCTAAATCATAAGATGGTGTCATCTTTTTCATAAAGAGACAGAAATGGCTGAAAGGTATTATGAAGGTTTATTTCTTTCTGCTGATTTTATTAGTGGTTTTGTAATCCTTTGAATTTTATATTCCTGGAAATAAAACTTGGTTCATCATTTTGCCTTTTTTCTTTGAAGTTTCAGCTATTGGCCTCTGTCAGAGATACCAGACCAGACAAGATGAATCTCTAGTCTAATCTAATGTAAGTACTATTTTTTATGTTTGCAGTGTTGCTGCTAGACAGTGTATTTGTTAAAGCCTGGAGAAACATGCAGTGAAAAAGAAAAGAAAGGTGATGGGGGAAGAGGATTGAAACTGGGTTATAGTCCAAAAGCCAATAAACTAACAAAAGCAGCATATACCAAGATATGCAAGGGCAAGATGCTTTGTGAGTACATCCTGCAGTTAAGGAAAATCTTAAGTGGGAAGATTCACTTGAGTATTCCAAAATCCAAGGCTAAATTATTAGTTGTGAAACTAAATCAGAAGTGTACAAAGCACAATTTAGATTAAAAACAATCAAATCAAAGCCTTGCACACGGGTTAACTTTGATCAATATTTATTTATTTTATACCTGATGACTATAAACTGGGGGAAAATCACAGGAACCAAACTGCAGAGTACAGAATAACTTTCTGAGCCTTTAGCACTAGTAAGTTGCAATGTTAAAATATAAAAATGTGAAAGTGATGTTAGTACCTAATATTGTTCACAAAGACTTACTTGTTAATGTATGGAGCTGATATTTAGAAAAGAGTGGAATCTGTTGCAAGACAGAACCATAAATGCATTCATAGAGACTGAATGTCCCAAAAAATCTTGTTCACTTTTCTGATGCTGATACAATTGCAGAATTATTAGAAAGGCATGCAGGAGATCTCTCTGGATTTCTCAAAATGTATTTGATACTTTCACACAGCATATCCTATGGGGAAATTAAATCAAATTGGTTTGGAGAGAAATACAATTAAATGAATCAAAAGCTGCCTGTCTAACTCAGGAGAGGATAATTATAAATAGCACTTCCACCTTGATGAGAAAATAATGTCCATCTCTGTTCCCCACAGATGCCCTTTGGGTCTTATTTTACCCAATATTTTTATACTGAAAATTTATAAAAGCAAGGATAAATAGTTGCATTCACAGCTACCAAACACTTATCCCCTTGTTAGAGAAACCCCATACTATTATTTAATCCTTGACAACACCATCTGTAACCACACTGCAGGTCCTTGGGCAATAATCCTGGAGTGTCTCTCTGAAGATGCAGTGTAGACATGACACGAATGTGTTACTTCACAGGCCTTGCTACAGTCCGAGCAAGTTCTTGCACGTGTTGCACTATTAACTCTGTGGTATAAATGACTTTACCTATGCTATGACAATCTTGAAAAAACCCAAGGCGCTTTTCTCCCTCAATTGGAAAAATAAAAGGATCCGTAGCAGGATCCAGGAGACAAATAACATTGTCATAGAATCATAGAATAATTTGGGTTGGAGGGGACCTTCAAAGGTCATCTAGTCCACCCCCTCTGCAATGAGCAGTGTCATCTTCTGTAAGATCAGCTTGCTCAGAACGAAGTCAAGCCTGGTCTTGCATATCTACAGGGATGGGTTGTTTACCAACTCTCTGTGCAACCTGTTCCACCCTCATTGTAAAATCTTTTTCCTCACATCCACTGAGAATCTCCCCTTTTTTAGTTTAAAACTGTCAGCTCTTTTCCTGTCACAACAGCCCCCTCTAAAAAGTCTTTCCCCATCTTTCTTACAAGCCCCTTTTAAGAACAAAAAGGCCTCAATAAGGTCTCCCTGGAGTCTTCTCCAGACTGAACAAGCCCAACTGTCTCAGCCTTTCCTCTTGGGAGAGGTGCTCCATCCCTCTGATCATTTCTGCTGCCCTCCTCTTGATCCTTTCCAACAGGTCCATATCTTTCCTGTACTAAGGAATCCGGAGTTGGATGCAGTACTTCAGGGGCAGGCAGTCATTCTGAGTTGATGGAAATTACATATAATAGGAGACATATTTTTTTGTTTCTATTTCCTTGAATATAAAACCCCTCTGTGAAACTAAAAAATAAAACTTCGGATGCTCCAGGGGTAAAATTATGTTTTCCACTTCTCTGCCTTGCTACTTTCACTTCACAACATCCACTCCCTCCCCCCCAGTGCTATATAAAACCTTTAAGAACCAAACTGTAGTTTCTTCCAAAGGAAACTGCCAAATCCAGCTTCAAAACATTGAATTAAGCATAAAAATGAAGTCAACACAACAATATATACCAATGTAAAATTCTTTCAAGAGTATCACAGAAAGCATAAACAGATTTGATTTAGTTGCACATGGCTGATGCAACATGACCTGCAGTATTAAAAAATTTAAAAAGATTTATCTCTCTCAAACATTTTTCTCTGACCGTTGAGTATAAATTGTCCACGTTTTGACAGCCAATTTAGGTCCATTGTAACTTGCAGGCACAACCATTTGTCCATATAGTAACTTGCAGGCACAGACAACATCAAAATACCAAATTCCCATTAAGACAATGGGTCTCCAAAGATAAGAGAATCATAGAATAGTTAGGGTTGGAAAGGACCTTAAGATCATCTAGTTCCAACCCCCCTGCCATGGGCAGGGACACCTCACACTAAACCATCTCACCCAAGGCTCAGTCCAACCTGGACTTGAGCACCGCCAAGGATGAAGCATTCACAGCTTCCTTGGACAACCCATTCCGGTGCCTCACCACCCTAACAGTAAAGAACTTCTTCCTTATATCTAATCTAAACTTCCCCTGTTTAAGTTTGAACCTATTTCCCCTTGTCCTATCACTACAGTCCCTAAAGAAGAGTCCCTCCCCAGCATCCTCATAGGGCCACTGCAGATACTGGAAGGCTGCTATGAGGTCTCCATGCAGCCTTCTCTTCTCCAGGCTGAACAGCTCCAACTTCCTCAGCCTGTCTTCATACGGGAGGTGCTCCAGTCCCCTGATCATCCTCGTGGCCCTCCTCTGGACTTGTTCCAGCAGTTCCATGTCCTTTTTATGTTGAGGACACCTGAACTGTACACAATATTCCAAGTGAGGTCTCACGAGATCAGAATAGAGGGGCAGGATCACCTCCTTCAACCTAATAATTTACTTTATAATAATAATGTTTACTTTCAATTGTTTTTTTTCCCCATATAGAACACTTTATAAAATCCCAATTAGCACAAGTATCTAGACTTTCATTTGTGAAGAATTGAAACACAAATGCTGTCATACCTCAAAGCGAGGTCTGGTTCTCTTCCTTTGCTAACCACAGATCTTATTTTCTTCAAACTATTGTTAGGTGGGTTTTTTTCCAACATCCTCTTCCAGTTAAATTTTTATACTCTTTGGTGTTGCATTTAATGTATTTTTGAGGAGAAGCAAATTTTCTCTCCATTGCAAAGTTCTACAAACTAACAAACTTAACTGAAAACAGGGCCATTAATGGCATCTGATTTGAATTAAATAGAAGTCATAAATTATTGATCACATGACTCAGTTAAAAAGCTTACTTCGACAAATATTATGCACCATATGCAATTGCTAGAATGTAAAATAAACCTTTATTTTAATATATTCTTTATTGTTAACTTTTCGACAGCCACACCAATTTTTCATTCTGTCTTATGATCCACATGCATTTATCATAAGGAATTAATCTAAGTTCCTTTTCTATGAGTACAGTTCATTTGGTCTACTGGTTTGTCCACAATAAGGATGTCTTACAATAGGATACAGTAGAAGGAAAAGGACTGTTTTCTAAAATTTTGTGTAGCATGGCTATATTTACTTTCTATATCAGTAATTTTCACTGATGTTTTTCTACTTAGGTATGAAATTATGTAAATTCATGTGCTCTGAGCATTGTATAATCGATTATTATACCTTCTAAAATATAAATCTAATACCTTAAATGTCTTACAGCACAATCTCCCCATTATAGATCTATATAATTTATTTACATTCAATCATTACTTCTCATTTTAATTATATATATTCAGTTTTAGAGAATCTCAATTTCTTTTTTCTTCTTTCCTTTAGGATATATTTAATTAGTTTAATTCAAACTTGTGCCCTTCTGGCATCATCATTAACACACACTTAGTATAATTATCATTTTAATGCACAATAAATAATCCTGTAGAGGTCTGTTTTTTACATTGCTTGTTACTTTTTAACCACAAACCTATAAGCCTATCTTGTGTGTTACTTTTATTCCCCTTCCCCCCTACCCCTGAAGGATAACTGAGTAGAGAGCAGAACACAGACATATTAATTGAATATTCTTCCACTTATTACCACATTTTGACCTTACTGTCTTTAGTACTTCACAGCGGTTTATACTGTGTCTGATAGCAGCTATCAAGGTGGTTGAATGAAGCAACTATTTGAACCTGTGCCTCTAGGTCTCCTAAAGGACTTTCAGGGATTTGAGCTCTTGGATTCTAAATAACTAGCTTACTTTGGAAATTAACCCAGATTCAAAAGTATGGATTGCAAAAAGCTGGAAAAAAAAATACTCTGGACTTTTTTTAAATTTAAAAATTTTTATATCCTGATTTGCAGTCCACAGAAATGCAGAAAAAACTCAAAAGCTAAGATTTTTTGAAAAATGTAAGTTTACTTTTACCTCTGTCTTTCCATCTCTAAATCCAAATACTGCAAACATTCAAACTGAAAGTAATACTGCAGTCCTTAGCAGATTTATGCCCTAATCCATAGATCTCACAAAAAATCTAACAAAATTAGAAATAAACTCTTTGAAATAAAACGAGTAATCAGAGCAAGTATAATTTCATCAAATCGTTTTAAGAATAACCTATCCAATAAGAAGAAAAAAAGAAGACTGTGAATTCAAACAGAATTTCTACCTTTTAAAAGTGGCCTCAATATCAACAGACTTCAGAAGAATGTAAATGTTTTACAGTTGTGATCAAGTTTTATACTGAAGTTCAAATCCCTTAAATTAATATTAAATGTAACAAATAAATTACCACAAAAATGATGACACTGAAATAGGACAAACTAATTTTCATGTCAGAATAAGCTGTGACCTTTCAGAAATGAGTTAAGTGGGAAGTTCAGTTCCCAGAAGATAAGCAATCAGAAAGAAAGAAAAAACCAAAAATCCACCAGAGCTACAGATACACTCCTCGTATCTTCTGTTGAGAGAGCATATTAGAATACGGAGAGCATGTGTGAGATACTGTGGCAATTTATTTTTCAAAAAATTAAAGCACCATTGTATGTTTTTGCATGATTCTATGCTGCTTTTATTTCTTTATATGTATATTCTTTCATGGAGTGGTGAGCTGAAGGAGTTCCTCTCAGTCTAGTTTAATTTCTAGCTCTGCTATATTTTTCCTCTTCTTCATCTTCTTTATTGTGCTTTTGTGTTTTCTGAAAATTTCCTCACTGTCATGCATGATTCTGTGAATGCATGTGTAATTCAACAGCTTTTAAGTTTCTTGAACTGTAGAATACAGAGCTATACCATTATGCCTCAGTAATTCACTTTGCAAAACTTCTGGCACATAATTCCATCATTTAATCCTTTTCTATTAATTCTGTCTATTGATAATTTCTGTTATATCACCAGTAAGTCACTGATGCTTATAACAGAGACTTTGCTATACATATTAACTACGCAGAAAAATTAGCTTATACAATAACCATTTGAAAGTTGAAAATAATACCAGTATATGAAAATCTTTATTTAAGCAGAAAATAAATGAGCATAAGTCCTTCATCTGTAAATTGGAGACCACTACCATTTAAAAAATATTATTGCTTTTTTAGGTGCATCCACCTGTTCTGATATGCTTTTACACTTCAGCAATTAGATAAATGCAAAAGAGGAAACTTTAATAATTTTTTTTACTAGACTGATAATTTGCGAAATTACCTGTAACTCATTTCAAAATTTATATCTTAATCTACAGAATCTGAGCTGTCTGCAGTTGTGAACTGCCTATTTTCCAGGTCAACATTGGTTAAGCTCCATTTAGTATATCAGACTTACGAATATTTTACGTATGTGATAAAGGTCCAGACTTCTAGTAACCTGTACTACCCTATGCATGTTCTATCACTTTAAAGAAGGAAAAAAAAAAAAACAAAACCAGTTGTCTGAAGAAAACCATGTTAAAAAGAGTGTATTGCTTTACTTTAGTCATCGGGATGAATTATGTGAAAACAAGGCCAGGCAGGAAGGACAGATACTGAAGGAAAGAAAGGTATGTTTTGTTCTATATTTTATATAAACAGAGATACCATCAATTTATGAAGAAATACACTTATATTCTGAACACACTTTGATCAGTGTGTTTGAAAATTATGTCTGATAACACCCAGAGCAAATGCATTAGAAGTAAAATTATAATAAAAAGCTTGCCATACATGCATATAACTTGGAGGCACAATATAAACCCTAAGATGCTGGAAATGCTTCAATGTGTAGGATTGGTAAAAAGGTTTCCACAGCAGTATCTTCACTGTATTTGATTTTTCTGTTGGACAGAAAGGAAGTGGTCATCAAAAAGAATATTTAGAGAGTAAGATATGTGATGATAACATTTAATCTAGGAAAAAATACTTCAAATTAACTGTTGTTTGATTTGTCTAATACACACTGGCAAAGTCTCTGATGCAGTAGAATTTCACACACACAAGAAAAATACATGCTAGCATATTTAAGCATTGGGTATTTTTCAGAATATATTCACCACTTTCCAGAGAAGGAAATAATTTCAGTGGATTGTGTCTACAAGAGTTTATTTTCTTTGGGACCATGCATTCCTACCGGGAGGAAAAAGAAAAAGGGGAGGTAGAAAAGAAAAATAGAAAAAGAAAAAAAGGCTATGATTATTTGAGCTAAAAATATTATGTGTCTAGTCCTTATGATAAAAAAGACGTTGGGTGGAAATAAGCAAAAAGGGAATGAAATGCAGAGAATATAAAATAAAGAGATACATTTGTTCTCACCAGAGCACAATTTCAGAAATTCTTAACTGTTAACTGACTGGATGTTACAGCAGTGATTTTATTTTAATTTAATTTTTATTTTATACCACACCCCCTGAACCTAAAAAAAACCCAAAAGTGTTAGAAGTTTAAGCATAAGAAATTTATTTAAGATCTTTACTGAAACAGATTATAGACCACTTTCCTTCCTCACAGTCTTCTCTTTTTCTGTCTCCTCTGAGCAGTTGCCACTCAGTGTTGAAAAAAAAACCAACTGGACAAATAAAAACTTTCCCAATTTCTTGTTAATAATCAACACTACACACTTGTATTTCTAACATATCCCCCCCCAAAAAAAAAACAAGCAAAAAATAAACACACAGAAAACCAAACAAAAAAACAAACCAAACAAAAAATAAAAACCCCCAAAACTAACAAAAAAAACCAACAACAACAACAACAACAAAAAAGGCAAAATCAAAAGAAAAAAAAAACCAAAACAAAAACAACAAAGGAGCAGAAAGTAACCCCTTGCCTTAAAGCGTAGTTCTAGGAAAAGAAGTTGTACTAATTCTCTTTTCCTTTTTATCACCTCCTCAATCCTCTCTTATTTGACAAATCAACTGCTGAATACACATCAAGGATTTTTATTCCTCCCTCTCCACCACTCCTACCACCTAAAGAGATTACTGAAAACTACCTATCCAGTATGGATGCCCTGGCCAAGACATTATAAACTCTTACAACAAGGTATTACTCCTGCCCTAATTCACTTTGCATTAAGGAGTTAATGGATCATTGAACCAGAAAGGACAAAAAGACTGCAAGAGAGATCATACCAATCACAGAAAGAAGGAGTCCTTGATTTCAGTTTCAATTTCAAAGACCTTCATAAACTTCAGTGAATAATAGCAAGTACAGAAATAGTGCTTAATGAAATGTCTACAGGAGACTGGTGTAACATTTTAAAAAGGAAGGGTTGATAATATTATCACCATTACTAGTTAAAATACTAATGTATGTGCTTTTCAGCTTGTTCCTACTTACAATACCACAAAGCCCAGAAAGAAACTTGATTTTGTTATTCTTATCTACCCTTGAACAATATTACTAGGTTTTGTTAGCTGTTTTTTTGTGTAAGATTTGTAAGACATTTAAAGCTGTTGCTGTTCAGCTTTAACAGAAAAAACAAAAAACAAACATGCAATTGTAACTTGTTAATGCTAGACAAGTTGAAGTAGTCGCTAGTAAGAAGACGTAAAAATTATTATTATTTGTTTCTTGAATAAAATGAGCAAAAATGACAGGACTGCAACGTCAACATTGCTGACTTCAACAAACTAATTCTTTTAAATTCAGATTTACAGAAGTCCCAAGCAAAGAGAAAACTTTTTTAAGGACACATATATGTGCAAAATCCACAGGAAACTCACTCTTAACATGAAGAATTACCTGTATATTTTAAAGTAGCCCTACTTATGAATTCAAACCTGCTGCCTTTTGCAGTCATGATAGTTTCTTTCTAGAGCTTGGCAATATTTGATTTTTATATAGTTGGATTACAAAGTAACTTCAGATGAACTTCTTATACTGCTACACTGCTATATCATAGCCATGTATATATGTATATATACACTTATAAAGAGAAAGTTACAGCTGATCTTTAAATCCCTTTTTAAAGGCCATTTCATTTACGTTCAAAGTCTAACTCCCTTGATGTTCCAATTTGTAGTGTCAGAACATTACATGTACCCCTTTGGGGTATTTTTAAGACATCTGATACAACAATAAAAAGAAGCTGGAATCCCCAGGTTATTCTGATCATTGCAAAAAGCAGAAGAATTCTTTCAGTATGAAATCTTATAAATTGGTTTGGCATTATTTACTTCACATATAGAGGGACTTCAGAATATTCATGATAGTTTGTGAATAGCAGATCCCAGTTAATATTTGCAGGTAAACATCAGTGAAGAACAAAAATTTCCACTGCTTAAAAAAAAAAAAAATTTCTTCGAAACAAGACCAGACAACATTTCAGAAAAATAAAATCATTATTGAGATTCATAAAAAAGCTTTCAGTGAATTTTGTAAAATTCTGTAAATACCTATGTGCTTTCAAGTGTCTTGAATGTAGTGGAATCTAATACTGTATCCTACAAATATTGTCTTCATATTGTAGTGTGTTCTCAGCAACAGAGCTATTTTCAGTGTAGTGTCACTTAGTTAATTTAAAACAAAAACAGTGAATATTTAAAAAATAAACCAAAACAACACATTTTTTCCTGTATTCTGCAGATTTTTAACTCATTTACAAACATCTTTATATTTAAGTTTTCCATCAGACACTCACTGAGATATAAAGTCACATAGTCTACTGCTCTTCTAACTCAACCCATGCACACTCCAGTAGTAATAGATGAAGTTTTATTGCATGATATTGTAATTACTAATGGTATACAAAACATAGAATTGAATGCTTTAAAAAAAGAAAACCTTTCTAATATTTTATAATTAAATTAGGATTTATTACAATTAAAGTAGGAAAACTAACACCAGTACTCTACATTAATCAGGCCAGCTTATGTATTTGCAGGTAATCTAGCTATTAGTGTGTTCTTTCCAGTAAATTCTGTAACTGCTGACACTGCATTTCATGATAAATAGCTCAGCTAATGAAAAGGCTAAATTAAGAGCTGTGGAAAATGAACTGGGAAAAGAACAATAAGAGATCCAGTTTTTACTATACTTGAATTCTTACAGAACAATTCCACTGTATATAGTGAGCTTATTCACTGTTGTTACTTACTGCCAAAAAAATTTACTGAAAAAATAGAAAAAAATTGAAAAATCATGAGAAAAAACTGATATGAAAGTTTAACCATGTAAACTGAATACTGAGAAAGACAAGAAAAGACTCTGATTATTTCTAATATAGTATATTATGTATACTATAATATATATACTATATATTAGAAATATAACATATTTGTAATATAGTGTACTAATTTCAGACCACAGAAAAAAATGGGTTCTTGATCTCCTGAAGACAACCTTAGCAATAAATAATCTTTTTCTAAGCAGTCCCTCACCTCCTCTTCCTGTTTTTTTTGGGTGGGGAGGATTTGTTTCTGTATAGACATTAACTCTAAGGCAGCTTAAACCCTTTCTTTTGAAGATGGTGCTACTGTTATCTTCATTTAATCACAACTCTAAATTTACTTTTAACTGTTCCTCAGATTAAGAGGATATCAAACACCATTCATTATCTATTTAGGTGAGTAGAGGATATTCTGAGTATGCATTTTTAAGGTTCAGACCACTATGCCCTTGTGTGAGAGTTCACAAAAAGTAAACATTTCTCAGTTAAGACCTGAATAGATTTGATCCAGATTAGGAAAAAATAAAATAGCTAAGGTTAAGTAAATGTAATGTCTTCACATAATTCTCATTACCTTGCACAGAAAAAAAAATCAGTTATAACCTTGCAAGGAATTATAATCAAATGTAGAATGGCATAGACTCACAGCTCACTTTCAAGGGCACATTTGATTCCACCTCAGATTCACATCTTAACTCTGTCCGTTTTGCATCTGTGATTAAATATTCAGACTAGCTGATTGTACTAGAGCGACTGTCTACCCCAAGGCTAGATTGTCACTCTCTCTTTGGCTCAGAAAATGTTTTTAGTATTTCAGGTATGTTAAGCAGATGGCAAGAATGAAACTCTGAGTATTCCAATACTTGAGCTCTTTTCCTGCATGAAGAAGCAACTAGAATAAATCCTGATCACATAATTGATTCCTCCTTCTAAAACCTAGCTGTAAGACTTTTCTCTGTCAAAAGCAAATGGAGATCTTAGTTATCCTCTGACAGTGTTGTGTACAGCAAGGGGCAGAACCCCTCAGCTGTCTTGCTTACCCGGACATGATCAGAGACTGCCAGATCAAAGAAAAGAAGGAGGCATCCTTTTACACATGTTGCACTGAAGATAATTATCTATCCCTTCCCGATTTTGTCTTTATAGTACAGAGAATCCTATGAAAAGCAAGATTCCTAACTATTACTTAATAATTCATCATGCGTCAACTCTAGTTGGGTAACAGAAAGAATTAAACAAGGGAAAAAAAGTGACAAGTTTTTCCCACAGTTATAACCTTTGTCTCTTTTATACATTTTAAGTTATTACCAAATGCAAGCTAAGTGATAAATGAGAGTGTTTAATTTTTATTAAAAAAAGTAACATGATGGGTTTCAGCTTGAAAATGCAGACAGATACTTTAAATCCTCTGTGGAGAATGATGCCTTATTCTTCCATCCTAAAAGCCTCACAGCAAAAGGAGTAGTTATATTCCAGCAGCTGAGAGCTGTATTTACAACTCTCCATATTGCCTTCATCATTTTAATAGGAGAAGTTGCCACAGTGGAAAACACTTCCCCTGTGAAGGGTCTCCTATGATGACAGGCTGTGAGCTGTGA
Organism: Lathamus discolor; assembly: GCF_037157495.1. NCBI lineage: Eukaryota > Metazoa > Chordata > Aves > Psittaciformes > Psittacidae > Lathamus > Lathamus discolor. The sequence continues at coordinate 25,247,520 of NC_088887.1, read as the reverse complement.
GAATTGAAGTTGTTCAACCTGGAGAAAAGAAGACTTCAGGGAGACCTTATCAAAGCCTTTTAATATTTAAGGGGGCTTATGAGAAAGATGGGGACAGACTTTTCAGTAGGGCAATAGGAAAAGGGGTAATGCTTTTAAACTAAAACAGGGTAGACAGAGATAGGGAAGAAATTTTTTATAGTAAGGGTGGTGAAACACTGGAACAGGTTGCCCAGAGGGTTTGTAGGTGTCCCATCCCTGGAAATGTTCAAGGTCAAGTTGGATGGGACTCTGAGCAACCTATGTAGTTGAAAAATGTCCCTGCTTTCTGTCGGGTGGTTGGACTAGATGTCCTTTAAAAGTCCTTCCAATTCAAACCATACTGTGATTCCAGGAAAGGTGGTATTTTTCAAATGGAATGCAAAGTTAATGAATTATTCATAAATTCCAAGAGTTTTCAGGACATGTTTTAGTGAGCTAATTCTAGTTTTCATGGGAAGCTGAAACGTAACACTTAGCTTTCAGTGTTATGTTTCTTTTGAGGTATGCACCAATAGTCAATGCTCCTGCCCCTCTCCATCACAGCTTATCCCTCAATACACAGCCTTACAGCCCTTCAGCAGGAATCATTGCCTACTAGGTCTCTGCTCCTTTTTCTGTAAGTCATTTACTCCAAGCAGCATGATCCAATTGACAAGGTATTCCTTCCCAGTTACTGTAGTCAGGACAAGAATGAAACCAGACTCCTTGCTGAGACGGAGATGCATGATTTTTATCTCCTTAGAATACCTTCTAAAATCTATTCCAGAAATGTAGATTCTCACTTTCACAACTTTCATCATCTGTAATTTGAAGACCTAAAGAACTAAAATATATCTTCGCTTGAATCTTAATGACAGATGAGCATCAATTTGATAGCAGATGTCGTGATTTAAACCCAACCACAAAGCTCGTTCACTCACTCCCCCCACTTCTTGCCCTCCCCCTGCTCCTGGAGGGATGGAGAGGAGAATCAAAAAGAATGCAACTCCCACAGGCTGAGATAAGAACAGTTTAGTAGCTAAGGTATAACACAAATCATTACTGCTACCACCAAAGCCGACCAATAACTCGCCCTGCTCCCGCCAGCCGAGCACTGACCGATACCTCCTCCAACCCTGCAGTCCCTAGCCCTTCCGGGTAACTCTCCGTTACATCCTGGGCATGACGTGCTGTGGTATGGAATACCTCTTTGGCTAGTTTGGGTCAGGTGTCCTGTCTCTGCTTCCTCCCAGCTTTCCCTCCTCCGTGGCAGAGCATGAGACTCAGAAAGTCCTTGGCCAGACCAAACATTTGAGCAGCAACTAAAAACATTGGCGTTATCAGCACTGTTCCCAGGCCAAAAAATCAAAACACAGCACTGCACTAGCTACTAAGAAGGAGAAGAATGACTGCTACTGCTAAACCCAGGACAGTATCCATCCCCTATTCAATACCATTCACGTCATGCTTAGATCCCACATTTTCAATATACCATCACTCTTTTCTCAGTGCACTCTTATCTTAGTACATGGACAGTCCCTATAAAGCTGCTGAGTCCATCTGGTCCATGATGTCAGGCTCCATCTCTTGTAACAGTCTTTCAGAGCAGGAGAGGCTGTGTGCAGTGTTCACACTCATGAATAACCTGGGCAATAGTGCCCATTGCTAAGTCCACCCCTCGATCATGAGTCCATCTCTATGTTGCATCTCTGCCCTGATGGCCTGAAGTGTCATGGGCCCACCAGGCTCAAAATAATTCACTGTCCCCTCCAGCAGTTTCTGTAGCTTGTTGCTGGGGACTCCATAGAGCTGCCTTCCATCTCCGACGCTTCCAAAGCACTGCAGGGGCCCAGTGGACCAGATACTGGCTCATACTGTCCCACACACCCTGCCACTCATGACTGTCCAGCATTTTGGAAAATCTCCTGGTCCTCCTATATCGACATCTAACCCCAGACAAGAAGCAAACCTGACTCTGCTTAACTTTTGAGATCAGACAAAATGGCCGTGGGTAGAACACCCTCTGTGTGTGTGCCAACATGCTGATCCCCATCACAATCAGCACGCAGGTCCCAAGGGTACCCACAGGCCATTCAAACCCTTCAGAACTCTCCAATGACGCTGCTGTACTTGTCCCTGGGGCTGGTGCAGCTGCTGTGCTTGCCGGCTCTCCCACCACCAGCTTCTCTTTTCCTGGGTGCAGCTCTTCCTCCTCTGCCGTGCTGGGAAATGCTGCCTGGGCTCCTGCGTCCTCCTGGGGCTCGGCGGGCGGCTGCCGGGGGACGCTCTCGGCCGCCGCGGGGCTGGGCTCCTCCGTGGGGCTCGGCTCCTCCGCGGGGCTGGGCTCCTCCGCGGGGCTCGGCTCCTCCGCGGGGCTCGGCTCCTCGGCGGGGCTCGGCTCCTCGGCCGCCTCCTCCCGCTGCTCAGCAGCCGCCTTCCTCCCGGCCTCTGGCCCCGCTCCCGCCGCCGCCTGGTCCCCGGGGCCGCTCTCCCGGACCGCTTCGGCCGCCGCCGGCTCCCGGGGCCGCTCCCCCTCGGCTCCCCGCAGCCTCACGAAGACGGAGGCGAGGACAAGGGCCAGGACGGTGAAGAGCAGCGGGACGGCCAGGTACAAGTCCACGGCCACGTCCATGCCTCCCTGCTGCCGGAGCCCGCCCGTATTACAGGTCATTGCCATAAAGTACAGTGAAACAAGAACCTTAGCCCAAGCCCCACACTTGATAAACACTAACACAGCAAATACCAGCCCTAACTAATGTACTACTTTCTGAAACTGTGAGAGCAAGAGAAACAACTTTGAGAGCCGATAAATCAGCACTGTGACGACTATTAATCCGATCATCTCTGTCGTTATCTCAACCCTTCGTGCCCCACGTTGGGCGCCAAAAAGAACTGTAGTGGTTTAAACCCAACCACAAAGCTCGTTCACTCACTCCCCCCACTTCTTGCCCTCCCCCTGCTCCTGGAGGGATGGAGAGGAGAATCGAAAAGAATGCAACTCCCACAGGTTGAGATAGGAACAGTTTAGTGACTAAGGTATAACACAAATCACTACTGCTACCACCAATAATAATAATGCTAAAGGAAATAACAAGGAAAAAATACAACACCTCAACACCAGCCGACCAATAACTCGCCCCACTCCCCCCAGCCAAGCACCGACCGATACCTCCTCTAACCCTGCGGCCCCCAGCCCTTCCGGGTAACTCTCCATTACATCCTGGGCATGACATGCTGTGGTAAGGAATACTTTGGTCCGTCTGGGTCAGGTGTCCTGTCTCTGCTTCCTCCCAGCTTTCCCTCCTCCCTAGCAGAGCATGAGGCTGAGAAAGTCCTTCTCCAGACCAAACATTTGAGCAGCAACTAAAAATATCGGCTTTACCAACACTGTTCCCAGGCCAAAAATCAAAACACAGCACTGCACTAGCTACTAAGAAGGAGAAGAATTACTGCAACTGCTAAACAGGACAGCAGATCAAAAGATCTACAGAAAGCAATCAGCTCCACCAAATTTTAGCCTAAATCAAGTAAGTTTAATTATCAATACAGTAACTTAACTGAGTATGGGAGCAGAAGTGCTATTTATAATGCCAGCAAAGAAGATAGAGCTAGTTACTTTAAGAGAGTAAATGAAACAGTATCCAATAAATTAGCACACTGTAGTAAAAGAGTTGTATTTTACAGAAGTTATAGCTACTTCAACAAAGTATTTGTTACAGTTTCCTACAGCCTTCTGCTAAATAAACTGACAAGGTGCAGACTGGATTGATGGTATGTGGGATGAGTAGGAAATTGGCTAACAAGTCGCATTCAGAGGCTGAGTGCAATGATTTTACTCAGACTGACATCTTGTTGTAAGTGGGGTCCCTCAGGGATCAATACTGGGCTCCATGATGCTCAGTGTCTTAATAAATGACCAAGTTTGCTGATGACGTTCAACTGAGTCATGAGGTGGACATTTCAGAAGGGAGAGATACCTTTCAGAGAGACCTAGGTGGGCTGGAAGAGTGGGCTAGTAAGAACAGTATGAAGTTTAAAAAGGACAAGTTAGAAGTCCTGCACTTCTTTTGACTTTCCATTGACTTCTTTTCTTTCTTCACAACAAACTACAAGTGTTTTCTTCACAACTTCTGGATACTGCCCAAAACTACCTGTTTGGATTTAAAATGCATTTGAGGAGGAGGTTTCAACCTTGTGACTCACCATTTCCTTTAAATATACCGTATTACCAGATGCAGACTGTAATTTGTTCAACCCTCAAGTCTTCATAGAAAAATATTTTCTTACTTCTATTTCCTAAAAAAAGTATCCAAACTATTTAGAAATCTGTACAATCTGGCATATATGAAAGACTGAAGAAACCGGTCACATAAAAATAAATAGCACTGTTTCTCATTCAATTTGTTTCAACTGAACACAATGAAATATGTCACAGTACTGAAGATTTCCTTCAGAGAAAAAGCATCACACATAGTAGTACAGGAAAATATCCTCCCACCAATATGTAGGTACCTTTCCTTTTTTTCCTTTATACACTAACATTTATTTTTTGAGGATGCTCTAAAACAATGACATTTTCAAGTAACCTCAGGCAAAATTAATAAACGAGGTAGTGTGGAAATGACATTTTAGACCAACTGTACACCAGAGAAATTATAATAGTATAAGTGATGTCAATAGTCAATAACATAATTTAGTCAGAAAATAGTGACTAAAACAAAAAGAAAGAAATGTAAGCAGTATTTTGAAATGACCTTATGATGTTTAGTATCATACAGCCTTTACAATATTAAGCTCCAATTCTGCAAAAACTAGTATCTATGTATGTACCTTCTTAACATGTGAATAATCCAAATGGAGTTCATTTTGGTCCTAGAGAACTCATGTTTGAACATGGGCTTCCTCTTTCATATTACTTCTGTGAAACCTTCCAGGTAGTCAGTGTCACAGATTTTGTGAGAATCTTCTTTGAAAAACTGTAATCACTGCCTTCACTTGCTCACATATTCTTTCCATGCTTAGGAAAGCAACTGTCTACATTTTCTACATCAGGATCCAAGTGCATTGTTACATTTATTTAATTTTAATTTATTTTTTGATAAATATATTTTACCTTTTCTTGATAATTTGTGCCAGTTTTCAACAAAGTCTAGAATACAAGTAAACATTAAGCAGGGAGGGAATTTCTGTAAGCAAGCTCTTCTTTCCTCCAAAAAGCAAGGAAGCAAACAAACAACAAAAAATCCAACAAAAATGAACAGATAAATTTCAAGACTTGAAAGAAAATACAGATATTTAAGAAATGTGTTTTTTCTTCTCCAGGTATTAGCCTATGCAGCCAAGTTTTTTATGGTATAAGACAGACCAAATGACAGTAGTTTGTTTGATAGTTGAGTTAGGGCTGGAGGAAGTTAACCTGGATCAGTTCTTCAGGGAAAAGCTGACTCCCTGAGTTATGTGTGATTTATTTTCAGCTATTTTATTTCACTTTGAAGGTGAATCAGACATAAATATACAAAGGGAGCCTGAATTCACAGAATAGCAGCTAAAATAACAAATGCTTCATTTAAGAAAGACAGTGACCGTGGCTAAAGCTAATAAAATACTGCAGTTCCAATTGCACTTCTGCTTCAAACCATGTGATAATCTGAATGAACATCTCTATAAAGACAAATCCTTAGAGTTTATTGGAATAGGTCTGTAATGCCATATAATGTAAATAGCTTCCATATCTGATTGTTATAGCAAATAAAAACAGAAAATGAAGTGATTAGACTTTAATTAGTTGGAAGACAACAACTAATTGTTAATATAGCTAAATATTTGTTACATATTTTAATTTCCATGTCACACTTATGCCCTTGTATTTTTCTTTTTTGTTCTTCCCCTTTTCGCCCAGAGCAAGACTCTCATCTATTCTTCCTCTTCCATTTTCCCCCTATGACTTTCAGGTTAAGATGATCTTTTTTTAATATTACACTTCTTTTTCTTGTGAAAAGCTAAAATTTGCAGCAAGAGATAGTGAAATAATGAAAAAAATATCCTGAGAAAGTTAGCAAGGAACAGTAAGAGTATCTTATCCACTTCTACCAGAAGTTCTAAGGAGCTCTTTAGAGCTCTTTAGAGCAGAGTTAAATTGATGAAAAGATAGCATGTCTCTGTGATAATCTTTAGCCATAAAGATGATTTTGAAATCATCAATACACAGGCCCCATGGAAATCCCATGTGCAAAGAAGGCATCTATCTGAATTTTGGCCAATCGAAATTAGCCTGGAGAAGAGAAGGCTGCGTGGAGACCTCACAGCAGCCTTCCAGCATCTGAAGGGGGCCTATAGGGATGCTGGGGAGGGACTCTTCGTCAGGGACTGTAGTGACAGGACAAGGAGTAACGGGTTAAAACTTAAACAGGGGAAGTTTAGATTGGATATAAGGAGGAAATTCTTTCCTGTTAGGGTGGTGAGGCACTGGAATGTGTTGCCTAGGGAGGCTGTGAATGCTCCATCCCTGGTGGTGTTCAAGGCCAGGTTGGATGAAGCCTTGGGTGAGATGGTTTAGTGTGAGGTGTCCCTGCCCATGGCAGGGGGGTTGGAACTAGATCATCTTGAGGTCCTTTCCAACCCTAACTATTCTATGATTCTATGAAATAGAAGTTGCTAACACTATTTTCCAGCACAAATGACAATCACACACCACCACCTTCATTTCAATCCTACTGCAGGATATGAATTTTATGACCATTTAATTTAACATTTTTGAATAGGCCTACTGATAGCCTATCTGCTACTGCATATTTAGCAACATCTCAGTTCTGCACTTCGTCTTCAATGTTTCTGCACTGAAGTCAACACAAAAATGGATCTATCCAAACTACAAAGAAAAATTTTCTGAGTTTAACCACAAAGTTTTTATTTACGTATTTATTTTAAGAAATTTATGAAAGGAGTATGATGTGTTTAAGCTTCAAGGCAGTGGAGAAAAAAAATCCAAAAATACGTTTCTTTGGGACCTAGCAGGAAATGAAACACTCTCATTATTGTAAACAATGTGGACTTAAACTCTCATGCATTTAAAGCATGAAGCATTCTAAGCAGAAAATGCATAAGACCATATGTGTTGTCTGCAAATATGACATCAAAGTGTCATTTAAAGTGACTGGCTTACTCACAGTATTATCTCAAATAAAGTTAGCAAGCTTCCTTGTTTTTCTTTCCAGGTGTTTTCCCTTTTGCTAAGTGTCAGGAACCTGACTAGCATTCTTTTACACTTGGCAGAACTGTGGCTGCTGTTAGGAAAGCCATGATATAGACCATCCATAATTTTTTTTTCTTTTGTGGGTGTGTGTGTCTGTCTGGTTGGGGTTTTGTTGGGTTTTTTTTTGTTTGGGTGTTGTTGGGTGGGTTTTTTGTTTGTTTTTGTGTTTTGTTTTGGTTGTTTTTTTTTTTTTTTTTTACAGTTAGTTTGTAAGTATCAAGTCTAAACATTTGTGGATACCTAGACCAGAGTAAGAAAAGGATAGCTGCTTTTGGGGGAGATTTTGGATTTTTTTATCATTCACACCACTCACTGGTCATTTAAAGCAGCGTAAGAGTGACTTCACAGTTTCACACAGCTCTGCAGAGTTGTAGGGTGATTTTTAAAACTGTGGTAATGGCTTTCAACAACTGAGAGAAATGATCATATGACTACAGAACATATCTAACAAATTGAGACAACCATCTAAAACACTGCAGATGCTCAAAACATTTCAGTTGAAAATTTGTATACTTGTTGTTCAAAAAGAGAAATCAGACAAAATAATTCAAAAGAAATATTATCACCGGAAGGATTGTTTCATAGTCAGTGTTTTAACATTTTGAAACAAATGGAACAACTCTTTGAGCTAAACCCTCTTCATTTCCAAAGCATGTGCCCTGGAATCCTCAGTCCTGTTTGCTCCCTATCTATGTATGCTTCTGTAAAGAAGGAATATTTATGATTTACACTGGAAAATACTTTGTAATTAACTCAGAACACTCTTCCACCTTTCCCCTGACACTGTAATTAACTTAGAACACTCTTCCACCTTTCTTCTGACACTCCCAATAAGGTGGGGATTTTTTCCCCTTAATCAAGTTGATGCTACCATCTGGCGCACTTCGCTCTGTGTACTGATTGTGAAAGTTTTGTGAGTTTTCATCACCAACATAGGCCGAGAGAAAGCTAAAAGTTAAAAGTAGTAGGGATTAAAAAGCAAGTACCAAGCACTGCTCTGAACCATTTATTTTAACCCAGTACCTAATTTAAAAAAGATTTGTGCTTTCACATGTTTCTTTCAATATAGTATTTGAGGATTCTATTCTGTTTAAGCATAGAGGGTTTTTTTTAAATCAATAACTTGCACATTATATGTGCAAGTCAGGTTCAGTCCTGCATGTAGATTTTTTTAAGTAACAGCTAGTATTATGACAAAAACATAAATTTCCCTTGTATTCTGCAATCTTTTATAATTCAAACAAAATAAAATTTCAAATTTGAACTAAACAAAGACTCTGAAGAATCTAATATAAGATACGGCAAAGGGCTATAGTTCAAACTGCAGCCATCCTTTACTCAGCTGGCATGGATTAGAATGGGGTTATTTCGGTTTCAGTCTTCAACTGCATGCACTATCACCTTTCATACTTTGGAGATAGGTCAAGAACCCCTAGGAAAAGGAGACAGAAATGATTATGTAGTACACTTGATATTTCAAATGTCAAGAGAAAGAAGGAAAGCTTAAATGTATTATTATGTCATGCTAGTGCACTTAAACTCTCTTCCAGACATTACAGCTTAAGAAAATGAACAGTTTATCTCACTTTGCTAATGTTTCTCAAGCCTTGTAGCTAAAGATAAAGGTCAGAGGCACTAAGATCTCAATTTTCTTCTCCCACTAATTGAAATAGAGTTACTATTAATTAACAAAATTACAGTGAAACTGTAAATTATTTTCCACCTTCTATTTATGCCTTAGAAAGACAGTTTCCTAACTTAAAGAGAGTGAAACCATTGGTTTTCATTTGTGTTTGTATCTGTTAGGTACCCAGAACAAAAAAAAAAAAAAAAAAAAAAAATACAAAAGGTATATCACTTCTAAAAAAAATGTTCTCTGAGCACTATTCCTGGGATTTTTCAATATAAGTTTGTTGCTTCTGATAAGTTTTCAAACACAATATAAAACCTTCTGAAATCATGTCCAGTTTTAGGACATGTTGGTTGTTTTTTTCCAGTTAGTTTGTAAATCATCACAGTATTCCAACAGAAAGTTTAAGAAAACAGTCCTATAGTTATTGGCTCTGAAGAATGCTGTTGTTTGTGAAACCTGTTAGAAAATGTAGTATCTGCTTCTATTAAACTACGTCTTTTGGAAACAAAAAACAAAAGCAAACAAACAAACAAAAACCCAAAAACAAACAAACAAAGCAACCAAAACCAAACAGAACAGGCACCACCTCAGCAAACTAAGAAAAAAAGAAAGAGGGGAAAAATTATTCTGAATGGATTGCCTGGAGCAATGATTGAAGTACTCAGAGTTCTTTGAAAGAGATTTTTTTTTCTCTATGGTTGTTATTCAGTGGGTTACTAAAAATGGCCTTGAGTTGTCATTTAAGGCCTGAAACTCCAAAATATATTTACTACCTGTTACCATTGAATTCAATGGGAAAAAAGAAGAAAAACTCCCATAGATTTTCATTAATTTAGAATTGGCAGTAATAAACTTATGATTTAAATTGAAAAAAAAAATATAAATATATATAACTGCCATCAGTTGGGTATTTAACAGCTCTAATTTTAACAAACCATGAGGAAATGGGGGGGCCTTATTTCACAGTTCTAACTGTCCCCAAAAAAGGAGAAATTAGGTTTCACCTGACTATCCATGTAGAGATTCACTGGTTGTCTCATTAAAATTCTGAAGAATTTGAGACAAACCAGATCAAGTTGATTTTTCCAGGATAAAGTCTGTGAAGTAATTGTAACTGATCAAGTTTTGACACAAAGACTTTATATTTCAAGGGACAATTAGTCCGTAGGTAAAATACTAGGGATCTGTTTTTTTTTAACAGGTAAGGCTTGCAGAACATTTCAGTCAGTGTTTGTGAAACAATAATATAGCCACAATTATTTTAGATCATTAGGCCCCTGAATTATAAACAGTACTTTGTAGGCATCTGAGTAACAAAGCTTTAAGAAAGCAGCTTGAAAGTTCTGACCGCGGGCTTTTGAGAGAAGCATTTGAACCCTGTGAAGGACTCAGCTTGGTACTGGTACTCGATCAAGTTTTTTGGATATACCTCTCTTCCCTACTAGGGAAAACTTTGTCAACTGCTTCACTTTTAGCAATATTTCAATTACAAAGGCTTCAGAATGCCCCCTGAATCGGTATACATTCCTGAACTAGAGTTGTCAAGCTCAGTCATTAAGAGACTTTACAATTTTCTTCTTTCTTTTGTTGATTTTAACTGGGACTAAATTCCATTTGATGAATGCTGTTAATAAAAGAGAAAGCACTCTTAAACATGTATATTGGTAATAAATAAGGTCCTCATTCATTCCTTCGGACATAGTATAACTGTTTCTAAAAAAGAAGAGGTTGCAAGTTTTGAGAAGAGAGCAATGAGGTTGGAAAGGATAGGAAAAAGGTTTTAAATTTATTTTGTACAAATCATCCTCTTTTTTGAGTGTGAGTTATTATTTGAGAGAGAACAAGTAGTGAATTTCACCAGACTAAAACCTTACCTAGTTTAAGAATTACCCATTACCAACAGTTTGAATAATCCCAACAATTGAGAACAACTATAGGAAAATGAGTTTTAATAATCAACTTATTTACTTGTAAATTTGCAATAACTGTTTAAAGGCTACAGTAGCTACTTGAAGAACAGAATTATGTTCTAATGTCTGAGATAAAAAAACATATTTTCAGTTGATTTCTAAATGGTATCTACGCAAAGTTTTGGACCCTGCCAACCCATTTGTATTTTATATTGTCCCATGTTTACATATTGTATTTTTAATCCATTTTTTAAAGAGTTAATTAAAATAATTAACATCAACTTTTAATTCCCCAAGGAAAAAATGAACACTATAAAATGATAATATTTTTTTTTAGAGCTGAACCCATTATCTAGATATAAATAAAAATATTGTTCTAATACAAAAATGGCCTCTGAATAGGCCATTCCAATCATTTGGAATGATCTTAAAAGAATGGATAAGACCAACAAAAAATACAGCTCTTCTTTAAAAGAACTCTTAATAAATTCAAGGTAATTCTTTTTTCCTAAAAGCGACTATTGATTAAATCCCATGAAAATTCCTGCAACATTTTTGTACTCTAAAATACTCAGGTTCAGTGAAAAACATACTAAAAAAAATAAAGTATCATTGCTTAAATATGATTACATTATTATTAGATTAAATGAGCCATTCATTGTGATCCACTGATTTTATGCAAATGAACAAAGAGAGAATGTCACAGTGTTAGTTATGTAAGTTTAAAGATTTTTTTCTGCTACTAATTAAAATGTCAGGGCTGTAAAATTTTCCTGCTTCCATCATTCTCCTAAATATTTTCCTATATGAACAAACATATGTTTATATATATTTCTTTTTATATTTGACCAATTTTTTGTTATGTTGCATGGAAGAAAAAATACAGTCATACATCATTTTTTTAAACAAATTTCAAGAACCTCAAAGAAGCAATGAATTTCTTCACTTTGTCTTAGGCATTCAACTGTTTTCAGCACGCTGGGAGTTCCTTTCAGGTTAAAATGAATTTCCAAAGGGCTGACTGCAGTGGTCAGAATGTTGAAATAGATAGAAGTCCCATTATGACAGCCAAAGAGGAGCTATGGGAAGTCTACTTGATTTGGTAGGGGGTTTGTTTGTTTTGGTTTTTGCTGTCATTTTCTGTAAGTCAGATAGGCAGAGGCACGTCCTCCGCTTTTAGGAAATAAGAGCTTATTTCACTTATCCACTACATTTTATCACCTCCTGTGCATGCTCTCACTATCTTATCCCAAATGCAATTGGGAAACACTGAATCAAACTATGAAATTACTTGGCCTGTATTTCCATGATAAGAGTGAGATAGAGCACTAGTAGCTGACACAATTAAAAAGAGAAGGTATTTGTTCAAGCACTTTTGGAAAGATTTCAGGATGATGACTTAAAGCATTCATTTTTCTTCTTGAAAGCCAATTTTATTTTTCTCTGTAAGAAATGCTTCTAGTGGCAGTTCAAGCCTAACAATTAGAAAGGTTAATTTTAGCTTTTGTGGCTTTTAGTGTTTTCTTATCTAAATTACTTTTGTCATTGTGGATAGTACAAGTACCATATTTGAAGCAACAAATGCTTTCAAATCAGTTTGCCCATAGGAAAATAAAGTAACCACAAGGCTCCCCTATAAAAAAGTGACCCCTTGCTTTCATAAATCTTGAGTGTTCCTAAATGAATTTCATTCTTTTGATATTGTTCTTGTCTCAATCCCAGGCTTACGAGAGATCCTTTCACTGTGGTGAAATACATCCTTTGGATAAGCTGTAGGTAGGATCTTTGTGAGAAATAGCCATTTCTAAATTACCCAAGAGTCTTGCCTCTTACCTTTACCAAAAGAGCAACACATACCCGTAACCATGGAGTGGCAGAATGGGATCACTTGTTCCTGATCTTTTCTCAATGCTCCACAAGGATAACTGAGGGTCTGGACTTGAAAACTGAAGAATCTGTGTTATAAGATGGGGTCAGTTATGTGAAACTTTTGAAAGACCTTTAACTTTTTGAAATAGCAATGGCTGTTTATAGTTATTTATGCCCAAGGCAGCAAATTCAATGATCAATAAGCACACAATGAAATCATACAATGAGGCTTCTTTGCTCAGAAGGGCGGCTACAAACTATCAGAGAAGAAATATATTCCCATAGATGGACATACCAGTGAGATCTAGAGAACTGCTCACAAATAAGATAACCGTTTTCGATATTTGAGGTATTGCTGAATAAATATAATTCATTACTTGTGAAATAAGACTTCTTTGTCAGATGAGCCGTAGTCTGTTGTTACTTGAAACAGAGAAGTCACACTTGGATATCTTGCTTGGACATCTTTAAGGACATGTCTCCTTAAAAACAAATAACAAGAGAATATAAAACTGACAGAGTAAAAAAATACTCCTAGATCAACACAAAATAAGCTGACTCTTTTTCTTTTTTGACCATCGAAAGTAGAAAGATTAGTACATAAATCGTATATTGGAAGAAAAAAATCAAATTCAGTACACTTTTTCTTCTGATCAGCAATTCTATCCTTATATATATGGTATAATTGACTTTTTCTTAAAATGCAGTTTGCTGAACAGGGTCTATTCTGAACAAAGTTTCTTGTTGAAGTCCATTTAGTTAGCTTATCCCATAATTTGCAGAAAGGAAAAATAAAGAAATGGGAAAGAGGCTTTCTGAAAATCATCATGACTATTTTTTTCTTTTCCTAATAATATTATGCATTGTAGTTTAGTAAACATCAATAACGATCATACAAAATAGCATTCTTCGAATGTGGTTTAGTTTTGTTAGGTGGTTTGGTTTTTTTTTTCTGGAATATGGAACCAAACAGGTTTCATAGAAAAGTGAAATTATTGCATATTTTAATAATGATTCATTAGAAACATCACCCATCAGAAAGTGACCACTTAGTGAGTAACCTAAAAAACCACAACATCTGGTGAATATGAACATTAACAAAGAAAAGACAGAAGAATATTTATTTTTTATTACCTGATAGTCATGTAGTCATCCTTCAGACTGAAAGGCTTTTTTCTTAGCACTAAGCCTAATGTGATTCTTAGGAGACAAAGTGATTTAAGAAGAGGAGGCAAGTATAACTTATAAGGCATGTGGCAGAGAGCTGGGCTGTTGTGACCGTTCTTTCCTGGTGTGTCAGTGGTCCTTCCAGGCAGCAGCAGCGGCAGTCAGAGCATGCCGAAGGACCGTGTAGACATGGCCATGCACCTCAAATAATATGTTCAGTTCTGGGCCCCTCACTACAAGAGAGACATTGAGGTGCTGGAGCGAGTCCAGAGAAGGGCAGCAAAACTGGTGAAGTGTGTGGAGCACAAGCATGATGAGGAACATCTGCGGGATCTGGGGGTGTTTAGTCTGGAGAAGGCTCAGGGGGGACCTCATTGATCTCTGCAACTACCTGACAGGAGGCTGTGGTGAGGTAGGGTCTGTCTCCTCTCCAGTAACAAGCAATAGGACAAGAGGTAATGGCCTAAAGCTGCACCAGGGGAGATTTAGATTGGATATTAGGAAAACTTTCTTCACAGAAAGGATGATCAGGATTTGGAACAGGCTGCCCAGGGCAGTGGTGGAGTCACCGTCCCTGGAAACATTCACAAACCAAGTAGCCGAGGACCTTAGTGATGCAGTTCAGGGGTGGACTTGGCAGTCCTGGGTTAATGGTTGGACTTGATGGTCATAAAGGTCTTTCCAACCAGTTGATTCTACGATTCTATGTAACAGGTGGTGTGGTTTAAACCCAGCCAGCAACTCTCATTCCCCCTTTTTTTCCTCCTGGGCAGTAGGGAGAGGAGATTTCTTTTCCCCCATTTTAAGGGTCTGCCCAAGCATATTTTGTCAACTGCACATACTCCTTTAGACTGCACTGTTACTGTTTCATTGAAGGGATCCACCACTGTTTTAATATATAAAACAAAAATGTACAAGTCAGAAAGAGAGTGAGAAGTACTTGTTCCAAAATATCATAGAATCATAGAATAGTTAGGGTTGGAAAGGACCTTAAGATCATCTAGTTCCAACCCCCCTGCCATGGGCAGGGACATCTCACACTAAACCATCCCACCCAAGGCTTTGTCCAACCTGGCCTTGAACACCACCAGGGATGGAACATTCACAACCTCCCTGGGCAACACATTCCAGTGCCTCACCACCCTAACAGGAAAGAATTTCCTCGTTATATCCAATCTAAACTTCTCCTGCTTAAGTTTTGACCTGTTACTCCTTGTCCTGTCACTACAGTCCTTGATATGCGCTTTTTACTGCTTGTTACAAAAAAAGACCCAGACTATTTCCCACTGGAAAGCCACAGTCTGTTTCATGGTACTTTGTTCTTTTGTTTTCGAAGTTGTCTTGAGGACACATCGCACTGTGACAACCCAAATCAAGTTGTGTTCCTTGTGCTCTGCCAAGTTGTATTAGAGAAGATAGTGTGGTATGAATCTAACAGTGAGATAAAACTCAGAAAAACACACATATTCTCTCCAAAATTAAAAAAGGACTCTGCATAAAATGCACTTTTCCCCAAAGCTTTACTAAGTTTAGGACTTCCTTTCTATTCATCATCAATTATATTAATACTGTAAAGAACATGTGACTGTACCGATAGGAAATTAAATGCATGACATCAAAATCTTCTTCTGTTACTCTAGCTCAACAGTGAAGTGTTCCAGATCAAAATCTCAGATACTGAAGGTATTCTCATACCCTTGAGTTCCTAGGAAGTAATATAAAGGCTTTTCCGGTTGCATCTGCATTAACTGCATCTGTTAATGCAATTAACTGACATGGAACAAAAGGAAAATCTTGTTCTAAATACTCAGGATTTCTTGGATCTTAACCTAAGGACTAGTGTACATATTTCAATAGTTCTTTTGATGCCTGTGTTCTTAGAAATATGCATAATTTAGTCTGCATTATGTATTGTTCAGGAAAAGAGGTGTACAGTCTAATGTGCAATTTAATTTCCATCTGGACTTATGGCACATAAATGTTTCATTTAAATTAAAATTAAAATAAAACCCAAAAGGCAATATAGAAGACATGGAAGATTTTTCCCTGAGAAGCTTTACAGACAGGTAAGTGAAAATATGTTTGGAAAGTTTAGAAAGGAAAAAGCAACTTTTAATTTCATAGTTGGGTGCTGACAAATTACACATAATTCATGATTTTTTTCCTTCAGTTTTTTTAACCTTTCTTATAGTTCACTTGAGAGACTGTAATAGTGAGAGACAACAGAAAAAAAACATAGGTAGGGTTGCCTGCATGAATTATATTGTTATGGATTTATATTTATGCAGCCATTTTCCCCCATTAATGTTTCAGTGAAAAAGTCATGCTTGAGACGGTAGGAAATTAGCTTCAAATTGAACCTACAGTGAAAATGTTAGCTGTTGGTGGGTTTAATAAAATTTGAAAGAAATAATCTGTGCTATTCCAGAGCTGAAAAGTAATTTAAAACAGTGGAGATTTTTTTTCCTAAGGGCTGTCAAGCGAACACATCCATCCTGATGTCGAGTCCATTGTACTGCTTCTGTACATGACTAATATTAGCAAGTAAGAAAACCATGTGATATTGTTTCAATACATTGATGAATACCAAACAATATCCATCTGAATGAATTTTATACCTCAAGGCTAGAAAACACATCTTAGACTTGTCAAGTCACAATCATTAGGAAGACATTAGAAAAAAGTGGGCTTCAGAGTGAAGTCTTCTAGGAAATGCCTAAAGACTTCATTAGAGCACACAGAGTGAAAATTCCCTGGAAGCCACATCTTTGGCTTCAAAATGGTGTGAATCATGACTGAATTCCCTGAGGAAATGAGCGATCTTTGTAGCCCAAGTGTCACAATGTCAGGCAAACAAATGTGCTCCACTAGCATTTTCTGTAAAGACACACAGCAGCCCAGGCTTTGTTTGTGTGACACCCAGATCCAAACATACTGAAAAAGAAATCAACATGCATATCTCAAAACAGAATGTGTTTATATGGGAATATTGCATGCATTTGATTTGAATACAATAATAAGAATTGAGTCTATATAATGCAGAAAATCTGATATTGTTACAATTTTTTTCAATGAAAGTACTTTCTCTTTTAACCTTATGATTAACCTTAACTTTTGAATGAGTACCGCAGGCAGTAGAAATACCACCCACGTCAGTAAAGATAAGCACATAACTTAGTTTGCAGTCATCTCTATAATGTGATTTCACTGGAATAGAGCAGGTTATATAAAGTATACTTATCTACAAATCTCTTTATAAAAAGTCAACAAAATAGGTTAAAATTTTTTAAAGAAAATTACCAAAAATTGAAATCTGAACCTAAAAACATACTTCGACTGATTTTGACATATACTTTATCAAATTTAATAGGTATTTCACAACAATATACTTTTTCCACAGATGAGCATCATGAATATAATTGTTCCAAACTGAGCACGTGTCTAGCTCACTTACTTACTCCCCCTTTTTGTGTATATATATGTTGTCTTTGGTGGTGAATGTTCAGCAGTTATAGCCCATTGTAAATGGCTTTTCCACAACAGATTCTCAAGTATCTAGTACCAAAGTAATTCCAGTTTGGCTTTTGCAATAGGATTTCATATCTAAATTCATTCTTTTATATAGTTAATCTTGTGATTAAAAAGCTTCAATACTTTTCATAATACTTGTTCAGATGGAGAAAAATAAGTTTATTGGAGAATAATAAGTCTTATAAAGGGTAAAGCACTAGATATTTGTATTTTTTATTACAAATTCCCCAATGATTCCAAAATTATTTGGAGATTGTCAATGTGTTTATATGTACTTAAAAATCTGAAACAGACATTAAAGATTACAGCATGAATGCCTTCTGCTTAACAATGTTATGCATTCTAGGTGGTAATTCCTTGTACTTCACACACATAGTTCCTTCTTTGATGCTAGAATTTCTCATTTTCATCTTCTGTTTTGAAAATGGAATGCTTTTATGTTGTGTGAAATGAAAACAAAATACAAGCAAATGTAAAGATCAGAGACAATAAAGCACTGATAAACTTCTGTTTTGACTGACATTTCATTTAGTGACTTCAGAGAAGTCTAAGGCTATCAACAAAAGATACCAGAAGAGTTGCAAATACATTAAACAAGTTTTGTTTTTGTGTTTTTTTTTTTTCAAAAGGCTACTATCTTGTGGTTATTTCCATTCAATAAGCATTTCATATTTGAAGTATCTTTTGTTAAAAAAGCCAAGAAATTTAAGAGTTTAACAGTTTTCCATTACATTCCAAGTATCAATGGGTGAACTGTTGAACTTAATCTTTCTTTGTTACAAGCAGTTAGAGTAAAACCCCGTCATTTTTAACTGTATCTAGTCCCTTACTTCTTGACCTCCTAACTGTTTTTTTATAAAGAAGCCTTTATATGTCACAGTTTATTCTGTAAGAACAACTTTTGGCACAATGATAGTAAGAACTCCCTCAGAAAACCAATTGCAACAGCATGTGAATTGCTGGGCTTTTCAATTGCTGAGCAATTCAATACATAAAGCAGCCTCTAATATATTTATATATTTATTTATTCCAAATTGAATCTAAATTGTACATTTTAATATGAACTCAGTAATATTACATACTAATCTATATTTTTCAGTCTTTTTTCAAGCTTTTATCTATTTGTAGCTAAAATTCTTTTGTCATTGTGACTAAAACTAACATACTGATGTTCAACATTGTGTCAATACGAAGATATTCCCTTGTTATTTTTAGTAAGTATAATTTTCCTTTATTAGCCTATTAATTAACCTACAGCTTCTACCAAGGGAAATATTCTATTCACTTCTCTTGATAGAGAGGTAAAATTTCATCCACGATTTTCCACTAAGACCTTGAGAAATTTAGGGTAAAGATGAGTGGCAGCTAAAAGGTATGTAAGATAATGTAAAATTTCACATATCATTAACTGATACATTAACAGCTACCATTAATTTCATATATAACTAATTCGCTTAATGTACGCTATTGTTTTCTCTTTTAAAAATTAATAACATTATTGAAAAATGCATTTGCATCTCCTCTCTTCTTTCATCCTATTCAAGAAAACATTATCTCTGAGAACAAATATTTTCTAGGCCAGTACTTTGGATGTTACCTCTTTAGACTCTTAGAAGCTGTAAGAAGTGAAAGCTAAAGCACACAGATCAAGGAAAATAAGAAACTGGACAGTGACAACTGGTCTCTTTTCCCTATTCCATCCATATAAAATGTACAAATTAATGTTATACGCATTCACGAATGACATAATTAGAATACGATGTCAAATTTCCTTGCAATGTAATTTTGGGGTGTGCCAAGTCTCCATGTATCAGAAATGAGTTTATCTATTTCTTGCCCACTAACTGGCAATATCATGTGACAAAAAAAAAAAAAAAAAAAATTGTACATGGTTAATTAGTTATGGAAATTACATAAAGCTATAATAATTGAGCTATCATCTGGTGTGATAGTAAGGGAATAGTTAATATATTCACCTTTTCTGTATGCTCTCTAAGAAAGCTTGTGCTGGCCTTTCTACGTGTTCAGAAAGAACAGAGGCAAAGGAAGCTCAATGTAAGAAAAAGAAAGTCTTTTGGTCTCATCTAAAATAGTTGCTACATACAGAAATTTGGATGTTGTACAGAGTCTGACTGAAGTGGGTACAGGGCATACAGAGAGAACAAGTTTATTTTTGGTATGTTGTCATAACACAATGATATTTCCAAACTTTCAATAGTGAGATGTCCTACTAATACAACATATACAGCAAAAGCACATAATCTGAAAAATAGAAACCCAAGTCCATCTATAAAATAAACTAATAGGTTTTAGTTAGCTGTCGGACACATTGTTTATCCCAAATTATCACAGGCACAACTCATACATTGAATCTTTATTTAGGAATGTAAGTTTTAGTACGTACAAGAGTAAGAGAATCCAAATTTAAAGCTACATATTGAAAAAAAAATATCTGGCTCTGAAATTACATTAAGTTCTGTTTATTTAACTGCTTTCATATAGATATTTTTATGAAGATCACATTTCCTTAATGTGTTATGTTTCAGCCACAAAGTCTCTGGTATTATACAAACAATTGAATAAGTATGAAATATCTTTTTTTATTTCAATGGACTGATTTTTCTAAACCTTAGGGGGCATTATTTCATTCTTCATTGGAGGTTAAACTATATAATTTCTGACTGTGTAGGTAAAAACACACAGGCATTATCACATTGTTCAAATGTTAACTTCAGTGGTGTCTGAATGCTCTTAACATAATGTGACTTTTCACTACATAAAAACCAATTTCATCTAAACATGATTATATTTCTTCTAATGTGCTTTTTGAATAGTAGTAATTCGCTAGGACCACATAAAATGCATATGTTAACTTTCAATTTGCAGACAGTATTGGTTGCTTTTCAAAATAGCAGCTATCTTTGCAGGTGCATTTTGTTTTCAGTAACTTCCTGTTCACTGGAACTTGAACACAGCAGTGTTAACAAGCTTCCTAGCTGTACCACTGGCTATGGAGTCATTAATACCCGAATCCACAAATGCTGGAAAAATACTTGCTAACTGCCATGCTGTAACTACCCAAGTGCCACACCTAGATAAAAGGAATTGGAGTAAACACACAGATGACTGGAGGGCAAGGAAGAAGAAGGATTTACAAAAAGGCTTTTCCACAAAATCAGTATTTTTCTTTCCCTCACCCTCCAGTCTCTCAAGCTGATCTGTTGCCACCTTTTTTTTTTTTCCAACAGTGAAATTAATATATTAACCCTACAAAACCAGGAAAAAACTGCTTTAACCAACTGCATTTGGTATTTCATTGGAAAGATTAGAAGTCTTAGGCACTTTCCTTATTTATATATTTATGCATGCACTCAGGCACGTGCGATGTTAGACACCTAACACGCATTTGGAGGAAAGATGAAATGCAACTCTCAGAGATATGAACACTATTTTTTTTCAGATGTTGCTTCCCTTCCATCCTTCTGTTGTCTGTTAAGCTGTTTTCCATATGTTTGGCAAGGGTGATTCATTAGACTGTTTTTCTCCTGCAGCATTGTGCTGCTGGTGGGACTATTTGTGGAAAATAACCTATAGTGCATGCTGACTCACTCTTGGACTAAATTCAACACCTCCTACATTTTCTGTACCAAGGCAAGCACTGAATTTACAATTCATGCAAGGAGAACAATATAATTAAATTTTTTTAAAAAAGACACACTTATTTGTATTTTGTTTCTTAATTCTTCTGATTTTTAAAGTAATTCTTTTTCTTTAACCCTCAAACGCATTTTTAGTTTTCTTCAAATAATAAAGTGTGCATGATATTTATAGTTTTATTTAATAATAACACGGACAAAAGCCTAAGTGGATATTGTAGTTACTTTCTTCTTACACCCACAAGGATGTAAACCTCTGTTTACTCTAATTTCATTGAACTATTCCCAATTTCAAGCTTTCAGAATACCAGCACCTAAGCTTTAAGAAGAAATTCCTTAAAATGGCCTTCTTAGTTTCAGCCCTCGTCCTCATTTCAGCCAGCCAGCTTTGATATCACTGGTGAGCTTTTTCACTGAGCACAACAATAAAGTCTATCTCTGCTAGAGCTTTACAGCACTCTGACTCTCCCTTGTGTGGTTTTGGGTTTTTTTTGGGTGGTTGTTAGTTTGCTCATTGTTGGGTTTTGTTGTTATTTTGGTTTGGCTTTGTATTTACATTCTTATTATTGTTTCTCTTTTCTGCTGCATGCATTTATATATTCTTTGCCAGCCATATCTGTTTCTCCTGTTTGTTCTTGCTCACTATTAAATGTTTCTCTTGTAGCAGTTTCTGCAGCAAGACTTTCACAGTGCCCTTTATATTAGTAAAGCTAGTTCTGATTTTATTTAGACAGTTTTCCAGCTTGTCCCCGATCTCATGAATGTTTTTGATTACCAAATTAAGACAACATTATTTGTCAAGTCCTTCGTGTAAAGAATTCCATTTTGCACCTGTTACTACATTTTATGTTTGAATCTGTGATGCTATTTAATTTTTATGACAGACTCTAAGATTTAATATTCTTCACTTTTTACCTCAGTGAATTATTTCAACTCCTGCATTTGTCTGTCACTTTATGTCCATCCTGTAAGTTTCGGGAAAGTTTATCATATGTTTAACTTCAAGAATTATAAAAATAAAAAAATACTTCCTGTCTCTGAAATATCTTTGTTTTGTTCTAACATTTTTAAGGTATCTATCTTTCATTGTGATTTGAGCATGTTTTCTTAAAATATAAACAAAAAACAAACAAACAAAAACCCACTTCCATTTTCTTCAAGGTGTTTTACATTTTTAGGTTGAAAATCATTATAGTTATTAAACAAATCTGTAAATAAAAAAGCTTATTTTTACAAAATTTGACAGTTTTAGAGGATAATAAACATTTTAACTGAAAATCCTAAACAGTTCTATTCTCTGTCTTAGAAGTAAGGTTCAAGAATCTTCATATTATGTTTATATACATTATCAGTAGAAGAATTTTCAGGTATTTTGAAAAGACTTTTCAGAAGTGTTTTAAGCTTTTATTCTTAGTGGAAAAAAAAATAGCAAGAAGATCAATCTAGATCCTTTGTACCCATCAGACCTTCATTATCATAGGAAGTGCCCAACAGTAATCCTGCCATATACAAACCAAAAGATAGTACATTATTTCCTGTCTCATTCCTTATTGTTTTAATGAAAATAGTCTAGCTGTTTGAGCAAATTGGAAACAATTTGTAAATATATGTTACTTTTTAAAAAATCTGTATTTCCTATATAAATATTTCCATTGATAGTTTGCAGTGCATTTTATCAATACAATAAACTAAAGGGTGTATTCAAGATTAACACAGTATCTGGTTCATTCTCCTTAATTTTTCTTTTTATCTAGAAAGAAAACCCAGTTATACAGATTGATGTCTGAAAGCCTATGCCTGGTATAATCAAGCAGTAGTAACCACAGAAGCATGAATTTCATTGAGATGATAGGAACTCTGAAGCTTTATTACCAGCAGTCATCAACAGTAGGTGATAAAATGCAAGTAACTCTGGTAAGTCAAGCAGATCTTAAATTTCATGTTGTCAGGGTAAGGAATCATCTTGGCTGCAGCAGGAAAGGGAGGATGAATCAGTTACAATCTAGCCTCAGCTCTTCATTTAGACTTA
This sequence comes from Lathamus discolor, assembly GCF_037157495.1. Taxonomy (NCBI): domain Eukaryota; kingdom Metazoa; phylum Chordata; class Aves; order Psittaciformes; family Psittacidae; genus Lathamus; species Lathamus discolor. The sequence continues at coordinate 25,224,473 of NC_088887.1, read as the reverse complement.
GCGTCTTTATTGATTCTGATTCTTGATATACTTCTGCTTGCCATAGCATTAAGTTAAAAGAAATTAATGCATTAAAAGTTATATAGCTTTAACATTATACAAGGTAATACACTGACTGCTGTGCAGACTGAAAACTCTTCTTTTGAAGTGAGGAAGAAAGACACTAGACTGTTTGCAAGGTCAATATTATCTCCCCCTCTTTGTCTCAACATTGAGAAGGAAGGCTATGCTGGTGAGGGGGATAACCTAATTGCCACACATACTAACTGCCCTGTGTGTTGGAAACACCAATGAGGAAAGAAAAAGTAAAATTTTACATAGTGACATGTTTTGCTTCTCTAGGATTAAGACAATCCCTGTATTATTACATTCACTACTAAAGTAGTCAACTTTTATTGACTTCAGATGACTGAATTTCAAGCAAGTCCTGGGCTCAAAACAAAAAAATTATAATAAAAATCAATTGAGACCAGTTGTTGATGGTTTTGGCTGCCAATATCGAACTGAGCCTTTGCTACTGTACATTACCTTGCAGACAAACACTTGTAAGTCATCTTGAAAAAAAAACCCAAAAGATAGGTCTTGCTTCTGCGCCTTTTCCTGCATAGCTTTAGGGTTTTGGTTCAATAGCAGAATAGCAGAATAGCAGACTATATTGAGTCAGGCATCAACTCTGGCACACAGCTTGCCCTCTGACTGAACAAATACTGACATCAGTGAACACCACATAGGTTTCAATAGCTTACATTGAGGGTTGTTATCAGTTATCAGCCAGAAGTTTCATTTATAGCATTAGATTAATTTTTGTTGTTTGGGTGTTTTTTAAGGATCCTATTTGATAACAGATGTGTACACTTGATTAAATTTATTATAGAATCATGACTCTTAAAAATTTTAATGCTTTTACAACATTTAAAGATACATTTTCCTTTTATCTTCTTTTATGAGGCTTCTTTCCTTTTTTGCTTTGTTCTGTTCCTCTCTTGAGATTTGATGATAAACAGAAAGACCACAGACAACTAAAGGGCATAATATATTCTATGAACTGTTAAGTATTGAAAATTGAACTAAATATTAGTACACAGGTAAGCCTGTAAAAATAAACTCATTATTTGAGATAAATATGGCATTAATAAAAGCATAGCACCTCAGGTCTTTAATCAGATACATTATGGGACATGAAATCAGCTAAAAGCTTTGTAGAGGCATGCACAGGTATCTTGTTGCAGTAATGAAAATTTCTTCATTACTCCAGAATTTTTTGCATTTAGCTACACAAAACTAGTGGCTAAATCCAACATAAAAGTGGCAATAGTAGAAGACAATTCTATTTTTTGTCTACTTACATGTTTGGAGTTAAAGCTGTGTATATATGTGTGTGTGTGTATAAATATATATGTGCAAATGACAAATGACATCTATTCAGGAAATCTATGATTTAGCTGGGATGTGACTAAAACTCATTTCTGAATTTGGTAATGATATAATCACTTTCTGAAATCAGATATACAATCTAGGCCTTTGCCTAAATATTTTTAATAATTTGATTTCATTAAAATTTAAAGAAAAAAGTTTATCCTCATAAAAAACACCACTGATGGCTAGAAACATACAGTAATATTAAAAATAAAGGTTCTTATAGAAACACATGCTCAATAAGGTGGGTTTTAAGATCCTCAGTTACAATAAATTACCATGACTCTACTGGTTTCAGCTCAGCTATTTTCGTGCTAAATAAAAAATGCATCATCAAATACCTGGTAAAATTTTGAGAGTCAGTAAAACAGCACTAGTAAGTATGTACATGCACAGACGTATTAAAAACTGCCACAAAGAAAAGATTTAAGAGTGTGCTGTGCTTGCAATCATGAAAAACACTTTAAAAATACAGGAACTACTCGTAGTAGTTGTCACAAAGTTCTGCATAACCTTTATAACATGTGGCTGAATAGACTGGCTTTCATCCTCTGTATACTTCATAAGTAGACTCTTAAGATGCAGTTTTCTACCTGTGGCTCTGTCCACCTCATCACTATCAATATTAACAAATAAGAACAAAAAGCCTTCTTAAAGCAAAAGCCTTAATAGGCTGGATGGTCTATAATACAGAAACACCTGTTCTGCTTCATTGGCTGAACTAAGACATGCAGAAGCAGAGCTTTAAAGTTAAAATTAATTAACAAATTAATGAAACTGGCTCAGATTTTCTTTGAACTTCATTCAAAGGAGTGAACTGAATTAGGGTTTTATATTCTTTGTAACTGCTGCAGCTGCCGAGCCTCGCATACAGAGGTGGGCCTGTCTGAGTCAGGATCCTCATGGATGTGCCCTGAAGAAGCCAGGAGGCTTATATACTGTAATAAACTTAGATGGCAACTGATTTTAGGTCACAGCAGAATGAGAGTTAAGCTTAGATTCTGAGGATCTAAATGTAATACTTTTGTGTTTAAATTGGGAATTTGATCCCAAATGCCAGCATCAAGAATTTATTGGATTGTCATGGACAAAGTGTCTCAACAAAGGAAATTGAAAAATATTTCCTTCATGACCAATTAAAACAAACTTTTAATTACTGATGGATGTAGCTACTGAGAAAACAAACAAACAAACAAAAGGCAACAAATAATTAAACAAACCCTTAAGGAAACACCTTATTTTCCCCTTTCCCAGGCTTAACTCCAGTTCAGTACCTCTCCCTCCTCCCTTTTAAGCTCAGCTTCCCTAGTTGTCAAGGGTAATACACAGTCTCTCCCGATCCCTTTAGTTAGTCATATGTTAGTGCAGGAGTTTGAGGTTTGTAATGGTTCATTTTTGCCACTCCCTGCTTCATACTTGTTTTCCTTCACTGTTTTGTGTTTCTTACTTGTTCCCTTTGTACTAACATGGGCTCTTCCAAGGGCCATGGTCGCTCAGAGGTAAGCATGAACCACTGTGGGCTCCTCTATGGTCCACCATCCCTTTGGGGGGGATCCCCACCCCAGTGTGGTTGTCTCTATGGGCCACAATCCCTTTGGGACATCCTGGCATGAACTCCTCTGTGGTCCACAGTCCATTCAGGGTCATCCACGTTTCTGGTGTGGTCTCCTCTATGGGCCATGACCCCTCAGAGATAGATACCTTCTCGGTAATGAAGCATCTCCATCCAGGAGTGCATCTCCATTCATGACCCTACTAGCATACATTTACATGTGCCTTCTCCATTTCTCCTCCCTTTTCCTCACACACACCTCCCTGAATGCCTCCTCATGTGTCTCCTTTTATATCTCCTTCTGTTCTCTCATGTGTCTCCTTGCTGCTCTCATGCTAGTCATTGCTGCTGTCCTTTCTTAAACATGTTTGTACAGCAGTGACAGAGGCTGCCCTGCCTGTTCAACTGCTGAGACCCAGTGGTCTGTTTCCACTAGTTGCCTGGCTGGCCCAGGGCAGCTCATGGACTCCCTCCATATACCCCTGCCACCCAAACATTGCCAGATATACCCAACACATGGTCCCAGTGTAAAACCACAGAAACAAGCATATGCACTAGATTTCATTTTAATAGGCTTTTTGCAGGAAAAGGAGGGTCAACACCTGGCTTTTTTTTTTTTTTTTTGTTTGAGGTAATGATATATTCTTTGGTTTATTTTTTCTAAATTCAGTTCCTTTCCTGTTCTACAAGCAAAATAAAGATTTTCTGGTTTAGCTTGTGCTGCACAGTAAATTGGACTGGTCTAATTTTCCAGAAATTTGTATAGATAAAGTAGCATTTACAGCATTATTACTGAACTTTGATTACCTGCAATTTTGTCTTATGAATTTAATAATCTGTAGCTTAAAAACAGTTTCTTGATTTTTTTCAGGCTTATGTCTGAAACAAGTATAGAAGGCTTTCTGAATGTTCTGTGGCATGCACTGAAATTTTATTTCCCAGTAAGTCTCTCTTTTGGTAATTTTTTAGAATTAGTGCATAGCAAACAAAGCCAATCTTACATGAACTGACTTAAAGAGCTTGGCTTGTTTAGCCTAGCAAAACATAAGATAAGAGGGTAGATGATTGTTCTCTATAAATACATCTGGGAACAAGCACAAGGGAGAGGGAAAGGCTATTAAAGCTAAAAGACAGTATCAGCACTAGAACAAAGGTATATAATTTGGCCTGAAAATTGCACTGTAAATTAGAAGATGATTTCTAACTATGAGAAAATGAAGCTGTGAAGCAGTGCCTAAAAGGAAGAGTAAAAAACCACCAAACTCTGCAGACACAGACTAGCCCTATTAAAGGGAAATGTGCATTTATGAACAAGATTATGTCATGATTAACTTACAGTAGCAGATCATTGGATTGATGGTCAAGGAAAACCTTTCCTGTTTTTTTTTTTTTCTTTCTTTCTCTTTTTTTTTTTTGGCTGTTACTTTTTGTGAATTGTTTTGTTGTTTGTTGGTTTTTGGTTGTTTTTTTTTTAATATTTTAAGACCGGATAAGCTTGTTGGGGGCAAATTGGCCAGCTGCAATTAGGTCTCTTTGGTACTTTTTTCCAAGGTAAATGCACGCTTCCTGCAGTTCACTGTACAATGAAGGAACTCTTCAAAATGGAACATTTGCAACAAAAGAGAATAAACCTTCACCTCAGCTGCTGACAATGGAGTTCATCTGGGACACGGAAGACCATTATATGGCACCCATTGCTGAATTTCACATCTTACTCTAAATACGTAGAAGAGGTAGACATTTATCCCAGATTTGTTCTTGATCTCTTTTAGCTATTGAATTAATCTTTTTGATGTTGAAAAGTGTTCTGATCTCCTGTAAGCACACAAACCTAATTACTTATGCCAGTATAAGGCACTTTATTCATTCTTTGGCACTTCTTTTGTCTGTAATAATGCACAAGCATGATGGACACAGGCACATCTGGCAATGCAATGTGATGTGCAAACAGTCTTAAAACTGAGCCAATTACGTACCCCTTTTGTATTAGATTACATCAGTAATGAGTACCTAGTATCAACTTGGTTTTGGAGATCGACAATATTCTGGTCTCCGAGCAACTTAAAATTCCAGTTCATGCACTCACTGTGATTTTGCTAAGGATATTTGTTTCATCTGTTCGAGATGTCAGTTTTCAGGAGATGTTAGAAAAACCTAAGGGATTATAGGCTAAGCTGTCAATAAACTTCCAGTCTTCAAGACAACAAAAGAACTTCAACACTAAATCTATCAATCTGTAAATCAGACATATGCTGTTTCCCATGAGCTCTCTCTCTTTTCTTACTCTCCAACTCATACTGAAAAACTGCTCATTTGACCAGGCTCCTATGACAGTAGCTCCTATTGCCCGACAGCTGCTCTGAAAGCTAAATGCCCAAGCTATACCTAAGGCCTGTCTTCAGAGATTCCAGAGTACATATGTATCTTTTCTGCAGCACTGGGGGGGGGGGGGGGGGGAATGATGAATAAAAATAAAAAAATGCTTATTAAAACAAAAAAACCCAAACCCCCAAAACCCCCAAACCAAACAAAATTTTACACACCATTAATGTTCTTTCAGCCATATCTATGATGTGGGTACGGATAAACAAAAGTAAATTAAGTTTAACACATTTGTTTTTAACAACATGTCATTTCCCCCCTTCAAAATGATAGGTTATCCTACTTATCTGTCACCACACCACTGAACTGTGCTAAAATAAAAATTCAATATCCAGCCAGAAATTTATATTGGTTGTAGTTGTGTCTAAAAGTAGTGTACATAACCATCTGAAAATAGGGATTCATCCATGTCTCACACTGTTAGAATTTGCACTGTGGAAAGGGATTAGCTAAAATCTGTCTCAATTGTAGACCAGATCAAATTCTGATACAGGGGAACTACTAAAACAATAAAACTGCTAGAAAGAAAACACAGTTTTTGCAACTCCTACAAGTTACTTTGTTTTGATAGACAGAGGGTCTTCCTGTCAACACAAGCTTCTGCACATCTGCTAGAAGTTATCAGCTCATTTGTTCATTGATGACAGTATAAAACAAAGCCCAATGCCATTTCAGGACCATGAAATCACACCTAGTGAGATTTACTTTTGGGATCTGAAAATGTTTTATTCTAGCTTGCAAATGCCTCCTCTCCTTTGTGGGCCCATATATGACTCAAATAAAATATTGACATGAGTACTTGCTTATCCTGATTTAAGGTTCAGCTAAGTCTATGGGAATTGTTCCACTGACATTAACAGGTTTTGTATTGGGCCCTTTTAGCACACTGGCAAGATCCTAAGTCTCCAGGCAATATTCCGAGATCCTTAAAAGGGCATGACAAGCAGTCTCACTAAGTGAATGGTACATTCACTATTCCCCTCTGATGTGCAAGTACCTTCCTAAAATACCTATTTTTACCAAAGGCTCTTCCATCTGTTTATGACAGATAAAGGAACAGCCAAGATATATGATCAGCTGCTCCCTCAGAGATTCTCCCTTTTTCCAAAACAGATAAGTTAGGATTTGTTTCAGTAGTTACCCAGTAACTTGAGTTCACATTACTTTTCTAAACTCTCAGGCAATCTGAAGAAAAAATAAACCAAAACAAAGCAATTCAAAACAAAACAAATCAAGACAAAAATTTAATAAAGGAAGGAATTTACTGCATGTACCACGGATCATTCAAGGCAACATCATCATAATGTGGAGTATTTCTTCCTACCATATGAAAGGGATGATCAAATAATTTCTAATTTAAGGACACAGTTGAAGATTGGTCTTCTGGTCATCAACACTCTTCCTTGCTTTTTAACCAAATAAAGGCATAATGAAGGTTAGGTTTCACTGAATTTCTGTGTCTGTATGTTTAAATACAGAAAGAGATTAGATAAAGAAAATATCTACAGTGGCCTTTTAATTTTAGAACATTACTTTAAGAGTCATGTAGTAACCTTGCAATTGGTGTGGGAATCTTGCCTGATCAAGGTGAGCCTATGACAAGCCTTCTTGCTCCATCTACATGAGGCATTATGCTCATAGGCTCTCATTCTGCTGGGGGACTTCAACAACCCTGATATCTGCCAGAAAAGCAGCACAGGAAGCTGTAGGCAATCCAGGACACTCCTGGCATACACTGAGGATAACTTCTTAAGGCAAGTAATGCACAGCCCCACTAGAGGAGATGAGATACTGGAACTGATGGTCATCACTGCAAGTGAGTTAATCGTGATGTCAAGATTGGAGGCAGCCTGGGCTGCAGTGATCATGCAGTGGGAGTTCACAGCTCTGAAAGTCAGGCAGAGAGTAAACTCAGGATCCTGAATTTTAGGAAGCAAAACTCCAACTGTTCAAGGAGTTAGTCAACAGGACCCTTTGGAAACTCCCCTCAGGGACAAGCGAGCAGAATAGAGCTGTCAGATCTTTAAGGACACTTTCTGTAGAGTGCAAAAGCTATCAATCCCAGGTATAAGAAATCAGGAAAGGAAGGCAAGAGACGGGCATGGATGAATTGAGACCTGCTGGTCAAACTAAAGGGCACAGAAAAGACATGGATCTCTTGCAGCAGGTCCAGAGAATGGCCACAAAAAAATATCAGAAGGATGGAAAGCCTGTGCTATGAAGACAGGCTGAAAGAGCTGGGATTGTTCAGCCTGGAGAAGGAAAGGCTCCAGGGAAACCTTATTGTGGCTTTTCAATAATTAAAGGTAGCTTATATGAAAGATGGGGACAGACTTTTTAATGGGGCCTGTTGTGACAGGACAAGGGGTAATGGTGTTAAACTAAAAGAAAGTGGATTTCGACTATATATAGGAAGATATTTTTTACAGTGAGGGTGGTAAAACAGTAGAACAGGTTGCCCAGAGAGGCTGTAGATGACATATCCCTGGAAACATTCAAAGTCAGGTTGAACAGGGCTCTGAGCAACCTGATCTAGTTGAAGATGTCCCTGCTTTTTGCAGAGGGGTTGGACTAGATGACCTTTAAAGGTCCTCTCCAAGCAACTATTCTGTGATTCTAGTAAACATGACAAATTTAGTGGTCAGGTATAGCCAAAAAACAGTTATAAATAAGGAGTATAACAGGTAACACAGTAAAACTGACTTTTTAGAGATCCACATAATCACTGAAGATCTTAGTTACTCCAGGTGTCTGCAAGACACAAAACAAAGCCAGAAGGCTCACTATTGCCTGTGAACTTGTATTGTCCAACTACACTGTAGCACACAGTGGGACATTAAAAAATTAGTAATGTTTGACTGCAAGTCAAAAAAAGAAAAACTGCAAATCCAAAGACCACAGGAAAGGCACATAAAGCCACATCCTCTTAGCAACAGAACAAGTTAATTTGCGTGATGAGTAACAGAGACAATACCTAGAGATGGAAAGTATTACCTATGTCATTAATAAAATGATAATAAAATCACAAACGACCTCCAAACCCTTGATATTTTTTAGACCAGTCTTAAAAATGCTACACTGAGGTGAAAAAGAAAGATTAAGGAAAACTCCAGCAAAGCAAAATGCTACTTAAAAAAGAAGGAAAAAAAAAAACAAAACCCAACGAACAACCCCCCCCCCCAAAAAAAAAAAACAAAAACCACCAACAACAACAACAAAAAAAAAAAACAACCCAAAACCCAACCAACCAAACCATAACTGAAAACTGGCCTTCAACCTGGTTTACTTACCTAGTTACAAAACTCAAATCAATAAACTAATAACTTCCCACAACTTTTCTCCATTGCAAGAAAGTGTTGTAAAGGTAACAGATCACATAGCTTCTGTTACGCTTCTGTTAGTAAGTCTACTAATTCCCTGGATTTTGCAGCTTTCCACATCAAGTTCTTTCAGAACTGTTAAACACTACACTTACAGTGATGCTTGAGGAAAGTGTCTGCTGGAACATGGAGAAGGAAGAATATCTACCAAGGCTCTCTTATTTAAAAAAAAAAAAAAAAAAAAGTTGAGTACCTGAATGTTTAAACATAAAATTTAAGACTAAGGGCATTAAATTCAGCTATAACCTCTCACTCAAATTTCAGTCACAAAGAGCACTGGTCAAATAATAACAAAGATAAAGACAACAGTGCTGAAAAAAAACCTATGTTTAAAACAAGCATTCTACTTTTAAAAATAAAGTGTGTGAAAGAAACAGTGAATATTATAATGAGAAATTTTAACCTACTTAATAACAATATTTTAGGAAATTATGAAAGTCTCTGAATTAGGCAAAGAAGCTAATGATTAGATATTTTCCCTAGTGTAAAGAACTGCAAAATGGTTGCTCTGGGCAGTAAGTGTGATTGTACATTAGAGAAATTCCAAGTAATGCCTTGCTCTAATTTTTTTTATTAAAATCACCAAATAAAGTGTCTGAAACTTCTTAGAAAGAATTTTTAACTAGTTTAGTTGATTGTAGTTACTGTTTGAAAGACAGAAAATGCTAAGGAAAAAAATGGAAAATATTATTTTGATAGAGTTTTGTGAAATATTCAGAAATTACAGTTTTAAATCCTATTAATTTAATGTTCAGTTATATTTCTTTTTTTAGAAATACAGGAATGAAAATATATATAATTGACTAAAAATACAACTGCTAAATATTAATCAAATTCATGGAAGTCAGTAAAACTAAAATGAATTTCACAGTTAAAGGATTTCCTCTTTCAATAGGACAAAGAGGAATATTCTGCAGTAAATTAGAAAAGACATGAGGTCAAAATGATACTGATTTACTGTGGAAAAAGTTGGCACAGTAACAGAGGGGCAAGTAAAAATTTACCAGCAGCTTCCGAGGGAAGAGAGGAGACTATACCCAGCATACTTCTTGTCACATAAAAAAAGTGAAAATTTTCCCCTTCACTCAACAATTTGAGAATTACTCCACTTAAAACCAGAGGCTTGAGATAAACATGAATGATATCTGATGGATAGAATCTTGACTTTTCTTATTGCCTCTGCCTCAAAATCCTGACTGCAAACATCCATCTCAGAGGAAATGTCTGCATAGGCTTCTATAGGAAAACAAGCCCAGCATCAGTAGTCACTGTTGCATACACAAAATTGTTTTTCCAGGCTAAAGGAGTCCATCATTCCCATAGGAGTAAACATCAATGCTTATGAGACCAGGTCTTTATAGAGAACAGAGCAATCAAAGGGTTAATGTCACTTTGGGAAGCAGGAGATTACGATGTCTTATCTTTATTCTTGGAAACTTTATCAATTAATTCCCTAGTCGCTACAAATAATTTCAGTCTACAAAAAAAAAAAAAAAGAAAATTAAGTTCTTAATTGTTTTGATTTGTTGTTTTCATTGAAGAGAAACTTTCTCCAGTCAACGTAGATCCTGATGAAAACTCTCTTGAGATATTTTATCTGGAAAGAAAACAAACAAAATCCTTACAAACACACCATGCAAAGAACTGCTTGAGATATTGTTCCTTCCCTATGCCTGACCTACAGTCCTTCTTGGAATTCTAATGCTCTTACAGGCACCTAACAGGTTTGGCATCCTTTCTGAAAGAAGATAATTTCATATTCAACTTAATGATTTTATTCAAGATCGACTTTTAGAAAGTCTGGTTTAGAGAGCTTACTTAGTTTCTAGCCAATAGGTAGTTCATGTACAAATTCTATTTAGACAGCCTTATTTTATGTTTTAGAAAGTCTTTTATCACTGATACATGATGTTAATTGCTCTTTGATATACAGTCATATTTTGCCTACTAACAACTGAGATTATATCTTTTCTAGATTGTTATTAAAAGCTCTCTGTACTTGTTATTACTGTGAAATACTTTAGCAAAAAGAAAAAAATTAAGTTGATCTGCAACACATGTAGATATCTATGCCCATGTCTATTTCAGGCTTAGAAAACTGTATTTCAAATAATAAAGCCAAATTCACATCAGTCATCAAAAGAATATTTCTGACTAGATTTCCAAAAGAAGTAATTGATCTACCTAGCCTCACACTTGAGCTACAGAACTCATCCAAAAAAAGGCAACATTAGAATTTAGAGTTTTGTCTTTTGTCAAAAATAGTCTGTATATATTTCTCATTGCACTTGATATGGAAATGAAATGACAAATCTTTCTATATGTCCTGGGTTCAGCAGTAGCAGTCATTTTCCTCCTTCTTAGTAGCTAGTGCAGCGCTGTGTTTTGACTTTCGGCCCGGGAACAGAGCTGATAACACAAGTGTTTTAGACTGACCAAGGACTTTCTGAGCCTCATGCTCTGCCAGGGATGAGGGGAGGCCAGGAGGAAGCAGAGACAGGACATCTGACCCAAGCTAGCCAAAGAGGTATTCCATACCACAGTACTTCATGCCCAGGGAGGTAACTGGGAGTTAACCCGGAAGGGTATGGGCTCTCTTCTGGGGGGGTAAGAACTCGTTCGGCAGTGGTATTGTATTCTCTTCCCTTGTTATTTTCTTTTATCATATTATCATTGGTGGTAGCAGTAGTGATTTGTGTTATACCTGAGTTACTGGGCTGTTGTTATCTCAGTCCATGGGAGTTACATTCTCTCGATTCTCCTCCCCATCCCTCCGGGAATGGGGAGGGGGGTGGGAGGAAGGAAAGAAAGAGGGAGAAAAGGCGGGGGGGAGTGCCTGAACGAGCTGTGTGGCTCAGTTTAAACCACGACACTATATGAGTTTTTAAAACTCTTTTATGCCCTAATCATTTACACTATTTTAAACTCAAAAAAAATTACAAGCAGATCTAACCAGCCAGTATCAAAACTTGTTTTACTGTTAAAATGAAATCTAAGTATAAAAATGAGAAAAAAATTGCTTACTCAAGAATGTTCCTTCCAAAGTTTCATATTTTTCAATGTGACATATCCCTAATACCTAACAACATTTTCTATAATGATGTGATTTAAAATACATACTTTTAATGATATAGGTGTACTTTCAGCTAAGAAAGATGAACATAAGTAGATCTTCCTACAGGAAGGCCATTAGAAAAGAGGGAACAACAATTTTTCTTACAGATATTATAACTCCTTCCTCCAAAAACAAACAAACATTCCACACATATATACTAAAACTGCCTTTGCTTTTATACAGGTAATCTGCAGTAATGACTCATTCAATTGAGAAATGGTTGTTTTGGGATGTCTAATAGCACTGAACCATAATTTCATGGTGTAACATGAGACTCACCTATCTGAAAGGTAGGATATCTTACATTTGAAACTAAAAAGAAGAAAGAAGAAAGGGCATGAGCATGGGAATGGAGAAGTATAAGAAGAAAGGGAACATTGAATAGAGCTTTCTACTACAGCTGCATTCTTCTATCTGTGATAAAAATACATAATAGGATGGCAATGCTATCACAAAACAATACTTAGGGATTAGACCATCTATTATTTGTCCCACTTATGTAAAAACCATTACACAGCACGATTGCGCAGAAGAGTGCTGAGCTGGTGTTCTGTGAAATGTGAGTGAATAACTCACTCAAAAGAGAAGTGAAATCTTCCCCAAAAGGAAATTTAATACCTCCAGTTTTCATAATTTTCTGTTTTGTATAGGAAAAAGGCATGCTCATTGTAGACTTCTGTCGCGGTTTAAACCGATCCACACAGCTCGTCCACTCACCACCACCACCACCACCCCCCCCCCCCCCCCCCGCAGCCCTCCCAGCTCCCGGAGGGATGGAGAGGAGAACTGAGAGAATGTAACTCCCACGGGTTGAGTTAAGAACAGCCCAGTAGCTAAGGTATAACACAAATCACTGCTGCTACCACCAGTGATAATATTGGTAAGAGAAAATAACGAGAATACGATACCACCGCTGAACGAGTTCGACCCCCCCCCCCCCCCGAAGAGAGACCATGGCCTTCCGGGTAACTCCCAGTTACCTCCCTGGGCCTGATGTACTGTGGCATGGAATACCTCTTTGGCTGGTTCGGGTCAGGTGTCCTGTCTCTGCTTCCTCCCGGCCTTCCCTTGTCCCCAGCAGAGCATGAGACTCACAGAGTCCTTGGCCAGAATAAACATCACTTAGCAACAATTAAAAACAATCAGCGTTATCAGCTCTCTGCCCAGGCTGGAAGTCAAAACACAGAGCTTGCACCAGTTACTAAGAAAGAGCAAAACAGCTCCTGGTAAACCCAGGACAACTTCTTTTGTAAGCTGTTAGACCTATCATCAGTTTTACCCTGACTCAACCTGCATTTCCCTCAATGCAGGCTTCCTTTTGAATTTGCCTATTAGGAAAGGAGGATGCTTGAGCCACGCAAAGCAATTACAGTAGCAGCTGTGAACATTCATGTCATGCATGACACTTGTCATTAAAGTATTTCTAAGCTTGTTTGAAATACATCTATGCTCATTTGTGATTTTTCATATAATTGCCAAATCCAAAGTAATCCAATAATGTGAGCTACACTCTCATGTGTGTTGCAAAGGAAAATCTATTTGCCACAGAGAAACATCTCAAGGAGGATCACCTGCTGAGAAGTCTCAGAACATGTTTGGATATTTATCTGTATTTGCTCATTACAGTTATATCAATTAGGTAAACGAAATTCCAATTCCTTGCAATAAAGAAAACCAAAGCATCCAGTTTAAGGAGCATAGCATGCCTTGCCAATCTGATGGTTTTCTATATAATGAGATGAATGAATTAGTATAAGAAGACATAGAACAGTGACTGCTGTTTACAGAAGCCAGACCTTACACCTGGATCCTATAGTACCACTGTAATCCAAATAAACAGATATGAACTGGATGTATGGGCAATATAGGAATTTACCTGGACTGCCAGGCTCAAAGATTTGCAATGACCAGTAAAAAGATCCAACTGGCAGATAATCACTACAGATGCCCAGAGCACGTTCTGTAGCTGACAGTACCAAACTGGGGTGTATAATGTCATGGCTGTTGCACTTTGGACTTTGAAAAAATGAAGAAATGGGTTGACAGGAACCTCATGAAGTTAAATGAAGTAAGGCAGTATTAAATCCTGCATCTGTAATGGAATAACGCTCTGCAGGCTGGGTGTCAGCTGGGTAGAAGAAAGCTTTGTGTAAGGTGTGGGGTCTTAGTGGACAAGCTGAATATAATTCAGCAGCATGCTTTTGTGGGAGGGAAGGACAAGGGAATACTGAACTAGTGTTTCTAAAACTTTCATGAGTATAGCCATAAGGCCCAGAGAAATTATTCTTTCAGGACCCTATCCTGTCCTCATGAAGCCATGTCTGCAGTCCTGTGTCCACTTCTGGGGTCTCCAATATATGATAAACATGCACACTGTAACAAGTCCAGTGGTCAGGGACTAGATCACATGATGCATGGGGAGAGTCTCAGAGAATTAATTTTTTTCAGCCTTAAGACAACATGGCTTCAGAAAGACCTTACTGCTGTTTACAGAAGTTGTTGAGCTTCCATCCTTGGCAATATCCAAAACTTTCCTAGACACAACCCTGAGCAACTTGCACTGATTAACCTGCTCTCCGTAGGAGGCTCAACAGAAGGACCTCTGTAAAGGACGTCTCTTCCAACTTTCATGACAATGATTATGTGTTAAAAGAGCAAATCGACACTTCCAGGAAGCAAACTGAACAGCGCAGTTTCAGGATTTCACTGAAGTTAAATCAAATAGCTTTATCAGGGAACCTGCAGCTAAAAAGACAAGAGCATAGCCAAAAAGATACACAGAACCTTTGTGTGACAGCAACTGTTGGACCTATTATATGTTTTATTGACTGATGCTTCACTTTCAGTTTGATAGGAAACAAAACGTAAATTTGTTGGTAAGCAATAGAAAATGCTTAGGCCTACTGGGATGGCACCAGGAATGTCATTACTCATTAGTGAAAGCAATCTCAAAAATAATAGACACAGATATTCATGTCGGGATATGCAAAGCAAATTTGAGAAAACAGTAAGAAGCAAAAAAGACAAAAGGGAAGAGAAGAAGTTTATAATAAGTTCTTGTGGCAATTGTCCTATTTACCCTAGGGGAAAAAAAAAGTTAGAATAACAAATAAATAAAAAGGCATACAATCTTATTCATAGACTCCTGTAACTTGTTTCTAATGATTTTAAGAAGCACTATTTAATTAAAAATATGCAATAAAGGTGAGGTTTTGTTTTATTTATTTGGTTTTTGTCTTTTTCTATGTAATAGTAAGAAGGTAGGGAAATATTTCCAAGCATTTAAATTTGCCAATAAAATGGTTATTTGTCCCTCAGCCATATTCATAACACAAGTCAAATCTGACAGCACTTTTGGAGCATCTTTTGGGAAGTACATAGAATCATAGAATCATAGAATGGTTAGGGTTGGAAAGGACCTCAAGATCATCTAGTTCCAACCCCCCTGCCATGGGCAGGGTTACAGTAACATTTTAGTAGATCCAGTTGTAAAAAGATATGTAATTTTAAATGAGAATATTGCTAGTTATCTTCCAGAGTCTTTCTTCCAGTTCTCTTGCACCCTTTCCTGCAATAAGAAGTATCTTCCTTCCTTCTGCATTCCTTAAATTCTAATCTCAACATAACATTCATAATTTCAGCAAGACCAGCCTTCTAGCTAAAAAACTTGGAGCTTAATGTGTCAGTGGCTGTTGTGGTTTAAACAAAAGTCATCCATAAATCACACAGTCGCTCTCTCACTCCCCCTCTTCTTGCCCTCCCCCTACTCGCAGAGGGACAGAGAGGAGAATCGAAAAGAATGCAACTCCCACGGGTTGAGATTAAGAACAGTTTAGTAACTAAGGTATAACACAAATCTCTACTGCTACCACCAATAATAATAGATAAAGGAAATAACAAGAGGAAAGAATACAACACCTCAACACCAGCTGACCATTAACGTGTCCCACTCCCCCCAGCTGAGCACCGACCGATACCTCGTCCAGCCCTGTAGTCACCAGCCCTTCCAGGTAACTCTTACATCCTGGGCATGACGTGCAGTGGTATGGAATACCTCTTTGGCTAGTTTGGGTCAGGGGTCCTGTCTCTGCTTCCTCCCAGCTTCCCCTCCTCCCTGGCAGGGCATGAGGATCAGAAAGTCCTTGGCCAGACCAAACATTTGAGCAGCAACTAAAAACATTGGCATTATCAACATTGTTCCCAGGCCAAAAAATCAAAACACAGTGCTGCACTATCTACTAAGGACAAAAATAACTGCTACTGCTGAACCCAGGACAATGGCTCAAGTACTACCAAAAAGAAAAAAATCAAAAATGTTGAAACAGTCATATTCATGCCACCTGACAACTTTGTCTTCAACTGGGATGGTCAGCTGTCATACGAGTTTAGAATGATCTTATACTTGGGAATGCTTTCTAGTAAACCAAAGTCCAATTGCATGAACATGTCAGAGGCTTCATAATGTTCAAAAATCATATTTTGGGAAAGTATTCTTCATCCCTACATAGAACATGGATATTTTGGTACTTTCTAAAAGCTAGATTATTTTTTTTTCTTTTTTAAGAATGGACAGTAAAAGCACTGTTTCTCACTGCCAAAGAGTACAAGATAGGACTTTTACAACATATAGGTCTGAACTAAAGTGAGCCCAGAAATCATGCTTCAGAACATTTTGGGCAGACAGTAAACACTTTCAGCTCCCACTCACTTACTGTTGTTAGGAGATTATATATTAAAAAGTAATTCCTGAAAGTAGAAATTAATAGAAGTTGCTATTTTTAAAAAAGTAACATCCCATTTTTGTCCTGGTATCTTCGTAAGAATTAATCTTTATACACTTGCTTTGAAAGTTTATACATAAGCTGAGAAAAGAATTAATAAAATAAATGGAATAATTTATTTCTGAATATAACAAAAATATATTTTAAGGCTATTAACAGGCCAGCTGTCACCTGAAAAAAAATTAAAATGTCTTGAATTATAAAGGTAGTAATAAGACTTCAGAAAGAGTTGCCTGTGCTTTCCAATTCATTTTATACTCCTTAACACCTTACTATACTTTACTGAATTAATATTTTTTTTAGTTCCTGATGTTTGTTTGTTTGTTCTTTAATGAAGAAACCAAATAAAACAGTTCCTTCACCTCTGGTTTTGACTGTCCACTTGCTTCAAGTACAGAACCTGTCATTTTAGAAAAGGCCATTTGTCTGATAGTCCAAAAAAAGAACAGATACTACTCTGTGTGAAGACAAGAATTAGACTGAAATTGAGATGAGAAAAATCACTGAGCCCCCGTTTGCCCTAAACTCAAATATATTGCCTCTCATAAGACAGGTTTCCCAAACTAAGGATCAAAGATCCATAGCCTTGATCTCCCACATTGCCACTGAAATGGCTAATAGCTACATTTTAAAGCAAATTCATTTTCTTACAAACCCAATTTAAGTGTTATTCAGTTTTCTTATCTGTGGCCATATGCTTAAAAACTAATTACTCTGCTGGCATTTTTAATTAAAATGATGTTATCTATGGTTCTAGGTGCATTAAGTACACGACTGATCTCAGATGCCAAATGAAATTTCTATAGATGATTCATGCCATGTGCTTTCCTGTTTCACAAGTTGCATTGTAACCGGTAAAAACTATAAAACACAGATGGAATAGGTATCCATGAAATTCCCTCATATTTAGCTATCAGATTTGGAATACTGTTTTTTCTTTTTTTTTTTTTTTTTCCTAATAAATAACATCTTGTCCTGGGTTCAGCAGTAGCAGCCTTTCTCCTTCTTAGTAGCTGGTGCAGCTCTGTGTTTTGACTTCCAGCCTGGGCAGAGAGCTGATAACACCGATTGTTTTTAATTGTTGCTAAGTAATGTTCATTCTGGTTAAGGACTTCGTGAGTCTCATGCTCTGTCACGGATGAGGGGAGGCCGGGAGGAAGCAGAGACAGGACACCTGACCCAAGCTAGCCAAAGAGGTATTCCATACCACAGCACGTCATGCCCAGGGAGGTAACTGGGAGTTACCCGGAAGGGCACGGGCTCTCTTCGGGGGAGGTCGAACTCGTTCGGCGGTGGTATTGTATTCTCTTGTTATTGGGCTGTTCTTATCTCAACCCGTGGGAGTTACATTCTCTCAATTCTCCTCCCCATCCCTCCAGGAGCAGAGGAAGGGGGGGGTTGGGGGGGGAAAGAAAGAGGAAGAAAAGGCAGGGGGAGTGTGTGGCTCGGTTTAAACCACTATACATCTGTATTACTCTTAACAAGATCAGTAGGTTCTAAGCTGATGTCTGAGGTTAAATTCTTCCCCTGGCTACAAGTTTCAGTCCTCTTGCCAGCTTATGCCCCTTCAGTCCATGTGTACATGGCATAGAAAGTCTGTAATAAGAAGTGAAGTTTTGAGGAAAATTTAGATTTTTACATACTTCAAACATTATTTCAGCCTGCATTTCAGCCTGAGTTCGTTGAGTCTGTCCCTTAATTATATCAAATGTGAAGCTGTCCTGGATTCTTGATTAATAATTAATTAATTACAAGCAACAATATATATTTTTTTTTAATGCAAGGTATTGATCTCATAATTCTCTCTTAAACTAGCTAAGGCTGTTAAAATTAGCATTCATACTTTTTCTACTAACATTCTTAATTCTTTTTTTGCTACAAGCTGCTTAGAACTAGTGCTTAGATGTGCATCTATAAGGAGATTAATACTGAATATTGCATATTTCAAGAAACTGGTGTGTAACATGATTTAGGATTAGTGATGGCAAGCATCATTTTGCAACTGGCAAATAATCATCTGCAAAAAGATGCAGCTACACTGTGAATTCAGTGTCACAAGAAGTAGAAAATAATGTCATAATATTAATTTATTGATTTTTTCCAAAAACCAATGAAAAGCAATCAGTGATTTCATACTGATTATAACTGTTGGTGATGTAAATCATGCTGTTACTCAAAACACTATCAAACACCATCCCCAAAATCTTAAAAATATTTTCTTATGACTAGGACAATAAAAAGAAAATCAATATATTTTCATTAATTTAAGTAATAGTGATGAAATCTTATTACCCAAAAACTGTAGATGTAGAGCTCACATTATGATTTTCTGCATTCAAGAAGCTTTATAAATTTAAAAAAAAAAAAAAAGTTTGATTACTGCTGTCATTTCAAATTATGCCTTTAGCTGTCTTCAGACAGGTACTGTAGTCAAAATTGAAGCTTACGTCAGTAAAAACAGCTGCCAGCATATATTACACTAGCTGACAACACACTTGAGTTTTCCAATCTTTATACTCTTATACATTTGTCTTTGTTACTAATAATGTATGTATTTCATCAAATTTTATGTTGAATGGTACTTTTGTCAAATATTCCCCAAAGGGTCAGTATCTTAAATAGAGTCTCCAGTAAATAAAGAAAATTCATTTTGGCTCTATG
Organism: Lathamus discolor; assembly: GCF_037157495.1. Classification (NCBI taxonomy): domain Eukaryota; kingdom Metazoa; phylum Chordata; class Aves; order Psittaciformes; family Psittacidae; genus Lathamus; species Lathamus discolor. The sequence continues at coordinate 25,205,186 of NC_088887.1, read as the reverse complement.
AACATGGAGTGCAGAAGTCTGCTGTGACAATTTTCTTCCTTCCATATGATCTGAGACAGCATCCTTAGAGTAGAAGTCCATTCTGAAATTCCACTAAAATGAACGATAGTCTTCTGACTTGTTCTTCCATGTTTTGAATGAAGTCATCACCTATAGTAGGAGTATGGACAGTCCAAAGTTCATCTTTTGTCATTTCGTATTTTCTGTTTTGTCATTGTTTCAGTTTATTGCTCCAGCCTGAGGAGATAAATAGTTCCTCTGTGTGTGAACAGTGATTCTGTCCTTAGCCATTATACTTGGTTTATATGGACTCCTAGCACAACAGTTCTGAATGAACGGTAGGTAAATGCAAACATAACTAAAACAAATGAATGAACTGTAGTGCATTGGTACAGGCTAAAGCTTGTTTTTCATTTGGGTGGTTGCTTGGTTTTGGTTTGTTATATTAACGTGGTTGTATGCAAAACTTACATTGCTACAATGTCATATGAAGTTCAAAAGAGAAAACTTACTATCAGTATTTATGCTATATTTGAGGCAGCTAAATGTCTTTGGAAAAAAACCTTAAATCAGGACTGGATTTGATGCATAACCTTCCAGAAGTTTTCCATCTATTTACTGTGCTTGATGTACATTAATTTAATTTCCAAATTCACATAGCTGCATTTAAAAATTATCTCTGTTAAGGTATCTCCAATTATATAAATTCCTATATTTAGCCAGTTGATTCACTTAGTTGCATTTTATTAATTTGGATTAACACCACGGACAGAATTGGAATTCTGTATCTTAATATAACATCTCATAATTGGAATTCTTGAGACCCACCAAGAAAAAAAAGCTATATCATTTTTATAATAGCAGCATAGGTATGTTGAAAGACAAGATGCCCCACAAAAGGTCCTTTAAAGCAGCAGTGAAAAGAAATTTTCAGCACAGTTATGAATTAGCAACTACTTAATTGCAGATATAATACACATGTCACCAGAAAACTGCCTTCAATACATTATTTTGGGTATAAGTAACATTTTATTATTAAAAAAAAATAAAAAGAAATCTTAAACAGTTAATAGTTACTTAAATTTATACATATAATCTGGTATATGTTCTCTTTCATCTTTTTATTGAGACAGTAAAATGCTGTATTTTATTCTGGTAAATAAAAGCAAATATTTTCAACAGTTTATAAGTTAACAAAGATCCTATATAAAGATGTATCAAGGATAAACAGCCACTGTTCCCGAAGTCAATAAATTTAGTGTTTCTTTGTTAAAGGATAAATACTTGCTTTACTAAGTTTTTTAGAGCTCAACGTTAATGTGTTGGGAGAAGAGTACAACAAAAAGCAAAATAGCCATTTACTGCAAAGAACATTTTTCCTTTAGAAACTCCCTGTAAGATTTTTTTTTAATTCCTACTCCCCAGTGAGCAGCTTCAAAGAAGTAAAAGTCATTAACACTGCTCTCATGAACTATCCACTTGTAAAGCAGCTGCAGAGAATGTAAATAATAGCAAAAGAAAACAACCATATTTGAAATGCGAGCATGGATGTTACTGCTAAGAATTTAATTTAGATTTTACTTAGACTATAACTCTTTTTGGTTCCTAAACCTGAAATGGCTATGTGAATCATTTACTTGTTTTAAAATAAGATGCACTTAAAAAAACCCAAACAGGTATTACTCTTGTACATTCACGAGGAGACTAGATCAGAACTGTATATGGATAATGGTGTTTTGAAGACCAAAATTTGTTCTATGAAGATGTACTGCTACAGCTCTGGGATTGGACAGAGTGATGTACTTCAGTTTGTGGTGGTGCGTGGTATGGAGAATATATCAGAAAGAACAGCATTCAAACAGTTTCAGCGCACCATGTTTTCCCCATGGCACTGCAAGAAAACTGTGTGTGTATGTGTGTGTGCCACTAAAAGAGAAAGCAAGAGTGCATGCAAGAGAATTATTGTCTCAACTCTTCTCTTCCTTCTTGACTCCAGATAAACAGGAAACTAGACCAAGGTGTTTGGTTTAAAGGGAAAAAGACTGCTCTATACAGCAGGGTAGAGCTTTGTGTCTCATTTGCTATTGAGAAGGTGTGAGCTGGGACATTCCACCTAATGAATAAAGTAAGTCTAATGTCCTCATTCTCACCTGGATGGAGAGATGCAGGTAGGACATCCAAGCCCTTAAAGGGCACAGCAGCTAGGAGTAAAACAGATTTCTTTTGAAAATCACAGAATAATTTAGGTTGGCAAAGACCTTACAGATCATTGAGTCCAGCTGTTAACCTAACACTGCCAAGTCCAGCACTAAACTGTGATGCTAAACTGTGATCTTAAGTGCCACTTCTACAGTCTTTTTAATACCTTCAGGGATGGAGACTCAACCACTTCCCTGGCAGCCTTGTCCAATTCTTGACAACCCTTTTGCTGAAGAAATATTTCCTGCTTCCCAATCTAAACACCCCCTGGTGCAACCTGAGACCGTTTCCTCTCATCCTGTCACTTGCTATTTGGGAACAGAGACCAACAACAGCCTCGCTACAACTTCCTTTCAGGTAGTTCTAGAGAGTGATACAGTCTCCCCTTAGCCTCATTTTCACCAGACTAAATGACCCCAGTTCCCTCAGCCACTCCTTACAGGCCTGAGTACAGGGAGATTATTACTTCCCTAGTCAAGCAGACCACACTATTTCTGATAAAAAGTGGAAAAAGGCACAAGAAATTCCTTCTTTGGGCATCAAGAGGAGAGATGAGCATTTTCTTATCATATTTCAATGCAAATTTTACCAAGTTTTTCTATTGCATTCCTAAAATCCGACATTCAAGTAAAATTTTCTTTTGCCTTCCTAATACCTTTACCTTAGAATCATATTAAAGCAAATTTAAAATACTCAGAATTATTTCTTTTAAACATATAATTTCCGGTATAATGCTTTTTAAAACAGATCTCAAGGGGAATAGGGGGGAAGGGGGCAGGAGAATTTCTTTGCCTGACAGTTTTATTCTTCTCATTCTGGTTAATATTTTAGTAGTCTACGTTTACCTCAGAGAGATTTTTATTCTCTCTGTTCTCCAATGTACCAAATACATTCCAAAATACACTCCCGATTTCCTGTGGTTTAGCACATTTGAAATTCAAACTGAATGAATGTATTTCGAACCAGTTCAGCTGAGTTCACTGATCACTTAAATTCTTTATTGTAGCACTTTTCAATAAGTTACTATGTGTTTTTCACAACATTATTTTCCTTAAAAAAAATTACAACTGTAAATTGTCAATAGGACATATCTGATGTTTTGAAGAACGGCAACTGATTTTTTTTAATCAGCCTTTCTTAAATGTTTTGAGGGCATATAAGTGAAAACTGACAGAATGGCACTATGACTCCATATGCAAAAGCTTAGACTTTATCTGCAGCATCTTCATCAAGATACAGCACACACAAAGCAATAAGAGAGGTTTTTTTAATTCTCCTTACTTCTCAGCTCCAGCCTTATTCCACTGTGATGACTATGAGTATCCACCATTCCAGTTTATGACAACCAGCCTTTTAGGTTTCAGGGAAGACAGACAGCCAAATTGCTGAAATATCTAATGGAGATTAAATAGGTCTGTGGGGATAGGATTTTGTTTTTTCCAGGATTTCTTGTTTGGATAAAAGATAACATGCAATGAAGACTGGTATTTTTCCAATTGTTTGACAAAGATGTAACATTTAGGTGGCCTCCACAGGGAAATATCCTAGTCTCACCTTGGATAGAGTTACTTTTTTTCCTAGTAGTTTGTACAGTGCTGTGATTTGGCTTTAATCTGAGAAAAATGCTGATAACACACCGATGTTTTAGTTGTTGCTAAGTACGGCTTACCCTAATCAATGTCTTTGCAGTTTCCCATGTTCTACTATGGGAATCCTGAAGCAGGAGGGTGCAGAGACAGGGCAGGAAATAAATACATGTAAGAGCTCCATATGTGGTTTTCGGATTCTACTATTATAAAAGAATACATGGGAATTAGGATTATATAGTCATGGGTATTGTGGAGCACTCCATTCAGGTCTCAATTTGCAGCATAGTTTACTGCCATGCATCTGCTCTGTTCATGTCATGTTTCTTTTCTGTTTTGATCTATTCCATGGTCTGCACATTTATCTTTCTGTCTAATGCCTCACATAGTACTTGATAAGCATTAATCTTGCATTTACGTTTAGGATTTTTTCTTTAATATTGAGACTAGGTTGTTAAATTGTACAATTCTGCATTAAAATTATAATTAAACAGTGCATTTAAATTAATATTATAATTAAATATTGAATTAAAATTAAAATTATAATTAATTAAAATAATCTCATTGTACTTAAGCATAACAGATAATATTTACTTCTTGTTCATACGTGTTCTGAACAGTGCCAAGGAGTAAAAATGCTTCTGAACAGAATCTGTGTCTACATGCAGAGGTTCTGATATTTTTCCTTAGGTGCAAGACAACAGAGACAAATAAGAAAGTATCAAATGGAAAAGACATCCAGAACTTTTATCAAGGTGCCACACACCAAAGGGGAGGAGGCTGGGCATACCCCAGAAACCAGGTGATTTTCCTGTGATTTCCCTATATTTTTGCATTGGTCCAATGTTATAAGACAGCAAATGAGGGAATGTGCTGTCAATCTCCTATTATTTCTCATGCACTTGGGGCCCAGAAGGCCAGTCCCATCTTGTGCTGCCTCCAAAGGAGCATGGCCAGCAGATCAATAGAGATGCTCTGCTGAGACCCCACCTGGAATACTGCGTCAAGCTCTGGAATCTTCAGTACAGGAAACATATGGACCTGTTGGAGAGGGTCCAGAGGAGGGCCACAAAACTGATCAGAGGGATGGAGTACCTCTCCTGTGAGGAAAGGCTGAGAGAGCTGGGGCTGTTCAGCCTGGAGAAGAGAAGACTCCAAGGAGGCCTTTCAGTTCTTTTTAAAGGGGCCTATAAGAAAAATGGGAAGAGACTTTTTAGCAGGGCCTGTTGCAGTAGGATGAAAGGTAATGGTTTTAAATTGAAAGAAGGGAGATTCTTGATCTAAGGTTAATATCCTTTCTTGCCCTAATATTGAAAGAGGAATAATCTGTCTATTGTGAATATAGTTCAGTAAGAAAAAAAATTCTACTGCTTCCTTTGCTTATTGAGTGTGAGCTAGAAAAGCAAGAGGCAAAGCTATAGCAAACAGCAAAGAAACTCTGGCTATTCCTCTTTAAAGATGGTATGATACCTGGTTTTAAATTGTTTATTTTGAACAAAGAAACACTGATTTTTTTGTCCCTACAACCCTAACAGGGGTCTTGAATAGCTATACAGTTCATTTTACAAGTCAAATATTTACTTCTCTGATCTGCGAATTTTAATCTCAGAACTCTTTCTTTCTATTGAGTTTGAAACCATTAGACCAAGCCCCTGGGATTATCATGAGAAGATTTTCTGTAAGCAAATCTCCCTTTTGAGGATTGCACAAAGGATGTTATATTTGCAGCCATGTTTACATGTGAAGCTAAAGAATAAATAACACGAGAAAAGAACTATGCTACACAGTTGATTTCATGGAGAAGCATAATAAATTTATATAGTGCAATGATACAAGAGATATCTCTCAGATTTATAGAAATCTGAGAGTGGAAATTTATTATCTCCCTAATCAGCCAAAATGTCAGTACTTGAAAGTCTTGATCCTAGATTTATACTACTTCTTAAAGTGTGGTATAGCCAAACCACAAAAGAGAAGTGGAACAACTGTACTCTGAGATCCACAGTAAATTTTAATGGAAAATAAAATCACAACTGAAAAAAAACCTGAAACCCTAGATTTAAGCCTTTTCAGCCCATGTTATAAGGAAGAGGAGGAGGGAAAGTGAAGAAAAAAAAGCTCTCTCGGTCATATTTTATATTTCAAAAGTATTTCTCTCACATGAGGACTTCATGGCTGTTGCTGCAAAGTAAAATCTGGATGTGATACCGCGCTCTGTGTCCATAACCAGCCTACTGAGAGTGGGACACATATACCAGGACTCTAATTTTTCTTCTCACATTCAATACAGTTGCTACATCCAGATCCAAAGTAAATTGCTTAACTGTTTCTAATTTTATCCTAGAAATATACTTCTGCATGAAGAGTATATAAACTGCAAAACAAGAAATACATCTTTATGAATTCATAGCATTTTTAAACTGTCAGTGCTTCTGTTTCTCTAATAAGTAAATGCAGTATGGAATAGTTAAATGCTGAGTTTTATAAAGTAACTAATATTTCTAGATTTATTAAAAGGTTCTATTTTACAAACCTGCCAAACTCACAAATTCTGTTCTCAGAGTACAGAGTAAATCAATATAACTGTAACTATTTTCGATCACACATTAGTTTAACATAATTATTTTGTTCTGAAATTTGGGAGCACTTAGTATTAATGCAACTGATGAAAAGTGGCAGTCTCTCTTTTACAGTGAAAATGTAATTTAAGAAAGAAGTATTGATCTAGTTAAGTCTGAATGGTGAGAATTAGTGCCTGTCTATAATCTTGCCATTTCTTTCATCTCACATTATTAGTGCTGCAAGCTAAAGCTGTTGTTACCTTGGGTTGCTCAGAGGTGGTTTAAATCGAAAGGCTTGAATCTGGATTTCAAGAAGCTTGGATTCAGACCTACATTTTCACATATGCACAGCTTTGTGGAATTTCTATTTCGTGATGTGTTTCACACTTAGCAGGAATCCAGTTTTATTTTGGAAGCATCTTAAAATTTAGTTTTGGCCAACATGGTGGGAATGCAAAAAAACCCTCTGACAGCAGAATTTTTCCGTGCTTAAGAAATAAGCTTTCACCAAAGCTACTGAAATATAATTCAAGTCCTTCGTCAGATTCTGTATCAATGGAAAGCCTAGATTTTATAATATTTACCATTCTAATACTCATAATTTATCTCTAATCAAACTAGAATTGACCTAGATATAACTAGAATTTTTCATAATTCCAGTCTAATTGAATCTGATCACACAGGTTCAGCAAAGTTCAAACAAAGTCCTAGAGAAAACACTCAGGCTTCCCAATGAAAATTCAGTCATCAAACTGCTGGGCTGATTTTCCAGGAGCTATTCTTATTCAGCCATTCTCTGGCTACTGCTCAATCATCTTGTCACAAATAATCCATCCTCAAGACTCATAACAGGTTTTTATTGGCATTCATCTGGGAAAAGCTGGCACTTCTGATTTGTAGGCTTGTCATATGAGTAATGAAGGAGTTCTAAACTCATGCCCATAAAGTAATTAGACCACGATATCATATGTTGCGCATACACACAGTAAGTGGTTGGTTAGACGTTATTTGCATCATCAATTTATGGACAATAATTGAAGTACAGACAAGATAACCTTTATTTTGTATTGTCTGTATTAGACTATGTGTCTTCATATAAAGTCAGATTCCTAGAAACATGAATTCAATAACGAAAGATAAGTCTAGCCTAAAAGATCTTCTCTATAACCAAAGATTAATTTCCATATACATAATTTACTCTGAAGTTTGTATCTTGCAGTCCTGGTATTTCAAGTGTGAAAAGCAAATACTGTCCACCAAAAACCAGATATGCTTTCTTTATGTGTGAGATTCATTAGCAGGAGCACTACGCAACAGTATACTACAGATGGGCTAGATATATAGGCATCTAAAAGAGATGGAACCTTAAAAAAAGTGAGGAGGTCTCTGGAATGTACTGACAATAACTTCCTAATGCAAGTCATCAAGGAGCCAGTATAAGCAAGGACATCGTTGGACTTGATTCTTATCAACAAGGAAGAACTTGCTGAGTGAGTTGGGAGTAGCCTTGGCTCCTTGGCTGCAGTGATAGTGTAATACAGTGTTCTGAGAGAAGTAAATGAGGCAAAATAAGGAAGAATTTTTTTTCCTGAGCCTGCAGTTGGACACTGGGACAGGTTGTGCCCACTGAGGTTGTGGAGTTTCCATCCTTCCAGATATCCAAATCCTCACTTGACATAGCCCTAAGCAACCTGCCTCACCTGACCACGTCGCCATCCTACCTTTTTAACACACACATGACCATTTCCTCTTATACAGGTTGCAGCTGAAAAGGAATGGACTGATATTTCTGTAATATCATACAGTGATGACTGGAGATAACAGAAGAACTACCACAACAAACTGATGAAAAAAAAAAAAAATCAGTATTCTGTAGTTCTTAGAGATAGTACAAGAGTACTGAGTGATCATTGCTATAAACTGCCTTATTTTGTGCAACGGTATGATGATGGATACCATACTACAGACAACCTCCCAGAGCAATAAGTTAAATTTCAAGCCTATGCCTTGACCTAAAATATTATTATTCTTATTTTAAAAGCATGACCATTTGCTTCCTGAAAAACAACGACAAATGTTAACTAGAAGTTTCAATACTTTTTTTTTCTTAATGCTGCTATGACTACTGCATGCATAAAAACTTTTTTTTCTTAAGAAGACAGTTTGCAAAAGAGAGGGTCCAAAAATATCTAGTAGTCAGGATCACTGTTCTTTCTGAGATTTCTATAAAGTGCCTGCAGATTAGTTTCCTAACAAATTATGCATGACTTGGTAATTTGTCAGAATTTTAGAGATATTAAATTCATATTTCATGGTAAACACAATATATTTAAGCCAATCTGTGTCTGAATCTCTACCTTCCTTTTTTTTTTTTTTACTCCTCAATAGTCCCAGAATTTATGAAGAAATGTGATAAATCAGAAAAATATAATATTTTCCAGCTTGCTGGGAGAGACAAAGGTTCTTACTTTGATTTCAACTGAATTTCTGTAATTTCCCAGTTTACTACTTGACTGATGCATGAGTAGTTCTAGATATATACACTCAGTGTTAGGAGGACCATAGTCAAATGACAAGGATTTTCTCTAGCTCTTATTTGAAAAGAAGGCTATTAATAAAGGCTATTAACTAAAAGCAATGCCAACCCAAACAATTATTCCTAAAGGCTGATACTACCACCTTGTGTCTGTAGGTCTAAAAGGTTTTAATATGTTGGTTAAATCTACACATTGCTCAAGCACTTTAGGTATTAAAAATACTTTTCTATACTTAAAATATTTTTTCTGAGACGACAGTTTATATCTTGTAACATTTTCATACACTATAGTTTTGAAAGGGAGAAATATGTGAATGTCTAAAAGTGAAAAAAAAACCCAAAACCTAAACACATCACGTCTGTACCATTGACTCTGAGGATCTCATAGAGATTACGAACTATGAGTAGCTCTGCTGCTCTAAGCCAAAAGAAATCCAGACTTTTGGCAAAAGAGAGGAAAAGGAAAATTATTAGTTACTGAGAATCTACTGTCACATATAAGATGTTTCTAAATGCCTGCGTAATAAGCAGGTTTGTCTAGTAAATTATTACTAATGTGGTTCCTCAACTCTCAGAGGAATACTGTGGGGTTAATCCTGCTTCCATGGGGATGATGAGGACAGTCTTTGTCCTGAGCTTGTTTTAAGTCTTTCTCCTTTCTTCTTGTTGCTTTAATACTATCTGAAGTCTATGGAGATAATATATCAAAATACTTAAGAATTTATAAGTATTTATTCATATACATATATATGCATACATATTCATATACATATATACGCATATACATATGCGTAATACAAACAATAATACTGGTTGTTGAAGTCAGATACTCTAGCATAAAATAACTTGTTATACATTTAAATTTTAATTTCACAGGTTTGGGGTTCACTGATTAAGAGTGTTCTCCCAATTTAAAGAAAAAAAAGATACTGATGGGACTGAAGTAAATTTGGTTATTGAGTATTGCTGCGTATGAACCACAGATATCAGAAAAAAAAATTACCAAGAAAACAAAAAAAAAAGAATAAACCTGAACGACTAAATCTGATTAAACAAGCGATATTCACTGAAATACAGGTTTCTTTCAGATACAGGTTTCATATTATGCCCTGCTTATAACGAGACATACTGCCAGGAGCATTGTTCCCACATAACAAATTGTTAGCTAGTGTACTAACTTTTAAACAACCTTACTAGCACTTAACTAATTTAAAGAACATAATGTTAGACAGTTTTTCTTATTGAGCTATTTTATTTCTGCAGAAGTAAATGACTTGGAATCTGAAATAGCTCAGCACATTAATTTCTGCTGAATGAGTGAAAATAATCTTTTGCAGACACAAAACATAAGAAGTAAAAAAATATATTCTTACTATAACAATATCAAGGACTGCAACACAAGCATTGTCCTTGCTCCAGCCTCAAAATGGCACTCCTGTTACAGCATTAGCAGAATACAGTGGATGACCTACACTTGCATACAAGAAAACCATTGCAAAATCATTTGCTAATAGTTCCTTGGGAGGAACTATTCCTCCTTTCCTCTTTTCTGTCAGAAATCACTTTCTCTTTTTCTGAGAAAAAAAAAAAAAATCCTATGTTTTATAAATCATGTCCTACTACAACAGCCTGGGTGAGGTTTCAGCATTTCCCCAAGTATATTCTCACATCAGTCTCATTCCAGAGTTGTATGCATGGGTCAGACATAGGTAGGTGAAAGAAAAACAAGAAGAGAGCTTGGCGTAACTTACCTGAGACTGAGAAACTCAGTTTCAGATCTGCTCTTTCTGTCTTAGACTAGGGCTACAGAGAATTCAGGCAGACTGTTTTATCTTGAGGACTGCACTGATCTTCAAATGAACAAAGAATGAGACTATATAAACATTTTAACTTCCTTTGGCAATGCTATCCTGCACCCAGCCGTATTACCTATCTTCCTGGAACACCAAATATTAACCCACCAAATCAATTTGAGCATTGCCTTTTTTAGGCATGAGAAAAAATAGCCTCTGAATACCGGAACTGATCCAGAAATAGCTGACTTGATTATGGACTTCTTACAACTAGTTCTTTTGCAACATCTGTAATTTGGAGTCAGCATTTTTGTTCCCAATTATGAACTTACACACCAGAGAAACTGTGATCCACTGTGGTTAGAAACTAAGTTTTAATATAGTATAAGATACCACAAATACACACATTTTATAAAATCTGTTCACACTAATACAATTTTCAGCTACTTCACAACCTCACAAAATAGATAAAATTCAGTTTGACTAAGTAAGCAAAGATATTCCTCAGCTAATTTCAAGTCTGTCTGTAAGCTCAGAGTTGGCTAGCAAGAAATGATGCTCAGCCATGAGTCAGATATATCAGTATGAAGTATCATTTGAGTCTGGCATTCTATGAAATTCTTGAAAGAATTTCAAGATATTTAATAGTTTTGCTTGTCTTCAATTTCAAATCTTGATTAAATACCGGCCATTGTGCAAATAATTACTCTCAATTAAATGTGCTTTTAAAATCTCTTTGACTAGTTCCCTGACTATGTCATTATTTGCGAACTCCTGTTTTCTTTTTGTCCTGGGTTTTTCTCCTTCTTGGTAGCTGGTGCAGTGCTGTGTTTTCGACTTTCGGCCTGGGAACAGCGTTGATAACACCGGATGGTTTTAATTGCTGCTCAGTAATGTTTACTCTGACCAAGGACTTTCTGAGTCACATGCTCTGCCAGGGAGGAGGGGAAGCTGGGAAGAAGCAGAGACAGGACACCTGACCTGAACTAGCCAAAGAGGTATTCCATACCACAGCACGTCATGCCCAATATGTAAACTGGGGGCAGTTACCCAGAAGGGTTAGATCACTGCTCGGTAGTGCTGGGTGGTGAGTGGTTGTATTCTCTTCCCCTGTTATTTCCCTTATCATTGTTATTTTGGTGGCAGCAGTAGTGGTTTGTGTTATACCTTAGTTACTGGACTGTTCTTATCTCAACCTGTGGGAATTACATTGTTTCGATTCTCCTCCTCATCACTCCGGGAGTGGAGGGGAAGAAGGGGCGGGGAGTGAGAGAGAGGCTGTGTGGTTCAGAGTTACCAGCTGGGCTTAAACCACCACACTTTTAATACTCCAGGTTTGAAAAATATCTCCAACTTAAAACTTTTCTGGTAGAGTTATTCCCAAAGTGAATTAATCTGATTGAAAAAATAAATTAGGTAACTTTTCACAGAGGGAGTACCGCTGAAATATCTCAGGCTTGGAAGACTTTGCACTAATGTTTTGCCATATTTTTTATCAACTTCAGTCCCAGAAGCAGTACTAATTCTTTTACCTATTATTTCTCAAGGACATTTTTTATTATTTTTATTTTCTTCTCTTTGTTACTGCATCCTTAGAAATGTCCTTTTCCTGACTGCAAAGACACAGAGAAAATAAAATAAAACCTCTATTAGGAGGGACAGTTAGGGGATGCAAGACTTGGGAAAGTAAGCAACAACTTCAGATTTTGCACTTTGAAATGTAAAATGTTTGGATGATTTTTGAGCAAGGTTCATAATTTTATACACTCTTTCAAAGTTATCCTTAATTATAATAATTATAATAAGAATTATAATAATTATAAGGGTATTAATAAGAGGGAAAATAAAAATACAGTGGTTCACCTGGGGAAAGTAACTTTAGCACCTGGGTTCTTCTGGCTGCTCACTCATTACATAAACTACTGTGGCTATCAGCTGACAGGCTCTGTCATTACACTATGCAAATAGATATTGATCTTTCAGAATAGTACATAAGAATCTATCTTAAGTATCAGCAATGTTGCCCATGCTTGTTTGTAGACTATTTTATGCATCCACAATACATCTTTCCACTTAGGCATAAACAATTTTTGAAAGCATTTCAATAATTCATGTTTTAGCTTCTTTTATTTTAGCATTTTAAAAATACATATTTTTATTCTTTGCCTTCCATTAACAGTTATAAATTAGGAGAAGCCATTGGATTCCATTAACAATTTCTTACTCATATATATAGGAGCAGAGTATTTTCTCAGAAACTGAAAGTTCCTTAACGAATTCTCTAAGGGTTATGGCTGTCTAAAGAAAAAGAACAGTTATAACATGGTTATTTTTAAAAATCTGAATAACCTCTTGGAAATATCATAAGGATTATACATAGAGTAAAAGAAATACTGGCATTCAGAAGAAAAAGAAGACCATCAAGGCAGACAGAACTTCTTCACTAAAGGAGACTATTTTTCTTAAGAAAAATGTTTAGTTGATACAAGGCACCAAAAGCTAGCACATCAGTGAAGAAAGAAGGACTAGCAGCAGCAAAAACCATCGAAGAATTCTGTTTCTTATGCTGTGCTGGATAGTAAAGTAGGAAGATTCCATAAACTTCTCAAAACATTTGCAAAGTAGTTTACATTTACACTCTAAATGCAAACTATGGCTTTAACCTCTAAGTACTGACGGTTCCTGTCATTGTAGCCGATGCAGAGGTTAGTGACACGTCAGTTATAAATGTACTTATTAGGATATAGTTAATATATCAACTTGCCTTGAACCTGACAGTAAGCAAGCTGAAGTGGTGTAGCTATGACCAGTATGTTAGCATTTTACAATACTGTGACAACATAGCCAGACAAAATTTTACATTAGTATGTAAGCAATGCAAGTACATCCTGCTGAAAGCGCCAGAATGATGTTTAGCAAGATGGAAGAAAACAGGATAAGCAGTATGCAGAGCAGAGGAAATATCCCTTTTTGGGAGGGGAGCAGGATAATAGCATAAAAACATCCATCATCAAAGCAGAAAACTGAAAGACCAGTCCATTTTGATTGACTTCTCTCACTGAGGAGCTCTCAAACCTGATCACCTTGACTGTGGTGACTATGAACGAGGACTACAGCCATCAGTGATGACTTTGCAACATCATCCCCATTATACCCACAGCATTAAAAAATGTCAACAGTTTTGTATAGGTAGTGATGATGACATATAAGAATTAAATCCTTGCAAGAAGAATGTTTTTAATAATTTAGTAAAGATGAGTTTTATAGTTTAAAACTGTCCCTTTTTTGTCAGTCTTTTAAAAATTACCATCACAGTAATCTCTGATAAATGAATAGATAGCTAGACAGACAGAAAGATAGACTCATTTGCAACACCATGATTCCTCCAAAACTTTTTTTTCTTATAATCTGTTAATCCCTAGAAGAAAATCCATTGAAATGCTACAGACTGAAGGAAATTTCAGGTTGGAAAATAAAAGATGATCCTTACTTACTGCAGTAATTAATATTAAAAATAAAATTTAACTCACTCTTCTTCCTAATTCATGCATAAAAAATTAGCTGTAAATCTGTAAAAGTCCTACGAAATGTACAGTTTCAGATAAAACCTCCAGGAAAGCTAGTAACGCTATCTGCAAAGCATAAGCAATAATTTCACAGACCTGCTGTGAAAATTTACCAAATTTCACAACATTTGGTAATTTTGTGCAGAAGTTTGAAAAATAACTCAACCTCAGCAGAATTCAATCATGAAACAGAAATGCCCTGTGATAATGTGTCTGAACTTTGTGATTTCTATAGACAATGTTGAATAAAAGACAAGGTATTTCTAGAAGCTCCATTCTTACTGCCAAACTGTATTTGTGTCCTCATAATCCTTTTCTGTTAAAGACACTGAAGGATCAAATTGCGATCTTAGGATATGTATATATTGGAAGAACAGTTTAAAACTAGTTTTGAAAATTGTTTCCTCTAACAACTATTTAAATGGGAACTGTTGTGAGGGATGACTCCCTTCAAACTTTTCTTTTTGGGTAAATCATGATAAACGGATCATGAAGTGTAAAACTGCACAGTAACATTATGCAAAAGTGATAGATAATGAAAGGATTGAAATTTTGTGAGATTCCCAGCTTTCTAGCATGGTGCTGCAACTCTGACTTTTGGTTGTAACTGGCAGAAACAGAAAATAATATTTAAAATTTGGAGCCATTTCCCAGTTTAAATTCAGGTCTGCAGAAAATCAAAAAGGCCTTTTGGCAAGTTCTACTAATCCATATTATTGTGCTGAGGTTCTTTAAAACACAGCAATACAAGGATGTTGCAATTATTTTCATAGCCTAAGTTTTTATCAAAACTTTCAAAGAACTGCTTCTAAAGAAGAGCTTGTCTTTAAGTCAGATGCTTTGTCCTTTCATCTCTTTTTACGCTCTCTTTTTTCCTACATTTATTTATTTTTGTCACAGGCAGTAAGTCATGAGGTAGACTCAAACTGCAAGAAGTTTAAAGTAGTGACGATACACTGACTAAGGAGAGGAGACATGTCCATCCAAAAATCAGCCAGAAGTGGAGTGACACTGGTATGCTATGCATTAACTTTTGCAATTCCCACATATTGTTAAATTTCCTCTGCAATATTTCATCTTAACTATTCATCATGTTCAAGGTGGAACTGGAAAACAAATACCACACTTTAATAACAATTATGCTTGCCACATTACTATGAATATTTGCGTGAAAGCTTGTAATTTTTTTATTTTCAGTTTAATATATCAACCAGGTCCTAGGCCATCAAGACAATTGTTGAAAATTTACCATAGGGACAGAAAATACACAGGAAATGGAGAGTTAAACTAGACTGCCACCTGCCATCTGAAAATTATTTCTGCAAATGTGCAATACTTGAGCTCACAATTCAAGTGTAATCACACATATGCATTTCTGGATAGACAACACTTGAATTTACATCTCTACAGTTCAATTTACAGAAGCTGTCTGAGGATTAGATAACTTTCTAATACTAGTATTAATTCTGTATCTCACTGACGTTTCCTGGATTGTGCTACATATAGCCCGTCAATGCTATCTCTGCTTGTAACAAAGATCTTCATGATTACTATATGCTGCTTGCTTTCCTATCCTTTTACTTAATTGTGACTACTTTTGATTAATTTTTCATAAACTGTACCTTGTTGCTATGTTTATTGGACTACTTTTGTATGGCAGTAGTCGCTAGTGATACACAGATATCAGAGAGCACATTAAACAAAAGAGTACACTGGGGGTTGCTCATGTCCAGCTTCTGTGATGATCATAAGTGTATTTACCCATCACCTCAGTGACAAAAGGCAGTAAGCTACTATTTATCATCTAAAGTCTTCCATATCTAGCTGAGGCGGGGGAATATTTTGTGTGTATGACAGAACTACTGCATTTTAATTTCTGTCCATGAGCTGGTAAAGATGAAATTGTTGCAAAGTAAAGAATGGTCAGAAATAGACATGAACCAGGGAAGATGTAAAGGCAAGGTCACTAATTAGGCTGGGCAAGTTTATCTTCCAAGATGGCTTTTATGTGAATGGCATAAGTAGGAGACGGTGCTCCTCAGCATTTGATTACTGGCTATATAATTTTGTCCAGATTATTTTGGCAGCACAATATATAATATTTTCAGGAAAATCAAGGATCCTTTTCATTAGAACCCTGAATTAAGACACTAATCAGAATTATAAAAAAGGAAGGGATTTAAGTGTTACCCTTAATCATACCTACTTTTATAAGGGGTGGCTTTCTTCATTTATAGTTATTTTTGCTAGCTTAGTGCTACCCCTATACATCACTATGGCAATCTAGTACAATCTTTTCCGTATGATATAATGAGCCTTTCAGAAGCTATGTCATGGGTCTCTATTATAGCCATATCTGTGCACACAATTGCAGACATATTAGAGCTTCCTCTTTGCAAACTCCATGGGGAATCGCTCAGCCACTTCAGCACAGTATTCAGCTCTGGCTGGTAAGTCCCCTTGGAAATCCCTCCAGCTGAAAAAAAAAATGGAAAGATTTTTGTGCTTCCTATTTACAATAATTATTTCCATGTTTTAATTGGCTTTCTTCCAGGCTATGTGTACGACTTTATCAGTATCTTCCTTGATGGGAATAAGTTCCAAATAATGTAGCAAAACAGGCTAAGACTGGATTTGAAATCTAAGCTTGAAACGTTGTTAACACAGACTTAGAAACTTGATAACATAAAATTTTTAAGAATGATGGGTCATAGTGCTGTTTCTGAAAACCGTATTATAATTTCTAATCATAACACTGAAAGCAAATTTTTCTATTTGAGACTCTTCTGTCTCACTGTAAGGCCAATTTGTTTCTAGATGAACAGTAATTCCAACAGTCCTCTCTGTATGCTGTGTGGCTACAGAAGTGTGCTTTTTTTTATTTTTTTACTCACTATAAACTTGTGCATTGGGATTTTTTTGCTTTGATTTCTTTTTTTTTTTTTTGTTTGGTCTTTGATAAGCTTTCTACTTCTTGGGTATATTTTCTAAAAAAAATGAAAAACTTTGATTATCAGTTCTGTGCTAGAGTCTTTTGAATTAGTGATTCTATCCAGTTCTTTTTAAGTTCTGACAGGCAAATTTAGAAACTAATCTTTAAAATGCTCCTTACTTATTTATGTTAGGACTTGCTCCTTCTTCCAAACCTTCACATATAAGCCTAAGAAAGTAATCACTGTATACCTATATTTATCTCCTCCATAAGCAGCACAAAGGCATTCAACAGTAGCATGATACAGGGCACATTTTTTTCTTTGAGCAAAATAAATTACACAGAGGCTCTCCAATAACTTTGAGAATACACTATCAAACCTATACCTACAGACAGAATGTAAGTAATATTCCTTAGTTCCCATTTTTGTTGATTCCGAGTTTGATGCAAGAGTTCTGGTTGCATTTGTAAAGGAGATATGTTATCCAAGAAGCTTTCAGGAGGAATGGGATTAAAGATAAATGCAGAATGGTGAGATACCTTGTAAGTACGAATACTTTGTATGATTACAGCATGAGCAGAGAATATAGCTTGGAAACATTATTTCTAAATTTTTAGTTGTTTTTAAAGTTTGTGAATAACATTATTAGTACTTTTAGATTATTTGATGACAGTCACCACTCCATTACTACAAAAGCATAAGAATTTTTGATGTTTCTCAAACGTCTATATTTTCATCTTCTGCTAATATGAAAACAAATCTGTATCACAACTGGGATAAACACTGTTCCTCTCTTTTGACAGGGTTTTTTTTTTTTATCAGAACTTTAATAAATATCTTTATCTTCTATTTGACAGGAAAAAAAAAATAGATCTATAAAAGCCCATCTGCCCATTGTCCAGGACCCCATGTCAGCTCCCCAAAGCTCTTCCCTTGGCAATGCCGCAACAGGGATGGTCTACAGCTCCCTGCAGCCATGCCCAGTCAGGCCACGGGCCCTGCCAAGCCTGTGGCCACACTCACAGGCCAATATCCCAGTATGGTCTTATCCCATCCCCATGCCCAGGGAGGTGCCCAATGCTGGGCTGCCCCATTGCCCACCCCCCCTTTCCTGCCCTACACCTGGCTGGGGCAGTGGGATAAGCCCTGGCTGCCAGGCCTGGCCCTGATCCACCATGGGAACCCCCCAAGTGCACCAGACCTCAGGGAGCTGCTGACCTTCACAATGACCTAATATATGTTTAAGTAACTGTGGAAATCAGAACAATCTTTCCATTCTTGGCTAATCCTACCCCTGATATCTATTGAACTGGATTATTTAAGAACATAGTGTTTATTTGAATTTGTAAAAGGGAATCTGTAAATTTTGGAAATATGGCCAGCTGGGACATTATAATGCTAGAAAGTGAAACCTTTGTACAATATGACACAGTGTTTATTTCACACCACTTCCTAGTATTTCCCTCACATTTCAAATGTATGGCATATTCCTTCTTAATAGATACCAGGGCATAATAAACATGGCTTCATGAGTGATAGTTATACTAACGCTGAAAGTCAGTGTGAGAAATGCTTGTCAGCAAGGGGAAGTCACTCATTTGACCAGCTATGTTGCCACTGGAACATAGCTGGTCCAGTAGCTAGACTCCTGGAAATTTGGTCAATTGCTGAGGTGAGTAGCTCGAGAGAGGACACCTTCAACACCAGAGCAGGAGGGAGATCAGCATCCAGGAGCCTCAGAGCAGCGAGAGTCACTGAGGGAGCCTCGAGTCCTCGACAGGACCTGCCCAGGAGCCGGCAGCTCAGCTGACGCGAGCAGGGACTCACTGCCAGGAGCTGCTGACTGCCAGGAGCAGCAGCATCAACCCTGAGTGGTTAAAAACCTGCCCTAGGGATTGCAAGCGACCAGGAGCGTGGCAAGGCAGTTTGCGCGAGCAGGTGAGCGGGATGGTGAGCACCCGTCCTATGACCAGGGCCCAGTCTGGGAGCTCTGCTCTGGCTGCCCCAGCGGTGGCCAGCGCAGGCACTCAGAGCAGATGAGAGGGGAGGCTGCAGTGCAGAGCTCGGAGTGTACAGAGTGCCTGCACTGGTCTGGTGAGGGAAAGGCGCACAATGAGCAGGGCTGCACTCGGTGCTCCCTGGTGGAGGTCCTCCTGCAACAGGGGCTGAGCTGCAGGATGCTGTTAATAGGCTGCAAGATGTCAGGGTAGCTGAGAGGAAGCAGTGCTGCTTGCTCCAGCCCCAGACTGTTCAGGGGCCTCAAGCTTCCCCTCCAGCTCATGAAGGAAAAAAGGAGGCCATTAACCCAGGAAGCTGGGAATTAGTGACAAAAAACAACAACAACAGAAAAAAAAAAAAAAAACAACAAAACGACAAAAAAAAAAGGAGGAAAAGGACAATTAAAAGCAAGGGGCTTCCTCCTAAATCTGTTGTCCGAATGCAGAACTGCTTTGCTGCCCTGCAAGAGGCTAATGAGGAAACGCGCTTGCACCACAAACAGCCGGATGATGCACAGGTAAAGATCTCTACTGGTGCTGCCAAGAAAAAGCAGTGGGTTGTAGTAGTAGGGGACTCTACTTTGAAAGGGACGGAAGCACTCATCTGTCAGCCTGACCCGGTCTCCAGGGAGGTGTGCTGCCTACCAGGGGCACGGATCAGGCATGTTACAGAGAGGCTGCCTGTTCTAGTAAGTCCCAGTGACTATTACCCACTCCTAATGATCCATCTGGGTGCTATAGATAGTAGTAGACTGGGGAACATAAAGAAAGACTACAGAGCCCTGGGAGAGGTGGTTAGGGGCTCCGGTGCTCAGGTAGTCTTTTCGTCAATTCTCCAGGACACAGGGGAGGACCAAATAAAAAGCTAGGAGGATTGGCCAGGTCAATAAATGGTTAAAAGGGTGGTGTCATAGTCAGGGGTTTGGGTGTGTTGAACACCAGACCTAAGTTTGTAGAGCAGGTCTACTGGGGGCTGGTGGCGCTGGTCTGATAAGGGGAAGAACAGTTTTGGTAGGAGGCTTGCCAGACTGGTCAAGGAGGCTTTAAACTAGATGTATTGGGGGAGAGGGGCATCATTCCATCCCAACACACTCAGTCAGTTGCCAACACCTATAATAAATGCTCAGAGCAATGTAGATATATTCCAGCCGCTCCAGCCAATGAGCCAGCTTCATTTGGAGCACAGCTCAGATGCCTCTATGCAAACGCCCATAGCGTGGGGAACAAGAGGAACTAGAGATGTGTGCATGTCTACGGGGGTATGATATAATAGGCATCACAGAAACATGGTGGGATGGCTCCTATGACTGGAGTGTTGGAATGGAAGGTTACAGACTCTTTAGAAAAGACAGGCCCGGCAGGCAGGGAGGGGGAGTTACCCTTTGTGTTAGGGATAGGCTGGAGAGTATGGAACTCTGTTTGGGGACAGGTGATCAGTTAACAGAGAGTTTGTGGATCAGGGTTAAAGAGAGATCAGCTATGGGAGACATTACTGTGGGGATCTGTTACAGACTGCCTGATCAAGGAGAACCTGTGGATGAAGCACTCTACAGACAGATAGGAAAAGCCTCACGCTCACAGGCCCTTGTTCTTATGGGGGACTTCAACCACCCTGACATCAGTTGGAATGACAGTACTGCACGGCACAAGCAATCCAGGAGGTTCCTCGATTGTGTGGAAGACAACTTCCTTCTGCAAATAATAGAGGAGCCGACAAAGAGAGGTGCCATGCTTGACCTTGTGCTCATCAACAGGGAAGGGCTCGTTGAGAATATGACGCTCCAGGGCAGCCTTGGATTCATCGATCACAATATGGTCGAATTTGAGATCCTCAGGACAGTGAGAAGAACGTGTAGCAAGCTCACTGCCCTGAACTTCTAAAGAGCAGACTTTGGCTTCTTCAGAAGCCTGCTTAGTAAGGTTCCATGGGATATAGACCTGGAGGGAAGGGGGGCCCAAGATTCTTGGTTGATATTCAAGGATCACCTGCTACAAACTCAGGATGCATCCTTGTTGCATCCCAAGGAAGAAGTGCAGCAGGAAAGCCAGGAGACCTCCTTGGATGGATGAGGAGCTGCTGAGGAAAATTCAAAGGAAAAAAGAAGCTTCTAAAAGGTGGAAGCAAGGACAGGCGGCCTGGGAAGAGTACAGGGACGTTGTCTGGGAAGCTAGGGACCAGGTTAGGAAGCCTAAGGCCCAGTTAGAATTAAACCTAGCCAGGGATGTTAAGGATAACAGGAAGGGATTTTATAGGTACGTAGCAAATAAAAAAACAGACTAGGGACAGCGTAGGCCCCCTGAGGATGCTCTCGGGAGAACTGGCTACGCAGGATTTGGAGAAGGCTGAGGTTCTGAATGACTTCTTTGCCTCGGTCTTCACTGGCAAAGGCTCTGACCTCACCACCCAAGTTTTGGAAGGCAGACGCAGGGACTGTGAGGATGAAGACCTTGAGCCCACTGTAGGAGAGGATCTGATTTGAGACCATCTTCAAAATCTGAATGTGCACAAGTCCATGGGACCTGATGAAATCCATCCGCAGGTCCTGAAGGAGCTGGCGAATGAAGTTGCTAAGCCACTGGCTATCATATTTGAAAAATCATGGCAGTCAGGTGAAGTTCCCGAGGACTGGACAAAGGGAAATATAACCCCCCAACTTAAGTTCAGAAGTTAAGTGGAACATTCGGTACATGCAAGAACATGCAAAACCAAGGATCTCTTCTACTGTTGGACAAATGCTTCATCAGGGAAAGCATAAGTTGAAGTTACTGAGTAGTTTGATTGAAGTTCACGTAAATACAAATTTATTGCTATAGGAACATCAATTAAAAATATATTTTGCTGGTCAAAAAGACTTGAAAGAATAAATTTTTCAAACCTGAGATAAATTCAAGATTCAATCTCAGCAAGTATTATTTTCAAAGTGCTTGTAAAATAACTTTGAGAGAATCATCATTTTCCATACATTTGTGAGTTATATATAGAATGAACATACAGTATTTATAACAGATTCTAATTTATACAGAAAAAAATTGCCAGGGTGCATACATGTAAATATCAAAGATACATGTTATAGGTTTTTATATAAATAACTTTGCTTATATCTTTCATTTCTATCTTTTATATATGTACAAAATAAGATTTTTTTTCCGGAGAGTACATTTATGTGTTTAAGTTAAGGAATGAGATTCTGTTTATAGACATGTTACTTCACGTGTCAGTCATTTCATGGACATTACTAGTGATGAGGAACAGTTTTGAATTTGTAACTAATGAGCTATACGTTCTTAATCAAAATAATATTTTAAGCAGTTTTTAATTCCAAAAATTTGAATAGATGAATTTATTTAATTCTGCTTGCCTTGTTGTTTTAATAGCTTTTATTTTTCCATAAGTAGTAGCAATAATCTTTAAAAAGACTTCCCAGTAGAATAACAGGCACCCTGAATGTTTTCCCCTTTGTATTTTTCCTTTTTTTTTTTTTTTTTAAGAGGACAGCATTGCATACATGCATTGATCATTCACAGAAATCTTGTGACAGTGTACAAGAAATTTAGTACCATCATCTCCCATCTAACTTGTAGAACTGAGTATTTAGGTGTTAAGAAACTGAGAATAACCATATTGCTTTTGTATGGCTAAAAACTATCCCGCTATCCTGACTCCCATGAAGAACCTAGATGGATGCACACTGATGGATACCTGTATTAAAGCAAGAACATGACAAGCATATATAGTAATGCTTTCTCCTAACATTCTCCCAGTCTCCAGCTGTTTTGAACCATTTTCTGGTTCTCTTGAGGTTTGTGTATTTGTAAACTCCTTGAATCGCTCTGCCAACTATTCATTAAAATGGCCCATGAAAGCAAATAAGATTTTTCCTAATATCCAATCTAAACCTTGCCTGGCACAACTTCATGTATCAAGACACTTTCTCAATGTAAAACAATGTTTCGCAGTTAGTAATACTTATTTGAAATTGTCTGTGCTTAGAATGACTTAATTTTTAATATTTAGAGCTAATATAACCCTGACAGGAGCTGTGTTTTTAGTATGTGTGGAAGGTGAAAGTACCATCTTGACCTGTGCACAAAGTGAGGCTTAATGTCCTACTGGTCCCTTAGCTCAAAGGCCCAATGTTGTGTCAGCAGGGTCAGACACAAAACAGGATTTGGAGCTGGATTTCCAGTTTTAGCTAAATTTCACTGGTTGAATGATATAATATGTGTGGTAAAGACACACATCCACATGAATTGTAGGGATGGTGATGTGTGTGGTGGCAGTTGCAGTATTTACTCTGCTAAGACATCAAATGATATCAAATGCTGCAAACCATTTCACTCCAAACCTTTAGAATCATAAAATAGTTAGGGTTGGAAGGGACCTAAGATCATCTGGTTCCAACCCCCCTGCCATGGGCAGGGACATCTCACACTAAACCATACCACCCGGGTCTTTATCCAACCTGGCCTTGAACACCGCCAGGGATGGAGCATTCACAACGTTCCTGGTCAACACATTCCAGTGCCTCACAACCCTAACAGGAAAGAATTTCTTCCTTATATCCAATCTAAACTTCCCCTGTTTAAGTTTTAACCCGTTACCCCTTGTCCTCTCACTACAGTCCCTGACAAAGAGTCCCTCCCCAGCATCCCTACAGGCCCCTTCAGATACTGGAAGGCTGCTATGAGGTCTCCACGCAGTCTTCTCTTCTCCAGGCTGAACAGCCCCAACTTCCTCAGCCTATCTTCATACGGGAGGTGCTCCAGTCCCCTGATCATCCTCGTGGCCCTCCTCTGGACTTGTTCCAACAGTTCCATGTCCTTTTTATGTTGAGGACAACAGAACTGCACACAATACTCCAAGCGAGGTCTCATAAGAGCAGAGTAGAGGGGCAGGATCACCTCCTTCGACCTGCTGGTCACACTCCTTTTGATGCAGCCCAGGACACAGTTGGCTTTCTGGGCTGCGAGCGCACACTGCGGCTCATGTTCATTTTCTCATCAACCAGCACCCCCAAGTTCTTCTCCACAGCGCCGCTCTGAATCTCTTCTTTGCCCAGTCTGTAGCTGTGCCTGGGGTTGCTCCGACCCAGGTGTAGGACCTTGCACTTGTTGTGGCTGAACTTCATAAGGTTGGCATCAGCCTATCTTACAAGCGTGTCGAGGTCCCTCTGGATGGCATCCCTTCCCTCCAGCATATCAACTGGACCACACAGCTTGGTGTCATCGGCAAACATGCTGAGGGTGCACTCAATCCTACTGTCCATGTCAGTGACGAAGATGTTAAACAAGACTGGTCCCAACACCGATACCTGAGGGACACCACTAGTTACTGGTGTCCAGCTGGAAATTGAGCCATTGACCACAACTCTTTGTGTGCAGCCATCCAGCCAGTTCCTTATCCACCGAGTGGTCCACCTATCAAATTGATGTCTCTCCAATTTAGAGACAAGGATGTCATGTGGGACAGTGTCGAACGCTTTGCACAAGTCCAGGTAGATGAACATTAACTGCTTTACCCTTGTCCATCAGTTCTGTAGCCCCATCATAGAAGGCCACCAATTTGGTCAGGCAGGATTTCCCCTTAGTGAAGCCATGCCTGCTGTCACCAAGCACCTTGTTGTTTTTCATGTGCCTTGGCATGCCTTCCAGAAGAATCTGCTCCAAGATTTTACCAGGCACAGAGGTGAGACTGACTGGTCTGTAATTCCCCAGGTCTTCCATTTTCCCCTTCTTGAAAATGGGGGTTATATTTCCCTTTGTCCAGTCCTCGGGAACTTCACCTGACTGCCATGATTTTTCAAATATGATGGCCAGTGGCTTAGCAACTTCATTCGCCAGCTCCTTCAGGACCTGCGGATGGATTTCATCAGGTCCCATGGACTTGTGCATGTTCAGATTTTGAAGATGGTCTCGAATCAGATCCTCTCCTACAGTGGTCCCAAGGTCTTCATTCTCACTATAGTCTACCTATAGTCTACCCAGCTGTGGGGATAGCTGGGCTGTGTGTATATCCAGTCATGACTTTGAGATTTTAAAAAGTAGCAGTAGGAACAAGTAATGACAGCCTGATATGCCAGGTATACCAGGATAGGCATGGCCAAGGCTGGTACTGAGGCTGCAGATGAGCATTAGTGCGCTCCCGAGGCGCTGACCAGAGGGCGCAGGATGGGCACTCAGCTGGGTCCTCACACAGCTCACTCTCACAATGTAGCTGTTTATACAGAAGTATGATACAAGATTGTATAGCTGCAGAGATGGCCTTGAACATGAGTAGCCAATATTGAAATGAACATGCTAACTTCGTATTTTATTGCAAAATACTATATGGGCTAAATATATATTACATATATTGTTATGTAATATTTACATTACTTGAAAAAAGACTATACCTTTACCATTTTCTAATCCAAATTATGAAGTTTTAAATTCAAAAGTGCTATATGGATCCTTAAACAGTTACTTTTCAAAATAAAACATAGCTCTACAGATTAACTTGTCTGATTCATGTTTGTTTCTTGGTTATAATTTTTCATGACAGTGATTCGCAAATTCTAGTTTTCTCTAATTCCTCATGGTCACATGGCTTATCTATAATTTTATCTTTGTTTTGTGAATTATTTTTATGTTTCTTCTCCTTAATGATACAAGGTAACTTTTCATATTTTACTGGGAATTGAAGTAATATTTTATTCTGTTCCAAACTTTTACTGACTTTTACGTGTCGAAGGTAAAAACTATTTTGTTCTCTTGTGGGTTAGTTATTAGTCAAAGACTGTAAATATTAAGACAAGTATGGCCCAAATTGACCTAGCTAAATCCACAAGGAAGTACCCAGGAGAGCAGATATTTGAGTTGTTAGAGTATCTGTCACTGGCACTTGGTTTTTGGGATCCTTCAGTCCAGGGCAATTAGCCTCAGGGTTTGTTTCCTCCTTCTAATCACATTAAGGTTAAAAGCTGCACTGTTTACAACTTCTATTAGAAGTCACTATTTTTTTCAGACAGCTTTGAGATTGCTTGCAAACTGCTTTCATCTATAAACTTGTGCTAACACTGTCAAATCATCTGAATGTTTCTTTGAGAAGTTAAGAGTCCTGTCATTTGATGTTCTTCTACACCACCTGTTAACTTATCAGTTAAATAAATAAAGAGTACTCAGAAGAATTTAAGAAATGGGCACAGGTATCTTTTCAGTTCCAAATCAAAAATAGCTTTTTATTTAAGGTTATTAACTAACAGGAATAGGGCAAAGTGGTTGCTCATAGTTACATCTGTGACTATTTTTTTGAGTGCTAAAGAGCTGAATAGTTTTTCTAATTTACATAGAAACTTAATATTGAATACGACTTGCAAAAAGTAAAAAGCTTATTTCATTAAGAAAGAAGACATTAATTAAAACTGCAGTGAAGACCTTTTTGTTTTCCTTCTTTTCATAAAATAACTTTTTTTTTTTAATTTTTATTGGTTTTACAATTATAGAAAATATTGAAGAAGGCATCTCTTTTAAAGAACCAACTCAAAATGTCATTTATCACCTGTCTTGCATTACATCTCTCCTTTACTGCAACAGCTATTATAGTTATAATTTTAGTATAATTGAAATTTGAGATATGAGAGATATAAGACATAATATTTTCTAAAAATTATGTCAGCCTGTAGGCAGAATGAAACACAATCAAAACAAATTCATTAAATATTACAAACTGAAAAGACCACAACAGAAAAATAAAATCTTATAGTCTCACATAACTTCTATGTTATGTAATTACATTAATTTTAATAAATTTACTTTTGACTCCCTTGGTATTGGTATCTTACAGATTCTACTAGCATAATGCTATTATTTATGTGGAGCCTCATGAGCAAAATTTGTTATGAATGAGCTATTAGAAGCTGCACACTATTTTAGAAAAGATATTTTAGAAAATACACACAGCAATACAAACTAATATGTAAAAAACCTTTAGAAAGACATTACACCATGAAAATAATTAAAAGAAATAATTGGAACATTGTGGGGAAGTTTTATATCCTTCTGAGAATCAAAGCCTTTATTTATTTTAAATATTTGTAATGTTTGAAGATTTTCTACTTCTTCCAATTTTTTATTCTCTATTTAAGTGGTTTCAAAAAAAAAGGGTGAGCACATGTTAAATGAAATGTAAATTTTAAATACCTAATTTAAATAATTCTGATTTTAGATATTCATTTTTTCCTTTATTATGCAGAAAAATATTTTTCAAACTTTAGCAAAAATTGAAATTCTACTAATTGTGCACAAGTACACCCCCAGAAAGAAGCAAC
Organism: Lathamus discolor; assembly: GCF_037157495.1. Lineage (NCBI taxonomy): Eukaryota > Metazoa > Chordata > Aves > Psittaciformes > Psittacidae > Lathamus > Lathamus discolor. Next base: position 25,177,709 of record NC_088887.1, on the reverse strand, counting down.
ATAAAAACTCTAGAATTAAAAGAAGCCCATACTTTTGCAAGCTATAATACAAGAGGTATAAAATAGCAATATATCATAGAATCATAGAACCATAGAATGGTTAGGGTTGGAAGGGACTTTAAAGACTATCTAGTTCCAACCTCCCTGCCATGGGCAAAGCCATCCTCCACTAGATAAGGTTGCTCAAAGTCCCATCTAACCTGGCCTTGAACACTGCCAGGGATAGGGCAGACACATATTATCTGGGCAACCTGTTCCAGTGCCTCACCACCCTCATTGTAAAGAATTTCAGCGTAATGCCTAATCTAAATCTATCCACTTTCAATTTAAAACCTCATCCCATCACTACATGCCCTTGTGAATAGTCCCTTTCCAGATTTCTTGTAGGCCCTCTTTATAAGGTCTTCCCAGAGCCTTTTCTTCTCCAGGTTGAACAAGCCCAGTTTTCTCAGCCTATCTTGACACAAGAGGTACCCCAGCCCTCTGATCATCTTTGTGGCACTCCTCTGGACTCACTCCAAAATATTCTTATGTTGGGGGCCCACGAGCTGAATGCAGTACCCTAGGTGGAGTCTCACAAGAGTGGAAGGGGAGAATCACCACCCTTGGTCTGCTGGCCACACTCCTATATATCATGTTATTTAGTGACATTTAAATGGCTACTTGTCCTGGGTTCAGCACTAGCAGTCGGTTTTCTCCTTCTTAGTAGCTGGTGCAGCGCTGTGTTTTGACTTTTGGCCTGGGAACAGCACTCATAACACTGATGTTTTTAGCTACCACTCAAATGTTTTAGTCTGACCAAGGACTTTCTGAGCCTCATGCTCTGCCAGGGAGGACGGGAAGCTGTGAGGAAGCAGAGACAGGACACCTGACCCAAACTAGCCAAAGAGGTATTCCATACCACAGCACGTCAAGCCCAGGATGTAACGGAGAGTTACCCAGAAGGGCTCAGGACTGCAGGGTTGGAGTAGGTATCGGTCAGTGCTCAGTGGGGTGGGGTTGGGTAAGTTTTGGGTTGGCTGGTGTTGAGGTATTATATTCTCTTCCCTTGTTATTTCCTTTATCAGTATTATTATTGGTGGTAGCAGTAGTGGTTTGTGTTATACCTTAGTTACTAAACTGTTCTTATCTCAACCCATGGGAGTTGCATTCTCTTTGATTCTCCTCTCCATCCCTCCAGGAGCAGAGGGGGGGAAAGAAGGGGAGGAGTGAGTGAACGAGCTGTGTGACTTTGTTTAAACCATGACACTATTTTTGAAAATTATGAATTAGACTTCCATGACTTAACTTTAAATATTCTGGTTTCTATGTAAACCAAAGCAGGGATAAAGAGAATTCTATCAGCAGTTGTTCAAATAAATTCGTTTTCTTGCATAAAATATAAATCTTCAACATCTATAAAGTTGTTCATAGCTTCTATGATTAGCCCTACATAAATTCAATTAAGTTTTATTTCAGGGTTATAAAATTTCAGTAATAATGCATTAAATGAAAAGGATTCATCATATTTTGACTAGAAATATGTTCATAAGCCTTTTAAAATGTTGAACATAGGAGGTCAGGTTACACTGATATGAAATACTTTCAAAGAAACACCAGATGTTGCAATAAGTGGTATGGTTATGAAAAATTTGGACTTTTTTTCCATTGGGCTAGTGTTCATGAAAATCAACATGATGCTAATAGCATTACTTTTGCAGATATGCTCTTTCAGGTGAGACCTAAAATTTAGGTCCCACTGCTTATGATAATTTTTTTTTTCAGAGAGATAAATAAGATATCTTCTTTCAAATCCAAATCCATTCTTCTTTCATATTATTTATTAACAGTCTCTAGATAATAAAACAATAACTTTCTGACTGAAAGACCCTTACATTTTTATATGCGCTGTTAATATTTGTGTTTGTCATCTCAGAGGTCCTCTATCATGGTGGCAAACAATCCTCACTGTTTGTACTCATACACATTTCCTCTTTTATTAGTTTTTAAATCTTTGGTACATCAAAAACTTTGCCATAGCTGAAGAAGTTACATCCTTTTCATAGTATAGTGCCTCATATAGCTTTTACCATGATATAGTACAATAGCAGCCATACGTTGGTGTTTTTGCATGGAAAAATCCTTCACTTATCCACTCAACCAGCTTTAAGGAAGGAAGAAATAAATCAATAGCTCAGATTCCTTCTTGACTTTTATTAACTCAGATAGATGAACAGAAGACCTTTGAGAACAAAAGTCTAGAACTCATCTGTGGGATGTACATTATGCTTTTAATTGGCTTTCTCCATTGGAAAAAAACCACATACAAATAAGCTATACTCATTATTAAAACCTGTTACATCACTGCACATTAAAAAAAAATACTCTTATGTGCTAAACATTGCAGTTGACCCAAAGTTACTTCAGGTGTTCTGATGTTAAGCTCACAATTCCATATTGGAAAGCTGATGATTATTGTATTTATTCAGGTCTGTGATTTATTAAAAGGAAAAGACAAAAAATATTTATGTCTAGGACAAATGCACAAATTTATATTTTGCTCTCCTGTGAACAAAATGATGTTTAAAACGTAGAATTAATGTTATCAAAATTGCTTATTTGAAATGTCAGCTGTAAATCATTAACAATACTAAAAAATACCAAAGAAAGATGTGTTAAATCAGCAATATTCTTTGTATCTGCACATTAAATGAAGATAAGTATCATGTCCCTCAGGGTACTAATCGGCTTGACTGTGCCTGCGCAGGCCCCAGGGGCTCATCCCACCATGTCTTTGGCCCAAGACCATTTGGCCCAGGACCATTTCAGTCCCACCAGGGACAGCAGTTCACCTGCAGCCTGCCTTGATCCCTAGCTGAAAGCAGTGCAACAGCCCTGGTCTGGGGGAAGGTGTTTCTCTCCCTTTGTTCTCACAATAAATTCCATAAATAACAGTCAGGCAAACTGTAATATTGAACTGAAAATGTATAAAATTGTTATTTATATCATGCTTTTTCCCCTTTAACTTTGAAAGTTATTTATGGTTCCTGATAGTTACATGGATTCATGCATATGTTGCGTTTTCTCTGTAAGTCATAGCAGTGATGTCATGCTCACAAATGAAAAGAGATGCTGAAAGCCATACAAGAACAAAGCAAGTATTTGGGGGGGGGGGGGGGGGGGGGCATGGATGATACGTGAATGACACATTTTACCTTTAAAGCTCAGGTTGTGTGTGTATGCAAATATAGACGTTCAAAATTTTAAATCATTATAGGATCCAGAATCATGAAGAAATTACTTATAACTTAAACACTAACACTGAATTACTACCAGTATATCTTCACTTGTGCCACAGCTTAGAGATGCGTCAATCTAGGTTTTCAGAAGCATTTTCATAGCTATCTACAAGTCACATATGATCTACAGCTATTTAGCATTATAGAGGCATTTGGGCAAGGGAAGAAATTCTCAGTTTAGACTGCTGAAAACTAAAATTTTTCAGAATCAAGCTTCAATTTAAGGAATTCAAGAGATTTTCTGCATGTGCTACAATATGTTCCTAGATTAAGACGCAAAGAAAATAAAAAGAAAGCCCGAGAGAAAAGGTAGTTGAATAAGTAGCATACACATGATTGAGACACAGGAGAAAAATGAAAATTCCTGAAACAATAGCTAAAACAGGGGTTTGGCTTTGTTTCAGAAGCCTTTAAAAAAAGTGCAATTAAAAGATGTAACTGTTTTGAATTAATACATCCTTTGAGAACATTAAAAGCATGGAAGACTTTACAGTTAAAATTAATTAACTTATTAAACATCAACTGAATTTTCAGTAAATATTCACTTGCCCCATATTTCAGGCAAGTGTCACAATATCTAAGCTTAATTAATTTTTCAGTATGCCCTTTTCCTGAATGAATATTTAAATATGTTATCCAGTATGCATTTAATATATTCTTCCGCATTTAGTAAAGACATTTAAAAAACTCTTCCAAAGAATTCCCTGCACCTGAATTGTTGGACTATTTTCTAATGATATGGATTCCAGGCTCCACTCTAGTTAAAATTCAAATGACTATACACAAAGCACTGATGAAATGACATTGACATATAAAACTAATGACAAAGCTGCTACAAAATGCTGTATTCATTTGAAGCTATCCACCCCAACGGGACTACAACTTTCAGTCATTCTGTGGTGTTAAATGAAATCCAGCAGATGTTAAATGTGTCAAAATTTGTGACTAAACAGTCACCTAAGCCTTATTTTTATGAGGTTTGTCTAACTTTGTCCCCAAAGTTCACTAACTCTAGCAAGAAACAAATTAAATACATAAAATTATCTTAGGAAAAATTAAAATGTACTGAGGCATCTCCTATGCTTTGAACAAGGTTCACCATATCTCAATTGACATCTGTTAATGTTTAAAGATTTTAGGAGGATGTAAAAAAAAGCTCATAAAATCACAATCATTATAGTCTAGGGAAAAGTTGTATGTTTTTCTAGCAGAGCACTAGGTTTCTGTCTTTGAGTGTTGGGCTTGGTTTTTCATCTTATGCTATTTATAGGAAGCCTATTACTTTAGTGAGGAGGAGATGGAAAATAAAGTGTACAGCCAAGGGACCTACAAGTGCCACTTTACTAGGCATACACCATTCAACCAGGAACACTAAAGGGATTAAGAAGGCAGCTTTGTATTGTCTCAGAGGTACAGTAACATAAGCACCACACTGGATTGTATGACAGTTACTATGGTAACTATTCCTTCTTTTCCTACCACTAAACCACACACTTGCTGGCAGAACAAACCAAGTAATTCAAATGGATGTGAAACAAAGGTTATCACAGAGCCCTTCCAGTCTGACAATTTTTTCAATTTTCTAAATCTAAAGATTGTCTATTTTGAATGCTTAAGCCTCTAAACCGGGCTACTTTAAGCCCTTGTATGCAAAAGAATTGTATCAGATTCTTTTGGGAAACCTCATGCAAGAAACAGTAGAGGCATAATTTATATTGGAGGGGGGAAAGGAAAGAATAAGAAAGTTAAAAGAAAAACAGAAGGAACTTTGAAAGCTGATAAGTCATAGATCTTCCACCAATGTTCTTTTCTTTACCCTGTGGATTTTCTTTTCTTCTTGAAGAATATTAGTAAATAATTTCCTTTCATTTCTGAGAGTAAGTCTATAGCATAAAAAAATAAACAAATAAATAGATAAATAACAACTAACCCAACTATTTTTGTTCGGGTTTTTTTCCAGGAAAAGTCTGAAGGAAAGCAAGTAGTTACTCAAAACATTAATCAGGATGAGCCTTTGCAAAGGGGTAAAGCAGTTTTCAACAGCAGTTTAGAAATTTGAATCTAATTAAAGTTACTGATAGTAATTTAATTTAGTTTTTATTTCTTTTCTCAGAACTGTGAATTTACTTCCATTTATATGGAGAAATACATATTTCAATTAAGCTCCTAATCAGGAGATTTTTTTTCTAAATATAGGATGCAATATTTCATACAAAATTAACTTTGATCCAACACAATTTGGTACAAAGGACTCTTTCTAATTTGGAATACGAAAGTGGGGTTCTTTTCAGCCAGGAAGAGTGATCTAACTACAGAACTGCCATACTAGTATGTACAATTTTAAAAAGGAGAAAGCAAGGTTTTCAATACCAGAGTTCAAAACACTTTTTCAGCTCTGCTACGTATTCTGCCTACCTGGCTGACCACTCTGAAGTGGGAATGCCTCAGAATGTTTCTCAGTATTTCATTCCCACACATCATTTTTGTGACTATTATGTCAGCTTCTCTGTGATTCTATGATTCTATGAAATAAATGGTTCAGTTTATTGTCATTCTTATTATCTTCAAGTTCTTTCTTGTTATTCAAAACTGAGCTAGTGCAGGATGTCATGGTTTTGTGGTGTCTTAACAAGTTTTTAACAAGTTTAGAATCTCACCTCTTCCTACCTATTCAGTTAGGACAGTTGAGTTACATCTCTGTCTTATCTGAATGTAGGCTAAAAACATAGCTGATTATCTTATTGAGAAATAGATTCAACTCTCCCTTTATTCTTTAGTACATTTTCAATTCAATTATACACATGCTTTACTGACTGCATTAATGGACTTGATCTATACACACTAAAATTATATACCAAAAGCAAGAGTTAATAGTTAAAAGATATCTAAACAGGGAGATACTAGATGTTCTTCTGGATTTTCAGATATGTTTTCACAACTAGCTTATTAAATCAACAATGATTTTGAGCTTTTGATAGTGAATGGTGGTTATTATGGTATCCTGGCTAAGCCTTGCAATTTTCATTTAAGAAAATGCTGAGGCTGTGTTCTACTAAAGAATTACATTTCTCACAGCAACAGGAGATGTGGAGGACAAGAAGAGGATGCTTATTCAATTAGTCATCTCTTGAACCATTTTTTCACCCGGTTTTAAAAGGTTCTCTTCTATAATTAAAAGTGTACTGACAACAGGGCAGATCTTAAAAGAAAAAAAAAATAAATACTGTTCCCAAAATACTACTTTCATGCTGAGGTGTTAATAGTGGGAGACAACATACAAAAATTGTTTTAAAACAGCAAGACTTTCATCAAACTTCATAGAGGTTGAAAAATGTGGTTTCTGAGTGCTAAAAAGATTGTGGAGGGCCTTGAACATGAGTCTAACTTTTGAAGGGTGGATAATCATAGAATCACAGAATAGTTAGGGTTGGAAAGGACCTCAAGATCATCTAGTTCCAACCCCCCTGCCATGGGCAGGGACACCTCACACTAAACCATCCCACCCAAGGATTCATCCAACCTGGCCTTGAACACCGCCAGGGATGGAGCACTCACACTCTTTAATGTCACTTTTGCTCTCAGAATGTCCAAATTTCAAAACAGCAGGAATTCTTTTCTTCCTTTTCCTTGACTTCAAAATAGTCAACATTTCAAAAAATCAAAAAATCTGTCCTGTCAGATCACCCTAACTGTGGGAAATGTAATATTTTGTTTCAATACAAAAATCCAAAGCTGAGTTTCAACTGGGCCTTCCAACAAAGACTGTACTACCTAATGAACAAAGAATAACAGATGCCATTAACATTGACAGTGTTATCTAGACATCAGTGTTCCACTGATGCTTTGACAGATTGCTATTTATTTATAGTATTCCAAGATATTGTTTAGTTTGGAACGGATCATCTTAAATCTTCAGAAGTTTTCATTTGAATTTGAAGGTATAATAGCTAGTGGGCCTATTTTAATCATACACACATGAACACTTGGGCAATGAAATCTTTCTGGTTGATGATCTTATACAATCAGTATCTGCTGTAATTACTATGAAAAGACATAGATGACCACAGGCATCTATCTTTAGCCTTGTGTCAGAAACTAAAATTTAAAATATTAAATATGTTATAAATGTTTATTTTTGCCCTTTTTGGGGATTTTGTGTGTGGGCTGTTTAGTTGCTTAAATCCAAATCCAAGGATAATAAATTTGAAACTTACATTTAAAGTGAATAAAGTAACAAAAAGATTAGAACATGTATAATATTTATATAATATATAAATACATATACTATATATTAATTATATATTATTGCATAATTTATATTATATAATTGTATATTATATAATTAATGTATAAGCAATATATATAATATATAATTATATATAATATATAATTATAATAATAATGTATAAGCTATATATAGATATAAAACTTTATTTTTAAATAAAAAATAAACATTGGGTTTTTTTTTCAGTCAGAAAAGTGATTAAAGAGACCAAATCCAGAGAAAAGTTGATATCAACAAAAAGCGCAACTATGAAATTACAAAAACTTCTCTGATTGAATTTCTTTGTTTAAATTAGGAAAGTTAGCAGGATTTACATATTGCCTCATGGATATATTTTTGAATTTAAAAGTTCCATTTATCATAAAATAGTTTGTTTATGACCTGGTTCACTATTTTCAAGTCCAAATTCTGTTTATTTCAGATTGGTTTACTTGTTTCTAATAAAAGTTTTAAATCGTCTCTTTCAGAATCCTAACTATCCTTTAAATAGCATTTGATTCTATGATGACATGATACATAGAATCATAGAATCATAAAATGGTTACAGTTGGAAAGTACCTTAAGGTCATCTATTTCCAACCACCCTGCCATTGGCAGGGACAACTCACACCAAATCACGTCACCCAACTCTCTTTCCAACCTGTCTTTGAACACTGCCAAGAATGGAGCATTTACTACTTCCTTGGGCAACCTGTTCCAGTGCCTCACCACTCACAGTAAGGAACTTCCTCCTTATATCTAACCTGATCTTCCCCTGTTTAAGTTTAAAACCATTTCCCCCTGGTTCTATCGCTAGTCCCTTATGAAGAGTCCCTCTCCAGCATCCCTATAGGCCCCATTCAGATACTGGAAGGCTGCTATGAGGTCTCCACAGAGCTTTCTCTTCTCCAGGCTGAGCAGCCCCAACTTTCTCAGCCTGTCTTCATACAGGAGGTGCTCCAGCCCCTTATCGTCCTTGTGGCCCTTCTCTGGACTTGCTCTAATAGTTCCATGCCCTTCTTACTTCAATGTGTACATGTTTTGTTGTGATTGAAATTAGAGTTTTCCAAATGTTGAAAACACACTCTGTACAGTAAATAGGTTTAAAAGACCTTATTTGTAATTCAGATGGTAGCTCTAACATTTCTGAACCTATGTTGGATAAGCAATTTTGCAAAAGATTACTCTAGGGAATGTTAAAACTTAAAAGAGGCTTACAAAATTCATTTTCCCTTCCCCTGCAATTTTCTAGAATCTCAACTTTTCTTGTTCATCAGGGTGAAATAGGTTAGAATAGACATGGAAAGATCCTGTGGTCTAATCTTTCATGATAAATGGAGCCTAAATGAGATTATCTATGAAATATGAAAAACAACAAGGTGCTTGGTGACAGCCAGCATAGCTTCACTAAGGGGAAATCCTGCCTGACCTATCTGGTGGCCTTCTATGATGGGGCTACAGAATTGATGGATAAGGGTAAAGCAGTTGATGTCATCTACCTGGACTTGTGCAAAGCGTTTGACACTGTCCCACATGACATCCTTCTCTCTAAATTGGAGAGATATCAATTTGATGGATGGACCACTCGGTGGATAAAGAACTGGCTGGATGGCCGCACACAAAGAGTTGTGGTCAATGGCTCAATGTCCAGCTGGAGACCGGTAATGAGTGGTGTCCCTCAGGGATCAGTGTTGGGACCGGTCTTGTTTAACATCTTCGTCACTGACATGGACAGTGGGATTGAGTGCGCCCTCAGCAAGTTTGCCGATGACACCAAGCTGCGTGGTCTGGTTGACATGCTGGAGGGAAGGAATGCCATCCAGAGGGACCTCGACACGCTTGTAAGGTAGGCTGATGCCAACCTTATGAAGTTCAACCACAACAAGTGCAAGGTCCTACACCTGGGTCGGAGCAACCCCAGGCACAGCTACAGACTGGGCAAAGAAGAGATTCAGAGCGGCGCTGTGGAGAAGAACCTGGGGGTGCTGGTCGATGAGAAAATGAACATGAGCTGGCAGTGTGCGCTCGCAGCCCAGAAAGCCAACCGTATCCTGGGCTGCATCAAAAGGAGTGTGACCAGCAGGTCAAAAGAGGTGATCCTGCCCCTCTACTCTGCTCTTATGAGACCTCGCTTGGAGTATTGTGTGCAGTTCTGGTGTCCTCAACATAAAAAGGACATGGAACTGTTGGAACTAGTCCAGAGGAGGGCCACGAGGATGATCAGGGGACTGGAGCACCTCCCGTATGAAGACAGGCTGAGGAAGTTGGGGCTGTTCAGCCTGGAGAAGAGAAGCGTGGGGACCTAACAGCAGCCTTCCAGTATCTGAAGGGGGCCTATAGGGATGCTGGGGAGGGACTCTTCGTCAGGGACTGTAGTGATAGGACAAGGGGTAATGGGTTAAAACTTAAACAGGGGAAGTTTAGATTGGATATAAGGAAGAAATTCTTTCCTGTTAGGGTTGTGAGACACTGGAATCGGTTGCCCTGGGAGGTTGTGAGTGCTCCATCCCTGGCGGTGTTCAAGGCCAGGTTGGATGAAGCCTTGGGTGGGATGGTTTAGTGTGAGATGTCCCTGCCCATAGCAGGGGGGTTGAAACTAGATGATCTTGAGGTCCTTTCCAACCCTAACTATTCTATGATTGTATGATCTAGCACCCTGTCTAATTGTATCTTGAAAACCTCCAGTGATGGGGACTCTACCACGTCCCTGGAGAGGTTGTTGCGACAACTATTTTCACTGTAAAGGGTTTCTTTCTTATATCAAGATAAAACTTCTCCCAGTACCATTTGTATTCATTGCCCCATGTCTCCTCCATGTGGCTCCTTATAAAAAGAAAGTCTCCATCCTTTTTGTAGGCACCTCTGAAGTACTGGAATACCATGATGAGATCCCCCCTCAGCCTCCTCTTCTCCAGGGAAAAGAGAGCTAATGCCTTCAGTCTTTTCTTATACAGCAGGTTCTCCAGTCCTTTGATCATCTATACAGTACCCCTTTGGACCGTCTCCTTGTACTTTTGAATTGTGGGAACCAGACCTGGACATAGTGTTCCAGGCATAGCTTGATGAGTGCTGAGTAGAGGGAGTCAATCATGTCTCTATCTCTGCTAAGTGATGCTGTTGGGAATGCTGCCCAAGATCCAATTTGCCTTTTTTGCTGCTGATTCATCTTCAGCTTCTTGTCTACCAGGACCCCTAGGTTCCTTCAAGCAAGGCTGCTCCCCAGCCATACAGATTCTAGCCTGTACTGGACAATTTGGTTATGTCGTCCCTTTGGTGATGTCATTCTTTTATTTTGTGTCAGACTTTAATACAGCCCAGTTTTCTTCAATCAGTACTGTGTTTTTAAGTTTAAAAAGTAGCAGATATGTTTCAGAAGAAGCGACGTATGTATCTGATTGTCCTGGGTTGAGCAGCAGCAGTCATTTTTCTCCTTCTTAGGAGCTAGTACAGTGCTGTGTTTTGATCTTTTGGCCTTGGAACAGTGGTGATGGCGCCGATGTTTTCGGTTGCTGCTCGAATGTTTGTTCTGGCCAAGGACTCTGTGAGTCTCATGCTCTGCTGGGGACGAGGGAGGTCTGGAGGAAGCAGAGACAGGACACCTGACCCAAACTAGCCAAAGAGGTTTTCGACACCACAGCACGTCATGCCCAGGATGTAACTGGGAGGGACCCAGAAGGGCTAGAGGGACTGCAGGGTTGGACGAGGTATCGGTCGGTGCTCGGCTGGGGGGAGTGGGGCGAGTTATTGGTCAGCTGGTGTTGAGGTGTTGTATTCTTTCCTCTTGTTATTTCCTTTATCATTATTATTATTGGTGGTAGCAGTAGTGATCTGTGTTATACCTTAGTTACTAAACTGTTCTTATCTCAACCCGTGGGAGTTGCATTCTTTTCGATTCTCCTCTCCGTCCCTCCAGGAGCAGGGGGAGGGCAAGAAGGGGGGGAGTGAGTAAACGAGGTTTGTGGTTGGGTTTAAACCACGACACTGATTGACTAAAAAAATCTGATATTTTCACAGTTTTGTTCTGGTGTCTGCCTTTTGCTTATACTAAAGGTTAACTGTGTTTAAAAATCGCTTGGTCAAAAGTGGGTTGAGGTGAGGAGAAAATAATGAATGAGGAAGGAAGATGGGCTTCCTCTGCAATAAATGCATATGAGAGAATAGGCATAAACATGTGATGTGAAGAAAAAAAAAAAAAAGAAAAAGAAGAATATAAAACTTGGTTTTACTAACTTATTCTAAACTTTAAAGAGAAACGAAAACTTTGAAAAAAAAAAAAGAGAAGGAATGAATATAATAAAAAATAGGACTTAAGCTCAAATAAATGCAGACATTTTTCCCTCACAAAAATGAGAAAACACATACATTAAAATATTAAAAAAAATTATACTGAAACCTTTAGTAAGTAACATCCTACATTTTTTTACCTTTCTCATTAAGATTATAAATTAAAGTAATAATTTGCTCTGATTGTCTCAAACTTCTTTGACATTAAAACTTTACTGACAGCAACATAAGTACCAACAAAGAGTTCCATGTAAATAATTGAAAAATCTCCCAGGATGACAGAATGCTTAATAGATTTCATTCTATTAGAATCCTAGGAGCTGCACCTATTAAAAGAATTAGTGTTGCTGATATGGTACAAGCAGTTTGACACTTTGGGATTTGTTAAACAGGGCTAATGAAGGACTCATTGCTTGAGAAGTGCTATACAGGGAATAGACTACAGTGAAGATTAGAAAAATCCCACAACAATGATTATGAAAATATTTTGGAATAGAACCCTTAAGAATCAATTTGGGTTACATATTTAATTTTGTACAATAACAGAACCCAAAGCTGTAAATTAAAGCTCACCAGTCCCCAAACACATTTCCACTATCTAGCCAAAGTCACCCTGAAAGATGATGTAGAGCAAATCAGTTCATTTATAGTGAAAGACATTTCAATAGTTTCAGAATATAATCCTATTTAGTTTGCTCTCCTACTACTTCCAGATTGCACTTCCTTACAGCACCAGCTTTATTTTTGTAAATTATGTTGTCCAGCCAGCTCTTAAATTAATTTTTTAGTAGTAACAGCTGGTTCTCAGTTTGTCACTTCCTCTGCTCTGATACTGTCCTTTACTGAAGTTATTACTAACTTCAGTTACATACAAAGCAATGTATAGCCAAGTTTTTGCTAAAAAATCCTCCAACACCTTAGTAGGTTTTGTCTTGCATACATTAGTGTGCACATATTTAGCAACCAAGGTGACAAAGCTAGAGATACACACCATGAATATATACGGGGCTACACATTTTAGATCTTCTGCCAGACAGGAAACCTAAAGAACCAAAACCACCACAAACCTCGAAATTCTACCTACAGCAAATGAATAACAAAAGTCTGATACTATGTTTGCGAAAAATATGTTGCATCAACGATCCAAAAATTTCTTCATCTTCGGTGCTTAGCAGTGAGTAACAGGAGTATCTTTGTGCTACACCAGTGCCTAGTTGGCATGGTGGCCAGAGACAGCTGGGCAAAGTATTAATTTCTGCCAGCTTCTTCCAGCCAAAGCCCTGGCTCAGAATACTTGCTTCCTTGTGTTGTCTACTGTGATGTTTCTCTTTAGTGTATAGTGATAAGGATCTTTCAGCTAAAGTTATTAATCTGGCAGGTACAAATACTGTTCTTTGTTAAGTGATTAATAACAGCGTGTATAAAAAACATTGTGTATACAAGCAGATGTACTGGAGAGGCTAACTACTGTATAAACAGCTCTTCAGAGAAGCAAAAAGTTATTTGTATCTGGCATTCATCACTGCTGCTACTTTATGCTAGAATTCACCAATGGAGATTTGAGTACTTCTAGATAGCTTACGATGTGTGATTTGGTAGAAAACCACAGAGAAATCCCTCAAGACATAACACTGTATTTCAAATATAGCAGCACTTAAATCTTAACTTAAACCACAAGTGCCCAACTGCACAAGCTTAAATTTAGTGTCATCATCTTTTAAGAGGTATTTGAGTGGAATGAAATAAATGCATCTGTTTTTGCAGGCTAATTGTCAGGGCTTTGAGGATACCATTAGCCCTGACTGCACGTGCCCATCCCCCTGGGACTTTCCCCACTTGTCCAAGGCTGAGGACCTTGTTTCCAGCCCTCAGACTTCTCGGGCCGTTAACCTCTGCTCCAGTAGTGCTGCAGTCAGGTCAGTTTCCAGTGCCCCATGTCCCGGCCTAGCCTATCCCCAAGGATGTGCCCAATACCTCAGACTAGGGCTGCCCCAGTGCCTCCTGGCTGTCCACTTCTGGATGGAATGGTGGACAGGCCCTGATTGCCAGAGCCTATCCTGCCATTATCAGTGAGGAGCCCCCTCAGGATCCTGGGTCCTGCATTCCTAAAGCAGCAGTTGGTAATTGTTTCTCCTTGTGTACTGTGTGTGTACTTTGTCTTTCCTTCCCTCCACTGGCATTTCTTAAATCCTCTGTACTCAATGCACTGAAACACGGATGCTGGTATGCTCTTCTCTTTTTGAACTTGTGAGAATTTGTATTTACTTTCTTTTACTCTACTGAATTAATTACATTTTTTTCTAGACAACTGGCCATCGTGACCAAGTGCAGCATACATATGGGTACTCCAGTGCTCCCTGGTCATTCAAAGTGAAATCGAAGTGCACAGGACACAAATTCTGTGCTCAATGCATTTGCAGATCAATATTATGAGGTCATAAAAAAGAATTAATTAAAACACCAGCTAAAACAATTATGAGTCAGAACAGCTGTCCAAATTAAGTATCTACCAGTAGATATCTGGTAGTTATCCATAGGTATGTAAATTGTTTAATGAAGGTTTATAAAAGGAGACTCTCATTACAGTCTATATGCAATCACTGGGCTTACACTGACTGAGAAATTTTGTTATCTGTTTTCTGACAGAAAAAGTAGTTTGTGAAAAAGCAATTCTTGTTCAACCCGTTCTTCAGAAAAAAATTCTGACATACTCCTCATACTTCTGGCTTCAACTCCTCAAGCAGACACTCTGAGAGCTTTATGGTGTGCTTTCCAGCTTTTTCTTCAAGGCCAGGTTTGAGACCAGTGACTAATATATACACATGAATACATAAATACACCACTGATTTTACTACATGTTATAATGAAATGTTAAAAGTTCCTGATGGAGACAATGAATTCTGTTGAAAACAAAATAACATTTGCTTTCAGGCAGGTGGAATTTTGAAGCTCCAATGCTTTTTCTATGACTGTATGTATGTTCATTAACTTAGAAATGAACTGTGCTGTGCTGCTGTCAGAATGAGCTATGCTTCAGCATCTGAAAACCTCATCTACACATGTATTTATTTTCTAGCATTAAGATCAAATAAACTGTGCAGAACCTATGCTATAAATTCTAGTACTATTGTTTTAAGAATAACTTATTGTCGTAGTTTAAGCCCAGCCGGTAACTCAAAACCATGCAGCTCGTTAACTCCCTTTCTGGCCCCTTCTTCCCACTGCTCCCGGAGGGATGAGGAGGAGAATTGAATGAATGTAACTCCCACGGGTTGAGATAAGAACACCACAAAACCACCGCTGCTACCACCAACACTAATAAGGGAAGTAACAAGGGAAGAGAATACAACTGCTCACCACCCACCGACTGATACCCAGCCTGACCTGAGCAGTGATCTAGACCTTCCAGGTAACTGCACCCGGTTTATATACTGGGAAAGAACTGTCATGGTTTAAGCCCAGCCAGTAAGTCAGAACCATGCAGCCGCTCGCTCACTGCCTACATCACCTGGGATTCACAGGCGGTCTTCCGTCCAAGTACTGAGCCTGACCCTGCTCTACACCACATATGGGGCTATTAAAGGGTGAGCGTGTCCTACTGATCACTCCTTGGCTCTCCAGTCTATGGATCAGCCTATGGGTGGGAATCAGGGAGTCTTAGTTGGTGCAACATTGCTGACAGTGCACTGCTATGGTTGCGACTGGCACTCATTTTTCTTCAACCTTCTACAAACTGGGCATGACGTGTTGTGGTATGGAATACCTTTTTGCTTAGTTTGGGTCAGGTGTCCTGTCTCTGTTTCCTCCTGGCTTCCCCTCCTCCCTGGCAGAGCATGAGACTCAAAAAGCCCTTGGTAAGAGTAAACATTATGTAGCAACAACTAAAAACATTGGTGTTATCAACACTGTTCCCAGGCTGAAAGTCAAAAAACACAGCACTGCACCAGCTACTAAGAAGGAAAAAAATGACTGCTACTGCTGAACCCAGGACACCTACAGAGAATGTCTCCATATTTTGAATACAAGAGGTATGAACTGTATTAAGAAAAACAAAACCATCAAACCAACAAAAACCCACCCAACCCAAAAAAATCCACACACCTTTTATCCGAAAATTACAGAACAGTTATATCAGTGTGACTTATGATTCTGTGGGAGTTTGTGGGGGTGGGGCATTTTGGGCTTTTGCTTGGTTGTCCCTTAAACCATTTATTCTTAGTTTCTAGTGTCTCACTCAAAGCTGTATGTAACAGGTCAGTAACGGATATGTATTGGTACACTATTTAATACATAAACCAGATGCATAATATTATTGAAATGGTAGGGTACATAACAGATGAAACTTTAGCACTCCAACGGTGTGTAACAACCAAACAGGGGAATCTTTGTTTAGGGATTTTTTGTTTATTTTTCTGATTAAACTTACTTTTATAAAATTAAGCTTATTTTAAAAGAATATTATTTAAATAGAAATATGCAAAGCTACAGACTCCTCTATTATTACTGGAAGTGTTAAAGGCCAGATAAGATGGGGCCTTGAGAAACCATGTCTAGTAGAAGGTGTCCCTGCCTATAGCAGGGTGGTTGAAACTAGATGATCTTTAAGGTCCCTTCCAACCCAAACCATTCTATGATTCTATGATTCTATGTTTATCACACATATGACTCCATATTAAAGTAGCATGAAATTATTTTTATTTTGTTGGATTTTATTCTGTTGGGCAGAATTTGACCTCTGAGGTAATGAGAGCTTTTTAACCTGCTTATTTCACATATTCAAAAATGAACCAGTACTTTAGGCAAATTATGTAGGAAATACAGAAATCTAAAAACGAATAAATAAATTCTTCAGCCTTGTGAAGGGAGAATCAAAAAATACAGTCATGCTGGGAAAATGCCATGCTATTGGACAATGCAAAGATCATGTCCAAACGAAATACAGGTGTGAATACAGGCTGAGGCATGGGATTTCCGTACCTTGGACAACTGCTCAGGTCTGACTGAAGGTGGCAAAATATACAGGGGGAAGGAAATTAATTTAAAGGTACTAACAATCATATATATGCTTTTTAAGGGAAGATGATAAAACAAAACAAAACAACAAAAACACATTAGGGTTGTGGGGGTTTTGGTTTTTGTTTGGCTTTTGGTTTTATTTGTGGTTTTGTTTTTTTTTTTTTTTGCTGCTGCTTCAAAATATGACCACAAGATTACTAGAAATACACGAAGGCAGCAAAACTAATTTTCTTTACTGCCTCCCTTTTCACATTTTGCTAGTCCCTTCTGATTCACAGCATTGTAAGTGCCTAACAATATTGTTGCCAGAGGTTGAACTTTGAAGCTTACACTGCTTTCTGGAGTCACACAGAGAAGTTGAATGTTAGGCTGTAACTGTCACCTAAGATTTGTATAGCTAACTTGTGATAATCAAAACCTTGTTAAGGGTAAATATGAACACACAAAGGGTACCAAGAATTTATTCATGGCCTAAATAATTTTTTCTGACATTACATTCAAATATTCTAATATTAAAGCATTATCACTGGTGTTATACTCACCTGCCTCCCCCTATCTCCTATGTACATGACAATATGTATCTCAGCTATGGATATAATTCCTGATCAATTCTGTTACTAATCAAAACCAGTAGCACCTCTGTGGTCAAGAAAGAACACTAATTTTTCCTTTTCTACTCATCCCTTTTGATTATTGCAGACTTGACAATATGTAAAGTACATTTTTTATTTTATAACTGATCTAAATAAATTAGAAATTTAAGGAGAAATGGATGTGTTTGTTTCTATCTTCTGTTCCAAACTTACCACACAAAAAGATGATTGATATTGCATCATAAAATATACAATATATACTGTATAAAATGAGGTGTATGTAAAACCTTCTGTATGTAAAGACATAATTAGGGGGGATTGATTTAGGGATGAGGACTTGTGGCCTGTAAAAGGGAGTATGTTATAAAAGGGAGTATGTTATAAAAGGAAGATGTGGACAAGTAGAGGTTAATGAAACTTACAGATATATTACTAGCATAAGTTTAAGCCTGGAAAGAAAACATGTAAGACAAAACAAAATCCTGAGGCAGCCTGAATACTTAAGTGAAAAGATATTTTGAACACTGTTGACATGGAATAGGTCTTAACATAAGGCAAGAATATATGAAAGTATGATCCCAGCTGCTTATCGTCTGTTTTTATCAGAAGTGGTTAAAAGTAAACTAATGCTGTATGCAGCTGATCATGAACTTTTACTGTGTCACTTTATAGTGACTTTATGGCTCCAACTTCACTGCAAAACGTAGATTGCTGAACAAAGTAATTCTGTCTGAGGTTTTTAGTTTTGTTTCAAGAGAAAACTAAGTGAACTGAAGGACATACAAACACAATGACATCACTCAGTGGTTTAAAATAAAGGCATTAGATATATTATATCATGAAATATGACAACTACCTAAATCAGCAAACCCTACCAATATGCTCTGTGGAAAAAAAAAAACATACTGTGATTTCAATGCCTGAGGATAAAATAGCAAGATTGTATCTAACAAAATGGCATCATAATACCTGAATTTAAGGCTTCTCACAGAGGAAGAGCTTTCAGAAGACAAAAGCTTTTTTCACTGCAGTTATGTTAGACTAGATATGACTAATTTCTCACAACTTCTTGAACTGGATAAAAAAAACAGTAAAGCAGGAGGTTTTGTTATGTGAGGTCATCTAGCAGGCAAGTTCTTCAAGGTACTTTTTTATTGTGAAATGATACAACATTTACATTATGACATTTACAGATCTGACAGTTACAGGGAAAGATTGCCTCATTGACAGACGCTTCATTCAGAGGTAAATTTTTTTTTAGTAACTTAAATTTTAAATTTTCTGGTGCTCTTGTAGTTGTCAGTGCTTTATGTACTGGTCTGATACTTTCATTCATTATCAGTGAGGTGAATACAAGTTTAGGAGGTACTAGAATTGCATCTTTTTAATAACTCTCACTATGATAAAGCACTTGCAAAGGAATTGTAGCCTGTAGTTATAAATGTGAAAAAGGGGAAAGCGAACTACTTAGTCTTTTCCACAATTGGGCTGTTATTTTAACACTCTTGCGGCTAATACCTAAAGCTACTAATTTAATTTTCCATCTTACTCTACACATTTCGGAAAGTATTGTTAGTGAAAATTACTTCCTGGATCCCTTTTCAATGAAGAGGTTGCTCAGCCAGCCAGATACAAAGCGGGAAGAGATGATAAGATGGCCATGTGATGGAGGTGTTCAGCTCAAATTTAGAAAACAGAAGCTCAACAAATTCTGATTGGGAAAAAAAGCTAGTTACAACCTAATTTTGAACTAAGATGTCTGCTATTACTTTTCAGTACGAAATACTTCTTAGAGGTTGGTTTCAAACTATTGCTGGAAACAAGCCTTATGCAAGGATTCTTTTGATATTAAGAAGCTATATTCCAGAATACACACAATATTAATGCTTGTTTAAGAGGTATGTTAAAACCCAAGCATATTCCATCTTTACCTCATTCCTTCCAGGTTTCTTAAGTATACCAGATAACAAGAAAAAAAGGGGGGGGGGGGGAAGTAATGAAAAAATATGAGGAAAACAAGATAGATAATCCTTTTACTAAAGGATAGCAGTGCATTATATTACTCAGATAAATCACCATAGATAAAAAAAGAAAAAAACAACAAAAAACAAACCAAAGAAAATCACTGAACAAAGTCAGCTATATAAGGAATTCTGTTAAACGTTCAGAGAGATGAAGCTTCAGTTCTTTTAGTGGTTTTATAAGCACCTAAAGGTTGATCTAGGACAGGAAACAGCTAAAATGAAGATATGTTTAAATTTAAAGTTATTTATAATGTAGTAGTGTACATAATCTATCTGAGGATGTAGATGCAAATGTTCATGAGACAAAACCAGTCTCACATCAAGTTTAGTGTGAACCTTACAACATCCTAAAACTTCGATATTGTAAAGCCAAGAGGCAAATGAGGGAACTCAGAAATTTATAACATGAAGAGATTTCAAACAGGGCTACAGTATTTGCAAATTACAAGAGAAAACTACTGTATCTGACCAACTCCTTTTAAACCTCAGAAGGATTGTTCTTCATTAAATCTTGAAATACAAAAAGCTTTGGAAGCTGCAGCAAAGTAGACCACTTTCAGCAACTCAGTTTATTCAATCAATTCTGTGAACAGGAACTTCAGTACTTGTATTTTAATCTCATTAGAGAAAATTTTATTTCTAATTTAAAGAAGAACGAACATGCAGACCTAGTAGGAGTAAAGAATATTGATTTATTTTGCTTGCTTTTTTGACAAAAATATCACACACTCCTGACTTGTTCTCAGTTAATTTTTTTCACCACCTACAATGTCTAAAGAAACTTGAAATGCTGCTCTTAGTAAGAAGCACCATTTTTATGTGATACTATGCTTCTGTGCCTTTGGCAAAGGAAATCTTTATGAGACTAATCTACTTTTGTTTAGATTTAGTTTCCTACAGTTGTCTGTATGTGTGCACATTTGCTTGAATGACTTTTTTATTGCTATTTTCTGATGTGTAATTTGGTTACTATATACAGGTATGTTGTATCAAGGAGTTCTCAGGTGATCATGTAACAGGAGAGAAATACAACATTATTATTAGTTTCACATAATAGGAATAATAGTTCCTACAAAAGAGCAATGCATTTCTTCTCAACACAAATGTAATGAAAGCTAAACTGACCTACAGAGTATGAAGAATTAGCAAAAAAGAGAAGAAAAATATTAATGGGGAAAGAATAAAAGACATGAGCATGCAATATGTGTGTAATAATATATGTATGAAAAAATTAAACTGAACTCTAATGTATAACATTCACAGATGCTTAATTGTTCTTGTAATGGTGCTTAAGCAATGAGATTTTGAATAGACTTAGCAAAAGAAAATGTAGAATATCATAACATTAAATTATTTTATTCCTCTTGTTCTAAAATGTATGGTTTTTATTATACCTATGACATAATCTCTCTTCCTCAGATAAGTAGAAATTCAGTGTTGCCACATCCTTCTTGATTAATATTAGTATAATTAATCAATTGATAGTGGACTGTCGCACATGCATAAGCATGCGATCGGTAAGTGCTTCAGCCACTATGTATAAAGGCTGTGCTCCAGTATGCACATCAGAAGAGACCTGTATCAGTCTTCGTATTTCAAACTAATTTTGAGTAGTGCTTACTTGTGAGATTAAGTAAGCCGGAAACTTATCTGACATGGGAGAACAGAGTCATTAAAATTTCTGTAAAAGCAACTAAAGTTACCCTAAGAAAAAGATAAACCACAGATCATTTTGCATTACCAAGAAATAGACAAGAGCTTAATCCTTACTTTGACAATAATTAATTCTGAAGTTCCTCATCAAACCTGTTTCAATACATTTCAACCCAAGGAATAGTAAGAGTGTAGCGATATTGAAGAGCACTGCAAACCATGTAAATGCAAACCATAGAAACTGTATACTTTTAAACAAGAGGAAGGAAGCAAAAACTATGGGACTGATTGAATTAAGGCTGAAAAATGTGTCATACAAGCTCTGGAGTAATATCAATCTCTGATTTAAGAAGAGGGGGGAAGGAAGTGAATTTTGCTCAGTATACTGTTTCCAACAGTGAGTACCAGAGGATGCCTATGGAAGAGTACAGGAACACAGAAACCATATGGTAATAATCACACAGAGTGTTCTCTCAACATTGAACAGCTTGAGGTTTTCTGAGTCAAAAATGGCATTTTTATAATGAGCCTCAGTGGATTTTCTGCATCAACTTGTCTCCTTCCAAATCCAAGTAAAATTTAATGTTCACAACATCTTAGGGAACTCCACATCTAGTAAATTATACAAGAAAAACTACTGGCTTTGGTAGGGGATTTTTTAGTTGTTTGTTTGAGGGCTTTGCATTTTCCAATCAGTAGATCAATCTTCTGCTAGAAGAGAATTTGATTAATTGATCCTTGTTTCCTTTCTGTTTGCCAGTTATCATTTTTGAGATCTCTAGCTAATCTTAATTCGGTTATTTATTTTCCAAGCTTAGTTTAGTAGCCTATTTCATCATGTCTCCTACTGAAACCTTTCCAAATTCTGATCATCCTTGTCACTCTCATGAGGGATTTCCAAGCTTAGCATTATGAGATGGAAGAACCAAATCTACATTCAGCGTTCAAGACAGAGATACAGCTTGAGTTTATATACTTTTGTTGTAATTTTTATTCTCTTTTCCTTTTTTAAAATTCAATCCATAATGAAGGTAACATTTGAAAGTACTGAACAATAGTAGAAGAATGTTGTTAGAAGGTTTTGGATACTGTGGAAACAACTGAGATGTACTACACTGTTAAAACCCATAATTTTCACATAATCATAATCTGATCTAGCAGCCAGTATCAGCAGCCAAAAAGAAAACGCGTCAAGCAGACATAGGTTTCAAGTATTTTCATGCTAAAATCACTAATTATAAAGCCTCCTTTATTTAAAAGGGAAATAAAAATTAAGTTGTCTGAAGACACCTGTGAGGAAAGTACAATCTTCAGAAATAGTCCCGAAAGGTACTACTGGAAAAAGATTGTCATTTATGCACAACAACTCAATTTTTGTTACATGCTACATCCAAGATGGTAATGGAACACAACTAAGTAGTACAATAGTTGTAAAATAATTTATGTACAATTCAGAAACACAGTCTGGGATTCATCTTGATGAATGTAACGGTCTAGATAGTAGGTATTTTCAGCTGAGCAAGGCACCATACAGTTCATCTATACTTTTTTCATGAATTACACCTGGGACAGAACACTGGACACTGAGGTAATTCGTGCAAAATTATCCTGAGGAGCAGACTAGCCTTCTCAGCAGCCACCGCTTTATAGCTTAACAGTCATTTGCTGCATCCAAGAGGTATCCTTGTAAGCATGAGACACAAACACTATTTAGAATGTTGTTTTCAGTTGAATGAGCCAAAAACATGAGGAAATTTCACAGCCCACCAAAAATAAGTTTATGAACTCATACCATGAGGCTGTATGAAGCTGTGGGCATTTGAGAACCAGTGGACCTCCCTTGAGAGTGTTGAAGAATTAT
The DNA here is from genome assembly GCF_037157495.1 of Lathamus discolor. Taxonomy (NCBI): domain Eukaryota; kingdom Metazoa; phylum Chordata; class Aves; order Psittaciformes; family Psittacidae; genus Lathamus; species Lathamus discolor. The sequence goes on along the minus strand of NC_088887.1, from coordinate 25,154,736 downwards.
GTTGGATAGAGACATCTATGCTTGATATACATCCATAGTGTCTGTCTGAAGCCAGACAAATAAATGTCCAGCTCTCTTCCTAAAGGAATTATTTGACTGCCTACAGAAATAAACCTGAGAGTAAATTATCTTGGCCCAGACTGGAGACAGAAATGGGGAATAAGACAGATTTATAAAATAAAGCATAGTCAATGGAAAGATATAAAAATTTTCGTAAGTTCCTAATATTAGATAATACCCTAATGTATTCCCTAAAGTGTCAGATGTATTGTTCACTACAAGTGGCAATTTGCTCCCTTAACTGCTCTTTGTGGCTAGGGTAAGTAGCTCAAACGTAATGTCTAACATTAAACAAACCAAACTCTTTCTGTTATTTTTACTGCCTATTCCATTTACTGCCTACTACTTACACTATCCTGAGAAATAAATTGGTGATAAAAAAATTATTATGCCCTGAAAACAGGACATTGATATCAGAATTTGTTCCATATGTACTGCTTTTAAATGGAAGACCAGTCCCAATAACTTCTACCTTGTCATCTTTGAACATATTGTTCAACAATATTATAGATGTAATTGCATGGATTTTGCTCACACCAGTTATTGTACGTTTTCTAAGAAACATCAGAAAATTCCCATTGTAATCCTGAATAACAGACACTAAAAGTAAACAGGAAATGACACTGTCTCTTTATGAGAAATAATGATCACATTCAATTCTGCCACCACAAATGGCTAATTTGGAATCACACAATTTTTTCAGTTCAAATAAATATGTATCTTGAAGGGATTCATGTCATTTCCGTTAAACACTAAGAGGAAGTGTGTTAAGAAAGGCACTGGTATAGCCTTTTTTGCCAGCAAAGCTCACGGACAAGCAAAAATCACAGCAAGGCTAAGTCTGAGTGCAAGCAGTTGTTGCTTGTCAGAACTGGTGGGATTAATCTTTGTTACACCCAAATTGGTTTCTTAAACATTATTTGTGTTACACTTGGTTGAAGAAGCTACACTTTTATCATCATTATCGTCATAACCTGAAACAGGCTGTTGTTTTGCATAGTGATGTATGATGACAATGACAATGACAAAATGAGTGAGGTAGACCTTTGTCCACTTACATGCTCTGTTTACTGAATAATTGAATTATGACAGTGAAAATAATAAGCTGAACATACGGAAGGAAAAGAGCTTTTAAGTCTTTAGATCAAAGTGCCACATTCATTGAAACAGGTTTTACTGAAAAAGCACATTCAGGGACACAATTTTGCTCACAAAAACGTACTAAGTAATCAAGACAAAATCAATTTTCTCTCTCACCTCTCCCACTTTCTTCTTTGCCCCATCAAAGACCATTCATGATGATTCTTCAGCTTTTGAGATAAATTTATGAAAGGTCTCCCTATACAAAACTGTAACAACCATGCAGTTCCTCAATATTCATCGATCTGTTACAGTACTTAATTTGTGCATTGATCTCTATGCTTAATTATTCTCCCTTGATACACCATGTGGCTAATGAGATTTTGTTACCAACTTTTTTTCTTTAGATTGTTTTTTCCCAATACTTCTCTGTACCTCATTAAATAGATGTTTAACAGAACCTCAGGAATGGATGTAAGAACTCAATTAAAAATAATCATAGGCTATAGTTTTGTCAGCTTAGGCACACCAGAATGAAGAAGGTAATAGTAAAAGATATTATCTTTTGAAAACAAAAAGAGAGAGAGAAAGAAAAAGAGAAGGAGAAAAGGAAAGAAAGAAAGCGAAGCAAAACATGACAAAACCAACCAACCAAACAAACAAAAACCAACCAACCAACCAAACCAGTCTGATCAAAAATTGATGGCTCAAAAGAGATGTTCCAAATACACCTGAGATCTGATTCCCAGCAGTCAGGGATTACTGCTGAAATCTTCAACTGTGTAGGCTTACTGTGGCCCACTCTATCTAAATCTTTTCAAGTCCAATTAGAAAGCTACATTCTCATAAAAAATTAAAAGTCAGTTTTGTTGAAATTTTACTATTTGATCTCTTTTTGAACAGTTGTTATGTTCTCAGAATTCCTAACTAGACATTGTTTCTCTTAAATATCTAATTGAGGTTGTCAGGACATAACGTATTTTTATATCAAGGCATATTGACTGTTATTTTCAAGTTTATTAGATCTTTTACAATTAAGTGTTTTGGTTTGGTTTAGTTTAGTTTAAAACATTAAATTTATTTTTATTACCAGGCCATTTGTACTTCCTATCTCACCAAGATCTTTCAAGAGCTTTGAAAGGCTATCATTTTATATTCTTAAACACACTAATCATTGAAGCGAATGTTATAATTGCCTAACTGCTCAGTGATTGTTGGATTTATACTGTATTTCTTTAAGTTATGTAGGCAATGAACAATTATTCTGAAAATAACTTCTGTGTCATAAGGATATATTTCTCATGTTCTTGTCTTTCTGTTGCAGCTGTATTAAATTGTAAGTCTACGTCATTTTCTTTCTTTTCTTTAGGTGAACCTATTGTTCTCCTAATGAAATATATTGCAAAAAAATAAAAAATAAAAAAAATCAATGTCTGGTATGAAATCCACTGACTTCGACCAAAGATAGTTAAAAATGGTTCTTTACTTACCTTTAAGCAGTAACAAAACCAATTATTAGCAAATTTTATTTTTATCTCAATCCAATCTACAATAATTAGCTGGTCTTGTTTTACAGCTAAGAGAAGCAGAACACAGAAATAATAAGCCAGTCCTCTCAGTGATGTCAAAGGAACGATTCAATTGCTTCCAGAGAAAGCAAGGAGAACATTTTTTCCCCAGCAGATAAATATTTTGTGAAGTGTTTAATCAAAGTAAAAGAGGAGATGTTATATGCCAGAGAAGTAGCAGTTCCAAAGAAGTAAAAGAAGTCAGTAATACAGGGGAAGAATATTGAAAATGTTTCCCGGGTAAGTAAATAAATCACTGCAATTCCTGAATTACTCAGGGAAGGGAAGTAGGTATGGGAGAGAAAAATGACTGCAAACTGAGGACACCAAGAATGGAACCACAGTACAGAAGTCGTTACCCTCACATCCCCCTAAAGGATGCATTTCCCTTAATTACAAGCCAGACATCTAAGGCATACAAAAGGAGACCAAGTCTGCTACCATCAAGACTCATCTACACACTGAGAGATGAATATATAAAGGAAGTTTGTGACAGAGACACTTTTCTGTTAGTTGTGTCTACTACTTATGTATGTGGGATTGTGGCACACGCTTCCTCCACTGAAAGATATTTTCAGGATGTCTGGAAAGGATAGGATTCTTCCTGCCTAAATGCATGGGCTAGTATGAGAGTGCATTATGTGGGCGTGCGAGAGTTAGGGGTGTTCTTGCCTCTAGCCAAGAAATCTCTAAAGTAAATGGCACAGCCCTTAATAAACAGTCTTAATAGTTAATGTTATAATAACTTTAACAGTCTGGACTTTCAAAGGCTTTTGCTTCCAGCATTTTTTTTATGCTTCTGTCTGAAACATTAAAGGGCTCTGTAGTGTCAGGTATTTTTCTACTGCTGCAGGCAGTTTTAGACCATGATCAAGCATTGTTTCATTTTGCAGGAGCTAAAACAACTCAAGCCTTGAAGTCTTCCTAGCTGAAGAGTTTCTTAAATCTTACATCATTTCGTTGTCTGAATATTCCAGGGGTTTTTAATCACTGTTTAAAAAAAATGAAACAAATGCATACCATAGCCACATAGTTCATTTCACTTCCTACTCTGTAGCTAACATACTTGTAAATAAACCTATAGAGAGCCCATTCAATGCGACTGTTTTGATACTGTATACTGGATGGGAGAGAAACTTAGTATCTGTTGTGAAGTTAACAGCCAAATATGTAATACAATTTCTCTCAATCCTTTATGTACAGACTTTTTTTTTTCCCTAAAAGTTCTTAAGAAATTGAATATTTGACTATACCATAGAATCATAGAATAGTTAGGGTTGGAAAGGACCTCAAGATCATCTAGTTCTAACCCCCCTGCCATGGACAGGGACACCTCTCACTAAACCATCCAACACAAGGCTTCATCCAACCTGGCCTTGAACACCACCAGTGATGGAGCACTCACAACCTCCCTGGGCAACCGATTCCAGTGTCTCACAACCCTAACAGGAAAGCATTTCCTCCTTATATCCAATCTAAACTTCCCCTGTTTAAGTTTTAACCCATTACCCCTTGTCCTCTCACTACAGTCCCTGACGAAGAGTCCCTCCCCAGCATCCCTATAGGCCCCCTTCAGGTACTGGAAGGCTGCTATTAGGTCTCCACGCAGCCTTCTCTTCTCCAGGCTGAAAAGCCCCAACTTCCTCAGCCTGTCTTCATACGGGAGGTGCTCCAGTCCCCTGATCATCCTCGTGGCCCTCCTATGCACTTGTTCCAGCAGTTCCGTGTCCTTTTTATGTTGAGGACACCAGAACTGCACACAATACTCCAGGTGAGGTCTCACAAGAGCAGAGTAGAGGGGCAGGATCACCTCCTTCGACCTGCTGGTCTCGCTCCTTTTGATGCAGCCCAGGATACGGTTGGCTTTCTGGGCTGCGAGCGCACACTGAAGCCGGCTCATGTTCATTTTCTCATCGACCAGCACCCCCAAGTCCTTCTCTGCAGGGCCGCTCTGAATCTCTTCTTTGCCCAGTCTGTAGCTGTCCCCAAAGAAGCAGCTTATTTTGCATAATGAAACACAATAATCAATATTGTTAATCTAATGCTTTATCTTAAAATTTATTCCTCAATATGAAAGTGATGGTCTTACCTCTTTAAAAGTAAGAAAGTACTTCCGTTTTCTTCTAATCTGCTTCTCACACCTCACACCTTTAAACTAACTGTATTACAAATAGGGGATCCCACTTGAAAAAATGCCATTAACCAATTAATCTGTACTTAAGTCATATTTTGAAACTTATCTGTTATTATATTCAGCATATACAGTACACTCATAGCAAGTATTCTATATATATTGTAAATTGTTTAAAAATAGTAAAATACATACTTTGCTTTATAAAAATCTTATCTTTTTTTTAATCTTATTGATCTATGATACACTCTAGGAACTGTATAATTGTATTTGTCTGTGTAGTTGTAACAAATACTTCAGTGTCTCTTTCAGCACTTCCTTAAAATCTTTTTGGTGCTTTTCTGTTTTATCTTAACCCAAATCTATCTGCACTGTTAACAGCAAGTTTGTTTTGTTTTAGTATGTATTTTACCGAATGTCTTAACATTGCCAGTACACTGACTTCCCTCTTGCTTAGCAGACTGGCCTATTCCATCCAGTTAACAGTAAGGCTGTTGATGCAATAGCTCATGGCTGAATGCAATTGAATGGTGTGGTGTGCCGTGCCCTACCTGACCTCCTCAGCTAAAATCCCATTATTAAAAGTGCAAGGGCTAAACATCTCTGACACCTAAGTATCAACTTAGACGGTTCCAAAGGAAAACAGCTTTAAAAACACATTTAAAAGTTTCATTCCAATGGCTGGTTTCAGTTTCTAAGTGAAGCCATAGGGGAGGCAGAGATTGAAGAGGGCATCCTGATTAAGTGAACGCAGAGGAGAGATATTAAGTGTACTACTGAAACGTCACTGCATCACTGCTGAAGTTGTACTCTTTGCAAAAGAGTCTCGCAATTAAACTGTAAGATGCCTTAGCAGGACTTAATGTTTTGTACCACGTGTTTTCTCCATATGTAAAGAAGAATCAAAATTAAAAATAAAGTAATATACACTTTGTTTTTCTTTAACATCTGAAAAACTTTTTAAAGTTATGATGAAGAAATTTGTTACTGTTGGAGATTTTTTTCACTTATCCCCTTAGAGAGAAGGAAAATGTAATTCTTGATTAGACAATAATTCTCCAAGCTTGTAGAATATCTACCTACAGTATCATTCAGAAACTCTACAAAAAAGTAGTCACCTTCCCAAGTTAAAGAAAAATTAGAAGCCTTTTTTTTTTTTTTCCTCTTTTTGCTTAAAATCACTCCCGTAAACCACTCTGACTTTGCATGATTAAGGTACCAAAAAATAACAATGATGATAAAGAAGTGGCAAATCTTTCAACTGTCCAGAGATAGTTAGGCATACATATTTTAGATTCTGTCATGCCTCCATGATTTTCCATGTCACTGTGCAGACTTCTTCTGTTCTTATCCTGAGATCCTTAATTTTCCCTGAGAACACTCATCTCATTGAGTTCAGAATTCCACTCCAAGGCATTTAAAAACTAGTAATGCAGCCTCAAATATAGGTGAATTCTGTCTGTATATGATGTAGGATGGATGAAGGCCTGATTGAGATAACCATACTGGTGCAGCACTGTGTCTAGGCTAATAAGCACTGCTGAGAGACTGTGAGTAAAGATATATTAAAATGATGTCCATAACGAAACCCATTTTAAAAGAAATCAGCCTTGTCAAAAGCCTTAGGAAATCTCGTCATCATTTTTCATGAATATGAACAATCATTATAATCACATTTTTCTCTACAACCTTGTTAACACATGAATGAATTGTAAAAATAGATGTAGTTCTGTCACACAGATGTAATTTCAAAGCTAACAACTGAAGCATAACACTGATGCCCAACCAGGTTTAATGTGGAAAAAAGACATACAAAAGCATGAAAAGCAACAATAACTCTACAGTCTGGTCCTAGAGCTTCTTTCCTCTTACATTCCTTTAAGAATATGGGAAGCAGTATTTAAAGAAAAAGTAAGGAGGAAAACCTCAATGCTGACTCTTGTTAACACTCATGCACAGGAAGTCCAGATGTTGTACAAAAAGAATTTCTAGAACTCAGAATTGGTTGCAAACTTAAAAGCCACTGGCTGAAAGCTGAACTTTAGATTATAGACATAAATTAGAACGAGAAAAAGAAAATTAAGGGGAGTAGAAAGAGCTGGGAAAACATTAGGAATTGGTTTTTGACCATCTTACATTTCAGTTTGTACTTGGATAAACACACAAGGTTTTCCAAAAAGTTAATCAAAGGTTGTATATATTACTTGTGGCTCTCAAGCTTAACATTCTTTTTTTGATCAGTTAACAGGCATTTGGGGCAAGTTTTTTCTCATTCAAACAGACAAAAATCAGTGTTTACATGCAGTTACTATGGTGCGAGTGAAATGCAGTTGTAACACTGAATTTGAAGCTATGCCCCTGCAAACTTCAAATTTTACCATATGTTACTTACCATGTACACCTGTGTGTAGGCATGCATATTGATAGAAACCTGCTTTGAATAAGCAGACATTAAAAAAACACAAGAGGGAACAACCCTCATTTGTTGCAATCAATTAAAATGTATTCTTAATTTTCTTTTAGTAAGGTCCCTAAATGCACTGACACTTCTGAAAGGGAATTTCACAACCAACAACAAGTTGGAAGAGGAGCATCTGCAAGTTTTCTACCATACAGTGAATTTCTTGATTTTTATGGAAATAGAATTCAACAAGATCCTGTACTTTAACTGAGCTCCCAGGACTGATTCAAGATTTATAAGACAAGAGACTCTAATGCTAATGGAGTCCAGATACTGTCTTTAAAGGAAGACTCCAGAAGCATAATTCAAGTGTTAACAGCAACTTCTCATTTCTTTATAAGAATGGTATCATAATTATCATAATAAATCACCACAATGTATCTTATTGGTAAACTGAATTCGTTCTAATCCAATATCCTAAGGCAAGCTCCTGGATTAATTAAAAAAGAAAAATATTTGTTTAGTACTCCTTTTATTTTTAACTTTTAAGTTAAGTGTTATCTGAAGTTTCACCAAGCAGTCAAGACTGTTCTGTGTTTCAAATTTATCTTAGTTTAAAGGAAATCTATGTTAAATATTGAAAGTAATTCTGATGTTTGGGTGCTTAGTAAAGAAACTGTGCAGACACCCTTATGTCAAATCTTCTGGCCTGTTGCAGTCCTGTTACACATTTTCAGGACAGTTCACATTTTATCTTTGACCTTCTCATAAAGTGCTTTCCTTTTCTCTGCCTTTTTTTCTGAACTGTTACACCCTAATTACACCCTGCTCTGATGATTAGAAATGTTCTATAAGAACTTAGAGGGCTTAAAAGTCATAGAGTCATAGAATCATTTAGGCTCGGAAAGACTTTAAGATCCAGTCCAACCGTTAATCTAGCATTAACTAAGCCACCACTAAACCATGCCTCCTTTACAGGTCTTATAAATACCTTCAAGAATGATAACTTCCCTGGCAGCCTAGTCCAATGCTTGATTACCCTTTTGATAAAGAAATATTTCCTACTCTCCAATCTAAACCTCCCCTGGCACAGCTTGAGGCCATTTCCTTTTGTCCTATCACTTCTTACTTGGGAGAAGAGATCAACATCTACCTCACTACAATCTTCTGTCAGAGAACTGTAGGCAGTAATAAGGTCCCTCCTGAGGCGCCTTTTCTCCAGGCTAAATGTCCTGGTTTCAGCTTTAACAGTTATTTTTTTTCTTCTTCCCTGTAGCTGGTCCAGTGCTGTGTTTTGGCTGTAGTCTGACAACAATGCTGGTAACAATCAACCGTTAAGTTGTTGCTAACTAACGCTTACCCTGATCAAGGACTTTTTAGTCTCTCATGCTCTGCCAGTGAGGAGGGACACAGGATGCTGGGAGGAAGCAGAGACAAGACACCTGACCCAAACTAGCCAAAGGTGTATCCCATACCACAGCACGTCATGCCCCGTGTATTAACTGAGAAGAGTCACCCAGAAGGGCAAATTGCTAGTAGGGTCGGGCTGGGTATCGGTCGGTGGGTGGTGAACAATTGTATTGTGCATCTCTTGTATTTATTGTGGGTTTTTTTCCTTTCCCCTTTTAGTTTTATTTTGTTATTTCTTTTATCATTATTAGTAGTAGTAGTAGCAGTAGTAGTAATAGTAGTTTTATATCATACTCTAATTATCGGACTCTTCTTATCTTGACCCATGGGATTTAGATTCTTTTGATTCTCTTCCCCATCCAGCCTGGAAGAGGCAGGGAGAGGAGGAATGAGTGAAAAGCTGCGTGGTGAAAAGCTGTGAGGTGCTGAGTTATCGGCTGGGCTTAAACAATGTCACTAAACAACCTCAGTTCCCTCAGTTTCTCCTCATAAGACTTGTGCTCTAGAGCCTTCACTAGCTTCCTTTCCCTTCTTAGGACATGCTCCAGCACCTCAGTGTCTTTCTTTTAGTGAGGGGACCAAAACTGAACACAGGATTCACTGTGGCCTCACTAGTGCTGACTACAGGGGGACGATCGCTTCCCTAGTCCTGCTTGCAAACTTACTGAGGGTGCACTTGATCTCCTTGTGCAGATCACTGATAAAGATATTAAATAGAACTCAAAAGTCATGTCTATAGGCATACTTCTTCCATAAATATGTAAGATTCTGGAAGACTTGCTTTCGTCAGGTTACCTTTCTAACTAGTAATTTTTATTTTATTGTTTTTTCTTTGGTTTTAAATAATGTAAAGATGAATTTGTCTATTTAAAGAGGATCATTTAAGAAGTGATTACCCCTTGTGCACATAAGGTATGTACGACACTGAGGCAAAAGCATCTCATAATTCAAATCTCATTAACTTTTGTGTTAAATATACTATTAACAAACATCTTCTGCCTAAATGTATTGCATATTGCCTATAACAAAAAAGAAGGGTGTTTAGATGTATAAAGATTTAAGAGCTATAGATGCCACTATGACTCAATCTATAAAGTCACTAATGAATTAGCATGTGATTAAAATCTCTGCTTTTATGAGAAGTGATTCTCATAAAAAGGACTCTCTATTTGTCTGTTATTATCTATTTCAATTGTCATTATCATCAAGAACATATCAGACTCAGATTTCTGTAACCTACAACCTACACACTAACAGAATGACAAACTAGAATCATAGACCCTCAGAACTGTTTACTGTGCTTCATTAGAGCAACATTGTCCAAATGAAAAGAAGTGAGGAAACTTGTCAAGAGGAATTTTTTTTTATTCTGTGTCTTACAATCCTGCTCAGTGTAATCCACTAAACAACTGACACCACTGTAGTACCTGTGCTTGCTCACTACCTGTCTGTAATCCTATTCTGTGCAAGGAGCAGCTGAAAGGTTTTTTTTTACCTTGGGCATTGCATAGCATATCGAGGCCTAAAAACTTTATGCTTCCCTCATACATTAGGTGGTTTTGGAAAATATCTTCTGATTCCCCAGGGCAAGGTTTTTATTTGTCACTGCAGAGACTATTGTATTCATAAAGCTGGACATTACAAGGATTGTGTATAAATGGCTTTTGAATTATTTAAACTCAGTTTAGACGCATTTCAGTTTTAAGTGGTTAATAGACAGGTAAAACAACATGTTATTTTTCAGTCTAAAACCTTGAGTACTTGGATCCTTGAATACATCTGGATCGAAATTAAGACTGTGTAACCTGTGCCAGAGGCAGCCCTTCCTCCTGCCTTGAGAGAATCAGAAAAAGGTATGTCTAATGATTGGAAAAAATTTCTTAGAACCTACTCTCCACATAGCTACATAGCACTTATGAGGAAGTTTTGGGCAGGCTACCTGAGGTCTTAAATCCAGAATGATTTAGCTCAACAGAGAAATACAGCAAGGGACAGATCTCTAGAATTTTATAAGCACTACTGACACTGAAGCTTGTAAGTGTACAGGCATTTCTGCCACTGACATTGCTAACTTCGGGAGGTCTTGTTTTCCTGGTTGCTTATTTATGTCCTTGTGTCTTCCTGTCACTGGTAATGACAAATCACTTTTCAGCCTAGCAAAGTGATCCATCCTATGTACTGTTCTGTGTCTTTCCTTTTTTTTTTTTTTTTTTTTTAAGACATCTTGAGCAAATTAAGGCTTAGAGGAATTTCATTCCTATTACAGAAGTAAGCAGGTTTTGTCTGTCCAATATTCTTCAATAACAAATGAAGTTGCTGCTTACTTTTCTTCTTAATTAGATCAATAATGGTATGGTAGTGGCCTGCTCCTGCAATCATCCTCTTTGGCTAAGAAGTACTTAGGGAGATGGAAGAGAATGCTTTTTTTAAACTGTGTCTTGAGGAACTGGGATGGGATTTGTGAATGTGGGATCTGAAGATATTAATATGTCTTTATCAGCTACACTGAAACTGTTTTTTTTCCTGGGATGTTTTTACACTGATACCTTCTGTAGCTCATCACATGTCTCACTTTGCAATGTGCATCAAGGAGGAGCAATGGGACTTTCAGCCGGTCTCATTTCTAGAAACACCTATGTCCAGGCAATAAAGGTGCTGGCATCTGTGATATGTCTCCTGTATATCCATGCTCATAGATTTCTTAGTGGCTAGCTTCTGAGTTAGCCACTCTTACACCTTTCAGGTGTAAGTAACTTTGAAATGCTTGGTCTCTTTATGACATCAGATATCAATTTGAATACAAATCCTGCATTGCATTTTGACCCATTATCCTGGTTTTGATTGGGATAGACTTTATTTTCTTATTAGTAGCTGGCACAGTGCTTCACCAACCTCAACACCCATCTCAGAATTATACCTCAGATACAGCATGATTCATTTGACGTTATCTTTCTGCACTTGGTTTCTTGGGCACACGGACACACATGCCAGTATTTCTGAGCCTGGAAGATTTGGGATGAAGAAACGCTTTAGAAATTGCTGTCCATTCATGCAATGCAAAATTCCACTCAAACATCTATGGAAATTTATAGCATGAATGCTAAAGTGGTTGAGATAGCTGTGAAAGCCCTGGGAAACAGTTTTTGACTCATTAAGCCATAATAAACTATGGCACGCATGCATCCTGTGCTGGTGCATGTGGAGAGACAGGGACTGTACCAATTCTGTGGAACTATTTAGAGGTACAAAGTGTTGTATTTCACAAACTTAAAACCAGGATGGCAGCTATAGCTGAAAGTACCCCTTCCACAGAGAAATTCCTAGCTGGCTAACATGAAACATCACAAACCTAGTTTAGGATTAGGGGTCACCTTAAGCATGCAAAACTGACGTCAAGATAGTAAATGGAAAATCAATATTTACCCTAAATCTACTCTTTTTATCATTAATTTTGTGCAGCAGAACACGCTTTAAAGTCTTGAACAGTTTCTGAATTTTGTGGCAGTATACAAGATTCTCCATTTTGTTCTTTAAAATAATTATATAGGATACAAATAGTTACAATTAAGTATCATAGAAAGCATACACTTCTGGATATTTGACATCTTTCATGTAGTAATCACTCTGCAGAAAATTGCTGTTTCAGCATTTATATGGCTATTTAGTCGATATCCTTACTTTGACAGCACAGTGAATACTTGCTTAAGTGAGTGAGTTAAGACTTCTTTTTTTTACTTCTTTGGGTGGATGTACTTTAGAGAACAACTCAATAACATAAGATTGTAAAATAGAACACAGCCCAAACCATGTTCAATCCCTGATGAAAGAAAAAATGCATGGCTGAAAAAGCTAAGGTTCTTGAAGCAGCGATGAATTTACAAAGCTCTACATAAAGAGCATAAGGTTTTCCCAACAGTACTAAAATTTTATCCTTCAGCTCAGCTTTGCCAGATTTCTTTTTCACATAAGTCTTTCTTCAATCTACATATGAAGATGGAAGATTAAAATTCCGTATTTGTAAAATAGACTTGCCTGTTTTCATTGGGAGGGAAGAATCAGTACATAAGATTCCAGATACACATCTAAGAAAATCTCAAGTGCTACCTGCCATTATAACTTAAAGCTCTTTACACAGAAAAACATTCCTCTGGGGGAAAAGATGGCAGTGGGATAACCTGTCAGCTGAGGTCACCAAGGCTGCTCAGAAGACTAAAGTGACTTCAATGCCTTGACAAATTGAGTCCATAGCTTCCTTTAATTTAAACCAATTATAGCAAAGAAATTTTCCTAAGGTACAACTATGCAGTGGTATCACTTAGGCAATCTGTTACACTGTGACATTCTCTTGGTTGCCAAGCAGCCACGAATGAGTATAAAAATAAAGCTTCAGAGGAAAAAAAACAAAAAGAAAAAAAAGAGAACTTTTTTTTTTATTTTAAATAAGTTGGAAGAGCTAAAACAAGTGCTGAAAGAAGCATACTACGTACGTGTCCAGTTGACTTCACATTAAATTTCATTCAGCACAAAGCAGAAGAACCTTTAAATTTATTTAGTTTTGTGAAATAATATTTAGATGCTTGAGAAAGGCATGTAATAAACATGTTATGCAAGAAAATAAAAATTGTTATTTCTTTTGCCTTGAACATTTTGTCAGTTGAACATTAGTCCTTCTAATCTTCTAAGTTGTTTTCCCTCAAAACCCAGTATTTTACAATATACTTGGCTGTTCCTACTTTCTTTCTGCTCTCTCAAGCTGTGTTCTTTTCACTGTTAAAGAAAAAATGTCCTGCAATAAAAATAATTCTGGTCCTCATTTTGAAACTTAAAAAATAAGCAAAATTCTTTAGACCTTGTCTTCAGTGTCTACTTAAGGAGCTAGTTAATTTAGTCCTCTTTTTAAAAAAATACCAATTTCAATGAAAAATAGCAGAGTTATGTACATCTGTACAGCTTCCAGTTACAATAATAGATTATTCAAGAGTAACAACTATTGCAAGTGCTCTTGTTGAATCTACTTTATTTGGAGCAGAAAAAATATTACATAAATTATATAATGGTACGATTCGAATAACAAGGTTTAAGCCTGTCGGAACAAATAAAAAGGCATCAAGCTTCAGACAGGAAAGGTGGGATATAACTGCTGTGTTATAACCCAAGTAATTTAATTTGAAGTGGTAAGATATCGCATAGCAGGGGGTTGTTCATTTTGTGTTCATTTGCTGTGAATTTATTATATATATCTCTCACAGAAATGCAGATGTCAAAACAATAGCAAGGTCCTACTGGGTGCTTCACAGCTACAATAGAATAGACTAAATTCTCCCATGAACAGCTTGCACCTTAAACTGACAAACTGAAGCAAGGAAATAGGATACCTCAGACAAACATAGTTGAGATGAATAAAAGCTCACTTTCAGTTAACCTTACCACACCAGAATCTGATACCTTCTCAGCTGTCAAGACATACATATGAATCCAGAATCATAGAATGGTTTAGGTTGGAAAGGACCTGAAAGATCATTTAGTCCGAACTCCCTGCCATGGGCAGGGACACCTTCCACTAGACCAGGTTGCTCAAAGACCTGTCCAACCTAGCCTTGAACAGTTCCAGGGATGGGGCATTTATATATAAGACAGTCCTTGCTATTATCTCCTGTTTCAGGTCAATTAGGTCTATATAGAGTAACTATGGGTCTGGCCTCAAAAAGTTTGTTCACCTGTCAACTCTATCATCATCCTGGCAGGCTGAAAGAAAGAGAAGGGACTTTACCCATCTTTACCAATATGCATCAAGAGAACTTCAAAAATGAACCTGCATTGTGTCTAACTGCATTACATCCATTCTAAAGCCATCTCACTCTACAGGTGTATTTAAAACTTCTCTGCACAAAGGAACTCTAGAAAGGATAACTGGTATAAGTGATTAGACTGAGAGCGATAGCAGGGCAGCATATCTGCAGGATCAAGTCAGCACATACAGATGAGATACCAGCCACACCTTTGGCCAAATGCAAGGAATTAGAGGAGGCACTATTACATGCTTAGGAGACACGCTAGGAAAAATGAGAAAAAAATACATCGAAGAGTCAAATTAGAACATGCTCCCAATAAAAGTCCAATTGGATAGGTTTAAAATATGTGAAATAGGAATGTCTACACCTGAAGGCTGAGAGGGTCGAAGGTGACTTTCAGCCAGAAGGTACTGAAGAGTAGCTGAGAGCAATCTCTCCCACTAGCTCAGCTGCACTAGGAAAAAAAACATGAATGCAGCTGTAATAAAAGATGAAATCTGATGAATTGATATTTCCTGATTCCTAAGATTAGAGTATTAATCAAAAAGCCAAACTACTTTATTTTGTACACTATATTAAAGCATGCTAAGGTTCTAATAATGCTGCCATCTTTCTGAACAATTAATAATTTTAAAGCATTTTGTTCCTTAGGAATTTATTCCCCAGTTCAGTGCTAAGTAAATTAGATGCCATGGTTGATGCTCATTCTTTCTGCTGCTTTCTCTTCTGTTTCTTCTGATAATGCTTCTAGTTAAAATATACTTTTGCAGTCACAGTATGAGATGAGCTGTTCTTCCTTATTAACACTGAAACATTCACTTTAAATTTCTTTTCCACCATTACAAGCTACTAAAGCGTCTACTGTATTTTATGCCAAAATAAAGTGAAGTTGCAGAGTCAAACATTTAAATATTTGGTTTTGTGCAATTAGAGACGTGCTGAGCATTTCAGAACAAAAACAAGTCAGATCCATCCATATTCTGAGCCAAGACCATTCGAAAACAAACTGCCTTTATAAAAACAGGTTGGAAAACATTATTTCCAAGAATAAAAAGCAATTACTTTTAAGGAGCGAGTGAGATTTGGGGTATGAAGTTCGCTACTGAAATCTCTAGTAGCTAATGAGTCACATTGCTTTGCTTCAGTCACCTTCCTTGACTGACACAACACAACGTGACACATGCCATTAAACAAAGTCAGCCAGAAAATTTGAACACATGTATTTTATGGAAAACTGAGCTTGAAGTGGAAAAGTTCTTTAAATATCTGTACTGAAAAAACAAATAAATTGTGTTCAGGAATGTAGTGGCCTCATTAGCAGTGTAAAGTGAAGGAGTGGATATTCTTCACTCTGGTATTAGAGCTGTATGGTTTTGGTTGTTTTGTTGGTGGTGGTTTTGTTTGGGTTTTTTTTTTTTCCTAAAATCATGTAGTTGCAGTAAAAACCTTCTCTGCAGGCAGTAGGAACGTCACCTCCTAAACCATATAGATGCATATTGTTGAAAGCTGAAAACAACTTTAACTGCCTGTTGTTTGTTTTTTAATTTCACCCAACAGAAGGAAGATAAAAAAGATATAGACACTGGTAATAAGCAGCATACTAACTGTAGTCAACCCCACTTCCTCATTCCCCCAGCTTTTATTGCTGAGCATGACACCATATGGTCTGCAATATCCCTTTGGTCAGTTGGGGTCAGCTGTCCCACCTGTGTCCCCTCCCAATTCCTTGTGCACCCCTAGGCTACTTACTAGTGGGGTGGAGTAAGGGGCAGAAATGGCCTTGGCTCTGTGTAAGCACTGTTCAGCAATAACTAAAACATCCTTGTTTTATCAACACTTGTTTTCAGGACAAATCCAAAACATAGCCACATAACAGCTATTACGGTTGTAGCTGCTACTACGAAGAAAATAATTCCATCCCACCCAAACCCAGAACAATACTGAAGGTTTCACAAAGCTGCATGTTTTCCTAAGTTACAGGAAATTAACAACAAATGCTATCTCATTCACAAATAAATACTCTTATTTAAGGTTTTCTTATCTTTCTGTTAACGAAAAGGAAAACTCAGAATGGCTTTATTAAGCGGTCTGCCCATCAATTAAAAATATTTTTTTTTCATTAATTCAGTGCCTGTTTTAAAGAAAATAGTACCATAAACCATCCATAAAATACATCTCTCTTTTTCATAATTAAAGAAATGGTCTAACAATTACTTGCTATGTGATACAGCATATAATTCTCTATAAAACAGCGCAGTTTTGTTAATTTGGTACATAAAAGGCTCCATTGTTGCATCATAGCCCAAAACACCTTGAGATGTTTTAATTATTTCATATACAAGTATCAAGATTTGGAAGTAAAAAAAAAAAAAAAAATCAGAGAAGGAAAGAAGCAATAATTAAGTAATAGTTCACAATAAATAAAGATTCTTATCACCTAATGAAAACATCTATTAGACAAAATCCTCCACACAAATATGATTCTGTTCTAAAAAGAAAAGTACATCATCAAAATAAGTTGTCTCACTCATCCAATCTTTTTCCATGCTTGTGTCAGAGGCATCGTAATCTAAGAGAAAATAACCTGTCTCAAGTAAATACAGAAAAACAGTTCTTTGCAGTCAAGTACACGAATGTATTTCTCCTGCAACTTTTTTCATATAATATATTCAATACTTCTATAGTTTCTTTCAGACCAGCGTAGGGGAAGATATACAACTATATCACAACATACGTATCAATACATTATAGCTGTGATTATACCTCATGCACCACAGGTTGCTCAAAAACTTAGAAAACTTAAGGTGACTGGAGATTTTTAATTCAATTTATATCTTAAACCAGGAAATTGTGTTCTATTCTGAAATAATTCCATTACCGATAGTACTTGTAGGATATGGTATTAAGCAAAATTAATACGTGTGAGTAGCAAAATCCAATTAAGAAAAAAAAGAGTAAAGAAATAAAGGCCATACTCAGAATATGTAAAAGTACACTGAATGAACAAAGTTTTAGTTTATGCTTTTGAATAATATTATTAAGTAGTGGCTACAAGCTACAGTTGTTCCAAACTACGTTTTACAGATACATGCAAGCATAAGAAAAAAAAGCACAGTGTTTTGTTTTTAAAAAAAGGCCTATCTGCCACTGTGTTTCTACCTTACAGAGTTGTGAGAGTATTTTTAAGTATTAACTTCCAGCACATTTCATCTGCATAAGAGTGCTGATATAAGAAAATATCTATGAAATGAAGAGACAACATAAAGGGCACAGGAAACTTTTAATCACAATTAAAACTAAAGAACAAAAAATGTAAATTCTGAATGGTACAAAACTGCTTTTGTACAAACTTGAATATGAGTTTTGTTCCCTTGAAAATTAACAAAATGGACAAAAAGGAAGCTGAAGATGTGTTGTACTGCTGCTATCACCAGCTGTGCAGTTTATTGTTTGTCATGGAAGTTAGGACTTTAACAGTGAAGTGGCAATGATTGTATCTTGCTATCCTGAAGTATCAAGGTTTTTTTATAGCAAGGGATCAGTCCTCAGCCCAATTTGTGTGAACATCAGGAGAATATAAATAGCTTATCCAAGGACAGCTCATCTTGAAATTGTGATTCAAAAGCTGACAGACGGTATCTTGAGTTGCTTCAAGGGACTGAGAGTCACAATTGTGTACTTATGTGTATACAGGTCTCAAATTTCACCAGATATTCTTATGCAAAAATTAGTTTCCTGCACCCTGTTTAAACACTTTGCTACAGCCTTAGGGGCAACCTCTGTCTTCAGGCTGTAGAAATCTTTAGCCCTTTGTATTTGAGTATTATGAAGTAAGGATACTATGGTGATTGTCACTATTTACTCGCTTTGCTTGAGGATGAAAAAATATTCTATTTGAATGCTTGACTCCCTGCTTGAACTTGAAATTGTTGGCAATTAATAGAAACAAATAACTGAAAGCAGAGATGAATGTTTAATATGAAACACATAGAGTTTGTTTATTTTTCACCTAATTTTATTTTTAAACAAAAAGTTAAAATTATTAACAATTTAAAAATATATTTCATTTTTATTGCTGAAAGCAGAATTTGCCATGAATGTCCAAATACTTTGGGCCCATCCAAAACAGCTCAATTAAGCAAATATGTTATAAATCCAGGAAATGCATCTTTTCTTCTCTAGAGATATCTAGCATAACTCTCCAAATCTACATGCTTTGGAATCAGGGTCCAGAAAAGATGCTGAGATATTCTGCATACTACCCTTCAAGGAAAGACACGTCCAACACTCAGTCAGCAACTTTGTTTATGATCTGTAGCTTTGTTTCTTTTGACCTCTGCAGTGCAGTATTTCCCTCTGTCTCAGCCATCTGAAATAGATACCCACTCTTAGCCTTTGGCTGTATAAGAAGTATGCTATGAAACTTGGGTATTTGTTAATGTAACTTGTAAATCCTACTGTGTACTACAGTAAGGAATTCTTTGTTATTATGCAGGCACCTTAGAATCACACTTAAGCTGGACCAAAGATATATGCAGACAGATAAAAGTATTTATAATGTTGATAATGAACAAAATGACAGAAGATATAAGTGAAATGAAGCACACAATCTATTTATTCTAAGGTAAAATGAGGAAGGTATATCTCTTCCTTATCTGACTGAATTGCTGTCCACTTTGATCACAACATGGGTGTTGGGATTTCAGTTTTGGGCTATGCCTTGGACATCCAGATGCCAATTAACGCATGTTTATTCATATGCTTCATAAAGCATCCTATACAAATTTTAAAAAGGGATGTTACATCTAATTACCACAATTTTCACAGTTAAGCATATTCAATTCTCATTTCTTAAACACTTTGATAACAATGTTATAGATGAAAATTGACTATTGTCTTGCAGAATAACTGCAGGTGTGAATCGCCATTTTCACAATGGATGATCCTTTGTTTCTCATTTGCTTGTACCTCATTCCAAAACCAAATAACTTTTTAGGTATGTACAAATAAATGTTATCTTTTGTACAAAGACCAGAAATCCAGTAAGATGGATTTTGTAAAGCATCATGGTTCCAGAGAAATAATATTGTCTGTATACTATGAATCATTTACTGTTAAACAAATCACTAAGTTGTAAGGGATTGTTTAGCTAAACCCAGTATTTTTTATATATTGTTATTACCTTTCTAGAATATTTACTTGATGCCGCCTAGTCTAAAATATCTATAGGAAGGGGAAGAGTCAAATTCTGGATCATTTGGTATCAAGAAACTCTATTCCAGACCCATGTTTTTTCCCTCATACACCACTTACTAAAAGAGTAGAGAAGCAAACACAGACTTTTTCTTTTGGCAATTATTACTTTTGAGGCTTTTATCTGTAAGTCTACAGAGGAACTAGTTGCTGCAAATTGCTCAGAAGGGAAAGCAGGAGCAATTTCTATGATGAGAAATGAGACAAGCGCATTACTCAACCAAATGTTCAGACATTAGAAAAAAAGGCAATATATATAAACAAAAAAGGGGAAAAAACAAAATAAAACAAAACAAACAAACAAAAAAAACCCATGAAAAACCCCATGAGATAACTTCCTAGAGTAGCATGCAGTAAGATGAACCACTGCTTATTGCCTGTGATCAACAAGTCTGATTCTGCTCGGAATTTTGTTGGGGTTTTTTTTGCCTTTTCAGTTTTTGGGGTGCTTGGGGGGGGGGGGGGGGGGGGGGGGGGCGTGGGGAGATGGCAGGTGCTTTTGTTTTGTTTTCCTACCAGATAACCTGAATGGCATATCCTGAAAGATTTTGAGGCCAGACATGTTTTTAGTAATTCTATTAATGTCCCACACTTTCCTGTGCTCAGTATATGAATTTTGAAGTTTCAGAATTACTAGCAAAGTAATACTAGATCAAAGATATTTAACCTAAAGGCTTCTGTTTTGCCTATGTTATCCAGCAGCCCCTCAGAACTTGGTTCAAGGCTGAAGGGAAGCCAGTGCTGCTCACATTTAGGCAAATCTCCCTGACCTTCCTTAGACCCAGCAGTCAGGCCAAAAATGGCCAGTACCTCCAATACGCAGTTCCACAGCCCTTCTTTGAACATTATTTGTCCCCCAGCATCACAGCTAGGGGAAGATTTGAGTTATTTCTGGGTCATTGGATGGGTCTCTGCTCCATTTTGTCCTCACCTGCAAACTCTCACATGCAGTGACTCAAAAGCAAAAGAAGGCAGGGAAAGGGGTAGAAGCTTTTTAATTAAATCAGGTAACATTGAATTTTTTAAAAGAAAGAAAGAACAAAAGGTGGTAGTAAATTTTTAAATAAATAGCCACTGATAAAATATAAAATAGTCTTATAAACCCTAGTCATGCTTGACTGTAAAAATAAGTATTCACTTTTCATTAACATAATACATTCTTATTCAAATATAACTTGGAATTAAAGAAAAAAAATATTGAATCAGTTTGTAAAATTTCATTATCTACTATCTAAATACAAATCCCATTACAACCTGAGCATCAGAACTTGATTTTTTTATTGATTTTATTAGAATTCTGTTAAGAAAATGCCACATTTTCATAAATAGCTGATGTCTGAAAAAACATTAAGCAGTCTCTTAAATTTCTGTTTTGCAGGACATCTTTGCAGTCTGTAATCTGGTGAAGACTACTTTACTTTCTTAGTAACACTTCAACTTTAGTAAAAGAGAACAATAGAAAAATGCTTAGCCACTGTTGTGAAAATCTCCTATCACAGCTAAGAAACAGCCAGGGCACCATTCTCTAAACAATATGCCACTATTTTGGCATTTCAAAGGGGTTTTTGTAAATACCACTGAAAATTTTGTATTGAGGAAGGAAATACAACCCATGAATAATAATAAAATATATATATTTGACATGTGAATTTAGGCTATAATGTACTATGAAGACCAATCCTGAATGCTGAAGTCATTGGTAGATAGTTCATTTTGCACATTACAATGATTCTTAAAGTATGCTTGAACTATTTACTTATTCCCAAATTCAGTTCACATACAATGTCTACACGCAAATCTGTAATAGCATTTTTACATTGAAAATTATCTTAATGTACTGATTCAATATGACAAAAATATTCATTATTTGGACTTAATGTATTCTTATGTTTTCTATAACCTTGGAAACCTAACATTATATTGAAGCATTATTCTAAATGCACATGGCTGTACTTCAGTCTTCAAGAAGGTACTCAAAACAGTGAAAACAATCTGGTCTGATTACAGCATCTTTTGATAAGACTCATGTTATTATTTGTGGCCTGGCAGCTTTATTCAGGCATTCAGATTCACCTAGTTAAAAGAAAGATCACAGATTATAAAAATACAATATGCAAAAGCTGAGTGGAGTATCTATTCCAGTGAGAAAGACAGCTCTTGATTCTGAAAGAGCAGGGCTTGAACAATTTTCTGACAGGGTCCTAGGGAGACAATACATTCTGAGCCGTGAATAAGTGAAAATCAAACACTTACTCCACTTTCACTGTCTTTTAAATATACTCACTATGCTAGCTCCCCGTTTTACTGACCGAACAAAGTTGGCTCTAGATTGTATTGCATCCTGTGCCGTCTCAAGAGGTTTGTTCACAAATTTTTAATTTGGTGAACCTATGAAATCTGACCAAAGCAACAGGATCATACAAGTCAGAGTAGACAATCTGAAGGCAATCTTATCATGTGGGTATAAAAGAGGCCAGAAGTTGTCTGGCTGAATCTTATTAATCTTGGCAGTGATTTCTTCAAGGAAAATCTTGGTTTGATTTTCAGATTTTAAGGTTGAATTTGCAGGGTAAGTAGAAGGAAAACATGTTCCAAATCAACTACCTGTCAATCCAAAACAATAAATATAATGTTGATCTAACCTAAACAAGTTGGTATAACCTTTTCCTTAGGAGGTGTAGCATATTTCAAGAAATCGGAGTGGAATTTGACTGCTATTCAGATTCATTAACCAGGATGCAGAATACATTTCCAATTGTTAGATTACCAGTTTCAGAACATTAGCTTGAACCAGTTTCAAATGACTAGTCAATATTTGTTGCCTCTTCTATATGCGGTCTGTCTGTCCACTATTGAGTTTCCCACTTTACTTAAGGTAACAAAAGATACATAGATAACATTAATTATGGAGTTGGCTTTCTAAGCAGTTATGAAGCCATCTAATAATAGTTCAATGTTGCGCTTTACATCCTCCTTATTAGAGCTTGTCATGAGACAAAAATCTTAAAGCTCTAGTGTTCTTTCCTATTCACATATGTGTTCACAGTCATAGAAGGAAATTAGGTTGATTTGATGTAATTTGTTCCTGAAAAATCCAAAGCATCTTTTACTCATCTTCTTGTCCCCTAGATGATCAGAGAAAGTTTGGTCACTTTTATGTCTGAAAGAATTACCTTTTCTCTTCTCACACTTTTTTTAAGTTATGATCTAAGTATGCTTTTTTGTTATATTCTGCAACCCCATTATCTTTCATATGGTTTTAAAGGGCTGTGTCAATATTAATAAATAATGCCCTGCATTATCAATACTAGGCAATGCAGTGTAATAGGACTGAATCTGTAGAAGCATCAATTGAATCTGATGAACTCACAACATACATGTTACAAGTCTTGGCAGAATTTGGACTGTCTTCTTGGCCTGTAATCTGAATGTCCAGGAGGACATCAGGTGCACTTTTATAGTGCACATTTCAGTTTACACCTGTTTGACATTAAGCTGTGTCAGCCAAAGTGCAGTTAATGGGTGATAGGGACATTCAGTTCAAAAGCTCATTCTTCATACGAATCACAGTACTATTGCAGATGTAACTGCACTCTAAATATCCTCTTTACCCTGAGCTATTTATTGTTTGACGTTGTCTGCTTTTCTTAACGTAAAACATCTTTTGTAGTTAAAATTGTATTGAAAATTTCTATAAACAAAAGTTTTGTATGTTCAGTAAGGTCTCACATGCAGCAGAAGGCAGAAGTGCAATATAAGGAAGCAGGTAAGTATTGTACAACTCAGACACATATTTAGTTACTAGGAAACAAAAAGGAAAAACTACTTGTTAACTGACATTTGTGCCTACCTAAATATGCCAAATACCTCCCAGCATTTTGATTGCTGATTGTACTTCCGTGATTATATTCTTTTCTTACTGAGAAAATCCCAGAACTTAACCCTACCGCATGCACAGCTGCTGAGCTTCTTTGGCATCACTGATGTGCTGTGTATCTCTCCCAAAGATAAGTAACTCATGAAGTTCATATTGTTCCTGCTTTGCATTTTCATTTTCTGCCCTGTTAGTCACCGATCCCAAAACAGCTTCAGAAATCACTAGATTTACTGACAAAGTGATGCAACTCAAAACTACTTTCTTCAGTGGAAAAGTTTGATTGTCATAATGACACTTAACAATATCTATTTCTCTGTGTTTTGTTTACAGAACCAGAACAAACAGTGCCAATCAAACCCTCTTTCTTAAAAAATACCCACAACTAAACAGGGCAGTACTGAACGGAATATGTTCTACTTTTACAATCAAGTATGTATTCTGAGTGAATACGGAAGCAATATGAATAGTTTAAGGATTAATCACTCCTTATTAAACAATGTTATTTTTAACATCTGAGAGCAGCACATTAAGTGGATTTTATTTGGCAGTTTTGCCTTGCTGAACAAAAGAACAGACTCAGTGTAAACAATAACTTCTTATCAAAATGTCCCTACAGAACAGTTTATACTAGTATTATATTTGTAGTTTCCTTTCATTGCAAGTGCAGTGTGCTCTAGCATTAAAATGGATTTGGTGAAACTACAACTCTAAACAAGATCCAAATCTCTTATCACGGGCTATGAAAAATCTCTAGGTTTGGTGGTTTTTTAAGTCAAGAGCCTCTTAACTGACTATGCATCTTTCAGTCCTCTTTGTTGTGATAAGAAGCAATTTCTAAACACACTGAACATTTAGATATTTGAAAAAAGATTCTGCATCATGAGACTACTATCCTTGAAGAAATGGAATAGAAGCTGAATCAAGAATACACTAAAACCCAATAAAGCAGAAAAAAAAAATAAAAATTGCTTCTGCTATCATTCATTTTCTATCAAACTATAAGAACATGCTATGTATGTGGTATGCATGCCTATGAGATCAGGTGCATTTGCGGTCATTTTAAAACTGACTTCTCAAAAAAAAAAAAGTTTGAAAATATCCTAAGTTTCCTGGTAATATTAGAACAGACAGTTAGGGTTGTATTATAACTCTGGGAACACTCTAAATCCAGGCAGTACACTTTCAAATTCCCGAGGGAAAATAAAGAGGGAATGTTTGGCACCTCCTACTTTCTGTACTCCTACTTTCTGTACTAGGGGCTTCTTGAGAAGATGGAGAAAGATTTTCAAGACTACCTGTATGAGAAATACAAATTCACTCCTCTAAATAAGATAACAAGGTTTTATTGAGGGACAAAGTCAACAAAGCAAAAGCAACAGCGCTGGGCACATGACTGTAGCCAGAGGCGTGAGTGATTAATCTCTGTTACAGGTTTATATACTTTCACTATTGTATTAGTCACATACATATTCATAATTCCCACGTATAGGTGACGAATAATAAACTAGCTCCAGTAACTTATAATCATAAGTATCCTCCTCTTGGCATCTGCGCACTGCTCTTCAGTGATTGTGGCAGGGGTCTTGAGGATGAAGTAAGCAGTCTTCCTCTTGTGAGTAGGGGTCTTCAAGATGAAGTAAGCAGTCTTCCTCACAGTGTAATTTTCACTTTTGGGACAGTTGGACGCCCCAGTAATCACACAACTAACTGAAACCAGCCATATCTGTAATTACTCTGATAACTGGCAAAGATTTAAAACAGTGTGACCTTCCTGCAAAATTTATTGCAGGACGGGCAGACAAGGAATATCCCAAGCTAGCAGATGTTGGGGAGGCTCTGTCTCTACGCTAACTGATAAGTGGAAGGATGGTGTGAAATAAGTCATTCATGTTTAGTGGGGTCACTATATCCTGTTATGGCACCACAGACTTACAACACAAACATTGTTCTTTAAAGCTAAAGATACTTTAGAAGATGTGAAACAATTAACTCATGTTTAGTGGGGCCACTAAATTCCACAGACTTACAACATAACCATTGTTCTCTTTCTACAACCTAGGTTAAGCTAAAAAGTACTTTATATTTTTCAGGCACTAGCTTTTCTTATACCAAGCCCCCCCCCCCCCCCCCCCCTTTCTTTTACCTTTACAAATTGTTTTGCTATGTGACTTCGTTTTGCTTGGGAGTTCTGGCCCTTTTTAACTTGTTGTCTAATCTTGTGTCTTTAGCAAGCTTTGTTTCTGTTATTGTAAACTTGTACAGTTATATCCACATAACCACACCTATGATTTGGGAAAGCCAATACATTTATGTGTTTATCCCACTGTAGACTAACCATAAGCATACAACTTTCATGTTATATATTAGAAATGCATTTTGGAGATTCAAGATATGTAAATTTTTTAAGGTGTAATCAAGAGAGTTTCCTTAAGGAACAGGCAGTTGATTTGCTTGTAGATTCTTACCCAAACAGAGACAGTGAGGTATTTCCAAATATTGTAAAAAACCTTAATCACTGCAGCTGCTCAATATCTTAAGTTTTGGCAAATATTATTTGGCAGTTAATGCCATTTTTACAGTGAATAAAATATGATGTTCCATATTTTCAAAACTCCTACCACAGCACAAAAAGTGGTATAGTTAGAAAATAATTAAAGGTTTACCTATAGTTAACGTTTTCATTTTCAGTAAGTTTTCCCTCATGCTTTTTTTTCATTTAAGATATATTTGAAAAAAATGTAAGGATTACTGGCCTTCACTGGTATAAATTTTGAGTAATCTTTCAAGTTCTGTAGTATTAGTAATGGATCTAATTTGAGAATAGATAAAACCATACAAAATGTATCTGCTACCATTAAGTGTGTCTCAGGCTGGTATATTCAATGACATAATCTAGTAGCAACCATGAAAAGTCTAACCCCTCCAGCTACATATCAGCTAGTAGGTTATAAAGAATTTAGCTCTGTGAATACTGCACACCAGAAACAAGTTTGATATAGAAATGTATGCATATAAATTCAGAAAAAAACAGACTAGTGTGAAATAAAATTTTAACTTGTCAAGCCCGTTTTAAGATTAAGGAAGATTCTCCTTGGAATTCTAATTCATTTCAACAGAAGCTCAGTTCACAGATTTGATTGACTTACTGAGATGTTAAGAAAGACAGAAAAGAAGCTATTTCAAATCAGAGAAAAGATCGTTAATAATTTACCACCTTCCGTCTTTTCCCATATTTTCTCTAGAGATGGCTTGCTGAATATAAGAAACACCTGACACTGGTGAGTGACAACAGATAACCAGCTTCTGATGAATTACCCAATTAATAATTTGTCTCTATTAAACACGACTGTCCAAGATTTACAGTGATTATGTGCCAAAAAAAGAAAGAGGTAGGATGTCTGAGTGGCTACCTTCATACATACACAGACCTGTAAAATGTAAACTGAATTTATTTTGTGACATTCAGAGTGTGCCAGCACAATGAAGGAAGAAATCTCTTTAAATCCATCTGGCTTACTTCAACCCTTGCATCTGGGTGCTCAGAGCTTACTGAACCTAATTGCTTGTTTATTTTCTCCCTATTGCAAGTGGGAAATAATCTCTTGACTCGAAGACCATGTTTTCCAATTTTATTATAATTATTGCTATGTCACAGAGAAAAATCTCAGTAAATTATTGAGAATAGATGTCATTTCACATAATACTGGCATCCTTTGCCTTTATTTTAAAGTTGTGTGATGCACAGTATGACAACATATTAAGTCTTTTATCTGGCATTTTGAACAGAACATATGAGAATGGAGGTGACAAGAGAAACTGTCATTAATCAGAGAATTGCAAAAGCTGTATTTAGTCCACTTGAAAAGGTATATGAGCATGTATATATCTATATTAATCCACAAGATAGTTACTTTAATAATAATGCATGATATATGTTCCATGTATTTGATTAAAATCAGACCATTTAACAGCATGTTCTTCATTGTCTAATCCCTCAGGATGCAATTACAGGGACCCTGCTTGTTGCAGAAGTATGAACATCTAATGACAGTCAATATATGGATCCCCTTTCTTTCTTGATCTGATGGAAGATATTTCTATCCAACTTATTCTGTTTAATGAATATTGTATTTGCCATGATTACAAACTATTTTTACAGCTACTTTCTTTCAGAATTATTAAAGTGACAGCACAGCAATCAAAGGAATATCCATTTAGGGTTACTGGTGACTACAGATAAGATACCATCTATTGCAGCCTAACCTGAAATGCCATGATAGCCCCTATGGCTTTAGATAATCTTCTAAACGAGTATTTCATAAATGTCTATTAAACAGAAAATGGGATAAAATGCAATAGAAACATAGATTTATGTTTGATAAACCAGTTAACTGAAAATCAGGATTAGAGAACACTGATTTTTATCGACAAAGGAAAAAGAAGCAACTTGTTCATGAAATCTGATGAAGGCTCAAAGTTGGGAGCATCAACACAAAAGGGGATTAGAATGTCTTTCTAGAAGAACCTGAAGACTTCAAGAATGGGAATAAAATAGATTTTATTAAATTTAGTACTACAAAGTATGATATTATAAAGTTTAATAGAGTTTCTGAATTCATGCTAAAAACCTTCCTAACAGAAATTACTGCAAGAGGAGCAAGGCTTGTGTACTGAACACAGTTTGACATTGCATTGTCAGTATGGTACAATCATGAGCTACTTGTAAGTGCAGAACTGGCATTTTTCTATCTAGTAAGACATTCCTAAGACAGTGAGCGATGTTCATAGTTAAACAAGACCTCTATAAAATCCTAGAATATATGTATTTCTGACCACCCACATTCAGGATGAATTGCCCAGAAATAAAGTTTTGCAGCTAACTGCAAAAATCTCATAACAAGAAGCAAAGGGTTATCTAGACAGACAGTAGAGGAATTGGCCTTCTTGTATGCAGCTATATAGTGCCAGTGAAGGATTGCAAATACAGTTTTGGATGTGAGGAGGAGATCGACACTAGGGAACAATAAACTTATTAAACTCATGGGCAAAAAAGAATGGCTATAAATTGTCTTGAATTCATTTGAAAATAAAAAGAAACTTCCAATTATCAAGGAAGAAAGCTCTGGTAAAACCTTTAAAACTAGCAATGGGACAGACATTAGCAAACTGTCTCCCAGCAGAACAAATGATGTTCACAGAATATATGAAGTATATTCTCTGACTTGATTGACTTTGATAATAAGTGATAGGGAAAATAAACTCAACTCCTCTTGACTATTGAAATACATAATGTGCATTTTCTTCCTGTTTACATTTTTATGTTTTTCTATTGTAATCATGTTTTGTCAAGTGTCTATTTAGGGAAAAAAAAAAAAAAAAAGAGGAAATACTTAAAATTGTGCATGTTAAAATTATTTATTGAACAGATTTTTTAATTAGCTGTCCATCAGCTGAAGATCTCCTTATGAATAGTAACAAAAGTAAAGAGCCTTTTGAGGATGCTGTTTCAAGCTTTCATATTTAAGAAACTCCTTTTGTCACATCAAATGAGACAAGCTGAAAATAGTCTTTCAGCTCTAAAAATGGTGTGATGTTTCTCGGTTCAGTTACCAAAAGATACCAGTACACTACTGTTACATATTTTATGGCTTTCTAGGAGCTCATTCTTAGCAATCTGTCATATAATGAAAGAGCAGAGCTACAGTTTTCCTTGTAGATGTATGCATAACAACATCATTGTAAAATCCTGAAGAATTATGTAACAGAAAGATAATTGAGAAATTTTCATGGTCCTCTATTCTACCTATATAAAAAGATCTTTGTAGTTACGTGTTTAAAAAGACTAATAAAGGATTTTCAGAGCATATTATGATTTGGCAGATTTACACACTTCAGGTAACAAACTGATCTCCACTGGTTATAGATTTAGCCTGTTTATAAATAATGGATTTTAATCTGTATATTTCAGCCATTTTTTCTAAATGCAAAAAGAATTTTAAGGTTATGCAGCTTCCAGTGAATGTTTTATTATTATATTACAAGCTCTTCCGGATACTTTTTCTGAAAATACCTGTGAATAAAATGGAATTTCAGTATTTTCTTTTATAAACTTTCAAACTGCTATTTCCCAGAAGTTTGAGAAGAATTTATAAATGGCAACACCTTAAAGGTAGAAGGTAATTTCCCATAAGAACCAGCTAATTTATAGCTTTCTACACAACAATGACCCTTGCAATTTGGCAGTTGCTTCATTATTTCCTTTATACCTGCCCCATCTATCTTGAGAAAAATAATAAATAAAAGGGCAATTCACTCACACTACATTCACTCCTGAAGGTATTGGGGTGGGGGGGAAGCTGTCTTACTACTTTCTTCCATAAATTGTAACTAATTCTGTAAATGCAAGTGAAACAAAATTGGAAGTAGCATAGTAGATAGATTGATATTACCAGTGGGTCACTGGCATAGAGAGGAAAATCTGAATTCTTCCCTGATGTAATGCTACTGAAATTGATTTACACCAGGGATGCATTTGGCATGAAGACTTTGAAAGCACATATTCGAAAAGGAAGTTCTATTTGCACTGTGGGGTTTCCATTCTCATTTTATATATTCCTCTAAGCCACTTCAAGTAGCACAGAGAATCCATTTCAAAAAATAGAGATGTACAAATATATTTTCAGTTTCTTCCTTACCAAGCCAAAGAAAAACTGCATTTCACAAAAATGAATAAAGTGAGTTGAAAAAAAGTTTGGGTTTAATGAAATACACACATTTGAACCTGTTTTCCTTATTAATCAAGGTGAATCAGAGAGTAACAATTATTTTAAATAACTAAAAGTTTGCTTTTTGGGCTTTTAAAAATTATTAAACATGTGAAATTTGTTTTTCAAGATATTGAGTCTTTGCTGGATTCAGAGAGTAAACCCATCCATAGGTCATTAAAATGGAGTTGCACTAAATACTTTTTCTTTAAAGAAAGAACATGCAGCCTACAATTTTAAAAATAAATCAGCCATAAGATTATTAGATTTTTGGAAGACACTGGGTTTATATTAAAGTGTTTCATAATTTTCTGCTGCACGTTTAATGGAATTTTTAAATTGAATTTGTGTTCTGTATCAGCTCCAAATTTTCAGTGTGTTCTTTACGACACTGTTTTCTTCACACACACACACACACACACACACCCCAAGAAACACTTCTACCTACGGTCATTTCTTTTTTCCCCAGAAGAGAACATAGTATGTCAACTAGGCATTGCATTGTCTTTGTTTTAAGGGACTTATTTGTTTGGGCCTTTTTTTTCCTAGACATAATTCTGCTTCTTGTTTATCTTTTTTCCAAATTCAACACGTAAGGAAGTCTCAGTAGGATGTGTAGGAGAAAACATTTTTTTTTTTTTCTCTGAATGAAAAAAAGACCACTAGTGCAGCTGTATAAACCTTAACAAACTTTTTAAAACGTTGTTCAGCTGTCTGCTTAATTTCATATGTTTTGTCGTGGATACTGTATTGACACATTTGATAACTTCAACTCTGAATCAGATTAGTTGTGATCTCTGGTAGCAAAAGACTAGTAGGAACTTTAAAATAGAAGGGGGGTGGGGGTGGGAGGGGGGTGAGGCGGGGGCGTGTCGGTGAAAGAAGTCTCGTTTTGGGTATTCAAAGATTAGAATCCTCAGGAAATACATGAGTCAAATGCATTTCAAAATATTTGAAAATATTACTGAGTCTATCTCAACAAGATAGGACTTTAAATTTCAGCTGCACATCTGCACTACAGGTTAAGCATCAGATAATGGTAAGTCTAAAGCAAGAGTATGGGAAATATTTATTATTCTATTAGCTTTTTTTTTGATACAGCAAATAGAAAAAATACACCTAAAAAGTTATTTAGATTGTTTCCTAAACCAGAATAGAATTTTAAATGATGCACCATTATCATTAATAATAAACTCATTCAAAGAATGAGCAAGTAAATATCATTAGTTTGATCCTGACGCTTTTATAAAACACTGTTAGGTATATTTTCCTTACTCTACCATAGCAAAACACTGTTCAGAAGTTCCTGCAGTACTTCGGCAGGTTTTACTCAGAGCCCAACCATAATGATGTGAGAGTGCTGCCTGCTTATCTACATAACAGCTCTTCCGTGAGAGTCTCTTTCTCTGATCCCAGCACTAGCTCCCACATCAGAATATATGCAGCCTTGGAGGAGGGCAGATGTTTTTTGAAGAGCTTCTTAATAACTATAAAGTACGGATAATATCTGCTAGTCAAATCTGCCTGCGAGAAATATTTTTCTCTCCTATGGTATGTCACAACTACTGCCACTTCTTTTTCAGCAGCCACAGCTGGTATCTGGCATGATAAGAAGCACAAGCTTACTGACCATGTAAACTCCCTCTGCCAGTTGGTCTATGATAAGAGAATTTGGCACAAACCCTAGTATAAATCAAAACCATTATTTGAACTACTGCTGTATAGCTCTAATTGTCTCTATTGAAATACAGTAAAATAAAGCCTGTTCATAAATTATCCCAAGTCCAACTTTGCTGAGGTTGTTCGTTTTTCCAGCAGAAATCAGTCTTTTTAACAAAATTTCCAACAATTTTCTGTATAAGTCTGCTTATACTATCGTTAGAGAAAGATAGGAGAGAGCAATTAGCCTTGCAAGCTAAATTTCTGAGGTTTCTCAGTAACATTAAAGCACAATTAAGTGTATAATATGCTCTTGCTTAGTCTCAAATGTTGACTAAATATCTAGCTTTGAAGAGCATGTTTATATTCAAGCTATGCACAAAGGAGATAAATACGTTTCTTTAAAAAAATCTGCTGAATTAAAAAGAGAACAGAAACATTTCTGCTAGAAAGGGTTTGATTTTGTTTGACTTGTTTAAATATTTCCTTGAAATTGTTTACAAATAATGTTACTGTCTTGATAATAATGAATTACAGTTTAATCAAGGGGGGGAAAGTGAATCATAGGAAAGACAGAACTCAGTTCACACTTACATGTGTTTTATTGTTTGTTCCAGCTTCCTAAATGTGTAGGCAATTTTATTTTGTTTCCAGCTACCCACCCGACCTCCTCTAAAAGGAGAGAGAATATTTGTAATGACTAGTTCAAAGAAGAAGTATTACTTACATAAACCTGCTAATAGTATTTATTTTTCCAGCTGACTGTAGGCTGCAGAGAACAGCTACTGAGGTTGGATAAACTAAGAGATGGAAAACACTGTTGCTCATTAAAGACTTGGCTTGGAATTGACTCTATTTTAAGAGGCATAGTGGGAATTGTGGCAGGACCACTTCAGATTTTCATTAGGTAACTTCTTAACTACAGAACAGACATGTTCAGTAGTTCAGAGAATGTACAGTCAAGAACCTGTTTTTTTACAGAATCATGATTTAAAGAAAAAGATTTCAAACAACTGTGTGAACAATAATGATGGCTCTGATAATTAAATGATAAATTCATAGATATAGAATATCAATAGAATAACCTCTGCCAGAACAGGAAAGGCTTCCAAATCATTTGATCACTTTGTCATGAAAACATCTTGATGGACTTTGTCAGAAACCCCTAATTCTCAGAACTTTTTACAGCATTCAGAAAGGCTGTAAGATGTACACCATTGTGATTTTCATAAAAGTCCTCTTTTCCTGTCCATTAAGGCTATGAAATCCGATGCCAAAGGCATGCAACAAAAGCAACAGAGCCTGTCAAAGTAAGAGGGTTAGCTTCAGAAAAAAAAATAAAAAAATAAAAATTGTTTCAGATAAGAACCAGAAACCCCTGAACTGGGCCTAAATAGCCCTCCTTGTCCATGAATGATTGTGGAGGTCCCAGCTGAGGCTGATTAGGGTCATTAAGGCTTATGAGTACACTTGGAGCCCTCAATTATTTTCTTCCTTACCACTTAATTTCTTAATTTTACTATCCTTAACCAATTATTTGTATATTCTTGGACATGTGGTGTGTAGATATTTGTATAGATTCAACATATGACTTGATTTAACTTCAGTGAGAACACTCTAAAGAACCAGCATGTTTTGGCTTATGAGGCCTTAAAAGAAGTAGTTCATAATGAGACACATGTAGCATATGGCTTTCTGAAGTCGGCAATAAATCCAAATAATTTTTATATTACATAGTGTTTTAACCCATGAGACCATAAAATGGAAATTGAAATCAACTTTTATGTTATGGGTTGATTTTCTACTGATGCCATGCTCTTCTGTGAATTCCATAGGTTCCTCAAAAGATTGTAACTGTCTTGACACTGGATTGGTTTTAAAGCACTTTTAAGTTTTGAAAGTCTTAATTTTTCATGCATGTTTTCTCTTAATACAATGCAAAATTACATCAAACCAATCAGGGCCTTTTAGTAATATCAGACCTAACCTAATTTCCTTTAATTACACTTGTGCAATCATTACTAAATTTAGCCTGATAATTTAAGTGAAAGTGAACTGCAATATCTTATCAATCTTACAATATCAGTCATTACATAGATGAATATCTAGTCACAATAAATGGATAAAAATATGCTCAGGGTGGGTCACAAGAAAAGACTAAATCTATGCTCAGGCTAGAGGGATTTTATTTCAATTCCTCTTGAACTTCACTGCAACAAAAGCAAACAGAATTGTTATCCTGGCAATACAGCTCTGTCATCTTCTCCTATTTTGTGATCTATTTTGAAATTATATAAACTGAAACTAGTAGATCTTTGTTGCATTTTGTTTATGAATGTGTATCTACACATATACACTGAATCAATCGCTTTTAAAAGCCAAATTCTCTTTACAAGTTCTTTTTTCCTGATGATCTCACCTGTCCACCACCGAAGTTCTCAACTACAGGGGAGATCCTTCACGCCTGCTTTACTTATGTGGATATTTTTTATGCAGTCAATGCAACTACTTTTATGAGCACGGTGAAGATGATACTTTTATGCTTCTGTAAAGCTCTGATATGCAAAGAATAAGCTGTATAGTTGTTTAAGAAATTGTGTCTACAAGAGTGACATGATGGATGGAACCCATAGTAAATTGTGGTGCTCTCTTTCACTGTAAGTATTGATTTTTTTTACCCGTCTAAAACCTTTTACTAGAAAGTTTGCTTCCACGTAAGTGTCTGAGATTTATATTCCTTTTCCCTGAGAGCCTCATATTTTTCAAACATTTTGGTATAAAATATTTTAATATAGAAGACTTAATAGAAATGTAATCCAATTCAAAACACATGGAATAAGTCCCAATTTATATATTCATAAATGCTTATCCATAGAAATTGTTAGCTAAATTCCGCAGAAAATTCATCTTACGGCTTAATTAGATCTAGCAATTGTCAGAAGTATTTCTTACCTCTATGAGCACTAAAATTACTCTAATGTGGGACTGTAATATTCTGTACACAGAATGACTGACATGGAAAACTAAAATTCTCTTAACTTTCCAGAGTAAGCAGCAATGAAGAGCTTTTTAGTTTCTAGTGCCTTTTATAATTTAAGATGAAGAGCACGTTCTACCTACTGTACATTGCTCATTTGATACGTGGACAGTCCAAAATGGAAGTACCCAGGAACACTTATGACTTATTAATGTCACTGATAATACCAGCTGGAAAACTGGCCTTTTCTGAAGTTTGGAGTTTATTAATCAGAAGTTAAACAGGGTGAGTAACATAAATTTGCCTAGAACCTTAATTTGCAGTATGAAACACCAGAGGTCCTGAAGATGTAATTGTTATGAGATCTGTTAAGACATATAACCTTTGATTAGAAGATTTTAGGCAAAAAGACAAAATTACCAGAAGATTTTCAGGTCTGTATGGACTTACTGAGCACCTAACAGTTTGTTGTGGTTTAAACCCAACCACAAACCTCGTTCACTCACTCCCCCCTTCTTGCCCTCCCCCTGCTCCTGGAGGGACGGAGAGGAGAATCGAAAAGAATGCAACTCCCACGGGTTGAGATAAGAACAGTTTAGTAACTAAGGTATAACACAAATCACTGCTGCTACCACCAATAATAATAATGATAAAGGAAATAACAAGAGGAAAGAATACAACACCTCAACACCAGCCGACCAATAACTCGCCCCACTCCCCCCAGCCGAGCACCGACCGATACCTCATCCAACCCTGTCTCCCTCTCGCCCTTCCGGGGTAACTCCAAGTTACATCCTGGGCATGACGTGCTATGGTATGGAATACCTCTTTGGCTAGTTTGGGTCAGGTGTCCTGTCTCTGCTTCCTCCCAGCCTCCCCTCCTCCCTGGCAGAGCATGAGGCTCAGAAAATCCTTGGCCAGACCAAACATTCGAGCAGCAACTGAAAACATCGGCGTTATCAGCACTGTTCCAAGGCCAAAAGATCAAAACACAGCACTTTACTAGCTCCTAAGAAGGAGAAAACTGACTGCTGCTGCTCAAACCAGGACACAGTTGCATAAACAATAACAGTATTGCAGCAACAGTTATCTCTCTGCTTTCTGAAAATTAAGAACAAATGGGTTAATGAGTTAAATCTCATCTACTATATAATTAAAATAATTTGCTGGCTATGAGTATATAACCACTTGGGTCTTGGTTAGATTTTTGTATAGAGATACTGTATTAATCAGAATTAGACTCTCTGAAAAAGAACTAGAGATTGTTGATGCTAGAAATTAGATATTTCTCATAATTCAATATGCAGAAGGATCATCACTGTAAAGTTCTCAAAAAGAGGGGATTACAAGATTAATCATTTTAAGAATTTATAGAAGAGATTTAAGAGAGAGAATAAAAAAAAAAAAAATGAAGGCTTCTTTTAACTGAAGGAGAGAAAGTAGTCTTGGTGGGTATGTGACTGTACAACAAGCCTTTCCCAGCAGATCAGTGAATTCCTTCAAAACAGTGAAGTTCAAAACAGAAAAGTGAGAGTACAACAATACAAAGAAAAATAATGTCTGTATAAAGAAATGAAAAGATCCCCTGTCCAGGCTCAAGGTATAAATTTTTTGCTATTGTTCCACACCTATTCTATTGCAGGAAGATCTTTCTTTGTAGCTTTCATAATAGTAACTGTACTTGGAGACTGATATTTTCTGACTAGCAAAAAAAAAAAAAAACCCACCTTAAAATAAATGACATGTGAAAGTTTCTTACAAGGACATACTCAGGCTTTTATTCTTACCCATAAACTATAACTTCTGAGCAAGTGAATCTTTCATTTTGACAAGTTTATTTAAGTTTTTGCATAGCTACTAAAATGATCAGATACGAGATGCTTTTTGTGGTTCTTTAGAATGGAAAACTGAATAGATAAGCACCTAGGAACCTTTACAAAATAAAGATTGTGGTTATTGTTGCTTATTTTCTTGTTGTTTCACAAAAGGTACTGAAAAGTGATTTCAGCTCCTGAATCTATTGTTCTTCCATTTAAACCAGAAAAGTTTGCCTATGTATTGGGGAAAAAAATGAAAAAAAATAAAGTTTCCTAGGAGATCAGCCAGCTTAGCTATTTTAGATATAAAATAAAAACTCTGCCATTAAAAGTGATCTTGAGAAATACACTGAAATTAAAGTTTTAGGAAAACAGATTCAGAGAAAGTACTGTACTGATAAGTGGTCTAGAACTACTGATAGACTACCGCAAAAGAGTAAGTGCTAACACCAACCTTGACAATCTGTTCATTTGCCCTTGTCGATGCATAGCCACTTCTGCATAACCAAGTTCATTGCATGACATCTTCAAGATTCCACTAATGTCCCTGGATCTTTGAACAAGATCTTCGGTATTGTGGAAGTTTTTTATGATACACCAACAGAGCAATTTAGAAACTCAGACTTGTAAGACAGAAGGGAGACTTCCATTTGAAATTTAAAAAGAAGCTAAAAGACAGAAAAGAGGCCAAGGTGAAAATAAATAAAAACTTCAGTTATACTGAAAATTCAAGAGCTTCAGCTTTGATGAGGAACTTAAACAATGTACTAAAAACTGACAGCAAATCCACTGATATTAGAATACAAACAAAAGCGTTTCATTTTTCTTGTATGCATGTACAAAAATGGAAAATTAGATTACATTAATTACAGATTAGATTATATAAATAGCTATCAGCAAATGATATATGATAAAACAGAAAAAGAGGATAAAGAACTGTGTGTTCTAACATATTTACAGTGGAAAACACAGCAATAGAAGTGAGTCCAATACTCACTTACTAGTACTAGCTTACTTAGCTAATGAGCAGACAGAGAAAAACGTACTGTAAATCTCTGTTGAATGGATGACAATCACTCATAGGATTATTTAGCCAGAAAAAATTGTCACTGTTTTCTACATCTATTCTATCCTTCCATGATATTTTCATCATAAATACTTACAATATTGTTTCATAACTAAAAGAAAAATGAAAACCAGTAGGTATGTATATATATGTATACGCATATATATATATGATCAATACAGACTACAGCTTAGCTGCAGAAATTCTCACAGTATATAAGAGAATAAGGGTATCTTCACTATTGGAGTAGGAATAAACTCACATAATCTCATGAATATTGACTGCATCCATAATATATCTTGTCTTCATCAAATAAGCAAAGTCCAGGAGAGATTAAACTGCTGGAATGAGCTGCAGATTTCTGAGAGAAGCTTCCAGCACCTTCCCCTAGGTTTATGTAAAGCTTCATGTCTTCAGTAGTAAAAATATTTACAGTTTCTGGTTGCTAATGTCCTTCCTATGCAACTTTTTTATTGATTTGACATATCAGAGTATTTTACAGAAACTGCCACACATTCAAATATAACTCATTTCATCAAGGCTATATTTTAGTATCATCACCCTGTCAGTTTTGTTCATACCTATTTTTGCATACTTTTACTGCACTACATGGAAAACTATACAGTTGGAATAGGCCTAAGTCTGCTGACCTTAATCATATCTACTATGACCCATTTTTTTATATGAAATGCTATTTAGAAGTGCAAGCATCAGTATGTAGCTTATGTTTTGAGGACATAGATTTAACTGATGTCACATACTTTCTATAACTTCCAGCTTTGTGGGAGCCAAGGGTATACAGAGTCTCTTCAAAGTTAATCTCTAACAACGTAAAATGTGTTGCTGTTTTTTGCAGAAATAATGTATGTCTATAGTCTGTAAAAAACTAACAGAAAATAAGCTGGTTATATTAGCTCTCAAAGCTGTCATTTAGAATTTATTTACTGTAAAACTGATTTTGTAGTCTTAATCGCTGAAGAAAGATATGATTCCAAACAGTTTTGAAAAATCCTATTTTAAATTTTGGATTATTTATATAACATAATAATCCCAAATTTGTCAGGTTCCAGGTTTTCCTCATCCTAGATCTTTTAAATTTACTGCTGCATTGTCCTGAAGTCGTGTTTTATAACAAGAAACATGCTTTGCCTGGACTTCATTAAAATTACAAATGTGTGTTGTGCACGATATTTGTAAAGGGAATGGAAATAATCTGATTATTCTTGTAAGACTGACATTAAAGTTGTTTTATTAGTAATTGTAGTTCTTAACAACAAGAAACAAAAATAAATTATGATTTAAAATCTTCTTTGCCCCTTAGGAATACTGAGGACATTATCTAGTACAAGGATTCAGAAGCATTGGTCACATACCCTGACATACAGAACAACAGCACAGAGATTAGCTTGCAGACATATGAAAACGGGAAAAAATAAAGTCAGAAAAAATATCCTGTTATCTTACCTTTAATATCCTTACTATTACTATTCAACCTAAATCAGATTGAAGCTAACTAAAAGACTCCCATTGTGGACTGAGAATGTAAACGAAAGATAGAACAGTAAAGTTGAGACACACTTAAACCAAAGTAGCATACTATAAGGAAAAAACATGCAAAAAGTCTTGAAAATAAATGTTTGTAAAACCCTTAAGCTATTATATAAAATCTAACAAAACAGTTAAATTGTTGTTAATCATAGGCAACAAAAATACAAAATCCTAAAAATAACAATGAAAAGTTACCAAAATGCAGTTAAATTACAGAAAGAAACTGGTGCTGTTATAGGTATTTTTGCTGTATATTGTTGGGTGCATGCCTATTGAGACAAGAAAATGTATTTTGTTTGAAAGAAGAAGAAATCAAATAGGAAAAATACAGGAAAGCTTCTGAGAAGATAGGCTAAATAAGAAATATTAAACTTGGTGAAAACGGCATGGCCAGGATGAAACTTACTTAATCTATTCATCTATATGTTGTGATTGTAAGTGTTTTAACACAAGTACACACTGTCCGTTACAGAGAGTAGGCAACAGAAACTATCCATCCAACTGCGTAGAGCATATGACTTCTCTGAACCAAACATAGATCTCGTAAATGGCTGCAGCCACTAGCTAAGAGAAGGACCATGAATATCTGGGTAAGGGGAAGAACTATGGGAGTGACAACACATAAAGAGACATTCCCAGGAGGAAGATATTCGAGGAAGACATTTGCAAGGAAAGGGAAGTATCTGTAAAGCTTGACAGAGGCAGAAACATTGGGGGATCTTTTGATAGTGGGCTGAAACAGCTCAACTTCTGTCATCAATTTCTTTCCTGACAGATGCTAAGCTATGAACAGAAAGTGAAGAAAAACCTTCTTTGCTCTTCCCCAAACTGTGTGGTGGTTATCAAGCACCATATTTCCTGCAATACTGATACATCAGTCAGGATGACAGGAGTTATGATCATAATTTAAAGGAATGTGACCTGTCATGAGAGATTTTATTTTAAAACACTTTTATCATTTCCAAATGTTCTTAGTTTTCAGATACTCACTGAAATTCGCCATTAAGTTCTCAGCTAAATGGCTAGATGACATAATTTGTCTCTTTCTTGCCACTTCATTCCAAGTTAGAGTCACATTATATGTTTTTATTTACTTATTTTTCTCCATAAACCATGCCTCTCCAGCCTCCTATTGCTGCTTTCAAAACTTCATTTAGTCTGTCCATTTTTTACCTCGCAGCAATGATCATAGACACATGGGCACTAGGTTTTATCCTGGTCATTTAAAAAGACCACTCTCTCACTTTAGTGTGTAGTTTATCTAAAAATACAAACCACAGAACATCTGATCACTTCCGCAGCCTCTCTTTTACCACCATTTGCTATACTGTTTTGCAGATGTTATATGGTGTTAACTGCAAGTCATTCTTGCTCCTTTAAGGGTTGTGTTTTCATGGAACCATGGCAAGACAATCCAAAATGAACAAAGCAAAGTAATAATACTGCTCTTTAATTATACATCTAATTAAATGAGAAATCAATTTGTAGTTTTTAAATTCACTTTGCAAGTCTTAATGAAACCACAAACAAAATAATAAAGCTCTCTGAGCTTGACAAAGTCTTGGTTTTCTTGGTTTATATAAAGAAGGAGTAGTATATATTTGGAAACAGGAATTATACATGTAAACAGAAATTCACAACTGCCTCATCAATGTTTAAAGTAGGTTTTCACTTCCTTTTCTTCTTTTGCTCAGGAATACCTTAGGGAATCAGCCTTACACAGCAGAAGATAACGCCACTCTGAATAAGACTGGATAACAATGGTCACATCAAAATCCTTTTGTTTTGATGTGCT
The DNA here is from genome assembly GCF_037157495.1 of Lathamus discolor. Lineage (NCBI taxonomy): Eukaryota > Metazoa > Chordata > Aves > Psittaciformes > Psittacidae > Lathamus > Lathamus discolor. The sequence continues at coordinate 25,113,538 of NC_088887.1, read as the reverse complement.
GGAAAAACCTACAGCAGGGTAGTTGGGATCTTTAAATATCCCTTCCAACCCAAACCACTCTACAATTCTTTTAGCAGAGAAACTAAAGGTAAAGAAAGGGAGGGGCCAAGATAAGTCAGGAAATTGTATTTTTGTCTGATGTCTGAAATGCACCACAAGTGGGTACACAGATAGGTAGCCTACTCGTTAAATACCCATGTGAGAGACCTGCATTTTGGCTCTTACAAGAGTTTAATTCTGCTACTAACAACGAATATAAAATTTAAAGGGTCAGTTATTGTGGGGTTTCATGTGCACAGTATCTGATATAAACTTACATACCATATCAAGTTGTAACTTCATCTATTATTAACCATACTGTCAGATCTCTCTAACATAAGCATAGTTAATGCTTTGAATTTGCAATTTTATGTAAAATCTAAAGTCTCATGTGTGTAAATATAAATACAAAAAACAGTAATATAGCAATTTAAATTCATATACATATTATTAGTTTAATAGAATTGCCTTAAAATACATTACCATGATTTTAAAACTAAGAAAAAAAGAAAAATCTGTCCGCAGCAATATACCAAATGTCTTATACAGAGGCAGAAGACAAACGGACATAAGGATTTTACTTTTTACTAATCCAAGACAAAGATTTCCCGCTGCAGGCACAGCAGTCCATTGGTAATTTCACACCATGCAGTGTTTACACATCAATTTCTAGCTTTGCCTCCTTTGACTGTTTTATGAGAATTCTCCCATGTTCTATCTCACAAAACATCAAACTAATACACTGAAAAGAGACAGACTATGCAAACTGATTCTGGTATTACCTTTTATTACTATGAAGAATAGACACAAGTTGTGCAAACCCATAGAGACTCTTGAAGCTTCCACCATCAGCCAGATGGCTGCATTGCTATTACTCACTCATCTCTCCTAAAGCACATGCTATCTCAGAGGCTCAAAAGATTCAGTCATTATTCAGCAAGTTGTGAATGTCTTGTGGATGTTTCAGGTTTCTCTGTAGTCTCTCAAAAATAGCTAGTTTTAAACATAAACCAGGCACATAGCAAATCTAAGTAGTCATTTAAATGGTGAAGTAGTAATAGGAAAAATATTTCAGCCACCCTCAATGAAGAGTACCAAAAGTATTTCTTCCACTGAGCTACATTACATTCTTGTCATGCTAGATGCTGAACATCCATCTCTGTCAAGAGCATTACTTTGCTGATCTCCATTCAAAATTAATGTGTTTTGAAGAGAGATGCAATATTACTTGCTATAAGAATGAGTTCTAAGGGAAAAGAGAAATAGTGAAAATCATCAGTGACAAAACCATACTTTATACGCTTAATAGAAGGCTGTATCCTGGACTGCTAAATTGGTCTGGACTACATTTATTTTATCGTGAGTTTCTTTGTCTCTGAGCCTGTTTCCGATGTAACTGTCAACATCTGCCTCTGCACTCAGATCCCCTCATTATCCCCAAATAAATGGTAGCCGGCAGATTCACACACCAAGATAACAGGAATGCAGCAACTTTAATACAGAGCTCTGACACGACAACGCTGTCAGAATCCAAATTAAATCAACAGTGCCACCACGTGGTTTTACAGCACCAGGCGTTAAAGCTCACCCGTAAAAATGATTGAATGGCTAAAACCACGTTTGTATTTTGAAACGGATGTCTTACTAACAGAGCAATCGACATTACCGTGCGCGAGTTGTTAATTTTAGCAGAAAAGTAATGCCAATGCCTCCACAGCAATATGTTGTCTGTTATAAATTTTCTGTAATTATTCACCTATCTTGAAGACTTAGTAATCCTGAACTTCCAATAAACGATATATCTTCTTAAGCTTTCAGTACATTCCAGGGAAGGGTTCATAAAGTACTCTGAATTTTCAGGAATAATTTTATCCTTCACCAACCTCTTAGCTCTATGCCATATTTTTTATTTTAAGTATATGGGGAATTATTAAGGGCAATACTGTTTTTAGAACAATGGCTTCTAATCCAGTAATTTTATTAAGAGTTTTTGTTCTAGTCACAGAATATTTTCTGGTGCTCCTTTAAATGCCTTTTTTAGCATACTAAGAAGACAATCACAAGTAAATATTAATGATATATCTATGAAAACAGAGGATTTTTACAAATAATAGCAAGATCTATTACATTTCACACAGGCCAAAGTCCGCACAGGAAAATGCTAAGGGTTCTGTCCTGTGTTTTTGTATCTAAGACGTAAGGCAGCAACAACATCTGTCAAGAGAAGACAGAAGTGTAGCCATAGATTTAGCGAAGTAGCAATAAGATGGCCAGAATAAAGGCCATTGACAGTTTAAAACAAACAAATGTGCCTCTGCAGTTCGTCCTGTACTAACATTTGCTAACATTCATCCTGTGCAGAACACTTAAGGAGCTAACATCTGTGCCAATGTACTTATTCCACACTGAATTTGACAGCACATTGGAAGATGACACCATGTGACCAAGTTCCAGTGGCAAATCATGACTTTTATTCAAAGATTTATTTTCCACACACCAGCTGCATCTAAATCATGAAGTTTTACATTGTGTAATCCACAGCTGCACCACACAAAAATCCATCAGACCAGCTTGGGCCACAGCTGCATGGTAGAAGATGCTGAGATACTCTTCCCTTAAGTTTCACAGACTTCGGTCCCTTTTCCTAACACACTGAAACAACAGCCACCTTCTTGGTTTGCTGTTTCCTGTCCAAGGTAGCATTTGCTTCTAACATGCTACTGCTGTGTAGTTAAGCCCCACAGTTTGCCAGGGAGCAGCAAAAGCAGGCTTCTCTGCAAAGGAAAGGGTAGTGATATGGACTAAGGACAAGAGCATCAGCATAACAGGACCAGAGGAAGGATGGGCTTCTTTGCCCAGTCTTTTTCCAGCTCTTTCTTTCAAGGTCACCAGCTGTGCTATCTCCAAGTTGGCCTTATCCCAGGCAGCCAAACCTCCAGGAGGTGGGATGTGCTCAGAGCCCTGGTACAGTTACCCACAACAGTTATGAGACTTATAATATTGGCATTGAATGGGATCTGCTCAGAACTGTGACACAGCCACCTTGTGCAGTAGAAGCATTTAAGCACAAGATTTCAAAGTGTTAAAAGATCCAACAGTTCTATTTGTTTCCTTCCTTAATTGTGTTAAACAAGATAATAAGCCAGTTAATAAACTATGACATCAGTTGTAGCACTGTAATTTGAGAGTTTCATGGTATGTCATGAGTAGTCAGTATGAAAGGTCCACATCATATAACTAGATGGAAAGCATACTAAGCTAAATCTATTGTTTATGTGACACTACCAATTACAGTTCAGAAAATGCAGTGTCTTAGTAAGTGAGAGATGCATACTGCCCGGTGTTCTGGGGCCTTGACTTGAAAGAAAGGTGGAGAATGCACAAATACATACACTACAACCAAACTACTGCCCAGTTAAAATAGATGGTAGAACCACATGCATTACTTTCATGAACATTCTTAAAATAGAAATATCTTCAAAGCAAAGCATGGAGCAAAATAAATTGCTGCACTTAAGCAACCAAAAAAGCATCAGAATAAAATTCTGAAAGTTACTTGTATTAAGGTCCCAAGAAAAAAAGACTTTACAATGAAGTTATTCAACCACTAAACAGCCTTAACTTTATCCTTTAAGACACACCGTTACACAATCCATTAAAATGTTAAACAGGACAGTGTGATACATGACTGGGTTTTCCCTAAACATCAGGCTGTCCTGGTCCTGTCCCACCAGGCGCTTCCGGGAGGAGCGGATCTTTTGCCACTCGCCTGGTTCACAAGAGAAACACAGAAGCCCTCCAGAAGCTGGAACACCAAGCAACAATTAACTTTATTGTAAACTGCTCTAAAACTGTGTCAGGAGAACAAAAGTCTTAGCAGGTTCTTATAAAAGGCACGAAGTAGAAAGAGAAAACAAGAAAAGAAGGAAAACAAACAAACACTAGAGAAATAGCATCACCACCCACCCCATAGATCCAGCGACGTCTTCTCCATCAGTGAGTGGAAGACCTCCCGACCGTAGCCCTCGTGGTCAGAAACCCCGCCCAGGTCCAGAGTGGAGGAACGACCCATGCGGCTGCAGGACGGTTCCTTTATAGGCTCCGGCTCTCCCGGAACCCTCCCACAGGTCAGACTCACTAGTACCGGGCTGGTGAGCCACAGAGCTATTCGTGTTGTGCCCTGGAAGGAGAAGGAGCCGACGTGTCTGTGTCGCTGTCTCTGGTCACTTTGTTGCTGGGCAGTTGATTTTCACGGCCTCGGCAGGCAACACAGGGCCGCATCCCCCCACTTTGGTGGAGCAGGAACCTTGCCGTCTGCTTAAGCGACACAGCTCTTGAGTCTTTCTCTGCACATTGTGGTTGCAAAAGCCAAAGAGGTGTAGAATAAAACTAAAAAAAAAAAAAAAAGAAATAAAAATTAAAAAAATTAAAAATTTTTGATCAAATAAAATTTACTAATAAAATTAGAAATTAGAGCTGTAATGGTGGAATTCAAATACCATTTCTTAATACAGAAAGCAGAATTCTCCTTACATAGTTTATACTTATAATAAATCCGGAATGATTCCAAATCATGGGATTTCTTTTTTTTTTTTTTTTTTTCCTGGTCATGGAGCTGGTTATTGGAAACTTATCTATTTTTTCCATAGTAAAATTGGTTGTATTGTTAAACATCGATCTTAATAAAAAAAAAAAAAAGCCCATGATGTTACATAAAAATAACAGGAAAAAACTCCAGCAGGTAGCAGGTATAATGAAATGTGGGGAAAAATATGAGTTATTAGGAAAAAAAGTGCCAAACTATAGTCTCTGTACACAAAGAGAAGGGACAGAACACTGTCCTGAGAATGGATGTGGTAGCAGAGAGCAGACACAACTAGGCTTTAGACAGAAAAAGAGAAACGTGTTCACCATGTTTGAATGCTACTTCAACCCAGAAAATCATTGCGTTGTTAACAGTGGAAGGCTGGGGGAAAGCTAACAATGGTGGGTAGTTTAATCCAGCAGGCAGCAAAAACAACACAAAGTTTTTTTCTTACTCTCTCCCCACTCCTGCCACTGGGGAGAGAGAAATGAAAAAAAGGGTAAAACTCCTTGGTTGAGACAAAGGCAGTTTAATAGGACAGAAAAGGAAGGGAAAATAGGTATGGGATACCCTTTTGGTCAGTTGGGGTCAGCTGTCCTGGCTGTGTCCCCTCCCAGATCCTTGCACACCCACAGCCTCCTCACTTGTATGAGAAGCTGAAAGATCCTTGACTTAGTGTAAGCACTGCTCAGCAACAACTGAAACATTGGTGTGTTATCAACATTATTCCCATCCTAAATCCAAAACACAGCACTGTACTAACTACTAGGAAGAAAATTAACTCCATCGCAGCTGAAACTGGGACAACTGTGTAGCGAAGATTTGTTTATACTCTTTTTTATTAATTTTAATTATTTTTTTGAATAAGTCTATCCATTTAGTTTCTGCTCAGATAAAGATAGGTTTCAAGATTCAAAATGTTTTATGGCATGGTCTTTAAGGAAAAAGTGTTGACTGATCTACATTTGGCAGTCAGATTCAACTTGGGGTCCTGTCACAACCTGAAATACATAGATCTATGACTTTTTAAGTATTGTGTACAAATAGCACTTACTCAAATACTTTGAGCTTGTGACTTCTCAGTGACAGAAAAAAGTGAATCATTGAACATCCAGAAAATAGTGTATTATCTACAAAACCAGAAGAACTGAAGGAAGAAATGGGAATAAACAGATTGTACAAATCACAGTTTCATGTCTTAATCTGTCTCATATTTCAAAAGCAAAGCACCATTGACGTTAGTCAAAAAAGTAATAATGAATAAATTTGTGTCCTCAGTTTGAAAGGCTGCACTATTACAAGTTCAACTGTAAATTGGTCAGTTACTTATCAGATGGTTGGTAACATGGCAAAACACCAATCACCCAATTTAGAAACCCAGATGGGACCATTATGCGAAAATGCTTGGGAAATTATATGATTAAGGGTCAAGCTAATACATTAAAGGTATCCATATGGGCTTCAGCTCAAGCAGACAATGAGGAATGATACTTAGAGGTCCACACACAAACAACTGAGGAGATCCATGTATCAATTCAAAGTTTATTCACAAACTAAATGTGAAATCAACCTTAGTTTTAGATATCATTAAAAAGTGAATTTCCACTTCTAATAACGTCTGTCAGCTATATGAGACATAAGTGTATAATATAAAGTTTCATTTTTATCGAAGTTTTAGTATGGGTCTAATGTCAAACTCTATGCACTGATGTAAATTTTTGGGGGTTTAACAAAGTTCTAGTAGAAAATGGTCAATGGTGTTGAACTGTAATGTCTGTGACAAGAGTACACACCAGAAAGCAGCATGCTATAGAGCTGTTTATTTGTCTCCATATATGCAAACCTCTTTCCTTTTCAAATTTGAGATTAGTTCTCAACTAATCTTCAACTTCTATAAAATAGCATGGATATATCTTTTTTTAAAAAAAGCCAAAAAAAAAAAATAAAAAAACCTCTTCCTTGGCCCCATGTACTTCAGGAATTAAACAGTGAAGGTGAAACTCAAAGGGATTGAAACCAATGAGCAACTAGGAAAAAATCAGAAGATGAGTAAATACAATGAAAGAATTAAAGTGTTTTGTGCCAAAACTGACTATTAAAATAGCAGAAAGTGCAAGTTAAATCAGTCGAAGTGTAAAGCAGCACCACAGAAAATGTATACAGAGAATATGGAGGGTGTAAGCAAATACACAGCTTCTGAGAAAACCTGTAAATTGCATCATAGTGGGATACTACAATATGCCACTAAGATTACTCTAGACTGCAGAGGATTAAATGAAATACTAGTCATTTTTAGAAACAGGGTTGTCAAAATATCAATAGAAGTAAAGTACTGGAAAAATGCTACCATACCTGGAGTTTAAAGCTGTCACAGGGTAATTCAGAGAGTCTCAAGAACAGAACTACACTACTCAGACACATAACATTTAGAAGCTAATTAAGCAAGGTATGTACAGCAGGGATGTTGCAGTTTCTATTGCTAGGTTTTTAATCTATGACACACTCTCACACGACGTGCAGAATGTAAGCAGACCCCACAGTCCATTTGTGAGCCTGTTGGAGGCTACTGTTGCTCACCAGTGGCTCCCCTCTTTCTAAAAAATCTAGAAGTCTAACCCAAACCCCTTTTAAGTATGAATCCACTTCTGCAGATACTCTAGAGTGGCCTATAAGCTATGTTAATTACAATCCATTGTTTCTATGTCTTTTAGTCTTTGCCTCGCACATCCGGATCACCTTCCTCCAAAACAGGTGACAGATAGGAAACATAATGAGTAGCATCATTCCACTTTTCATTTTCCAGGTCATCATCTGAAACATCTTTGTCTTCTTTTTGTTTCCTTTGCAGCGCTGACTTCGTCTCCTCACCTTCATTCTCCAGCTGTTGCCTTCTTTATGCCATTTCTCTCATGGTTTTCAGTTTGCTTGAGTGGCAGAATTTTGCTTCTCTGCCACTTGCCTTAGTTGGTCTTTCAGGTCAGCATCTTCAGCTTGTACCTTTGCTGCCCAGCACATTTGCCCACAGAGGCAAGAATTTTCTTCCTCCAGCCTGGTGTTTTCAGCCACCACCTCCATAAGCAGCCCCTACTGCTCCTTACACCTTTGTCTGCGGCTGCTCACACAATATGAACCCTCTTTGCCTACAGCAATTTGGGCCTGAAGCTCCCCAGCCACCCTCTGTGAGGCTTCATTCTCCTTGTCTTGTGCCAGCAAAGCACCGGCATACGCTTTGCTTTCTCCAGCCCTATAATGACTTCCCAATCAGTTTAAAAATCTGAACTTTCAGTTTGAGTGACTCAATATTTTTATTTGCACAGCATGGGAGTATTTTTGGACTGTATTAGTGCTCTTAAGAAGGTTATGTAAAGCAGAACAAATAGTAGGGAACTGACATATGCCATGAATTTTCTTATCCTCACACCAAAATACGAAATGGCAGTATAAATCTAACAAAAAATATGTGAAGTATTAGTAAGTCTTACATAATTAATTACCTAGTGGTGGTTCTGGCAGTCTTTGATGGTGGAAAATTGATGATGTTACTGAATTGTATAAGCTGGAGCTTTGGTTAACACAGTGAAAGAGTATTTCAGGAGAAATATTGCTTGCACTTATCATGCTTCTGTTGAGTAAATTGAAGAACACTTCTGGATGCATCCTTTGTTCCGAGGATAAGGCAGAGAGAACAGCTAACATTACAATGAAACAGGTATGTGGAAATGAAGCATAGGAGAATAAAAAGTTCTCAAAACCAGAAGGTAGAATATGGTGGATTAAAGATTTGCTATTGAAGTCAATCAATACAGTTTTAATAATACCTGGAGCAGATTACAAATTAAATTAACTGTCAGAGGGCTTATTGCATTTTGTGTGATATTTTAAGAAGGGGAAAAAACATTGTGCAAAAACAGCCAAAAGAGGGGAATGAAAGATGTGAGAGAAGCAATCCTGCAGACACAAATGCTGGTGAAGAAGGGGAGGGAGCAAGTGCTTCAGGCGCTGGAGCAGATTACCCACTGCAGCCCCTGGAAAAGACCATGGCTGTCCCCCTGTAGCCCGTGGAGGACACCATGTTCCCCTGTAGCCCGTGGAGAGGCTATGTAACAGCAGACACCTGGCAGGATCTACATCCCATGGAGAGGAGCCCACACGGAATCAGGTTTTCTGTCAGAATCTGTGACCCCATGAGAGACCCACACTGGGGCAGTCTGTTCTCGAAGGACTGTAACCTCTGGAAAGAGCCCATGCAGTTTGTAAGAACTGCACCCTGTGGGAAGAGCCCACATTGAAGAGGGTCATGAGATCTGTTTCCCGTGGGTGGGACTGACCAGAACCTCCATTCCCTGTCCCCTGTACCGCTCATGGGAGGAGATAGAAGAATCAGGAGCAAACTGAGCCTAGGAAGAAGGGAGGGGTGTGGGGGAGGTGTTTTTAAATTTGTTCTTATTTCTCATCATCCTACTCTGTTATGAATTGGCAGTAAGTTAAATTCATTTCCCCAAATTGAGTCTTGTTTTAGTGTTGATTGGTGAGTTTGTAAGTGTTAATTCATGAGTCGGCTCTGAGTCCTTACCTTTACTCACGAGCTTTTTGTCATATTTTCTCCTCCTGTCCTGTTGAGGAGGGGGAGTAACAGAGTGCTTTGGTGGGCACTTAACATCCAGTCAAGGTTAACCACCAGAATTAGATTGGAAAGTTTACTGGTCATTCAGTTCAGTCTCTGTAAACTAACAATATTTTGCAGATGGCTTTTTAATCTTACCTCCAAAGATACTGCAATAATTATTTCACAAGAGAAGCCTTTCAATATTCCAATTGTGCTTTTTATCAGGAAGTTCTTTTAATAACCAAGGTAAATTTATCCTTCTAACTCAGCCCATTACTCCTTGTTTTAGGACTAGTGTTCAGTGTGACTACCTCTTCCTTTCTCTCTCTTTTTGCCATTTAACTATTTATGCAGTTATAGTGTTCCTCTGTAAGTGTCACCTCTTTAAGCTAAATAAATGTAATTCCTTCAGTCTTCCCTTATAAGTTCTGGTTTATGTAGAAATAAACCAAGACAGAGTTATGTGAGATTTGTGTCTTTTTCTAAACACTAGCATAATTAAAATAATTTACTGTTCTCTGAAGTTCTACAGCTGACTTAAGAAAAGCATTTTTCTTCCCCCAGAGCAGAGGGATAGCGGTAGGAAAAAAATCCTAACAGCTCAATTCTGCATCTGCTTGAGTTGTGATGGTTTTGGGGAAGAACGGAGGGGCTTAAAACAGTAGCTGTAAAACATCTCTGGACTTTACATTTTGTTTTGCATTATGCCTTTCAACATGTGTTAACAGTTTTGTATTTCAGATAACTATATTTTTCTAGGATTTGCACCAATAGAGCAATAATTCTGCTTTACTATATTTGATTGTTTCTGGCTACAGAAGGGGAAATATGTAGAGAAGTAGCTATTTCTCAATTACATTTTTTGACTGCAGAAATAAAAGGTCATATTCATCAGACTATGAATTCCTCACACTGTGATACCAAAGAATTTTCATGTTCTAAAAAGACCCCAGTCTCTTGAAAACCCTTGGTTTTTAAATTCTTTTGCATTTGTAATGGTAAATACCAATCTTTGAAGGAAACGGTGTGGATATATTAGCTAGTACTTGACCTCTCTAGGAGCAGCTTTTTCAAGCAGAAAAGCTGGTGTTGAGTTCTGGAATTTTGACTTCAGGCAAATTCTGTGACATGTATATCTATAAGCAGCTAGACTGCACATAGCAAGCTCCTGAAGTTCACTTATTCACTATTTTTTATCCAAAGAGAATCATGTTGGCACACTATGAGGCTGGTCTGCAATATAAGCCAAAGTTCAGTAGGTACTGAAGGTCAAGAAACTTTTTCTAAAGGCACCCTACTACTCCAAATTAAATATATGTAAGTTGCACCCAGATTGCAGGTCAGGTTCAGCTGAGTCCAAATTGCCTTATTTGTGAGGAATGGCAAATAGTCTCTACATTGTTATCTACAGGTAGGAAGTGCCTCTGACAAGGCAGACTGGGGACCATCTCTGTCAATAGGGCTAGGATCTTGGCCTAACAGGGAGCTAAGTGAGCCAGCAGCCTGCTCTGGTGGCAGAGACAAACAGCTGCATCCCAGGCTATAACAACAAGAGTATAGTCAATAGATTGAAGAAAAGTTTTATCCATTGCTGTTGATGATCATTAGATCACATCTCAATAATGTGAACAGCTCAGTTACCCCAATACAAGAAAGATATTGATCAACTGGAGTGAGGTTAGGGTCCACAGGTGATTGAAGATGAGGCACCTGAGGCTTGTTCAGTGTGAAGAACAGATAGCTTTGTAGGGGGCCTGCCTGTCTGTACCAACAGAATGGGTCACTGAGAGGATAGGGCCAGCCTCAGGGCTCCAGGGAGAGTGAGAGACAATGGACAGAAATGGAAACAACAGAGAGTGGTTACAAGGAAAAGCTTACAGACACGCAATATCCACACTTGTATGTTTTTTACACCTGACTGGATAAAGCCCTGCATACGTTCATATGACCTTATTGATGACCCTGCTTTAGATAGGATATTGGAGACAAGATCTCCTGAGGTTCATTCCAACCTCATTGTGTGATCCAACAGAACTGAAAAAACAGACAAGAAAAAAAAGAAAAAAAATGTATAGGCAGGTCTCGTGAGAAAGAGAGGAGATGTATGTGCATCTCCAAACAGGAAACAAATATGCTATTGATGCTGTTTTTCAAGAGGAGGTCTGTAGTGGTGAATTGAACAGGAGTACATGGATGGAAGCAGCAGAAAAGGAAGTTTAGTCTGGAGTATATCTTATGTCTCTGGGCTCAGGTAGCGAAGCAGAACCTGTGCCTGTGCTCTCACCTTTGCACTCTCCTTATAAAATGAGAAGCTATGGACTCCTTCACTGTTGCAGAGTCTTACCTTCATTATTCCCTTGCACTCTATGAAAGCCCACAAAATCAGGGCTGTGGTGGTAGCTTCCATGTAATTTTCTAGGTGGGCTTGCTAATAAAAGGTTTTATCATTTTTGCTTTAGAAAAATCATTGTGAAAAACATCTGAAATGGTCTCAATTTCCCACATGCTGGCAAAAAAAAACTAGATTGGAGAGAAGCAAGAAGGACTGTGCTTACTTCTTCAAATGTTGCAATCTTTTCTATGGTATTCTGAGATGAGCCACTGAGCAAAGAAACCTGGCTGTATGTTTATCAATCTGCATAGTTTTAAACTTTGAGCTCTGGAAGGTTAGAAATAGAGTTAAAAATATATTTCTTGGCAGTACGTATTCCCTACCCCGCATCAGCTCATGAGAACAAATAGGAGATTTTTCCATCTGTTTCAATCCTATTAATGTTTTAAATCTCCTTTTCTCATAATCTTTACTAAATATGTTTAAGATGTGGAGCTCCTGTTACACTAAAACAATAAACTAGATTAAATTAAGTAGGACATTTTTCTCTGGGTTTGATCCCCTTAATATAAGAATCTCAGATTTATTGTCATTAGTTTTGTAGCTTGAATTTTGATACTATTGTTTAAACCAGGTTAATTTATTCAGAAATAAATTAACATATGCAGAGTTCAGTTCTCAGTTGGTTTAAATCTGGTTGGCCTCAGCTAGGATAATTTCACAGAGACTTTTAAAGTCACATCATTGAATAAGTCTCCAATATTATTGCATTTGCATAAAAAGTGCTCAGAATATAGCTCTTTCTTTTTTTCTATTTTTCCCTGAAGTGGTTTTATACCACACTTCACGCATTATCTTATATTCTTTAATTGACTAAGAAAAATGAGAGGATTAAAAAGAGTAGGGGGGATACATATTTATAGAGAACACTATATTGAAATAAAATTACAGTAGCAAAGTCTAAATTGTGATAATTGGGGAATATTAATACTGTCTATACATAATCTAGAGCTTGCCATATGGAAATGCTATTGAACATTTGCCCAAGATGCTTAAAGTTAGTTTTCAACAACTTGTGTTTGTCTTTGAAGAATTATATTTAGAAAACTGGGGGAAAAAAACATTTAAAGGGATGTGTGTGTGTATACTTGTTTTAACAAATTCAATAAAGAAGCATCACATCATATTTGTTCCTTTTATTTGTTTATTTGCATCAGAAAGGACATCAGAGCTGGTAGATCCTCATGTATTTCTTTATCAATTGAAACAGTTCATGGTAGTAGATGATTTTTGTCTTCTTTCTTTATAAACTCTTGGATAAGACAATACTAATTGATGCTGGTGAGTTTGATACTCATCTGCAATAGTTATGATGTGGAAATCTAAGGTTTAGATCCAGATAATTGAGGAAAGTGTTTAATTGGGGGAGGTAGTCTGACTGTATCATGAGGTCAAAAGCTAGCCTAGAGAGGCAAAGAATCAGAGATTAATGCAGACTTGGAACACCTCCAACCCTGCCAGGTACTTACTCTCTACAGTATGTCCTCAGTACATATTAAGGCCTGCCGCTGCCTAGCCACAGACCCAACCCTGTTGGTTTCAAATTTCATGCCAAGAAAGGTTCTTTCTGGTGTACATTCATGTCTTTGACTGCCCCATTCTGAGTGGCAATCTTACATTTATTGCATTTGGTGACACCAGCCTTCTTCTTCTTGACATCAATGTTTTCATTAGTTTAAGCCCCAGCAACACTATGCTGAGAACACTGGAGAATCTTCTAATTCCTAAAAGGAGTAAAAACGTTTTCTGAAGCAGGGAAGTACAGAAAGCAGTGTGGGAGGAGACAAAGACATACTTTGCATAGGGAAACAAAACAAAACAAAACAAAACCAAAAAACAGATTAATAGAAAGAAACTAGGAAGAGCAGAAAATAATCAAAGTGTTTATAAATCTTATGTGTGGATATTGCTTGGGTATACATTTTTATTTACAACAGTGGCCTAAAGTCCTTTTGATACCTGAAAGAATTATAGAATAATTTGTGTACAAAAGAACCTTTACATGTCATCAAGTCCAACAGCTCTGCAATAGGCAGGAACACCTTCCACTAGGCCAGGTTGCTCAGAGTCCCATCCAGCCTAGCCTTGAACGCTTCCAGGAATGGGGCATCTACCACCTCTCTGGGCAATTTGTTCCACTGTTTCACCACCCTCATAGTAAAAAATTTCTTCCTTATATCCACCCTGAATCTCCCCTTTTAGTTTAAAACCACAACCTCTTGTCTTATCAAAACACACCCTGCTAAAAGTCTGTCCCCATCTTTCTTATAAGCCCCTTTTAAGTACTGAAATTGCTGGACTGCTCTTCATTTGGCTCAAAATTATTCTGTCTTTCAAGAGTCAAAGTGCATTACTATGATGGCTTCGTCTTAGACTACTGCCTGCCACTGAAATAAATATCTTTCAGATGCATGGATTAGGGAATTTAAGAAATAGCCATACCTCTAGGATATGTTTTTGTAATTATTTTGCCTTTCCTATTTCATCTTGCCTGTCTGTACATGAAGACTGACACAACTGTGCTCAAAGTGCAATAGGGATGCAGATGCCTGCATTATAACCCCATGTTTTTTTGAGTCAAAAACATCCTTTAGAGATTCTGTCATTGAAGAAAATCTTTACAGTTATGTCAAAGCTGTTTACCTGTTTCTTTATCTGATTCCTGTAGCTGTTGACATACATTTACATCTCTCTTCCTTGATGTTGCCACAATTTGGGCAGATGCTTATTGTTACTGTTCCTGATTGTGATTTCTGAAGAGTCCTGTTTCATATTCTAATAATGAGACTCACATTTATTATAGACCAGGCCCATTTCATTGCCTCTTGGGCTTATTCAACCAGTTAATTTGTCTTCAGTATTCATGCCATTATACTACTCCATCTCCTTTAGTTTGTTCTTTTCATGTTTAATACAGCTCAACCAGCTCAACAAGAACTCTTCTGCTTTTAAAAGAGAACAACTGCTTACCATGCTGCAAGAAGTCTGTATTGATGCCATTTGTACCAATGAACCTTTAAAATACTTTCTTTTTAACGTCTGTAAAATTTCCCAGTATAGCAATTGCTAATTTGACTTGATATTTTTAAATTATTTTCATTTTTAAAAATTAGACCTTGTCAATGTTTTCTGTTTGGTCCTATCTATGACCAGAAGTGATTGATGGGCAAAATCCTACTGATTTAGTGTCATAGAAGTACTGCTGTTAGAGTGAACTAAGATTATGTTAACCATACCAAAAAAAGTCTATTTTGGGCAACAAAACCTGCCTTATCATCATGTGTTCACCTGAGCTGCTGTATGAGAAGGCATAACCCAGTGACCTAAGATATTAAATATAGGTATATAAAATCAACCATGTACATTCACGCCTCTCTAGCATCCTGTTCTGTGTGAATGAATTGCTGCACCTCTATTTTCCCTCCGCTCATGTTATTCAGCAAGAAATTACTGCAAGGAAGAGTAACAACCTGGGCCCAACCCAGGCAAGCAGTATTTTTCTCATATCAGAAAGCCAGAACCCATTAAATTTCATTACTTTATTGGATTAGGAAGGAAGCATCAGTGCTTAAAGCTTAATATTAGATATTTTTTATGCCATTTTAATAACTCCACTGGAGTTATGAAACAGCCACCAAATAGCTAATGTATTCAGTTTCAGTGATGCAATTTCTTTTTTCTTTGTTTAAATGCAGATTACGCCGAATAACATATATCCAAGATGATTTGTCATTTCTGCTGAAATAGCTAAAGAAATTAACCTTTTGATTTTCTTTTTTAAACCTATGAACATGAACTTCCAAGCAAATAGACTCATTATTGAAAGTCAGAGTGTTTGCTACATTAATTTTCACTCTAAAATTAGGTGTTTGTCTCACAAGTCCAGTGTTGGTAACAGTTGGTAACAGTTCCTTTAGATTTTAAGTATGGTGTCATCTTTAAGAAAATATCTAGTAGATAAGGTTATTTAGGTTAGACTTAGGGCAGCTACTCCTCTTTAGACAAGACAATTACAGAAATCAGGCACTATAAACAGAATGATGCAGAAAACACATGTCACTATTGAACTTCCAACCCACAAAAAGTAGTTCCCTGTAATCACTTAGACATTATGATTGGTAAAACATTCAGTGGAAGGTCAAATATATTAAGACACCTTTCATTTTTCTGGATAATGCAGTTTAGTATCTTCTAGCTGGACTGAGAAGAGCAGAAAGAAATGAAAGAGGCAATGTATCTGGCTTTATTAGGCTGTAACACAGCAATTAACACTGGGACATATTCGTCAGTACTTTGTAAAGTGTGAGCTAGAAGGTGTCTCTTGAATGGCTTAATCTGACTGAGCACTGCCATCACAGAATCCCAAGGGTTGGAAGGGACCTCAAAAGATCATCTAGTCCAACCCCCCTGCAAGAGCAGGGTAACCTACAGTACATCACACAGGAACTTGTCCAGGCGGGCCTTGAATATCTCCAGTGTAGGAGGCTCCACAACCCCCCTGGGCAACCTGTTCCAGTGCTCTGTCACTCTTACAGTAAAGAAGTTCTTCCTGATGTTAACGTGGAACTTCCTATGCTCCAGTTTACACCCATTGCCCCTTGTCCTATCACTGGATATCACTGAAAAAAGCCTAGCTCCATCATCCTGACACCCACCCTTTACATATTTGTAAACATTGATGAGGTCACCCCTCAGTCTCCTCTTCTCCAAGCTAAAGAGACCCAGCTCCCTCAGCCTCTCCTCATAAGGGAGATGTTCCACTCCCTTAATCATCTTTGTGGCTCTGCGCTGGACTCCTTCAAGCAATTCCCTGTCCTTCTTGAACAGAGGGGCCCAGAACTGGACGCAATATTCCAGATGCGGCCTCACCAAGGCTGAGTAGAGGGGGAGGAGAACCTCTCTTGACCTACTAACCACACCCTTTCTAATGCACCCTAAGATGCCATTTGCCTTCTTGGCCGCAAGAGCACATTGCTGGCTCATGGTCATCCTCCTATCCACCAGGACCCCCAGGTCCCTTTCCCCTTCACTACTTTCCAGCAGGTCAACCCCCAACCTGTACTGGTACATGGGGTTGTTCTTCCCCAGATGCAAGACTCTACACTTGCCCTTGTTAAATTTCATCAAGTTTCTCCCCACCCAACTCTCCAGCCTGTCCAGGTCTCGCTGAATGGCAGCACAGTCCTCTGGTGTGTCAGCCACTCCTCCCAGTTTTGTGTCATCAGCAAACTTGCTGAGGGTGCACTCAGTTCCCTCATCCAGGTCATTGATGAAAATATTAAACAGCGCCGGTCCCAGCACCGACCCCTGAGGGACTCCACTAGTCACAGACCTCCAGCTAGATTCTGCGCCATTGACCACAACTCTCTGCCTTCTTCCTTTCAACCAGTTCTCGATCCACCTCACTACTTGATCGTCAAGCCCACACTTCCTTAGCTTATCTATGAGGATGCTGTGGGAGACAGTATCAAATGCCTTACTGAAATCAAGAAAAACTACATCTACCGCTCTACCATCATCCCTCCACCTAGTCACTTCCTCATAGAAGGCTATAAGGTTGGTCATACATGACTTCCCCCTCATAAAACCATGTTGGCTGTTCTTAATGACCCCCTCATCCTTGATATGCCTAGTGATGGAGTCAAGAATAAGTTGTTCCATCATCTTTCCAGGGATGGAGGTAAGGCTGACCGGTCTATAATTACCCGGGTCCTCCTTCTTGCCCTTCTTATAGACTGGTGTGACCTTTGCCATCCGCCAATCCTCAGGCACCTCGCCCGTTTCCCACGACTTACCAAAGATGATGGAGAGTGGCCTAGCAATGACCTCTGCCAGCTCCCTCAGCACCCGTGGGTGCATTCCATCCGGACCCATCGATTTACAGATGTCCAGTTTGCATAGCTGATCCCTAACCCAATCCTCATCTACCAAAGCAAACTCCTTTGTCCTGACTCCTTCTGGGGCTATAGAAATCCGGGGCCCTCGGGGAGAGTCTGCAGGAGTAAAGACAGAGGCAAAGAAGGCATTCAGCACCTCTGCCTTCTTTATATCCTCTGTCTCCAGGGCACCCACTTCGTTCAGCAGTGGGCCTATATTGCCTCTTGTGTTAGTTTTATTTGCTATGTATTTGAAGAAGCCCTTTCTATTGTCTTTAACCCGACTAGCAAGATTGAGTTCCAAGGAGGCCTTAGCTGTCCTAATTGCCTCCCTACATCCTCTAACAACTGTCCTATATTCCTCCCAAGCGGCCAGCCCCTCCTTACATAATCCATAGATTCTCCTTTTCCACTTGAGTTTGCCCAGCAGCTCCTTGTTTAACCATGCCAGTCTCCTAGATCCCTTACTTGATTTCCTACTCATTGGGACGCTCCGATCCTGAGCTTGGAAGAAGTGGTCCTTGAATGCTAACCAACTATCTTGAGCCCCTTTACCGCCTAGTACACTTTCCCATGAGACTTCCCTTAGCAGTTGATTGAAGAGGCCAAAGTTGGCCCTTCGGAAATCCAGAACTGTGGCTTTGCTAGGTATTCTATTCCTCCCACACAGGATCCTAAACTCCACCATCTCATGGTCACTGCAGCCAAGGCTGCCATTGACCATCACCACGTCGACCAAACCGTCCTTGTTGGCGAGTACTAAATCTAGCAGCGCTGCTCTCCTAGTTGGTACGTCCACCATTTGCATTAAGAAATTATCATCAATGCACTCGAGGAACCTCCTAGACTGTGAATGACTGGCTGTGTGAGTCTTCCAGCAAATATCGGGGTAGTTAAAATCCCCCACGACGACTAAAGCATGTAGTCGCGAGGCTACTTCCAGTTGCCTGTAGAAAGTCTCATCAACTCCTTCGTCCTGATCAGGAGGTCTGTAATAGACCCCCACAACTGCATCACCCGTGCCAGTCTGCCCCTTGATTCGTACCCACAGACATTCCACTTGCTCCTCATCCGACCCCGGACAGAACTCAATACATTCTAGTTGCTCTCTCACGTAATGAGCAACTCCACCACCTCGCTTCGCTGACCTATCTTTCCTAAAAAGGACATAGCCATCCATGACCACATTCCAGTCATGTGAACTGTCCCACCATGTCTCTGTAATTGCCACTAGATCATAACCTTTAGCCTGCACAGAGACTTCTAACTCCTCCTGTTTATTCCCCAAGCTGTGTGCATTGGTGTACAAGCATTTCAGGGAGCCAGTCCTAGTACCCTTTTTCCCCTGCGGGACAGGGTCTAAAAAGCTATCCTTTCCCACAAGTGAAACAAGAGATTGATAGTCCTCTTTAGCCCACCATCCTTCAATCCCTAGCATGTTCCTCTTGGGCTTGTCCCCAACAGGCCCAGTTAAATCCCCTCCCCCCTTCATAACTAGTTTAAAGCCCTGTCAATAAGCCCTGCTAACTCCTGCCCCAAAACCCTTTTTCTTCTCTGGGACTGGTGTATCCCACCTGTCACCAGCAAACCAGGTGTCCCATACAGCAGCCCGTGACTGAAAAACCCAAACCCCTGCCTTTGGCACCAGTCACGTAGCCATACATTAACCTGCAGAGTCTTCTTATATATCCCTTCACCCTCGCTTGCAACAGGTATGGAGGCAAACACCACTTGCGCTCCAGACCCTTTAACCAGCCGTCCCAGGGCCCTGAAGTCTCTCTTCAGTGCCCTTACGTTCCTCGTAATAATTTCGTCACTGCCAACCTGAAAAACCAGCAGTGGGTAGTAGTCAGACGGCTGCACCAGTTCAGAGAGCTTCTTTTTAACATCTCTAATCCGAGCCCCAGGCAGGCAGCAGACCTCCCTGTGGGGTGGATCCGGTCGACAAATGGGCCCTTCTGTTCCCCTCAGAAGGGAGTCACCCACCACAATTACTCTTCTTTTCTTCTTGGTTGGGGAAGTTCTGAGGCATGGGGGTGAGTGACAAGCCCTGGGTGACTCACTAGATAGATTTGCCTCTCCATCTCCATTCACCTGGCCCTGAATTTCCAAGACCTCATACCTGTTATTCAAGGGCAATTGGGAGGGAGGAAGGGATTGTGAGGGTTTTCGCTTACCTCTCCGAGGAGGAACCTCCCTCCATCCATCCTTGTCCATTAAGCTCTCTCCTTCTGTCTGATGGTAGGAGGGAAGGGGATCCATAGCTTGTTGAACCACTTCCCTCTGCCCTTGCCTTAGGATGTGGTTCCACCAATCTATTTCACTTTCACACTCTCTAATGACTCTCAACCTTTCAACATCCTCCCTCAGTTCAGCCACCTGCCTGAGCAGGTCATTTATTTGCTCACAGCGAACACAAGCAGTGTCACTGGCTCCCTCCAATACAAGTGCCAGGCTCAGGCATTCGCTGCAGCCAGAGACCTGCACAGCTGCATGTCTGCAGGAAGGCTCAGTCTGGATACCCACATTAGTACTCACTACAGCTTTCGATCGTGTTGTAACCATGATCTATCTGGTCAATCAATCCGTCTACGTCTCTCAGCACTCCTTCCCCCTCCTGTACTCCAGGCGTGTCCTCTCGATGAGGCGGATGGAACGCTTCCCTGCCCGCTTCCCTGCCCGCTTCCCTGCCCGCTCCCCTGCCCGCTCGCCTGCCCGCGCGAACTGCCGCGCAAACTGCCTCGACCCTCTGCCTCGACGCTCTCTGTTTGCCGGCCCTGTTCGCCGCGCTCCCTGGGAAGGTTTTTTTAGCCACTCCCAGCTGGTGCCACTCCTCCTGGCTCCGCCCCCTGTGAGTCAGCCCCTCGCGGGAGCTGAGCTTCCGAGTCCTGGGCAAGTCCTGTTGAGGACTTGAGGCTCCCTCCTCAGTGGCTCTTGTCGCTCTGAGGTGAGGCTCCTGGACTCTGATCTCTCCCCTCTCCGCTCCGGTGTTGCAGGCGTCCTCTCTCAAGCTACTCACCTCAGCAACTGATCAAGAGTGGCTGTTGACGGCCGGTTTGAATCAACAGCCATAAAACAGTTCTGTTGGTCTTCCGACTTTTGCTTGGTATGTTGCCATTCACTGCTCAACTGCTGGATGTTAGCAGTCGCAGCTCAGCATGTATACCTTTGTCCACTGACTCCAACTGCAATACCACTTCTTAAAGTCAGTATTTCCCAGATGCCCCTGAGACCTATCTGCTTGTTTATGCTATACCTTCCTCTCTCTTCCAAGACATACTTCACTTCCTTTTGGGCAGAATGTTACTTTCTTTCGTGAGCTGAGATAGCATATACAGCCTTTGGTGAATGTAAATAAGAAATGTGCTTCTAGCAAACAAATATGGGAAGTTCTTGATGTAGTTAGGCAATAAACTAGCCTATTGAAGGGTAACAGCCAACAATCTTTTTCAGAATTATGTGTGGAGATTCCTACTGATTCAGGAGCCTTTTATGCAGAAAGCATGTACTACAGAAACAGAATATTCATGGCAAATAGGGTTACAAGAGATGGGAGGCACCACAGAAGGGATCAGATGTATACAAATCCTTGCCTGCTCTGAGGGTGAAGTGATGATTTGCCAAAAAAAGATAGCAGTAAATTACATCATATGGAGATGCAGGAAAGAACCCAGGAATATTGCAGAATTGGCCTTTTCTTGTTTGTTTTTTTTTTCTTTCTGTAATCTGGCAAAAAAAGTAATGTTGATGTTATTAATGCTTTCAAACAATTCTAAACATGATAGACTGTATGCAAAATAGGAGATATAAAAAGTGCAAAAAAAATTGCAGAAAGACAGTCTGGGAATAGGGATAGAACATTTTAATGTGGAAAGATGCAAGCTACCAAAAACAATACTGTTAAATTAGATGAAGGAAGATAGCAGAGCACAAATTGGACCTCTTTGCAGTGTGGTATAGCTTATAAACCTCCAGAACAATTCTGATATGTGCAGGTCTTGTCATGCAGAAAAAAACTAATAGTCTGTTTCTTCCTGGCTTTAGAGTAAGCACAAATGGAATATTAAATAGTTCCAGACACATGAGCACTGGAAAGATAGCAACAGTGGGATGCTTAAAGGAGTGCTTTATGAAAAGAACATAGAAAATTGAAAGGATTTTCAAAAGAATAAAATGTTCAAGTACAAATTATTCTTATTTAGAGACATTTTGTGTACCTCCTTCTGGAAATCATGTGTTGTGTCATTATGTGTTTAAAATATTTATGAGAGAAGTGAGGTTTAATTCATTTATATGATATTATTATATTTCTAAGGTATTTTTCATGTATTGTCTAAAAAAAAAATCCAAACCTCAATTTGAATCTATGTTTCTTTTATCTTCTTTAAAATATTCCCTCTATATGACTTGATTTAATTTCGTGTGTGCCTTTGCAGAAATGAGTAAACAATAGCAGTCTCACTCTGCAGATAACATGATGTAGACAAAATTGGGCCTTTTGTTTGTTTGTTCGTTTTACTTTCTTACAGTGAAGACAATGTCTCCACAATCTTTTCATAAACAATAAAAACATAATTCATTCAGCATGAATACACATTTCTGAATGGCATTGGACAGTTGCTCTTGTTCCTGCCAATGCCTTATTTACCTCTGAGCCTATTTATACCTTAGCTATTTTCCTTCTTCTGCAAATAACTATGGGTGTTGGCTGACAGAAATTGAGGGGAGGCAAGTCCCAAAGAAAGTTAACTCTTTCTCTTACTTATGCTTCCAGCCTTATATTCTTTGCTTGCTGAAAACCAGAAATGGCACTGATTTGGACATAATGACAACCTGGTTTTTATTCAAGGTAATTGTTCACTGCAGTGAATATTTTACATCTGTTAACTGTTGCCATCTTCATATAAATATTTAAAAAGCAAAATACATTCCCGTTCCTGGTTTTCATGCCTTTACTGAAAAGAAGCTAACAGACTCTGAAATTACGAGGCCCCACTTACGGAAACCTTTTGGATTTCACAGCAGTGGACTGACAGGATCTGAAAACTGCTTTTGTTAAATACCTGCTGTGTATGAAAAGCAGATGAGGAGCAATAGAGCAACATTATGTAAAACCTTGAGGTTTATCACAAGGTTTTTGACAGAAAATTGAATAAATTATGTTATTGCTATTGTTGAAAAATGTATGCAGAATTAAAGTGGTTGTGTAATTGTAGCATTATTGGGAGACTGTGATTTCACAACCTCTTTAAGCAGCCTAAAAATGATGTGTCACCAAGGAGAATATTTCAGTCCCCCATACATTGTGCCTATATTTCTACTACTCTACTTTTCTTCTTTGTGTAGCACTAGTTTTTGTGGTGCCACATGGGAAGTTAGATTTTTTTTTAGCTGGATGAATTTCTAATCTACCTGGGGAAAAAAAAAAAAAAAAAAAAAAAAACAACAACGAAAGCAAAGGAATTCCAAGAACAACAGCAAAAAAATTCCTTACAAATACCACAGTTGCCACAGAGGGAGAGCAGGAACTTGCAGTTACGCGCAGGGAGAAGCCAGAATCACCAATTTTGCTTTAATCTAAATATAATGGGAAATGATGGTACTGCGCAGAAGTAAGATGAAATGTCTGTCTCAATGTCTTAACAATGTAATGCAATTCTTAATGCACTATGTTAAACCCCTTTTTTTTTCTTTGAGAGAGAATAATGTCTATTTAGACCAGTCAATTTAATATTATATGACTTAGAAGTGAACCTACTTTATTTGATAGAATCATAGAATGGTTTGGGTTGGAAGAGACCCTAAACATCATCTAGTTCTAACCCTCCTGTTATGGGCAGGAATGCCTCACCCTAGACAATGCAGCCCAAGGCTCTGTCCAACCTGGCCTTGAACACTGACAGGGATGGGGCAACCACAACTTCTCTGGGCAACCTGTGCCAGCATCTCACCACCTTTCGGTAAAAATCTAATATCTAATCTAAATATCTAACCAAAATCTACCCACTGTAAGTTTAAAGATACTCCCCCTTGTCCTATCTCTACACGCCCTTGTATAAAGTCACTGTCCAGCTTTCTGTGGCTCCCCTTTAGTACTGGAAGGCTACTCTAATGTCTTCCTGGATCCTCCTCCAGGCTGAACAAACCCAAGTCTCTCAGACTGTTTTCATGGGAGAGGTGATACATCCCTTGGTTCATTTTTGTAGCCCTCCTCTGGACTCACTCAAACAGGTCCACATCCATCTTGTGTTGTGAATCCCAGAGCTGAATGCAATACTCCAAGCGGGGTCTCCAGAGCAGAGAAGAGGGGGTCAATCACTTCCTTCAACCTGCTGGTCACACTTCTTTTGAAGTCCAGGATATGGTTGGCTTTCTGGGCGTCAAGTGCACACTGCCAGCTCATATTGAGCTTTCCATCAACCAACACCCCAAGTCCTTCTCCTCAGGGCTGCTTCAGTCCAGTCTCTGCCCAGCCTGTATTTGCACTTGGGATTGCCCTGACCAATGTGCCAAACCTTGTACTTGGTCTTGTTGAACTTCATGAGGTTTGCACTGGCCCATCTCTTAAGCATGTCAAAGTCCCGCTGGGTGACATCCCTTCCCTCCAACATGTCAACTGCACCACACAGGTTTGACCATGACTTCTACCAATTAAAATAATTTATGACATAGATAAAAAGCATCAAGATACACATCTTACTGGTTTGATGAAATATCATGTCTTAGTACTAGAAATAATTTGAAAGCAATACTTCCATTAGATATGAAGGAAAGGACAGCCAAATTATTTTTTGTAGTAGTGGTAATATAAGAATATGGGAATATAATGTAAAACAATCAAATTGCACCAGCCTTAAATTATTTCCTGATGGCAGAGCTACCATAACTGCATATGTACTATGAGCTCACTACATCGTTTCACTTTAAATAGCCATAACAGCATTTTAATGAATTCTACATAACAGCTGAACCGGTGTAACAGCAGCTATATTATCATTCCTGATAGATTGGCAGATTGTTCATAACTTCTCATTGGGTTTTAAAAGCTGGATTTTTAAAATGGTAGTCATCTATGAAAGTGAACTGTGGTAATGGTAAAAATCTACAGTTTCTTACCTCCAGTTACTTGAAGGAAAGTTGTATTAAATTCTAACTATATAAGTTATTGCTTCATTATTTATGATCAGATATAGATGGTGATCATTTTTTTTCCATATTCAAGCAAGCTGAAAGCAATTTCTATCTCTTAGAGTAGTTAATTTTTTTATTTTTGTTCGAAGAGTCCATTTATTTCTGGGGGGATAGGGAGAGATCAGATATAATAATTCTGTGAATTTTAAACACTGAGATATCATCTAACATGTAGTAAACCCAGAATTTGAATACAAATGTATATTTTTCTGAAGCATAGATTGCCTCTGATGAATTACCTCTGCTGTGTAAATGAACCCTGACAAAACCTGTATCTGATAGAATATTCCTCACAATAGTCTATTTATAATAGTCTTAGGGAGGTGCAATGTGGAATACAAGGAAAGAAAAAGGGAAAAAAATAAACACAGACCTTTTGGGTATGCTGTTACTAGAAATCTCCTCAGAAAATACCCTGCAGGGGATTGGTACAGGGGAAAAAGAACAAGAAAAGAAAAAATGTTGGAGAAAAACTCATTACAAAGAAGTCATCATAACAGCTTTATTACGAATGAAACCATGTAGGTATTTCCATACTTGTATCAGTGTGGGAAATGCACCAAAATGTAAAGTGTTGGAAATGCACAGTGTGACAAATGCAGGTATGTAATATTAAACTGGCTTTTTAAATATATCAGTTTCAAAAAAAAAAAAAAAATCATAATGGTACATTCAAATATTTAAACAAAATTTGAAAAGCCATATCAGGAATTAATCTCCAGCAACAAAATTAGATGTGAAAATATGGTACTAATATGATTGTTTAAACCAAACTGAAATTACGTTGTCAGGAGCATATTTAGGACTTCGTAAGTCACCAAAGTTGTAAGCACTGGTGACCAAGCAACTCTTACTTGCGCTTTTTAAAAAACAATTTTGGTGATCAGATTTTAAGTGTATGTTTTTGTGACATTTAAACATACCATAAAGATCACAAATATCTAGGATTGTATGATAAATTTATATTCAGGTGTCTGATTTGATGATGAACTCATAAAGAAGTGGCTGTACTGGTCCAAAGCTTATTTTTAAGTAGTTAAAACTAATATTAAAAGAGCAGTTAACTGAAGTCTGTTGAAAAGTCATTTGTTGGGCAACTGATAACAAAAAAATCACTGAGGGGATACTTTTGCAGAGTTTCTGAAATAACTGCTTTGTGATGAGAAAATTTGCTTTACTGAATTCTTTACTGAATTACAATGTCTTGTTGCTCAGCCAAAAGGGGCAGAACATGCACAATATTCAGATTTGTTCTGAGCAATCTGAAAAACTCTGGCTTGGCTCATCTACATACGTGTGGAAAAGACTATAGGAAGGGAGGTTTTCTTCCCAGGAGTACCAAAACTATATTCAAAAAGGAAAATGGAGCTAGTCATTTAGGCTGGAACAAAAAGCACTCCTAAGTGAATTCAAATTTCACTGCTAGCTGTGCTGTGCAATGTTCGGCATGAGGCCAAGAGCCAAAAGCTTTACAGATTTCAACTTAGTTATCCAGTTAGGCACACATGGAAAAGAGGGAAAAAAGTATTCTGTGTTGGCAGCTACGGATCATTTTCTTTTCCAGAAAATGTTAGCTGGTGCACAATACTATCCAGAATCTTTTACCAGTTCAATGAGCAGAAACAACTTATTGCAATGCTTGATCATGTTCCTTAGCTAATGAAGTCAATAAAACTCTAAAGCAGCTCCAAAAGTTGTAATTCTAGCTTTAATGGAATACTTTTAGTGAAGTGTTCAAATCTAAGGGCATATTCAGATTCCTGTAATCTTTACTAGTCAGGTTTTCTACAGCCAGTTTACTTGTGGTTAAATAACACTTAAAGGCTAGCAAATTGTTCTAAACAAACTCAAAAGTCCTCCTTAAAAGCATTCCTGATCAATGAGGTGAAGGTTTCACAGATAAATATCTACAGGAAAATCTCTTTTACTTCTCCCCAAATGCTTACCATGCCACCAAGCTAAAGGACAGAGAGAAGGATCTCAAAGAAAACCATCTTCATGCCATCTTAAAGGTATGCTTTTGACCCCTGCAGCCTCATTTGTTTGTTTTCTTTCTGCGCGAAAAAGCAAAGGAACACTTGAAGTAAAAGAAAACAAAAGTGAGATTGTCCTTAAACTAACACAGTGTAACTTATTACTGTATATGATGTACAGGGCTTACTAAGCTGCTATCTTTTATAACCTTGGATAAAGATTCTCTGTCTGCTATCATTCTGTTGAAGCAACTAATGTGTTTTTCAGCTTCCTCCTGGGGTTGTAAAAATGTAAGCTCAGTTGACTTTTTATTTCTCTACTGATCAGGTTAACAGTACCGGATGAATCTTCCTGTCCACAACACTGAGCAGACTTACAGTTTTGTCCAAGACAAATGTTAAATGTAATTTGAAGGTCAATGGGAGTGATGCAGTAGTTGCTGGGAAACACTTTATATCACTTTACTTTTCAGCAGTCTGCATCCAGGTGAAACTGAAAGAGATGTAAGAAATTGATTGCAGAGAAGAGCAAAATATGTAATATTAGCACCGGCACTGTTAACGGGCTACATATGAAGCTTGTAGTAGTGTTCCCTTCCCAAATTTAAGCATTTATATATACAGAGAGTAAAAATACGAAAGCCACAGTCTTCAAATTTATTGGATAAAACACAGAACCGATGTATTTAGTCAAGTTCAAAGCACAATGTTTGTGCCTATGACCTCTTCTATTACCTGTGTAGAGTATGCATTATCTGTATATCTACGGTAATTTCTTCTTTAAGTCTGTCTTTCTATATGAGTTTCCATTTAACCATTTTCCTGTAACTATTTCCCTGTAACCATTTCCCTTTAACCATTAACTTGCTTTTTCCCATGGAGCTTTTTTTGCTATTCCACCATCAGCTTTTTCCCAAAGACATTACATTTTACATCATATTACCATG
Organism: Lathamus discolor; assembly: GCF_037157495.1. Taxonomy (NCBI): domain Eukaryota; kingdom Metazoa; phylum Chordata; class Aves; order Psittaciformes; family Psittacidae; genus Lathamus; species Lathamus discolor. The sequence goes on along the minus strand of NC_088887.1, from coordinate 25,085,929 downwards.
TTCTGCTTTTACTGTAGCTGCTATATTGATGAAATACCCTCTCACTGTGAAAGAAACACTAATAACTACTTGGAGTGTAGTTTATAAAGCAGTAACTATTCACTTGCTAGATCTAGACTGTGGTTCTTTAGTTTGCTTTTGAGAATATCTCATAGAGCAGTAAGACAAACCTTATTAAACTCACTTCCATATTTTGGTGTAACCTGGCACAGCTTCCATCTTGGAGTAAATAAGACTCTTTCAGAGCTACCTGAACTTTGACAAAACCACGCTGTCTTTTTCATTTTATTCACTCACAATACAAATGCATCAATAATTCTTTCTCTCCTAGTTTCTCAAGGTAGGCGCCATGATCTGTAATTCTTTTACATTCCATCCCACTTTGTCACCTCTCACTTCTTAATAGTTGATACAGAATTTCACATTCTTCACCTTTTTCAAATCACCTGTCTTCTATGCTCTTTTGAAGAAAACCACTAATGCTTTATAAATCTCTTTGGTTAGGTTTTTGTATGTTTTTTTTTTTGTTTAGTTTTTTGTTTGTTTTTTGTTTTTGTTTTTTTCTGGCTGTGTGTGTGTTTTGTTGTTTGTTTTTTTTTAATTAAAGATAATTTATGGGGCTATTATGACTTACATTCAATTAATGTATATAAATATTCTTCATCCTGCTTTTTTCAAATTCTCCCTGACATACTTGCTATTGTGTTAAAACTCAGTGTCTGAAGTATCTGGTCAAAGCTACCCTTCCTTCCTTCCTTCCTTCCTTCCTTCCTTCCTTCCTTCCTTCCTTCCTGCCTTCCTTCCTCCCTTCCTTCCCTCCTTCCTCCCTTCCTCCCTCCCTTCCTTCCTTCCTTCCTTCTTTCCTCCCTTCCTCCCTTCATTCCTCCCTTCCTCCCTTCCTCCCTCCCTCCCTCCCTTCCTTCCTTCCTCCCTCCCTCCCTCCCTCCCTCCCTTCCTTCCTTCCTTCCTTCCTCCCTCCCTCCCTCCCTCCCTTCCTTCCTTCCTTCCTCCTTCCTTCCTTCCTTCCTTCCTCCCTCCCTCCCTCTCACCCTCCTTGCCTCTCTCTCTCCCTCCCTCCCTCCCTCCTCCCTTCCTCCCTCCCTCCTCCCTTCCTTCCTTTCCTTCCATTTTATAATGAAAAACTCAAAAACAAGGTATTGAATTTAGTCTGTTATGCCTAATCTAATACATGGATGTGTTTCTGTTTATATTGGTTGTTTATTAAATTAACTATATTTCCTTTAATTACAGTAGTCTGCTATTGTTTTAATGACATTACTTTCAGGGTCTACCAATTCTCCTGTAGAACAACTTAATAGACATAAAATATAGATTCAGATGTATAAAACATACTTACAGATTGCTCACCCACCCCCTTCAAATTGCGGTCTGATTTCAGGAAAATTAGCCTTACGCTGCTGCCCTGATCTTTCCTTTGCTCTAGAATAATAAAACATATAGTTGTACAACTGCTTCCATAAAAACATTTTTGCCTGTTTTATTTCAGAAACCAAGGAACTTATTAGTTAACTATATCATACATTTGATCTTGAGTACCATAAAACACCAGATGAGATTTTAAATGTGGAAGATAATTTGGAAGATAAACTGTAACCAGTGTGTTTCAAGAATTTTTATTGCTCGATACTGAGTTAACTGAAGTCTGTGATAACACACTGATGTTTTAGTTGTTGCTAAGTAATGCTTACCCTAATCAAGGACTTTGCAGTCTCTCATGTTCTGCCAGTGAGGAGGGGCACAAGAAGCCAGGAGGAAGCAGAGACAGGAAGCCTGACCCAAACTAGCCAAAGGGGTATTCCATACCACAGTACATCATGCCCAGTGTATAAAGTGAGGGGGAGTCACCCGGAAGGGATGGAACACTGCTTGGGTCAGGAAGGTTATTGATCAGCAGGTGATGAGCAACTGTATTGTGCATCACTGTTGTCTTCTGAATTTTTCTTTCTCTCTTTTTTTTTTTGTTGTTGATGCTTGCTGCTATTTTTATCACTATTGTTATTGTTGGTATTATCTCTATTATCAATATTTTACTTTATTTCTCCCCAGGACAGTGAGAAGAGCATGTAGCAAGCTCACTGCCCTGGACTTCAGTAGAGCAGACTTTGGCCTCTTCAGGAGCCTGCTTAGTAAGGTTCCATGGGATATAGCCCTGGAAGGCAGGGGCGCCCAAGACTCTTGGTTGATATTCAAGGATCACCTGCTACAAGCTCAGGAGTGCTGCATCCCAACTAGAAGGAAGTGTGGCAGAAGGGCCAGGAGACCTCCTTGGATGGATAAGAAGCTGCTGAGGAAAATTCAAAGGAAAAAAGAGGCTTATAAAAAATGGAAGCAAGGACAGGCGGCCTGGGTAGAGAACAGGGATGTTGTCCGGAAAGCTAGGGACCAGGTTAGGAAGGCTAAGGCCCAGTTAGAATTAAACCTAGCCAGGGATGTTAAGGATAACAGGAAGGGATTCTACAGGTACGTAGCAAACAAAAAACAGACTAGGGACAACATAGGCCCCCTGAAGAAGCTCTCGGGAGAACTGGCTACACAGGATTTGGAGAAGGCTGAGTTTCTGAATGACTTCTTCACCTCAGTCTTCACTGGCAAAGGCTCTGACTGCACCACCCAGTTCTTAGAAGGTAGACGCAGGGACTGTGAGAATGAAGACCTTGGGCCCACTGTGAGAGAGGATTTGGTTCGAGACCATCTTAAAAATCTGAACGCGCACAAGTCCTTGGGACCTGATGGAATCCATCCGCGGGTCCTGAAGGAGCTGGCGAATGAAGTTGCTAACCCACTGGCCATCATGTTTGAAAAATCATGGCAGTTAGGTGAAGTTCCTGAGGACTGGACAAAGGGAAATATAACCCCCATTTTCAAGAAGGGGAAAATGGAAGACCCAGGGAATTACAGACCATTCAGCCTCACCTCTGTGCCTGGTAAAATCTTGGAGCACATTCTCCTGGAAGGCATACTAAGGCACATGAAAAACAACAAGGTGCTTGGTGGCAGCCAGCACGGCTTCACTAAGGGGAAATCCTGCCTGACCAATTTGGTGGCCTTCTATGATGGGGCTACAGAATTGATGGATAAGGGTAAAGCAGTTGATGTCATCTACCTGGACTTGTGCAAAGCATTTGACACTGTCCCACACGACATCCTTCTCTCTAAATTGGAGAGATATCAATTTGATGGATGGACCACTCAGTGGATAAAGAACTGGCTGGACGGCCGCACACAAAGAGTTGTGGTCAATGGCTCAATGTCCGGCTGGAGACTAGTAACAAGTGGTGCCCCTCAGGGATCGGTGTTGGGATCGGTCTTGTTTAACATCTTCATTGCTGACATGGACAGTGGGATTGAGTGTGCCCTCAGCATGCTTGCCGATGACACCAAGCTGTGTGGTCCGACTGATACTCTGGAGGGAAGGGATGCCATCCAGAGGGACCTTGACACGCTTGTGAGGTGGGCTGATGCCAGCCTTATGAAGTTCAACCATGACAAGTGCAAGGTGCTACACCTGGGTCGGAGCAATCCCAGGCACAGCTACAGACTGGGCAAAGAAGAGATTCAGAGCGGCCCTGTGGAGAAGGACTTGGGGGTGCTGGTCGATGAGAAAACGAACATGAGCCTGCAGTGTGCTCTTGCAGCCCAGAAAGCCAACCGTATCCTGGGCTGCATCAGATGGAGCGTGACCAGCAAGTCGAAGGGGGTGATCCTGCCCCTCTACTCTGCTCTTGTGAGACCTCACCTGGAGTATTGTGTGCAGTTCTGGTGTCCTCAACATAAAAAGGACATGGAACTGTTGGAACAAGTCCAGAGGAGGGCCACGAGGATGATCAGGGGACTGGAGCACCTCCCGTATGAAGCCAGGCTGAGGAAGTTGGGGCTGTTCAGCCTGGAGAAGAGAAGGCTGCGTGGGGACCTCATAGCAGCCTTCCAGTACCTGAAGGGGGCCTATAGGGATGCTGGGGAGGGACTCTTCGTCAGGGACTGTAGTGACAGGACAAGGGGTAACGGGTTAAAACTTAAACAGGGGAAGTTTAAAATGGATATAAGGAGGAAATTCTTTCCTGTTAGGGTGGTGAGGCACTGGAATGGGTTGCCCAGGGAGGTTGTGAGTGCTCCATCCCTGGCGGTGTTCAAGGCCAGGTTGGATGAGGCCTTGTGTGGGATGGTTTAGTGTGAGGTGTCCCTGCCCATGGAAGGGGGGTTGGAACTAGGTGATCTTGAGGTCCTTTCCAACCCTAACTATTCTATGATTCTATGATTCTATGATTCTATGATTCTATGAAACTGTTCTTTTCAAAATCTGCAGTCTCGGAGAGGGAATCAGGGAAGTGGGCAAGCGGCTGTGTGGTACTGAGTTACTGGATGGGTTTAAACCACAGCCACTTGAAGAAAGCTACAAAATTCAACAAAGGTCACTCTAAAGTTCGTGGATGTTTTTCAAGGAAAAAAATTCTTTAAACTTCCTTAAAAACTATAATCACAATATAAACACTTAATCTAAATGTGTTGGCTTCTTGTTGTTGTTTGTGGAGACTTTTTATTAGAGTGGATTTTTTCCCCTGGCTTTTTAGTGATGAGGATTTTTTATTTTCTTTCAAACTTCATGGTTTCCCTGCTGTTGGAAAAATATCTGTATTACTGTATATGTTATGATGCCCATGTTTTGCTCATTTTGGTGTATGATTTGAAAAATGTCCATGTTTTTCAGCTGCAACAGCTGAGTCAATGTTTAAATCCAACAGCTGGTACTGTATGTCAGCACCTGAAGTAAATAACACTCTTAGTGATGTACTTGTCTCTTCCAATAAGCATGTTCATTTGAAACTGTCATTGTGACATGCCGTGATTTATTACAGCTTGAATTTCACTAGAGTAGCATAACCAGAGCCATATAACAGAAATGGTGGCATCATTTCTTTAACTCACTTTTTGTTACATTGTTTTAACAGCAGGTCAGAAAATCACCTGTTTTCGTATTTCATGACAATCTATAGTTAATATTCTAATTTATCGGCTGGGGTTTTTTTTCATTTGTATGGAAGCTTTGGTGACTGAAAGAGGGTATTTCTGAAAGCTTAAGAGCGTAACAATAAATATTTTTTATGTTTTCTTTTTAAGACTAAAGTTACTGAAGATGGAAATCAGCTAGATATTTTTCTTAGCCCACATCTTCCAGGACTTGATCATACAATCAGTTCAGGCTGACCTTTTATACTGAATTTCTTTTTCAGAATAAGACATTGAGGGAATTCTTCATTTTAAAAGACTACGGTCATAGATAGTACAAAGTAATAAGTCTAAATAAGTCTACTTTCATTATTCAGTGATTTGTCCCTTCCCATCTGTTTTTGAGAGTTATGATTCAGGGGAACTGTAAAAATTCTCCTGTGAATTGAGGTTGTAGCAGAGAGGAAAAATAGGAGAGCAAATGGGAATTATAGAGGAATCTTTTCCTGAAAAATAAATACACTAAAAGAGAAACTATCGTCACCTACAAGTGTAAATGATATATTTAGAAACACAACCTGAAATTGATTTGGACAGAACTGTTGGTTTAACAAACAGACATGAACAAAAAAAAATTTTTATTTTACACTTAAATATGCAGTTTTAATAGGTAATTTTATGACAGTGCTAGACCAAATTGCCAGGTTCTTATTAATTTTTTCTAGCAATTAAAACAACTGTCTTAATTATTTCTGTTTTTTCAAGTATTTTAATTCTTTAACTATTTTGAAAATTAATTAGTTTTTGTGTTGCTTCTTTTCATCTCAAGTTATACTTCCATTTATCTTGATAATGCCTACAGAGTTCTTGGCAGGGTGTTGTACAAACGAAAAAGTCTCATTATTTTTTCATGACCTGACACACTGCTTGCCAGAAAACAATAATAAAAGACAATAAATAAAACCACCATAATAACTCACTAATCTAACTTGCTGAAAACTGTGCTCTTTGGTCAGCAGAGCAAGATGATCTGTGAAAATTAATAAACTCAGAAAAGTACACACAAATGAAAAAAAGGAATATGAAGGTATGTTTTTAGGAAGGGGATATGCATTTTTTAAGGTAGGCTCAAAAATTAAAAATTAGTGCAAGAAACAAAACTGTAATAAAACTGTACTGTGTTGGGGATCTTTTTCATTGACTTGGACAACAAGATTACTGTGTCTATACAGTGGACATGTGTTGAGATGGGTCATTACCGTCCACTCTTCTCCTCTGGGCCATTCCATGATCTCAGGAATTCCTGTTAGGCCTTGGACTTTGTGCAATGAGTTGGGCAATGAAGCATCCCTTGACAATACCAGGAACTCTTGCACAGCTAAGGAGGGAGTGGCACTGACCATACCAGGAATTCCTGTTGCCTGGCCAGGGCCAGAGATAAAATTGGGAATAACAAGTTATCCTCTGATAGCCTTGGAATATCCTTCACCTTGGTCATAGCCTGAGTGGAATGGTACCACTGTTACTGTAATTTTAAGAATTCCAGTAATTATCAACAAAGATTGTAGCCAGGATGGAAATTTACTGATGTCTAGAGCAAATCATATTGTGCCCCTATAACCAACAGTCCTGAGTGAGGTCCTTTGAGCTCTCATGGAATGCAATGGGCTGCAACCAGCATCTGCCTCTGAGTGGGACATCTCCTAGAAGTTTGTGAACTCTCAAGTTTACAAAGTTTGAAGGACCAACGCCTGGGTCAAATACTCCCCATTTCTGTAGGCTCAACCCTCTCCCACTGAGAAATTCTGAGATATTTGAAATGAGTATTTCAGTGAACTCAAGGGGAGTTTTTAACAGGTATACCTTTATGCATATACATGTATATATATGTTTTTGTGTCTGTGTATGTGTGTATGTGTAAATTGATTTAGATACTCTATAGCAAGGATAGTATTAATGTTTTATCTTGGATCTGTAATTAAGTCATTGTTGTGACCACAGTAAATCCTATTAACTCACTTTGTAAATGCTGAGCTCAACTTTAAACTGAGAATAAACTTGTGACCCACCTGTAATCTGCAGGCTGTTGCTATGTCAAAAACCATGCAAAAATCTATCTGTGGTAAATTAGTACTTTAAAACACCAAATTAACATCACCTTTTGTTGATATCTTGCTGTTCCTCATTGTTTACACATGAAATCCTTTAGTCATAAACTGTTGACCAAGTGTGAGAGTAATATTTGACTTAGACACATCTAAGCTCCATCAGGAGTTTAGACAGCAACTGGATCTACTCTGAACCTTGTGTCTCAACAGGAGAGTCTCCATCACTGCGAACAATAAAAGCAGTGTTAAAAATCTCTTTTCATATCTCTACAGAGTAAAAATATCATTAATATATTTACATATACTACTGATGTGTCACAGAATCATAGAATAGTTAGGGTCATCTTTCTTTCAGATATGAAAGGGCTAAAGTTAAAGAAAGGGCCATAATGATGGAATTAAAATCAGAGCAAAAGTACTTACCTAAGTTAGTGTATTGCCAGGTGAGATATAAATGTAGGAAGAAGGATGGATAAAGATCTATAGAAGAGGATATCAAAAGCCAACAGGATAGTGAAAGTTTTCTTCAAATATTTTGATTGAGCTGTTCACTGGAACACAAATTTCTATTGACTGGTTTGAGTTCGTTACTACACATCAAATCAGAAGCAAAATCTAAGATAAAATAATGTTACTGATAAATGACATTTTGCTCTATTTAAGCTGAGTGCAATAAGGGTCAGTTACACAAATGTTTTGCTAGAAGAAAGAAATAATGTGATATAGGCTAAAGTGCACTTCTAAAATGGCAATCTATACACAATGGAGTTTCAGTACATTGGCTTTGTGTGCAGCAGAGCTGAAAATGGAACAAAGCACATTCTTGCTCCTTCTTGTACACCCATAAGACCTCTCCTTCAATATCCAGTACCCATTTCAGCTACAGGCAAGAGCTGCTGCATTCACCTGGGCACTAGCACTGACTTGGGTGAGCCCACAGGTAATGCAGCAGCAGTGCTTTGCTCCAAGACAACCCTTGTTTCCAAATACTTGCACCTGCATGGCTGGAAAGAGATGAGCCTCCTTCCTCTCATGCACGACTTAATTTCCCAAGCTTGTACCTCAGCCTTTCCCACCTTTGTACACAAGGTGTATCCTTCCACAAATCCCAGTTCCCAAAATACACTAACACTGATCCCAAGTATTTTGCTGAAATGGAGGCTCTAGTAGACTAAGTGTCATTGAACGTGTCACTGATAGTATTCCATAATGTCTTAGTTATATTTTAACTGATGCTTCAGACTTGTTTTTATATTTGCAAAATAACTAAAAAGCTAAGGTTTTGCTGTTTCTTTCCATAACAGATGTGTGGAGGAGGAGAAAGTATATGTTCATGAGAATATTCAAATACAAAAAACTCTTGTCAAAGAGTAAATATATAAATGGACAAAGTGTTATTTATGAAGAACTGCAATGCACAAAGGAGATCTGCAGCCAAATAAACCAATGACATATGATCAAGAATTACATATAACTCAAATTCATTTCATTTCAGTATATGAGCAAAGACCTTAGTTACATGACTTACTCTGTTATTTTCATTTTTGTTCACCACTAAGTTGCAGAGGTTTGTTTATGTGCACAGCTCCGTGAGATATGACAAAGAATGATACGTCAAGGTATTTTCCTATAATTACATGAAAAATGTAACATAAAGTACGAGTGGAGGAAGGAGCTGTGATACATGAAAAAATAAATCAAATGTGAAGGGGGGAAATTGTCTCTCCAGTATTACATTCATGAAGTGTTAAAACTAAACTATTCACAAATGAGCACTAGCAGTTTCGCTGACCCTAAAAAAGTTTGTTGCTTTTGTCTTGATTCTAGCCTATTACAGATATATTAATAATAAAACTAATTGACCAGATACCATATTCTTCAACCCATCTGGGATGTAAGACCTCCCTTCCTCCATTAAAGATGTCATGTTTATGACTAATGTAGCAGATTCCAACATTGTACTTGGCGATCTCCCACATGTAGTTTAAATGCTAAAATTTACATATTTCCAGCATTAAAAATGTGTTAGTCAGTGATGTAAATTAATCAGGATTAAATCTAATAACTCCTGGAGGAAAAATCAAACATCAAAAACCAGTACTCCTTGCTCTGATCCTTGGTCCTATACTCTTATTACAGTGGTCTTAATGCTTTGTCTTTTGTATCTTTTGTCAGTTTTTATGCAAGTAGCTTTTTAAGAGCTTGTGCTGCTTTAGTAAGCACCTACTTTTTCAGGTTATTTCCATTTCCATTAATATGAATAAGACCCAAACATTTCAGTTTAGGAATATATCTGAGCAGCTTTGCAGCATCCTTAGCAGTCGGTTGCTTTCCCCTACTGAAGGCTGCATATTATTGAAAGATGTAGTCACATGCAGGTAGAATAACAGGCAAAACAAACTAAAGTATAGAGAAAAGATAAAACAATCTTTCAAGTTCCAAGCTGTTCTTTGAGAAACTGAGAGTGCTTTTCATTCCCTTGGTGACCTGTAAATATTAATTTAATGGGCATTTTAAACAAATTCAAACTGGTGGAAAGTGTCCATCAACTTCAGTGGGTTAGTCAGTCAACTTCATCAGGCTCTATGTAACTGAGATTTCTACATCTATCCATAGTAATTCCAAGAGCCCCATTAACTTTCAGATAAAACATGACTCTATTAAAAGAAAAATTATATTTTCTTTGTCTTTCGTGACTGATTTGAAAGATGCCTGGAGAGCTGTTAAGCAGCTCGTTATTTGTTAAGAAAGTATCTTCTGCCAAATAGAGTTTAGCAGACATGGAAAGTAACATCTAACCCCCAGTATTCTTAGTTAACCATCTTTGATAACCAGTGACTGTGACTCAGAAATGCAAGATGGAACAGAACTAGAATCTTCTTAAAAAGCCTTTATAAAGCCTTTGTAAAGCAGAAGGGTTTGCATTATCAAACTTTGTAACATTAATACTGGTATGTCAGTATTGTTTTACAATTCATAGCCTTTTACATTTTTGTTAGATTAAGTCTACTGCTGAGAAATGAATGGTATAGCATAGGTGAAGACACATATGTAATATATAGACAGTTTGCTGCTGTGAACATGGGGATGGTATACACATTACATTACAACTCTTTTGTTTAGACTATTCCTTAACATGAGACCCTGTTTTGACGTGATTAATTTCTGCATTCTACCAAATAACTAGATGGGCTGCTTTTGTCTTTTGTTAGTTCCCTTGTGTACAGAACTTTTCACTTCCCAGGCATTTCATTCTTCTGGAAGAAATGAGCCATCAGAATAAACAGAAATCCAGAACAATCTGCTTAGGAAACTTTGGTGAATAGAGCCAGTCTACACTGCTGGTGTGGTTCATTGGCTCTATTTTAAGGAGACTGGCATAGAAGAGAGGAGAGAATCACAGCTTTGGTTCTCTTCTCTTCCCAGAAGACCTGTTGGAAGTTGAAGTATGAGCTCAGAAGAGTCCCCTGTGCTGTCCTCTGTGCACTACAGAAAACCACTCAGTATAGAAGAACAAGCTTCAAACTTTAGATTTACGGTTGAAGATTTAAAAAAAAACCACAACAAAACAACACAACTTCAGTGTGCCACTAGCTGAGAGGAGGAAGAATCAAGGAAGAGACATTCTTTGCTAGAATCCAAAAAGATACTTAAATTCCTCTCTGTTAGCTAGGAAATGTACACTTTACAGAACGGGGTCCAAATAAGACAAAGAACCAAAACAAAGAATCAGAACAAAAGAACAATTGCATCCATCCTCAATGGAAGGAAAATTCCCTCCTGGCCCTGCCCTACTGGCAAATTCATTTATCTTCAGAAGTTGAGCAAAGCCTACAAAAAAAAAAAAAACACCTGAAAGATTTCAATGGCACTACTGCACGAAAGCATTTGATTTCTAGCTGCTGTAACATATAATGCTTCAGGGGACGGTAAACGAAAATCCAATATAGCAATTAAAGATCTCAGAGGTGAAATTCTACAGTATTTTGCCGTTGAGAACTTAACCACAAGTGAGGGAAAGGCAAAAGTATAGCAAAAGGTGAAACTATTTGGATCTGTTTGCTAAATCTCCACACACGGGACTCATTTAATTAAAGCACCTGTATTTTTCCTGCTTGTGAAAAGGATGTTTTGAGTGCAACAGAATTATGCATAGAATTACTTCTATATCGATGCTAAAAATGAGAAATTACCCTAGTGAAGCAAGGCTGGGTTTTTTTAGTGCCAGATTTTTCTCTGCCATATACTATCACTTTTTTTTGTCTACTAGAAACAGAATTGCTTTTCTGTGAGTTCACTGAGAAAAACTGTTACTGTTGGGCAACTGTGATACTTGTTGAATTTTCCTCTTAAAGATTTTGAGTTTGTTTTTCTTTTTGTCTATTGTTCCTTACAATTGTTGTATGCTTCTGTGTAACTTCCTTCTCAGTATTTTCATCTTAGGCATCTTGCTGATGTTTCCTTGGACATCATTTAACTAGGTACATGTGCTTAGTTCTCTTGCTTGATCTTTCTTCATAAGTCAGCCACTCCAACCTCTTAAATAAACATTTGTACAGTTCTCTCTTTTGTATGTCTCTATAAGTATTAGATAATTAAATCTTCTGAACTAAATATAGATGTGGTCACTAGTCATTTGCTAGTGCATCCATTTCCCAAAGACTTGTGACATGGCTTAACTTTATAGAGCTGGTTTTCACCTCTCTTCTTCATGCAACAGAACTCCAGTGATAGCACCTTTTAAAATGCTTTAAATATATATATATTTAATAGGCTGTTGATTTAATTGTTTGTGCACCAACAATTCTTAGTTTCTCTCCCTACTTATTTGAAAATGTAACATAATATTATATTCCGGTTTGTAAACTACACATTTCTTGTTTTCTGTCATATTTCTCAGTAGCTTACTATATATTTTTGTCCCTTGAAACCAATGTACCTGAAAATGTTATTGTCATGCTGCATCTCTTTTTGCATAGTGTAATTCAATGAAGACAAAATAAGACCTAGAAGACTTACATGTGCAGCTATTAAACACTTACCTTCCAATGATCATTTTGTTTTGATCCCCGTGTTTAGTCACTCAGCCAAGTTCTTATCATGGGACTCTGTTCACATAATAGTCACATAAAAATTATTAACAATACAGGTGCTTCAATACTCAAATCCAAACAGGTAATGGCTACAGTTTGAAAAAATAAAAAAATAAGAAGCAGCTTGCTGTGCAAGACATATTGTCAAGTTTATTAGAAGCAGTAAACACAGAGGTACTGTCTGTTCTGAGTACTTGCCTGTTTCTTTTTTTGATGGTAAATTATCCATTGGAAACTGATGTTATACCATCATTGTACACAGAAGCAGCATAAGAACATAAGAACATACCATAAGAACATAAGTACCATAAGAAACATAAGACTTAGTGAGAGGTTGTGTATCACAGAGATTCCTGATGCATCTGTAAGGGGAAATGTACTGGCCTTTGTTGGTAACCAAATTCTACATCATGCAGTTTAAATACATTAATAGGACAAAAGCTAAGCTATTTGACATGGTATTGATTTACGTCACCAGTTATTGCCGTGGGACAGCTGTGTATTCAGTCAATGACTTGTCCCAACATGCACAAAAGTTTTAAACTTCTTTCTGAGTGTGTATTTCTATACAATCAAGATCAGTTGTTTTTCTTGACTAAGAACAGTTACAGATGTAATCCAAGCCAAACACTAACATCATTTACCACAGAAGGTGACTTCATATTGCAGCAATTTTCCCAGGACCCATCACGAACTGCTGCCTGACTACAAATTACGTAGCAAGAATATAAAAATAATATCCTAAGTTGCTTCAAACTCAGAATAAGATGAAAAACAAAGCACAGAGAAACACTGGAATAAGTAGTGGTAAATACTTTTCCCATCAATTCAGAAATGGTCCAGAAATCCTTTTACCAGCAATCTTTCTTTCACATAGCTAAGAGGATATACAGCTCTCAAACTGTAGAAAGAAATAACAAGAGTTAAGAAACTAGGCAATTTTTACAATTTTTCTTTGGAAAAAATAAGAAAGGAAAATACTTCTGTCACCCTAGTTTTGACTTATTGACAATAAAATATTGATATAACAGCTAAACTGAAAGTTGTTGCAATGCATTATGTAACTTTTAATGTCTGGGGGGTTTGTTTCTATTTGTTTCTATTAAGAGGGGATTTTTTTATTTTGTTAAAATACCTTAATAATATTTTGTTTTCTTGATATAATTCAACATAACTATTTGTCTTTAGAGGATCAATGTATAGTCAAATTTGTTCCAAAGCTGAAGGTAGGCTTCTTTTTCAAGCTACTTTTTTTTTTTTTTTTTAATTTACTAGAAAAAAGCTTTATATGACACACTTCACATGAAAGAAATATATTATTGGGCCAGTTTTAAAGTGCTAGGAAGAGTGGTGTATAATAGTGTTACTCTCTGTACTCTGTACTATAAACTAGAGTGGTGCTAAGGGGAGCTGCTGTAATAGTGGCAGTAAAAATGGAAAGATAAGAGAAAATAGTGAAAAGGCAGTTTGGGTGTTCAACTGATCTAAAATACCCAAACTGAAATAGCAGCCAATAGCACTTTCTTTCATTTACACTTTGAGAATGTACTGACCTTGCCACTTCAGTTATGGATGTTTCCTATGATACACTTTTCTATGAAAGATGGATAGAGAAATCTATGCAGTGTTCTGTCTTTAATCCCCTTTTTAATCTCTTATCAGACACAGTAATTTTAACATACAAAAGTAGCAGACATTGCTTCTGCAGTTTAGAAACCTGTAGAAAAGTGGCAACAAAATGGATCAATGCTTTGTGTCTATCATGATTCATAGCAGACACATCTTTGCTATACATTCTCTTCTAGAGGGTCTTGAATATGGTTGTTTTATTCCTTTAGTGTTTCTATGAAAATGCCCATTTTCTCAGTTCCAGTAAGGCTGATGTAAATTGGATTCTTCAAAATGTGTTCAGTAAAACTGTTCAGTAACACATTGCTTATTTCAATTTTAAATATGCATCTGAAATTCAGCCTCTGTGTATTTGGTTTGCATAGCAAAGTTTTGGTAGTGGAGAGACTACAGAGGCGGCTTCAGTGAGAAGGCACTAGAAGCTTCCTCTGTGTCCAATAGAGCCAATGTCAGCTGGCTCCAAGAAGGACCCACCACTAGCCAAGGCTGAACCCTTGGTAGTAGCATCTCTGGGATAACAGATTTAACAAGGGGGAAAAACTGTTGGGCAGGTGGACTTGTAGACAGCAAGAGGAGAGAGAATATGTGAAAGGAACAACCCTGCAGACATCAAAGTCAGTGCAGGAGGAGGGCAGAAGGTGCTCCAGGCTCCAGAGCAGAGATTCCCCTGCAGCCCATGGCAGACCATGGTGAGCCAGGCTGTGCCCCTGCAGCCCATGGAGGTCCATGGTGGAGCTGATATCCACCTGCCACCCATGGAGGACCCCACACTGGAGCAGAGGGATGCCTGAAAGAGTCTGTGACCTCCTGGGAAGCCCATCCTGGAGCTGGCTTCTGGCAGGACCTGTGACCCCATGGGGAGAGACCCACGCTGGAGCAGTATGTTCCTGAAAGACTGCACCCTGTGAAGGGGACCTACAGTTAGACCTACAGTTCATGAAGAGCTGTAGTGCATGGGAAGGATTCACACTGGAGAAGTTCATGGAGGACTGTCTCCTGTAGGAGGGGCCCCACACTGGAGAAGGGGAAAAGTGTGAGGAGTCCTCTCAAGAGGGAGGAACAGCAGAGACAATGTGTGATGAACTGATCACTACCCCCTTTTTTCTTTTTTCCAAATCTGTGCAATATGCTTGCAATCCCCAAGGAGAGATAAGTGTTTGTGTCTTTTCTTATAAAAATTTGCTGTTGCATATGACTAGGAAGCATCTTATTGTGCTTGATGGTGGAGTTGGTAATATATAGCTTAAGAAGTGCTGACTGAACTTCTGAATATTTCATCCCTAACTATAAGATATAATCCTTACATCCTTTACATTTTGAAAATGTAAGCTAGTAAAAAGGGTATTGTAATTCAGTCTTTCAATATGTGTCTCTTAGTGTTCCTAGCTTGTTGCCTCACACAGAGCTTATGTTTGTCTTTGTCTACATCAATAATAAAGGCATGAGAAGCTCATAGAGAATGTCTTGAAAAAATCTGCCTTGCTGTCTTAAAGAGCTGTTGACTAATGAGGTCTGACTGTTTTAAGAAAGCCTATCTCAAATAGCCTATTAATGATCGTGTCTAGTTTGGGGTAATTTTGTCTTCATATCACTAACAAGATAACCAAGAAAGTTAGGAAAAATAACTATTCATTTTAATTCCCAAAGAACTATTTCATCATGTTCTGTTTCTATTTAGGAATGACATATATGTATTCTATATGTATGTGTGAAATCTAGTCAGGATATGTCTGGAAAATCAATTTTTTCAGTTAAAGTACTCAAAGAAAAAATCTAAAGTAAACTGAAAATGTATAGGGAATTGTTGTAAAATATGCTAATCATTCAGTCCAAGTTTTCCCCTTTCAAAGCTGTTCTAATTAGTGGACTAAGTTGTATCAAGTGAAGTGTTTAGGAAGAAATAAGTTTTTTTGTAATAATTGGGCTGACATATGGCAGAAGAGAAAATAGTTGTAAGGGGAAGCAAGAGCTTGTATAGCAAATGTATAAAGGTGAGGACGAAGAACTGTAGGATTTTCTTTCTTTTCTTTATTTGGCTTTTCCCTGCCTTCTAGCAGACAGAAGACTCAGGAGTCTGTATAAAATACATTATTTAATACGCTTCCTTGTTTTCCTATAACACTAAAAACTCACAAAGTATGTCTGGCCCATGCTGAAAATCTGGGAATGCCGTATCACAAAGAAAAGCTGCACCGGGATTTTGTTCTATATATATCTTTATTTATTTTTGTATAATTGCTCCCTGAGGTGTCCATGCACAAAAATGGTTGGTAACATAAGGCAATAGCAGTACTGTATTTCAAGTAGTGAAATACAGTAAAGTACTGTAGTGGTGACCTTGTTAAAGAATCACAGTGCTTCTGAGAGACTGAGGTTGAGAGTGCAAGAGTGCCTTCCCCCCTCTCGCCCTCTTTTTTCTAGCTCATGTAACTTAATTACTGTAATAAAATTCTGTTTAAATGATATAACCTCATGGTAAAAATCTGCAACAAAAAGTGTCAGGGGGCCATCCATACCCCAGTAAATTGCTTAAAGAGATGCATCTCCTCCCCGATAGCTCTTGGGAACAACAGTACTGACTCAAACCAAGGGCCCATGTAACACTGCAACCTGCCTCCTGCAGCAGCGTACATAGAGAAAAGAGAAAATAGATTGAGTGATAATTTTAAATGATGTCTGCCCCTGCAAGTTCTCTTGCCTCCAACTGCTTTCAGCTTTGGAGGTTTCCTGAACCTGATGTGGTTTTCCTGCTTAAACTCCCAATGACCTACCACTGAATGCTTCTCCAGTCTTCCATCAAATCTGTGTGAGCTGTCACTACCCTCAGTAGGGATTTACCTGCCTCTTTTTATATGAAAAGCTGTCTTATCTGTTTCCAGCTTTGATCTTCTTCTTTCATCTTTTCACTACTAGGCCATAGTGCTTCTGTTGGAAGATGTAAGATAACCAGGACACCTCTGTGCTCCTGACTCTTTTAGATCTCATGTATACCATACTGAGATGGTCCAGAGACCCTTCTTGTGTGTGTCTCAACTCAAAGGACAAAGGACCTGACAGCTCAGAGGGCCGGGGGCAGCGCAGGGATCCTGCTACACCAAGGTGGGGGATGCATCCCTGTGTTGTCTGCCCTGAGGCTGTGAAGATCAACTGCCCGGGCAACAAACTGCCCGGAGACAGCGGCACAGACTCTGCGGCGCCTGTCAGGGCACAACGTGAGCTGGGTCTGCGGCTCCCCGGATCCCTGCGGGTGAGTCTGACTTGTAGGAGAGTTCCAGGAGAGTCCGACCCTATAAAAAGGCACCATCCCGCAGCTGCGTGGTTCGTTCTTCCACCCTGGACCTGTGCGGGGTCACTGACTACGAGGGACACAAGGGCTACAACAGAAAGGTCTTCCATTCTCTCATCGAGAAGACGTCACTGGCGCTCGATCTATGGGGTGGGTGGTGATCCTATTTCTGTTTGCTTTCCTTCTTTTTTTCCTTTCTCTTTTTATTTCGTGCCTTTTATAAGAAAAAGAGCCTGACAAAACTTTTGTTCCTCTTTTGTACCAAAATAAGATTGTGTCCTTGCCAAAAATATACAACCAAATATACAACCTGCTGAGAACCGTGAGCCAAGTGTGTCTGGTAGGGATTTGCCTTTATTCGAATAAACTTTTAAACTCTATCTAAAGAGCTACTCTGTTATCAGAGCCAGGTTTTCCCAACACTGCTGCCACAGTTTTAGGGAAATCTGCAATGAAATTAACCGTGTTTCATTTTCCAACCTCGGGAGGGCCTGTGGGGCTTCTCCTGTGTGAGGTATTTATATCGCAATCTCTTTCTCATCCTATGATTGCTTTGTTTCTTGTGAAAGCTTTCTTGAAGTGTAAGACTACTAGGGGTCTGTAACCTTGCAGATGACTACAAGAGGTTTGTAAGCGGGGTTTTGTTTGTGGTGGGGTTTTGTTTTTTGGTTTTCTTGGTTAGTTTTCCTCTCTCAATAACCCAACATGCATTGACTTACTTTCAAGATTGTTCAGACCTTGAAATCCATTATTCGGTATGTGTTTCTGTTTTATAGATACATGATTTATTGGCCTTCTGTTACCAGATAGTACCTGGAGCCTTCCTTCCCATTTCCTTTTTGTTTGGTGTTTGGTCTTGGCCTGCATAACTGCTATCGTTGAAACAATCAAAGATACTGTATAAAAATACCTTTTCTGGACAAAAGCTACATTGAAATGTGAAAGCTATAGGGACAATGATAAAACAGAGCTGCGAACAACTGTTCAGATCTGCTAGGGGAGGTTTGGACTGGACATTAGGAGACGTTTCTTTGCCCCGAGGGTGGTAAAACACCACAACAGGTTTCCTAAAGAGGTGGTCGATGCACCCTACCTATTGGTGTTTAGGAGGCATTGGGACAATGACCTTAAGAAGGTGTTTGAACTTTTGCTGGGGCAGTTGAGGTAGATAATCATTGTAGCTCACTTCCAACTGAAGTATTCTACTCTCATACCTATCAGCTCTGCTTGGTGGGGTTTGTTGTTTTGTTTTTTGTTTTGTTTGCTTTTGTTTTCTGCTTTTCGTGTTTTTTTTTGTTTGTTTGTTTGTTTGATTGCTTTTGGTTTTGTTTGTTGGTTTGGTTTGTCTGTTTGCTTGTTTGTTTTTCCCCTGGAGAAAAGAAGCTGTTCTAATGTGAATGAAAACCCTTTTGCTCCTTTGTCTGAGCAGAGATGACATGTTTTAAAGATGAAAAGCAGCATTCGACTAGTGGTATAGTCAGGTTAGACTGTACTATGCAGACTAAGGCAGAAAACTAATTTTCCATTTACGGTATTAATATTATAATGGTCAGTTTACAGCTGTAAGAAATATTTAAGTATCTGTGCTTTTATTGGGGAAAAAAAGTAAAATTGTGTCCATGCATTAAGTCTAGATGTCAGCCTTTAAAACAAGGGTAACTGGCACAATTACAGGAGTAAATTGATGTTAATATCTAGGTAAAAATAGTCTGCAACACTTAATTTTACATTAGCATTATTCTGTAGATTATTTTTGCATATGTACTGTTTCTTTATTTGATATGTATGAAAAAAGGGTATGACTTGACACACTTCTGAAGTCAGTTAATTAAAAAAAAAACCCAACATTTTTAATTAATATCTAAATAAGGCTTTTTTGTATATAGTTTGACATGTCAATGATTAATGTATATCTGTAATAATAGATCTCAGTATTACAATTTTTTTTATTGGCAATTTAAAATAGGTGGCATATATCAAGTGTTAATGTTAGAAAATGCATCATTAAATATCAAACTTCCTGGTGCTTTATCTGAAAGTTTTAATGTCTGTAAGGTAATCCAAGGCTCCCGGAAGCCTCCTGTTATTTTTTTTTTTTTTTTTTAATTACTGCTTAGCTTGCAGAAGTCGACAAATACACTCATACCAGTGGCAAAGTGTCATAGAAATGCTCTAAAATATTCTCATTTTTATAGTATTAATGTGTAGTGAGCCATAACACTGTAATTCACTTTCATTGTCTTCTCCATAATGATGAAAACAATGCAGATACTGATTTCAAAATCCTGTATTTTGTTAACAATGCAACTATCAGCTAATGGCAAATGGTGTAAGAGTCTCAGGGTAAACAAAATCTTTCATAAGGGCAAGCTTTTCACTAGCATTATCTCCTACATTGACTTTTGAGTATAATGCTTCCTTTTATCAGCAGTACTAATTCTGTGCTAAAAATGACTTTGCAGAGTGAGAGGTAGGTAGAACCCAATGCATACTGGCCATTTTAGTTCAATCCAGTTCTTCTCTGATCTTATGGAACAAATGCTTTGCAGCCCCTTTATCTCAAACTGCACCACAGTGAGAACTGGAGTACAATAAGTAGGGGGGAGAAAAAGAAATTGCTTTCTGGTATTAAAGATACAGGTTTGGACTACTTTGCCAAATCATCAGGAAATTTGCAGAAGGAAAGAGAAGTTACTTTGTTATAACACAGTCATGTATTCAGATGTTGTGTACTCATACCGCTGGACTTTCATGCTTGAAATCGTGACTATCCATAATGGTACAACTGCTTTCACTTAAGTCAGTGATAGGTCTTATACACTTTTTCTAGTCTTTGGAAAGACAAAATACAACCCCCCCCAAAAAACCAAACCCACCCATACAGAAAATGAAACTAGAGCACCAAAACTAACTATGAAGGGGGCACTGAAGTTCGTTAACCTACATAATCTAAACCAAAAAAATAACTGCTTAAAAGATCTTTCTCTGGTCTTATTGTTAATTTTTCATAACTGCTGATACTGTTTGTGATTCGGGACTGGTTCCTTTGTCGCTATAAATCAAAATGGTTAAATACTACTTACATAGTAATGTGAAAGTTGCCCTATGATGTCATTGCTGAGATGTGATTTTTACCAATCAAGGAGTTTTTCATGGGTTTCAATACTCAAATTATTCTGTATCTATATTAATGTAAAATTTTAAAAGATTATTTTTTCCAGTAAATGGAAAGTTATAAAACCTGTGATGAAAGGCAGAGGTTCAGACACCTAGAATAGGCCTCTTATTTTAGAGCTATAGGAAAGGAAAAGGCAAAAAAAAAAAGACCCTGACTTGGTGAAGTCTGGTATTGCTAGTTATACAAATAAAGTTATGGGGGGTTCAGGGTGTGTGAGGGGGATGTGTGTGTGCGAGAGGGAGAGAGGTATTCGCACTCAGTTCAGACATAAATTTGTTAGAAAGTCAAGTAAATTGCCATGTTCAGAAGTAGTAGTGGTGAGGATGAATTTCTGAATGTTATTTTTGTCTAAGTAATTAATCCTAACAAACAGTTAAATTGAACTTAGATATGAGTAATTTTAATATCTCAAATATTTCTCTAAAGGAAAATGAATGCATCAGCTCTCTTTCTATGAGATAATGTATTTCAGATTTGCAGTGTGTATATCAAAACACCAGAGATGTGCACTTGATTTGTAAAAGGAAACCATGGAAACTTACAAGTAATCTTCTTGGAAATGCAGGACTTCAAGTATTTTAGAACAATATATAGTGATAAACATTTCTAGATATTGTTTATCTGGATATTGACCTTCCCTTATATTTATTACTCATCAGTTCTTTGACATGTTCAATTTTAATTCCACTTTCCCTGTCATAGACAATATAAGTTGAGAGGACTGGTATTCCTAAAGACAATTAATTTCATTTCACGCCAGTAAATCAGTGTTCCCATTTGTGTCTGATTGTAAAGGATATAATGTAACCCATGAATACATTGAGGTTAAAAAGCATGAGGATGAGTATTAAAGCTGTAATAATTAGGAACACATTTCCATGCAACTCTTCTGCAAAAATCCTCTTCTCTCAAGAGAG
Source organism: Lathamus discolor (assembly GCF_037157495.1). Lineage (NCBI taxonomy): Eukaryota > Metazoa > Chordata > Aves > Psittaciformes > Psittacidae > Lathamus > Lathamus discolor. Next base: position 25,064,753 of record NC_088887.1, on the reverse strand, counting down.
GTCTATCCGATTTAATGAAATGGCATCCAAAGTTTTCACATTCTATATCTTTGTAGATCCTTTTTTTTTTTTTTTTCAGTGTTAGGTTTTATTAATGCTGATCTTTCTATCTGATTTGTCGGTGTTTGTGCTTTTATTAACATAATTGGCTCTTGATCCTAGGTATACTGAAGGAAGATTTTGAAGTTTTCTCTGGTGGAGAATTTGTCTTCTAGTTTTAATATAACCACACTGAGTGTAAAGTAAAGGGAAACTTCATTTGGTGGAAGAAATTTCGTGGCTTTTAGCAGTTAAAAGTTTATACAAATATGAGTACATACAGATTTACTTTACTGCATGGTGGCTTCATTTTTGTGCATTTCGAGATTTGGAAGTGATCTAACTCTCCAGCTGTTTTTCAAATATAGCTATGTGCTGCATGTGGCTGGGATGGAGTTAACTTTCCCCACTGCAGCCCTCGGTGCTGGGCTTTGTATTCATAGCCGTAGCGATGGTAGGTAGCACACCAGTGCTTAGCTACTGCTGAGCAATGCTCACACATCAAGGCTGCCTTCACCCGCTCACCTGCTTTCTTCCTCCTGCAGAGGCCAGTAAGTTGTAGGTGGGCAAGGGCAACAGGCTGGGAGGGGACCCAGGCAGGACAACTGACCCCAGCTGACCAAAGGGATAAGCCATTAGGATATTCTGTACAATATGGCATTATCTAAAATAACAGCTAAGAGAAGGGAGAGGTGTTCTTTATGAAGGCATTTGTCTTCTGAAGCAATCACTACATGTACTGAAGTCCTACTTTCCAAGCAGTGGCTGGGCAGCACCTACTGATGAGAGGTGGAGAATGGCTTTTTTGTTTTCTACTGCTTTTGCAGGCAGCCTTTGCTTTTCTTTGTTTAAACTGGCCTTATCTCCACCCATGAGTGGTTTGTGTTACTTTCTCCCCAGTCCTGCTGGGGAGGGGGAAGAGAGTGAGTGAGCAGGTGGGTGGGCAGCCAAAGGTAAACCTGCCACAAGCTAAGAGAACTCTGAAAAAAAATCAGCTCTCATTACTGTCCTCTCCTGACACTTTTAGCCTCTTGGATGCAAGTGTGATATCTACCACTCCTGTCTTATCTGTGTTTGCATGATACTTGCCGCGTGTTTGAAATCTTCCAAGAAACTTTATGACATGGTATTAAGAAATAAGGAAATAAAGGTGTTTAAAACTAGCTTCCATTAGTTCCCATGTGTATAAAAGCTGAATAAACCATTGTTACACAACTTTGTCAATTGAGATTATGCCAGCTTTGTATAGTGAACAAAATTTTATTCCTGCTTTCCTTTTCATTGGACCAGCATTTAAGAGATGATATGCAATTGTCTTGCATTCTTGTCCTGAGCTATAGAAAGTCTTACATGAAAAATAGAGGTGATTGGTAAAAAGAACCACAAATCTAGCACAGATCCTCAGTTGAGCAAGCTCATGATGATGTATGCTGCTTGTTTAAGTCAGTTAGTCATTGTACTGGGTTGTTGGCTGGCTGCCCGATGCCTGCCCAGCTGTTCTCACACCTCCAACACGGGGTGAAAATAAGATTGAAGAGCTTGTGGGCTGAGATAAAGGCAGAGAGATCACTTAGCAATTACCATCACTAGGAAAGGGAGAAATAATTTAATTAAAAATAGGCTTGGATAGCGGGAAATAAAGAAAAATCAAAACAACAGCTTCTTCCTCCTGCATCTTTCCCAGGGTCACCTCCACTTGTTTAACACCAGCTCCTCAACCTTCTCTCTTCTAGCCACCCACATCCCCCACATGTGGTGTAGGTGGGGCTGGGGGGTTGTGTTAGGTCTGTAAGAGTTGGTTTCTGATTCTCTTTCCTAACAGAAGCCACTGCAACACCTTGATACCTACACCAGTAGGCCATCTAAAATTGAGGGTGTGTCGGCAGTTGGCACACTGCCCAGTTTCCCAGACTCTGTGGGCCATGGCTGTTTGTTTCCTGATCTCACTGTCCTGCATCTGAGAGAAAATAACCATGGAATTGAGGTTTCTCTGATGGGATTTCTTGTCAAATCACTTCCTGTAAGATTGCTGTTGCACACTTTTCACCACCAGTTTCTCTACCTCTAGCTAGCTTAAGTGAAATAGGCATTTAAATACTTACATATGGGCAGCAGCTAGATTGATACAGGCTGAATTTTGACGTGTCAACAATTTTCAGTTTGATGGAGCAACCAGTGTTTTTGTTTTAATGTAACAATAACATGCGAAGAAGAAGAGACAGGTTTTTCAGAAAACTTTAAAAACTCTAGTCATGCACCTGTTTAGCTGTAACAGTCAGTTTGGTCACTCAGCTCTTCCGAGATGGGCATATAATCAGAGCTGGATCATCAGCCTCAAAAATATAAAAACAACAAAAAAAAAATCTCATGTGAATGACTTTATTCTAGTCATTTGAAAGGGTTCCATATGTATTAAAATTGTATTACCTAAACACGCAGTAAGTGGAAAATTCAGATTAGCATTTTCTCTGATAAATTGTTTACACATGCTGATATTCAGTTGCTGTTTTCTTTCACAAATGTTTCTTTCCTCCTGTTCCCCCTCTGGTTTTGCCTCGCTCAAAACAAAGAGCATGTAAGAACACTGTATTTTTTTTTTATTTATTTTATTGTGGTTCCACCGGTGGGGCACCTTTTTTTCACTTCAGAAGTCAGTAATATCTTTTTTCATTAAATGTTTGTTGGAATATTTTGAAATATGGTCATTAACTTGCTGTATTTATGACTCGTTCTAGGTCATACATTGCTTGAAGCAGACCCCTATTAACATGTAAATTGCAGTTTCATACCGGTGGCCTCTTTAAAGTCAAAGGGGAAATAAATAAGTTTTTAGATGAGATTTAGACAGTTAGCATGCCGAGAGGGAGAGTGTTTAGGTTGCTGAGTTTCCATAAAAAAAATCTAAGTGGATTTCTGTCTTTAATTCCCAATAAGATACTACATTAGTTAAAGTTTTGTTCCAGGCGCTAATGCTTTCTGTAATACTTGATTTTCTAATTTTCATTGCCATTATTTTGCTTTTCCTTGCTTCATAAAACACATAGGTTTGGAAGGACTGATTAATCAGTTTAAACTCTTTGCTGTTAGAACAGCTATGTCATGTAATCAATGATTAATGTTAAAATATGCCTTGATGAATCTGAGTTTCAATCTTGTTTACACAGTGGACATTTTCATCCTAATATCTTACTTTCATTTGCTCTTGTACTAGCAGTCCTTTAATTTTACCTGTTTATTTTCACCTGTGTCTTTGTGGGTTTGTTTTATATTTAGAGAATGCAATCACATATCTTCAACATTTGCTTTATTAGCTGAAACATGCCAAGTTCCTTTAATATCATGTATGATAGGATGATCACCCTCTTTCTGTTTTCCTTAGTGCTTTTTTGAACTCTGCAACAAGTTGAACCAGTTGTAATGTAAAAAATATTGCTGTATGTTCTTGATGATCTTACAGATTTATTATGGGTAACTTACTGTTCTCATGATGTTAATCCATATTCAGCATGGTTTCTTTGATCAAGAGAAAAGTCAGGGTGTGTGTAGGGGGTACTTCAGGACTAAGTAATCGCTAGTTACTGAACGAGTGGGCAATGTCAGCCTCGGAAATCTGAGTAGCAGCTGGTCATCTGGCCATTTACCTCAGTATGTGCTTAAGGATGTTTGACCATCATGGATTGACATCTCTCTGGGAGCAGAGATCTCATGACTGAGTTGTCTGATTACTTTGATATGTGAAGATATGTAATACTGTAATTAAAAAAAAATCAAAATTAAAGAATCATGTTTCTAATGACCACAGGGTCGATTCAGGCAGTTGTGAGGAACCTGCCATGGTTATAGATGTGTCTCAAGTACAGCCTGTCATACTGATGCAATGAAGTAGTGTGCACTTGGCAGGATCATTTTCCTTTTTGTAACCTAGGACTCTATAATACGCAGTTCCCCAAAAGCTTTCTATGTATATTAGACACACTACAGTCACTGAGATAAGAATGTGACAGAACATTAATTTTTAATGTAACTTTATTTTCTGGTAAAGAAGCAAAAGATCTTATGAAATTCATTTAGCTGCTAGTGAATGAATTTCATAGTTGGTCTCAAAGAAAGTTCAGGTCAAGTTTCTTTAATACCAAAATATACGTAAAAAATTCAAGTAAAAACTGCAGTAATGACTTACAAGAAAAAGAAATAATAATTTGATATGGAGTATAAATTTTATTAAACTCAGTTGTGTGATTCTGCAGAAAATCTGTGTCTAATTTTACGGTATTCTCCAATTATCTTAACATACAAGGACCTTGCTGTTTTCTTTGCTGTGTTCACATTACGGAAGAAAAAAAAATTAACTCAAAAGGCAGTTCAGCCATTCAAAAGTTACTAGGTAATGTTTTGATGAAATACTAATTGCATCCTAATTCAAATGTTTAAAATATATTATTACTGTCTCTGAGTGTGTGGATAGCAACTTGTTCTTCCTTGAAATAAGATGGGGAGAAGCTATTTTTGACTATGCTTTTACAATAATCGCTATATTTTATTTACAATACCTCGGCAATGTAGTAAGACAATTGAATCAAACTTTTTAAAAAACATTAGAAGTTTTATTTTAGTTTGGTTGTGTAACAATGGATTATAGGGTTTGAACATGATTATTAGGAAAATTGAAAATTACACAACTGCAGATGTGCAATTGGACTTGTCAAGTACAAGCGCATGCTTACAGTCCTTTAGAAATGCTACATGATCAGCGTGTCCTTTTAATATTGCTGGTACCTTAGTGGCTACTTTAGTAGTTACACTTGTTTATGTCTTAATATTTGTTGGTTTTAGTATGAAGTGAAAGGCCAGAATTAATTAAGACTACTTCCCTTTATCCAGATGTCACAAGCAGATCCAGTCTTTCTCACTGAAAAAAGTATTTCTGTGCCTTGTGTGCCAACAAATGAATTCCATGAGCTCCTGGACAGTGGCTATGGCTGCTTCTAGCTGAGGTCTTCCCACAGGCAAGAGTGCATATCTGGTTCAGATGGCAAAACCAAAAAATGAGGAGAGCTCTCACAAACTCTCATCAGATGTGGATAACAAACTTCTCATGGCAACTTTAATTTTCTGCGTTAAACTATGTGTAGCATGGTACTGAAGCAGGATAAACCTTTTCAAAAGAGGCATCTTAATATCAAATCAGCTGTCTTGGTATTCAAATCGCTTGGCATTTTTACTTGCTGATAGTGTTTTTAATATACATTTACAGCTTGAATCTACAATTTTAAAGGAGGCAGATATATTTCCATATTTAAAGATCAGTATTGAAGCAGATACAGCCTCTGATTTTATTTTTAATGTTCTTGCAAAAAGTGCAAAATTATTTCTGATTACCACAAACCGTATTACTGAGCCACTAGCTAAAAGCAAATTATTTCTATGTGTAAAAAGAACAAACCCCCAAACCAGCAAAGCAACCAAAACACAGAAACAGCCAAAACTGGACGAAAAACCCGAACCCCAAAAAAACCCCTTGTTCATGGGTATACTGTATTGAACTCCAGACCACAGATACCAATAAAAAGGTCAATGCTGAACTGCTGTTAAAAAAATTGTGTATTACCCTAAATTCTTAATTTCCAAAATAAATTTACACCTATGAATAAAGAGCTTAGTTCTAATAAGATGGAGAGTTTCAAAAAAACAGTAGAAAGTTTTATTTAGAGTATGGATTTTTCTCATCTCTCAGAATAAAAGATTTTGATTTATAAACACTGGTAAAACCCACGGAGTTCAGCTACAATAATTTTACTTTATTCTTTCCATGTCTAAAAGCAGCAATTGTATTAGAATCAGAAAATTCGCAGCTCTACATATATATTTGGCTGTTAAACTGCTTTGTATAACAACTAGGTTAAAGATTCCGTTCTGCATAGATCATTTGTAGCTTGAAAGTTTATCAGGTATTGAAATAGGAAAAATGCTTATTATTTTAGTGGTAATAAATGTAGTTAGAAAGTTCTACTGTTCCTGATGTTTTTTTTGTTTTGGTTTGGTTTGTTTTTTTTTCCTCCCATCCATAAACCTAGATGCTTGGCTTATTTTCTGTTCTTGCAAACACTAATTTGAAATGCCTACTTAATACAAGGTGACTGTTCTTCCCTAGTGAAGTGTAAATTCTTCAGATAGCTCAATCTGAGAAAATTTGACTTAGAGCAGTTTAATTCTTTGAGGTTTGAGGTTTTTTGATGCATTCTTTTATCCCCCAACAAATACATGGGAGCAGCTATTCAGAAAATAGTGGAATTGTTGCTGTCAGAAATACTGATGCTTTCTCCTGAAATAATACTCCAGAACTTGGTACCTGCACAGGAATGTGTGGTCCTATTCTGAATCTGAAACATACCATAAATTCAGTTCACATCTGAATCTAAACACTATTTCCTTGGCTACGCATTTTCATTTTGTTTTCTTCAGACTCTTGAATATATGTAATTGAGATTGTCAGCTTTGATTTTCTTAAGACCTGAAAGGAAAACAAAATTGAAGTCAGTGAATGGAAACCAGTATTATATGTTCCTGCCCTATTTTCAGCTAGGTAAATTCACTCAGCCTTTTGCTATTTCAGAAAACTTGCAAGCATCTTGGTCAAGCGGAAACCCCTTGCATCAGCTATTGTGAGAAGTCATATTCCTTAACCAGGCAGTCTGCTCATCCAGACTGCGCTTGACAGCATTTTTCACTTTTGATATAGTGGCCACTACAGAGATGTTTTTCCACACTTTAATGGCACTTCTACAATTTCAAGTACCGTGTTATCAAATCGACAAAGTATAATGAGTCTTTCATGAAACTTTAACTCCTTTAAAGCATGTTCTGTTTTTAATATTTTGAGGATAATTGTAAGACCTGGGAGTTAATTTTGGAATTAACAAGATTTAACTTTTCTTTTTTCTAAAGTTCTAAAGAGTTTTGTTAGTAGACCTGCAGAATTGTAGATAGTGCTGAATAATCATTCATGTCATTAGTTTTGTAAGTAGCTGGTGTAATGTTAAAACCCCTAGCTTTAGAGTTACAGTTTAAGTCTTAAAGTCAGTATGTGAAAGGCAAATATTAACATCAGCACATTTCTATGTATAAAATTCTGAAATTTGCCAATGAGTGCTATAATTTTAGGTGGCCTAAATTCAAAGTTGAATTTAGCGACTTTGGTGGTGGACTAAATAAGAAGCTGGAGCTTGAATTAGAGCTACTTCTAATGCATAAAGATGGTAAATACAACTTATTTTTAAGTTTGCTGCAAATTTATCTCTAAATAACATAATATGCCAGTTCTACTGGCATATTACCATAGTGTCAGGCCTTTTGGTGTATGTATATATTTTAATTTTAGACTGCTAAAAATTGTTAATATATTGAAGGAGAAAGAGACAAGGACATTGTATAAGACTCTTGAAAATAACAATTCCTTCTCGTTCTGAGCTTAAACTTCTTAATATTTGTTTACATTATAAATAATAGAGCAAAAGTGAGTAACACCATCAGCCAACTGCAATAGTTCCTCATGTTTTGTCAATGTTTCTCTCTTTTATTTTTTTCTTTTTTCCTAAAGCCTTTACTTAAGTGTTATCTTTGCATATTTTCCAGAAATGGAAGGCAATTTTATTCTAAACTGATATTTTGTCAGACGATTTAGCTAATCAGTATTACTCATTACTGCTCTTGTCTTCTGATGCTGAGCTACTCAAGGGCTCAGCTATTGCATTTGGAGAATTAAGGTGTTTCATAATTAGACTATAGGCTCCATTTCTAAAAATTACTTTGAATTTACAGTCTGTGGCATGAATCAGCCTCAATTTAAAAACATTTTAACCTTTATTTACTATTGTTTTTCCACTGAGATTATATATGTAAGCTTACCAATACTTGCTTCAGTCTTACAGAGCCAAATTCTTGTTAGGCCAAGCAAGACTAGCTAATATATTGCTATTATTAATTAGATATAAATGAAATTCCATTAGAGGTTTTGTGAGAATTCAGTGTTTATTTAATAATTCAAGCTGCAATTGCCTTTCTTTAAGATAATAAAGTAGTTAGGAAATGTATTAGAATTTTGGGGGGAAAGTTAAACAATGTATTAGAAAAAATAATCTTTCTTTGAAACTATTAATCTTTCTGAAGCTGCAGGTTCTGGCTGATCCATAATGCTAGCACCAGCAGAAATGGAGTTCTCTGAAGAGTAACTGTTGTAAAAGACAAAACTTCCTGAGGCAGATTTCTGCTTGTTCTGCATAAAAATGAAATATTTTCACTTTTAATAAGAAAGATCAGCTGTCTTTGTTATGGTAAACATCCTTTTTTCCATGCTTATTCATACTAAATAAACTGCAAACTTACTTTGTTACTCAGAGGCATTTGTCCTAAATCCTAGCATTGTCCTAAATCCTGTCAGATGATAATGGCTGAATTCTAAATACATACAATATTTTATTTAATATCTAGGTTTAGGAACCAGTGTTATCACGGCTGACTAGATGTATCCTGTTTTAAATCTGGTAGTTGTACTGTAAAGATTATCCTCATATGAACACAGTGAAGTTCTTGACTGATTTGATGATGAATGATTGTGGCTCAGACTCAAGAATGCATATTCTTTTTTTACTCCCTCTTTCATTATAAATTAATATTTTACAGGTTTTTTGGAAATGTCACCCTTTTTTCCTAGGTAGCATATTAATTTCAACATACCTTAAGAAGATCTATCAATTAATATCTGGAACTGTATTCTAGGTGGTGTTTTCAATATAGTGTTTTAGAACTAAATACATAAAAATACGTATTCCAAAGCATAGTTAAGGTCAAATAACCAAGTGTATTCGTAGTGATATACCTCATTCTTTCAAAGCTTGGAGAGATTAATCCTGGATATATATCGCTACAGAAATCAATGAGAAATCGCTTAGACCTACTCTGAAACAGCATGTTCCAGCCATTCTTCACTGTTTGGTTTATGGACTTCAGCTGTTAAAATACCTATGTGATTTTCTTTTACATACTGTACATCTTTTCCTTGAAATACAGTACAGCATTTACGGTAAATTATTAGGACTGTTTCATGCTGCGCATATATCATTAGTTGTGATTTAGCCATCCTAAAAGATTGTTTACTTTAGATGAAAGCAAGACAGAAAAAATGAAACAGTTCTGGTTTTCTATGATAACTTACCTCAGCATTTTATTTTCACTTTATGAAAAATGGATGCTTTAAAATCTAATAAACTTCTATATTATGTTAAAAATACTTTTTTTGTAGTTTGCACTCATACTCAATGTTTGTATATTAACTTTGGATTGATCTTCAATTCAGAATGTGACAATATTTAAACCTCGACTTCAGCAAGCATTTAATATATCTACACTTAATCTTATGTAAGAAAACGAAGGTTTAGTGCTAGTATGCATGTGTTTTTCTATCAAAACAGTACTTTTCAAAAGTGAAACCTTTTTACTGAAATTGGATATAAAAGATTATTTTTAGAAGAATGTCAAGTCATGTGAAAAAAAGTATTAATGTAGAATTTTTCCAGAGCATTCTATGCCAGTTCTGGATCAAGTATCTTATGTTCCTGTTGTAATCTGTGGAAGAAGCTCTGTGAGTGAACTGTTTCCTATCAGGATTTAGTTTCTCTTCTTTAAGGAATAAAATGTGAAGAGAGACCTAGAATTTACTGTCATAATCTAAAGGTTTGTGTCACTTTTCCTAAGGTATTTTCCCTTAAGGCATTACTAAGGATAAACAACAACAATCTTCTAATTTATCACATCTTTACTTAGTTTTAATACATTTATTTTCATGTAAACAATTTATTCTGGAAAATTAAGTGGGTTTGTTTTTTTTTTTGGTGTTTTTTTTTTTTTTCCATTTAGGGAATCTTTCAATTGAAAATGTATTTTCTTCCACTGGAAACCACTGACTTTGAGAAGCAATAATTTCAAATATAATATAATGTGGTTTTTTTTAAATTTGTGGTTATCATAGAGTCTTTTGGTACACCCCCATTTCTTCCTAAGATTGTATTTTTGATCTTATAAACAAGAAGCACAATGATCCCTAAGAACAACTGTGCTTCTGCTAGTAGTAGTAATGGAACTTTTAAGAGCTCCTTGGTATATCATCAGGTTATGACTATTTTATTAGGGAAAAAGTCAGAAACCACATGGTAGAAAACATCTGTACTGCTTGCTTCTCGTTACAATGAGATAGATACAAAGAGTAACTGGTCCTACCATGACCTCAGTAAATCACTGTTCATCAGAAAAGCTAGTACGCAGAAAGCCTATATTTAATCTTCCATATCATATAATACAATATATACCATATTCCACTCTAATTAGACTAGCTGTTTTATTGGGATGGCTCCCAGGGTTATCTGCTGACTTAGTCTAGTGAGTGATAGTGAATAGCAGTAGCTGAAGCTTAATTGGAATACTATTATCATAAATCTCTCACTCCCTTTTTATTTTTAGCAGGAACCACTATGACTAATACCACCTGATTAAACACTGCTTAATTAGGTGTTAAAAATTATGATGACACCTACTGCATAGGATATAGAAATCAAATAGTAATGATAAGAAGAACTCTTACCAAGCAAAGAGCTTGCAACTGGTGGGAACTATCTGTGTTACAGCATTCTTCTTTAAATTAAAAAGTTCTGGGTAGGTGTTGGATGTGACAGTATTAATGATCAATCAGTGAAGCTTCAGGTACATGCTTTGGGCCAACAGAATTGTTGTACTGAAAGTACCATTTTTTTTTCCCCCTTCCTCTGTGTGTGGTGCAGAAGTCAAGATAACTAATAAGTTTCAATGTATTTCAGATTGATCAGAATGTATTTAAATAGATTCAGTGTTGTCAACTCATTTCTGTGAAAACTGAAGCCTGTATGCCAGAGCCAAGAATGTTTGGTACCGATCATTGCTATTTTTAGACCTAGAAAATAACAGCAGTGAAATAATTTTGTCTATTAAAAGTAAGTTTTCTCATATGTTATCTGCAGTATTTGTATGAGAAGCTGGCTGTGGGTGCTTTTTAACTGTTAAAAAATACTTCATGCTGTTGAAAGTGAAAAGTACACTGGAAATCTGTGATTAGGATTGGTACTGAAGTTAATGCAAAGATACAAAGTAATAGTGCCTGCAGTACCTGAAATATTTGTGTTTTCATAGTTTAAACAATCATAGTAAATGGTTTACTTTCTCATAATTTATATCTGATAACTTTCTTAATTTTTAAGTGTAGTTTTGAAAAATTACAGGAAAACAATAATACCGTTTTACTTCGATACTGCTACAGAACAGGGGAAAGTATTTCTGCTTCTAAATAGATTAATTATTATTAGCAGTAATTTAGAAAGTGGATATTGAAAATATGACTCCAGGTATAATTTCTCTGCTTTCTGCAGCAGATTTATAACCCCAGGTTAGGACCACTGGTACTTTTCAAGTTATGAAGCTCACTTTTAGAAAGCCGTATAAGAATCATCAGGATTTCAATATAGAAGAAGAAATTACAGGTTTGAATCAGGCTTTTCATGCATATATAGGAAAGTAATAAAGAAAACATATGCAGTAACATAGAAAGTAATATGTTGTAAGTTCTTACACTAATGGAAGAAAAGCAAGGCTTTACACCGGGAGCTTTCTTAAAACAGTAGAGACAACCAGTAACTTGACTTAAATACATGTATTTTCAGTGTTATTCATCATGATATTATGGATTTGCAGTTTCAGTGTTATTGTTTATAATGTTATGGAGCTGCAGTTTTAGTATTTGAAGCCACAGTTTAACTCTGCTGCTAAATTAGTTTTTGAGAATTTACATCCATTATTTCGTAATGAAATAAAACCTAACTGCAGTAAACCAGACTGGATTGTGTTATATGCTGATTGCAGCAGCTGTGGGGTATAATGCACTGCATGAACACACAGTTCCAACTCTGTGTACTGAGTTAACCGGCATCCAGTCAGCACAAACTTCTATATGTCTCAGTGTAATCAGAGAAGGGAATTAACGAATGTCTGAGAAATAGGACACAAGATGCCTCTTACCAGGAAAGTGCTTGGTGACAGTGTGGTAAACAAAAGTAGTCTGCCACAGTGGATTTGTGAAGAAAGGCTGTATGATGAAGCTGGTAGAAGATTAAAAGAAGGGCAGTTTGGGTTTGATTTTTTTTTTTTTTTTTTTTAATGTCCGTGCAAAGGAATTAGTTACTAGTTACTGCATGCCACCAAGACAGTACATAAGCTGCTTTTTTACTCTCATCCTCAGCTGGTTCCTGGGGCCTGAAACTGGATAAACTTTAAGTTGTAATTCAGTAACAGCACCTATAGATTTTCTTACTTAGAATAAATTGTAGGATAAATAAAGAAATGCATATTGATTATCAATGTGTAAATCATCTCTTATAAAATAATTTTGGAGGCTAAGAAAAAATGCCTCAGATATTGTAAAATCAGTTAGGTAATACATTTTGTTCTTCCTTTTCCCTTTTTGAAAGCTGTAAAAATTAGGTTGCATTGATCAGACAAATACTGAAGCCTCTTCATAAATTTAGTAAATATGTAAGCAAAATCTCCAGCTAGTTCAGAGTTGGCCTAGAACTTGTAAAAGTGAACAAAGCCCTGTTTTGTTTTTCTTACTTTATAAAGAGGTCATGGAGTGCTAGGATTCTAGCTTTATTTTCATTGGTGGTGTTTGTTTATTAGAATCAGAATTTTGTAATCAGCAGGTTTTCTTCTTAGTTAATAGCTTGTACTGTGCAGAGGTGTTTGCACTTACTTAAATGAGCAGTTTTTCATAAGGTTTTTTTGCTTTTCTGGTATTTCAGAAGAAGAAAATTCCTTCAAATATAGGACCAGATTTCATCTGTATGTTGTGCCAAAAGTTAATAGCAAGAGTTTTCACTTAAAGACCAGGACATTTAGAAGACAAGTTTTGACATGCTCAAATAGTCTTCTGGCTCTTGCCTTCAATCCTTTTTTTGGGGGGGTTCAGTTCCAAGAGCATTGAATGTTTTTGTGTTGGGTGTCATAGAAATGACTGATGCCACATTAGTTCCGTATTTAGCGAAGATGTACAGAATCATGGAAGGTCAAATGTGGTGGGATGGGATGTTTCCTGGACTGAACTAATATTGCTGTTATTTTCAGCTACTTACTGAGCCCTTAAAATTCTTGATTGAGAATACTTATTGGAGAATCTTTCTAATTTTTTAAATCTTACCTTTCACTTCTGGAAGATTCATTATCCCCAAGTTCTTATCAGGTGCTTGGCAAAGTTGATCTTTCAGTCCTAAAACCTGTGCTTATATTGCCTGAAATTAATTTAAATTATATCTATGTAACTGTAATAAAAATAATTGAAACATCAATGGATAATAAAAAAGACATGTTAAAAGTTAAAATCTAGTTTTGATGTAACAGAGGATTTACAGCATGGGAATATGTACTATTGTAATGTGAATTTATAAAATATGTATTTGATGTGGTTGCATTTTGCATTTGGTAGGATCTAATGGGTACATACAGTTGAATAAAGAGCACATAATGGCTCTTTTTTTGCTTTTTAACTTTATGAAAATGCCATTTTAAAGCACAATAACCCAAGGGTCAAAACCAGAGAATAACTATGTTAGCAGCAATTGCACCAAATTATTAACTCAAATTTATTACGGCTTTAAAAGCTTGTCTTAATGTCAAGCATAGTGCTGAAGAGCTAATAACACTAATTGAATTATGGTTCTAAAGTAATTAGAATTTCAGGATAAACAGCATTATTTTTTGTGCATATATGACTTGCTGAAGATGGTAAGCTCTACTTCATTAATTAATGATGAACCCATATGTTCTGGTTTTAGTAGTGCTGGAAGCTGAAGTATTTTGTTTATCCAGGGATAAATCTTTTATAATGGTTTACCTCTGAAAGCAGATGAAGATTATGCATTGCTTTTGTGGCTTCCTTTATCCACAGGAGTTTTAATTATAATTTCATATCACCGTTTGTATATAATGCTAATACAAAATGTGAATGGAAAGTACAAAACTATTTTAGCAAACAGTCATTCAGTAATATTTGGGGTTCTTGAACTAACTTAAAATGTTGAGGTCACTGTCAGTCAACAATTTAAATTAATTTTTTCATCACTATAAGTTTCTATACTGTGCCGTTCAGATAAGCTTTTCCAGGAGAGGAATTAGATAAAACTAATAAACTTCCCACCTTCATATTACTTTGTTGTGGGTTTTTTTTTTTTTTTTTTTGTCACTTAATCTGTATGTGTCTGAATTTGGCTGAAAGCTTTGATGAAGATCCTTTCGGATAGCTGTCACCTCCTGATAAATAACATTATGAGCATGTATTATCTCTTGATTAGTTTTTTTTTATCTTGAAATAAATCTTACACTGTACTACAGGCACACATGTCCTTACTACTACAAAAGTTGAGAATAATAATAAGCAGGTTTTCCACCCCTGGCAGTAAACTGCTGCAAAAGTCTTTCCCAGCTTTGCCAGAACATGCAATTTTATCCCTCTCAGTGCAGAAGCATTGTAAAAAAGAATATCAATAATTTAGAAAAAGGTAACTTCAAAACAAAAACCACTATTTCTGCCGCTACCCTCAGACTACAGACAGAAGACATTTTCCTTCTAATTGCTTCTTCCTTTGGCTGAGCATCTCTGCACATCTTTTCTGATCTCGTGTTTACCAGCTCCCCATTTACCAGCTTCTGGCAACTCACCTTCTTCATGCCCTCTTTTTTATTTTGTACTATAGTCCCAGATAATCTGTTGTTCTGGTTTTAGATGGGGTAGAATTGATTTTCTTCCTAGATGCTGGTGCAGTGCTGTGTTTTGACTTTAGTCTGAGAGCAATGCTGGTAATACATTGATGTTTTAGTTGTTGCTAAGTAATGCTTACCCTAATCAAGGACTTTTCCTTCTCTTGTGCTCTGCCAATGAGGAGGGGCACACAAAGCCCAGAGGGAGCAAAGACAGGACACCTCACCCAAACTAGCCAAAACAAAATTCCACACCACAGAATGCCATACTCAGTTTTCAACTGGGGGGAGTTGGCTGGGAGGGACCGATGGCTGCTCAGGGATGGGACAGGCATCAGCCAGTGGGTGATGCACAATTGTGTTGTGCATCACTTGGTTTTTTGGTTTTGTTTTGTTTGTTAGTTGTGGGTTATTTTGTTGGGGGGTTTTAGTTTGGGGTGTTTTTTTTTTCCTCTTTTGGGAAGTGTGTGTGGGCTGTGGTTTGCGCTTTGTTTTTTTTTTCCTTTTTTTTTTTTTTTTTAATTTATTTTGAGTGGCGGTATTTTCTCTCTATTCCAGTAGTTATTATCATTATTAGTGTTGTTATCGTTGCATTTTACTTTAACTATTAAACTGTTTTTATCTCACCCTGTGGGGTTGAACATCTTTTTTTTTCCTGGGTCTCCTCCCCATCCCACCGAGAGTGGGCAAGTGGCTGTGTGGTACTTAGTTGCTGTCTGGGGTTAAACCACAACATCTGTAAATGGCTGATGCCAGCTAAGTATTTGAAGCATGGTAGAGCCATGTAGATCTCTGTGTCCAACGGATTGAAGCTGTTGTGTTTTGTATAGGAAACACAGTGTATATTTGGAAAGTGATTGTGAAATCTCTATGTTTTAGTTTTATTTTTTTATTGAATTAATTTATTATGACGTTACAGAGTATTGCTATATTCTGTTAGTGTTTTTATTCTTCTGATCAAATCCTAATCTAATAAATTATTAATATATATCACCTTAACTTCTGTCATACTCTTGTTTCCTGAAACCACATAATTTTTGTAAGTTTAAGGATTGTCTAGTAGTAAAAACACTTTAAATTGTAGTGATATAAAAACTTCTGGGTTTTTTTGTATTTTTTTCCCCCCCCGGGGTTACTACGTTTTAGAAGCATTGGGCCTAATGGAGCCCTGCTGTACTTGGAGCTTATGGCGTGCCTCTGTCAGAGAAGCAGAATAGTATCTTCAGTCAAAGGCTTGACAAGCTAATGAAGAGAGGTCACATTCACAAGCCCTAGTACTCATCGAGGACTTCAACCAATATCTGTTGGAGTGGTGTCATGGTTTAAGTGCAGTCAGTAACCTATGCAGCCTGCTCGCTCACTCCCCCTCTTCCTGCACCCCCCATCCCCCCTCCCCGCCCCCCACCTCCACCCGCCCCCAGCTCCTGGAGGGACAGGGAGGAGAATCGAAAGAATGTAACTCCCAGGGGTTGAGATAAGAACAGTCCAGTAACTAAGGTATAACACACATCACTACTGCTACCACCAATAATAACAATGATAAGGAAAATAGCAAGGGAAGAGAATACAGTGCCACCTGTCAATACCCAGCCCGACCAAGCAGTGAACTAGCCCTTCCGGGAATATCTCTTTGGCTAGTTTGGGTCAGGTGTCCTCTCTCTGCTTCTTTGCACCTTCCCCTCCTCCAAAGCAGAGCATGGGACTCAGAAAGTCCTTGGTCAGGCTAAAACATTTGAGCAGTAACTAAAAACATCAGTGTTATCAGCGCTGTTCCCAGGCCAAAAGTCAAAAACACAGTGCTGCACCAGCTACTAAGAAGGGGGAAAAACGACTGCTACTGCTGTTCCCAGGACAATTGGCAACACAGCAGGGCATAAGCAATCCAGGAGGTTACTGGAATATGCTGATCACTTCCTTCTCCAATTGATAGAGGAACCGATGAGGAGAGGGGCTATGCTGGACCTTGTTCTCACCAATAGCGGTTGAGGGGCTGGTGGGGAATGTGAAGCTCAAGGTCAGCTTTGGCTGCAGTGACCATGAAATGGTGGAGTTCAAGTTTCTTGGGGTGGCAAGGAGGATGCACAGCATGCTCACTACACTATTTCAGGAGGGCCTCTTGAGGGATCTGCTTGGTGCAGTACTATGGGATAAAGCCCTAGAGGGAAGAGGGGACCAAGAAACCTGGGTAATATTCAAGGATCACCTCCTCCAAGCTCTGGAACAATGCATCCCAACAAAAAGAAAGTCAGGCAAAAGTGACAGAAGGCCTGTGTGGATAAACAAGGAGTTCCTGGACAAATTTAGACACAAAAATGAAGCCTGCAAAGGGTGGAAGTAAGGTCAGGTAGCCTGGAAGGAATAGAGAAATTGTCTTAGCAGCCAGGCATCAGGTTAGGAAAGCTAAAGCCCTGACAGAATTCAACTTTGCCAGGGATGTTAAGGGCAATGAAAGAAGCTTCTACAGGTACACTGTGGGTAAAAGAAAGTCAAGGGAAAAATGTGGGTCCTCTCCAGAAGCAAACAGGAGACCTGGTTACCTGGGCTATGGAAAAGGATTAAATACTCAAAGCCTTTTTGCCCTTGGTCTTAACTGGCAAGTGTTCCAGCCACACAGCTGAAGTCACTGAAGGCAAGGGCAGGGACTGGGAGAATGGAGAACTACACATGGTAAGGGAAGATCAGCTTTGAGACCATGTAAAGAACCTGAAGGTGCACAGGTCTGTGGGACCTGATGAGATCCATCTACAGGTCTCAAGGGACCTGACAGAGGAAGTTGCCAAGCCACTCTCCATCATATCTGGGAAGCTGTGGCAATACAGTGAAGTTCCCACTGGCTGGAAAAGGGGAAGTATAACTCCCTCTTTTAAAAAGGAGAAAAGGAAGACCCAGGTTATTACAGATCAGTCAGTCTCACCTTGGTGCCTGGCAAGATTGTGGAGCGGATCTGCCTGGAAATAATGCTAAGATGGAAAATAAGGAAATGATTGGTAGCAGCCAACATGGCTTCACCAAGGGCAAATTATGTCTGACAAACTTGGTGGTCTTCTATGATGGGGTTACAGCATTGGTGGGTAGGGAAAGAGTGACTGACACCATCTACCTGGACTTGTGCAAGGCATTTAACACTGTCCTACGTGACATCCTTTCTCTCAATTACTGAGTCACGGATTTCATGGATAGACAACTCTGTACTAAAAAAGTTGCAGTTAATGGCTGGATGTCCAAGTGATCAGTGACAAGATGGTTGCTATGAAGGGTACTTAAGGGCATGTAGTGATAGGACAAGAGGTTATGGTTTTAAACTGAAAAAGTGTAGATTTAGGTATAAGGAATTCTTCCTTATACCAGAGGAGCTGTGGATGTCCCAGTCCTGTTCATGGCCAGGTTGGGTGCAGAGGGGTTGAACTAGGTGGTCTTTAAGGTGCCTTCCAACACACACCAGTCTATGATTCTTAACAGTGGGCTTTCTTTGCAATGATAACTAAACTTGTATCTTTTCACACTAAACTGACTAGGTTATGTTAAAAATTGCATGAGTCTCTCTTTTATTTGTATGTGTAGACTTTTAGCTGCCCACTTCTTATTTTTTCTTGTAATTTTTGAAAGAACAATGTATGTAAATCATTCACCACAGATTGCTGTAAAATATCCTGAGATCCTTTCCTACCTTGAGTCAAATCCTGAGATCCTTGCCTACTTTGAGTCAAATGCTGGTCTGGTATCATTAGACTCCTTTGTTTGTGTTCTCAAGTACTACAGTAATTCCATTTATGAAGGGCTGCGTACTAATACATGGGCTTTGTTTTCATCAATTGCGGATTAAAATGAAGGTCTCAAGAATGACCTTTGATGCACTTTTCAATATACTGACACATGATGAACAGGACTATAAATAGTATTATACATTTCGAGTTCTTCAGCAAAAAGTGTATCACTGAAGTACTCGAAAAACTATTGCAATAGCCCATATGAAAATTTAGAATTTAAGTAAGCTTTCTGTAATAAGATAAATACTGCAGCTGCAAGATACATATAGACTTTTACCATTCCCTTTATTTAGTGAAGTTGAATAAACAGGTGGGCACGGCTGGTTTTGTAATTATTAGATTATTAGGCAATGCACTGTTCACTGAGTGTGGAAATTATGCTGACTTCTAGCATAACTCTTGGCTGAATCATTGCAAGGTCTAGGTGTACTGAAAATGATTTTGACCTGTCTATAATTACTATGCATGTTTGGGCAGATTATGTTGCTCATATTCTACTGCCTGTACTGTCTCTTTTCATATGGAATGATTATTCTGGTGGTAGTGACTTTTTTATTTTTATTTGCATTATTTATTTTTCCACATGAAGAGAAACTTCGTGTTCTTGAAACATTGCAAATGTATTTTTTCATTTGGAATTAATGAAGACCCAAACTGGAGAGAGGTGACATTTATTTTTAAACACAGTTCAATCTTAATATGGTTTGAGAGTCTTAAGAAAAACATTTACACAGCTGTGTTTCTAAATTTACATAGTGGGTTATCTTTCAGAAGTACTGTTTGTTGTAGCCTGGGACATACGTAGGAGGCTATTGCCACAGTTCAAGCAGTTAAAGTTTTGATAAATCAGATATTACTAGTTTTTGCTTCTTTTCTGTTTAATTCCAATGTCTGTCTATTCCTTATAATACAGCAAAATCTCTCTTGTGCAAGATTTTGTTTTGTTTGCTCCTTAATTCCTCAAGTCTTTCTAGAAAAAAGTTCATGCTGTCTTAAATCTCTGTGGTGTTTTCTTCTCAATTTTGTAATTTTCTTCTGGTTATTTGTCTTGTTTAAGATTGTATTATTCAAGGTAATTGCATGCCAGCTATTTCCTGTAACACCTGGTCAACTTTTTTATTACCAGATGGTTGTGGTGATGCAGAGCAGAACACTGGGATGCTGCAGTAAATGTATTCAGGGGATATTATTAGCAAAGTATTTGTTCACTCTTTCTTGATTTGAAGCTACAGAGAACCACCTCTGAGACACATTTGCTAGTTGTGGTCACACTACATCTTCCTGAAAGATTAAAATATTGGATTATCATTAATGCTTTGACATCTTTTTCAAGGAGATTTTTTGTTTGGTTGTTTTTTGTGGGTTTGTTTTTGTTTGGTTTTTTTTTTTTTTTATAGCAGTCAATGGAAAGAAGAATCATCTTAAATTTTTTTGAACTAAGATTTCACGTTTGAGGTATTAAAAAATAATAATAAATAACTCCTTCTTCTCTTTGCCCACTGCTGCATGAAGCTTATTGTAGAAGAAATTTATCTCACTCTAAAAGACTTTGGTGAATAATTACCTTTCAGATCAAGCTTGCCCTTTATAACATGTTTTTGGGGGGTTATTTTATTTTTTTCTATTCCCCACACTTTGTTTCAAAAATTATTCAAAAATTGGTTTTGGAGCTTGTTTACTTCTGGGCACTTACGTAAATAGGAGTTGTTGGTACCAAATAAGTTTGAGATCAAATTATTTGAGCTTAGTATCAAATAACTAATTTTGGTGCAGCAAATAACATATTCCGTAATGTGATGGAAAAGGCGTGTGCACACTGCTGTGATAAAATGTGTTTTTATTACAAGTATATATATAAACCGCAGCAATCTGCTGCATTTTATAGAATTTTAAAATTGTCATAATAACGCAAGGCATCAGGGGTTCTCTGTCATTTATCATCTGTTCTTTGGTAATTTTTTCAAATATGAATATGACATGGGGGACCTAAGATGAGCTGTATACAAGCAAAAGAGCCATACCACTCAAAAGACATAATGTTTTTCATGTAGTTATATAGGGGGTTGGGTACACCAGGTAGGCAATGATTTCTATTTTGCAGCATGCTTGAATGTCCTGTATTGAGTGTACATTCACACTAGTGTGGTCCTTTGCAGTCTGGCTGTGACTTATTCTGTGGACCCAAAGAAAGGGGGCATTCACTGTTACCCCTTGGTGTGTCAGGCCCTGGCTGGTGGCCCAGCTCCCTGCACATTGACATCCCTCCTACGACCTGAGCCACATCAGGTACCACATCAGGCACTGAGGCATGGATGTTTCCCTCATAGTTCTGTCATCTTAGCTATTGTTTTCTGACTTAGATGGTGAATACCACTAAGGTCACATAACCCTGGGCCAATCTCTTTGACTTGCTCCTTATCTAAAGCTACTTAGCAGTTACTAACTGGGGTACTGTTATTTCTTGAGCCCCCTTTAATCCCTAGAAGTGTCACAAGGATGAGAAAATTTGTAGCAGTTAAGCTGTGCTTCTTTCTTTCTTTCCTGTGTATACCTAATGGCAGATGAAGGCCAGAGCTTTTGTGTAAACTCTCCTCAGAACAATTATCAGTGCTTGGTTTGTTTTCTCAGTGTAGAACAGCATCCTCTACTAAATCAGATCTGAGCAGACCTGGTTAATGTCTCACTCACCTGCACATTACTTCACCACAAGATGATGTGAACCCTGTTTTCTTCATGACACTGTTCATCTCACAAGGTCAGCCTTAGAGTGAAGTGAGTAATTTTGGGTAAAAAAACATGATGTTTCAGACTTTGAATTTCATACAGAGATGATTAATGTTTTGTCTGACACTCACCTTTAAAGTTGTCAGGGTAGAAAAACACCTACAAAAGAAGAAAATTCCTGTTAAACATCATCTGATCTGAACTAGCAGTCTGCTAGAGTAGTTGTAAACCTGACTGCTTAATGCAGGTTTGTGGCTTTACATTCCTGCATCATTTCTAAAGTGGCTGGGATAGTGTGGTCAATAAAGTAAATTTTTATTTATTTATTTATTTATTAGAAATAAACTGCTTAGATGGGGCCTATGTAGCAGGCTATTATTTTCTTGAAAAGACATGTCAAATACAAATAAACCATAAATTCCACACCAAAGCCCCTTCTTCTCAGCCACGTTGCAGCTCTGAAAAGGCTGCAGGTAGGCTGCATGCCTACTTGCAGGCAGCAAGTGCTTCTGTCTGTATCTGGAAGATGGCAAACCTTTCACACTTTATTAGCACCAGTGACGTCTGAGATAATGCTAGTCAGTTCTATTTGTAATAGCATACATTCAGTTCAGTAAGGTTTGGGCATAAAAATGAATGCCTGTAGTTTCTGTCATGTCCATTTTTCACTTGCCTTTTTTTTTTTTTTCCCCCACAGTATTCTGGCTTTGCAAAACTGCAATCCTGTCCATTTTTATTTTTTTTTTAACTCCTCAATCTCTCAGCCCCATTCACTATCTCTTCCCTTTGTGGACAGTTTTGAGCCTACACAGTTGTTTCTGCTTCATGTCTGCTGTTCTGCTGTTTAAATAAAACAGCTCCTTTCTTCTTATTCAGAGATTTTGCCTTCTGCCCACCTTGGTAATCTTCATTTCAATTATGGCTTCCTTCTCGTTCCCAGCTTCTTCTCTTTTGTATACGTTATTTTGTTGTTAGACTCATGTCATGATTCCATCTTTGTCACTGTATTCAGCTTCTCCCACATTCACCCCTCTCCCCTGAATCTGTTTCCTCCATTCTTTCTGCTGCTTCTAGGGTGTTCAATGTCGTCTTTTAAAAGATCACTAAATCTAAATTACATCCTTTTCTTTTCATCCCGTCTTTTACAGTGCAGAGAAAGGGGAGGGGAAAAAAAATAGCAGCAGAAGGTGAAGTTTTAATTCTGGAGAAAAGAAACATTTGCCAGAGAGGATGTTTCCAATGGTGTAAACTGAAATGTCACACACACTGAAAATGTCACTTAGAGGTCCTTATTTCAGAAAATGTTCTAACTTTTATTTTCTACTCTGTTGCTTATCCAGACTGTTAAACCCAGATTCATGAATCATTTCATAATTAGAATTAACCTTTAGTATACACTTTTACTTAGTTTTCAGTACATTTTCTGCCATCGGTATATACAAATATCATATTTTGTTACATTTCATGTGCTTTGTGTTGTAGTGAAAAAGGAAAAAGATTATGCTCTGTTTTCTAAGTATAGTATTCTTAAGAGGGTCTAATTTGATTTCTGTTCTCTTTTTGCTCTTTTTGACTCAAAAATACAGGTTTTACTTTAAACACAAAGATATGCAGTAAGCTTAAGTTTTTGTTGTCTTCAAAAATTGCCTCTTTCAAAAATGTGAGAGAGAAAGTGCTTATGCACTTTTGTGGATTCTTCACTGGTCAAAATGTCCATACCTTGAGATCAAAGAGGAAAGTTTATTTTTACCCATGGATGTCTTACTAAAAATTACCAATATTCCGTCAGTCTGAAATAAAGTATGTCTTGGGTTACTTACTCAGTATATCTTTGCATTGCAACTACAGAAGAGCTGAAGTTTTTCAGTAGTCCACAATAAAAAGAGGTATTTGGACTGTAAAATGAGAATCTTCAACTGAACCTAGGAAGATGGCAGAAACTATTGAAGACCCTGGACATCAGAGGTATGATATGGTCACTGTGAAAGGATGGATGAAAGAACAGGAGAAAGCTGTTGAAGTTCTTAACCAGAAGTTTAGTGGAGGATTCTTATGAGGAAAAGTTATTTAAACCATAGGTGGCAAGCTGAAGCCTGTTTTATAGTGTTTATTTAGTGATTTTAGTTGAGAGCAATAAACATGGCCTCTGAACCCGCATCTCTCCCATCTTTTCCGGCTATTTTGAGCAATGCTTTGCTGATAAAGGATTAAGCTGGCATCAAAAGTTGGCAATATTATTTTCCTTCTGTAGTTGCAAGTCCAGCAGTTTTCCTGTGTACCTCTGGCTGTCATCACCATCTTTCTGCAACCCTAAGCCATCACTTCCAGAGCTCTTTACTCATAGATGAAGCTGTTTCAATTGTCACCTACCTCTCATCTTCCTGGCAGTTTGTCCTCTGCACCAGATAAAGCAAAATCTTCTATGAGACATTTCAAATACCTCAAAACTACGCAAAATCTCTTACAAAGACACTTCAGTAATTTTTTTACTGACTAGAGGAAGACAGGGTGGGGGCAGAGGTAACATACATTTATAAATTTTAATGTAATGCTCTGTTATATCTTTGCTATACTTTGGTCATCTGCATGGACTTGATGATTAATTCTTTGCCATGATTATCTGATATTTTTTCTTGCACTGCGTTTACCAGTGCTTCTACACTATTACTTCTGGTTAGTCTTAATATTCTCATAGGGATTTATTGAGAATTTTTTTTTTTTTAACAAACAGGACAAAAGATTATGTACCCCATATAAAATACATGCAATTTACTGTGAAAATTATTATGCGTTTGAAATGCAAATTTTTTTCATATTCACGTTTTTTCTCCAGCGAATGTGTTTTTAGCTACTTAAGGAATACAGAGCAAAACCATGTTTAAAATGCAAAAAAAAAAAAAGTTTCACCTTTCATTTTCAAACAAACCAATAAACCAAGCCAAGCTATTTTTCAAATATCACACAGTTATTTAAATATATACTTTTTTGTTTTGGCAGATTTTGTAAAGCTCAGGTAGTCTGTGGATTGAGCATGGAAAACATCTGCGCACAAGTTGGTGGCGGTCTTCATTCTTTATTTGATGATTTTTGGACTTCTTTTGTGAAATGCAAAACTCCTTGTAGTGAAAGCATCCTTTGCTTTCTCTGTCAATTACACACAACCTCTTTCAATCTTAGCTGTTCATTTAGCGGAAATTTTAGGGTTTGGTTTTTGTCTCTATGAAAGCTTTCTTGGGAAGAGCTGTCTGCTCTGGCAGACCTCCAAAGACTATTATCTTCCTCATCCCCGTGCTCTTTAAATCCTGGAATGCCACCTGTCCTCCACACATTTCATGCGAACTTCACACTATATAGAGAGCTTATAAAATGTAAAATTAGTTATTGTAAGAAACAGAGAAACATTAATAACTGGTTCAAGCACAGTGAACCGTCTATTATTCTTTAAACTCTCTTAAGCACTGGCTACTCTTTTTCAGGACACAAAGGTATAATATGGTGTTGTCTTCAAAATTAATTAGCATGGCATTATTATCTACACAGCAAGCGTAAAACTATGAATGTAAACATAATTTAAGAATTAAGAGACAGAATAAAATCTTAAATTCCACTAGTACATGATATACTTAAATTCCCTCCATGTTTTCTAATAGCATTTCAATGAAGGAATCACTTTCCTTTCTTGCTACTGGTTAAAAAGATTTCTTCTTTCTTAATGATATATTACTAGAAATAGGGAATTTGCTTTATAAGTGTGCTTATATTCCAAGAGTGAAATGGTTTAGTGAAGGTGCTGCATTCTCATAAACCATGGTCATGAAACAACAGGCTCACAATAAAAAAAAAATTAATTTTCAGAATCCAGGATATTTCCAAATGTTTTCTGTCCAGAAGAATAATAACCCAATGTTATGGGTGTTATTTCTGTTATTATCCTGAATGTGTCTGTAATCCTTTTATTCATTATGTATTTTGAACTTCTAACGTGCCCTCTTAACTTTTTAAATTTTATTGACTATCAATTTTAGATCTATTTATGTTGAATACTGCTTTTATGAGAGTCTGCTCACATATATGGACAACTTTTAAGAGAATTATTTTTACCCTATTTGTTCAAAAGAAATGTAGTCCACACCTAAGGTTTTGAAGTATCAGCATTGTTGTAGCCTGTGTACCTGCTTAATTTGGAAAATTCACTTTATTTCTGGACTGATTTTAATAATTATTATTATCAAAATTACCCAGAAAAATGTTTCTATTCACATAGTGAGCTGATGTGTCAGTAATGATATACCTGTCTGCTTTGGTTATAATGTTTGAATGTTCACTTCTGTCTGAAAAGACAACAGAGCAAAGGTAGGTAACAAGGTGGAAAGAACTTGTTGTGTAGCTTGTCTTAGGGAAGGTCACAAAAAGACATAAGGCATTTTGTAGTCAGTATGCTATTTACTTAATTATGTTTAATTTTCTGAATACTGTTGTTTAGTACTTTTAGTAATCAGGAACTGTTGCTACTTTCAAATTTTTTACTTGTATCTTCATATCTGAGCACATGGGTGGGAGCTCGTGTCTTTGACATGTTACTGGTGATGGCCTTCTTAAGCAATTGCCTGACAGGAAGTAAGGTGGAGCTGCCTGAGGCAAAAGGGTATTTTTAAGTCAAGCAAATAAAGAAATTTTGTATTGTTATGTGTTTCGTGTAAACACGCAAAAGATTACTGGTGATACAAAATAACTGACATTTCCTTCTTTTTCAGACTTCATACCACCTGCTGTAATACACAGCCACTGCTGGAAGGATCTCAGGGCTTTGTTTATCTACAGGCAGGCTTTTACTCCTATAAGTTAACTGCTATTTCAAGATATTCAGTATTATCTTCCTTAGGTTACCTTTCCCAGTCTTATTTAATATCCAGTGAACTACACCCTAAATGTGAGCAAAAAAACTTTCAGGTAGCTTGATAGCTCTCTTTCAATGTAATTTTAGAATTGGGAGTGGTTACATGAAGTCAAAACCTGGAAAGTGAGCAACTACAAAGGATGTAAGAGACGGTTGTTAAGGGTGTGTGCATGAGTGTATTACCTCCGTATGTCTCTCCATATGTAATGTCTATAAATCATAACAAGTTTCCATTCTCTATACTCTCTCTCTCTTTTGACAGATTGTCACTTGGGTTTATAGCCAAAGTGAGAGGTACTTTGTAATTAGATAGTGACATTTCCTGGTATTTCATAAATCTAGGGCATTAGGATGAACTTCACCTTCCTTGGAAATTCTAGAAATATGGCTTTTGTTGTGAATTTTAAGGTCAGTTGAAACTATGTAAAGGATGTTGGGAAGTAATTTGTGGCATGTGGTGAGTTTAGGTGTAGAGTGGGTGTTATTTGAAAAATACCTGCTCTCTGCCTGTGAAGTGTTTCCCTTCACAGCTTGCTTTCAGGCTAAACTGAGCCACGTGTTTGTCATCTCTATGCTTTGATTATTTCAATTCACATTTCAAAGTGAATTTCCTGATAAAGGTCTAGACTGCAGAGGATCTCTTCTGTTGCAGAGCAAAATACTCAGTGCCCAAGGTCGGTTCTTCTTTATAGAGACCTCTAGGATGCCTCACTAATTGACCAAAAGAAGGATCAGTTCACCAAGCATATGAGTGGAACAAAAATACCATGAATAACAAGAGTTACCATGGGTAACTTGTATTCCAACTCTTTAATATTTATCCTCTCCCTTTCTAAATTTTTTCACTTAGAAAAAAAAAAAAGGTATTTAAGAGAGGATTCACGTAAACTCCATCTTTATTAATGTATCTTGAAGATTTACTCAGCAAGAAATCAAGCTTTGCAGACTGTTATTCCTTTTTATTACTTCCACTTGTTTGAAGGTTGCCTGTTCAAGCTGTTTATTTGTTAGCCAGTGCCCCAGTGTGTGCTATGCTGCTTGTATACACCTCTAATTTGCCTCTGTATTTGAAATTCACCCAGCAAGAACTGTTTTCCAGTGCTTTCTATTTTTAATACAATTTTCCATCTGCCCTGTCAAGCTGAGTGGTGATGTAAACAATATGTTTGTCCAGCTTGGCTTTTATTCTCAATTTAAGGAAGAAGTTCTTTACTGTGAGGGTGGTGTGGCACTGGAAGAGGTTGTCCAACAAAGTGGTAAATGCTCCATCCCTGGCAGTGTTCAAGTCCAGGCTGGACAGAGCCTTGGGCAGCATAGTCTTGTGTGAGGTTTGGAACTAGTTGATCTTAAGGTCCTTTCCAATTCTAAATATTCTTATGGTTCTGTGATTCTAAAACACAAAAAAACATAGTTACTCATTTTTATGTATCCTGAATGTTCATGCGCTCACAAGTGTAAATTTTCTATACAGCTTCCTATAAGTAGGCTGAAATAAAATATCAGTTCGTTTATTGCCTGAACTAGCATAACTTCATAAATCTGAAATCTGCTTGTGAAGGTTTGATAAAGGCTGTCAGGACTAGCCTACCTATATGTATACATATATATATATGATCCACCTCTTCCCCACCTCCAAATCCTTCTACAGGAAGGAAGAGCCAAGGGAGTGGTAGATTTCCTAAAACCTGCAATGGATTGGCTTGGTTTTGCTTTTCAGTTTTTGAACTGAAAGAGTAACTCCAGTAAACAATTAGTATTTTTATTTTATCTGATTTCTTTCTTCTGCCTTTATATTTTTTTACTAAAATTTTCCCTTTTGAATTTCATCAGATTGACAATTATACACATATGTTCAGAGAAAATGAAATGTTTTTCATATGCCAATATTACTTGCACCTGAAGTCACTAAAATGCCATCTGTGTAATCCTTCATAATTTATAAAAAAAGCCCTCCACAAAACCAAAACAATTTTAAAAATACCACAGTCCTCTACAAAGCAGAATTATCCCTTTTCTGTCCATCTTCAGACATTATACCAAGCTTCTCCTACTACTAAGTGTGGAAGCCACAGTAAAAAATTCAAAGAAAAAAGAAAACTGGCAAATATTTTCTGCATAATGGCTTAGATGTTAGAGGGAAGAAGAAACAGATGGTAGCAGCTGAACAGATAACTCTTCATTCTACAGTGATTAGTTTTTCCCTAGGGAAATAATGTTATTGAAGGTGGGAGGTTAGGGCCTGTCTTCACCCTTTCCTCTTTAGACCTTTTACAGTGCCACCTATGGATCTCTGAGGAAAACGGGGAATCCAATCAGGAGCACTTACTACTCCAAACTAATTTAGTGAAAATGATACTTACGATATATTGGTATATGAGATATGATAGGTTTCAGATATATGGTATATGAGATATGATAGGTTTCAGATATATGGTATATGGTATATAATATTCATGTTTCAGTTTCTAAAGGAGGTGTAAGAAGAGAACAAATGTATAGAGTTCCTACTGTGGTTTTTTTAAGGTAATACACTGTTATCGCTCAGTTTATTATCTTGGAAGATCTGAAAGTTCAAAACATGTCCAAGGATTAAAAAGCTGAATCTAAAATTTGAATGTTGAAACCAGAAAAATTAACCAAGATGACTGTTTAGAGTACGTAGATGTCGAAGTAAGAGTAGCTGGGTTTGGCACTCACCAGATGCATTTATTCCATTCTGCGGCACTCAAAAGTGAATATTCAGGTGGCTTAGCTGATTTCCACGGAGCTGAAGGTATGCTGTCATTGACGTAACAAACTCATTAGACAGCATCTACCTTCAGATACCTGCAAAACTGAAGTCACGCCTTTGACTACTATTTTGATTTTCACATTACTAGAAACATTGTTTTGAGCAAGTAATGAATAGTTTTATTTAGATCACCTTTACAAAGTTCTCTTTGGCAAATTGAAGATATTGCTAGAATATATTCAGGCTAGTTCTTATGTCTGAGAAGCTGCATTACTATTCTGCATCATATGGAAGCTAAGAAAAGGACAAAATAAAAATTGAGTTCATATGAGACAAAAATAATTAGCATTTTCATTTGATCATTTTTGATTTCTCGCATATTTTTTCTTTTGATATATTTCTATTTTGAATTCTATCCAATCTACTATTATACGTACTTGTTCAGAGTGAGTGTAATGAGTTTCACACATGTAAGTGTGGATTGAATCTGAAGTCACTTGAATGCCATTTGAGGTATTAAAAACATATTTGTTGTTTATACCCCCAGCTGTGTCTTAGAACCATCATATAGATCACATCAGAACCAGTAGAGATGGAGGATTTAAAAGATAACATATTAATGGATAATAGAGGTAAAATGCAGTAGAACCAAATAATTAGCACTCCTGCAATTTTGAAAGTGAAAATGAAGTCTATTGTTTTGATTTGGTAAATAAAAAAAATAATTAAATAAAAATAATTTAAGAAATGTAAAATTCTCTATAATAGGTTTAAAAAAATGTTTAAAATAAAGTTAACATTTTCTTAAATGGGGCCTTGCTTGAGGATTCATTAAAAAGATCTAAAGAATTCAAAAGCTGACTTTCAAACAAAAATTTTTGAAAGGTCAAACTTCATTTTAGACTTCAGAATTCCTGCCTTGTGTAGGAAGGAGGAAAGAAAAGAGGAAATGTACAAGTGATAAGGAAACAAAAAAAATGTGACACAGAATCATTTAATTCCTCTAAACTTCAGGATGTTGTTGGCTAAAAGAAAAAGGTACACTGCAAGGCAAGATTGTCATTAAAACTTATAGTAATTATTAGTGAAATATGTGTAGGTAGTAGTAGCCACCTGAATCATGTTGTGTTTAAACATGTAGAAGAGGAAAGAACTATTTATATTTTAATAGTTTTATTTTTCTTCTATGAAAACTCACTTTTTATGAGTATAGTTTTGATTTCTAAAGTTTAAATATTCTACTTCAAGTAGTTTATAGGCTCAACAATTAAGGAAATAAAGGGTGAAAAGCACTTTCTGTAGTGTTAGCAAATTGGAGGACTAGAATATAGCATAAAATTCTATTTAAAAAATCCATTTGTGGTATAAAATTTTATAAATCTTTTACAATAGGCACCTAAAAATCGTTTCCTATTACACACAGGTGCTTTGCTTACCTTGGTATTTCGTCCTCTAGTGCAAAAGTCAAATGAGTGACTAAGATTTTTTTTTTTTTAATTAAAATAATGATACTCAGTAGAAGCCTTTCTTCTACCAATTCCTACACCTGATGTACATTAAAGGAACTTCTTCCTGGAGAACCTTATGTCTTCTATCTCTTACCTTAATTGTTGAGGAAGATTAAGCTATGAACATTTAGGGTTCTAAAAATGGACCTTTTAGCTTTTATTAAGTGTATTAAGAGATCAGTCAAAGCGTTATTTGGCTGTTGTCTTTACATATTGATAAATTTCTTTTGCTTTATTAGGCTGTAGTATGGTATTTCTACTTTAGTGTGTATGCTAACAATTCTAATATGCTGCTGTAGCATATTACCATTGTCAGACCATTTAGAACGTAAATATATTAGTGTAACTATAGAAAAAAATCATAATAAAAGGAACAAACAGATCTGTACTGGTACACATAAGGTAGA
Source organism: Lathamus discolor (assembly GCF_037157495.1). Classification (NCBI taxonomy): domain Eukaryota; kingdom Metazoa; phylum Chordata; class Aves; order Psittaciformes; family Psittacidae; genus Lathamus; species Lathamus discolor. The sequence continues at coordinate 25,033,854 of NC_088887.1, read as the reverse complement.
TGAGTTTTCAATTGATGTTAGAATTCTAGTCAACTTTGGAGATGGAGAAACAGGCTATTTAAGTTAAAGAGTTTCAAGATTGGTAATTCAGAGTATCATATGGGCTTGTTTTTATATTCAGCCAAATTAACTAATCTTACAGGAATGCCATGTTATTGAGTGATTCCTAAGATGTTCATTGTAGAATAAGTCTGGTTTTCCCAAACCGTGTGATGTAAAACAATTTCTTAGTGCCATTTATTGCCAGTAAATAAGCCTTACAGGTCCATATGTAAACAACACTGATCTGTTACAAGGACATCGAGTAGAGGACAACAATGCAAATATTTGCATTTACTGATTTCCTTTATTTACTTCATATGCCACCACAAGAAAAATCTCTGTAGTTTTTTCATTTCCTTCCCGAAAGCAGGCTTTCAAGTGCTGTGTGTATATTCATGTTGCCACTCACCATGACTTCACATCATCTCTAATATGTTACAGGGATTTTGTCTCCACTTGCAGTTGAAGAAGCTATTTAAAAACTCTATTAAGGAGCTGTATTACACAATCTGTGAAGACTTTTTGAGGTATTTTGAAAGAATGTAATTTTACACAGTCTACTTGCTCATAATTTCGCTGAAGAGAGTTTGGATAGCCAGAGAGTAACAAAGTAGCAATTTCTGAAGAGGGGTGGAACAGAAATAGACATAGTTCTTGGCCACCTGGTTTTCTCTTTGATCTTCGTGATCTCTGAAACAAGCATGATTTTTTTTTCCTTTTATCTTTACATTAGTTCAATATTATTTTTTTTTTGTCAGAAATGTATGGTGTCTCTAAGAACAGCTGAGCTTTTAAAGATAAAATTGGTGGATATCATTCTGTTGTTGAAGGCTAGACAGTCTCTTTCATGCAAGCCTGAATAATCTTGAATGGTTACTGAGATTAGTAATGTCACAGTTCTTATAATAATTAACCTTCTTGCTTGGTTGAGGACCCCAGTTTATTGAGTTCTAGTCTGACATCTTTTGCCTTGTACAAGAAACTAAGATTTATATCTTAGTTCTGGAAAACTGCCTAAGCTTAAGGTGGACTTGTATTAGCTACCTGGAGGCAAAGGTCTCCCTGTGTTGTTCTTTCAAAGACTGACAGTTGTCCCACTCATGTTGCAGAGATAAGCAAATATCATCTGAAAGGAGTTAGGATTCCTAAGCATCCCATACTATAGTAGTATGCACTGTTGTATGGTTTTATCCACTCTGTCATGTCTCTGTCAGTATTTGCAATGTCCACAGGTACTGAATAAAATGAATCCATTTTTGTATAATTATTTTGCTGAATATGAACTATTTTTAATAATTGTTAACTTTAATATGCAGCACTCAGAAAGCCAACTGACATCTAATTCACTGAAGAATACGGGAAAGATGTAAAGCAAACTTGATTTTTCAGATTGATACAATCTGAAGAAGTATTTTTTTCTATTAAACGAAAATACATGCAGTAACCCTTGAAATAAATTAAACAAGATTTCTTGATATCAAGTGTTCTTTTTTTTAAATTGATAATTTGCTCACTCAATTTTCCCATTTAAATCTGAACCAAATTCTATTCTCCTGTTTCTTGTAACTGATGAAAATATTGCTATATTGGTAAAATGCAGACTAAAAATGGCATGTAATTACTAAGTGAATTTATTTAATGAAGATCTAACTGTTAACACATCAGATAAGATTTTTATACATGTTCCCTCAGTGCATTGGCTTTCATTCTACTTGAACAAAAAATTAATTTTTTCTCAGAATAGCCATGATCTAGTAGAAAAATAGGTGTATCCAGGCTTACTAGGTGTGCAGAATGAAAATTGGTCCATCTCTCAGACCTCAAAGAAATTATTTGAGGCTTTACATAGATAGACTGATATCATTGTGGTGTTTCTCAAATTGGTGAGGCAATACTTAACACTTTTCACAGTAAACTCTGTCACACTAGAGGAAATCTAGGAAGTGAACAAGCACCAAAAATAAAAACATTGTTCTGATAGTCCATAGCTGGAGTCACCCTGTGTGCTCTCATGAAGGAACATTACCTAGGTAGAAGGGGAAGAGTTTCAGTGGCAGAGAAACTGAATTTTTTGATAATTTGGGGGTTTAATACTGTTCAGATTTTCTGTTTCCTCACATGCTGCCTTCCTCACAACTCCATTTTACTTCTTATATATAGATATAATAGTATACTGAAAGCAACATTTAGTCTTGTAACTGCTCTATAGGTCTTTGTGCCTCGCTTTTCATTTCAAATTCTTATCTCATTATTATAAAAGTCCATTTCATGATAGATTTAAGTGAATAACTGCAGTATTCCAGTGCCAAAAGTTGAGGAATAGAAAATTATATCATAGAGTACAACTGTAATGGAAATTCTTTGTCACCTGCAAATATGGCCATTACAGTGATGTTACAAGTAATGAAATGATCCTTGAAATAGAAAGATAAAAAACAAAAACGGGATGATAAAATTGACTTAATATCAAATCATCTGCCACTGGTGTACCTATATAAGTAGGAGGATTTATTGATTGGTTTTAATGCATACAAAGGCACAGCAATTTTGATTTTGAATAAACTATATTGGATGAAAAGAAATAAAGAAGTTCTCTCCTAGCAGGTGCCACTTCTTTGAAAGTACCTTTTTCTCTCATTTAGTATAACTTTTTTTTTTTTTAATTTATAAAATTGGTGATCTATAACAAATAATCCAAGAAAGAAATACTCCCATTCTGACTCTTATAGAATCAGCCATGCGCTAAAAACTATTTCAAGATTCTGAGATTTCCTATAACTACTAACAGATTTATCAACATGCTAAAGTGAAACAGCAGAGTAAGATCGTCAATCAATAATATGGGTGTTTTGGGGAATATATGATAATATTCTTTTAATGTGCTCTACAACTTCAGTATTAGTGTCCAGTAGAGTCCATAGCACTATCAACTGCCTTGTGGGCCATCAGCAGAATTTTTAACATTTCCAGTAGGCTGGGGTCCAAACTAGCAGGGTTCTGTGGACTGGGAAATTCACCACTGAAGAGCATTATTAGCAATAGCAGAATTATTTACTATGATATGCTTACTAATTGGGCAGTTCTTTAATTATTGCAGAAGTGAAAGTTAAGCAACAGTGAGCACATATGCAAACAAGTTGCAGTGTCCAATGCTAAATGCAAACCTAGAACTTTTTGAGGAAAAAGTTGTCACTTCCAGTTTCTGATTCTGTTGAGGAACAGAACTGAAGAAGTATTTTCAAATTTAGATTTTGCATTACTCTGTCAAAGTCTATAGAAGGTGTCTCTTCGCAGGCTACCATGGTCACAGTATTGGCTATTTGGTAGAAATTTCCTCTGGCAGAATGTAGGCATTCAGGGCCACAGAACTGAAGAAATAAAAAGCATCTCTACTTTCTCTCCATTTCAGTATGAAATGCATGTTGGTAGCTGCTACTGTGAAATGATTATTTTAAATAAATATTTGTCATAGGATTAATGTTTTGTGCTGATGTTTATTATGTTGGTCTAAATATCCCTTGCTTTATCAGAAAAACTAATCAGGCAATGAGTTACTGGAGCTTGTATAGAGCTTTTGAGAATGTGTGCCCAAAGGAGTACGCTGATAAAAGCATGTTTCTTTTTACTGTGAACTTACATTGCCAATAAATAAGTATTCCAAGATCTAGGACAGATAAAAAGTGTCTTTGCTGACACACAGTAGCTAAGGACCTGAAGGCCTTTGAGGCCAGGTGTGTATAAGTAATTCTCAGCCAGCAATCATAGATTCAGTATTTAAAAGAAGCCAGTGCATTTTTTAAAGTTACTTTACTTGCTAAGAATTTTTCTCTGCTGAGTCATCTGACCTTTGAGGAAAACAGCTGTTGATATTCCAAAGCCAAAATTACTTTACTGCAACAGTAGTTTTAAGGGTGGACCATTCTGAATAACAGCATTTCTGTAAATAGAATATGAAATAATATATTTTCTTGTCTGTTTCTCATGAATTTATTTCTCCAAGCTAAATAACCTTCCTGCCACAAGCATACACATACAAACGTGCACCTGATTTATCTCATCTAATCATAGGTAAAAGACTGCTGGTTCCCGTGGCAACTGCAGTTCAGTATGTTCATTGACCTTTTTCTCATCAGCTCTTGCTTATTATTCAGCACAAAAAACTTCTTGTCATATCAATAAGAACTCTAAAATTTATAGATCTTAATGCTCTTCCTCTGTCCAATCTAAGAAATATTACTTTTCAGCAGCTGGTCTGCCACTAGAAAACTTAATTTAAATTGAAGAATTATTAGGGCTGCTCTTGAGTATCAGTTATGTATGCTGCATCTATTATTTAAACACACAGCAAAGATTCTTTTTCCATCTATTTTGACAGGCTTAGCTCTTCAGAGAACATATTTTATCTCTAATGTAAGAAACTGATTCCACTGGCACTTTTGGCACAAACTTAAAACGTATAAGAGCCAGCATGTCTGTTCTTGTCTGAGAGAGTTGAAATTTATTGTAGAGAGAGGAAAGAACTACGAATATTCTTCTAGATATTTTAAAACTTTTCTAATGGAAAATGAATCAATAATGCAAGCTACAATCCTTTCCTATGTAACTGCAGGGTCTGAGCTTGAACTTCAAAAGAGATTTGCCTTTCATATGTCTTTATTCTGTTATTTGTAGAGCAAAGCTGGGCCTGTTTTCCTGGCTTAATCCAGTTTAAGTTTCAAAGCTTTAGGTGTCTATGGTTTCATTACCATATCATGAGACTATCACATGCTTTGAATTTTTTCCTTAGTATTTTATAAGTTATACATATTTTCTCTGTCTCTTGTGTCTGCAGGGTAGTAATTTTATATAGCTTTTCTGTGCCTATCCATAAGCGTACAAAGTCAGAACTGATGATGAGTGAAACAACAAAACATGTCTTCATTTGTAGTTTTAAAATATCATAAATGGAAGAACACATTTTACGAAACTTCTGGCATTTGATGAGAGACAGATAGTTCTGTTTAAAATGTAGTCCAGACATAGTGAGCCACCAGCAACACAATACAAAATGACATATACTGGCAATCAAGGATTTTTCTGTAACTTTGCACTTTAGTGGTCTCTTTCACAGCTCTCACAGACAATTGATCTGCCTTTTATGTCTCTGTCTACATTACTTGCATAGATTACTAATTTATTGAATAAATTAGCAAAGTCATGCTCTTAAAAAATTGTAAGGTGAGCTTAGAGGTTTATAGATTATTTTTTCGGAGGGATTAAAGTCGTATTAAGCTTTCATCCTGTAAGAGCAAAGTGAAAATCTTCTTTGAGATTTTAATTACTGTAATTATGATTTTAAAATAAGGATGACTGGTGTTCATTCAGAAATTTCATGGATATGAATTAGGCAATAAACATGCAGACAACTATAAACATATAAATGATTAAGTTTTCTCTTTGCTCAAGTTTGAAGCTTTCTAAGAAAAAGAAGCATCTACAAGGCACTTTTCTCAAGAGACCCTCTGGCTGCTCTATGAAGCACTACTACAGTGCTGGAAATGCCTATTCTGCAACTTCCTATAAATTCCATGTATTCTGCCCAATTACTATATTTTACTCTCAATTTTTCCCTTTCTCAGTACACAGTATTCTCCTATTAAATTATTAAACCTGAACATCCTTGTGTGTGCATGTTAGCCTGTGCTATCATTGCATATAAAGCTAAATGTCTTGATAAATGCATATTTGTTGTTATCCTTGTTGAAAAGGCAGCTTATATTTGTAAATTCTTGAGCACCTTTCAATTCTTTCATATATTCTTTTAGCTTCTATAATTTTTTTTTTTTTTTTTTTTTCCTGTCTTTCTGTTATGGTAAGGAGAATAGTAATAGTTTACTGAGGAAACCTTTCCTTCCAATTATCACTGAAGTTTCATAAAATTGACTCCAGTATAGCCTTGGGCATCTTTGAGACTAAAAAGTTGAAATCAAAATAAATCCAACACATGTATGAGTTTAAGTAATTAACAGTCTCACAGGAGGAGGAGAAGGAAAATGGATAGAGGACTAACTTTTTAATTCAGAAAATGTGCTCTATTCAGTGATCATCCACTGGAGAAAATAGTAATATTCTAGTAAAGTTATTTGCACTCCTTGGGTAGTTTATTGGTATTCCAGGGAGGCTGAGATAATGTTTACTCTGATCGTGTCCTGAGCAGGGTAACCTTTCAGGATCTCTGACCAATAAATCTCTTCCCTCTATTCTCAGCAGCTGCCTGCCTTTGGCTTCCAGTCCTCTTTTCCTCCATCTTACACCACATTACTGACTGTGGTCTTATCAGTCCAAACCTCTGCATCTGCTATTCCAATAGGTTTTATTACCAGCTATCTCCTATCTCAGTCTGCCTGGTGAAAGTTATTATGCGGGTACATGCCTGCTACATTTCTGGATTTTTATCTAATATTGTAATGTGTACCAGTTGCCAGGAGTGCAAAAGGCATGTTAAGGGAATTTGAACTCAGCCTGTCACTCTTATCCACAGTAGTAGATTTAAAAAAAAAAAAAAAAGATTATGTTGTTGCTATGAAAAATGTAAAGTATGTAAAATTTTTCTACTTAGAGACATTATTTGTTTTGACCACTCCCTGCTATTCCCCTTCGTCCTTCCCCCTCTCCCGTACCCGCCCCACCCCCCACCTCACCCTCATATTTTCTTGCAGGAAACACTTCTTTATTAATGTTTTTTTCTCATGATATAAAATGTTTATTCCTTGTATCTAATAATAATTTCCCATACTCCAGCTTGTGTTTGTTACCTCTCATCTTATTACTGTGCAGCTCTGAAAACGATACGGATCCATCCTCTCTGTATTCTGTGGTCAGGCAGCTGTAGGCAGTGATAAGGTCTTCCTGAGCTTGCTTCTCTCAAGGCTGAAGAGGTTCAGCTCCCTCAGCCTTGAATGTTCCAAGTCAAATGAATCATTTGAAAAATACTACTGAAGTGTAGACCTGGAGATTTTTAGGCTTGGAGATCCTTCAACCATGTGCTGTTACATCATGTAGATCATACCTCTTAGATCATTTAATTCATGTTATTGTGAGTAATTTAATGGAGAAAAAAAAAGAACATGTTCTAAAGAGGGACAAATGAGAAATAAAACATTGACATTTCTTCAGCTCTGTTTATTGAATACTGGGGGTCCTAGAGAAATCACTGGGTGGAGAAAATATACCTCATGTATCTCTAGTTCAGCAAGGTTTATTCTTCTAGATGTAAATGTAGAATGAACAGTTGATATAACAAATCTACATCTCTGGACCTGTTTCATACAAGCTTGAAATTGTTAATTTGGGTTAAAAATACATGTTGCAATTAAAAAATACAGTCAAATAACTGCTGGACTCCAGATATCTAGATGTTCCATCTTGAAATATGTGACCAAACAAGCTCATCACTTGATTGGCTATGCATTAATCTGGGAAAAAATGGTTAAATTGCAGCTCTGTGTCTGTTTTATCTTTACTGTTCAATAACTATTTTTTCGTGGTCTTTTTTCATTTCCTTTTAAATAGTTCAAAATTGGTTATCTTACAAATCAGCATTATTCCCAGAGTTACATTAAAATAAAGGGAATTGTTTGTCTTTTAGGAGGAGCAAGAAAGCATGGCAGCCAAAGTTCATTTCAGCTCAACAGAAATAGCTTAATATATATGGGGCTGCTGAAGGTTGTATCTTCTGTAACACAGGTGAAATACACCTCTTTTCCTTTTCTTTCATAATATTTTTCCATCCCTCACAGTATTCAAGGCCAGGCTGGATGGAGTCTTGGGTAACATAGTTTAGTGTGTGATGTCCCTGCCCATGGCAGGGATTTTGGAACTAGATGATCTAAGGTCTTTTCCAACCCTAACTATTCTATGATTCTTTTGTTCTTGCATATGTCATAATTCAGTAATTGGAGCAGATTTTCTTTGCCCCTGCCCTAAAATTTGTGTATTCAGGAAAAGAAGTGTCATGGAATCAGACTCCTGGCTCTAGTTACTGATCATTCCACTGTTTAATGCCTTATCTTTTGTGTCTAAATTTTCATAGATTTCTTTGTGTCACTTTTTTTTCATTAAGTTTTAAGTCACATGTTCAACTACATAAAAGTTTGTTTCATGTGGCGAGTTTGCTTTTAATCACTTTCTTCAACCTTTCTATATGTTTTGTGAAATAAATTCGTTATACTTTGACCATACTCCTGATGAAATCAGTGGAAAGTTCACTGTTGATGTCTGAAAGTAGAATTCAATATTTAGAATAGAATAAAATATTTTCAATTGGAAGGGACCTACAAGAGTAACCTAGTCCAGCTGCCTGACCAGTTCTGGGATGACCAAAGGTGTAAACATATTCTTAAGGGCATTCTTCAAATGCTTCTTAAACACTGACAGTAATGGGGCATCAACAGCTGTACTAGGAAGCCTGTTCCAGTTTTGAACACCTTCTTGATAAAGAGATGTTTCCTAATGTCTAATCTGAAACTCCCCTGGTGCAGCCTTGAACCTTTCCCACATATCCTGTCACTGGATACCCAGAAGAGATCAGCACCTCCCTTTCCACTTCCCCTCCTCAGGAAGCTGTAGAAAGCAATGAGGTCACCCTTCAGCCTCTTTCTCTCCAAACTAGACAAACCCAGAGTCCTTAGCTGCCTCTCATAGGACATGCCTTCCATCTCTTTCACCAGCTTTGTTGCTTTCCTATGGAACCATTCAAGTACCTCAACATCATTCTAAAACTGGGGGGCCCAGAACTGCACACAATACTCAAGGTGAGGCCACACCAGTGCTAAATACAGCATTTTATTTTGCCATAAAATGTTAGGATGGGAAAAAAACCAACAAAATACCAGCCTAAGGAAATCTATAAAAATTGATTTTGAACAAGCAGTTATATTATTTGATTTACCACCAATTTAATAATATTATAAATCAATATTTTTCTAATGTATTGCTTGAAATTATGCATGAAGAGTGCTTTATCAACCAAGATTTATTTTTCAAGATAAAATGTCTATACTGGTTTTGAGATTCTCTTTAAAATATGTTCTAACATTAACAGCTTATTTTAAATATTTTTTAAAGAAAACTTTAAAGATAACTCTTCTTTTTTTTTTTTTGCTTTACAAATGTACACATTAGTTTTGAACACAAAACATGCTTTTTATTATTATTCAAGGTTAATTGCTGATGTTGCAAAGGCAAACTAATAAAACGTCACTTTTTTTTTTTTTTTTTTTTTTACATGTATGTCTGAAGCCTGGAGCTGAAGAATTAAGATTATATTCTTCCTCACCATGAAGTCTGGTAACTACCTTTACAGTGGCTGTTTCAACAGGATGCTGAAGGAACTCACAATGCTACACACAGACTGAGAGAGCACAGAAATCTTTTAATAATTTTTCAAAATTTCTTGCATATGTCTTTTTTTCCTTACAATCCTCCTAGACAAGAAAAAAAACCAAAACTTAAGGAGCATTTTCCGTGAGGCAGAAAAAGGAGGGAATAAAAATTTTAGAAAAGGAATCTTTTCAACTTCCTGATTGCTAAGTATAGCACTCTGGAATGAAAGATGGTGTGTCTTGAAAACTAAAATCCATGTGCCACACACTTCTGCTTTAAAAAAAAAAAATTGAAGGAAATACCAAAACCACCTACTGCAGTTTTGCTGATTCTGCTGTTAATAGGAGAATGCTGTAGTAGAACAGCAACAAGAATGCATGTAAAGTTATAAAATTTAAAATTTAAACCTATCCAGGACGTTGCTATCTGACAAAAAGGTCCTGGTCTTGTAGCTGTTTCAAAGTGATTCTTGCATGAAATCACAGAATCACAGAATCACAGAATCCCAAGGGTTGGAAGGGACCTAAAAGATCATCTAGTCCAACCCCCCTGCAAGAGCAGGGTAACCTACAGTACATCACACAGGAACTTGTCCAGGCGGGCCTTGAATATCTCCAGTGTAGGAGACTCCACAACCCCCCTGGGCAACCTGTTCCAGTGCTCTGTCACTCTTACAGTAAAGAAGTTCTTCCTGATGTTAACGTGGAACTTCCTATGCTCCAGTTTACACCCATTACCCTTTGTCCTATCACTGGATATCACTGAAAAAAGCCTAGCTCCATCATCCTGACACCTACCCTTTACATATTTGTAAACATTGATGAGGTCACCCCTCAGTCTCCTCTTCTCCAAGCTAAAGAGACCCAGCTCCCTCAGCCTCTCCTCATAAGGGAGATGTTCCACTCCCTTAATCATCTTTGTGGCTCTGCGCTGGACTCCTTCAAGCAATTCCCTGTCCTTCTTGAACAGAGGGGCCCAGAACTGGACGCAATATTCCAGATGCGGCCTCACCAAGGCTGAGTAGAGGGGGAGGAGAACCTCTCTTGACCTACTAACCACACCCTTTCTAATGCACCCTAAGATGCCATTTGCCTTCTTGGCCACAAGAGCACATTGCTGGCTCATGGTCATCCTCCTATCCACCAGGACCCCCAGGTCCCTTTCCCCTTCGCTACTTTCCAGCAGGTCACCCCCCAACCTGTACTGGTACATGGGGTTGTTCTTCCCCAGATGCAAGACTCTACACTTGCCCTTGTTAAATTTCATCAAGTTTCTCCCCGCCCAACTCTCCAGCCTGTCCAGGTCTCGCTGAATGGCAGCACAGTCCTCTGGTGTGTCAGCCACTCCTCCCAGTTTTGTGTCATCAGCAAACTTGCTGAGGGTGCACTCAGTTCCCTCATCCAGGTCATTGATGAAAATATTAAACAGCACCGGTCCCAGCACCGACCCCTGAGGAACTCCACTAGTCACAGACCTCCAGCTAGATTCTGCGCCATTGACCACAACTCTCTGCCTTCTTCCTTTCAGTTCTCGATCCACCTCACTACTTGATCGTCAAGCCCACACTTCTTTAGCTTATCTATGAGGATGCTGTGGGAGACAGTATCAAATGCCTTACTGAAATCAAGAAAAACTACATCTACCGCTCTACCATCATCCCTCCACCTAGTCACTTCCTCATAGAAGGCTATAAGGTTGGTCATACATGACTTCCCCCTCATAAAACCATGTTGGCTGTTCTTAATGACCCCCTCATCCTTGATATGCCTAGTGATGGAGTCAAGAATAAGTTGTTCCATCATCTTTCCAGGGATGGAGGTAAGGCTGACCGGTCTATAATTACCCGGGTCCTCCTTCTTGCCCTTCTTATAGACTGGTGTGACCTTTGCCATCCGCCAATCCTCAGGCACCTCGCCCGTTTCCCACGACTTACCAAAGATGATGGAAAGTGGCCTAGCAATGACCTCCGCCAGCTCCCTCAGCACCCGTGGGTGCATTCCATCCGGACCCATCGATTTACAGATGTCCAGTTTGCATAGCTGATCCCTAACACAATCCTCATCTACCAAAGCAAACTCCTCCTTTGTCCTGACTCCTTCTGGGGCTATAGAAATCCGGGGCCCTCGGGGAGAGGCTGCAGGAGTAAAGACAGAGGCAAAGAAGGCATTCAGCACCTCTGCCTTCTTTATATCCTCTGTCTCCAGGGTACCCACTTCGTTCAGCAGTGGGCCTATATTGCCTCTTGTGTTAGTTTTATTTGCTATGTATTTGAAGAAGCCCTTTCTATTGTCTTTAACCCGACTAGCAAGATTGAGTTCCAAGGAGGCCTTAGCTGTCCTAATTGCCTCCCTACATCCTCTAACAACTGTCCTATATTCCTCCCAAGCGGCCAGCCCCTCCTTACATAATCCATAGATTCTCCTTTTCCACTTGAGTTTGACCAGCAACTCCTTGTTTAACCATGCCGGTCTCCTAGATCCCTTACTTGACTTCCTACTCATTGGGACGCTCCGATCCTGAGCTTGGAAGAAGCGGTCCTTGAATGCTAACCAACTATCTTGAGCCCCTTTACCGCCTAGTACCCTTTCCCATGAGACTTCCCTTAGCAGTTGACTGAAGAGGCCAAAGTTGGCCCTTCGGAAATCCAGAACTGTGGCTTTGCTAGGTATTCTATTCCTCCCACACAGGATCCTAAACTCCACCATCTCATGGTCACTGCAGCCAAGGCTGCCACTGACCGTCACCACTTCGACCAAACCGTCCTTGTTGGCGAGTACTAAATCTAGCAGCGCTGCTCTCCTAGTTGGTACGTCCACCATTTGCATTAAGAAATTATCATCAATGCACTCGAGGAACCTCCTAGACTGTGAATGACTGGCTGTGTGAGTCTTCCAGCAAATATCGGGGTAGTTAAAGTCCCCCACGACGACTAGGGCATGTAGTCGCGAGGCTAATTCCAGTTGCCTGTAGAAAGCCTCATCAACTCCTTCGTCCTGATCAGGAGGTCTGTAATAGACCCCCACAACTGCATCACCTGTGCCAGTCTGCCCCTTGATTCGTACCCACAGGCATTCCACTTGCTCCTCATCCGACCCCGGACAGAACTCAATACATTCTAGTTGCTCTCTCACGTAAAGAGCAACTCTACCACCTCGCTTCGCTGACCTATCTTTCCTAAAAAGGACATAGCCATCCATGACCACATTCCAGTCATGTGAACTGTCCCACCATGTCTCTGTAATTGCCACTAGATCATAACCTTTAGCCCGCACACAGACTTCTAACTCCTCCTGTTTATTCCCCATGCTGAGTGCATTGGCGTACAGGCATTTCAGGGAGCCATTCCTAGTACCCTTTTTCCCCTGCGGGACAGGGTCTAAAAAGCTATCCTTTCCCACAAGTGAAACAAGAGATTGATAGTCCTCCTTAGCCCGCCATCCTTCAATCCCTAGCATGTTCCTCTTGGGCTTGTCCCCAACAGGCCCAGTTAAATCCCCTCCCCCCTTCATAACTAGTTTAAAGCCCTGTCAATAAGCCCTGCTAACTCCTGCCCCAAAACCCTTTTTCTTCTCTGGGACTGGTGTATCCCGCCTGTCACCAGCAAACCAGGTGTCCCATACAGCAGCCCGTGACTGAAAAACCCAAACCCCTGCCTTTGGCACCAGTCACGTAGCCATACATTAACCTGCAGAGTCTTCTTATATATCCCTTCACCCTCGCTTGCAACAGGTATGGAGGCAAACACCACTTGCGCTCCAGACCCTTTAACCAGCCGTCCCAGGGCCCTGAAGTCTCTCTTCATTGCCCTTACGTTCCTCGTAATAATTTCGTCACTGCCAACCTGAAAAACCAGCAGCGGATAGTAGTCAGACGGCTGCACCAGTTCAGAGAGTTTCTTTTTAACATCTCTAATCCGAGCCCCAGGCAGGCAGCAGACCTCCCTGTGGGGTGGATCTGGTCGACAAATGGGCCCTTCTGTTCCCCTCAGAAGGGAGTCACCCACCACAGTTACTCTTCTTTTCTTCTTGGTTGGGGAAGTTCTGAGGCATGGGGGTGAGTGACAAGCCCTGGGTGACTCACTAGATAGATTTGCCTCACCATCTCCATTCACCTGGCCCTGAATTTCCAAGACCTCGTACCTGTTATTCAAGGGCAATTGGGAGGGAGGAAGGGATTGTGAGGGTTTTCGCTTACCTCTCCGAGGAGGAACCTCCCTCCATCCATCCTTGTCCATTAAGCTCTCTCCTTCTGTCTGATGGTAGGAGGGAAGGGGATCCATAGCTTGTTGAACCACTTCCCTCTGCCCTCGCCTTAGGGTGTGGTTCCACCAATCTATTTCACTTTCACACTCTCTAATGGCTCTCAACCTTTCAACATCCTCCCTCAGTTCAGCCACCTGCCTGAGCAGGTCATTTATTTGCTCACAGCGAACACAAGCAGTGTCACTGGCTCCCTCCAATACAAGTGCCAGGCTCAGGCATTCGCTGCAGCCAGAGACCTGCACAGCTGCGTGTCTGCAGGAAGGCTCAGTCTGGATACCCACAGGCAAACCAAGCTTTTCTAGATCAGAGTAAAGAATACACAGACTATAGGATTTTGACTAGTTATCCTCCAATATTTTTCTTTTATCCTAATATGTGACCTAGATATATTCTACCAAGTTTGTTTACGTTATAGCTCTTGAGGGGATATAATATACTTCCCCTTGACTAAACACATACACAGCAACTGTACAGAATTGTAGCATTCTTGAAGGACATTTTTACATGTCCACTATTTCTGTTGTCTGTAGGTGTAACCAGAGGGTAGTAGCATAAGACTCTGGTATTTTAAGGGAATACATTAAAACATAGTTATTTTTTTCAAATGGTCAAGTTTACCTTAGATCTTGTATAACATGCAACTTTTCAGAAAAGCTAGAATCTTATAGTTAAGACATGATGTACATGCAATATAATAGAATGAATGACAACATTTTTCATACATTAAATATATTTTCCTTTTAAGGTTAGACCACCATTTACATTAATTTAATCAATTTAATTAAATGGAAACAAATAGTGGCATAATCCGTCAGGGAATGAGTGCTTCACTTATGTAGTATTTCATCAAAAATGTTTGAAATCTGAGAATTTTTCCCTCAGTAGATGTGAAGAGCATATTTAAATATGAACCCCCCAAGCTAATGTTATTTCCTGGCTATGTCAAAAATGGCAGCTTGTGTTGTGCAGAGAAAGGATAAAAAAGTGAGCACAATAAATTTATTTGCATATAAAGTTTTCATAATTATATATCGTAATTTCAGACTGATTTACAAGTTCATGAAAGCTATATGATATTAGATAATCACTTGCCTAAATGATGCACAAAACATTACCTTAGGAAATGGTTTTGCATTTTCTTAAAATCAGTTTATTATGGAAGAGAGTAACATTTGCTTATAATTCAGTAAATTATTCTATAGCTTGGGTGTTGTTTTCTGTAGTGATGCAAAATTTCCTAGTTAAAAGATTGTTGGTAGGGATGTAAAAATTCCAAGTGATGGTACTTACAGGCTGCTAGTAAAATGCATGCTGAAGATTTTAATAGAAATTGCTTATTTGTTTTAATTACCATATAAAAACTAAATTTAAAAACTAGCTTAAAGAAATCATACATAAATTATTTGGAAGACTAAATTTTCGAAGTATTTACATTAAACAAAAATTTAATAAAAGTTTTGTTCTGCTCATTTATGCTTTGCAGCACAAGTGAGAAACCTGGATGCAGACAATACAATGAGAGAGGACATCTAGAGCGAGTTTACAGGAGCTGTGATGACTTTCTGATTTGGTTTGATTAATCTGTACAGGGTCTGAGCAAAGAGGGAGGAGGAGGATAAAGAGGGAGGGTGGAATCCAAGTAGATGGAACCAAGCACCCCTGCCATGTGGTCCTGTCCACAGATCTGGTCTTTTGAACCATATAATTTTCTTTGCAAAACTGTGAAATTTTGTGCACAGGGAGGTGACAAGGCTAATATGGATGTGGGGGAAACGTTTTAGAATCACAGAAACATTTGGGTTTGAAGGATTCTTGGGAGGTTGCCTAGTACAACTACCTTCTCAAAGCAAGGTCAGCTTTGACATTAGGCTCCTCATGGTTGTGTCCAGTCAGGTGATGTGTGTCTCCAAGGATGGAGATTCCACAGCTTCACTGGGGAAACCTGTTCCTGGTTTGTAACATTCACATGGTGACATTTTTCTTCCTTACATCTCATCAGAACTTATCTTGCTGACATCAGCTGGCTTTGTATATGCCTGAGATAGCCTCAGTTATTGGGACATTCAATCAACTTTAATGCATCATTTTTAGTGAAGCAAGAGCCAATAAGCTGAAGATAAAGAAACTTAATATTTCAGTAGTACTTTACAGGAAACTTATAAATACAAGTATGCCTCAGCCCCTTGAGATCCTGGATATGATTACAGCTTTGATTTATGTTTGGCAACTTAATCCACTGCAGGAAGTGTCTAGTGTGCCATTTATAGTGTCTGATAAAGAAAATAGGAAGTCGTATAACTGATAAGAGAGAGCCTTTTTGGTATCTCTCTTGCAGTCTTAATCAGAAATACACAGCTTTATCAAAAAGCTTGGTTTTTATCTTGCCTATTGTTTGTCTTGGGGGTGGAGTTTTTTTGTGTCTGGTTTTGGTTTTGGCTTTTTGTTTGTTTGTTTGTTTCGTAAGTTTTATCCACTGTCCTCCTAAATATAGAACTTCGGGGAGGAAAAAATACCCAATACCCCAAAACCCCAAAGCTTTGTTCCTAATCATTAAAGCAGTAACAATACTGTCATTGTTGGTGCTGATGCAAAGCAGGAAAAAACTGCAACTAAAGAGACCATCACAAAATATTTTGAGGAGTAAAACTAATAATATACACAAGATTAACTCTGCATTATCACTACATGGATCTCAAACAGGGACGTAGTCTTTGAACAAAGCCTGATGATGGTATGATGACATTTACCTGTTGGATAATACCTTCCGATTAGGAATGTTATTTACTGTGCATTGATTTCAACCTGTATTTAATCAGTGCTGTGGAAGAGGGAAAGAACAGATGTTCCTTAAGGATACCAATTACATATGGGGCTTAAAACTGAGCTAAAGAGAATTGGGACTGTGAATAACATGATCACAGTAATTCTTTTTCCCTCGTGACTACCTGTGTACTTCTCTTGCTGCTTAGCAAGTTTTTTATTCTGTGCTTTAAACTCTTTAAGGCATAACATTGGTCTAGTGTGCCAGCTGCAGGATAAGAACCCCCCTGATGATCCAGTCCTTGCCTTTGTGTATTAGCATAACCTCTGCAGTGAGATTCTAGTAACATGTATTAAGACATCTGCTTATATTTATGAAGGGTGTGCTTAGGAATTTGCTGTTTGAAACTGAATGGGCTTATTGGGCGTAAGAGGGATTCTGTATTAATCCTCTCTCCAGTGTTCATTTTGTGGCCTTGTCTTAGGTTTCTATAAGAGACAGCATTCTTTGTATTGGTGGGTAGTGTTTCTGGAAGACAGGAATACATCAGTGATTGTTTCTTTTCACTTCTTGTTATCTCAGTGTAAGTTTGATTTTTCAGACTTTAGTCTGTGTCTTTTGTCTGCACAGTTAGCTTGTTTGAACCATTTTATGCTGATAGCTGTCAAAATTTTCTTACCTAGGAACCATTACTAATTTCAACAGTAAATTTCTTTCTACTTTTGTCTGCTTAAATCTTGTATCTCTGGGAATTGCAGAGGGTTGGGGTCACATTTTTATGACCAAGCCCTGGCACCACGCATTAGTGCTAAATCTGCAGATGATCATGTCTATGCATGCTTGGGATTGATAGAAAATTAAATCCTATCTAAAATGTCTGATGATGTGCATGCAGTTCAGTAACCTATATAGCTCTTAAATAAAAATCTAGTTGAATTTCCTTCATTAAAATAGACAAAACCATATAGTTTCTTTTGGCTAAGTGATGTTGGAAAAAAACTTTTATTTTTAGAAAAAATGTTGAAAACCAAGAGCTAAACTGTATTAAAAGACTCCTGTTTCAAGCATATTTCGCTACATTTTGACATTTTAAAAATGTTTTTTCTTTATATTAACTGAAGGATTTGCTCTAGGACTAACCTGTTTACTTAATGTAATACATTTAGTGCAGCTTCCGAATGTTAGTGGCTCTAAATGTATAACACAAAATATGTAAAAATTAATTTTTCATCCAATAACCCTCATTAAGGATGATCTTGATTATTAGAGTGAAAAACCCCAAACTTAATAAATATAACCTCCCATCTTTAAATCAGTTAGATACTCCGTGTATACTTAGGCTTGTCAAATCTGTGGAAAGTAATTTTTTCCTTTATTTAGGCTTCCTGAATGATGCACATATTAGTATAATATGTGTCGTACTAAGATGCTAATAGTGTTCCTGCAGGTTTTCACTTTGTGGATAAAATATTCTTACAAATTTTGCAGATTTTGCCACTTTCTTGTTTTGAAGGGAAATTTTTCTCATTGCAGAAGACTTTAAAATATCTTGTGATTAGAAATAAATGCATTTAGTTGTGATTCATGGTTCATAATTACCAAATTCTAAAACATATCTCTGATAAAGTAAACAACATATCCTCTCACACCATTTTTCTTGCTTGCAACCTGTGAAAAAATTATAAATACTTATAAGCAAAGTTGCATGAAGGGTTAGAAGACAAACCTGTCCAATACATCAAAGGCTACTAAATTGCATTCCAAGACCAAGAAACATAAGATGATAATTTGTTACATACAAAATTACAATGTAGTTCTCTTTCCACCTGCTCATCTTTGCACAGCCCTTACTCCTCTAATGTGACTTTTGAAACCACAGGCTTATTCAGCAATCTCTTTTCTGTGGTATGTAACTAGATAAAAATTCTTTGGAAAAAGATACAGGGCTCTTCAGTGATAACTTGAGCTGAATCTGAACAGATTAGCTGTCAGTTTGGAAAGAAAGTAACTATACAGGCATTGAGGATACCCCAGCAACTCAAGAAACTCCTGAGCTCATGTATCATAGAATCATAGAATAGTTAGTGTTGGAAAGCACCTTAAGATCATTTAGTTCCAACCCCCCTGCCATGGGCAGGGACACCTCACACTAAACAATGTCACCCGAGGTTCTGTCCAGCCTGGCCTTGAACACCGCCAGGGAAGCAGCATTCACAACTTCCTTGGGCAACCCATTCCAGTAAAGAATTTCCTCCTTATATCCAATCTAAACTTCCCCTGTTTAAGGCTGATCCCGTTACCCCTTGTCCTGTCACTACAGTCTCTAACGAATAGTCCATCCCCAGCATCCCTATAGCCCCCCTTCAGGTACTGGAAGGCTGCTATGATGTCTCCACGCAGCCTTCTCTTCTCCAGGCTGAACAGACCCAACTTCCTCATCCTCTCTTCAAACAGGAAGTGCTTCAGTCCCCTGATCATCCTCGTGGCCCTCCTCTGGACTTGTTCCAGCAGTTCCATGTCCCTTTTATGTTGAGGACACCAGAACTGCACACAATACTCCAGGTGAGGTCTCACGAGAGCAGAGAGGCAGGATCACCTCTTTCGATCTGCTGGTCTCTCTTCTTTTGATGCAGCCCAGGATGTTGGCTTTCTGGGCTGCGAGCTCACACTGAAGCCGGCTCATGCTCATTTTCTCATCAACCAACACTGCCAGGTCCTTCTCTGCAGGGCCGCTCTGAATCTCTTCTCTGCCCAACCTGTATCTGTGCCTGGGATTGCTCTGACTCAAGTGTAGGATCTTGCACTTGGCATGGTTGAACTTCATTAGGTTGGCATCAGCCCACCTCACAAGCGTGTCAAGGTCCCTCTGGATGGCATCCCTTCCCCCCAGCGTATCAACCGGACCACACAGCTTGGTGTCATCGGCAAACTTGCTGAGGGCACGCTCAATTGCACTGTCCATGTCAGCGATGAAGATGTTAAACAAGACCGGTCCCAACACCGATCCCTGAGGGACGCCACTAGTTACTGGTGTCCAGCTGGACATTGAGCCATTGACCACAACTCTTTGTGTGCGGCCATCCAGCCAGTTCTTTATCCACCGAGTGGTCCATCCGTCAAATTGATATCTCTCCAATTTAGAGAGAAGGATGTTGTGTGGGACAGTGTCAAACGCTTTGCACAAATTCAGGTAAATGACATCAACTGCTTTACCCTTGTCCATCAGTTCTGTAGCCCCATCATAGAAGGCCACCAGATTGGTCAGGCAGGATTTCCCCTTAGTGAAGCCATGCTGGCTGTCACCAAGCACCTTGTTGTTTTTCATGTGCCTTAGCATGCCTTCCAGGAAAATGTGCTCCAAGATTTTGCCAGGCACAGAGGTGAGACTGACTGGTCTGTAATTCCCTAGGTCTTCCATTTTCCCCTTCTTGAAAATGGGGGTTATATTTCCCTTTGTCCAGTCCTCGGGAACTTCACCTGACTGCCATGATTTTTCAAACATGATGGCCAGTGGCTTAGCAACTTCATTCGCCAGCTCCTTCAGGATCCGTGGATGGATTCAATCAGGTCCCACGTACTTGTACGCGTTCAGGTTTTTAAGATGATCTCGAACCAGATTCTCTCCTACAGCAGGCCCAAGGTCTTCATTCTCACAGTCCCTGCATCTGCCTTCCAAGACTTGGGTGGTGCGGTTAGAGCATTTTCCAGTGAAGACTGTGGCAAAGAAGTCATTCAGAACCTCAGCCTTCTCCAAATCCTGTGTAGCCAGTTTACCCGATAGCTTCCAGAGAGGGCCCACGTTGTCCCTAGTCTGTCTTTTATTTGCAATGTATCTGTAGAATCCTTTCCTGTTATCTTTCACATCCCTAGCCAAGTTTAATTCTAACTGGGCCTTAGCTTTCCTAACCTGGTCCCTAGCTTCCTGAACAACATCCCTGTATTCTTCCCTGTATTGCTAATTTGTCTGCACGGAATGACCTAGCGTTACTGCTCCTGGGACCCCACATTCAGTTATGTGTATGGCACAGCTGTTTTGACATATTAAGTTGTTTTATATTTCTCTCTAGAGCGGCATGTATTATAGACCTACACAACTTTACAGATTTATCAAACCTTACAGCCTTATCAAACATGGTTCTTCTCTTCTTCATTTTTGCAGCTTAATTCTTTTTGTTTCATGCAGCTGTCAGTCATATCCAGCCATCCTGCATACCCTTTTTGGTTTTCATTTGGGTGTGTTATGTACTTTACTTACTGCAAAAACTTACTGGTATCATGGTCCTGGTTGTTTTCTGTGTGTTTCCTTATCCGGTAGACACCATCTAAAACTCTGAAGATGACTGCCTAATTTTTTCACCAATTAAAGCTATAAATGATTGGAAAAGTTAGTGGGCAACACTGTTATTTTGGAGGGTCCTAAGAAGAATAACACCCTAGGGACAATTTGCAGTCTGTAAGGACTATGGTTAGGGGTCTCTGAAGTCCCCAACATAAGAAGCAAATGGACTATAAGAGCAAGTCCTGAGGAAGGCCATGAAGATGATCAGAGGGCTTTAGCACCGCTATGAAAACAGGCTGAGAGAATTAAGGATGTTCCGCCTGGAAAAGAGAAGGCTCTGTGGAGACCTTATAGCCTAAAGAGCTATACCTATAAAAGGGAGCCTACAAGAAAGCTGGAGAGGGACTTTTTGCAAAGGCAGGTAGGAATAGGACAAGAAGCAATAGTTTCAATCTGAAAAAGGGTAGATTTAGATTAGATACCAGAAAGAAGTTCTTTAGTGTGAGGGTTATGAGACACTGTAACATGCTGGCCAGAGAAGGTGTGGATGCTCCATCCCTGGCAGTGTTCAAGGCCAGGCTGGATGGGACTTTGAGCAACCTGGTTTAGTCGAAGGTGTCCCTGCCCATGGCAGGGGATTTGGAACTATATGATCTTTAAGGTACCTTCCCACCAAACCGTTCTATGATGCTATGTTTAAGAAAAAAACTTACTGAAAATTGAGCTCTGATACATGGCATGTTCACCTTACATATTGTGTGGAATCATTTCCTTATAATAAACTATTCCTGTGTTCACATGAACAAGTACTGCGCAAAGAAGATTTGGAAGTTACCTTCTAGTCTAAGTCAGTAAAATGGAATTCTCTAAACAGCTGGAAATCGTTTTGAAATATAGACTCGTATCTTAACTAAATCTAGTAGAGGCGAATAGAGGCTTTTATTATTTTGCTAAATGGAGTAGAATCAAAACACTACCTAGAACCAAAGGTCAAACAATTTTCCGAAGGACTTTTTGCTGTTCTTAATTTTTCAATAGCACTATATATAGTCCAGTATGGGCTAAACAGCACGTCAGACATGCAGGTGACTGAATACTGGCATAGGTTGCCCAGAGAGTTTGTGCAGTCTCACTCCTTGTAGATATTGAAAAGCTGTCTGGACGTGGTCTTAGCCCACTGGTTTATGGTGGCCCTGCTTGAGCAGAGGGGATAAAACACGTGACCTCCAGAGCTCACTTCCAACCTCAATCATTCTCTGATACTATGACCTTCTGATAATAAATGTCTATTTACATATCTAAAAAGAAATTAAAAATTAAATCTAATTATTATTCTGCTGTCCATAAATATTTCTGGCTGACAAAAGCTCTTAAAAATTTCTGACTGCTACCAGAAGTTGCATTGGCTAAGGCAGGAGAAAGCCCACATAATGGGAATTAAAAGAGAAAGGAGTACACGAACACAAGTCTCATACCTCAGTTGTGTTGTTGCTTCATCATAAAGGAGATATTGATTAACACAAACAGTATGAAAAGCCTCCCAGTGGCAGCAGTTTTCTATTTCAGAAGCAGTTATGAATGACAGTCTGCGAAGATGTCACTATAAAGAGTGCCTCAAACCCTGTTATGAGTGATCTCATAAAGCTTTCCCTTCAAACGTGTTTCTCTGGGAAAACATCTCCTATTCATATTGTGTTAACGGAAACCAAAAGGTGTGGATGACAGACCTGGATGTCAACATAACCATGTTGCTTTCAAGCTCATATATAAAGAAATCTCCTTTCACCTCAGTTTGTCATACTTACCCTGGTTTCAATCACTTCCTGTTTTGTTGACTTCAGAAAATTCAGTAGTTTATTCTGGTTTGACTCTGCTTCTACCTTAAATCTTGACTAACTCCTAATAACTTTTTTGTGAAATTAGTGCCTTAACTCCTAATCTAAGAAGTTTTGTCCATACGTGAGTAGTTTTTACCCTCTTGCCTATAAGTACCTATCTGTCCATCAGTGTTGCTTCTCGTTTTCTCAGCTGGACTTTTCTCTCGAAGGAAATACTGCAAATGTGTTCTCTGGGGAATACTAAAAGGATAATGAATCAGAATATGTACCCTCCAAGACAGTTTTACACTGGTATGGCAGTGAGTCTCAAGTCATAGTAATTCTTTTCCACTTGTCTTTTCTATCTTACCTTAAATAGCTATAATATTAATATTATCTCTGAAGTAATACCTGTATATATTACGAAACCAACTACATACACTATTTCATTTTTACTGGATGGCAGTGAATTTAACGCACTTTTAAAAATTAACATAGTGGTATATCAGACCTTAATACTTAAAACCTCCTGAAATCAATTGATTTTCAGCAAGCGATACAGACACTGAGAGTGCAATTCACCTGATCACTGTGCTCATCTATAGAGTACCTTTGCATTTGCACTGGTAGTTGGGATATCCTTTATTTTATTTGGAGGAAATTATGCATGTTTGGAGCATACCATAATAGTCAAGATTTCCTCTCAAAAAAGTTCTTAAGGCTCATGCCTTTAAAATGTTGATTTCTTCCCACCACAGAATGAAGTGACCAGCTTAGAGATAAATACTTACATGGTGGGTGCAATTCAAAGACAGATTAAATGAATTTTACCATAGGTAACCAAGCAGATTCAGTTTCAAACTGCACACTGAAGAATTGTATGAAACTTGAGTGTATTGATATGCTGTGGGATATACTTGAATAGCCTGCAACCATGGCATAACTGAGATGGCTTTGGAGAGCAAAGAGGGAGTGAGAATAATAAAACATTTTAAAAGTGCCAATTGCACATACAAGCTGATAAAAAATGGGAATTTTTAAGATGTAAGCTTGGGATGCAGGTCAAGCAGCTTAGATTGACATTTCCTGCAGCTTCTGTGTGTTTTCTTCAACATTTTGGTGTTAGATGGACCAAAATTATATTGGTATGATGGATGGACTGAGGTATCGGACAAGCAAAATCGCAAGAATTTGTTCCCTTCCGTGTTAACAGTGAACATACACCTGTACTTAGCACCGATTTTCCCTGATGTCTTTTACTAAGAGATTGCAGAATAACACTTTCAAAAAAATAAGACATTTAAGTTAATGCTTCAGGCTAATACTAAGAAGTGTGACTGGGAATAACCAAATGAGCCAGATGATATACTGTGTAATCTGTGATTTTTTTAAAAGATTTTGGCAACAGAAACTACAGTAAGTTTTTGTTATTTTTACCCAAAGAGTTTGTAAAATAGTTTAGGTTACAAATTAAAATTGTGCTTTTTTAATAAAAATATGTATGTTTTATGCTGCATGAGATGAAAATATTCTCACTTTTGCAGCCATGACTTTGTAGAGACATCATCAGAAGCTGTACATACAGGGCACCCAAAAGGTTGTTTTGTCCTTATACTGCAGCACAGCTTGTTTTTATTTAGTCATATTTTTCATTTCAGCAGAAATTACTAGAGGCAAGATAGGCATGAATTGGTCTTTCAGGTTTGTTTACTGCCCTCTTCACTCCAGTAGCACAACAAAGTTCCAGTGACTGGGATGGTCCATGTGGGTCAAGGTGATAATGTGCAGTGAGGGGTGTGAGGGTCTGGGAGGAAGAAAGAGAATTAGGGAAAATGAAAAAAACCCTCTTCTTTCCATCTGCAATCAGTAGTGTGGAGGGAGATTTAATTCTTGCACAGGGAGTAGGAGACTAATTGGGATATAGCAATTCACTATGAAATTAACCGAGCTATAACACTGATTTGTATTGTAGTATTTGATGTGGCAGTTTGAGAATGTATTCTCAAATAATTGTGCAGCATAATTATTCCAATGAAGTGTGGGCTATCACCTCAGATACTGTGAGGAAAGCACTCTGATTATAGCAGAGGGGTTTTGTTATGCTGGTTAGGAAAGTAGTAGTTGTCGAGTTTTAAATCATAAAACATTCAACCTCAGATAATGAAGAGTTGTCTTAAATTATGCCAAATTATGACTCAACTTTTGCCAAATTGGAGCACTTTATCAGGCTAATGAAAACATGCATAATAACATACAACACAACTTTGATTGCATATAACATATGCATAACATAACATGTATTTGGTTGCGTAAGTATGTATGCAGAATAAGTTTTGCTGCACATATACTCCTATATGCAGTCAGACACACTTAGAACCTCCCTAGAATCATAGAACCTTAGAATCATAGAATGGTGAGGGTTTGAAAGGACCTTAAGATCATCTAGTTCCACCCCCCCTGCCATCATCAGGAACACCTCACACTGAACCATGTCACCCAAGACTCTGTCCAACCTGGCCTTGAACACCGCCAGGGATGGAGCATTCACAACTTCCCTGTGCAACCTGTTCCAGTGTGTCATCACCTTCACAGTAAAGAATTTCCTCCTTATATTTAACATAAACTTCCCCTGTTTAAGTTTTAACCCGTTACCCCTTGTCCTACCACTACAGTCCCTAATGAAGAGTCCCTCCCCAGCATCCCTGTAGACCCCCTTCAGATACTGGAATGCTGCTATGAGGTCTCCAAACAGCCTTGTCTTCTCCAGGATGAACAGCCCCAACTTTCTCAGCCTATCTTCATATGGGAGGTGCTCAAGCCTCGTGGCCCTCCTCTGCACTTGTTCCAACAGTTCCATGTCCCTTTTATGTTGAGGACACCAGAACTGCACACAATACTCCAGGTGAGGTCTCACGAGAGCAGAATAGAGGGGCAGGATCACCTCTTTCGATCTGCTGATCTCTCTCCTTTTGATGCAGCCCAGGATATGGTTGGCTTTCTGGGCTGCGAGCGCACACTGCCGGCTCATGTTCATTTTCTCATCAACCAACATCTCCATGTCCTTCTTTGCCCAACCTGTAGCTGTGCCTGGGATTACACCAGCTCAGGTGTAGGACCCTGCACTTGGCTTGGTTGAACTTCATAAGGCTGGCATTGGCCCACCTTACACACGTGTCGAGGTCCCTCTGGATGGCATTCCTTCCCTCCAGTGTATCAACAGGACCACACAGCTTGGTGTCATCACCGAACTTGCTGAGGGTGCAGTCAATCCCACTGTCTATGTCGCCGACAAGATGTTGAACAAGATCGGTCCCAACACTGATCCCATACAGTGGATACAGCCATCCTGCCAGTTCTTTATCCACTGAAGGTCCGTCCATCAAATTGATGTTTTATTCTATCTCAGAATATTGATTAATGATGTTCTTTCAAAAACACAAAATGTTTATAAAGTTTGATTTCCTTGTGATCTGATGCAATACTTGCCTAACTTGCCTTTTTAGCAATTTAGGCATATCTGTGTCTGAGAAAACACAAAGACAATAACAGTGTCATTGTATGTCAGAAAAAATAGTTTATTCTCCTTTTGTGCTTACATGTACCTATTGTCACTAGAGATCAAACAAGTGCATAACTGGCCTTTTTTTAATATCATTGATGTATTCTGTCTTTTTTAAGCTCTTTCAGCAGTGTAAACCAACATAGGTTATGCCAGCTGTGAATTACCAAAGTGGTGTAAAAATCACAGCATAATTCTGACTTTAAATGAACAATGTTGAAGTATTTTTATTATTGTTGTCTACTTACTGGCTAACAAGTGACAAAACACATTTTAAACTTCAAACAAGTTAATTTCTATTTACACATCTGTTCTACCATAACCAGTTCTGTTGAATAAATAGCATTACTTCTGACATACTCTGTATAAATAGAATCAAGCTCACTGTTTTCATGTAATTCTATTTATCCAATTGTAGCATATGCAGCTGTAATGCCTTTCCTGTTAAATCTTGCCTGTTATATGCAGAGGACATTTTGGATTAAAATTTCACCGTCGTTATGTACTAAGTTTTCTGTGCTGAATAAAGCCAATGATTAGAGAATGTAATGCAAAAAAAAAATAAATGGTAGATATTTATTGCTTAGCCCTTCAGTGTTCAAATAAACACTGAGAAATGTACTATACTGTAGTTCATTCTCAACTAAAAATGGTTTCAATATTTAATGGGAAAAAATGTTATGGTCTTTTTTTACTTATTCATGGATTTAAACTCTCTTGCAACTCAACACAAAACAAGACAGTATTCCATCAAAGTGAGAAAAGCCAGAGTGATCTAGTCTGATCATCAGTATTCCATAGACAATATAATTCATTAATTATTTTATTGTGGCCTATGTCTTGTGAATAAATAGTGAGGTGTCTTTTAGAAAGAGGATAGGGTTTTGATTTGAAGGTCTCAGTGGGATATATGAGCTTATTCATGGCTACAGCCTAGATAACATACTTTTCTCCTTAATTATCCAAAATGCACTTGGTAGCTTGATAAAAACTACTGTTGCCTTGTGGTTATTTAAATCTTAGTGTCAGACTGAATATTCAAATTGTGCAAATATTTTTTGCAGTCAAACTCATTTCTTTATGTGTGTATGTAGTTAGGAGAAGAAAACTAGAATCTCATAGGTGATGTGCGATTCTACTACAACATGGCTATTACCCAATAGTATTTTCTCAGTCTTTACTCATTTTTAACAATGAAGCTTAGCTAAATTCCTCACTGTTGGCTCCTACTAATCACAGGGTGAAAGAAGTGAAGGTAGAAGTTCTATTCAGGAAGAAACTTGCTTCTTTTCTCCACCTTTGTCTGCCTTTTCAGATCAGCAGAATAGACTGGTGCTTTGGGCTCCACAGGTATAGACAGGCCCAGATCCTAATGTTTTCTCACTGTCCTCACTGCAAGGTTACTGGCTGCTCTGAAACTCCCTCCTCTATCGATAAAGCTGTTCTAGGTTTGAAAACCTTTTCCAGCTAAACTAGGACATTTTCAAGAAAGTTTGAATTTTATTTTTTTTAAACGTATTTTTTCCACTAAAATACTCCTAAACAAACCCACAAACAAAACAAAAAACCCCACCAACCCTTTTTTTTTTTTTTTGGCATTGTACAACCAGTATCGACAGCCCAGTGGTATCTAACCCACAGTTTTTGTTCCTACTCAGCAGGCAGTTCTCTGCTTTGTACATCCCTTTGGCTCATTCTCTCACTATCTGAGCCAATGCTGAAGTTGCTATTTACCTTGCTGACTCATTTAATTTAAGGTACATTTTGCAGTTAATTTCCCTGTCAACACTGTGCTGCTGGCATTAGCTCTCCTCATGCTTCCTTCTCATTCAGACCCATACTCATTTTGGACACTTAGTGCCTTCATTATTTACCTGCTTCATATCCTCTACTCTCTTTCCTTTTTGTGCGCTAGGTAAGCGAGGATCTCTTTATGTCATTTACTATTATTCTCTCACAATATATTACCAGGTGTGTATTGCTTTTGCAGTCACCATTTTGCCTATACCCATGTTGCCCATGATGCCAGACCAGCTTACATCCACACAGTCTTCTTCGCTTACTGCTTTAACAATTGACTTGTTTATACCTCATGCTAACTTCCAATTTGCCTTTCTTAGCCCCTGTGTTAACATTTCTGGAAACATGGAATACTTTGTCTTTGCAAGATATGCACCAGTTCTTTCTGCAAAGCTTACATCCTTTAACATTTCACCTGCAAAGACTCCCTTCTCTAGCAACTTCTCATCTGCTGTTAAAATCTCTCTCCTCTGTTGTCTGTTCTACTATTGTGCTGTTTTCATATTTTAGCTGTACAGGAAACATTCTTCTCTCATTCTGTATAAAGAATTATTCACAACAGCTTCTTTTAAGATATATTTAATCTCTGTTCTGCATGTAAACATGTAAACATGTATATGTTAATTGTTTTGGACTTGTAAATCTGCAGAACACAGAAATTCTGCAGTTACTGGATCACCTTTATATACCCAGGATGTAATCAATTTTTATTTTTTTTTTTAATTTAGTCTAACAAGATGATCACCCTATATGGAAGCACATAGAAATACCATTAATTAGTACAAAATATTTTTCTGCTCTCTAATATAATGAACCTTTCTCCTTTCTGTAAAAGAAATGGCCTTTCTGGTGTTGATTAGAATGATCATTAGTGTACTGTGTTCCATTAAGTAAAAGATTGATTTTGTTCAGCCTCACTTTAGTCAAAGTCCTTCAAGTGAGGATTTGGGGGTGGGGGATTGGGATTTTTTACATTAATACAGCGCAGCATGACCCATGTAAATATTCATTGTATTAAAATATAATTGGCAGCTACATTACAAATACATAGTTCACAAAATAGGAAATTCATTATCTGTCTCTGTAAAAATATCTGGTTTGGTACTGGTCTAGATAAAGCCTAGATGGAATCATCTGAAAGTCCTCTAACTAATTGTATCTGGGTTTGCATCATAATTAATTGCTCTTTCATGGACTAAGCTTTCTGTGCCAGGGCAAAGTTACACTACACAAATGATTTTAAACATCATTTGTAGTCTGAAAAGTTGTCACCATGTTGAATATAACTGATTTCTTCATAAAATAAGACAACAATATAAGATGTATTATTGTCAGCTATTGCTTCCCACTGTCTGTTCTAGCTCATTCTCGTGTAAAAGCCAATGCTTCAGCTCTTACTACATGTAGTTTAAACTTACTTATTGGACTTTGAACCTCCTGAGCAGAGGAGCAATTTCTCAAAGGGCCTCATGCCAGTGAAAGCAAATCTACCATAATTGACTCTCCTCTGCAAAGGATGACATTTTGTGAAAACATCTCTTGCTTTTTTACAACTGCAGTATAAAACAACTTGTTTAACACTCCAATTCCTCCTGTATTACACTAAAGAGAGGAATGAGGCAGATCCCATTTCCTGTGGGGAAGTGGAACTCACTTATGAAAGAGATGATTCTGTTGATATCAATGATGTGGATTTCTGTCCTCTGTTGTGGGAGGCAAATATTGGTCTCATTTACAAAAAAAAACAAAACAAAAAATTGTCTCATTTAGAGAAAAAAGCCCACTGGTAAACTGGAGCAAACCAGAATATTTTGTGGGGAATGTTTCAGCTGAAACATGAAACTTGAAAACTTAATTGAAAAGCTTGAAAAATTAATTGTTTCTCATAATGAATGCTACTGTGTTTTTACTTGTTTCTAATAATGATTATTGTATCTTTCATTTGGAAATGATAAATGCATTAAAACTAAATAACAAAACTCAAATTCTAAGAATAGAAATGATTGATGGTGATGATGCTGATAATAGAGTTTGTGAGACTATAACACTAGCCCATTTGGGTTCAATTTAAAAACTGCATTTCCAGAATGAGCATAAGATGGTGGATTTTCTCAGTTGTGCCATTTTTTTTGTCTGAAAAAAAAATAACCTTTTTATTTCATAGATTAAAAAAAAAAAGTAGAATGTGGGGCTAAAAGACATTGTTCTGCAGTGCAATTTCATATACCTATAAATTCAGTATTGGAAACTCTGAAAGAAACATTATAGTTTTTGTAATACTGAAGACAGAATAGAATGAGCATATCCCAGATCTGAGTTGTGTGGACTAACTTCTGCACCCATCACACCTACAATCAATCAAGAAAAAGCAAACAAAAACAGCCATAAAAATTGGTCATTTAGGAAACTACTGTAATTATCACAGGTAGCATTTCTGACACAGCACTGGACATATGCATGTTACCAGACTTCTGAGTAACTTCCAGTAATCTTCTAGAAATGAATTTCAAATACAATTCTACCACCACACAAATCCAAACTTTTGAAAGTTATTTTGAATTTGCTTTTTCTAAATTTATTTTGTTTCTGTTCTTGTGCTACTAATTGATTCCATTTTGCTAAATTTTCATTTGCTGCTAACATTAAGTCTGTTTTTACCACCTCCTTTCTTGACCTCCAATTGCACGAAAATATCAAGTTTCTTTTCAAAGCCGAATGACCCTGATGGCAATGGTTTCAAAGCATATACTTAAAGAATCTATTTAAGCCATGCTCTGATTAGGGCTGGTTCATAAATCAGCTTTCAGGTAGTTATCCTCTGCCGGATCTGTGCCTGTCATTCCATCTAAGTTAGTGTCTTTCTTTCTGTCCTTCATTTTCAGGAACCAAATCTACGTCTTTCTGGGTTATGCCTTGTGACTTAGATACTGAGAGTGTAACTTGCAGAAGATCCATTTTTAGGCACAGGAACTTATAAAGGCCATAAAGGAGCAGGAAGGAATAAAAAGCATATCAAGTAAAAGCCTTTTTTTTTTTTTTTTCCCTAAGTTTACTGCATTTAGTCTTACAGACTACACAGCCAGAAGCAGGCATAGGAATAATATAGTCCAGCAAAATGTTATTGTGTGCTCTGAAGCAACCACAAACAAGTTTTAGATGCAATTGCTTTACTTCATTGGTATTTTGAGACATATGTATAAGGATAAACATATCTTTCACACCTTATGCATCATTTTGCATCTGTTTATAAAAATTTGTGTGTATTCACACACACAAAGGAGCTTTACAATAATTAAAAAAATAATTTTCTATTTGGACAGTCTCAAGGAAATATATATTGTTCTTCAAAATCTGAAACAGGCAATTTTGACTATTCAAATTCACCTGTGACTTTAAATTCACTCCAGTCATGATGCTGTCTCACCTCTTTCTGGCTATGAAATTAGTTTTTAAATATTGCTTAAAAAAAGTGAGAAATTAATAGTGTTGAAAGTTTGACTGAAGTCAGATCAATGATGTGAGAAGGCGTCATTCAGGCATAGTATTGCCATTGAATACAAAATCAATCAGCTCAATGCTAGTCATGTGATTTACTTTAAAATATTGCACCAGCCCTCATCCTGAGGAAGGGGATACCAGATCCCTGTGAGAAAAATGGTTTTTGTAACACTGTGGTCTAAATCGGAGTCTTGAAAGTCAAGTCATATTTAAATAGGCACATACTCATGTGGATCATTCATCATTATTTGAATTATTCAGTCATTAGTTTGGTACGAATGAAAAGACTTGCAGAATTAATAAATAATTTAATAAAAAGTAGCTGCTTTGTAAGTCAGACATACAACTAGCAGAAAATACAGAATCACAGAATCACAGAATCCCAAGGGTTGGAAGGGACCTAAAAAGATCATCTAGTCCAACCCCCCTGCAAGAGCAGGGTAACCTACAGTACATCACACACTACTTTCCAGCAGGTCAACCCCCAACCTGTACTGGTACATGGGGTTGTTCTTCCCCAGATGCAAGACTCTACACTTGCCCTTGTTAAATTTCATCAAGTTTCTCCCCGCCCAACTCTCCAGCCTGTCCAGGTCTCGCTGAATGGCAGCACAGTCCTCTGGTGTGTCAGCCACTCCTCCCAGTTTTGTGTCATCAGCAAACTTGCTGAGGGTGCACTCAGTTCCCTCATCCAGGTCATTGATGAAAATATTAAACAGCACCAATTGTCAGTTCTCAATCTGTCCGTTATCTGACCAACATAACTGTTACGAAAAACACTTGCAGATTTTTCAGAGTGATTTGGAACATAAAAGTCATCTAATACGGTAGAGGTAACTGAAATATCTGAATCAAACCTAGGATTTTTTTTCCAAATTAGATAAATTTACCAAACACTTGGTCGTCAAAGCTCTTAATTTACTCTTGGCACCATTTCTAGTTCCATTTTCTTTCTTGGAACTATGACTTAATTCTCTTAATGCTGAACATTATTACAGTATTTTTTTCATCTGATATTCATATAGGTGCTTTCCACAGAGATTATTTAAATACTGTACAGATCCTTTACTCTGTAGTGCCTTGGAGCTAAGTATGCCAATTATTAACATAAAATTTATGACCAAATATTTTACAAAGAATTATTCTCTATTGGTATCTTGACTTGTAAAATTAGTTCGTTTATCCATGATTTAAAAAAATATGTTGTGGATATAGAATCGTAGAATAATGAGCGTTTGAAAGGACCTTAAGATCATCTACTTCCAAGCCCCCTGCCATGGGCAGGGACATCTCACACTAAACCATGTCACCCGAGGCTCTGTCCAACCTGGCCTTGATCACTGCCGGGGATGGAACATTCACAGCTTCCTTGGGCAACCCATTCCAGTGCCTCACCACCCTTACAGTAAAGAACTTCTTCCTTATATCTAAACTTCCCCTGTTGAAGTTTAAACCCATTGCCCCTTTTCCTACCACTACAGTCCCTAATGAAGAGTCCCTCCCCAGCATCCTTATAGGGAGGCCTCCTTCAGATACTAGAAGGCTGCTATGAGGTTGCCTCACAGCCTTCTCTTCTTCAGGATGAACAGCCCCAACTTTCTCAGCCTCTCTTCATATGGGAGGTGCTCCAGTCCCCTGATCATCCTCGTGGCCATCCTCTGCGCTTGTTCCAACAGTTCTATGTTCTTTTTATGTTGAGGACACCAGAACTGCACACAATACTCCAGGTGAGGTCTCACGAGAGCAGAGTGGAGAGGCAGGATCACCTCCTTAGACCTGCTGGTAATGTTCCTCTTGATGCAGCCTAGGATACAGTTGGCTTTCTGGGCTGCAAGCGCACACTGAAGCCAGCTCATGTTCATTTTCTCATCAACCAACGCCCCCAAGTCCTTCTCTGCAGGGCCGCTCTGAATCTCTTCTTTGCCCAATCTGTAGCTGTGCCTGGGATTGCTCCGACCCAGGTGTAGGACCTTGTACTTGGCTTGGTTGAACTTCATGAGGTTGGCATCAGCCCACCTCACAAGCGTGTTGAGGTCCCTCTGGATGGCATTCCTTCCCTCCAGTGTATCAACCAAACCACAAAGCTTGGTGTCATCGGCAAACTTGCTGAGGGGAATATCTCTTATCTTATATCTTATGCTGAGGGGAATATCTCTTATCTGCAGATAAGAGATATTAGAAGGTCAGAGTAGTATTATTCAGCTAGTGTTAAACTGCAAAGCTTCAGTACTGTGGCTGCATATGTTAGGAATTGAGGGAAGTTATTTTAAATAAATATGTGCAATAAGTGTGTTTAAGAATTTGACAAAGCTTTTTGTGATTTATAATCTTACGCTGATAAGAGTGATGAGCCAATTATCAGCTTAATTTTTCTCAGGTTATTTCAAAGCCCAGTAGCAATGCAAATCTGCACAATGCTTCATAATACATTAAGAATATGACATTTTTAATCTTCACTTTAGGGAGTCATCAGATTTAGGATTTAGTTAATCTGACAGGATTTGTATTACCATTATGAAAGTATTCAAGACCAAATGTAATTATGCTTCTTCATGATATTTGCCAAAGCACATACACACAAATTACTCTCAGTTCCTTTAGCGAAACAAATTGTGTTTTTCTACCAATTGGTACTGTTTTCCACCAGAAGCTATTGTTCATGTTAGAAAGTATAAGTAAATTAAGAACATTCTAAATTATTATTTTGGTTTTGCAAACTTATTTAGCAGTGAGAGGGTTACGTTAATATTAAAAGAATATACAGAACATACAAGAGATGGTTCAAAGTAAATTGCAGTTCAGTTAGTGTACGAAATGATTGTTCTACCACTCTACTCTCTAGAAAGGGCCAAAGCAATTAAACAGTATACAAATAATCATAGAGTCATAGAATACCAGGTTGGAGGAGACCTCAAGGATGGACTGCTGCAAACAGGGATCAAGAGGACACACAGAGAGGACACTGCAGTTTTTGCAGCACATGAGAAGGGCTTTGCACCCTCCCTGTAGGCCCACAGGTCAGGGAAGGGCTTGAATTCTCTGCCAGGATGGTGGGCACTCTCCTCAGATATAAAAACATTGTTTCTATAGAGAAAGCCCCTGAGACATCTAATGCTTCCACCCAGATGGAATGGGTTAGGAAGGAGACTTCCATGCAGGTGGTAGGTTGCAACAAGTACCCAGACCCTTCTCTTGGAGAAAAGATAAGTACCTGCAAAAGATGTGCACAGGTTGATGACCTGTTGCATCAGGTGGCTGAATTGTAGGAAACAGTTAAATGGCTGTAGAGTGTTAGAAAGCCTGAGACGGAGATAGGTAAGTGGTTTCAGAACACTGTTCCTGTAGAGGACAATAGCAAGAATGGCGCATCATGGACCCTGGTGACCCACAAAAGCAGGACTTCATTTCAGTCCCCACTCTCCAGTATTACAACCAAAACCAGATATGAAGCTTTAACATCTGTAGGCATCCATGGACAGGATCTCTAAGGAGAAAACGTACTAGCAGCACACAGTGGATATTGTAAAAAGAAATGACCAGTGTTCTAGTGGGTGGCTCTCTTGCTACGGTGGCTCCCATCTGCCAGCCTGGTAGGGAGTCATGAGAGGTATGCTGCCTTCCAGGAGCTAAGGTCTGAGGTATTGCTGAGAGAGTGCTACGACTTGTCAAGAGCACAGACTACTATCCATTGCTACTAGAAATTTCATGTGTGAATATGTGACACCACAACCAGAACCTGAGCAGAATAAAGGAAGACCAGAAAGCCCTGGGGATGCAAGCAAAAAGTTATAAAAAAGGTTCATCAGGTGCATAGTTCCAAGGATATTTTCTTTTCCCAAAACTAGACCTACTATTGCAATCAGACAGAAGTACTAACAAATGAAGAAAAAAAAAAGCTGAAGAAAAATGCATTTCTAGTGCACAATGCAGATATTTGATTTCACAGCAGTATTTAAAAACACATTTATTTTCTGCACTGTCTTCTGCAAGAGCAATGTATTGATTTTATGTACAGCCAAGTTTAGTTCCTGCACCTACAGCCTTCCCCCACAGCTTGCTCTGAATAATCAGAGCTCTTACCAAAGTCTATCAAAGCTTTACAATTTACAGGGATCCCCTGCATGCCTCCCATCAAGTTTTGGCAATGCAGTTTGAGGCTCTGATGGTAGAAGATAAGCAGGAATAGAGTAGAACTGGATCGGAGCATTTGCATCATGCTACAACAGTGTGAAATCTATTGTACAAATCTTTCATTGCTCTGGGAAGAAATAATACAAAAAGAATGAAATGGAAGAGGGGTTTGGAATCTGCTTCTTGTGTTGAACGCTCAGGCACAGATACTACAACTATTGCCTAAAACCCAAGATCTAATCAAAAGGCTCTGACGGAATACATTAGAGCCTCCTGCAGTCAAAATTGTGGAAACTGAGGAAGATGAAATGCATCAAAATAGTGCGATGGCACTGAGATAGATTACATTTTAACAACATATTTTAATCACAGAATCACAGAATCACAGAATCCCAAGGGTTGGAAGGGACCTAAAAAGATCATCTAGTCCAACCCCCCTGCAAGAGCAGGGTAACCTACAGTACATCACACAGGAACTTGTCCAGGTGGGCCTTGAATATCTCCAGTGTAGGAGACTCCACAACCCCCCTGGGCAACCTGTTCCAGTGCTCTGTCACTCTTACAGTAAAGAAGTTCTTCCTGATGTTAACGTGGAACTTCCTATGCTCCAGTTTACACCCATTGCCCCTTGTCCTATCACTGGATATCACTGAAAAAAGCCTAGCTCCATCATCCTGACACCTACCCTTCACATATTTGTTAACATTGATGAGGTCACCCCTCAGTCTCCTCTTCTCCAAGCTAAAGAGACCCAGCTCCCTCAGCCTCTCCTCATAAGGGAGATGTTCCACTCCCTTAATCATCTTTGTGGCTCTGCGCTGGACTCCTTCAAGCAATTCCCTGTCCTTCTTGAACAGAGGGGCCCAGAACTGGACGCAGTATTCCAGATGCGGCCTCACCAAGGCTGAGTAGAGGGGGAGGAGAACCTCTCTTGACCTACTAACCACTCCCTTTCTAATGCACCCTAAGATGCCATTTGCCTTCTTGGCCACAAGAGCACATTGCTGGCTCATGGTCATCCTCCTATCCACCAGGACCCCCAGGTCCCTTTCCCCTTCGCTACTTTCCAGCAGGTCAACCCCCAACCTGTACTGGTACATGGGGTTGTTCTTCCCCAGATGCAAGACTCTACACTTGCCCTTGTTAAATTTCATCAAGTTTCTCCCCGCCCAACTCTCCAGCCTGTCCAGGTCTCGCTGAATGGCAGCACAGTCCTCTGGTGTGTCAGCCACTCCTCCCAGTTTTGTGTCATCAGCAAACTTGCTGAGGGTGCACTCAGTTCCCTCATCCAGGTCATTGATGAAAATATTAAACAGCACCGGTCCCAGCACCGACCCCTGAGGAACTCCACTAGTCACAGACCTCCAGCTAGATTCTGCGCCATTGACCACAACTCTCTGCCTTCTCATGTAATTAAGTTATGAGTGAATTGTACAGGTCATACAAAATAAGAGCCAATGAAGTGCCTACCTCATATTTTTACAACCGATCTTTGTTAGGTCATGTAGAGAATTTTAAACTTTTGTTGGGATTCAAGTCTATTTACTGTTGTAAAATGTTTTCTTAGGAAAAGTACTCAGTCACTGAAGAGAAAGAGTAATCATAGCCATTAGGTTTTATTTTAAAAAAGTGTCTCAAATAATACATTATTCTGGAACTAAAATTGAAGCAGGTTTGCATGATTTTGTTCAGAGATTGAAATTGCTATCCTAAGAGAACAAACTCTGAAGAGCAAATTGTTAAGAGCATATAAATCATTTGGAAGCCTCTACTTGTGGTCTAAATAGCAGCAATAAAAGAAATCCTAAGCAAGATATTTTCCAAGAAATATTCTGTAGTTAGGAGCTCAGAAAACGTGAATAACTGACTTAGCTCAAATTAAGTTTTCAATTATTTTTAGCATTTCTATCACTACAATAAATGTTGTAAATTACTTCGTCTTCCACGAGTATTAAATGTGTTGTTTCCTCCTGCTGGAGTTATATTTCATTTCATTATGAGCTTTTGTCTGTCATTAGGAAAGAGATTTTCACAGTTTTGACACCTAAACTAATATATTTCCACCCTAAAACTTCTTTAGGTGTTTTCCTTTGTACCCAGAGCTAGAGTTCTGTAATTTCACTTGCTCTGTAATCTGAGTTGTTACTGTGTTTCTGACTATTATGGAAAAGTCACTTTACCTCAAAAGACAGTCTAAAGTCCTTATCATTAGTATTTACATATTCTTATTTACACAACAGCTTTAATTTATTTGTTACAGAATGTTTCTCCTTGTGACAAATATTTCTGGATTTATTTCCTAATGTGTAGTAATCATGGTTCACTGAAATCTAATTTGAGATAATGAAATATTTATTGGTTATCAAATCTGAAGTAATATTTTGAAATACCATATTTGGAAAAAGGTGAAAGACTAATTTGGCCATTTTTATGTGATTAAAAGCTTCTACTTAAAATATTAACTATAAGCATAAAGCATAAGTTATACTTTTAGTCTCTATTGTGATCACAAGGGAATCTGTAAATTTTCGTATTTTAATAGCTATGTTATATAAATAAATGAGATGCATATTTGTTTATAAAAGGCAGATTTGATAAGCATTTTATATTAAAGCAGCCAGATGATTAAAAATAATTTTCTACATTACCAAAGGAGGCAAGGAAGAAATACTGAATTTCGATGTTGATGATGGATGAATAAGTGACAACTAATGTTTCATTCAGTAGGCTGAATTGCTACTCTAAACATAGTTATCTGTCTTTGAAATATTTATTTATTCATGAAGGATTCATTCTTAAAAGTATAACAATATATGAGTTTGGACTGAATTTAGAAAACAATTTCAAATTAAATTAAAAGAAGCAAATGGGATTTTTGTTTATGTATGGACTAGTAAACAACTGTTCTACTGATTAGAAGTGTGATTTTGGAGTATAGTTTAGTCTTGCTTGGTTGCAATGAAATGGGAGGAACTATTGTGTGATTTTATTCTGCATTCTAGCCTGGATATGATTACAATTTAATGTATCCATTTTCAATCTGAATATTTCTATTTTCAGATAATGCAAGATAGGATGAGATGTAAACCCATCAGATGACAGAATTCAAACTGAAAATTATTGGGGCAAATGAGAAGTCTTCCTGGAGGAAAATGGGCTGTAAAGCATATTCATATTTCTTCATCTTGGTAGAAACAATAAATAATAGGAATTACAGACTAATACTTACTAAAAATAAGGACATTCTAGCAGACACACATCAGTTATTCCATGCTCTAGCCAGATAGGTCGCAGTCTTTCTGGGACAGATAATTTTGTCATACAGGTAAAACCAAAAACAACCAAAAACCTCAACAAATAAACAATAACAATGACCAAATTAAAATAAAACAAAACACCAGCACACTCTCCTCCCCACCCCCCAGACTAAACTAAAAAAAACTCTCCACTATCAGTCTTAGTTGACTGGGATAGCCATAAAGTAATGTTTTCAGAGGATGGTGTAATTCAGTCTAAATATGAGAAGACTTAGGGATTGTTAGTATCAGTATAAAAGATGCATGAGGTAATAAACATATAAGAAATTCTTAAATGAAAATTAAAAAATCCTTTTAGTTTAGAAAAAAATACCATTTTTACCTAAATGAAACAGTCATTTATAGGATTGAAAAGAGCAGCCTTTTCTTTATTAAACCCAAAATAATTTATCATAGAATCATAGAATCATAGAATAGTTAGGGTTGGAAAGGACCTCAAGATCATCTAGTTCCAACCCCCCTGCCATGGACAGGGACACCTCACACTAAACCATATATAAAAATAGTTAAAATATATTTTGCCACAACTCAGGTTAGGTTTGAAAACGTTAGATTTACTACTGGAACTTCTGTTGGTGTTTGAGTAACTGTTATGACTTGGGGATTTTTTGGGGTTTATTTTTGTGACTAAACAAAATAAATACTTGCTTATTTCTATGTGTCTTGTTTGAATAATCCTTTCTCTACTAAGTGAAAATTTTGAAAACTTACTTTATGCTGTGTATGTCTGTAATATTGTGCTATTGTGTTATATTATGTGTTTTATAATGTGTATCCTTATTTGTTGCTCTTCCTGAAGACGTGAATTTACTGATTTACTCTTTGATGAGAGTAGTGTTTCAGTGTTCTAATCATGAACTATTCTAGTAGGTGTAATATAAATCCAGAGAAAAAAATGTCTCCTGTCCCAAGGACTCATGGTCTATATATAATTGTAGAACTTTCACACATTATCCACTCATCTTTTTTATTGTTTTTCTTCCAACTTTACTTTTTAATTTATGTTTCTCAAATACTGAATGCACTCTTGGGGGGGTGGGGGGTTGGAGAGGAGAAGATTATTATGTGAGGGGAGGGAGGAAGCGGTATTCAGTTTGCACACAGTTTTTCTCTTGTCTGATTTATAGAAAGGTAATAAACCAGTCATGAATACTATGACAACAGACCTTGACAGTATTTAAACGCTTGCAGTAAGAGCCAAATAGAAGAACTTTATTATTTCAGAAACTGAATTAATAGGAAAACTAAGGTAACCTTTGGTACCCTACCTAACAAATTTTGGCATCTGGTGTAGTAAAGGTTTGTGTTTTCAAACCTGACTAATGAAAGATGTAGTTTTTATAATCTAATAGCTCTATTACCACCCACTGGAACTACTATA
Organism: Lathamus discolor; assembly: GCF_037157495.1. Taxonomy (NCBI): domain Eukaryota; kingdom Metazoa; phylum Chordata; class Aves; order Psittaciformes; family Psittacidae; genus Lathamus; species Lathamus discolor. The sequence goes on along the minus strand of NC_088887.1, from coordinate 24,993,644 downwards.
ATAATATCTCATGCAATGTGGTACATTCCTCAAATGTTGGGGAGCTCATTACAGCTTGACAAATCTTAAGTTTTTGTGAAATGTTTTCACTGAGTGGATTTTTCTTTGGAAGAAACTAAAGTTGGTCACCATTAGCCATCTGATTGCTCTTAGCATCTAGTTCCACCATAAAGGTGCATGTACTTCCGTGCTCTATAGCTGTCAGAACAAAAACCACTGAGATGAAAAAAGTTTCTTTTTTTCTTAATCAAATCTCATTAGATTTCCCATATATATGACAGCAAGTTAGCAAAAGGTGATTCAGTCTGTTTTGGTAAATGACTGTGTATGATGCTAAATATGCAAGTAGATAAACAAACCATTTATCAAGATACAAGGTTTCCAGCACAAAATCTACAGCAGCCTCAAGAAATGTAGCTAAGCTGTTCCAGCTGGTTTGAAAATAGTTGCAATTTTATCTTAGTGCAACAACTTATTTATATTTAGTTATATTTAGTTTCCTTGGGCATAGGAATTAACCTAAGTATTTTAAAAATCACTGGAGAATAATCAACGTCTAAAATTCATTCCAGTTAGCTGCTGGTGGTTTGAACTTTTTCTCAGTGATACTGAAATTGCTGTTGTAGTCTTCATTTCTAATTAATACATTTTCAGTTTCTTAATGATGCATCATACTTCAAAGGACACAAAAATTAGGATACTTTAATTTTTCGCTCCACATTTCCTGTTATTTGTACCAAAGTGAGAGGTAATCTAAAAAATAACACAGAAGATAGAAAACAACGTAATATGATGCAATGCTCATTTGCCCTAGACTAGGAACATTTTTTAAAATCTGACAACCATGCAAAAGAGTTTTGGAAGTCTGTAGGTGACGCTGTGCATCATGTCCTAGCTCTTAAAGAAAAAAAAAACCCAAACAATAATTATTTGTATAAAATAAAACAAAACATTGGTAAACCAGTGGTTATTCTGAATTCATTTTGCATAAGAAGCTAACAGAAAGTAACAGGATGTTTTTACATTGCAATGCAATGGAAGTTAAATGAGAAGGTAAAATTTGTCATGCTCTTCCCTTTGTAAAGTCCAGAATCAGAAGAAAAACATAGTTCACAGTAATATGAACCTCAGGGGGAGGTTTTCCAAGCTACTGGAAACATAAGATCATCTTAAAAATAACAATATATTAAAATACAGTAAGAGCTTTCTTCAAAAATCTAATGCTTAGAGATCACAGGAGGAAACCTGCATACAAAACCTGCCTCTCAGGAAAAAGACGACTTTATTTAACTTGTTTTAGTACTCAGCTATATAATCTGTGTCAATGTTATTCAATTTTAGAGCTACATTTTAAAGCAAATTCTTGCAAAATAGGGTTTTCTGCTCTCTAGATGAAGGTCAGTAATTATTTTTTATATATTAATTTAATTCCAACTCTTTGAAATGAACTCTTTCACATATTTTAGAGTAGTTTTCTGCTGAGAATTTTTTGGAAGATTAAGCTACCTTTCCAGACAAAACCATTTCATACACCAAAAAACCTCACTCACATTTGCTGACTGATAGACTTTTAATACTTTTTTTTTTTTTTTTTTAATAAAGAAGACTCTGTTTGATCACTCTGGTGATTGCAAAGAACTTCGGACCCATTTTGATTGTAAAGACTTTCCTGAGGGGAGCGTTAAAGGGGTGAAATGGGCCTTTGATTAAATGGATGAATGATGCTTGCCTATGGGACTCTTGCTAATTTCTGAGAAAAATGAGCATCCATTTCTGAAGTCAGCCCTGACTAAGATGGGCTAGAAAGAATAAGTGGGTCTCAAAAAAAAAAAAAATACTACTGAGGGATGCTTGAGGAGTCTGAGTTAAGAGGAAAATTAACTAGGATGATCGTCAGAAAGACAGCACATAGATGTTACATAGAAACTGGCTGAATTAACATTTCAGTGGCAATTTATTTAAATGCTTGGTAGAACTACCTTCCTAGGGCCACTATCCCATTTATCCATTTCAGAGTAAAGTCAGAAAAGACTTTGTTTCTCACTACCCTCATCTTCTGACCTGTAGGCAAGATCAGGCATATGGTGATCTGCAGGGAAGAAACCATTAGAGTTTTTATAATTTCAGCTGCTATTAGCTTTGCAAATTCAGTTCAGCTCCTAGAGCTCACCCTTGACACCATTTCCTATTACTTTACTCAAATGCTTATATTCATTATGAAGGCTGAAGAGGAATGATAAACTTGAGTACAAAAATTACATAATCATAATAATGCTTACCTGATCTTGAACATTCAAATATATTCAATGAATATATTTTTCCCTGTTTTTCTTTACAAAATATGTCTCTTGTTTATTACGGTCTTACATTAGCCGTTAATGATGATGTAAAAATACTTTTTTCATCTTCCTTTTCTGGAGTCTTTTCCTGTTCTTAATACCTCAACTGTAACATAGTGGTATATTAACATATACCATACATAATCTGAATTTTATAGTCTGTCTCATTGATAGTGAAAGTGGGCTTTCTTTGAAATATACCTGTATGCTTTCGGAGTGAAATTGCATTTTAAATTAAAAGCTTTCAGCATTACTTTTCTAATACTGAATCTGACACCAGCTATTGAATCTTTTTTTTTTTAAAGGTGATAGCTCAGATTTTTTTAAAAAAATCAGCTTCTACTGCTTCCTACCAAAATTAATTTGTTTTCCCACAAAAATCAAGAGATGCAAAATAAAACCTTTAATTTACCTGGCAATAATATGTATCAGTATAGAGATACAAACTCCAATGTAGAAAGAAGTTTTGTTTTCCACAAAAACAGAATTATGCATGGGTGGTTACAAATATGTCAGCAGTTTCCGCAATTGTATCTGCACTTGTAGCATGTCAAACACTTTCCCTTTTCTCACTGTGCTATGTTCCCCATGACCTTGTTGGATTAATTTGTGTATATGCGTCATAAGATATGTCTACATTAAAGACCTGCGTTAAAAGATTAACTCAGCCCAGATTCCAGAACTTGAAGATTATGTTTCCTAGATCTGTTCTTCTGGTCAGTTGCAGAGAGAGTCTAGTCTGTTAATTCAGTTTATATAGTGAAAAACCAAGTGAGAAGCAGACGTACATTTATACATGCATTACCACTACTGCATTGAAAAAGTGTTCAAGAAATTTTGAATTTGTGTCTGGCATGTATTGATGGAAGGGATGGTATTGCAGTTGTACTGCAAGGTCTGTCCTTCCTGCTATTCCTGAGAGCCACTAGGATTCATGTCTTCTACTAGTAACAGGTGGTAGAGAAAGCAAAGGAAGATCAAGAGATATTTGCTATTTGTGTGGGAGGAATATAAGCTACAAACAGTGCATACCATAAAATGTAAGCCTGGCCTCCAAATCTGCCTCTTCTTTCAACATCACTGGCAGGAGAACCCCTCCAGATCTGACAGAAATAGGGGAAATCTGACTTATGAGGTAGTTAGGATGTCAGCAAAGATGAAATCACAGCTGTAGTTATGCTGACATGTCCTGCTGTGTCCAAAATGGCTGCAGCCCTCTTCTGTGCTTCTGTTTGAACTTTTTCACACTCTTAAGGGAAACAGAAGTTGCTGGGCAGAAGGGATCAGGCAGAAAAGTGAATGTTTCTGTGCTGGCAAGGCTTAGTATATATTCAGGGAATCTTTCAAGTAAAAGTTTCATGGATAAAAGCTTTTAAGGGTGAATTAAGATTCTATATGTGCTTGTAAAAAGTGAAGATTTGTGAGCAAGTCACACTGACAGATACATTTTTCTAAATTGAAATTATTTAGCTGGCAAATAGCAGTTTTTCTTTTTTTTTTTTTTTTTTTTTAATAGGAGGAGATGCTAGAAAGGGAATGAAAATCTTTCCATACTTTCTTGTGCTATAATATGCTACGCTATACTTACTTGCAAAAAAAAAAAGCAGGAGTATTATTTTAAGTTTTCCTTATTTGATTTCTTGATACACTTCTGCTATTTTGCTATTGTTTTCATAAAGCCAATGGAAATCCTGCCTGACCAATTTGGTGGCCTTCTATGATGGGGCTACAGAACTGATGGACAAGGGCAAAGCAGTTGATGTCATCTAACTGGACTTGTGTAAAGCATTTGACACGTCCTGCACAACATCCTTCTCTCTAAATTGGAGAGATATCAATTTGATGGATGGACCACTCGGTGGATAAAGAACTAGCTGGATGGCCGCACACCAAGAGTTGTGGTCAATGGCTCAATGTCCAGCTGGAGACTGGTAACGAGTGGTGTCCCTCAGGGATTGGTGTTGGGACCGGTCTTGTTTAACATCTTCATTGCTGACATGGACAGTGGGATTGAGTGCACCCTCAGCAAGTTTGCCGATGACACCAAGCTGTGTGGTTTGGTTGATATGCTGGAGGAAAGGCATGCCATCCAGAGGGACCTTGACATACTTGTGAAGTGGGCTGATGCCAACCTTATGAAGTTCAACCATGCCAAGTGCAAGGTCCTACACCGGCGTCAGAGCAATCCCAGGCACAGCTACAGATTGGGCAAAGGAGATTCAGAGCAGCCCTGCAGAGAAGGACTTGGGGGTGCTGGTCGATGAGAAAATGAACATGAGCTGGCAGTGTGCGCTCGCAGCCCAGAAAGCCAACCGTATCCTGGGCTGCATCAAAAGGAGCGTGACCAGCAGGTTGAAGGAGGTGATCCTGCCCCTCCACTCTGCTCTCTTGAGACCTCACCTGGAGTATTGTGTGCAGTTCTGGTGTCCTCAACATAAAAAGAACATGGAACTGCTGGAACAAGTCCAGAGGAGGGTCATGAGGATGATCAGGGGACTGGAGCACCTCCTGTATGAAGACAGGCTGAGGAAGTCGGGGCTGTTCAGCCCGGAGAAGGGAAGCCTGCGTGGAGACCTCATAGCAGCCTTCCAGTATCTGAAGGGGGCCTATAGGGATGCTGGGGAGGGACTCTTCGTCAGGGACTGTAGTGACAGGACAAGGGGTAACGGGTTAAAACTTAAACAGGGGAAGTTTAGATTGGTTATAAGGAGGAAATTCTTTCCTGTTAGGGTGGTGAGGCACTGGAATCGGTTGCCCAGGGGGGTTGTGAGTGCTCCATCCCTGGCAGTGTTCAAGGCCAGGTTGGATGAAGCCTTGGGTGAGATGGTTTAGTGTGAGGTGTCCCTGCCTGTAGCAGGGAGGTTAGAACTAGATGATCTTGAGGTCCTTTCCAACCCTAACTGTTCTATGATTCTATGATTCTATTTATAGACTGCTTTTAGTAATTTTCTCATGAGTTAAAATCCGTTTAATCAAAAAACCCCACAATAGAAGCACATATGTTGCCTTTGTGATGTACATAAAACATAAAAAGAACCAAAAATTTCAGCAAAATTAAACATCCCACATTATAAAATAACTTTTCATCTTATCCTGGTCTTTCATGCTTTTCTTCTGAAATGATGACAGATGTTGTGTGATGTTTACTTACCACTTATTTTAAAGGCCCTTCAGTATTTTCTCATGTGAAAACTGAAAATAGAATGCACCTTACATAAAACATCAAATTCTATATCAAGACAGGTTTTAAAAAGTCTCAACAGTATGGTATTTCTTTAGAGTGCCATATTTACCTTGTTTTTAGTGTCTTCAAATAGTGAAATTAAATTCAGTCAAAGACTTGAAGCTTAAGATTCTTATCCGAGAACTTTGTGATGTGCTGTCTTGTTATTTAGTTCGGCATTATTCCTCTTACAGGTTCTGCCCTTTTGTCCTTTTATCTCATGAGCCAGGATCTGCTCTTCCTCATTCCCAATGGCCTTCTCTCCCTAGTTATATATTAGAAGTGCCACTTGAAAATTGTTCTAGTAACTTCGTGCTCTGGCACTTCCCCAGATGTGCCCCAGCATGCACTTCATTATAAAATACGGCATTAGAAAAAAGGCAGGCACGTTTTCTCGTTTGCTTGCTTCATTTTAATATGGCAGAGATGCTTTAAAGTAGCAGAGGTTTACTTCTTATCACATACTAAAATGACTTAGATAGTTCTACTAGAAATTCATTAACTATAGATTCTAAAAAAAAAAAAAGCAGTCACAGTGTTTCTGTTTACAAACTCTTTGAGCATTCATTGAATGAATCAAGATTCAAAACTAGATGGCAGGCATTGAAAAATAGTAATTGAACTAGAACAGGCTCAAATAAAGAGAACTCATTTAAATTCCACTCTGTACACATTGCATGATCAAAAACATAATTTAAAAGACAAACTAAAATATGATATGACCTAAAGTAGAAAAAATATTATGAAAATATGTAAGCTTGAAAATCTTTACCCAGTGTAACAAAAAGTAAATAGACTTTGCAAATAAAATAACCTTATCTGCATTCAAATAAATAGGAAAAATTTCATCTTTGAGAGTTTTTATTATATGCTGGTGAATGCATACTTATGATACAAAAATTTTTGTGGCTGTCTCTGAATTCCGTCTTCAGGTTTTCAAGACCAGCAAGCAAGGACTCATCTATTTTCACCATATCTTTTAATTCTTTTTCAAGAGGGGTCTCCACAGGCTTTTTCACAGACCTAATAGACAATAGAATAATTTATGTCAGTCTCTGTACTAAACCCAGGTTACACATAAGAAGATGCAGCTGCGCTGATTCACTTAATTGCCAGTTCCATAAAGGAACTGAGTGATGACAGTTTGTTGATTTAGTTTAATCCTCCCTTTGATTTTTAAAGGGTAATTTTATAACTAAATACTCCCTGCTGCACTACTTCAATTTTACAGAATTTTAGATTTCAGATACCTCATACCCTAGCCTGTATATATTCAGGTCAAGCAATCTATTGCGGATCTTTTAGTTTACAATTTTGGGTCTCATCAGAAAATCAGTTTTCAAGGAAAACTTTATGAAATTTGTTACATTATAAAGCTAATTTACTTATAAAAGCTCAAAAAGAAAAAGTATTTGAGATGCTGATATTTTTCATCAAATTTGGGAAAAAAGACCAAAAGGGAACAAAATAAAACTAACCTAGTAAAGTAAGTTATTTCTTATAATATGCATGATCTTCTGTAAATTAGAACTACAATATAGCAAGGCCTTGTTTTCACAAGTATATCAGGATAATACTTGTATTATACTGATGGAGTATCACATTCCGCAAATAAATAAAGCTATGCTTTCTTCTCCTTGTAACACTGTGTATGTTATAATAACACCAGAAAATAGCTACAGAAGAACATGAGTATTCTGTCATGGAGTTGTTTGGGAAACAAAGCTGGGATTCAGATTTTGCCTTAATAATCCTGTGGATAGAGCATGGAATAGTGTATCCAAATTGGTCCTATTAGGCAAAGACAGGAAGCAGAGTTTTGTATCCTGCCTGTTAAATAGTTGACAGAGCATCTACTGCTCCAAATGTTCTGTTGGCAGAACATCTACTGCTCCAAATTTGATACTTCTTGCACTTAGACAAAGAAAAAAACATTGTTCTGTCCTGTATCAGGGGATTTTCAGGGAGATCACTTATATGACTGTATAAAGCACTCCAAACACATGGTCTAGTCTCATGTTTTTGCAAGGATTTGGGTATGTATAAAGGTTCTAGCTTTTTTGTGGTGTACAGATGTGTGTATATATACATACACAAACATCTTAGCATTACCTTTAGCAATGTTTTCATTATTTCATGCTCATATCTGAACAAGTTGAAAGGGGTTCTCAACTCCCTGTTAACACATCCAGAAGTGCAAGAGTCTTCTAGATCACAAAAATTAATTTAGGCAAGTCATGATGAGAATCCTGTTCAAATTATTTTTCTACTTTATCTTCTGTCTCAAAGAATGCCTAATAATATGAGTACCCAAGAATTCACTTCATATTTATGGAAGCATTCCCTAGCTTCTTCCAAAACTTAGACTTTAAAACAATCCTTCTGGGTTGTTTTTTTATTGTTATTATTTGTAAAGTGCTCAGTGCTATACAATATAATGAAACAGAAAGAAAAATGTGATCTTGTCATAAACAGTCAAAATAAATGGCACAAATCAGATACAAACTACATCAGATGACCTGTAGACCTCTATAAAGAGCCATATCCTTTTATGCATTCTCATTTTGATTTAATGGATGGGTGACTCTCTTTTCGATGAGTTTTCTAGGAGGTTTTTTTAGAGTGTGCAGTTGAGTAAATCAATTTATTTTGTATAGGACATCAAATACAATTGGAGTTTCACAATTCAAACTAAGTCAATATGACAGAAGCAGGTAGATTCAAGAAGGGGAGTAAAAACCTTATGTAATAGGCTTTCTCATGGGGCATTGAGCAAAATGATCAAAACCAGATAACCCAGTGGGGATTTTCATTAACAACATTGAGAAATGAATTTGTGAACATGAAGCATGTAATACCTTTGGGGTTTTGTATGTTTTGTACATACAAATGTTATGTTTCTAAAGCTGATAAATACTCCTTTTAAAGTTGATACTAATTCTATTACTGTAAATAAAATGCCCTAAATCTCTGACACTGCCTGTTGTATAATACAAACAAAATAAAGTGGTTCAGAACTCCCTAGATAAGAAGTGTTTGTCTGGGTTTTGATAGCTGGTCTTTGACCAAAGTACTCACCTTTGATCTTTTTCCAATTATTATTGTTTATAGTTGTTTCTAATGAAGATACTCTGATTTTGATTTATTAGGTGGGGGGAACATCCCATGTTTTCAACAGCACGTATTTTTCCGTAAACTGTCTATCTGGAATGCATTGATAAGTTTACAAGAGTGTCAGCTACAAGCATTTTTCTCTATGAGTTTACACCAAAATAGAATTTATACCTTCCCCCCGCCCCCCCAATATAGTAATAATCTCACTGGTTTGAAGTATTCTACCCTCTTCAGAAGTCTTCTTACTGCTATTTATGTACTATGCCATATGAAACCTCAGAAATTGTTAAGCACTGTATTTCAGCCTAGCCTATTCATCAACTTTTAGGCTATGGCAACACTGCACCAACAAATTAACCTCAGTGCTCACATCAGATGTGACACCTCATTGTTCCACACCAGGGAATACATTTTTGAGCACAGTACAGGTCTCTGCTTACCTGCATAGATGAAAATGACAAAACAAGGCTATAGACATGTGATGGAGAACTACATAGCAGACCACTATGTATACCTATGATCGGAATATACCTGTTTTATGTTATACACCGTACAAAGCTTTCAACACTGTTTCTCAACGCTCAGCACCTATTACACATGCAACAGAATAAATGTTGTGAATTGTTGGAATGAGAAAATGTCTGTTTCTCATTCCAGAAGTTCAAACCCAAACCAAATTAAATTTTTTCAACAGGTTGTTTGAATATTTCTTTGCTATTACCTGATTTTCATTCAGGTTAGATTTTCTCATTTCCAGCAATATTCCAAACTAGAACTGACAAGCAAATATGGAAAGTTTTTGTATTGTCACATCATATTTGATCAGAAGGAAAATATGACACACATAATATGTTTTCATTCTGTACAAATCTTGTGATGGAGAGATAGCTGACGATTTTGTGTGTGTCAGACTCTGGTCTTCTGGAAAACCTGCAGAAACAGAAACAGGCCTGAAAATCTTACCTGATTCTAAACAGCAATTCCTCTGTTAAAAGGGTAGTTATGGATGGGCAGGTAAAAGGTGAGAAAATCTGCTAAGAGTTCTTAACAATTGGGCTGTGTTTTTTATAACTTAAGACACATTTTCTCTTTAAGAATTTTTTTTTTTCTTTGAATGCCTTCCATTCTGCAAAATGAGAACAATCAAATATTTATATATCTGGGGAGGTCTCATGGTTTAAGCGCAGGCGGTAACTCAGAACCACGCAGCCGCTTGCTCACTTCACCTCTTTTTTCTCCCCTGCTCCTGGAGGAATTGGAAGGAGAAAAAGGAGGTGAGGTGAGAAGGTGGCTGCATGGTTCTGAGTTACCCGCTGGCCTTAAACTATGACAGTGTTATATTACCAAGAGAGGGGATGTCATCTTCTCCCTGCACTACTTATCTTTTACTCTTTTGTGTTTCTAGTCATCCTTTGCTTTCGGCAGCATGCCCTATTTACAGTCACCTATGCTTACCTTCTTCAATATCTTACAACTTTCAGTTACCTGGATGCCTCACACGCACCACTACACTCATCTTTCTTTGCCCCTTTGGTGGTCACATTGCTCACACGCTTACACAACACTCTCCTAAGGGTTTCTTGCCATGCTGTGTTTGGTGATGCCATCACAGTGATAAAAAATACAAACTGTGGTTTATTATATTTCCTCAGTACATTTATATTTGGGTTCAGAACAAACTCTCCTGATGGGTATATTTATAACTTCTTAGAACTTACACGCCTCTGTTTTGAATACATACGTATGCTATAAAGAGGTATACTACATTCAAACACCCTACTAAAGAATTATTTTTGATGCGTTTAGACTTATTTTAAATGACCTTCTGCAGCTTTGTCAAATGATTGCGGTAATGCAAAAGAGGTAAATATTCTAGAAGTATGCTTCACCTTCTTGCTCTTGAGTTCACCAATAAAGTTTTCGAACACTTGTACATGGTGATGAACCCTCAGTTTCGAAATTCAGATCACATCCAGTTATAAGGTGCTTTATATTCAGCCAGTGCTATTAAAGAAGTGTATTTTAAATCAGTCATATCTTATCAAGGCAATTTATATTGCCCTCCTACAAGCGTAGAAATGATTTACAGTAAGTGTCTCTACCTCATAAAATAGCTAAACGAGTTTGCTGCTTCAAAAGTGCTTAAATCATGCTACTTTCTCCATTTGTGAAACAATTTATGTTTTCACACACACAAGCAGAATGGCATCAAAATCTGTTAATTGTGGTATCTCTTTTTACATGCTCTTTATTTGTATCCCAGTTTGGTTTAATCTTCTTTTATTGTCTTTCAAAGCTCTTTTTCACATTATAGTTGTATTTATTATAGGGAGTCTTATCTACATCACCATTATTGTTAATTACTTTTGAATTGCAGTCGTTTGCTATGCCTTTTAACAGTTTCCTTTCTAATAACTAACCTTTCAGGCAAAAGCATTAATGCAAATTGTAGCATATTTTTAACTAGTGTTTGTAACAGAAGCTTTAACTTGATACTTTAGAAAATGGGTGGCTTTATACATCCTTCCTTCAGTTGTAATTAATTTTTTGTAACATTGGTGAGATACAGCCAAGGACATGATCTTCTTGAGTTTGTTCTTCTGCAAATATTAATTAAATACAGTTTCCACCCCAGAATGCAGACAAGGATGGAAGAAATACTGTTCATTTCTGTTCTTTTGTTCTGAAGTTGGAAAACTGGAGCAGAAACCTACTGACTTCATCAAGGTCATCTATTAAACATTATGACAGTATTGGCTCTCCTGAGTCCCACTTTGCTGATTTAGCCAGATCACCCTTTGGTTTTGAATGTCTGTAATGTGTGACTTGTTGATTTTACCATAGAAAAACTTGTGGCCTCATCAAACACAATAAATGTGTGGCTCTAGAATATGAATCTCAGCGTATCAGGGTCTATATGCAGCAGGCAAGCAGTCTTGTCAAAGTATATGTTTTAATCATATATCTTAATCTATGTTATATAACGAACAATGTTTAGAAAAACATAAGCTAATAACATTCACTATCTTACTCTATACATACATACATACTATATACATGTAGACAGCACAAACAACTGCATGAACTTCATTATCTCAGTGGTAAGGAGCCTTCTCTTCTCCAGGCTGAGACCTTAATGCAGCCTTCAAGTGCCTAAAGGGGCCCTACAAACATGCTGGAGGGGGCTTTTTACAAGGGCATGTAGTGACAGGACAAGGGGGAATGGCTTTAAACTGGAAGCAGGTAGATTTAGATCAAACACGAGGAAGAAATTTTTCACTATGAGGGTGGTGAGGCGCTGGCACAGGTTGCCCAGAGAAGCTGCGGATGCACTTTTCTAGGCAGGGTTCAAGGCTGGACATGGCCTTGAGCAACCTCGTCTAGTGGAAGGTGTCCTTGCCCATGGCGGGGTGGTAAGGGGTGTAGAACTGGATGATCTTTAAGGTCTCTTCCAACTCAAATGATTCTATGAAAAAACAAAAATATTCTCTGCAAGGCACCTATATCAGATGATCTTAGAGGTTGTAATATATTACTTGATAAATTTTATAGAATGTAATCATATTTCAGTTAAGGAGCGTCATAAATTTTGTTGTGGTTTATAGAGTTCAAGGTAATTTTTTCTACTTCTGAATGAAGTCATACATGTTAGTACTTGTTCATAATTTGTATATGTATAATAAGCATTACTACAACCATTTTGGTTACTTTTTAATGTTATTTTAGAACTTTCACAGGGAAAGTTTTATATATTTACTTTAAAACACCAACATGTCTAAGAACAGAAATGTTTTTTGTAGATTTAAAATAATTTCTCAGATTGGTGGTGTTGGGGCAGCATGAGTTTGTGATTTTCATATTGGGTTTGGGCATACATGGAGGAAAAGGGAAAAGGAGAAGGTAGATACTACTAACTAGTAATGTATTATGCTGCATTTTAAGCAAGTGAAATTATGTCAGTACCTTAATACAATAAAAATTGATAATAACCACCAGAGAATATTGACCAGCAATGGATAAAATTGCCTCAACCAAGAACAAGTACGCTACACAGCAGTCAGTATTGCCTGAGAAAGCAATTTTAAATAGATGGTTAAAAGCACATTCGTATGCTGCCTACGCCATCTAAAACAGCAAACATTCACAGGTTACTAAGCTGTCTTTGTATTATTCACTTTAATAAGTGAATTCTGGCCTTACAGAAACTACAATATTTCCCCTTTGAGACTGGAAAAAGATAGTCTCAGAATATGTTTGCCAGAAGTGCAAGGATGTAACAGGTTCAAGACGCAGCCCTTCAAAACACTTGGGAGTTGTTCTAGAGAACTGGAAACTAGACGAAACTTTGTTGGCATCAGTAATGTAAGGCCAGCTTTTTTGGTCTGTATTGCAAGTAAAAGAGGAAACTCTAGGCACACTGTGCCTGGTAAAATGAGAGGATTTTTTTCCATGGAAACATTAGTGTTTTCCCTTGAATGTTAGTTTACAATATGTACATTTACACATATCTGGAATAACAAGCCATTCAGTTTGGAGGATGTCTGTTGCTTAGATAGTCCTAATCTAGGAAAAGACTACGTTTTTACTGACTGATGTTATCAACTTCAAGAGGCTATGGAAAAACTTTAAGGACACAGAAAGATATAAAAGCGCTATACACTTGCACAAAAATGTACAGCAGTGCAGATAATCAGTGATATAAAAAATACCTGCAGTATTCTATCTTTGTATGTTGACTGAAAATAGATAGGGTAACCTTTGCAAATGCACATGTGTGAGCTACGGCACTGCAGTTTACCAGCATGCTGAATGTGTAATCCTCTGCTGTCTTTGTGTAATGCTCCTCTGGCTTAGTCACTTGCTTTGTACAAACCAGACCTGCCTGGGAATTTTGACATGTAATATTTTGTACCAGTCCTAGATAGATGTATTAACAAAAGGTCCATCATTCCAAGAGTCATGCAATACTCCAATTCCTGCTATTCCTTCCATTCAGGGGAAAAAAATTAAAATTGAGGGAGGGAAACGTCAGTAACAGTATGTATATGTTATTCAACCAAATGTACACACTGCTACTGCAAAGCAGATTAGAGCTTTGTTATACAGTAGGAGCTCATGTTTCCACTAGGCCTGGTGGTCATACGTACTTGTTAATGTATGCACCTGCATCTACCACATGCCAAACACAGGTACTCCTTTTATTGTGTGCTGAATGCATAGCTAGTTAAATATTTGGATGTACATGTTTGTGCACATGTATGTGTGTTCTCTCAGGGTGTTCCTCCCATGGCATGGGAGACTGCACTTGCTTGCCTGGTTATTTTAGACCTTATCTAGTTAAACAGGCAGTGATTGTGTGGGACTTTTCAGGTAGAGATTGGCTAAGTCAATCACCAGAAAAAGTAATCTGACTTACCACTACTTCTCTAAGAGGTATGGTTGCCCTTTATGAAGAGCACTAGGTAACACAACACAGGCAGGATGAGTTGTATGGAAGGTCATCTGCAGCTCACACAGAAGAGGTTTAGCGTAGACATCTTGTTATTACAAAGAGATGATGTTACAAGGGCTCCTGACCTGTATAATGACCTTTAACAAATTTGCAAGACTACTGTAGAGTCATAACACGCTTTTTAGAGGCTATTCATATCTGAAATGCTGGCAGACTTGCGTTGATGTTTTCATCACTGCCACTTCTTCCTATAGAATGTGAAATATTTTGTTGAAAGCAGCTTTACAGTAGATGTTTACTAGAGGAATTTTACAAGATTCAAAAAAAGAGATTCAAAAACCCTTTCATCTTGGAACTGATGAATGTAAGCAATCATTCCTTCCTTCCTTCAGTCCCCGTGATATGGTATGTATAAGTATGTGCATTGCTACAGTAGTTACGCAACAGGAGGAGTGGGGAGAAAAGGAGAGGAGAAGAGAGACTGTGAGAACACTTAATACCTCAATTATTAATGAGTGCAATGCACTGAAATCTTGGCATCATGTTATTACCTCGTTGTCACTGTAGATACCTTTCCAGGATGTGAATTACCTGAATGACTCGTATACCTGAAAGCAAGAGTGCTACCCTGCTCCTTTGCATTTATGACAGATGTGAAATAGTTAATTTTTGAAAAATATCATAGCTAAACTTTTCAAAAAGATTTGATGTTTTGTCAATATTGATTCAGGCTTCTCAGTGTCAGTGAAGTAAAAATAATAAAGTTCTGTTGCTGCAGGGACATGAAGAAAAGATGTTTGATTGATTCTTCCATTACCCAATGACAGCTATTATGGAGCGGGGAATAAAAATAGCAATTATATTCTTGCTTTGTAGAGGAAAGAGAAGGAAAAGGAAACTGTTCTAAGATTTACAGAGTTGACATATGAGAGCTGAAATATGCCAGATATAGGAACAGATCTCACAGCCCTGTTTAGAGAAACACAGTTATTTAGCTATAATATTTGTATTCAGCAATTGAAACTAATATGAAGATGTCTTTAGCTATATTGAATAAATGAATGTGTCCAAAACTACTATGTACATTAGGAAATGGCATGGTTATATACCCATTAATGTATAAAGCAGATTTAAAAAGATAAAAAAAACCCTACAAATGCTTCTTAAATGTTTACCTTTTGCTTAGATTAAATGTAATCCTAAGGAAATGTTTTATAAACATTCAAACACAGTATAAGATGTTGCTTACTTCTGTACCTGCAGATAATAATTGATCAGACAGTGCTTTTTTTTTTGTTGTTGGGTTGTTTTTTTTTTTGTTTGGTTCAGTACTTTCCTTGTTTCCACAAGCTTATATTTCAGAGACAGAAAGCACATTTCTGAAAAACTTATTTTTCTATCTAGGAGAAAAAAAATGGCCTGGATTTTTAATATTCTGATATTATAATAAATGTAACTTTCATTGCATCTCATTTTATTTTGAGAAAAAAATTATTATGTTTGTGGCTTTAGACATAAAATTCACAATAATATATACATCTTTGATTTGGAACAATCGCCCCCTTTTCCAACTCTGGCTGTAATTTTACTGAGGTTTGTCTATTTAGGTATTCCAGTCACAGAATTAAGTTTTTATTTGCTCGCCTTTGTTTTAGTTGGTCTAATTATATTTGCATATATAAATGCAATGTTGAAAACAATTCCTCAATATAGGTCTGTTGATTATTCAGTCTATGTCAATAAAACATAAATTGCATAAATTGTTCTTCATTTTTCAAGTGATTTAGCTGAAGTCAGCAGCAACGTTAGGTATTGCTCAAGCTGAAGTACAAGTTAGAGAAGAAAAAGTGCTTTATTATTAGTGACCATTCAGTAGGCATCTGCTTTCATAAATCATATCTGCCTTTGTGTAACAGTGCAATTTCAACTCTTTTGTGTAGCTCTTTGCTACTTTTGGTGATCTACAATGTCTGTTATTATAATTTGTAGTGAATATTTTCCCAAGTGGATAACAAACTCTTCCATCTGGTAGAACCTCTCCCTTCTACCACACTAAAAATCTTCTCTCAAACATCAGAATGATTTTTCAGCCAGTAGGTCTTAAGAGTATCTGTCTCTGCTTTATTGTCAGCAAATGCTACCCTTCCAGCTTCCCACCAGACTCACTGTTCATCCTCCCTTTGGCTCCACTACCCATTACATGCTGGTTAACTCACAGATGTGTGGTCTATGACAGCTGAACCACGGCCATCAAGTGCGTACATTCTCTCAGGCTGGAAATGCAGTAAAATACTATCTGAAATTGTCTCTTGTCAGTATTGCACGCAGCACTTCCAAAAGACAAATTAACATCATAGCACTGTCTGAGCCTTTACCCTAATTACAGAAATGAAATTCCTCTTTAAATGGTAGTTGCCTTTATTTGTTCTCAGGAAAACATACTTCCCTGAAGAGGTCCAAATATCCTTTTGGTGTTTGAATTGTTTGTTGACCTTCTTCAGACTAGGTTGTGACCAAGCCTTTATGACTGGCGATTCTGTGGTGACAGATGATAGACACTTAACCTAATTTTCTGGGGAAACGTCTAAATGGTATGCTGCACATTTTAACTGGAATACTGTAACTAGACTAGGTAAAGACTACTGTGACCAAAATGAGGAAAAACAGCATAAGTAGTCAAAGTGTTTTTATTTCAAACAGCAAATGATAGCAGATGGCATGTGTGATACACTTTGTACTAAGACCCTATCAAGAATCTAACTCTGCAAATAATTCCACAGTGAGAACAGTGACCATTACATTTTATCAAGTTCAATGTGTCATGTCCTATATCTTCAGAAAAGGGAAATAAAAGTGAAGATTGATGTTAGTTAATAACATAGCAATAAAAAAGATTAAACAATCAGTTCTATAAAATATGCTGACAAGGAAATGCATATTAATGGTCATTTTTCAATAGATAACATACTTTAACACCTGATCTCTTGCAGCAGACAACACTAAATACAATTAGAAAACAGTGTGTGTTCCAATTTTGGGAATAGCCGTTTCTCTCCTAAATTTTCTCAGTGGTATCCCCTAATGTATTTTCCTTTTTTTATCAAAATGAGAGAAAAAAAATTATTTTAGGTCAATTCTTTCCATTGCAATTAAAAGTCTCTGACCACCAATAATAAAAACTGAAGAAAACTATATTTATTTGAATTCTATATTAGATAGCAGCCTGAAAATTCACTGTCAAACTTTAAATAACAGTTTCTTTATGGCATTTGAGAATTTTAATTATCTTTTGAGGTGATTTTTTGCCAGGACCTTATAGTGCCTTTCACTATACAGATAATTCTTTTCAGTGTTTTTTAGAACTACGAGAAAGCCCTTCACTTGTCCTTTTTCTTCTGTTCCATTCTTTTGATCCCTAATTTGAAATATACAGAAGTATCTGTTTGGGGATTTTTCCCCGTAAGATTACACCTCACTTTTCAGGTATATGAACCTGTAGGGTTTTGGTTAGTTGTTGTTTTGTTTTTTTGATTGGTTTGTTGTTGTTATTGTTTGGGATTTATTTTGTTTGGTTGGTTGGTTGGTTGGGGGTTTTTTTGTGTGTGTTTTTTTTCTGTTTGCTTGTTTGTTTTTCATAGAGTATATGTGAAATATTCTGAAATTGCTTAAACTAAGCTGCTAGCAAGAAAACAATCAGACCCTTCTGAACACAGAAAGATCACTTTTTTCCTTCTTACCATTAAATGGGTATCTAGTATTTCTTTAAACTATTAATGAGTTATAACTATACAATTATCTTCAGTTTATCTGTAATTATTTTTACTTTTTGCAGATACTATACTACAGTATAATAATATAATACTCTGTCTTCAAAACCAGGGGTTAGTCTTAGAGAAGGATTTAAAAAAAAAGTTACCAAACGCTCATAGATCATAACCTTAAAAACATGGAGCGGTGACTCTGCTCAGAATTCCTAGTCACTGTGTGTGTAATATACTAACCACAACAGCCACAGTCTGTTGGTAAAGGGAGCAAGAACCATACTTGAAAGCTGTTTTAAATTATTTTCCCAACACAGGCTAAAACATGTTTAACTTGCTTCTGCAAATCATGTTTAGTGACCTACTTTAAAGGCATGTTTCACATCTTCATAATTGTGTATGCTTTCTGGATCAGGTACTGAGCCATTTTAACCTCTTGTATAAGACTCGGGAATTTCCTACTCCTTGTATTGAGCCAGCAGACTTGAGAGCAGACATGAACCTTCACATCTGCCTCCAGCTTTCAGGTATTGTCCAACAGGAAGAGAAGGAAGGCTATAGTACAACTGCTGCAGAATAGCTAAATTTCTGAATTCAACAGTGGTGTGTTCATGTAAGTTTGTCCTGAGAGTGAGTATTTGTCAGAGCTCCCAGGAAGGGTGGATCTTGGCTAGTAACAGATAGAGGGATGTAAATGGAGGAGTTAGTTTACTAGCCTTCACCTGCTAGCAAAGGCCCCATTTTAGATGTAAGCACGTAATTCCTGGGTGTTAAAACACATAGCATGAATCTTTGTCACCCTGGTCTTTACTGTAACACAGGACAGCTACTTGCAAAACACAGGTGGCAAAAATACTCCCTGAGTAAACTCTTACAGCACTGTGCACTGAAAGAGCTCCATTCCTCTTGCCTCCATGCATCTGCCCTCTCTCATTGACAAGCAAAGCCTACCTGTTGGTAGTATTATAGGGGTGTATTGCAACCCTTTTTTTTTTTAGTAGTTACCTCTAATCCTTTACATATGCTTGCTGAACACTTTTCCATGCATTCCCTGGTCACAGTTTACATATAAATTAAATTTACACGCAAATTAGTAATTGTAAGGTATTTTTCATTAATTTTAAAAATAGGCTTTTTAAAATCATAAACAGATTCAAGTATGCTAATATTTTACCAAAAAAAAAAAATATCACCCAACCAAAACCAACCCACAACAAACCAAAAAACAAGCCACGGCCTTTTCAATTAAATAATATAAATAAACTTTCCCCTACTTTTGTAATGTTTGAATGCATTTCCTGAGAAACTCTGACAGCAGCAGTTCCACTTTTATTTTTTTTCCAATTAGTTTAGTGGAGAATTTATTTTCTCATGGTCTGTGCAGTAGTGTAATTTTTCTATGAGTTTTGCAAGAAAATGTGTGGTCTTCCTTATTCCATGCCCAGAATAGCATCTGAAGTGTTCATATTCCTGAATGCTGTCTCTCTTCTGTGCATTAATGTACTCAGTCTTTGTGGACTCAGTGGTTTCACCTGCCAGAATGTGAAAAAAGAATTAGGATGAGTGACGGATGACCATAACACAGAAGAGCTGCTTCTGAAGTCAGTTTTTGCTACAGCTGATGGGGTTTAGTGCTTTGTAACTATAGTATCACTTTTCAAAATAAACTTTCACACTATGCTTGCTCAGTAAAATAGGTAAACAAATCAACAAAAAGACCCCAACAACCCCAAACAAACAGAATTGTAATTAAAAGAGACTCTTCCAATACTTACCATCAGGGTCTGATCCTGGATCTATAGCATGAATGTACAGATTCTTTTGCCACTAGAACTACAAAAGGTGTTATTTTTATCTGTTTGATACTGTTACATGGGGGCTGCATGGGCAAGGGTCCCAATCTGCTTGATAAAGAGCAATAGTAGATTTCAAATAAGAAGCCATCAGTTCTATTGGAGGACATAGAAAAGGTGTGTGTCCTGCAGTTACAGGTAAAACAGGCAAACCCATGGTCTTCATTGGCCCTTGTGAAATGCAGAGTGTCCTGGGTTCAGCAGTTGCAGTTATTTTTCTCCTTCTTAGTAGCTACTGCAGGGCTGTGTTTTGATTTTTTGGCCTGGGAACAGTGCTGATAACGCTGATGTTTTCAGTTGCTGCTCGAATGTTTGGTCTGGCCAAGGACTTTCTGAGCCTCATGCTCTGCCAGGGAGGAGGGGAGGCCGGGAGGAAGCAGAGACAGGACACCTGACCCAAACTGACCAAAGAGGTATTCCATACCACAGCACATCATGCCCAGGATGTAATGGAGAGTTACCCGGAAGGGCTGGGTGGGCCGCAGGGTTGGATGAGGTATCGGTCAGTGCTCAGCTTGGGGGAGTGGGGTGAGTTATTGGTCGGCTGGTGTTGAGGTGTTGTATTCTTTCCTCTTGTTATTTCCTTTATCATTATTATCATTGGTGGTAGCAGCAGTGATTTGTGTTATACCTTAGTTACTAAACTGTTCTTATCTCAACCCGTGGGAGTTGCATTCTTTTCGATTCTCCTCTCCATCCCTCCAGGAGCAGGGGGAGGGCAAGAAGCGGGGGAAGTGAGCGAACGAGGTTTGTGGTTGAGTTTAAACCACGACACAGAGCAACCACAGGTGGAAGAGTTCAGATCACAGATGGTGGAGTAGATTAAGCGGAAGATGAACCTTTTGTGTTTTATGATTGCCAATTTCATTGACTGTCTACCTAATTTTAGGCACTTTTTTTAAACAAGAATTGCAAAAAAAAATCTAGTTACTAGTAATAGTGAGTGAAAAAAATGAGCCTTGGACTCATGTAAGATATTTTCACCCAAGAGCACTTGTCACTATACAAAAAGCATATTTTGGTAGGTAGTGGGGAAAGCAGCAGGACGTATTTTATCTTTGTCTTTATAGTAAGCAATTTTTAAATAGTATGCAGAAGTAAGATGCCATGACAGCTTGTCTTCAGTGCAAATAAAAACTTCTGCACTGTAGGCAGCAAACTAGCAGTAACTATACTGAGCGAAACTCAGATCAGAAAAGGTATTTAATACTTTTATAATTAATTTTAATAGAAAATATTAGATTACAAACCCAGGAAGGTTACTATTCATTTCTTCTGACATTTTATAAGAAGATAATATTCATATTCTATGAACTGTTACTTTACTAGTTTCATAGTAAAATGCAGAGATTTACATTTTAGAGTTCATTAAAACTATTGAAGGAGAGAAAAATTACTCTAACGTTACCTAAGACATGATGTAAAACAACAAATGTGGCAATCTTTGGTCATCTTTTTTTCAAATGCTGTCTACTGCACACTACTGAAGAAAAATACAGAAGTATAATATTAATAAAGAAAACCTGCAATTAGCAGGAAGCATTGCCTGATGAGATTAATATATTCATCTACTTCTAGTTATTACTGTTTTCCTCAGCTGAGGCTCTGATCTCTGAATCTTCAGACTGTTGGGTGATTTGTCATAGAGATATCTGTAGCAGCATATGTTATCACATTTTCCTTATTTTTCTATTTACATCTTCCTAAACACAGTCATTAAGGATAATAAATGTTTCATGTATTCCAGGAAGATATTTTCATTAAAGTATATGATTTTATTGCCATCTTTCTCCCAGAACAGTGGCAGCCTGTTTCCCATGACTGTAATTGATTAGTCACTGTGAAAGGCTATAACTGAAAAAATTTAGGAAAAAAAAAATCTTAGATTTCTTTTATTCTTTGCTATATAGAGCCCTTCATGAAGTTTGGTGTTTATTAATGTGTGTTACAAAAGAAATTTAGGAAGATTGTGTTTAAATGCCTACAGCACTACATACGTGATCTTATCAAATTTAGAAATGCAAGCATGGTCATGGCTTTGTGATGATCCTTTACTACGTGAAAGCTTCAGAAGTATAAAAATGTTTGGGACTGTGAAAAAATGTGGGGCCATTGTGGGACTTGTTTTAATATCTTTGTAGGTTGCCTTGTGATGCAGATAGAAATGGTCCAGTGAATTAATGGAGTCAAGGGGACATCTGCAGGGCATAAGGGACGCTCATGTTGTTAAAGAGTGTCAGAGGGTCATGGAACTGATTGAATGCCACATTGTCACCAGGAGATAGCAGTAAGAAGTGCTGAGAGCTGCAGCAGTGAATCCAACACAAACATTCATTTCAAGAGCATAGCTGTAGGTCAGACAAGAAAATAAATGTGAGCAATTTGCATAGCCTTGTCTATAACAAAAGCTTTGCTGAGCTAGTAATTAAAGAATAAGAAAACACAGGTTTGAGAGGCAAACTACATGGCAAAATTTGTCTTTTTTGTTTCAAGTTAGCTGCTAATAACCACTGAGAAGAAACTGACCCTTGCAAGTCATATAATGTAGAGGCAGACGCAGATGCCTTTTTTTTGTGTGTGTGTGCATTAATTGACAGGTACAAATCAGCCATAATCATTGTTGAAGGTACAGGTGTCCTTAAGTTTAGCCTTGGATTAAGCAATTGCCCAATTGTTCCAACTGGAGTTGGAACAGACTCAAGATTCTTTAACATTAATCAAGTGCTCTCTGAGCTAATGCGTGCAGAGCAGTGTCCTGCTTGTGCCTTTCTCAAGTGCATTGTTGTTACTGATTTTGCTGCCCTGGGAAACTGAGAGTCCTAAAATCTCTGCAAGGGCAATACCCTTTGTGAAGCTAAAGGGATGCACATACCATCTGCCTGGCCCTGAAAGGACAGCAGCTACCAGCAAGTGCTGCTGCCAGGTCTCCCATGCAATAAAGAAGGAAATTTCTTCCAAAGGGTCTCTGCCACATGAAGATCGCTTATGACAGAGCAGTGTGCAGACAGCCTAGCAGGAACTTGGAAGTTAATCCTCCAGTGCCACTCCTTCATCCCGGTTTGAACAAAGTACAGTGGGACAGCTGGAATACAAGAGAATTTGGACTTTCAGTGACTAATGCAACTCAGTGGGTGCCTGGATCATCAGCACTATAACTCTGCCCCAAGATTTAAGTGTTCCTCTTTTCATTCCTCGCAAGGTTATGAAAGACTATAGGTCAGCAAAGGTCTCTAATGGACTCCTTTTATACCGACACATAGCCACACTTTCAGCAGGAACCAGCCTCATGACTGACAATAAAAAGGGGGACAGGACTCAAGCTAGAAGGTAAAGAAAAGAATTATGATGTTGTTTCACATACACAGCCTATCTCTTCTCATGAATATAACTTACATGTTAAAAGACACTTCTGCTGTTTACTTAGTGTTAAGTCTCCACAGCGAATAAAATTTTTATTTCTTGAATTTTGCTCTTTTAGAAAAAATCTTGAACTGGCAAATATAATAATAATTTACACATTTATGACACAGAAATATGCCTTTCAGGTAGAAAAATGAAAACTTTGGGAAGTTATAAATGGTACCTGAAACCTAAGCAGAATAGCCTCCCTGGCTTTCTCTTATAGTTTACAAAAAGAGATGGACCCTCTAGGGAGAGTGTAAAATCATTTTCCTACGGTGAAGCGCTCTCCAGGTGCCTGTCTTCCCTCAGGGACCCTAGGGAGATTGTCTATGTGGGCTGGTTTCTTCCAGGCATATCCTTTTCCTTTCTCACCTGAAAGCATTCATTACAGGTGAAATTTAGCTTTGTATAAAAGCCCTGATGGGAAGTGCCTGAGTGCCATTACATTTCACAGTTGTGTTGGGGAAAGAGCAGCAGACAGGAAACCTGAAGTGCTTACACATCTCAAACTGTACAGCTCATGGCCCCCTGAGGGAGGAGAGCACCAGGATGAGGGCTATGTGAATGACTTACACTGGTCTCAGTCTTCCCTCTTCCTTCTCTTTTTAAAGCAACAACAGCATATTTTGGAAGGGGGCGGGAAGCTTGGTATTAATATTGAATGATTTCTTTTTCTTGTCAACATGATCATTTAAGAGCCTACATAAAAATATTTCATGCCAAAGAAAATGTTTCATCCTCTATGACATTTTATTTTTCTATTATCATTTCTTTTATTTCAAATGTCAGTAAAATCTGAAGTAGAATATTTCAACTTGAAAGATTTGAAACTTTTACCTTAATGTTCTCCTCACCCTGCAATGAAATTAGTCAGTGAATTTGACAAAAAGTTTGAACTTGCTTGGGCCAGTCTTGTTACCGTAATGGCGAGGGAAAATAGATTAAGAATTCCATGTCTATATACCATTTGTCATCCTTATTTAGAGGCATTTGTTGTACTGCTAATGTTTGTAAAGTAGCACATCCACTCTTGCCAGAAGAATCCAATACTGCTGCATTTACATGTCTAATATTCAGATAAACAAGAAATGTCACATTGTTTTTGGAAGATACTACCAAAAGCAATGAAAAATGACAATTTATAGATTGCCTTATTATCCTTTTGTACTGAGCTGGGATGGGAGCTCATTGCTTGCTAGCAAGCAAGCTAATGTGCCCACTCGACCCCCAATGTCCCCAGTTGCCCCTGTGAGAGGTGTGCTGGGGGCTGCTTGTGCGCACGCTCCTCTGCACGCTCACTGAGATGCGCTGATCTGCAGGCCTGCCCTAGCCACTGCCATCCAGCCTGCAGAAGGCACAGTGGTTCAGACAGAAGCCCAGAGATTATTTACAACAGAATGTGTTTCCATTTCTGTACTGTTTCATTGTTGCTGGAATCAGAAAAATATACAGGGCTCAAAAACCAGTTCATGCTGTATTTACTTCTGTTACAAGGGCAAAAAGTACTGATAAACCACAAAGCTATTACTTGTTCTGATCTAATGTCCTTCAAACTACAAGAAATGGGATTTTTGTGGGGTTTTTTTTTTTCCTACACTGTGAGGATGAAATCCTTAGCTTTAAACATTCATTTTTTTATGTCGAAGGACTAGAGATTAGGCCTTAAGATAATTGTATGATGATTGCTGTCTGGCTTTGTTACCATTTCTCTTCTTTTTCTGACATGGTTTGGGAATAAGCTGGTTCAAAACCAATAGCAGAAACCAGTGAGACTTAGAAAACCAGCATAGCCTGAAGATGCATTATCTTGTGAAATGCTGGAGCTAGAAAAGCCCATTTTAATGCCACAAGTAATCTTGGAATTTTCAATAACAAAATGAAAAGCTTTCATGCCAGTGTTTGTGAGATACTGGCTGTTAAAATGCATGTGGGAAAAGCTTGTAAGGTGCTTTTATTTGCAGGCCAGTACAAATGCTTTCAGGATCAATATGCTTTTCCAAACATTTCTCCCAGACTAGTGATCAGAGAAGGGGGAAAGACAATCCCTGTGTAACTGACCACATAGCCCCCTCCAAAAGAAAATCTTTGGGGTGATTCTTCTTGAGACTCATGTCTTACCTTTTCAGTTTACTTTCTCCAGAGACACACAAACACAGTCATGTATGTGCTTGTGCATACACAAAGACACACTCTCTTCTGGGATGGAAACTGTCTGCTCCCAGGTTGCCTTAGATGTCTAAAAGCCAAGAGAAAGTATTCATTGACCATTTACACAATCTAGCTACATGTTGTGTTTTCCTGATTCCTACCCTTAATTTACCTTCAGAGAAGGTAACTATGTTAATTACACACATACTTATACTGCTTAGACAGGAGCTTAATTATCTCATGATATTTCTTGCTATGTTTAACGCAAATGACAGTAGCAGAGGAGAGTCAAACAGATACTTTCTCAGTACCTGAAAATATATATGTAATGTAAGGATGATTTTTCAGCTAATATTCGAAGGGGTACAAAATACCCAGTTGTCTTTGGAACAAGCAATTTTTATTTTAACATATTAATTTTAAGGTTTGAGGTGGATGTTTTGGGGGACATTTTTTTTTCTTGTTTGTTTTTAATTAAGGAAAGGTTGAGTATTTCTGAAAATACAGTAATTTTTAATCTGCTAAGCCCTTCATTTTGACTTGCATACTTGATAAATGTGCATAGAATCATAGATTCATAGAATAGTTAGGGTTGGAAAGGACCTCAAGATCATCTAGTTCCAACCCCCCTGCCATGGGCAGGGACACCTCATACTAAACCATCTCACCCAAGGCTTCGTCCAACCTGGCCTTGAACACCGCCAGGGATGGAGCATTCACAACTTTCCCTGGGCAACCCATTCCAGTGGCTCACCACCCAGTAGGAAAGAACTTCCTCCTTACATCCAGTCTAAATTTCCCCTGTTTAAGTTTTAACCCATTACCCCTTGTCATGTCACTGCAGTCCCTAATGAAGGGTCCCTCCCCAGCATCCCTATAGGCCCCCTTCAGATACTGGAAGACTGCTGTGAGGTCCCCACGCAGCCTTCTCCTCTCCAGGCTGAACAGCCCCAACTTTCTCAGCCTATCTTCATATGGGAGGTGCTCCAGTCCCCCAGTCATCTTTGTGGTCCTTCTCTGGACTTGTTCCAACAGTTCCACGTCCTTTTTATGTTGAGGACACCAGAACTGCACACAATACTCCAGGTGAGGTCTCACGAGAGCAGAGTAGAGGGGCAGGATCACCTCCTTTGACCTGCTGGTCACGCTCCTTTTGATGCAGCCCAGGATACGGTTGGCTTTCTGGGCTGCGAGCACACACTGAAGCTGGCTCATGTTCATTTTCTCATCGACCAGCACCCCCAAGTCCTTCTCTGCAGGGCTGCTCTGAATCTCTTCTCTGCCCAGTCTGTAGCTGTGCCTGGGATTGCACCGACCCAGGTGTAGGACCTTGCACTTGTCATGGTTGAACTTCATAAGGTTGGTATCAGCCCACCTCACAAGTATATCAAAGTCCCTCTGGATGGCATTCCTTTCCTCCAGTGTATCAGCCAAACCACACAGCTTGGTGTCGTCAGCAAACTTGCTGAGGGCACACTCAGGCCCACTGTCCATGTCAGCGACAAATATGTTAAACAAGACTGGTCCCAACACCGATCCCTGAGGGACACCACTCATTACTGGTCTCCAGCTGGACATTGAGCCATTGACCACAACTCTTTGTGTGCGGCCATCCAGCCAGTTCTTTATCCACCGAGTGGTCCATCCATCAAATTGATGTCTCTCCAATTTAGAGACAAGGATGTCATGTGGGACAGTGTCAAATGCTTTACACAAGTCCAGGTAGATGACATCAACCGCTCTACCCCTGTCCAACAGTTCTGTAGCCCCATCATAGAAGGCCACCAGATAGGTCAGGCAGGATTTCCCCTTAGTGAAGCCATACTGGCTGTCACCGAACATCTTGTTGTTTTTCATGTGCCTTAGCATGCCTTCCAGGAGAATGTGCTCCATGATTTTGCCTGTCCTTGCTTCTACTTTTTATAAGCCTCTTTTTTCCTTTGAATTTTCCTCAGCAGCTCCTTTTCCATCCAAGGAGGTCTCCTGGCCCTCCTGCTGCACTTCCTTCTAGTTGGGATGCAGCACTCCTGAGCTCTGCAGCAGGTGATCCTTGAATATCAACCAAGAGTCTTGGGCCCCCCTGTCCTCCAGGGCTATATCCCATGGAACCTTACTAAGCAGGTTCTTGAAGAGGCCAGAGTCTGCTCTCTTGAAGTCCAGGGCAGTGAGCTTGCTGCACACTCTTCTCACTGTCCTGACGATCTCAAATGCAACCATCTCATGATCGCTGTGTCCAAGGCTGCATAAATAAATTTGTATAATAATAATTTGCATAATATATTTGGATAGATATAGGATTATGTCTTTTCAGGTCTATACAGTAAGGGCACTTTCTTGTGAGGTCACTTTTCTCTGTGAAAAGTAGTTTGAAATGTCTAAGTTGCTTCATATCTATTCATTGGGTAATAGCTATGGTACCAACTGACATGGTAGACAACTTTATAACATAATGTACTTTTCTCCATCTTAATAAAATTTGAAAAATTTTTATTATTAGAAAACAAAATAAAATGGGATAAGTGTTTCTGAGATCAGTTACCTCTTCCATAAAATTAATTCAAAAAATGCAGTAAAAGAAATTAACCAGAAATTCACTATGTATTACCTATCAACATTTTTTATTGTTTCATTTATGGTTGATTTACCTCCACTCTGGGTGATGACAGTGATATGAGTAAAAAGAAAAACAGTTTTTAATCTCCTCTTTAAAGAATGGAGGATGAAATTCTTTTAGTAATCTGTTCCTTCAGATATTAAGTGATGGTGTTTGATTGCACTTATGGGTAATATAAAAATTACAGTCTCTGATGTTTTGTGGTTGTTTTTTTTTTTTTCCCCAGCCATAGCATTTTGAAATTTCTTTTGTGTTTAGATATAAAACTATGTGAAATAAACTGACAGTTTAGCTTGTGTTAAGGACTTCTGAAATAAACTGACAGTTTAGCTTGTGTTAAGGACTTCTGATTTTGGACACCATTGAC
This sequence comes from Lathamus discolor, assembly GCF_037157495.1. Taxonomy (NCBI): domain Eukaryota; kingdom Metazoa; phylum Chordata; class Aves; order Psittaciformes; family Psittacidae; genus Lathamus; species Lathamus discolor. Next base: position 24,965,371 of record NC_088887.1, on the reverse strand, counting down.
TAATGATGCTAGATTTGGTAATAAATTTATTTTAAACTTCTTTAAATATCAAGCAGCATATTGCTTTATTAGGATGAAGCTTTTGTCTGGAACTTTAGGTTCTTTAACAGTTTTGCAAAACCTCTGCAAGAGGAATCTATGGTGAATCAGTCTTTGCCTAAAATATAAGGGAATATTGGAAGCTTAGGTCCTTCTAAATTTCCTTTGTGGAAGGCAGCCTAACAATGAAGGAAGAAAAAGAAAAGAAGGAAAGAGAAAAAGGAAGAGTGAAACAGTGAACTGTGATATTTCATTTTATGGCCAAACCAAATGACAACTCAAAGCCAACTAATAACCTAATACAGAGGAAAAAGGGAAAGGCTCACTTTCTTTCTCTTTTTCTCCAGTCATGTCTTCCTTCCCATGTTCCAGATTTGGTGATTATTTGTTTCTCTAACTCAGTTTGATAACATGGCAATTAATACTTTTTTTTCTTCCCATCTCAGTTTTCTTGCAATTTAATAGTGGAAAGGAGTTTGTCATCTGACCATTTGAGTGCTAGAGTCAGCACAAAGGAAATCATATAAAACACAAGACCTCTCCTTTTTAACGGCAACAAGCTGCTGTACCAGCTGGGTCCAGCGGTACCAGCATGATGCCAGAGACAGTGGGGTGGCATCCTGAGACCACAGCTGGAGGACATCAGGATAGTACTAAGACAAGGTCCTTGAGCTTTCTCTTGTCATACGGAAGGAAACATGTGATCAATTATTTTTTGTTATCAATAGTTTTTGGCACAGTGTGTGAGCCCCGGGACACAATCATTTGAACACAGACCAGCCCTGCAGAGGTCAACAGATTGTGGGAGACTGATTACAGTGCTCTACTTCAGGTGCCTGTTTGGCTACATCATAGGCACCTTCCTTTCTATACCATTTTTAAATCTGTTCCTGTCTGAGCAGCTCAGCAAGTTAGATAGACAGTTTCTTTGTTCTTAAGCTCAGTATTTCAGGGATTCTCCTGAGCAACAGAAGTCTGGATTGCAACTCTTTGATGCCAGTAAATACAGAAAAGTAACTTCAAGGCAAGAGACAGGAAAAGACCCATCTTGAACTATAGTCTGAGCATTTGTGAGGGTTCAAGTGCTGAGCTGAAAGAGTAAGAAAAATGGGCTTTTACACAGGTGTTCTACTTTCCAGGTGACTGTCTCAGACACAGTTTTGAAAGTGTCCGTCTTTCTTGTCCATCTTCATCTTCCAAAAACTAGAAGGCATGAACACAATTTCCAGCTCAGTTGTACCCAAGATCTCCAACATCTTGGGTTTTTGCTGAGATTCTGCAATGCCTCATCTACTGTAATTTAAATATATATAGGAATCTGTTTCTTTGTTCCATTTCAAACAGATAAAATTGCTTTATCTTCACCTTAGAAACAAAATTACTAAGATTTATGTAAAAAGATAATAAACCATAACAAAGGACCTGAAACTGTCTGAGGATTAATCTAAACTCCCCTTAGCCTTCAATGAAAACAAAATAGCATACCATAATCTTTTACTGCATGTACTTTAATACAATTAGCAGTCTGAGTGTTCTGAAGAGCCTCTAGATTGTGTTAACATGGAGGATGAATTTCACTTTAACAGAGAAACAGTGATCTTTCCAGTATTTTTGGATATTTTTTTTATCTCTGTGAGAGATTCAATGTTACTTTTATGTGCATTTATAAAAGTATTATTTCGGTTATTGATAAGAGCTAAAATTCTACACCTTGCAGTTACTTTTTTTTTTTTTTTTTTTTTTTTGAAGCTGAGGTATATATGTATTTAAGTTTCTATAAATATATTTATCCAATTAAAATGTACTTGTGTCAGTTATGGAGGACTAAATTCACACAATGTAAAAATCAATTTGTAATAATGCATTTACAGCAAAGCAGAATATGTTCAGACTTTATAAACTTATTTACACTTGACTTTTGAGTCTAGATGTTTTTAATACCTTTTCATTTAACAGAAAATATTAAATGGTTCAGCTTTGTAGCACTAGAATAGGTTAGAAAACTGAAAGGGATTCATTCCTTTGTTCTGAGATTAAACCATAAACCCCTTGTCTAAGCACATACAAGTAATATCAGAGATAAGGATAAATATGAAACTACAATGACAAGGATGAAAAACGGAACTTAAATACCTGTTACATCTTACATCAGTTCTTTGTATCGAAACCCTAGGTGATGAATGGTCTTAGATGACTATTATTAAAAAAGAAAGTAAAGTCCCATTTATAAATATACTCCATTCTAAGATTAAAAAAAAAAGTCTTAAGTATCTCTAGTAACATCAGCAATAACATCATTTATATTGCTGTTGCTTTCAAAGAAAGCTAGCTGCTTTAATTCAAGGACAGAAAATGCTTCAATGAGTTATAAACATGTATGTGTATAAAATTTGATGGATTCTTTACAGTAGCTATTTATGTGCTTATATTGGGCTAAACTCCTTGCTCAAGGCAATAGGTGCAGTCCTAATGGCTTCAATAGAATTGTGAATACTCTACCCATGGACTTGAGCACATCTTTTTCAGGAACAGGAATAATCTTCAAAGGTGTAATCAGATCAAGGGTAGGTGATGGGGAATGCAGACGTATATGTTGGTTGCCTTCTTTTTTCAGGGAGTTCCAGAAGTGTGGTTTTTTTGGGGTGGGGTTTTTTTCACCTTTAGAGAGATAAAGATCATAGTAATCAGCATATGTTGGCTTAGAATTTCTTATCGAGAGCTCTTTTGCAAACATACAAAATAATTACGTATGGCAAAGTTAAAAGCAATTAATAGCTGTCCTGGTTTCTTTTTCATTCTGACATTTTGGAATTTTGTTTTTGAAAATATTATTGCAAGAAGCAATAGCAAAATTACGTACAGATCCAAATTATTTTTTTTCTAAAATCATCAATCCCTTTATTTTCTGAATCAAGCTTTATTGTGGAAGAATTAAATCTGTGAAGGCCTAAAGGTAGATGCTATGCAAGCCTGGGAGTTCTATTCCTAGGCGGAATAGAGCTCCTTTCTGCATGATGTTGGGAGAAGCAACCTTCTGGCTTCCAGGAGTCACAGGAAAGTCCTTGAGGTTTGGGGAAATGATGCATATGTGATTGGGACTGTGGGAATATTATTCTTTATGGCACTCTGCCTGAAAAAGTAAGTAGCAGTGAAGCTTGGCCTCTTGTTTTTGAGGCCCAGAAAATGAGCAACCACCCTTTTTCTGATGTAGCTCAGTCCTATTACTTCATACTGGAGTAAATAAGCCTCCCTATGTCCCCTACTCACATATTCCCTGTTAATCCTATTTTATCCATATTTCTGTGTACTGGGAAAGAGAAGGATGATGTGGAACAGACTAGGTCCTGGCTCTTACACAGCAAGGACAGAAAGTGGAGGGTGGAGAGGAAAGACCCTTGCTGCAGGCAGGGAGCAGCTACTAAAGGGAAAATCCAGCAGCCTTTTTAGCAGGAATAGAAGGATGCACAGGAAAGCAATAGGAGTTGGATCAGATTATCTGCACCTGTTCTGGCATAGGCAGAGGTTTTTTCGGCCCTGTGCTTTGACCAAACTCTGCCAAATACCTGTTCTCAGGAATGACGAGAAACTGAGGAGTGTAAGTTTAACTTTCGTTGTTTCTTTTAGGGAAAGAGAGTGATTCAGCTTCTTGATGAGTTGAGGCTTCTATATTTGAAAAATTAATTCCTTATGTTTACTTAACCAGTATTTTATTGTTTGAAATTTTAAGAAACTAAATAATATTACATCTACAAAAGATAAACAGTGAATGATGGTTTTTTGTTTTTTTTTTTTTTTATATATATATATATAACTTCTCTCCACATAGAAAACATTCTAGTAGATTTAATTCATAAATTAAAATGAAGTTCTCAACACTTCACAGAATGGAAAAATGAAATTCAGATGCATGATTTGCTCAAAGCCCCAGAAAGGCCTCTGTCAAATGCACAATTAGCAGTGGATACCCTTGAAAATTATTCATGAAAGCAGTGTTCAATACTCGAGAATACCTGTGGTCTCAATGTGTTAAGATCTTTGCAGACATCTACTAGTGAAAAAGAAAACCCCTCCCAACATGGTTGTAAAATGTGTCACAATTAGAGAACCATTACATGAAACAGTAATACATCAATGGTTTTTGAACAAAGCAAATTTCAGTTTCCATGCATTAGTAAGACTAGGCCCCAAGCAGATGTCCAATCACAAGCTATTCCGGGTTAATTATTAAAGAAACTACTGAAATAGCACAGAGGTAATACAAATTTATAGGTATTCTTTTATATTTTTGAAGTCGTAACCATGATTAATAATGACTTTTCTAATACACAGCTGATACTTGTGTAAACAGGTTTGTTTGGGTTTTTTCTGTTTTTGTAATAAATTTTGTATTTAAGAGAGCTTCATTTTCTGTGGTCTCTATGAGACATTATATCAAGTTCAGACACATCAATAAAACTGACTAGTACCCAAGACAAAAAAACTGAAACAGCTGCTTGTTTTCAGCTCTTGCCAGTGACTCATAAATAACCATACAGCCACAGATCTGCTGCCAGTAAAATGACTGTATTATCTTCTGAATAATCTTCATATTAGTGAATCAATTATTAGTTTAAATTCTCCTTATTTCATCATTATTAGAAATTATGCACGTAAAAGCAAAAAATTGTGAACCAACTGAAATATTTGCACTTCTAATGCCACGTAGATTGTGCCTTTCCAAATATTTTTTAAATATTACTATTGTAGGAATGTGTGAGTATTCCTTTAATGGGGAGGTATTTGCTACAGCTCTGTTACAGCATAGATGCTGGATTTCTCCTGATAGTCTCTTTCAGTGAACATGATGAGCCCTTCCTGGGGTTCTCACCTAACACAATTTCCTCCTCGTCACTGAGCATAGCAGTCAGGACATCACCCTCAAGAAGGGTTAAAAAAATTAATTAAAAAAGACAATGATAAACAGCAAGGCAATACCATCATATTACTATTTCTTGTGCAGCACTGTCTCCTGAGGAACTTTGAAAGAAGTGTTCATTAATTTAATGGAGAGGGGTAATGAATTTTAATAGCTTTAGAGCAATGGCAGACAAATCCTCTCCCCTAGATACTCTAAAGTTGTGTCAAAGTTTCAGTTTAAGATGAGGGGATCTCTACAGGAAGTACTCCAGGCATTGTTTTGTACTGTGAGCAGCAAAACCAGACCTGTATCAAGGTCGGACCACGTGAAAAAGTGTTTTGAAAAAACCCTGCTCCCTGAGAAGCTAAAGCTACAAAGTAACTGTTAGGAAAGAAATTGTCAGAAGTGCTTTCTGCTGTCAGTTTTGCTGCTTCTCATGGCTCAATCAACTCTTCACACATGTTCTGCAGAGTGACGAGAACAATTACTGATTCTTGGAGATGTTGAGTTGCATAAGGTTTGACAGCCACACCAGTTTGATCATTGACATAGTATTTGAGGACAGTATTTAACAACATAATTCTTCTTGCAGATAAATTGAACAGTTTTGTAACACTGCCATGATTAGGCTTCTCAGACTTTCTTGTTGTGAAAGAAAAACAGAGCATCATGGGAAAGTCTACTTTTCTTAAAAAGGTTCAAATTTCACTATAGGAAAATGAAAAACAAAACAAAACACAACAGGTGAGTCAGATGAGACAAATTTTAAACTGGGAAGTGGCAGACAATGATGAGTAGACAAGCAATTGTTTGAACACATAAAGAAGTTAGCAAATGATTTGTGGTTGGAAACTAAGGCAATAAAGGAAAAATCAGTGCCAGGCTTACTGAGATGGTAATGACAGTGACGGTAAAACACACAGGAAAGGAGGTATAATAGTAGCAAGATTCTTACAATAAAACCAAAGTTTGTTTTGTCACCTTACAAGGTGACAAAATACATGAGGGAAATACGATGAAATACAAAATCAGGCAATCATATGGCACTTAATATTTGGCTTAAAAGGCAAATGGGTACACAACTAATATACTCACCACTGTCTGGTCAAATGGATCTATTAGGAGACTTGGTTGCACTTGTATTTATTTTATGATTATTGTAGTATGCATATTCATATAATCACAATGATTATAGTTATTTAAATAATTTTCAGTTGTTTATTGGAAAAGCTAACTAAAGGTAGAGTTCTGATTATTATTATTTTTTACATAAGAAATGCACTTGAGGAGAAAGAAACCAGGAGTTTATTCTTATTCTTGTCACAAATAATAGTGTGACAAAACACAGCTCTAATATCCAAGTGACTGTGGTCTTGAATTAAAAAGGAGATTTCAGTCCAGGCTTCTAAGGCCTATATCTGCTATAGCTATCTTGGAAAATGGATGTTAGATGCAGCATAGAAGTCTTCTCTTACAAGCTCCTGTAAGAAAAAGTAAACTGGACCTCCTCCCACACTTTGTAGAACAGTCATAATCTGAAAGGCACAGTCAGTTTTCTCTGGCTTTTACAATTCTGTGTCTCACAGATAGATACTGCTTGATAAATTACATCCTTGACCTCTCCATGGCAAAGAATCCTCTTATGTCATCAGAATATCAAAAGTGAAGCAGATTCTATGGCTAGTACAGAGGAATCTATAGCTGGATGTTTATGCTGGGTCTTATTGAAACATTTCATGTGTACTTTCAAAACTATTCCTGTTTCTTCACTACCTGTGTAGTAAAAGTAGTATGAACACCTGTAACCTATTTACATGTTATTGCGTAAATAGCTGATCCTTTAAATTACAAATATTTCAGGTCTAGCTTTAGATTTATTGGATCACATTTTTTACCGGTTTTGTTCTGTGGCTGTTGGCATTACTACACAACATAGAATCATAGAATCATAGAATAGTTAGGGTTGGAAAGGAAGCAGGATTTTTTCTTATCAAAGGGACTTTTGCTTTATCAAAGTATTTGATACTGTTCGGTATTACATGACACTCACAGAGTTGAATTGGATCTAGGAGCACTGTACTGCCTACATGTTTCCAGAATCTTAAATTTATGGTTGCTGTCTGAAAGAAAAGAAACTCCTCTCAAACAGGTATTTTAAAGGCTGGGTTTTGGGGGGGGGGTTTATTGTTTTTTTGTTTGTTGGTGGTTTTTTTTTTAAGTAAGGCCCAAAGAAGCTTGATGCAAAAACAATCAAAGAGCTTCTTCAACACTTCTCAAAAGCAATCATCCTGCTTCTGCTGGTTAACATCTTTGAGATTCTTTGACATTTAAACTTAGCACGTTTTTGTCATCTTCTGGGCTTTTTAAAAAAAAATTATTTGCTGGGGGGCCTGGTTTTTACTTTGGTTTGGGTTTGCGGCATTGTGAGGAAGAGGGGCGAAGGAAGGATTTTATACAATCTATCACAAAACCCAGGTGTTTAAAATGCAGTTATTTCCCCACCTTAGTGTGAATAATTTTTGGGAAAAATATTTATTTTTCTGATGAGTCAAATAAGTCTTTTGAAAAGAGAAAAAAGCAAACCAATGAATAATATATGATGAGTTAGACTGACAATTTCTTACCTTCACTTGTCAGCAAATAAATTGACAGCCACGTACAGATGAGTTACCACTGAGTTTACAGTCAACTTCTCACAGTTCTCTTGGAAGGAAAATCAAGATTTAACATTTTTCTTTCACTGAATGACATATTTTAGCAGGATATCTTATTCAATATTGCATCTGAAAACAAAAATTAAAGACTTCTTGTATGTACAAAACTGCAAGAACTTTGCACATAAAGATCAAAATCTAAGGAGAAAAAATGACTAATGAGTTTTTCTGTATACTTCAGAGTTTGTTTTATATACATCTAACCTAATTTCTCCTAATTTTCTGCATTAAGCAAAGCTATTCTTTCATATGAAATGTTCCCCTTTCTGAAAATTTTCATTACCCTAGGTATTATGCATGGCTATTGTGTATCTGAAAAGTACAAAATCTATTAGTTGTTTCATTTGCATCATATATGTTATGTATTAATGCAAATAAATACTTTAGAATATTTACAGGGAGTTTAAAATAACTACATAAAACACACCTACAACAACATGCCTGCAGAAAAGAATGAGAAAAAAACTAATGTGAAAAATATAGCAATAGAGAATACAAGTGTCTTACCCAACAGTAGAATGTAAAATGAAATCAACCACTGTCTCAACAAGTGGATTGTATGTGAGCACAAAACTACCATAATTTATATATGTTCGTCTTTCTCATCAGGCTACTTATTTCTATGATCCTTACTTTCATTTGCTTTCCTTTTGGACTCTTATCTTAGGATTTCAAGGGTTCTTTTCTCTCACAACGTTTGTGGTTTTTTCTCTTCTTATATGAGTAGGCTTATGAATGTTATCAATAATATATTGTATAGCTTTATTCTACCATGGAACATTCAACAAGACCAACTTCTTTTTTTTTTCACAAAGTCTTGCCAAACTGAAAAGATATTGAAAAATAGAGCAGAAGATCAAAACTTATGGTCCAAATAGAAGTTCCTTTGACAAAGGAAGTGTTAAAAATACATATACATGCAGCAAGTATAGAAGTCATGATAATTAGCAAAAACATAAGATGGTGGTGATTCAGCAAAGATACATAGAAAAATTGAACAGAAATCCTTTTGTATTAGGAAGTACTGACTGACTGCAAATACGTGATGTCACCCTGGTCGGGCAGTCATTAAAATCATAAACTGACCACCACCTCAGGTCTAGCATCAATATTTCTAAACAACTTCAGCCATTTAGGAAACTGTATTCGAATGGAGATTTATATATACTTGAAAGTATGTTTAAGTGGGATTCTTAAGTGGGTATCACAAATTTCTGAGATTATTTATATTATGTATAATATATATTATATACAATATGGATTATTTATATAAATAGTTCATGTTTGCATTTTCAGTGTACTTTGTGTTGTTATCTGACTTCATTTGGGTTTAACATTGATTACAGCTACATACAATTTCTCTTTACTTATATCTATTTTTACAGCCCTATTTTGTACATGTGTTTCATTACAAGGTAATATGTAATAAATGACTTCAGTATCTCTTAAGGCTGTTACTGACCCATCAGAGACCCCAGGAAAAAGGATGTGCTAGAGTTTCATTTTCTTGTAAAACTTCAACTACTTCTATTTTCTCAGAAAAAAAAAAAAAAAAGAAAAAAAAAAAAGGCAGCTTGTCAAGCTCCCTGACAGCAAGCAGAAATGCTATTTCTGTGTGGTTTTTGCACCTTGTACAACTGTTAGTGAATTGTTGTCCTGTCCACTGGTGCCAAAAAAAGAACATAACCAGGTCACTGTTTGTTTCATGTGATTATAATAACATCAGTATTAAGCCTTGAAAAATTTTGTTTGGCTATATTGAAATAAAAGCTGTAAATAACTGTATTAAAATCCTGTGATTGGTGACCTTTGAGACAATGTTGACCGACATACTAAAGCTGATTACATGGTTTGGTGAAATATGAAAAAATACTTCTTTTCTAGGGGAGCATTTAAGCAAAACGATAAAATTTTTTTCTGGAGTAAAGTACTGTAAGATTAAATTTCACTATTAAACTTCAGCTGTCATTTGATGTTTGAAAATGTACTCTGACAAGCGATGCATAGAGAATATAGGTGTAGTTATTGTTAGGTAGGAGGGCAGGCAGGGTACGTGGTCCCTGACTAAACAGCTTATTAACTGTCAGAAAAGGCCCATCACACAGAAACATCTTACCTGTAATATATCATAAGTGGCAATGTCCTTTTGCCTTTGTACAGCCTTAGCTTCCTTTGGTTATGCTGTTAGATTTTGGGAGCTCATTAGAAGTCATCTTAGGCAGAAGGTTAACAGTCATAGAAGAAGCAGAGTCAAATACTAACTTCAAGAAGTAATTGCCTGAAGCTGCATCCCCACTGAGATTTCACAAAACAAAGAGGTGTTGTCAGCAGGTGGATATGAATGCTCTGAAGAAATCTTGGTTTAAAGACTTTTGAGCAGCACTTTTATCTTTTTTTTTTTTTTTAAGTTACGAAATATCTTTTAGAGCTTCAAACTGCGTGAATGTGAAAGTGGTGAATATTTTGCCAGCATGGGTGAAATTAATTGGGCTGCTGAAAAGAAAGTAACTGCTCAGAGTCTTCTTCTGACTTAGTTTCAGTCTAATTTAGAAAAATTGTACTATGTGTGAATGTTAGTTGCATAGTTGTGCTAAGTGCTCGGAAACCAAGGGAAACAGAGACGGAAGGAGGGATGAAAGAATTTTATAAAGTAGAATGGAGAAAACAGCTGCTTGCCAGGAAGAAGAGGTGATTGACAATGATAAAGTTCATGAACAGATCATTAGGTAGGCATGGTTACAACTTTTAAAATTTTTAAAAATAATTATGTATTTTGAAATCGTTATTTCAAAATACATAATTATTTTGAAAATATGTAATCATTTTGAAATAATGACTTTAAAATGCATAATTATTTTGAAAATAAGTTTTGAAATTATTATTTCAAAATAGTTCTGTATTTTGTACTTAGTATTACTTGCAGGTAGAGATGATGTTAAGTGCTGGAGGAACTTAGAGGACCAATATGGATTTTGCCTATATTGCACAAAAGTTTGGGTGCATATATTTTTAATGGATAAAGACTACTTAAAATCACACAACTTCGTAGTATGTGTATTACTGCCTCTTAATATTTTGTTCTGTATCTTGTGCTTAAGTACCTTTTTTGAGAGAATTATGCCAAGCCACCTGAATATTTATGTAGGAAGGAAATGTTATGACTGCTCTGTGTAAACTTCTACTCAGCTGAGAAATTAATGTATCGCAGAAAGTTCTGTGGTGCTAAAAAAGGAGCAATCTCATAGTGCTGTCTGTTGTTCAGTCATGAAATGAACGGTTTGTCTTCTTTCTTCAGTAGCCTATTTCCATGAAACTCGCAGGAATATTATTCTCTGTCAAATCTCTATAACGTAGATTATTGGTAACTTCAGAAATTAAAAAGGAATTAAATACAGAGGCATTTATATGTATATACATAAAATCTGTGACATGCAATACACGTCCTTAGAGAAATAGCCTAAGATGTCTTTCAACTAAAAACTAAGGATGAAGATATACCTTTTTTTTTTTAACCTACAGAAGTTAGGTTTTACTCAGACTAAATTGAAATCTGAATTTCTTGCACTTCCTAGGTTTGCTTTTGTTTAAACTGGAAAAGAAAATTTAAGAATCTAGTACTTACGTTGTGAGATTCATAACAGCTTCTTTCAGAACTGGTTAAATTAAACTTTTAACCAAGAAAACATTATTGTGAAATCATGAATACAAGGCATTACACTGCATTTTGTTTGATCTGCCATAGCTCAAATCGCTCATAAATGACATTTCCCTCTGGTGACATATTGGTTTATTTGGTATATTGGTCAATGCTGAACTTTAATCTGCTGACAACCGCCTCCCCCTCTTCCAACTATATTCTCCAGCTGGACTACTGCATCTGTAATTCACCATGTAATACATGGTTAGACAGGAACAGAGGTTACATGGCATGTTTTGGTATCAGTCAGTGGGTTTATGGTATATGCCATTGTAACTGCTGTAATAATAAAGTTTATTTAGATGAAAAAAAAAACCACCATTAAACATTACAGTTCTCTAAGCTGTGTATGGTAGCTTTGCGTATTTGTATTGCTTTTTGTTCACCAGGGAACAATAGCAGAGAATAATTTTAATATAACCAGTGCAGGTTTCTCAAGGAAGAAAAAAAAGCAGATTTCATTTAAGGAACAGTAATTCTACTGGCAAAAAAGAAAACAAGCAAACAAGTGTCATGAAATAAATATCCACATTCAATCCTTTCTCTAAGTATGCATTGTAATATATTTAAAGTCCATTTAGTTTTATTTCAATGAACAGAAAAATCTTCTGTTTTATCAAACTATTAATTCCCATAGTCTACTATCTTCCTGCAATGTTTGGGCAGAAACAGGTGATTGAGAAGACTATTGAAAATGTTTACAGGATATTTTAGGGGAACTGATTCCATAATTCCTTTCACATTCATAACTGAGTTCAGTGTATCCTTTCTTTTGGTCTAATTCCACACCTTCTCTTGGTTTCAAGGATCTTCTTGTTTCAAGACCTCATGCACACTGAATACCACAACCTACTCTCCAAACAGATGTATCTTCTACCATCACATTTACAACTCTTGGTTTTCTTTCCTAGTATTGTTCATTAAATATATTTAAAACCCCACAAGATTTTATAAAACTTTTTTTTTTTTTTTTTGAAGAGCATTTAACTGTAGGAAATTATTTTGTCTCAGTATGGAAATCAGAATCTGTGTTTTAATGTGTCATTTCACAAATAACTAAGATATGTAATTGTGTGCATTAAAAGCAGAATGTAGCTCTGAAAGGTGAGTTAGAGGTTATTTTTCAAAAGCATAAGGAAGGTTTATTTACAAGCAATATACATTCTTTCTTGATAACTGAAGTATGATGTTGCTTAACTTAAAAAAAAAAAAAATCTACTTTCTGCAAGAGAATTTGGCCAAGAAAAATGTTTTTATGAGGGTAGCATTTTTCCCCCCAAATTCTAATCAACACAAATTTTTCTTGGCTTCCTGTTAAATCATTGCTCTGTTCTACTACCAGTTGGGCTAATATTGATAGATTTTCCAGATCCAAATGATGTTTGCATGAAAACTGAAGGTATGTGATAAAGAGTACTCAAAACGCGGTCTGGATTTAGATCTCCATTCTCTTATTTTAAAATCTTGTCATGATTAGTTTTCCTAATGAACCAAATAAAAGAAAGTTTTGTACTGTTGCAGTCATCCACAAAAGCCTTTTTTTGAATAGCATAGTATGATGCTTACAATTTTAGACCTGTTTACACATGCAGAATCTTGAGAAAATGAGCTCTGTTCCATTCCAAAAAACACTTGTGAAAAAGGTGTAGGTAATGTGTCAAAATAATGGATTAAAAACTTGGGGTTTCATAGCATATTTTTATTTCATCCCATGCCTCACACCCCACCAGGTCCAGATTGTGAGTGGATTTGCTTGGGCATGATGGGTCGAAAGGCACTATTAAGCAGGTGCTATTAAGCTCTTTATTATCTTATACTGTCTGTCTTTTCTGTGGATGTTATCCCCTTGCTCATTTGGTTTGTAATCTTAGTAATAGCTTGCTACTACTTACACTACTGCTTCAATAATTGTTTAATGCTCTTTCTTATTGTTGTGAATTAGCTAGGATTAATTCACATGATAATTTAAACGCAACAGGTCTGTGCCTAGCAGTTTTCCTGAAGGGTCCCTAATGGTGTGTTTTGTTCTATTTTTCACTTTTTTGTGAGCCTATTCAGTCAGAACAAAACTTACTGCCACTTATGAGGATGTACTGGAATTCCGATCTGATTGGATGATGTGCCATTTTCCTAATGATATCAGAGTGTAAACAGTATTACAGTAGGTCAGTTTATCAGGCAAAAGGATGCAATAAACTGCAGTTACCACTTCATAGCCATTTTGAGTCACAGGTGCTGTCTTTGGCAAAGGGCTAAGACATGCTTGATTGGATCGCCCATAGTCCAAGGCTGCAGTACATCTAAGAAAGGTTCTTGCTGTTATTACTTGCCTTGTTCTTGTGAGATTATTTTCATGTTGGAATGCACAGGTGAAGTGACTCAACTGCCTGCACCCCTTCCCATATGAGCTCTGCAGTTGGTGTGAGGGAAGGACTGTGGCATTAGAAGCATGGAAGAATATCACAGCAGGATATCTCTGGTGAGCTAGGACAGGTTAGTTTTGTGTATGACTTCAGTAGCTGAATTAGGAAAGTGTCTATAGTCTCAGTGATTTGCTCTCAGTCACTCATTACTGCTTTCTTCCCCAGCAGGGAGAGATCACACACTGAGCCTGCATTTGAGGCTGTTCCTTCTTTTCCCTTTGGTGGAGTACATTAACTTTTATAGACAGTTTTCTTTTCAAGACTTTCAGGCAATCCAGACAGATTTAATATTTCCCCTGAAAGTTTACTGTATTATATTCTTATCCAGAAGACAGTGCGTGGATATTTTTTCTTAATTAAAGCAACCTTTAATTTTTTTATTTCCTAGATATGTAAACATTTATTTGCAGGACACTATAAGTTGTATTTGCCTGGTTAGTTCATAATTCATTGTCCCAAAACTCTGTTTTCCCCATTGGACCACATATTTAATTTGAGTCTGCATGTTAGCAAATGTACATGACACATCTAAAAGGAATATATGGACATATATTATTATTGGTTCTAGGTTTGTAACAGATATATAAATCTTCATCATTTGTGTTGACTGATTATTACCTAGATCTAGTCTAGATATAGTGCAAGATGTAGGTCAATAACATATTTAAAATGTTCTTGTGTTCTAGTATTAGCATGATGTAGAGTTTCTCAGCCTGTGAAGGATGCGTAAGGAATAGGTTGATTTCAAAATTAACCTAATTTAAATTTTTTCCTTTAGAAAAGTTTATGAAATTGAGATCTTGTGAAAATATGTATCTTAATGAGAAACAGTTATAAATATTTTATTTTTTTATGGACATTCATTTTGTTATGTTTTTTAATTTTCAAGTTTTGAGTTTTCATCCTTCTCTCTTAATTTCAGTTATTTGAGTAAAAGCTAAATATTTTAAGTTGGGACCTCTCTTTTTCTCAATTTTTTATTTTATTTTTATTTTTTGTCTTCTACCATTTCAAAACTTGTTCATACTACAGTACGTGGCAGCTAGAAAAAATTGAAGGAAAAAAATTGATAAAATTCTGCTAAAATATTTTAAATACATTGAAGCAGGAAATATTACAACTGGAAAAAAATCTTTCTAATCATGTAGTTACAGAGTTGAAGTTATGTAAGTTATGCTTTTAAGTGTTTCACTGTTTTTGTTAATAGAATTCTTGTATTATTTTTTCCTTCTGTAGGCATTTGATTCTAAATTTTGGCACAGATTTGTCAAAAAATTGAATTCATGATAATGATTTTTCATTAAAAGATTTCTTTTTTCTGATAAAATTGGTTCATCATTATATGACAGTATTTTTTTAAGTATGTGTTACCTACATTGTTCACTACTGTCTTTGGAAAACTGACTTTTTGACTCATCTTTGTTAGTTTTACTGAAGAAATATCAGGAGAAACTGGTTTAAAAATATTTTATAGCAATGAGTATATCTACTATTATCTGCTACATACACTGCTAGTTAGTTGGGAGGGAGGTTGCCATGTTTTTTAATGTGGTTTTATTGTGAAGTCCCTTCCTTCTCACATAGTGGTATGTAAATACAAGTGACAAACAATACTCAGTAGAACTGTTGTGTGGTAGTTTTCCATAGGCAAGCTGTGCCAATGATTTGCACCTATGTAGTATTTACAGAGAAAGTATTCTAGCAGAATTTTTAAGTCAATATGTAACTTCATCTGCAGATTTTTTCCTCCTCTTTTTTGAACCACTGTGATTGTTGCAGGTTGTTGATCACCTTTGCTTGCACATCTATTCTGTTCATTTAGTATAATTTCATCCCTTATAATTTACTTCTTTACAAATTCATCTGAAATTTAAAGGCTACTTTTCAGCAGCAGCACTGGGATCCATCACAGCTAGATCCACTCATAATAAATGTAAGTATTTTTTAGACTGAATTCCTACAAATCCTGTGAAATTCTACTATGTTTCGTATGTCACAAGTTTAATTTTCTTGATTGTGCAAAAGTATACATTTGTATTTCTTCCTCAGCTTGCTTATTATTGCTGAGGTTTAACTCACCATGTTTATTATTTATTGAGGTTGTACATTCCTATATAATTTTTCTGTGTTAGTCACAGCTTCCAGTTTCTCCTTGTTTGTCCTTCATGCTTCTTCTGTTAGCATGCAGGTATTTTATTATATTTGATCTATGCTTGAAAGCTCTCTGGGATTGGTGTACCAACATCCTTGTGAACTATTTCAAGGTTCTTCTTACTTGTCTACTGTTAAAGAGCCTTTCTTCTTTATATCATACTGAAGAATAATATTTACTTAACAAGTGTAATTGATCTAGCCATTAAATTAGGGGCCTGAAGCAACCAATTGATCTGAACTTACTTGGATCAATTGTCAGCTCTTGTCACTGCTTAGAGACAGCAAAACATAAATGTATACAAAAAAAAAAAAAAGAGAAGGGAGTAAGAGAGATTGAGAGGGTTTTATGAAGCAGGTTGCTGCCCTAGCATTGTACAAGATGTACTTGTCTTATTCTCTAAAGAGTTGTGGCTTGTGTATTGCTGCAATCAAGCTTGAAATTGCATGAAAGAAGGTAGAGGGATCTTAAGTTATCTCACTTTTCTTTATACCAAAATAGCCCTCTCAAAATAAAGACAGAGGGAGAGTCTGAATGCTGGTGTCTTAGGGTATGTGAGGTTACAAATACCACTTACAGAAGACCAGCTGGCAGGGCCAGGCTTCCCACAACCCCTTTCCAGCCAGGCTAGACCATGTGAAAATTAATAATGTATAGCAATGTGAACAAAATATTGGTGACCTTTATCATCTGAAACCTACAGGCAAAAGTTTCTAAAGTAGAAGCCTACTTCCATCAGCTAATTGTGCTGAGACTTTGCAATTAAAGGTACAAAACCTTCATTGTAGAAATGACCGCTGTCATTCACTAAGACTTTAATCTTGCAGTTGTAGCAGATGAAGTCTGGCATCTGCTTATCCTAAGCTAATAGAAGACTAGATCAGGAACCTCACATTGTTCTGTTTTGTCTCAAGGGAAAAAGGGAAAATAATTAAAATTATTGTTGTAGAGAATGCAAATCAGGCTGGCTCATAAAATGAGCATGAGGGCATTTGTTAAAATTATCAGGCACACAGTTTAAAATTAATAAAGGGAGTGGTTTTTAATGGAATGAATAATTAGACTGAAATTTACTGTTAAATGATATTGATGCAAATAGCTGAGCAAGAATATGAAGTTTTATAGACTGCATAGGAATGAGAACTGCATAGGCAATAAAAAAAGAATATGCAGAAAAATATTAGGTGTTATTGCTGCCATAGCACATGAGAGACTGCAATGATCATCAGCGGTGGTCAAGAAGAAAGTGAAATGAACTTCTCTGTATCTCCTATTTACCTTTGTCACTGAACATCAGGCAGAATTAATGTGCTGTTAATAATCTATTTTTTCTGCCTTGATGCATACTTTTAGCTAATAAATTTTGATTTATAGTACCTGTGAAATTCTCATGTTGTAACTCAGCAAAATTTAAAACTCTCATTTGAAAATCTGAGATGTAAAAATGTTACTCTGAAATCTCTAAATATTCATATTAAAATATTTCCCTAGACAGTAGAGTAAGTGTGATCATTTGGACAGGAATAGCCCAGAAACCAGAGATGAGTAGGAATATGTAAGTATTGTGATGTTCATATCAGATTGCCAGATGTTTAAACAGAAAAAATGAAACCAAAAAAAGCTATCAAGCCATATGATCCATAGAAGCCTTCCAAAAGAATTTAGCTGTTTGCAGTCCCTTCTATAAATCATTTTGATGTAATCTAAAATAAAAAAAAAAAAATTAAAATCAAGTATTTTTATTTCTCAAAGCAAACTTTGTCAGAGTGAAGCATTAAATTGCCTTGATTTTGTCAACAATATTCTTTATGAAATTCCTGCTTTTGCATGCTAATTATCTTCTTATACCACGTTTTTTTTCATTTCTAATTCTGTGGCTTTTAAAGTACCAAGCGATAGAGTAAAAGAACACTAACTGAAGATGGATTTAGTTAGTGATATTTCAGTTGGGAATATATCTCTTCTTTGCTTTACAGGACTTAGTGTCTTTCATTAGGCTTCTTTAACTCAGATTTTTAAGAGTAGAAGGAGAGGTAGAAATCATATGAGTGACTACCTTGAGGTAAGAACTAGGACGATGATGAAGTGACAAAACAGTAAAAATAGACTTGTTTCTTAGTGTGACCAGAAAAAAATACAACATCCTAGTGTTATGAAACATTTTATTAAGTCACTCATATTCATTTTATCTTCATTTTTTGAGGGATTTACTCATGAGTTCTTCTCTGGAAACTGGATGATAATAGTGAAAATTATTATAAGAAATTGAAGTTTGTCCAAGCTTCACCAGGGTCAATTTGTGTTGCTGAATAACATTTCCTCCTCCTGCGTGTATCTTCAAAATGGAGCATAACTATATATATGTAATGTGTGCATATGTGTGTGTATATGTATATAAACTGCCCAAATGAGACAAGCAGAAAGTGTAGACTTTCTTCTCTAATGCTGGGGGAGTTCACATCCGTGAACCCTTCCCCAGTAAAATACATCAAACTTGTACCATTGGTACAGCCTAATCAACAGGGGGTTTTGCCCCTGTTGCTTCATGGATCTGGTTACAGATAGGAGATAAACCCAGCTGGGAACTCTGCTGTGATGAATGCTGTCCCTGTATAAGGGGCAGATGGCACAACACTCACTGGCTTGATAGATTTATTAATTCTGCCTCTGGAAGAGGTGGCTTGACACATTCCTTTCCCATACTTGAGGCTAAAAAGAAATCTGCATGACTAGGGATTGAGGCACTGTGCCAATTGAATCTGAAAGTTAAAGAATCAGCTACTTGTTTGGATGGAAGCAAGAATCATCACCATGATACCACAGACCATACTTAAAAAAAAAAAAAAAAAAAAAAAAAAAAAAAGGATGGAAAATATTCTGCATTCTACGAGAGTAATGGATGGTCTTTTTAATAAAGAAGTTAAATATTCTGCACCCTCTCCTAGAAAGTGCTGTGAAAATTAGGGCTTTATTAATTTTTCCACTTGTTTGGCTGCTTAATTGGTCAAAATGTTTTGGATAAAACCAATTAAAAATTGGAATTGTTTCAGTAGATGGACTAAGCAATTCCTTCCTTTTTTGTGTTTATAAACATGTGTCTTTGTGCATGCCTTTGTTGGGAAGTGGAAAGTGTAGACTGATTTCCTCAAGCAAGGACCCAAGGAAGACCATATGTTATCATATTTAGCTGGTTGATACAAGATGCATATTGTAGCCTTTTCCCTCTATATTAGTTTCCCATTTCTTTTCTTTATCAACTAAAGTAGTTGACCTTTTTTCTGAAATTCCTAATGGATTTGGAATGATCCAAACTTCATTTTCTATCAGACTTACTATTTGTAACACAACAGAATAAATATATCTAGTTTTAGTGCCAAGGACAAGGAAAACAGCAGCGATGCCAAGGCTAATAGAAACACTGAATGGGACCATAGTCAAGGCTTATACTGGCTGTACAAATCAAAATGCTTGCTCAGTTCTCCTGGTGTGTTATCTGACACTGACTTCTGAAAGCTGGCGTAACTTCTCTTCTTCCTGATGTAGGTACCCAAAGGGAGTATGTTAGTCTCACTTATTTTCGATGGGCTTTATCTCCCAGAATTGTGCTCCTTCTTGTTAGGGATGGTCTTCACTGGCGGAAAAATATCTTGCAAGATTTTATTAATATCTCCTGTTGCTTTGTGATTTTTGTCTCTTCCACTGTTCTTTGCCTTTTTACTTGGACTCATGACACAATAATTCCT
Source organism: Lathamus discolor (assembly GCF_037157495.1). Taxonomy (NCBI): domain Eukaryota; kingdom Metazoa; phylum Chordata; class Aves; order Psittaciformes; family Psittacidae; genus Lathamus; species Lathamus discolor. The sequence goes on along the minus strand of NC_088887.1, from coordinate 24,945,706 downwards.
TAGCATCCATAAGTAACCACCAACAAGGTTAATGGAGTTTTAAGCAGTTGCAGTTTTTTGCAGCTGGTGAGATTAAGGAAAATTCTAGAGAATTGAGAAACTTCTCTGATTATTATCCCCAAGGAGTTGAGAAGAATTTACAGCAAATTGTCTAGTGCAGATGGTCTTCCTCAGTAGTGGTAATGTAGGAGTCTCTTTTGGCTGAGGTGGAAACCAAGATGGGCTTCCCAAAACAGCAGGAGGTATGTGTATACACCACACAGGCCACAGATGTGCCACTGGGAAATCAGTGAAAACTAATTAGTTGGATTTCCCTGGCTGATGTTTGAATGGCTGACTTAATTTTTTTATTTTTTTTTTTTAATTTATGGTGTTTTTCTTTCACTGTCAATACTGCTCTGAGGGCAGCAGAATTACCCAGCCTTTTAAGATCTGGCTTGATTAACGAACTGTAGGAAAGCCAGTCACAGGTACTGCAACATTCATATTATTTTTTAAATTAAATGCTAACATGGTATTTCAAGGCCTGTACATGTTTTTTAGCTATTACATTTGCAAGGGTATGAATGCAAATGCTGAGCTGTATCTTCAGGTGATGTTAGTGATTTCAAGGGGAATGGGGATACTCAGCTGAGTACCTATGTCATGTCTTTGATGAAATATCTACTGTTGAGGATTTAAGAAAATATTTGTGGCACTTTATTCTTCTTTGCTTAAAATGAAGGCACTGTTGTCTCTTAAACTCTCATAGCAATAAATTTTCAAGACTCTTGAGGTGGTTGTCTAGAAATAACTCAGTCTGAGGTACATTTTACTGAACATATTGCTACCATTTATCAAGTATTCTTGTCTAATAATTGCTGCATTTGAATTCTTTCTGCCTTCATGCAAATAATAGATCATCTTGCACGCCCTGGCTGGAAATCCATAACATGGGAGGGAAAGAAGAGATGTAACTTTTACTCTGTCTGTGCCAATATTATGTAATTTATTCATATCCACTCAGTTGGGATTATAAAGGGAGAAAGGTTTATGAGTGGGAAAAATCCAAGCTTCATTATTGGCATTTCCACTGCCAAAAAGCCACTGTAGAAGGTATCATAAGTTTATAGGAAGCATAAAATGAGTATCTGATAATTGATTTCATATTTTACTTTTTTTTTCCATCCTGTAAATTTTATTTGTTTATATATGAATAACTTCTAACATGTATTATATATCTGCTTAGTATCAGCAGGTGAGCCCTTCCCGGATTTTAATATAATGCAGTGTATATCTTTATGTAATGTCTAACCCATCATCTGTTTCTGCCAATGCTCTACCTGCCAGAAATCAGAGAGAAAAATCTACCTCACTAATTTCATCAAGATGAATTCATGCCATATGCAGGTCTCTGGCATGAACAGAATGGTAACATTCCAATGATAAGATGATAAAATTAAGAACCATGTTCCCTCTCCTGCCTACACTGTAGCTTAAAATGTCACAACTTGGAGGCATTAGTCTTGTTTGAATCTTTTAAGTGAGTCTGAGTTTTGGACAGCAGCATCACAAGCTTTCAGCAGAAGTACTGAAAAGGTCAGTTGATATCCTATAGTGGTACTTCTTTCCTAGGCTTTATGTTTTCTAAGAATGGCTTATTTTCTTTTAAACATAATAGAGCTTGCTTTGTTTACCAATATGTCTGTTCAGTTTAATTACCAAATTCCTGTTCAGAATAACTTTTTTATATTAATTATGTTATTAATTAAATATTAATGCCTTCTTTCTGAATATGCGCTTGACGTGCCCAGCCTGGTTCAGAGGAGGAGATACTGTCTTCTATCAGTTACTTCCCAATGGGAGGCTGCAGCATGCCACCATAGTATGTGGTACATGAAACTGGCCTAGAAAGCAAATCAACAGGAAATAATGAAAGCACTGTACATCGTTATATGCTTAGACGGATGCAGAGATACCAGAAGAATTTCTTGAAATTAAAACTCCACTTTATGACCTTTATGGTGGAGTCTTCCAATGATTGCTATGTTTTGTTACTAATATATCTCTGTATCTTCAGAGATCTCTGTTTGATCTTCTAGCAGATTTTAGTTCCACCAACTGCCAACCTCACTATGTACCAGCCACTGATCTTAAAAATTGCTGTATATAATCAGATCTATGGGAACATTTCATGTACAAGTAGATTTCCCAGTTCAGTGTAGTCTAATTAACCAGCACAACCTAATCATAGAGAACTCAGCCTTGTTAAAACAAGTTCCATTTGCAAATTAACATGTTTATAAAGTTAAAAACACACACAATATCCAAATCAATTATATTTTATTTTCATGGTGAAAGTAAGTTTTTCCTTCTGAGGTACTTAATATTGAATTTGGACTCTTAACACAAGCCCTGGGTACTTAATATATCAATTGGACTGTCTGGCATGGCATTTTATTTCTTGAGAATTTCTTTCAGCATAACATTTGTTGTTAAATGATTTGTTTGATTTTTTCTTTCCTTCCAGGACTGTTCTTTTAACCTTTCTGTTATTTCCCACATGCATAGCTTTAAATGGTGAACTTTCAAGTATAAATGGCAGAAACAAGACTTGTATATGGTATATGTTCTGCTTATTTCAATAAATTAATGTAAACGTATAAATTTTAGTATTTCAGATGTTTCCTATCTAATATGTTTAGTCATGAAGATTTTTAGTGATGCATTTTAAGCGGACAAGTAGATCTATTTAATTTCATCCTGATTCATTTGTCTACTGGAACAGGATTGTGCTAAGTAAAATATTCATCTTGTTTGCCAAGGTCTGTTCTATAGCAACCGTACTTATCTCCAATGCCATTAAAAGGGTCAAAGCATTTGTTCTGAAATTATACCTTTACAGTATAATGAAAAATGTTTCTTTCTTGCCTTTATAATTCATTTCAGGTTTTATGAACAATAGATTTGTTCTTCACTTTCTAGGCAGTGCAAAAATGTTTCTCTGCTTTTTGTAAAATAAAGACTTAAGAGATTAATAAATACTTTGTAGGAAAGATGCATTGTGTTAATCTAGAAAGCCTAATGACAGAAGATATATAGCTATAGATATTTTATTCAATCATCCTTTATTAATTGGTTTGAACTCTTTTTTTTCTCCATAATTTGTTACATGAATATCCTCTTTTCCAAGGAACTCAAATAACTCCTGAATGCTGTAATCAATGGATGCTTGATCAATACATTCTCACTTTGATGCACAGAGTTAATACAGTCTTATCACATTGCTTAATTGACGTTTCTGAGGAAATGCTAGCTTTAGATTATATCTTTTGAGAACTGAAAGGTGCTTGTTTGTCTGAATGAGACTTTTAAAATAAGAGGAAACTATTTGGATTTGCAGAGTGAGATCTCAGTGCAGAGAGATCTCAGTGTACTTTAGCTGAACTGTATTCTACTGGAAATATGGCATTAGAGTGAAAGAGACCAGCAACTAGTACAGAATGGCTCCTTAATGGTATGACAAATGTACAGGAGTTTTGTAGTTGACTTCATGTGTATGTTGGGGGGAGGTAGACTTTAAGCTATGCAGTAGAAAGCTTTACTAAATAACTCTAGCTTACAAAACTTATAACAATACTACTGGCCTAATTAAATTTGTCCAGTTTCTATCCAGCTTCAATGAGATGGTGAGTGGGGAGGAAAACAAACAACAAAAATTTACATAACTTCATACAAGGAAGGAAATTTGCACAGGAAATTTGAGAGAGTTTGAGTATCAGTTGCTCTCTTGTGTATTACTAGAGGCATCTAGAATATCTGTTTTCCCTACAACCTACAGATGAAGAGCAAAGAGGTTGTTTTACTGAAGTTCTTATAGAACTTCTCCCAGACACTTCCTTGTAGTAAGAACTGGAAGTAGTGATTGGACTGGTCACCACTGGAATGGGATATTTTTAGGCAACAGACAAACAACCAACCTTTCCATTGCAAGTGGAATTGATGCTTAAGCTATCCCAAATTTCCTGTGCAAATTTTCTTCTTTGTGTGAAGTTTTGCTCCCGTATCAACCAGAAAATAGAAATACACTAACTCACAGAGGCAGGAATTACCTACCTCTGATTAGGAATTACCTAATCAAATCAGTGTTATGTAGAGCAAGCCCAATTAAAAAACATCGTTATGTACAACAAAGAATGCAATTATCCAACACACAGACCATGACCAAACATACATTTGCAGTGGAGCACCAGATGTATCAACTGTAATTTGCCAACATCAGAGTACAACGCCAGCCCTCACAACACTGAACATTTTGTCCAGATTTTGTTTGATCTCAGTTTTAGTGTAGGGAAGATCTGAATTGATTAACTTTTTCACGGAAACAAAGGTGGGGTGTTTTTTCAACGATGTGCTTGAAAGAAGAAAAGGAAGTAGCAATGCGATAGAGAATAGAGGATTAATTTCCTTTTAATTTGTAAGTACAGTTTACAATACATTGGGAGGCACCGACTGCAGACTCTTACATAAGAATTACAGCCTATGGCCAAATATCTGTTACTTTAAGATAAATCTGAGGGGGGGGGGTTGTTTGCTTTGTTTTGGGTTTTTTTCTGAAAAAAGCTGAATAATCTAAAAAAGACTTGATTACCCAGACTGACAAGATCAACTTTGAAGAGTCCTTCCACCTTCTTTCCTATTATCTGTCCAAATCACACAAGTGAAAGATGCTCATCAGCTTTAAAAATGCAGCTTTGGTAGGAAAAGTCTACTGACCTGAAGAAATGTTTTCATTTTGTGCATTAGTACTAACATAGCCAAACATTTTCCAAAACAAGCACCTTCACGACTCAAGAAAACTGCATATTTTTATCATATACTTTGCTGACTTATTTTGCTGCAGTTATGAATCTTTTGAATAAATTTTTAGTGGCTTAGCTGAAGAAAAATCTCTTCCATACAATACGTAAAATCAACAATAAACCGATGGTTATTTCAGTCCAAGGAAGCAGACAGACTTCTCCATTCTGTGGAGATGGGCACTACAATCAAACATGGCATTAAGATAATGATGGGTAAAATAAACATTCTCATGGTGGGACTTGAAAATACTGCCAAGTTCTTAATGTTCAGAAAATGCCTAAAAGCTTGCCTATGCTCTCTTGGGAAGCTGTTCTAGCAGTGAATTCTACACACAGAATATTTAACTTTTTTCATTGTTCTTTGATGGCATATATTCCCTGAGGTAGCTTACATAAAGTATTGTGTTTCTAACTTGAAGCCAAATTAAGTTCAGGCATACAGTAATTGCTCTTTGCTGATGTTTTCAGTAATTCATCATGGATGGCATATTAACTTACTCTGCTTATATCTTTGGGCACCTAAATGAAGAACAGTTTGCTGAGAGTCAGTACATTTTTGAAGCCTAAGGTTGTTTTAAATATTGCAGGTTCCTGACCTGAAAATTTGCATTTTATATAAAAAGATTTAAAAAAAAAAAGGGGGGGAGTAGGATGCCACATACCAGCTGAATGAGCGGATGCATAGGAGGCAGTAAAACACTTGACACTAGTTCTGAAGTTTACTGGGATGAAAACCATCAAGTTTCAGATGGATCCTGGCTACTTTGGCCCTTCATTGCTTTTGTTGAATTCTATGTGATAGAAGAAAACAATGGCAACTTTTATTTATGTATTGCTGTGGTTGAGCAGCTCTTAATGTTGTAGATTATTGCACCTAACCTTCTTAGGCTAACACATGATAGTAACACTTTTTACTTGTGCATTCTAGAGTATGACATTATATGAAGAAATACAAGAGGCTTGTATTTGTATTTGTTCAGTACAAATCGTATTAACTGGAAAATATTCAGAGAAAGGCCTGCTTCTCCTACCCATTTCACACACACCCCCCCTTTTTTTCCTTATCTGCCAGTAGCCTATAGGAAAATTTGGCATTGTAGTCATAATCAGAGAAATAAATTTTATTTTACAATTTGAGATGTTCCACTTAGCTCATACCACCAGGAAGAGTTTAGGACATGTAAAATATTTCTCAAAATTATTACTTCAGATTGCGTTATTTCCTTGATTTCTAATTCTATATTTTTCCTGAAGAAAATTTGTGAAATACCATCAGTAAGATTGGGGGGGGGGGGGGTGGGGGGTGTTTAGCAGCCTTTCCCTTAGTGGATATGTATTATATTATGTATAGTTCATAGTAATGTTTCTTGCAAATATTTTGACGTGTTTGTCTACCCATCTCTACTACTACATTGCAGGGCAAAGTAGAATCATATTTGTTTGGGTTGGAAGGGACTTTATAGATCATTTGGTTCTAAACCTCCTGCCACAGGCAGGGATACCCTCCACTATAAACCAGGTTGCTCAAAGCCCCATCCAACCTGGCCTTAAACACTTCCAGGGATAGGGCATCCACAACTTTCCTGGACAACCTGTTCCAGTGTCTCACCATCCTCTGTGCACGCCAGCTGGTTACTGACATAAAGAATGACACCCCTTCCTCTTCTCCCCAGCCTGTCTTACCTGAAGAGCCTGTATCATTCCATTCTGACACTAGTCACCAGTCAGGAGCTGTCCCATCAGGTCTCTGATGCAAATAAGGTCGTTCGCCTTAAGGCATGCACATGTTACTGTCTCCTCCTGCTTGTTCCCAATGCTACATGCATAGAAGCATTTAAGTTGGGCCCCCAGTGAAGCTGGCTTATTGGCTGGAGTGTCTGGAACTCTTTTCTGCTGTTGGAAGTCTTTTGTGCTGCAGTTTTCGGCTAGTTTCCACTAAAGCACAGAAATGGTGCATGTTAGCCATAAGAGTTAATGTGATACTTTGGCAAATGCCACACTGGCTTTGCTTCACTCTTTGTTCTCTGCGTTTGTACTTTGACTTTGTTTCTAGGCCAACTCAAGGCCTAAATTGTATTTGCCAAATGTTAGGTGATTTCATTTATGTTGTTTGTAGATTTGATTAATTCAGCTTCTGGCACATTAAAGCTTTGAAACTACAGCTTCATCCAATGTTAGAGCCCTTTTGTGGTTGCTTGGTTTAATCTCTTTGTAGATTTTGTTGTCTTGACTAAAATAATTTTAATATGGGTGAGGGTAGCAATTATTATACTTGTTTTGTATATGACACCAGCCTTGTTCACAAAATGGCTTATAGAGCAACACAATCATAGAATCATAGAATAGTTAGGGTTGGAAAGGACCTCAAGATCATCTAGTTCCAACCCCCCTGCCATGGGCAGGGACACCTCACACTAAACCATCCCACACAAGGCTTCATCCAACCTGGCCTTGAACACTGCCAGGGATGGAGCACTCACACCCCCCCTGGGCAACCGATTCCAGTGCCTCACCACCCTAACAGGAAAGAATTTCCTCCTTATATCCAATCTAAACTTCCCCTGTTTAAGTTTTAACCCGTTACCCCTTGTCCTGTCACTACAGTCCCTAAAGAAGAGTCCCTCCCCAGCATCCCTATAGGCCCCCTTCAGGTACTGTAAGGATGCTATGAGGTCTCCACACAGCCTTCTCTTCTCCAGGATGAACAGCCCCAAATTTCTCAGCCTATCTTCAAACAGGAGGTGCTCCAGTCCCCTGATCATCCTCGTGGCCCTCCTCTGGACTTGTTCCAGCAGTTCCATGTCCTTTTTATGTTGAGGACGCCAGAACTGCACACAATACTCCAGGTGAGGTCTCACAAGAGCAGAGTAGAGGGGCAGGATCACCTCTTCTGACCTGCTGGTCATGCTGCTTTTGATGCAGCCCAGGATACGGTTGGCTTTCTGGGCTGTGAGCACACACTGTAGCTCATGTTCATTTTCTCATCAACCAGCACCCCCAAGTCCTTCTCCACAGGGCCGCTCTGAATCTCTTCTCTGCCCAACCTGTAGCTGTGCCTGGGATTGCTCCAACCCAGGTGTAGGACCTTGCACTTGTCATGGTTGAACTTCATGAGGTTGGCATCAGCCCACCTCACAAGCGTGTCAAGGACCCTCTGGATGGCATTCCTTCCCTCCAGCGTATCAACCAAACAACACAGCTTGGTGTCATCGGCAAACTTGCTGAGGGCACACTCAATCTCACTGTCCATGTCAGTGACGAAGATGTTAAACATGACCGGACCCAACACCGATCCCTGAGGGACACCACTCATTACTGGTCTCCAGCCAGACATTGAGCCATTGACCACAACTCTTGTGTGCGGCCATCCAGCCAGTTCTTTATCCACTGAGTCGTCCATCCATCAAATTGATATCTCTCCAATTTAGAGACAAGGATGTTGTGTGGGACAGCGTCAAACGCTTCGCACAAGTCCAGGTAGATGACATCAACTGCTTTACCACTGTCCATCAGTTCTGTAGTCCCATCATAGAAGGCCACCAGATAGGTCAGGCAGGATTTCCCCTTAGTGAAGCCATGCTGGCTGTCACCAAGCACCTTGTTGTTTTTCATGTGCCTTAGCATGCCTTCCAGGAGAATGTGCTCCAAGATTTTACCAGGCACAGAGGTGAGACTGACTGGTCTGTAATTCTCCGGGTCTTCCATTTTCCCCTTCTTGAAAATGGGGGTTATATTTCCCTTTTTCCAGTCGTCGGGAACTTCACCTGCCTGCCATGATTTTTCAAATATGATGGCCAGTGGCTTAGCAACTTCATTCGCCAGCTCCTTCAGGACCTGCGGATGGATTTCATCAGGTCCCATGAACTTGTGTACATTCAAGTTCTTAAGATGGTCTCAGACCAGATCCTCTCCTCCAGTGGGCCCAAGGTCTTCATTCTCACAGTCCCTGCGTCTGCCTTCCAAGACTTGGGTGGTGAGGTCAGAGCCTTTGCCAGTGAAGACTGTGGCAAAGAAGTCATTCAGAACCTCAGCCTTCTGCTACATACCTGTACAATCCCTTCCTGTTATCCTTATCCCTGGCCAAGTTTAATTCTAACTGGGCCTTAGCCTTCCTAACCTGGTCCCTAGCTTCCTGGACAGCATCCCTGTACTCTTCCCAGGCTGCCTGTTCTTGCTTCCACTTTTTATAAGCCTCTTTTTTCCTTTGAATTTTCCTCAGCAGATCATTTTCCATCCAAGGAGGTCTCCTGGCCCTCCTGCTGCACTTCCTTCTAGTTGGGATGCATCACTCCTGAGCTTGTAGCAGGTGATCCTTGAATATCAACCAAGAGTCTTGGGCCCCCCTGCCCTCCAGGGCTATATCCCATGGAACCTTACTAAGCAGGTTCTTGAAGAGGCCAAAGTCTGTTCTTTTGAAGTCCAGGGCAGTGAGCTTGCTACACGCTCTTCTCACTGTCCTGGGGATCTCAAATTCGACCATCAAATGCTCTTCATTCCACCATCAAATGCTCTTCATTCAGATAGATTAGGTTGCTGTAATACTAGATAACAACCAGGTGACATCAGCTTGTTTCTCCCACATCCAAGCGTTGCCTAACAAACAGACTTTTCAGCCTTCAGGGTAGGAGAATCTGAATGCTCCTTCATCATCTAGCCTGCTCAGAAAAAATATTCTATGGACCATTCTCTGAGGTGGCTGGTCAGATTTTTTTTCATTAGGAAATACCAGAAGCAGATACCTTTGCTATTCTCATGCACAGAAACATAGGAATCTTTTGTTTTCAGCTCTGACAAGTGTAACCTAATCCAAGTCGAGGAAAAAGGAAACAACACGCATGGGAAAAATTCTTTTGATCAAAGCTGGAAAAAATTAGAGCTCTATAAACAGTTATCTAACTTGCTTCACAAAGATATGCATAACCTTGTGAGACAGAAAACATAGTTAATGATCACTTAAAACCTGGGCAATTTATTTGTCTCATGCCAGATGAACAAACTATTCTGGCAGCAAAGTGTGGAGTTTTGTTTGGTTTTGTTTCCCATTTACTTCCCCAAAAACTGAATAGACAGAAAGTTCAATTTTCCCAAGACATAAAAACTGAAAAGTATATTTGGAAATGTGTAATAGGTTCCCTTGCACATCTCCTAATAAAAAAATCCCCTGACCAGATCACACATACTAATATAGAGCCATAGCTTTACCTTCTGAGAGTTTTGTCATGAAGATGTAGTCAAATGTTCATCTAATTTTGGTCCTTTTCTTGAGATTTTTCCTTGTTCCGTAGTTTGGAAAATATACTAATCAGTAAAATAGTATTTATGGTAATATATGCATAAAGTGTGTATATGCATGCCACATTTAGGTATGTATGGGAAAGGCTGTTTATGCTTATAAAGAGTAATTTTAACTTCCTTAGAGAAAAGAAGGTAATTTTTTACAGATAAATACATATCTATCTATGGCTAAAGTAGAGAATACAAGAAATATTTTTTTTTCTTTTCCTTGAACTTTTTCTACCCATGTTACCTTTTAAGAAAATATATGCATTAATATGTCAATATATAAAGATAGCTTAAAATATCTAACATGACTTCTTACAAAATATGATTACTTTGGATAAATATATATTTTTACATTTTTACATTAATATTTACAAAGAATCTTAGGAAACAGTTTAAGAATCTGCTATGGAAGTTCACCTAATTTTTTTCATTTTTTTCCCTTCTTCGTTTTTGGCTGTTGTTAGCTTTTCTTCTTTGCTCAATGTCCCAGTCCCAAAATGACCTCATATGATACAGAATTTGTTTTACATATAATTTGAAACAATATGCACTATTTATTGAAGTTTTGTATTAAATAAGCTTATAAATGGGTTTTTAAAGGTTTCAGAAGAGTTAATGTTGTTTTTCTTTAATCTACACACTGTATCTGCCTCATTGACTTCTCAGTGTGTCTGCTAATGAACTACGTGGTGTTCTTCCAGACCCTGAGGCAGAAGCTGGGAGGAGTAACCACCTCATGAATAAATGTTATTAAAATCATTACATGACATGCTATCCTGCCATGATTTTGGTCTGTGAAGATGTGGTGGCGAGGGAACTAAGTGTGTCAGCAAATGTAAAAAATAAAATTTGAACTAGAGAGCTGTTGTCAGAAAATTGATTTGTTACCATTCATCCTAAAAATTTGATCTGCTATTTACATTGAAAAAAAAAAAAAAAAAAGAAAACTTATAATCTGGATATGTGCATGTTTTATTGCTTCCTTGGTTTAGTATCTCAATTATTCTTTGGAATATGAAATACATTTTAAAAGACTGAAGTCTGAAAGCATGCTAAGATGCTAAAAAGCCATTTTCTTATTATTACTATTCTGAAGTTGTGTCTGATGCCAAAAATCTTTGTTCAGTGCTGAAGTTTTCTGTGATTTCATTACCATCTTAGCTGTAAGATACATGCCCAGTGCTAAATCTCATCCCTGTTTGACTTGCACCACAGGGCCCTCAACCTGGTTACAGATAACCGTCATGGTAACTCAGAACCACACAGCCACTTGCTCACTCCACTCTTTCCCTCCCCTGTCCCCCTCCCCGCCCCGGGTGGGGTTGGGGAGGCAAATCAGATGCATGTAAATCCCACAGGTTGATATAAGAACAGTCCAATAACTAAAGTATAAGGAAAAACTACTACTACTAACAGTGATAATGATAAAGGAAATAACAGGAGGAGAGAATATGAAAGAGAAGAAAAAAAAACCCACAATCCAATAAACACCAGTGATGCACAATACAATTGCTCACTACCCACCAACCAATATCAGCCTGACCTGAGCAGCAATCTGAGCCTTCTGGATGACTCTCCTCAGTTTATGTGCTGGGCATAATGTGCTGCGGTACGGAATACCCCTTTGGCTAGTTTGGGTCATTTGTCCTGTCTCTGCTCCTTTCCGGCTTCTTCTGCCCATCCTTACTGGCCAAGCATGAGAGACTGAAAAGTCCTTTATTGGAGTAAGCACTACTGAGCAACAACTAAGACATCAGTGTGTTATCGGCATTGTTCTCAGACTAAAACTGAAATACAGCACTGCACCAGCTACTAGGAAGGAGAAAAATAACTGTTACAGCTGAACCCAGGACAGTAACGTACCTCAAACAGCATGATGTCTAGGATCTGACGACACTGGAGCACTGTGTGGTGGCTCTGGCACTTTGCAGGAGCTGGCAGTGGGTGTAAATGCTGAATGTCATGGATGTCACATTTGTGGCTTCCTCCCCATCAGAGGTCACACACTGGGAAAACCTGCTTTCCTGCTATGGGTTGTGACTCCAAACCACAGCTTGGTGAGAACAACCAGACACAGATAGGTCTCTCAGCATGTTGCAAGCATACTTTCACTCTACAACATCCTTGAAGGGGATCTCTGTTTAGGCAAGTGTTCCTGGTTTACTGAAAGTGGATGGTAAAAGGGGAAGAGAGCTGGAGTGTTTGGATTTGTTTGCTCAGCTGTTTGCTGAATGAAGTGTGGGTAAACATCTTGCAGTTTTTCCTGTAAAATTTTAGTCCTGGTGAAGGGCACTGTTGGATAGATGATAGAAGGATTCAAAATAATAAAGAAAAAACTTTGCTGGCTGCTTGGGGCAAAATTTGTATCATTACCTAGGATAGGATTTAGCCTTTAAATCTGCAAGAAATTTGTTTTCATATCTTTATAGTCCACGCAGAAAATCTGGCATTTCTAAACTATAGGGTTATTCTGGTATTTGCTCTTGGGTAAGAAATAATGACATATAAATGTTTATTGGTTTTGATTGATTCAGTCAGGAAATGACAACTAGGGCAGCTCAGGAAATGACAACTAGGGCAGCATTTGGTTATGTAAATATAAGTACTTTGTGTGCCTTTCTGCTTCTGTAAGAAGCAGAAAAGTACAATATTGGATTTGTTTTACAAGGTGCATTTCCTTATAAAAAGAAATAAGTCCTTATAAAACAGGATGTGGGATGAATGCCAAAGCAGATTCCCCACAGTGTCTGAGATGTTTTTAAACACCTATGTTTCAGCATATGAAAAATGTTTCCTAATTTGTTTGTAGATGACTAATATAATTGCTTACAGTGGTTAGTCCCATTTCTTACACTAAAGTAAAAAAACATGATTGGTGCATCCCTTTGGTTTTCCTTGGCCCTTTAAAATCTAGTGAGACACAACTAACACTACACCTAAGTAGGTAGAGCATTGCCAATATTTTCTGTGCTGAAGAAGATTATTGCCATATGTGAAGAATTCCTGGGGTCTTTTACTCACAAGTTTATCACTCTTTCGCATACAGTCCTGATGTATACTGGTGTGTCTCCTGCTTAGCAACCTGATTGGAAAGCTATAAATGGCCTACACTTACATGTGTTTAAAGTTCTAGGAAGATTTAAACAATGTTGGTTTTATTAATTTATGTTTTGACTGAAGTTTCTAGTTACCAAGGACAGAATAAGTTGTTGCAACTTCAGTAACTGTAAGTATGCCACCAAACTCAGGCATTTCTTTTAGCTCATACAGAATTTGGCCACAGTATTAGGTTGTTATAACAACTTGCATTTGAATCTAGTTTTATTGCTTGTGTGTTTTCCCCAAGAGGCAAATCAGAGCTTGACTCTAAATGTTTATCACAGGCTTCAGGCAGGTTTTGTAGCTCTGTCAATAGATGAGTTTCTTACTTAATTCAATTCTGTTGATTATAGTATTCAGTGTAAATCATTCCAGATAATTAAGAAAGTTTAAGTCTCCAAAAACAAATAACTACTTACATTTTTGGGGTAGAGTGATAGTTTTATATCAACTGAATTGAATCTTAATTTATGGTGTTTAAACATTAGGTAATGCACATGTTTCAAGACTGACATGTAGCAGATTAGCTATGTTGATATTTTGAGGAAATATCTCAGTCATGAGTTGTTGAAAATTGCTTAGCAAAACTGCATTAAAAAAAAAAAAAAAAGAAAAAAGTCATTCATTTGTTTTTCAGGATTTTTACCAATCCAAATATGTTTTCTGTTGCTGCTGATTTTACATGGATCCCACACTGTAAACCTGTTGTCATACCAGGGTGGCTCAGTTCACTGGCATTTAAGAAAAGAAATTATGCAACCAATAACAAGAATATGGTGCTGCAGTTACAGTTCTGTCACTGACACCATCATCAGGGAAAGAATGAAGTAAAACTTGAAAGATATCATTAGCAAATTACCTATCAGTTCATATTATGAAAGATTCCTGTAACCTTTTCTTGGGCAAAATAATTCTTTCAGTGACATCATTATTTGCAGCCTTAGTTGACATTTACAGGCTGCTTGGTCTCTTGCTGCAGAAATGCTGCCTTGCCTCCTGCCCCACTGCACGCAGCAGCTGCTGGCACACACTCCCCTAAATGCTGCTGCTCCTTTTACACACTTTTCTTCTCCAAGGAAACTGTGACATCCTGCCTAAAAACAGCTAAGACTGCCACCACCAGGAAAAATGTGTGTCTGCTGAGTGCCAGGTTAAGCAGACTTAACTTAAGCCTTATTATAATTATGCCTAAAGGCATAGGACAAGACTTGGTGGGTGCTTTTACCAGGTTATCACTTTCTACCTCCAATCACATTTTGGCACCTTCTTGCCTCCTATGTCAGGGCCCTGAGGACACTGTCAGCCCTGCCTGCCTCTGCCCATCTGTTCCCTGAGACAACAAACCTGATACGTTCTTGCAATTAGACCCGTAAATCAAATTACATGACTCCAAGTGAAAGATCATGCTTTCATTTGCAAAACCTTGTATGGAGAATTTTTAAAAAGCCGAATTTCCTGTGTAATCATTAACACATGTACTTTAATTACAAAATCAAAGAAATACCAGTATTTCTGCCAAATTTATATCTTACTCAGTGAACATGTCAGCTGTGCAACGGGGTCAGCTGGAATTTGTGTAGAAGCTCAAAAGCATCAGCTGAGGACAAGAAGCCCCGCTCCTCGCACGTATTTCTCTTGTCGGCAAATAGTTTCCGCTCACCAGGTGGAGGAGGAACTGGTGGTGGAAATAACCTCTCATTAGGAACCATGTTCAACACAGCACGTCTGTCTTCCCAAGGACTACTGTGCCACAAAAAAAACATATTGCTCGGAGTGTGGGCAGGCCGTGACATGCAGTACTGGGGAGTATCTCATCCTGAGAAACCATCCAGCAGAAGTGAGTAATTGGGAATGAGAAGTACCGGATGGCCACAGGCAAAGAATTGTGGTCAATGGTTCAATGTCCAGCTGGAGACCAGTAATGAGTGGTGTCTCTCAGGGATCAATGTTGGGACTGGTCTTGTTCAACATCTTTGTCAGTGACATGGACAGTGGGATTGAGTGCACCCTCAGCAAGTTTGCCGATGACACCAAGCTGTGTGGTTTGGTTGATACGCTGGAGGGAAGGGATGCCATCCAGAGGGACCTCAACACGCTTGTGAGGTGGGCTGATGCCAACCTTATGAAGTTTAACCATGACAAGTGCAAGGTCCTTTACCTGGGTTGGAGCAATCCCAGCTACAGCTACAGGTTGAGCAGAGAAGAGATTCAGAACAGCCCTGTGGAGAAGGACTTGGGGGTGTTGGTTGATGAGAAACTTAACATGAGACACAGTGTGCGCTCGCAGCCTAGAAAGCCAACCGTATCCTGGGCTGCATCAAAAGGAGCGTGACCAGCAGGTCGAAGGAGGTGATCCTGCCCCTCTACTCTGCTCTTGTGAGACCTCACCTGGAGTATTGTGTGCAGTTCTGGTGTCCTCAACATAAAAAGGACATGGAACTGCTGGAACAAGTCCAGAGGAGGGCCACGAGGATGATCAGGGGGATGGTGCACCTCCCATATGAAGATAGGCTGAGAAAGTTGGGGCTGTTCAGCCTGGAGAAGAGAAGGCTGTGTGGAGACCTCATAGCAGCCTTCCAGTATCTGAAGGGGGCCTATAGGGATGCTGGGGATGGACTATTCATTAGGTACTATAGTGATAGGACAAGGGGTAATGGGTTAAAACTTAAACAAGGGAAGTTTAGATTGGATATAAGGAGGAAATTCTTTCCTGTTAGGGTGGTGAGGCACTGGAATCGGTTGCCCAGGGAAGCTGGGAATGCTCCATCCCTGGCAGTGTTCAAGGCCAGGTTGGACAGAGCCTTTGGTGGCATGGTTTAGTGTGAGGTGTCCCTGCCCATGGCAGGGGGATTGGAACTAGATGATCTTAAGGTGCTTTCCAACCCTAACTATTCTATGATTCTATGATTTTACTTCTTGCGATCATCAAGGCAAATAGAAAAAGAGATGAATATGTTACAGAACCTGTAAGCTGATTTCAGAAAACTCATGTTTGCCTTTCACACACAGTCTCACACATCATTCCCTCTTCTCTTCTCCCTCTCCTCCTCCATCCTCCCCCCCCCCCCCCCCCCCCGCTTTTATCTGTCTCTGTTTTTCTGTAATACAATAAAATAGACACATAGACTGGAAACCTACTATAATTAGTTGTTTGGATAGGGATATCTGTGTTCAACATGTTAACTGAGTGCTAAGTATAGCACAAAGCTGCTATTTGGGGTTTGTTTGCCCATGGCAGGGGGGTTGGAACTAGATGATCTTGAGGTCCTTTCCAACCCTAACTATTCTATGATTCTATGATTCTATTTTTATCTACTGCTGATAAACTGTCCTTCCCCTCTGTGATTAGGCTTCGTGACCAACATGATGTAAAAGTGGCTTCTTTGACTAATGTAAAATATAAAAAATGAAAGCATTAGAAAGCATGCTATAGCCTTTGCTTGTGGTAGCCTGCGTTTGCATAAATTACGATGTCTCCTGTCATACTTCTATTAAGTTTATGATGCCTTTTAAACAATAATTTAATCTTAATGCAATGCTCCCAAGTTTTAATTTAAAGAAGCTATCTCCTGATCTTCTCATGTTTAAAGCTGATGATGGGATAACTGTCTTATAAATGAATTATAATTGGATCGTGACCAACAGTATCTGAACTGAATCCATTAATTTGTAGTTCATCTTCAAAAGCAACTCTGTCATTAACCTTTTTGTCCTCCGTTCTTTCTCCTAAATAATTTGCTACGTTCTCCGTCAAACATGAAGTGTAACAACTTGTACGTTTGCAGTCAAGCTGCTGAGGAATTTTTAACTAACAGCTTTCATTGCAGAAAGTTCAGCAAAACTTGATACTTTCACTGAAAACTTCAGCGGAATTTTGATCAACACTGTTACCCTAAATGTGGGGATTTCTGATTTAAATGAGAGACAGATCTTTAAATGAGAGCAGATTTCAGAACAGCACATGAAAAAGGAAGGAGGCAGAATTTTCTTTTATAAAGCCTGGGTCACAGTCCCTCTGAGCGCCCCCAGAAGGTGTCTCTCTTTCTGTCATGTTCACTACATGCTCTGTTCCCTGCTGTTTCTTTACACTTCCAAACAACCTCTGTGATTTTTCATTATCTGTTGTCTTTAGATAGTGAGTGGGCTGGGCATGGTAGCGAGCAAGAAAAGGAAAATTAAATGGGCTTGGATAAAAGATATGTTGGAAAAAAAAGCCAGACCAAACAAAAAACCAAGCCAAAACACAGCCCCACCACGGAATAAAGAAAAAAGATAATACAGAAAAAATAATGGAAAAAGAGGCAAAATTATCAAATTTCTGAGAAAAAAAGGCAGGAAGAGAGGCAGAATAAAAGAGCTCTATGAAAAGCTGGAATAAAGAAATACAAATAAATGTTGTTATTTCCATGTCAAGAAATTTTTAAATCCTATATTATAATAAATTATTTCAGATCAGTATTCATATTTATATACTATCAGATCAATAACAGATTATTTTATGTAAGCACTTGATACGTGTAAGCAGTTATGAGTATTTTTATCTCTCAGATTACTTGGCATAATTATTTCTTGTAATGAATACTTCAGTATTTGATTCTCCATACAAAATCCTCTATATGTACTTACTTGCTGCTAGTCAGAGTAGCAATGTAAACAGTGCAATTATCTGTGCTTCATTTTCAGGCGGGGTGTGAAATCTTGGCCCCTCTGAAATTAGTAGGGCTGTGTGTGAATTGGCAAGTGGTTGCCTGAGTTCTAACAGCAGCAGCCAGGCTAGACCTAGCTGGAACAAAAAAGCAGGATTACTGTGTTAAGTGCAGTAGTTCTGTGCTTGAAATAAGTCCTGTTGACAGGTGAGATTATTTAGTACATGCATATTACTATGCTAATGTGGCTATTCTGCCCTAGGACACAAGGTAATATTTCTGTATGGCTTTTCAGAATTAGAGAGATGTACCAGCCAAGGTGAGAATTAGCGCAGGCATTTCCTCGACTGTCCTTAACCTTAGATTTGCTCGTGTTTGCTAAGTCTTTATCCTTATTAGATGTCTCCCTGTTGCAGACAGCAAGGAGCAAATTCTGAGAAAAATGTGTCCCACAAAAGCAGGAGCTGTAGTCCAGTGGCATATGTTTAAACAAGTGTTTGATATTTCTTGGAAATTTTCCATCTTATTTTTTTTACCTCCAGGGAACATTAAAATCTTTTCATTTTTAATGCTGTGTTTGTCTAATGTCTCTAAAGAAAATGGCTTTACTAATACCACTTTCTGTGTTGTATGGATACTTCACCTATATTAAAGCAGTCGCCTTTCATACAAGTAAGTACCTTACGCAGCAGGTTGAAAATTCTTGGGACTTGCTGATACAGGATACTGTGGAGGGAGCTGTAACAGCAGGGTCAGAAAGGGCTTAGAGATGTTCATAAGCAGCAGCTTCACACTAACACATGTGGAAACTAGCAAACATCCTAATACCATATTGGTGAGGCTCCTGTAATCTCCAGATTTAACTTCTTCTGCCACCATCAGGGAGAGCATGTGCATGACATTGGGAAATTGGTCTGTCCTGGGGCATTGCTTATGTCCTTTTTTCTTTTATTATTGTGGAGCTGCAGAACTTCAAAAGCAAAAACAAAACCCTGTTTAGTAGCTTCTGTTGGTTTAAGTGTATATATCATGTGTCTTATATACAACCCCTTCTCTCTTTTCCATGTTTTGGAAAGATTTATGTCATTTATGTGTTGATTTTCAAATATCAAAATCTAAATCTCTTACTTTAGTTCTTTATTCTTTTTGCAAAATAATTTGTTGCTGTTATACCATAGGGACTTTGCTGTGATAATAACTAATTTTTCAACAGCTCCACTGTATGTTTGTTTTTTTTTTACTTTAGAGAAGCTAAAAAACTATAAGGATTATCAGTAATAGAGGACATTTTGCCACTGAGGACTGCAAGATATCTTTTACCGAGGAGGATAATTTAGTGATTTTCTTTCTGTTGTGAATAATTGATTACTTTTTTTTCCAAATAAAAGAGGTGCTGCAGATATTAGAGGTTGTAAGTGTAGTGTTGACAATTCTTCTTAGAAAAAAAACGTAGAAACTGTATAGTACTCAATGGCTGCAAGATATCAGTCTAAATAAGAACACTTTCTATGCTCTTACCCATATATAACAGAAAACATCACCTTGTCCTTCTTGTGTTTCTTCATATTAGCCTAAAGGAAAGAAGTTTTGATCATTACCTTTTATTTGAGTGTCAAAAATTTTCTTTTGATTTAATAGCTTTGCTAGCCTATCTCTAAGCATAAATTTCCCACATGGTCCACAATAGATAATTGGACTACCATAATTTTTGTTTACTTTTTAAAAGTTGCCTCTTTGAAGTCACACAATTCCCTAGTGATTTAAGTGTAAATATATGAATATATTTATACACATGAATATATGAACTGTAAATACATGATACATCACATTATTAAACAGAATAGTAAACCCCATAATTATATATTTACAGGGTAACAAAAAAATATAATAAGATGCTAAGTTTAAAACCTTAATTGTAGGTTTCTTATGTTAAGTGTTTATGTTGCTTCTTATCTTAAGGGTAATTGGAGCATATATTTGTAATCTTACCTGTGCATTTAACAAAATAATTTACAAATTTGCTTATAAGTGTTGCATTTATGGTGAGCAACACTTGTGTTGTATGCATTTTTATGAAAATTGTTATGAATTAATTTTTTGACAGGTATGTCATAGAAAAGTACAATGTGAAATTATTTGTAACTATAAATTCAGTTATTGTCATGGGTATTCATATGGGTGACCTCATTAAAATACATGTGTTTTTCCAGTCAGTGAACCAAAAAATTCTACCTAATCTATTTTACCAGGTTTCCTTAGGGAATTTACGATCATCTGAAGTAATTCTTTTCTATCGGTAGGTAAGACAAGATTAGTGATTCTTAATGAACTATTTTGGTCAGAATGTGAACATCATCCTACAGCTTGGTTTAATACAGGTGGATTATATTACATCTGTGCATAGGACTTATTTCAGAACAGGTATCAACAAAAGTTGTTGTTCAGGAATAGCTGCTATGCATTAATAACTATATAGATTGATTAATCTATTTTTTAAGAATAAATAAATCAAAATTAGTATATGTGGTGTCAGGAACTACTAACAAGCTTGCTTTTCTGACAAAATTAGCCCAAGTTTCCAGCAGGCCCCAAAAGAAAGTAAAAAACCTATTTGTTAAATCAGTTGCCAATGCCAAAGCATTTCTGAAAGTGCTGCCTCTAGACTGATCCAAGTCTTCGCATAGATAAGATCTTTCTGTGGAATTTGAAATAACATAATCTTTCCTTTAGCGTAGACAAAAACATAAAGGAATCACTGAGCATATTTGACTGACAAAAGCACTGTCATCACAAGCCTGCAGTCCTAACAGAGAAATTGTACTCCACAACATAAAAAATAACATGTGGTGTATTAGATAAGGGACTACTCGTACTGATTACTCTAACTGATAAAACCATTCAAATCAAATCAGGCTCATCAGGTGCTCTTGATTCGAAAAGAGAAAAAAGGCTATTATCTTTATATTTAAAATATACAAGTTGGAGCAAAAATGTTTATCAGTAATATGTAAATGTTCGAACAATAGAAAATTAATAGATAAGTGTGGAAAAAAAAACAAACCCAAGACTAAGTACTTGTTAGTATGGAACAAAGAGAGAACTATTCCCTTAGCAGAATCAATCAGTTTTCAAGACTGCAACGTCTATGATGTTTTTGTCAAAGACTGCAGTAATTCTGCCATGAGATACTCAAGTCTTTCTCTTGGAGTCATCGAGTGAGGTATTAGGTAAGTAAAATTAGGAGTAAAATCCCTTCCGTTTTTTTGATAGCTGATCTCTTTTTTACAGTGACCAACAGAAATTCCTGAACAACCTCAAAATAAAAATTCAGTTACCAAAGTTGTATAACGATGATATCTTACTTGCTAAGAAAGAAACTGGTCTTTAAAACATTATGACAATATGATGCTTTTGTCTTCCACTATGGGAAAGAATAAGGAAACTTTTGCTGTTCTGGCACCATCTTCTTGAATGTCTCTTATTTCACTAGCATCTGTGGACTCCAGGCATATTCTTTTTACATTTAGGGATATAATTTATATCAAAGAAATGTGATTTGGAATATACAATTTCAGAGAAGTTCTACCTTTTCTGTCACACAGAAGATTGGACTAGGATGATCCTCATATTACTTTCTGTTTTTTTTTTTTTCATCTTTGAAACTCTGCGAAACTCTCCAGTTGATATGCTGGAGGGAAGGGATGCCATCCAGAGGGACCTTGACACGCTTGTGAGGTGGGCTGATGCCAACCTTATGAAGTTCAACCATGACAAGTGCAAGGTCCAACACCTGGGTTGGAGCAATCCCAGGCACTGCTACAGATTGGGCAGAGAAGAGATTCAGAGCGGCCCTGCAGAGAAGGACTTGGGGGTGCTCGTCGATGAGAAAATGAACATGGGCCGGCTTCAGTGTGCGCTCGCAGCCCAGAAAGCCAACCGTATCCTGGGCTGCATCAAAAGGAGCGTGACCAGCAGGTCGAAGGAGGTGATCCTGCCCCTCTGCTCTTATGAGACCTCACCTGGAGTATTGTGTGCAGTTCTGGTGTCCTCAACATAAAAAGGACATGGAACTGCTGGAACAAATCCAGAGGAGGGCCACGAGGATGATCAGGGGACTGGAGCACCTCCTGTATGAAGCCAGGCTGAGGAAGTTGGGGCTGTTCATCCTGGAGAAGAGAAGGCTGCGTGGGGACCTCATAGCAGCCTTCCAGTACCTGAAGGGGGCCTATAGGGATGCTGGGGAGGGACTCTTCGTCAGGGACTGTAGTGACCGGACAAGGGGTAACGGGTTAAAATTTAAACAAGGGAAGTTTAGATTGGATATAAGGAGGAAATTCTTTCCTGTTAGGGTGGTGAGACACTGGAATGTGTTGCCCAGGAGGGTTGTGAGTGCTCAATCCCTGGCAGTGTTCAAGCCCAGGTTGGATGAAGCCTTGTGTGAGATGGTCTAGTGTGAGGTGTCCCTGCCTATGGCAGGGGGGTTGGAACTAGATGATCTTGAGGTCCTTTCCAACCCTAACTATTCTATGATTCTATGATTCTATGAAATCTGATTAGTTGCTAGTGAAGTATCCCAGAGATTAGTATATCCTCCTAACAGAAGGTACATGCACATAAAAAGCCTTAACAAACTAACATTTTGTCATTGCTAAACCATTCTAAAAAATTGTTCATGGAAGTAATTCTCAAATTCTCTCATACTATGGACAACTTATTGTCCACTCATGGCTGATTGCCTTTTAGGCCTCCTTCTACTAGATTTTATTTTAAGCAAATATGGAGCTTGGTTGTACTAGTGACAGTGGCATTAGGACTTTGAAATGAGAACTGATGTAGCACCAATTCAGTTTCATACGGATGGCTGAGCAACTTGATTGTAGATCAGTTATGTTCCCTTTTTAAATAAAACAGCAACATAGTTACTGGCACTATCTTTATTTTTATTGACCATGGTCTACCACATCATATTTTTCCACATTATTTTTTAACATCCCTTTTCTTTCCCTGCATTCGAGATCCTTTTAATTTTGCTTTTAATTGTAAGTTTGAACACAGGTGTATCATGCTAGAAGACATAATGAAGATGGATAAAAGGTAATCATGAGAGGCCAGAGAAATATTTTTAATTATTCAGACAGTTTAATTACATAAAATCTTTTGCAAAGCTTAAATAAGAGTCAGAATTTGACTGCATTATTCGTCAACAGTGTCATTGATTAGATAACTGCAGTGTTTGAATGGTCTTTTGACCATGCGGCAGTATAGTACAGACTGATTGCTGAAAATCTCAGTTATTAATTACGTGATGTGAATCAGGCCCTCAGTTTGCAGCAGTCGCCTTCCTTCTTGAGTGACAAATAAAAGACATTTTTTGAATGATCCTAACAATGTTATTGCTACACAGACTGGATTTAATGAATTATTTTGTTTCAGAAATATTTTGCTTTTGGGTTGTTGGTTTGGGGTTTTTTTTTTTCAGATACTGAAATGCTCTTAATATTTGCTATGGTTTTTAGAAAAGAATAAATCCTGCTGAATTTTTAATAAGCTCTCACAAAACATGGGCTAAATTTTTTTTAATCTTTTTGTATTATGAGGTGCTATAGAAGGAAGATGTCCTTATTTTTTATATTGATAATGAATAAATCCTACCAAAATGAGGAATTATTTATGAATTGGCCAATAGTATCACTACCTGAATCCATAATCAGAAAAGGTAGCTTCAGTGAAGGCCTGATAGTTGTCAGACTGTATGCTTCTTACAGCATTTTTTGCTAACATTATCTTTGCCCTTATGGCTTCATGTGAGACTTAATTTCAGGTGATATTGTATGGAAAAATGATTGCACAGTAATAGGTTCATTTGGTTGGGTGACTTTATTCTCCATATTTTTATGACACATTGCAGTTGGGCCAAAGGATTAACTATAATGTCCAAAACCACTAAAATGTAGGTAGCATACTATTCCTTCTGTAAGCTTCAGCATGTTACATCTAATGGTGAATTTTTCTGCTAAACCCAGAGAAACAGAATTTTTCATGTTATTCTTTCACTGTCTCTAATGCACCATAAGCCTTTTATCCTTTGTGGGATAAAAGTAGCAGGATACTGTAACTGGGAGTCAGCTGTAACTTATAGTTTTAAGAATAACTGGTCTGGGAAGCTGCATGTATGTTAACTCTCTTGATTTTTCATGGTCTTTTGGGTGACAATCAAAAGACAGACAGACCCCAAGACTTTCTACAGCTTTCCGCCAAACCTACATCTATAGTGCTATCCCCTGGAGCTATGGCTGAGTGGCTAGTACCATGTAAACAGTATCAACCTTTATATGCCAACCCAAGCATTTCTGATATATTGGGATCCCTGCCACTAATCTTACCACAAATCTTACTATCACTTTGTAGTTAATTAGACCTTGTTCTCTTCAAGTTCAGATCATATGCTAGCATCAAAAGGGGAAACAGTTCTGACTTTTTCACGTTTATTATTTGTCACTGAACTGAATTCTGCTCAGTTAACATTTAGCAATATAAGACCAAAATTGGTATTCAACAGAAGAACATGTTTCATTGATGTTGTTCCTTCTACATGGAAACTTCAGCAATACATATATGGTCTTTATATTGCTACATTTATCCCTGCTCTGTTTGCTTTTTAAGCTTTATTTCAATCAAGTAACAAATATATTGATAGTAACTACTGTCCAAATAACTGCTACACTATTACCTTAATGTATTCCTGACACTTTATTCCTTATAGGTAAAATGGCAGTCATCTTTAGTGATGAAACAGTTGTAACGGAAAACACTTTTCCATATTCCTTGAAAATATTGCAGAGATATCTTTCTTGTTAACTATCATCATTAATATCAAAAGTCAGCTAGGTACATAAATATCTTACACTTCATCTACAGTAATTAAAATTTTATAAAATTACTCTCTGTCTTTCTCCATTGATTACCTGTGACTTTAAGCCACTCCAGTACTTTCATTAAGTATGCCACTTCTGATACAGAATATTTCATTAATGTTTTTGAGCGTATTATATTGCACAAAAACTTTGAAATAGTTTCATTTAACAGCTATTATACCCACATGTTTAACCTGATCCAGGTTCCTTCGGGCACAACTTAACTGTCCCTTCTGTTCTTACAAGAGCAGAAGGTAAAAGAATCTGTGTATTTCAGTGTGCTCTGCAGAGGTAGAGATGCTCAGACCTTTCCAACTCACCCTGTGAGTATCAGAAATCATGTCTCTACATGATTATGAATGCAGATTTTGGAGTGTAGTCTGTTATTCACAGACTACTACCCAAGACTGTTAAATGTGTACTTTTATACAGCACTGAAAAAAAATGCTATCTTAGTTATTATAGTCTCTATAGATTTGATTTTTTTAATTCTTCTAAATATCAACTTGCAAATAATTTATTTGCTATATTGTATAAATTGTATCATCTTGTTTTGTTGTTCAGTTTTTTGGAGAAAACTAGGTAAAGGGGCTGATTAGATAAAATTAGATGAGCAGGACACTGTCTAACTGACAATGTGGGATATTCATGTTTTTCACACCTGCAGTCTTCTCACATAGAAATTGGAATTCATGAGCAATATCAGCATTCATTATTTATAAAATTCCCAATGTGGATTCATTCTTCTGAAGACTGTGCCACTTACGATGTGTTTCACATGGCTGAAGTCAAGGACCACAAATAGCATCCTGTTGTCCACTTTGAGAGGCAGGTACATCATATGAAACTTGTAGGATTTTATCTTGAAATCCATTCAAATATGCTCTAAAACTGAGATTTCTTCTTTTTTTTTTTTTTCTCTAAATGCTTCTGATTTTAGTGTTACATATTTTCAAAAGTTTTTATATTTTTGCCAGTGGTATAGCAATACCAAATCAGGCTGTCTGGTTTAGTCTTACCATTTTAAAATTTAGCTTAATTGAAGGAAAATACTAGAATTTCCCATGGTTGGAACAGCAGAAACTTTTTTGGTCCTGTAGCTTCAAAATTATGGAATGGATTTCTTTGTATGTGGGGTTTTTATTTTTTTTATGTGGGTTTGTTTTTTTTTTTGTTTGTTTTTTTTGTTTTTTTTTTTTGTTTTTTTACTTTCATATCAACAGTGCCAAATATGAAAATAGAGATGTTACGGAGTTGTGCAATCACAAAACTACATGAGAGATAATGGAAAACACATTTCAAGACACATACTTATTCTAACTGTTCAGGTAATTTACAGTCATTTGTTTTGTTTCTTCTAAGTGCCTAAACAGCTATAGAAAATTTAGTCCCTGAATAGCAAAATGAGGGAAAGAAGTTGTGTTTCATCTTAAGAATGCTGGCCAAATGTGCACCTCTACAGGCTTCAACATATTTTTGAAGTCAGTATGTACATTCAGATTCCTGTTTTTAAGAACTAATAGTTTAACATATTGGCTATTAAGAATATTCGGAACACAGAAATTGCTAGCGTGTTAACAGCAGTAAATGCTGCATAACTTAACTCTTTCTCCCTGCACTTAGAAAATTTAGCAGTTTTCTTCCATAAGGGACTATTGCCTCTATTCTGTTAATGATATGGTTATGTAATAAAACATGAACATGCATGCAGAGAAACCTTGCAATGACAGCAGGATTACAATGATAGTCTCTTCCTGAAAATCCTTTTTCCTCTAATCAGTATCTATCTAGCCTGGAACAATGGGCCATTGGCAGTGCTGAACAGGTATTGGAGCAGAGTGGGGAAGCAGACAGAAAAAGAATAAAAAATAAAATAAAATAAAAGATCTCTCACCATTGCTTCTGCTCTAATTGTATTTTGATAGAATAGTGGAGCCTAGCGAGCTGTCAGTGTGGCACCTTCTGTGAGCACAACTATAAATACACTTAAAAAAAATGGCCATAAGTCTTGTTTTGTCATTGGAGAACATAAAGGGAAATTATAGTTTTTCCACTGACAAAAGCAGGGAAAAAAAAAAAAATCATGGTTCTAAAGTCACCTCTACTCTTATTTTCCATTCTAATCTAGCATGCTTTTCATTTTGCAGCTGAGCGATTGATTCACTTAGGCATTAGTTTTCTTGGCTGGCTTGATATCAAAGACTTCAAGCATTTGCAGCCAAAGAGTGGAGCAATCAAGGGCTATATATAGGGGAAGGCAGTGCCTACAAGGAGGGAGGGTAGAAAACCCACTAGTAACAAGCAAAACCTAGACACAAAAAAATGGCTTCTACATGGCACAAAAACAATAATCTGCAATGATCTTGTTAATACTTGTTTTTTCTCCCCTCTTGACCTCATCTGATTTTGAAAAAAAGGGAGACTTCCCTAATACAGCCTTCCGGTGCACAGGGAGGGAGGAGATGATGTTTGTTCCACTGCAGTAAAATCTTTCTGTTGTGTAGGTAAAGTGCAATAGTGGTTGTAGAACTTGGCCCGTACCAATACACCAAACTGCAATCGCTAGCACTTGCGATCAGCACTGAAGCATGAATTTTAAAGAGTAATAAAAATCAAGTTTATACTACCAGATCAGTTAATTATGACAAATGCTTGGATCCAAAGATATGCTTCCAAGTTCTCATAAGGGACAAAACCTGGGTAATGCTCAGTTCTGATGCTTGTTCCCAAAACCTAGTTTTCAGAGGAGGAAAATAGGTATGTAGGCTGAATAGGAAGGACAGTAGCTCTAACATGTCCAAACCTGGCTGGTGAGAGATCAAGGATCCTTTTTTGTGCTAAGGTACTCCTTGGAAGGTTAATGTAAGATAAAGGCAAATATTATTTATCTAAGTCCCTTTTTTATTAACACATTTTAAGTCATGGGAGAGAAAGCCTGGAAGGAATGCACAGCCAAGAGCATGTGACAAACATTTGACATAAAAACAAAACTCTTGAACAAAAACGTCTTCAGAAATGAAATTAAAACTTATGAATTTCACGAGTCACTAAGACATCAAAATGGCAAAGAATGGAGAAACAACTGTATGTTTATAAATTGTTGGAAAGAATTCAGAGATTAAATGCCAAATCTGAAAGTTTAGGGCTCTGGGGACTGCAGCACTTCTCCCATGAAGACAGGCTGAGAGAGCTGGGCTTGTTCAGGCTGGAGAAGAGAAGGCTCAAGGGAGACCTTATACCTTCCAATACTTTAAAGGGGCCTACAAGAAATCTGGAGAGGGACATTTTACAGGAACATGTAGTGACAGAACAAGTATGAATGGCTTTAAACTAAAAGAGGGGAGATTCAGATTAGACATTAGAAAGAAATTCTTCACTATGGGGTTGGTGACATTCTGGCACAGGTTGTCCAGAGAAGCTGTGGATTGTCCCTGTCCCTGGAAGTGTTTAAGGCCAGGCTGGCTGGGGCTTTGAGCAACCCGGTCTAGTGGAAGGTGTCCCTGCCCGTGGCAGTGGGGGCTGGAACCAGATGATCTTTAAGGTCCCTTCCAACTCCAACCATTCTATGATTCTATGAAATCTATTTTTAAAAACACATGTTTTCTTATCTTCTTTAAGCAATGTATTTAATTATGGATTTTTTAAAGTTAATTTCAGTGTAAGTACCTTAGTTTGCTTGGGACTTATATAAATAATTCATTGCTGATAGGTTTGACACCCAGAATAATTAAAACGTTTCATTTCTTCTGAATGAAACACCTAGATTTGTTAGACGAACTGCAATCATATTATGTATTCACCTCATTCAGTTCTGTTAGGATTACAGAAAGCCACAACCATTAACAAAACAATTTAAAACTGTGCCTCAGAAGGCAGAGTAAATATGCATACTGTGGCATATCCCTTCATGCAGTGTAGGTTGCTGGCTCCAGAAGATGACAAACAAACCCTACAAACAACTACAGGAGAAAATCAAACGTGTGTAGAGGCAGGGTATTCTTTTCACTCTCACAGACAGAGGTAAAAGACTTCCATTTTTTCTCCTGTTCAGTTTCTAAGCAGCAGCTGGTCCTATACTGCGATGTCGAGCACAAATACCCCATTTATTTTCTGTGTAGTTGGGAGGACACTCCATGATTTGTGGTAAGAGGCAATGTGTCATCTGTACAGATGGCAGCAAAATTATACCTTCCACAGCTGAAGAAACTGCATCAAGTCTTTCTTATTGATATGGAGACTCAGTAAAGGTGAGAGCTGGTATTTTCACCTTAAACAGCTGAAAAACCGTGTAACTTACAGCCATTGCCGCAAGACTTGCTTTTGAGGATGTGATATCCCATATAGACTTTTTTAAAAGCAATATATAGATAAAAAAGCACGACTAACTTTTTTTTTTTTTTAATTATTTTTCTCCTTCCTAATAAATTCATAAATTTAATGTTACAGGAATACACTACATGACTGATTTAATGACTTCAAGCCATTATTCTTCCTCTAAACTCTATGTACCCCCTTTAAAGAGATATAGTTTAGAGATAGGAAAATCGTAGGCATGACTGTATAATTCAGAATCAGCAGTCCTCGAGCATGAGACTAGGAATGAATCTCTTAAATAAAATTAATTTGTTCTCATAGTTCTCACATTGCTCACACATACACAAATACATATATATAAAGAAAAATGCCAAGAGGATGTTTACTTTTTGTCTGAGGGAATATACTTGTCCAAGGGCATCAGTTCAGAAAGATTTGTGACTCCTTATGGTATTGACAAAGAAACATCACAGGAAATCTGATATAAAACTTTTACATTTCCGATTTATTTCAACATGAACATTTGACCCTGTATAATATACCCATTAATTTTAAGCCATTTTCACTTTCACTGTGTCAGTAACGATCTTAGCAAAAGTATTGCTTGGAGTTAAGCCCCAGAGTTTACAACTAATATAACATATGTGATTTCAGTGTGTCTGAGTTTTGGGGTATGGGGAGCTACAACACTTCCCAAG
Organism: Lathamus discolor; assembly: GCF_037157495.1. Lineage (NCBI taxonomy): Eukaryota > Metazoa > Chordata > Aves > Psittaciformes > Psittacidae > Lathamus > Lathamus discolor. Next base: position 24,915,911 of record NC_088887.1, on the reverse strand, counting down.
AGAAGCAGGTGATCAGACTTCAGTGATAGCTAGAAGAAAAGCTTGACAGAACTACTCTAGACTGATCTGTAGTCTCACATTGGTGCACCAGCCACATGAAACTTGGATATAAAAGAGGGTGAAAAATAAAAGAAACTTCAAAATAAGGGGAAACTTTGAAGAAGGGAAGAGTGTACAACCACAAACATTTTTAAGAATGAATTAGTGAGGAAGGAAATTACACAGGGTAGTATTTTATATATATCTGTAGAATTATACAGGCTGTATTTGTCAGAGAGGAGATGCAACAAGCTTAGAAAGAAATAATACTGTGTCCTCCACTTGCACAAGGTCAGCTTGTAGATCATTTGATCTTCATGATAATCTACTTCATGTCTGATATGCTTATTCCATTGTATGCATGCCCATTTCATCCTGCTCCAAATGATAACAATTCTGGCAAAACAGTGCTTTATGATACTGACTAGTAGGCTGATTAATAGCTGAACAGAAACTCCCATATTTTTAGCACCTGTGCTAACATGCATACATTTACAAAAATAGAGGAAGTCCACTGCCTCTGACTGTTTTTGTAAAACTATCAAAAGATAGTTCAGCTTCCACAGAACATCCAAAAGCTTATAGACAGATAGGTGAGAGCAATAGTGCCAGTTATCCTGCTGTTGGATGAAAAGAGAAGCACATTAATTGGCTCCTTTTTCTTCTGTCATAATATTTTATTACAGAAAATAATGTACATTCTCACATGCTTGTCAGGAAGGGGCTTCGCAAACCGCTTCCCGACCTGCACCTGCTGCTGAAACTAGCTTTAAAACTCTTATGTATTCTGACACTTCTGAGTTCCCTGGGAAAGCATAGCTGGCTTCCTTCAGTAATCCAGCTTGTTAGCAGGTGCTGCAAATCTAGAGGCAGATGTTAATTGATTCACACTGACAGCTTTGGCCGGTTTGACTTGTTAGCCTACCCTGAATGTGACTGCAGTTGAGTGTATCTCCCTGTGCAGAGGAATTGGGGGTTAAGTCATCCCGGTGTGCTAATAAGACTCTGCCTTAGGAGGCAGATAAGCTTGTGCTTGTTAACTGTTTTCATCTTTGGTTTGCAGTGTAACTGGAGAATGACTAAAGTATGAGGGGCATGCAGGTATGAAGGATGTTAAGATCTCAGTGATTTTCAGGTTATCCTTTTATGTATAAGCAGCTAGATTTTTAGCTTTGCTTTGCTAATCCTGGTTTTGCTTTTAGAGTGAAAGTGTTTTGAATTAGATCTATTGCTTTACTGCTAGGTACACTGATTAATGCTGAACTTGTCCTTTAGAAGTTGTAGTGAAGGGAGTTTCAGAATAGGTGTTTACTTCCAGTTTGATGGAATTAAGTTTCTGGCTACTGTTTTTCCACAGGCAGTATCATGATAAAGTAAATAGTGGAAAAACAAGTAAAGAATCTTATCCTGTGAGATGCCAAGCACCTTGGCTGTCACAGAAAAGACTAGGATTCCCTTTGTGATGGGATCTAAATTAGGAAAAGATACTGTATTTATTTTTCCTAATGTGAAAACAGAAAAGGTAGATAGATCTTTTGTATGTCTTTATAGGAAAGTGCAAATGGCAGCAGACTTCTTTTTCATGTTAGTCCTAAAATGCCTATGGTATGCAAAGTTTTGGTTTATCTTAGACCAAATGTGATTTGAAACTTTTTTTATTAAAATGCCTGAGGAAAATAAAACATTCAGTTCTTGCAACTCTGTATTTTATTTAAAAAAACCAGTCCCTTCATGAAGCTGAAAGGATATTCTTTTTGGTCTTTAAAGGTATATTGTGTAATTTCTAAGTTTATAAACTAATATTTTTCCTAAGATCCACAAAGGAACTATGTAGTTAGACCTAAGGAAAAAAGCAGCCTAAAAATAGGTAAGACTCTATTCCTCTGAGTGAAGACATTCACAAATGAGGGTCCTCTTAGCTAGTGAAGATGCAGCTATTGAACATTATCAAGATGAGATATAGAAAAAGAAGTGTTATTAAGAAATATCTCAAAATCCATAATTTCATTTTAAAATCTCAAAATAGCAGGTTGATTGATTACATTTGAAAGTAAGTATAGTGAAAAACTGATTTTTTTTTCATGTTATACAAATGTTAAAGAAAATATGGACCTCAAGGACATATTTCAGAGGCTGACTGGAAACATTGGAAACAATGGAAGTGTAAAGCAAAGTATTCTCTTTTTCATCTAGTTGCTGGCACTGCATACTGATCTTCAGCTGCCTTTTCTCTCTGTCTCTAAAATGTCCATAGTGTCAGCTACGTGATACACTTGCTTTTATTTTTTCCTGTTTACCTCAGACCTCAAACTTTATGCTCATTTTCTGGGTTAGGAAATTATCAATTAAATCTCTACCTGTTCCCTTTAAATCCATAGCAACAAATGTTTTTTTCTGTTTTTGTCCTGGGGGGTGAGAGATGATTCCTGTGGGTGGAGAGTGGGAAGAGATACTCAGTTGTTTAAGTGCTCTTATACCATTGTTCAACAGAGATAAGTTTTTAATCCACTGTAGAGAGGAAAAGGAGCATTTGTGTGATAGGAGAGATACTGGTATGGTGAGAAAGTGAGATAACTGCTGGAAAACCTGCCTGAAGGGCTTTTTGTGCTTCGAAGTCACCCAGAACTGGGGAAGAACTTGAAGTGTGTCCTTTAATTATTACACCATCATATGACAAGCTAGCCTCTGAGAAGCCTGGGTTTAAAAATATTTTTTTTGTTTTGTTTGTTGTGTGTTTTGTGGGGTTTCTTAATTTTTTTTAGTGTTATTATTGTTTTTTTTTAATTTAACAAAGGAACCAAGAGGATTTGCTTTTGCTGTTCAGGGGGAGTGGAGGAAATGTCCTCTGGAAGAACTGAATGCTTAAGCATATTTGAGTTCTCCAAGGTTGGAGTTATAAGTGTCAGCTTATTTCACCCAACATGTTGTGATATGATAAATTTAAATATGTAGTTTTATGGTTCAAAACTACTGTCAGTTTATGTAATCTTAGTAATGTCACAGCTTGGACAAAAAAAAATAAAAATATAAAAATCTTCTTTAAAATCAGCTGTTCAGCTCTTTTTGAGGCATCTAGGCAGGCAGCTACTTCAAAACAGATGGCTTCCAGTGTCTTAGTAGATATGTAACTTAGATGCACCAAGTGTGTCCACCCAGATAACTCAAAATAAATAAATAAATAAATCTTCATGTCTATCTGTGGTATGACTGACATGCTTAATTTACACTGGGCAATAAATTTAGTTAGCTATTTCAATATATCAGGAAATATGTTGTCACAGTTGGACATATTTCTCTCCCTTAAATTATACTTCCAGTGTAATTTATCTTAAGGTAATGATAACTTCTGCTTCTTAAAACTGCAGGCTGATGAAAGTCAGCAGCCAAACACTCTTTTGTAAGACCAATTTGGTGGCCTTCTATGATGGGACTACAGAACTGATGGACAAGGGTAAAGCAGTTGATGTCATCTACCTGGACTTGTGCAAAGCGTTTGACACTGTCCCACACGACATCCTTATCTCTAAATTGGAGAGATATCAATTTGATGGATGGACGACTCAGTGGATAAAGAACTGGCTGGATGGCCGCACACAAAGAGTTGTGGTCAATGGCTCGATGTCCGGCTGGAAAACAGTAACGAGTGGTGTCCCTCAGGGATTGGTGTTGGGACCGGTCTTGTTTAACATCTTCATCGCTGACATGGACAGTGGGATTGAGTGCGCCCTCAGCAAGTTTGCCAATGACACCAAGCTGTGTGGTCCGGTTGATATGCTGGAGGGAAGGGATGCCATCCAGAGGGACCTTGACACGCTTGTGAGGTGGGCTGATGCCAACCTTATGAAGTTCAACCACGACAAGTACAAGGTCCTACACCTGGGTCGGTGCAATCCCAGGCACAGCTACAGATTGGGCAGAGAAGAGATTCAGAGCAGCCCTGCAGAGAAGGACTTGGGGGTGCTGGTCGATGAGAAAATGAACATGAGCTGGAAGTGTGCGCTCGCAGCCCAGAAAGCCAACCGTATCCTGGGCTGCATCAAAAGGAGCGTGACCAGCAGGTCAAATGAGGTGATCCTGCCCCTCTACTCTGCTCTTGTGAGACCTCACCTGGAGTATTGTGTGCAGTTCTGGTGTCCTCAACATAAAAAGGACATGGAACTGCTGGAACAAGTCCAGAGGAGGGCCACGAGGATGATCAGGGGACTGGAGCACTTCCTGTATGAAGACAGGCTGAGAAATTTGGGGCTGTTCATCCTGGAGAAGAGAAGGCTGCGTGGGGACCTCATAGCAGCCTTCCAGTACCTGAAGGGGGCCTATAGGGATGCTGGGGAGGGACTCTTCGTCAGGGACTGTAGTGACAGGACAAGGGGTAATGGGTTAAAACTTAAACAGGGGAAGTTTAGATTGGCTATAAGGAGGAAATTCTTTCCTGTTAGGGCGGTGAGACACTGGAATGGGTTGCCCAGGGGGGGTGTGAGTGCTCCATTCCTGGCAGTGTTCAAGGCCAGGTTGGATGAAGCCTTGTGTGAGATGGTTTAGTGTGAGGTGTCCCTACCTGTGGCAGGGGGGTTGGAACTAGATGATCTTGAGGTCCTTTCCAACCCTAACTATTGTATGATTCTATGATTCTAAGTAAGTAGTCCTTATAGCTTCTGTGACCTGCACAGCTACTGTTCCTTGTTTATATGCCATTTTATTACACTGCAGGTAAAAAGGTAGTTTTAGAGGAGGAATTGTCCTTCCTGTTTAAGGGGGTGCAGTGGCAGACAGTGTACTTGTCATAATTTTATTGGAAAAACTTGCATAAAGTTTAAATGGTCTTCATAAGACCCATGATAAATACTGCCACAGTAAAGAGTGAGCCTGGAAACAACTTCCCCACACCCCACCCCTTGTACCTAAAGGTTTGCTGTTGTCAGGTATGCTGCATTGGTGCTGATATAGTTAATAGCATTGTGGACACCCTTATTTAATGTAGAATTAGTGACTTTTTATTAACACTTCCAACTAAGAAATGGTTGCCACTGTGCTGATGTAAGTAGCTACTGCTCACTGTTGTCATTCTAAGCCTTATTGTACTATTTAGGTGCACCCTTCGGGTGCATCTGACTATTCTTTGACAAATAAAGATCAAAACTGTGATGTAATACAGTGACAATAGCCTTTATGTGATAGTTGGTAAGGATCCTCACTCAGCATCATGCATGAAAGGCGACTTTGGTTGCCATAGTGATATCGACATCATTTGTCTCTAAAAGCTGACACTTTTTTTTTTTTTCTCAAGCTCTTTAAATGTCTGATTGAAAGACTCTAACAGCTATTTGATATTGATCAGTGAATGACTGAATGCCCATTGCCAGCAGCAGCACTGTGTCATTCACTAAAATGTGCTTTAATGCACAGACTCTGGCACTTTTATTTTTTCTCAACCTGTTTATCACTTTTTTTTTTTTTTTTTTTTTTTTAATAAGGGTGGCTTTAGTAACTCAGCAGAATGGTGATGCTATAGCTTTCTTGTTCTGAGAGTACTGATGGAGATTGGCCACTCAGGTCACCTTGTGATGGTTGGAATAATTCTTCAAATAGAAGAAAATGATGTTTTTTTGTGGCATGCCATGCAGTGTGCTGTGTTTTTTATTTTTATTTTTTTTTTTTTTTACTCCTTACCCTCTCCCTTCTCCCTACCCATATTTCTTGGAGTCATAGAATAGTTTGGGTTGGAAAGAAGCCCTATCCAGCCTGGCCTTGAACAATTCCAGGGATGGAGCATTCACAGTTTCTTTGGGCAACCTGTTCCAGTGCCTCACCACCATCACAGTAAAGAACTTCTTCCTTATATCTAACCTGAACTTCCCCATTTTAAGTTTAAACCCATTACCCCTTGTCCTATCACTACAGTCTCTGATGAAGAGTCCCTCTGGCCCCCTTCAGATCTTGGAAGGCTGCTATGAGGTCTCCATGCAGCCTTCTCTAGACTGAACAGACCCAATTTTCTTAGTCTGTTTTTGTATGGGAGGTGCTCCAGCCCCCTTATCATTCTAATGACCTTCCACTGGACTTACTACAACTGTTCCAGTTATTGACATTCTTGGAAAAGGTATTTAACTTTCTCTGAAGTCCTTTGCCCTACCCTCATCAAGATATTTAATTCACACTCTGATTTCTCCTCTCCCACAGATGTGTCTCTTTTCCCATGCCCAGCAGGACTCTAATTAATCTGTTAAGAAATGCTCAGTTGAGATGCCAGTAAGTGAAAAGACAGGATCTGTCCTGTATCTTTTCATCAGGAGTGCAAAAGGGTTGTTGCTCTTATGGACTGATATCCATGTGTTTCCATCTGATTCTTCAGCAGCTCTTTCTGAGGATGATGATGTTAATCAGTTATATGATGTTAGGATTTCTCACTGCATGGAATTTCTTCTTTCTCAGGCATTTCAAAGCAAAACGGTTATTTTTCTCCAGGCGTTATTCCAGTACCTTGGATTTGCTGGTATCTGTCAACTATTTCTTCACTGATTAATATAACGAAGATGTATCATTCATATAAGATGTTTTTTGATGTCACAAAGTAGTAGAGAAAGGAGATGCACCTAGCTAAGAAGTATTATCTGAACTTTTTGGGCTTATGCTTAGGAGAAAAACCCCACACTTTTCTTTGAGGGTATAGCTGCACTTGACCGCAACAAATGCTATTCCTTTACTGATGCAAGACTTTCTTCACCCCTCCCCACATCTGTTTCTTCGCAAGTGGCTGAGGTTCATGTATGTGGTTACGAGGTGGTTTGGTTTGTTTTTTTTCCTTTGATCTGGGGCTCATTCTGGCTTTCTGCAAACATACCAAACTTGTGTCTGCATCTGGCCTTCTGGTATGTGCTACAATGTGCTGAGAGTTGGTAAGCAGTAAGAAGCAGCTGTTTCTCAGTCAGCATGCTATCTCTAATTGACTGTGTGTTTTTTCTGGTCCAGAGCATGTTCACTCAGTGTGAAGTGCAAGTTCAGCTGGAAGCCCTGATTGTTCTCCTTTTCACTCTGCTCCTTTGCAAATGCTCTGATTCCTCATTAACAAGGTGAAGCACTACAGAATACTAACACGGGCAGGGGAACTCGATGGTTAGTTCAGCTCTCTGTGTGTTTGTCTCTGGCTGTTTCTGTGAGTTACTGACTTTTATAGTGTTAGTGCTCTGCTACCTGTATAATTCCTGATTCATCATAGTTCCGTGTTTTCCATTTAATAATAGTTTTATTTCAACAACCAAATAGTATACTTATGGAGGGTTTCTATACTATAGAAATTATATATAAGCAAAAGGTTTTCTGCAGCTGTCAGCAGCACAATGCCTGGTGAAGTCTATGCATGAGCTCATGTTAAGGTGCAAGCCCATGTTTGCCTAAATAGGCCTGCGGCAAGACTTCAGCTGTAACATTTCTAATTTCATCAGTGTTGATAGCTACAGTGTCGATGGAATTAGTTCTTGGTGACCTTTATTCACTACTTCTGAAGTATGTACTAGGCTCATTGATAGCAGTCTTTGAAAGAATAATATCCCAGTGATAAAACATGTGAAATAATAGAGAAATTAGGCATCAGTGTGCCTAGAGTGACCAATACTTAGCTGCATTGAATCTGTGCATCCTCCATCTGAATTAGTCTGAGCTTTTTCAGCTACTGTCTTAAGAAAAAAGGAGAACCAAATAAGCAAAAATAATGCATTTTAAAATTAATTATTATTATTAATTAATATTAAAATAATGCTCTTTCAGAGAATTGTTACAGAACACCATTGTGAGTAGTAAGAGGAATCCTTAAAAATGGTCTTGAGTCACAGCCTTCCTTTTTTTGCACCCCCCCCCCCTTTTTTTTTGTTTTCTGGGTTTTGTTTTGTTGTTGGGTTTTTTTTTTTTTTTTTTCTTTTTTCCTAAGACTTTGCAAACCAAAGGAAATGCACAGGTATTTTCTTGAGTCTTTTCTGTTAGGTTTTGCTGTTGGGGCTTTGTTTTCTGTTTGTTTGTTTGTTTGTTTGTTTCCCCCCAGAAATTTTGTTATTTATAGCACACGACACGAGGGAGTTCATGCTGGTATCTGGCCTTCAAGTGCTACTGCAATAATAATTTTTAATAAAAGAGGTCTGTGTAGCCTCTTTCTCTGTCCCTAGCCAAATCTCTTTCTTGTGAGTTCATTTTTCCTCCTTTCAGTGACTCAGTAGAGTTTTAGAATCTGCCTGTTGGCCACTTGCATATGAACAAAATAAGCTCTATCAGCTCACTTCAAAGTTAAAAGGAGCCTGCAGGGTTCCATGGACAGACCTTCTACAGTCTGGTATTTCTGACATTTAATAGGTCTGTGGCTACTTTCGTTTTGTCCCCCTTTCCACCTTCTTCCCCACTCGCCTTTCAAAATAGAAGAAACTAACTGACTTTGAACCTTCTGTCGATTTATGCTTTTTAAATATACATGTCTGGAGTCTTACATGTTTGCAGTATGATTTGCCTAATCATGGAACATAAGATTTCTAAGGCATCTTGAAGTGATTTCACAGTTTGCACAGTTTAAACATAATTACTTCCAACTTAGTAATATTAAGTGAGCAGCCTTCAAGGTTATCTGGGTGTCTTTTAAAATTTTCATAAATCATGTGACTTCAAAGTACAAAAGCTACATTTATTTGAGATAGAGAGACCATAGTTTCTACAGAATTCACTTATCTAACCTGACTATGGTGGTACCTACTGTGGTTTTGAGGTATGTCCTTTATACCAATCTCATGGGGCACGGAAGCACTGCCATTTCTGATGAAAACGGGATGAAAAGGTATCTAAAAGACCACAGGTTTAACTGCACTAAAATTATCAGGTGAAGCAGGTAAGGACACAAAAATGCTGGCACAGATGGCAGCATGATAAAATGCAATATTCTTATTCAGATGTAAACTAGACAAAAAGATTCTGACCTGATTTTTTTTTTTTTTTTTTTTTTTAAGTTTCATAATTAAATGTGTTACCTCAGCAGTCATGTCAAACTTGCTCTAATTTTGTCAAGTAACCCAATATGGATACTGCCGTAGGTATTTCTGAAAGGTCTAGATTGGAAGTCTGATTTGGCAAGCTGGTACTCAGGAACAGCATTTCTGTGATGCAAACTAGTGATATCAGCCATAGGTTATCAGTGTTTCTATATGATCAGAATATGTTTTCCTTGTTAAAAAGTGATATATTATTTTTACTGTTAATGTTATTGCTAATCGGATATTAACAATATCTGGTTGTGATAACTAGTCAGCAAAGACAGAATTAAGAAAACAGGGCTTCCTGGAGCATAGTTGAACAAAAAAATGACCTGGCACCATTCACATGGCATCCCTGATTTGGATTTATCTTGCATAAATTCATTGCATTTCTAAATGTCATACTAAAAACATCACAGAAGAAACACTGTTATTTATTTTGCTTCTGATTTCCACTCAGTGATTTCCAGAACTATAAAAACATTATTGTGTGTGTTCTGTGGCTGTGTTTAAGCACTGAAGAATTGAATACCAATTCAGCACAGGGTTGTGTTTAACGTTCTGTTATTTTAACTCTACTATAATATAAAATACTTAATTTCTGGAAGACTAAATGCATGGCTTATTCTACAGCTGTTTGTTTGGATTTTTTTACTCCAGAAGTAAAATGTGCTTTGTAGCTGATCCTTTATGAGTTTGTTTTGGTTTTAATTATATGGCATTATTGTGGAAGTGCACCTTTCTGTGAACAGACAACTACAGAAGGAGTAAGGAATAACTGCTTAATTCAGTGTTTAATTGTTTCGTTCACTTGCCAACTTGAAGCTTCTTTTAATAATAATAATAATATTAAAATTTGGAAGTAAATCTTAGTGATATATTGCCTATCTAGTTTTAATCTTATTTGTTTCTCAAGTTTATTCCTTCTTAGTTGAAGTTAACAACAACAAGTTTACCAAATATCACCATGGGTAATCACATTGGTAAGTATTTAAAACTAAGATCAGAGTGATTACTCAATCAGAATGACAAAATGTGGTCAATTTAGTTAAAACAATTCAGTTAAAACATACTCCTTGCAGAAAGTAATGAATGGCCATCTTATTAGCTAATAAAAATGTCATCCTACATGCTAGCTCGTTAGGGAAACAATTAAAACCTAATCTAATAAACAGCTCAGCGTGTTTGTTGATATTCCTAGGTAACTTAATATAGTTGACCATATAATAATATTGCAGATCAGAATTGTGGTTTCTAGGTAATTAAAGTAACATGTAGCACTTGTTCATTCCATCACATAGCTGAAATAGTTTCAAGCACTTTAGTCTTTGCGAAGTAAGCTTGTACTTCTAAGTGTAAAAAGAAAGGTGACTTACAGTAAACGTTTTTGACATAAAAGGGTGTCCCTTACAGATATCTATAATCAACAGAAACTTTCAAAAATAATAAAAAAGAATATTTCATGACTATCAAGAAAAATTAGTATCACTCACCTACTACTCTTCTAAGAGGAATTAGATTTATGTGGGGTTTTTTTTGGCTTTGATTATGTGCTATTTTTGTTGACCTTTAAAATTATTTACCTTAAGGTCTTACTTCAGAGTAAGGAAATTCTATGGAATCTAGGCCTTTTCTTCATTAAATCGTCTTGGAATAGCTTAATGTGTCAGATAATGGGTTGTTTTGGTGTTGGGTTTTTTTTTTTCAGTGTGCTGTTGTTCATTGGCACATTAGGGAATGTTTTATGGATATTCCAGTTTCTGTTTTAGCTGTCATCATGCCATCAATTTAACAGAAAAGATTAATTAAAGCAATCATCTTGTCTCCTGTATGCACTACATGTGACTCTTAAGTCAATGTGCATAGCTAATAGGAAAATATACCTATTGAATCAAGAGTATTCTCTTTTACTTGGTAACACTGAAAAGCGGCAGGCTACAAGATGCAGACTGCAGTCTGTCAGTCTTTCCAATTCTGGAAATCAGTGGTTTGGCAAGTGTTTGAAAACCATAGCTAGAAAGAAAAGTCTGGGGGAAAATTGGATAACATCATGAAGTTCAGGTGAAAATCCGTAGTATGAACTGCCCAGATAAGTCTTTAGTGATACAGAGATGAGGGGTTGAGCTTGCGTGCAGATCTTGCATCCTACCTAATTGCAGAAGTCACCAAGCTGTGGTTCCCCTAATTGGTCTGGGCTTCAAAACCATGTTTCTATGCAAATACTGTTATACGCTCTTTAAGGACTAGCCTAATATTACTTTATCAGCTATCAGTTCACTAGTTTGCAAGAGAGCTGAGATAATGAATAGATTTGGAATCTTACAGCTTTTGTCAAATAACAGCTGATAAAGGGCAGACAAATACATAGGGAACAGCACTTCAATTCTGGTTAATGGGCAATTAACACAATGAACACAAATTTTCATCTGTAAATATAACTGTTGTGGCTGAATTCTCATACTTATTTTCCTAAAATCCTACATTTAAAAATCTATTACCAGGCCACCCAGAAATAAAAGTTCAGCTTAAACATATGAAGTGACTCATTTCCAGTCTGGCACAGTAGTTATGGAAACACATATGTGTGTGTGTTTTAATTAATGTAGGCTGAACTAGGTATGAAATTTGTTCTGGTTTTTATAGTAGTCAGTAAAACTAAGTTTGATACAAGTATATATCTATTATAGGCTTATCAATAGTTTATGAACATGTTTGCTTAAATTGAAACTGGATAGTTGAGCACATGCTGAAATAATCTGTCTAAATGTTCAAATCCTAGGTGTAAACACCTATTGGTGAGGGAAGACTAATTTTTCTCAACAATGTAGGCATAGGGTGTCACCAGCTTTAGCCTTACTGGAAAAGGAGGAGTCACTGTGACAGCAATTCAAAACTAATTTTGGGGTGGAATTTCTATGAGCTATCTTATTTTTCTACATTGCAATTGGTTCTGATTATTAAATAGTGTGTTAAATTACGTTGGTACCGAGAATACATTATTGAACTTTTGAAATGAGATACTTTAATTATCCAGAACTTGAGTAGCTGTATGGAAACAACCCTAGTGATCTGCTGCTCCCCCTACCCCACTCCAGTTTAAGTAAATCTGAACTCTTACAAGATTCGCAACCCAGGTGTTCACTTCTGTACGACTCCTGACATGGAGGGCCTGTGTCATTTCAATGAGGACTTGAACTGCCCAAAAGGCTGTTTGCAAAGATCCATTGGTATGTATGAAATGCTGTATACAGCAGCTGTGCAGAAATGGCTGTTGAAGAAGACAAGCTTTTGACTGCATGACCTAAATGAAGTGTACATCTGGGGGAAATACAAACAGAAATAATGAGAAATATGTTTTTAGGAAATGCTCTTAACATAGACTGGCGAAGTTTTCCTATTCTCTCCCCTCCAAACTACCAGTTTTCTTCGCATAGGCACCATTCCTTAAAGAGTATATAAATGTCACAATTTATAATCCATATTGGTCTTGGGTACTCTTTGAATTTCTTTGGATCATGTTAGGCGCCTAATCTGCAGACTCAGATTTCTTTAGGTATTGGACTGGATTACAGTCACTCGAGTTATTTTCCTCTGAGACACAGATTGTGCATTCTGAATATTGCTAGAACGTTGCTTAGGCTTACTAGGCTTTGGATGGGATGATTTCTTTGTGCTATTGTTACTCTACAATGATTAGTACCTCGCTATGGAAGTTTTGTTACTTTGTGGAGAAAGGATAGCTCAATGTAGGAAGCATAATGGCAGCTCTGGGTATGACTGCTGATACATCATGCCAAGAACTAGAAAAGTTTGAAACCCTTTATCCACTAACAATTCTTGATAACCAAGTAAACTTAAGCAGCAAATAGCTACCTTATAGGAAATCAGAGTTCTGGGGCAATCGCGCCCTGAGAAGAAGAGTTTCATTGGTCCTTTGTGCATGTAGGCCTGCCAATTTATTTCCTTATATTTTCCTCCCTTCTGCTGTTTCTGTGCTTCCTACTATCTTTGATTACTCCATCTTGGTTGCTAATTGAAGAAGTAAAAGCAGGGTGTGAAATAAGTTTTGCTGGCATGTAAGGACTTTGATATAAGAATAAACTAATTGGCGTTTCTTGTTCAGCATTTGAACAACAGCCAGACTTATGCTGGGCAGGGTGGGATAAAAAGCCTACAGCAATCCTGTTGGCAATGCCAGGTGCAGCTTGTGCTCCTAGTCCATGCAGCAGAGGAGGACTTCTTCAGAATGTTGCCTTCTGCTCTCAGCAAGTGAGACAGCACCGACCCATCTCCTGAACTCACAATGAGGCCAAGACAAAAGAATCATTGAGCTTTTGCATGCCATAGGCCAGCTGAGGAATATCAGATTTATTCTGTTATTTTATTCTGGCAGATAAAGTATTTCTAAGGGTGCTTATAAGACAGTCTGCAGTGGGGCTATTACTATCCTATTCATCTACAGGGTTTTTATAGGCTTTTTCATCAGAAAACAGTGAATGTAGTGTTGCATGCAGGGATGTGTGTGCAATGTTGGTGTCTGTTACTTTGTGGCATTCCTACTGTTTTTATTTATTTTCCTTTTACCTACATGGGGGAATTACACCACTGTATATAAGGCTGAAGGCAGATTTAGTTCCAGTTGAAGGGTTTCATTCATGTTCAGATCTGTCTTGTCAAAAAGTCCTGCCAAAGTATAAATGTGTGTGTCTGCAAAAGTGTGTGTATGCAATTAGGGAATAGTTTACAAATCTCCCTAAAAGTACTGATTTATGAAAGAGAATACTTTGTCTCTGAGAAGCATTATAGAGCCTTGAGTGTTGTATTACTCATAGTAAACTGATATTAGTGATAAAATTGTCTCAGTTACAGATTTTAGTTCACCCTAAACCTTCAGACTCTGCATGCAATACTCAACTGCATGAGCATGTAAGTTCATTATGGACAAGGTGCAACAACTGCAAGATATTGTAAAGCAAGCATTTTCAGGTTCACAAACTAACTGTTTTTCATGCGCAGTTATTTCATAAAGACAATGCTGATGAGAAGCACTTGCTGCTTGCTCCTACTGTATCACATTCTGTAATGATAAAGGTGTTTTGAACAAAACAATATTTGCTCCATAAAAAGAAATTACTCATGTGTAAATGGTAGTGGAAGCCCTGCCAAGGGAATAATGAGACTCTAGGAGTGTACTCATTTGTATTCAAACAAGGGAAAATGCTGAAGGCAATGCTGTCAGTTTAATTTTCTTCTCTAGTCTAAACCTTGAATACTGGTGTAGGCTTTGTAGCTTCCGGAGAATGTGCACAGATTAATTCCATGGGATTTTCATATATTGCTTTAGGGCAATATATTTCTTGAATAAATTCAATTCCTGTAGCATAAGGCTCATCACTAGTTATATTTTAATTTGGTATATTCATCCCAACAGGTGAATTGCCAAGATGATCAATAAGAAAACTCTTTATATGGGTAATAATGTTGACGGTGGTCTGCGAACAGACAAGCTGCTCTCATGAGTCTAGGAGTTAAAAATGCATGCAGATGAGGATGGAATTCTCATCTTTATGTGAGTGCTATTCTCATGGAGTCCAGTTTTTAATGTCCCTCTCTGCCTTGCCGACTATTCAGATTAAACTTTGGGCTGTTGGTTTGGGGTTTTTTTTAGCTGTTCTTGTATGGTTTAAAGAAAAGTCTGTAGTTCTGCTGCCCTGTGGGAGAGGGGAAGAAGCTCATGTCTGTTCTTTTATATGTGCAATGATATGCACAGTATTCTGCAGATTAACGTGACAGCAAAAGCATCCAGGTATCAAAACTTTTGTAGAATGAATTACTTATTTGGTAGGTACCTCATTATTCTAAGCAAATATATGTCTCCAGGCATAAGGAGATGTTGACTAATTGAGCTTGGGTATTGGGAGAAGGGGAGGAGAGGAGTGGTTTTTTGCTTTTTAGGGGGAGGAGGAGTTTAACACAGCACAGTCACCTCCTCTCAATATTTTCCAGAGATGTTTTCAGATATTTCAGATGTTTTACTCTTTTCTTATTCTTTTTTTCCTTTTTTCTTCTGCACTTAGTCATCATTGAACTTGTAAAGATTGCTAAGCATATTATCACTTCCAACCCTTAGGATTGAATGATAAACTTTTTTTGCAAAACTCAGAAAATTATAATATACAGGTGTTTAGTTTTTAAATAAAAAATTTATAACCACATATAACAAACATATACAAAACTGTGTGCTTGGGGTTTTGCTTGGTTTTTGCTTTCTGTTTCAAAGGGGATAAGTTTCCTCCTTTTACTTGAGGAGGGCAGCTAAAGAACAAAATCTATTCCAAATGTCCAAAACTGTTTTTGATCTCTTGGTTAGTTTCCTGACAAATGACACTGCAGTCTGGATCAAAGTTATAAAGAAAAAGCTCATTGAGTATAATGGCAAGGCTCAATTGTACCTTATGCTGGCTGCCATGAAAACTTTCCAATGGTAGGATGTCAGATGGCAGTGAAGAGTGGATAAAATAGAAGCAAAATCCTGGGCTCAGGTTGTGTGTGCTCAGAAAAGCCAAGTGCTTGGTTATAGGCTTAAGTAGTTAGTTTCAGATTAGCAAATCAAGTAGTAGATACTATAACTGAAGGCATGAAATCTTATCGGTATCCTGAGATCATGGCTGTGCAGTTGTCATTTTGTGTTTATGAGCCATTTCAGGTTGCTAAGTGGACAGGGTATAACACTGTTTCATCAGTGGGAAGCAAGTCGCACCTTTTAATCTAACCATTTCTCAGTTTGTCTCTTTTTCTTGAACACAAGTTTCCTATGAGTAGTCTGTGAAGAACTGGTATGCTTGTGAACATTTAACAGTGGATTATGGAGAACAGTGTTCTATCCTACAACGGTCTTCATAATTTTTTCTTCTCATTATACAACATTAAAATTATACTATCATGATTTTTAGATGTTTCCATCATATTAAGGATCATATAATTGAGTTTTAGCTACTGTGCACTGAAAGAAGTTTTTTAAAAGTGTTAAGTAATCTACTACACTTGGATCTGAACACTGATTGCATTTGATCTCTGGTGATAAACATGACAACTCTTTCCTTTTAGCTAGGAAATTATTCATTCAGGAAATTTTTACTAATGAAAGAGTAGTCACATGGGAGAGGAAAGATCATAATCCACCAGAGTACACCACTGCTGCTACCAAGTAGCTGGAAGTCTCATCTTCTGTAGTGCATTCCATCATATTACTTGGGGTTTGCTTTGACTTGCTTACAATTTACATCAGTGCTGGTTGTGTTAATTTTACCACAGTATTATTTAAAATATTTCTGGTTCAATTACAAAACTCTTTTATACTAGAACAAATTTAGAAATTATTGTAAAGGTTAATGATACACTGAAATGGTTTAGGAGAAGAATAGTATATTGGTGAGGTGAAGACAAATAAAAATGTGTTCATTTTTATTCTTACAAAATGCAATTCTCTTTAATACAGTTTTTTAATGTCCTCTGCCTTGCCAAAACATACTTGATAGACTAAAACTTAAACTAATTTGCATGAACACGACACACATTTTACTTCCCAATTTACATACTGAAGTAACAAGGACAGACTTCAAATTGTGTTTA
Source organism: Lathamus discolor (assembly GCF_037157495.1). NCBI lineage: Eukaryota > Metazoa > Chordata > Aves > Psittaciformes > Psittacidae > Lathamus > Lathamus discolor. The sequence continues at coordinate 24,899,238 of NC_088887.1, read as the reverse complement.
TATATTTATGCTCTTTTGATTATTGGTGGGGTTTTATAACGTCTCTAAATCATATGCCAAGCTAAGCAAGAGGTTTTCATTTGCCAGCTGTGTGCTAGTTGTTTCTTAACAGAAAGGTCCTGTATTGAAGCTAGAATAAATTTTCTAAATACTGGAAAAAAATCATCTAAACTATAAGACTTGGTCAGAATGACTAAGAAACAACATTTGTTTGACTCATAGTTATTCGAAGCACGTAAACAGTTGTAAATGATGTGATGAAGTGCTCCACGCATTAGCCAGATTACTCATTCCATCCATGATAAACTAAAAATCTGTAACCCTATAAATGGATCACCAAGCCTCAAGCCATAAACATACCATCTTTGTTTGCATCTCATTCTCACTGGTGCTACTTTTGTTTTGTTTTAATGAAACTGTGGTTGGCTGGCAATGTAAAATAACAGGTGCATGTCTATCATTATTGTAATAATTCTTTCTCATAATTATTTTTCCTTGCAGTGCTCTTGGCGGGTCACTTATGTTGTAAAACTAGTGCTTCTACCAGAATATTGCAACAAAGTGCACACTGCTACCAAATGCTTTCCTTTGAAGAACTTGAATATAGTACCTGTTTGCTTAAGAGTTTACACTCATAAATGAAAGGAAATTCCCCATGGCTGCATTATCTCCTCTTTATATGTACTGTTATGTTTTGGAAACACTAGCCTGAACCAATTTGTACCAAATGCTTTTTTATGGCATAAGGGAAACATTAAAAATGTGGTATAAATCAGAGGTAAACTTAGTTTTGCATGAACTCTATTTGCCTTGGTGTGTTCACATTATAATGACTTGGGGGAAGGGGGAGAGAAGATATACTTCCACAGTAGGAGCTACTCAACTCACTAATGCAATCTGAATTGTGTATCAACACATTAATGGTAAGGTCAAGAAGTTAATGGTGTTTAAAACTGTATTGTAAAATTTGCCTCAGCAACCTCATAAAAAGCAGCAACTAATGACATACCTTTGATTTGTGGTAATACTAACCTTGTTTCTTTAGCATCAAAGCTCTAGGTTCATAATTGTAGCTGGAATGCTGCTTTGATTGTAATTTTTCCTGGCTATAATTTTCACACCTCTTTTAATGGACCAAAGAGAACCTGTACACAGAGAAACAGCATCTATTCTTACAGTAGTTCCAGTCCTGTAGGCAGTCCTCAAAGCTTTCACTGAAGCTCTGCTCATAAAGCCTCATTTCATGTAAGCACCTTGTCATCATTAAACCTGATAACACAGTTGCAGTTTGCACTGTGTAAGAAAGAAAAACTTATAAAACTACTATTTTTATTTTTTTTAGAATTCCAGTTACCCTGAACTGGCAAGGGTAGAATTGAAGCATTTATTGTTAGTCCAGTGAGTTTTTATAACTTTAATAATCCAAACTGAGTAACATGCATGAAAAAAGCCTCCTGAACTACATTTAAAATCACCATATAAATAAAAACATACCAAGTACCTATCCCTTTATTCTGATGTTCTTATCACTCTTTTAACAGTCATCCCTGGGCAAAATCAGGGACAGGGAAGTTAAAATGAGCTCTTTTGTCTTCTGAGGTTTTCACTAGGAAGACAAAGAGGATGCTTGTTCTCAGAGTGACAGTATAATGTTGATGCTTTCTTCCTCCTGAATTTTGAGTCTCCCTAGACTTATTGCTTCTTCTCATCCCTGCCTGCTGCCTTCTGCTTGCTCCCAAGAGGGAGTGAAAGCTGTCTTACAATCCTTCAATATCCCCAGGGTCTGTTTGTCCCCCAGGCACTGTCTGGGTCTGTCAACCCCTCCCCTGGCAGCACCCTCAGAGCTGGAGCTCAGCACCTGGCCAGGAGATGCCTGATAAACCTAGCTCAGCCCTCCTCAGGCTAAGGGCAGCCCAGATCAAAGTAATTAAAAGCCTGTAACCTCTTACTAAAAACAGTGAAATCATATTTACTGGATTATACACTTTGTTTTGGAAAAGTGTCTTGTCGTGGTTTAAACCCAACCACAAACCTCGTCCACTCACTCCCCCCCCTTCTTGCCCTCCCCCTGCTCCTGGAGGGATGGAGAGGAGAATCAAAAAGAATGCAGCTCCCACAGGTTGAGATAAGAACAGTTTAGTAACTAAGGTATAACACAAATCACTACTGCTACCACCAATAATAGTAATGATAAAGGAAATAACAAGGGAAGACAATAAAACACCTCAGCACCAGCCAACAGATAACTCGCCCCCCTCCCCCCAGCCAAGCACCGACCGATACCTCGTCCAACCCTGCAGTCCCAGCCCTTCCGGATAACTCCCCGTTACATCCTGGGCATGACGTGCTGTGGTATGGAATACCTCTTTGGCTAGTTTGGGTCAGGTGTCCTGTCTCTGCTTCCTCCCAGCCTCCCCTCCTCCCTGGCAGAGCATGAGGCTCGCAAAGTCCTTGGCCAGACCAAACATTTGAGCAGCAACTAAAAATGTCAGCGTTATCAGCTCTCTTCCCAGGCCAAAAAATGAAAACATAGCACTGCACTAGCTACTAAGAAGGAGAAAAATGACTGCTACTGCTGAACCCAGGACATGGCTAAATGTTAAGGGCGTCTTGATACTAATACATTGATATATTAAATTGTATTGTGTGTATATATGTGTGCACACATATTTTGAGTAGTATGTAAATGGCAAGATGGAAACAGTGAGTTTGAATACTGAATGCATATTCTGTCTTGTATAGAGGTGGTTGCAACTATCTGAGGACAAACTGCCAGGCAGCTGTCTGGTTTCAGAGCTGCAGCCCTCCTGCCCTTAAGGAAAGCAAGCATTTTGCTTATTCAGTCCTCCTTGTATTCATCCTGCTAGAGTTTAGCCAGTACTGTTCAGTGCTTCTGAGTTGTATCTTCTTGCTCTAATTTCTCTCTTGTGCTTTAAATCAGAAATCTCTCAATTAAGAGCAATTCAGAAACTGGAAGGATGCATGCAAAGCTTTCCTTTAAAAATAAATAATAGCTTCCCACAAAATAACAGTATTTTTAAGGATTTAGATGAAATCCTGTACTTTTTCTTTATTATAACTTCATTTGAACTCAGTGAGTTATTGGATGAATAACGATTAAACAGTCTGCAAAGCAAAATTAATTGCTATTTATAAACAGATTTTAATCTTCTCTTTTAGATTTATATCAGCATCATTCCATCACACTTTACTCATGGATCTGCTAATGTAGGATTATTCTCATAAGGACTTAATGCCCATAGTAAAAAGTGCATTCATATATTGTATATAATTAGTAAGCTGCCTTAATTATTTTTTTCCTCTTTTTTTCTTGTTTTCCTATTGCTGTATCAATTTTGCTTAAACTGTGGCAAAGCTAAGCCCAAGAGTATAATTAAATTCTTCTTGAAACCTAATTAGTCCAGCTGTGATGTCTCTCTCGTTTCAGATAATAGTTACAAAATATGGTGCATATATCTGTATAAGGGTAGCACTTCAGGCATGCAGAATCATAGAATAAACTAGGTTGGGAAGGACATTTACAACCATAAAGTCCAACCATAACCCAGGACTGCCAAGTTCACCACTAAACTATATCACTAAGGGTGTTCTCTACATGTTTTTTGACACTTTCAGTGATTGTGATTCCACCACTGCCCTGGGCAGCCTGTTCCGATGCCTTATCACCCTCTCGGTGAAGAAATGTTTCCTAATATTCAGTCTAAATCTTCCCTGGTACACCCTGAGGCTGTTACCTCTTGCCCTATAACTTGTTACTTGGGAGAAGAGAACAGCCACTTCTTTGCTCAATCCTCCTGTCAGGTAAGATTCAGAGAGTGAATCCGCAGGCATATAGCTACATACAAATATGAACACAGATAAGGTCTTCTGAGTAGCTCGTCAAAATACTTTGGATTTCACAGCAGCAGTGTCTTCAGGTTATCATCTTCCTTTCTATGTTATCCTTAAATCCAAAAGAAAGGTTCTCTTAGACTGTATTTGTTGTGGTTTAAACCCAGCCGGTAACTCAGAACCATGCAGCCGCCCGCTCAGTCTCAGCTCTGGCCTTTTCCACCCCCCGCTACCAGAGGGATGGGGAGGAGAATCGAAATAATGTAACTCCCACTGGTTGAGTTAAAAGCAGCCCAGTAACTAAGGTATAACACAAACCACTACTGCTGCCACCAATAATAATATTGATAAAGGAAATAATCAGGGAAGAGAATACAACTGCTCACTACGCACAGACTGATACCCAGGCTGACCTGAGCAGCGATCTAGCCCCTCTGGGTGACTACCCCCAGTTTATATACTGGGCATGATGTGCTGTGGTATGGAATACCCCTTTGGCTAGTTTGGGTCAGGTGTCCTGTCTCCGCTTCCTCCTGCCTTCCACTCCTCCCTGGCAGAGCATGAGACTCAGACAGTTCTTGGTCGGTGTAAACATTACTGAGCAACAACTAAAAACATTGGTGTTATCAGTGTCGTTCTCAGGCTGAGAGTCAAAAAAACAGCACTGCACCAGTTACTAAGAAGGAGAATAATGACTGCTACAGCTGAACCCAAGACAGTATCCACCCCTTATTCCATACCATTCACGTTATGCTCAGATCCCACATTTTTCAATATACCGTCACTCTTGTCTCATATATATATACATCCACACACATGCAAAGAGAGAGATATCTTTCTTTAGTGCATGGACCAATCCCCATAAAGCTGCTGAGTTCATTCGGTCCATGATGCTGGGCTCCATCTCTTGTAACAGTCTTTCAGAGCAGGAGAGACAGTGTGCAGTGTTGGATTGTTGCGTGCTGATGACACCATGGAACTCACCTAGTCACTGCTGAGCTTGTCTGGTTTCATCAAAATTCATTCTCTGTTGGAATGATGGTCAGAGGGAAGTCAGGGCCAGTCGCTGGTGACCTGAAGACATATTGTTGGTGGGCTACAAAACTGCTACATAGCAGGCAACAGCATACAATTGAGTGCATCGGCTGTTTTCCCCTAAAATCAAATCCCCTTGAGGTATACATCAGACTTCCCTATCTTCCCACATTACCCACCAAGTATATCCGGGTCCCTGAGCAAAAGCAATCCCACAAGTGGGTTTGCCTTTACCTGAAGCAGGAATAACCCAGACTTCTTCCCCAGCAAATTCTTTATGTGCGTCACAGGAACTTTGTCCCCCTCTGCAATATGTAAAAGTTCTGACTGGGCTGGGCCAGCCCTGTTGGCCGATCCTCTGGTGTTGACCAACCAGGTGGCCTTTGTTAAGTGTGTATCCCAATGCTTGAAAGTTCCCCCACCCACTGCTCTCGGTGTGGTTTTTAACAGCCCGTTGTACCGCCCGATTTTCCCAGAAGCTGGTGCATGGTAAGGGATGTGATATACCCACTCAATGCCATGCTCTTTGGCCCAAGTGTCTATAAGGTTATTCCAGAAATGAGTCTCATTGTCTGACTCAGTTCTCTCTGGGGTGCCGTGTTGCCACAAAATCTGTTTCTCAAGGCCAGGATAGTGTTCTGGGCAGTGGCGTGGGGCACAGCGTATGTTTCCAGCCATCCGGTGGTTGCTTCCACCATGGTAAGCACATGGCGCTTGCCTTGGTGGATTGGTGGTAGTGTGATATAGCCAATCTGCCAGGCCTCCCCATATTTGTACTTCAGCTGTCGTCCTCCATACCAAAGAGGCTTTAACTGCGTGGCTTGCTTAATTGCAGCAGATGGTTTCTGAAGGTTGAAGGAGCTTGACAGATGTTTCCAACCTCTCTGATGCAGAGCAATCCTCTCCTTACTTTAAAGAAGATGACTTCTTTGCAGCAGCTTGTATATTCGTTCTGACTCGCTTCTTTGCTGAGTAGTATTAAGTGCTTCTTTGAATGGCTGCACTTTCTTAAAGCAAAACTGGTTTATGGACCCACTGGAGAATTTCTGAGCAGCTGCAGGGACCAGGTTTGATCATTCGAGCCACAGCAGGGTCTCACACGTCTGTCAAAGATGCCCATCTTATTTTTTCCCTTCCAAGAGACTCTTGACACTGTTTTCTTGGAAGTTTTGGGTTTCTCAGGCAGTGCTACATCCCAAAGATTATCCATGATAAAATACTTTGGATTTCACAGCAGCAGTGTCTTCAGGTAATCATCTTCCTTTCTATGTTATCCTTAAATCCAAAAGAAAGGTTCTGTTAGACTGTCTTTCAGCAAGCAGTTCAGGTATGGTGGCGATAACTTCAGAGACAGGAGCAACTCAAGTGATCTGTCTGTATCTTCATTCTATTTTAGGCTCCAACCAGTAATTCTTCTGCCTGCTTATTTTTTTTTTTATTATTTTTATTTTTGTTGTTTGGCAACTCAATGACCTGCTAATGCTGAGGCAATTGAGAGGCAATAGCTAATACCCACATCTCCTAACTGCTCCCCAACTGAAAACAAAAGGAACTGAAAGAATTTCTTATGGGCAGTGTAATAGGCATCTCTTGGATATGACTGGAGATTCTGTGATAGAAACTCAGCATTTCGTTTTAAGATCCTCTGTGTTCTCTGCAGTGGTTTGCTCACAGTAATCCAACAAAATGCAGACTACTTTGGTTTTAGAAAGAATTGAAACATTCAGTTCTGTTTCAGGGTAGAAGTACTGATATTGGTTAGCAAACTTAAAAGAGGAAGAATGAAGAAATGCTTTTGTATGGCTGCACCTGTTCACACAGGCATACAATTTAGTTAGGTTTGCAGCTGTGGTGTGGATTAATGCTTTAAATTCTTTTACGTTTATTAGCAGTCACCATGTCAATGCTGTCTAATGATCTGAACACAAGCTGCATGAATCAGTGCAACTGGTTTAATCCTTTCTTCCTTGTTCCAAACGTATGAATTCTTTTCCATTCCTGTTTGTTTTACTTGCTTGGTGGTGGTGTTTTTTGTTTGTTTGTTTGTTTTGTTTTTTGTTTGGTTGGTTGTTTGTGGGTTTTTTGTTTGTTTTTGTTTTTCTGTTTGGTTTGGGTTTTGGTTTTGGTTTTTTTGGTGGTTTGTTTTTTGGTTGTTTTTTTTTTTTTTTTTTAATCTACCTCTTCTTCTCCCCCATCTTCTCTCATTTAGATCTTTGTTACCTCCAATTTAAATTTCTTTAACCTTCTCTTCAAATCTGAAGCCTGTATATCTGCCCTGCACACCCTGTAGATGCTGTTCTCCTGTGTGAGCTTATAAATCTGGCAAGTGCTTTGGTTTGCCTGGTGTAGCATGCGCAAAGTGCATGATCAGGACAGCTTTCAGATTAAACTGGACAGAAAGATGCACCTCATGCAATTCAGCTGCCAAGGGGTATTCAGACTATGGGACCAGACTCTAATTAGCCTGAAGTGTCACTCCTAGGCCCCCAGCATCATGTGTGTATATAGGGCCAGCCCAATTTGTCTGTGCTTTATGTCGACATCAGTGTATGCATTAACTTGTGGTATTAACTTCATCCTTATTTTAAAAAAGCCTTGCCTGTTGACATTTTTCTGTGCTGTTGAAAGAGCTTCCAACTTCTTGTAAAAAACTTCAAAGAATCAGTTTATCTCCCCCGAGTTGTATGGAGATGACTTTGAGTGACTTACTTCATTCATCATTGCTGAATCATTATTTTGCTCATGAAAAGTCAAGTAACCCCATTTCTTTCTTTGATTACTTTTATAACTGTAGATTGACAATTTAAAAGGTAATGAAGGAGCACAAAATTCAAATGGAAAAAATTTGGCCTCTTTTCATAGCATCTGTACAGAAAGCACTGTTTTGTTCTCAAGTACCTGAGGTTACAATTTCTTGTCAGTTCTAAAGCTTTCAGGCTAGGATTTACTTAAGATTCCCAGAAAAGATGATCCACAATCATAATCTTGTTCTGGGCAAAAGTAAAAACATTGTGCGTATGCTTGGAGATAAGAAGTTATTGTTAGTTCCATGAATGCTTTAGTAATCTGTAGCTGGAATTAATATAGGAAAACTTCCTGTATTTTACAAACCTACCGTAGAAAATATTTTTTTTAGATATAACTAATCCCCTTTCAGTTAGCTGTCCCCCTATTCACCATTACAATGTTTCCCATAGTCTTAGGGTCAACAGTTCCTATATTTCTCAATCACAAATGATGTATTCTATTAACCATTTCCAAGAATTACCAGCAAATTTTCTCCTTTATGGAAGGATTAGTGTAAATATAAAAAATAGGAAATGGTCCCAGAGTCTTGATTTTTATGTTTAAATGTAATTTCCCTGTCGTGGGTTTTTTGAGTGAATTTGAGATAGTTGGTCAGTGTTGTTAATTAAAACTTCTTAAGGAGACAAAATAATAAAAGAAGCTATTGTTGAATTGGTGGAACGAATTATTCAGATAAAACCATACTAAAAGTGCTATTGCAAGCTAACACAAAAATTGTAGTAAAAAATGTATGGGTTTGTGATTAACTTTACAATGCGAGTCTATTTCTACTGTGTATGCACGGTTGCAAATGTGGGTGCACTTGTTTCACTGTCAAGTGATTGTATTCTTGTAATGGCAACGCAGATATAGCACTAGATGAACCTTGCAATCTAATTGATTGCAAGCAGCCTCTGCTCTCACACAGCACTTTCTTCTAACAAGTACTTTCCTCATTGATTCATCTGTATTTAAAAACTAAATCCAGAAAGACAGGATTCAGCAGCTCACACTTGTGGTTGAAATGAGGTGAATTTTTGGGTGGTTTTAGTAAAGTTATAAGGCACAACAAATCAAAAGGTCCCTATAACTTCCACTGGAAAAAAGACACATTAAAATTAACATGCTTTGAGAATTTATGCTATGGAATGAAGAGGACCTGAAAATAAAACTGTTAGGAATCATATGAAAATGTCTAAACTGCATGGGGTATATGCATACATCATATTTTTTAAGTGACAGCTTTTTATATGTTTAAATTTTGGTTGATCTAAGTTGCTGAGGGACCTTAAATATGTAATATAAATGACATTTTTGGTTTCATATTCATTATGCCCTTTCAAAATAAAGTGAACATTATTATCTTGGGTCATATTCTGCTAGACCAGATTCTGCCTCCGTGTAGAACAGCTAAGTGTAGAGCTTGTAGCTTCTGTACCTTTCCAAGTAAAAAAATTTGACAAGAACACCACAACTTCTGTCACTTATACAGTGAAGACCACAGCATTGTACCCTTTCATTGTGCTGTTATTAGTATCTACATTGTGCAGTCTCAAGAAGTGATATTATCTGAAAAATCTCAACTCTTCAACACTTGCAACATTTAAGCTGATGCTTATAAAAAGGAAGATGAAAAAATATTGCAGTATGCCAGCTGTCAGTGAAAAATGGAGAGTAATAAACTATCCTGGTTTAAATGCAGCAATAGATCAGAAAAACTATCTAACCATAACAGCTGCTGAAGATCTTAAAATGTCTTTTCTATTTAAACATAGCCCAAGGTTTGCACTAAATGTTCCTATGAATGCATCTAAAAGAAAATGTCTATAGGAATTGTATTCACCTTGACCTCAACAATCCATAATGCAGAACTCCCCTTTGTTGTATTCAGGAACTCCACATTTCAGTAAGAAGTTTGGATGAGTGATAAACTCTTTGCTTTAAGTCTTCATATGACTTTACTTTATGCAGTCTCCAAAATAATGGCCTTTCTTTTTTTTTCCTAAGTTTTTCATTAAAAGGTGGGAGGATTGTGCTAAAGGATATAGGAAAGAGACTTCTTAATTTATGTGTTACATGAGCTCATATATTGTAGGTAATAGCTCCAGGAGCTGTTGTTACACAGAACTACTTATCTGAACAATTGGGATAAGACAGCTTCATATTTGCTCTAGCTGCAGCATACTAAGTACAGTCAGCAGTGTACATAAGCAGTCGGTTCCTGCAGTAAAATGTATGTCCTAGGATATATGTAAAACTGGTGATGTAAAATCCAGACCTAGTCTGGGATCTGGGTGAGCATATCGCCAGTAAACCTGGGAAGAATACAGGCTTTAATGGCATGAGTGAGTTTGTCTGCTTGTAGAAAAAAACAATTTTGAGGAATATTACATTGCATGAGTGCTTAGGTGAAGAACAGGCTTTATTGAGCTGTTTTGGAGCTGGGAAAGCTTATAGCTGCAAGTCACAAGTGTTTGTTCTTGCTTGGATTTCTCACAGGATTTGATTTCAAAGGCAAAATTGCCATGCAGGAGCAGGTTAATACATAGTATTTCAGATACATTAATACATATTAATGCATCTGAAAGAATATTTACTTTTGGAGAGTGTGAATAGGTAGATTAAATCTTTTTGTCAGCAGGAAACATTATATTTGATATGTGGGAACGTAGTGACTTGATTGATTAGATTGCAAGGTTAATTCTTGTTGGTAGAACTAATCTGCATGAAAATAAAAATTATTATAATCTTGTTCAACTAATAAAACCATGATTACTACCTTTTTCTAATTCTGTAAGTAGCTGAAGTGTCTCCCTTTGCTATTCAGTGCCATTACTAAAAATGCTTTTGCCATTTTGAATGTACATATATGTTAGAAGTATAATTTGGGCCATTTAGTTTCTATATATTATGTTTGCAGACCAAGCTGATAATTTCATGATCATTTAGGTGTTACTCACAAATACAAAAGATTTCACAGTGTCCTCATGATTTCCATTAGGAAAATATGAAATTAATAAACTTTTTTGTGTTTTTTTGGGGGGTCCTTTTTTGTGTGTGTTTTTGTTTGTTTATTTGGGGTTTTTCGGGGGAGGGGTGGGGGTTTTTTGGGGTGTTTGCGGTTTGTTTGGTTTGTTTTGGGGTATTTTTTGCGTGTTTATTTTCAAAGCTTTCTAGTATCCAGTATACAAAGAATTGTACTATGAGAAAAGACTGGTTAGTGTAGTCCCTTTGTGAACATGAAGATCTGAAATGAATCCTGAAGTTTAAATTCCATTCAGAAGTTACGTTTTACAGCTCTCATGAAGATGACTTTAAGTTTGGAGTTTTTTCCACAGTTAAATAAAATCCTAGTTTGAATATATGTATTCGGATAAAACTGATACTTATCATGAGGGGACTTTTTTATATAAATTAAGAAATTTCCTATGCAAAGACAAATTTCTTCTTTTCTCTCCACTTATGTTATCTTACGAGAAAAACTGCACTGCAAATAACTGCACAAGTGAATTTTCACTTTCTTCTTGTTTTTGCAGTTATACTTAAAGCAGGGTTTGCACCCTGCTTTAAATTTACCCTGGAAATTTGCTTGGGGAAACTTCTGGCTGCAATAGAAACTGTTGTTCACCTTAATATGACTACATTTTTCCATGGTTGAATTGCATTGCAAAATTCTCTTTGAGAACTTAAGTGAATGATGGCACAAATTCTTAATATCTTGGACAAACATAGGACTCCAAAAAGAGGGCAAAAGTAGTTCCTTATATTTTAGGATTGAAAAATTGAACTGTGTATGTGGTATATTCCATACTACAGCATGTCATGCATGGTATATAAACTGGGGGGAGTTATCTGAAAGGGCAGATTGCTGCTCAGGTCAGGCTGGGTATCAATCAGCAGATGTTGAATAATTGTGTCATGCATCATGGGTTTGTTGGTGGTTTGGGTTGTATTCCTTTTTGTTTTATACCTTTCTCCTTGTTATTTCCCTTTTTATTACTATTAGCAGTGGCAGTAGAATATCAGTGCTTCAGTTATTAAACTGCTTATATTTCAACCCATGGGGTTTACTTTTGTTTTTCTGATTCTCCTCCCCCATCCCACTGTGGGGAGTAGGGAGTGAACAAGCAGCTGAGTGGTACTTAGTTACCAGTTGGGTAGCATGATATACCATGACAAGGGTATAAGACAGCGGTTTTCCAGAACTGTTGAAATACACTTCTTGTGCTGCAAATGACTTTTTTTTTCTTCTATTCCAAAAGATAGTGTTCTTTAACCCCAAAGAATTTTTGTTTCCTTTCGTTTTGTGAAAGAGATGATTAAGCATCCAGTATGCAGGTACCTTGATATTGACTGTATAATTTTTGTATTAAAAAGAAATGTATATAAACACGTAGTGATTATATATCTTGAATAACCAAACTCTAATTCTACAACCATTAAACTTCTTTGAGCCATGTGTCTTCTTTCCCATCTTCTGAAACAGTGTATCCCTTTAAGACTCTGGTACAATAAGCAGACAGACTAGAATGTACTGTTATCACAGCATGGAAGGCTTTATTTTCCTTTTGTTTTAATGGAAAGCTCAAAGACTTAAAGACAAAAAATTCACCAATCAAGTAAATCTATTACAAGCATTTTGAATAGACTATTTCATTAATGAAATTGAAAAACAAATGTAAATAGAGAGTTCAATAAAAGAGGGACAGGAAATAAGAACAAAAAAGTTGAGATTTCACTGAAAAGAATTCCTCCATTACCAGACTTTTATGTCATATTTCATAATGATTTTAAGAACCGTGGTATAGCTTTCTGAAAATAGCAATAAAAATGATGTATTTCTCTACAGAGGCAAAAGTCCTTGAAAGTACTTATTCATGGGTATTTGGGAACTATTGTCAGTACTTGTGAGTGCTACCCAGGTAATAACGCTTCAAAGATATCTCAGCAGTTTCAAGTTGGTAATGCCCAGCTTTCTTGCATACTAACATCACTCTTACAAGCATCTAAACCAGCTGATGAACCATCAGTATTTGCAAAAGAGTCATCGCTTAGCTCTGCATATGAGCTCTCAAATATTTCTAGGGTGGTTGGTTAAGATAAGGTGTCAATATGCAGCTCCTTAAAAAATCGGTTTCTAAAATTTTGTTCGTACTTGCTTAGAATATATTTAAGAACATTGAAATAGATGTTTTAGGAGAGAGATCACCTACATTGCAAAAATTCTAAATAGCGATTTTTTTTAAACTGAGAAAAGATGAGAAGAGTTTCATGCTTTCTCTTTGCCGTACCAGCCCAAAGTCTGGACTGCTGCTGCTACGGAAACCAGTTATGGATCAAACATCCTCTTCTTCACCTTATCATCTCAATGTACAGCTTCTGAATATGACTTGTTGTCCTGGGTTCAGCAGTAGCAGTCATTTTTCTCCTTCTTAGTAGCTAGTGCAGTGCTATGTTTTCATTTTTTGGCCTGGGAAGAGAGCTAGTAACGCTGATGTTTTCAGTTGCTGCTCAAATGTTTGGTGTGGCCAAGGACTTTGCGAGCCTCATGCTCTGCCAGGGAGGAGGGGAGGCCAGGAGGAAGCAGAGAGAGGACACCTGACCCAAAGTAGCCAAAGAGGTATTCCATACCACAGCATGTCATGCCCAGGATGTAACAGAGTTACCCTGGAAGGGAAGGGACTGCAGGGTTGGACGAGGTATCGGTCGGTGCTCGGCTGGGGGCGAGTTATTGGTCTGCTGGTGTTGAGGTGTTGTATTCTTTCCTCTCATTATTTCCTTTATCATTATTATTATTGGTGGTAGCAGCAGTGATTTGTGTTATACCTTAGTTACTAAACTGTTCTTATCTCAACCCGTGGGAGTTGCATTCTTTTTGATTCTCCTCTCTGTCCCTCCAGGAGCAGGGGGAGGGCAAGAAGTGGGGGAGGGAGTGAACGAGCTTTTGTGGGTTTAAACCACGACACTTATCATGGCCATCAAACTTTATAGATACAAAGGTCTGTGAATATATAACTATGGAACAGATAAGAAAATTATTGACAAGAATCAAAGTAAATAGGAAAAGATTCCATTCAATTTCTTGAGACTTGCATTGTCTTGGTCTGCTATGCTGGTGTGTTCTAACATCAACAACTGGCTAATTTCTATTTTTTTTTTAAGTGATGAGATAAAATAAAAAATTGCTAAAACCTAATATTTTTGAAAGGAGCTTCTCTGTATTTTTTATCTCTTTCCCATCAGTATTTCATAGTGATATTAACATTTATGAAAGTACATACACTATGAACCAGTCATGTTTAAAATCTCTTAGTATTTGTGTAGTTATATAACTAGCCCTAGAGACAGACACTCCATCTGTGCTGTAGAATATGGAAAACAAAAGGGTATGTATGAAGTCTGAAACATGTGTCTGTACAAGAAACTTCTCCTACATAAGAGATGTCCTTCTCTAAAGTGGTGTTAATGGGCTTTTATTCAGGGTTCCTCCATGTCTCGCAGGAAGTTATCAGTCCTCTTAAGGCTGCAATTGGAAGGCAGCATCATAAAATCACGGAATGGTTTGGGCTGGAAGGGACCTTAGTTCCAACACCCCTGACACGGGCAAGGACACCTTCCACTAGACCAGATTGCTTAAAGCCTCATCTAGCCTGGCCTTAAACACTTCCAGTGATAGGGCATCCACAACTCTGGGCAACCTGTTCCAGTGTCTCACCACCCTCACAGTGAGGAATGTCTTCCTCATTTCTAATCTAATTTTACTGTCTTTTAGTTTAAAACCACTCCCCCTTGTCCTATCACCACATACCCTTGGAAAAAGTCCCTCTCCAGATTTCTTGTTAAGTCCCATTTAGGTACTGGGAGACTGTTATAAGGTCTCCCTGGAGCCTTTTCTTCTCCAGGCTGAACAAGCCCAGCTCTCTCAGCCTGTCTTCATAGGAGGGGTGCTCCAGCCCTGGGATCATCTCTGTGGCCTTCCTTTGGACTCACTTCAACAGGTCCACATCCTTCTTAGCATCCTTGGCACAGCATATTCTCAGCCTTTTTTGTCCTCTGAACACAAAGGAAATTAACTGTTAAGTAAGAAATGTGAAAAAAAGAATACAAATCTATCTGTAACTTATAGTACTTGGAGCTGCTAGTACTTCTGTGTTGATTTAGTCATGAAGTCTGCGGTTTTGACCTGAGGCATATGGAGGTATAGTATTCCTATGGATACAGAAAGCACTTCAATTTGTATTTCATTTTTTTCTACCAGACTTGGTCACCTTTGATAATGCATCTTTCAATAGGAAGATGTTGATTCCAGTACCTTTTATACTACAGCAACCCTTTGTTAGATTCTAATTTTACAACTGGATTATCCAGCCTAATGCTCATGCCCCTGCATCAAATGTAGAACACCACCATTCATGTCAGTTGAATATCTTTCAACAAAAATGTGTGTGTGCACATGCTTGTAGCAGCTGGCTCAAACTTTAAATTCAAAGTTATAATTTTTCTGAATGCCTTGATATTTTTGTCTGTAATGTGGAAATAGTTAAATGGCATCAGTGTGTTTAACCTTAGAAAAACAAATTGTGCATTCCACAAATTTTTCAATACACATTGGGTTTAATTTAATTTTATAAAAGAAGAATGGTCAGACACACTGAATCCAATGAACAGGGATGTTTGATAAAATGCCTGGTTAGAGCACAACACTGCTTTTTAGCTTAGAAATCGTAACATGAAGATACAGCAGTAACTATATTTGCTACATTGCAATAAATTCATAAAAAGCCTTCCTCTTACTCTGAATCTGAGGTAAAAGTGTGTGCTTTCAATATAACAATGAAATTTGAGTTAATTTTCCTCAATTAAGTGAAAATCTGCAATGTATTAATTTTACTCATAAAAGACAGAAGCTTAATTTTCCTATACATCTCTAAGATCTATGCAAAAGTCATTAATTATGGAAAGACTGCAATGAATGATTTCTGTATTAAGTAGCACCATACAAATGTTTGCAAGAGTCTTTTCAGCTTTGAAAAGTGTTATTTCTGGAGTGGCTTGATTTTGTATCTCTCTTTTTTTTTTTTTTTTTTTTCCCTCTTGATGATCTAAAAACTGCATTTGCCCTTTTTGATCTTTTTTTTCTTTAGAATATTCTCTATGGCCCAATTGAATTTTTAGTATCCTCTCTCTTTAGGAGAATATGTCAGCTCTCAAGTGTCCAGTAGTTCTTTTTCTCTGATGTGGACTCTTTAAAACCCACAGGCATGTCTAGGTTATCAGATTTACTTTAAAACGCTGCCATTCATCTGTTCAGTTTAATGCATTCTCAGTGGGGAGTTGCTATACTGGCTAAAGGCTATGCCACGCTGCAGCTTAGAAAATGAGAAAAGAAAGGCAGCCAAGCTCAGGCTAACTATACCATTAACTTTCCTTCAGCCTGCAATACATCAACAGAGCATCAGACCTAATCATGTTTTTTATAGCTGCTCTACCACAGCAAATAATGATCAGAGATATTTATTCAGAAAGGAACACTGTGTAGTCCTTCGGAAATTTGTTGTTCTCTTGAACATGATTTGCAGTGATTGCCCATTAATCTTATCATGCATTTTTCTCTCTACTTTTAAAAACTTATTCACGCTCTGAATGCTAGAGGAAAGGGGAGAGGTGAAGTCTTTACCTGTAAATGGTAAGATAATGTACTTGACTAACCTCACATAAATGTTGTTATGTTGCTTTTCCTGTCGGTAAATGTTGTCAAGCCAGATATATTGATTAACTAGTGATGCAAACCAGGCGTTTTCTGTGTCCTATTGACTAGATCTGTTTTGTACTTGCTAATACCTAATTGGGTCTCAGGGCAGTAAAGCTTGCTTTTAGTTTACAGGCAGTTTACTTCCATTCTTGTCAACATGCAATGCACTCTGAAGACCACAGGAGCACAAGATCCAAAGCTAATCACCTGTAAACCTTGAGGAAAATCAGTTTTAGGTAGGATCTCTGCAGAATGTTTAACTACAGGAAGGAAGGAGGATGTGTCAGTAACAGCAGAAATACCGGTCCAACATGAGATTTGTCTGTGTGTGACTTGTGAAAAGCATTGAGTAAATTCAGTAAAAATTTCCACCTGGGTGACAGAAAGTCACATCATGGTATCTCACAGGACTTATAAGGATCAGTACTTAGTGGGGCTAACAGGGAACACGCAGAACAAATGAGAGTTGCCAAAATTATACACAAAACATCCCATGCTGTTCTATAACTCACTTTATCTGCATAAGAAGAAGAAAAGGAAGGAACTAATATGACCAAACTTCAGTATCTGCATAAGAACAGAAAGCTAATAGAAATAATTGTCTGTGTAAGAGCCTTGAGATTGAAAAACATATAAAGGTGAAAAAGGATATATATATATTTGGGTTTTTTTGGGGGGTAGTAGAGTTGTCTATTTACTACCATTCTAATAACCATACCTCAGTCTTCTGTTTCTTACTATGCTCAGAAAAATTGTTATATTTTTGAAGGTTTCCTGTTGTTTTTTTCCCCACCACTTCTGCAGTCATTGTTTGTTCTCAGCATGATAAGCATATGCATACCTGTGGCTCATTTTTTTTTTCTCCTAGAAAAGGTACACTTTCTAGCATGGCTAGAGAATACAGATACACTGCTGACAGGAAAACACTCCCCTGCCTTGCTTATACTTGATTTTTAGTGCATACTTTGACACTGCACACCTTCTTACACTCTTGGACCAGTCCTGCTGCTGTGCTGTCAATTGACTTCTTTTTGTTGTAGTTCCCATGAGGCACAGTCTTTGAGTGTGCCTGGACTGTACTATGTAGCGTATCTACAACTATTAACTTTTTGCTAATAACTGCTGACTATGTGCATGTTTTGACCCTTTTTGACTTTTCCCTTTGCACTTTTTTTCTGTTTGTACTGATAAAATAAGTTCAAGGAAACATCATATGTTCCTATAGCTGAACAGCTAGATAAAATGCTTCTCCTGACCGGAGGCATTTTGTTTGCTCTCACCATCTGTAAACTTGGTAGCATTTCTTATCCTTCCATTCTTGTGCTGCCAGTATTGCAAGGAAATTGGTGAGCATCTGGGAAGGGCCAGCCATTGAATGCTTAAAAACTAATAGTGGGAGGAAGTTGCAGGAAAATGCTAGATTTTAAAAATGGAGGAAGGAGATGTCAGAATGATAGTGAATGTCTATACTATTGGCATAGAATTGATAGTGGCAGCCCAGGAGCCATATCTTGGTCCCTTTTGTACTATTCTTCACAATCAGAAACAAGGCATGATTCAGGTAGGAGACTTTCAAAGATTTGTACTAGCCAAATTCCTCCATTTTTATCTTGATACCTCTCCATAACCAGACCAATGTTTTGCAAGGGTGCAAAACAGTTTTCAGCTTAACATCAACTTCAAAATTCCTAGCATTCCCTGTTTGAGCTGTTCGCCCTGATCCTGATCAATTCCCAAGAAAACACAGATCTAAGACTCTATTTATTTACCAAAGGAAATCTAATAATGCTTCCAAGCTGTTCCCCAAGATGGATAGGAAATTAAACTCGGATAGGGGAATAGGGCCAGTAATATTGCTCATGCCATACTGAAGTGAAGGCGTCTTCTGTTTTCATGTTTTTCCTGTGATAGCCAGTGTCCTGAAGATCTTTATTATCTCTCTGCTCAGTACCTGCTCATCTTTTTCTTAGCTAGGGGCTCTCAGTGCTATTGGAATGAAAATAATAAATACCTGCTTTACTGTGTATTCTCACCAAGCTGCTTCTGTGAGATTACTTGTAGTAGCCAGCACTGAGGCTATGTGTTTGGAGATTTGATCTTTAATCACTTGCCTGCATCTGCCCTGTGCAGCTGTAACACATGCTGATTTAAAGGGGGCTTTTGCTGGAGGCCCAAGAGAAGTAATGTAAGCAAAAAATGTGACTAAACCCCACATCTGTATTTGTCGTATACATTACCTACATTTCTCTCATCTTGAACTTCTCGTTTTCAATGAAATTCTCATTCCAAACTGAACTCTATGTTCTCACTTCAGTGCATTCACTTTTAAAGCTATTAAAACTTGTAAATGGAAGTAAAAACCTATATATGAGGCTAAATCTCTCTAGGTTTTTAAACAGTTGGCTCTTTTTATTTATGTACTAAACTATGCTTAAAGGAAAAATGTTTTATTCATGCAGATCAGTTATGTATTATGATATGTTTCAAAGAAATATTGAATATTTAATATTTCCTCAGTATAATATGTAATTCATGCTGGAAACCTTTTCCTGAAAGTAATTAGATAGTTATTAGAAAGCTTAAAAAAGAAAACAAAACATCTAGTTTATTTTTAATGGCTTGCTCAAAGTGGTATTTTGCTAAGCTTAATAAGAAGCACTGTTGTGTCTTTATTTCCTCTACACAGCCTCTAGTGAAACGTATTTTAAAAATTTCAGCCAAGATCTTGAGAAAAGAACCTTTTTTATACTTTACATATATGAAATATACTCAGGAAGAAATCTCATTTCATTATGGTAACAGGAAATTACACAAAACATTGTGTACGCTTTTTCTGTATGATACTTTGACTTGTCACAATAACCTTGTTGTTCATTCACGTTGAGAGTTTTCATTATACAAGAGATACCTAAAGTATTCCAATGTCATGAACTATTGTCTTCTAATAGAATCGGAGTCAATACTGAATACGCAGACTGTATCTTATCAGACACTCTAGCAGGGAGTGAGAGATATTGATTTGAAGAAATGCTTGAGGGACTGACGTTTGCAATACAATGATGTATGTTTAATGATAAGACTGATGACTTGCTGATAAAAAGCTTAACCATAACCCTGTGTTACTTAGGCATTATTGTTCAAAATAAGTTAGATGAAATAATTTGTTGACTACCTTTAATTATCTTAAAGAAAATATTTTTTTTCTGTATTCCTCATGTACAATTATAGTTAATATGATTAATAAGTGTTTCTTTAGTAGCTTAATGCAATTTTTAAAGAAGAGATTCCACAGCAGTCTTGCCATGGTCAAACAGTGACAAAAATCTACAGTTTCAAAGGGAGAAAAGGTACTTCTAAATCCAATCTATAGGGTGCATTAGAAGTTTAGTGATCCTGAGAAAGATAGGCTTGCTAACTTCACAGTTCTTAAACCTGGTCATTACTCCTACAATAGTGGGTAAATTTAAGAAAGTGCTGAAAAACTGAATTGTAAGAGGTATAATCTCTGCTCCATAGCCATGTCAGCTTGATAATCCTGCTTTTTCTGCATGAAGCCTAATCACTGGTAAAAAAGAGGTGAGCATTGGCTTTAAATTTCGCTGATTCCAGGAAGACTAACTCCTCTCACCCTGGCAGTTGTGCTACCTCTGGAAAGCACTGTTTGAAGACCAGTTCTGTTCAGTTGGAATTAATAGATCAGATAAATTACAAGATCTGAAATATTAGTGTATCAGAACATTAAAAGCTCAAAACAGGATCCAGAGTTTTCAATATGAAGGTTTTAATTGCTTTAATCTTAGGGCCAGTAGTACTTGACTCTTCTCAGTCCCTCAGTAAATTTACAAGGTTCTCTCCCAGCTGTGAGATGCTTGTGCCTAGCTCATATAGAGCACATTTATGTAAAGAACAGTAACAATCCTTCAAGCAATAGAGGAGAGAAAAAGGAAGAGAATTTGCATTATACCACTTGTAACTATTCCTGCTGGAGTTTAATCTTGCCTTCCAAATGTGTTAAAAATCTATACCTTGATTTGTAAAAAGTATGAACAATTGATACAGAAAATCTGGATTCTAGTGTGGGTTCTGATACTTTCTATTAATTTCTTTGCCAAAGACAGCAAAACCAATCAATTTAGTAAAGTCAGGAAATGTCTGGTAAAGTTGTGCTATCAGTTACGTAAGGCAATGCCTTTATGCTTTTTTCCTCTCTAAGTTATCAGTAGATTTCTAAAAGAATTCAGTATTGATACCTATGCTAAATTCATATTAAACCAGAAGAAAAAGATTGCAGAGAAGATAGCAGAGGAGAAGAGCCTTAAATTGAAGTTACAGCTATTCTGAAGAATATCCAGAGTTTTTGTTTTAAAACCTGCAGCACTCTTGGCAGTTAGGGGCATCTCTTACTGCCTTTCACCCATTAGGGTACCTTTCAAGGTCAGGATGAAGATGCAAGTCGCAAGTCTTACAGTGGTCCCAGAGCTATCCTAATTCTGATGCAGATATGATAGGAAAGTCTAAATTTTAGATTATCTACTTTTATCAATATCAAATTAAGTGCTAAAAAGACGGAAAGGTTGTCATTCTTCCTTTTGCCTGCCTATTAGACCTACTTCCATGTATCACAATTTTATGATCAATGACTGCAAAAGAGTGGTAAGCACTTGTATTTTGAACTGTTGGTTGGGTTTTTTTTTTTTTTTTTTGTTTTGTTTTTTTTTTCCACTTTTAAAGTTTAACTTCAGAGAAGAAAAGGAAGGAATTACTGCTAAGCTTGGCAGAACCTATAAGGCTTCTCCACAAGCTTTATACCACACCCTGGAGCTCTAAGGACTGTGCAACTAATATGAGCATGTTTATCTATTATTTATGTAAAATAGATTCTTAATTCCTGACATTAAAAAAATTACCTTCTTACTTGAAGCATCAATAATTAGGCACCCAAACTAGTAAAATATTTTTGGTCAAATAAAGTGAAAGAAAAATTAAATATTTAAATAATAATAGTTAATAAAATTAATAAATAAAAGGTCAATATCCCATATGTGTTGCTAATATATACATTTTTAAAATACTGCAATAGTGTCTATTGGGACTTTTGCATAAGTAGCATGCTCATAATCTCCAGTTTTGTTTGCCTCTCCGCTTTCCCATCTTTCAATCAGGTGTTTGTTTCAGAATTTTATGCGTTGATAAGTGGAATATTAGTTCTTTCACAGGATTAAGGAAAAAGGATCTTGCTGGGAAAAAAAAAAAAAAGAAAAAAACAATAATCTAAATATTTCACTAACTGCTTGATGCTTGTGTTAAAACTGCATAATATTTTATAAATTTCAGTGAAACAAAATCCAGTATTGTATTCAAAAACATTTTAGCCAAATCAGGTTCTCACTGCAGCTGAAAACCTATGAAGCCCAGCTATGTAAATTTCATGAATCAGACTGTACTTAGCATATAACTCAATAATATTGGTTCTGCTTTTTTCACTGAATTATATTTCATTACATAATAAAATTGGCTTATAAAGAAGTCTTAAAAACCATTACCTTCAAAATGTATTTATTATGCAGAACTGAGTTTCTTTTAATAAATGAATAAGGAACCCCCTAATTTTCAGTTGTCACAAAATCATTGCTTTAACTATGGTTAGAGTTTCTTTCAGTTCAGTAGCCATTCTTAGCATACATCAAACTAAAATAAATTCTAGTTTTTATGGGGAAGTATGGTAAAATACAGCCATTAGTACTCAAAAGGCACTGTTAAAATCAAAATGCTATCTATATATCATGAAATTAAATCAAGCTCAATCAGGAGATTTTGATAATTAAAACATTTAATAGGTCTGGCCAGCATCTTCAGAAATGTTAGTCTGTAAATGATCAGTAATAATTCATGCTTTTTTGGGGGGGACTATTTAATTTTGCTTAAAAGTAACATATGGGTTTATTTTTCATTAGTCAACAATTTTGAAGACCTAACTGGTGATTGTAAGGTTCTCCCAATCTGCTAAGTGAGAGTGTCAATTCGTTCCTGTTCCTCCAAACATAATGTATCTTCTTATTGGGGTTTTTTGGACATACATCATCAGCAAACAGGATATGCGCTGATATTTTGCTTAGACACTGCAGCTGATGCATTTCAACATTCCATTATATATACATATATATGCACAGCACAAATGAGAAAAAACACTTATCTAACAAGACACCCTTCTATGCATATTTATCTAGTAAGCAAGAACAATTGCACTGCACTAGTTATGTCTGTTTAATTACCTCATTAAACTAAGATGCTGCAAACAACTTTTTCATTAGTGCCAAGTAGATGAAACTGGAGAGATTTTTTGCATGTCCAAATGTAATCTCCTTTTCAGAGAAGCTGTTAGCCAGGAGCCATCGTATAACTCTTCCAAGATAAAAAAATACTCCAAATCAAGCAGAAAAAAAAAAAAATCTTCACACAAGAGTCAGAGTGACATTTTAGTCAAGGGGTGCAAAGGATGTTACGGGACTTAGAAGATAGCTCAGAACTGGGTTAGTCTTTGCTTTCCTTTCTCCTGCCAACACTGAGAATATGCGGAAGAAAGGAAAACCTAATGCTCAACATTAAAGTAAGTGATAAAATATTGCCCTGAAGACGTCTTCCTTCAGGACACCAGAACTGTCAACTGTATTAAGGGCATATTGATAGACTGTCTTGGAAGCCTCGTCATCTACATTTCTTATTTACCAAAATGTCTTAATTATTCTGCCTTGGCTTAAGTTTATTAGGAATTGTGGGCATCCTCATAATTAAGTGCTTCATTGTTTATGCTATCATAGAATCATAGAATAGTTAGGGTTGGAAAGGACCTCAAGATCATCTAGTTCCAACCCCCCTGCCATGGGCAGGGACACCTCAAACTAAACCATCTCACACAAGGCTTCATCCAACCTGGCCTTGAACACTGCCAGGGATGGAGCACTCACAACCTCCCTGGGCAACCCATTCCAGTGCCTCACCTCCCTAACAGGAAAGAATTTCCTCCTTACATCCAATCTAAACTTCCCCTGTTTAAGTTTTAACCCATTACCCCTTGTCCTGTCACTACAGTCCCTGACGAAGAGTCCCTCCCCAGCATCCCTACAGGCCCCCTTCAGATACTGGAAGGCTGCTATGAGGTCCCCACGCAGCCTTCTCTTCTCCAAGCTGAACAGCCCCAACTTTCTCAGCCTATCTTAGTAGAGGGGCAGGACCCCCAAGTCCTTCTCCGCAGGGCTGCTCTGAATCTCTTCTTTGCCCAAAATGGCATCTTATTAGTATAGTTTCCCTTAAAAATTTAGGTTTTGTTATAAAAAAAAAAAAAATTACAGCAATCAAATTACCAGATGGAATAGAGCATGGAATGCATGTCCACATAATTTATGTATAAGCTAATTAAAAGGGTCACAAAATATCCTTTTTAAATTGGTTTGAGGTCATTAATTTCCCCGTTAAAGGAAAAACTTATTCCTCTATTTATGTTCAAACAAAAAAAAAAAAAAAAAAAAAAAGGCAAAAAAACCCAAATAAACAAAAAACTTGTAACCACAGAAGAACCTGTATGTATTTTAAGGGTATGATCTGCTCTTCTTTCCTTCTTTCCTATAAAAGCGTTCTCTGAACAGAAATTGACTTTTCCATAGCCTTTTTTTTTTTTAATTAATGATGGGCTATGTATGCTGGTAGAAGCTCAATAGGCAGAAACTGCATCCTATAGAAAGTATTCTTTATCTTAAATATTCATTACCTTTTATCTGTCACTCCCAGTTTCTCTATCTCCTTTTTTCTCCCTCAAACATGCAGGTACTCTCGTCTCCATGTAATTTATTTCTCATGTTGGTTTTTGCTGTTTCTCCAAAACATACGTGTCCTGGGTTGAGCAGCAGCAGTCAGTTTTCTCCTTCTTAGGAGCTAGTACAGTGCTGTGTTTTGATCTTTTGGCCTGGGAACAGTGCTGATAACGCCGATGTTTTCAGTTGCTGCTCGAATGTTTGGTCTCACAACACCGGATTGAAACTGTCAACACAATATGTGGATACTGCATTCTACTATTTTATTTCTCTAATCTTTAGTCACTGATATAGTTAATATAGATTTCCATTAAGTGGTGTAAGTTCCCTTTACCTGGATATTTACACTAACTTTAAAATAGTTACATAGTCCTAAAAATGGTACAAATTAAACCACAATGCACAGATGAAATCTGAGTAACCCAGAATTATGTTTGTCTGGAAACATCCAGAAGATTCATAGACTTAAGGGCTGCAGTTCATAAATAAGACAGATTTGTTTTCAGAAAAACAAAGATTTTTATTATAGAGTTAGCTTTGTAAGTTGTCTGCAATTTGATTAGATACCCTAATGAAAAAATTAATTAAGCACCTTCCTCTCCTTTTAGCCTAAAGTTTCCATGACAAACATGTATAACATTTTAACCTATATTCACCCCAATAGGCTTTAAGTACATGTTTTACTATTTAGTCTGTAAAAACTAATTCACATTAATAGCATGTTAATCTATATGGTTAACACTTGTCTTTGGTACTAACTGTGGTTTAGTTTTATAAAGCATTCATTAAATGTCTTGCTAAATTACATAAAGATCATAATAGGCATTTAATGAATGCTTTTTAAAGTGAAGTAGAAATTACTTTAGATTATAAGTAACTGTAGGTTTATAAAGCCATCATTATATATCTATTAAGACCATTTAACTTAAGTGTTCCATAATTAGAGAAGAGTCAGAATTTTAATTGCACATTTGCAAACTGCTAGCTAGGACTTCTGAGAACAGCTCTTCTTCTATTCTAGCACTGTTGAAGAGAGTTTGCATTTTCTACGTGTTTTAATTCTGATATTTTTTTTTAATTTCTAAATAATATCCTACTATACTATAATGAGTGACAGAAATAAGAAGGCATCTAATATACTAATAGTTCCTAAAAAAACCCCTGTAATAATTAAGAAACTAATTATATGTTTAATTTTTGTTTGTTAACTGTTAACATTGAATCTGAATGGGAACTGATTGGCTCAAAGTATTGACAAGGGCATGCAGAGTGCTTTTACCTCTGAATGATTAGCTTAAAACAGGCAATAATAATTCTGCCTGAATCTCATTCTTTTCACCTAAATCTACCTTTTATGTAGTGTCTCAAATAACAAAAAATTACTTGTCATTGTTTCTGTTGTATTCAGTATCTCTGGAGATACTAATTAGCTTTTTCTTTTAATCACAAAGAATGTAATGTGTGCTCAGCTACCAGATATACACTAGTAGGAAAAGAGTGTTCTTGAGGACACCAACATTGTTCATTCTGTGCTGTTCTTAATTCAGTTGTCAGACTTCAGTTTTGTACAGGCCTTCCACAGTCAAGGAAATACATACAAAGCCCATAAGTGTCTCATTCTTTCCAGAAACATAACTTCGACGTTAGTAATACATCAGATTGTATTTCCCAGGATGGGCATTCAGATTCAGAAAGAGGGATGATCTGGTACACGATGGTCTCCCATGTGAAATACTACACATATACCTGTTTTTACTTTTACGTTGAATTTCCCAACTGTTTACTGATGTTCACATTTTCTCTTCAATGTGGGGTCAAAGCAGAAGCAAAGTATTTGTGCTTGAGTAGCAGAATGGTAAAAATGGCAGAAATGGTTGGCCTTTATCTCACACCCATCACTACTCATTATTCCACTGCACCTGTTTCCTTTCCATTAACCTCAGTTCGAGGCTGGCAAAACTGCATTTTCTCTGTTCAGTTCTGTTATTCTTTGTTTTTAAGTCTTGAATCAAATACACTGTATTAGTGTCTGTGGGCCCCCAAGAGTGAATTAAATGATGTGACTAACATTACTGAAGGCCATATTCTATTAAAATCCGGTTCTTGTTTTCTTTCATAATTCTGATTGGTTGATTTTAATAGGTCTTTCCCAACAATGCATTTAGCTTGCTAGCAATTTTATAGAGTATACAAATGTTACACTTGGCTAAATGTATGTTTTTCTAATCTGAAATTCATCTAATACTGCACATGTGGGGGAAACCACAGAGAGCTCCTTCTTTTTTAAAAAAAATTAGTCTTTGAGACTTAAATGTAAGTTTGTCAAGAAATTAAACTACCCTGCAAACTGAGTGTATTTCCATCTCCTCTACGCCAACTTTCTTTAAATGTGAGCTAAGTAGTTCTCCAGTTTTTGCTGTCAAGGGTCAGTTCCCTCATTTAGCTCAGCCAGAGACACACAGATCTATTGCAGGAAGGAAGTGCCAAACAATATTCTACTGATATAGTCTGAAGTACCTGCCTTGTAAAAAATGTTGGTTTTTATTAATCTGTTTATCCTGGTAAGGAAAAGAGGCATTAAACAGTATGAGTATTAGAAAAAGAAAGTGATATATGAGACGAAAAGGTGGCAAACTTGTTAACAACTAAAAATGAAAGTGGAAGAGAAGTAATAGTGGAGCAAAAGCCACTCGCAGAATGAACTGATACTAGGGGAAGAATCATAGAATAGTTGGGGTTGGAAAGGACCTCAAGATCATCTAGTTCAAATCCCCCTGCCATGGGCAGGGACACCTCACACTAAACCATACCACCAAAGGCTCTGACCAACCTGGCTTTGAACACTGCCAGGGATGAAGCACTCGCAGCTTCCCTGGGCAACCCATTCCAGTGCCTCACCACCCTAACAGGAAAGAATTTCTTCCTTATATCCAATTTAAACCTCCCCTGTTTAAGTTTTAACCCATTACCCCTTGTCCTGTCACTACAGTCCCTGACGAAGAGTCCCTCCCCAGCATCCCTACAGGCCCCCTTCAGATACTGGAAGGCTGCTATGAGGTCTCCAACAGCCTTCTCTTCTACAGGCTGAACAGCCCCAACTTTCTCAGCCTATCTTCAAACAGGAAGTGCTCCAGTCCCCTGATCATCCTCGTGGCCCTCCTCTGCACTTGTTCCAACAGTTCCATGTCCTTTTTATGTTGAGGACACCAGAACTGCACTCAATACTCCAGGTGAGGTCTCACAAGAGCAGAGTAGAGGGGCAGGATCACCTCCTTCGACCTGCTGGTCACGCTCCTTTTGATGCAGCTCAGGATACGGTTGGCTTTCTGGGCTGTGAGCACAAACTGTGGCTCATGTTAGGTTTCTCATCGACCAGCACCCCCAAGTCCTTCTCCACAGGGCTGCTCTGAATCTCTTCTCTGCCCAACCTGTAGCTGGGCCTGGGATTACTCCAACCCAGGTATAGGACCTTGCACTTGGCATGTTTAAACTTCATCAGGTTGGCATCAGCCCACCTCACAAGCATGGCAAGGTCCCTCTGGATGGCATCCCTTCCCTCCAGCGTATCAACCGAACCACACAGCTTGGTGTCATCAGCAAACTTGCTGAGGGCGCGCTCAATCCTACTGTCCATGTCAGCGATGAAGATGTTAAACAAGACTGGTCCCAACACCGATCCCTGAGGGACACCACTTATTACTGGTCTCCAGCTGGACATTGAGCCACTGACCACAACTCTTTGTGTGCGGCTGTCCAGCCAGTTCTTTACCCACCGAGTTGTCCATCCATCAAATTGATGTCTCTCCAATTTAGAGACAATGATGTCATACGGGACAGTGTCCAATGCTTTGCACAAGTCCAGGTAGATGACGTCAACCGCTCTACCCCTGTCCATCAGTTCCGTAGCCCCATCACAGAAGGCCACCAAATTGGTCAGGCAGGATTTCCCCTTAGTGAAGCCATGCTGGCTGTCACAAAGCACCTTGCTGTTTTTCATGTGCCTTGGCATGCCTTCCAGGAGAATGTGCTCCAAGATTTTGCCAGGCACATAGGTGAGACTGACTGGTCTGTAATTCCCCGGGTCTTCCATTTTCCCCTTCTTGAAAATGGGGGTTATATTTCCCTTTTTCCAGTCGTCGGGAACTTCACCTGCCTGCCATGATTTTTCAAATATGATGGCCAGTGGCTTAGCAACTTCATTCGCCAGCTCCTTCAGGACCTGCGGATGGATTTCATCAGGTCCCATGAACTTGTGTACATTCAAGTTCTTAAGATGGTCTCAGACCAGATCCTCTCCTACAGTGGGCCTAGGGTCTTCATTCCCACCGTACCTGTAGAAGAATCTTCTTCCCTAAAGAAGAATATAAAAGCAGAAGATAGACCAATAAGGAGAAAATATGAAAGAAATAAAAAGTAGTACTTTTTATTAACCAGCTGCAGGTAGCTGCAATGAACACATTTAACAGGAAGCCTGGCAAAAAAAGTCGCCAGACTAGATTAAATCCTCTAAATTGAAATAACATCATCTGTTAACAGTTGCACTTTGGGTAGCGTATGCTTTGCTCTTGAGAAACAATGTGAAGGAATCACTTTGTTGTAGTAAAGATACTGGTATTATATTCTCATATGGGTCATGTATTGCTATGAAAAGCAGCTATAAAGACCTTAATTTTTCTACCTAAAATACTACAAGGTCTTTGCCTGCTGGAGTTGGTATTCGAAAGGAAAATACTGATAGGCACTGTCAGGGGTCTGTATTGCTAAGAGAAACTTTTGAGTCTAAGTTGATTTTTCATTTGTGCTCAGAACAATTTAGAATTTTAGATTATATATATCACTTCTGTATTTCAAGTCTGTTTCTTTAATATCTGAATTCTTAGGCTTCGTTTGAGCAACACTCGTAGAAGAAAACCCTGAATTTCATACTTAGTTCCTGGTTGCTTGGTATTTGAAGCACATAAATATTTATTCTACTATACTATCTCAGTAGCATAGGAGTGTTCCAACTTTATTAAGTGGCGAAATATTAAAGCAGCATCCTCCTTCTCGTATAACTATACCAAAGTTTCAAGATATAACTATGCTTTTTGTCTTCTAAAATCACCAGTAATACTCTGGCTGTGCAAATGTACAAGTAAAACATTTAGTGCCAGCTAAAATAACAGTATTATACTGGCAACTGCAAGTTATTGGCTACAGAAATCAAGAAGTGCAGACAGCCTCATAATGATGGCACCAAAAATTGTTGTTATGGAAACTTAGTTTCCCAGGACACATCTGCAGATCTTAAAATATTTCGTCTTAGCTTGTAGCTAGAAGTTTGCAGCTGCTCTCTACTTACAGTATAAGAACTTACTAAGAACTGCCATCTGTAGTACAGCGAAACACACTATATACTATTCAGAAATTGCTTTCCTCTGAGAGTCCAGCAATATTTTCCCCAAAATGTTCAGTTTTACTGCCTTCTTGAGGACATTGTTGCTGAATAGAAGCATAGCTTTTTGACAAGTATTCTTAAAGGCAGCAAGGAAGTACTGACTTTTTACTACCATAATAAACCCTAAAGTAAACCACTTTCTTTTAAAACTGCAATTCATCAATTATAACATATTTCTAAAGCTACATAATTTTCACTTGCATCAGATGGATAACATACTGCATTAAACTATTTGGATTAATTTAGCATTTAATTTGTCAGCTGGATGCATATTTATTCTCTCTCAAAATGCAATAAAATGGACAGTTTAGGAAATGACAGACAGCAGCTGGCCATATACAGTGATTTCTTTTCTGGGGAAGGATTTGACAGCCGATATATGTTCCCTTTAATGTCAATGAAAGAATTCAGCTGGGTTTTGGTGTTCTGGCTTTTTTTTTCATTCAAAATGTCATAATTCCTCCAGAATTAAAAACTGCATTGTATAGACAAGCCTAAAATGGACAGTAATATCTGCTCTTAGAATATGTGTTTATTCATTTGGCTGTAAGTATTAGCTGACACTTATGTGATGTGTTACAGTAAAGAGATAATAAATAGGATATGAGAGAAAATGCCCTGAGGTGAAATTTTAGCTTCATTGAAAATCAATGGCAAAACTCCTATGGCACATCAGTGGGACAAAGACTTTGCTGTCCATGTGAGAATTGAAATAGAATTTAATTTCTCCACTTGTGAGTGAGAAGTTTTATTATGTGATTATTTTATTTGGGTTTAATTCTCTGTTATTTCTTCAGGCAAAGCTCCAATCGAAATCTCTTGTCTCTGGCAATCAGTGGGAATTTTTCCTAAGGAGAACATTTTGCCAGCATTGCACAATTTATTCTCCTTTGTTTTTTCTCTTTTGTCCACTTTATCTTATGGGAGAACAAGGGAAATAGGCAGCTTTCTGGAACTGGGTAAAATGAAAAAGAGTAACAAACCAAGGAAAAAAAGTAAAGATTAAGTAGGGTTACATTTATATTGTGGCTGTGCAACTAGGGCTCCCTTACTTTCATAAAGGTTTTGTCACTGCTTTTGCAAACAAGTGGAAAAAGATAGCATAGTAAACTCATTGAAGGAGCTGTCCCTTGAGTCTGTGTGCTCCTCAAGAGACCTTTTTTCTTACCTGTTTTGTGGTTTCCTGCCAAACCACGTCCTCAGGATGCTATATGGCATACTGCTCCCAGGTAGCTGCCTCCCCTGCAGGTGCATGGAAAATGGGCTGAATACCTGACTTGTCCCCACTTAACTATCCTGATTTGTGGCTCTGGCTGAAGGCAGCAGCCTGCCTTTCCTACATGCCTCATGGTTCTGCTAGTTCTGTCACAACAAATGGAACCCTGATGTCACTCAGATGCTTTCCCATAACTCTTGCCAGTGGCATGGGGTAGCAGCTTGCAGTGCTTCAAGGATACCAGTCTCCAAAGCAAAAGGCTGACACAGTCCAGCACCAGCAGTGGCAGAGTGTGTGAGGAGGAGTGGGGAAGAATAGGCATAGAGAAAGGCACTGCTGGTCTGCATGGGTGGGCTTCACCCCCACCAGCCTGTGGGGAAAGTAGTGACAATCACCACATCTGGGGGAAAATTATTGGTGTCAAACCATTTTATCTTGCCCTCTGTAGCATTCACCTTTTATTTTTAAATTACATGGAGCTCAAGGATGGAGCTGGGCTGTCCCGCATGGCACAAATGTGACCTGCTCACGCTGAACTTCTGCTCTCCTTCAAGAACCTGTGCTATGGAGCATTCTGGAAGTCATCTAATCTTACTTTCGACACTTCACAGGGTAAGAGTCTATTCCCTTGTAGCTTGTGGAATAGTTGAAATGTCCTCATTATTAGTGTATCTAGTTTCTAGTATTAATTTGTCTTTACCCACTAGAGTAAAAATCCACCTATTAACTTTTTTTCATTTATAAATACTTGTAGGCTAAGATCAACTTATATAACCTTTTCTTGCATATTTTAAACATAGATTGAGCTAAGTTTTGTAACTATAGGCAGGCTTTAAAAATTCAAGTCACTCATACAGTTGCTTTTAAAGTCTGAGCTCCCTATTGATGTGTTTTCTATTGTATCCACCAGGAAAAGATGCTGTATTTCAGTAATAGACTCACTACAATAAAGGTAATGAAATCCATCTATTCAGGATTTATCTGATGCAAGACCTATATTAAGTATATTTACATCACCACAAAGAAAGGCGCAGTTAGTAGTGTTAGTCATTGAATAATTTCTTACAAACAACAAAATATGCTTACTACTATTACATTGCAAGTTAGGTATAACTGGAAGCCATGAAGGAAAATTTGAATAGAATTAATCCCCCGATTGCCATAAGACATTGAAATCTCTTAGCTTTTTCCTTAATCTCAGAAGGTAGTTCATATTCGTGCTATTGATTTAATAAATATCAACAAAAATGCATATGTAGCAAAATACTTGAATGTTTCTAAGCTATGCAATAATGTAGACAGTCTGAAAATTATTTTTTTCATGTCTTTTGTATTTTTTCCTATGTTTTGTCTTTTGGTCAACTTTGCAATTCCTGCCAGAAATATAAATCATTATAGAGTTTTGATTGGAAAGATTTTACTGCTGCAGCCAAAAAAAGGATAAGAAATTTTATCTTTCCATTACCTGAAGGTTTCAGTATTGTACTTTTTAAAGATTAATTTAAATGTATAGTTTAATTGTTGTTACTTCTCCCATGAAAAATAAAAAGTGGTAATATTATTTTAAAAAAACATTTTCCTATATACTTAAGACAGGCAAGATCCCAAAGAACTGAGAGATGAAAGCACTTTAGTTCTATGTTGCCTATTGTTAAGCAAATATTCCTCTACTTGTTCGATTCTGGTATGAAGAACTGGATATGGGATGGCTGCCACATGTCCTGAGGGCTAGCTGCTGCTATTAAAAGTAATGGTAAAAGCTATTTCACTCTTTATACACTGCTATAAGCAACTGGGGGAAAAACAGCCTCAAAAATTGAAGAAAAAAAAAATATTCCCTGTAGAATCCATATATTTTTCTTAGGAAAAAAAACACCTCTCTGAATTTTTTTAGCTTTTCCATTGTTGATGGTAAGACTCCAACACGTAATCAGTATCTGTGAGGCATAGTCATTATTTACTGCTGTTCAAAGGAAATTATAAAATGGAACAATAAAATATAATTTGGAGAGAGCTGTAGAAAATAAAAATATTATGGATGCTAAATTTCCATATAAAATATATACATTGCTTGTGTGAATAAAAGACATATAGCAGCTTTATTTTATTAGGTGTATTGGACAAATGCCCAAATACTTGAAATGAAAATGAAAATAAATACAGGATAATTCAATGTCATGTTATGTAACAACAATTATTTTTCTGTTAATAAGGTCAATAATATTCTAATATATTTATAAAATTAGGAAATTTGCCTCTTATCACAAGTATTTTAAAGCTAGTTTTAACGCTGGAGGCACAGAACAGGTTGACAGCTTTGGGTTTTGGCTTGTGTGCACCAGCACATCAATGGAAAATATTTACAAAACTTTTCAGTAGAACGGCTGAACTCCAAGCCAAAAAACAGCTAATGAAGGGAAGAGAGAATAGGACAAGCTAAATAAATGATATGGCTGCTGTTTGATTAAAAGCCTGTATATTTAATGATTCAGACTCAAAGATTTAAAGTCAGCATTGCTTATAAATTTAATATTATGTAATCAAACCAAATATTTTAAGAAATTACAATTACTTACCTATTTGATTTTTTATTAGTATTAATAGAATTACTGATGGCTTTTATAAGGTTTTCTTATACCTATTATTGATTTTTTTTTTATTAGTATTGAATTACTGATGGCTTTTATAAGTTTTCCTTATATCTATTATTTTATCAGTGTCATTGTAAAAGCTACTTTGGATATGAATTAAACCAAGTGTTTCTAGTTCCTGTGGGGCTTTTTTCTTTCTTTATTTACTTGATATCAGATGGCCTTAAGAATTTTTTTTTTTCTTGTATGTTAAACCACTAAGAAAAAGAACATGGTCTCCATCTGATGCACTGTGAAAAAAGGTGGAAAACTGTAACGTGACAACAAAGTAGCGAATTCAGGTGTAATCCAGACTGTACCCAGAGTGCCTTCCTGTTTTACACAAAAGGAGGACAGCAGGAGAAAACAGATGTCCAGTTACAAATTCTAGGACTTTTAAGGAGGTGAATAAAATGTGACCCTTAGCTAAATTAGCTTTGAAAATATATCAGTGTTTCAGTTTAGAAGCTTCACCTAGCGTCAGCATACACACTCAGTGCAACACTTCATTACCCCTATCAAGCCAGGCTGTAACCTAAGTCATGATATTTTAAGAATGAAGCTTAGTCAGGTTGAAGAGACAGGTTATACATAAAACCCAGAGTACTTTTTTTCTGTGAAGTTTTCCACACATTTTAATTCATTAACTAGTTCACAGATGTCTGTTTCAGTATGGTACAAAAAATTTGCTAAAAATGAATTTTATGAGATTGAATGTAAGAAGGACTTAAGTGCATTTTGTAAGAACAAGTGCTTGATCTTTGCTCAAATTTAGAGCTGTGTTAACTAAATTATTAAGAACTAGTTCATAATAAACCCCACAATATCTAAACCGATTTTCTTCCTTTTGGCCAGGTTGAAGAAGCCATCTGATTTTTATTCTACTGGGAACACATCACTTGATAGGATTTTTTATATCTCAGAGTCTGTCCAGTGGGAATGTTTTTGACATCTCTTAAAAAAAAAATTCTAAACCTTGTTCCTCACCCTCACTCACTCACAGGTGACCAGTCAAAAGCAGAAGCCATTTCTGGTGCCTTGGATACGGTTCATGGGATCAAAAAGGCCACTGCTGGTTGTGAAATTCTGAAGACTGAAATGTTGTTGCGTATCTCAGAACATGAGGTTATGCTTCACTAAAACTTTACCTTGGAAGAAAAACAGGTGACTATTAAGAAAAGTGACCTAGATTATTCTAAATTATTAATATTTTTAATTCATACAAAAATAAATGCTCACATGTTCCTGTTCTAAGTTCCCTGATTTAACATGACTATACCAATTTAATAAGTGGGCTGCATTGTAAAAATAAAATGCAAATTGAGTTTCAGAATCTCCACATTTCTCTTTTGCTCTCACACTTACCGGCTCACACTCTCATGCACACTCACATATACACTGTACTGCTCTACAGTCAAAGAACAAATGCTCTTTGAAAATGTTCTTTACCAGAAATACAGCTGCAATAGTTAAACTGTTCGCATTTTGAACTGACTAAAACATATTCATAAAGCCCTTAATGCTCTTTATTTTCTGGCCTCAGATTTTGAGAAGATGTGTTTTGATAATGTAGTTGCTTTTGATTTTTTTCTTTTTATTTTAATAATTTCTGGTGTTTGAGTCATTCCTTGAGGTGTAAATGCAGAGACTTAATTCAAACCAGAATCCAGCTTCTATCCCATAATCAGGCTATGCCCCCCACTGTCATTAATACCAGGTCTGTGTGCCATAGGATGTCCAACTAACAAACATCTGGTTGGAATCAGACATGGACATGAAAGTCCATTTTTATCAGTTAACCCAAATAATTCAGAGTTCACTTCAGAGTTTGTGTTGGATTTCTAGGGGATTTTTTTCTCATTTCACACCTTTTGTAGAAAACCAGGTGACTGTTGTTTTGTTTTGGTTTGGTTTGGTTTGTTTGTTTTTTTTTTTTTTTAATAGTGCTTGATGGTAAAAGAATGACATTAAACTCACATTGACATCTCTGAGCTGTAAGGTGATAGTATATGAAGGAAGTGCTCTGCCAGGTTTTTAAAGAAGGAGCCTTGGAGCCATATCTGTTTTCAAACTGCAGTCTGTTAAACAAGACAGACAAGCAAGGCGGTCCCTGGTTTCATGTCCCATATTTTTGATTTGTTACCCTAGCGTCACTGAGTCCTATCAGAGGACACACACAACAGTGTGTCAGGTGTACAATGTACAAAGAAAAATATTGGGTTTGTCTCTTAAGGTAACTCAATAAATGGCTTTCTTCATTCTGCAGACATCACCTACCCATGATTTTTTTCATGCTTCATGAAGTGACTAGGGTTTTAAATAACTCTTTGCTTTCACCTGACTGTTTTTCTGTTTTCCAAACCCTGCCTGAGCCTCCTAATCAGTAGGATCCTGATCATCCTTTTTCTGTAGATGCTGCCCTCATGCTTCCCCATCTTTGTCCCTGTGGCTTCCCCCTTGGTTTCAGAAAGCTCCAGTCTAGTCGATTTTTGAAGCAATGAATACACCAGATAGTTGAAATATTTAAAAACACATAGTTGAAATAGCAAATGAATTAAAATATCCAAGTGATTACTTCTTTTCTGTTATTATTTTACCATATGTACCTACCCACCAAGTTTTGATAAATATATTTCCCTAAGCTTGTGTCAGACTGATGTAGAAAGATCAGCATTGTTAATAGAAAAACATTAATTTCTCTGAATTGCAAAGAATAGGTTATTTCACTAAACTACAGCAAAATAATATAAAATGCATGCATGTTCTTTGTGCATCAGCAGAGATACCACATCATTTGCCCCACTGATGTGGTGGTGAACACAACCTGGTTATGCATGACATAATGTAACACCACATTCCTGGGAAAACTATAGGTAAGGGCAGGACAACTAGAATGCAATGGCAAGAAATATTAGGGAATTGAGTTTACTGCCTAGTAACTGCAACCATTTCTGAAACTTGGATTTTCCTAGTTTCACACATACACATGATTGCCCCCCCCCCTTTTTTTTCTTGGTCAAATCTCTGCTGTAACTGAAACACTTGTAAGAAGTCACCCAGTTTCTGATTGGATAAATATTGGAGACAAATCATACAAGCTGCTTTTTTCCAGTAAGCTGCAGAAGAGTGCAGAAGGGTGTTGCTTCAGACTACTGTTCCCACAGCAAACTAAAAATATTATCAGGTAGACTGGGGTCACAAAATAAAGGGGAAAGGATAGCTTACTTCTTTAGATATGAAATTGACACTAAATTTTGCTGTGCATATAAGGAAAATTACATATAGGGAAAGGAAGAGGAAAAAAAATTAGGAAAAGCATTGTACAAAACAATTTCTTTTCTTTCTCCCAAGACAGACCCACAGGCTGTGTGGATCTTCACAACAGCAGTAGCATTAATGAAGTGATGCATCTCTAGCACAAACAAAAACTCTGGTCCAAGAAGCCAACTGAATATAGCTATTCTTTGAAGATTAAGCATTTACAAAGCCATGCATATCTCTAACTTAACGATACAGTGTAGAGGAGTACAGGCTTGGTATGACAGGCCTCAAAAGTGGAGGCACAGGATGCAGTGTAAAGGAGTATAGGCATGGGACCGTAAGAGATGGGGCAGAGACTGGCAGGAGGACTGGAGGACATATGGCTATAAAGAGCCCTCCAGTGACCAATTAAAGCAGCACAGACTTGGATCTGGTATAAAGTAGTTTTTAGGAACAAAGGAAGCAAAAATAAAGTGTTTCGTATAAGTAAAAACACATCATGTTACCAAACGTAAAACCAAAAAAGCTTCTTTCTCACTCTGGGATATAAAAGCATCAATTTCAACATCATATTTCTCCCAAGGTTCACTCCAGAGGCTGATGTCTCACCACACCCAAACACAGACCAAAGTCATTGACTTTGGGACCCAGGGGACACTGGAGGAATAAGTGAAATATCTGAGGAAGGGCAGATGGCAGGGAGGTTTTGTACAGTAATTTTAACAATATTATTTTGATATTTTGTTTCTTACCTCTTTTTCTGTGTAATAATAATTACACAGAAAATCTAATTCTGTGATTAGATTGTAAAGACAGCAATTATGCTAACTAACAAAAAAATGTTTCAGATGTCACATTTTTGCTAGGAGATGGAATGTTATCATTTTCCTAGATACAAATTAATGGAAATAGTTTCTTCGGAAACAAATTCCCAAGACAAATAGCAGGTTTTCCACCTCTTCGGTGTTTTCAGATCACAACAGTGTGCCTTTCCAGAAGAAACAGTTTCATCAAATGCAATGTATAGATTAATTAAACAAACATTATTTGGTTTACTCTAGAGCAATCATAAACAGGGCATCAGGCTGTATGATTTACTTATCACATCTGACCTTAAATTCTATGAATTATATATGGACATGCTATGTGTTTCTGTAGTGGGAACTTCTCCAGCTCATTCTTCAATGAACTGCTGTATTCTCCCAGGCTCCTGTAATGCAATCAGTTCAAATTGAGTAACACCTGTAACTGCTATAGTTCCACTGACTATGCTGGGACTTGATGGCTTTGGGCTTTTCGTTCACAAATTGTATTTTTGTAAGAAGAATAGAAGAATTTTATAATACCATTAATAGATTTATTGAAAATAAAAAAAAAAAAGGAATGAGATTTAAAAAAAAATATTTAAAACTGCATTTTTGCATTCTAGTGCTTTTAGCATATTCATTGAGTGTCCTATTAGTCAACTTTTTTTTTCTTTGTGACAAGGTTAAAAATCCCATATACAAAGCAACAATAAACAAGCTGGCAGAGTTTTGTTGGGTTTTTTGTTTCTTTTTTTTTTTTTTTTTTGCACTTTACAGAGATCTTTTCAGACTACTCCTTGATGTTTAGAAAACAGATGGCATTTAATAAGTTAAACTCTGATTGAAATCAAAAGTAAATGATGTTCAACTTTAAATTATTTGCAGAAGTAGTCTGCAAGGATTATGTTTCTTCCTTGTTAAAATCCTAGCATTAATCAGTGATGGTTGAGTATCACTGCTATGAAGTTTTACATTATCTTTGAATTCTCCTCAACTGAAAACAGTACATTATGGAATAAGAATTGAGAAATAAGGTTAATCTAAAAAATTAGCATCTACTGTAAGTGTAGTTTTCATGTGACTATAAAATTGCATATGGAATTTAGAGTCATTGTTCTGAGATTAATATCATGATGGTGGCAGTTGACACAGGCTCATCTGTTCCCAGTCTAACAGAAGAGAGAAGAGCAAATTTACATTGATTCAGTCTAAAAAGCAGCTGCTGACAAAACTAATAGGGATAATATTCAAGCTGGCTGTGATGCAGAATTAAATTTAGTGTTTGCAGGAAAACTTCACAGGTCATACCTTTTGCCAATTACAGTGGGTTGCTTATTTGCCAGAGAATGTCACAAAAATTACTATTGAACTAGAGAATCCTCTGTTCTGTTACCTAGGCTGTCTTCTGTCCATAAATGTTTCATTTCATTATTTCTAAATCATCTGTGATGGATGTTTGTATTTAGTCTGTGTAGCCTCTGAATATTTTTAGCAGTGGCAATTCTGTGATTTTCTGCTAGAATCTAATTGTTTGACTGTCTGTCTTGAAAGTTTACTGGCTGTTTCATTCTGCTAAATTGAATCTGTTTTTTTTAGATGCTTTTCTTATTATTATTATTATTATTGACTCCCTTCTGACGTCCAAAGCAGCAGAGGAAAGTGCTACTGTTGTGGTTTAAGCCCAGCCTGTCATTCAGAAACCATGCAGCTGTTTGCTCACTCCCCCTTCTTCCTCCCCCTGGTCCCAGAGGGATGGGGAGGACAATCGAAAGAATATAACTCCCACAGATTGAGATAAGAACGGTTTAGTAACTAAAGTATAACACAAATCACTACTACCACCACCAATAATAATAATGATAAGGGAAATAACAAGGGAAGAGAATACAACTGCTCACCACCTGCCAACCGATACCCAGCCCAACCGAGCAGTGATCTAGCCCTTACGGGTAACTGCCTCCAGTTTATATACTGGGCATGACGTGCTGTGGTATGGAATACCTCTTTGGCTAGTTTGGGTCAGGTGTCCTGTCTCTGCTTCCTTCCGCCTTCCCCTCCTCCCTGGCAGAGCATGAGACTCACAAAGTCCTTGGTCAGAGTAAACATTACTGAGCAACAACTAAAAACATTGGTGTGATCAGCGTTGTTCCCAGGATGAAAGTCAAAAACACAGCACTGCACCAAGCTACTAAGAAGGAGAAAAACGACTGCTGCTGCTGAACCCAGCTACGTAACTGTAAAGATCAGCAAAAGGAGGAGAGAAAATTGAGCATGTGCTTCTTTTTGTGTCATGGGATATATAAAAAGGTGGATTGGAGAACAGAGTATTCAGGTCAATTTAATGGAAAGAAGATAAGAAAGTGAGATCAGGAAATGGAGGTAAAATATACCAGAAAACTTGGCAAACAGACGGCAGGTAAATCACACATTTAGAAATCTACACCAAATGAAATTTGGGTAGATGTGAACAGAGAGCTTCAAACTGTTAAATCTGTATTTGGTGTCCCCTTTTGATGAAACATCTTAACTTATAAATCCTAAGAAACAATGCAAGAAAAGAACTTTCTTATCAAGAATGTATTTGACTTACATGTCTGAGTAATTACTCCTGGTGTAAGGAGTGGGATGCGTAGCTGTGTGGGAAAATGCACTAGTTCAGGTGCCTTGCACAGAAATTCTGTGTGCTTATTGGAAACAGAGGTTTGTAAAGGTTCGAATGACTTCCTGTCAACAACCACAATAAAGGCACGTGATGGATTGACATATTGGGGGACACCCATAAGTCACACTGCTTCTGAATCTGGCAAAAACAAATACATTAGGAGATGGAAGTGGAGAGGAGACTAGTAACACATAGAGGTGTGGTGGGTTAGCTTTTGCCACCCATTTCCCCTCCTCAAACAGGACAGGGGAGAAAATAGGATGGGAAAGCTCATTAATTTATCTCATGAATTGAGATAAAGACAGGAAAACCAGTTACCAGTTTAAGCAAAACAGACTCACTGTGCAAAAAATTTAATTTATTGCTAATCTGAGAGATTTTGGTAGTGAGAAACAAAGAAAACAGAAAACAAACTGAAAACAAACAAAACCCAACCATTTTCTCCATTTTTTTTTTCCAGGCTTAGAACTTCAGTCTTTCCTGCCTGACTACTCTACCTCTGCCTTCCCAAGACCAAATGAGGCATTGAGGATTGTGGTCAGACCTCTCACAGCTCCTCTCTGCTACTCCTTCCTCCTCATGCTTTTACCCTTTTCCTGCAAGTGGTCCTCTCCACAGGCTTCAGTCCTTCAGGATAAACCTCTTCCCATGTGCTCTCTCCAGTGGCTGCAGGGGATTCCTTCTCAGGCACCTGGATCACCTCTTCCCCCTGTCCTCTCAGTGCTCACAGTGTGTTTCTCACACTTTGCCCTCACATTTGGTCAGGGTTTTTCCCTTCCTCCTCCAGGCTTTCCCTGGGTGCCACCATCGTGTCTATGGGGCTGAGCTGTGCCTCGTGGTGGGTCTGTTGGATCTGGCTGTAACCAGCTGGGTCCAGGATGGGGCAGCCCCAGCCACTTCTCACAGAGACCCCCGCAGCCCCCGGACACCTGGTGCAAAGAGTCTGGGTTTAACTTTAGTTTAAACCTTTCTTATCCTATCCATGAGAAGAGGCAGTGCCATCATGGCTTCTGGTGAGCTGACCAGAGAAGCAATGCAAAGCAGGAAACTTCTGGGTTAGCAGCTTTACTTCTAGATCTCTGGTGAGTTTAGGTGTTTAATTAAATATTTATAAAGTGTAAGGTGGAATAAAAATACATGCAGGTTAACTAAATGCAGACAGAAATGAGGAGCATGAGCTCTGAGAGAAATGCTGTCCTGCTGGGCATTCTGACTCCAGAGACAACAAGGGAAGCTGCTTTGTGACATCATACTAATAAAGTGGAAATAGTAATGAAATAGGGATGTTTTATGAGTGTTCACTAATTTTTACTGTTGTCACGAACACAGAATATTTATTAAGATCTTCATGTCTTAAACTGTTTGTAATTGTGAAGTTATTTGTTTTATAATAAAATTTTCATCTATGTTCTCAAAATCCACATCTAAAAAAAAGTCTAATTTAAAACCATTTAAAAGCCCTAGCTACTTACTTTACAGTAGCTAGGGACTTAACCACCTCTTTTGATAGTCAGAGGCTCCTTTATTGTGCAGCTACAGATGCAAAAGTGACTTTGAAGGTAGCTGGCACTGGGGCTGGAATGAAGACAGAAATAAGTTTTTCCCATGGTACCCATTGGCCATTACCTCGCTTTGATTTGAGGTCAGGCAGGGACTCTTCTGCTCTGTGAAAGTATGTGTCAGGAAGATCTACACTTTCAAGAGCATAAGAGAAGAGCTGGTCAGCATACTGATGTAAATCTAGTGTGCAGAACCTTTCTAATGGCTGTGAAATAGAAACCCTCCTTTGTTTCAGTCATGACATTATCCGAGTGTTTTGCAACACTTCTGGGAGGGACAGAGATTATGACCTCTATTAACTTACAGAACTGTGATGAAAAAACGAATACTAAAGGCAGGAGAAGACTACTTTTGTTAAAAGGTCAGGACTATTTAAAGCTCATGTTGCATTGCCATCTGCTCCACAGTTCTGGTTCCTCTGTGAAATGCCTCTTTTCCATTTCTGGAGCATTAACTCAGTGAATAGGTAACTTGACTGTTCTCTACCTTGTCCACAGTGAAGAGTGTGCTATTCAAAATTGAGCTGTGAGACCCACTTCTAAGATGTAAAAATAGCGACTGCTATTCTTATGAAAGCAGAGGAAGCGTGCACCTATATCTTTGTGAACCTTTATCTTGAAATGTATGCTTTACTGTCCACTCATTTATGCTTGTGTAATTCTGCTTTTATTTCAAGAAATCATAGTCTTGAGTCACATGGCTTGATATTTTTCAGTAGAAGGAGAGATGGCTGGAAATTTCGGGTAGAACACTGTCCAGTTTGAAAACAGCAAGTATTCAAAATAAAAACATTTTTACAGGAAAGTGTGGAAATTTTGCAACTTGGAGAATGTTGTTGATGTAAATGAGAACATTAGGGGAAGAAAACATTGCTTAATTTTTTCCTATATTTTCCTAGAAATACTTTAATTACTTTTAAATATTCAGATTGCAAACCTTAAAATCTTTACATTGTTAATAGAACACTCCAATTTAGATTGAGAATTCTGTGAATAGAACTATGAATGAATAGATACGAGTGATGTGCTAGAAGAAAGGAACAAGAAAAATCTCTATAGCAGAAA
This sequence comes from Lathamus discolor, assembly GCF_037157495.1. NCBI lineage: Eukaryota > Metazoa > Chordata > Aves > Psittaciformes > Psittacidae > Lathamus > Lathamus discolor. The sequence goes on along the minus strand of NC_088887.1, from coordinate 24,856,368 downwards.
AGAATTATGCTTGAAATAAAAATATTCAGAAATTATTAATTATTCAGGAGAACACTGCTCCAAGACATCTACAATGAATTGCATGGATTCTCTATCATAAACAGTTATTTCCTGTTTTACTAATCAATGAAATTGTCAAAGATGCTTTGCACCTGCTTTTTGTATCATTCTTTTCCATTAGGAGATATGTAGTCATCCAAAATGCTAAGGACAGTCTCTGGGTCATGTTTTCTGCAATAGCTAGGCTTTAAAAAGTTGATCAAATTATTTTCATTAAAGATGGACCAGGACAGCAAATTATTTTTAATTACTGAGAGAATTCCAAGCATAATCTAGCGTTGTGTCTGTAAATATGTAAGCATATAATATACACGGTTAAACTTTTTTTTCCTTGGTCACATGTTATACTTCTTTTATGTATGCTTTTTTGATATTTGCAGAGTCAGTATGTTCCATAGTTTCTTCTAATATTTGTTTTACTTTGTTTAGCTGATAAAGTACAAATGCACTGGCTAGCCAATGAGACAATTAAAAAAAAAACAACAACAACAAAAAAAAAAACCCAAACAAAAAACCAACCAGAAAACAAAAAAGAAGTTCATAACGATTCAATCAATCCTGGGGTATTGTAAAACTAAGAAATACAAGCTTAACATTAAAGTTTTGATTCAGATATTTCTGGAATAAACATGTTAATTTTAGAGAAGCACAAGTAAATGGAGAGTAACTGCTTATCAGATCTATTAAAAAAAAAAAGTACCAAAATGTTTCATGGATTAAAAAACGTCCTGGGGAAAGAAACATAAGAGAGAGAAGAAAGATATTTGTATATGCAAATTTCTTCTGAACCATTCTGAACTTCTAAGTCTGGGTAAACTGAATGAAAATATGTATTATATCTTTTTTGCAATATTTTAGTTCCTCCGAAGCTATTTCTAGAGGAACACAGAATGTACCACTTTTCTATTTTCATAATTCCTAGATGTAGTAGCTTGTCATTCTCATGTATTTTCCATCCATTTTAATCTGTGCAGTATGTTATGAAGCTGCTTGAGCTATATCAACAGTCACTTTCATGGGAGATACTTCAGAATACTAACAAACATTGCAAAAGATGCATCCTGCTCATAAAATCTTGTAACAAGTTTCACTGCATGGATCTATTCATTATTTATTGCCTTTGAAGCCATTCTTTTAGAGAAGGTCACTAACAGCCGGCTGTATTAGTGTGGACGCATCAGTTGCTGTTAATGGTCTCAGTAATGGATAGCCCCCTTTTTTTCTTTTTTCTTTTCTGACAAAATATATTTATAATTAAGGCCTCTGTTTCCATTACAATCTTACCAGAATAATGATCAGAACAGAAGTCAGTATCAGTACAAGTTATATTAAACCCAACAGTTTCTCACATTTGAGCTACTGATAAACTAATTAACTTGGTCAAATGTTGGATTCTGCAGCCACTAGGCTGTGGTTCCAAAGATATTCAAAAGCAATCTTAAATTGAGGTGCCTCCTCATCACCCGCAATTGGTCTGCAGTGGAAGCTTTTGTGGGCTGTCATCTCAGTTATCAGTTATTGGCCAAAGAATTACATATGTACTACCAAAGATGACCTTGCTAGGTTGCCTTAAGACCAAGATCAGCCCCATCTTGCTGTCCAAGTCCTAGTCATCTGGATACGTGGAGACTTCTTTGGGGGACTTTTTCCAGACATTCAAAGGTTTTCTTTGGTTCAAGAATAAGAGATTCTGGCTAATCATGTATTGTTCAGAGGTTGTATACAAAACCCATTATGACTAATAGTGAAAAGCATGCATGCTTTGTGGATCTAAAATTTTTCACAATACAAACATACTGTCAAACAAGGACAACACTCAGTTTTATATTTCACAGATCTTTCATAGCTTCAGCATCATAAAATGAGAATAACAACCCTATGCAAAACCATCCAAACTTAGCTGTTTTAGCTATTCTCTCAAATCTAATTTATTTGTGCAAATGCAGGATCTGATTAGGCTGCAGGCAGAGGTGCTCAGACACGTCTAGTATTTTCTGATTCTGAATCATGTCTTAAAAGTAGGTATTTTGAATATATGTTTATAAGCATCTCTTTAAGTTCACATTCAGCACATGGCACTTTCAGACCTTTCTGCCTGTTGTACTGTGTACCTTATCGGATGAATTCCAGTTGGCCAGGGATTACTCATGTTAAATAGACTATAAAAAAGTCTGTGGTGTAAGTCACAGCTCTGGAACATTTATACAGCAGCAGAAAAGTTTTATGTACTGGGTGATAAAATAAATCTGCTTGCGGGAATACCTCTTCTTATTTTATTCAGATCTAATTCTAGTCTACTTCTGCAGAATATTCCCAATAGCATAGAGTTGATATTAGAGCCAGTTCTTGAAATCTTATTCCTCCCATCTGAACTAATAGCAAACTAGCCATAACTAAGGCATTCTCAGTGGAGTGAGATTGCATGGAAAAAAAAAGAAAACTTCCTAACTTTTTATATGACAAATGAAAGCTAACCGGAGTATATTTTCTTTTTTATTCAGCTGTGCAGCAGCTAATGGTGTATGTCTATGTACATGTGCATATGTTTTCCCTCAAAACTCACAGGCATATTTTCTAAAAATATTCACTTGTACATAATTCAGGGATGATTTCCTCTGCTGCTAAAGTTACTGACTGAAAGTTCCGTTTCAGTGCTACACAGGAGACTAAGTTTATGATCATGACAATCCATTTCAGTCTAAGACTCTCTAGGTTGTCTGGCACTGTTGTATTGTGCACGTATCAGCATCTTTGAGCTGATGGATACTGTAGTACCAGATGAAACTAGCACTGTGCATGTTTAGTGTATTATGCTTTAAAGATTTTAGCCTTCAGTAAAATGCTGATAAGAGTCAGCATTGATACTGCATTATATTGTTAGAAAGGGCTGAGATACCATGTTTAAATCCAAATATAAAACTCAGGTATAGCTTAGGAACATTCCTTTTATCAACTCAACAGCTCTATGTTTCTTGTTTCTTTCAAGTTTTTCCTTTTTCAAGTCTGTGTGACTTGATTGGTTTGTTCTCAGAATGCACCTCTTCCCTATTGGTATTCTAGACTAGCAGTTACTGGTACAATAAATACCCTTGGAAATCATATATTTGGAGATCTAATTACAATAATTTGAGGAGTTAAAGCCAGCCAAGTATTTCAGTTCTCAGTCACAGCAAGATTAATTTTTCAAGATCTGTTACTACACGGGTATTAATGCTTCCTTGTGCTGCTAAAGCTTGGTCACTTGACAAGGCTTAATAGTCTGCTGGAAGCAGGTGGGTGTTATTCCAAGTCCTTGCCCATCAGATAGATATATTTGCCCATGTATGTCCTTTCCAAATGCTGAATAATAATACAGCAATGTGAAGAGGGACTGTTGGATGCTGGGTCACTTAATACTTTGCTGTAAAGAGATATTTTATTTAAGTCTGTAAAGCTATTTATCTTCAGAAATTACATTCAGATGTTATTTGGTATGTATTCAAGATGATTTAGGCTTACATTTTTCTTAAGGAAAAGGAGCCTGAAGCTCCATACTCTTGGCAACAGTTGCAGTTTGCCCTGGTTTGCAGATTTCTTTACTTATTTTCTCTTCTGCTTGCTATCATCTCACTTTTATTCAAAGTCTTCCTAGATAAGCTATCAGCAGGTAGCAGGGCCATGTAGGAAACATGACCTGCTTACAAATTACATCCCATACTGGTTAGATATACCTTTTTGACACCAGAAAATACACAGAATAAGATCTTTCTATTTACCTTGGGGACCGGCAACTTCTGATGCAAAAACAAGTGTAAAGAAGTGAAAGGGTTCAAGTACTTATTAGAAATGTATCATGCTCTGCTTGAAGCCTGGGAATCTTTTAACGTTGTAGGCATGACAGCACTCCAGCGCTGTATATCTAATCTTGGGTGTTAGGGCTCAGGCTAAATTAATTCTCTCCCTTCAAAATTACTGACCCACATTCAGGCGAAAAGCCTAGCAGTTCCCTCACAGACAGGGGTTAGGGCACGAGGTATGTCTTGCAGAGTGAAAGCTGTAAAGTAGGGTGGATCTGATTCAATATATCCCCCTGGTATCTACTGGGGTCTGTTGGAACAAGTCCTGGAACCACCAGGGCAGTGTGGAATGGTATGGAGGCAGGGTTTGGGTGGTGCCCACCTCAGTGGGGCCCAGAACTGGGGAGGGGCAGGGCTGCTGTGGGGCCAGCCCCAAGGCCTCTCCTTGCCTGCCCACCCACTTGCAGCCTCCATTTCAAGATGTGAAAGCTGGAACCTTTTTGCTACAGGAAATTTCCATCCTGGCCCAGGCACCACCTCCTACTGCTGAGGTACTGCCCTGCCTGGCAGCCCAGAAGCTGACCTATACTTACTGAGCGATGGCTTTCTCCTGCGTGCGTTCCCATCCACCCCATAGCTGGCAGCGTGGTGCCAGGCTGGGGAACCACCATGGTGCTCCAGCACTAAGCTGCTGCTGGAAAGGAGAATGTGGGGCTGGATCACAATCAAAATAGATGAGGAATGACTGACAAAGCTGCAGAGTTTTCTGCCAAGGCAGGTGACTGAACCTGAAACATTTAAATTGTCCAAATAATGATAGCTGAGCTGGTTTGTGTGTATTGTGGGGCTACTGGCTCTCACATTGGCGGAGTTTGTGCATGCATTATCTTGAATAGTGTTTCAGTTTGATAACAAGCCTTTTCTAAGCATGTGGTTTCCTTGACAAGTTGCTTATGCAAGTGTTCTGACTCCTGCCTCTTTTTTGTGTTTGTGGAATCAACAAAAAATTGAAAATATTCATGTGACTGTATTTCCTTCAGATGAGGGGCTCATTGTCCTGTATCCCATAGGAGTCTCATTTCTCTGACAAAAAGTCTTCAAAGTCTAAAATAAGGTATCTGTAATTTATACTGGAATACACAGTACTTTTCTGTGGTCATACACAAAAGTTTAAGGAAAGGGTTTTTTCCCTATAAGGCATTATGATGCCTACGACACTTTTGCAAGCAGCAGTATTAAAGGGAAGAGTATTCTGTGCAAACACATTTATTTACTCAGTGGAGATGACCTATAATGGAAGAGTATCGTTACTAGATTAAAAAAAGAAAACCAAACAAAAAACAAATAAATTTGTAAGTGATGAATCTTTTGCATCAGTGACTACAGATTTGGAGAAAATATCATATATAATCTGGGTGAAATAAATACAGCTTTTTTTTAACTTCTACAAAACTACTGTGCTGGCACACAACTAAAACCTTGGTAAATTATTCCATATTCTCTAGACAGTGTAATCATGGTTGTTTCTTCAGACTCCTGTAAAACTAGTGTGACATCTTTGAGTTCAGTGGAATTGATTTATATAAGTTAACTTAAATTAGAAACAGTCTTGTAAGTAATGTGTAAGTACTGCAATTATGGGTTGAGTACTGAAATTTCTTTTTTCTTCAGAAAAATTTCCCTCTTAAAGTGTCACTTTTAACAATCAGTGGAATTTGATGGGGAATACAAAATCGATTTGCCACGGTATGTACATTACAAGGATTTATTATAATTTTATAAAACTACTGACTCCAGTATACTGTAACGCATACTGCCTTTTTGGTTTTGTTTTTCCAGCAAGTATATCACCCTATCATAGCAACAATAAAATTTAGGACAGATTGTGATATGTCACGTAGTTACACAAATCTGAAACAATCCTACTGAGATGAGGGAATTGCCTGAGATTAACAGAAATTTAAATGTTGATTTCTTCTAGATTTACAACAATGAAACTGAGTTTACTCTCTAATTTTAACAAATAGGAAATCTACGTTAGTCAGGTGTGTGATACATTTTGATGACATATCTAGTTACGCATACAATCCCACTAAAAAAAACCCCACAGTGTATCTAGTGTGATTTTAAATTCCTTTTCTGGGCTAAGACTACCATTGACTAAGAACTTCTTTTAGAAAATATTTGCATAAACTTCCACTTTCTGTACACAAGACTACTCTTTTCATAGAATCATATAATCATAGACTTTCACAATCCAAGCTGATGAAAAGGCACGACACAAAGCTGAGGTAAACATACCTAGCATTTATATAGGCTTATTAGCATATTAACTCAAAAGTAGTGAACACTAATCACATCCGTATTACAATCAGTCATGTCAAAGACTGAGCAGAATGAATAATCCACCTGTTTGAAGTATGGCAGACAGAGATGGGATCGAGAAAAGCTTAAATCCTTTCACTGTATCTACTGAGTATTTAAAAAGAACTGCATAGAGCCTCATGGCAACTTTGCTGTTTGATTTTCATATTTCACAATGTTACATTGATCTCTGGGTAAACTTAAGGCATCTACTTATCTTTTATTTCTGTGTATCACTCTATCAATTTCAACTGACTCAAACCTCACTCATGTTGGACAATAGTTTGCCCCAAGAGGGTCTACAGCAACTGAAAGCTGATCAGACAAATCAGTCTTCACAGACAATTTTTTGCTTTCTCTGTACTGTGAACTTGTTTTATCAGTTTGACTTCTTCCCAGAAACAAGCAAGTCACTCTGAGCTGCTTTGTGCATAAAATATTTATGCACACCTTTCTAAGGTCCCTATTATAATTTTCTTTACTTTCTCCAACAAAATTAATGTGAATTAGAAATACACCATAATTACTACTGAGAGCCCGAGCTGCTTCATAAATATTTTTACTGCATGTTTCTGCACTGAGTATTGTCTACATAATGTTTAGCAACTTGCCAAAGCAGACATGTATATGATTGTGATAGACCTGGTTCAGATCTCAAGACAGTGTAAAGCTAGGGACAAATTGATTAAACTTGATGGCATGTAATTTGTGTAGAGCTAACAAAACAGTAACTACCTGAACTTATAATGTACCAAGTTAATGTTAGGTACTGCTACTATTACTATGGTTTTATTTGGTTTTATCCTCCAAAACTGTGTATTCAAATCAAATTATCTTGGTTCTAAAACATAAATTATTGCAATGCTACTAGTATAAATTGTGCTCATTCTGTGCTTGAATGACTAATCAGGTTCTTCTAGATTTCTTCATCTTTTTCTCACAAGTGTCTGTTTAGCAATAGAATAATAAGTACCAGATGTCTTAACAGCAGGCCTTGAATGAGATGTGTCAGCTAAGACCAGCTAAAACCAGTGCTTTAATATCAGTGCATCTTGACATTGTGGTCAGGAATCTTTGTGTTGCATGCAGCGTACTGTATTTCCTCTTCTTTTTGTATGAGAACATATCTGAAATGCAAAATTTGCATTTTCTCTCAAAATATAAGACCGAGTAAGTCAGATGCAACAAAAAGCCAGTTGATTCTTTACCTGAATGATGTGAACTACGTAAACTAACTCTTAGGCTTTTGTATTTCACCCTTAAGTCTCTAGGTGAGCATATCTATTTAAACTCTTGGTCTTTAATGAACGTAGAACCATGTTTTTAATCCATCTAGTTTGAGTTTTAGTACATTATTAATGATATATCTTGTTAGACGCTTGGTTTTACACACATAAAGTACCTCACCAATCCATTGTTGTTTACGTTACACCGCTCAATTATACTGAATCTTTCAAAACATTATTTTATTAAGGTTTGTTTTGTTGTTGTTGTAGACCAAAAGTCACTTGCAATCTGCAGTGACAGTGCATGTATCAGAAAAATATCTTTTCCTTTCATGGCTACCTAATATCAGAACTATAAAAGTCTGGAACTGATGAAGCAATGAAAAAAAAAAAAAAAGCAGCTTTCAATTTAGCTCAACATTTGGAAATCTGGGATAGGACCTAGTGATATGTTGTGGTCTGTTGTCCAAGAAGGCTGTGCAAGTGCAAGGTATACTAGGTTAGCAACTTCTCAACTCTTCCACTTTTTAAAGCTATCCTTTTTCAACTTCGAAATCTATCAACCAAATATGCTTAGGATTTTTCCTGCTTAGTATGTTCTATATGTGGCAAAGGCTGATTTCCGCATCCCAGAGTGGCCTAATCCCTCCAGTAAAATAAGCTGGGAACATGACTGGATGGGCAACTGCTCTAGCTGAAAGCTGAAGCCTGGAGGTCCCGGTGGATGGGCAGCCGAGCAGGAATTGGTAGCGTATTCTGACAGCATCCTGGGCTTCATCAACAGGGCATAGATGCTAGATTGAAGGAAGATATTTCCCTTATTTAGTTTTTTCTTAAACTGTATCAGTATTACTAAGTCCAGTTTTGCTCCCCCCTCTCCCCAATACTAGACAGACACCAGTGAGCTGGAGCAAGATCAGGGGAGGGGAACCAAGCTGGTCAGGGCTTGACTGAGAAGCTTGTTTGGATATGCATGTGTATGTGCATGTGTGTGCACATCTGTGAGTGTAACATAATAGCTGCCTGCTCATATTGTAGTCATGGAGAAGACGGAGCTAACCTCCACACAGCAGTGCATGGTGGGAGAAGGAAGGGTATAAAATAAAACAGGGAAGAATCAGAATAGATACAAGAGGAAAACTTCTCCCCATGAGAAAAAACGCCGGAGGAGGCTGCACCAGAGAGGTGCAGAGTGGAAACTTTCAAGATTGAGCCTAACAAAGCACTGAGCAACTTGGTCTTAATTCAAAGGTGTCCCTGACTTAAACAGAAAGATGGAATAGAGGCCTAGCAAAGAACCCTTCCAACCTAAATTGTTCTGTATGTATGTTATTTGAAAACAGCACCCATGTGCAAACTCCTATGATAGTTACCTTTAACAAGCTGATGGTTGCATTAGCAAATTTTTCCTTCTGCCTTAGTTCTCACTCAGTCAGGTAAACACAGTACTAGGGGGTTATTGGTTCCTTACTGACTGACTTTCTAAAAACACTCAACTGTTGAGATATTAGTTGTTTAGCTTAAATAAGCTTTAAATATAACGAGCCAGACTTATAATGTTGTGTGGTTTAGTATGGTGTTTGCTTAGCTTTGCTTGCTTAGCATGAATAGCTAGATTTGTTGAAGCCATACGCCGTAAGCTGTGGACTTTCACCGAGATATGCTTTCAGCTGGAATAGAGCTAATTTTCTTAGTATTTTTCCTAGTAGCTGGTACAGTGCCGTCTTTAGTGTGAAAAGAATGTTGGTAACACACTGATATTTTAGCTGTTGTTAAATAATGTTTATCCTAGGTCTAGGACTTTATTTTAGTGTCCCATGATGAGCAGGTGCACCAAAAGCACAAACTAGAAGCTAAGGAGGTTACAACTGTGAGCAGAAGCTGCAGCTCAACATGGTAACAGTTCTAACGGTCTGTCTGTATGGAGACAGAGTAAAAATCTGATTAGGTGTTAGAAGACCGCAGACCAAAAATCACCACTGGACAAAAAAGGGGCACGAGGGGCGAATGCATATATTGTAAGGGTATAATTTCCCAGGGATTTCTTTGCTCAGGGTTCAGGGTCCCTCACTGGAGCACCCATCTCAAGCTGTCCCATTTGCTGTACCACTCAGTTATTCTTTTTTCCTGGAATCAGATGTCTGAGACTCTGCCACAGGAAACCTAGGGTCAAGCTTGAAGGTGGAGGAAGTGTGCACAAGAATGAGTGTGTGTGCAAATGAGGAGTTGAAAGGGGCACCAGTCTGCTCACTGGAGCCAGCTGCTGTGAAGAGATTCTAGTCCTATTTAGTTGAAGTCTTGGGTGGTGTGTGAATGCTCAGTCAGTGGCTTCTCCCCTAACACAAATATCTAGAATAATATTTTCTTTATTCTGGTTTGCCATCTCTGTTTATCATGTTTTTCCAATACTGAAGATATTGATCCATTCCTCTTGAATCTTTAGAGAATCTTAAAGATTCTGCCCTTTTATGGGTAGAAGTGGTTCAGCATCAGCAAAATCAGGGTTTTGTTTTGCTCGGTTTGGGTTTTTTTTACAAGGGAATCTGACTATGTTGTGATTTAGAGCAACAAAAATCAAGGCAGAACCTTACACTCTTTTTCAGTGACCCTTAAGATGTATGGAACCATGGTGATAAACTGAAGAGGTATCTACTGGGAAAACTCAACAAATGGTACATTTTTGGAGATCTCCACACAGAGTAAAAATCTTCTCAACTCCTAAAGGGATGGCAAAAGTCCTTGAAAATTCATGTTATGCTTTTGAAATTCATTTTTCTTGACCTTTCTACTTTAGATGTGGCTGACTGCTTGAATTGAATATGGAATATTTTACCTTGATACCTCACCTTTTATCTTTAAAGTATTACAGAGCACTTCATAAAGCTGTAAATTAAATACTGATAGTGCAGTAAATGTGTGAGTAAATGTATCAGCAGTTGTGCACTCAGCTGCGGCTTATGCTTAGCTATGCACTTTATAATTTCTTTTATTAAGAAGAATGCTGGCAGGGATTCCTAAGTCATGTCCTAACCCTTGAGATGCATGCTTCATACTACCACCTGAACAGATCATATTTTAGAGGCAGACAGAGTTATCTTATTCCAAATTCAACCTTTAAATGTAAAGTATGACTACAACTCTGTATGTCTTGGTGACAGAGATGCACATCTGACTGTCCATTGCACATTCCTAATATTGACACAAACAGGAAAAAAGCAAGAGCCTTGCACTTCTATTTCAGATCACGCTAAAGTTGAAATTGCATTTCCCCCCCAACTATTTTGAAATTAATTTAGTGTTTTAACCATTTGAAGAGTCTGGGCCTAGAAGTTAAAGCTCTTATCCAGACTTGTTTAACTTGTACCATTGCACCCTCAAAGTAAAAAAAAAAAAATGGTAATAAATCTGATCAGCTGAATCATTCTCTGGAGATGCTTTTTTTCTCCATAGAGAGTAAAACTAGAACAACTGGCTTTTAACTTAACTGGGATAAATCTAGACTAGAGATAATGACTGACTAGGTTGCTGCTTTAACCTGACTTATTTCCATTATCTTCTCAAGAGAAACATTTCCTTTATCAGTTTATCCTCAGGGGTATCAGTGGGCATCCAGTTTTGACTTATGACACAACATAGAGCAGCCTCTGGAATCTCTAAAGATTACTGATGAAAATTTGTTTATAGGCACTGTGACTTAGTCACATCCTCTCTTTCATCTCGTATGGTTGTGATGTAGTGAATGGCCTTTGTGGTTTTTTCGGTCATTCTCATCATCCCTTTCATTGTTAACTGTGGATATCACCCTATAAGGTAAGCTTGGGAACCTAGCAGATCCCTCCTCCTTCAGCTCCTAGACCTCCTGTGGTGGCCCAGGTTCTTCCTTGTCCAGCTCAGTCCCTGGTTTCCCCAAAAACAAGGCTAAACACATACTCCTGATTGATAGAGAGTTTACGCTATGTGCAACATATGTATATGGGTGGCCACACACATTAGGACACACAAAGCACTCCCAGGAACAGTGACAGCAACAGTTGTCTCCTCATGCTACATTGACTGGTCAGGATGGATTTTCACTAATAAAAGTAAATATATATGTGCATATATGTAGAAGGGGGATCTTTCCAGCAGTAACGCTTGGACACACAGTCTGCCCTATCACTGGCCTCTGGATCCCTGTGTCTCCAGTTACCAGCACCTGGACATACAAACCCTTACAGCCACAGCCCCCCCTGCAGTTGCTGGTACAGACATCCTGACAACCCACACCCTTCACCCCAACTCCCAGGACTCCCCTAAGTCCCAATATCCGATTGCCTATGCTCTTGTCTGTACAGATTCACAGGGCTTTCATGACTTGGAGCTGGCCCATACACCCTCTTGGCTTCCAGACCAATACACCTGTTTGCCAGCTCATCTGACTTGACCTTTGCTAGTCGTCACACTCTCACTTCTACAGCCACACTCATTCCACTTATTGGCACCACAGACCCCCATACATACAGATGCACATGAAACAGAGATCCCCTCACTGGAAAGTAAGTGAAAGTGGAGTTTAGTAAGAAAACAGGACAGACTGCAATGATCAAAAGTATGCAATGAGACATGCATACTAATCAGCAAAATATTTGTACATGACCACTCTTTTTATCCTCTTACCCCTCTTGTTTTCCCACACTTGCACCTCCTCACATCACCTAAGTGCATCCCTTTCCTCACTTTGGTTCCTCCCTGAAACATCCCATAAGTCATGTGCAATCCCAAAATGATCTTCCCCTGCATTCCATCAGGGTGACGGGTTTCTGCTAGGACAGGCCTCGGAAGGGCCCAGATGAGGTGTTGGTTCCTCCAGAATCTGCAGTTTTGAGTACCTACCTGCCATTGTGCCTCTGTGCTTTTCTGGGTTTGGAGTGACAGGCATTTGATGAGCTCGTGTTGCTTCTGTGATGGGCCTGGGAGCAGCTGAGGCAGGTTATTAATAAAGTTGCTCCTCCTACTGTTGTTCCTCTGTGCTTCCTTTGTGTGCAGATGAGTTTCCTATCAGTGAACCTAAATTAACCTCACAATGCAGTACTTGCCAGATAAGAACTCCAAATA